>NC_080607.1:11268954-13677287 GCF_027887145.1 Ammospiza caudacuta
GAGACAGCTTGGCACAACTGAGTGTTGTTCTGCACTGCTGCAGGAATTTGGAAGAACCTCATAGCCAGTAAATTAGAGGCACTGGATCAGTGTGACTTCCCAAATAGCTGCAGTACCAGAAGGGTGGCAGGTTCTAGTGCAGCTCTCAGGTGCAAACCAGGCTCTGGAAGGGGACCTGGGAGCTGCAGGGGTCAGTGTCACCTCTGTCCCTGGGTCTGCACCAGCAGCAAGCACATGGGCAGCTGGGACAGAGCCAGCACACAGGGATGCCAAAGAGGGAAAGCTTCCCTTGCCAGCATACTGGGACTTTAGGAATATATCAATTATTCACGTGAATAGGGAGGACCCAATAGACAGAACAGATGAAAGATTTTGTCAAAATTATTTTTAAAAACCATTTACATTGCCATGGGATTGAAACAGTGCTTCTTTTATGTATTGAAACCTCTTTAAGGATATTCCTGTCTTGTAGGTAGTAAAGTGCAAGCTTTAACAGACAGTTTTTGAAGATAAGTGAGATTCAGCAATCAGACTGCCCAAGAATCTCTGTTGGGTCTGGTTTTATTCAGCATCTTCAGTGTTGGCAAGGGAATGGACAGCAAAATCTCCATGTTTGTGGATGATACTAAACTCTTTTAGGAATGAACACATTTTGCCATTGACAAAAGTTTCTGTAAAACTCTTAGAAATGGGAATGAGTGGCAAAAAGGGCAGCTGGGTTGGGTGTGCTGGGGAATGCTGCAGGCTGGTGCCAGAGGCCCCTGAAGGCTGGCTGGGGTCAGCATGGATGGCAGGAGGGCTTGCCTGGGTGAGTTGGCTCCCTCCATCATCATCTAACTGGACAAATGTGTCCCCACTCCAAATTTTGACCCATTAACATAGCAACAGGCTGTTTCTCTTCTTCCCTCCCCTGAGGCTGAGACCTCATAAGACCAGAGGATACAGAAATGCTTGAGGCAGTGATAAATCTTCTTTAGTGGGCTTTTATTTCCTTTTCTTTCACAATATTTTCTTTAGTTTCCTAGCCAAATTTTTTCTAAGGAAAGATTTCTGACTTCCTTTGAGCCACAGCTCAACATCTGTCCACATCGGGGGCTGAAGTAATACACTGTTAAGGGGTTTTGATGTCAAGCCCAAAGCCCCACCAGGGATTTCTGCAGCTCTCCCCTTTCCTCCCTCCTCCTCTTCAAACAGCCTTTCATTTGCTCTCACTAAGTGTGCTGTCATGCCTTTCTTTTTGCCCCGGTTGTGCAGACAGCCTTGCAGGCAGGCAGGTTTGGGTGAGGGATGCTGTGAGCGGCGCGAGGGGCGGGCGGTGCTGAAATGGTCCAGGCGCGCATCCAGCCCGGCTCGGATCGGCCCCTGCCTGCCCCCGAGGTGCTGCTGGATAATCAGGGCACTCACAGAGCCCCGCCAGACCCAGCCCACACACACACACCGCCTGCTGCTCAGGGGGGGCAGGGAAAGATCAGCGGAGCATCCCTTGGAGAGATGGAGAGGAAAGGATGCAGGAGGATTCGGGCTGGGCGCAGGGATGTGTCACTCCTGTGCCGAGAGTGACACAGGAACAGGCGGGAGGCAGGATTGGAGAAAGAGCAAAAAAAAGGTTTTATTCAAGAGAACCGTGCAGTTTTTATAATGACACAGGAACAGGCGGGAGGCAGGATTGGAGAAAGAGCAAAAAAAAAGGTTTTATTCAAGAGAACCAGGCAGTTTTTATAATGACACAGGAACAGGCAAGAGGCAGTATTGTAGAAAGAGCATAAAAAGGCTTTATTAAAGAAAACTGTGCAGTTTTTGTAGTAATACGATAGATTCTATTTGATTGGCTGTGAAAAATGCCAATCACTTGTTTTTAAAATTTTAAAAGTTTAATAGTGATAAAATGGTTATAAAAATAGTAATACAATTAGAGTAATAATAATGTGGACAATTTGAATCAGGACAATATGAGACAATAGAAACAAAGAGTTACAGGTGTTTGGGTACCTTTTTCTGGGCAGCATAAGCCTGAAAAAGGACCCACGTTAACAGAGGATTAACCCTTGAAAACAGTAACTTGTTGCATATTCATACACCTCATACATGATGCATAAATTCCATTCAAACACAGGATTCAGTCTGGACTTCTTCCTCATAATCCTGACGGTGTCATCTCGCCCGAGTGAGGTGGGACAAGTTCATTTCTCCTGATAATGGAGCAATAAATTGTCTTTCTCTGAAAGATTCAGGTGTCCTGTGGCTGCTACCTCAGTGCGAGTCCTTTCTTTAGAAAAAAAGTATCCCACATCGCATAGTTTCTATTTTAACATTCTGTTATAACCTAAAACTATATTTAACACACTACTTAAGAGAATTAATACAGCATTACTTTCTAACACAACACATATCATATTAATTTTAATATTTGCGAAAAGCCAATCATAAAACACTAATTTTTCACTTTGGCTAATTAACAAAAACACCTTTCTCACACACCGTCCTTGAGAAGAACCGAAAGAAGAAGCAGAAAAACACCACCTGCAGATTCTTTATACTTAACAAGTTATCACATCCTTACAATTCCCTAAAAATTCTCACAAGCTGCTGTGAGAAACTCTTGCTGTTTCTCTTTGTCTGTCCCATGGCATCCACAGGGATGCTGCAGAGCCTGGTGGCCCAGGGAAGGTGGCTGTCAGGCCACCAGATCTTTAAAAAGCACCAACAAGCCACCCTCCACTCTTACATGTGCCATATTGAAAATCTGAGTGATGTGAAAAATAAGTACAAACTTTGGCAGGCCCAGACTGACATTAGGAATTGTCGCTGTAGGACATGAAATAAAATGACATACACACTGGAACCTCCAAGGAAAAAGAAGGGAAGTTTATGTTTTGACTCTAACATTTATAGACTTTCAAAAGTGAAAATGGATTGGAGGATGAAAGTGCCACCTCTCCAATGACACTGGACAAAACAACAGTCCATCAAATTTCTCCTCCTCCAGAGAAGAATGTAAAACAATAATTATTTACATTAAAATGCGTGAGAAAATTTGTTACAAGAATGTAAATATTAGCAGGCTTAGAAGAACTTAGAAGAACAGGGAGACAAGGAACCAGCCTGTCAAGGGTGATGTGAAGTGTCAGTGGCAGCCTGTACCATCCCTGAGCCCGCAGTGTCCAGCTGTGTAATGTGATCCAGGTGACAGGCTGAAAGCAGAGCAAGGTGTGAGTCCCCGCTGCAAATATTCCCACAACTCAGCAGAGAAATGTGGGATGTGAGTCCACATCCCTTTAGTGCATGTGAAGGCAGCAGGCTCAAGGGCTGGATCCTGCTTAGTGTCTGCTCGGGGGGATACAGAGCTGGCTGAAAGGAGCCAGAATACGTGAAACACGATCACTGGAAAAAATACAAACCAGAAGATGGGCTGTTTAATGCACTACAGATCCAGCAAAACAACCAGAGCTGAACAAAAACCAGTCCTCATACAGGAACAAAGATACCAGCTCAACCCAGGCTAAACCTGGAAGGAGATGGGTGTGTTGTGTTTTGTTAGCTTGTGTGTCTCCAGGCACTGTGTGGGTCAGACCAAAGCCTGAAACATGGCTGGTGCTTCCTCCTTTTATTGCATCTCTCCCCTCTGCAGAGCTGCTGCCAGCACCAGCACCTCCAGGCTTTTCAGGTTTGGTATCTATGGCCTGTGTCCTGGTTCTCCAGGTTTGGTATCCATGGCCTGTGCCCTGGTTCTCCAGGTTTGGTATCTATGGCCTGTGTCCTGGTTCTCCAGGTTTGGTATCCATGGCCTGTGCCCTGGTTCTCCAGGTTTGGTATCTATGGCCTGTGTCCTGGTTCTCCAGGTTTGGTATCTATAGCCTATGCCCTGGTTCTCCAGGTTTTGTATCCATGGCCTGTGCCCTGGTTCTCCAGGTTTGGTATCTGTAGCCTGTGCCCTGGTTCTCCAGGTTTGGTATCTATGGCCTGTGTCCTGGTTCTCCAGGTTTGGTATCCATGGTTTGTGCCCTTGTTCCTCCTGCTCCATCTGGCCTCCTCCTGGGCCCAGCTCCCCCAGCCCTGAGCTCTCCTAATCAATGAGCAGAGGGAAGAAGGAGAGTTGCTGTCACTGCTAATTACAGCAGCAAAGCAGAGACACAAAGATAAGGTCTCCACCCCTCTGCTGATGCTTTGCAGGATGAGTTGCTCTGACAGGTCACCCACCCAGAAGAGCCTGCTGTCTGTAGTGAGGGACACAAGATATCTTTGGCTGGGCTGGGGTGAGACCTCAGGTGCAGCAGGAGCAACACCAAGACCATTGCTCCTCCCCTGGACCTTCCAGAGCAAATTCAGTTTCCAGATCATCAAGATTCACATCAGTGCCTTTACCGGGAAGTTTTCAATTTTTCTTCACGTACTTTTCAGCCACTCTCACCACTGGCAATCCTCCTCTCCTTTGCTACCATGACAAGAGTTGCAAGGAGCCATTTTCACTTGTAAAGGTCCTCTGCAAGGGTCTGGGGGAAATGCTGAGGTTCAGGTGCCACAATCCCTGCTACACCCCTGGCATTGTCCCAGCTCACTCACAGCCTCTGGGGTCACAGCCATCCTTTTGTTCTCACTCAAACTCACAGCTGAGTGCTGGTGCATGATGTGAACTCCTGCAGCAACACAAATAAAATGTCAGTACCATGACTATTAATAGTGTTTCTATTCCTGCTGCCATTAGGATGGCTTTTGCTACTATTAGTAATAATATTTACATATGCAAAACCACAGATGCAAAACAGATGTTTTGGTTGGGAATCTCTGAAAAAAAATTGTCTCTGCCACATATATTTATGACAAAGATGGAGGGTTAACCACACAGAGTGCCATATAGAGAACAAATAGATGGGGAAAAAGAATGAAATAATTCCTTCCATATTCCTAACAGAGGCCAAAACTTATCCATTCCCTCTCTCTGCTTCTCTCCTTTCCAGCATTTGAGACTTTTCCAATACCAAGCCAGGGATGGTTTCCATATTTGTTCAGACTTGTCTAGTTTTATTTTCCAGTTCAGCTATTTTTTCAGATGCAGCTTTTCCTGATGGATGGAAAATACAAAAGGAATTGCTCATCTGCTCCCTGCAAGCTTTTTCCTGACCACTGGGAAGCTCAGGCACTATTCCAGCCCTGGACTAAACCTTGCCTTGTGGAGAAAATTTGATCCTTGTTTGCTGAGTTCACACGTCTGGGAATAATTTAAACTAAAGGGAAAAGTAAAAGTGAGAAGGACTAGCACTGTCTCTGAGCCCACCTCATTCCCTGCAGCAGGCAGCCCTGCCTGGGAGCATGGCTGTGGCCCTGGATGGGGAATGATCACATCCCCAGAGCTGGCCAATACTGGAAAGCAACAGAGTGGCAGCTCAGGGCAGGGCAAGAGTTCTGGCACTTTCACCCAAGCTTGTTTCACAGAAAGAGAAAAGAACAGAATCTGCCAGCACCAGGGCATCCCCCTCTGCTTTTGGCAGGGGCTGGTGTAGGACTCAGGGACACAGCCAGGAGGATGAGGAAAAGCAGAAGGACAAGGCTGAGAAAAGTACCTCTCTCAAAGGCATTGAAGAGTGGCTTTGCACTGGGGTTATGCAGAGCCCACCAGCACAAACAGCTTCCCTGTGAGCCTGCTGTGGCCTCTTATCCAAATATTTACAGTTGTGCGAGCACCAGCCATTCCCCTGCATCCACAGGTCTCATGTTTGTGGCCAGCTAACTAACTTCAGTCCTTTTCTACTGACAAACCCCCCCAGGACACCTTAATATCCCTGAGCAGGTCCAGGTCCAGCTGCTCCTTCCATGAACAGGAGGAGGAAGAGGAGGAGAAGGAAGGCTCCATCTGCTCTGCAACAACACAGCAATGCTTGAGCAGAGAAAGCCACCAGACAGCAAAGAGTGTCCCTGAGCACTCAGGACTAATAAAGTGCCCCACAAACTAAAGAGCCCCCGAGTGCTACTGAGGACTAAGTAGTCCCTGAATACTCACATCTCTCTCAGGTCAAATTCCACTCTTTAAACCAATCCCCATTACGTTTTACACATCGGGCTGTAGGAGGCCTCCGAGGGGCTGTTAGAGTCTATTGTAGGGGAATAAAGAAAGTGTCAAAAAGACTTTTAATGCCCGGTTAAAAGTGGCCAAAATACAGTCTGCAGTTACCTGATAAGCTGCAAGGTCTCTATTGGGAGAAGTATTTTGGTTTTTCAATTGTCTCAAGCCTTGCATACTTGCAAGAGGCCGGCCTTAGCTCTGAACCAAAGCTTTGTCAAGTATGTTAAAACATTATTAAAAGCCTGGCTTTTGTTCAATAAAGATTTTTAATGCTTGCTGGTTTGGTTTTGGTTTTTTCCTTTATAACGTTTAAGACCAGTAATTATTGAAGATACCAGAGCACTGCAGACTGCTGCAGCCTCTCTGTGCTTTGCAGCATCAATACTTTTTCCAGCACAGTGGCTGTCCTGCCACTGCCATGCCCACTGTGCAGGTGTGGGAATCAAAGTGCTTGGAGGGATTAACAACTCCAGAGATGAATAATAGGGCAGTGCCAGAGCCAGGGGACAATGCCTGAGTCCTGTGTTCATGGGCTCTGCTCATTGCAAGAGAAAATATTCACGGTCTTCTCTTGGTGCAAATTACCCTCTTTTAAAGGGAAACTTGCTGGACATTTCACCTACTTGCTGGTTCAGTTACTCTTTTTCATGAACAGCTACCTATGGCTATGGACTACACCTGGTGTCCATGGCTCTGGTGGTATTTTTTATGGAGATATTTAGACATCAAATTAGGTATTTGAGCAGCTAGAGTTTTGTTTTTTTTTTTTTTTTTTTTTTTTTTTTTTTTTTTTTTTTTTAAACAGATCTGTAATTCATTCAAAGGTTCCATCTCAGAGTGTGAACAGGCAGGAGCAGCCAAGCTGCTGGAAACAGGGTGTTTTTCACCACCCCCTGTTTGCTCCTCTGCACTGTGAGGGCTCTCTGGGGTGAACAAGCCCCATGGTGCTGTTTTGCTGTTATGCTGTGCTTTGGGAGGGGTGTTTGCATAGTAGCAAGCAAGGCCAGCACACAAAATTAATGACATTTGAAGTTCAGTGCAAGTCTTAACTGTCAGGAATGCAGCACTGAATACAAAACTTTAAGCTTCCATATTGCAAAACCTATTAACTGCTTTACCGTTTTTGCAGTCGTGCCAGCTCACTCATACTGGAGCTTTTACCAAGGCATGACAGCTCATTTGTTTAGCTTGGGCCAGGCTTAAAGTTCTGATGAAGCCTAATCTTGTGACCTGTATTTATTTTGGCCAGGGATGCTTTTTGCACAGACGACTTCCTATCCTCCCTAATCTTTCCCGCAGGAAAGGAGCTGGGAGTTACGAGGCAGGGGAGGGAGGCAAAGCCAACCAGACATGCAGGGAGAGAGAAACAAGTGCTGCACATGTCAGTGGAGTGGTCCAGGCTCAGGGACCCTGTCTGTTAGGGGAAGGAATTAAAGGGGGAGTCAACACCTCCATGGTCATTGTTTGAGATGTGTCAAATCCATTATGGTTTCTCTGGAATTTTACCCATCTGGAAATATGGCTGTCTGTAACTTGGACAGCTTCACAACTTAAGAATGGAAATGTCTCTTCTTGGCTTGAACTTATCACACATCCCACTGAAACAGAGAAGAATTTTGGGGGTATAAACCCCCAGCAACCCCATGGGATGTGTCACAGGTTTCCCACAGCTCTCAGTCCCCATGGACAAGCTAGACCTCAGTAAAGTGTCTGTGGGAGGAGTTGCTCTCTCCTGTGTGACTACAGAGGGAGGACAGACCCTGTCACAGCCACCCCAGCTGGATGCCAGCAGTTCCATAATGTGACCTCCCTCACGCCTCACTTCCATTTCTTCTAAAACCAACTCAGAGAAACACATTTAAGTACCTGCCTTGGGCATCAGACTTTCACCACCCATCTAAAATCTGCCTCTTCACATCCCCTGCCACCACAGGCCACTTGGAGATTATGTGTCCATTTACTGGAAAATCTCTGAAAGAAATCAGGGAAGGTGTAATTGGTTCCAGTCTTTCACCCTCTGCTTTGACATGCAGGATAACACCAAAGTGTGTGGAGAAGCCCCATCAGGACCCTTCCGGTACCTTTGCAGCTTGAGCTACACCAGAGAACACCCAAATGTGTTCCTTCCCCTTGGTCTCACCTTCAGGTAAGCTACACAGTAGCTGTAAGGTTAAAGACAGGGAGAAAAAGAGAGAAAAGCTCAGCACAGCCTTCTGGTTGTTTTCCAGCAGAAAGCCAGAACCCCATGGTGGCATTTCCCCTGCTCTGACAGCACAAGTCACCTGGGACATGGCACCACTTTTCCACTGGAAGCCAGATGCTTGAAGTACCAAACTGCTTTCTAAAAATGTCTTTTGTCTCAAGTTGTGAAGCAATGTGGTAAGCACAAACCTGCCTTTCTAATGCAGCAGTGGGACTCTGCACTGTGCTGGCGCTAGAACTGCTTGTGACCTTCACAAAACCGTACTTTATATTCAGAAATAGGGCTCTGAATGCAGAGCCATGGCAGTGGGGCAGAGGGGTTTTCTGAAAGACAAACCACAAGTCAGGTTTGGTTTCTGTTTGGTGTCTTGAGTTTGACCAATTCCCATGAG
This sequence comes from Ammospiza caudacuta, assembly GCF_027887145.1. Taxonomy (NCBI): domain Eukaryota; kingdom Metazoa; phylum Chordata; class Aves; order Passeriformes; family Passerellidae; genus Ammospiza; species Ammospiza caudacuta. The sequence goes on from NC_080607.1 coordinate 11,277,607, forward strand.
TTGAAATAAAAAAAATTCTGAGTAGCTGGAAATATTCCCCAGTTTCATTCCCATGGAAGAAAAGTGCTTAAAAGCATTCTAAGGTTAATGGGAACATAATGAAAGAGACATTTCTGTAGAGCAGAAATTTTAGTATATGACTCCTTTAAATACATTTTCCAAGCAATAAAGCAGAAAAATTTGGGATAGAGTTCAAATCCCTCTCTAACCTCTGGAAATTGGGTGGCAAGGAACTAATCTATTGCACTGCTGCAGGGATGCTCCAGTTCAGGGCTCTGCAGTGGCTGTGCTGAGTCAGCACCCACATGAGCAAATCCCCCACTGAGTGGGAAACAGAGCACCCAAACTGCTCTGGTAAAAGCCCTGAAACCCAGCCCAGCCAGGCAAAAGGTGCAGGGATTTGTCCAGGAATGACATCTTTGCAAGGCTGCCTAATTAGGTAACTGGGGAATATGTGGGCATTCTGCACCCCTCACTGCCATCTAACCACTGGCCAAGGGCTGGGATTTGGGAAGATGGTGAAGTTGGTCAGTAGCAGGGTGACACTTGCCTCCCACTGTCAAGCAGCCTGTCCAGAGGTTCTTTACAAACCCAGAGGTGCACAGAAGACTAAATTAATTACTAAATCAGGGATAATTCTCCCTGCTCCAAAGGGGCTGGAATTTGCAGAGGGGGGTCACAGTAGCTGCTTGTGCTCATTGTGTGCTTTCCCTGCCTATGTGCTAGCTGTGACAAAGGTTGGTCATGCAATTACACATATATCATGTTAATCAATTGTACCACCATTTAAACCAAAGAGAAACATGGGCATAATAAATAGTTTAATAATAAATAGTTTAATAATTAATATTTCATTATTGTATTTTATTTGTGGTTTACAAATATACTGACATTGGACTAAAGTGGTTGCAGATGTTTTGGTAAGAATGTCAAACCCACAAGCAGTGGGTTAGGAGAGAGCCTGAATAGGCCACTGGCTTTTAAACTACTTGAGAGCTGCTTAATGTGCACCGTGTCCTGCAAGGTTTCCCTTACTGTGACCATTTACAATAAACCTTAAAAAGGCTTCACCATCAATGCACATTTCAAACTCTAGGGATGTGTTGTATGCAGAACAGACACACACAAATCCCACAGGTGATTTGCTGAATCAGGACAGTAAAGTGGGAACTATTTTCTGCCACTGCCCTGTGCTTTTCTAAGGCACTGAATTTTAAATGCCCTGCCAAAGGGGAGCACTGATCTCACCACAGACGTGCCCTTGTCCCCTTGCTCCAGTGCCACCCTGCCTGGATATGTTGCAGCCCAGAGGTGAGGGCCCAGCAGATCAAATCCATTGCACAGTCCCACATTACAGATGTTAGCAGACAAGCTCCTCGTCACCCCTGACCTTTCTGCCACGGGAAAATGCTGGGAGGCTCATTTCCCCTGAGAGCAAACAGCAGCAGTTCCACATGGCAGGACAACAGCCATTGAGGACCTCCCTTTTCAGTGCAGGTAAACAATTGTGCAAGCCATGAGCAAAGATCTCCAGAATTGTCAGGCTGAGGACACAAGATTTTATTTCTATTGACTCAGTTTAAGTGCCACAGAAGGCTCTGGGAAGAGAGATGCAAAGAAAGGCTGTGGTGATGGACAGCCCAGCTGATTCAGTGGGAATCAGTCGGAGCAGAGCAAAGCAAACAGGGGGCTGGCTGTGCCAGCAGGCTGTGCCTCCCATCCTGTTTGTGTTTATGGGACACAGCCCTGCCACCAGCTGCATTTGCAGTGATGGATGGCTTCTGCAGAGCCCTGTGTACCTGCTGGGCCATGAACAGCACCCACTCCACATACTTGGTCTGTCCCAGGTGTGCCATGCCCGCTGCTCAGATCCTGCACAGGGGACAGCAGGACAATGTGTGTCCAGACAGACACACAGCAGCAGTTCCCTCCTTGGGAGAGAGATGAGATACAGAGAGCTGACAGCCGCAAGGAGAAGGCAATGGGTGCTTTAGCAGCTGCCTGTAGCTCACTGACTCTTTGCCTGTGCAGAGCACACGTGTAGAAAGACAAGCCTTGCCTTGCAGCTTTGTGGCATTCCCAGCATGTGTTTTTAGGAAGCCACAATGATGTTCAGGCATTGGATCACCCTTAAAAGCCACCAACCATCACCAGGCCTGTTATGTCAGCCCTGGGCAGGGCTGGAGAATCTCCAGAAGACAAGCAGCACCTTGCAGCCCCACATGCCACGTACCTGAGAAAGGATTTAGGAAAGGAAAAGGATTGAGAGTAGCTGTGTTCAGGCATTCATAACCTGAATGGTACTAGTTAGTCAGGGATTTAGTATTGTGCTTGTAGAAGAAATGCTTTAGCAGTTCCTCAGCAGCATGATGCCATTATCTTGTTGACAGTGCTCTGTGTCACTGATACTGTCTCTGCTGCAGCTTCTGTTCAGAACGATTTGCTTCATTAAGCTTTCATCTAAGCTCTCCCTTTTGCAGGACATTTCCCTTCATTTTCCCACAGGTACTAGAGCATCCCTCAATAACTGTAAACAAAAGTTGCAATGAGGGTGTTTGATATTAATGAACATTAGGAAGAAATGAGGTAAGCAACAGCTCTGGAGTCTTTGGTGCCTGTGGCATGACACAGCTCAGGCCACAAACCATCTTAGCGCAGGGAAGTGAAGAGGCAGCCCATCCCCAGGACCCACATCCATGTTCCCTCTGAGACCCTTCAGAGCCCCACTTTGCCCGCTCTGACAAGCAGGCTCTCCACAGCCAGTCTCCAGCTGCACGATCTTTAATTTCTCAAACCCCTTGACCTGCATCCCGTCCTGTCAGGATCACTGAGGTGTGTGCCCTATCCTGCAGGGGCACCGAGGTGTGTGCCCCCATCCTGCAGGGGCACGGAGGTTTCTGCCCCCATCCTGCAGGGGCACGGAGGTGTGTGTGCCCCCATCCTGCAGCAGCACCGAGGTTTCTGCCCCCATCCCCATCCCGCCGCCCCGGGCTCCCCGCACCGAGCAGCCCCAGCGGAGCCCGCAGCGCTCCAGCTGCCCGCGGCTCTGCAGAGCACAGCAGAGCACAGCAGAGCACAGCAGAGCGTGTCATACTTCTAAAGAGTGACAAATTGCCAGGAAGGGCCCCCCCCGCACCCCGGCTCTGCTATGCGCTGCCCAATTCCCCCGTGCCGCATTAACAGCTAATAAAACAATAGAGCTTTTAGTGGGGAACTTCAAAGGGCTCTCAGGCAGATGAATGAATTTCGCATTTCTTCACTTACTGTCAGCACTAAGGGAGAGAAGGGCAGGCTGAGGTCGAAGGCTTCAGCAGGCAGCAGCAAACAAATACAGCCTGGTATTCGGGCTACTGCAGAAAACGGAGTGGGAAATCAGCTAAGCACTTAGCAAGTACCAGGATTTTCTTCCACTCAGCTCATCCACTTCTGCTGCCCTATTTTCTTTTTTGGTCTTCAAAAAAAAAATACTATAAAAATTAAACAAACCTCCATAGCTACACCTAAACCATAGGCTGAGCCAGCAACAGCTCATTTCAGTGTGCAGAATCTTTAGGCAGCCTGGCCCAAACTCAAGCAAACATAATTATTTTCAGCAACACAATTGTATTTGGTAAATGTGCCTTGAGGTCCCACAGCTAATTCACAACTTTGTGTCCATCTACAAAATACATTCTGCAAACCATTAGCTCATTGTCATGTGCAGCCACAATGGGCACCTACATGAATTAAACTACGAATTGAGTGACTAAGAGTGGGTTAATACTCCTTGGAAGAGATTTCCGGTTTAGGACATGGAGAAGGAAGTAAAATTAAGCAGGAAAAATGGAAAGGATAATATTGTATAGCTCAAACAATCAGAATTATTGTATAGATCAAATCAAAGAACCACAGAATTGTTTGTGGTGGATTTTAAAGCTCGTCTCATTCCAAGCCCCTGCCATGGGCAGGGACACCTTTCACTATCCCAGGCTTGCTCAGACCTCCTTCCTACCTGGCCTTGGACACTTCCAGGGATGGGGAAGCCACAGCTTCTCTCTACACCCTGTGCCAGGGCCTCAACACCCTCAGAGGGAAGAATTTCTTCCTTATATCTAACACAAACCTTCCATCTTTCAGATTAAACCCATTCGTCCCTTGTCCTAGCACTCTCTGCCTGTGTAAAAACCATACCTCACTGGCTACGTCGATAAAGATTCTCCTGCAGGTTCCTCTCACATGGAGCAAGGAAAACCCAGAGCTCAAGACCATAAATTGCACCTACAACTGAGATACTCACTGGTGGAAGAGACTGTCAAGGCCACTAGCAAGACTCTGCCAGCCACACCTTCACCAGGGGTGGAGCCTAGAGGGTAGTTTGGAAGGAAATAGGGATGGAAAAGGTTTTAAACAGATGAAGAATCATTTCACAAAACTGCCACAAGCAACACGGCTCAGTTTCTTATATTTCTCCTCTCTTTTCTGACCAACTTTTGTTAAGTCACAGCCTTTAACCCCACACAGTATCTGAGGAAGAAAAGAAAAATCTGATTGTTCTCTGCATGGCTTTTTTTTTTTTTTTTTTTTTAATCCTTATGTAGTACATGACACTCAAAACAACAGGAATAAATTATTCTAGCTTTCAGAGCTGGCATGTTTTAGCCCCTTGAATACCATCATCCATATTCTACATCACATCCCAGCGCAGCCCAAGCGGCTTCTTCTGCACAACAACTTTAAAGGTTGCAATCATTCATGTCGTGCTCAAATCTGCTGCCAGATTTTCAAAGCATTCTGCACTTGGCTGTCCTGGCAGCCACTCCTGGGTTGGACCCTGTGCCAAGGGCTCCCCGTGGCCGTGCAGGGGCAGCGTTTGCAGGCAGGGAGCTCCCGGGGCGCTCAAAGCAGCCGGCTGGCAGCAGGGGAGGGAGGCTGCCTCCTGATAACCAAGCTGACAATTTCTAGGTTCTCTAAAACCAGACCCTTCCAAGAATGCCCTTTGTTCAGCAGTTGCTCCATTCAGTCTCTCTCGCTGTTTGCTTGTAATTTATTCCTTCTAAAAGCCTTGCCCTAGGCTAGCAGAAAATGAAAACAAGGAGCCAGATTTTCTTTTTTTTTTTTTCTCCTCACTTTTGCTCTTTCATCAAGAACAGTGAAAATTTGGCACAGTCAAATATTTTGTTCAGCTCTTTCTTTCAGTCTTTGAAGTCCCCTAAAGCCTTGGTAGGAGTCTAGGCTTCCACTCACATCTGCTTTGCATGAAGCCATTTACCGCACTTTATTTGTGCCATATTCGATTTTTCAGGACAGGGACAGAACTAACGAAGCATTTACATTCTTGGGAAAGTGGCATAGATACAACTACCACATTACTCTGATAGAAACACACTCTAACTGACATATTTCAAGTTCTCAAGCAAGGATCTATGTCATGCCACAGGCAGCAAAGACTCCTGAGCTGTTGGTTACTTCATTTCTTCTTAATGCTCATTTAATATCAAACACCCTCATTGCAACTTTTGTTTATTGAGGGATGCTCTAGTACCTGTAGGAAAATGAAGGGAAATGTCCTGCAAAAGGGAGAGCTTAGATGAAAGCTTAATGAAAGCAAATTGTGTCTGAACAGAAGCTGCAGCAGAGACAGTATCAGTGACACAGAGCACTGTCAACAAGATAATGGCATCATGCTGCTGGGGAACTGCTAAAGCATTTCTTCTACAAGCACAAGACTAATCCCCTGACAATGCTCCATTCCAAGACCTCTATTGCTGTTAAAACAGGGAAAGGATGTTGACTCAATCTCTACCAGGAGGATCCTGGCAATGCCTAAAGGAATATTGATTATCCTGCTGTTTTCTATTTTGCACTTCTCTCTACAATAACCAAACCCCTCCCCTAAGAAATATTTGTCTACTTCTCATAGAGAATATTATTGAGAGAGTTCTAAGTTAGAAGGGATAAAGTAGCAACTGAGAAAAATATGCCTTGGAGGAGGCAAAATCAAGGGCCCAGCAAGCTCATCCTCTGAGCATGATCTCCAATGGCCTTCTGAGCTTAATGAGGGGGAGTTTGTTAAAAAGCCAACTGGAACTTGGAAAGTTCATCACAGGATTGCCTATCCAAGCTCAGCACAGCTCCAATCACTGAAGCACATGGAAGAAACATTTTTTGGAATCCAGCCCTTTGCCAGCCAGGCAAAGGACCAAATCACAATGAAATGGCAAAGAATTAAATGTACTTGGATCTGTTCAGCTTGGGAGGAAAAAGTCACTTACTGGTTGACTGTGCATCAGCAGGTGAAAGTCTTCATAATATTGCTTAGCATTACTTAGGGCAGAAATGGCCAGATCAGGCTCTTACATGTGGCTTTGAGCAGGCAAATGCCAATTTTGTTGTCCGTACAGACATGGAGATCACACCCTATGTACATCTATGAGCAGCTGCAAGGAAGGTGATAGCACAGCCTCCTACCTCAGTTTTTGTCTGTATTTGAAAGTGAGAGAATAAGGTGCTCAGAATGGAAGTTATTTACCACATCCTGACACTGAGAGCAAGGACTGTGGATACAGGACTATCATCCTGGGTTTGATGGAAAGCATGGAGAGGGTGCAAATCCCCATCTTTGTAAGGCCCCATTCAGTTTCCCCCACCTCAAGCTGAGCAGTGCTGGTCCCCTCCCTTCTGATACATCTTTCTTCCTAACACTTTCTGCTTCTTCATGTCTTTCATGGACAACGTTTTCAAGGATGGAGGGTACTGAAATAACCCACAGATTGCAGTTCCCAGAGGATGACAACCCTGCAAGAGTGTCACATTCCTGTAGGACATCCTCACTGCTGCTATATGTTTTGCTGCTGAATTTTACAGCCCTTACAAAAATATTGAGACATGATTCAGGTGTGCAAAAGCAGCTTAGAGCCCAAAGCCTTCCCCAGCCAGGGCAGGGGATCAGGTGCCCCATCAATGTTCAGGTGTCCCCTGAACCCAGCTCCTGCAATCACTGCAGCAGGGGCTGAGGTGGATGTCAGGAGGTAGGGGCCCAAGAAAGGGATGCTTTCCCCTGCTGCCCTAGCAATTCAAATTATTTCATGATGGCAGAAAATTAGGAGAGGAGAAAACCACAGCGCTCTGTTGAAAAAAAAGAAAAAAGAAAAACATGATTTTGAAAAATGCTGTGCCAGGTAAAACTCCTCTGCTTTGTTATTATGAGAGTTCCCAGCACTGATAATTTCTCCTAGTTACTGGTTTGTAAGTTACTTCTGAGTAGAAAATTCAATTACATGGGCCAAGACAACAATAATGTTTTTCCTGGCAATGGTTCATTTTGCCAGTGGAAACATTTCCCCCCCTCCCTTTTCTGGATTCAGCTCTGCAAAGTTGCTAAATTCTTCCAGATCTCTGGTCTGATGTGATCATAAATATCCTGATTGTATTCGACTGATTGACAGACTGGGGATGGATTAAGTGGGGATTACAGCCTGGAATGATCAAAATGTGCTTTCATGGTCAGTAACTCTGCAATAAGTCATAGTTCCAATGTACATTAACTATATAATCTAATTAGCATGGCTGTTTATGTATTTAATATTATTCTTAAAACTTTTTAATAAAAGAGGTTTTAAGGAGAATTAAATGTTGTTTAAAGTATAAGAACCTGTTCCTTGAATGAACAGTAGTTTGGGGTTTGCTCTGTCATTAAGATGACTAATAAAACTCTCTCTTACTATTAAAATGAGATTTGAGCAGTATGAGGGGCCTAATCCTGCCCTAACTAATAGGTGTGTAAACTCAGATTTTCTCTGTTTTATTTAAAGTTACTTCGGGTGTAGCAATTCAGAGCAGAATTTAGTCTATTAGGATTAGAAAACTACTTTTAAATCATTTGAGAATATTAAATACAGGTCCATATAGGTACAAAACAAACAGTATTCTAAGGTGCTCACCACTCACAGCTGTCATTATTTACTGAGCAGGAGCAGCAGGAATTACCTTTATGGGTACAAATCTTAAATGTTTTACTGCACAGGTTAATACCCCTCCATACATACCTAATGATATCAAACTGAATGAAACAATTCATCAAGGCAAAACTCCCAACAACAGCAATGTGTTCAGCAGCTGCACTTGTGAGTATAAAAAGAGCTGGCTACTTGATGGCAAGGGCAGGGAATTATAGTGGAGATGTTATGCAGTTGTCCATAAAAAATGAAATATGAATCGAGTAAATATTTCGCAGGACATTGGGTTCTCTGCTGTCTCCAATGCTCCAGTCTCAAAGTCAGCTCCTCAGAGCTGTGGATCAAATTGCCCTGCAGCTATAGGGCTCCTCCAACACCCTTTTTAAGTTTTCAGATTTTGCATTTGCACTTGAGAGGTTCCCAAGGCAGTTTGTCGTGGTGTGTGAGCAGTGCTGGGCTGTGTCCATGGACATCAGGGGAGAGGGAGCCCTTCTGCCCTGCTCTCTCACACCAACATTGGTCTCCTCTCTCTTCTCACCTGTGTTCTTACAGCTTTTTCATGACCTGAGACCTTCTAAAAGGAGCTCAAAGTTTTCAGCTTGTCCAGCAGTTGGCTTCTGATGTCCCTCCCTGCTGCCCTCCTGGCCAGAGGATGTGATCAGGGACAGCCTGTTCTGGTGCGTGACCATCTCTAAACCAGGGCCAGGACAGACACCACTGACCCTGGAGATCAGAGAAGGGCTCAGCCCCCTGCACACCCCAAACCTGGGGTCCTGGCACACATCACAATTCCACTGGTTGTCACCAGAGATAAGGGACGGCTTGCCTTGAGACTGGCCATGCATGAGTCAGTCCATCAAACACCAGGATGAAACCCACTTCATGGCACTGCTGATCCCCCAATCCACACAGAAAACTCTGCCCAAAATCCCTTAAATGAAGCAGGAATGTTTCAATTTAAAGGAATTAAAAGCATTTTTAAAATGTGATGGTTCCCATCATCCCAAGTCCCTGCACAGTGCACTGCCTGACAAGCCTGATTATTCTCCAGCCAGTCAGGGGCTTAGAAAGTATGCTGAGCACTCAAACCATTTTAGATCCCACTGCACTGCACATACCCAGAATTTGAGCAGAGTTCACATTCGAGGGCTTATAAAAACTTGAACACACTCCAATAACTTAAATCATTCACTGAGGTTTATAGTGATTTAAAGCCATTGGAACTCTCCACGTTTGGTGCACAAGGGCTCCAGCTTGGAAAAGAATCAAGGCATGTTCCAGCATGGCAGCTCCAGGCATATTGAATCAATTTCAGCATGTAAAAATAATTAACAATGATAAAAATGCATTAATAATACTGTAATTATAAGGCCAGACCAAAGTTTCAGCCTGAAGAAAAAAAAAAAAAAAGAAGAAGAAATACAGCAAGGTTTGTGAACGGCTTGGACTGGGACTAATGAGGGATTTCTGTGACAGGAAAATGAATGGAGGCAAACCAAGGGTAAGGAGCAAAGGAAGATCACATTTGTCAGTAGTTTAAAAAGTTATTCTGGCCTGAGCTGCAGGACTTGCTAAATTCTGCCCTGGAGGTGTGCCAACACAGCACTGCTAGGCCAAGGGATCAGACACAATCCAAGGTCCAAGTTCTTGCAAGCCATCAGGACAGGGATCAAATGCTATAGATCATGGAGCTGGCTCATAAATCTCCACTTTCTAGTAGCTTTGAGTAGGGAGGCCAAAAGTAGCACCTGTCTGGAAAGGATGCCACGCTGTCTGAAGGATGCTTTTCCAGAACCAGCTCCGTCCCTGCAGGGTGATGTCAATTCCCCAAGGCACACAGGGCTTTGGCTATTTCTACATGAACTTTCCAGCACCTGGTGCAGTGGCTTCAGCACCAGGAAATGCCTGAGGCTACAGGAATAAACACAGCCAGGGACATTAACCACCAAATGGTTTAGTCACATCAAACAACTGATTTGTTCTGCTCAGCAGTCCAGGATGATTCTTATTTAATCAAGGCTGATTCACCCATCCCACTTGTTCTGCACTCAGCCATCATGCAGGTGCTTCCTTGTGCCTTCCAATAACAACTCTGCAGAAAATTTTGCAAAAGAAACTAACAGCACAAGGTGTGTCCAAAGGCTGTGAGGAAAAGAAAAACTAAAAAATGAAAATTTCTAATGTTTGAGAGAAAAGGGTTGGGCACAGACAGGTGATGTCACCTTTTTGTAGGGGAAAGACACATTAATTGGAATTCCCCTGGCAGAAGTATTTTCTCATTGTTCATGTTAAGGTGAGTTTCTGCACACAGAAGATAGTGACTCTGTTCCCAGAGCCACCAGAAAAAAAAAAAAAAAACAAAAAAACCAAAACCCCTCATCATATTCCTGCCATTATATCCCCAGTTCTACTGCAGTTTTGAAATTAACATTTTGCTTTGGCACAACTCCCATCTCATTTTCTGTGAAACACAGCAGAGCTCAGGATAAATTCAACCAGGAGAGATTTCTATGGAGAGAAAAAAAAAAAAAAAAAAAAAAAGCCTGTAAATCCTTTACTATCTTTAATCATGAAAATAATTCAGTTGCTGCAGACGTGATATTAATGGCCAGGGCCCAAGGACCTTGCAATTCACAAAAGCACTGAAGGGATCCATAAGAATTTACACTTGTTTTTTAAAGGGACCAAAAATGTGGCTGCAGCAATTTAGAAGAGTTTATATATTCTGGCCTCAGAGAGGTTTAAATCACTCAGCTAAGAAAGATGCATTGGTGCATTAGTGAGCCTTCAGGAAAGTGTTTTGGGGCACAGAGTGCTCTCAAATCTTGCTCTGTCCCTAAGTGGAGTCCCTGACTCACACTCAGAGCATCCTCTTGGCCTCCCCCATGTCCCTTCCACCCCTCCACAGCACCAGTCAGGGCCCCCAGAGCCCCTGGAGCTGCCCCTCACATCATCCATGCCTGGGAGGTCCCTTGGTCCCCTGGGATGGCCAGGAGCCCTTGGCCAGCAGAAACATCCAGGGCAGGGAGGCCCAGGAAAAGAAAAGCTTTCAGAGGGCTCAAGATAAGATGTGGTCTTTGGGAGATAATAACACTCCCCAGCCTCACAGCATGCAGGACTAATTGCAAAGCCCATCTCCCTGACCCAGGTCTCCCACTCTAAGCCCTTCTCTGTTTCTCATATTCACTTGCTAATTCTCTTCAAGCATTTTAATCCCACCTACTGCCAGGACAGAAAAATAAGAACTTGCTGTTTGGAAACCAAGCTAGTGAAAACACAAGAATGCAGGGCAGGAAGAGCTGCTGCTGTGCAAGGGCAGTGCTCTCTGGTTCTGCAGGATCTCAGAGCCCTGACCTGGGTGCCCCACACTGCCCCGGGTACCTGGGGGTGCTGCTGCCCATCTGCAGCCTGGGATCAGCACCACAGCTGTTCAGCTGCCCTCCAGTGTCACACAGCTCTGACAGTAAATGCCATCACATGCTGCTCCCTCTGACAAAGGTTTCCTGGCAGACTGCAGGAATTCAGGGCGTGACATTTCTGCTGCTGGCAGGGGAGGTGACACAGCAGCAGCTACAGCAGACCTGGAGATGGAGAAACCCAGGCAAAAACACCTGATGCCAAGACATTTAACACAACACTGACAAAAGCATCTGGCTCTCAAGTGGCACAAACCTTGCAACTCAAAGAGCCACAATTTCACCTCTGCACCTCCCAAAGTTCCCATCCCAGGAAAAGGCCAGCTGCTCGCAACCCCCAGTCTCAGGAATAAGTATGGGAAAAGGCACTTTTCTTGTTCAGCTTTGGGTGTGTGTTTTATTTGCCTTGCCTTGGTGCCCTCAGGGTGGTTGTTGGCTGTAGTAGATGGTGGATTTTATTTTCCTGACTGGTTGTACCCCTCTTGAGAGAAGTTGTTACAGTTGTAGTTGTATTTTTCCAGCTTTTCCAAGCTTACCAGCTCCCCAGGGTGCTGTTTGCCTGAGCGGTTTGGTACAGTTTTATTTTTACAATAACTATTACACTTTTAAATTTTATTTTTGTATGTTAATTAAATACTTTTTAATCACAATGCAGATGCAGTTGCAGGGGCCAAGAAAAATACATAAGCAAGAAGAGAATCCAAACATATATCTGCCCAGCATGGTACAGAAAAACTTTCCAAACCCAAGTTCAGCCTAGCCCAGTCCTGGATCTCTGCATTAAAAGTTTAACAGCAGAACTCAGCCACCAGTAATTTGCTTTTCAGTTCACTGCAAAGCTTTTCCTTGCATTATGGAGCAGGATGTAAAGTGTCCAGAGAGCAGCACCTGGCACATGAAAAATGCTGATCTGTGGCACCAAATCTGCCCACCCCAGTGTCAAACCAGAGAAAAATGTCCTACAGTTTTCTGAAATAGTGTTTGTCAGATTGTGACTGTGTTCACAGGGGTCTTAGGATGAGGGAAGAGATAAGGATCTGACTCCATGTTTCAGAAGGCTGATTTATTATTTTATCATGTATATTACATTAAAACTATACTAAAAGAATAGAAGAAAGGATTTTATCAGAAGGCTAGCTAAGAATAGAATAGAATAGAATAGAATAGAAAAGAATGATAACAAAGGCTTGTGGCTCAGGCTCTCTGTCCAAGCTAGCTGGGCTGTGATTGGTCATTAATTAGAAACAACTAACATGAGCTAATCAAAGATCTGCCTATTGCATTCCACAGCAGCAGATAACCATTGTTTACATTTTGTTCCTGAGGCCTCTCAGCTTCTCAGAAAGAAAAATCCTAAAAAAGATTTTCCATAAAAGATGTCTGTGACAGTCAGATGATGCTGAAGAAATGCTGAAATAGGACAGCAAATGTGAGTTGTTTCTCACCCCTGGAGTTGGGCACCTGTCAGGTTGGCAGCTCAATCAGCTGTACCATACATTTTCTCCCATTCCAGTGCTTGTCCCAGTAAATTCCACAGGGAATCAGCTTGCCCACCTTTGCAAATGCAGCAGAAATGAAGCAAAGAGTCTGTGGACATCTGGAGAGACATGTCTATGCCTATAGCATGGCCAAAGCCACCTCCTTAGAGTGCAAGTGCTGTAAAATTCTTGCCATGCCTGAGAAATAAAATGTGAGGTTTAATTTAAAATGAGAGATATTAGAATGGCGAGCTGCAGGTGATGAGGTGATGGCATTTCCTTGGCTCAGAGCCAGGAGGGTAGGAAAAGAAAACAAGTGAGATGCATTATATCCTCCATTCCTTGGCAGCTCAACAAAGTGACACTCATGGAGGGCTCATGAGCGAGGCAATTAATGACAGGGAAGTGGCAGAAAGAGCACTGTAAGAAATTAGAGCTGAAGTTCAAAAGCACAGGAGAGACAAGACCAATAATAAAATAAAGAAATCCAGAAGCAGTGTGTATATGAAAAGTCAGTGCAGTGGGTATGCAGTGAAAATGGAAAAGGTATTTCTTCTGAGAACCTGTGTGTGATCCTTGCATACCTGTCATCTCCTTTTTATTAATTGTTTGATTAAGTGGTGATTTCTTTAATATCTCCATGTATCTTAATCATGTAAGTGGTGAACACAGTGGTGCTGGGTTAACAGCTGGACCCAATGACCTCAGAGGCCTTTTCCAACCATAATGATTCTGTGAAAGGCTGGGAATGGTACAGGTTGGAACAGCTGAGCAGAGGACCCCTTGTCCTCCAGAACAGGTTTTCTACAGCACTCTCAAATTTACCTGATGAAAATCACAGCAATGGTGTTATCTGGATATGTACAAAAGGTAAATAATAATATTCCAGGTGAACACACAGGCTTTTCTGCATTTCTATTGCCAGCACAGTGGGTGAACCACCAGGCCACTCAGTGAGGAGAGAGCCCTGCTGGAGACAAGCCATGGGTGACTGTGCTCCCATTTTGGCTTTCCCATTCTGGCATGAGCAGTGGCTCTGGTAGTGGCTGAGCAGGGAATTTTCCTGCTCTCTGTGTCTGTTGTGGGCCCAAAGACCCTTCCAATCACTTGGAGAATGTTTGAGGCTGAGTCACACCAGAATGATGTTTTCTTCCTATAAATTATTATTACCACCAAAACAACTTATACTCTTTAGTTTGAAAACCCAATTCTAAAATAATGTCCAATCTCTCAATTTAAAGCTGGGCAGAAAAATCAAAGCAGTATGACTTCATAAAACATATTTTGATTAAAATAGATTGTTTTGTGATGTTACAAAGAAGATTTGAAAGATTACATTTTCTTGGAAACGTCTATTTTTAGTTATTTCCCACAATTAAGTTTATTCTAAGTTTGTTGTTATTTTTATGGTGGTGGGCTGTGCTCCCCTTCAGCAGAAACTGCACAGTATGCCTGGCATGTGATGGACTTATCAAATCTGCTGTAAATAATTTTTTAGTTATTTATAGCAAATTGATTAGAGCTTTTCTGAACAGGCAGCAGCTCTTCCACTCATAATTTGCCCAAAAAGACAACAGCAAGGCTCAGCTGCTTGGCTGCCAGGCAGAAAGGTCAAATTACCAACCTCCATTTCGGGGTATCAGTTACAGCCACCTCAGCACTCCCCAGTGCTGCTGCACTTGTCTTCTAAATATAGCTGCTCTCTCTTGCAGGATATTCTCTCCTTGTACACAATGCCAATAGGGTTCATCACTCCCCCAGGAAAGCCTATCACAGGATACTGGCGGGATTTATCATTAAAAGTTACAGGCTTTCTGCTGTCTTATTTATTGAGTGCTGACAGAGACTTTGGTGCTGCTGGTACACCCAAGTAAAGGCAACACTGAACAGTTTAAGCCTAAACTAGCAAAGCTGAGCTGGGAAAGTTGGCCCAAATAAAGTCAGATGAGTGGCTCAACAAAATCTCAAGTCACTTGGCACAGAAAGATTAGGTCCATAGACATTTTCTACACTGAAGATTATTTTACATTTCTTTCAAATCACAGGAACACAGGTTGACCTGAAACTCATGATTCAGATAGAGCAGTCAAAGAAATGCAGAACTGGGAAATAAGACCTGGAAATAAAACCTGGAAGTAAGACCTGGAAATAAAACCTGGATCATGGAATCAACTCAGCTGCCCATGGGCCTCCTTTCATCTCCAGCACAACAGATGGTGGGGACAAAGCCAACCCCAGAGCTGCATTCTGGCTTGGCCTAATTTTAGACACAAATGTGTTGTTCATAAGAAAGTCTCAGGGTGTCTATTGGTTTGGGAAGTCACAACACAACAGTGGGAGACTGATCCATCTTTCTTCAGGGAAAACCCAGTGGTGTTTGCCAGCCTGCCACAGCCTGGGGCAACCAGGGACTGAGCAACACATTCCTTCACAGTGCCCCCTTCCTCTCCTGCTACAGCAACATAAACATATAAAACTTCTGTCCCTAGAGGATCTTTTTCTTTGACTAATAACTGGAGGGATCCCCTAGCACCAACAGGAACCTACAGAGCTCACCCTGCAAGGACAAACACCAAGTGATTTCACTGCCCATCATCTGGGACCAAGGCTGGACTTTGGGGACAAAGAAAAAAGTCTTTCCAAATATGCAAGGGATAATCAGTAAGTTTGGCTTGTGCAAGGCATTTTTGACATTCCCACATCTCAAATGTCCAGAGCTTAAACACAAACAAAATCAGTGGAGATTTAAAGAACTTTGACCCTATATTCTTCTTGCCTTTCATTTCAAAAGAGAAGCCAAAAGCCAAAAGCTTGCAGGCACAGCTGAGCACCCTGGCTCAGGCCATCTTTCCATCTCTTCCAGGGGGATGAAACTCCCCACTGGAGCCTGGCCAGGCTGTCCAGGGCACGTTGTGCTTGTTTTCAGTGAATAAGTGCTGTCAGGAGTGTTTAACAAACCCTGTACTCGACTTTTCACTGGGCTCTTATGAGCTCAGAACAAAATCCTGGATATGAACCCACAGAAATTTTGGGGCATGTCAAATCTGAATCCAGATCTGAAACTGGAGGTTGGATTTCCACCTCTAGGGTTTCAGTTAGAGTTCAGTTCATCAACACTTCTGCCATGGCCTTTTTCTATTTTACTCCACCATGAATCAAGAGTTACTGCCATGAAATTAAGCTAGACCTGAACACAAGTGGGAATAAAGCAAAGTTTGCTCATATCAACAGCCATACCTTCTTGCACTTTCATTTCTGTAATATATCTATCTTATATATATATATAATATAGAATAGAGTCACAGTGGCTCAAATGTACACAGATTGTGAGCACAGCCCTGGGCTAAAGCGTGGTGAAATTATGGTAGGAGGAGGTGAGATTAGAAAGAACAAAGGCTTAGCAGAAGAACAAAAAGTATTCAGAAGTGGTTATAAAAATTCATCTACCTCCTCTGTCAAATGCTCTGCACACACTGCAGACCCCCCTGACTGTTCAAGCCTTGCACACATCCACCAACAAAATGTTCTCACTCATGAGCTCCTTACCAAAAATTCGGCTCCTGAGCTTTGCTTGCCATTCAGAGCAGGCAGCAGTCACATGTTTGAGACTTCACCAGGCAAAGTGATTCAAAGAAATAATAAACAATTGAACATAAATTAAGAAAAGCTGCCTATGGGCTTGTAACAGTAGAACTCCAAACCTGCACACCCTGTCTCCAAGCATATTGCTGTAAGAACCACTGTAAAGCTTTTCTGCTCCCTTCCCAGGGAGGGGAAATGTGAACTGAAAGATGCTCCCCAGTCTGCCCCTAAAGCTCTGTGAAATGGGGAGCTCAACACGCTGCTTCATCACACAAGGTGATGCTGTCACCCTTCCTGCATTACAAATTCCCCTCTCACTGAAGACTCTGGCACGAGGTCTAACAAGGAGTTTTAGTCTTTGCTGGCCATTTTCAAGGCATGATACCTTTTTAAGGCTAAAATCTGTTATGCAGATCCTTCCCAGAGCTGATGTAACCTGCTTGTGCCTTTCCTCCAGGATCCAACAGCTCCTCTGCATCTCTGATGTGACTGCTCATTGGCTCCAGTGCACAGAATTATTTTCTATTTGCAGAAGGAAAAAAATAAATTGAGCTGGTTGTGGGGGGAGCAACCAGATATGAACCATCATCCAGTTCATCAGCAAACTTTTCACTAACCCTTTGCATATTCAGTGCTTCAGGGGTTAATAAAGTCTCTTAGAAAGCAAAAGGTTTCCATCTGTAATTGGATCCTTTGTATGTGCTTTCCGCTGTAAGAATCAACTTAGCATTGACATCCTCGTAAAAATTTCCATTAGATCGAGCCCTGAATGCCCACTAAGGCTCTGTGTGGTTTTGCAATTGATTCACTGAATGAAATCTTATCTAAAATCTTTTTATTTTATGCTATTATGGGCACAAGGGAAAATAGTGATGTAAAAATTTTCACTGCTTAGTTAATGCACAGTGCCTCTTGGAAATGGCCTTCAGGTTAGCTAAAAAGATTGCCATTTCTATTTCCCACTATTTTGTTTCATATTACCAGTAATTGAAAAATGTTTCATTTCTTACTGAGTTACATATTGACACTTCAAATTGAATTCAGAACCTTTATCTTTAATCTTCTCATTAGATCTCTTCAGACAGCAGCTCATGCTTTTCAGGGCAGGAAGGCACAGTTCATCTATTGCATTTTTTTCAGCAATAGATAATTTTCACAAGATATAAGTAAAGCTGTTCTTGTGCTTTAAAGATGTAAAAGCAGCCTGTGGAAGCTACAAATCAGACCTTGTATTGCCAGAGTCCCTTCTGTGGGGGTGCTCCCCTGAGAAAGGTGGGTCAAAATATTGTTTACAAAAAATGTCAAATCTTTAATTCTTTAAAATTATATCAAATCCAGAACAGGGAGAATCAAAGGGAAAGAACATTTTGTCTTTAAGAAAGATCTACAGGTATAAATGGATTATCCACTACATCTTTTCCTTCTTTACAAGTTTGTGAAGAGTAATCACCAAGACCAAATTCAGTAGCTGAAGCCAGAATGAATGTTGAACTGAGCAACTGTCAGAATTCTTTGCAGTGACTTCTTATGTCCTTCCAGCCAAGCAGATTGGACATTCCCATCCATCCACCACAGCCACAAAGAGAACCAGATACTCACAGCTTGGACTGAGAGTGCACCCAGCCCTCAAAAACACCCCTCAAACCAGGGGCAGAAGCCCTCATACAGCCCCTGAACACTCACACCCAGTGCCAACTGCTCAGATGTGCCCAATGCCAGCACTTTGGGCACAAATACTCAGCACAGACACATGGTCTGCATGTGCACAGTCTGTATCTGAAGCTATCAGGTTTATTTTTCTTTTCACTGATTCTGGCCTGGGAACATCTCATGTCCCAACAGCTGTTGCAGCATCCCTTTCTCCAAGCTGGAAGACATTTGGGCCACTGAGTAACACCATCCCAATTTAAACAGGATCCTCATAGTCTGCTCTTGGGCACCTCACAGAGCAGACAGGAATAACAGCAACAACAATAAAATGTTTGCCTCTGCCTTCCTGCCTCTCATTTCAGTTGCTGGAGGTCTTTGCAGTGCTTAGAAATGAAAATAAAACAATCCTGTGCCCTGCTGCTGGAGGGCAGGCAATGGAGCACTGGAGCAGCCAGGATCAGGGAAAGGCTGTGCCAGCCTGGAGGAAATTCACATCCCAGGGTGCAGAACGTGCCCTGTCCCCTGGACTGGAGGCAGTTGAGGAAAGAGGAGCCTCAAGCCTTGTTCACAATGTCTGAATGATCCCTGCCTGCCCAAGTTTCTCCACAGGAGGAATGTCCACTTTCCATGCTATATGGTTCTCTACACAACATTTAATGATAATTGGAAAATATCCTAGCAATGCCGTGTTGTCAAGTTTACAAACATCTATTTCAAGCTGAGCTGGCTGGCAATTTTCTAAGTTTTTTCTCTGAGAAAGCTACTTTCCTAATATTTTTCACATAACCCTAAATTTTTCTTTTAAATCAATCTCAGATTTCAAAATTAAATTGTAGCGCTTTTACTCCAAGTGTTATGAGAGCTCTACTCTTTCCTCTGCCTTCCCTCACCTCCTGAGTGCAAAAACATGAGAAAGTAGAACAAAACAGCAGGAAAGAAATGATAAAAAAACCAAACAAAGGTAGAACCAAACCCAAAATTTCAAACTAAATTTTCTTGTTTTCATGAGTTTTCTACTGAAAACGCCAAACCCAGTTCTTTTTTACAAAACAATTTTTAAAGTAATATTAATGAAAACAGTCATTTTTCCTAACAACTCACATCTGGCCTGAGTAATCCTGAAGGCACCTGACATTAGACGAGCCATGGGACCGTTGGCTCAGTGGTGATATTTGTCATTAGTCCAGCAAGAAACCTCAAACTGGCAGAATTTTCATTCTCTGCATACACGAACACACACAGTGTGACCACAGCCTGGAAACTCCCCAAGACGACAAATGAGCTGAATCCCAGATTCCATTTCAAAGCCAACCTCAGAATTTCCATGGTGCGCTGAGCCCTCCAGCCTTCCATCCAGAAATCAATGAGGTGACATTGGCATGGAATAAAAATAATGTAGTGATGAAACAGGGCCCTAAAGTGCTTCGCAGTGACATTTTAAAAACTGAATGCCATGTGAAAAAAATGAAGTCAAATGCCCTTTTATCTCCATAACTCTGTAGTGTCACAGTCTAATTAAACCCTCAGCCTTCTCTGCTGACTTGGAGCTACACCCAGTGAAAAAGGATGCCCTGTGATAGACATTATTGGTGACCTCCACCCCAACATCTGTATAAGTGCCCTTAGCTCTAATGAATGCACGTGCTGGAAGAATGACGGGATTTCCTACAAGCTCAAATTCACCCCATAAACTGCAGAGCATTGCTAATGTTTCTGTCTGTCCTGCTAAAATACCATTCCTGGATCAGACAGGCAGAAGGAATGAGCTGAACCCCTCAGCTGAAGCCCTGTGCAGTTTCCCTCAATATAAATCTAATGCAGGAATAACGGCAATTTATAACCCAGGCAGCCAGAAGGCAGTGAAATGGAGCAAGCAGCCAGTTCACAGCCTCAGCAGTGCTTCTGAGACTGAAATGCAATTTCTGGCCCCAGAGGGTGGTTTTGGGAGAGCGATTCCACCATGCTCACATTCCTGCTGGACACCATTCCTGCCCCCAGCACACCAACCAGGAAAATCTTTCCTTTGGCTGTGGCCTCTTCTCCATCCACGTGGGCAAACCAGGTGCAAGGAGAGAAGCCACAGAGTGGGGTACCATGCTGTTAACATTCCTGGCCCAGGCAGCAGCTTCATTTGGCCCCTTCTCCCCCATCACTGAGCTCAGCACTTTTGGGGACACACCTGTCACAAGGCTTGACACCATTTCTCCCTCTACCTCCACCCAATGCCTCTGTGCAATTTAAGAGCTCTGCAATATAACATTTTGCAGACCAGTAATATTAGTGAGATTATGACTAAAGCAACCATCTCTCTCCCAAAGAACCTCTTGGCAGTAGGGATTAAATTCTCACTGTTTTTAATGGGCATAATGCCAGTAGAAAATAGCCCTGCCTGTTTCAGGGAGAAAAGGACAGATTTGTCCTTCTTCTCTCATGTATGTACCAGTGGACATTTCTATTACTCTGCATTCTCACTTCCCTTCCAGACCACAAATGCCCCACGTTGAGCTAAGGCACCACTCAAATTCCTTGCATAGAAACTTTAGAAAGAGTAAACAATAATAAAATTGTGTTAAAACACAGCCCTGCTTGCAGTAGAGATCCATAATCATAGACCACCCCAAGACAAAGTTCTCACAGCCCAGTCTGAGCCATTCCCCAGGTTACCCAGCAAATCCAGGATGGACTGGAGAAGATTCACCTCCTTCAAGCCAGGCCTGCTATAACTGCCTGTCCTTCCTGAGGCCAAGCTGCCTTTCCCAGGAGATGAATCCACCCAGACAGGCTGTGTTGCTGTCAAAAGTCACTCCCCCTGCATCTTCTGGAGGAAGGTCCAGACTGCAGCAAGCAAAGCCAGGGGCTGCAAGGCAGCAAAGAGGGAGCAAAGGGGAAAGCTGGCTGGAGATACAGATGGGACCATCAATGGGATCATTCACTGATGGGCACAATGCATCCTTATCCTATGACTATTGCCTGCCCCAAATGCATCCTTATTCTATGACTATTGCAGGGTGCAGATGGATTCTCAAAGCAGTTTTAGTGGCTTGAGCCCCAGGTTTGCTCTTTACAGTGAACCTCCACACCTGGCTTGGCAAAATGAATGTTTCACAGCTGGATGCTCCCAGCCTCCTTCTCTGTGCACCTCCTGGAGAAGCAGGCACTGAGGGGCTGCAGAAGGAAGGAACAGCCCGCAGCACCCAGCCAAGTAATTTCTAGGAGAAGGGCCCTGGCACCCTGCACTGGGGCTGGCAAAGAGGGAACCTGCAGCCATAAAGCAGCAAAGAGCCAATTTCTGTGCTGGCACCACTTGAGCAAGAAGAGAACATGTATCCACAGGCCACAGTGCTCATGATTTATACTGACACGAGTGAGATCAGAACCAGGCCCTGGTGCTTTGTTACAACAGTAAACATGACAGGGAGCTTTGCCTCTCCTCCTCAGGGTATATCCCTATGCCTTTGTGGTACCAGCACAATAAATAATGCATTCCTGGAAAAGGAGATCCAAGGAGCTTTCCATAAACAATTCGGGGTTTCTCCTTTAAAAACCTCTGAAATATATTCTTAATGCCTGAGCCATGTAAGTCATTAGGTTTCTGTTCAGTGTGCTCAATACATATGCATGTGCCAGAGACCAGAATCCTGGTGGAGTCTGTACTGCAGGACATCTATAAAAGAAAATTGCAGTTGAAGTGTCCAAAACAATGATCTGTGGGTGGTCCTCTGGTTAGCAGATGGGTTTCCACAGTGCACATATAGCTACCAGCACCAAACACCTCCTTGTTTTTGTCTCAGTAGCCTCTGCATGTAAAGAAGGGTTGGTGCACAGAGGATTCACTGCCTACAGATTAGCAGCTCATGTGTCTTTGTAAGACAGAGTGTGCAATCCTATCTAGGCAGGTTTGAGAGCTCTAATTGCATTCTCACCAAAAAAGGAGCTCCTTATAGACATTTATCATCATAAAATAGCAACATCTGACACACATGACATCATGTCTTCCAGGGAAAGCCAAACCAGAACAGGTAGGGTGAAAAAGGAAATTAAAACCTCTTTTCTTAGTCTCATGGAGACACCCATACAGCCAGTGGGATGATCTGCCTGGTGTGGCCACAGACCCAGCACGGAGCCTCCTCAGAACAAGGTTTCTTTCAAACAGACCATCAAGTATCCTTGAACATCACAGTTTAACATAAACAGCGCTGCTCTTCTGATTTGGGAAGAACAGTTGCATAAAGAAAATTGAGGTGGAGAGAACAGTGAGGGATGGGGACAGGGAAAGGGTTGTCAGGAAGGTCAGAAACCTTTAAAGGGAGGCCATGGAGACTCACACATGCCAGGAGCTCACGAGGGAGGGAGAAGGGTTTAACCCACACATGCTCCCGGTGGACAGCAGCCAAGTGATCACAGCATCCCCCAAATCCTCTGCACACCTGGGAACAGCCCAGACCTTTCTGGATGGGATGAGAAGATAGAGCAGGCTCACCATGTCCTGTTGTTCTGCATTTCCACATAGAAATGTTGCCTTTTACATGGCTTTAGAAAATTCAGCTGAATTGACCAACTGGTCTCTTGAAACTTCCTTTCCTGCCTCCAGAGGCCTTTGAAGAGTAAAAATTACCTGTGTGAAAATGAACTGATTCTAGTTTACAGTTCTGTATGGACAGCGATTACTTTAACCCTCTTGGTTTTAGCCCTTATTTAGTCTACAAGGATCAGACAGTCTACAAGGAATGGGACAGTTTGGCCAAAAAAGCACTGAAATCATGAATGTTCTAAAACATTCACTCCAAAGTGAATTAGTTCATAAGCACTTCCAGAGCACATGATGTTTCATACTGCAGAGCATGTCTTAAATTTTCCATCTGGATGTAAATCCTGGAAGAAGATGTCACCAGTCAATTCTGAGAAGTGAGAGTGTCATTAGCATGTTGCTTTAATTGTGTTTTAAATATTATATTAAACAATTTTTTGTACATTTCCTAAGAAGAGTCTTCTTTCATGAGGTGTCCCAAGTCTCATGTCAACTTACTACGGCTCAGATGTGTACATCAAATCAAATTAGCACATTCCAAACCTCATTTCCACTGAAACACAATCAATTGTAACTTATTTTTGAATCACGCTGCTTTCTCTAATTGTTAGCTCCAGCCTCTGCTGAATAGGTGGTTAAGCAAATTATTCCATCTCACATATGAAAATTGTGCTATTTATGCTGGCAGCTTTCACAGTTACTGATGAGGTTTCTTGAGCTAATGAAATAATGAAAACACAAAACAGATTTAGCTTTCTTAATAAGGAAAAAGATAATGAACTAAAATTAAAATTGAAACTCTCACTATACACAGAGTTACTGTAATATCATTTCTTTTTTAAATTAATGCCCATGCTTTTTTATTTTATTTTTTAACATGCCAGTGACAAAGCTAGTTAAAAATCCACTTCAACCATGGTAATGTAAAGATTCTATTACTTTATTGCATTTTTTGTAATGCAATTATGGGACATAGAGTTTTAGTGACTTTTCTGTGTGATTAGGGTAACACTGATTAGACACTGTGCTTCCCCTTCATGAAAGGGGAAAGGTGAAGATGGAAGAAAACGACTTTTGGTCACCTTTACATCCTTTTATCCATGCCTTGATGGATGGGCACCTAAGGGCTGGCACCTTCCTGGTGCAGATTTGCTGGGATTTGCCTTGCTGGAGCCCTGCAATGCAAGCCAGTTTCCTGCCTCAGCCCTGAGCAGAGATCTGGCTCATGAGGAAGTCTTGCCAAGGAGAAAGCCCAGCCACACTGTGCTTAAAAACCCCATCTTCTCACCCCAGGGCCAAAGAGGGGAGGAAAACTCAATGTGCGCTCGTCACCTGTATGGCAAAGCCTTCTTGCTTCCTCTGCTTTGCTCAGGCTGGGTTTGTAGGGGCCTTGCAAAGTGTTTTTCTGTCTCCCTCATGGTCCCCAAGGACTGTGGGGCTCAGCTGAGGCTGAGCTGGTGCCCCTTGGGTCAGCCTGGCCTGAGGGAGCCTGGCCACAGCGGTAACAGGAGATACCCCTGGCACCACTTCAGAGCTGGAAGCCTACAGGCATGTGGTCCCTCTGGTTTTGAAATATGTGCTTCTAGAGCTTAGCACCATTGGTTTTCATTGCAGAGAGATTTTGGCTGGGAGTACAAAATCGGAGAAATTTGATACAGGGCAACTGTCAGGATACATTGGTGTTTCTGCCAAATAACCTGCACAGCAGGTCCAGAAGATGCTCCATGTGTCTGTGACATGGCTTTGAAGTTCAGCTGGATCCTGAATTCATTCTTCAACCCTATCAGTGAAGTTTTCTTGAGGAAGAGTGAGGAAGAGGAGCAAGAGCAGAGCCCATGCCCAGGGTTCTGGCTACCTGAGGATCCCAGTGCTGGCACATCACACAGTGCCCCTGCTTTGCTGTATCAGGAAATTGCTGCTAAAGGCCCTCAGGCTCCCACTCCCTCTCTGAACTCACACATCCTTTATTCTGCAGCACCCAGTTTTGTCCTTCCCCTAAAACAATTAAACATTCCTCTCAATAAATATCATACCATGAATTAGCGGGCTCGCTGGCTCCGTGCCTGCCAGTGCAGGAGGAAATGGCCTCATAAATATTTGTGCAAGACATCAATAAATTTGAAGTGTTGACTCGAGTGCTCAGCTTCCCTATCGGAGACCTGGAGCTGGAGAACAGCAAAACCCCCAGGATGCTGAAACTGGAGCTGCACAGAGAAACCCCTCAGGAACCCCTCAGCAAAGCCCCTTCATGCTGCTGATCCAGGTGGAAAAGGTCCTTGCAATTCAGACAGGGGAGGTTTTGAGAAGGAAGGTGTTCCCTTGCCCATGGCTGATCCTCAGGGATTTTTTGGTTTTTGTTTTGGTTTTTGGTTTTTTTTTTTTTTATTTCCCAATTTTTACTGTTTATTACTACAGAAAAGCCATTGTTGTAGAGCTCCATGTGGCCAGTGAGCTGGGCAACCCCTCCAGCACAGCTGCTTTAGGCTGTACACAAGACCCAGAGAGGGATGGGTCACTATGAGCCTGCTTCATGCTGTACAGCTTCAGAACACAGGGACATCAGTGTCAGTAGCCCCTCAGGTGCGTCTGAGATCAGAATAATTTAATTACTAATTTTTTAAAATTTTAATTAAAAATACTGTTTTGAGCTGCTCTACTTTCATAATGTTTAAATGGCATCACTTCAGGCTGTGGGCTGTTTTACTGCCATTGGGGTACTACTCCCCAGCCTGGATATTCAGAAGCCTTTTGAGTTTACTACCGACTTGCCCAGGTTTGAGAAGGTTTTTTTGGGAAGAATTGCTTCTTTTTGCAACACCCCCACACTTGCATTAGTGCTGGATGCTCTTCTCCAGAAAAATGGTTTTCACCAAGTGCAGAAAATGGGACCAAGCATTGGATGAATTTGTTTTTCTCTCTGCTCTGTGTCCATGGTGTATGCACACATGGAGTGATCCGAGGAGCATGCCCTCAGGAACAGCTCCCTTCCTTCCTCAGGAGATGGTCCAAGTGGTTTACTGAGCCTTTCATTTCTTGTAAATCAAATATTTGGGAGTCTTGTATAGAAGTGCTCTCTTGCCACTTATGAAAATGTGACTGTTGGAGGAAAAAAAGGCTCTGAGGACGTAATGAGAAAAGGTGAGGGTCAGGAGGTTTCCCCAGCGCTGTGTGGAACTCCTCCCTTCTACCCCAGGAGATGAGCAGCAGCCAACAGCTCCATTTTAATGAAACAGTGTTGATTGGAAAGACAAGTGTGACATTTTGTTCCTAGCCAGGCAACAGGCTCTCCTGTACTCTCAGTCTGTGAGGTCTAACATCATGACAACCGACTGGAAATAGCTGTGAAAAAAGCACATGTGCAGAACTTGGATTGGAGGGTGGAGCAGATGTACAAGGAAGGTGCTCTGTGCCTCACCTTCTCTGGTGTTCCCAGCTCACTGTCTAGACTCAGCTCTCCTGGGGGGAAAAAGGCAAGGAGGCTCAAGGAAGAAAAAGAAAAAGTGAAACTCAAGCTAGCAATTGTCAGATCTGTGATAATGCTAAATTCCATCATTATTATCCAGGCTACTCAGGAAACCATTTTACAAGGCTTAGAAGACATCTGGGGCTGAAGTCAGATATATTTATTAAGCCACTCACATCCAGGTTTGCTAAAACAATTGCTTTATCTCCTCATTTCCCATGTGTTAAGATGGTTACTGGGACACAGACCTGGAGAGAATCCCTTCGAGCACCCCAGCCCAGCATGGATCAGCAGTGGCACAGACATCACCCAAAGCACCATTTCCTGGGCACCAGGCTGGCCAAGCCCACTCCCCACAGCGTCCTTGGCTGCTCCAGCAGCTCTCCCTGGTGCTGCTCCCACCAGCATATGGGCACTGTGGGGCTGCTGCCAGCACAGAACTCTGTGTGATGGGTTCCCAGCCCCACACTGCTGCCAGCACACAATTCCTGTGTGATGGGTTCCCAGCCCCACACTGCTGCCAGCACAGAACTCTGTGTGATGGGTTCCCAGCCCCACACTGCTGCCAGCACAGAACTCTGTGTGATGGGTTCCCAGCCCCACACTGCTTTGCAGTCACATTCACAGCTCGGTGTTTCCCCAGCCCAGCCTGGCATCCCCAGCTCCCACACCAGAATTTGCCATTTGGCTGCAGCCAGGAGCTCGGCATCATGATCCTTCTTCCCCACTGGGGCCTGGCTGCAGATTATTCTTTACGTGTTCTTTTCAACACAAGAAAAAGCACTTTTCTTCCTGCCCTGCTAGAGGGAAATCAAGGAGCAGGGCAAGAATTCTTCTAAGTTTTGGGAGGTCTTTTTGCTTTTTTGCAGGAGGACAAGGGCTGGCATGCAGCAACTGGGCTTTCCCCCCAAGTTCTGCTTCATGAAATGGATGTTTTAGAGAAAAGAAAAAGCACTGCTGGTGAAGTAACCTAAAGAGGCTGTAGAGCTGCTGTTTGGGAAAATGTGTGTATATCAGTTGGGTTCACCTCAGCAACCTCATTCTCAGCATTTCCCAAGCTTCATCAGCAAGAGATTCAAGCTCAACCCCACCAGTCAGTCCTCCTGGCTTTAAAACATGAGTCTTTATGTCCATCATCCAGATAAACATTGCAACAAATTGGAAAACTACACTGAAATTACTGCTGTGATAAAATCTACTTACTACAACTACTCTAACACTGGCTACATAGAAAGATGGCAAGGGACATCTTTGAATATTCCCAAAAATAATTTCTGTTAAATCTGCAAACAGCCATCAAGCATTACCAAACTATTGAGAGAAGATGGCAAGAAGACAGCATTTGTTTTGTTTGCTGCCACATCTGCTTGTCCTGGTTACCATGTACTACCTTCCTTACACTGGTTTTCTTTCTCTTGTTGAACATTTTTATATTGTTTTTCTAAGAAAAGCAGAACAGAAACATCAGTAACATCCATGCATGGAGGGAGAATTGCTGACTAAGGGGATTTACGCTGGCAGCGTTACACACAAAAATTATTCCTCAAAGGGAAAAATATATGCCACACTTTTTTGGCCATCAGAGATCACTGTTCTGACAGAGAATCTGTTCAGCTGAGCTGATGGGAAGGACTCCCATGAGCAGCTTGGAGTTACTGGCACCACACCTGCAGCAGCTTTCTGGAGTTCACCACTTGCAGCCCAGCGCCAGACCACAGAAAAAGGCAGAAAAGGCAAAGAACAGCCAGATATTCTTTGCAGCTATTGTGACTCACTAGGGCTCCTATTCTCAATTTGCTGTGACCTTTAGAGAAGTGGAGCTGATAGAGAGCAGACAATGCAGCTCCCTGCTCCCTGGCAAGCCCCAGCCCATGCCCTGTGCCTTTCTCAGAGCACAGCCCAGCCACACACAGCACCTGCCCCGCCTGCCAGGCCGGGATGACGCACCAAGTCAGTTTGATTTGTGGCACATCCCTGGGTAAGATGGGCAAAATAAAGACAGATGGCAGTGGATAAACTCCAGCAACTGTGAGGCTGCTGTTAGCAAGCGCTCCCACACTGTGTGCAGCGCCCTCAAATGAACCTCCCTGAGGCCCCAAGCCCCTGGTAACACACAGAGATACTGCAGCCCATCTCTAAGAAAGAACTTCTGTGCCTATTACCATTTCACCATCTTGTTTTGCTTTACATTTTTCCCAAAGTCCTGACTTTCCTTTTATTCCACCACCTTCCCACAGCTGTTCCTGCAGCCATCGCTGTCCAAGTTAGTGGTGGTACCTTGGCCAAGCAGGGAGGTCTCACCTTCGGGGTCTGTTTGGGAAAGCTCCTTCCAAATCCAGGCTTTCCACGTGTTTCCATCACAAAACACTAAAGTGCTAGCTCCTCCAAATTATTTTCTCCCAGGATTTTTGCAGCATCACCAAACTACACAGAACCTCAGCAGGAGGATCCAGGTGATAATCCAGGCACCTTTCTGCCCGGGGGGCAGTATGGCTTCTCTCTTTATTCTTCATGCTACTTCCTAGTTCAGATGCCTGAGTCTGTAGTTTCATATTTCATCCAAAATAAATGCAGGCACATAAGCATTTTCTGATGCTTTTTTCCATAGATATATAATTAGAATTCCACCACTGATTGTCTTTTCCAGAAATGACATTAAGAGGCAAAAATAACCAAAAAGCAAAAGCCATTCTGGGGTAGCATTTTTATAAGGAACCTTGGTGTTTTTGGAGCCTACCTGTTATTTTCAATAGTAATTTTTTCCACCATGGATTCAGGTCAGTTTTGAAGAAGAATCCTACCTTGCTGACATGCCTTTGCAATTGTTCCTTTCAGCCATCAAAGGTCATCTCACTCCCAGGTATACAGCAGGGAGAAAACTGGGATGGTTTCATGTGAATTATAAAATCTGAACCTTTTATGAGGAAAAAATATGGAAATGAATGATACAATGACAACAATAACCTTTGTGGGGTTTAGTCTGACTATTATTGGTGTGGAAGACAGGATAAAAGAAATCCCACACATTTCCAGTGGAGAACAATCTGGCTCTGCCCAAATTAGTTCCCCAGCCCAACAGAAGCTCAGTTATAGCCTCTGGTAGCCTCACCAGCAGATTTCTAAGTCACTCTGGTGAAAGCAAAGAATTTCCTCATATGTGCAAACATACCTGATGATTGGCATAATCCCAATGAACACACATTAGGTAAGTAAAAATATTCCAGTGTATTGATATTAATTCCACAGCTCAGACCCAAGATCAAGTTCTCATTTGTCTGAATAACAGAGCATTTAAATATTGAGTTCAAATATAAAGAATATTTCGGCTTATATGCGGTATGGGGGGGGAGAAATCCAAGGAACAAAAGTTTTCCTTGTAGCATGCACAGTGCTGATTTCCAGCCCTTGGCAGCCACAGCACAACACAGCCATGGCAAACGTCTGGCCAACACAAATCTATAAAATTTGCACTGTACATGCATGCCTTCCATGCATGAAGGTCTAATAAGCCCAGATACTTTCTGCCTCTCCAAACAGTTGAGCTAAAGAGGTTTCCCCATGGATTCTAGCAGGGCCAGGAGCATGGAGACTTTATTATGTAACAACCCACATTATTTAGTGAAAATCTGGAATGTGCTTTATTAGTTGGGCCTTTGTTTGGTCAGGAAATACCTCCAGACAAATGTGATGACACAGGCATTTTTAATTTGCCACTTCACGTTCACAGCAATTTAGGAGATTTTATGTGTTATTCCCTCCATTAAAAGCGACAGGCTGTAAGGTTTGCAGTTTCCCTCAGAAGCTCTTGATGACATTACAGACACACACAGAAAGCACAAGCCCATCAGAATGAATTAAGATCACCTCTCTTTGCCTGTAATCTGAAAGACTCCATGTGGTCTCTCTTAGCACCAGTTCCAAATGCCAACCCTCTGTAGCAGCATGTGCAAGTGGTTGGAGGTAAGGGGAGGAGAGGTCAAATTCTGTGTGCTCCATACGATCAAATTTGTGGTATTAAACCAACAATTACCAGTGAAGTGGTGAGTGAAAAACAAACCTCCTATCTATTACCCAATTTCAAATGCCAGTGCGATGCCTGCAGGACTCCCAGTCCTCTGGCTTTTTTTTTTTTTACATACTTGGTAATGTGTCGAGTCTTAATACCTGCTTTCAAATGGAGTTAGGTTTTTCCATTTGTGAGCTTGAAGTCATTTTCATTTCAGAGCAGAATTTAAAAAAGGCCAGTTAGACTGCTGCTAGTATAGTTGGTGAAAATATCCATTGAGGATATTTTCCTTAGTGAATTACACTTCTGCTTAGGATAAATAGGAAAAAATGTGGGATAAATTATGTTAAATGCAAAATATTTGGTCTTGACTGAACATCATTGAAACAGCTCAATGAAGACCTAAAGGAAACACTGGCAGAGAAAAAGAAAGGGGATAAAAAAGCTGTCCTCATTTTCTCACAGTGAGGATTAGGAACTGAAGTGCAGCCAGCATAGGAGCATACACTTCTGTTGGACTTCAGTCCAGGTAATAAAAGCAAAATATAGAGATTGTGTAGAGCTGGGTAATAAAAGAGGTAGCAGTGGTGAGTCTGCTGCAGCAGGTTTTTTGGCTGGAGCTTTAATGACTGGGGCTGAAGCTCTGCCAAGCAGGGCTGAGCGGGACTGACGCAGCTCCTGGGGCTTGCCTGAAGAGGGGAAGCAGCCGTGGAGGTCTGGGAGGGAGAGAGGGAGAGGGTGGGAGCCTGTGCTGGAGCTGCTGCTCGATCCATCAGGCAGGGACACGCTGACACCTTCCCGAGCTCCAGCGTTTGTGCAGGCTGCGGGACACCCTGAGAGCCTCCCCTGCTGCACTGGGCTCTTTTATGGCCAGGCAATGAGGTGTGGCTGGGGTTTTGGGGAATAGCAGGTGTGTGCTGGAGAAGCTGATTTCCAGCTTTCCAGGTGGGTGGCCCTGTGCCTGCCACTGGCATTCCCAGCAGAGCAGGTGACACCCCTGAGCTGTCACCGCGTCCAAATGCCAGCAACAGCCTTGGGTGGATGTGCGGGGAGCAAGGAAGGAGGAGGCAGAGCTCCACATAGAACTTGTGGAGCTGCACAAAACCAGGAGCTGCAGACTTTAATCTCTTCTCACCTCTTGGTGAGGCTCAGAACTTAAGTAAGATGTTTTTTCCCCAAACTTCTGTGAAGCTGGGCACCTAAAACTGTCAGTGAAACTCAGGTTTCAGCACAGGAGGGATAATCTGGCTGCTCTCTACACACATATTTGAGAATTACCCCCATAGCCAGGTACATTTCTGCACAGTGGCTTTGTGTGTGTTATTGCAAACACCTCAATGGGCTCTGGGTAGAGGGAGGCTTTTTTCCTCCAGGTCAAGTGAATTCAGGCTGTGTTTGAGATGCAGTTTCCAGGTGTTGGATGGTCACTGGCCTTGGCAGGCACAACATCCTTTCAGAATTCTTTCCAATCTCAAAGATAATCCCACTATGCAAACATCCCCTCACTAGCAAGGCACACGTCCTTGGGAGCCACCTCAGCAGGTGAGACAGGGGTGGTTTGCAGGTCCTTGTCTTCAATCTCAGCTCAGCCAGGTGTGAGTGTGGCACTGAGCATCTGCTCCTCTGCCTTCTGCTACTCAAGGCTCAAATGCAGGAAATCCCATTTTTGTTGGTTTTTTTGTTTTTTTTTTTCCCAGCATCAGTTGAATAATCTTGATTTTTAAAGCAAGAAGAAGCACCAGGTGTGTCTCCATACCTGCCCTACTGTTGTTTGCCTCCCCCTCTTGCCACCACCAGCGTGCAGTGAGCACTCTCTGTTGACTTTGTCTGCCTTGATGTGTTTTAAGCCCGTGTTTTAATGCTGAGAAACCCTCTCTGCTGAAGAGTCAGTGGAGAGCCTTTCTTTGTGTTTCTTTTTGCTCAGAAGGAGCTGAAGCAGCAATCTTGACTTAAAGGCTGACTCTGATTGGAAAATAAACAACTATAAAGTACAATAAATCCCATTGAAGAGCCCAGTCAAAACATCCCAATGAACAGCTAATGCTCCACTAACCAGCTCCAGATGTTCCAGCCTTGTCTGGCACTAATTGGTTGACTGGAGAGTCAGTAACTGTGTAACCTGGAGGAAATCTCTACTTCTTGCACTTGAGATGAGTAGCTAAGACAGAAAATGGTTTTGTTTTGTTGTGGTTCCTAATTTCCAAACTGCAGAGGAGTCACAGGTACCTGCTGATTCCTGCCCAGTGGCAGGGCATTGTCCAATTTTAAGGCACCTCACAAAAATTTTCTCAAGAGCATGAGAAAATCCTTTGACAGCAGCTCGGATGTTCCTCCATTCCCAAGCTTTTCTGGGTTTATTTGTTTAACCAGAGGACATGCCCTAGCAGATTGCAGCTAAATTCTTAGATAAAGGTAGTTGCAAATTCCATCTGGAAATGTCTGAAGCACCAAAAACCGACTGAAAAAAAAAAACCCTCAACCAAAACCAAACTAAAATTAAACAAAAAAAATTCCAAAGAAAGCAATTGCTTGCAATTATAATTAAAAGACATAGAATCAGAAAGATGAGTTTGGAAAGAGAACATAATTTTTTTAAAAATGAGATGAGCCTGGTGCACCCCAGTTCCTACAGGCTGAAAATTCCATGTCTGCCTGCATTGGCCAGGGACGTACAAAGTGGCTCACCTGGATTTTCCAATTGGCTTTTTTAGGGATATTTGACAGGATCTTATATATTTTGTGTAATAGTACAAAGCAATGTGTGCCTTCAGGTATTTTCTCTGTTTTACCAGAATACTGCCCAGTGCCATGACTCTGCAGACACTTATGTTGTTTATCTTCAAGCAAAGACATCTCACTGGCTTCTGAGACTTCCATGACAATAAGAATTGCTATTTATAATTTTTTCTGGGGGTTCCAGTCATATCCTGAGCACATATAAGGAGGTTCTGTGACTTTCCTAGAAAGTTACTTATAAGTTTCTGTTTAAAAACTACTATTGATATTCCTTATTTATCGGTAAAAATAATTTCTATTTAATTAAAGTTTTTAATAAAATGGCTCCCATGCATTTTAATAAACATTTCCCTTAGTGTCACTGACATGTTGTTCATACTTTGTAAGAGCATTTTAGAACTACATAAATTTGCACACCAAAAGTTGATGTAAAGCTTCTGCTTGCTTACATAGAACTGATTTTTTTTTTTTTAGTGCTTGTAAAAATAACGAAAAAAACCTAGTCTATAACCTGTTTCTCAAGTGTCAAAACCATTTTTTTCTGCAGAGTACTGTGCAATGCAGCATCTGTTTGGACACATCCAGCCATATCTTTCACTCTTGATCTGCAAGGGAATAACATAGGATTTGAAATACAGTAGACACTTGTGCAAAGCATGAACAATGAAAATTACATCCAGCCCTTAATCCAGGGGATTCTGGGCTGAGCTCAGCCTCTGTGGGTATACATATCCATTCTGCATTTAGTTCCACATATTCCAAGACTGGATGTTTCCCTATAAGAGTCACATGGGAGCAAAAGTGGGATTAAGTGGCTTTCTCTCCATGTTTTGCTATTAGGTTTACACATGTAATATGCAGCACATGAGCAACTGTGCTGCACCATGGTCAGTGATGAAATTAATTTCTTCCAAGTCGCTAGAAGGTTTCATATTTCAGGTATCA
Source organism: Ammospiza caudacuta (assembly GCF_027887145.1). Taxonomy (NCBI): domain Eukaryota; kingdom Metazoa; phylum Chordata; class Aves; order Passeriformes; family Passerellidae; genus Ammospiza; species Ammospiza caudacuta. The sequence continues at coordinate 11,311,345 of NC_080607.1, forward strand.
TCTTTATTTTCTTCACAGCCTTGGGAGAGAATGGATGGAAAAGAAGCAGGAGGTTAATCATACCCCATATATTGAGATTCAGAAAAATTTTGATAAATCTTCCTCCTTTGAGCCTGAATGAAGGTCTGGTTCCTGTCAACGGGGAGTGCAAAGCTGGGTCCTTCACCAAACTTCTCCTTTTGTGCTTTTAAATCTGCCAGAAGCTGGTCTGACTTAGGCAATGGTGACACAACAGAGGATTCCTCTGGGTGCTGAGTTTGTATTAACAGAAATAATACCCCTCTCCTTGCTGGTACAAAGGTTGAGTGCAAGGAGCACCTCATCTACCTGGTCTATTATTTGGCTCAGGCTGGTCCCTCTCGCCAGCAGGAGTTAGATCTGTAACCTCAATATCAACAGAAATTTTTTTTAAATACAATGCATGTACAAAATTTAAGTAGATGGATATTGAACTGTTAAGGAGAGGGGATTGAATTTTATGTTAATTTCTGTTCTATTCAAAAGTTCCTACAAAGAAATTGTGGGACATTAGGAAGGAAATGCCAATGGAAGTTAAATTTCTGTTTCTGTTGAGCCAAGTAGATAAAAATTCTAAAATAGGTTTTATATACCATTGCAGAGCTTTTTGACATTCAATATTAAATATCTCTGTTTATCACTAACCACTTTAGAACACTAAAGCACATCTTTAAAAAACAGCCTTTGATTTTGGCAGCAAAGTTGTCTGTTAAAAGAAACTGTTAACATTCAGTTGAGTGGCATTTGGAAGAGAACTGGCAAAGTAAACTCAAGGGTTAATGAAAGTAAATGAGATAATCCTCATTGATCCTCCATAATCCCCATGGTCTGAGTGCAACTGTCAATCACTGGGAGAGACTTTTTCCTAATCTATCCCTCTGTGAATAAGTCATTCCAAACTGAGTATACTTTATACACGGACATGTATTCAAATGTACAAACACACACTATGAGCATATAACAGAAAACTTAGCACAGTCAATTCCAAAATGAAGGGGAGAATAAAGTAAAGCTAAAAATATGGTGCATTAATTTAAAAAAGTGAAAGTTTCTTTTACTAGCTAAAACATATTCCAGCTGTCCTTACTAACTCACTGTTTCCCATGTAAGCTGGTAGCAACTAATGAATCTGTTAAATCCCTCCTCTGTAAAGGAAGAAAGGCTGTTCCCATAAAATTAAAACTTACTGTTTAACAGATTGACCTAAGCCAAATATGGTCTGGAGCATAAAAGAAATTATTTCAGTACTTTTCAGAGAAACTGCTGACATGAATAATGTATTAAATCAAATGATGCCGTATCTGAGGCTCAGAGGATGTTGCAGCAGGAGCTGGGTGAGGGAGGGAAGGGCACAGAGAGCTGTGCCCATGACTTGTCCTGGCTGCTTTCAGGCCCTTCCTCAGCAGTGCCAACCCCACCAAAGTTGTCTGTTCTTTTGGGAACCACATCCCTGCAGGGCCCCCCACACTCCTATGGGGTCTGGACACCAGTGGTGTCTGCAGAGCCCGAGCTCATCAACCCACTGTTCCCAGGACTGCACTGAGGTCAAAGACAGAGGCACCAGTCTCTTTCCTAACTCTTCTTTCACTTTGGTCCTTAAAGCCTTGAGCAGGTCTGGGCTCCTCCTGCATGGGCACAGCCAGGGAAGGATGCTCATGGCACCAGGTGTGCCCTCCCAGAGATGGAGAAGGAGCTGGCTCAGGGGGCACTGTGATCTGGGGGGGTGAACACATCTGGACTATCAGGGCATCAGCTCTCCAGCCCAGATTTGCCTCAAAAGCTCAGTTGTGAATTCATGCCTGATTTTGTGAGAAATCCTTCCAAGATGCCCAGTGCACAGACACTGTTAATCGCAGCATTTCTAATTACCTACTTATTGTGCGAAATCTCCCTCTAATACTTTGCATCTGGAATTCTTGATAATGCAGACATGGCACTTAGGGACGTGGTTTAGTGGTGGACTTGGCAGTTTTACATTTACAGTTGGACTCAGAAGTAAGGGTCCTTTCTAGCCTAAAGCTGATTCTGTGTTTCTGTACTAGAGTCACTTACAGAGAAACTCTCTGGCATTTAGAAGAAAGACAATCTTTCTACAGGGCGTTCAGACACACCTGTAATAATGTTACTGCATTCTGCAGAGGAAAAGGAAATTGTCTGTCAAAGGTTTGGGATAGAAATGCTTCACACCACCCAAAGGTACCTCTTGATAACACAGTGCAACACCCATTTTCCTCCTGTAAACACTCAGAGCCACCACCTCTAACCTGAGGCTGACTTGGAAATAAATGCCCCACTCTCAGGTTTAAAGAAAAACCAGCTTGGTAGCCATTTGGCCTGCAGCCAGGATTAAAGTGTTAACTCAATGTCTGTCAACCTGTCACTTAAACATTTACAAAACTACTGACCACTTCTATTAAAAGACCATTAAAACAGGATTAAGCTTTTCCAGGGTTAAGCTGATGTAAAAATGCAAGGAATGTCACACCAAGGGCAGCTCATTTTATTTGTATTGCAAACAGGCAGAAGTTGGAGGATAAAATGTTACATGTGTATTAAATATGGGGATATACCCCTGCTTTGCATTTTCCCTTTTTTTCAGCTTCCTAAACACAGATCCCATTACTCTGCAGAGCACAGCAGAGTGAACATGGAAACCCCCCAAATGCCTTAAAACCAGCCCTGGATGCTTCAGAACAGGCTGGGATAGTTTTGCCTGCAGAGGGGATGTGACACAGTCTGACCATAGTGCTGGGAATAGCCACGGATAACATAACACAGCATTTACTTAATGTGTCATACTGTAATCAGAGATAAATTGTTTTAAAAAGAAGAGTCTTATCAAAAGCAGGAGCCCATTTGGAGCATTCTGTGTATTTATTTGGTGAAAGCAACAAAGTCCACCAAGGGGTACCAAGTGGAACTCCTGCAAGCTGAGCTGGCCAGGTGCTGGGATGGGACACTGAGATTGCTCTGGTTTCTTACATTTCTTACCCCTTGCCAGCCCTTGACAGAGACAGAGTGCAAGGCTGGATGGGCTGGTGGCCTGATCTTCTCTATCTGTTTGCATCTATCACATCATTAGCTGTGAATAAAACCATGCTGATCTGAGCATCAGTGCAGAGACTTGACTCATAGAATTATTGGTCTTTATTTATTAATCACTATCCTGCAAAATTTCAAAATATATAAGCCATTGAGCAAGTATGCCTATGTAATTATTACAGAATTGGCCATCCCCAAAAAGGGAGGTGCACACATTAAATAAGGTTTCTCTCCTTCCCCATAATCCTCCCCTCCATCTAGCCTGTTATCTTTATGAAATATAATTTTGCTTTCAGGAAGTATCTATGACACTTCCATCTGAAGCAGTGCTTCCAGTATTTACAGATATCAAAGAACTGGTCTTAATTTCATCTGATACTTTAAAAAGCCTTTTATTCTAAAATAAATTATTGAAATGTGGAATTGGTAAAATGGGTTGCTCCAGTAATGGATTTACTGTGATGGTGCAATCAATTTCAGAGATTGGATTTCAGCATAAAAACTATTCATCACTCTCCATGTCAGGGCAAGGTTTACCTTCACACTGCGGTCACCCACTGCAGTTTGTGGATACCAAGGGCAGAGGAGGATCCATTGGAGGAAAACACTTTCTGTGGCTTTTTTTCCATTGTTGTTGAGGTGAGAGTTTGGAGTTTTGACAGCTCCAGCAGCTCCAGAGCACCCTGGTGCCACTCAGGGGTGCAGAGGGACTCACCTATGCAACAGCAGATGTGCTTAAATATGCAATTTATCTGTTCTGCCATGACTCAGGGCAGGCTTTGCTACATGAGTTTTCCAACTTCTCTGTTTCATTTCGGGATCAGCAGAGCCTTTTACCAGGTAGAGGCCTTCAGGGGTAAGGAATATAATGGTTTTAATAGGAATGATCAGGAGAGACCTGCATTGGTACAAATCCTTCCCACCCTGTAACACTGGGCATTCAGCATGAGTGATGCTAATGAGGGGAGAGAGGAGGGGAGCTGTGACATGAACCATCCTCCTTTACACCTGCACTGACCCTCTTTTTCACACCTGAGGCTTTTCACAAGCTGGAGACCCCAAGAGCTGCAGGTCCACCCACCCTGCCATAGCTGGAAATGGATCTCCTGGACCTCTGCAGCAAAGGAGGAGGTGGAGAACAGAAGCAGTTTAGTCCTGGAGGTCAGCAAAGAAAGGATTTTTTTCTCCATTTATTTTTGCTCCACAGAGGCCCATGTGCCTCTATTAGCATAAATACATATTCACAGTCTCATTAGTACCTCCTCTTGCTCTCTGCCTGGCAGAGCCACTTCAAATGGGACCACAGCCCAGAGGGGCTCTGCAAAGCACCACAAAACACAGCTTGTCTGAGGTATCCTGACCTATCACTGGCAGGAACAATTGGCATATCTAAGCCTTGTGACACAGAAAAATGAAAGCTTTTATCCCATCCTCATCACCAATGAATCTTGCTCTTCACTCCTAGAAAGCAAAGGCAGCTCCATAAATCAACAAGTCTGTGGATTTGGGGTTTTACATTAACACCTTCAAGTCATGCTTTGCTGTGACCTCTTGGATGGGGGTGAACTATTCCACTGTGCTGGGAAATGGCAGCTCCAGAGCCAATTTCAGCACCTAGAAAATTTCCCTTGGCTCTCAGATGCCTTAATTTTAAATCCGACCCCCTCCTTAAAGACAAACTCATGTCTACATTTGATTTCAGGAGTTACATACAATAATTTAAGAAGTTATGTGGGGACCCAGCAAGTCTCTGACTATGGATTGGGTTGGAAAATATTATTTGGAGACAGAATTTCAGATTTCTTGGCTATGGTCTATGTACCAACCTCAGCTCTGCATTTAGTCTTTCACCAACTTTTTTAAGCACTACAAATGATGGAGTTTTGCTCAGCTGGAGAATCACCATCAATAAATACAGCTGGATTGGAATAACTAATGAAGGGTGAAAAACTAGGCTTGTTATAGTTATTTATAATGCCTCTTAAGACAGTTAAAAGTAACTGAAAATTCTCTGGTGTTTTAAATCTTTCTTCTCACTCCACTTCACTATTCACACTCCTTTTCCTGTTTTTTCATATGAAATATGGACTTTACTGGAAGTTTATTTTAAAAATCAAAACTCTGAAGAAATTCACAAAAAGCACTTTGCAATGGCTAAGACAGAGTGAGCCTTGGCAAGAAAACTGCTGCTGATGTGAAACCTGCAGAGGAAGGGCTCCTGGAAGGGCACAGATGCCAGGGAGAGCCAGCTCTAACTGGGGTCACAGCCATGGGGGTGCTTAATGTTCCTCTTCATGATGCACTTAAATGCACCAATCCTGCATTTAAATGCACAAATCCTTCCATCCATCCGTGGCTGAGCCTCTGCCTCCCTCACTGTGGGGCCTGCCTGCAGCCTCAGCAGAAAGGTGACTCAGTTCCCACCTTCCCAGCCCTCCTGTCTCTGCTCAGGGCTGTTGATTTTGCTCAGGGAGGAGATGAGGCTGCTCTGTCTGGGCCAGGGACACCTGTGGTAACCACACTGTAATGAGCAGGCTCCTGGGGTGCTGCACCCCTGCAATCCAGCACTGACCAGAGCAGATCCACACAGCCCAGTGGTCACCAACACCACTGAATCTCCTTTGGAAGGGTCCAGGAAGAAGCAGCAACACTGAAGGGGGGAAACTGTAAATTAAACTTTTACTCAAAATTCCAAATTTTGAATTTTGCATTTTCAAGCCAGCAGCAACTGCAGTGATGAATGAAGAATTACTTTATTAATGATCCAGCACTCCTCACTGCTCAAACAAGATGTAAGAAATCCAAATATGCTAAATTAAAAAAAAAAATCGATTCCCAAGTCTAACCATCATGTTATAAAAACCTGTTCCTGCAATTATTTTGTGTTTCCTATCTTAGGAATATCATTGGACTGGAAATAAATTAAACCCAAAAGACTTTTGCAGCCTTCTTAATCCACTGCAAAAAGGGAGAAAAAGGATACAACTGGAAAGCCTGGTTAATGACAGCTGGAGTGCAGGACACCCTGAAGTTATCAGTGCTGTGTTAGACATTTCATAGCAAAGCAGAATCAAACACTCTCCAAGGAAGCTCTCCAAGGGGAGCCATGGATCTGAAATGATGATCTGACTCTGGTATTCCTTGGGATCTCACAGCCCTCATACCTGGTTCATCCATGGAGGGATGAGCTCTCAGATCCTCCCTGGATGAGCCAGCAGTGCCTCCTGCTGTACTCCAGCCTGCATTTATCCCCAGGCTCCCAACTCTGTCAGGTTTCAGCTCCAGTGAAGCCTCTGCTGGCATTTTGAGCGCTGGGATGAGTAGAGGGAGATGTGTCTAACCAGCCTCAACACATCTGGAAACATCAGCCTGTGCCACAGGAGCACACCCTGCCCAGTCCAGCGTGGGACACGGGAGCTGAGCAGTCTGGGAACACCCCAGAGATGTTCTGCCCATAAACCAGCTTTTAACACATTTCTGAGTGTGTTTGAGTATCACAGGGCTAATCTGTGGAACCCAGAGTGTTCCAGCCTGCTCAGCCATGCTCCCTCCCCTTGCTTTTACACATTTCAGCACTAATCTGCAGGAAGTCCTGCTGCAGTTCCACGACCTTCTGCTGAACAGGCTTTCACTTGTGCTGACCCATGACAACCCATCACAGCTAGGGAATGCTGACTGTATCACAGCCCACGTGAGTGCCAAGCCTGCCTTAATCCAAAAACATCAGAAAAAGGAACTTGGGGTCAGTCTCACTTAAGGAATGTGCCAAACTTCCTGGAGGTCACAGCAAGAGAACAAGCCCAATGTTTCACCTCTGAAGCAGAGAGACTGAGAGGTTTAAAATCCTTTTGAGTCACCAGCCTGAAAAGCAGGTAACTGGTAAAATAAAAGAGGGGCTTGTCTCTACTCTGGGCTGTAACTGGAAGTCTTTCACCGGAGAGGGTTCTTCCTCCCCCTCGGGGTGGTTTTCTGCATATCAGGTAGAAAATCTCTTTGAAAAACAGCAAGGCAAATCTTTCAAAACAATCATTATGATAACAAAGAAGACTGAGACCACTCTGTTGCCACAGCTACCCGAAAAGTTTGTGAAGGCTTTGCAGAAGCTGTTTATTGAACCTCAGTGGCTCTGGGCAGGAGCATCAACATCAATCTCCTCCCCATCTTGCTGCAGTCATTCCTCACTGCAGTTGGAAGAGCTCTGAGATGGCTCCAATTGAAGAATGTGGCAGCAGCCACCACCCTTCCCTCCCCAGGGCTATGCTAATCCTAAAAATGTGCTCCCAGTAACTGATATCAGATGATGGCACTGCCAAACAGGATGTCTGTCTGTCTGTCTGTCCCACTCTCACACCCTTAGAATCAGTCCTGTTTGCTGACTTCCAGACACTGGCACCAGGTAACACCAGCAAAGCAGTCCAAGATCTTGGATTCAAGGATACCATGGGTGCAAAGTAATATCTTTTTATTCCCTGAGAAGTTTTAGACTACCTCTAATTTTCTATCTAATTCTTTTCTATACAAAATTAAAAAAAATATTAATTATAAAAAATTTTCTATAGAACATTTTTCTATTTTCTAATTTTCACAGCACATCTTTCACACACATTTTCACACTTCTGCATTTTATATTCAGACAAACCAAGGCAGAAGGTCACATGGTTTCCAAAAATGACCAAATGAAGCTGTGGGAGTGGCAGATAACCCTTCAATGATCTCTTCCATTACCAAAAATCCCTTTAATATTAAATTCCCATTAAGAATTGAGAAATACTCCAATATATGAAAGTAGAGAAGGACATTTTTACTTAAAACAAGTTTAATCAGGGAATGGGGTTACTAAACAACCTTCCTTATGCAAGTCCCAGTTCAGTGACAGGTAGGAGGCGACAGTGACCTGGAAGCTGTGACACCTCCCTTGCCAGGACCACAGTGCTCCTGCCAGCCTGGCTCTGGAGGCTTTGCCAAGTCCAGCTTTGCTGCTGTAATCCCCTACCAGCAGCACAGCCAGGAAAAATGTGATGCCAACAATGCTGGAATGCTGAGCCCCAGGAGGGAGTGCCAGGGCAGCCAAAGGCCCAATGAGCAGCAGTGCAAAGCCATGCAAGGATGGCCTCAGCTGAGGAGAAGGTTCAAAAAGCAGGGACAGGATGGTTTGGAGGCAAGAAGGGGCCTGTGAACAATTATAGCATTACTCCAGGCTTATTCTGGTGTAAATGAGGGGAAAATCTTGACCTTGTGCATGCACAGCCACCAAAACCTGAGTAACACAAGGGAGGGGTTTCTACTCATTTCTTTCCCCCTATAATTTCATACCTTTTTCTTCTTCCTCATTCCGGAGGAAAAACCTGATCTATCAGCAGACAGGCAATCCACTCATGATTTCAGCTTTTCTTGAACCTCTCCAAAGAAACACTGTTCCTTAGAAAATTATCTGCTCCCTCTGCAGACCAAAGAGAGCATCATCTTCTGAGCATCTGTGCAAGCCAAACTTCGAAATTGTTGGCAATTCAAAACTCACAATTCAAAACACAGCATAAAACTGAGAGATTTCACTTTTCCACAGCTTCTATTGAATTCTTATGACAGAACAAGCACTGCATTTGGGCAGTAATGCAAAAGTATTAATTTGTATTATTAAGACTGTTTTCTTTAGCTTCATTGACTGCTTTCCAAAATTGTCCTTGAGAATGAGGTTAATTAGAACAGTAATCCTTCTGACATTAATGGGAATGTGAGCATGTGCCAGGATTTCTGAAATGAAACAGTTGATACTCACTGTCAGCCAGAGGAAGGAAGATGTGACCACAGCATCTCTCTGCACAATTATCACAGACATTCTGTCCACAGCAGCAGGAAATGCTCAGAGTGAGAGTTTTTATAAGGGAAGGGGAAGAGGCTTCTTGACTTCACACTCTGAGATCTGGAAAATAATATCTGCAGAAAAGAAATTTAGAATTCATTTAGGGAGAACTTAAGAAGGAAATATAACATTAAAGGCTGAGTTCTTCAGACACTGAGGTCCTGTATTGATCACCCAGTACCAACATGCAAGTTCACAAATTAATTATTCCCACAAGCAATGGAAGGAATGAGCTTGCCCCTGGCTCCTGCAGGGCAGTTCAAGAGTATAACTTAGAATATGTTAATTGCTGTTAATTTTGGGATCTTCTTTAGCTGTTCCACCCTTTTTTTTTGATTAATTGTTTTTCACTTGATATTCTGTTGTATTTAAGCATCCCAGCTCCATTTTCCAGGCCGCCACATAAAGGGACTGACAAGAGCAGGTCCCTTCATTTTGAACAGTGAGCAGGAAAGGTAAAACTGCAGAATATTGCCCAGCCAGCAATTAAATCTGACCAACTTTCTGGCTCCCACAAGTCTTCTGGAGCCTCCCCATCTTAGCAGAGGAGCAGCTTCTGAGCTAAGCTGAAAAGACAGGCAGCCAGGAACTCATATTTTCTATCATATTTTGCAATTATTTATTTCTCATTAACTAGCCCAATTTTGTCCTTCTCTGCAGAAACAAGACCTTTTCTAAGTCATTGTCTTTCATGCATATTCACATCTTTATGCCAGTGAGACTCTAAACCAAAGCTGTCAGTCAGTCTCAGACAGAATAATCTCTTCTCACAGTGCAAATAAATACTTTTTGGACTGGTTTCCTCTCTCTCAGGCATTTATAGGTGATTATCAAGAGGAAAATGTCATATTCCTCCTTTGTCTGACAGGCTTTTTTTCCTTCTTGTCTCTCTATTTTCTGAATAGTAATTAAAAAGTTGGAATTTATGGGGGACTTCCCAAATTTCTGACCACACTTGCCATGGGGTTGCATTCCAGCATAAAATCCCAGCCATTTCCTATTTTTCTGTTGCAACGTGTAAACAAGGTCCACAAAAGATCAGCACATATAGGGAGGAGCTGTGGGTAGTCTACTGGCAAATGACTGCAGTTAAACACAATTTTATATTTATGAAGTACCCTCTTCTCATGAAAAAAGACAGAGATATTTTTCCTACTTACTGTACACTTGAGAATGATGCCTGGCTGAGCATTTTATTACAGTTTGATAACCAGAAATATCCTTGGAGGGATTCAATTACCTGGTACAGTCCCTGTGAAGAGCCTGGCAATTAGAAGCAATTAAGATCCCCGTTAGCTTTTGGTGGCTTCTACCCAGCTGCTTCCTTCAGCCTCCTGAGCATCTTCCTGGCCTCTCACTGCCCTCCCTTCCATTTATTTCTGAGGGACCAGCTTTTCCCTCCAAGAGGGGTCACAATGCTGTGAGGCAGAGAGGAATCACCATTTTCTCCAAACTACTGGCTGTGTTTTCATTAAAACACCCCCATGTGCCTTCATCACATCTGTAGTCATTGTTCCCTCCCTCTCCTTGCTTTCTTTGAGAGGAGATTAATAGATTGTTTCAACAAAGGTGGTTTTCATGTGTCCTTTACCTTTGCATAGTGCAAAAATAAAAGGAGGTGTTAATGATTTTGCAGTAGCCTCATAGTTTTGGGAAAAATTTATTCTTAATTTCACCTGCTTAGCAGATAAACTCTGGGTGTAGGAAAGCCTGAAGGAATTGAAATGGGGCCCAAAATTAAGCAAATGTTAGACAGCTGCATGCATCTTTCTGAAGTAAAACAGATACTGAATGTAACTGCTTGGAAATGAAGATTTTCTGCTTCTGCCATGCTTGTCATCCTGCGAGTTCTTCTTGTTTCATTTATCAGTTTGGATGCACCTGACCTTGTCTGTTCCATCTTGAAAACCTCCTTGTGCAGAAACAGCAGCTGGGCACCCATCCCTCTCACAGCCCTGAGCAAAACAGCCAAATGACCCCAAAAGTCTGTCCATCTGTTTGCTTTGCATATTGTTGAAGCAGAAAAGGAGGGGGGAATTCAGTGAGGTTCCCCAGGAGACATGCAGAGGAAAATCCCTCTGGGTTCTCAGCTCGCTGCCACTGCTGTCCTGTGGCTCTCTCTGACCTGACCACCCTGGCTCCTCTCCCAGCTGTCCTTACCCTGATGGAGAATAAACTCATCTGGGGGAAATCACCCTAGAGAAGCAAGGAAAAACATCACTCTTTGTACAAATTTCTGTCCTGTTGATGAAAATGTGAAATGAAAACTTCTCTTCAGTCATGGGATGGTGTTGAGTGCTCAGTCTCTTCTCCCTGCCCTGCTCCCTGCAGTGCCTGTGGGGTGATTTGGGGAGCTCTCCCCCAACCCAGTGAGAACCCAAAGGAGCCGTGGCTGCACACCCCAGCCCTACCCTGAAGAAACCTCTCACTGCTGCCAAACCAGGGGACTTGGTGTCCCTTCAGGCTCCCTTCAGGGAGTGAAATGCATCTCCATTCTCTTCAGCTGAGATCAGGAAGAGATTCCCTTGTATCCAAACTCCTCCAGGCTGCTGAGGAGTGCTGGCCCAGCTCTTCCCTCCTCTCCTGATCTCTAGGCTGGTGACACCATGCACCTGTGAGTTGTACCAACATCAGGAGAGGTCCTGCTCTTGTGCTCTGCCTTCTACATGTACTTGGATGGTGAGAGTAAAGAGCTTGATTTCATCTGATGAAAAAAGCCTTGGTGCCCTGGGCAAATGCAGAGGTCACTCACTCAAAGGCAGAGGCTCCTGGCCCTCAGCCCTCTGGAGATCTGGCTCCACTCAGGGCCTCTGGCCTTGTAAAGATTGAAAATTGAGGTTGAACAGCCCCCCATGCTGTCCTGTCCCCTGGAGCAGTGTGAGTGCTGGACCAGCGTGACCCCAGCCCTGTGCTCTGCAGGAACCACAGCTGATCACCTCCTGTCTGCCACCACGGGACAGCATCACTGGGGCCACTTCTCACCTGCCCTGCCATGTGGCTTTTACACCAGGGAAAGGGCCTGCAAAATTTATTTAAAGCAGAATAACAACAGCCCACATCTACCATACAGCAGGGAAACGAACATGTGGGCATTGAAGAAGCCAAGGATCAGTCCTCTCCTGCACAGTAAACAACTTTCCTATCTTCAGGATGATTTCTTGGCTCCTCTCTCTTTAAATCATCACTGTCACAGAGGAAAAACCAGAAGGATGCAGTCCCTTAAAGCTCTTTCCTCTTTTTGCCTGTTGTTTAATTAAATTATCCTATAATGAAATCTTTCCCTAATGAGTCAGTGTTTAATAATTTATTAGCCACTGAAGCCCTGCTTGGAGTCTCATCAATTATGTATCACAGCACCAGGCACTTTCAATCTCTCTTTTTTTCATTTCTCATTCACTTCATTAAAAGCCCCAGCCTTGCTGCTTCTGGGTTTCAATTCACTTGCTGGGCATAGAGGTCAGTTCAGTGATACCAGTTTTGCCCAGTGCCCACCAACAGATGTGTGTGCATGTGCTGCTGGGCTAAAATGACAGCTGGCATCTGGGTACACCTCAGTGCACACGTGGGACAGAGGTGGGCACCTGCCTGTCTGCCTGGGAGCAACAATGAGCATTTATCAGATCTACAGAGATTGTCATCTAGGTGCACGTGTAAATAAGTTTGGAGATGTATGAATCTGCTAGCACTCATGCAGATGCATCTGTGAGGTCAGATTTGCAATAGGAACATTTCAATACTGGCATTCCTACCTAGGTCAGCATGTCAGCACACCCTTCTAATTGCAGGGAATCCATTTGTCTTATTCTGCAATCTCTTTTTTTTGTTTTTGGTGTACTTTAAAAAAATGCACAGATAACCCATAGGAATCAGTGAGGAAATACACATGAAAGACAGGGAGTTGATATCTACTGAAGAGATTGGGAAGGGATTACCAAGCACACATTGCTGCAGTACTGACTGTCACCCATGGGGCATTTGGGGAGAGGAGCTGGCTTTTTAATGAGGTTTCCCATCCCATTCTCTATCAGCCTTCTGCACTAATCTTTTATGTGGATCAAGCTCCCCCAGTGACACACATTTAATTCTGGAGGCACTAACCCAGCAAACTGTTAAACCTGGGCGCATTTTCTGTGAAGAATTGTATAAAATACACTGCCATAAAAACTAGTCCAGGGGAAGTTTTCCTAAAGTACTGTTACCTTGGAAGACTTATTATAAAACATTCCCCTTTGCTCCAGCTTGTTTCTGTGTCAGATTTTTTCATTTAGCAGTAAAACATAATCGGTTTAATCTCCATTTTGGGAGTGGAGAGTCGAGCTCAGTTGGGTTAGCTCATGCAGTGTCCTGGGTAACCCTGGTGTGTTGGAGAGCTGGGGCAGGAGAAGCCCCTGGCTCCACACACCAGTGCTGGGGACACAGCTCAGTGGCACTGGCAGTAGAAGAGCAGATCAACTTACACTGTCCTGCAGAGGCAGAGAGTTCTTTGGTTTCTTTTCCTGAGCAAAGCCTTGCTTAGCCCTCCCTGGATCTGAGCATGTGGAGGCACCACTGATTTATCCTGATGTTTTACATCCCCCTGAAACTCTGGGTTGGGATTGTCCAACTGCAGCAGGTCTGAGGTTTTGGGTTCATAATGATGCTTTTCACAGCAGCCAGTTTGAAGAGAAGAGCAGAGGAGCCACGGTGCTGGCTGCCTTTCACTGGGGTCAGATTCTGACTCTGTCCAACTCCCCAGCTATGCCAAGAGAGAAGCAGACCCAGAGCACATGCACTGGGTCACCCCATGCCCCCAGTGACCAGGAGGAGCCAGGGGCACAGGGGATCCCTTCTCCTCTGCACAACCAGCACAGCCTGGCTCTGCTTCACCACTGCCCATTGTAGATCAGGGCTGCTGCTCCTGTCCCTGGTGACATGAGGTGGGGTGTAAGTGCTGCTCCTACAGTGCTCCCAAGGATGGGAAAATCACAATCACTCACATGTTCATGCATTTGCATTTTGAATACTTAACTAGACAGCTGTTCATGGGAAAGATTTTTTTTGATCAATTTATACCCTGAAGCACAAAATTTTATTTTCCTCTTAATTATCTTATCAAGCATTTCTAGAAGAGATGTTTGCTGTAACAATCTCATCAGGCCATTCAAAAAGCTACTGTGATCTTAGAGGATCTTTCTTTACCTCAAATTGCTTCTTTCCTAGCGAACACTTCCCCATGAACATTGCAAGAGAATCTGTAACAAACACCAATAAAAGGCATTTTACTAATTAAATCTTAAAAAAAAGGGATGTAGCCCTCCAAACAAACCCTGTATTGGTGTCACTGGAACCCTGTGTTGCTCATCAGTAAATATTCTGTGTCAATAGGCCATTAACTATTAATCCCAGTGCTGGCCATTTGAGAACTTTACATCAACACTCTTGTTATTTTACACATTGCTTCTCATCTTATTAAATGCCTTGTGCATATGGACAAGGGCACAGGCTCTCAAATGAGCCCACATCAATAACACACGGGACACCACCTCCGATAAAGAACGGAGAGAATCCCAAGAAAATGAATCTGTCTGGGGCTATCATGGGTATTTATTTACACTGAGAAGAAAGAGAACCTGTTCTTGAAGAGCTTATTGTATTACCTAAGCTGAACTTCCAACATATGTTCACTCTCAACCACATCCTGGTTTTTTTTTTTGTTTTTTTTTTTTAATGCTTAAAGCAAATTTGGTGTTAGTGAAAGATGCCAGACTGACAGGCAGAGCTCCCCGCTCACCGTGCAGGCTGCTGCCCAAATGTGCTCCTCTCCTGCTCTGCTCCCTGCTACTGCTACCTGATGCAGAGGGATGATTTCCAGGGTGAGAACTGAGCTTGCTGATCCAGTCCTACACCACTGCCAAGGACACCTCTGGGAATGTGTGCTCCAGAATAAGAGACAACAAGGAAAGAGTTGAATTGTTTTGATTCTCACCCTTTTCTTCAACATTATCTTGCAGCTTAATTGCATTATATGCAAAAAGCAGGAGCAACACATTAATAATGAAAAATGGTGCATCAATAAACAGTGTTTTTTCAAATTATTTCAGTATGCTGGACATTGTTCCTCCCAACAAATTTTCTCCAGGCACCTAATTTATGATCTCAAATCAAACCCTGACCTGCTGATTTTAACCTGACTCTTCTGTAAGTCACCCTAGAAATATTTTGATTCCCCAACTGGCTTTTCACTTCCTTCCAAGTAAGAGTCATGCAAGTCCACAAAGCTACTCCAAGCAATTATTCAACTGGACAAACTAAGAAATACAATATCCTGTATCCAGCTACTAGAGATGTCCCTATAGTATTCCTCAGGCTGTTACAGAAGGTGACTGACAAAAGTTTTGAAAAGTCCTATTAGTGACATATGTAGTGAGACTGAAAGGGAAAAAATACTACCTTCTGGTTTTCTCTCTTGCAGAGAAATGGAAGTGAGGGATAAGGGAGGAACAGAGATTTGCAGTAGGTGTCAAGAGGATGCAGCAACGAGGCAGCCAGACAAATGGACAAACATGTGCACACATGCACATAATTGAATAATATTGACATGGCAATTGCTGCTCCCTGATTGCATGGCTCTAATTCCTGCCTTTTGGCTGGTCAGAACCCAGCAGGAATCGGTGTGTCTTCGACAGAGGGAGATGATGACATTGCAACAGCTGTGCTCTCCAGTAAAATCTGTAATGATACTCAGGTTTTATGGCTCTCTGGTTTGATTCCCAATAGCAACTCTCCCATTATCCGTGGTTGAGACAGGTTAGCACCTGCTAAAAGCAATTTCCCATAAATTACTCTGTGTCAGCTCGTGAATGGCTGACGCCGGGGCCGAGGCCTGCCCGTCCCGCGGTGCAGATGGCTGTCCCCACACAGCTGGGCTCAACACTCGGGCCCTGTGACAGCCGTGCCAGGTTCTGCTGGCCTTGTGGGGACCCACACCTGTGCTGGGCAGATGGTGCTTGTTCCTCTTCCCTCTGGGGCTGCAGAGGAGGAGCTCTGTGGGCATCTAACACTGGGTATCTCGGCAGCCATGGGTAGGAGAGGGCCTTGCTCACCACAGGAAGCAGAGCCCACGCTGTGCATGGGGTCCCCGAGCAAATTGTTTGTGTCTGGCGCTGGGAAATGGGTCCCCTCTCAGGAGTCAGCACATCCATGGCTCAGACATGAAGTGGGCCCCACCCATCCATGGTAGATTCTTGCTGAACATTTCTTGGGTTCTCTAGCTGCTCAGAGTGACCTTGAGAAACATTAGAAAGTCTCTTTCCCCAGCCTGGTGCTCCAAGAAGGAGCCAGCGCTCTTCAGTTCCCGGTCTCAAGGTTGTTTATTGTATCTTATCTATAAATTTTTTTCTCCTGTCCAGCCAAGGTCCACTCAGCAAGACAGTTCGAGGCACTCTGCTTGCCCCCAGGGCAGTGTTATCTTTTTATACTAAAAACTACGTGTACAATATTTACACTTACTTCCCAATACCCATCACCTATGTTAGACAGTGAGTTTCTACTCTAAACCAATCTTAAAGTGCCACCATCACAGCAGAAGATGGAGGCCAAGAAGAAGAAGGAGAAAGGCTGGACATGCCCAGATCCCTCCATCTTGTCCCCTGAACTCCCATTCTAAAAACCCCAAAAAACTACTTTTCACCCCATGATAAATTCACTAGCATTCTACTTAAACTTTCGTGGCTTGTAATTCTTCATATAAGGTTGGTAATTGTTTTTTCCAAGGGCTAAATCAAAGGCACAGGGCGCTTGGGCTCTGTGCCAAGGTCTCTGAGCCCTCCGGGCAGGGGCTCGAGTCCTCCAGGGCAGCCAGAGGAATTTCCTGGGTTCCGACAACATTAGTCATGTTTTTTGCATATTTCCAACCCAACACTTGAAGGTAGATTCTTTACCAAGCTGCTGAGGCCAAACTCAGCCCTAAGTTCATTGTGCTCTGAAGTGACACCATGATGTTTTCTGAAAAATCCAGGATTTTCTCCTGGGAAGCTGAGAAGCCTCAGAGAGGAATAAACCAAATAATTATCTGATTGCTAGTCCTGTGTTTGCTGCTTTGGAATGTAGCTTAGACATTGTTTACCAACAAGTGAATCTTTAATTGGTTCCATGTGAATTGTTTTTAATTAATGACCAATCATGGTCCAGCTGGGTCAAGGCTCTGAGGAGTCACAGGTTTTTCTTTATGATTCTTGTGAAGCCTTCTGATGTATCCTTTCACTTTCTTTAGCATAGTTTTAGTGTAGTATGAATAGAATAGAATAGAATAGAATAGAATAGAATAGAATAGAATAGAATAGAATAGAATAGAATAGAATAGAATAATAAATCAGCCTTCTGAGAACATGGAATCAAATTCTCATCTCTCACCTCATCCTGGGGACCCTCACAAACACCACACTAAAGGGTTAAGAGCAAAATTTTAATCACTCAGCTGTAGAAATGCAGGTCAGCCCCCAGTTCCCCCTGTCCTTTGGCTGCTAGAGACCAACATGTGCTTCATGCTCTCTGCACAGACCCAGATGTGTCTGTTTGTGCCAACTTCACATGAAAATCCAGAGATGGCATCATGGAACTTGACCCACAAGCAGCAGCTTTGTGGGCTGAGCTGCCAGTGTTGACCTTGGTGGGGATGAGGCACAGATGGAACATTTCCTTGACACTGATATTACACAGAGTCCAGTAGGTCACTGTGAGTGCTTTGGATCAATGAAGCATCTCACAAGAGCCCAAGCAGGCCCCCAGACTGGGGTGAAATCTGATCTCGTGGCTCGATGTGTTAGAACAATTTTTCAACTGCATTGAAAACAAGCGGCTACAGGGAAAGCAGTTGTCTCTCTTGAGGAAATAGCAAGGAAAGGATGAGGTTTACGTGAGGCACGTTCAGGATCACCAAACAAAAAGTCACAGTTTTGAAGTGTGGGGAGCAACAAAACCTGATGCCAGTGAGCTTATCTGGCAGTGGTCAGAGCATGGATGATCAGCACAACCTCCAGTCATGGCCATTTCCTTGGCCTGGCATCACGGAGCAGCATTTCCTGCAGATGCCACAATTATCCCCTTGCAGACCATGGAGCCTTGTTCCACCTGCCCTGCTGGGCTCCAAACCTTCCCTGCCCCTGGCCAGAGTCTCTCCCAGGCAGTGACCACTGCAGAAAGCTGGCAGAGCCTGCCCAAAGGAGGCACAGGGCTACTGGGGCGCACCACCTTTCCCCATGTCCATTACCATGCTTGTTTTTACTCATTTCATAACTCTAGACTTCCTTTTGTATTTCTGACAGTTTTGTTACCATTTTATTTAATTTCCAGGGGATAATTTTATTTTTTCATTTTTTCCTGTGTACCTCTTCCTCCTACACAGTGTTTCTTGTTTTTCTTTTCCACTCAGTCCTACCACCACCTCTGTTCTGGAAACTGGACATTTCCACAGCTCCTTCTTTCTCTTTATTTGTGGGCAGGTTTTATTTTTAACTCAGCAATTTCTTTAGCTGTTGGACAATGTACTAAACCCTACCAGAGATTTAAGTTTCTGTCCAGAGGGAGGCTGAGCAGACTTTTCACTCTGATAGTGATAGCATGTCACACTTTTCAGGCAGAACATGAACTTAAGCAATTTCAAATCCATATTAGCTAACAACTAAACTGACTGGCACAGCTTCACCCACAGTCATGACTACTGAGAAAAACATTAAATGTCATTTTAGTGACCACAGAGCAGACCTGAGCCCTGTATGATGGTGTGGATATGCACAGGTGCAGAGCCCCAGGCAAACCTCCCTCCCCCAAAACCATATTTCCAGCACATCCAATTTCTCAACTGTTGAAACACAGTGACAGCAAAAGCCAGAAAGCAGACAGCACATATGCTCCAGAGTTAAATAGTCACAGGGACAGGTGCACTCACCACCCAGGACAGCACTTACCACGTCTCTGAACAGCAAAAAGTTACATGGAAAGTTGGAAAAAGCCAGGAAAGTCAATACAGGAAAGTCATGGTCAGCAGCAGCATAAAGACCTCAGTTTACAGCACCAGACAGGGGGAGGAAAAAAAAAAAAAGAAAAAACCCACCAGAGTCAACTTCATCTGTCATAGGCAAGCTGCAATCAATAGACACTTAATGGTCTCTCAGAGTCCCATCTGGGCAATTAGCAATAGCATTAAGCAAGAAAAGACGTATTGTAAGTCTGTTCCTTCAGTGGAAGTGACAGAAAAGAGAAATAAGAAACCAAATTACATCTTTGGATCCAAATTCTTCTCTCATTAATACTGCATGAAACCTACTGTCATGGTCAAAAATGGAACAAAACTCAGAGTTTTGTTTTCTTCCTGCAATTTTCTGGTGCTTTTTTCCTTTTTTTTTTTTTTTTTTTGGGGTTTTTTGGGGGGAGTTGTTTGTTTGTTTTTGTTGGTAGTGGGGGTTTGTTTTAAATTCAAAAAATTCAATCTCAGTTTCAAACTGTAATAAAATCTATCAAAGTTGGGAGATAATTATGAATGTCAGTGAAAGAAAGAATGGCCTTTGGAGCCATATGTATCAACAAATAAAAAATAACTATTGTGAATGCCCCAGATTTCACTGAAATCAAGGAAAATCATTTATACTTTCACTCTTTCAACCCTATAATGCAGCAGACATCCTTCCAGGCCTTCAGAGGATAAAAATCAGCCCTAGCAATAACTGGCAAAAGTAAAGTTTTCCATACATCTTTTATTTCATTAATGAAAAACACTGAAGAATAACTTATTAATCAGGCAGAAGTATTTAGTGTGCTTTCAGTTTTATTAAATATGACGTTGATGCACTATAGATGACAACATTATATAATACCAGTCATGCAACTAAATTACTGTCTCCACTGTGATCTCAGGACACTTTTCCTGAGAAATGAAGCAGATCCTGTATCCTGCACAAATTTAGTTGATTATCCCAAATTTTTCTCTAGCAATTCAGCTGACACTATTGTGCAAATTTTGACCTGTGATTTCATAGAAAATAAAGACTAAGGTTGTTGTTGGATTGGGATAAAACTTTCTATTGTAAATTGTGTTCTTTTATTGTCTATCTACCTAGATCTTCCAAAAACAACAGAGAAAGTCAATTATGAGTACAGTAAGTTCCTGTGTGAGGTGTGCTTAATATTGCACAAGCGAAATGGGAATCTGTGCACACAGCCAACAAACTGGGTGCACTCTTGCACTACAAGTAATTACCTGTTCTGTGTGCCATCAGTGAACTCATACAGATGACCCAAATTATCATACAGAAGTCAAGTCTATAATGGAATAAAAAAAATTTTGAAAGCTTTTTCTCAGCTCAAGACTTCAGAGAGTCAATCAGAGTTAGACTGGAGTGTTAGACTCCACAAATTTTGGCAAGATATTAGCACCTTTCTGCATCCAAGAAAGGGGCTACCAGGATCAAATTTGCAGCAGATGCTTTTAACTTCATCCGTGGAATTCTGCAGACAAAACAGACAAATTGCAGAAAGTATGTCAGTTTGCCAATGGAAAGTCATATCCTGTCTATATTTAAGTTCTGGGGAGCATTTAAAAAGGACTGATGGGATATGCAATTAAAAAGGACTGGTGGGATGGGCATTCCTCATGCCTTTGCTTTGTGGCACAGCTATGAACTGAAAATTGTAATCTCTAAATGATGGAGAAGAAAACTCCCCAGCCCTGAGCATGCTGACCCTGTGCTGTGATAACTTTCTGCATCACTTACCAGTGTAACAGAGACTCCTTTGAGCTCTATATTGCCCCTCTAAGAATCAAATTACATCTTAAACCTGCAGTGCTACTATTTTTCTTATCTTTGACCTACTGTAGGAAGCAACTTTAAATCTGCCCTGAGTGGACCTGTTTTCAACACACTTTTAAACATTTGGACTGGTGGTGAGCCCTGAAGTCCAGAAGCAGCAGCTCAGTTGTAAAAGCTTAGTAAATCATTTTATCTGAAACAGTTGCCAGTGAGATAGAGCCTGTGTTTCTTTGCTAAGTCTTATCTAAAAAAGGGTTCTTTATAAATGCTTTATTAAATACTGCAAGAGTGACAGACATAACAACTGAGCCACAACCAGATGCCAAGAGTCTGGCCATGGTAGCAATTATATTTGGCAGGATAGGTTGCTGAAATGCTTCTGGTCATTGAATTTCTTCTCTCAAACCCCTTCCTTCCCTCTGCCATAATGAGTTTTGCAAACATATATAAAAGATGGCACTGAGACAGCTTGTAACATATTGACTGGGTTAACCAGGTCTGCCTAGAAGGGTTTTCAGTAGGAAAGTGATACTGAAAGCAATCCTGAATCCTGGCTGCTCGCTCCTAATTGATTTACATAAATGTTTATGTGACTCCGATTTCATAAACATTACATGCAACGTTAAGGGATTTGTAGGACAGATTTCTACAGCTTTCCATTTGGTCTCCATTTATCAGCAGAGACAGAGATCAGACTGAGCAGGGCCAGAAGGAGAGGCAGAGAAGGACCAGAAGATCTGCTGTCAGAGGTACTACACATCAGATTAAGGTAATTTCTAATGGGCTGTTATTAAATGTTTCTGGGCTCCCCAGTACAACAGAGATATGGTCATACTGGAGAGAGTCCAGCAGAGAGCAAGAAAGGTGATTAAGGAACTGGAGCATCTGATACCTGAAGAGAGGCTTAAGCCAGGACTGTGGAGCCTGGAGAAGAGAAGCCCCTTGGGGAGCCTTATTACTGTGTACAAATATCTAATGGGAACTGGGTGAGAGGATGGCTCAGTGATCCCAGTGGCAGGACAAGAGGAAATGGGCACAAAAATACCATTTCAACAGATGAAAAACTTTTTCTATGGTGAGAATGGTCAGAGTTGCCTGGGGAGGTTTTGCTGATACCCAAAACCTGGCTGGATGTGGCCAGAGATACCTGTTCTGGCTGACCCTGTCTTGAGCTGGGGCTGGATGTCCAGGGATGCCTCCCACCCTCAGCACCTTTGGGTTCTGCTCTATGGATGGGTCTGAGCAGCAACAGCCACATTACTCTGCCTCACTCCATTGGAAAGGTTGGCTCTGCAGCAAGACACTGAAGGAAAAAAATATTTTTATTACATTCTTTGTCCTGTAGATTAATTTGGTGGCATGCAAAATATGTTATAATTTATCATTTATTGCTGTCAAACGCTGTGGCAGCACTGTAGATAATTTTTCTTTTCTCTGAACATGCTATGGGTGTCTGTATGTTAATTACAATACCCTGCACCTGGGTATAATTGTCATTATTAATACTGATGTAAATGAAATGTTAATTCTTGCTAATACATCAAACGGTGAAATGCTTTAAGAGCAGAATTGCTGTAATAAAAGCAATTGGGCTGTTTCTTTGTAATTTGATGGCCCACAGAAGTGCAGAAACATGTCTTACGGCTTTACAAATCTGTGATAATTTCCTTCAACTTTTCCTTTTATTGCCTTGTCATTAAATTCTCATTGAGTTCTTAAAACAAAAATGTTTAAAACAGATGTGGCTGTTAAAGTTACAATATGAATTTTACAACCTTAAATTTTATGACACTGAAAGAAATTTCAGCCACCAAAGTGACAAGAATTGAAGCAGAAGGCAGCTATAAGGGTGACAAAATTCCATAATTGCCAAAAACTTAAGTTAATATAATACACATATCATAATCTAATTCTGTAAATAAGTATTCAGAATGATAATTATCCAAACCCCCATGAAATACCAGAATTGAATAGCAAAGAAACAAGAAAATAAAATTTAAAACAAAGGAGGAAAAAATAAAAAAGGGAAAAAATGAAAGAAAATATTCTTAGTTCTACTTCTGTTCTTTATCAGTTTCCTCAATTAATCTATTTGACCTAAATAGTTCACTTCACAATGATCCACACAGAATTTTTCAAGCAATCCTAGGGCAAAGACTCGTTTTTTAAAAATTGGTAATTTTCATCGTATTTTGGAAAGGAAATTCAACTTCCATTTCATCTATCTATAAAAACCCTGATATCTGATTTCACCAGAAGTCTCACTATGGGTAGACAGACAGACAGAAATGTAGACATGGTCTCTTTATGTCTTAAAATAATTCCCAACAAGTGTAGGAATGACCCCTCGCAGTATATTATCCCACACAATATGTTTTCTGAACTTTTATGTGAATTGCTCCATGCTAATTCCTCATTTCCTGGATTTAAGTCTGCGTGCCACAACCCTTCACCAATGTGTGCATATTTCCTTTGCTCCCTTTCAGCAAGAAACATCTTCCCATGCTGAATATTCTTTCATGCTGAATATTCTCAGTCAGTTCAGCAGGATTACATCATGACTATCCCAAGTGAGAAAGGTAAAATCTGATTTCAGACTTCTTATTTTTTCTGTCAATTTTTTTTTGCTTTTCCAGTTCTAAGGATGTCTAAAGCTTTGTTCCTCCTAGCAACTGCATTTTTATTCTTTTCCAAGGCAATTAATATTAAGGGTTATTTGCTAAAATTAAAGTCTACATATTTTGGATATGGACTAGGTAGTTCTCTTTACAATGAAACATCCATAATTTGGTTTAAAACTTATCTTCTTTTTGTTGTTTATCAAGTTCTCCACACTTCAGCTTTGTAATCAATTAAATAGTTTAGTGAGGGTTTTAATCTTATGCTCAGGGAAAGTGAAAATTCAGCCCCAAATAATCTTTAGTAAGCCTGTATCATCTCCCTGTGTGCTGTGAGAACAATTGTGAAGTTTTCATCTTGGGTTTCAGTGGGATATGTATTTAAATAAAGGCTGGTATCATCTAATTAACCCATGTAATCAAGATGCTACAAAGACTGGTGTTTATTTCTGTAGTCCCCAAGTTTAATGGCTCAGTTTTGTTCTTTAACCCCTGTCAGCAGCAGTGTCCCTGCACCACACTGCTCTGCTTTCTTCTCTCCAGCTCTCCTGCAATGAGCCCTGCAGATTTTCCTGTTCCCCAACTCCCTGTTCTTGCTTGTATTTTGCTCAGGATTGGGCAGGGGCTTTCCAGCTTTGTTCTTTTCCCTGATTTACTGCTTTTCCTCCCATGCACCTCGCAGTGACTTCCCCATGCTGGTTATTCCCATAGCATCAGGCACGTTCTAGGAAAGGCAGCTCTGTCACTCAGCCACATGATGACGTACACTTTTGGCTTCAGCAGAGCAAAATCCTTCACCTCTTCTCTCCCAGGCAGTCCCAGCTCCAGCCCCTCTTCCCCAGCAGCCACATTACCTCATGGTTTCAGCAGCCCTGCCTCTGATCTTCCCTTCTCCCGTGACTGATCTCAGCTCTGGCCAGGTAACTTTCCATATTAGCAGCTAATCTCTCTGCTCCCACATGGCTGGGGTCAGTCATCATTTCCATGACTTATTTGTTTCAATATCCGTAAAAAGTGAGGAAGTCCTTGGCATCAAGTCGCTCTAAATGATGTCAGGGGTCAACTGTGCCTTTGTTCCAGTGCTGTGAATGTTCCCCCGTGCCTGTGCTCACCTCTGAGCACTGCCCTGCAGTGAGCAAGGGGTAACACAGGTGCCCTCCCATCTCCTTTAATTTACTGCAGACATTATTTTTTATATCCATTGCGGTTCAGTTATTAATAATATGGTCTCTTTTCTATCAGCCAAGCATGAGAAATGTCTGTTAGGAAGGTAAGTCTGGGGCTTACAGGGAAATCTGATAAAATACTGTCTCACTTCCAGAATCACCATGTCAGCAAGACTCAAGTCTGTCTCAAAATCTGTATCATCCATGCAAGGTCACAAAGGCAAAAGAGGGGGAAATAGATTTACAAAATGATCTTTAAAAAACTCAGAGATCTGAGTTCGCAGAAAAGAGAAGTTCCATTGCTAAGGGAGGATGTAGCTTGGTTTGACAGTTCAATTTGCTCAGCCCTATTAAACTTCACCTATTTTTAAATGATTTTCTTATGATTTCTTATCCATTGCTGTGTAAGGTCTTTAAGAACTATACATGCTTTTAAAAATAAAGCATATATATCTGCCAGCATCTCGGCTCCCCAGTCCTCTAGACATGTTCAGAGAGGGATTGAATATCTCTGATTAATGCTAATGCTTGATTAGTGAACTAATGGTCTCATGGATGGTAGCAAGCCACCCATAGACAGTGCTACATGAAACATTTAGGAGACTGGCATGAGAAGATGATCTAATAGGCCTCTTAACATTTTGTTTTATTATTTATTGCAGCTAATTCATGTGCAGCTTGCATGCTATAGTGTTAACATGATTTGAAAAGTCATAAATCTCTTTGAGTTTAAGAGACTCATGCACATATATACAGAATTTTTTTAACTACTCTCCAGACATTTACAACCCAGCTATTGCATGCAGCTTCAGAAAAGGGTTTTTCTTTTTTTTCTGGAAGTATCACCATCAGTTACCATGCACAAATAGTTTGGTCATGATATAATGACAACAGAGCTTCAGCCCAGGCAGCCCCCAGATTTCACAGATGTGGTGTGTAACTGGCTGCCACCCAAGTGGTGATACACCCCTGTCAGAGCAGTGCAAAGAGATTTCACCCAGACAGTCAGGCCAGCTTTTCCCTCAGACTGCAGAGTGCTTGTGCAGTGTTTGTCAGCACTGACCTGCACGTTTTCAGCAGCAGCAGAAACAGATGGGGCATCATCCACAAGTAGTACCAGCTGAGGGATCCTCTGAGACACAACTGTTTCCTTTTGTCCTTAGGGAAAAAGAAATACACAAAGAAACTCTGGGGATAAATTCCACCTGCCATTCAAGGACATGTTCAAGAGCTAATTAAGGCTCTTCTAGTCACAAGCCAGAAGGAATCAAACAGGAGGAGGAGCTGAGGGTCTGTGTAAGGTTTTCATCACATTAGGAAGCTCCAAGTGCTGCTATTCAGATCCTGACATCCTGACCCACCTGGATGATGTCTCTGAAGTTCAGAAACACTGTAAAAATAACAATCTCACATGCATTTCACTGAGTTTTTGCCTGATCCCATCTTTTCAGCAAGGGCTTGACATTTGCTGGTGTGGGAATGCCTGTGGTGCCTGGATGTTTTGCAGTCCCCAGTTGTGACTACAGCTCTGCCTGTGTCTAACTCAGGCAGTTCAGAATTGTTGGTCTGCAGACACTCATAAGAGGCTTGTGGAAGCTGAGTGTCTGTCTCCTCTGCTTAGCTGTAAAAGGGGGGCAATAATAGGATTGGCTATTGTAGCATTGATGCAAAGGTGAAGTAATTGATTTTGAGAAGCATTCAGATAGAATGGTGATACCATGGGAATGTACACAACTATATTCACTTTCATATTCCAGAAGCATTGGAATAATGTGCAGTACAAAACATATGGGATCATGTATTAAAAGGGGTTAAAAAGTCCTGAATAGCGACTGAGTGTCCAGTGGATGAAGAAAGACAGGATGATGCAGTTATAATTTAACTGATAAACTATAGAGAAAAAAAGTCTGTGTTAAAGTTGCAACATAAATTCCTAAATATTTTTGGTTTTGAGTGCTTGAATGAAGAATTTCAGCATATTTTAAATAAAGTAATATAAAAAATGTTGTGCATATCTTAATGACTCCAGTGGAAGTGCATGCAGGTTTGACTAGGCCATGTATAACAGCCCTAACACTTTTCCCTCAGTTACACTACAGCTGAGAAAGTAGAGATACGTGTGAAATAGATACAAACAGGCATCCATTTCACTTTCCAGCTCTGGCATTTAGAAGTATCTTGGATCTCAGCTCTGCTTCAAAGTTCCTGTGGAGCAGCTTCCCAGCTTTTTGCAGCTTCCCTGAAAAATGCACTCACAGAAAATGCCTGTAAAAAAACTTGATATTACGTGAAACTAATCTGGTTTCATATTCTGTCAAAGCCTCCAAGTACCTCCCAGCAGAAAGATTTGTGTACCTGTGACTCACTATTGTGCTGCCAAGAAAACTGAGCAAAGACAGGAACAGATGCTTTAGACACACAAATTGGATGATTAGGACAGTTTAAGCTAAGCTTAACCTCTGGATTTGGGCCTCATAGTCTGCAGCTGAGTGATAGCCACAGTAGACACTCTCTCATACATATAAACTGGGAAACATTTCTGCAGGGTCCTGGGAAATGAAATACAGAGCTGTAACTGGAGTCTTCTCAGCTCCTCAATATGGAGATAACATCCCCAGTGCCAAGAAGTGGCAAGATTGAAGATTGGCAAACCGGATTTTGGGATGTGTGCCCCCTAACAGACCCTATAGGATACTGAAATAGCCTGGACTTTTGTTATGAGCATGCAAAATGGAGTCAGAGTTGCAGATTTTATTCTTACACATGAAGATGGTCCCTGACCCCTGCACAGCCCCTCTGACATGAGCAGCTCAGCAGGCAGTGAAGATGGTGACCAAAGTGATCATTCACTGCTGTGTTCATGGCAGCACTGGCCAACAGCCTTCCTGTGGCTCCCTCTTGGCCACGGCAGACAAAGCATCTCCCTGGGGTATGTTCCTGATTGTCCCTTCTCCTGCCACCCCACGTCAGACCTGGGGACAAACAACCGTGTTCCTTCACAATGGAGCCCTGGGCCAGGGCTGAAAGACTTTGATGAGAAGATGAATTTTTTAGTTAATTTTCACTTCTTGTGGGGTATACACGTGAGAACTCATCTGTGTGGCAATGGAGGCAGAACTGGTTTGGTTCTGCTTGGCTCTGAAAACACCAACATGGAGTATTTACTCCTCACTTTGCTATAAATGCATATGTAATATACAAGTAAATACTATAATAAGGTTTGCATTTTCAAGACTATAGTCTGGTCTGTGTGTGTGAGTTCCTGCAGCCCTATCCCTTCATCGTGCATTACTTTGTTGGTTAAATTAGAATCTCAGCAATATTTATGGTAGCCCACTTCCTTAGTGAGTTTAAACAGGAAAATTCAGTGAACTTGGATTTGGATCATTCAATCTCAGTTTGTTGATTCTCCACTGGTTTTTGTTCTTTCAGTCTAATAAAAGTAAAAATCAGTAAAAACTTATTTTTGGCACTAGAGACAGCGGGTCTGACTGAATAGAGAAAAACAGGAGATTGTCTGAAATGGTTCCATTATTACATGGTCATTTTGAATGTTGAACTTCACTTCAAGCCAAAGAACATGCTAAAGAAAATAAAGTTTGAATATATTGTTCCCACATTTGCAAACCACTAACATAGGAATATTTTTGAGCATCCTAAATATTCACCATTTTTGGCTATGACTTTATCTCAGTCACCATCTCCAATGCCAAGTTTATTTTTAAAGAGCAGTCTAGTTCCTGCTCCTTCAGGTTTCTGCAGACAGCTGTTTTGTTTTGCTCTTCCCATGCTATGAAAAATCTGTCATTCAGTATTTAATTCTAGCACCTAACTGCCTCTCTTGAGACAACAGAGGAGCCTCCAACAACTATGAACCCATCAAGATTCCCAACCAGGATAAAAAACCCCAAAGTGAAGGTTAAAGCAAAACAGCAGGTCAGGAAGCTCAAAGGCTTGTAGCATTGATTTCTTTGGCACAAAAACCAGTGGGTTAGTCCAGTCTGTCCTCTGATTTAAAAGGAATTATCCTGAGGTAAAAATAAAGGAATGCAGTGGTGAATTGGGCTCATTGTCTGGGTGTAGCACAAAGCTGAGATGAAGGCATTGGTGCAAGGTGAAAATGAACAACACAATGAGCCAGGCCTGATCTGTTCCTTATGGCCTGTGCAGAACTCCTCTCAGGTGCTCCTCTGCACAGCTCCTCAGGCC
The DNA here is from genome assembly GCF_027887145.1 of Ammospiza caudacuta. NCBI lineage: Eukaryota > Metazoa > Chordata > Aves > Passeriformes > Passerellidae > Ammospiza > Ammospiza caudacuta. The sequence continues at coordinate 11,340,041 of NC_080607.1, forward strand.
ACACAACATTCATCTGTTTTCTAATAAAAATATTGAGCTGATTCAGTAAGACCTTGAAAAACCATCGGAGACAATGCAATGAGACTCCATCATTTCTCTGTCAAAATTTGGAACAAGTCACTTTTAATTTGTGAGGGTTTAAAGGCTGCAAGCTCATGTTTGTCAATATGTGCTCGGAAGTTTTGCTGTCCTTCTACTCCTTCCCTGTGATTGCCCAACAACTGCACTGGAATTTTTCACCCCTTTTGAAGGTTTAGGGGCTGCTTCTGCTGCTGCTGCTTCCCTCCTCCAAAGCAATTGCTGTTTTCTGCCCTGAACAACCTGCAGAAAGCAGGGCTTTGGCTGGCCCTGCACACAGACTGCAAAGGTTCATGTGGGGAGAGGCTGTGGGGAGAAACCAGGCTGGGTAAGACCAGAGCTCATGAAGTCCTTAATGTGGCTTTCAACAAATATTGCTCCACTGTGCTTTAAATCCCTCAGGAAAGCTGTTGGCAAGTGCCACAGCCTGACTCAGGCTGTTCTAAACCCTGCTCTCTGTGTATCAGACATGAGCAAGGGCCTTATCAGACCTTCTGGGTGCCCTGGAACAGGACAGTTCCACCCTCATGGTATCAAAGCTTGTCAATTAGACTGGCATTTTTGAGAATTGCCTCGCACAATTTTTTAAGAGGGGCTCACAAGACAGAGATAACCAGAGGAGCACCCAGAGAGCTTTTCCCCCAACACTGCAGTGTTTGGAGCTCTGTTTAAAGCACCAGCTCTAATGGTATGGCTCTGGATAATGAGATGTGACTTCATGTGAAATACATGGAATGCATCAAACCTCACCACAGCCATGAGGACAATCTAAACCCCCAAATGCTCAAAGAGCACATCACAATTGTTTCAAGCATCAGCTGGCCTTTCCTTACACTGGCAAGGGAACCTCCCTGAGGCGCTGGAGCTGTGGGATTAGCAGCACAACCTAACTTGCAGGGACCACGACCTGGGTGCACCCAAGACTCCCAGAGAGGCAGTGACACTTCTTGAAGCAGCTTCCTGCCTTTACAGAATGCCTCTTCTGGAGATTTTCATATCTCACTATAATCTGGCTGAATTTTAAACAGAAACTTAGGTGAAAAGGGGCTTCTCACTGTGTTTCACAATAGCTGGCACTGGTTGTTCCAACACTGAGCACAAACGCCCTAAGAAAAACACAAGTTCAGCCATAATTTCCTGTCTTTCTGTTTCTGCTTTTCGGGGTTATGCATACCATTACCCAGGGCTTAGTAGTGTTGTGAAAGACACTAACCAAGTGTAATGACTTGGGGAATTCAGCTCACTTTAGAGTTTCCAGAAATCTTTCTCTCCCAAGAAGATTTTTCCAGCTATTTTACAGGCAGCAGAAGGAAAAACAGTTTTTGCCCAGACAGCAGCAGCGTGAGCTATCTTTGGATCCACGCTGTCAAATGCAGAAGGCATTTGCTGGGCAACTCTCAAAGTGTGCATACCACAAGATTTAATCAAGGAAACTCGAGTTCATGTCCTATTTTGCAAGAGGTATATTCCCCAAAAGGGCTGGGCATGCCTCCAGAGAAAACTCATCACTGCTATGGAGCAAAATGGAGATGGCAAATGCTTTGAGGTTGGAAACACCCATGTGCTGCTCCTGCTCTGCCTGGTGACCTCTGGCCTGCAGAGCTGGGACCACAAACTGTGCCTGGGCTTTTGCAAACTGTGGGGCACTGGCACTGCTCTCAGCACTGTGTTCCTGGCAGCAGCCCTTGCAAAGTCCCTTGTTGGATCATCTAAAAACTCAAGAAGACCGTTCAGATTTGTGAGAAGTTGTGGCAAGTGCTTTTTTCCTTTGTTAGGCAGATAACTTTGATTTTGAAATGCTTTTCTAACTCGGAGACAGATTAATTTGGGAAGCACATTTTGTCCCACAAATGACATTGGGGTTATACCAGCCCAACTAGAAAAACTCTCAAGAACCAAGACAGAGAAGAGCAGACAGGTTCTGTTATCTTTGCTCACCTAAACTAACAGTTCTATAAAAATAACCCCACAGAAGCAGACAGTTATTGAACAAGTAAAAGATTAGTATTAAAATAATATTCAAATAGCATGAGAATCCCTCTTTTAGAATATCAAAAATTAATGTCAAGTGTGATAACGATCAAAACTAATAAGGAGCAAAAAAGGCTTCTTTTTAATGGGAACACATCTGCTCTGCTTTGTTTTTTCCCTGATCACTGCGAAAATAGTAGGTTTTGCCTCAGGAGGTAGAAAAGGTCTCACTCCTCTAGCCATGCCTTCATTTTTCCTCTGACCCCTTGGATCATTTAATTGGGCTGCTTTTCAAGCCAGTCTGTAGGTAAACTGCATGCATAATTAGCCAGCTGTGTCCCCTGCCAAGAGTGTGTCATCTGGTATCTGTGGGTGCCAGCAGGGTCAGGCGTGACACATGGTGCAGCTCTGAAAAGCAAACAACCTTCGGGTCCCGTCCATAAAACAGGGAACACGTTCAGGGCTCCACCAGGCTCTTTCAGCAGTTTCTCATGCATGACCAGAGGTGTGGATTTTATGTGCAACTCATAAAGAAAACTCTCCAATTTGCACGCCACAAGCACTAGCAGGTGATGGCTCAGTGTAGCAGAGGAGGTGAAAAAAACTTTGGCAAAGACATTAAACTGTGTCTGCATGTAAAGAATATTCTTTTCCATTTAGTGCAGGCAGCAGTTGCCATGTGATGGCTTAAGCAGCTAAGCAGCAAGTTAGAAATAGCTTTGTGAATCACTTCTTTGTATCCCAGCAGGACTAGCCCAGACCCTTTGGAGGGTGAAATTTTAGGAATCTACCTGTAAGTGCATTTTGATTTTAATGAAATGCTCTGGCAGGACCTACCCTTTGCTTCCAGTGCTAGGGTGGTGCTTTGCATGGCTGGCAGAGAGGTAATGGTGCCTTGGCCACATGGTGGCCCACCCTGGGTGGATCTTGGAGAAAGTTGTGCGTAAATTGAGCTCCAGGCATCTCTGCAGCCACTTGGAAAGCTCTTGCAGTGCCAGAGCTGCATTACACTGAGCTGGGTGTTACCTGTGGCTGGAGGGTCTGCAGCAATGAGACACACAGAGATTTATCTGGATCTGATGGGCAGAGAGAGAGTTTCCTGACCACAGTAATCTCAGCATTATTATACCACCACTTCCATCAAGTCAGTCTTCCTTGAAGTATCTGCCTTGCCTTCCATTCATTTCCTTCCAAAGTCCAAGTGACACTCACACAGGTGCTGAAATGTTACCTGCCTGCACACAGTGTGGAGCCATCAGACACCACCTATGTCAAGAGGTTCCCATTTTCATCAGTCACCTCTGTTCTTCCCCTGGCTCTGCCACTCAAGAGTTATCCATTCCTTGAGGGTGTATTGTCAAGTCCTTTGTTGCTAAATAAATGCATTTTTTGATGAGGAGAACTTTCACACTTCATACAAGAAACTGAACATGGAAATCACTCATAAAACCGGTGATTTAGGTACATAGTGACATTATTACCCTGCTCAGACTCAAAGTCAAGCCCCAGATGTGGATCCCAGCAGTTCTTTACTTGTTAAGCCCTCACATTGTGTCCCTTTCCTGTCTTGCAGCATCTCTGTAAAACACCCACCCACGACCTGTGTGATTCCAAAGAGCCACAGGTGAGGGATGAGCAGGAATTCCTGAAGTATGCCAGGATCCCAGGATGCCCACACCACCTCTCACCACTGACATTTCGTTATTGTGCACACTTGATAGGCCACTGCTTTCATTTTCTGAGGGATGGGCAAACTTGCAGATTCAAAATTTGTCAGATCTGCCAAATCAGGAACTGTTACTTCTTTGTATTTTACTATCTGAATCTTTCAGAGTCTCATTTCTGAGCTTTTCCCCGCAAGCAGCAATACCAGTAGCTCGCCTGTGTGCTTGCTTATGTAAAATACATGGAAACGCTGACAAATTCATTGATTCCAGAAGCTGGAGATTCAAGAAAAACACCCGGTATCGTGAGACTCTCAACAGTCACAAGACTTTGATGCTTTGAATGATGGAGTTTCCACCACTTCCACTGGAGACTAGTCCAAACCAGGCCCCTGTATACTCATGTTGCTGTTACTCAGCAGTTTTGTATTTTCACTACAAAACCACTCCTTTCATATCATTCTTGACATCCCATACAGAGGAAATCCAGATAATGGAGGTTTCTCAATTCTCCATAACACTTAGGAATATGAGATTAATACATTCATGTGGTCCATTTAAGGTTATCATGATTGTCTTCAGGAAATGAAAGGGGCCAGAGCTTTCACGCAGTTTTTGAGCATACATAAAAATAATTACTGAAAAAAAAATCTCTCCAATCTTCCTGTTTAACAAAGAAGATATTGTTTGGAAGACAGAAAATAAATTAATTTTTTACTATGACCTCATTAAGATTGGATTTAAGTTCCAACCCAAAAGAATTTTAGAACAACATTAGTCTCCTGCCCTTAAATCTCCATCTATTGAAGCTGATCTATTTATTAATTTCCCTGCTGGAGAGCATATTTTGACTGGCCTGTGAGCTGAGCAGACAGTCTCTCCCCAAAAGCTCACACATGAGGGCCATTTCCTTATTCATTTCTTCTCAGTAAAAAGGGTGTTTCCAGCCATATCATTTTTAATCAAAGCACTCTTGACTCAGACGCAATTGTTCACATTGATGGACAGATGGGAATTTGATCCAGACCCAAGAAAACAAAAAAGCAGAAAGGGCAGTGCCTCTCTTATCTTCAATGAATGAACAAGATTAACCATAACCTGTTCTCTTCTCACCATACAACAAATCCAGTGTGTGCTCCCAGCACAGCCACAGATTCACATCTTGTAATTTTTAATACAAGACATATACAGCCTGAGGGAACAAATTACTCTTCTGCATTCAACATGCTTCAGTGCCTTCAGAGGACTGTGCTTGAGAAATACAGTTACTTGGCTTGGCAGAAAAAGCCTTTGAAAACAAAGGAGAGGGCTCTGTGCGATGAAAGTCAAGTTCATCCCAAAAGCAACAAAAGAAAGCAGTTTGGGAAGTTGGACAGGCTCTGGTGGAAAATTGTCCAGACACGAGTTCACTTTCTAAGTGGCACTGTGCAGCAAATTGGTTTTCTGTGCAATCCCAAAGCATGACTGTCTTTAAAAAACCCCAACCAAAACACAAAAACCACAGCTCAAAATGGGCCAGGCTCCATATGCCAGTTTTCCTGTTGGGACGCGGAGCTGAGCTGATGGAATGAGGGAGCCCTTCTCCTCCTTCTGCCTTTGTCTGCCTATCCTAAAATCTCAGCTCCTCAGGAGAGGCACCATGCTCTCATGTGAGAGTGCAGGAGGGCTGGGATCTCAAATGCTACTGAAATAAAAATTCCAGAGGGAGATGAAAAGCATGTGGGTCTCTATAAATAAGCCCGAGTGGGCTCCCTGTCTGATACCCCTGGCAGCTGTGCCAGCCCTGGGGCACTAAATCCCTGCAGGGCTGATCCACACTCACACTGGGACACTCACCCCAGAATCATGAGATTTTAAACTTTACAGAGCTGGGGAGATCTCATTTGTTTCATTCAGCATGAGTTGGTTTGAGCTTATGAAAGCCGTGAAAACTAGAAACTTACTCCATATCGGAAACAAGCAAAAAATGAAAAAACAAACAAACAAAAATCCCCAAAACAAAAGCCAACCAAACAAAAAATGAATAAAACCAAACCAAAACCCCCAAAATAAAAACCAAACAAACATACAAACAGTAATAATAAAAACCAATGAAACAAACAAAAAACCCAAGGGGGAAAAAAAAAACCAAGAAAGGAGATTTGTCTGTAATGGCCTGACTTCAGAAACAAAACACCATAAACAGTAAATTTATTTTTACTGAGCAAGGAAATGGGAGACTTTTTTTAATATTGAATATCTGACCAATCACATCAGATGCTCTGTTCGAATTTTTTTTCCCCAGGCTTTTCCACATGAAAATTTCTATAGGACTGCAAATGTCAAATACAGAAAATGTTTCTATTTCTCTCCCTGCTGTACTCCTCACTAACCCAACTACAATACTTCTTTTTTGAAAGTGCTTTTCATAAGAATCTTTTTCAAGAAAAATCCAATTACAAAGACTGCAGCTTTTCTGTTTCCAGAACTGTTTTCAAATATGATATAATTCTATTTCCATTCTAAATGGTCCAACTGAAAATATCAAAATATTGCTGCTTTATATTGCATCCGTTCAGAACATAATTCTAGGTTTTGGCAACTGAACATTTTTGTTTTCCACCTCTGCTGGCAGGGCAGGAAGGTTTCCAATTTCCTAACTTTCTCCCTCTACAAAAAAACCCCAACCAAACCAAGAGAGCTTTAAAGAGGCATGAAAAGAGAAGTAAAAAGGTTAAATAAAAGAAAGAGTGATACTGCTTTACCTTGGGGATGCAAATGATGTTTATTTGCCCCCTTTGTCTCTAAAATCTTCATAAGATTTAATTAGAATGCCATTTTCAGACACAGCTTCTTTTTTTTTTTATGATTGAATTGAGATTTTCTTATGCATTAAAGTCCAACATTCAAGTCCAAACTACAGTCCTATTATCTCTTAAAAATGTAGCTAGTTCTAGATGCCTCTCTTCTTAAACAGTTCCACGGGTTTGGGAACAATGCAGGTTGTATTTTCTAGTTTACAAGTAATAAAGTGTAACTTCCAGGAAGGAAACCCAGGATAAAGTATCCTGTCATCTCCCTGTGTAATGTCTGGTATATTCATTTGCAGAACAAAGTATGCAAAAATATAAAGAGACCAAATCAAATGTCATTTTAGTGCAGACACAATCGCATAGGGAATGATAATACTTTGTTAGTTTGTGGATGTGCTACTTTTTCTCTAAGTGCAATGTTTCTCAGTCTATTCTGAAAATCTGGATTCACAGACAGCCAAATTGTATTGAATATCCTCCTTGCTAATAATTGCCATAACAACAAAGAAAAGACATATGCAAGAGTTGACATATGCAGTGCCTATTAACACAGACTCAAAAAAAGAAATCTTGCAAAATTGTGTATTTGCTCCCTGCCGTGGATTTGATTTTGTCTGGCCTGTAACTGAGGTCCCTTGATACTCCAGTTTTATGAGGGTGTGATGTAGTGGTAAATCAGGGCCATACTGATGATCTAAATCAGAATAACCAGCATGTTTTTCATTTCAGAAGAAAAAAAAAAAAAAGAGTTTGTGAGAGAAAGTTTGCCAGTTTCAGCACTTCCTGGCCGCCAAGAACATTTACTGAAAATCAATGGTCTGTCCAAAACCTAATGTGAGCAGGAGTCGTAGTGCAGCTGTTCAGAATCTATACTGCTTCCTAGGCAAAGTTTCTAAGCCCTTTCAGTCCTTTAGAATAATAAAAATGATTAATGGTCTCAAACACTGTGAACCAAGTGTTTTGAAGTGTAACCTGCTACTTGTAATGCACTCAATATTTCTGATCTGTATTGTACTGGCATATGGCGCCTCTGGAAGTTAATGTTAAAATGGGCAATGTTTGAAATGAATGAAGAGAGGCTCGTGAAGCCTGGTGGCAAAATCATTTTCTCCCAAACCAAGATATTATTTCCCATCAGTTCATAAAGAAAAAAAAAAAGAGAAGTGACTATAAATATATATAAAATATATAAATGCCCATTATTTTCTATGAATATGCTCTAAGAGAGCAATGTGGATACCTCACAATGCAGAAGGAAAATGATCCATCTCCTTCAGTGCTCTAAAGAGACATCAACTCGTTTGGGAGAAAAACAAGCTGGGTCTTCACGGAGACTGTGCAGCAGAAAGAGATTTAAAAACTTCATGGAACAACTTCCTCCATCTGGGCCTTCCCTATTCGTGCCCAGTTGGGCACAGCCCTTGCCATAAACACGAGCCAGTTTGGTCTATGCCCGGCGTTGGTAGAGTCACATAAATAACAGAACCCAGCAAGGTGGCCATAGCCAGCAGTGCCTGCAGGGCAGTGACACAGGGCACCTGGGCACTCTGCTGGGCACAGTCCCCTCTCCAGCTGGCACACAGCTCTGCCTGCCCCCAGGCTGCAGTTGCACAAGGCCTGGAGCCGAGCCCGAGCTGTCGGTTGGCGCCAGTTTATCCCGGCCTGTTTGCTCATGCCCTGCACAAACTCCAGCAAACAAACAGATTCATGTGGAACACAGCTATTGCCAGATATTGGCAGCACCCTGGAGGTATGGAGTGCTTAACTGCTCCGAGCAGCCTCACCTGGGCCTCCACCCACAGCCCCTGCCCATGCCCATGGCTCTGTTTAGGCTCAGCCCAGGGTACCCCGCCCCTGTCTGGGCTAGAGGTATTTCTGTGTCCAGCCTGGAGTCCTGGCTGAGCTTTGCTCCTGTCCTGTGGATGGTTTATCTCTGGTGTCCTCTTTGCCCCCTCCTGTCCCCACCTGGATGGGCTCCCTGGATGGATTCTGCTCCTCACCTGTGGGTTCTAAACCCCATGGCTGGCACGCATCACTGCCTGGGCTGCAGCCACACTTGGGTCCCGGGCCCCTTTCCCTAAGGAATCTATTGGCGTTTGCTGCTCCCTGAAACACATAACATTGAAGTGAAAAGTTGTTAGGGAAAATATCTACCCAACAAGAGAAAGCTTGTCCACTGGATTGCCACTTCATCCTGGCTACCTGTACTGCCCTGTCTTCTTGTTGGGTGCAATAGAAGCTTGGGAAAGCATTTTTAGGAGCACTCAGTTAATGTTTACAGAGAGGTAATGTGCCAAGTTCTTTTATAAAATTTTCAACTCTAAATTTACAGGCCTTACATGCTATATTATTTTGGGGACAGCATATTGTATTCATTAGATATTTAAAATGGTATAAACAAGGCAGTAGAAGTACTCAAATTGCTGCAAGCCAGATGGAGATCTTATCATAATACCTCCCACAATTTGGAATAGCTTCTTTTTGAGAATTTCTCTGCTCACAACCTAGCAGAGGAATGGATCTCCTGGGTCAGCACTGATCTGGGCTGTGTAGGGCAGACAGCTGCCTGTCTCCTCTCTGCCAAGGAAGGACACGAAATGCTGCTCCTCTGCACTAATACATGGGAGCAGAAGGGGCATGTGGGCTTAAACAAAAACAAAGTAAAAAATTAGATCATGCAAAGTCACATTTTTGGAGCATAAGGGAACATTTTAGTCCAATTATCTTCTTGAGCACAGAAAGAAAAGGAAGCATTTTACCAGAGTCAGTTTTTAAAAGAATTATCCTGGGTAAATTGATCTGCAGAGAATTACCTCCAAAACTATAAATCATATTGATTTGCTTGCTTTACGCTCCTAAAAGGTGACCAATGAGTTATTGGAAGGATGCATGGTGCTCTTGGCCTCAAAGGTTGAGGATGGGGCTTATTCCTGTCTGTAATATGGATTAGCAAGATGCAAATGATCTCTGCCATAATAAACAGGAAGGGAATTATTGACCAAAAAATTGAGAATAGACTATTAGTGATTTCCTAGCACTGACTTTCTTGAATTTTGCTGAATTTGCATAGGAGTTAGGAAAGAGTGTTTATTCTTTTAATTTGGGGTCTTTACAGTTTGTAATCCCAAGCAATATGAAATGCAGTAAAAGTTGCACTCTGGAGCCACATCTCCTTTGGTACATTTCACTTCTTCCAGCATCTGCCCTTTCATTACTTTGTAAAACAAATATAAAAGTCCAATGACTACTAATGATGGGAAACTGGCAAAATGCTCTTAGGCATCTATTGTATTCTCAGATTGTTTCAAAATACCTAACAGCCATGGTTTGGAGCAATTTTTTTTTAATATTGTGTTAAATTTCTAATTAAAGTTTTGTGGCAGCCAGAGTGGCTTATCTGAACAAAAAGATTGGTTTGGCAGAATTGACTCATGGTCATTCTACCTGACAGCACTGCCTTTTGTGGGAATGTAACTCTGACTGTGAAAATGTTGTACTAAGCAAACCTTAGTTCCCCTCGTAAATCAGTTCGATGAAAGGTCTGAAAGCCTGTTTCTATGGTGCAGCTAAATTACATTCAAAGTACAACTGAATTTGCCCCTACTTTTCCATCAAGTATAATGTGATTTAAAGAAATGTTCTTTAGAGATAGAGAACAGTTTAGAAAGCCAGATGAGAATTCCTGAATGAAAGTAGATAGAATTTAGGTAAACATTCTCCAAGTTTAAAATAACAGACTGAAGCATTTGTCTTTGATTATCAATTTTAATGTACATAATAATGAGACTCATTCCCACTAGGACAGGCATGCTAAAAAAGTTTTGGAGTTCTCGCATTCCAATTCCTAAAATCAAACTCTTCCTTGCAGTCAAAATCAAGAAGAATGGCTTTTGATTCCTGTGTGAGTAAACTTTCAAAATACTTGCAGTTCTACAAGATAAATTAGATGGAATATTTCTGGGAGACTGCTCATGCTCTCTGTCCCAGCAGTGCTGCTCAGTTGCTGCTGCAGCCCAGCCAGGGAACTTGGATGCTGTTGCATCAAAAGCCAGCCAGTGCCTAATTTGGAGCCCACCCAAAATTCAGCTTTTTTTTTGGCTTACTGAAACATCAGCTGCCTAGAGAGAGATACAACTTTATATGGGTCAGAGGCAACTTCAAATTATGTTTTGCCTCATGCACACTGCTCCAGTTATAAAGAAAGAAAACCAGAAGTTGTAATTCATGAGGGGGTTTGCCAGCCTATGGAATTCCTGAAGAGGAAGCTGATATCTACAAAACGTTTCACCTGAAGTGTAAAGAAAAAAAATTTTTAAAAGCCAAGGACCTATGAGAAAATAGCTGCACAAATCCCTTCCATTTTTACTCACAGCAACAGGAGTGGACCATGTGTCTTCCTTTTAGATCACCAATACATATTAGATTCAAAGGGAATGTGCTTTTATTAAAAGTTAATATAGATTTTATTAACCTGGCTTTTGATGCACGCATTGATTAGAACTGAAAATTGGTCATTTCTCAGCTCTACTCTAGTGTAAAAAAATCCCCCCAGTTCTGCACCTCCTCTCCAAATGGATCAATGTCCAAATTCTTCCTAGTGATTTTTTTTTATTGCTGGTAATTGAAATAACATCAAACCTTAACTTTAAAATATTGCTTTAGCTCAGGGGCAGGTTTTCAAATCTCTCCTGCAGACCATCATTCCTTCCACCAGCAGAGCCATGGCATTTCCCACATTGTCATCTGGGTTCGTAACTGCACGCGGCAAAGTGAGTCAGCAGGAACCATGAATTTGCATACAATGCTCCATGCAGGCAGCACAAGATAAGAATTTTAGTCTCACATTATGTTATTAAAAGAGGTCTTGAAAAAAAGCTCATGAAGAAAAAGACCAAAATGGTCATAATACTTATTTTTCATTTTAATACCTTTCTATGCAAACTAATTGTTTTTCAGCTGTGCTCAAAGATGAAATTTGGTTTACTCCTATTGTTAGAGATGCCTGCAGTAAGAGTGGAGGATCCCAGCCTGAAACAAATCACACATTTTCTGTCAGTGGATGTTTTATTTGTGAAGCTGCATTGTCTGCACAGTCCAAAACATTTTTCCTCTAAAGCATGAGGAAACAGGAAGGATGTAGTAGAGGGATCTACTGTTTCTACAGGAGAAATTCCAACCAAAATAGTGGGAGAGTATTGAAAAAAAAAAGGAAAAAAATCAGGTTTTTTTCATTTCAGTTCAGTAGTGGAAATTGATTAATGAAGCCCGTCTGCAGCCCGTACAAAGGGCCAGATCTTCAGCTAATATTAAATAGCAAGCTTCTACTTTAGAAAACCAGAAAGAGGAAGGGGACATAAAACTAAAAAACAAACAGGCATATTTGATCATTTAGTGGTGAATAGATCAGGCACTCCTCAGTTGCAGGGTTTTATTTTTGTGCATTGTGTCAATGATTAGAAACCATATGTTTTAAGACCAGCTTCAATAGTATCAGTAGCTACAGTCCTGCTCTCAGATTACTTTTTACTGCCTGCCTAATTTTGAGCTTTAATAGCTAACATGCACTTTGTTTATCAGTTACAAATGTTCTGAATGTTGATGAAACAGGCTAAACAACACATATTGGCTTATCATCAATACCAAAGACTGAGATAAAATTTGTTAAATGTTGTGGCCTGCGACTGAGCAAACAAGGAGTTCTTAGAAATAAGAAGAATAATCTCAGAATTGATGGCTCTGGTTCTGAATGTGAGATGTTAGCACTCAGATCCTGACACAGCTCTTGTTATCCACAGAAGAATCCATCCTACAAGGAGCAGAGCTTTTTGGCACCAAAAATGCAACCAAGTACAGCAAAGTAAAGCCCCCTTGGATGGCACAGTCCCATAAGAAATGCTTTATTGCACTGGGGGCAGTCTGGTGGCATTCAAGTTAAATATATTTAAAGTATTTCCAGAATCAGACCCTTGGTGTCTTGCAGGCCTGAGCACTAATATGGGAAATAGATATTTTTTACATAATTCTGTTTAGCTGTACATCAAAGAAAATTAAAACAGTCTCTAGATTATGCTATTTATCCTCTAATTACTTGAGGACAGAGTACCTCTCCTCTGTTTTTAAATGACTGCATAAATTTACAATGTTCTAACAATAACAGCAGCAGCAATTCAGGACATTTACCAGAGAGAAAGCAACCATTAGCCTTGAGAATGAAATTTCACTGGAATCCGCAAAATATTGTGTTAGGAAATATTATGGTCGCCAACTTTCGCAATTTTGTTGAAAGTCTTCTTAAATGTGAGGGTTGGGGTGTTTGGGGTTTGTTTTTGTTTTTTTTCCCCACAAAGCCTGGGCTCTGGCATTATGTGAAAACGTGAAAATGTGAGATTCTCAGTTTTAATTTTAGAAGACAACTAAGTTACTCATCATTGTGGTTGCAAACAGAAATTGAAAACATGAACCCAAGGACCAGAGAACAATTAGGAAGAGCCCAAAATGCATTATTTTTAAATTCTTACACTCTGTAAAGCCATTTCTGACTTGGGATGTTTCTACACTCAGGGTAAACCATATTTAGTACTACAATAAATTCTCTGCATCCTTTTCAAGGACTTCTCACCTTGGTTTGTTACAGAGGGTGATATCACAGCTGTGAAGGAGGGTGATGAAGTTCAATACTGGCTAATTTCTTGTTTTTAAAAACAGAACCAGTTGTTTGCACTGATGTAGTTCTCTTCATTTTGACAATGAGGTCAACAGCAGACACTGGTAATATTTCCTCAAGGGAAATGCATTTCCACAGTAACTAAAATTTGGGATCTAGCTCTTCACCTTCTCCTCAGAGAGGCTGAGGTGTGGCTGTCCCACACTATGGGACAAACCCTCTGGATCCCAGGTCTGGCAGAGGACAGCTCCCCATGCTCCCAAGGACAGGGCATTGTCTGCCTGCTCAGGTGCCAAAGGAGGACCATTATCTCTGAAATCTGTGCAGGACACTGGCACCCAGCCCATGATTAGGAGCATTTCCATTTGGAGCTTTCTGCACCATTTCCATTTAATATTTGAGTTTACAATATGTGAAGTGAGCACAGAGTAACAACTCAAACCACCTTCTAAACCTGCCTTGATTTTTGACCGATAAAAATTCCACTGGTCTGAGAAATCCCTGGCAATCCCTGATGATGCCCCAGCTTGATGAAATTTGAGACTTTTATCAAGCCAACTACAAGGAGTGGCTCCTTGTCTCTCACCTTGCAGCCCCATGCAGCTGTCTGACCCACCCACAGTCCCACTGATGGGGAAGAATCCATACTATTCCCTTGCCTTTCTAAATGGCTTTTAACATCTACAGGTATTTTTCTGGATACTAACAATGATGAAAACACTTAAAATACCCAATCAAAAAAATATCCTTTATATTCCTCTTTGCCCACCCTTTTCTCCCTGTGCCTTTATTACTTTTCTAAATATTGCATACAATGTTTTCGGTAAATAAGAAGGATATTAGAGTAGACAAATAATGTTTACTCACCAGCTCAAGAAAGGTGTTTCTGGCACTGATTCACAAGTTACTCACAACTTACAAAAAATTACTTATACTGAAAGGGACAAGGAGTGCCTTTTTGTGTGCAGGTTGCTGAACAAACAATGAGGTCCTGGTCCCTGCCTGGCTTGCTGTGGCATTACCACAAACAATACTAATTCTTAAATACCTACCTGACTTTAAGCACTTAGGTAAATAATTGTATTGATTGTTGTAGGCCTATTCACATGCATAAAACTAAGCATATATTCAAATATGTTGTGAAATCAGGGGCCGGGAGAATTTTGCAAACAAGGCATTTTTAGATATGAATTTACTTGTTAAAACCAGCTTTTAAAAGGAGCTAATGTGGCAATCAGGCTTTTGGGCACGACAGGTTGAGGAAGAAAAAGATTTATTTTCAAGATGGATCCGAGGACTTTCTTGTACTTCAGAGACTCCTCAGCAGAACCCCAATTACAGGTGAGAAAGGCAGCAAGGAAGCCCCCCCAGCCAGTGATTGCTCAGAGTTTAATGTGAGAGCAGTGTAAACTCAGAACTGCAGATAATCCGTGGGGAAATCAGGGGGTTAGTGCCGAGAACTGATGGGGAATAACAACTGAAAGAGCTTTGGTTTTTCTAGGCTGGCGGGAGGTAGCTCATGCTAGGAAGGCTGCCAGCTCCACACTGATGCTGGGAGCTTTGTCTCCTTTGGATTGCAGGAACACACTTTGCAGTCAAACTGATCTGAGAGATTTTGATAGTAAAAACAGCTGTCTCGTTGCAATGATGTTTTTGTTCCATTGTCAAAATTTTGAGTTAAATCCATGAGTGGGCTGCAACTTGTTCAAACCCTGAACTCAACACCCTTTGTGCTCCTTTGGCTTTTCCACTGCAGTTCATGGGATATCTCCTTCCTGAGGAAAGGGCTAGGTGTAATAAAAGCCGTCAGGACAAGGATTTGAAGGTCTCCCCCGATGCCTCCCCAGTGCTGGAGAGACAGAACTGGAGGACTGCAGTCTGTCCCAGACTGGTGAGGGGAAATAAGGAGGAAGAGCAGGGTATGGAAATGAAACACTCCAATGCTGCTGTGGCCAGGCTGCATCCCCAGTGAGCAGGTATGCCAGTGGAAGGGGAAAATGTCTGGTACCTGAGCAGGGACAAGGCCAGCAGGGGCAAGGGGAAGCTGTTTGTGGGGTGTACAGCACAAGGGAATTGGGAAGGGGTGTGCGACGGGATGTCCCAGCCCCATCTTCCCATCTGAAGGCGCCTCCTTCCACTCTCTTGGATGTGCAAACAAGCAGGTGAGGTGCCGGATTGAGGCGTCCAGCACATCAGGCAGGAGCACAAGGGGCACATGCCAGACTGCTTCTGTTTATGCGCTGACATGAGAGATGGGACAGCACCTCTGTACGGCCACAAATCCATTCTGTGTCGCTTGAGGGGACGGGAACTATGGGCAGGGTCTTGCCCGGGAGCCGTGTGATGCTCTGTGAGTGCAGAAGGGTGCCTTGTGTGAATGAAGCTGCTTCTGCAGGTCTGCAGGACCCATGGCTCTGTGGCACTGTGTGTGCTAAGACAAATAGATGGCAACAAAAGCCCTTGCTTTTAAATTGATATTTAAAAATTGTCACTTAGAGACCCGAAACACAAGGACTGTAGTGAAAGTGACTTGTTTTCATGGAAACAGAGGCTACAGACAAGGTGATACTCACATGGCATTCAAAGGTCCAAGTTCTACAGGAAAAATTTCTTTCAAAGACTTGCAGCTCGATGAACGCTGATAGCACCAACATAAAACCATAGCCACGGGCGGGAGACAGCGCGCCCGGCGCGTACCTGCCGCCGGTGAGAGCGCAGCCCGGCCCGCGCCCGGCAGCGGCGGCTCCGCGCTCCCTGCGGCCCGGGGGGCGCGGGCAGCTCCGCCACAGTACCGGGGGCACCGGGCACCTCCGTGACAGTACCGGGGGGCTGCCGGGCGGCCCCGAGAGCCGCGGGAGGCTCCTCCTCCGCCCCGGCACCGCGGGCAGCGCGGCGTTGCGGGCGCCGGGACGCGCCGCGGTGCCCCACGCGTGCGGTAGGTGCGCCCCGACGGCGGCGGCGGCGGCGGCACGGGGGCAGCCCCGGGCTCGGGCTGCCGCGGGGGGTGGAGGGGCGGCCGTGCCGGACGAGCAACAGAGCAGAGGAGCCGAGGGGAAACCCCGTGCCGTGCCGTGCCGTGCCGCTCCGCGGGGCTGCCCCCGTGGCGCTGCGCTGCGCGCCCCGCGCAGCCCGCGGGCGGCTCCGGCGGGAGGCGCGGCGGGGAGGGGGCGGGTGGGCGCGCCCGGGGCGCAGCGCGGGGCGCGGAGCCGCCGCCCCGCTCCGCTGCGCTCCCTTCCGCGGGCATGCGCGCCCGCCTCGCACATGCTCACTGCGCCCGCGGCGGGCGCGCACACTCCGCAGCGCCGCGGCTCCGCGCTGCACCGCCGGTGAGTGGGGCAGGGGGCTGCGCGCCTCCGCGGGTGCGGGCTGCCCGCCGGGGCTCCGCGGGCCGGAGCGCTCCGCGGGCGCGGGGCGGGGGGCGCGGAGCTCCGGAGCCCGTCGGGGGGCGGCTGCGGCGGAGCGCGGAGCGGCTCCGGGTGCGGAGACTCAGAATTAGCGCGGGGAGTTGAGTTAATTGCTGCGCAGCGTGCGGTTCGGTTTTACCGTCAAGCGAGTCCTGCTTATTAATGATTTTAATAGCTTTTAAATAAAATGAGCCGCTGCACTTTCCCGCGGCTGATTCTATGAGGAAAACTTGTATGTGATTTGTACTGCTTCTATGAGGAAAACTTGTATGTGATTTGTGCTGCTTCTATGAGGAAAACTTGTATGTGATTTGTGCAGTTTGAGTAAACTTTTCAGAGTGTTAAATTGTGCTTGAGCCCAGTGAATGGCCTCTAAAGGAAATTATTCATGGTATACAGCTACTGTTGTTCAGATAATGTTTCAAATAATGATAATGTTCTGTTGTATAAAGTTGTGATTGCTAAAATACATGTAGTGAACCAATAAACAGTTTATTGGTGTGTATCAAATATTAACAGAAATTTTGTTGAGCGCAATATCAAATTCACGCATCCCTGAGCGCCGTTAAAAGCAGTGGCAGGAATGGTTTATTGTTTTGTCTCTCCTGTGGACTTCATTAATTTACTGAGAATTTCTTCTCTTTGCAATGCCATCCGTGGAAGGATCCCTCCCCTTCTTCTCCCCCAGTTTATTGAGAAGGCATGTTTAAATTTCTTCATGCTGTCCACATCTGTGGGTATTAGGGCAATCTGGTCCACAAAAGATGGCATACATTTAAACTAGTAAATCTATGTCTAAAGTAATGCTTCTTAGACAGTTTCATACATTTAGCATTGCATTGTTTTGTTACTTGTTGCTTCAGACAGGATAAATTCTTTCTCATCGTCTTTTTTTTATGTGGGGAAACTGTTTCCATTTCTTAATGAAGCTGAATTTTTATTTCTGCTTTGAAATTGAAGGCATCGTGTGTCCTCAGATGTAACACAAGCAAGTAGGAAAGACTTGCAGTACAAATGCCTTGAAAATAATCAGTACTCATAGCTTTGGAGACATTCCAGAAACTTTTTAAGCATGTTTTGAAAATTTACTTGAAATGGAAGAGCAGCTGATAACTTAATTGTTCTACCTTAAAACTCTTAATTTAAAAAATATCTAAATTTATGGTGTAAAATTGAATTGTGTAGTTACAGAGTCAAATTGTCCATGTAATTCTTGTGCCTCTTCTACTCACCCACCAACAGGTCAAAACATTTGGCTAAATAACAAGTGGTGTATGCTTTTGGTTTTACACTCATTGATTTGTTTTGCTTTACTTTGCTTAGCCCACTCCCCTCAGCTCATTTTCTTTTAAAATTGTACGTGGAGACTCGATTCCCATGACTCGCTAATCTTATCACCATTATTTGGTTGAAATTTTTTGAAACGGGTTCCTCTTTCAAATACCTCACAACATTGGCAGCCTTAGGTTCCATTAGAAAAGCTTCATTAGGGAGAAATAAAAATGTTGTTGATAACTCCCCCTCCAACAATAAGCCCCGTGTTCAACTCCACGGTGTGTGTGGATATGCCTTGAATTATAAGAAGGAATTAAACTCAGGTATTCACACAAAGAACTTGATCTCAGAATATCACTTAAAGAGTCTCATGTGTTGCTATGCACAGCTGGTTAATATGCTTTTTTTCCCTGCAAATTTAATAATTTAGCTATTAATCCTGCAAATATTATGCATGTTTAACTTTAAGTCTGTGAGGTGTTGGGCTGAATTCTGCGTGGCTGTGTTTGTGTGTCAGTGTGTGTGTGTACACACTGCTGACAAAGAAAACAATTAGAGACGTTACTAATTTTCTGCTGTCTTCCCAACTGTTATTTATGATGTGCAGTAGTACAACAGCTATCCTGAAATCAGCTATAATTCTCTTCAGTAAGATTTGTTTCTTCTGTGCCAAATTTTGCAGTAACCAGATGGTCTTAAGGTGTCTTCAGCCGGAGAACAAGCATGAGCAGTGCTGAAGACTAATTATTCCTTGCAGTAAATTCCTTCTGCAATAAGTTCACAGGTTGTTAGACCTAATCTGTGGAAATGATTGTTAAGATCGCTTATGCAGTGAAAAATGATTTTATAAATCTGTGAAAACTAGCAGAAGTTCTTAGAATGCCAAGAAAATATTTTCAAGTTAATTTTGCCTGGCTGGGGTAACTTTTATTCGGGACAAACTGTTAAATGAAGTTGCAAATTCAATCCTTTTCATAAGCCATAGAACACTGCAGGTTTAATATGAATATTTTAAATGTATCCTATAAGTGGAGGGGTCATTTGGTAGATGATGTAGAGAAGGAAATTTCATACAGCCGTTCCCAGTGTATCGTTAGTTTCATTGTACCTGTGTATTTTTCACAGCAGTAGCTTTGTATATTTGGGTAGTGCATGGAGGAGCATCCTGGATTAACAATCAGGTTATTTTCATTAAATTTCACGTTGTACTGCACATGACAGGAAAATAGTTAGGAACAAAAAAATATATTCAGTTATAAACAATGGTATATATTAAGTAAAGCCATTCAGGCTTAAATATGTCCTCCTTTTTGGGGGCTTAATTTAGTTAAAAATACAAGATTTATTTTTCTTTTAGTATACGTCTATTAAAAAAGTGTAAGTACTCAAACCTCTTGCCATTTTGCTTACTTTGATATGAATAGGGAGAACTTGCCAAATCTCTTTCCCTTCCTTTTCTGCTGAAAATCCTGGTTGGGACTGTTCATTAAGAGATCCCATCAGAAAACAATTGTTTTGTGGCAGTCAAATTCTTAAAACAATACTTCATCATTATTTGCAGATCTTAACTCAAGTAATGATGTTTAACAAACACCTTGTTTTAATCAGGTGAGGATAAGCCCTTCAATTAGGATGCAAATAATTGCTCCTCTTGGTTGGGTCATTTGGGGCCTGGAGGTGCTCCCATTTGCAGGTAGATTTGGTGCTACCCAAGGTTTGAAGCAGGAGAGAGGAGAAATCTGGAATAAGGATTTAAGTCTTGTGCAAAATATTTTTTTTATTGCAGCATTCAAAACCCGATCCAGCTCCCTTCTTTGTCAGGCTGTTCAGTTGATCTTGATTTACTGCTGCAAGAGGTGTGAGAGGAAAATTGGATCCAAAATAATGTTCACTGCAGAGATGGTTCCAGTGAGTGTGTCACAGAGTGAATAATTAAAAATAGTCAAACCTCTTTTCACTCAGTCTTTCTGCTTGTGCTTTAATTATATATTTTAATTATTTCAAAGATGTGTAAAGTGAGATGAGAAAGATTACACAGGCATAATCCTTCCCATTTAAAATTATTTGTCTGCAGCTGCCTAAGTCCTGGCATTAGGAGTCACATACAAACATGTTTATTTAACATCAGCGTTATCTGTTAGATTGTACATGGTTCATTAACATGGAGAGAATAGTTTTTGTTTAATAGTGTGTGGGAGCTGCCAGAGGTCAGGAGGGGTTGTTTGCCTGAAGTCGAGATGGCATCTTGGCTTTGCTCTCCTCCTGTTTGTCGCCTCTGCTGTGCCCGGAAAACGCTTCCTTAGTGCCGTGCTGAGCTGTTTTCCCTGGTGTTGAGAGGCTCTGTGCAAAGCCAGAAGTCTGCTGCAGGGTTGTGGTAAGGTTTATGGGGAGTTTCAAGGGAGGTTTGCTGTAATTTGTGGGGGATTGTTGTAGTTGGGGTTCGGTTAGAAAAAGCAGCTTGGGAAGGATGGAGCGGGAGGGGACAGAGGAGCCTGAGGTATTGTTGTGGTGCCCACAGTGTGTGGCTGTGATGGAGGGATTTTACAGATTTGGGGTGATGGCTTGGGAAATTGAGAGTGCTTTGTGTGCCAGTGAATAAGGTTTTGTTGGTGTGGCTGGGTCAGAGCTGGGGTCAGGACAGTACCTGGTGATGGTGCTGAGCTGCAAGAGGTGGCAGGACAGGATGGGACCCTTCTCTGTCCACAGAGCTTGTGGGGGGTTCTCACTCCTCCTGCTGCTGGATTAGAAGCATGCTTGGACATATAAAACCATATCAGGGGCTCCAGAAATACAGAATTACCCATGGCCTCAAGTTTAAAGAGGTCAATTAAAGTGTTTTACTGTGACTTCTGTGTATAAGGTAATAGCCACACACTGCACACAGTATTGGGAGAGAGATGTGCACACCCATCTCCATGCACAATTTTAATTTTAATTTCAGCTTCTTGAAAATGTTTCTGAATGTTTCCTACAAGTCAGTGAATTTCTCCATCCTCAATTGGATGATGAGGGATCTTAGGGCTTTTTGTGCCTTGGAGGGAGAAGATAATTTAAATTTCCATTAGGAAATGGTAGAAAATTGCCTTCTTTGATTTTTATCAAGCAAAGATCCCCGGTAGATAATAACCAAAAGGTGTTGAATAAAATGAGCATTATTGTAGAATTCAAAGTGCAGTGGAAGATGCAATGTGACTGAAGCATACTGCAAATGTGCAGTTTTTAAAAAGCATAACAGTAAAAATAGAAGGGCTGAAAAAAATAAGCTGAACTACTGTGTTGATTATAAGTTGTAGCTGAATCACTCTTAAGGCCTGGATATTGTTTTTAAAAAGCCAGCAAAACATCTATTTATAAAAAAATAGCAAATTCCCTCCGAAGGGAGGGGAAAGAGAGAGAGCAAAAGTGTTATCTTGGAGGAGGGAATGTCTGGGGTAGGGTTTTTTTTGCTTTGAATTATTTTCAACAAGTACTTACTCTGTTCTGTATTTTTAAGAAATTATGTGGACAGCAATTTTGTTGCTTTACCAAGGCAGTGAAAACACCAAGAATCCTTTTTATAATTTGGAAAGAATGTCAAAAGAATGAAGTAGTTAAACCTAAGTGTATTAGATCATACGCCTTAAATGCATAAATAAGCATAGCTGCAATCACAGAAACCAATGTTAAAACCACCAGGAAAACTCACCCACAAACCGTAATGACTTAGAGGGAATGACCTCAGCCATTGTGAAATTTGTGCCTATTTGTTGACTGACATTTATTTAGTAGAAGCAGGGTGCGTGTTTTGTTGGGGTGTGGGATTTCGTTATTTGCAAGACTGCTGGGTTTTTTTTTTTTTTGTTGTTGCTGCCAGGTTTGAATACAAAGAGTGAAAATGGGCTCGAGGCTGTGAGAGCCTGGATATGATTTGGGCCGTAGCAATTTGAAAAGCAGGTGAAGGGTTTGTTATTGATGCACAGAGAGTGGTGGAACTGAAGTTTGTTGTTCAGATGTTAGGAACTTCCTTGATGATAGCCCACTTCTAACTTATTCCCAGCTGGTTTTCTGTTAAGGAAATGAAGGTTTAAAGTATTTGGTTACAAACCTGAGATTTCTTCACGTCCGTGTCTTTGCGTGAGTGCTGCATGAAATGCTGGTGTCATTCATCTCCCTTCTGCTTTTTGGAGAGGAAATTGGTGCATGGTAGAACCTCAACTTGCCTTTGCTGCAACACGACTTAATAATTCAGGGAAATGGAAGTCTTGAATTATTTTAACTAAAATAGTCTTCTTCAGGAATGTTTTTACATAAAGCAGCATAACAGATTTCAAGCTCTACCAGAGCCATGTCTGTCTGCAAACAGGATTTCTCTCTGCTGCCTGCTCCTGGCTGTAGGCTACTACTTTTATGGGTTGCAATAATCAAAGAAGTTCCAGTTTTAATTGTGATGTGCAGAGAGGTTTGAGAAGATAGATCAGTTCGTGCTGTTGGCTTGAGCACCTAACTCTGGACATTCGGTCTCGTCGTGCAGAAATTCTTGTTTGCCATCCCTGCTTTTGAGAAGGAAAGCAGCCCAGCTAAATAAATAATCCTAAATGAAGAAAATTATTTAATACTAGTCAGCCCAGATAGTAACTGGTCAACCCATGGAGAGTTGGTGCCTCTGTCTATGCTGGAAAGAGCAGACTTGACAGAGAAACTCAACCAGAGCAGGACTTCCAGAGACAGGGCGACGTGGGGAATGTTCCTTAAACTCAGCAAATGCCTTAAAAACTGGACATGCCTCTAGGATTACGCAGGCACCCACAAGAAACAGTGAGGGGAAAGTGTGGCAGCATCTGAAATGCTTTTGTTTTTTAAATAGGTTGAGTAAGCAGAGCAGACTGGGGGCCCCAGTTATTTACAGCTCTGTCTGTGCACCACGCAGAGAGCCTCATCAGCTGTCCTGAAGACAAGTTTTCCATCTATTGCAAATCGTGTCTTTTGATGACACATTTGATTTGGCTGTTTGCTGTGTAATTGTCCTACAGCTACTTTGGAAAGAACTTTGATCAGTTTTGAATATGGATCTGTATCACTGGTTTTGATTCCCCTTGCGACTGCTCCTCTGTGCTCAGTTACCATCCATAGAGTTTAATTGCATCTATCTGACAATTCTTTGCTTCTAAAACAAGTCAAAAAGTATTTATTAACTGCTTTATCCTCTGTAAATGTTGACAGTGTGTACTTCATTTTTGTAAGCTATGTAAATTTATTATTTTTCCCTGCTACTGTGGGTTAAACAAGACAAAATCTTGTCTAAAATTGAGCAATACTTTTTATTTGAAAAAGAGAGATTGTTTTTTCCACCCCTTAACAAACTGAAAAGCACAATTTTTTTCTGAAAGACGACACTTTTTTAAGTAAAACATGTGAATGTTATTTTTGCTGTATCCAAATTGTCTTTTTTATTCTTCTTTTGTATGCTGACTTTATTTTTGAATTTATAAACCCGTGTTTTTTGCTAGCTTACATTTGATAAGTGCTGTGTTGATACTACTCCTCTTCACTGAGACAGATTTAGGATTATGTCAGCCTTAATGCTTGTAGCAAAATACATAAATTTTCTCCTTCCTTGTGTTCAACTGTGCATAAATGTATTAGATCCAGTCGTGCTCTCACTGCAGTTCCCAATCATTTCACTTTAGAGTTGAACTTTATTGAGTGGGAGCAGTTTTAAACCTTCTGTACTTGTTACAAAAGTGCATATTTAATTTTTTTTTCAATCCCATCATAACTGCTGCCAGTGCAAGTACAGCTGACTTCTTCAGTGCCTGAGCCTTGCAGAACCAGAGTGAGAATCATCTTTCTGTGCTGTCCATGCTCAAATGCCTGTTTGCAAATCAGCAAAGTTTCCAGCAGCAGATAAAAATATGGTAAATCTGAATTTGGTGGAGAGAGGAAGGTACCACAGCCCTTTTGGTACCAGTGGTTGGAACCTCCTGTACCAAAAATTTGCAGAGAGATGACTTAGCCCATGATATCACATCTCTGACCTGATACTCCTAAGTGTGTTGGTGGAGTTAGGTGCGTGGCAGGAAAATAAGGCAGACACCATTCTTCTTTTTATTTATTGACATAAAATTATGAGATCATTATTCTGTATAGCCTTAGTGGCCTGTTGTGTAAATACCTATGTTGGAGGAATCTTGTTTTTAATAAAATTCATTTCTCTGAATAAGAGGCAAGCTTAGGTCTCTGACCAGAAATACATAATCATTCAGCAATGCTGTAAATGTGTGTAACCCTCCACAAGGCAATGTAAGATTATGTTTTGTATAGCCAATTTCACAGACCTTTGCTGTCTTTCCCTCTTCAGTGTCTCTTCACCTGAAAACTCTTAAGTTGTGGTTTGAAGGAAGGCGTGTTCTGCCTATTATATATGATTTCATGTTGCTTGTTTGGCAGCCATCCTTCCTGTTCACTGCAGCAGATGAATATAATTTGGGGAGGAGAACTAGATGGGGAGGGGGCTGAGGAAGCCAAGTG
Source organism: Ammospiza caudacuta (assembly GCF_027887145.1). Classification (NCBI taxonomy): domain Eukaryota; kingdom Metazoa; phylum Chordata; class Aves; order Passeriformes; family Passerellidae; genus Ammospiza; species Ammospiza caudacuta. The sequence goes on from NC_080607.1 coordinate 11,364,396, forward strand.
AGATTGCTGTAAAAATATTTGAGATGCAGCAAAACCTTCTGGGCTAGATTAGTTCTGAAACACCATTTAGGCCCCCCTGATAATTAGGGGTGGGGTGTGGAGACAAATGCTTGGTTTCTAATTCAATGTAATAAAGGAAGACAAGTCTTGGTTTCTAACTGAGTAACAAAGGATGCTGCTGCTCAGAGTCAGAGGTGTTGATGCTGGATCTTGATGCTTTCCCTCTTTAAGACCAGGGCTTCTCCTTGCCCCAGCTCCCTGCCACAAATCAGGATTATTCACTCCCAGCAGTGGTTTAACCGTGTCTGTGGTGGGGCAGGGTGGTTCCTGAGTGATGCACAGGAGCACTGTGCCCTGGTTGAGCACGGGAAGTGGAAAATGAATATTGTTTTGAACTTGAACCCTGAGAGCAGACAGAAGGTAATTATTGGAGCTGGAACTCCCCCGGGAGAAGCGGGGAAGTGATGCTCTGCGCTTGTAAGGAACACTGTGGGATCTTAAATATCTCGTAGCGTTTAACGCTTTGGTTTTACATTTCTGCTTTTTAATTGATCTTCTGCTCTTCTCTTTTCTTGGCAAATACAGGAAGAAACAATTGGATGTAGACTTAATGTGCTGTATTTATTGATAGACACACTTCAGCCCTCCTTTTGCTGGTGAGGCAGGACTCTTAAATTTCAGTCTTGGTGTTATTTTCTGTTGTAAAATTAACTCCTTTGCTGCTGGCTTACTTAGTGGACCTATTATAATTTGAAAAATTAATTAATTGATGATTAAAAGCACATAAATGTATATGAAGCCATTTAATCAGAAGCTGTAAGCCACTTGTGTAGTATTTAGCTTTGATTATAAATTTATCTGTTTTATGAAGTAGAAAACCCCACTGTAATGACACAAAATATGTGGTTGTAAAGTTAACATTTTGAGAATCAACTTTTAAATAATATATTACTACTAAAATCATAGTAGCCTTCTAAAAAAAAATTAAAAAGGTAAATCTCTGCCTTCAGTGAATATTTTGCTGTATTTCAGTGGCCTGTGGCTTCAGTAATCTACCTAAGTGTTTTTACATTATTTTCCCTTCTCTTTTGGCTGCTATTTTACACGTTCTTCAACAAAGAATAGTGAGTGCCATATTTCTCCTTTTTTTTACAGACTGTGTGGGTCTTCTGGAGATTTTTAAAATACTGCTCCTTATTAGATAATTAAACAAGGGAAAATATTTTTCTGTTAATTTCTACCTATGGTGGTGCATGGGTTTTCTTCTCAGAAAAGAATAATTCCATATTTTAAAAACACCATTTAAAGTATCAAAGTGAAATCACATTATTTTCAAAGCATAATTAAATACATACTATTTACTATAAAGTCTCCCTGACCAAGTTCAGAAGACTGTTTCAATGGTGATGAAGTTTTAGAGGCAGTAAAATTAAGTCACTATAAAAGAAAATTGTGTGATGATTTATTGTGGCAGAGCAGGTGAAATTCCTCTCGAGATTTTAATATCTTCCACCTGGTATAGAAATGAAAAGAAAATATTCTCTAGCTGGTGACTAATTTGTCACTAATACCCAGGGGTTCCTTCATTACAATGCAGAGATGTCAGTTCTAAGAGAAACGCACGGTGAAAAAACCGAGTGCAACTTCCCGTTGGAGACAGTTACAAAAAGGAGGAAAAATAAAGGTCTGGAAAGCAGCCTAAGTCGTGTGAAGGAAGGCTCTGAAGCTATCAATCAGGGTAAAATGCCTGGGGAAGGATTTTACCTGCAGGCTTCAGTGGAATTCATGGGGAGAAGTCTGAGGAGGAGCTCTGGCACACAGCAATGCCCAGTTCTGCTCGCAGCTGCACCTACTGCATCCTGGTGATTGCTGCAGGAAGAACTGCATTGCTAAAAAAAAAGCAGCCACACTCTGCTTACTGATGGCTTTTATTCTATATCATGGTATTAAATGAATTGAATGCAAGGCTTGGGTGAAAAAGCTGCTAGGGAATATCTGCAGCTCGAAGCTTTCAGCAGAGAGCGTGGTGTTTGTGCCACATCAGTGTTTTGACAAGTCATTTTTCCCCAACAGAAAGTTGCTCCAGTGTTCAGAGACTGGTGTGGTGTCCTCACTTTGCCTTTTGCTGCAGTAACAAAATTTTAACTCCACTCTTGTCCTTCCAGTGCTGCCGTTTCCAACAGCTTGGAGTGAGGGGAGCATGAGCCAACGCAGGCCCAGGGGAGAGTGAAGTAAGGATTTCAGTCTCTCTCCCTTAAGGAACGAGCTGCTGACCCTGCAGCAGCAGCAGTCTTGCTTCTTGAGGGCTTTCTGGTTTAGTCCAAGCCAAAAAGTTGTTTGGGAAGAGTGTTTGCAGTACATTTTTATGGTAGAAGTGGTGATGCAGTGTTAGGACTCCCGTGGTGTTAGAGATTTGGGAAGGAGAAGTGAGTGCTGCACCAAACACCATGAATGTTGGAAACGACCTGCCCAACAAACAATATGAATGTTGGAAACAACCTGTCCAACAAACAAGATGAATGTTGGAAACAACCTGCCCAAGAGCTTTGTGGTGGAGGTGTTTATGTCACAGGGGGAGCCCTGCAGAGTCCAGGCCATGGTAACACAGTTATGTTTCTCACTGGGAAGATTTAATCTCAGCTGTTCTATGGTTAGTTGGAGAAATGGAGGATTTTATGTTCTGTCAGAAGGAGGTTATTGGAAAGGAAATTTATGGGATTTGCTGCATTTCTTCCAGTTATAGTGTATTCTTCAGTCAAAGCACTGAGATGAGTAACAAACACCCATGCATGTGTGCTGGGTTGAGGATGGCCAGATGTCCACCCAGCTCCTCACCTGCTCCCCATCCTTAACAGATCAGGGGAGAAAATATGAAAAAAAAAGCTCCTGGTTCAAGATAAGAACAGGGAGCTCACTCACTAACTCCCATCACAGGCAAAACAGACTCAGCTTGGGGAATGATTTTGGTTGAAAATGTAATTGTACTTGGATGGTAACGTGCTGGCTGTGAAATGTGTTGTCTTTTACATGAATTCTTGAACTAGAGACACTTTTTTTACATGTTCAGAATCTTACATTTCCTAGATATGTTTTCTTAAGTGTGTTTTTTGATTTTAAGTTGGCAGAAAATTTGTAACTGCTCTGAAGACTGGAAAGGCTCCTGTAGGGGACTTCTCTTCTCTTCTCTTCCCTGCCTCTCCAGAAGCCAAATCTTCTTTAATGTTTGGGAATTTTTGCCTGTCTATTAATATTCATAGCTAAAGTGTAGAAACAGATGAGATGGTCTTGCCAACAAATGGTGGCCATCCTCTTGATTTTAGTCATTCATCCAAGGCTTAAATAACATATAAAATTTTCTTGATATGTTGGGCTTCAGGGCTTTTCAGACATTAACCTTAAGCTTGCATGGCAGCATTTTTTTACCTTATTTATGCTCCAAAGGAAGGCATGTTCAGTTCCTCATGAGCCACTTGCCATTCCTGATGCTGATGGCAGCTCTGTGCCTAAGAAGAGCCTGGAGAGTGGAGGGCAGAGGTTTTGTGAGGAGGGTAAATGATCCTGCTGTTCTCAGTGGAATTAGGTTTACTTTGAGAGGGATCTTGCTGAAGATTTGTCTGTAACTGCTAACAAGGTGGTAATGAAAGTGTGCTGCTGGTGTTATCACACATATGAATGTGTGCTAATAGATGCTCTGGCAAACTAACATTTTGTTGTGCTGCTTTTTTCTCCTCAAGATGGCCTTACATTTATGTTCTTGCCATGGGAAGCAAGTTAGAAAAGTCATTTGAACAGCAGTGAGCTCAGGAGAGAGAGCTCTATGTAAGCATTTTTATGTTTAACCTGACAAGCCAAAGTCTTGCCCCAAAATGTTGTCTGCTACTCTCCAAAGAAGCTGTCAGCCCTTCATTAATCATTTAGTGGTGCTTCAACTGCACAGTAAACAAAACCCACCAGTCCTGTGTTGTCCTGCTTGCAGCCAATTCTCTTTTGCTCAACACCTCATGGAGAACTTGGTTTGAAACCCAATCTAGCGAGGTGCAGCCTTCCCCAGCAGACTGCTCTTAATGGCCCAGATGTCTCCTTAATGAAAGGGCTTTGTTGTGCCAACACCATGCTCTCTGTCCTTCCTCAAGTGGATCCTCTCATCCTTGATGCAAATACCATTACCAGAAGAAGCAGAATGGAACCTGCAGTGTTGTAGTCTCTGGAACTCAAAGTTTTGTAATTACTCTTGGAGTATACTCGTGGAAGTTATTTCATACAGGGGTTTTTCAGCATCACTGAAAAGCAAGCTCCAAATTTTGTTGTGTTTATTTTTGTAGTGCCTGAAGTGGCTGATACATCCTTGTGACTTTGGGAAGTGCAATTTGGATTGTATTCTGCAAATTAAATGTTAGTAAAGAAGAAATAGCTGGGATGTGATTTGTTGAGGTGTTTTTCACATGGTCCCCTGACAGTGAACAGTCGGGTGCTCAGATGTTGGTGCATTACTTATGCAAAAGGAAGTCAGAGTTTAGTTGCCAAAATCTGATTTCTTTAACTTGTGAGTGGATGGAATATAGGTATGCTTTGCCCTGAAGCCTTAGCCTAGAAGTTACACAGCAGTTCCCAGCACGGTAAATTTGAAGATTTCCAGGCTCACTTAAGTGCTGTCAGCCAAGGCTTGTGTTCAGTCTTAAGCATTTTTCGCTTCACTTAGGAGAGCCCAAAATAATCAGTGCTTGGAAAGGAAGCTGTGTTATCCTGACATGAGTTTAAAAGAAATATTACTCCCAGATTGCACATGTCTAAAATACACTTCTCAGATTTCTTCTGCTGAATGTTAACTTACAATGGTGAAGGTAAGTGACTGTGAAGATAATTTTCATGTTTAATTAGTTGTGTGCATGATTCATATGTGTTTTATTCTCATTTCAGTTTCTTGCCAGCCTTGTATTTTTATATTGCTGTAAATCTGTGAGTGTGTATTTGGAGGCAGTACTTGTGGAGTGATGGCCACCAGCTCTCATCTTTTTGAATGTACTAAATGCATTTTTAATCTGAGGGTTTTAACCCTCTAGATGCTGACAAGGCAGATTTATTTTTTTTCAGTACAAAAGAGATACAATCCAGTTGTCTTTAACACAATGCATGTAATCTCAGAAGAGTAAATCCCAATGCTTATCCCTTTAAAAACTCCTCAGAGAAAGAATTGCTTGGAGGAAAGAACCTGCTAAGCTTTCTTTGGCTCAAAAATACTTGCAAGTACCCTGAAGCCAGCCACTGTGTTCACTGATACTAAATGTCAGTGAGCAGCCTCCCACCCATCCCTAAATGCAATTTAATTTTCTGGTTCTTTGGTTGAACTTTTTGGCTCTGTTTTTAACTGCAGTAGATGGCTGTCAAGCTGTAAGCATGACAAGAAGTAAACACCCAAAGCTGCAAATACCTAAAGTAGATATCAAATAAGAATTGCTTAAAAGCCTGTGTATAACTTATGGATTAGGTGGTATGGGCAGAGTCCTCAAAGCCATTAAATTAATCTGTTTGTCAGGTAACATTATAATGGTAAAAGTGGTGCCAACTTCAGCTATCTTGGAGTATTTAATTGTAATCCTGTGTTTACAGGGAAGTGCAGGTAGCTGTCACCTGAACAGGGGAGTAATTTGGGTTTGTCTTAGGTGGAGCTACAGTCACCCCATGGGCAGTGGGACCCTCCTGAAGCAATGGTGTTGATAGATCCCATTTATGACAAAAATATATCACAATTCCAGGCTGGAATATCTGGCTGAGAGCTGTGTCCTGCTCAGCCTGGCTGTGTGTTCCTGTCTCCTCCTTGGCGGTGGTGCCATTGATGAGCTGTGGGCTGGATCAGCAAGTTCATCCTGTAGAAAAACAGTAAAAGATGAGTTTGTTGGTCACTGCAGGAGGCTGTGGCTGGCCCAGGGACAGGTTGTGTCTTTGGTCAGTAGTAAAGCCTCTCAATGCTTGCAATCAATAGGAGTTAATCAAATCTCAGGATAGATGATGATACAGTTTTGCAATTACCCTGGATAGCTGAACTTCCAGGCAACAATTTGGGAAAGGAGCCAATTTGCAAGTAGTCATTGTAGCTGTTGAGGATTGATCAGCTTAATACTTCAGTTTACATGGGGTTTTTTTATGTTCTCTTTTACTCAATTTATAAAATTTCAACCCTTACCTGGCTTGAACTTCCTACAGCGTGTGCCAAGTCCTGTCCTGTTCATCCACCCAAGGGCAGTTTTAGGTTGGTATTTTTGAAATGTGCGTATTAAACACATTCCAGAGGAGGTTCAGAGGAAGATGGGAAGTTTACTGCTGCTTTCTTTTGTAACAACCAGAGAAGCTGGAGGAGAATCATGGTTATGTACTGAATCACAGGAGTGCTTGCCCCAGTCATAGGAAGCCCAGGACAATTTCCTCCAGGTGCAGGCTGTGTGAGACATTCTCAGTGTATCATAGTAACACACTGATCCTTATTTAATTCCCGTTTGGAATCTTGTCAGAAGTGACTTGCCCAAAATCCAACACTGTATTAGTAGGACAGTGATGAAAACCAGGTATCCCTAATTTCTGAAGTCATTGGTGCATTACCTACTTAAGACCTCTCTGAAATGAGCTGTAGCAATCCCAGTTTCTTGGTTGCAATTTGTAAATTGTATTTTAAAATAGCATTATCTCTTCCTTCAAGGGGGGTTGATAGGATTGACTGACAAACCATTTTAATTACTGCATATATACAAGGAAAACCTCTCTGACAAAAACATATTATAGCTTGGCTCTTGGTACTAACCAGCTTAACTTAAATTTCACATCTTGCTGCCAACAACTGCCTTACTGAGACACAGTGCTCATAATAAATGAAATTTCATGAAAAAGAAAAATGAAAACTTTGTTCCAGCTGGATTGTAAAGGCAGTTGGACCATTTCTATCATCCATATAAAGCTGCCATCCACATAAACATTGCAAATTAGTTTTTCATTTTTAATAATCAGGATCAGACCTTTTCTTATTATTGAGGCAAATGCAAGCTATTAGAACCATACCATTTCGTTCAATGTCCATTAGCTGTTGAATCCCATCCAGAGTTAAATGTTGGAGTGCTTGGGGAGAAACTCACCTTTTAGTTTCAGGTTTTCAGGTTTCTGACAGCCTGCTTGGATGCAGAGCCTGGAGTGAGCAGGCTGCTGTGGCCCTGCTGGGCAGCACTCAGAGGGGTGTTAGTTACATCATTTGTTCTTGGAGCTGGAGCTGTGCATTGTTGAAAGCCCTGCAGCTGGTGAGTGCTTGCCCAGACTACCAACAGCAATCTCAGCTGAATTATCACACACCCTCCTCTCTGCACATGGAAGAGATTAATTCTTATAGCCACAAACAGAATGAACACTTTGTACTTAGTACCATCATGTAAGTTCATGCTGAAATACAGTGCCAATAGCCAGCTCTTTAACCAATAAAGTCACAGTTCTAATAACCATGTGTTTTTACAGCATCCTCATCCCAAAGGATCAAAGCAACACTGATTTATTTAGCTTTGGATCCCATCTCCTGCTGTTCTCACTCCTTCCCCTTGCTCCCCATGAGCTCAGCAGAGCCATAGATGAGCTGGAGCCCAACTGGTGGTGTGTAGCCCTCAGCAGGGAGGGACACTCTGCAAAACCACACCAGAGAACATTTCAGCCAGTAGAAGTGACAGGCAGTGTTGTGGGCAGACAGAACACAAACACCAGAGCCTGCTTTGGCCAGGGGTCAATATCCACATGTCCAAACTGCTGTAAAATTTCTTACTGACAATAAATGGATTAAAAGTTTTAAAATTCAGCCTCTTAAAAATTACACTGCATGTGATGTACAGCTTTGCCTCTGTATAGAAAAATTTGTTAAAGGCAGAGCTGACCTCTCCAAAACCTGGCTGAGGATGCCACAAAAATTGTTAGTTCAATACACTGGAGGGGAGAAATGATGGTGTGAGTGCCTGAGGCTGCAGGTATACATTGTGCACTTGAGGTGCCAGCAGCAGAATTTTGTCCGTGAGTACGAAACGGTGAATAAAGCTGTCAGGGAGCTTTGCCACCCCAGGGCTGAGCTGTTGGTAATGTGATCATGCTGCTGTAAGGGCCCCTTGTCCTGGTGCAAGTGCTGGCCATGGTGTAACATCTCTCCTAAGCTGTCGCTAGTGGCTGTCAGGATATTTTACCTCAGGGGTTTCCACAGTTGCAGGGCTGGTTGAAGTTCCTCATCAAGAGGCAAACTCAGTGCAGGAAGGTTTCTGCAAAGTTCACTGGACAGAACTATTTAGCATGCAGTGCTGAGTCTGCATTACAGAGTTCTGTGGTTCAGTGTGTGGTGGTTCTTGATTGCAGCAGCAGGTAGAACTCCAAGACCTGCTGTGAATGTAGATGTAATTAAAATGTTTCTTGCTTCAGAGTATTTATTTCTTATGATCAGAGAAAAAACCCATGTGGGTACAAGATACAAATTGCCATGACCAGGTCACTATTTTGTTGAGAATAAACCAAATATTTGGGGTTTGCCTCTGAATTATAGATCTTTAGAAAAGCTTAATAATTCCTAATGGCTGAACATTTTACTTCTATGCCTAAAAATTCTGCTTCCAACTAAAAAAAAATAAAAATTCCTCTTTTTGAAAAAGAACCTGTGGCTGTACAGCTACAACTTTCACTGTTTTAAATGCTTTTCCATGTTAGGTGAGTGCATGAAATAGGTTGTATGCTGGCCTGTGGGTCTATCAGAACTGGCAGTTTGTCAGGGAAAAAGAAACTGATACCCTGCACAAAAACCCGGTCAGCAACTGGAGAGCAATCCTATTCTGGCATAATCCTTACTCCAAGATATTTCTGCTGCTGGGGAATATTGTCACCTTGAGCTGTGCCTTGTTTGCTGCTGCCTGGGGTCTGTATAGCAGAGATTGCAGCCAGTACTTGAAGCAGCATCAATTTTTGTTACCAACAAGAGTCAGTGTTGTTGGGAGAGAGGGAAAAATTACGTGTTTCTGTGCTCAAAACTGTGGTTTTTAGGTGTTTATGGAAAGAGAAGGTCCAAAGTGTTTGCTGCAAAAATGTCACTACTTTGTGTCTCTGTAGATGAGAATGGCAGAATTACTTACATGTGTCTGCTTCTAGGGAGAGAATAATTGTTGGAAGTATTTAAAAATGAGAATGATTGAGTATCTAAAACTGTTCCCAACACAAAGTACAAATCTTTTTTTGACATTTGATCTATAGTGCTCATAGATCTTTTATATACACAGAGGGATTTACTGCTTTGTAATCAAGCTGCTGAAGAAAAACGTTGTCCTTTTATTCGCTGGGGATGACTGCAACAAATTAAAATGGTTTCCCATTAGCCTTCCCTACTTAGCTGAACCACTTAAAATGACTTGGGACTCTGCCCTTTTCCGACCTCCTCACCTTTGCTCAAGCATTTCAGCTTCCAGGGGTGCAGCAGGGCTGGTCCCACAGCCTCACCTCTGTGCCTGCAGTTACAATTCATGTTGGGCTGCAAGCAGAGAACCAGACAGAGCCCAGAGTGAAAAGAAATGTTTAGTTTTGAAAATCTCGTGCACTGCAGGTGATCTCTGACATCAGAGGCTGCTGATGGTGTCAGGAGCTAATTGTAGCTTGATTGCATGTGTATTTTTCAGTCTTGTGCATGCAGATGAAGATAGGTTGTTTTGATTTTAGGTTTTTGTGGGTGCTTGGGTTTGTTTGTTTGTTTGTTTGTTTGTTTGTTTGTTTTATTGCTCCTGTGAGGTTTCTGTGGCAATAATGGTTTTACCAGCTTGTGGGCAGAACTGAAGAGCTGAAACAACCAAACCTCTGAGGCTTGTCTGAGCACAGAAGTACATTTTAAAAAGTAAAGGTAAAATTCTCTGTTTGTCATGCTTATTAAATGCAACCAGAGTTACAATGATTTACAAAACAAACTGCAGGTTTGAAATGGCTTTTCTGTCAAATATACAGGTCTTGTTTTATAACTGACAGTGCCCTAATATTAAATGCCCACACAATAATCAGATTTTATGATAAAGAAAAAGAAAGCCAATATTTGGGTAGTGTATATGCAGTTCAATTCCAGATTGCTCCAGTTATTATAGGAATGGAAGATCTGTATTTCATAACAAATTCCTAAATCTTGTTTGCTCCTTCCTGTTACTTCTCTTTGTACCCAGGTTCTAAATGCAGGTTTTATACCTCTCACTGGCCTGTAATAGTGACTTGGAGGTGATGTAAAGTTGTCTTAGTGCAATGTCCTAATCTGGAGAGCCTTAGAGAAGATTCTCCACTTGGAACAGGGCAGAGAAATACATGGCATTGCTGAGTTGTGATACAAATGTGCATAAGGAATAGTGACAGGACTGAAAAGTTTTTTACCAAATAAAAATCACTTGTTTATGCATAGAATCCTGACCAGACTGACTTGTTTCTATGCTGGGAAAGCATGCAGGGCAGGCCTGGAGTGACCCCAAGTTTGTGGTGTGCAAGGTGGTTCAAACATCTGACTTGGGAGGCACCACGAGTGGAAAATCCCCCTGGCTAACCCTGGGCATGCACACCCCGAGGGATGGCATGCTGATTAATGCCTACAAATCAAATTAATGTCTTCTTTTAGAGACAGCAAAGCTGGATGGAGCTCCAGCTCTGTCTCAGCACAAGTAAATGCAGTGGGGAGAGAGGCAACGGGAAAACAAATGGAACTCAGCAGAGGTGTCTCATGGTAGCCTCCTGTTACAGGAATTAGTAGCTAATGCCAGCCCTTCAGATTGAGGAAAAGTTCCAAAAACTGTCCTATCAACCCCAACTGTTCCAGTTTTGAAGTGTTTTTGTTAAGCAAGGGCTAACTTGTCAGAACAAAAAGAGCAGCTGTAGGATTCTTGGCTGGTCATAGTGAAGATCTCATATCTTAAATATTTTCAGCTATCTGTGGTTATTCCACATAGGTAAAAATAACTTACAGTCTGCATAAATGTGGAGAACGAACACAAGGAAACACAAGCTGACTGCAAATGCTGCTTGTAAAAGAAAAACAATCTGTTTGTTATTGATCAAAATAATAAAATCCTGGCTGGGGGCAGTTGAGTATCACTGGTGTCTTCTGGTCAAGGGTGTGCTGGGATTTGAGTAACTCTTGGGGTGTTGTGGGTTTCAGGTGGGTTGTACAGCATAGGCAATGTCTGGCAAAGAAATATGAAAAACTACTGAAGTTTCTGAAACTATGTTTGGATTCCCTGCTCTTGTATCTCAGGCCATTGGGGTGCCAAGGACAATATTTTGAGCAGTTGAGAAAAGGAAACGTTGCCTCATTTTGCAATTGCTGGTGAGAGCTTGCATCCTGGGAGGAGAACAGCCCAAACAGAGAGTTTGCCTAGTGAGGCTTGTCCCTGCTCCAAAGCACACTCTCAGCTTTTTACATATGGAACTATGCAAGAATTCATAACCTGACCCTCTGTTTTATTTGTGTGTATACATAACCCGTAGTTCATTACAGAAATCCTTGCTGCAGCTCTGCCCCTGCCCTGTCTGGGAGTGATGCAGAGTCAAGAATGGCCTTAGAAATTGCAAGATGTTTGATACAAAACCAAGAGCTTATCACTGGTGAGAGAATGATCTCTGGCATTTCATAAATCATCAGCAGGACTGACGTGCTGTTGGAGATTTGTATCCTTAGCAAATTAATCGTGCTCAGGAACTCTTGGGTAGCAATGTTGGATGAGTCTCTGTGCCAAATAAACTGCAGGGAGAGGGTCCTGGGGGATGGGAGGTGGAGAGGAGCAGCCAGGCTCAGCTTTCACATTACCTCAGTGTTGTCCTTGATAGCAGTCTTTAAAAATATCAGTCTTTAAAAACTGCTAAGCAAAATGACAGTGAAAAGCTTCTCAGCAACTTGCCTTGCTATTGGCAGAATATGAACAGAATATGGAGTGATTTCTGCTTCTGATACCTTCAGTGTCATCCCTCACAGGAGGTTTTCCAGTTGCCTCCCAAGTCCCATCTCAGCTCTCCTCCAGCCCTGGAGAAGACATGGTCATCAGGATGAGTGGAGGTGTTTGGAGGTACCACAGGAAAACCTCTTTTTGGAGTGAAGTTCCCCTGGAATTCCACCCACCTGAGTACTCATGTCAAAAAACCATAGAGCTTTTCTTGGCAGGAACCCAAAGTTTTGGGGTAACCAAGGGTAATTTTGCCAGCCTTTCTAGAATTTCATTTACATGCTCAGTTATTAATAGATTCTTGTGGTATTCACACAACTGTTTTTCCCTTGAATTCACCAAACTTGACATTTGAATTCTAACCCAATTAGCAATATTTGCCATACACTGCAGTCTCAAATGCACACTTAGATGTAAGTTTCCATACAGCTAAGGATGCTGTTTGTCCCTCTGCTTCTCTGGTGTTACCTCCTTTTCCCTTTAAAAAATAAATACAAATGTATACCAGGAGCCAAAATAAGTGTTGAGCTATTAAATCATGCCAAGTTTTTCAGTTGCTGTGTGTAGCCTGCAAATTCATTTCTCTAGCAATGCAGAAGACTAATAAATCCATTCTGTGCACAGGTATTTGATAAACTGACTTGTATATAGCCTTTATTTGGCATTTTCCTTTGACTCCACTTTTTTGTGAACCAGACTGGAATGCTTCCACTAAGAAGCAAAGCAATTAATTTCAGCATCCTGGAGCCAGGGCTGTATTTTGGGGGTTGCCATACTTTGCATTAATCTGGAGACCACCACTGCTCAGTAAGTGTTCTGGTGTAAGTCAGATAACCACAGTTAATGACTAAACCCTTGGTATAAATCTGCTGTATTTCCAGACAGCTGTTAGATTAGTTCTCTCAATTCTTCTGCTGTGCCAGTGGATGCAGCAAGTTCCTGATTTAAATGCTTTTTAATGCTTTGTGCAGCACTGGACACATTTTATAGAGCTGAGTAGGAGATATGCTATATTGTGCTTAATAAACTATTCTTTAAAATATCCATGATTCAGCTGCTTGCATGGAAAAATGTATGCTTAGCTTTGAGAAAAATCTTAACTCTTCCAGCTTTCACTGTCAGGCTGTTCTTAAAACTTGGGCTTTTGCTTAAGGTGTGTGTACGTGCTTTTCATATTATTTGTCTCACGTATTTACTGGCAAAGTGGTATGTGGCAGGACAAGGAAAACGTTGCGTTTCTCAATTAGATGTTGTTAACTTCTCTCCAACAAGCCAGAAACTCAAGTTTTTGTGGGCAGTCCACAAGAGTTAGAGGGAAATAGATGGAGTGTAATTCTAGCAGAAACTTGTTTTGTTTGTTTAGAAATTGTACTGAAAGTTTTTGTGGGTTTTGTTTGGGTTAGTTTGGTTTTTTTTTTTTTTTTTTTTGGTTTTTTTTAATCCAGTGCACAGAAAGGTTTCAGAAATTCTGTTTTTCAGTAGTACTCCACAGCATTTCAAAAGGCTTTTCTCAAGATCACATCCCATGAGCTTTTTTACTTCTGTGTCACACATTCTTCTTATTTTGTGCTGTTTTCTTAATGATTTTTGTCTTTCTTAGCTTTCACCCGCTGGTACATGAATAGGGAAGCAGTTCCTAGATGAGTTTAGGAGATGGAGGTGCTGGCACATCTTGTCCTCCCCTGTGAGACCTTGCAGTTTGGAATCTTTGCACCCATTTACTCTGCAATATCTATTGCTGAAAATACACCCTGTGAACCTTCAGGAACTGTGTTTGAAGTGCAGCATTTTAAGACATCAGATGATGCCTCACTGCTGGTTTGTGATTAGAAGCTGAACTAAGCAAGGCTGATTCTGTTAATTGCGGCGTTTCAATTCCACGCTTACATTTGCAGCTGAACTGAATGAATGCAGTTTCTGGGCTCCTAAAGAAGCAAACCCCTGCAAGCAGGCACACAGGCAGCCTTTGTGATGACAGCCTGTAAAACCAGCAGCTGGCCAGGGGTTAGCACATTGGTCATTCCCCATGTGGAGCATGGCGGGACATGCGCGAGCAGGAGATGCACAAACCTGGCACCTCCTGCTCCAGGCAGGGACAGACCAACTGCAGTGACATCAAGAGTTACACAGCCAAATGCGAATTAAAAGTGGAGTTTAACCATGCAGAAGCTGGGTGCTGGAATGAGGAGGGATGTTATGTGGTCTAGGAGGGAATAGGAATGTGAGACTTGGGCTTCTGTTTGGTGCTGACAGCTGCAGGCAGTGCCTGCTCCCTGCACGGGCACAAGAGCAGAGAAGGGTTCTGAAGTGGTGAGCAAAAGTCAGAAATACACTGGTTCCATGGCATTTTTCATGGCATTTTTTGAGCAGGGAAATGTTCTGAAGTGGTAAGCAAAAGTCAGAAATACACTGCTTTCATGGCATTTTTCGTAGGTGTAGGGCTGCTTTTCTGTCTTTGGTGTTGATATATTTTTCTTCCTTGTGCTGATTTACCTGAGTGCAGCAGCATGTCGTCTTCATAATTTTGAGCTCAGCGTGCTCAGAAGTGGAAAAATGCAGAAACCCCTGTTTTACAGAGGAGGGGAATAGAGGCAAGCAGGTTAAATAGGAGTTGGCTTTGTAAACTACTCTGGTAACAGGAAACCTGTGGCTGACACAGGGCTGAATCCAAGTCTCCCTTACAAGAGCCCTGGCCCCTGGATCATGGCATCAAACTTGCCATTTCTGACAATTCCACTCAAAAGAAATAAAGTAAATTATTTTTCTAATAGCAGTTCTATTTGTGTTAGCATTTTAAGGTGGCTCTCTAATTAGTGATTGAGGGAAATTAATGTAGAACTGTAATTTGCTTGAGCTCAGATACCTTTGCTCCAATTTTTGTATTACTCCTGTATATGCACTAATTAAAATTTTTAAAAAAGCAAAACTGTAAAAAAGCAATCTGAAATTAGACACAGTCTTGTTTTTCCTTGTTTTTTTCACTAGAGTTATCTGATTTTCTGTGAAGGGGGAAAAGAGGTGAGCTGCTGTATTTCTTTTGGAAGCCAAGCACTGCATTGGTATATTTTGCACTGTTTTATATTTTGCACTGATTTTATATTTTAATTTTCTGGAAGCTCACTGCTGCAAACAGTTGGAGCCAGCAAGAGCATCTTTGCATGCTGCTTGTGAGTGACTTGGACATATCTGTAGTAGCTGGAGGCAAGAAATGACTTTGGTTCTTTTGTCTGTGCTGGAAGTTACTCCATAAAAGTGTCAGAGAGGAGCTACACTGAAGGTGATGAGCTGAAGTTAATCCAATGTCAGGAAACATATCCACTGTTGAACCAGACTCTCAGGCTGCTTCTCTGGGCTGTGGAAAGGTGAGGGCCTTTGAAGTCCTGTGTGTATGAGTGAAATTTGCCTTTAAGCTAAGGAAATTGCAGATCAAATCTGAGTTTTAATTCTAAGGCAGTCACCTTATCCATGGCACATGTGAGCTTGCTCTCAAATATCCAAGCAGTGAAAGCTGGCTTTTACTTGCACATTTTTTAATCTGTACAGATGATAAAACTCTTTTCTTAGATTATCTGAACAAACTCCAGGAGCTGCTATTTTCTGTACCTGCAAGGAATTATCTGGAATTATCTGGGAATGGCACAGTTGCCTCTTGCTGGTTTGGATCCCTCTTGTTCCCAGCAGTCCCAAATTGGGTTTGAGTGGATGCTTTTGGCAGGTGGCCTCAGAGGTGAGGAGCTGTGTCACAGAGTGGCTTCTTGAGAGCTCCATGGGGCTCCCAAGGGTAAGTGGTGTATAATATGATGGAGGAAAGCAGTCATTAGAGGAACAAAATGGGCTTTAGGATGCTTGTTTTATCACTGAAGCTGTGAACATCTAATAAAAGATAACATGGTTTGTGGCCATTGAAGTTTGCCCTTTGTTTTTGGATTTGAGAGGATTTTTGAAGAATTTGAAGCCATCAGAAAGTAAGTTAGGTCATAGTAACCAGACCCTATTTTTTTCATTTTGTTTGATTTTTGGTCGTGAGGGGGAAAAGTGCATTTTCACCTTAAAACCAAGCTGCAAAAGGATTTTGTAACTTGTGTGTTTCTCCCTACACAAACACCATGCTGGCTATCCCATTAGGAGTGCTTGTTGGTACTCTGATGAAAGTTACTGCTTGAAATCTGCCTTGAATGTTCTTACATATTTTAGTGCTAACCAAGTGACAAAAAGCTGTCACAGCACCACACATGCTTCTGACTCTTATCTCACAGATTAAGGTGGTCCTTTATTTGAGAGTTGGTGCTTAAAGAATTTTTAAATTTAGTGAAATCTGGGATGGAAAATGAGTTTTTCTGCTAGGTAATCTTTAAAAAAAGGGTTTCTGTAAAAAAATGAAGTAGCAATTGAAAGATGCTGCTATTACACGGCTGTCTAGTTGTCTGTGTGAAATAAGCTGGTGGCATCTGTCCAGTTGCAGACAGATGTCCACATCACAAATCATCAGGCTCCTTTTATAGAGCAGAGAAAATCAGCCCACGCTCGCTCAGTTCAAGCCAGGAGGGATCCAGTGAGGAAACCTTGCATTTCTCCTCTGTTCCATCTGCATTTAAAGAAGAAAAACACACATTTGTGTCTCTTTCCAGAGAGCTGTTTCAGCATCACTGAATAGGAGCAAATGTCCTCCCAGGAAAGCATAACTGAAAAGTACTGGAAAGAGAAAATCTGTTGAGACAGATGTGCTCTTGTATAGATCAAGTATTTTTCTTTGAGTAATCTGGTGGAGCTTGCAGTTGTGCATGTTAATTCTCCTGGCTGACAGGTAGCTGGCTGGTGGGTTCTGTAGGCTCAATTTGGTGTGATGGACAGATGAAAGGCGCTGTTATGTTACACTTTGGTCCCTGCTACTGCTGCTAATTTTGACATGCCATTGTAAAACTCTTTACTTTTCATATATGAGAAGGTGTTAGATTAAGTGGTTGGCTAATGGGCATCTTTGTTCCAGTTACAAACTCACGGTCTCTTTCAGCACTTTTCCATTTACTACCCTGACTGCTGTTTATGGCAGCAGTGGCAAGAGCAAGGCTGCCAAATTTATTTTAAAGATCATGGTGTATGGTGCCAACCCTAATCTCTCTTGGTGCCAGACTTGGCTCCAGCAGCAGTAGCTCTACATTGTTATTCTTGTGCAACACTTGCATTACATCATGCTGAAAGGAGGAAAAGAGATTTTAAAAATTTCAGTTATTCAAATGCAGTATTCACAGTGGGGAAAAGCAAGACGGAAAACAAAACTCCTGCAGTTCAAATGTCAGTGTCCCTCTGTACTTTGTTAAGTTATCTGAGGCCTGTTTAATATCATAAAATGGCACTTGCAGGAAGTGTTTTTCATTATTAAATCAGGCTTTGCGAAGGAAAATAGGGATATTTGTATGCATGGCATTGGGTTGGTACATTTGTTTTATTTGGGGTTTTCACCACCATGCTGTTCTGCAGAGCATGGCAGGATCTCTGTGACTCCTCTTTGGTAATATCCTCTGGTTATCCCTGCAAAAATTCCTTCCCTCTGCCTTGAAAATAAACCTAACAGCCAACAGCTTTGGGAACTTGGGCCCGGGTTAACTTTCACCTGGGCTTAAAGGAAAAAGCTTCAGCCTATTATCCCACCAAAACTCATAGGAAATCAGACCTTGGCCCACCTGAACATACAAAGTGAATCATGCTGTCCCATTTGTTATTCCCGTGTTGTTATTTTAGCCTGACTTTCAAATACCCACAGAAACAAATTATTAATGGAGTTAATATCAAGGAAAACATTGTGAGCATTTGCTCTGAGTAGATTTCTGTTCCCCTTGGCTGTTACTACACTATTAATTGGTATGAGTAACAAAATGCAGTTTGCTCAAGCATTGCTTTTGATTATTGTCCTTTTTTCTCCTAACATCTCCAAGATGAGTAGCAATTACATTGTGCTACTTTGCCCACTGGCATTGTGCTGTAGCTCTTTAAAACAAGAAATCTGCTGCACTTTTATCTATAAACTGCCATTGTCAGCCAACCTCTTGATTCAGTTTGTCCCCTTTGAGCCTTCCAGTTTTAGATACAGGAACAAAAAAATTGGCATTTCAGTATTCCTGCTGGTGAGGTAACCAACTTTCATTACAGAAATATTATGCATAATGACAGTTGATTTTTATTTTATTATGAGTCAAGAACAGAGGGGAAAGGTGGCTTTAGTTATATCTGTGAAGAAGAGGAGGGAAGGATAACTTCTTGGAGTTCAGCTGAGTGATAGCCTCTCTTCCAGGAGTATCCTCTGCTCTTCTTAAAGAGCAAGGATTGTGACTAAGGGAACGTTAAAAGTTCATTAATTTGATTTATGTAACCATATATTTGGTAAATCCAGATTGGTAACCTGACTGACTTGGTATCTAAATGGGGAAGGTGTATCAGATGCAGTTGGATTTCCTCATCCAGGCCGTGCATTTGGGAAGCATCTTCAGGGTTAAAAGGTGTTGAGTGAGCAGCAGCATTTGCAGGGCTGGACCAGCCTTGCCTACAGCGTTTGTGGGCAGGAGTGTGTTAAGCAGCATCAAAAGGAGAGGAGCAGCTCTTGTTATATTATAAGGATTAACTGGTTTGGCTCAGCATGTTTGAAGATGACCCAGCTAGAAATTCACTGTAGATCACAGAATGGTCTAAACTTTGTGAACCTGGTACTTCCATAAATTGTAGCACTGGCAGAGCAGTTCTGTTCAGAAGTGCCATAGCCATATCTTTTATTGCTAAAGAAAACAAGGCAGTCAGAGATTCTTCAGCCTTCTACACACACAACAGCGCTTTGCTGTCTTCTCTGCTCAGAGAAAGTCTGACCTGAGGGATTTAACCAAGGAGAGAGTACGTCATTCTCACTCCAGCCTCACCTGTGCTGTTATCCTAGACTTTTCCCCTCACATCCAAAGTCCTTTTGCTAACTTACATTTCATAGTTCTTTTCCCATAGCTCTTTCTGAATTATTATTCCCCAAGTGCTCCTCCTTTACAGGCTGAGAACGGAGGTGCTGACACAGGCCTGTTATAAAGGGGCAGCCCTACCTTTCTTAGTGGGTTGCTGGAGCCATTGCAGGACTCAGACAGCTTTGAGAAGTAAATCAAAATGGTGAAGAAATTCTCATAGTCTGGGAATGGCGAGATTTTGGATCCAAAATGAGTGAGAGAACATGCCCTGAAGGACAGGTCTCGTGCCTCACGTCCTTCTTGGCTGTCTCATGTTCACGTTGGTCATTATTCATTGGCATGGATATCAATACTCCAGCACTGTAACAGGTTCCACCTAAGGATTTCAGAGGACTTTCCAGCTCCTAAAAAGAGCTTAATTGGCAATTTATACTGCAGTTCCCAGTTTTACAGAGGCCTTAATGTAGTCCTGAGAAGCTTGCCCAATCTCATAGCAATTGGAAGAACTTCAGTAGTGTTACTTCAAGGTAAACTGAAGCCCTAGTGAAAATTATATATATATATATATATATATATATATATATATATATATATATGTCTTTTGTTACTGCAGTTTATTTAATACTGCAGTGCCTGGAGGTCTCACAGAGAGTAGGACACCACTGCACTGGTGAATGCTTCATGTGCATAAAGAGGAACATTTGTCCTGCAGCTTCTCCAGGGAAGACACACAGAGAGCACAAAGGACTCAGGAATCAGCTGAGTTACCCAGGGCAGAGCAGGGAGAAAACCCCAGGTTTTCTGAGTCTCACACAGGGTGTGATCTGCTATTTCTCTGTGACAGAATTGATCTCATTGTGTCCTCTGTGAGAGCTGTTCCCGTATGAGTGAGCACCACTTTTTCTTGCACACGCTTACCTGTGGATTTTAAAAACAGCATTACTTCTCAAGCAGCATGAGCAATATTTTCTAATACATTGATTTTTCTGTGGGAACTTCATAGACTCATAGAATGGCTTAAAGATCATCTTGTTCCAACCCCCCCTGCCACTAAACCAAGCTGCTCACACCCTGAGGCTTGGGGCAGCTTTGTGGATGGTGCATCACTGCCATTTGAATGAGGAGCTTTTTGTTGGGATGTGGGTGGTATAAACGTTCTGAACTTTCTGGAAAATGTTTTCCCTTGGCACTTGTTCCAGCTAATGGCCAACTTTGACTGCATTAAGCTGTGCAGGGACAGAATTCCTGCTGCCCTGCAGCTCCAGCTGTGTGAGGTGCTTTCCATCCCAAGCCCTCTGCACCTTGGGATGATTTGCATTAAATAGAGTTTCAGGGAAGGTATTACTTGCCTCATTGAATAGTTAGTTTTACAAAAATGATTGCCTAAAAGTAGTTTCTCTCATGCCACTGGGCAGGTATACCCAAGGCTCCACAGATAAGCCAGGAAAACTCTGTTTTCTATTTGTGATTTTCCACTACTTTTAGGAAGCTTTGTTTTTTTTCTGTGCTATTCAGTGCTTTATTGTCTCCACTTCATCCTGGTATGGTAGAGCTGAAGTAGTTTCTGGATACTTAATTTTGCTTATGTAATTGCTTTATGTTACAGTGTATTGATGATGCAAATGTTTTACTAAATGAGGCCCTGCAAGCATATGGACCCAAAAATGAGTTTTTTCCTGGTAAGACCAAAGTTTCATGTCCCAGCATAGATGCTGCTCTTTACTCACCATGAGATATGAGGAGAAAGCAGAAAACTGAGGGGAATAAACTCTAATTATATATATATATATATATATATATATATATATATATATATATATATATATATATATTTGTGTCTTTAGCCTTTGTGATTCTGAGGAGAAGGACTAAAAAATGTAATTCTTCAAAGTGGAAAGAGGTGCCTAAATAGTGACAATTGTCATGAGCTGGACTCTGCAGCCCTTGGTTTGGGAAGCCCTGATTCTGGAAGCAGTTATTTTTGCAGTTATTTCACATGAAGGGCCCTAATTCTGCAGCTGGAGCTGCTATGGTGGTTTTCTGCAGTCACATGCAGCCCTTGCATGCCTGGGGATCTGAATAGGAAGAGGTGTGATGAAATTAAAAAGCTTGTGAATGTCAAATAGGAATGTGGAAGCTGAAAGGGATTATTTATGTACTTTTGTATGTATGCATAACATACAATTTTATATTTCAAATCACTGTAGGCTGTAAGCTCATAGTGTTTCTTTATCAATGTATCCTGTGTGGTACTTGCTTGTTCACAGTAAGAAAGCTGAGTAATTTTATGCTTTGGAAAATAATATCTTTGCTAGGGTTGCTCCACTTAGCAAATAGACCCAACAGATCCAAAAAAGGCATTGTGAAAAATTCTACTTTCTCATTTTGACTTAGAATAAGTGAAATACTGTTGCTGAAATGAATTTTAAGAGACCCAATGACCCCAGCCAATGTCATGATGTGTTTCTGCTCAGGCTGCCAGGCTGAAGCTCTGTGGTGTGAGCCCCACCATGAGCTCACAGGAATTTCCAAGCTGAGTGTGTGTGATTTCAGAGTGAATGGTGAAGGTGCCTTGTCCTGGGTGGTTTTACGGGCACTGAATCCCCTCTCCTGTGGGCTGCTCAGCCAGAAAATGCTGCTGCTCTATCTTCCTTCAGTCTCTCCCATTTTAATTGTAGGAAATGCAGGGGAATCCCAGCCCAGCTCGTGCCCCTTTTTCATCTCAGTCTGCTGTGTCTGCAGGGGGAATCAGGAAAACAGCACCTGGAGAAGGCAGCAGTGAAGCCCTGCTAGGAGGAGAAAAAACATTTATTTATATGAAAGCACCCTACTTTTTAAAAATTTTTTTGAGGTAACAGGTCTGAGCTAAAAAATAAATACTGTATTTAAAGAAAAAAAAAATTATTCAAAGAAAGATCAATGAAAAGCAGACTGGAATAGCAGGTGATGAAGCCTGGTGAAGCAAATCAATGCTTCTGGAAATTCAGGACTTCCAGGGAAACAAGGCATGCAATTATTTGTGCTGGTTCCAAGCACTGAAAAAATCTTAAGGCTGACTTTCCTTCCAAAAAAGAAAGGGGGAAAAAAAAAAGTCAATGTGGCTCAAAAAATTCATGAGACAGGAATTTTCATCTGTTTTTCACTGTCTGGTCTATGGGTTAGAGCAAGACAGAAAACTTCCAGTGAAAGTAAAATTTTGATAAAAATGACTGTCTCATTTAAAGAAAAAAAAAAGACAAAACACAGAAACCATGTGGAGAAAGATTTTAAATCTGATGGAATACTTTGGTTATTTTTGAACAATAGTAGTTTCAGAAGTGTGAAAGAATTGGTCTATTTTGTTGTTTTTTCTCAGTTATTTTTCTTAAACTTGTTTAGAATTAACACAAAAAAAAAAAAAAAAAAAAAAAAAAAAGAGGAATTTGACAATCTCACTGTTAACCCAAGCTGGTTTTTTCTTTACCTATCATGTAATTTTGTCTTGTTTCTCTTGGTTTCATCCTCATCCTGAGATAACACATGCTGGAGGCTCTGTTATGTGTGCTACAGCCATAGTCAGGACTCCTCTTTCTTTTGTGTCTGGAACAGGCTGGGCAATGATAAATCCAGACAAGAACTGCTGCTTTAATTGTGCAGTTCCATGGGTAAAAAGCAGCTCTCAGGAACACAAACAGCCCAAGGCATGTGCCCTGCAGGTCACCTTGGAAGGATATCTTGTCAGCCTTGGACATGAGCATTAATGCCAGCCCAGGTTGAGCTTGGTGCCTGTCCAGGCTTTTCCTGCCTGCATCTATCAGATGTGCTTGTGGCTGAACTAAGACTCATTATAAAAGAGAAAACAGGGTCGTGGCTTTCACCTGCTGAAGCATTTGTGAGGTTTTGAAATGGAACAAAGAAGCTATTATGGACGGAGAGAGGAACGGCCAAACAGTGTGGGGAGGAATGTACTGACAGAGGAAATGAAATTACTTTCCTCTGCTTTTGAAATGTGTGGATGGAAGTGGCCAAAATCTTCAGTGTGGGAGATTCCCTATGATTATACCATGTGGAAGGTGGCTGCAAGATAATACTGTTTTCTTTGCTTATGAATGATTCCTTTCTTTTTGTACAGGAGCAAAGTAAAATTGGGAGCAGAATTTTGCTACCAAAAGTCCTGGCAAGGCTGCC
Organism: Ammospiza caudacuta; assembly: GCF_027887145.1. Lineage (NCBI taxonomy): Eukaryota > Metazoa > Chordata > Aves > Passeriformes > Passerellidae > Ammospiza > Ammospiza caudacuta. Next base: position 11,387,452 of record NC_080607.1, read on the forward strand.
TAAGCTACTATGCTTCCCATGGAGTTAAAACAGTAGAAGTTTTAATTCCCAATGAAAATTAATGAGGCATAGCAGGTGCTTTTGAAAATTTTATCCATATGGGGAAAAAAAATTAATCTTGTATTTCCTAGGAATTAATTAAACCAAAACTTTTTAGGAGTGGGATGGGTTTTGTTTGTTTTCTCTGAATCAGAGTGAGAAAGCCATCTTCAGATTTTTCTGCATGTGATTCACTTCTGAAATAAAGTGGGGCTGTCATCTTTTTAGTGATGAGTACCACTGGAATCATCAAGTATTTCTTAGCAATCTGCACCATTTTTTTGGAGGCTAGAAAGATGAAAGCGGTTGATAACCAATTAAAACCAGATAAAGTCAGAGAAGCAATACAAAAATGTGACTCTTGCAATTCTGCTGCAATCTCAGTCTCTACTCCTCCCCTTCCCAGCAGAGCTGAAAGCAGAGGACTTGGCTTGTTCCACTCCTGCCTAGGGCTCTGTGCTGGCATATGCAGATGTTTAGGAAGATCTGGTGGTTTAAGCTTGTATTTGGCCTCCATCCAGATACAAGTAAAAATTCTTGAGAAGATCATTGCATGGGATTGATGCAGGGAGCATGATTTCTGAGAAACTTTAATTTCTCACTGCCTTGAAGTACTTGTCCTTTCCACTGTAGGCTCTGGCAGGTTTTCCCCAAGGGGAGGAATTTTGTCTTTTTCACCTGCAGGGCTCCCCCTCTTCAGTTCCCTCACTGGTGGCAGATGCAGAGTTTATTCTCCTTTTCCCCACACCCATGCCAGCTTTCCCCCTTAGTGTCTTTTCCTCCTGAGTGTCCTTTCTGTTGCTCAGATGCCCTCCTGCAGACTGCTGTCATTTTGGGGAAATGCCCTGCTCTTCCTTGCACATATTCCTTCTGAAATCTCTCAATCACTTGGCCATTGAGTTTACCTGGTACCTCATACTACCCAGGTGTCTTATTTGCTGAAAATGCCATGAAAGCTCTCCTTTGAATGTTTTTTTTTTACCATTTGGGTATATTTTGAAGCTAGAATTCTATCTTCTCACCCCAGAACTGGAGTAGAGATGAGTGAGAAGTGCAGATTCCCAGGCAGAAGCCCACTGCCTCCAAAGGGAGGATGGAAGTGCCTTGAGCTGCCTTTAGTGTCCTGTGTGTTGATGTTAATAACAAGTGGGAGCAGGCTGAGAGAGGATTGAGGTTCTGCCTGAGCAGCAGAGCCCCAAGCTGTGCAAGGAGACTCCTTGATCTGTTGCTGGTGCCTTCTGCCTTGCCAGCTGTGCTGGGCAGAGCTGTGGTGAGGTTCCATCTGCCCACAATGCCATTTTTGGTTTCCTGTTCCACCCTCTCAGAATATGATCCATGGAGTTCTTATCACCTTGCAGGCTCAGTCTGCACACCTGATGCCTTGAGAGGCTACCTAGAGTTAAAGGAATAAAGTAGGGATTTATTAAAAGGCCTTCAAATGATACTCCTTGGGCAGTACAAGAGCCTGGCTCCAGCTCCACCCGAGGTGGATGATGGGTCACGAGTTTTCACACTTTTAAAGGGTTTTGGTCCATTTCAATATTGGGGTTAATTGTCCAATTGCAGCTGCAGGTGATGCAGTCCCATCCTCCCAGATTGCTCTCCTCAGTTTGCTGTTGTTGGCACTTTTTGGGGCTGAGGCTGTAATGGTGTCCTTAGTTCTCAGGCTGAAAAAGAATTGTTTGGTGTGACTGAACTGTGAGGAGAACTTGCTAAAACTTTATATAAAGTTCAGAGCTATATACTAATGCAGTACAGAATCTGGAAAGTAAGAAAGCAAAACTTAAGGCATCACACCAGGTCCCTCCATGGCATTGGACACCCATTTGTGAGTACTTTGCTGGAGACAGATTGGATCATTCAGGAGTTCTGTCTTCAGCACACTGCCTTGACTTGGGGTCTGGAATCACTGCATTCAAAACATCACTGTAGAAGAACAGGGGATTTGCCAGTTGCCCCAACACCTCAGTCAAAAATCTGAAACCTTAAATTGTTTAATCTGGCATTCCTAGCTTCATAATGACTGAAAAGAAAAAAAAAACCAAAAACTTATATTTCTATTTTTTCCTTCCTAAACATTAGAAAAAAGTTTCTGTTTTTGGCAGAGATTTTGTGGGCTAACTTTCAGGGTGAAATACTGGGGTTTGAGTAGGGGATTCTAATGGAAAAGCTGAGCAACAAATTCACACAAGGTTCTTCTTAATTACAGAAGCCAAAAGCTCTTCCAGATGTCTGTCAGCCCTGTATGCTAGATGCTGCCATCACTGGTTTTAATAAAAGCTCATATTCAGCAAACTTTTATTACTGATTTACTGTACACTGCTTAAGCCAGAAAATGTTTTTTCTCTATAAAGAAAACAAAGACCTGATATTTTCATCATTTGCACTCCAGCATGTCATTTACTGTGTTAAATACCAGCCCTGTTCCATTATTTGACTGTTTTCTGTAGCTTGCCATCATTAAAACTGGAATTTCAGAAACTCTTGTCAAGAAGTCCATAGGCAAGAAATGCACGTGAATAAATCAGTAAATGGTGCGTGCAAAACAGGCAAAGCCACTAACGGCACTCAGACGTGACAGGCACAGCCAGGCAGCTCTGTGAAAAGTTACCTGTTTGTACATGCAGCTAATGCAGACTAAACTAAAATGAGAGCTGAAAAAACAGGAAAATACAATGTGACTTGGTGAATACAAAAGTGAACAGAACAAAACCAGTAGAAGAACCATCAGGCAGAGGGTAGTTAATGAAATCTCTGAACAATGATGTAATTAAAGGGCATTAATCACTATAAAAGATCATTTCCCTTTAAACATCTGCTCCTGTTCACTTGGCAACAGCCTGGGCAGTGTCATGAATGATGGGGGTTTGGATTATGCTGAAGGGTATGTGTTATCTGAGAAACAGGGTGGAACAGCCCCAGCTTGACAGGATCTGGGGCAGCAGTGCTTCCCCTCGGTTCAGGGATAGCCCTGAGGAAGGGGAAAAGAAGTGAGATGGTGCTCAGAGTGGGAAGGAAAAGCTTCTATAAAATGGAACCCCACCTTCTCAGCCATGCAGACAAAATTTAATTGGGTGCTAGTGGATTTGAATAAATGAATTCCTTAAATCCTCTGGGAAAACGCCCCTGCCCACCCCGCTGTTTCCAGAGTGCCTTAAGAGCCATAGCTCATACCTTGTTCTGCCCCACTGAGAGCCACTGCAAAGTTTTCACTGAGTTCTTTCTCTGTGGCAGCCTGGCTGTGCCAGCAAGGGAGTGCTGGCTTTTCTGGAGAAAAAGTTCTGGCACAAGTTCAGTGTGCAGAGGAAGGGCTGTGACCATCCCTGACTGCCCTGCAGTGCTTTGGTACGGATGGAGCAGAACATCCTGCAGTGCTGAGCGAAACCTCTCATGAGCTGTGTTCTGAGTTCAGTGAGGAGTCATGGACTGTTGTTTCAGCTCTGGACTGTGTCCCTTGAGTGGGATTTTTTACACCTGGGGATTATTTTTTTGTATCTTTGCACACATCTGCCTCCTTATTGCATTTCCACTGGCTGTGGGCACAATTGGTAGCTCTGTGCTTCTGCATTTTCAGCTTGTCTGCATCTAAGGCAGGGATGGGGAGCCAGCTGTGCTCCTCTTACAAGGACACATCTGAAGGTGGAACCCTTTGAGACCCTCTAGCAGCAGAGATGCAGCTGCAGAGCAAGGCTGATTTTTATGCTGCTCTGGTTTCCTTAGCAGATCTGAAACAGGTAGCACTTGGGGACAAAGGGATAACACAAGTGTTAGATCCAGAGCATTTCTGCCACACTAGTCATTCATAAGGTCTCCTTCATGGCACATACTTGGGAAGCCTTTTCCAGCCTCTGGAATTGAGGCTGTGTTGGTGATGAGATACCCACATGGATTTCCAAAGGAGGCAGATCCCAGATCCCACCTGGAGAGAGGAGGATTGGGATTGTGGACGCTGTACATGGTTATGCCTCTTCATTTCAGCCTATTTTTGGTAGTTCTGTGAATTCACAGAGGGTTCATGTTTGTGGTTTTTTTTTTGGTTGTTGGTTTTTGGGTTTTGTTTTGTTTTGTTTTGTTTTTGTCTGGGCAGCTGTCAGGTGAGAAAATGAAAATGAATTTAGCTTTGGTTTTGCTGTTTAGTAACAGATTAAATGATCTGGTTTGTGCTTGTTCTTAACAATACTTGTCCTCCCTCACAGGCTTTATAAAAGGGACTGGGGAGGTTCAGATAAAAAGGATGTGGTTTTCTGTTTCTCAAAGCTGGTAAAGCCATACAGGGGTATTTAAACAGAAAATCAAAACAAACCCCTTGGCTTCTCCGAGAACACATAGATTGGTATTGCAGCAGCCTGACGATTTCAGCTTTGTGTGCTGCTCTCTGTAGCTCTGGGATGTTTGAGGTGTGCTGTGGGTTGTGAGCAGCCAGGTGCTGCCTGCCCAGTCCGGCCCAGGGAGGTGCCAGCCTGGAGCAGGGATGTGCCAGCTGCCTTGGCAGCCACGCTCAGTGATGAGGGGAGGGAGCCTGAGCCAGCTCAGCCAGGATCCACTCACCACCACCTTCCCTCTCCCCCATCAGCTCCTGCTCTGCCCAAGAGCACAGTTATGCTTTCCCCTAACAGCCCTAATTCCACGCAGTGATTTCAGGGAGCTGAGCTGAGGTTGTGCTCTGTGTGGCCACAGAAAGCAAAGAACAGCACAGAATCTCTGAGTTCTCTGTTCTGGGCTTGAACCAAAAGCTGCAGGTTTAGTCTTGGAAAATCCACATAGGTTTCCATTGCATTGTGTGTATTTACAGAGAAATAAAGACATTTAATTGAGAGTTTTTGCTCCAGGTTTTCTTTGCCCAGTGGGTTCTTCAGTTCTAGATGCAGGCATTGGTTACACAGGGAACAAGGAGAGATTATTGCATTATGGGAGTGAAGGTTTCAAGGAAACCTGCCCTGCATAAAAGGAGTTGTGCAGGTATCAAATGTAGCAAACTTCATTGTACTCACCCCATTGTCTTCACCAAAACATAGGTGTGTAAATCTGTGCACTTAATGACATATTTTGTACCCATCCAAAATACCCAATGCTTCCAAAGGAAGCAAGCAGCTGAACAGGTCTGTAGCTGCAGGTGGGCACATTAATTGAAAATGGTGGTGTGTACAGGAATACACCTGTTGCTTTTGTACATAAGGTCTGAAATAAGGATTTAGTCCTTGTTTCTGGGCTGTTCATGTAATGCAGAGGTTGTAAGCTGTCATGGTGGTGTAGGTCATGTGCACACATGAAGAATTGTGTTTTTCTTCAGAGATGCAAGCCCTAGATGTCATGAATTTGAAATTCTTAGTTGCATGAGAGAAAGTTGCTCATGTGAAAGGGACTGTCCTTGTATCACTGCCACCTAATGGCCAGGACATTGTACTGGGGTGCCTGGTTTGGGTGTCCCCTGGAAAACTGATCCTGTCACCAGTCCTGACTTTATTACCTTGTAAGACCTGATAATGATCTTAACTCAGCTTCATTTCAGCCTGTTACAGTCTGTTCTGCAGCCTCACTGGACACTGGGGTGTGTATTCTTGCTTTGATGGCATATGAGAGATCTGGAATTTTGTTTTTGTGTGGCAAAATCCAGGCAGAAAGGGAAATCATTAATCAGATGGGTGTAATCTCCAAGGAAGCAAGTACTGCATTTTAATTCAGCATTTCCCTTTGATGAAAACTTTAGTGAATGTTATTATGTGGAATTTATATGAAGCCTGGGTTTAGGTAATCAGCTTTAATATTTATACTCTTAGGGAAAAAAAAATTGAATCATTAGTAAGCATGCATAATTAATGAATAAATTGTATTTTTCCTTTGTTTTCCTTCAGGTATAAGGAAATGCTAGATCTAGTGATATCACCCAGCCTGACTGTAAATAGAGAGTGCCCTGACAGACTGAAGCTTAACCTTTCTCACATTTATGCCACAGCTCCAGATGACATAGAAGGTAGGCTGCTCTTCTGCTTGCTGTTTGCTGCTTTAACATAAAATAAATGAATATAGGTTACCAAAGGGAGCTGGCCACTGCAAGGCCTCTGCTTCTGGCAGTTAGTTCTACAGTATAGTGAGCAACTGAGATTTTTGAGGGTGTTTCTTTTTTTTGTTTGTTTGTTTGTTTGTTTGTTTTTTTGTATATTCACCAGTTGTGGTTGAATCCTTTAGTTCCACAATGGCTTGAATGCAAATGGAATAGAAATATTTCATATGTAAATCTATATCTGTGTATGGTTGGTGCCTGCATTTACACACATGCATGTGTAGATTTTTGTTCCACTGGAGGAATTGCAGGTGTAAACTGTATTTTGTGTAGACCTGGTAGTTTTTGCTGGAGCCCCAGTGGTGTTGTGAACGTGAGTCCTGGGCTTTGGTGGCTGTGCTGCTGTTAATGTGGGGGCTCCCAGGCCCAGAAATTTATTGAGCAGCCTGAAAACCTCCTGCCAAAGCAGCTCTGTGCCCAGTTTGCTTTGCTCTGAGACCACTGCTGCCATCCCCCAATGGTTTTAGCCCTGCTGGCCCCTGCTCTGGAGTTTCACATTTGGCAGGTACCAGGGACAAATTCTTTCAGTGGTTGAGGCTCTGATGGAAATTTATCTGCTCTCATCCTTCTCCCCCCTGCCCCATCGTACTGTTCAAGTGAAGGAAACAGAAGAATGTTAAATCTGCTAAAAAAATTATTGGCAAGTGATGCAGCTGAACTAGTTCTTGCTAGTACAATCCCAGCTATTGTTTGCTGCGGTCAGGGATCTGTCAGCCTTCCTGTTAGAGGGGAGGTAGGAAAAGGCACTGACTATTATGTTTTAGGAGTATGTTTAACCCTTCATTTAGAGGCTCTTGGAAGGCCAGGAGATGTTTTGTTTGCATGTTTGCTCAGGCATTAGGAATTGCATGGTTAAATCACGCCCATCGTGGCTGCCTATTTACAAGAGCAGCAGAAGGAATTACAGGAAACATCCTTTTAAATGGTCCTGTTTGCAGAAAAGATTAGAGCTAGAAATGATTTTTAGGTACATCTATTTGTAAAAGTCTTGGTGCAGGAACTGTTTTTTGTTGTGGGGTATAAATAAGAGCCAACAGAGGAGCACCACTTTGCCAGTGACAGCTCACGTTGATTTGTTTCTTGTAGAAATATTATGGTGTTTTTTCTACAGAATGATCCCCTGTGCTACCAAGACTGTGCTCTTTCCCTTGAAAATACTTGTGGTTAATTTGAAGAACAGGAAAATACTTGTGTGTTTTACAATTCTCAGACTGACAGAGCTCTTCATGTAATAAATGCACACAAATTTGTGCTCTGTATTACACATAAAGTATTCAATTTAGCAAGCCTAGTCATGGTACTTAACTCATTTAGATGTCCATGTAGGTGTCTGGTCTGTTGTTTTCATGGGTGCTTGTCGTGAGGTGTGCAGTTATATCAATGTAATTTTCAATATAATAGAAATATTATATGTATAAAATATATAATTTGCACATTTTGCCTGTAGGATCAACTTTGTCTTTTCTTGTCAGTGACAGTAGCATATTGCATATTCACACACAGTAAATTCCTGCTTGGAATTCTTGGCAAACTTATTTAGTCTGTACCAAAATAAAAATTTGATGCTGTGGTGTTTTTCAAAGAGAAAAGAAATGAGGCTTGTGCTCAAACTGTTTTGTTGGTTTTTTTGATGTAAAACCCATTAAGAATTAAAGAAATTAATTGTAAATGTCTATTTTTAAGTGCAGTTCTGTTTGGTAATGAGGGACAGACGGAAATGGTGTAATTCTTGTTTTCACAGTCTGAAAATCTAATTTTCTAAACTATTCTCTTTCAGGTAAGTCAAAGCTAATTTTTCATAGTGAGTTTGAAGGTGACTCAGGTAAGTCCAGTTTTGGTTTTAAACTCAGTCTTTTTTCTATGGAGGTGTAAGTGAATAGATATGTGTGTGTAACATTATCCTTTGTCAATAATATGTGCATTTTTATAACACTGTCCTTTGTCAGTATTTTAAACTAAACCTCTCTGCCTGTTGCTTGGGAAATAGGTTGCTGTACCACATTTTATAGGTACAGAAAGCAAGGTAGGGTTGCAGGTGGGTTTTAGTTTTCTGAGGTGTGGGAGGGTTGCAGGAGTTTGAAGAGTCTTTCTGGTTTTGTTTCTGTGAGTGCTTAGGGTAATCCTGTCAGTGATTATACATGTAGGGGTTTCACCATTAATTACATAAATTAACATTCTAAAAAAAGAATGATGCCTAGTAATTAATATTTCAGCAAGTACTCATAATGACGTGATTTTTATTGAAATTTAGTCTAAAAAGTTACCAGATGAAATGGCAGTGTTGTTAAAAATAGTTTGATGTAATCTCCGTGTTATAGCATAAAATGATCAAGCCATGTAAAATGTTGTGAAAAAGCGTTATGTGTGAAAAACAAATTCAAGAGATCAAATCAGGAAGAACAAACATTTCAGATGTGAGCATGTTGGATCTTTTTGGTCATTCTGTCCATGTTTGCAGCACAAATTACCCAAACCCATAGAACTGTTTGTGTGCATTTAGAATTTATATGTGCTTGCATATTTCATTAAATGAAAAATGGTGTAAATATTTAATTTGCCAGCTGACCAATGTCTGAACCAGGGAGGTTGTGCTGCTTTGGTCACTGGAGGTGGCTGCAGAAGCCCTGTGCAGTGAGTCTGGTGTGTGCATTGATGCACAGCAGACACAGAGGCTGAATCAGTTGTGGCTTGTCATTATTGATGATTGTGAGAGTGTTTTGGCATTTGTAGTGTTGGATTAATGACAGCTCCAGCCATGAACCGAGGAGCAAAGTTTGGATGGCACTGTGGAGGCAACCTGCAAAATGTACATGGTGGTGACATTTTCAGTGCAACTTGCAGGTTTTAATTTAGCTTTTTTTGTTTGTTTGTTTTTAGTTTTTAATTTGATAAATATAAATTTATCTCTGAATAAAGCTGGTAGCACATTTTTCTTTGGTAGTGTTACAGCACACAGTTGTTTGGTCCATTAGAAGGCATCTTGCACATATAACTTGCATGATAGGTTTTCTACTGATGTAATATTTGATTGCTAGTAGTTCAATAAAGTATGCTATAGTTAACTCAAAAAATTCAAATTAAGGAGATTTATGATGTTGTATTTTTAATATTTACTATTATTTGATATATTTTAATGGACATTAAAGAAAGTGAGTCATGGTCTAGGAGAGTACCAAATAAAGCAAAAGATCAAAATGTGCAGGGAGCTTAAATCACTTCAGCAATCATAGTATTGGCTTTTATAGCCTTTAGCATATGAGTCATTGCTTCAAAGCCCAGCTTCATGACTGATATCCGTCCCATGAGAAGAAGAAACTGGTAGTTCAATCAATTTGTATCACCCTCAATTAAAAACTAAATCTATACTTGTTGTGAAGCAGAGAATGTCTTTCTTACCTACCTCAACTTGGGAATATTAACTAAAAAATAAAAAGTCTTTTGATTCCTGTATATTTCTTTCAAACCAGCATTGGTAAAAACAATTGTATCAGCTTGGCCACGGAGCAGAACACAATGAAAATCTAAGACCCTTTAATTTTGTTTTCCAGGCAGCAGCAAAGCAGCACCGCAGTGTCCTCTCCATCTGTACACCACAAAGTGAGTGCTCGTGCCAAGTGCTGTAATTTAAAATCCCTGTTTTGCTGAACAGCCATTTTGTGCAGACTTCTGTCACCTTAAAAAACATCTGCCCTAAGCCCATCCACCTGTTCCCCCACACGTCTCTGGCACAGGGAAGGAGCTGGTTCTTAATCTGCTTGGATATGGAGTGAAATAAGGTTTGAGGTACTGTGAACTGTGTTTTTGTGCCTCTGGGTACCCAAACCTTATCAGTTTGAATATTGTTATGTTTATGAGTAACCACAGAGGGGATGTGTCGAAATGTCTGAGGTTTCCCATCTCACTTCTTCGGCAGACTCAAAATGACACACGAAAAATCAGTGTTGATTTTATTTTATCTTTTTAACTTGCATGTATTTTGCACTGTCTTAAAGTCACCATGCATTTAGATGGCTTAATCCGATAGTTCCTAAAACAGACTTCTGCCTCAGTCAGCTCAATTCCAATTCCCAAAATATTCAGCATCCTGTGTTGAACACTATTTTAGCAAGATGTCTAGAACTGCTCTGCTTGTGCTCTAGAAAACCATGTGCACCAACTATTGCCTTAAACCCTTCTGTTTTCTTGTTCTGAATAGACATTATCCCCACATAGTGACAGTCCCGTCCTTCCCCACGATGGCAGCCTATGGACAGGCTCAGTACAGCACGGGAATCCAGCAGGCTGCTGCCTACACTGCCTATCCCCCTCCAGGGCAGCCCTACGGAATCCCCTCCTACAGTGAGTACCCCACAGTCCTGCTGCCTCTGAGGGCATCGTCCTCCTGCTCCTGGCAAAACAGATTTGGGGTCTTTAAGTTTTACACTGAAGTGTCATTTGTGTCTCGGCAGCGTTAGGCTTAGAGGAGAGTCTGACTCTAAAAATGTTGGGTTTCCTTTGAATGTTACTAGCTTTAAACCTATCACCTCGTCATATCATGGGTTATGTTTTTGCTAACTAGGTAAGTTTGGAGCCAGTCAATTGTAGACTATGAGAAATTCAGGTTCACTCGGATGTGCAATTTAGGAGTAATAGCTCACGAGTGTTCCCATGATTCACTGTCAAGACAAAGTACAGTAAATATGATATTTATGAAAACTACACTTAGATATTTATGAAAACTACACTTTGCCATCCTTGATTCTTCCTGAGGTTTCAATAACACAAGCTACTTCAAGAAAATTTCTGTGTATGTTATTACAGAAGAACCAAAATGCAGAGCAGAATAAGGCATGGGTGAGATGTTAGAGAGTACCTTAGTTTTGGAAGACAGTTTGTGTTTAAATGGACACTTACTGGCTGTATGTGCAGTCAGCATTTCTAACCCCAGTCAGCTTTGTTCCCTGCTTTTCTGCACAGCCTTGCCAACAGCTGTGGGGAGACAGTGCTGGGCAGGAGCAGCTGGGGCAGCTAATTAAACCAGCACTCCTGACAGAGGAATGCCTGCTAAACCAAGCCTTAAGTGTCCTCAAGCTCTGCATGGGGATACCAAGCTCTTGAGGAAGCTGAAAGTTCTTTCCACTCCTAAAGACCAAAGAGATGTTGCTCTTATTTAGGTGAAGCTCTTTAGCAGAAAACTTTGGGCTTCCTTCTTCTGGCTGCTCACATGAGGGCTGAGTCTTGCACCATTAAAATGGTTTCACAGTTTTGTTTCCACTCCTATTTTCTCTTGTGCTCCTTAACACCTTTGTTTACTTGGCAAATACAGGATCTCTTCCCAACAAGAAGTTTTTATACAGACAAAGCTTTTACTGAAGGGGAATTTCATGCAGCACACCAAGGCTGGGGAAGTGGCCTTGGCAGAGCCAAAGCTCTACCAGGATGATGAGAGGAATGTTCAGGGACCCTTTCTGGAGCTGTTTGTGTGTTTGCATCAGCTGGCTGACTTCCAAGGAAAACTCTGAGCAGTTGTCCTGTTAGAGCAGGTGAAAGCAGAGCCATTTGCTACTGCCTAGAGGCTTTAGGGCATACATGTGTCAGGCCCATATGCTGCTTATAAATCCTGTGGGTGACCTCTTAGCATCCTTGAACACTGATTTCCCTCCCCCAGCCTGTACACCCTCTCTAAGATACTCAGCACAGCATATGACAAACTCCACCTGGCTGACAACCAAGAACAATGAAGCAGTATTGTTTTTAGGCACAAAAAATAAAACTCGGCCAGTTCCTAGACAAAACAGAACATTATGTGGAAATTAATTTGGTGCTAAGGTATTTTGGTGTCTGACAACAATTTTTAGGCTTCCAAAGAGGCCCATTTGCTGGAGATTAATTGTAGCTAGGGTGGGCAGATTGAGTGCTGGCCTGTGGAGTGCTGATGGAATAGAAAAGCAGGGGATGTTGGGGAGAGGGGCTTCTCTGCACACTCCTCTCTGCCCAGCAGTGATGAAGCTCCACACTTGCACCAGAATTTGTCCCTTCACTGTCCAAATAAACTTCCTGCCTTTCACAGTCATCTTGTGATGAGCTTGTGCTCAAACTGCATCACAGTTCTTCTCACCTAAAGCTATAATAAGTGATTTTTATTAGAGAAAACAGTATCTGGGAGAGCTTACTCCAAACCTGAGCAAGCACAGACCTGCTGCTTCTAGTCAAGCTAGAAAGGAGCATGTTTGGGGAAAGGCACCTGAATTCAATTTGTCTACAAGTGCTAAAAATGACAACAGCATAGAAATTGTGTAAATCCAATGTCCAAACATCAGCAAGGTTTTTTTTTAATCCCAGCACCCAGGGAGTGTCCATCTTTTGTTGTGCAAATAGGATGCAAAGGAGGGAAGGATCATGCCCAAAGGGTTCATAATGTGTTGCACCTTTGAGCTGTTTATTTTAATAATACATCTGTACAATCTCAGCTGCATCTCAGAATAAAATATCAACTGCTTTCATTACCAGCAAGGGTTTCATCTTGCAATGTTTAATTCAACTATTGCTGTTCCCCCTGTAAATTGTCAGTTTAATTGCCTGGTTTTAGAAATGAAAAGATTTTTGTGGCTTCAGGGCTTACCTGTTGTTCCTGAACTGTTTGTTATATCCAACTGAGTAGATGATAACCCTCCTGTAGGACTTGCCAATAAATGTTTTGATACCAAAGCTGAAAATACAATGCAAGTAAAAAATAACTCTTTTGAGAACAGAAATCTTGAGGTTATTTTGCTGAAGATCCTGTTCCATTGTCAATCTTTGCTTGCATCTGATAACTCTTCAGGAAGTTTGTGTGTCAGTTTCTTCAATTCTACAACAAGAGTTTCTTCAATTCTGTAACAAAACTATATCTTCAGAAATTGCTTTTGAGAACAGTATTATTCATGGCTGTTTACCCATCTTAGAAAAAGTGCTTTTGGTTGTGGGTACAGGATGTGGCTAACTCAAATAAATTAATAAATCACAAATAAATTTGGGATTAATTTGTTTGGCTGTTAGGAGACCTGTTTGGGTAATGCAAGTAGTTAAACACACACACATATATATATATCTATATGTGTGTGTGTGTTTATTATATTATATACATAATATAACTGATATATATATCACATATACGTATTAGATAGATAGATATAGATACAGATATAGATATAACATATGGCTATAAAGCTGATATATATCTATATATATATATATCACATATACATATTAGATAGGTAGATATATCTCTAATATGTATATGTGTGTGAAAGAAAGTGTAAAAAAAGAGCGTTTATTAGTTTAAAATCCAGCGGAAAAATTGTTAATGTTCTTCATAGTACATGCTGAAGACACCTGTGTTAGATGTGGCACCAAAAAAAAAAAAATAGAGAAGAAAAAAGAAAAAGGAGTCCTGTGGGTTTGGGGGTTTTGTTCACCTGCTTTTTGTCCATGTTTCCATGCCAAGCACTCATGTTTTGCTCTTGGCTCCCCAAGGCATTAAGACCGAGGACAGCCTGAGCCACTCTCCAGGGCAGAGCGGCTTCCTCAGCTACGGCTCCGGCTTCAGCGCGCCCGCAGCGGGGCAGGCGCCCTACACCTACCAGATGCACGGTGAGTGAGCATCACCTGGGGCACCACAGGGTCGCCTGGGCACTCACAGGGTTACCTGGGACATCACAGGGTCACCTGGTGTAAGAGCCAGAATGAGAGATGCAGTACTCCAGGGGCTCTCCAAAATGCAGTTTATTGTACCCAAGGTTTCACAGCAGCCCAGGGCCGTGGGTGACAGAGCTGTGCCTACAGCTGTCAGCTCCAGCTGCAGGCAGGCCTGGAGACTCTTTGGTTTTGGTTACAATGCATTCTATACTTTTCTTTGGTGAGCATCTTAATAAAGTAGTACCAATCTATACCTTAACTATTATCGATAGCCTATCATAACTACTATCATTACCATATTCATGTTGCTATTCTCCAATCACTAAAAGTTAGTACATTATGGTTTAAGCTAGAAGTTGTTTTTCAGTTTTCTTGTAGTGGCAAATTCTGAGACCTTTTTTCCACTTGCAACATTTGCTGGCTTGTTTGCCTGTGCTTTCTGCTTGGTAAAAGCATCTTATTTGGGGTGGGTTTATCCTTTGTTCTAAGCCATAAAATTCCCTTCTAACTAACACACCCTTTGCCTCCTTGGTCATCCAGTGAGACCGGCTCAGCAATTCTTTTCTTCTATATCAAAACTTGCTTCCATCTCTATTCCTTCATTAGACTCTTCATTTAAAAATCTTTCTGCTAAGCATACATATCTGTGAGACTTCTTGTCAAACTTTCATCCTTCCCAACAGCCTGGGGCACTCACAGCCCTGTGCTGGACCCATCCTCCTCCTGCAGCTGCTGTGGAAATCTTCTAGGTGCAGGCAGTCAGCACAGGGAAGGAGGTAAAGTCTCTGCTTGATCTGTTTTGCTCATCAAGGCATTGATTTCTGGCTGAGGGACTGGATTTAGCAGTCTAATGTCCTAGCAGAATTCCACCTATGATCAATATAAGCTTTGTCTTTCTGCAGAAACTGTGTTTTCTTTCTCTTGATTAGTTCTGTGACTGCATACCTGGGATTGTTGTGTTGGTGTGAGTTCCTGCGTTCTGATGGAAGCAAAACAAAGGTGGTTTTACACTTCATGCAAGCAGTCCTGTCAGTATTATGCTTCTTTCTGCCTTATGCTGACCTGAACAAACTGCTCTGTGCTTAAACTGCTGCATATTCTCCCTACTAGTATTTCTTTAACAGCCTGATACTTTGATACTAAGAAAAATGAGAGTGATTCTGCTTGAGGAGAGTCTGCACACAAGGATAAAGCTCTGTGTTGGCTTTGTTCATCCCTCTGAGATTTTCCAAGGGTTGGAAAACCAAAGAGGAATTGCATGGCTTTCCCAAACTCTTGCAGAAGCTGTGGAAGGGGAGAGACATCAAGACTTTCACTTTGCTTTTTTTGATATTGTTGAGGATTTTATGCAAAAAGCCCTTTTGTGACATTGTACCTAGCTGTTCCATTGCAAAACTGTCTTTTAATTCTTTTCAATCCTGAAAGTGGGAGATGAGCATACACATCCACATTTCTTTTAAGTCTGAGACCAACTAAAATGAAAAGAGAGAAAACAAGGTAAAATCCATTTTATTCCAGATATTATCTAAGAAAGCTGAAGACTAAGAGTTGACCCTTGGCTGAGCCTTCACCTGCTAGTTTTGTTAGAGCACATTATCACTAAGGTGGTTTTTGGGGCTTGAATACCTCATAGTACATGCTGAAGACACCTGTGTTGGATGTGGCACCAAAAAAAAGAAAAGAAAAAAGAAATAGGAGGCCTGTGGGTTTGGATTTTTGGTCACCTGGACTTCTGCCTACTTCTGATCCTACTTCCACATATGTTCTCTTGAGAAGACAGACTCTTGACTTTATTTGGACTGAGGTTTTTAAGATGTCCCCATTTTCAAGCGGTTTAGACGAGCAAATTTTGTGCATCAGCACTTGAAAATGTTCCCCTTGCAAGCAGCAGTGACACAGCCATGAGTTGTACCAAGACAGGCTGAGGAGAACTGTGTGTGTGAGCATGAATGTGCCCTAGGGCCATGCTGTGATATTAGGAAAAATCACTTCTCTTCACATATTTATTCCAGGGAGATCATTCCAGCCAGCTCAGTAAGCCTTTAACACCAAAGAAAACAGTTTCTGCAAGTGGCAGGTGCTTTCTCCAAGGCACAGGGAGCAGGAGTAAATGTGTCTTCCTGTAAACAAATATTTCCACCCTTCCTCTGCTGGCTTGTGAGAGGAGCAGTGTGAAGCTGCCTGGCTGCGTGGTTTATTTACCTTGCTGAGTGCTAGTGAGAGGTTTGAGTGAGGAGAAGGAGCCTTCCTGTGCTGAGTGCTACTGAGGAATGTGTGCTCAGGGCTTTCCCACGCCACAGCTCTTGGGGGTGGGGAGGTGACCCCTGCCTGTGCCACCAGCCCCAGGGCCACTGGGCTTTGCTGCTGATGGGCTAAAACAGCTCAAAAGGACAAACTTTTATCAATATATTTTTATTAAAAAGTTCAGTGGGGCTTTAAGAGTCAAGCTTCTAACTCCCAGTTCAAGGATAAAGTGTTTTCTGCATCATGGAGGAAGAGAGATTGTGAAGAGGATGATGGTCAGGGGCTCAGCAAGAAAAGGTACCTCAAACTGCTGCTCAGTGTTCTGTTACCAAGTGCAAGGAAAAAAATTATTTTTTAAGCTATTCTCTGCAAGTATTTAAAGAGTTAATAGCTCAGGTACAGAAATGAAATAAGTTGGTATTGTTTGCCTTCAGTGAGGACCAAATCCCAAAGCAACATAATGATCTCATTTGTGGGTGAGGGTGGGTGGTCAGATTGCTCAGCCCTCGTGATTCCTCCTCACTGTCCCCTCAGATAGGAGTTACAGCAGCAAATGAGTGCCCACTGTAGATGTTACACCACTCACCAAGGAACAGACAACCTCTTGGGTGACACATTTTTGTCTCACAGGCTCTAGGACAAACGCTGTCCTTGGCTGGTGCTGGTTTGTTCCCTCTGGTGTTTGTTTGGCAGCAGCACTGGCAGGCTGTGAGCAGTAAATGGTGCCTCTGAAGGCAGATTTGCTCTCTGCTCAGGTCTGTTTGCTTGCAGTACAAACACAGGTGATGCAGGTGTAAAGGGGCTGCATTCAGCTTTTCATCCTGAACTCCAGCTGGTCCTTGAGCAAGAACAGGATCCACTAAAGAGCAAGAATGAAGATGTAACATCCTTTTGGTCAGTAAGTGGTAAAGGAAAAGAGCTATTTTACAGCCAGCCAGAAGGGGAAATCTATTTTCATGCTTCCCTAGCATGAAACTGAATTGATTGTGGAAGAGTTTGTTAGCCAAATAACTAATGCAATGTGTCACACATATATGCAAATATAGAAGATGAGATTAACAAGTTCCATACTCATAAAAATGACACAGAACCATATTGCAAAGGTGCTGTGGATTGAAATAAAGATTTTAATTGCCAAGTAACAGTGGCTATCATCAGGCTTCAAGTAACATTCAGACTGAATGTGGTATTCATATATTTGCTCTGAAGGACTGACTTTTTTCCTCTGTTATATTCCTTTTTAACCTGTGTTGTGTACAGGGTTGTTTCATGTCATGATTACATTTAGAAAATTATTTGTTTCGTAATGAAGAGATCTGAAATATGCATGTGGCCAGTCTGGGGATGGCACTCACTTTGAGAGTCATGAATCTGGAGAGGAGGTAACAGCTTGCATTAGGTTTTTGCCTTTAAAGTGGTAAATTTATCATGCTGG
Organism: Ammospiza caudacuta; assembly: GCF_027887145.1. NCBI lineage: Eukaryota > Metazoa > Chordata > Aves > Passeriformes > Passerellidae > Ammospiza > Ammospiza caudacuta. The sequence continues at coordinate 11,404,887 of NC_080607.1, forward strand.
GAAAGAAATGTTTCTTCAAGGTCCATTTCATTTCTTAATCAATCCTCATGTAAGTGTTCAATTATAGCACCAAATCACCAAACACCCTGGGCTTGATGTTAGAAATGTATTTTTGCTTTTTTTACACATTTTTCTAAGTTTACATTTCCTGACAGTTTAGCCATTCAGTGATTTGCTCAGACTTCTGGTAAAATTATTATTCAATGATAGAAACTGAACATGAGACACAAAGATTATCTTCCAGTTCTGCCCCCAAAAACTTACAGTCTTAACTGGCAGCTGAGGAAACTGCTTGTTTCTGAGGGTGGGGGAGAAATCTGTGGAATATAAGAAACTTAGCATTTAGTGAGCTATGTAAAATACAAAGAGGAAATTGTGCCAGCACATTAGCTAGCCCAGAGACCCATCAGCTCTGCAGAGAGTGCAATAACAGGCAGCTTATAGAGCATTTCCTGTGGTTGCAAGAGCATGTGCTACCCCTTGATTGCACATTAGGCCATCTCTTCTCAGCTTGTCATTAATTCCTAGACTATGCCTTGCTCTTCAGTTATAATTGCTGAAATGACAGCTGGCATGAAACTATGAAGTTGCACAACAGTTGAAGCTGTGGCCAAAGACCACTGTGGATGCTGTTGTTGGGCAGGAAAAGATTTGACTGCTTTTTTGGGTTTTTTTTTAATATCCAAATCTATCTACCCACAAAATACTTTTTACATTACAAAGGAAAAATCAGTTATGTAACTGGGATAATTTTCCTTTGCCAAGGAATTGCAGAACAGTGTTGAGCTTGGGACAGACATAAATTTGGGACCAAAGACCTATGCAGTGAAATTCTTTGCTACTGCTGAACATTTGTTTTCTTTGCAGAGCCCTTCTGATGAGCTGTGAAGTGGTGAATGAATAGAAATTAACATTTCTTTTGTGCAACGCTGATTAAAAATTGATTAATTATATATATTGCTTATGTTTGTGGAATGAATTGGTTATGAATTGTTCTCCTGGCCTGAGAACAAGTAAAATCTGAATAATTAATCAGTTAAAATGTTTTCTTATGCTGAAAACATTTTGACCCTTGTTGATATCTGGATAATCTAGACAGTTTTTTTTTTCCAAAAGATGCCAGAATTTCTTACAATTATGTGCCAATCTGTGTGTTAAAAACTCAATACGAGGTCATAAATACCAATTTGGTGTGAATAGTTACCTCTGCCTGCATGGATTTTGCAAAGGAAGTCCATGTTTAGTTTTAAACTTGATTCTTGAAGTAGTTGGTGATGAAAATAGCGATGAAATTTCAATCTACACCTGAGAAACGTGGATCACACTTTGGCATCCAGATCATGAATCCATGTGAAGTCCCAAAAATAAAGGAAAGGGAGAGCATGTTCTCAGCAGCCTGTCACTCAGATGCCTTAGATTGATAAAATTAAACCTCAGTGGTAAAGGAGCAGCCTCTTTGAAAAGCCTCCGCTGGACAGCTGGTTTGCATTACTGGCAGTCTCAGAGCGTGGCAGCGAAGTTGTGCTCCATGCCGTGGTGGGTTCAGCAGGGAGAGGCCTCTCTTCAGGAGGGGTCAGACCTCACTTCTTGCAGTGTAAATACAAGGCTCCTCAGAAGAACAGCACAGTTCTCCCTTTCAAAGATTTCTAAACACCAGGGGCTGACTGTGCTCCATTTACTTTGTTTTAAAAGGAGCTGACTTGTAGGAGAGGGGAAGTCCGTGGGAGAGGCAAAGGTGTTGACAGTGATGCACTGGAGGCTGCAGGAGCTGTGCTACTGCTGCCCAAGGGGAAAGCTCTGCTCTACCTCTTGCCATTTAATGGAAATTAAATATTAACTGGTACAGTCAAGGCAGGAATCTTCTCTGAGGCAGATCTTTAATTTTGGAGGTCTTTTGTGTCTCCTTGAGAGTTTCGTGGGACTTTGTCGTCAGGCTTGCAGAGGTGGCACTGGGGAGATGGGAGCAGCTGTGGCAGAGAGAAGCAATAAGGTAGGGGCAGTAGTAAAGGGAAGATAAGGAAAATACAGAGAAAAGTTTGTGTTGAGAAAGGGGGAATCTACAGAGAAGAAAGAAGTGACATTTCCCTCACAGGCTGCTTGACTGTCTTGGGAGCGTTAGTGGAAGTCAGATAAACATCTCAAAATGTGAAGTAATGTGCAAAATCAACACAGAAAACAGTCACAGAGATGTTTGGATGTTATAGAGACTTCTCTGTGGATTTTATTTTCATTGTTTCTGTAGGATATAAAAAAATCCGAAAACATAGGATAGTAACAGCTTGGGAAATCATGAACTTGGCCTTGATTATTCAGCTTACAGTGCAACTGGCAAAAAATATGCTAAAATGTTATGGAAGCTTCACTGAATAATTGATTCAGTATACCTAATGATTTTGAAAATGTCTAGAAGGCAATGGAAGAGCTAGTGTAAAATTACATATAAAAATCTGTATCAAGAAACATCACACCTGCATAGTCAAGCATTTGAAAGTTAGGAAACATCAGATTCATGATGCTGTGCAGTTCTGGTACTGCTTTTGTTGTATCTCATCTCCAAGCACTGTGTGAGGTAATGCTGTAGTGGAAAACACAGAATTCAGCCATTTGATGAGAGACTGGGATGATGTGTGTGGACAAGTTCAGCCTGACCCTGCTTGAGTCAGCACAGGCTGTGCAGCTCAGGAGTTTCTGAACTGCTTTGCTGGCAGTGGATAACACTCTTGCATGGGCCTTTTTATTTGTAGTTTGGATGCCCCTTCTGTTTGTATTGGCAGGGTTTAAACACAGACATTTCTGCACTGCAGCACTGTGACCTCTAGAACTGTGAGAATACCTGCACTGTGTGAAGAGGAGCCCACTGAGTTATCACAGATAAAAAGAGGAGGATGAAAATATGACTTAGGAAGTCTGTAACTGACAGATTAATTGATGCTGACAAGACATTACCAGGACAAGGATCACTCTGCTGTTGTCAAGTTTCTTACATTTTTCTCTGTTGTGGCTCTTCTCGTGGAGCCTCTGCAGTACTGAAGTGCAGGGAGGCTGGAAAAACCTCAAGACTCAGTTGAGACATACAGGGATGCCAAGTAATGGGTGAGAGTGGAGATGTGCTGACCAGCTCCCTCTTTTCTTCTGGTATTTGGAGATTTATTTTGCTCAAGAGGAAGAGAATTGCTAAATAACAGCTGTGCTGACAGGGCAAGCTTTTATCCCCAGTGGCATGACAGTAGATGTGACAGGGCTACATAGATTTGAATGGTGACCTGGGAACTGGAGGTTCATGGCCACTAATTAGCATAGGAGGTGGCAAATCCAGATTTCCTTTATCATGTCTTGTTATCCATCAGTGAAGGACTGGGTTCAGGATAAAACTGCAGCTGGGGGAATCTTTGTTCTTTGGCGTCCATGGAGTCACCCAAATAAAGTCAGTTTTGCTGGTTGGTTTTTTTCAACAAGAAAGAGCCTACATCCTTGCTGTAAGGATGTTCCCTTTTTGGCCCAAAACATTTCCTTGTGATTTGTTTTTGAAGACAGACCAGTGTGATTTCCTTCTATAGCTGTAGCATTGTTAGATAGAAGTGGTTAAAAACACTTTCTCAGAGTACAGTAAAATCTAACTGCTTTCCCATGGTTCAGATCCTGAGAGTAACTGTAAACCATCCCAGCACTTTCAACACCATTGTTGATCTGGATTGAGCTATACAAATGACCAAGCTCAAAAGGATGGTAAAAGCCAGGCTCTTAAAGCTGCTTTGGTCATTACTTATTAAAGCTCTTTGAGGATCTGTGGGTTGAGTGCTCCCAGGAGCAGGGGAAGAGCTTTGACTCCGAAAAGCTGAGCTGTGAAATGTGCTTTATATCACCATGCAGAGTGCCCTCAAACACCTGGTCAGGCTGACAGGACTGCATGGGATTGTGGTGGGAGACAGATGGACTTATTTAGAATGGGTTTTGTATCTGAAAGTATCTGCAGGAGGTGTTCAAATGCTTTTGGGAGCAATGTCCTTTACCAGACACTGCTGATGTCAAGTGGTGTAACACTGAAGAATAATACTTTTCATCCAGGTTAATGCAGTGTGCTCTTCCTTGCACTGTCTGAGCCCTTCCAGACAGAAATACAAGACTTTTTGGGGAAGGGTTCATTACACCTAATGGCAAACAGTTGAGCAATCTGCTGCAAAGTACATATGGGTTGAGTTTTTGTTCTCCTTTAACAGGTTGGATAGTCTTGAAGTGCCTCCACAGCTGACAAGCATGCAGGGTTTTATGAGTCTTCTTGCCCAGTAAATGCAGGCAGATGTTGTAGGATTTGGAACCTTACAAGGCACTAGAGTATAGCTGGTGGGAGGTAATTTTGATGAGTGCTTAACCTCTCACTAAAAGTGTAGCAGTTTGAAGAAGGCAGTATTTACTGCAGGAAACATTAGCTTGTCAGAGAGCTAAAGCACTGCAAAGAACCTCTCTGAATGGGCATGGAAGTCTTCAGCAGATGTTGTTCATAGCCCAGGGTAAAGCACACAGTGCAGGGAGGAGGACTGGGGTTTGCCTTCGTCACCCACAGCCAGCAGTGCTTCCTGCAGGAGAACAGCCTGGTGATGTCAGAGTGCACAAGCCATTGTGTGCAGGCTTGTAAAACACCAGCAGTTCAGCTGACCCCTGCAGGCATTTATTTTATTAGTCCTAAATGGTCCTAAATCCTTTGAGAGAACTCTCTGTGGAACCATTGTGTGTTTCATCTAAGAGTTAGAGGAAATACTTAGGTCTGAGCTTCCTCATTCTGTTTTTTTGGGACTTAAATCATGACACAAACCTACTCAGACATACCCATGGTAGCCACCCTCAGTGCTGCATCTTTTCAGTGTTCCTGGGCTCAGTTGACTGCCCGGAGAGCTGTGATAAACACTGAAGCTGTCCAGCTGTATTGAACCTGGCCATCTCCTCTGACTGTTGGGTATTCATTGAATGTTGGAATTGCAAACCATCTGTTAATCTAAATATAGCAGTTTATTCTCTTTTGAGCAGTACAGGAGGCTTGGAGAACACCTCCCTGTTGGCAGGGCTCCTCTGACCTGTGAAAGACAAGGACACAAACCTGATTTTCAAAGCTTGCTGTGGTTTTGATATGAGCTACACCACAGGCCTGTCCTGTCTTCATAATCACCACTCCCTAAGACACCAGTATTCCTGTATCATTCATGAGCTGAAAAAATTATTTTTTTTTCTAGCAATGCCAACGCTTAGTTCTGATTACACTGAAAATAACCATAAATATTCCTTTCTTTTCTTTACTTGCTCATACCTGGCAAGGAGGGGAAGAAATGCAGCCTATGGTGCAGTGACTGAAAGGCAGATGTAGAGGGTGAGAAGCTGGTATGAAAGTTTTTGCAGGCCAGATCACGCACCATTGCAATGATCACTGACCATGGCAGAGGCTTTTTGGGAATGCTCAAATTAAAACGTGAATGAGGGGGAAACAGCAAATGAAATCCATCTGTTTGAGAGCAGGAATAGAACATTAATCAGCTCACAAAGAGTTTTTCTGTACATGTTGCCCTTGGACACTCCCATAGAGAAAGGGCCACATCTCCTTATCGAGGGAAAATCGTGGCACTGGCTCTGCCTGGCATGTGCACTCCTTTCATGCAGTGTCTGTCCAGGAGAGTGTGTTTGTGATAGAAATACTTCACAGGAACACTTACAGTGCCACACATCTGAAGAGCTGTTCTGCTTCAGAGTTCAGATTGTTTTATTATGAGCTAAATGTTCTTTAAGCTACCTGTGAATGAGGGCATTGTGACATTTAGCAACTGGCTTGATTGAACACAGATGTGAGCCATATTCCATATGGAGAAGATCCAAAGGGGGAGATCCTAGCCTTGTTTCTGATTTGCAGGGAGTTTGGATGCAATTACTTGGCATTGAGCTACCAAGATAGATGGAAACAAATCGCTTGCTCCCACCTCTGCAGTATTGCAAATGTAAAACCAGCCTCAGTCTGAGAGTGTGTGTTGTCTTCAGAGGTCCATGGGAAAAAACAATATATGTGAAAGCAAAAATCCTGTAGAAATAGGCAGAAATGAGAGGGGGCCAGGCATTCATGTGCATTGCTTACCAAGGGGCTTTCTAAAAGTGCCCCTTTCCACATAGCACCACTTTCAAACTTCATTCCAGTCTTCCTCTGAATATTACAAGAAGTGCTATTACTTGGGAAAGTGTTTGAGGGGAAAAATGGTTACGTGAGAAACAGGGCTAATTTGCAATATCTGTTGATAATTTTCCAGTTTCTTGAGTGTAAAATTTACTGATGCAAAACTGAAATTGCACCTGGCAGAATTCATTTTGTTGTGGAAGTGTTTATTTCCTACCAACAACTTACTGAGGAAAAGCAAACATTTGGGGCTGGTTCTGGTATGTTTTCTGAACTGCTGAACTCTACAAGGCTGCTCATAGAAATTGTGACCTGCAGGCCTCATTCTCTGTTTATGGAGAGAGAGGGTTTATCTCTGTCTACATTGCCTGTGGCACTTGTTTGTTTTTCTGCCATTTGAGCTGAGGGTGCATCATTGAAAACGTGGTCTCTGCAGCCTGCCCTGTTAGGTGGAACAGGGTCTGAGCTATAATAGTTCCCAAGACAAATATTGAAGAACCTGAATCTTTAAGAACTCTCTTTTCCATGCAGATAATTGATTTTTTTTCTCCCTTCTTTTCATCCTTGTTCAGCTGGGAAGAAATTCCAAGTGTTTACCGACTTGGGTTGTCCCCAGTGTCCTTATCTGTAATTATTCTGCTGCCAAGACATCCTGAGCTTAGCAGCTCTCAAGGTGTGCTTGGGGAGGGGGTTCAAATCTCTGAATGCACTGCTGGAGGGCAAGGAAAAGGCTTGTGTTTGATCTCAGTTAGACAAACAGTGCTGAGATGGTAGTCTTCCTTGGTCAGGATACAATGACAGGAGCCAGAAGAAGAGAAAAACCTGAGTTGTCAGATTGAACTTTGGTTTATAGGGAATACCAGTCTTCAGCACTTTCACAAATAAGTATGTGGGCAAAGAAATCTGTCCTTCCTTTGGAACAACTTCCTGAAGGGTGGCTGTAGTGAGCTGGGGGTCGGCCTCTTTCTCCGGGCGACAACGGATAGAACAAGAGGACACAGTCTCAAGTTGCGTCAAGCTAGATGTAAGTTAGAAGTAAGAAGGAAATACTTCACAGAAAGGGTGGTCAGAAACTGGAATCATTTACCCAGTGAGGTGGTAGAGGCATCATCCCTTGAAGAATTTAAAAAAAGACTGGATGTGGCACTTGCTGCCATGATCTAGCTGAACAGTTAGAACATCGGCTGGACTAGATGATCTTATAGGTCTCTTCCAGTCTTGAAAATTCTGTGATTCTGTGATTCTGTGATCCCCATGGCAGAGGGAGCCAGCCTGTAGTGGCCTGTAGGGACACCTGAACTTGGGTAGCAATAGTGCAAAAATATAATTTAAAAAACCCCAGTGTAAAATCCACCCCACTGGGTCCAGTCACAATGCACTGTGGGGAGCTGTGGGGTCATTCCCCATCCTCTCATCCCCCATTCCTGCCCTCTTCTCCCTGCTCACTTACTTGTGTGTGCACTCACTCTTCACAGCTGAACAAAGTTCTGAGTGAGTTCTTTAATCCAGCTGTGTGAATCCCTCCTTTCCTCACTCCCTCTGACTGTTTGGAAAGCAGGAAGCTGCAGTATCATGTGCAGGTAGCACAGCAATAAACATGTTCTCATCACAATTTACACATAAAGCGTGAGTCCCTCGAGGTAACTCATTCCCCTCCTGACAGCTTTAATAAAGGATGATGGATTGTTTCTAAATGACAGTTTAGGAAAATCAAAAATTCCCCCCTGTATTGTTTCAAGCTCTGGTGTACAAGAGCTGTTTTGTCTTCTGTGGAAGTTGTTTTTGCCTGTAAGCACTGGGGCTCTATTACTCTCCTTCAGAGTGGTGAGAAATGCTGCTGCCACAGGAATATATTCCTGCTGCTGCATACCTGGGGCTTTTGGCAAACCTGTAATGGGTGGGAAGTGGGGAAATGCCAGGAGCTGGGTGTGTTGCTGTCTCTGGGATGCTGCTCTGGGCTGTTGGAAGCAGGAGGGATTGGACACTGATGCACCCAGAGCTGGCTCCAAGGCAGGAATGCCAGGAGAAGGATCCCCAGTCCCACCTGCACTGGCTCAGCTCCCAGCCAGCTCATTCTGGACCCTGGGGACACCCAGGCCTCCAGGTACCTGGCAGTCACCTGCACTCTGTTTTCTTCCTCTCTGCTATTTTCTTTTTGAAGACCACATGTGGCAACGAATTAGTTCAGGAGGGCAGAGTCCTCTCTCTCATTTCTTTTTGGCCTGAGGTTTGTTTCTCAGTGCATGTGCTTTGTAGCTGCACTTGGCAGAGTGGAGTTTGTTCAGCTGTCCATTCCCCAGCTAATCTGGTGTCCTAAAATAAAAACAAGCAAGTGGAACCTCAGAGGATGGTTGCCACATGAAGACGTGCAGAGTGTCATATGGTTAAAACAGCACTGCTCAAAGTCATTCACATGGTGAGAAGCCAGATGAGAAAAAAAGGCCAAAGGTCTGATTAGGTACAGATTAGGTCAGTCTGGTGGCACATTGAGGTGACAGAATGAAGCCAAGATGAGCCCAGTGCAGCCAGGCAGCACCAAATTACACCTCTTTGACACACCACGTGAAATGAAAAATGCTGAAATCAAAACCAGCATAGAGTGAGGTTAAATCAAGGCTGGAACTTGAGAGAGGAGGGGAGGAGAGCTTATGGCTCTACTACCTCTGCCTGATGAGAGGCAAAGACAAACCATTCCTGTAGATCTTACCTGGACATTTACTTCTGCAAGCAAAGTCTTTGTGATAGTGCTTCCTCCAGCTGAGGGAGCCTGGCTGAGCATCAGTTGCTCTGCTTGGGACAGAACCATGTCCATCCTTCTCTTCCTGATATCCCAAGAGGAAGAAATATCCTTGCTGTCCCAGAAATCTCAGCAATACTGTCCTCACATTGGGAATAGCAACACCAGGGAACAGATTCTTCTTCTGAAAACTCCTGGGTACCTGATCAATTAGGACAAATACCCATGCATGAGACACCACATGTGGGAGGATGTCTGTGTAATCTGAGGGGTTTTCCTACAGGAGGAGAAGATAAAAAATACTATTCCATTAGTTACTGTAAAAAGAAGTAACTGAATTTTAAATCTGGGCTGAATCCTTGTGTTCCAGCTGTGTTTTCCAGCCAATAATCAATGTTTTAGTGCATGTAATAAATGCCTTTCAGTCAGTAAACCCAGTAACAGCCCAAAATTTTTACAGCCTCAGATTTGTGCCATACTTTTTTGCAGTGAGCTGGTACTTTGCTTCCTGTTGAAAATTATTTAAATTAACATACCCTGTTACTTTGATTGCTGGTGTATCTTATGACTGTGACACTCTTTCCCTCAGGCACGACAGGGATTTACCAGGGAGCCAACGGCCTGACAAATTCTGCAGGATTCAGTGCTGTGCATCAGGTATGGTTCAGCACCCTGTCACTTATTTTAAACCACTTGGAAGGTTTCTAGATCAGAGAGATTACTTTAGTGTTCACATATATTTAAGGAAGGTTTTGCTTTATGTTTTGCTGAACACCATTCTGCTCTGCTCCTTGGGCCTGTTTGCTGGATTTCAGGGTATCCTGGTTAATTTTCAGATGTGTCTCAGTGCCCACACACAGAGTGCAGTCCTTGCAGGAGCAGGGTGCCCTGGCAGTCTCTGACTGAGTTTCCTCATCCTTCTGCCATCTTACAACTTTCAGCTATGCTGTGCATCCTCTGCAGAGGGGATGGCTCCCAGAGTCCTGTCATCTCTGTGCTGGCACTGTGCAGTGAGTGTGAACAATCTGAGAGAGGCCTTGGCAGCCCCTGGTGGATGTTGAGCCATCTGAGCTGTCTGTGCACTTCCCTCTTTGAGGACACACCTGTCCATGGGTCCATGCCTCAGATACCTTGGTAAATGTGTGTGTATAAATAAAACACAGGACAGATGTTTTCCAGTAGCAAATGGCTCCTCTTGTTTGGAGCAAACAAATGAGTACACTGTCCCAGAAAATGTGTTTTGGTTGGCCAGTAATTTCGGTTCCTTGTTGTTAGGGTGATTGTTGACTTGTATTTTTAATGGCAACAGTGGGCAGTTTCTTTGCTGCTGCAGTTTGGCCTTAAAACATCAGCATTACTGACAGAAGGGTATTTGATTGAAGTATGGAGGTTGCCTAAACAGGGGGAAAAGCTGGGCTTTTTAAATTATTTTGTAATCTTCTGTAGGAGAAAGCAATGAAATGATCTCATTTCTTTTTCAGTCTAATTGTTCTTATGGCAATTTGAGTCTTTGTTCTTGAGAGCTCCCTGGTGACTGGAAGTTAATGAAATAGCTGTCACAGACAAAGATGTAAGCTGTTAAGGAGGAAAGTGCTTTTAGTCTTTCTAAAGACTATTTATTAATTAATTTTATTTAATACCAGAGGCTAATTATTATTTCTGAGGGAATAAAAGCATTCTGCTCAAAGACAATGCCCAGAGCATGAACACAGTTCTCTGTGAAAAGCAAATTCAGTGGACAAGGACAGGAGTTGCAATTAAAACAAAAAGAAACAAATTAAACCCTTTATGCTTTGATTGTTTAGAGATGCATCTTATGTTTTCTAGTGTCCTGCTTTTCACAATACACCCACCAATCATCCAAGGATTATGGTATGGGGTTTCTTTGGGTGTCTTAAAATCAAGGCAAAGAGTTTTGTGATACCTCAGCTCCCCAAGATCACTTGCACCTCATATTTTTAGTTCATTTTTCTGTAGGTAGGCAAGATCACTCAGCCATTTATTTATTGCTGAGATAGTTGGGCAGACTGTTGTGAGCATTGCTGCAAAAAATTGCTACTTTCTTTTTATTTTTGTAGCCTAACAGCTGATCAGATGTTGCTGATCATGGAAAAATTCAGCCTGTTTTGCTCTTTCCCTCACCCAGTTATTCATTCTGTTCTTGCAATTTCTTAGGTATTTTGTTGTTTGCAAAGATTACGTGTCCCATCATGGCCCTTTTCAGAAAGCCGCCCTACTTCACTCTTACATTAAATTGTTAAACTCTGTAATATAAAATGTGTCAGCACTGATAACTAAAATCCTGTCAAAAAACCCAGAACTTGCCAGATTTCTGACCTCTTGTTGGTTAGTCTATCCTGATAAAATAGGAGTATATTTGTGAGAAGCAAAAATGTAATTTCCTAAGTGAATGCAATGCAGTTCTTCAGTGAAATATCCCCGAGCCGTCACTTGCTGCGTGCACGAGTAACACAGCTTTTGTGGTGGCTTGCTTGTTTGTAAGATAAAACCAGACACATGCCAGTTGGATCTGTTTCTTTTTCTCCCTCCAAGGAATACTCCTCGTACCCCAGCTTCCCTCAGAGCCAGTACTCTCAGTATTACAGCTCGTCCTACAACTCCCCGTACGTGTCTGCCAACAGCATCAGCCCCTCGGCCATCCCCACCTCCACCTACTCCCTGCAGGAGTCCTCCCACAACATCACCAGCCAGAGCACAGAATCTCTCTCTGGTAGGTGCCTCTCTGGTGCTCCAAGCCTGGCAGCCTCAGCCATCTGGAGATATAAATGCTGTCCTCTCGCTGTTGGAGCTTTTTAAATGCGTATTCAAAATGCGTATTTTAAATACGTGTTTTAAATACTCAGGTTTTCTAGCACTGAACAGTTCTTACACAGGGGTTTGGGAAGATATTGGAATGTCCAAGCTCTCTAAAACCATCCTGTGTTGGTTTTGTGAGTATTTGAGGTTTGATCTCCTCTAAGGTAGTACAGAATGACAATGACAATGACATACCAACACCAGAGCAGCACTGAGGGTGGCATGGATGGCCATGAATTCAAAACAAACAGCCATGCTCTGAAAAATTCTCAGTTTCCTCAGTGTCTCATGAAATTTTAGCCCATATCTTTATCAAGGATTATATTCACCTCTTAAAACAACACGTAATATTGTGCATTCATAAACAACATCAAGAGAAAATCCCTCTTTAAAAAATCTACACAAACTGTGTCTAATATGAAAGTTCAAGATTATTTCCATGCCAAAAAAAGGCTTCAAAATTTGCATCCTCTCATTGAATGCCTAATTTTTAAAGTTTCAAAGCTTAAGTAGTTTATGGAATTACTGGTGGATTATGATCCCCCAGTGTCCTGTTCAAGACAAGTCTTCAGATATCACTTCCCTGCTAGTTTTCATTGGCGTGCAATAACATTTATATAAAACACCACACAATTTGTGGATGATCACAGTACACACCCACTGAAGGTCTGCTGACTTAAAAAACAAATCTGAACATCTGTGGTTGCTCTGAAAGAAAAATAAACTAGCATTGTTATTTAAAAAGAAGTGATCACAGCAGAAGTGATCTAAAAGCAGTTGGAGGATTTTCCGTTCCTTAGATCTTATCTCAGCCTTTTTAAGGAAGAATAATTTCTAAAAGGCTTCCTAGGCACAATCCCAGCTTCTCTGAAGAAGAGTATGGTTATTCTAGGAAGTTGCAGAGGCCACAACTTAGCAAGGTGTAAAGAAAAATATGTTTGAAAAGGATTTGTAATGTAAGGTGAGTGAAACCCAGACAGATCTGTGAAACGCAAGCCAATCAAAACAGATACTTTATACATGGGAAGTTTGCTTTTAAGTGTGTCTTCTCAGTTATTTCTAAAATACCATCCTCTGAGAAATGGGGTAAGGCTCAACAGGTTAGTTCTGTGTTTTTAAATAAAAGTTGATGTTCAAGTGTATTTTCAGTCATTCGCATTCATTAATTTTAAAAAAGAAAACAAAACCAAAAAGATTTCAAAAAAAAATTCAGACGTCTGTAATTGGACTTTCAGAAGTCTGTAAATTTCAGAAGTCAAGTAATTGGTCTTCAGTTCTGTTTCTATTGCCTTTCAAATTTCTGTCTTTGAAAAGAATGGGGGGGAGTAAAATTCCAAAAGTTTTTTCTTTCCAGTGAGAATTTTGATAAGGTTTTTTGAAGTGTCATGTCCTTTTTAAAATGTTATATGTGCAGTTTTGGTGATTCTTGAAATTGTTTTAACAAATCGTAGGAATTAAAACTTTCTTCTCTTACACTGTTAGCTGTTGGTGTGAAAAGAGTGAGATTTTCTCATGGTGTTTTCACAGTGCTTCTGTTGCTTTTCCATTAAAAGTTTCATGCTCTAATTACAGTGACAAAATTTAGGTTTACAATGGAATTTCTTTCTCCTAATAGGGGAATATTCAACAACACCAGCAAAGGATGTAGAGACAGACAGACATCACAGAGGGTCAGATGGCAAGGTACGAGCCCGGTCAAAAAGAAGCAACGATCCTTCCCCTACTGCTGACAGTGAGATTGAGGTAATAACTTCAATTTATATTCCTTTGGTACATCCAGAAAGGATGAACAGTTGCCTCTGTTAGCAAATCTTAGAGCAGAATTAGTAATACAACTGGAACCTGCAGGCACGAGTAGTCAAAACAATTGCTCAATTTCTCTGTTATCAACATCTCAAACTATTCTTCATACATACATTTTTTTTCCCTTTGAGCTTTTTGTAAGTCTGATGTTTTGTTCCCCTGACTTGATAGGCAACAGGGGATTTCTGTGGTTGTTAGGAGAGCAGGCTCTTGGGATGGCAGTTCCAAAATTCCTGATGTTTCATTTTGCCTGCTTTCACAAAACATCCAGTCAGTGCTCCAAATGGCTTGAGATCTTAAAAATCTCTAGTCCAACAGGACATATTTCCTGACTGAACCTGTTCTTGCAGTTGCCTAATATGTAACTATATTTCTTTTTTCCACCCCATCTGTCATCACAGCGTGTGTTTGTGTGGGATTTGGATGAGACGATAATTATTTTTCACTCCTTACTCACGGGAACCTTTGCATCCAGATATGGGAAGGTAAAATTTAATTTTTTTAGCATTACCGCTTGTCCAGCCAAATTGCGTCGGGAACTGTGGGGGCAGCTAATGAGCCATCTTTACAAACAGATGCTGCCTGTTTTATTCAGACATATTTGTATAAACGTGTCCTGTGGTATTTCCTCCAAACATGTGAAAATTTAATTTACCTCCCTTTCATGTTGCAAGTAGCCCCCTTGTTTTTCCAAAGTTTGTGTTGTTCAGCTGCCACTGCTGGGATGTTCTTCCAGTGTCTGTCATCTGCAAGGGAGAGCATCCAGCAGCCAGGCTCCATTAACTCCAGCCTGAATAACCTAACACTTCTTTTGTTAGACCAGTGTTTTCTTACAAATCTCAGACAATTTTTTAAGAGAGATTTTGTGTTCCTCTGTCTGGGTTGCTGTGAGGAACTGGCTGTGCTTCCCACATTGCTGCTGAAGCTCACATTTCTAAGGGGGCTTCAGAAACATGTTTAGCTGACCATACTTTAGATACTCTCTTTGAAACACAGGCAATTCCATTTTTTTAGAGAACTGTGGCTGAGCAGCCTGAACTTGGCTGCTAAGGAGAAAACACTGGTTCAGATTTAGTACCATGTGCTTCAATTTCTTCCTAAGGCAGCTTTTTATGATAAACACCTAAGTCACTTTGAATTACAGAATGTCAAGCTCTTTTAAATGGGTAGGAAAAAAGACAATATCATTACCTAATTAAAGGTGGATGACATAGTTGGCAGCTGTTTCCACACATGGCTTTGAGCACTCAGCTTCATCAGGAGACTGGAAAATAACCCAGCTTCTCTCCAGAAAGCAGAAATATTATTTGACATCATTTCATGGCTTTACCAGCTGTACTTTTTTATGATGGTTATAACAAGCTGAAGGTGTAATTAGTAAGATAGATTTATTGTTCACTGTTAGATGTGCACAGTTGTAAAGGATATAAAATGGTGTTTGTGGTGTGGAAGTCTACTGCAGCACTTGGAATGCTGCTAACACTTCTAGCAGCACCCTCTGAAAACCAAGCACGTGTTTCCAGGCAGGGATTTACCCAGAGCCATGCTGTACAAGGTAATTGAAGTGGTGACTTTTCCCAGGGAACATAATGAACGAGGTGTGCACGTGCAGGCTCAGACCTACTGCCTACAAACACCAGAAGGAATTAGGCAGGATCAGGAAACAAACTCAGGGTGTGCAGATCTGCTCTGTGGTTGAGCTCAGCCTTGGGCAGGGGCTGCTGAATTCATGGGGAGAATTCCCTTAATGGGCTGGCTTTGTCCTAGCACAGCACCCCTGAAGCAGATGCCTTCACCTGCACATTTAGGGGTGTAGAGTTGGAATCTGCTGTGTGGGGGCTTCTGTTGGCTGTTTCCTTTATTCTAATTTAGAGAATTATATATTTAGATAATTATTTTGGAAGAATCAATCACCTTCTCTGTTGAGTTATGACAGGTTCCTTGAGAAGCTTCTCTAGAAGGACTCTTTGCTTTGCAGTTCTTCATTTGTTTCATCAGTATTTAATTCCTCAGGACTCTCCTGTAAGGGAAATGGTTTATAATACTTATAAAACTATTATAGGCCAGTGGCTTGATCCAAAGACAACCAGAGGCTTTGGTGGGCTTTGGAACAGACCTTAAACCAAGAGGGAAATACAGCACACTCAGACAGGTTGTCCTGGGAACTGTTAAATAGTAGCACAATTCGAAACTATCAAGTACAGGTGAAGCAGCCAGAGGTTAAGAGTTTCAGAATCTCTTACTTCAGTAGTGTAGGAAGTGTTAATCTCCAAATAAATTAAGTATCAAAACCAAAATTCTCCATAAAAGAATTCACATGCCTGTAATTAGACATGCATGTGCTTATAATGAAATCTCTTACATGGAGATCTTGGTTCACTCTGTCTTTCTTCAGAAAAGGTGTGAGTTTATGTGATCCTGACCACCCTCTGGCCAACATTTATCTCCCACTATTATCCTGTCTGTTGCATTGGTGGACCTGCAGGTGCTCAAAGAATTAGTCTGTAAAGTAGTTCAAGCTGAAGAATAACATCTCTTTCTGGGGTGATTTTTCTTGAAAGATGGGAGCAGGAACAGCAACCACAGCTTCAGAGATTTGGGTCTAAATTCCTGTGTTCTTTAGCTACTAAATCCCAAATGGTTGTGTCTGTTGTCCCTTCATTGGTGATGGCAGCAACAGGCAGCTGTCCAAAAAATGAGGAAAAAAACAAAAGGAAAAAAGAGGGGAAAGAACTCACAAAAAGTCTTGTTATTAATGGTTAAGGCTTCAATGCATATTTTCTGACCTGACTTCATGGGAAAATTCTCTTTGTTTTCTCTGTGGCTCTCAACATACATATGCCCCCCTCAGGGCACTGCAAGTTACTCTCAGGTGTTTAGAAAATACTTTGCCGACAGCACTCATAGCAGTTAAAACCCAAAATTTACTAAAAGTTGAAGCATGAATGAATAGCCCAGCCTAGGCTGCTCCTTTTTGTCCTCTCTCCCCAGACCCTTTCCTGTAGCCCATGGATTGCAGAGTCATCAGAAATTTGGTCTTAATTTCTTTGCCATAGGGTGACAAGAAAAGGCAACTCCCCAGAAGTTGCAGAGGCAGGTAACCCTGGGTATTATGTGCAGGAGGGTTTATAAAACCTGTTCTGCAGCTTTCTGATCACTGAATGGGTACAGAATATTTACCATGTCCCTACAGACCTCAGCAGATGGAGACCCTTGTGGCTTTTTGTGGTGTCCATGGAGCATTTTTAATCCTTTGGTGTGTGTGATGGAGCTCCTGCTCCACAGGAGATGGCTGCAGGCTTGGCCAGGTCAGCAAAGGTTTGTCCCCAGATCATTGACTGAATATAGTGGGGGGAAATGGCTCAAAATCCATAACAGTGCTGCTGGGCTTTCACAGGAGTTGGGTAAAAGTCAGGGGGCTTGTTTGACACAGACTGACTCGTTTGGTGGTAGTAATTCAGAAACAATATGAGGAGACTGCTTGCAGTCCTGTGCCAAAAATAATCATGACTCTATTCCTCTTTCCCCAGCTGGGATATTTGCAAGATTGTTCCATAACCTGTGTTGTCTAAGCCTTAAAATTTCTCAGACTGAAAGAGATGCAGAAGTTTTTGTTCAAGTGTTATACTGTGGTTTCATTCTCATGCTTTTTGAAGAACTGGTATCAAGAAAAAAAGGGAGCAGTGGGAGTGTTGTTTTCGCTAATTTGAGAGAGCTCTGTGAAGCCAGTACTTTTTCTTAGTATTTTGTATTGTTACAAGAATGTGTATTCTTGTTCTGTGTTGCATCCCCACTTCTTGGGATTGAAGTGTCCAATTGACTTGTGATTAAAGTAAAAACTGGAGTTAAAATTAATTTTTATATGCAAGATACTCCAAAATCCTTTAATCAAATGACAAGGATTTTATTTTAATCTGGGCTTAGAGATTTGAACACATAAGACAGTCTAAATTCTTGAATTGTGTTGGATCTTTATCAGCACTTTGACAGTGCTGCTGATACCTGGGAGTTCAGATCTATAAAATTCCATGCAAGAGCCATGTAATTTCTGAGATTGTTCAGCATTTGGAATTAGCTCAAACTAAGAAATAAACACACTGCAAATGTGTAAAGCACATTATGTCCAGGTTTAAAATCATGCAAAGCTCTGGGTGTGGGTTCAGCTTCAGTGGAAGGGATGCGGCTCCGCTGTGTGACTCTGCCCTGTGTGCTTGCTTTATGTGGAGCAGCCTCTCTGCACTCAGTGAGGGCTTGCAGAGAGCCCCAGAGGTGCTTGTTTGAAGCAGGTTTTCTGTGACAGCCACGTTTTTTTAATGCTTTTGTGTTTCAGAAGTGGCAGCATGAGGTTTACTCAAGCCCTGAGCAGACAAGAGATGCCCTCAGCTTTCCAGCCTGTGCAAACATGGGCTTGGCTCTCTGATGAGAGACTTGCAGTCACCCAGGAGAGGCTCCACCAATCATAGCAGGGCCTTTTGGAGAGAGTAGCACAAGTTTCTCCTTGGCCCAGTTGAGGACAGGACATAAATATGATTTTCTAGCACTGGAACAAATGTTATAGCTGCTGTGTGCTGGCTGTGAACTGGACTGTCTTGTTCTCAGCAGAAATGATGTTGTGGATCTAAGAAACCTTATTCCTCAAAAGTTTCACTGGCTGTTACATGTTCTTATGAGAAGCTTTCCTTTGAATGAATTATAATTTCCAATTAAAAAAAAAAAAAGTCATTGAAAAGTTCCTCCTTGGCTCTACTCGAGATCCTTGTAAAACCCTGGGTTAGATTTTTTAATTTCTTTTTTTTCCTGCTTCCCTGGTTTCACTGTTTCAAGTAGCTCGTGCTTTTCCCTGCTTTGTTCTCTCCCAGGACCCTAAAGGCAGGACCTGATTGAAACACCATGGGGATTTAATCAAATCTGCTGGTGATTCATGCTCCTAATGGCCCAGCCTGTCCTTTACTACTTTACAAACTGAGAAGGAATAAAACCCCATTTTATTGCTCGGCTGTTAAAAACTATTTGTAGAAGTTGCTAAGGTTCAAATCAAAAGGGGCCTCCCCTGAGAACTATTAGTTAATTCTGAGTGCCAGGGCATTGCTTTTTTCCCCTCCTCTCGCTTGAGATGTGGCCTTATATCATGACTGCTGCTCAAACATCTGAGAGTTTTCCATTCCTTTGACAAACATGAGCCAAAGTGCTTAAGGACATCTGTTTATTTTATTTCTTTAATGAGAAAACCTTCCAATTTCTTCCTGGCTCAGCTGTGTTTATTTACATTTTGTTAGTCATATGTGTGGGGCACCTTGGGACGTTGAGAACCTGCAGAGGCCTCTGCTGAGGGCTGCTAGCAGGCATCCTGGGCAGAAAGGCAGAATGAGCCCTTCCTAAGGAAAACACAGCCCTTGGAACTCCATAAAATAAATTTTCAAAACAAATAGAGCCTAATTCACTCAGTAGATCATGGATTAAGTCAAGATGAATACAATTTGGAAAGGATTTTCTGAGGAAGTCGGAGATTTTTTTACCCACTGGAGGCTAAACCTTGTGTTTAATGCCTTTTTAAGTTAAATTAAAGAACCATTCAATCACTGCAGGTAATAAAGAAGTCTGTTACTTTAGACATGCTGCTATATCAATTATTTAGCTCATTATTGGAGAGGAGGGAGTAAATAACTCCAGCCATTTGATTGTTTCAAACGTGTGTTTCGGGAGCAGACATCTGTGTTTGTCATCGGTGTGAGGAGCAGCAAAAGCAGATCCCAGCAGGTTGGAGGTGGGCACAGAGATGCTCTGAGCTCCTGGGGATGTAACCCCTTGTCCTGGAGCTTAGGGCAGCAGGAGGGGCTCTGGGCAAGCTGCACACGTGGCATTTGGGGCTGTTAAAGCCCCAAAAGCTGTTTATTTTTGACATAAAATAAATAGCAGAAACAATGCTGGGTTATTAAGCAAGCTCAGGGAAAGGGAAGCTGCTTTGGTTGTATTGGGACTGAAGTTTTAAGGGGGAAAAGTTTGAAAAACCAAGGGGACAGGGCTTTTTTTAGGTTGCTGCATGTGCAGAATATGTCATTGTGCTGAGGGTTACACTCCGTGGTGTGTTTCCACCAAGCTTTCCAGAAGTTTTGTGTTTTTCACAGGGCTATCAAGGGCTTTCATACAGAAATACAGTGACTTTCCTGTGCTGAGGGGAAGGAAATGAAGATTAATTTGGTTTAAATTCCACTCCCTTTTCTGAAATGCATGCCACATAGAGTAAAAAGAAATTATTTGTAGCTTTTTGGTCATGAACCTTTTGTATTACTAAATAAAAATAATTCCCATTTATCCTCAGGCATCATGGCCCAGCTTTTAACCTGTATTTAAGAACATATTCCCACAGGACTGGAATCCACTTCAGGCTTGATGGGTTCAGACCCTGGATAAATTAGTGTGGTCCTTGCTGCCTGTCCCCAAGCATAGTTCATTTCCACAGGGAGGAGAGACTTTCCACCCTCTGTGTGACCCTAAATGTGAGATTTAATGACCTGTGTGCCCGTTTGGTTATTGGAATAATTTCCAACCATATGTGAAGAGACATGACAGTAAAAGGAGTTGTTCAGTAGACAGTAAGAACATTTAGAAGTGCCCCTAAAATCACAGGAAGGGTGAATATGAAAGGGATCTGAAGAAAAGGGATTCAGCTACATCTGCTCTCCATCGTGGCCTTCCCACAAGGTCACACTGTGCTGTCTTATGACACTAATCATTTAAATTCAGTAAATTGTCCAATAAACCTGGATGTATCAATGCTTTTATAAACAATGTCTTTATTTTGGTGGGGAAAAGTTTGGACCCTGAAAAACTGAGAGGTTCTGTTTGAAAAGGGATGGTCCTTTTCAAAAAAGCCTGAAGTGGAGTCCCTTAAGTTAATCACTTCTGAAAATGGCTTTTGGGTCCTCAACTACTTTCCTTACTTTAAACAACTTTTCTCGCAAATACTCTCACTGGGAAAGCTCTGAGAGGCTCAGTCTGCTGTAGCCTGTGTTATTAAAGAGATAAAATTGCAAGCTGAGCTACTTAGGTGTAGTTAGTAAAAGAGTGAAATGTGGTTTTTTTCCTGAAAAAGACATGAATTTACTTGAACTAGAACTCATGCACATGGTTAGTTTCCCATTATTCTGGGAAAGTCTTGTTCGTGTCTCAAATTTTGATCAAGGTATAAAATGTTACAATGAAAGGATGATTATTCTCACAGACTTTTTTTGTTCAAACATGTGGCCCTGGTATTTCTATCTTTGAATTTTTTTTGTTATTATTTTTTTTTATGCTACCAACCAAGCTGGTCCATTTTCCAGGCGTTTCCAAGTAATTAAACTCAATTAAAACTATTAAATTCTTTCTTTTGGTGACAACTTTGTTATTAACAGATAACCACAAGGAGGAGATTTAACTTGGAAGGCCCTTGATTGTATCCTAATCCGTCTCTCACCTCTGGCTGACACCTGTGGCACATAAACCCCATAGAATAGGAGTCTGCTGAACACTCTTAATTAATACTTTCTTCCGTGTAGAAAAGTAATTATTTGCTCACGGCATAAATAGGTATTTGGCAGGGATTTAAAAGGACTGATTAGTTTTAAATGCCGGGGCTTTATTTTGGTGGGGTTTTTGAGGGAGTGATGGTGTCTGAATGCAGGATCCAGGCTCAGGATGACTTTGTGCTGACAATCCCAATGTCGAGGTAATTGTCACGTTGCCGAGGAGAGCAGAGTCAGACAAGAAGCAGATTTGTTATCAGTGTCAGAGGAGCCAGCTCTGCCCCTGTGCTAATGGCCTGCAAGTCTGAACAGGGAACCTGCAAGGCAGAGCCTGGAGAGGGTTTTGGAGCCAGGGCTGGAGAGACCTGCACTGAGAGATTGCCAGAGATAAACCTGCTCTCTGCTTCCCTCTTCCCTCCAGAGTGCAGGAGGGGAGAGCTGGCTGTGGGCATGCAGCCTGGACCAGCTGCAGGTGCTAACAAATACAGGGCTTGTAGGGCATACTCTAGGGCAGGGAGAAGCAGTGTGTGAGAAATCAGTGTTCCAGGAGATCTGGGGGAAGGTGGTTTTAATGCAGAGCCTTTGGGATGGTGCTGGGGATGCAGTTTGTGTAATTTAAAGGTGGTTTTAATGCAGAGCCCTCTGGGATGGTGCTGGGGGTGCAGTGTGTGTAATTCAAGGGTGGTTTTAATGCCGAGCCCTTTGGGAGGATGCTGGAGGTGCAGTTTGAGTGTAATTCAATGCCCCAGGGCTGCTGTGGAGATAGAGCCAGCACCTCTGGCAGTGTGGGCTCCTGGAGGGGCTCTGGGGACCAGCACAGTGCACACTGCAACATCCTGGCAGCACTTAAAGCTGATTTGGGTGTGCATGCCCATTCTGCATTCCCTTTGCTCTGATAAATACAGAGTAGTGGGAGTTTGGTGTGGTGTGAGCAGATCTGCCTTCCCACTGCTGTCATAGGGAAATATTTGCTTGCTCAACTCCAGTTTTCATGGAAATTGTCTTCAAGATAAACTGAAGGCTGTTCAGCAAGGTCCTTTTAGCAATCTTCTGTCATATTATTACTTGAAACAAAGGTTAAAAATGAAAACTGAAACAGAAATTAATTTTAGGTGAGGTATTAGTAGCTTGGAGGACATAACTGAACTCAAATTGTAATATTTAAAACATAATTCATTTCAAATGTAGAGAACTACTTCAAGAGTTAGAAATAGTGCATGCAAGTGGCCAAACTAAGAGCAACACTGGCAACAAATGTGTGAGCTTGTGCCACTGGGATATGAAAGAAAATGAGCTCCTTGCTGAATGGGTGTTTTAGTCTTCCTTTACAACACACAGGCTGCTGCTGCCCATGTTTTCCTCGAGTAGGAATATGTACTGAACAGGCAGCAAAGTTCCCCAAAGCAAGTGGATGTGGAGGATGTGGAGCTGGCAGTGCGTCACTGGGAGTGGAAATTATCTCGCTCACAAGGGGTGGCCATTGCCAGCAGTGACAGCAGCCCATCAGAAACAGCAGGGACATGTCCAAGGATGCTCTTTAGAGAAAACATTTCTGAGCAAAATGTTGAAAAAGGACTTATTCTTTGTATGTTTTGATCCCTTGTTGTTTATGAAGCAGCAGTAGGGACTGGGGGCTTTTCTACCTCTGGGTTTTCTCAAGGTGTGCCCTGAGGAGAAATGGGCAGCTCTGAAACTGTGACTCTGGTCTTTGGAAGTGGGAGTGGAGGGTGTGTTGAGAAGGAATGAATAATCCAGAATGATCCCTTCCCTCCTGATGCTTGTCTCCCCCAGGTTTCCATGGGAGGATCAGGAATGCTGGGTCTGAGCACCGGGGCTTTGCACTAAAAGTAATTTGTGGGGCTGTTACATTCTGACCCCAAAGGAAACTCCACCAATGGAGCATGGCAGAGATGAGGCATGTGGGGATACTCTGTGCTGCTGTAAGTTTTATTTACAAAAGGAGTTTATTGCCTCTTTTGCACCCCTGCCTCTCACTGTCCTTGTTTGTGAGAGCATGACTCTGAGATTAGCACAGGGAGGACCTCGCTCTTCTAAAGTTACTAAACAAGCACTGAGGACTGAGTTTTTAGATTAATCTGTTTTCACTGCAAAAAGTGGTTCCTGGAGGAGATTTGATTTCAAGCTGTCTGTGGTCCTTGGGCTTCCCATGCATCAGGAGGCCTTGGCTGGAGGTGTTAGTGAGGAACTCGGTCCCAGGGCTCCTGGGCACACTTTTCCTACAGCAGGATGTTAGCAGGGATCCCTGGGAACTTCCCATTGCTCTGCTGAGCCCACACTGCTCCTGCATGGGCACCACTGGCAGCACAGAGATGTCCTGTGGTGGCACAGGGTTTCTGTGCCCAGGAAGAGCACTCCTCCATCAGCATCTTCACACAAATTCCATAATCCTCCTTCTGATTATTTACACACTGTACAGAGAATTTGGATATGCCAATCTCATTTTGGTGCAGCCTGATTTTCCTGTTTATTCCTCCTTGAACTGACAGCTGTAGGAGCTGTGTCTTTCCTCGGTGTGGGCACAGTCTCTGGGACTGGTGCTTCTGGATGCTACAGCACTGCACATAAATAACTGCAGGAGGAACTCTGGCCTCGTGCCTCTGGACACCTCTGTCACTCTGGGAGTGCTGCTTGGCCTTACAACTTTATCAGCCTCTTTAGGACTTGGAATTGTGCCTTGCTGTGGAAGAAATGTCCACACTGTGGAGGCAGTGGTGCCAAATAATTTCCCCAAATGACTTCCCCTCTGGGTGGTAAAGTGCATTTTTCTGTTTTGTTTTCATTCCATCATGTTCTGTATCTCAAGAGAAAGATTTTTTTTTTCCCCACCCCCCCTCTCATCTACAGTTTGGTTTCCATATTGTTTAGTTAAAGAGAAGGTAACTTCATACACTGTGGAAATGTTTCCTACTCCCCATTAGTGATTAATACCAATAAAGCCAAAATGAAACTTAGAGGATAAATGACAGATAGTAACCAATGAGATTTCCTGGAAGAGTTTTAAAAGCTAATGATCCTTGAAATGTATAAAAATAAATTGCTTCATTAAAAACCATTTTACAAAATAATTTCTTCCTAGCAGCATATTTTCTTCAAAACAGTTCCCCCGTGTAACTACACCTGGGCAGTAAAATTTGATTCAGTGCTGCTCCTATGGGGCCACAGTGAAATGCCCTGGTTATGTCTGTGTCCCTGTGCCTCATCAGGGGAGCAGGTTTGGGGCTGAAAATGAGAGACATGTTCAAGGCAGGCTGTTGGACTTTTTACTTTGTGCCCTTGTTTGTGGGGCAGCAACAAGAATGTTTAAAGGTGAGTGACAGAGTTCTCTGTAATGGTCACAGGGCTGGTGAGTCACACATGGCTGCAGCCACAGCCATTCTGCTCTAATTAAAGAGAACTTCACCAGGAATGTGCAGTAATTAGCTTGGTGTGTAGTGCACCACCGTGTCAGCAGTGTCTGCCACAAAGGTTGATGGAAATGTGCTCACCCTCCCTGCACTGTGCTCCCTGTTAGAGCTCCTCATTGCTGTGCTGTCATGCAACAGCAGGAGCCACAGAAATCTGCAGAGAATTAGAGCAGAGGCTCTGTTTGACTGGGTGGGTTTCCTCCGTGTGCTGAAGTCACACACCATGCTAAAGCAAGGCAGATTTACACATCAAAATGAGATCCCTGACCTACTGAAGATGAATTAACAACAAAAAGAAAATTCTGTTGTGGGAATGTGGGCTTTTTCCAAGTTGTCTGCTGCTGTTCAGTTTGAACAGGCACAATGCTTTTGTGCTGTGACTGTTTATCAAATTAAATACAGATTATTTTACTTCTGGTTTTGAGCTGTTTGATAAATGAGAAAATACACTGCTGGTATTTGCATCAATATGTTCCTGTGCTCTTGCTGTGGATTTAGGAGCAAGGCTGGTTGTCTGCAGGCAGAAGGGGTGGTTGGCTGCTTGGTGGGGCAGTGAAGTGACAGCCCTTCCACAGGCTCAGTGCTGCCTCAGCTGGGAAAAACATTGATTTTCTAGGGTGAATTAACCAAACTCACTTAAGCAGAACTGCAGGTATCACCATCCTTCTCCAGGGGAATTCTCTAAAGGTTTTGTCACTGGGTGTGAGAAAGTTCGCATGTCCTTATGCAGGTGCAGGAGATATTTCAGAGCTGCCAGCACGTGCATCTTCACATTCAGTGGTTTAAAAATGCCACAGGCAGCCAGAGCTTCTGCACCTTGTCCTTCCCTTCCAGGAGGCAGTTTGGGATCCTGGGAGGGGCTGAATCAGACCCACAGGTGTTTGGGAGCACAGTCAGGGGCATTGGGAGCATTGCCATTCCCAGCACCAGCTGCAGTGACAGATGAACCTGTCCTGAATTTGTGCTGTGTCTTGTATTCTTTTCTTTACCTTTTTTTTTTTTTTTTTTGTAAATTTTGTGTTATTTGGTTTTTTAAGCAATGCTGTTATTTGGTGTTGCTGCCGTTGGGGCTGCAGTTGAAGCTCTGCAAGGCTGCTGCCCTGAGCAGCAGTAGTTGTATTGGACAAGGATTTTACTGTGTTATTTAGGATGGAGCTGTTTTAACCCTGCTGAGGCTGGTAAATAAGTAGGCAGCTTCAGTGGGGATGGAATTGTTGGTTTGAAGGACAAGTCAGGAAAGAATCACCCTCTGCATGTTGTGTTGCTGGGTAATACCCCCAAACCAGTCACTAATGATGCTACTGGAAATCAATTTTTTGTCTAACCTACTGAAGCAATTCTTGCATAGTTTCAGGTGTTTAAAGGAGCTTTGTATCATCTGAGGTGTGTGGGCTCTCAGTGGTCAGGGCGAGTCACAGACATCCTTCAAAGAACAGAATTTGTTTATCTAGGAGAGCAAAAGAAAGGATGGGAAAATCATGTTAATATTAAAATACACTTGGGAAGTAAAATTACTTTAATAAATGTATCTTAAGAAATAGGAATTTGTAGATCCTGGGTTTGGTCTAAGATCTCCCACCCCCACATCTATTCCCCAAAAAAGAAAATCAAAGTGAATGGAAAAAACCTGATTTTCCCCTGACAGGACACCACAACCTCTGTGAGGATAGGTCTCATGATGGAAGAAATGATCTTCAACCTTGCAGATACACATCTGTTCTTCAATGACCTGGAGGTATGTGGCTGTTTATTTTATTTAACATCTTTCTCTGTGATCATGTGCATGTGGTCTACAAATTTGGGGAGGTTTGGCCAAGAAACTTTTTATTGTTGACCCCAGAGAGGTGGACCGTAGTTGGCTTACTGGAAGCATCACTTTGACACTTCCATTCTGTTCAGGATTTCTTTTTTTCTAAATAGTCAGTTAACAATAATGACTTTTTGCAGGTTTATTAAATTCTTAAATTTACTAAATTTAAGAATTTCCAGGTTTATTAAGTTATTACTAAATGTAATAATGAGGATATTGCTGCTGCTTCTCCTGAAATTTGCTGTTTAATAATTTTATTCAGCTAAATTGGCATAGATCCTATGGGGGCAGGCAGCAATTTGCTGTGAGCCAAAGCAGAGGTTTTGAAAATGTTGCTCTGTTTTGAGGAAGATTTTGCACAGACAGAGCAAGAGGTTCTGCTCAGGATCAGGAATGTGCAGGATGAAACTGTGGGAGTTCCAATGTAAAAGACCAAGAGGAAGAATTTTTCCTGCTGGTGACATGGATAGACCTGACTCTCTCTCATACAAAGCAAAAACCCTTTAGAGTGTGTGGTAAAAGCAGGCAAGGTGGTGCTGGCAGGGTGCTGAGGAGCAGCAGGGGTGGAAATGTGCTGGAATTTGCATCCAGAGCACTCAGCTGAACGGATCAGCACAGTGATGAGGTGGGGATGGAGCTCTGGGCACCTGGAATCAAAACCCTGCTTGGAGGCATTTGGAGAAGCAAAACCTGGCATCCCTGGGCAGACTTCTGTGGGTTTTTTATTGTTTTTTTCCCCTTCACTTGAAAAAGAAAGAATTTGTTTCTGTGCCAGATGAAAGGAGAGAACTTTTTCTGTGCCCGAGGAGTTGAGTGGGAATTTGTGGTTCCTCCAGGGCTGGGTTGCAGTGTGGTCCCCTCTGTCAGGGCAGGCACAGCCTCTCCTGCCCCTGGCTCCTGCAGCCCTGAGGTGTCACTTGCTGGGAATTGTTGTTTCCTTTCAAAGACAAGCACCTGAACTGACAGATTTTTCCTCTTTCAACTTTTTTCATAGAGGGAGTTTGTGATGAGGGCACGGAAAGTACAAAGTAAAATCTTTCTCTTAGGGATAAAAAATATAGAGCTCCTCTTTGGGAGCCCAGGGCATTATTTAAGTAGTGATAATATTTGCTACAGAACCATCACCTTTCACCCATCAGATCTCAATTTGTGATGCAGCAAAGCTCCATGTCCTGCACTGTGACCCTACAAAACCCCTCTACCTTTTAGACTTTTGCAAGTTTTAAAATAAGTTTTCTCCTTTTTCACTTACTGCCCTAAAATTTTAAATGAAGCAGCAAATTGTCTGGCCTTTGTCAAATTGTGTACATTTGTCACTCAGTAACAGCTCTGGGCACTGGTGGTTTGGTTTTAGCTGAGCTTTTTCAATGAAAAATTGATGGATGATGGAGAATTAAAGAAAAGTAAATGTGCCTTACAGAATTTTACTTTCCAAAAAAGCCATGTCAGTTTGGAAGAATATGCAGCAACAATCACCCAGAGTTACCCACCCTACTCCTTCATTTAGGATGATAAATAAAAGCCACCTTTGTGTATTCACAGAGTGGTATTTAAGGATCATACATCACTGAGTACTGGGCTTAAAAAATGCAGTGAATGACATCCTTAAAAATGAAAAAAGGATTTGTGAAACCCAGCAGAGGAATAGATTCAGTTGTGGCCCCACAAGCATTTCCATGTACATTAGCACCATCATGTGGTGCAGTGCAGGTCTGTACCACACGAAATGAGCTGGAATTGCTCAGGGCAGAAACCATTTCTGACCATTTCTTGTGCTACAGCTGAGAGAGCAGGGGGAGAGTTTCCCACCTGAAACCACAGCAGGAATTCTCTGAAACACAAAAATGCTTCTCTGGCACAAATCCAGGTTCAGCCATTCTGGGGGGTCCAGCAGACTGGAATAACCAGAGCATGGCTGGCCCAGAACTGACAGTGGAACAAGGGGAAAGAGGGGAGAAATGTCACCCATCCTTTCCAGAGAGGCAGGCTGGACAAGGAAATCAATTCCCTTGCCTTAGCACAGGGGAATGGTTTGTTCTGCTGGCTGCAGTTTGCAGTGCTGTGCAGAGGAGAAGGTGCTGCCAGGGTGCAAAGCCCTCCTGAAGCATTCCCAGGAAGTGCCTGATGAGGACAAAACATTTGTCCATAGGTACAGCAAGGTTTGCACAGCCCTTGGTGGAATTTGTGTGATCCTCCTTAGTCTGGTGAGGATGTGATGTCACCTGGCAAAAAGCTGGCTTCAAAATGTGAGGGAGGAGCCTGAACTGGAATGTAACCAAAAACAACAACAACAAAAAAATATTCTGAAACTCTGGTTAGCCAGGGCTTTATCTTTTCTTAGGATCTGCCCAGAGGGGATTCAGGTAATTGTTTCCTGGATGCATTAGCTGAGTGCATTTTGGCTGTGCAGTTCCATTCAGGTGGAGCTATTCAGATCCATCCTCTGTCAGTGCTGCAGAGCAGTACAGCCAGGATCCAGCTGATTCACCCCAAAACTGGGGGTGGTTTTGGCATCACTAGTCCCCAGGGCAGGGGGTGACTGCAGAAGTCTGAGACTCCTACTGAAAACTTTCAGTCTTTTTACAGAAAGGGATTCTCTGTCAGCAAGTCCTATAGGCAAGTGAAATCCCTGCAATGTGCAAGTGTGAGCCCTGCAAGGTGTTTGCACAAAGATCATGCTGCAGAGTATATTAGCAAATATTCACCTGACAGCAGATATTCTCCCTCTCTGCTCCCCTTTCTAGGGAAACGGAGGAGAAAATAACTTACCCAGTGTTAAAGATCACAATGAAGCTAAAATACAAACTCTGGGCTTCCCAGGGTTGTGCTTCTTTTCCCATCTGCCTTTTGTTCACAGCACAATGCTGGCTAAAGAGCAGCACCTTCCACCCAGCCCCTCTGTGGATATTATTGTCCAGCTGTCTGGAAAACAGGTATTAGGAGCAGGAGGACTGACAGGGGGATGAGGAGCTGACAAACAAGGGGATTAGTCTGTGTTTACAGGTTGCTGCCTTTGGGAGCCATCCCTGGAGGTTTTGTGTTCTGGGGAGTGTTAACCCCTCCTAATGAGGGATGCAAACTCCACTGATCAGTGAATCCATGAGATGTTTGAAACTCTCTAGCACAGCCCTGACCCCCAAATAGACTGTGTGGGCCTTTGTAAGTTGTTTTTATACCTGCATGAGATATCCAGGGGGATGTGGGGGATAACAGAAGCAGCTCTCAGGAGCTCTGTATTTCACAAGGAGGCAGCAGAGGCTTGCTCCAAGCCCGCAGTGCCATTTAAAACAGCTCAGGCTCCTCTAAGTGTGGCTGCTCCCACCTGGAGGCAGCTTGTGCAGCACCCAGAGATATTCCAAGAGTAAAACCAGCTCAGTGCCCAGAGCTGCAAGGGCTGGCTGAGGGCTCACACACTTGTGTGAGGTACAGGCTGTGTGTGTCACACACCATCCACCTGAGATCCCAGCTGAAGAACCAGCAGATGTGAAACCTGGGCCGGGTTTCCTTGCTGCCATTGCAGCACCCTCCTCCTTTCAGGAGCTGGGGTATCTCAGTGTGGTGCTTCCCCTCTCACTGGGATGCCAGGGCAGCCTGCAGGGATGCAGGAGCAGCCTTGAGCAGGGCTGGAAGGAAGGTGCAGGCTGTGGCTGGGGTAACACGAGAGGCACAGCTATGAGGTAGCGTCTCAGGCAGTGTTGTCAGGGTGTTTTATTAACCCAGAAATGTGATAGCTACTGTTGTCACACTGCAGTGTACAGAACAATCCATTCAGAAACGAGAAAAGCAGATCCCTGCACAAATGCCTTTCTCCTGACTTCATGCAGTGGTGCAGCTGGGGTGCAGTGGGCTGACCCAGCGTGTGCACAGCAGCTCTGGGGCTGGAGGAGAGGGGTGCCAGCTGGGATCTGCTGTTCAGCTGCTGGGCTGCAGTTATATACAGCAATATATACTCCAGGGATGGGGTGATAAGAGGGCTGATGAGATGAGAACAAGATGCAGTTGTGTGTCCTTTTGAGAATTATCTAAAATGCTGCAGAAAATCTCATTAATATGGACAATAACTATCTGTCATGTTTTACTGTTGACAAAGTGTTTGGTTACTTGTTTGAGAATTTCTTTTTTCATTTTTTGAAAGGGGCTAGTTTAAAGTAATTAATCAAACTCATCATTGTGTAAGGAAGGTAAAACAAATTCTGTGGTTTACAGAACACAGCAGTGGTGAAGACTTACTGCACCTTGGTTAGCTGCAGTTGTTCTGACTTCACAGTTCTGTGGTACCAGCTGTCACAGCTTTTAAACTCTGTTGAAAAATCAACCAAAATAAAATATACTATTCACCAGCTTGCAGGCTTTCCGTTCTGCTCTCACCCGTAAGGCTCATGGAGAAAGGAGAGTTAAGGTGCAGGGGGAACTTCCCAATTTTTCTTTCTAATCTTAATGCTGAGACTGGGAACGAAACCAGAGGAATAACATTTCTCACATTTTTGAGGCAGGGCCTCCCCCATTGGAACAATGAGGGATTTTGGAAGATAAGATCTCGAGCACATACTCGATGCAGGCTGAGCTCCAAGTGTATGTTCTGGTTAAATTTCCTGTGCACAGATTTCCTCATTACTGACACACATTATTCCTCAGCTCAGGCTGTTTGTTGCCTTCAGTGTTTCAGCCCAGCTTTCCTGCACATCAAAGGCAGCTCAGAGCAAACTGGGAAAACACCAGCAGGACAGGCAGGACAGGCATCTCTGGAAATCTCCCTGGGACACATCTTCTCCCCTGTAATTATGTGGGCACACACCTCCTGTCCAGAGCAGTGGGGAAAGGCTGCCAAGTCTCTGCCTTATCATGCATACAGAGCAGAAAAAACTCAGCTTTCCTGGCTAAATCACAAGCATCTCCATAAGGATGTCTGCATAAGGAGTTCCACTCTCTGTGTAATTCAAGAGTTGTGCCCTTAGATAACAGCAGATCTCACACACACTCTCTGTCTGTTCATATTTTGTGCAAGTGCTATGTGATACTTGTTGCTAACAATTAATTGGCTGGACTTACAATACTAGCAAATTGTAAGATTTTATCTCCTTGACATTAAAGTAATCTTGCATTACATTATTTCAGATTTTTTCCCACAATATTTACTCACTATTGTATTTTTTTTCATCTGTCTCCTAGGACTGTGACCAGATCCATATAGATGATGTCTCATCAGATGATAATGGTCAGGATCTAAGGTATGGGGTGTCCCAAGCTGGAAGCTGCAGGACAGGCAGTCCCAGCCATTTGGAAGTAGCAGGGGGCTGGTCAGAGATTCTCAGACCTGCACTGTCTCCCCTCCTGGCTCCATGCTGTCTGCATTCACTGAGCACACACAAGTACAGAATCCCCTCTCTCACATTGTTGTGTCTGTGCCTTCTCTCAGGCCCTGATTATATTGAGATTTGGACCATTCTGGAAAATATATCTAAATTAGGTTGAGCTCCAGTCAGACCACAGCAGGTTCATATATGATTTAACCAGAGAATTGTCACAGCTGTCACCAAAATGCTTCAAAACCAGACTGAAAGGTTTCCCACTATCCAATCTGTAGTGATGGGCTTAGTAGAGAGGACTTGGACTTTCCCATGCCAGATCCTTGTTGAAACTTTCATCCAAATTGCACCAAACATTACCCTTACCTGTGTGAGTTGGGTCATCATGTTCATAGAAACTTCTGTACAATTCCATCTGTTTTTCCCAAAGTGTTGCCTGCAGAGCAACAAAAGGAAAAGAATGAAATGTGCAGAGCTCATATTGAGCTTTGCAATTAGTGGTTTTACGGATGATTATTTGAGAAATTGATGCAGGAACAGAACATTTTTTTAGATCTGTGCTGCTAATTGTGCTGAAGATGAACTTCAGTTCTGTACAGCGTGTCCTGTGTGCGCCTCTTGTCCCCACATTTCTTTTCAGCCCTTTCCCCTCCCTGCTGGCACTGTGCAGGCTGTAATTGCACTGACCTCTCCCCTTGCCTCCTGCAGCACGTACAACTTCTCTGCAGATGGCTTCCACAGCTCCAGTGCCAGCGCCAACCTGTGCCTGGGCTCGGGCGTGCACGGCGGTGTGGACTGGATGCGGAAATTGGCGTTCCGCTACCGCCGGGTCAAAGAGATGTACAACACCTACAAGAACAATGTGGGGGGTGAGTGCCACTGCCCAGGCCCCAGCAGGCCTTCACTCTCCCAAAAACTGCAGAGCCTCTGGGGCCATCTCTGGAGGAGGTGCAGGAGCCTCATGATGTGAGTGCTTCATGGTGAGCTGAGCAAGCGCCCCCGCAGTCACCCTGAAATGGGGATCTGTGCAGGGCTGTGGGAGTCACACTCAAGTACCTGGTTAGTGGCTTGAGAAAGACTCAGATCCCAGTATGGGGGTTTGTTTTGTAATTTATTTGGCAGGAAAGCAACCTTCTCCAATTTTCCAGAATGCTCAGCAGGCAAGCAAACAGTTCAAAACTAAATATGCCCTTTTTTTCTACACAGCATGTCTGGTTGCTGCCTGAAGGCTTTCTTGTATTACAGCTACTCGTTTTTAACTCCCCTAAAACAATACCAGAAATCAGGATTCCTTGGGTTCCTTCATCTCACCTACTTCCAGACAGTTCTTCCAAGAGGCTCTCAGCTTCCTTGTCAGTACCTCAGTGCAGGTTTCCCTCTGACTAGGAAAAGAAAGAAGCAAAACTCAAAGCATCACCACAACTTGTTTATTGGTTAGAGGACAAGTCTACCCTGCATGCACTGGAAATGGGGCATGGCTTTTCAGGACAAACAAAACCATCCTGGCCTCAGGTGTGTCTCTGGCCAGGTCACTGCCCACTTTACACAGCCCTTCATCTTCTTGCTCACTTCCCATGCAAGCTTTATGCTCACTCCAAGAAAGGTGTTCCAGGGAGGTCCTGCTGTGTGTGCTTGACTGAACCATCCCAGCAGAGGGGAAGGAAGCTGAGTTGCAGCAGCAGAGGATTGTGCAGCAGCTGAGCCTCAGAGCTCAGGTGACATGGCAGTGACAAAGGGAGGCAGCGGCACCAGGGCCAAGAGAGGGGCACTGGGAGAGTTCAGAGCGCAGGCAGGTGCCCTTTGGCATCCCCATGCAATTCCCTCTCTGTGCTTTCCCTGCTTGCAGGTTTGATAGGAGCTCCTAAGAGGGAGACCTGGCTGCAGCTGAGAGCAGAGCTGGAGGCTCTGACTGATCTCTGGCTCACCCATGCTCTGAAGGCCCTGAATTTGATACATTCCAGGTAAGAACAGCTCCAGGAATTGCCTGTGGGTTTGATCCAGGAGCTCCTCTGCTTCCCTTGTTTTCCCCCTCTAAACAAATTGGGACACATTTACAGGGCTTTGCTGGCCAAGCCTGTGGGAGGCCAGTCTGCACGTTTGCCAGGCTGAATTATCAAGGGTTGGGGTGAGCTTGGGATGGGGAACTGAGAAAAGCAAAAACAATCCTTGTCCTTGCCTTTCCTTGGCTCCCTCAGCCATGGCTCCATTTTCAGGTTTACAAAAGAGGAGAGGGAAGAGCCTTTCTGTCCCTGAACATGCTCACTCACAGAACCCAGCATGTACATCACCACATTGTGTTTCAATTCCCACCAAAGACATCCTGGCAAGCTTGCAGTAAGGCTGCATCACTGCTGCTCGTTTGGTTGATGTTTTTTTCATTCTACTGAGCTGATCAAAAGACATTTCTGGTTCTCACATTATCTCCCTCTGGCTGCGAAATTCCAGTGGCAGGAAGGGTTTGCTTCCTACTGCCTTTCAGTCCAGGATGAAAGAAATAAACCCAGATTTCTAATAACTTCTGTTTCCTAGGCCCAACTGTGTAAATGTGTTGGTCACCACAACTCAGCTGATACCAGCTCTGGCTAAAGTGCTTCTCTATGGGCTGGGCACTGTCTTCCCCATTGAAAATATTTACAGTGCAACAAAAACAGGTAAGAACAAACTGACTGAGGCCTCACCTAAGGCTGGCTGAAGTTTTGTCCCTAAGTCATGCAATGAGTAGCTTTATTTTTAGCTCCCTACTTACAGATGTCTAATTCACATCCTGACTCCCACACTTAACCTTGTACAGACTGCAGGGGGAAAAAAAAGAGTCTCAAAAACACTTCTCAAGTGTCTCCAAGGGGAAGTGAGCCAGATATACAGAAATGTAGCCACCCTATGGAGCACTGACTGCTTGTGGGATGGCCAGCTGCACCCAGCTGGAAGGTTGGACCTGTTACAGAAACACTTTTTGGATCCTCGTGCTCTTGCAGAGGGGTCAAGTGTGCTGAATGAGCTTTGTGAGTAATTTGTACTGGTAGGGTTGGCTTGGGGCGTCTTTGTGTTCTGTTCTTTCTGGTGTGTTTGAACCTCTGAGGATTGCATTTTCATGTTTTTACTGCAACCAGAATGAACAGAAGAGGGCTCTGGAGACTGAATGCCACCAGTGTCACATCATTCTGCCAGCTGGTGGCCTAAGCAGGGCACCACAGGCACACAAAGCTCACAGAAACCTGGCAGCAGGTCCTTGGCTGGCAAACAAGTGCCAGTGACTGTCATGAGATGGAGAGGATCTGCCTCAGAAGAAGATCCAGTTTGAAAAGAAAGCAAAGAGTGCTGCAGCCAGTTCAGTTAGGGGATAACTCCAGATCCTGTGCCTGAATATTAGCTCTGCCTGTGGTGTGTGTCCAGCTAAAAAAATGTATCTTCTCTTGTGTTACCCAGGGAAAGAGAGCTGTTTTGAAAGAATAATGCAGAGGTTTGGAAGGAAAGCCGTGTACATTGTAATAGGAGATGGTGTTGAAGAGGAACAGGGAGCAAAAAAGGTACAGTTTGTGGATGCTATGCTGGATTCTTCCAAGTTTTGATTGCAATAACTCTTTATTTAAGAATACAATGAAGCTCCCTCCATTTGAAGCTTACCATTTCTTAATATGTAAAATCCTCAACAATCACCTTGTCAGAAATTCCATACTCTAAATCCCCCCAGCTTTGGCAGCTGGTACAATATTTCAGGTAATTGCTGTGTCACATGTTCCAGGAATCATTCTTGCTTAATAAGGATGGCTGTAAAGACATGTAAAGGGAAATTCCTGAGTGTGACCTCAGATGAACAGGCAGAGTGAATTTCTGATCTACACATGCTGATTTGTAAATTCTAACTTGTAGGAATTAGTTTTGAATTACTTACTAGACTATGCCTATATCCATACATGTG
This sequence comes from Ammospiza caudacuta, assembly GCF_027887145.1. NCBI lineage: Eukaryota > Metazoa > Chordata > Aves > Passeriformes > Passerellidae > Ammospiza > Ammospiza caudacuta. Next base: position 11,440,357 of record NC_080607.1, read on the forward strand.
TTTGTATTTGTGACTCATTGAGATCATGAGTGTAACTTCATTATGGCAAATACCAAAGGGCTTGTACAGAGTTGCTGCCTTCATCAACAACTTCTGGATCAATGTGATTAATTTCACAAGCAAAATGAAATTAGAAAATTGTACTGAGTACAAAGAACATAAACTGCAAAAGCAGTGTGATCATGAATAATGAGAATTGGAACAGCCAAAATTTTCATTTCCTAAACTTTAGAACAGAAACATGCCTGGAACTTCCATTTATTTGGCTATACAGGGCCAGGAGTACAATTTGTTAATGGCAAACAATATTTGCAAGATATCTTTGTGTATCCTGGGTCCTGTGTTCCTGAGGTGTCTGGAGAAATGTGATGGAGGTGCCTTTGCTCCAGGAGCATTGCACATGAGTTGAGGTGCAGGAACTGGCTGAATGAGCTCCATCTTCAGCAAACTTTAATTTTTTAACAGGAATACAAATGCTGTAGCTCAGGTGATGTTGAACTATTCTATCACAGGAGCTCAGCTGTAGAGCTGAACCTTGTGCTAGGGGGCCTGGTGTCTCATTCTCACTGCAAAGACTTTCCAAGCAAATTTGAGTTGCCCAAGCCTAGTAACAAAGGGATCCCAGAAAATAAGGTGGGGTGCACATGTTCTATCCCCAGAACTGAATCTCAGGTTATCTTCAAAGCAGCAGAAACCCAGTTTTTTTTATAGTGTGTTTTTCTGGCCAGTGGAAGCATCAGTATCTGCAGCCACCTTGGAAAACCACCTAAAACTGCAGATGGTTGTGCAGCTCAGGAAGGGTTAAGGAGCTGTCACGAAGAGCCCAAATGCAGGGCTGGGGCTGAAGTGACAATGGCCTGCTGCTCCTGGCAGTTCAGTGCCACACTTCAAAGGCAGAGGGTCAGCGACAGGGGTGCATCAAAGGCTGCAGGGGCTCCTTTCAGCAATCTCCTCTGCTGGGATTTCCAGGGCCTCCTGCCCTGGCCAAGCAGCTCAGCCATTAGCAGAGCACATTCTTTGCTGGGCTGTTCATCCTTTGATTGATGACAATCGTTAATCAAACCTTCTACACACCTGAGCTTTATACAGAAAAAAAAAAAACAAAAAAAGGAGGGGACAGGCAGAGAGCCTTTTGCTGCTCTGCTGACAGCACTGATAACATCTCCAGTTTCGTGGGTCATTTTTCTTCACCTGTCTGATGAGAGATAAATGTGTAACTGCTGAACAACAGGAGTGGCTGGGAGGCCAAGTTTTCTTCTGGTTTAAGAAAGAAAAACATAATTTAATGGAAGGGTTTTAATAGAAACTGGGAGAGGGGGAAGGAAATAAGTTTTCTTCTTAAAGTGAAATAGCAGAGCAGTGGATTTCAGTCTCTTTAGCTGCCTTGGTTTGCTTTGTTCCTACACTTATAGAAAATGCAGTATGACCTACTGTTCCAGTTAATTGGGAAAAGGAGTTGTTAGAAAGCATTTTGATTATGTGGCATTTTATCCCTTTATTTACATTTTTATACATTTTAATTACTTCCCTTTCCAATAGATGGATTTAATTTGTCTGTGAATCACTGTTAACAGCTTCCACTACTGATGCTCACCTCAAACTTTCTAGTAATACTGCAATTCTAGAAACATTCCTAATTAATTTGTGGAGTTGGGGGGAAATAGGAGCAAAGTTTAGCATCCAGCCCACATCCTCCACCACCTGTGAAGCAGGATACTCCTCAATTGTGGAGGATGTGTCTTCCTGTCTGCACAGATCAACAGAGACAATTCCCACTTTGTCCCTCCCCAAGATGAGCCTCCTTGCCTCTGGCACTGTGACAAGTACAAAACTCTGTTCCTGAAAGTACAAGCTAAGGAAGTTGTTTTGATCTCAGTATTATACAAAATCAGAAAAAAACCCCTTCACTCTCTTGGTTTCACTCTAGCACAACATGCCCTTCTGGAGGATCTCCTGTCACGCTGACCTGGAAGCTCTTCGGCACGCCTTGGAACTTGAATATTTGTAGCAGACCCCAACATCTGACACTGGGAGGGCTTCACTCAGACTCTGACATCGGTTCCAGCTATTCCTCAATTTTTTTTAGTAAAAAAAAAAAAAAATCCCACAGCAACTGCAGTTTTTCTTTTTTTTGAAGGAGAACCCTTTGAGTGGAAGCCTTTAAGAACTTGCAGCCAAAGAATATTGTCCTCCTTGCTTTGGACAGAGGAAAATGCTCCTGTTCAGTCACTGGGATGCTGCAGTTGCTGGCTGAGGTGGAGGCACAGAGCTCCAATGGCCTTTTTGCCATCAGCAAGGCAAATGCTACAAGTCTGGGTCTCCCTGTCAGCATCCTTGGTTTTCAGAGGGGAAGAGGACACAGCAAGGAGTCTCTGCACAATCCATCACATCACAGAGGACCTTCTGAAAATAAGAGTGAAACTGTTGATTTCTTTTTTTTTTTTTTTGGTTGTTTTGTTTCTTTTTTTGTATTTTTTTAATTTATGAACTAATCTCATTACTCTGGTATTAAGCTCTGTACCTGTTTTTCATCTGGCTTTTGGGGGTTGGGAGGGGTGGGGAAAGTCTTACTGTTCTAAATTAATAGTTCATTTCTCCAGAACAAACTCTGGGGAGAATCATATTGTGTACATGAGTAGAAAGGACACCTGGTACTGCTGGTAAGAACTGTGGCTGTGGTTTTGAACCTCACCAAGAGGGTACATGGACTGTGCCTGTGCCTACACGGTGCCTTATGCTGCCTTCTTGGGGCTGAGGAGGGGGGAAAGTACCTTGTGATGAGTGAAAGGCATTAAATAAACACATGTTTACATTTTGGGGGACTGGAGTACCTGCCTTCTCTCCCAGCACTCTTGGCTCTAAAGGTAGCAGGTGGAATGTGTGCTCCATGTTTCAAGGCTGGCCTGGTATTGTTGCTGTCAAAATATTTAAATTCTCTGGGCCTGGGTGGATCCCTTAGTTTGAAAATGGCTGATTGTTCCTTGCTGTGGCACCAGGTAAGGCCAGAAGGAGCAAAGCCTCTCTGGAAGGAGGGGTCAGAGATGCAGCAAATGCTGCAGCCCTCACCTCTCAAAGGGTTACACAAGGGCTACACAAACCTGAGGGATACTCCTAAGCTCTAAAAACATTTAGGGAAAGCAGTGCTGGATCTGAGAGGGGATTTTCTGCCAAGCTAAAGCAGAAAATCTGAAATTAATCCAAGGCAGTAGCCCCACAGCAGCTGTGACACATCAGCCTCTCAGTACACACTGTGGGGGCATTTGCAAAGAGCTGCTCTCTGGGCTCAGCACAACTCCATGCAAAATGTCACTTTTCTAGCACAGGCATTGCAGGTCTCAGGGCTGGCTGAGCAGAACTTTTTCTTCAAGGTTTCCCTGCTGTAAGAATGGTTTCCTTCACTTGTGATATAACTTCCTATTTGTTACAAAGGCAGTGGAGAATTGACTAATGTTTACAGGCTAAGTGCTCTGGTAAATAAACTTCTGAAAGAATAAAAAATGCCAGGGATTGCAGATTCCCAGAGCACAACTTCAGCTTTTAAGACCCCATTCATCAGCTAAGTGATCTTCCTTGAAATTCCAAATTTAACATCTGACTTAGTCAATTGCCTGAGCACTGATACTGGGTTTTTTCTTAAAGATTGTTGGAAGATTTTGCTCTCAGAATATATTTAAAGGTTTGAAAGCTCTTCGTTTTGTTGCTGCCATTCTTAGCAGAGCTTTGGGTGGGACACACACACCAAGGGTCAGGAACACATACACATCTGTCACACAGGTGTCACCACTTCCTTCCAGTCACTGTGGCACATTCATCTCTCAGTGCAGCAAGAGTATCAGGATTAGCTGTTCCAGGGAATTATCATGGACAGAAGAGGGGATCTACAGCAGTTTTGCACTTAGGAACAGCCAGAAGGCCTGGGAACATGCACAAACACATGTACAGGTCTTGCCCAGTTCCTTCACCTGTAGTTTTATGTATTTCTACATTTTCTACAGACTTTACTAGGATTTAGTCACCTGTTATTTAGAGGAGGAAAGAAAACATCTCTTCTGTAGAAAAAAACAATGCTCATTAATAAAAAAAACCCCTCCACAGGCTGGAACAGGTGTCAGAAAGCAGTGGGGTTTCCTACAACAACTCGTACATCACTGTCTTTTTCCTCTAACACAAGGCCTCGTTTCAGCATCCAAGTTCCATGGGGAAGGCCAAACCTCATTTCAGGCTTTCAAGTTTTGTGCTTTTCTGTAAACACTAGCACTGGGAACACGAACTGTGGTTGCTTTACAAATCCCCAGAACAAGGTAACTGCAGGGGCAGGAACTTCAGACAATATTCATAGATTTTACAATGCTTCATAAGCTCCCTGTTTCTTTTAACTTGTAATTATGACACACACAGAGAAGTCTTGTCCAAGTCATGCCCTCGTTGAGGGGCTGCAGTTGCACTCAGAGGCCCCATTTCTACCCACAAATACCCCTAATACTGACATGTATCTGTCCAACCCCAATTCAACCACTGAGTAAATTATACACAACATAAATTGGACAGGCCTGGATCCAAAGGTCCCACGCTTCTGAGACAGAAGATGCCAACATAAGTGAAATCACCTGTGATCTGGAGACTGTGCAGAAATAAACATTCCTCCAGACTGAACCAAAACTGGAAATCCAGGAACACAGAACATTTTTCTAAAACAGTTTAATAAAAAAATTGTGACGTTTCTTGAAAAATTGGAGAAACCCAAAGCATATTGTGTGTGTCACCTGTCTCAGTCACAAAGAAACACAATTGTCAAAAAAGATATTTAAGTTTAATACAAATTTTATACAAAGAAAATGTGAAAAAATACTTCCATATGCTAAAAGCAATTATGCTTCACAAATAAGGCCAGCTAGGCTAGTTTTGACACAACTGCAATTAATGAATATTCTGTTCTCACTTTTTTTTTTTTATTCTAATACTTTTTTTTCCCTCTAATCTGGGTACTAGCTGGAGACTGTACAAACCGCATTCTTATATAAACAATGGGAGAAATCAACATGACTAAAATGTACAACAGGATGTACTGGAATGATATCATACAGTTAATTTTCTCATATACATACATCACCTTTGCTTTGTTCAATGCTTTCGTTTTACACAACATACAAAATGGGACTACAGCCTCAGTGTAACAGACAGCATCTCCAGGGGGTACTTCCTCTCATACTGCACTGCTTCATGCTTACAGAAAAACATAAATTCCATCATATAAATAATACATGCTCTGGCCCAGCATCAAAAGTCCTTTGCCCGTGTTTCCCAATGCATGTTTTTCTCCACACCTAGTTCTTCTTCCAAGTCCTTTGGGAGGAGTTTTAAAAAATAAGAAAATGTTGAAGCATAGCAACAAACTTTACTTTCCTCAATCTTTGATATCAGTAATCAGAAATCCTGCTACAACGAGCTGCTATTACACTTTGCAGATTTTCTGATCTTAGACTGAATGAAATTTTAACCTGTAAACAACATTAAGATTTGTTGTCAGCCTGGTCATTGTGAAAAACAGTTTCCATGTTTATGGATTTCAGGTCCATAATTTGCCTAATAGAGTTAGTTGAAAAGAGATATCCTTCATCACTTGGTTGTTCAGAAAAATTCCACAAGAGTTTCAAAGTGCAGAAATTTTTTTTCACTCCGAATGCAAAAAGTTGTTCAGATTTTCTGTATCAGATTATTTGATGCAGTTTCCCAAGACCAGTTCTCAGCATTAGGTTGTGGTAATGCTCTTTTAAACCTTCCTTTTCCAACTTCAAACACTCTTTATAAGTTAAAGTCAATACAGATATAAAAAGGAGATGGTACTCTAATGACATCACAAATTGTACATTATTTACAAAAGAAGCATAGATTTAATATGGATCTTACCTGTCCTTAGCTTTTCTAAGCCAGCACTAATGCTTTACATTAATGTAGTGTATTTAATGCTTTGTACACATACACAAAGCTAAAGTCTGAACCTCTGAGGTTAATCCAAAAAACTGTGTTTATTTATCACATTTCTATTATATTTTTTAATTCCAACAATTGTATGAACTTCTTGTTAGCAGTTAGACTCTTCGTACTTGGACTGGCATTGTGGTCTGAACATACTGAACTCCAGTTCTCATTGCCACTGTCCCAGCAGAAGGACTTACCACTACAGGAATGGTCTGTGGATTAAAACCAAGAGAAACAGATTGTTATGTTAAAGGTCACATAAACATGACCACAGAAATAGAGATTTGTTTTCCAGGGGAAATCCAGAACAAGTTCCAATTTTGTGCAAGAACTAATAATACCTTTCTTACCACGGTATTACCTCATTCCAGGGGAGGAGTAGTGCATTACTTCCCTATAGCCAAGAGTTTCTGTGTTCTCATCACTGCTCTAGAATTACAGGGACAGCAGGTGCTATAGGGGCTGCACACACTGCCTGTGCTTGGAGGGTGAGGGTTTCAGAGTTACATCCAGTTATGTATTTTCTGCAAACTAATACGTGGGAAGAGGAAAATGGGCTAAGAAAATCCTTTGTCATTTGAAAAAGTTCTGACAAATCAAACTGGAGTACAAAAATACCCTTGTTTATAAGTATATTCTCGTTACACGTTACTTAAATCTTTTTCCCCAAAAGGAACTTTCCCCCATGCATTCAGTCTACACAGAAGAGAACAAAGAACATCCATTTGAACAAAAAAAAGTACTTAACTTCTGCACAAATCAATAGCAAAAACATCAGCATTACTGGGAACTGTCTTACACACCCTGTAAAAATATTAATATAGAATAAACTTTACACTTCCATCATACTGATCATGATTTATACATCTCAACAAATGGAGTTTCAGGACATCTCTATAGGTGGTAATTGATTCTACAGATGCAGAGACAAAGGCACAAGAATGTTAAACAATCTGGTCAAGGTCACATCACTCTGGAGATCTGTAAGAGGATTTATTGAACCTAAAGTCTGTATCTTAACCTTCCTCCAAAAACGTGAGAAAGTCTAGAAATGTCTCTACCATACAAACTGCAAAGTGTGTTCTGACACCATTCCAGTGATGCACAACTGGTGATCAGACAAACGCATCCATTTCAGTTCACAACAGCTTGTGGAAGAAACCGGGAGTGAGGTTTTGAGGAACCTGAAAGGGATGCACAGATCTTCCCCCAGTGGCAGTGTGACATTCCAGAGAGGACATGGAAGAACAAATACAAGTTCACTGAAGCCCAATGTTTCCCCACACTGATTCAAGAAACCACATGAGTGTCCTAATGATATTCCACAAAGACTCTGAGTATCCCTGCTGAGATGGATTACAGCTCCTTTGTGACTGAGTCTGTGCCTTCCAGAAGCCTACTCATTCCATTCCCTGGAATGCAAAGAAGATGGGTTCATATTTTTATATTATTTTAACTGCAGGAAGAAGAAAAAACAAACATGGGACCAATTTGCTAAATAAATTCAAAATTACTGCCATTTTGTAATGATTTCAGATGTGTTTACAAGGTTCAGTGGAAATGGTACCCAGAAGATACAATGGAAGTTGTTCCTAGTTGGACACAAAGTGCAAACTGAATTCTAAAGAAGCCATTATGTAAGTCACTGTCAGTACTAGAGGTGGGGAAATTAAGGTTGCCACAGTTGCCTTTTAAATACATACACTTACACACATGGAATTAATTAATTAATTTCAGTTCTTAGCGCAATCAGAATATGGAATGTGCGAGACTCCTTAAATGTGTTAAGATCATTCCCTGAGAGGTAAATTTTCCACCTCTGCCAGTTTTACACATATGTACATTTTGCATACATATTAAACATGCACTAAGGTTTAAAATTATTTAAATTGCACGTGCAGTTGTTAGAATACAGAGGTGTCTGTAGCTGTGCAAGACTAATGCAAATGTGTACAAAGTTATAAACATGCACAAATAAAGTTGGAAACCTTTCACACCTTCCAATTCTGCTTTACATAACTCAATACACTTTGTGTTACAGAAAACAGATGACGGTAACTGCCATTTTTCTGAATATTACACAAAATCACCGTAGGATCTTACAGCCTCACAGCTATTCACAAAAGAAGCCTGATGTCTTAGAAGTCTGCTATTGGATTTTAAAACACATTCAAAACCTTATTATTAATGGTAGTTCAGTCCAAGCAACTCAGGGCCAGTGCTGCAAAGGTGCACAGTGGTCTCAGGTGAGACCAAGTGGAATTGAAATGCTGTGAGGAATGTGGGAAGTCTCCATCCCCACCAGAGCTGTGTTTGTGTGGAATCTGATGGCTGTGAAGTTTGTGCATGAGTGTGTATCCACCAACACACACACAGGTGTGTCCTGCAGCTGGGGTGTGCACAGGGAAAGAGAGAGACAGAGGAACATCTATAGCACATCAGGCCTCACAGTCACAGTGTGGGTAAGGTACACTGTTAAATAAGATGGTTTATAACAGTGTATTTTAAGTCAGATATGAAGTTACCCACACATGGGCTTCCCTGCTGAACCCAGCACAGAGGCAGAGCACGAGCTGTCACCAGGGCAGCATCAGCTCAGAAGCTGGCTCTGACATGAGCACTGCAGAGCACAAACAGCTGAAACAATGGGCTAATATGGTGTATAAAATACAAAAATCCAACTCACTTTTGTCCCATATACTGTGCCTGACACTAGGGAATTCGGATGTCCTTGGTTAAGCCTTTGATGGAAAAAAACCCAGGTCTGATTCCAACGCGATTTCTTGTTTCATAATGCTAATGTGCAAGACTGCATGGGAGAGACACTGCTGACAAATGCATATTTTTTTTCACAGGTACTGAGATGTCACAGGAATATCAAGCATAGCTCAGAAATAATTAAATCTCTAATTCTCTTCAGGATACCATAGACAAAACGATATTTAAAAGATATTTAAAATGAATTCTATATATTTACATTGATGTTGTGGTCAAGTATATACATGAAACAGACCAGTAATGTGAAATGGCCTCTGCCTGTTGTCAGTGCCTTTGCCAGACTTAAAGATTTCTGAATTCTTGCGATCACGAATGGAATGAAGAGGTGGAATGTTGCACAGCAAAATCAAGCATTTTGCACTGCAAGTTGAGACTATACCAGTGGAGACTATACCAGTGAATTCATCTCTTGATACAACAGCAGATGGAGACAACCCCCCAGAGATACTGAGCAATTTTAATGCCAGGAACAGCATTGCTGCAGACTTTAAATGATGGTGCTGTACTTACAATTGTGGGATGAGTAGTTGGAATATAGGTGGTGGTCTGCGGTACCTGGACCAGTTTTATAGATGGGTGCTTGTCACACCTGTTGCTATCTGCAGAGACAGCACAGGCAACCTCAGTAGAAGCCTCAGCTTGTACATAAATTCCACCTAGTTGTTACATTATTATTGTTATGATATGCAATTTATGTTGGATGTTTTCTTTGTGTTAAAAATTGGCATCTTAATGAATTCACAGGTTACTTCTTTGTTAATAAAACAAAATCCAGATTATGAACATGATATTGTATACAGCATGATGTTTCAGGTAGAACATCTATATAAAAGCAATTCCATATCTGTGTAACTGGAATATTCCCTGCCAGGTTTTAGGTCTCACATTCCCTACTTCCCCAGTAATACAAAGCTTGTGCTGCCATAACAATGCATACAAACATTAAGTGAGTGAGCCAGAGTTTAACCAACTTCATCAAAACATTTAAGTGAAACAGCACCTCCTTTTCCCCCCTTCAAATCTGTTCCCCAAGTTACTCCCTTAGATGACATTTCAAGCCCAGAGATCTAACACCAGACAGTAGCAAAAGTGTCAAGAAATGAACACAGCTCTCTAAATTACTATGCTTCCCAATTCTACAGGACTATCTCGATGAGACATCATGCTGGAATCACAATACTACAAAATTAGTTTGCTTTTAATATTTTAAAATACAACAAGGCTCCTACTGATGTGGAGGATCATGTGTAAGGGTTTGAAGGATCAGCCCCATCCCCCCCCCACTAAAATTTTTCATTTAATAAATCTTGCAAGGGCAGAAAAAAACTGATGCCAAAATTGCTAATAGTCAAGCCCTACCTATAAAGCAGAATCTTCTCTATAAACATTTTCTATATAAGCAATGTTAAGTCCCTTTTTTTTTTAGAGCATTTGCTCATCCTTGCCTACTGAAAACTATCAGAGTAGATGCTATGGAGGATTTCAAAACTGCTCCGTTAACCGTAGATCCAGGTGAAGTGTTGTATCAGTGTTATGGAACATTGTGGTACCCTAATGGCAGTCTGTGGTGAGAAAGTAAGTTGGTTTGAATGCAGGTCTTGAGCTTGGCCTCTGAACCCCCAGGCAAGAAGGGCTTGGAAGTGCGGCAGTCAGTATTGCTTATCAGAAGGCAACTTGTATCGAAAGATCCAGACCAGAAGCTACACTGATGGGTCCTGGAGAGAGAGAGAGAAAGAGGTCCAGTCCCCCTTGGCTGGAAGGATCAGTCAAGCCAACACAAGGTTTTTTTTGGGAATTAGTGAAAGGGAAAGGGTGCTCCCAAAGGGCAGAAGGAGGTTTTTTACAAGATGAAGAACAAAAACCCAACTCTCTATCACTCCCCAAAACACACTCTTTGAAATATACAAATGATTATAAACTCCTGGTTTATCCAAGGAAGCCTTTAGGGGTAGGTTTCAGAGAAATCTTACACATTATTCTTGTCTGAAGTGATGATACTCACTGTAACACTCTCTTTGCTTTTATCAGCTGAACCTTCCTTTTCCTTAGGAGTGCTGGCTGTTTCTGTGGGTGTAGACTGCACGCTTGAACTGGGCTGGGAGGATTTAGTTAGTGTTTCTGTGCTAATTTCAGTATCTGTTTCTTGCTGTGTCGCAGTAGCTAAAATCAAGGAAAAAAGAGAATGAGGCCACTACTCAAGGGAGCCACAGTCCCTCCTCAGAGTCCCATCTGCACATGAAGAACTGAGTCACTGTGGATCCATCCACCCACCCAAACCCCCCAGCTGTGTAAGAGGCACCATTACCTGACTGTGTGCAAGATTTCATATGCTCAGGCCAGTGAGCTTGTTGGCAGGGGTAGTCACAGTAGCTGGTATTCCAACAGCAATAAAAGATGGCCTCTTTCTTGCAGTTGGCACACCATTGCTTCTTCTTGGTCTCATCCACTGCTTGCTGCTTTTCCAGTTCCAGCTGCTTCTTCACCTCAGCAATCAAACGATCCCGTTCCTGTTCCAGGCTCTGACGCATTTCAGCCATTGTCAGTTCTACTCAGAATCCAGAGAAAGATGGGTTTGCATTTTCCACTCCCCAACAGCAAAGAGCAAAACAGTAATATTCGTAAGTTTAAAGACAGCATGAAATTAAAGTTAGCAGTCAAGGTATTCCATGAGTTTGGGCATCTGTTTCATACCTACTCAACATCTTATTTTCTTATTTTGGCACCATGGTTTTTAACCATTACCTTCCATTTGTTAAACACTTTAGTTCTAGATGTCCCAGAATACAGCATCAGCACAAAAAGGACATATGCAGCTGCTGCTAACATGTTTTGTCTTTGCAAGCCCAAACTTTTGTTCTGCTCCAAATTCGGAAAATACAGAGGATTCCATCTCTTCTCGTATTTGTTCATCATATCTTAGTTTTTTCACAAAGCAAAATGTGTTAGTTCCAAGAGGGACAATGTGATGAAGGTAACACATACTATAAGCATTTCCATTTTCTGTGTAGGACAATACCTGACACTGTTTTGGACTGTCATTTTCATACCTAGATTATGTTTCATTTCTGAAAGTTCCTGTTGATGTAACCATTGAAGTTTTTCTATCTCAATCCTCAAACGCCGAATCTAAATATTAAAAATTTAATAGTTAGTAATAACAAACAGGGCATGGTGTGTAATACATTATTATTACATAAAAAACCATGACTAAAGCAATGAGCCATTGTTTACATCAAGGCTCCTTCATATTAACATGAGGACACGACAATATTAAACCCCAAACCAAAGAATGAAATATTCTAAATATCTGTTTGCTGAATTTGATCACCATAATGAGCACAGGACTCTTTCAAGACAAAAAACTTCTGTTAAACTTGATTCCTCTGAAACATCTCAAATTTCTGACTGGCATCAAGAACCTGTTCCTCAGTGCTGTATGCATTTATTAGCATGACATTTCATGTCTTTTATTTTAACTAGATGAGGCTTAGAAAAGCAAGATTATCAATTCCTGTGGATTAGGAATACAAATATCTTTGCTCAAAACTTTGACTTCCTTATTTTGGTTAAAGGAGGTAAACAAATCCTCACACTTTGAGCTTTATTTGTTCCCATTTATTCTTAGTTTGCACTGCTTAATCTGTTTTTTCAAGGTTAAAAAAAACCCTTAGAACATACTAAGTCCTACCCTTAGAAAACATCAAAAGCAATGTATAGCATTTCATTAAAAATGCAAAGTGTTTCAAAGTATTTCAAAGAAGTATTAAAAACTATGGCTGTAATAAACTTCTGCACTACATAGTTTACAAAAAATTTATTTTCAAAAAAACCAACTTCATTTCCAATTTTAAAAAAGGTGGCAAATTCTTGACAGAAGATGGAAGAACCTGGGCTTGATGGCTTAATGCTTATCTTACAGAGCCCACCTGGTATTTTTTCAGTGTTTTTTTCCACCATTCTAATCATTACTTCTAAAACAGCACAGAAATTACTTATCTCTTGACAATCTCCATATACAATACTTCGTAGATACAGTTATGTGGCACATTTATAGATATAAAAATACTAATTTGCATTTTCCAAACTCAAAATAGGTTTTTTAAATCTTACACTAACCTCAGCTATTGTACTTCCAGTAGTATTTTTTGAAAGATCATTATATATTTCAGTCATTGTTCCTTTGATGGCATCCATCATCTGAAAGACAAAAAGAAAAAAAAATTCTTTGATATATATTTTTAATAGATTCCCACTTTGATTTTCATTCAATCCCTCTACTGGGAATCTATATTGCTACCCTTCTCTCTCTCTAAATATATGCTATTTACTTGGTTCTACTTATTTGGAAGGTAGAGCACAATTTTGATCAGGACTCTGATTTTTAAGTGTCCTGAACAGGTGAACTGCTTGGCCTTCTACTTTTCAAAGATATTACTATTGATATCATTTATAAACAAAAAAATATATAACCATGAATTTGGGGAAGGAACTCAATGAAAAAAATATATAGTATTCATTGATTTTTTTAATCTAAGTATCTAAAAGAGTATGGAAAGCTCCTGTCCCTTCCCTCACTGTCACTGTGATGAGACCAATCCTTCTCTTTAACAATTTAGCATCTCTTTAATGTGTGAACACACATTTATCCCACCTGATGAAACTACAGGGTGTTTTAAAAAACAGGTACAACTTTAAAAGAAAGGTACAACTTCATTCAAACCTTCCTGCAGAACTTACTTTGCTGGTGTATTTAGCAATATCTGCAGCCACATCAGCTGAAGCTGTTGCAATTGGCAAGTCTGTGCTGAGTGAAGAAGAAAGTGTGCTTGCAGATCCAGAGCTGGTAACCATGGAAATAGGCTGAGTGCTTGTGACCAAGGTTATAGTGGATGTGGAAGTGCTCTGGGTGATCTCTTTTTGCTGCACAGCTAAGAAAAGAGAACATTGAGGGGATCAATCACACAAGGAATTATGAAAACAACAGGCAAACTTCTACCTTCAATATCTAACTAAACTGTGTGCATGTAACCATTTCAGATTTGTATTATTTACACAATAGTGCCATCTAATGATTAATTACACAGTGCTCAGCCACTGAACTTGTACATAATTGTAAGGCTTAGAGGTTATGAAGTAAATATAACTTTGAAACTTATCATTTTAGACCAGGCAGTGCAGAAATCTCCCTCAGTTCTAATAACTTATCTGCTGGAGTATTTTTAAAGTAGTATTTTTTTAAGAATAAAATTTTTCAAGCTATTTTTACTGATTCATGTTATAAAAGATGTCCTTAATGCCAATTTCCTCAGTAGTGGAATTACTGAAATAAACAATTTATTCATCTTTATGTGCTATATTTTTCTTTATGCCAATTCAGTATATAAGAAATCTACAGATTTTATAGTTTTCACATGATAGATTTCCAAACTAAAATATTTAAGATGGAACATTGCCATGATGTACTCAACAGTAAACAATATTGAGAAAACAAACTCATGGGCTGAACACAAAGTTCAGCCCATAACATTATGGTATGTATTAAAGCATGATTCTAGTAAAAGTTTAATTTCTCCAATTTCCACATTTATTTTTCCTCACTGCATATTTCTGTATCAATTTGTGCAGCCTACAAGCAGAAAGATGCCACTTCCTCAACACTGCTTAAATGACAGAAACAAAAGCAGTTTGGGACCAGAGAAAGGAGCCTCTGTAAATGTCTGTGTGTCAACCATCACCCAAACCTCTCTCCTCTACATCACCTGTGTGCCAGTGGCATCAGCAGAGTGGAGAATGTCTCCTCATCAGGCACAGCAGTAAACATTTCAGTTTATTAACTTGAAATGACAAATGAAGCTGATTTACATAAAGTTGCTGTTAAGTGAAGCATCAGCAGCACAGGCTTGTGTCACCCCGTGCCAGCTACTGGTGAAGGCTCCAGCAAAGGGATGGTGAGAAAACAGTTGTGAAAACATTCTAAAATGCCAGGGCTGTTTGCTCAGTAAACTAGCATCAAAGTCTTGTTAAACAACAGGGATTTCAAAGACAAATCCTGGAGCCTGGGTAATTTCATTGTTGTCAAATTATACTCTGAAAAATCCTTCAGACCTGTCAGACAAAACTGGAAGCAATTTGCAGATACTGAGGTGACATTGGTAAACATGCAAGTGGAATATTTAATGGTTTTAGCATATCATCCAGAAAATTATTCAGTTCACTCTTCCAAATCTGTTATGGCTATGAAAAGCAAAAATATTTACACAGACACACAATTTCTTTGTCATTAAATAAGAAGACATGACTCTAAATACACAGCAGAAAGAGCAAGTATAGTGAGTTAATACACTTATCAGAGTAGAAGCACACTTTGAGATTTTGTTTACACAGAACTCTTGGCTGGGCACCCCTGGAGCACATGGATCACTACTGGGGAATTATGGCACCACAGGCACATTTGAGTCAGAAAAGTGTGTACCTTTAACTGCTTGTCTTGTCTGGTATCTTGTCCCCTGAGAGGACTGAGGCTGCTGTGACTGAGACTGCTGGCTCTGCTGCTGCTGCTGCCTCTGTACCTTCTGCATGTGCCACTTCTGAGAAGAAGTCTGGAATTTATTTGAAGAATTCCACACCACCCTCTGCACAGCAGGGGCGGTTTCCTTGGGCAGCAGAGGCCTCTGCTTTTTCACAGGGCTCCCTGTGGCAGCAGAGGGAGCACTGACAGTAGAAGCAGCACTGGTGGTTGCTGTCACACCAGCTGGGGGGGTCTGTGATGCAGAGCGGGTGAGCACTGGAGTTTCTGGTAGAGGCTGGGTGCTTGCACTGGAGGAAGGTGGAGTTTTACCTAAAACTAAACAAAACATAAAATGTTATGGCTGCTTTTCACCAACACATCTGATTTGTAATTTTCCATCTAGTTTTTGGAACTGCTATATATACCTTCCAATCCGCTTTGAATTGTTTTCCTCAAAAGTATCAATATTTTACAAGTAAAGTCATTTCAGTCTAGTGGAAACTGGTGGCAATTCAGATGCATCAGTGGCTAAGCAAAACAAGAAGTACAAAACCAAGAAAAACGAGCCTGACCTCATTCAAAAGATATGTGAGAGGTTAGCACTTGTTAGGGTGTTTCTGCCTTACCACTTTCACCTGTCATCTCAATTTCTTTCAGGAGAAAAACCATTCCAAAGAATTAATGTCTGAGCAGTAACTGAAGAAACTATAAACTTTCTAAACAACAGTGAACTGACATTGACAACCAAATTCAGATGACACCACACTGGGCAGGAGTGTTGATCTGCTCAAGGGCAGGAAAGCTCTGCAAAGATCTTGACAGAGTGAATCAAGGGGTTGGGACAACTTTATCAGGTTCAACAAGGCCAAGTGCTGGTTCCTGCCCAGCAAAAATTATGGATATTCATAGCTCCATTCTGCTGAAAGGAAACAGTAAAACTGTGTTTAAATCAGAAACGACAATGGGCACTGAAAACGTTTTTCATAGTCACAAAGGATGAACAATCACTCCTAAAAATATCTGTATCAAAACAATTTTTATCTTAATGCAAAAATAAAGGTGGCAATTCTACCTTTGGTAAGAACAGAGCAGAGGGTAAACAAAAGGAAATCATTTCATCCTACCATCTTGTTTAGGAGAAGATTCTTTAGATTCTTTCTTGTTTTTCCTTCCCTCACGAGCACAATGATCATCTCCTAGATCGATGACAAGTTCACTCTCAGAATCAGAGTCCAGTCCTAGATGCACAGTTGGAGAGTCTGTTTCATCTTTCCCTTTCAGCTTTTCTTTTGCAGGATGCTGTAAACTCTTTCCCTTTTCAGAAAATTCTTTTTCAGTGTCTGAAACAGCCTTTTCCTTGACCGGTTCTTCTGTTTTCTCCACTTCTGGACTTGTGCTTTTAAGTTCCTCCTTGTCTTCATTCTGTGCTGGAGGCTTAGGTTTTTTTTTCAAGCTCAATGATTCTTTGTCACTTCTTGCACCTTCCTTGTCCTCCCCATCCTCTTGATCATTCTTTGATTTCTGATCCTCATCGCTATATTCACTGTCACTGGTATCAGATTTTTCTGAATCTTCAGAGTCACTGTGTTCTACTGCAGTATAAACAGCTTCAGATATTTCATTTATTCCTAATTGTGGGAAGGAAAGTACATTCCATGCTGACATCAGACTGACTGACATTACCAAGAAAATACTCTATATACTGGAACAAAGTGTACACATACCATTACCTTAACTATCAGTCCTTAAGCTACAAAGCTTAGTGCCCTATCCCAGCACCATAATGTATAAAAATGAACTTCTACATACTCCAATTAATATTTTTATTTCATTCAATGGCCCTCCTTTCACTGCTTTTTCCCACTACCTGCAAGGTCTATTGTTCAATTCAGGGCCCAATGCTGGCAAATACAAAAGTGAATTATTTTATCCACAAGAAGTCACCTTAAAAATCAGCAACACTATTCACCTGATTATAATTAGTTACTTACATTCATTGTACTTTGTGCAACTGACAGAATTTAGGCAGAATTCTCCAATTTTTCAACATGCAAAGCAGATAAGACTATAATCCTCTCATACTATCTACATCAGAATGGTACCAAAACCGGTTAAAAGATGAAAGGAAAATTTGAAGTATCAGGTTTCATTGTGTTTTAAAACAAACTAGTTCAGTGCATTCTACTCGCCTCAAAGAGCTTGAATTTTCTCTACTCTTGTTTTAAAACATAAAGTATTTATGGTTTTACTATCCAAAAACTTGCTTGACCTCCAATTTGAGTGTTCTTTATTGCAGGCCCCAAGCTGATTGGTTGCAGGCCCCAAGCTGATTGGTTGCAGGCCCCAAGCTGATTGGTTGCAGGCCCCAGTGAAGGAGGAATGATGAGGAGGGCTCCATTGATATCAGAAGGCTAATTAATTACTTTATTATACTATATTATTCTATAATCTAAAACTGAACCTGCTAAGCACTCAACTCTGCACATAGACCCAACACACACAAACACTTGGCCCCGATAGGCCAAGGAAACAAAACACCATCACTTTGGGTAAACAATCTCCATGTTGCATTCTACTTTTGCACAAACACAGGCACAGCAAATGAGATAAGAATTGTTTTTCCTTTGTCTGATATTCAAAGAATGTGAAACCCAGAAATATTTTTGGGAAGAACTGTGCCTTGCTTTTCTCTGTGAGGAGAAATGTGGCTGCAGTTCTGGAGGGACACTCACCCAGCTGTGCCTTACAGCTCTCGATGGTCTTGTCCAGGTTGAGCTGGAACCTGCTGCGGATCTGGCGCTTGGGGGAGATGAGCTGCACGGGGGTGCTCTGCTGCTGCACCGACTCACTCAGCTCCTTCAGATCCATCTCGGCCTTGCTGCGATCTGCAACAACAAACACAGCTCAGAATAAAGATTTTACACAAAGTACCAAAACAGCTATCCAGATAAAACACTGTCAGAACCCAGGACATCCCTCTGGCTGCCCTGGATGGCTCAAATCCCTGGCAGAGGGCTCAGAGACCTTGGCACGAAGCCAAAGACACCTGTGCCTTTGATTTTAACCCATGGAAAAAATGACCAACTTTATATGGTCAACTCTCAAGCCATAAGAGTTTAAGTAGAATGATAGTTAGTTTGTCACAGGGTGAAAAAGTAAAATTTTGGGTTTTTAGAATGGGGTTCAGAAGCCAAGATAGAGGGATCTGGGTGTGCCTTGTCCTTCTTTCTCCTTCCTAGCCTCCATCTTCTGGGTGACGGTTTAGAGTAGAAACACACTGTCTAACATAGGTAATAGGTATTGGAAAATTCTTGTAAATAATGTACACATAGTTTTTAGTATAAAAAGATAACACCACCTCTGGGGCGGTCAGAGTGCCACAGACAGACCTCAGCAGGTCAGGAAAAGAATGTTCTAGATAACAGAGAATAAACAACCTTGAAAACCACAGCTGAAGAATCCTGACTCCTTCTTCAATCTCAGGGCTAGGAAAAAGAGACTTTCTAACACCTCAAGGTCATCTCGACCACAGAAACCCTGAGAAAACACATTTCACCAAAGAGCAATGCAGACAATCTCCAACATACTGCAATTTTTTTCTAATTGCGGGGTAAATAGTAACTCTAAAATGACTTTACTACAAAAAATGGATTCTTCCCCTCTTCACACACAAAACACATGTATCAATTATGGGGTCATTTTCTCCACCAATGTGAATTTATCAAGAAATCCCCATCCAGGTTTGTAAAGCTGTCTGACAGCACTTCTACTAAACTACTGCTGTTATTTACTACTACCTTCACAGAGAAAATTAAATAGAAATAAAATCTTTAGAATATTATAAGACACATAAAATCTTTATAGTCATCATTTAAAATACAAAACTTAGATCATGAGAATACATAAAAAAGTATATTATTTCACTGGATAAATTAGTAAATTCAAGTTAGAATAACACATTTTTCAGTATATGTCAATTAGCAAGTGTGCCAGTAGCAACAGATGGTTCATTTCTGTTATTTTTCCTTCCTTTTTGCTCAACTACAGACCACAGAATCCTCCTAGCACTCTTCTGAAGATACAAAGTGTCTTTGTTTTCTGGACTCTCACTTTTGTTTTTGTAGAGAAAAACTCTGTTCACATCACATATGACAATGAAGTACTATGAGTTATATTGGAAAAATTCTAATATCCACAGAAGAACACATGCCTTGCACAGCTGACACTATTAAATCAAGAAGGGTTGTTCACTCTCATCACCAAAAAGTATAATAAAGGAAATTCCCCTAAACCTGAAAAAAACCCAGATATTCTACTTGAGAGTGTACAAGCACTTCTTTTATGGTATTACTCATGGACCATAACATCAGATTTTCCAATCTAAGCTATTTATTCAAAGTGTTCCACCTGATGCCTCCCATCTGTGGCTCAAAAAACTGCAGCACTATGGTTTTTTTAATGTTTTTCCAAATGCATTGTCACCTCAGGTGAGGTGACAAACAGCTGCAGTGCAGCAGAATAAATTAATTCTACAATTATGTCCACGCATATGACCCACTGAAAAATAGACTTGTGAGCTTGTATCCAGAATCAGAATACCTGTAAGGCACTGAAGACATGAATTCATTATTTGAACTTAACCCTTCCTGAAGTACCTGGCTAACACCAGGAGGGCAAAATCCTGGGTCTCTGTGTAATATGACATGGAGGTAAAAACCAGAACTGAATCAGAACGCTCACAGGAACAAAGCATGACTGAGGAAACTGATTTACATGTTTGGTTTGCAGAGCTGTTTCACCAACTTAGTACTTACCTACTCCATCTTTCAAAATTCCACAATCCCAGAATTTACTTCTAGGGAGTTTCAAGACTTCAAGAATTCTGCTAATTCCTTTCATCCATCTATCTCCCTAGAGAGGGATGGTCAGTGAGGAGGTGATGTGAAGGCAGCAAGAGAGAAGCCCTAGTAAATCCTAAATCCTAAAGATCACGAGAAAACCTTGCCAGCAATTCACTTGAGAGAGACTGAGTGGTGAAGAGCAGCAATGTTCATGTAATTGCAACCTTTAGAAACTTACCTACTGTTTAGACACATTCATTTTTACAGTTCAGCTGAGAAAAAAATTATCCTTTAACTACTTCCTTTCATCAACAAGAAACAATAATGGAAACTTTCTTCTACAAGATAAAAAACCCAGTAAATCTGATAAAACAATAATTACATGTGTGCCTCATTTAAAGACCTTTGCCCATTTAAAGTCACATACAAGCACATTTGTTTATATTATGCTGCACTGACACCACCATAATTTTTTCAGCTGTAAGAATATTAGGTTTTCAAACATCAGAACTAACCAAGGTTAAGATTCAGAATGCTTCCTGGCGTGGAAGTTCTTTCTTGCTTAGCAGAAATTGGCGTTGATGCTTGAGGAGAGAAAGGTTTGGGGCTGCCTGACAAGCTCCCTGATTGACCTGTTCTTGTTGGTGCTGGAGAAGCTGAAAAAGTAGAAAATTAATAAAGATAGATTTAAAACCAGAACATCTACTCATGAAAATTATATATTTTTTTTATTTATTTCCACTCTGCATTCACTTTAATAGTTACAACTATTTCTTCTATTTAAATTGAACGGGTTTAGTCCCTTTTCAAGATTATTCATCCCTCCTCAATGTGACAGAAAGAACAGTTCTTTCTTGTCTGTGATAGTGAAAGTTAAATGCATCTCTTTTTTTAAAATTTCTTCATAAACAGCCATAGTCATAGCATAGTCCATGATAGTCATAGACTATCTTTTAATGATAGTCATAACACAGCCTATCATTAAAAAGTACATGGAATAAAACTAGTCCATTTCCAAAGCTCTGTACCTCTTTTCTTTTTTACCTGTATTTTTCTCAATGAAGTCCATGGATTCTTCACTGGCACTAAAATGACTGGAAGTTGCTTTTTTCTCTGCATCCTGTTCAACATCAGAGCCAGTGTGAACTGAGGAGTTTGTACTCATTGGTGACCGTGGCATATCTGTCAGTGAAATCCTGCGACCTGTGCTACTGCCCAGCATGGACTTGCTCATCAGGATCTTGGGTGATGCTGTCATATCAAAATTTAGTTTGATTTTCTCTTGTTTGTCTGTCTTTGCAGTTCCAGCAGCTGGGTTTGCAGGGTCTAACAACATTTGGTATTGATTGTTGGGAGTATATGGTGTCCGGAAAGGTGCATAATTAAATACTCCAAATTTTCTACGAATGTTATCAACATAAACCTCCATTTCTTGCATTGCACTATTGAAGATGCTTTTAGTCTTTTTCACAGAAAAAGGAATTTCTTTAGACATGAGGTAGCAATTATTTATTGGAACCCAGGCCCTATATATAAAACAGAAAAATAAAAGATAATATAACTACATTTCATACTGTGAATTGACATTGCCAGCTTTTATGCAAATACTAATTTATTTTTGCCTATTCATAAAGATATTAGTAGCTAGACAATTTTAAAGAACCATAATTACATTCTTTTAATATTTCAGTGCTTAGTTTTGTAAGTAAGCAAGTTGCATGCCTTGGATTATCAGTGGCTTATTTTACTTTACCCAGTAGACTTAACACTGGCCAAATAACAAAATATTCCTAATTGGAACAGTCTATGTATCTGCAATACAGCCATTGCTAAACAGTCTATCTGTCATAGCACAAAAATGTAAAAAGTAGGTAAGGAAATGAATACTTCACAAGTACCTTCTTAGAAATATTTTATACCCCAGGCCAGGTTGGCCAAATTCCTCAGTGCCAGGAAAAGTTCCATCAGCAAGTACTGGAGAGATTTTATTTATCATGAAATGAAGCAGACCCTGAAATTGCCTCCCAAGACCCTAAACCAACAGGAACTTTGACTTAATTATTCCATGGCCTTGTATATTTGAGTTTTTTACACATTATTACAGATTTATATTTCTAATTCATGACAAATCAACCTCTATACATTATGGCTGTGTCCATCTAAGCAGAGGATTCACAATTACAGAGAACTCCCTTCAGAGCAAAACTGGCATTTTCAACACAGGTTATATTTCTGTATTTTTAAAGCTACAGGTGTGTACTTATTCCCATAATGTTTAGACAACATAAATGCCTTCATTGGTTCCTTCCACCTTTAAGAACTGCAGTTCTCCCCAGCACAACACCAGACACAGGAATTAAGCTGCACACTCATCAGATTATGGATTTATCTTACAATCATGTAAGGAACTAAAACTGTGTTTGCTACAGTATTACAGTTTTTGTTAGAGTCAAGTTTCTAAAGACAGGATCCAAAAACTTGCAAGCACACAAAATTTCAACATAAATTTCTTAACTACAGCCAAAGACATCCTTTTGCTCAACTCCCACCTGTCATGTTGGCCAAAGAAACGGGCATCAACTTGCCCATCTTTATCCCTCAGTGCTTTAGCAGGCCAGAATGGAAAGCCTTTGAGTTTAGCCCAGACCAAAGGGTGGGGATTGCTCTAGAGGAAGAGGCAAAATACACAGTAAGAAAATGTAAGCAGTACTAGCTTCAAATCTGCTAATAAACATGACTTTTTTTTAATTGTATGGATTACTTAGATTTAAGGCATTTGCCATATACAAAATTCCATTTTAATATAAACAAAATAAACCCTAAGAGGACAAAATGATAAAATTATATTAAAAACACTTGCTAAGCTTTACACATCCTTAACTAAACCACTAGTAATTGCACTTCTTTACTAATTTATTTTTTATTTTTCCCCTCCAAATATATAGCACAACGTAAGTTAGGCTATAGCCAATCTTTGAAATGCTGTAATTTTTACTAAGGCTTGTGTCTTGGCAGATCATAAGACACTAAAAAGTCCTTGACTTAGGGTAAGCACTACTTAGCAACAACCAAAACATCAGTGTGTCATCAACATTATTTTCATACTAAATAAAAATACAGCACTGTTCCAGCTGCTAAGAAGAAAAGGAACACTTATTCCAGCTGAAACCAGGACAGTCCAAGAAAGAACTTGATGGATTACACAGTTCTACTTGAGATTCTTAAGGTGTCTTCCCAAATTTTATTCAATATTAAACAGGAAACAGAAAACCTATCAATAGATCATGAAAGAAAAAGCAAGTCTCAACTGATGCACATCTGCAGAAAAACATGTTCACATTTCAGATATCCTCCAAGCACTGAGGGTACCACACATAGGCACTGCTGGCAAAAGGCAGTTACCTTATATTTGAGGACAAAGAACTTGTGAACTGGTTGCTGACAGTCTTTACAATTATTCCTGACTGGATCGGTCCTTTTGTGAAAACCTGCAATCTTACAGCTAAGTAATTTGAGACAGTCTGACTCCACAAGGATGATATGCCAGCACAAGCTGCTTGGTAAACAAACTACAGCAGCTTTCCTTGACTAAGGAACCACCACAGGTTTAAAACAAAGAGTGGATAACAGTCAAATGAGAACTGCTAATTTAATGTAGTAGCTAGACTACCATAATTCTCAACTTACACAAGGCTCACAAAACCAATTCTCGCGTTTTTGGCAAGCAGCTAAATAACATTCCGGACATACTTCAATTTCATTCATCTGGAAAGAAAAAGCTAAGTTATTGGAGAGATTAAACAGTATCCAAAGGATGGTCATTTGCATTTATTCAGAGGAAAATCATATTGTTACAGTAAGAGAACATCTATGCATCAGAAGATGTTGGTCTCTTTTTCCAGCTCCAAATATTTATTAACAGGATAGATGCCTTTGAGCAGAATCTATAAATCCACTTTCTCTTCTTCCCTCCCCACAAGGCTTAATTATAAATAGTGAATATCCTTGTGGAAGACATATAAGCAATTCTTTTGCCCAAATGCCATTCTGTAGGCTATAGAATATAGCTATATAGGCTATAGAATATAGCTATATAGAATATAGGCTATATGCATACCTCAATGTAAGGAAACCTACAAAAATTATAAATCTGTAATACACATCTTGGAAAATATGTATTAAGTCAGTCACTCACAAATACATGACATGGGACACTAAACACACAGAGCAATTAATTTAATTGGGGCACTCATACCTCATGCTCACAGATCTTGATGATGACTTTTGCTGTTTGTGTCAATTTGTGATTTCCTGAGGAAACAATAAAATGCTTTAAACCAAGAAAATTGTTACAGCAGAACTATGATAAAATCAATCCTTCCCACCACTGACACACTCTTTCAATGAGGGATTTGCTGTCTGATCTTCTCAATTGTCTCAATTAAGTGCTGTATGATGCAAAACATTAAAGTAATTCAAGGGTTGGAACTAGATGAGGCAGATTGGATCAGATCATTTAAGACCTAAACCATTGCATGATTCTACCTCATTAGAAATGTTTTCTCTAAGGTGGAATGAGTAAGTGACAGGACAGGTTGTATCTGGCCCTATAGTTTTATTTATTCCACTTACTAAAAAAAATTTTTGCTTTTAGGCACTATGGTTATTAACAGGAAGGCACTTTCAGTGTAGAAGTCCACAAATTGCTCCATGATTTTAACTACGTCAAAGTTTCATATCTGAGGATGTAAGTACACATTAACACCTACCCCCATTGTAAATAATGCAGTTGTGCAAAATCCATTTGGCATCAGCCAAAAATGCTTCAGTGCAACCGTACATTTTCTTTTTAACATTCTGGAAACAAGAAATTAAAAATGTATCAGGAAACAGAAATCAGTAAAAAGTGACAGCTTCTTCCTGAGTGCTGTGTTCTATCAGTCATACAATAAATAAAACTGACCCCTGGAGGTGTTCAAGGCCAGGCTGGACAGAGCTCTGAGCAACCTGGTCCTGTGGAAGCTGTCCTTGTCCACAGCATGGGACTGGAAGGAGATGAGCTTAAAGATTCTTCCAACCCAAACCAGTCTGTGATTCCATTATATTTGTTTACTGCAGAATTATGATTCTAAATGCTTAAGAATCTCTCAAATTCAAGGTGCCTTTTGACTGCCCTGAAAACATATGAACTGTCAAAATTAAACCTAAATAGTGAATTATTTAGATCAACATCTGAAACATTTCCAAAAAAACATGTTTCCTAATGTTTCTGCAGAAAAGTCTTTGGTTTCTTCTACTGATGTATTATCACTCCACATCAAGACCCAGAAAAAATACTGGTCACAGTACATTATGTTTGATATTAGAGTCTACCTAGTCGGTAAAGCAATTTGATTAAATAAAATTAGTCCCATGGTTTTTTTACCATAAAGGCATCAGCCTCCTTTGTAAGGACACAGAGAATGAAAAGTTGTCTCTTCACCAGGTCTTGACAGAACAAAGCTCTGCAATGCTTCACTCTTCATTAAGCAATTGAGAATTTCTTCATTATATGTACTTTCAAATTACTATTGAACTGAGAATGAAAGTTCCATTATCCACCTCTTGACAGTTTGTTTTTTCTTCTACACCTCAGGTGCAGTGGAGATTACAGTATTTGTTGAATGATCAGTAAAATGAGTCAGGAATGACCCCTGGATATACATCAAATGGTCCCTAATTAATGAACCAGTGATCCATAATGATCAAATGAACCATAATACAACATAATGATCAAATTAAAATCCTGCTTTAAGAAGTCCCTTCTGGAGATCATTCATGGAATCAGATGAATTTAATAGAAGGAAATCAGCAGTGTAAGCTTGTCTTATTCACACTATTTTTTCCTGACCATTTGTTACTGGCTCAGACAAAGCAGAGAAGTTCAGTTAACATATGATTGGTTTTAAGCTGTAAATTAACTCATTTTCTTAATAACCAAGAAACCACCACATCCATCAAAATAATTTCAAACAACCTCTCTCCTCCTGCCATCAAACATTTTAAAAATGTTACAGATAGCAATCAAACTCAAGGACCTTCCTCAGCTAGCTTCATACAAACCTTCTCTAATGTACAAAGGTCCATTGGATGAAAGATATATTCTGCATAATCTGGGTGTTGATCCAGTGAAACTGGCTTTTGAAATGGCTCTGTCTGTTAGGGGGAAAAATAACCACACTGGTTACTAATACTGAACAGTTTCATCAATGACACAACACTCATTTTCTGTGCTATCAGACAAAATTCTTCAAAAGTAATTATAAAATGTTGTGAGGTAATAAATTAATAGTAGAACAACAGGAACTAAAGGGTCTCATTTAGCTGATTTTTCATATGCTGGACATGATGAATTGCAAAAATCACAAAAACTGAGGGATTTGTAAAAGGTACTGTTGTGATTCACAACAAACAATGGCACATGTTTTAGACACACTGAAGGAATTTCCTCAGCATTTTAAAAGTATGTGATACAACCAACTTCTGTGGTAAGAACACTTGCTAATAACACATAGAAGCTACATTTTCAACACATATAATCAATAATGCAAGTGTCAGTGCCTAGGGCTGTCTATATAAATATATTGGGAAGAGATCATGCCTCCACATTCCCCTTTTATGTCTGATACAGCATTGTCCACTTTCAGAGAGTGAGAAATCACCACCTTCCACTGGAAAACCACACTGTACTTTCATTACACCTACTGAAAATACATCCAGAGGTTACATCACAAAAGTACAGTTTAAATGCACTCCAGAACAGTCTGTACAACCTAAACTAATCTGTCTGTGCTAGACAGGTGGCACATAGAACAGAAGCTGCCACAAACAATCTGATAAACTAAACATTCATCATCCACTAAAGGAAGCAAACTCCACATTATGACAAACACATGATCCAAGTATTTAAAGAAGAAAACAACAAAAATGTCCTTACCCCTGGCTGTTTCATTTTCTGTAGTGCAAACTTCAGTAGATATGATAGCTGTTCGATGGTGAGCATTGTCATTGCTTTACTCTGTGTTTCTATGCATTCTGCAACTGTGATTTTCTAAAAGTTCAGATTAAAGAAACACTTTGTCAGCAAACATTTCTAGATAAACACTTCTCCACTGACACATTCTACCAATCAAATGAAATATAATAGCTATTCTATGAGAAACAAAACATTTCTGATAATGTAATAGAAGTACTTCAGATGCCTGTTTTACCTGGGTTTTGGCCTGTGTATGTTATCAAAAAAGAAGAAAAAAGGAAAAAGAGCAGAAAATTATCCAGCATCTTCAAGATCACACAAAATGAATATGTGAATACATAAAATTCCAAAATACAATATGGGTTCAGAGCAATGCGAGCAAGTGAGAAGGTCACCTGGGCTCTAATAAAATAAGTGATCAGAGGAAAACATGCCATAAACCAATTTGCTTTCATTACAGATATCTGGATGCCAAGTATTCTCTCCCCAGAAATCACTGGAGAAAAATGATTAAATTCTTCCACGGTAACAAAATACCCACTTGTTTATGTAGACCCTATAGTGCATTTTTTTCTGCACTGTTTAAAAGATGATCAGCCCATAAGAAGCACAAGTTAAACTAGTGAAAACTTCAGAATGATTTCAGAATTACTGGTGCCTGATGAAGAGATCACTCTTTGAAATGGTGCTTCTCTAGAGCTGGAGACACAAATCAAGTTGGAGACTCGTGGTAAGAAGGCAAACACAAGGCAGGTAACACACAGGGAAAAAGTGGTGAAGCACAGCCATGGATGCCTCCTCTTCTGCACAAATTTTTCTGGTACCTTGACCAAGAGGCAACAGGAATAAACCAGAAACATTTCAGAACACAGAAAAAGCTGCTTAAATCTCAAAACCAAGCAAGAAATCCACTCCTTATATCAAACTAACCTCACATTCTGGGCAAAACCAATCCCCCTCTGGTTCGGCTGTCAGTTTCAGACACTTAGCATGATAAACCCGAGGACAGAGTTCACAGCAGAGGACTTGGCCTTCCCGATGACAAACCCAGCAATAGAAATCATTCCGTCCATCCTGTGGTACAACATCAACAGGGTCTGTGGTGAGTGGCTGCTTCATATAGTAAAACGGACCATGTCTTAGTTCTGACTGAAATGTAGGCAAGAAAAACAGGTTTGGTTTCAAAACAAATTTGCATTTTTTCAAATCATAATAGTCATCATATATAAGCAAACAGCAATTTACAGAGTTTGATTAACATTTATGCAAGCACAGTATCTTAGTCATTGCACAAAATCATTCATAAAGAAGTTTACTGCTTATTCAGATGCTGAATGACAATTTGCACTCAAGACCAGAAATAAATTTTTTGTGGCAAGTGAAGGCATTGAGTGCAAGACATGCAATCCAACAAGAGCCAGCAAACACTTTCAGCTTCAAGAAAGAAGTATTGCTATAGAAGCTATTAGGCCCTCTAAACTCAGAATTTCACAGGGCCGTGCAAGCTAAATACTGAGATATTTAGTGGTGGCTAAACCTGGGAAAACTGAAGAGGTTAGTCCTGAAACAAGAAGTTGAACACCATGCAAATCTGTGCTAGTTTGCAGCAATTTGTAGCTTTGTACCATGAAGCAAGCCAATGCTGGTTTTGATTAATAAGGCAAACTGTAGAGAAGGATGACAAAGGAGCAAATTCACATCCTGAGCAGCCATCTCCACTACAGGAGAGATTTCATTCACCACCTAAATTGCATATCACAATTTGAGACTCGCATCTGTACCAGTTTGCCTGCACTAGAAACCAGTACTAACTTTGTAATTTGCATGAACTGGTCTTTGCCTTGAGCCTGACAGCTCAAAGATGACACAGCTGATGCCAAAACACAAGAAGTGAAGAGCCTGGGATGGCTTAAATGGGTCCAGAGTGACCTAAAGCTTGTTATATCAGCTCTGAAGAACTGCCAGCAGGGAAAACTATTTATTTTCTTTTTATTTTTTAATAAAAAGAAAAAAAAATATTTATTAATGACAAGGGAACTCAATTTATTAATGACAAGGGTACTCAAATTCTGTTTGGTATTCATTATAGAGGTGGTTTGCTGAGGAAGGAAGTAGCCTTGAGATTTTTAGACAGCTCATTTAATGTGATTTTTTTGTTTAATGTAAAACCACTTGCTTGTGACTTCACTTGTAATTATCCAAACACTTGTAGTCTGAAGAACTATTTTGTTTTATTCTCAGATCATTTTTCAAGTGTCCTACACCATTTACAAATCTGCAACTTCTGAGACTCTTGAGCTGACACACGCCCATGTAATTCACAGGACAGGGCAACAAAACGTGTTCTGTAACTTTGAGGCACCCTGAACAAAATCAGTCACATGGGACATAAATAATGTCCCCAGAAAGCACCAGCATCCCACTTTGAACCATGGTATTTCTAGACACCTAAAGTTACAAAGGAGGTGTAATTATCTGCAGGAGTAAGGGATCTTCAAGGTAGAAGCCACAACCCACCTGAAGATGTTGTATCTCAAAAAAACCCCCAGATTATCTAACATTATACAATATTTTAGGCAAAGAAAGGATGTTATCCATAAACACTGTGCCACCTAAAATTTCATGTGATTTTGTGCCAGTTTTGGTGGCTTTCAATTTCTATTCTACAGATGATAAAGCCCAGAGACACTGTGTTCCCACCACAGAAATGGGCAAAGTTTTACTTCTGTACTTTCTATACACACACATTTAATGACACAACATGACAAGAGTTTCAGAAGGATGGTTCTGTGAGATCTTGTGGAATAAGTGGGAGAGAATAAGGATTTCAGTCTATTTCAAACTACAACAAGCATTTAAACAAAGAAACCAGAGTGAGGAAGGGAGAGTTGTAATTTCCAGTGCTGAAACATGTTTTGTTTGCAGCTCAGTGCACCACAGCTGTGAGACCATCTCAGTCTTGTACACATGGACAGGCAGCTGTGGGGCACTTCCCCCACTGCAGATAAAGGAAATTACCAGAGGAATTTAATATACATTCTGACTTTGAAGTGGATGCAAGTAGTATATCCACACTAACTTTGTAAGATTCAAAGTTCTGCTTTGAGAAAAAAGTTTCTGCTTTTCACAAACATAAAACCTGTGAAAGTTCCACAGAAATCATAACATCCAAACTGAAGAGAAGTCAATTTTTGCTGGCAAATGAGATGAATTTGGTTTCTGTTCAAAGATGCTTTTATCATTTAGACATCTATCATCTTATTTTGCCTAAGCCAAGTTTAAGAACCAAAACAAAAAAGGGTTTAGAGACTCAACAGAGACCCAAAGAACAAAACTAAAAGACTGAAAATGAATGATTCAACTGCATCAAGGGACCTTTTCACTTGTCCTAGTCAGAGTAATATGTTTTAAGAGTAAAATTTTAACAGTTATTAAAGTTCAAGTTCAACTAGGTGGTAGCTTGTTTTAAAGGCATTATTGAAGTTATTAAGACCTGTAGAATGACAAAGGAAACTGAAGAAAACAAACATCAGTACTGCAGTGCTGTTTTGGAGAGAAAAAGATCACTATTTATATTCAATTTAAATTACTATTGAAACTAGTAGTAAAACAAGCTGACAACTTTAATTACATTATAACTGTCCAATTAAATGTCAGAAGTTCCTGATTTTTCGCCTTAGTTACATTCTACAATTTCTTAATTCTTTGTTTGATTTTTAGAACTTTAAATACTTGATGGCAACATTCTGAAGATCTGTGACTGCACCCACAACATGTAATACAAAGTTTTGTGCAACTGTAACTTTATTAATGGTATCTTGAAATGTTCAAGCACTATAAAGCACTTTGTAATGTAGAATATTAAGTTAGAGGTTTCCAGGGAGGTTGTCATACCTCAAAACAGATTTATCAGTCAATCAGAACCACAGCTATCAGCTACATCATACTCAAACTCACCCTGAGAGCAAAACTAGAACCTGCATGCTCAGCTCACATCTGCTCAGCAGTAAAAGAATCTTTAAAAGCAGCTCCTGCTACCACAGAGAGCAGAGTTTGAACCTATTTAGACACAACAATCTTCAGGCATGCCCACTTCAAATCTGACATGCAAGACAACATTAAATGAAAAGCAGCTTGTAAAAGCTAAACAGAACTAAACAGATGATATTTTCTTGCTAACTTGAAATAAGCACAGCAAAACAAGCAAGTCTGATAGGTTTTCTTCATTAGATACACAACTTTATTCTATCCTGCACAGGTCTGAGATACCTGGAAAACAGAAAAGTATTTACCAAGGGGAATTTATCAAGTTCAACAACTGCAACTGTGTTTTCAAATATATTTTTAAATTCAGGAAGAAAAGGTGGAAATTAATACCCAAGGATTCAATTCCACTGTTTGCAAAATTATCTCTGCACTGCACAGTTATAAGCTCAGATGTCAGAGGGCAGTATCTGCCCAGAAAATGTCCAAGATGTAATGGAATAAACCCAGGCTGCAGTGAAGCTCAGCAAATGCCAAACTGACCCCAGGGCACCTCCACATGATACAGTTACATCTCCTGATTATCCTGAAATAAAATATAATTTATACTGAGTTTTAAGGCCTGATTTATTAACAGCTTTTGTTCCAGGACAACTGCAGTGAGTAGGAAGTTCACTTTCTTTCTTCACCAATGCTATTGTACCAGGATAATGTGGATGCTCTTATGCCAGGTGAAAGTGCTTTGAACACTCAGAACTTAATCTTGTGTTTATATAACACTGGCAAAAAACCCCATGACACAAAAAACGCATTTTGAAAAATACACAGAACATCAGGTGTGAAGTAATTTCAGTAAGGCTGAAGACTGCTTTCATGTAATCTACTCTAAGATGATACAGATGCTTTACAACATTTGCTATTCAATACAATTCATATAATTCTTTTCTTTCATGTGCATCATATAATGAATCAGAAATCGTTAAAGTCTTGTGGAGACAAGTTCTAAGAAGGACAACAAATGCTATCAATTCAGCATTCAGAAGACAGTAAAAATAAGGTTATGAGCATAAAGACTGAAAAGTCACTGTGACTCTGATTTAACTAGTTTGGTAGGAGTGTTCACCACCTGGAAACTCCAAGGTGGAGCTGACTAAAGGACAGTAGGAAAGGACTGCAAGCAGATGAGGAACTTCACTGACATTATGAGACCTTTCTTAATCTAGGTTATCACGCTACTGAACATTTCCTGTTAATAGTTTTAGTTAAAAAAACAGCTATTGTTGGTTTTGTTATTGTTATAATTATTCATAATAATTCTGTTCCAAATTGCATTTATTAGTTATATATCTTATTACCTTTATGAAATCACCAAGCAGTACACAGGTAGTCTTTTTTCAACAGATGTAAAACAATAATCAAAAAGTATTCAAATCAAAATTATAATACCAACTCCTACCCCCACTGCATTCAAAAATTAATATCCGTCCCTTAGGAGTACAAAAATGGAGTTTCCTTGAAGAAGACTGAGCTTCTGCTCAGCTATCTCTACATCCTCTATTTCATATTCTAGCACAATAAAACCATGGCTCCTCTTACCTGCTCTTTATTATTACTGTTCAATAGAC
The DNA here is from genome assembly GCF_027887145.1 of Ammospiza caudacuta. Lineage (NCBI taxonomy): Eukaryota > Metazoa > Chordata > Aves > Passeriformes > Passerellidae > Ammospiza > Ammospiza caudacuta. Next base: position 11,473,087 of record NC_080607.1, read on the forward strand.
CAGGCTTCTTTTTCTTTTTTATAGGACTTGTTGATGCATCTTGAGGTGAGTGGCCATTGGAGGAATGTGGAGGGCTGGGAAATTTCCTTTTTTGTGCTGCACGTTCAGCAGAGCCAGGATCTGTAACAGATACAAACAACATGGGTAAAGACTGCAAACTGATGAAAAATATTCCAAAAATGGTATGGTTTGTCATTCATACTCTTCAAAGGTTTTTATTTCATGTTTTTACAATAAAGGTATTTGGAACTTCATTCCTTCAGAACAAAATTTCAGTAATCCCTAAAGAATACAAAATGCTCAGCTCAATTAAAAAGAACTTACTGCTATTTTTCAAAAGAAACAAGTACACAAGCAGCTGCAAAGGACAGTCATAGAACAGTGATGATTCTGACAAAATACAAGTGAAATTTCATCAGAGTTGGGTCAACAAGTTTAATTTTTCCCTAAGCCTTTAATTCATGCAACAAAACAAAACTATACATAGAACCACAGGGATCAGAATTAAACAAGAGAAACAACTGAACCATCCCCCTAATATTTAATTGCACAGAAAAAATTAAAAACTGCAGTGGTTTTGGCTACTTTCTAAACAAATCTATGGAAAATATTGTGCTATATGATGACTTCTGATTGACCAAAAGCTTGGTTAACATGTGTCAAGATAATACTTAGGAAAACTATAAATAAACATGAAAAACACATAAAAATATAGGTGGAGGGACATATAACTAAAAGAGAGAAAACAAATGTATGAGTGTTTGCCCATCCTGTGTTTTACTACCCTAGAATAGCTACACCAGGCTAACAACATCTGGAATTTCAACAATTCTAGAAGTGTCTGCCACTAATTCTGTAGGCACAGCAGATATATTACTGTCAGCTCTCAGAGAAACTCTTCTGTTGACATAAGCCATAAAATGCTGGCAAAATGTAGTAAACTGGTTTAAATAAACAAACAAAAACCTGCCATGTTTTGAGCTTTGACACTAAAACCTGCGACTTTTTTCCCTTCCCACACACCCTTCCCTTTTACACATACTGGCAGCATTTAGCACCAGTTATCTGCTGACATGCCTTGGCTGAAATCAATCAATACAATGTGCCTGAGACCATTATTGTTACTTGCTGTGTTTGGATTCAAACAAATCTGCCTCCTGCTCCATTTAGCCTCAAAATTTAGATTGATTTGACAATACAAAGAGCTGCTATGTCACCTACACGTGTGAAAAATCCAATGTCTGTTTCCTCCCCTCCTTAAGCAATCAGGACAATAAAAATGCCAACACAGTACAAGTCTGCTGACAGCAAACTCAGAGGCTTTGTCAGTTTGGCTGATTATGCACAGAAGGTGGCAGAAGAACTCCTTGGGCTGGGAAATCTTCATATATCCCAAGAGAGATGTGTTAACCCAGCTATCCTGGAAGAAACTGCAGCATCAGTGTCAGCTAAACCAAAGCTCACAACTAAATCAAAATGATCAAACCTAAAACCAAACAAGCTCTGAATGCTATTTTTTTCATGACATTAGAATGGAGCTTTTTCAGTATGGGAGCTGTTTGCATTCAGTGACCCACAAAAAAACAGCATCATACCATGTCTTTTCTCATCTTCCCACCATCACAATAAAGTCTTTGTTACTTTATTATAATTTGCAAACAATATCCTCAAAGGGGTCTCTAAGCCCAAGGTTTTCACCAGCAAATAAACCCTGTAACTCCCTAAAGAGATTTGGGCATTTATTTCCAGACTATACCTATGCAGGCACACCTTAAACCAGGAGGGGAAATGGACAGTAGAGTTTTCTGCTCTTTGCCTTTATTTCTTACTTCCAGGCACAAAACTGCCACGAGTGGAGCACATCAGTTTCTTTTCAGCTTTTCAGCCTCAGATTGTGAGGTTTACAAAGAAGCTTTGACAGTGCACATTGAGTCTCATCTGTAAGTATAAAAATCATAAAGTTCCTACACCCTTCCTGTGATCCATTTCACTTTTAAATGTTGAGTCTTTCCTAAACTAACTGATTCAGGGTCAGGAAAGCGTTAAACTGCTATTAGCTAAACCAGAACTGAATGACTATTCAGTCACAGCCAAATCCAAGCTACAATTCAGCAGAAAAGGTGCTGATTCAATAGTAATCTTATTAAATGGTCACACAAACATGTATGTTGGGTTAAGTAGTTTCAAAAACTACTTAAAGTGATGTAATTTTCCTCCTCGGTTCAAGAGGCCTGAGTATACTGGGGATTTTCAAATCAGCTGGTGACTCATAGGCAACATACAAAAACTGACCTGAAATACACTTCCTTTTTTTTTTTTTTCAGCTGGCAAGTTATTCAAATGCACAGAGGTTTTCTTGAGGCAGTGTAACTGAAAATTAAGGAATAGACAGAAAAACAGCAATGCACAGGCATATTTTTTCAGATTTAGTTGTGCTGGTGGAATAGGCCAGTGGCTTCAACTACCACAGTATGCTGCCAATTTACCAAACTGAGGGACCTGATGACATAAATACTCATTTAATTCAGTTCAAGTAATGAAAGAATGGTAGCATCTTCTTAAATTGTTTGAGCTATAGTTTTCAATTCTAATTATGATAAAAAATTGCATTTTGTGTGAATTTCTTTCAGCGGGAATACCCTATTTAGCACACTGCTGTTTCTCCCTCCCTGGCTCTCCTGGTTCGTGAGCAGAGTTCCTGTAGCTGAGTTGTGAGCCAGATCAAGAGACTGATCCCTGTTAAAACAACCTGTAAGGAAGAAAGTTAATCTTGAATTTTGAATCATTTCCCTAGTGTAGGGTTACTTGAAAAAAGTGAAACAAATCTGGGGGGAAAGAACAAAAGAGACCAAATTTAAGCTGGGCAATAATTTGGTGACTATATCAGTTGCTTAAAGGGTGGATTCAAGTTTCTGCTCTAAAAGGGAACAGCCAGAATTTCTGTGATCTCTTCTGTGATAAGTAAATATTTTTCAAGAAGTGTTTAATGTGCAAGAATGGTCTCACCTTAGGAAGGATCTCACCATGCCAGCTGGTCACCACTTGGCTTGTGATTGAGCAATCTCCCTGCTCCTACTGAACTCTCATCACACCCTGAGCATGTCAGCCTCATTCAAACCTCTCACTGATAAACCAATTGTTCTAAAAATATTAATTTTGCTAAGCAATCTTAGTCTGCTTATTTCTTGATTTTTTTGTGTGATTTTGCTTTCTTAGCACCACTTTAAATTAAAAATGTGCTTCCAGCTCAAGTGAAAAAATAGACACCTGAAATAACTTTTGAAATTCTCATTAAAAGTTCCCTGGTTTTACATCACTAGGTTAGTATTAATTGGTCTGTGATGTTGTCAGGGTTGACAATAAGCACCCCTGAGTGCTCTTACCAATCATTCAATGGGGAGCAAGGAGCTAACCTGAGCTTCACCCGAAGCTTAAATCTTTGTTTCTGTATGCCATCATGTGACTAAAGGATTAGTAACTACTGCTCCCAGGGGACAGACTAAAGCATACTTAAACCCTAAAGCAATTTCATTTCACACTTTATGACTGCTTTGTAAGTCCAGCGTTATGTGATGGTAATGCACTTTGTAAGCAGATAACTACAGTAATGACTTACTATAGTTTAGCTTTAAAAAAATTATAAAAACAAACAAAAGTGTATTATTTATGTCAGAGATCTTATCTTGCTGCAGCATATGGAACACAGACCACAACCAAATATTTTTATACTCTGTGTATGGCATAGTGCTGCACTGTAAACACTCCATAGCAGGGATCCCTGACAACTGAGAAGTCTCACTTTTCTCAATAGAAGCAGGTGCCAACTCAGAAAACCTGTAACAGTAGGATGTTGTTTTCTTTGCCTTTCCTGTGGTATTTAAATGTAACTCTTCTTGAAAACAAGCACCATCAAGATGCCTTACTGTAAGAGCACAGCACAAACTGCTCAGTACCACACACTGACAGTGACACCTCCTTATGCCCTTCTTTCTGTACTTCTTTTTTGTTATTTTTTCTATTTAAAAACTTAGGTTAAATGCAATCAAGGCAATTCCAGACTAAAACAATGGTGAAATCATGTCTACATACGTATTGTATGTAGGCACCCTTTATATTTGGATTATTTTCTCTCCCAATAAAATCTTAACGAGAGCTGAAACCCACACCTAAGTCAAGGCTTCACAGCACCCTTCCACAAATAAAATTTGTTTCCTTTTTTTTTCTCCAGCACTGTGGTTTGTTCACCCAGGAAGCAAGATGGCTTGGAAAACTGATATGGCCTAAATCAACAACAACCCTAAAATTTAATTTCAGTTAAATCAGCAGAGGAACAATTCCCAGAGTTGAAATTGCCAATATAAGGGAAAAGGATGGAAATGTGACAGTGAAGGAGGGATGCTGGTGTGGCAGGGCTGGCTTAGACCAGGATATATTGTCTTAGCCTCCCATCCTCAATGCAATGGATAGCAAGGCAAATGAGAAAAGCCTGAGTAAATCAGATTTCCAGTAGACCATGATTTTCAAATTCAACCTCACAAACAAGATAGGCCAACAAAACAAAAGCCTTCCCAGAAAGTGTAGAAATTGCAGGATAATATCTTTTACTGTGAGTGAAGAACTAACCTTTGAGATTGTGTGGATGAGAAGAAAAGTTTTGCTTTTCAGATTAAAGTGCAGACAATAAAAAAGAAAATCTTAACTATATCAAGTTTACTTTCATCAAGAGCATTACTTATTCAAATTCTGTACCTAATTTTCTTAAATTGTAGATATAAATCCTATAAAAATGAGCTTCTTACTGCTTGGAGAAAATACTTCTGGAAATTTTCAGAAAGTGAGACGAAGGAAACTAAGAAACACATTTGTTTAAATAGTGACAACAACAAAGAAAAGAAATTTAAAAAGCTTTTCAGTATGATTCGTGATAAAGATGGTAAGATTAGAGTCATTTTAGTTCTTCGGGAGTCAGAAACACAAATGTGTTTTTTTTCAGTGAAAAGTATTATTTTAGCCTCACAGGAGACATCAGTAAACTGAGACTTAGTTACACCAATGAGTTTCCTGTGATCCAAGCAAGTTTTTGATATCTCAATGCAAGTGGGTCAAATATGCAAAATTCTAAATAACATTTCCAACCAGAAACACAACCATTCCACGTAAGACAATCAGCAGAAGCGTCACTTAAACTTTGATTCCCAATGCCATGCTATGCCTTTTATTATGGCACAAACAGTTCTGCCAACATTTGGTGATCCAAACCAAAGAATTAAATTCAGTAAAATGTAAAAACCAAAAAATTTATTAAAAACAGTTGCAGGAAGAATTAATTGAATGGATTTAAGAAACAGCTATAAGAAGTCAGTCTGAGAGAAGGTATAAGAAAAGAAAGGTGACTGAAGATTGTTTGAGGTGTCATTACCCTGCAGAAATGTGTACCTATACTTTTAGAAGGAACAAAAAAAAAAAAACACCTAGACTGTCACATCTCTTTTCTCCTTCTCAAAATCTCTGAATGCCCATACTTTAAATGGCATGGAGTGTAATCAATTAAGAAATCTGACAGAAAATGTAGCAAAACTAACTTGTCTCATTTGATATAACAGGTTTCAGTTAATAATTTAGACAAATTCCAGAACTGTGAAGCACTCCAGTTAAATTTATTATCCTAAATGGTTGTTAAAACATTTCTGATTTTTCAAATCCATTACCTGTAATACCTTAGCAAATAAATAACCTTATATAAATAAATATAAATATCTTAAAAACTTAATAAAATCATTGATAAATCTGTTAGAACTTACACTCAGCTTTGAGGAATTTCAATTTTCTGCCAGAGTTTTGAAACATGATGCAGTTGCAACCAACCACTAAAGCCCTGTTTACATTCCAGAAACTTCAACTGATATAATTAACCCAGTCCAGTTACTTAATGCAATAAATAACAGAGGTCAGCCGTGGTTGTGTAAATTCTGATGAACTCCTGCCACATTACAGTTTTACACAAGTACAAAAAGACACTGTTAGTTGTTTCTTCACTTTGGGAGATAAAGAAAAAGAAACACTTCCCAACAACTTGCAAGGTAAGACTGAAAGGCAAGGATAAGCTGGAGCCTGGCTGTGGGGGGCTTGCTGTCCCAAGGTGGGACTGCTGACAGCAAGGGCTCTGCACCAGAGACAAAAGCCCAGGGCTGCACTTCTGCTCCCTGCAGGAGTCTCAGCTTCACACTGGAGTAAGAATCTCATCTCTGTGTGATTAAATACTTGGTCTCACTACATAGAAAGCTGATAGAGATGTACTATTATGAAACTGTAACAAAATGTATCATGCATTCTCAGAATTCCATTTAATTAGTCATTTTTGTATTTAGATTCACTGTATATGAATATTTTACCACCGAGAGGAGCTCCTAAGATCAAAGCCTTTAACACAAACCTGAAAAAAACCCCAAATCTGTAAATGTCAGAATTCTCCCCATTAAGCAGTAAGGCCTCAGTATATGATTTTATGCCATGCTAAGACCATCTAATGACCAGCTGTCCCTGCTGGGGCAAGGCTGCTCCCAGCAATGTCCAATATCTGCTCAACTCCCCAGTAATCTGGTTCAAGTAGAAAACAACCTGTCCACCCAAGTCCTAAGAGCCAGCAGAGGTGCAAAGGCAATGTAAGAGATGTATGACTGATGATGGCAAGAAGAGAGTTAAAGAGCTCCTCTTGACTGGGCACTAAACAGGCAGTGGCTCCAGTATCAGCTGAAATACATCAAAATCTACATGGAAATCCATCTGCCACCACAGCTTGCTACTGTTAGCAGCTAAGTTAAACTAGCAGAGAGGATTAAAAAAAAATTCTTCCATGTAAACAGGAAGAACACATCCAGTGGAGAGTTCATTCTGTCCAAAGAGAACAAGTACAAGCAAAGACAGAATTTGCACTGAAACCACAACCTGGAAATGCTTAGACATTTATCCAGAGACCTTGCAAGCCCCATCTTGAAATATTTAATAAACGAGGTTAAAAAGTAGTCCATAAGGCTGGAGCAGAAATATAATAACATGTTTCTGCCGGACAAGTTAATATATGATATACAAAGGACAAAATGTAATCACGTAATCCATAGTCTCTCTCCTTCACTAAAGAGCAATCCTCTGTTCACTTTGTTTTTTGGTTTTGGATTCCTTGGATTTTGGACTCTTGTTTTTGGATTCTCTTTATGCCGTCATTTCCCACTTTTAGTTCTCAAATGCCTTATCCTTACTTGTTCTCATCAAGAGAGCAGTGTATTTTAAAACCTTGTCTTTAACAAGGCTGCACATGCACAGCTTATAAGCAGGTCTAAATTATAACTGCTAGAGTTACTCTGCTCTCTTTCCCACCTGACCAGCTATCTGTCCCCACAACTTTTTGGAGACAGTCACTTGTGCGTAACAGGAGGGTTAATCAGTTCATGATTTAGGCAAAATCTGGTACTGCAAAAAATGATCAATTTTCTACTGGATCAGCTGCTTGACACAGCTGGGTGTGCAACAGCAGAAGCATGACAGCCAGCAAAGGAGAAGGGTAGAGAAATGCAGCTGAACATGTAGGACTCCATAGCCTTGACCAGCTACAGACTCACTTTAGCCATCAGAATGTAAAGTAAGAAGGGGCAGTGATGGCTTTCAGCTCTGCTTTCATTCCAGCCTGGCCCTGTCTAAATGCTTGCTAACAAAGCTCCACACTTCCTGCACCCAACTGGTGTATTCCTGCCTTCCCTCTTACACCACTGCTGGCAGTCCACCAAGCTGTTTCAGCACACTGAGCTAGTAGAAAACTGTTCATGTTTTATGGTTCAGTTAGTTTCCTGCCAGCTTAGGTATGGAAGGAAGTGGATAAAACTGCTGCACTGAGCAGTTTGACCAGCTCAGGCAGCTCTGAAACCACCATGTTACCCAGACCAACTCAAAGGCTGTGTTTAGACCCATGTTACAGATTAAACAATGCATGGTTTAGTTTAGCTTCAACTGAATTATAGCAATTAAACTGCTTATACCAAAACAAGAATGTTCATGAGGAGGTCTGCATCAGGCTAATTGGTATTACAGCAATTAAATTTATTTCCCTACAACTTTCTTTAGACACAGCCTCAGATGAGCTGTACAAACCATAGCTGGGCAAGCAGGTTACAGACTTGCACACCTGCTGCTCAAGGTCAAGGCTGAAGTTGTACAGTGCCATAGATTGATCTCCTGCACAGGCTTCTCACACATCAAAAAAACCCAAACAAAGCACAAAGAGCTGTGTGCTCCCCACCAGATTTGCCTAGATAGGGTCAACTTCCTCATCTATATCATTTCCAAAACACACAAAGCAAAACTTTGCACAAGATAATTGCTGCAAGTGGAGACATTGCTGCCACCATCCCACCAGTTGAGAACTGCTGCACTTTTTCTGCCTTGCACAGAGCAGTGTGACAGTTTTGAAATTCTGGTTTGTGACTTTTCTGTTGCAGAAATACTGCACTGCACTATCAGAGAAGCCTGTTTCAGACCCAGTAACAGGAGTCCAGAAAGATGCATTACCCCAGGCCTGCAATGTGGCCAGCTCTTGGAGATGATATTTATGATTCTTTTATTTTCTGTGAGAAGCTATATTTTCAACTATTATAAAGTTATATCACTAATTTACAGATTAGGTTGGGTATACAACAAAGAGAAATGGTTTTGCAGTTAAGTCTAAAGAGTTCTTTATATCCCACATTCTTCACTGGAAAAAATATAAGCCTGTAAGGGCTTGGGGTGGGTGGTTGTTATTCCTGTCCTTGGAGTGGTGCTGGCAGGGGTTTTATCAACATACATGTTAAATTTAACAAATCAGCTAAAGCAAGTCAGTATCTAACTAAACAAATACCAATTCCCTTATTATTAAAGTGATTCAACACTTGCTAAGTTTTATCTCTACTATGGTGATACAGAAATGCCATTTACATCACTCCCACTGCTATTTAAAGCACTAGGAGAACACCTATGCATGGACCAGTGGCTTCCACACATGACAGCTTGGGTCAACCTAAACCAGCACTGTGGTGAGACTGGCTTTGGCACCAGCTGGTTCAGGGAGTTGCAACAACAGTAACCAGCATGAAAACTTGAGTCTCTTTCTGCCAGGTTAAATCCCTCTGAACTGGCCATTTCTAGTTGTTAAGAGCCCACAGTGCAAGGGAAGCTGCAAGATGATGTGTGTGAGAAGGCTGGGACATGACAGACTGAGCTCTTCAATAACCAGGATATTAAATCAGCCCACTGTCCTAAAAAGCTTCATCTTAACCCTACCAAACAAAAAGCAAAAAGTTTTCTGTGAGGTAATTCACTGAAACAACATATTCTGAGGTCAGGGCAGCACTACAACTACCACAAGGAAATGGAAACTTTTTGTATGGCCCATACACCTGTTTGTGGTTGATTAAAGCACCAGAACCAAAATGTAAATATCTACATAACTAGATATCAGATTTTTAAGTGTCTTTTAGACATTAATTACATCAGAGTGACATAAATAATGGTTTAGCTCAGTTAAGGCATGCAGAACTCTTATTAGTAATAGAAAGTGGGCCAATGCTTCTAAGGAGAAATAAAGATGAGATTTCATGGGCAGCTAAATGTATTTAACAACCCCCATTGCCTGTTATACCAAGTTCTTATGCTATCAGACTCTTTCACAAACAAACTGGTCACTACAACAGCAGAAAAATGTTTCAGCTTTTAAGCTGGTTAGAAAGTTCAAGTGGCTGGGATGTGACAAGCACCACAAAGGAAGTAAGTGGTGGAGTGCAGAGCTGGGAGCTCACCCCAGCCAGCAGCAATCATTAAAGTAACAAAAACATTTACTTTCTGCTGGCTTAGAAAACTGAAATACAAAGAGAAGTAAATATTGAAAGCAGTCCAGTGGTGGAGACTGACATACAAGATCAGAAGGAGAGAAGGGAGAAAAAGACAGGGAGAAGGGACAAAAGGAGCTACTGCATCTCTCTGAGGTGTCAGATCTCATGTACTACCTCATCTAACCACACCATGAGAACTGAAACAAGAAATTTACTGTTAGTACAAATAAGACCTGAATCCAATTTTATAACCATGTTATCCAGCCAAGCTTCCTCATTAAAAAACATGCAGATGATCTGTGCCATGCCTTCAAGACAATCCCACCTGCACTTTCAGAGTTAAGCAGACTTGTGAGCCCTGCTGTAGGAATGTGAAGAGTAACTGGGTATGCCAGAACTTTAAAAGGATGGTAGTAAATATTGCTGCTGTTTTAGAGAAATGGCTTTCAGGTAAATTCAGCTGTAAGTACAACAAGAGATGGATAGGAATGAATGTCCATGAAATACATACTGCTCATGGGACTAACTTCTGTGGAAACAGAAATGCTACTCTGATTCTTTATTCTTAGAAAAAAAAGAATTCATTACAGTAGGAAATAATACCTTAATAGTTTTGCTGCTACTACTACTTTCTCCTGTTTCCCCAATCTAGAAGTACTATTTTAAAGGAAGCCATGATAAGTGATACAAGTGGTCGCTGGTTTTTGGTAATTTAACCTTAGTTATTCATAAACCTGAAATAACACTGAAATATTTGTGTGTGTAGAGGAAAAATTAAAACACTTCCTAACATACACTAGTCATTGTAAAAAATACAGTGAATCTTGAGGCTCCACTCAAGAGCAGCTTCATGGTAGATGATACAGCTTCACTATCCTGGTTTACAAATAACTGTGTTGTAGAACCTAATTGAAATATTCCTCTTACTCACCTTTGGATCGAGTGGAGATGTCCATCCCCTCCACCACCTCCTGCTCCGCCTTTATCTCCTCTTCAGCCAAGCTGCAGGATTCAGAAAGGTGAATTAGATCACTTTATGGACTGTATTAATCCCATGACTAACTTCTATCCTTCAAGTTCAATCCAACACTGTCAAACACAACTACATCAAAATTTCTGATGGAATGAAAGGTTTGCTTTTTGCCAGAAATGTATTTGATACATTAATCAAACCACAGCGAGAAACAATCCAGGTACACACATATATGCTGCAAGTTACCAAGCACAAAAATTCCATTTTTGTACCAAAGACAGTCCTGTAACATGTACTGAAGATTATGGCAATATATGTATGAAGTGTGGGTGACAGACAAATAGGAATTCTGTTCCTTGCGGCTTCTAATCTCAGATAAACCATGGGACAGATGCCTGCCAACATTTAAATGCTCATCAGCATTTGTGAACAGATTAGCTGAAGTAACAGACATAGCAACACAGAACAATTTGCAAAATTAGAAGGTAAAATGTAATTTTTAAAACAAATAAATAATTTAAAGGATTTTGGAACTATACTGTATAATAGAAAACTGAATATTTATAATTTATTGGCAATACAATTCCACTAATTGTAAAGAGTAAACAGTGTAGAGTTGTTACCATGCAATCTTACACAGTCACTTTTCATTTGCTCCAGGCAGGATTAAACTATTACAAAGTACATCTGACTTTCTGATATTCTACTTGTGATATTCTAAAGTGATGCCATTCAAGAAAACAACTCAATCAATTTGGCTTGTTAAGTCACTTTGGGGAAGGAAGATGGAAGGGAGAGGAAAAATGAACATAATGAACACATTTCAGAGCCATTTTGGAGAAGTGACTATGCTAGATGAAAGGTAAAAGAAAACACACAATGTTGAAGCAAAACCAAATTCAAAATGATGGACAAATGGGTTTCTGGAGCTTCAGGCAGTGTCCCCCAGAGCAAAGCAGCCATGAGGGATGTAGATCCTCTCCTGTACAGGGACAATTTACCCTTCAGTCTGTTAATGGAAGTTGTTGCTGATAACAGTTTGCACTGATATGGCAGATTATGAATTTCTGCTGTTATGGAGTGGGCTGAGGTTCAGCCACCCCAGCTCGAGGGACAGGGCCAAGAGGACAGCTGGAGACCTTTGCCTCAGCCACTGTGTACAAATCTGCCTGAGACATCTCATCAGAGCTGGGAAACAACAGTGAGGACTCGGTTACATTTACACCAGAGAAACTCTTCAGCCTGGCAAACAGTTTATATCAGCAGGAGTTTTGTTACCGGTATAAGTTAAAAGAGATTCCTTAACAAAGTAAAACTTAACACCAGAAGGTGGTTTTAGTTTGCTATTTGACAAAACTACTTTTAATCAACTCTGAGCTACTAGGGAGTTTGGTTGCAATTCCTTTCACAGCTCTAAACAGTACAATTATGTCAGCAGAAATTTCATATACAAATTCACCAAGCTCAATGCATGGAAAACCCAAAGCTGAGAAGTACCCCAAATGCCAGAAATCATTATTCTTTGTCATAGGCTCTTTAAAGTCACAAACCACTGAAGGGAAGTTCTATTCTACCAGCATCTACCTCCCAGCTACCTTGATCATTTCAGCAGCAAGTCAAGGCACCCACGTGAGCAGAATTATGGTAAATGTGTAGCACAGTTGACTGTAACACAGTGCTTCTCAGATTTATTTTGCATGGGCAGATTAAATGCACAACACAGCCAACCATACTACAATGCTCACACATTTACTATGCATGGGCAGATCAATTATTCTGCACATTTGTTACACCCTTTCCCAGGGGCCTCAGCAAAGAGGAGCTGGCAGTGGCCTGGAGACACCAAAACATTTCATGCACCACTTGCCTTTGCCTGTTCCTCTCCTAAGCAAAGGGAAGGGATGGGCTCATGGGATGGGTTCATTGTTCTCTTCCAATGCTGCACTGGAGGTTTTTCCTTCCCCTTCCTCTTTATAAAATCCTATTTCAATATTGCAAACTGCAACAAACCCCATATTTTTAAAACATCATGAATATATGATCAATAATGCATACAGGTAAATATGTATTCATACCCAGTAATTCTGTAAGACTGGGGTAATCTGACAGTGCACATTAAATGCTTCTAAAATACAGGTCCAGTTCCAGACACAGACTAGGACATACAAGGCTTTACAAGACTCAGGTTGAACACTTATGCTCATTTTACATAGGTTGCTACTAAAAGGAATGGTTTCCCCATTCCTTAACTTCTTGTTCCAGAAAGGATGACCATTTTATCCAAATCAGTTCTGGAATGTAACTCACTGTGCAGCTAGACATGCAGAAAATGGGAGAGAACCACACAGGGACAAAAGGGCAACTTTTAGCAGCTCACATCTAAGTTACATTAAAGCAATCATAATATTCCAGACTCATCCAAATCTATCAGCTCATTTTGTTTAAAGCAGCCTCAGGGGAACATGGTACAACGTGAAAGATACAGTAGTTGGCACAAATCATTATTACAATCCAGAGAGTTGTGCATGAATCCTGGCTGAGAAATGGGAGTGATGGATCCATATGGCAGCACCACAGCAGGAACTGCTCCCACCTCCCTGACCAAAGCACCAGGAGATGTTTCAGACTCACTGAGGATGTTCTGGGCCCCTGGACCCAAACCCAGCACTGCAGAGGGTTACAGGGCAGGACTCCCACCCATCAGTGACAGCACAGCAGGGTTTTCAGCTCAGGATGTGTTCAGCTCATGTAACGAGCTTAATTTAGGAAACTGAGTCAGTTTCCTGCATCACCCTTTAAAGTGCTCTTGCAATAGTGGTATAAACAAGAAAAAGTTTCTTCAGAAACACTTGTAAGGTGAACAAAGTATCTTGCAAAATCTTGATACAAAGAACAGTGGAATGATACAATGGCTTGCCTTGGACACGACCTGAAAGGTGATTTAGTTCCAAACCCCTGCCATGGGCAGGGATGCACACATCACATAAAGGATGCCTGAAAACAGCCTTCCCAAAGATTTTAACTATAAATGAGCAGTCAAAACTGCATTCTCCACTTGATAGCAAGGTTCTCCACTTTCCTCAGCAATGGACGAGCACATTTCCCTATACTCACACAAAATCCAGCAATTGCCTACTACACTATGAAACCTGAGCCTCAGAGGAACAGAGACATCTCCATATTCTCTGCAATTAATTAATCTTTTAAGGGCACAAACATTTCAGTATATAAAAAAACCACAGAGACTGTTCTGAGAAAAAAAAAATCCCAATGTTGGAGAGGAACAGTTAAATAAAAGTTGTTAGACATAGCTATAAAAGACACTGAACATTTACAGCTCTTCAAAAGCATCTCCCATTGCTTTATTTGCTGTAATGTATAATGACTTCCACAGCATGACATTGTTGGAATGTTGGCAGTGATGACTGCAGTGGTCATCTTTGAGATTCAAGTTTATAAATACATACCAGCAATTCATAGCAAGTTTACAGTAACTTTTCTAAAGCTGACATCTTTTCACCTTTGCATGCTCCCACCAATACAAGGAAAATTCTGAAAATACTTTATAAAGCACAAACTTCCAAATACAGATATTAGTAAAAGATTTCCAATTAAACAATTCAAGAAAAACAGGTTCTTAATCAGTTACCTTACTACTACCCACAATAAAAAAAAAAGAAAATTAAAACCAGCAGCAAAATAATTAAAAACAAGTATCTCATTCCATGGAAACAATAACTGTGTGGTCAAGTAGACTATTTTAGAGAGTTTTATTTTGAGAATTCATTTTTGCAAGGCTCAGAGCAGCTATTTCAGCCAGCATGTGTTACTGTCATGCATGTATGAATGGGATGCTCTGAGGCTGCAGATCAGAAATTATACTGGAAAATACTCAGTTAAGTACATAAATGAATACAATAAATAGCTTATGTAATTCTGAAAGCTACTCTTATTTCCTCATTAAGATGAATGAACACAGAGAAACACATTTTAAGAACACAACTGAAATTTAAGCTTTGCCAGTTTCCCTGTCAAATGACCAGAAAACCAATTAATCATTTAAAACTTCCCTACTCATATTGACAAAACTTGCAACAACAACAACAAAAGTTTGTTTTCTAAAATGTTAAGCTAATTGGTTTCATACAAACTAGCTTAGCATGTCTGAATAAGGGTAGAAGGGGTGGAGGTTATTCCTTTAGAGAGTTGGGCACAGAAAGAAAAAAAAAAAGATTGCAAACATACAAGATTTATTGTTACTTAGGTAAAAATGGAAAAATAACTCAGCTGCCTATTTTTTAAATATGTTCTCTATCAAACTGAAAAGAGGGTGGGGTTTTTTTAATATAAAATTCAGGCTTTGAAATTTCACATCCCTGAATTACATACTGACTTTTCTGTTTAGGAAAATCATTCCTTTACTAATAGTAGTACTTACCTGAGAAAATGTACATATACAAGAATATATAAACTGTTCTAATCCATAGTAACTACAAAGAGCAATTAAAAGTTGCAGATGAACTACTGCACCTTGACATTTAACCAAGAAAAACTGACAGATATGGAAAACCACTCGAAACAGCTAATGCCCACATACACAATCTAGATCTACATCAGGGAATAACACATGAATTTCAGATCAAGAACTACATATTTCTGGAATTCATTTTTCCTTTTAATTAACAGAAAACAAAACCAAACAAAAAAACTGATTAAAGACTATAAGCACTAAAACTGAATTTCATCTTTAAGATAATTCCTGCCTCTCATGCATCACATTTGTGAGCAGCAATTCTAAATAATGATTCCCAAAAAAAAACGGCATTCAGTAAAAGATTTAAAACCAAAAACCACTATTTGCATGCCATTGCTGAATAAATAGCAGCTTTGTATGAGCACTCACCTATAACAGTCTCTTACTCATCGGTAGCTATGCTATTTATGCAGGGCTCTTAAAATGGCGTCTGCCAGCACTGCACTGCCTCACTCCTGCTCTGGAGCTAAAATGGTAGCACTTTGTTCAATACCAGCAGCTCCTGTTTACACAGCAGGGCAAGATTCAAAGGCAGCATCTAAATATCAGAAATGGCAGAGAAGGACCAAAGGACACCTGACATCCGAACGTTTAACTAAAAAGGCACAAGATAGGGAGATTTGTGAAGTCACAGGTTACTAAGGAAATCACTCAATTTTAGCTTCACCCTCCAGTGTGAGCACCTCATGTTTTGCATTTCCCTTTGCAGAATTCCCTGCAAAGTGCTCCACGTGTATTAAGTAAATAAGACTCTGTATTAAGTAATTAATATACACAAAAGGTTCATTCAGATATCTATGTACAGCAATGTTTAAGCTGGTTACCTGTGATAACAAGCAAAGTAACTATTTTTCATTTAAAGAACATTTCAGTTCTTTTTAAAACCTTTCTCTTATTCAGTGTCCATTTAAAATAGCTGCACAAAAGAGAAAAATCAGGGGAGGGAGGGGGATCCTTGGTGCCACACAGTCATCTTTTAAGTCTATAAACTATACAGCTGAGGCCCAAGCAAGGCAACCAAATAGCTACAGATTTTAGATGCCACAAATATAACTTGAGAACAATCATGCTTGAAAGTAAAGGTTTATATCAGCTGAATTAAGAATGGTAACATCCTGTTACAGCATGGTTTTAACCTCACAGTGTGAAGCACAGATGCTCTGACAACAGACAATAAAGGGTTAACATGAGAATGACAGACAACTACCAAATACATGAAACTCACTTCCTATGTAGCTATGGCTAAATTAGTCTTTAACCCATGAACACAAGACATGTTTATTAACAAATGTATTTAAATTACTTTCTGAATACAATTTAAAGGGCCAAGCTTGATGGCCTACTGCTGGTTTCCAGTCTGCAGACCCCTCAAAGCCAGCGTGCCACCACAAAGGGGTTTGCAGACAATAACCAAGTAAATCAAACCTAGCCTAACAGGCTTAAAGTCACTCTAATGGGATTCATGTCCCCATGGGAAAAATACTGGGGATCCACAAATAACAAAATTTGAAAACTGCTGTCTACTCCATTTCATATGGGCAAAGGTTTTGTTCAACTTTCAAGATATTTAGAAAATTCAAATTAATACCTGAATTTCAGCAGAGGAGAGCTTCTGCTGAGATTTATCTCCCTTTAACCAATTATGCTGGAGTAGTACCCACCACTATGGAAAACTGACCACCAGCTATCACTTTTCAGCTACTGGATCCACAGTAGCTGGGAAGTGAAACAACACAATACACTGGAAAGCAAGGCAGAACAGGAGAAACAAAGCAACAAAACCAGAAACAAAACAAAACAACAACAAAAACCTCAAGCAAAAGTGGTGTCACAAAATGGAAGACAGCTCAGGAAGACGAGGCAATTGAAGTTTGTGGACATGATATGAAGGGCTAAATTTGTAATGTAATCTATCTATTTCTGCTTTTTGAGCATGAAGTTCCTTTCATTACATGCTCCCTTAGTAGCAACATAGGTTTTCTGCTACATTTCATACTCCTACCTACTGTGAGGGGGGGTGACTGTTACATTTGGAGTGGTTTATACTCTGCATTTTTTTCATTTCCAATATGTTAAGTAGTGTCATTTGTTTAAAGAAATTACTCAGCTTTTCCCTAGCACTATTTAGCTTCCAAGTAAAACAGTTTGCCTGCAAAGAATGAAAAAGGCATGTAGCTTTTAAAAAGCTACTGTTTTCACCATGATTTATAATCCAGATCACTCCTTTGTTTTCCCCCCACTCCATTCTTTGTCCAGTTAATTACAAAAGTAACTGGATGTTGGCACTAAATAATAATGCCTAATCATATTCATCCTGGGCAATTCAAATTACTCTCTAGTAGCCAGAAAACTTACAGTGTAATTATACGATTAACTGCTAGTTATAATCAGAATAATGGCCATTTGCTCCAAGCTGAATAAACCTCAGCTGCATTGCTTCATACATGTCCTGTCTAATTGTGATTGTAACAAGATCCAGGCCAGTAAAATCTTGGGGAGAAAGCATACGTGCTTTTTCCCTGCATCTGTCACTTAAAACAAAAACCCACATTCCATCTGTCCCGAGCAGAAAAAAAACCAGCCTATTACGCAACCTAGGGAAGCGAGTGCTAACACTGTACCTTGACAAAGCACCAAAAAATATATACATCTGAAATCCTTCAGCTTGGCTGAATTTGCTTTGCTTAGATGGAACAAAGATGGCAGAAATTTCCAGAAGGCCTTTCTCAGCCCTGCCACTGCAATTGTCAATCTTTAACCTGCCTGCTGTGGCAATTGGCTCCGGCGCTGGCGGAGCAGCGCCATTGGGCCGAGCCGAGGCACAACGCTGCTGTCTCTACCTTGCCTCAGACATCTTGCTGCAATGCAGACATTTGTTTTTTGTGAACTATAAAAGAATTACACTCCAGTGGTTGAAAATAGTGAACTTTTAACAGACTCACGATGCTCCGTTTCATTACATGCACGAGGGCAGCTCACACAAATGCACTTCACTGTCAGCAGCGTGTCTGGAGGTGCAGATTTGAAACAGATCCTGGTTTAACAAAACCTGTGGGAGCCATTTTAATACAAGCTTTCTGATTGCAGATCACTTACCCCTGCTTCCTCACATTAAACAAATATTATGTTGTTCACCCTTAAAGGCTGAAAGTAAACTGCTCACATGTATAAACTACTACTAGGAAAATTGTGTCCAAATGTAATTTCTGTTTTTTAGCAACTGAAGAACAAAAGCCAGAATAACTTCTTAGCTATGTCAGCACTTTCATGTATGCTGAGAAATGCATTAAAATTACATACAGAAACACTATCACATGAAATTCAGTGGTAGCCCAGCAGTATTTCAGGTTTCAAATTGAACTAGACATTCTTATAATCTAATCCTAGGGGATTGGGGGGGGTGGGGGGGGCAAACATTGGGTGGGGGGGGGAAGGAAAGCTTTTAGCCAAAGTGAGATATTCAAAGTAAGATATTCACACTGGTAAACAAGTAACCAGAGGTAAATTGCTATGTTAAAAGAACGTTATCAAATACATGGCAAGGGTCTATAAAAGTTTGCATGCACTGTGCCTCAGCACAGTCATTTTTTTGCAAAGCCAGCCTAGCTTTCAGCTCTTTCCTAAAATAATGAATGTGTATGGACTGTTAAAACAAGTGCAAAAATTACACTAAAAGCACAAAAGAGCATCTTTCCTCTGCTTTTGTAACAGCCCTGGTGATCACTGAAAAACAGCCTGTTCAAACAAGCATGCAGGCGCTACAATTAAAATCTTTATAAAGAGCACAAAATGTTTCTAAATTAGTTATAAACCAAGCAAGCTTGTCTGAGGTTATACTTTGTATAGTATCAGAAACATATGCTCATTAAGTGTTATTTACTTTACTTCATAAGGTCACTTCATTGCTGAGCACTAGCACTTTCATCACACCCGAAAAGCCCAAGGAACGGTGAAAACGCACTTTACCCTGCAAACACGGCAATTAATGATCTAGGAACAAACAGCAAGTAGAATATTTTTCACTGGCCTAAGGTAAACAGGAAGTAAAAGCTTCAAAATTTAGAGACAAATTATCAGAAAAACAGTGCATTCAAATAGAGCAGTTTACACGTACAAGTCCCTTAAAATGGACGCTAAGCAAATCTGATCTTTTATATGACTAACCAGTAACATCACTTCATCTACTGCACTGACTGACCCAGTAAAAACAAAATGTTTGGAAAAGTATTAAAAATGTTCAGAGAGTAGCATGCTGCTTTACTTACCAACTGTTCAAGCACCCATCTCATTTTTCCAGTTAAGGAGATACAACAGGCTGGCAGATTTGGGAATTGATCAAAAAGGAATTTCTTGAAATAATTACGTAGCATTTAACCAAAAGTTAAAAAAAATAAAAGGGAAAAAAAACCCCAAGAACGAACAACATGTACTACTGTCATGAACCACACATGATTTTATATCTTCTGGACTCCACAACACAGAACTGTGGCTGATACAATGTAAAACAAAAAGGCACAGATAAAAGTTGCATTAGTTTATTTGAACTATGCAAAACAAGAAAGCTAACAGTTCAAAAACATTTTCCATAAAGCATCAGATTTGTAAACAGATGCACTGCTGCGTTTTACTGAGCAGCACTCCATTTCCAAAATCTGCAGCATAAAAACTCCCTTTTAAAGGAACAAAATATTAACCATACATTGTCCCTCAGAAAGAGAAAAGCGTTGTATTAACTACTCCTGCAAGAAAAAAGGTTCAATAATCATTTTAAGTTAAGATAAGCTGCATAAAAAACATGATGCAACAGCACACCACCACCTAGGCCCAATATCTACAATCTGCCATTAGCACTTTTTGCTGATGCCTAGGTTTTTAAAAATCCCATATTTTCTCAGAGATAACTTATCTTAGCTGTTCCATTCACTGTTTAGAAAGGTAAACTTGCCTGTTCCTCTGTCTGCCATTATCCCTGCTGGACTCCCTGTAGGGCAGTTAAATGCATCTGCTCCCTAGCTTCCATTTTCTCTCCAGCAGGCATGTGACACAACAGACAATAGTGCTGGCAAACTGCTCAGAGACACATACCTCCTTTGGAATACCAGGATCTTGATAAACTCTAAAAACACCATCCTCCTGTGAAGAAGTAGGCATGCCAAGGCTTTGCCAGACTGTAAAATAAAGCTGTGGCTAATGGCTACTAACCATGTGACCCAAGAAAGCAAATTTAAACAGTTCCAACTTAATATAAGTGCTGTGGTGTGAGTTTTGCACGAAAAATCACAGAGAATCACACTCTCAACCCACAACTCATAGGTCTTAGAGAAAAAGCAATGTAAAAAGCAAGGCTTACCTCTGTGGATGCATTGTTAACACAGTGTTATGTCAATACTTATAAAACATGGAGGACAGGCTCTCAGTACTCGGGCAGGGAGGGCTTGGCACTTGGGCTTGATGATCTGTCTTCCCCATGAAAGCCGCCCCCGGATTGGCTGCCCCGGCAAATCCGCATGTAAAGCGCCAGGGGATTGGCTGAGACACTTCCTGAGCGATTATCTTTGTGCGGCTCCGGGAGCAGGAGCCATCCCGGGCTCGGAGCAGGCCGGCGCGCTAGGCCCGGCCGCGCTCGCCACCGCCGCCCCGGCCCCGGCCCGGCCCCGGCCGCGCACCGCCCGCCTCGGGCAAGGGCCAGCACACCGCCGGCCCCGGCAAATGGGCCCCAGCGTGCCGTTTGGTGAAGGCAGCTGGCTGTTCTAAACGCGAAGGAGGCACAGTTTGCCCAGGTCGCAGGAGCTGTTCTTTTGTTTGCACGGAAAGCGAAATTTCGCTTGACTGGGGCTCTGCTGGCCGGGAAAGCGAGGCCACAGGCAGAGAGCAAAACTTACCGAAAGTGCATGTGCACAGGAGGGACTGGAATTAATAACTCAGGATTCAGAGAAAGGTTCTCCTGCTCCAGAATTTAAATATATGAACGAATTTAAATATATGAACGTGCAGCAGAACAACCATGTACCTACAGTGTGATTTCTTTAGCTATCACGGTATGCTGAGTCTTAATAGGAAAAGGGAGCCTTAAGCAGAAACACTCCTGTGTCCTTTCCCAAAAACCATTCCAGAACTGAAACTGCTTCATCACAGAGCATTGCTACCACTTGGTGCAGGCCCTCCCTGCGTTGAAAATGCTGCAGAGCCAAACTAAAAATATGCATGTCACCCCAGAGCCTGAGCTCTCCGTTCCCCCCCGGCCCCCACCTTTCGGCCTGGCTGGGCTGTTACACAAAAACTGACTGACTTCCTTAGGAGCGGCTGCAACTGCAGCTTCCTGTCCGTTAACCCTCTAGCCCTGGGCGCTTTTTGAGATGCAGCACAGGCCCTGCAAACATTCATTTCTCTACGTGGCAATCGGTCTGCCCCCCCCATGAAAACATTCACACAGCTTTTCAGATGGTTTTGCTTTACCTTTTTTTTTTTTTAATCTCCTGCGAAAATGCTGCGAATGAAACAATGAGAAAGCAGGGTGTAAGGAATCGGTTTGATCTTGGGCCATTTTCCAAGGTTTTGATTAAAAAATGTGATTCCGTTCTTTTCCCTAATGCAGTGAAAGTGGGAGCGTTTATCGTTATGCCAGGAAGGAAGCCTTAACACCAGATAAAGATCTTAAAGGTTAAATTTTTATAAAATCTTTGTATTATTGTTCAAAATTTTGCATCTGTGTTATATAGCCTCTGTATTATCATTCTGTAGCCATGAAGATTGCAATGGAAATTGCAGATGAAAGGGTGATTCTGAAGCATATTGAATATCAAATAATTATTTATTAAACAAAAGCAAAAAAAACCAAAACAAGGGAAGGTGTAGAGGGAGACGCTTAACATTGAAACAATAATAATTAAATAATGAGCTAGAATAACCAAGGAAAAAGAAACATTCTTCCAGTACAACGTGCAGGATCTCAGATTGTGCAAAGCCGACTATAAAAAGCCCTCTTCCATAAATCTACGACAGTTGCAAAGAGAATATGCATGTCACGTTTAGTCGAGTGCTAATAATCCCAGAAACAATCACCACAACAAAACCTAGTGCCCTCCCTTACCTCCATACAGCACCTCTCACGATATAACTACTTTAGCACACAAACCTCACTGCCTGAGAGCCGACGTGACTCATAACTGTGCCACTCAGTAAAATTAGTCATCCTGCTCTGCATTGTCCCATTCTGCATTCAGATTATTCCTTGAGATAGCATTGTCACAGGGAGCTGCCCGTGGCTGTGCTTACACTTCTGTGTCTCTGCATTTCAGGCTGCAACAGCAGATTAACAGCCCAGGGTATAAATTATCATCTCATAAGGAATTCTGGAGTCCCTGCTGGAAGCATTTTCTCTTTTTAGATTTTGCAATGTTTTTCAGGGCAGGGAGCAGGAAGGCTCGTGGATACACTGACCGTTTGTTCTGTTTTAGGAATGAAGCAGAAACTGGGGAGAGTGCTGCTATAAAGGGAATCATACAGCCCACTACAGCAGCAGGGACACACTGGAAATTCATGACATTCAGTGAATACTTGCATCAGTTTCAACAGTGCAAATCATTCAAGATAGATTTCTTTTTAATTGAACACCTAAAGGCCTATGTTGCTCAGAGATATTACCCCCAGCACAAAAACATCCAAATTTTGATTCCCCTAAGTAGTAAATGTGAGGATTGTCAGCCATTAACATTTATGCTCATCGTGTGACTGCTCTGCTTTAATATTATTCTCTTAAAAAAAAAAAATCCTAATCCCTATGAAGAACAGCATGAGAACAAAACTAAATACACAGAATTTGTCAATGCTTTGTGCTAACCCAGATCTGACTCCGGGAATGTTGTAATGCTGATGGTGCCTGGGAACGCTGCCAAGCTGACACACTTGGGCCTATCAGACAGAATGAGCACACAGTGGAGGGAGAGGCAACAGCAGCCTTAGGAAAGGCCTAAGGCCCCTCTCCTCTTGATTCAAGGAAGCAAAAATGCAAAAGAAAAATTTATAAACCTGCAGTCATTAGCAGGAACAAAACCGTGGAAAGCACATCAGACACATATAGCGTGTATATTCAGCTACTCGGCTACTCTGCTCAAAAAGACAAAAGAATTCTGTCAGGAATCAAATGGGAAGCTTGAGATATATTTCTCTTTATTCTCTTGTCCTTATGCTTATTTTGCAGCAGGAGGTACAAGCCTTGTATAACACCCAAGTACATCTGGAAAATACAGATTTTTGTCTTAAGTCTCCATGATTGTGTGTCCTGCTGCATCTTGAACATTTCTTTTATGTAGGAGTAGTGATTTTTTGGGGGGGGGGGGGAGGGGAAAGGAAAAGTAAAGTAGCAGAGCAAATTTTAAAAGAGCATGAGAGGGGAAGCTAAAAGCTTTGTTAAAGCAGAAAAGAGGGCAGAGATCAAATTAGCTTGTATTTGTCCTTTTCAGTTCTTTGGAGATATTAAGGGAAAACAAGGGGGAAAAAAGGCTAAACAGAGAAACCAAAGGAAAGATGGAAAGCACATTCAGTCAAAAGGAAATTAAAGGACAGTAATGTTAAAAGTACAACCCATTATACAGGCCTTTGCAAAGACCTCACCCCCAGGAAGCACACACACCAGGCATCACAGAGTTATAAGGGACTATACTCCAAAATATACACCAGAGCCTCCAAATTCAACAAACACCAGTAAGGAAAATGTCTGCCCGTATGACAGAGGAGGGGTTGATATTTATCCCTCCCTGCAGTGGCTGCCTCATCACTGACAGTGATGGAACATTAAGTGATGGGCAAAAGATGCAGCATTTTGAACAGATACACAAAAGGGGAAGTGTCATATTTTTCAAGTTTATAAATAAATAAATAAAAACAGGGGAAAGAAAATGCAATAGGAGCGTGTAGCTCAATCTGGAATTTCCAAATCATTGGCTGATAATCCTGATTTCTAGACTAAGAACATAAAACATTGTCATTCAGTGTCTTGGGAAAAAAAAAACCACTTCAAGTGTTTCCCCTTTATCATGAATCTGACAAAGTATCAGTAACTGCTCAAAGACCAGTAAATCACTGTCCAGTATAGAATCCAACAATAAATGTCTATAAAAACAGTTCCTCGATTTTTAAAAGTAGACTGGATTCTAAAATTAGTGACCTGTCAAAGAAGGTTGGTAATTTCATAAATTATTGGAAACTAGATGAGAAGGTATCTATGCACAGCAGGCCCTTGGTTTGCCCATGAGCTTAGAAGGCTTTGCATGCCTTGGTCCTTCTGAAGAGCAGCTTTCAGTACTTTGGGCTGACATTAATTGTTCTGGATTGAAATGGGCACTCATTGTCTGCAGATTAAAACCTGGTTCAGTTTGCAACACACAACTGAATATCTGCTGCATTATCTAAGTGTCTCTTGACAGCCATTTTTAGTGTGCTGTGCAATTGCTTCATGTACATTTCTTTCTAAAGGAAATCTCCATTCATGTTCAATCACCTGCCAGAAATACCTGGAGAAAAAAAAAGGCATCTTTGAGCCCTTTAACAGCCTGTAGCTTTTTAAAAGAAGTGCTATGTTTTCTTAAGGCATAAGCCCATTTCATCCCTTTCACCCCAACTTTGAACCAATCTCTTCACAATTAAACAGCTGGGCTGTTGGATATTCTGTATAAAATTGAATTTTCATTATTATGTATTTAAACTTTATGTTCTATATTGAAGGCCTAACAGATACAATTGCTTTCATATTTTATATGCAGACAAATACTTTTCTGGTTCCCCAGAAAGCAGCTGTGGGACACATGCAGACGTGGTGCAGGTCCGGCCTGAAGCACACCCACGGTGCAGGTGAACAAGTGGATTTATCAGCCCTGCTCTGTGGCCATGGAAATGTAAATACCCTGCATGAGGCCTAAGTAGAGAATCTTGAAAGAAGTTTGTACTTCACCAAGAGGTTCTAATGGCCAAGTGTGAGACATCTTGTATATATCACTTACTCTGGCATGGGGCTCTTCTAAAGGAAACAAAAGGAAGTCACTGCTATTAGGGAGGAATTATTCAGGACTACATTATGCTGAACTCCAATCCTACAACCAGGATTTCTTTCTCGATTTTTTCACATTCAGGAATCAGTTGGTTAGCAATAATCAGATCACATGACTTCTTTCATGTTTTGGTTTGTTATTACTGTTGTTTTAGTTTGGGGCTTTTTAATTAAATCTGATCATGTCCCAGAAGCTAAAGCTGATACCAAAGATGTCAAGTGACAGAATTACAAAGATAAAGTTATTACATTATTTTTTCTTGCACAACCCATTGCAGATTCAGACTATATCACTTTCACTTTTAACCTTCTTCATGTTCCTCCACACACTAAATTCACAATTTGGCTTCAGCTTCAAGGCTCTGCATATTCACACCTTTCTCCTCTCTGTGTACTATTCCAATTGCTATTTCATCTCAGTTTTGTGGTTTACCTCTCACCAGCAAAAAGTCCTTTCTTTTTCCACCACAAGTTTCTTTTCTTTTTTCAGTCAGACTTACTGGCTTAAGCATCTCACCCTTCCTTCCAGCCACAGCACTCAGCTGCACTTTGGGCAGAACTGTCTGTACTGTGACACTGAGAACAGTGAATCAAAGATTTATTGTGTTGACTTCAGCCAGGAAAGGCTCCAGCTCACACCAGTTCACAGCACTGCTGCAGTAACTGTTGTCATGGCAGGACTGGGAGCAGGCATCAGCAGCTCCAGGTGATTGAAATAATCACTACCACCATGAGAACTTTCTGTGGAATATCCACTACATCCAGCTTTTCATCACATTTTTGGTTTTAACTATGTTTTCTTCATGTCTTAATGACACTATAGATCTGACTTTTTGTCTCTTCAAGAATAAAAAAAGCCTTTGAAATAGAATCATGTCCCTGTAAAGAAGCAACACGCTTTCCAGCTGTGGCTTTCTCAAGCCAGGTGAAAGCCTTGCCTGTAATTAGCACATGTCACTCACATTAATTAGCATGTACATAAACTGTTGAATTCATTCTACCACCTTTACAGATTGTTATTTTGCTTGCACTGCTGGACTCACAGCCAGTGTTTACTGAGTTCCCCTTATCAGGTGACAAAAATGAGGACATTCCTGAGATAAAGCCACTGCAAAGTTGTTTTCAACAATTGTTTAATTCTGTTTACTAAAGAAATGCACACCCACATGAAAGTAATTCTGAAAGAGCAGAACAAATCATGCTCTATTTAACCTACTTGCCTTTAACAATCAAATCCAAGTGTATGCTAATTATGTACATAAAATAAATCTTAAGTATGTCACTAGTCTGCAAGTTTTGTTATTAAAGGCCACAATATCCTCATATGACATTAGAGTGGAGAGATGTCACAGTTGAGAGAAGTCAAAAGTGAACCTCTATGCAGCATTTTAACCATATAAAGAGCACAGACACTTGGAGTTATTTGCATGTGTATGCATTTGCTCAAAACTCAGATCTTGATAGATAGCATAGAATACCACAAATATTTCAAATAAAATAAAAAAAAAAATTACCTTTTTTTTGATGGCCCAAAACCCAACAGAGGGACTCTGACAAACAAATGCTGCATGTCTTAGGAACAGAGTAGCATGTCCTAAGGTAGGGCTCTCAGCAGAAACTTCAAATACAGCTGCCTGTATAATTTAACATACCAAAACTTGTCCTCTATAACTCACATATAAAAATTTTAAATTCTCCTTAATATTGCTTCTATTTGCAAACTTTTGCAAAGCAAATGCAATCTCTAAATAGCAATTCTTTGAAAAGTAAGCTCGTTATTCCTGCTTGTTCCAAACTCGTTGAAAAATGTAACTTACATCTGTTTTATATTTTGTTTTTAATTTTAAAATATTATGAAAATTTACATAATTGTCAAATATCTAAATATTCATATTTTGTTCAGTTTTTATAAGCACTTGAAAACAATGTGAATTGTTTAAAGAAAAAACAAGCTCTAGTGCAAAATGACCAGCTTTGCTGTGTAACAAATTTCAGATCTACAAATTGTTCTGTGTTTATTCTCAAAGGGCAATTTCTATAATTTGAGCCCTGGACTAAAGGTCTCTGTAGATTTATCTCTGTATCTTATGTTCTCTACCTGCTTCTGCATGCAATTGATTGAACTGGGATCATGGTCTTGACTTGGATGTTTCTATATAAGTATTTACAAATAAACCTCTTTATACACACATAAAAAGGACATTTAGACCTAACAGGACAGACAATTAGCAGAGAATTAAAAAAAAATTCTGTTTCTACTCATTTGAATACTTACAAATAAAATAGCCTTGTTGCATAGAATGATCAAAACCTTCTTTTCTCTATTTTTTTTCCTGTGGAAAGGAATAGTAATAAGGCCCCAAATTTGGTATTTTCCCTTCCGCAGATGCGAAATTGTGTAGGAGTGCAGCATCCCCTAGCGCTCATTTATGGGACATTACACTCAGTAAAAAAGCCACTTTTTTAGTGAGGTCCCCATGAAACACCAGTCCTAGGATTTGGTGGGAAAGAGGAGCTTCCTAAGGCATGATCTTCCTCCATCCACATCAAATACCTCCTGCAGTAATTTAATTCTGTGAAGACAAGCAAATAAAAAGTATTTGAAATAATTTCAGGTTCTCAGTCTGGATATGGTTTTGGCCATATAATTAATTCATTGTTTAATATCAAGAATTGTAGCAAATCTTAGTCAAGGTGGCAGAAAAGACACAGGCTAGAAGCAAATGGGTTCTTGTATGGTGCAGCAGCACACAGAAAATCCTGAATAAACCGGGCCTCCTACTAGAATGCACACAGCAGCCACACACACTTCAATATACACTAAAAAACCCTCAACAGATTAATGGTAAGAACAAGACATATGGGCCCTCAAAATTCACCTCTAATTTCCTTACAAATGATGAGCAGATATCTTCAAAGTTTTGTCAATACCCAGTGGCATTCAGAATGAGTGCTCTTGCACAAAGCACATGATAACTTTGAGCTTTGATGTGTCAGATTGAAATGCAGCTCCCTGAAAAGCTCAGAAAAAGAAGGAAGGTCTGTCTGAGCTTTTGGAGATACATTTCATTTGCATTCAAGTGAACTGTTGTAATCAGAATAACATTTTCTGAACTGAATGTATTCCTATATTAGAAAATTGAAAAAATATTTCTTTCAAGTGGTGTGAGAATGGCAGTGTTGGAGTTTAAGAAGTTAATTTCAAATAGACATAAGAGGTTAAGTCAGACTGTCTGTGTTTCCTGCAGTAACCCAAAAGTGAAAGAGCTAATTTACAACCCTCTTCTCAATTTCCTTCTAAACTTTGTGGTTTATCATATTTTTGGGAGTGATAAAGGTCAATGATGGCTTAAATTCTTTTTAAGTATTTCATCCTCTTTCAGGTGACTTATTGCATCAACTTCTGTGATGCAGTGGTTCTGTTATTCCGTGATTCTGTGGTTATGTTATTCTGTGGTTCTGTGATTCTGTTATTCCGTGATTCTGTGGTTCTGAGATTCTGTGGTTCTGTGATTCTGTTATTCCGTGATTCTGTGATTCTGATATTCTGTGATTCTGTGGTTCTGTTATTCCGTGATTCTGTAATTCAGTGATTCTGTGGTTCTGTTATTCCGTGATTCTGTAATTCAGTGATTCTGTGGTTCTGTTATTTTGTGATTCTGTGGTTCTGTGATTCTGTAGTTCTGTGATTCTGTGGTTCTGTTATTCCGTGACTCAGTGATTCTGTGGTTCTGTTCTTCTGTGTTTCTGTCATTCTGTGGTTCTGCTGGGCCCCGGCCGTGCGTGCACCGGCTCCTGCAGTACCGCGTTCAAGCCGACAGGCGGCAGTAGCGCAGCGCGGGCGGCCGGGGCTTCCGGGCGGGGACCCCGAGCTGGGTTTGGGATCGGGAACAGCCCCGAGCTGGGTTTGGGATCGGGAACAGCCCCGAGCTGGGTTTGGGGTCAGGGTCAGCCCCGAGCTGGGTTTGGGATCGGGAACAGCCCCGAGCTGGGTTTGGGATCGGGAACAGCCCCGAGCTGGGTTTGGGGTCAGGGTCAGCCCCGAGCTGGGTTTGGGATCGGGAACAGCCCCGAGCTGGGTTTGGGATCGGGAACAGCCCCGAGCTGGGTTTGGGGTCAGGGTCAGCCCCGAGCTGGGTTTGGGATCGGGAACAGCCCCGAGCTGGGTTTGGGATCGGGAACAGCCCCGAGCTGGGTTTGGGGTCAGGGTCAGCCCCGAGCTGGGTTTGGGATCGGGAACAGCCCCGAGCTGGGTTTGGGGTCAGGGTCAGCCCCGAGCTGGGTTTGGGATCGGGAACAGCCCCGAGCTGGGTTTGGGATCGGGAACAGCCCCGAGCTGGGTTTGGGGTCAGGGTCAGCCCCGAGCTGGGTTTGGGGTCAGGGACAGCCCCGAGCTGGGCTTGGGGTCAGGGTCAGCCCCGAGCTGGGTTTGGGATCGGGAACAGCCCCGAGCTGGGCTTGGGGTCACGGTCAGCCCCGAGCTGGGTTTGGGGTCAGGAAACAGCCCCGAGCTGGGTTTGGGGTCAGGGTCAGCCCCGAGCTGGGTTTGGGGTCAGGGACAGCCCCGAGCTGTGTTTGGGATCGGGACAGCCCCGAGCTGGGTTTGGGATCGGGAACAGGCCCGAGCTGGGTTTGGGGTCAGGGTCAGCCCCGAGCTGGGTTTGGGGTCAGGAAACAGCCCCGAGCTGGATTTGGGGTCAGTGACAGCCCCGAGCTGGGTTTGGGGTCAGTGACAGCCCCGAGCTGGGTTTGGGGTCAGTGACAGCCCCGAGCTGGATTTGGGGTCAGTGACAGCCCCGAGCTGGATTTGGGGTCAGTGACAGCCCCGAGCTGGGTTTGGGGGCAGGGACAGCCCCGAGCTGGGTTTGGGGGCAGGGATGCCCCGAGCCGGGTTTGGGCAGGTGTGCCGCCAAGCGGGGGCTTTGGGGCAGGGCTGCATGAGCCTTGGGTGCCCATAAAGGGTTGGAGTTATCCCTTAGAGCTCCGAGGGCCTTTGTGCCGGGGTTTGTTCACGTTCTCCTGACTGCTCCTGCCTTGGGATGATCCTTGCGAAGCTCTACAGACACCAGCCTGTATCCTTGGTGGCACTGCCTGGTCATTCCCGGATGACCAGGGCTAATCCCCGAATAAAGCCTACAAGAAGGAAGAAGAGAGACTGTTTATAAGAACATGTAGTGACAGGACAAGGGAGGATGGTTTTAAAGTGAAAGAGAATAGGTTTAGATTCAGTATTAGGAAGAAATTCTTTACTGAGAGCATGGTGAGACACTGGCACAGGTAGCCCAGTGAGGATATGACTCTTCCAGGCCAAGTTCCAGCTCCATTCCAATCCTTTCCAGTAATTTTCCTTTCAGTCTGCTGATACTGGTAAAGTTACTGCTGTGAAAATTTAAATTACCTAAAATTGCTTTGAATTGGACTTGGGGATAAACAATGTTTATTTGAAAACGTTAATCTTTCTTCTAGCTATCTGTTTTCCCATTTCCCCAGTTACAATTCCTGGAGTAGCACTAATTGAGCCTTACTGAAATTGATCTCTGAGCTTTATAATTTGGACAGTTCTCCCACTTCCTCTTCCGTAGCCTTGGTCACTTGACAACCATCTACCTGAGATAATAACTTGGTGCCTTGTAGCTTTTAAAGAATAATGCCTCATCACACACAAATACATGTGTATATATCATACTTTGTGTTACAAGATACAGACTTGGCAGTACATGCTAGTGAGATACTCTCCTAATCACCAAAAGAAATTTGGTTTCTCTTGTGTGGAGATGGTGGCAGCTTTCCATCAGATCTATTTGATTTGATGACTTAATTTGATTTTTTGTCTGGGGTCTTTTATTCCAGCCATGACAATCTAAAAACCAAGCATGGTATCTTTCTGGTTTCACAAATGCAGGCAAGATTACAAACAGAATCATCTGAAGCAAAGCCAAGATAGACAGCAAGTAACAACAGTGGCAGGCTGCAAGTGGGAGAGAGAAATAATGAACAATTATCC
The DNA here is from genome assembly GCF_027887145.1 of Ammospiza caudacuta. Classification (NCBI taxonomy): domain Eukaryota; kingdom Metazoa; phylum Chordata; class Aves; order Passeriformes; family Passerellidae; genus Ammospiza; species Ammospiza caudacuta. The sequence continues at coordinate 11,504,500 of NC_080607.1, forward strand.
TCTGTAGTTATCAGAGTTAAGGAGGTTGGAACACTTCCTTGTGTAGGAGATTCACCTGACAGAGAGCTCTGTTAAACATGTTCCCAGATATTTTGTCTGTTGTCTTTTAACATTTTTTCTCATTGGCTGCATTCCTGTAACAAACAGATAAGCTTGATGTTTTATTTTAACTGAGATGCTGTTAAAGTTATGTAAGTGCTTTTTTTTTTTTCTTTTTCCTTTAGCATGGTGGTGGGTTTTTTCCTGTTTTGTTTTGTTTCCCTAAAAGGAAAGATCCCAATACTTCACTCACCATCATACACTAGAGGGTTAAAATTTTCGAAACATTAAATGCAGCACCTTTCACTGTTAGACAGGTAGGATCATCATCTTACATTCACCTGCTACATCTTCAATAAAATACTGGTTTTATTCTGTCTCAGAGTTATTTTACTAGTGGATATTCTCTCTCAAACCCTCATATAAACATGCCTAACCCCCAGCACTCTCAGCCTTTGACTGTCTACAATTTGGATGGCATTTAATGAGCTTCCAGGAAGTGCAGGCCATTATTCAACCACAGCCACATCTGTGGCTGGAAGAACAGTGCAGACCTTTTCAAACAAAGCTACCAGGACCTGATCTCAGAAACTCCTCTCACAAAGCCTGGACAGCACTGTTGTTATTATTGGGTAACACTCAGTGCAGAAACAGTACACAAAAGAGCACTAATGTATTTACAGTCATTCCAGAACCTTCATCTCACTGTCCTCCTTCCAAAAGAGTTCATAGCACTGAGTTCCATGACTAAAAAGCCACCAAGAAACCCCAAGCACCATTCATGCTTTAACAGGTGAGTGAGCTGGTTTACACTGGTGGCTCCATTGGGGAATGGGTGCTGCTCTGCCAGAATGACCAGCACAGATCCCTCCAGGTGTAACCTCATTGTGAGAGGCCCAGTCCTCAGCCCAGGGTCCTCTACAGCTTGTCACCTGCGTGAGACACTGTACTTCCCTTGTCTGGAAGGAAAACTAAAGACAGACTTTTCACAGAGCAGGAGGCAGAAGGACAGGCAGACAATCAGTGACTCACAGAAGGGTGCAAAAGGCAATTCCAAAGTCAGCATGTGGTCACCCAGCAAAAAGAACCCAGGCAACCTGATGACTCCCAAACTGGCCTCCTTTGTCCTCAGTTGCACCACAAGTAATCCTGGTTGGACTAGCCAGACATACACATCCTAATCCTGGTTAAAATGCAGGTATGAAAAACAAGTGTGAAGGACTGACTGAATGAAATCTGCAGGAGAATAAGCGTGACTGACTGAAATCAGTTTTGTTTAAAATAAAATCACCTTCCCCTTCTGTACAGGCTCACATTTAGCTTTGCTATGTTCATTTTACATCAGTAGCTGCTCACAGCTGATTGTTTAAAAATTTCAAGAAAACGTAAAAGTGTGTGCTTACAGAAGAATATCAAAGGAGAGAGAACTGTATAGGGAAGTGAGGACATGGCAGGCTTGAAATGGTTTGTGTTTTTGAGGCAATACTTTTTTCCCCTTTTGCCCAAAGGAAGGGACTTGGCACACTTACAATTTCTGCTGTTACACCAATAACTTCTTATTTCACAGTTCACAAAGAAGAAATAACTGTTGAAACAAGTTGGTTTCTCAAAACTAGCCCTGAGTATGAAATTACAGGAAATGTCCTGAACATTTGTGCACAGTGACACATGCACTGCTGTACTAATGTGAGCAACCTGAGCTGAGAGAGAGCCAGGAAAATGAGTATTTCTGTTTACCTGCGTGTGTAAAAAACACACTTAGAAACCCAATTTCAAATATAGAACAGCAACTGCATGGCTTAAAGCCCTGAAGATTTCAAGGCTTCTCAGAAAGTATTTTACATTGAATGGAAAGAAAAAAGCCAAAATCAATTGTAATAGTCAATGTTATCATTGTTATTCCCAACAGCAGCAGTTTAAAAATAAAAATGGTGAGGTATCTGGTACCAGTGACTGGTTCTTTCTTTCTTTCTGGGTGTAGCCACTGGGTCATGCCAAAGGTTATACTGCTAAATATAAAGGATAAACTACTGCAGTTTCTTTTATAAAGTTATTCGCTATAAAAATTCCAAAGGGAAACATTTTATAGGACAAAAGGTCTGACAGTGATTTGGTGGGATGGGACTAAGGCACACTTACAGTGCCAAATCTTGCCAGTTTGCACAGCTGTAAAAAATGAATTCTACTCACTAGAGATACTAAGTTTTAGGGGGGAAAAATGTTTAAAAATAAGTGTTCAAGGTAAGCTGACAGTGTTATAGATATTCTCACTATAAAATTATTATGTTTTCAGGGACACAAAATGGATAGTATCAAAGCCATAACATGTGACCTATCTATGCCCCTTCCCCTCTTTCACAGTTACAAGTGGTTTCAGACTTTCAAAAGTAAATCCTGTCCAAAATAGTAAAGTTCTGCTGTTAACCTGTCTCATGGTTATAGGAGAGCTGCCACCATTCTCTGACAATGGGAAGCACTCACCTTCCTCTTAGAGGAGTTTTATTTGCCCAAGAGAAACAAACAAGGCAATGAGACTCATTTAACTCTCTAAAATGAAAATATAGGCTGATCTCTTGCCTTGGAAATAATCCTCAGGAAGTGCCTTTGTTTGATCGTCATGTTTCCAATCTCTCCCCAAATCTTTTTCACTCTTACTCCAGACTAACAGATGAGTCCAGTGTGGGACCTAGATGGATTAATCTCTAATTTAGCCACAGTCATTCATTCCACTCTGACCAAATGCTTTCTTCCTGGAGGAGCTCAAAGCAAGCACAGGGTGTGCTCATGGCCAGGTCAGATGCCAGGTCACTGCTGGCCAGAAATGTCTTCAGTCTGATTTGAAACTGAGCAAAGTTGTGTGGCTGTGAGTAAAGATGAGCAGCAGAGGCAGCTCCAGTGTGCAGTGCTGGGTTCTGCAGAACAGGTTTGGGTAGTTCAGGTTAATTCTGTGCCAGTGACTGAGGAGAAAACCTCCCCCAAACCATGACAGAGTGTTTGTAGCCCAGTGTACTGTGGGCAAGACCTGTTTCTTGGCGCTCATATATTGCAAAGAATTCTCATTCAGAGTCAGCATTCGGCACAATTATCCACTATGGAACTACACTTTGACCTCCTAACTATCTTGTTACATCCCTTCTAAATCTGTAAGTGCCTGTTGCAAGAAAACAGAACAAGGAGAGGGATGGAGATGCACAATAGAGCTGCTGGAAGTATCCAGGAGAAAAGGGACCACAGGTGTGACAGAGCTGTGGATGGTGACCCTGCTTCTGGGAGAGGAGTTCCCTATGGCACAGTAGCTGCCCTGCTGGCAGGGTGTGCCCTGCTTGGCAGCAGGAACAGCCTTTGGGATTTTCCATCGCTCTGACGCAAAAAAACCCCGATGGCATCTCGCTGACTCCCCAGCAGCCTCTGTCCTTGGCAGCTTCCTGCTCTGCACACTGTTAGAGTCTCAGCAGTCACTGCCAAGGGAGCTGGAGAATTGTGGAATTTTAGTTTCCTAAAACATCCAAGTTATGCACAGTTAACACGTAGTGCTACCTGATGTCCTGCTGAAAGAGAGGATGCCTGGCCTTGACTCAAAGGCTCTGCTGACAGAAATGCAAGCACTTGGTCCCAGGTGAAATCTTGCTTTAAATTCTCAGCACAGATTCAGCATTGCCAAAATTCCACAGCTACTCTAGCAGTGCTGTTGTTCTGTCCAAGGTCACACAACAAACAAGATCTGAAGGATGGGACTGTGTTTATTATACCAGCAGACACAACTGAAAAGATGGAAAAGCTGTGGGCATGTTGTGATTTCTTACACAAGGTTTCTAATTATTTTAGAGAGCAGCTGGAATTTCAGTGAAGTCATTGAAATACAGTATTTATATATATGCTGATACTCACTATCCCCTCCCTTTTCTTCCTTGATTTGGTCCTTGATTCCCTTAAAGCTTCCATTGCCTTTATGCCAGATCCTTTTCTCTCTCTCATATCCCCCCCACCACCCCCAGGCTAGGCATTCCCCCAGTACCTCCTTCTGATGACATTTCCTCTGACTTCATTCTCCTCTTCCTCAGTTTTACTCTTTTTCCACTCCAATAAACACCAAACCATCATTCTAGTTCAGTTTTCTCCGTCTTTAAGTCACATTTAGTTTCTTTCATTATTTTCATTTTCTCCTCTTGTGGGGGAATATTTCTTCCATGAGTAAGATACCAGAATGTCTGAATTTCTGCTTCCCTATAGCGTAACTTTCTATCTTTAATTTATCTATTTCTCTTTTATCTCAAATTTTCATTTCCTCTCCACTTCTGGCTGTGCTCCATCCCAATTCCTGATCTCCTTAATTCTGTTCCTTAATCTTTCACAATTGTTTGGCTTCTCTCTAATGACAATATTTTCTTCCATCTCAAACAATTGTTTCCTTGGCCTTTCCAGCTATTGCAGCATTTTCCTTGTGGTTACCAGCTCCCTGAGCACCCTATTTACAAATCCTGTGCCAGTTCATTTGATACATTCCAATTCTCTCCTTTAACATTATGAAATTCACACATCAGCTTGTTGTGCAGCCTCTCTTCACACAATTTCCAATACACCCATTTTACCCTTCCACACAGTTAAACATCTTGTCCAGGCTTGTTATTTTATATCTTCTTATGACATAATTCCTTTGTACAGGATGAACAAACACTCACTGTCTTGTGGGCTAAGCTGAGCAAGTGCTGAACTAACAAACAAAAATGGCATTAATAGAAAATAGATCAGGAAATACAAAAAATCATTGTCACCAATTGACTTACAGTGTATTTTTCCTACAGGATGATGTTTCAATTCTGTTTCATTAAAATCACAAAAGCATACAGAAGAAACTGAATGAGTTTCAGAAATGCACAACATATTCAAACTATGGTATCAGCATGAAAAGAGACTGGGAAGTCTGATATTATGTAATTTGGAGGAATATAATATCATAAGACATGATATAGAGAAATACAAAGCACTGAACAATAAAGTGAAGCAAAGCCTTGGGTACCTTTTAATATTGACAATGTGAAAACCAGTGGATCTTAAATGAAGAAAGGGAATGTTTAGAATATTATTTACACAACTCATAATTAGCATGTGAAACACATTGCTCTAAGGTATGAAAAACCAATGAACTCTAATGGATTCTAAAAAGGAGGTGGCTTTTCTCTGTATACAAAAAAAAGACAAAAAACAACAACAACAACAAAAGTGGTGTTTTCAGGTCAGTTCTGTACTTCCCTCTTTCAGGAACAAATGACCAAATGACTGAAGGTGGGACAGACTTTCCTTCACAAGATAATGGAGAAAGAATTATCTAGTGAAGAATTATCTATTACATTGCTGTGGGGCTTGTGAGCTGGCTTGAACTGGCAGATGCAACACTGGACAGACACAGCGCTAACCTCCCTCTTTCTATAAAACGTTTTATCACTCCTTTCAACCGGGCAGTTCTTGAGATGGATGTGACACAGAGTCTGCAGGCCTGTGTGTCACAGGGGTTGGGAAATGGGTGACCCTTCACCGGAGGACACGAGGTGAAGTGCACTCACTGTGGGCAGGAGCCACAGCACAGAGCAGGAGCAGGGCAGAGAGGGCTGCAGCAGCCCTGGGTGCAGCCCTGGGTGCAGCTCTGAGTGCAGCCTTGGGTGCAGCCCTGGATTCAGCCCTGGGTGCAGCCCTGGATTCAGCCCTGGGTGCAGCCCTGAGTGCAGCTCTGAGTGCAGCTCTGAATGCAGCCCTGAGTGCAGCCCTGGGTGCAGGAGCCATCCTTGCCCTGCTGAGGTGCTCCCTGCCCCATGCAGCTCAGCATGTGTGCAGCCCTGAGTGCAGCCCTGGGTGCAGCTCTGGGTGCAGCTCTGAGTGCAGCCCTGGGTGCAGCCCTGGGTGCAGCCCTGAGTGCAGCCCTGGGTGCAGCCCTGGATTCAGCCCTGGGTGCAGCTCTGGGTGCAGCCCTGAGTGCAGCCCTGGGTGCAGCTCTGGGTGCAGGAGCCGTCCCTGCCCTGCTGAGGTGCTCCCTGCCCCATGCAGCTCAGTCAGCATCAGGTGCCTGCAATGAGCAATGGGGGGAAAGTGTCACTGTCACAGCTTTGACATCAAAATCAATGCCCTGAGGGCAGCTCAGCCATACTCGTGTGTTATCCCTGACAAATATGCATTCAGGTTATTCTTAATCTCCATGGGGAAAAAAAAATTAATATTTTGACAGCCTACCCAGAGGGTCTAACCAAACACTCTTCTTCACTGCCAACATTTTTATGTTGCACTTCAGTGTCTTCAGTCAAAGACTGAACTTTTAAAGACTATTACTCCTTAGTTGGCCTCCTCTTTCTATAACCACTTTTCATCTTTTTCAAAAATCATAATATGTCTGCAGTTCTCTCTGGTTTACACTGATTCATCTTGATCCTTCTATTTTTTTAAGCTCTCCATTCTCTGTAGTCTTGACATTATGGAGCTGAGATTAGCCCTGGGCTAGCATAATGTTTCAGCTGAACAACATTAACAACAGAAAAGAGCATATTTAAAATGTCAATGCTCCAAGGCAGCTTTTAATGGCACTTCAGCCACTGTGCCCTTCCAGTTTGATGGTGATCCACTGAAGCAATGCAGCATTTGTTTTTTTAACAACAAGTTATGCAGTTAACTAATAGAAATCTTGTGTAATCAGTGTTTCCAAAGTGTACTTATGAAAATACCCTGTGGGATTTCGTTGCAAATCCAAGTCAGCATGTGGTGATAGATGACACTTCTTTCTTCTCCTCTGATGGGCTCAGCTGACTTCTTAGCATGTCTTAGCTGGCTGTTATTCATCTAGATGCTAAGAAGTTCATCTCTTTCAGTGTTTTCCAGGAATCTGAATCAAACTAGTTGATGTCAACTGTAATTTCTCAGCTCCTTTTCATGCCTCTTGCCCCATTTTATACATAGATACTGTGCTTGCCCCTTTCTGATCTTATGAAATTTCCACCCTTCAAGTTCTTCAAGGTAAGCACTAACATTCCTGAGATTGCTTCAGTCTCTTCTCGTCATTGGAGATAAGTGAGGTGAAGTAATAATGAAGAGACAAAATACCTTGTTCAGGTCTGTGTAAGTGCAAGGAAACATAAGTTCCTCTGTGTGGAGGGCAGAAGAGAGAAAGAGACATCTGTGATCAATTTGCCAGCACTGATATGGAAAATGAAGGATTAGCCTGAAACAAAATATTATGAGGCCATTCTGACAAATCCATTTTCTTTGTACCTATTGAATTTCCTGTATGTGCCAATGAAGATATTTTAACTTTTATTGTTCTCTCTCTAGAGTAAGAAACTAGATGAGTAACCACCATTGAAACAGAAATTGAAGTGATAATTTGTACTTGCTCCAAAATGAGTGTTTTATTTTATGGGGATGAAGTTTCTCTCCATGCAGGGAGAGTTACTGCTCAGGATCCACTCATCAAAGCTATTCCATGCTCAGTGGTTTGTCAAGTTACTACTAGCTTACACTACATTTACAGCATTCATACCATTAGTATAATTCACAGAGACTCTAAGGAGGGGCTGACACAAAAGCATTACTGTGGTGATCCCCAAAAAGGGACCAATGAGGCAAATGAAAAGTTCTGGGGTTTTTTTCCAGACTTATGAGTACACTCATAGGGAGGGGACCAAATTAATTTGATTATGAATGTATACTTTTATTGCATGAATACTCAACTTTGGATCATCCTGGGAAGAGATATTAATTTATACTGACTCAAAAAACATCCCTTGCCGAGTCATGCATCATTGCATGTGAAATTCTGGATTCCAGGTATGCAATTAAATGCTCTGCTTTTCTAAGCATCTCATCAAGCTTCTGGATAAATGGCCTGAATTGCACAAGTCCAATGTCTTATAACCCATGAGCTAATATAGGGTTACTAGGAAGTTTACATGACCACTGGTATGACTTACCTGCCTCACTCACCTAATGTGAATTATAATTGGTTTGAGCATAAGGACAGGCCTAAAGTTTTCCCTATAAATGCTGCAACACAGCCAGAGCTTGAAGTCTTATCATATAGGTCTGCAGTTGCTCACAGCAATACAAAGTCCAGGGCAAAGAGGAGCAAAGGAGCATGGCTGGTAAGTTTTAAAAAAAAAGTCTCTTTGTTCATATGGAATGGGAAAGTGAATAATGTACCATGTGTTAGCTTTCTCTGTGGGGTTGTTTTGTGAAGGGCTCTGAACTTTTGAAGTACAAAACATTTTGAGAATTATGCCTATGTTGTTTCAGTGTTTTTCTTTCCTGAATTTTACAAAAGACACAAACAAGCGCAAGGAGATAATCCATCCATTGCTATACTGAAGTTAAATTTTAAAATATTATAAAATTGCAAATAGAGCAGAAGGAGTTAGGGCAAACTGCAAATTTTATTTTAGCATTAAATTTAATTAATCAAAGATTAGGTTGCATATGAATGAATCTTGTGTTAATGGAAATTTTTATGCAAAGGATACACTACAGACTAAATTTCTTCCTGCAGATCCAGAGCCAGTAATGCCATTTTAACTATTTTTTAAAATTAGTGTGAAAGGCAAAGGCACTTTAAAATGCAAACAAAGCTAGCAGAAGTCCAGCAGTGAAGTCTTAGGGGGAAGGAAATTAAATCAACACCTTTTAGTGAGACTGGCCATGTACTCACTTAGGCCTGACTTGCTGGCACCTGTATAGAAATGTATGGAACCACAGAATAGTGTGAGTTGGAAGGGATATTTAAATGCCATCTGCTCCAGCTCCCCTGCCATGAGCAGGGACATCTGCAACCAGATCAGGTTGCTCAGAGCCCCATCCACCCTGACCTTGCATTTTTCCAGGAATGGGGCATCTACCACCTCCCTGGGCAGCCTGTGCCAGTGCCTCGCCACCCTCTGTGTTAAAAACTTTTTTTTAATCTAATCTAAATTGAGTCCTTCAGTTTAAAACCATGAGCCCATGTTCTATTGCAACAGGACCTGCTAAAAGTTTGTTGCCAACTTTCTTCTAAGTCCCCTTCATAAATACATAAATGAGTCCTGACTTTGAGATGATGCTGCTTTACCAATCCTAGGCAGAGCACATGCTGTGCTGGCTTTATGTGACTTAGGCTTTAAAAGCTCAGGAAATTAATAAAAAACATCCATCCACAGATCAGGGGCTCAAGTGCAGAAATTGCATGCATTGTTTTCCCCTCATGCAGTTTAAGAGAGGCACAGTTATTCTATTCTCACAGTCCTAGGAGAAGTGATTGCACAAACTCTTTGAACACAAGAGTTTGTCCATATATCTATTATTCGAAATAATTCCTGGTATTGTTTTGACCTTTTGCCAGCATCCCTCACAGCATCTGCTGTTTGCCTGGCCTGATGGTGGTTAATTAATGACTATTTCAGTGCAGCTGCTATGTGTGATACCATCTATATGTTTACTTGTTTAAGAGCAGGACTGAAGATAGGAGGGAATTGGGTCCATGCAATCAGCATAGGGCTGTAGACTCCTTTATAAATCTCCTCCTCTGAGCAGAGCTTAAATAAACACAATTTAATAGGTGAAGGTGAAATAGTGGGCTGAGTAGAAAAATCCTTCTTTTTAACAAAAGAACTATACAGTAAGGTGGACAGTTAAAACCTTCAGCAATGGGGGAAAACCCCACAAACCAATTGTTTCTGCATTATAACACTTCCTTTTAAGCAATGATTTGCCAATAACTTAGAAAATTTTATCAGAGCTCTCTCTCAAAACTTCCTCTTGAAATTTCAGACAGCAGTCTATCCTTCTCAACGACAATTTTCTTATTGCATGAAACTCAAGAAGCATTTAATGCAGCATTTAACAAACAAACAGGTATTTGCTGATCATGACCAGCACTTGCTTGTGAAATACCCAGAATCCAAGAAATACCCAAGCCCAGGTTCAGCTGGAGATGTCAGAACTGCACAAAGATGCTCCTCATGTACCATGCACAATTTTTAATGTAAAAAACTGAGAGTTTGTGTGCTGGTGTGCACCAAGCTGTTTTCACTCTTTCTCTTCCTGCCTCCCTACTCCTCCCATCCCCTGACACACATCCTGCAGACAGACACACCTTTTTTCACAGAAAATATGCATTTCTGGGCCAGTCTCTAATGAACCTGCTTTAACACAGTCCAGAAGGTATTGCAGAAAGAAAAGGGAAAAACACCTAAAAGGTTCCTATAAGCTTGCCTGATTTTTAAAGGGTTTGATAGTCTGCAGCACCACTACTGCTACTAAGGATTTAACAACTTGTTTCGTAGTCTTACACTGAAAATAATTATCTCAGCTTCTTTCTGTCACTTTTAAGCTTCAGTGTCATTACAATTAAGTTGTGAGTTACACCTGCAAGCATCCTGTTTGTGCATTAGCACTGGGAGCGCCTGCCGCAGAATGGGCAGCACGCTGCAGCCTCAGAGAGGGGCAGAGCAGGGCAGGGATGGAGCCTGCACTGGGCTGTTCCTGGGTGATGAGTGTGCAGCAGGAGCTGGGAGTTAAAACTGCCAAATAATGCCTTTATCCCATTCCAATGGAAGACGTACGTGCAGAAGTGGGAGAGGTAGGGAAATATATGTAAATATTATGGGCTGTACATTATAGGTGCTGTATGATGATGTGGGAGCTGTCAGGAGAGGCCAGCAGAGGTTCATCCCAGTCTGTGCACTGCCAGTTTGGCTTATTCCTGTGTCCTTGGGAGTTTTTGAAGGTCACATATCAGTGCATGCCACTATTATGTCACTGTCAGCCTCCCTTCTGAACAAGCCATCTCACCTGGAATGAGCTGAGATCTCAAGAGGAGATCTGAGCCCAGCTAACAGGACACCCTTCTTAGACAGCATGAAAGGGGATTATGCCAACTTCTGCTGTCTCCAAAGGATGAAAGGCTCTTGGCAAACTTCAGGAACTTCAGGAAAGGTTCAGGCTTCCATTCCAAATGTCCATGCTATTAAGGCATGTAAGTGGAGCATAGACAGAAAATGAGACGTGTCTTGGACAATATGCAAGGCTCAGAAGAGGTCTTGGCCAAATATTTTTCCATATGGGCCTGACCATTCTCTGTCAGGTGGTTCTAGTCCTGGACAGTGCTGATGTGAGTCAGTGTCCCAGGTCTCTCCCTAGTGTGGGTCACAAATAAAGCACAGCTGTAGAAAACCACTTGAATTCCTTTATCTGGGATAGCAGGAGTGGGGGTTGCTGATGGAATTTCTTGCTTAATTATTCAAAACCAGGATGTGATAAGAGATAGGATAGCCCAGACTTCTCAGGATACTGAATCACAGAATCAGAATAATTTAGGTTGAGAAAGACCTGTAAGATCATCGAGTCCACTGAGGCGGTCCCAGTGAGTCAGGGCCATGTGGTTGCAGCATGGTGCTTTAGGGATTTGTTAAAAAAGAGCTGTGCTCAGAGAGAAGATAGGAGCAGATAGACTATTATAGGTACTGATTTCCCATCCTGAACAAAAGGACAATTAATAATAGGTGACATTTCATAAAATTCAAGTATCACTGAGGATTCACATAGAGTTGGTGTGAAAGAGAACATTGGAAAGAAGAGAAAGGAGTTTACTGAGGGGAATTTGCCTGTTAACAACGATTTCCTTCGCTATTCAGTGCTGAAACTCTTAGTCCTATATTTTCAATGCTTTAACAGTTACTGAGGTGAGGGAAAAGATCTGGGTATTACTGGAAAAGGATGTTGTGAATGATATGACTGGGGCAGTCTGCAAAAGATGATTCTGATACACCTTCCTCTGGGTACATGAAACAATATACTAACATGGTTCATAGCTTCACTTTTCTGAGGTCCAAGAGTCTTCTCTTGCTACCCACAGAGTTCCAAGCTCCTGCCTGTGCAGTCCCTACATTTACAGCCCCCATCCAAGCCCTGCAAACACTGCTTGGTGAGGGAGCTCCCTGGGTCAGATGCAATGTGCTTGACTGACTGCATGTTCTGACTAGTGTTAATATTTCTCATTAATTTAGCCCTCATTCTCAACCTTTGTCCATAATCTTTAATCCAAAGGTCCAGTATGTATCATTCATCATGTGTTTGTTTTACAAACAAAGCACACCAGAGGCCCGCAAGGCAACGCAGGCAGAGCTGGGAATAAACACCAGAAGCCAACACAACAGCCACAACTTGTTCTTCCTGACATACTGTCTGCCAGCATAAATGGACTCCTGCTCTTTCTCTTTCAACAGTAACTAACCTTCCTATCAAAGAAAAATGGTTTGCTGTGTATCCAAGGATAGGCTGAATTGTTAAATTTGTTCTGAAAATTGTTTGTGTGACATTTAACAGTATTTTAAAGTATGGATAGGAGAGTATGTCTTAACATCAAAAAACTCTAATCAAATTCTAAAACATTTTAAATTTGAGGATTAGTCCTATCACTTTAAAATTGTGTGGGCTTTGGGCTTGCACAGTTGGGCTTTGCAAGTTATAAAACTATGGTCCCTGTTAAGATTAAGATAATTAGTGAACAAAGAGTCAGAGTAGCAGTGTGAATTATAGCCAGTTAAAAACTGTTTCTTCTAACAACACCATTTATAAGAAACATGAATAAAACATGTCTGTATATTAAATGGGTTTAGCAAGTTCCAATTCTAGATGTTACAAACACGATCCAAACCAGAAAACAAAACAATTTGGCTCCTGAATACTGAGCCCAGCCAACCAAAATGATGAATTTGGGAACGTGTTCAGCTGTGCCAGTCCAGCATATGGGTGTCACTGAGAGGCATCTCTAAGATGTGCACTGAGTTCATTCAGTTTTACAGGTTGTTTCATAAAAGTATCAGAATTAATCTATCACTTTCCTAACACAAAGTGGAGCCACCTGCAAAGCAAAAGCAAAATTCACTCTCCTTGAAGTTAAAAGGAAGATTTTTGGGCATAAATTGGCTTTGCCAGTAGCATGGTCAGTAGCATGAAAAAATAGTAGAGCACCAGCTGAAAGGAAATATTTTATCACTAGTCACAAATATACTTATTTGGTGTCACTGTAGTGTGTCATGCAAATATGACATGGAGTGCTTGTCTATTGAACGGGGTTAAACAGAAATTATGTGATAAATAAAAAATTGGTTCTTTAAATTTGGCCCTGACTGGTCCTGGGGCAGAGACAGTAGCTTGGTCATTGTTTTGCAATTACTACAATGCAGGGAGAGGGAAAAAAGTAGCTCCAAAACAACAGATTTAGGGACTTAATTTAAACAAAAAGTCCATGTAAATATTTCTGATGGAGTATTTTAAATTAAAAATAGTGTTTTGCAAGAAGGAGTTATGCTGTTCCTAGAACTTTAGCCCTAAAACAGAAAGAAAAGCAGCTAATTGCTGAAGTTCTTATAGTTTTAAACACATTAAGAAACTCTTAAGAAATGGCCAGACTGTTAGGAATAAATATTGTCCAAGCTTCAGATGTTAACTTGCAAGGAAATAAGATGAGGACGTAAGAACTGAGAGAGGAAAGAAAATGAATGAAAAATGAATCCTCAAGCCCCACTGGTCAGATCAAGGCTGGGGGCAAAGACAGCGGCTCGAGCTCCACCCCCAGAGGAAATATTGCAGAGTTTAAAGAAGTGAAGGCACCAGTGGAACTCATTCCTTGAGCCAGCAGAATTACAGGAGACCTTCCAGAGGAAGCTCCAGAGGACACATTGATCAGATATGGGCCAAGGTGAGCAAGGGGAAAGCCCATCCTGTGATGCTCTTTGTTACATCCATACTTCATGTTCAGCTCTGTCATGGACACTGAGAGGTCACTACTTCTCTAAGGAGATTTGATCCAATAAAAAAAGAAGTAGCAGGAAATTCTTCCATTGAAAGTCAGGAGAAGGATTTTCAGAGGAATTGCATTTTTTCATTTATTGTGTGCATGGGAAAAGCAAGCTTGTCAGAATGAGGTTTGGCAGCACAGGTATTTAACTGACATAAAAATGTTATATTTTGCAAATAGAAAGGGAAAACCTGCAGCTATTTGGAGTTTTCAGAAAAGGGCAAATGACAGACTGACAGACTTGACATAGGAGAAAGAAGCAAAGCAGAACTTTGGGAATGTATCACTGCAAAGGCTGAGGAAGGCTACACTGAGCAGAGAAGGCTGAAATCTGAAGCTGAGGCAGAGAGGATACAAAAAATGGGAGTGTTGGGGGTTTTTTGGCAGTTTCTTTGTCGCTGTGGTGGGTTTTTTGTTCACCTGCTAATATTTATAGATATGCAAACAGACCAGTTTAATAATGATTATAAAGTGTTTCATGTTGCTTTTCCAGCTCCTGCCTTTCTAAAGGCAAAACTCCCTGAGCCCTCAGCTCATTCTACAATAGATGTGCTTCACTGCTAAGTTTCTGAGGATTTTATTTAATAGTAGATATGTTCTTCAAGAATCATCTGTACTTCTCACCTCAATACTGTAAAAAACCCACGTTCCTCTACATTTGGACAGTGACTGCATTGCTAAAACTACCAATGTAGTTATTTCAAGGCTTTTCTGAACTTGATAAATTTAAGATCATGCTGTAAAAAAATCTTTACATTAAGAAATCTCTTTGAACATAGGATGCTTTTTTTTTTTTACTCAATAATGGCACAGGGTAACAATTTTCCACTCCTAAGCCTCACATTCCTACTCTTTCCTATCTCCCTCTTCACAGGGGAAGAGAAAAACTTTTTCATCTATACGTCTGCACTTCAGTTAAACCATCAAGCCATATCCTACTAGAAATCCCTCCATAGGCTCTGATGATGGCAGATCCAAGCCAATCTTGGATCTTTGTTCTCTGGCCTCTGACTGAAGCCACAGTTCTCATGCAAGAGCATCCCAAAATATATTTTAAGAGTACTCTCTCTCCAGTTCTGCCATCTCTTCCACTGCCAAACAACATCCCAGTGTCCATCAGCATGTTCCTGTTAGGTGCTTCCAACAGTGGCAGCTGTGTGACACATAATGGGGCTAGAGACCACATCATGGCTTAAAATTCACAGGGTTTCTCAGCTCAGTCAGGTTTCTTTATTTCTCATTCAGAGGCAGCAAGGCTGTGCCTCTCTTAGGGTGACACCATCACAGAATGGGAGAATTAATAGAGTTCAGAGAGATTTTTATCTAAGTAACTCATAAATATTCAATTTTCTCAGGTTTCTCTCCTCTTACATGCCTTTCTGATTTTAATTTAGTACAGGGTATATCTTTAGTACCATGTATACTACTGCTTCTATATTTAATTATGCAGATAACCTCTAACAGCCTATGCAAGATGAAGCCTCTTAAAAAAAATGCTCACATAAAAATTATTTCTAATTTTAGCAGAAGCCTCACATGGGTACCAGTTACCTGTAGAAAGTAACAAGCAATTCTTCAGTGTGTTTGTGCTCCTTCCTCTTTGGTTGTATCCCCAAGCTTTTTTGCTCATCTCATTTTTTCATAGCTGCAACGCAGCCGAGTACCGACTGGCATCTGAAAGAAAATGCAAGAGAACACCACACAAGTAAATTTTCTAGTGAAGAACTGATTGTGAGGAGAGGACAGGCCTTCACTATCACCTTCAATGGAGCAGAACGGCCTGAGCAGAACTTGATATTCATTGCAGAAACAGGTATGGCCCCCAGCTTCTTCCACAGGGACAGCAATGCTGCCTCAGGACATTCTTCTGGCCCAATCTGCACTACAGAGCAGCAAGAGAAAACCTGAGAGCCAACGTGCTCATTCACAGCCATGGAAGTGTGTGAGGTGTTTGTTGTACTGCTGCCACCCCAGCCAGCAGCCACAGCTTCCTTCAGTTGCCAATATTTGGCACAAATTCACCTGAGGGGAGGGTTGGGAGGGTTACATCCACGCTGAGTTCGTTGATGACTAAATCTCTATTTCAGCATAGCATGGAAAAAAAAATGTTATTTGTTTCTCTTGAAAGGTCCAAAACCCTCAAAGGCAACCAAGACCCTGGCCACGTTTGATATCTCCAGCGCAGCGAGCAAGGAGGGCTGGGGTGCAGTGGTGCAGTCCAGCAGCGCCAGCTCTGTGAGCATCTCCATTTCCAGCCCACACAATGCTGTCATTGGACGTTACAGGCTGAGTGTTCAAAGTGGCAGCTCCTCTCCACAAAGTCTTGGCACTTTTGTTTTGCTTTTTAACCCTTGGGCTTCAGGTATGAATATGTCAAATTTCCTCTAAAGACCTATGTTGCTTTTAGCTTCATTAATATTTGCAGCTTCTCTATTTGATCTATACTTTAATATAGCAGCTGAAAATTGACAACAGAATGGATCAGTGACCAAAAAGAAGAGTCTAACAGTTTCTTAGGACCTTCTGGTACATAGAATCAGCTCTGTAGCATGTACATACTAGAGAGCTCATTGTCCTAAAAGAAAAGGTTGTGCTTTTGACAAAGCTTCCCTATTTCTGCACAAGTTTAGAAGAGAGTGTCTGGCCTCTGTAGAACCAAGAAAAGAGTCATATTTACCATTTTCTCAGAGATTTGGCAGTGTCACACCTCCATCTTCACTCAGACACCTCCCACCCCTTTCTCTAATTGTAGATCCTGAGTTTCACAATCTGTTTATAGCACCAAGAACAGCAAAGGGTGGATATCTGCAAGCACCCTTGCAGACCAAGAGAGCTCTTGCCTTATAGAGCAAGACTCCTGAAGTTTTGTTTTATTTTGCCTGTCGTGTTTGTACATCTCTCTGTTTTGGTTTTTCAGGTGATGATGTGTTCATGCCTAACGCGGCTGAGTGTGAGGAATATGTGCTAGAAGAGTTTGGCATCATTTTTGCAGGCAATAAAAATCATATCAGCAGCTTTGGATGGAACTTTGGCCAGGTAAATGTAGCACTGAAGCACCAGACATTGTTTTTGCATCAACTGGGTCATTTGCTTTTTCCAGTTCATTGCATACATCTCTGAAGAGCAGGACTCTGCTGTTGCAATGAACCCTTGTGCCAAGCCCTGTTTCACTGATCAATATGAGGATTTGTAATTTACTATTCCCTGTTCTGCCTTGGAAGACCAGCCAGCACAAACATTAATATCTTTACTAAGACTACATAGCCTTAACTTAGTAAAGTACTGTAGCAATGCTGAGAGGCCTCAAGTCCACAGATTCCAAGTTTTTAAAAGCTC
Source organism: Ammospiza caudacuta (assembly GCF_027887145.1). Taxonomy (NCBI): domain Eukaryota; kingdom Metazoa; phylum Chordata; class Aves; order Passeriformes; family Passerellidae; genus Ammospiza; species Ammospiza caudacuta. The sequence goes on from NC_080607.1 coordinate 11,521,682, forward strand.
TGTGAATTCTGATTTTCAGAGTTTGTTGTGGCCACATTTTTACATGGTAATTCCTGGCTGAGCTCTGCAGCGCTTCAATCAGTGATTTAAAAACTCCAACACTAATGCGGCTGTCTGCATCCTGATTTTTAGTAATCTCTATTTTCAAAGCACTGATTCCTTTCTGTACCACAGTTTCAAGGAGACATCCTCAATATTTGCCTGGCCATAATGGATCGGAGCCTGTACTACCGCCAGGATCCCATCACTGATGTGTCTCACAGACATGACCCCAGGTACCTGGGCCGTGTTCTCAGTGCCATGGTAAGCAACAGCTTCACAAAGTGCAAACTCAGCTACTAAGTGTCCTGCAAAAGTAGTCAGGGAAAGTAAATACGAAGCCACTTCATAGAGAATTTTAGGCCACTGGCTGTATGGTGAAGTATGGGCCTACATGGTCAACTGCTCTGAGCCTGCCAGTTTTATCTCCTCTGGGATAGTTTTGATAATTATCACTTTGATATCCAGTATTCACACCGCAAAAATAAGATTGGGTGGTTGAGGGACCAGTTCTTTGAAGGTCTTTAGTCCAGTCACCCATTTGAAGAGGAATTACTGGGTACTGGATCAGTTCAGCCATGGACTTACAGGCTGCTTTGAAACTCTCCAAGGAAGGAGGGTTTGTGGCCTCTGTGGATGACCAGTTCAGATATCCTCCTAATGAGGAATTTGTCTCTTATATCAAAAATGATTTTTCAGTCACACTGAAAAAATAAGATTGGGATGGTTGAGGGAACAGTTCCTTGGAGGTCTTTAGTCCAGCCACCCATTTGAAGTGGAGCTACTGGATACTAGATCAGCTCAGCCATGGATTTGCCAGGCTGGTTTGAAACTCTCCAAGGAAGGAGGATTTGTGGCCTCTGTGGGTGACCAGTTCAGAGCAGCCCTACCCTCCTAATGAGGAATTTTTCTCTTATGTCAGATATGATTTTCCCAAGCTACAGCTTTCTGCTGTTGCCTATTGGTATATGAAAGAGAAAGGTTAGTCACACCTTCCCCAGTGCAGCCTACTGTGAGCTTTCCTTTCTGATGAGAGAGCACTGCTGGCTCAAATTCAATATAGCATTTACTCTAACTCCCAGGCCCCTTTCAGACAGGCTGTAAACTCTTAATTTACCTTATCATAAATTTAGTGAATATCTTCTCAGGTCAACGCCAATGATGACCAAGGGGTGGTGCTAGGAAACTGGAGTGGAAAGTATGAGGGTGGCAAAAATCCCACCAGCTGGACAGGAAGTGGTGAAATCCTGCAAAGCTGGAAGAAATCAGGATTCAAACCTGTTAAATATGGACAATGTTGGGTTTTTGCAGCAGTACTGACTACAGGTATGTTTTATGTCACACACATGACTGACATTGCACAGATTCTATTAAAAGAAGCATTGCTAATACTCCCTAAATAGAAGCTTTTGAAGACATTACTATGCTATATGAAACCTGCAGAAATATTGCTTTCTGTCTGTGGCTTTCTCTTCACTCTTTAGTGCTTAGATGTCTGGGGATTCCCACCCGCACCATTACAAACTTCAGTTCTGCCCATGATGCAGATGGAAATCTGCGTGTGGATGAGTTTTATGATGCAGAAGGAAATCATTTGGAGAGGGGAGCTGACAGCGTATGGTAAGCCTCAATATTTAATAGTAGAGCTTAGTAATGTCTACAGAGCATAGATTCTGATGACAAATGCTATATCTTATTAAGAATTGCCTTAAAAACTACTACACACACAGAGGATCAATAAAAAATACTACAGAATAATACTACAGGACTTGGTGTTTTCACTCTTTCTCAGTTAAACAAAGAATTGTGACACTAATTACAACAGCTAATTAAAGCCAGGGCAGGCAAAATTATAATTATGATGCCACAGATGGCTGAAAATTTGCAATATTGCATTGGATGTATCAAACAATGGTGACTTAATCTAGTTTGAAACTATTTTCAAAACCAGTAAAAGTTCATCAGAACCAGCTTTCTTGCAGTGGCATCATTTGGAGTGAAAGTAATTTAACTACTGCCTCTATTAAGCATCAAATGCAGATCAAACAAGCTTGCACTCAGCAAAGAGCAGAAGTAGTCCTTCAGTTTCTGACTTGTTTATTCCCCTTCTTGTTCTGGACTGTTTCTATCTACATGTGACATATAGAACTGTAGTGTTGTGCCAGAAGGAAACCTAAAGCTAAAACAAAGGAAGTGTGTGGAGATTTTGGAGAAGAACAGGCTCAAGGCATTTTTTACAACTTCACAAATTTGTTTTCTGCCCTTGAACATTTATATTTTTTCCACAATGCAATTTTCAGCACTTTTCTAGTTAATGTAGTGAGGGTCAGGGTAGAAGTGGTGAATCTCAGATAAGAACTGTGCAAATAAAGGCATTTAATCCAGGCAACTAAGATGGCTGATTAAAGGAGGTGAACAGGAATCCATAAACACATACTAGTAGCTTACTTGGTTCATTCTTGCACCCAGGAATTTCCATGTCTGGAATGAAAGCTGGTTTACACGCAACGACTTGGGCCCCTCTTACAGTGGATGGCAAGTTCTGGATGCAACTCCCCAGGAAGAAAGTGGAGGTACACGAATTTTATTTCAGGATTAATGCTGAAAATTAATAAAGTCAGTCACTTTTAGAGAGAAGGAAAAAGAGAAATCATTGTAAAAGCAATTTGTCAATCTGCTCAGAAATAGTTGCAGAAGGAAATACTTCATTGGTTGCATTAGAAAAGCTCCAGATAATCTGTGGATGCCAAGAAAGAAACTAGAATTCCAGGAGCAGTTTTTACAGCAATTCCTATACTTCCAATGTAGGTATCAAGTGCTATTGAAAATTAAGGGATAATATAGAATAAATCAAGTGTACTTTCAGAATAAACACAAGATACATTGATGAGTGACCTTGTGTGAGGGTTTATGTGAATGAAAGGGCTTGAATGGGACAGCAGCACAGGGCAATTCAGGAGTCAGTGATAAATATCTGTCTAATAATCTGCTTGCTGTCAAAGATTGTGCCTAAATTCCTTTTCCTTGATGCTGTAGGAATTTATCAGTGTGGTCCTGCCTCACGGCACGCCATCAAAGAAGGAGAAGTAGAGCTGGACTACGACGGCCCCTTTGTGTTTGCAGAAGTGAATGCAGACTGTATGTACTGGAATTATGACTCTGCAACTGGAAAGAAAACTTTGATATTCTCTAAGTCTACAGAAATCGGTGCCTCCATCAGTACCAAGGCAGTTGGTAGAGATGCTCGTGTAGATGTCACCAGGGATTATAAATATGAGGAAGGTAAGTAAAACCTCTGGTTCTTCTGATCACAGCTGCTTCATTCCCAAAAGGATATAAATTTTAAGTTAGGAGTGTATTTATAAAGTAGGAGCAGAATTTATTCAATTCCTACACAAAAGGGGAGAAAAGGTACTGAGTAAAAACAAAAACAAAAACAAAAACTGCCTTGCCCTTTCTGATATGGAGCTGCTTTGTGGGACCTAAATAAGTCAAGTCCAAGTATCTCCAAATAAAGTGTTCTCTATTCCATGTGCGTGTTGCTGACATGCACTGTCTGCCTCTGCTTAGTGAGAATTAGGCTACAGCCCAAGCATTTATCTGCAGAATAAAAGACCTGTTGCAGAAACCTGAGCTAAATCAGCACTTAGACCCAGGAAAAGCAACTCTTTCAAAGGGTGCAAGAGCACAGCACCTTCTCAGTCCTTCAGGTCTGATCATCCCCATGTTATATTTATCTTTTTCCTTGGCTCATGAGCAGTTTCTGCTTCTCCTGTTAAACTGCCATTACCTCAATCCACAAGCCTTCTCCCCTCCTATGGAAAAGGGAAGTGAGGGGCTGGGTGGATGCTTGGCTGCCAGCCAGGCTCAACCCACCCCACAGTGCCATCAGCCTTCCCCAACATTTGGGCCTCCCTCTGTGCTAGCAAATAAGAATTCACATTTCTAAATGTTATAGCCATAAAAAGGGATAGAAATAGGGAAAGAGAAACTTTAGACTTAAGACTTTATGTTTTTAAAAAATGTTATTAGAAGGACAGTGACATTACTGACTGCAGTTGCAGAAAATGAGGTATGGCTGTGGAAAACAGAGAGCTTGTTTATCTCTAAACACAGACACTATGTCCTGGCTAGCTGCTCTCTAGCAGCCATGTAAAATAAGAGATGCATGTTAACTGTTGAAGATGATTTTCATGGTTCTCCCTGACAGGCTCTGCAAAAGAAAGAGAGATTTTCAAAAAAGCCCGTAAGAAGCTAGGACTTGAGGATAAATTTGATCCTACAGCACCCAAACAGGAGGAAGTTGAACAGAAGCCTGACATCTCAGGAAAATTCAAGGTGGCTGGCTCTTTAGAAGTTGGCAAAGATCTCAACCTACTTCTGGTTCTTGAAAATTTGCAGTCTGATGCTAAGACTGTAAATGTAAATATGACTGCATGGAGTACTCTGTATACTAGAAGACGAGTTAATCAGATCTGGAAGGACTCTCTGTCTGTCACTCTGGCTCCAAAGGAAGGTAATTTTTCAAATACCTTTTAAACATAATGGTTTTATCTGTAAAGGGGCATTGGAGGCTGCTCAGCTTGGGAGGAAAAGCTCTTAACAAACTGTAATCCTAAATCCCTGGGTAGAAGAGGCTGAGAAAAATATTGATTACACGTACATTAACAAGGCATGCTTCACATTCTCATGTCCCCAAGTGCTTTTCACATTTTGGAAAATATTATCATTAGGAGCCTGGGATAAGAGATGTGTCAGCATCTCCAACATGAGGTGAAAGGTCATTGGATCACAACTGATACTGTCTTGTATTAATCTTAGATTTCAAAGTCATTAGTGAGAAACAGAAAAAATAATTCATTTCTTTAATATGTAATTTAACTTCTGGAGAGGCACCAGCAAACTCCTTAAACTCCAGCTGTTGCATCTTTCAGAGCAATAGGGGGGGAAAGAAGCCAGGCAATACAGTAGTATTTAATGGAGAAGGGATAACATTAAAGAAATCACTATCTACCTAAAGCAAACAGATAGATTTGCATTAATTAATTTTGGCAATGATGGCTGAAGACCCTCCTATTCCTAGTCACAGCATAAAAGGAAAATACTAATGTTAGATATGCTTATAAAAGCATATACCAATTCCTTTTTTAATTTTTCCTTCTAGAAAAACAATTCCCCATTAAGATAAAGTATCCTGAATACCAGCAGCAGTTAACTACAGACAAAACAATCCAGGTCACAGCTTTATGTCATGTAAAGGATGGGATTCAAGTGCTTGTGAAAAGAAACATCACCCTGGACAATCCTGCCATTGACATACAGGTAAATTCCCTTTGTTATAACTGCAGTGGCAGAGAAAAGGGAAAGGGAGTTCTTTGAGAGCACTTTATTCCCTGAAAGAAATGCTCCGCTCACATTCAAAAATTCTGCCATGGTTCATCACAGCCTCTCATAATATCTCCCCTTCTGACTCCTGGAAAGGCTCAGCTAGAAAAGAACACAGAACCTGGCCTCACAAATGTTTTCTTTGCACAGGTACTTGGTGAAGCAAAAGTGAATGAAGAGGTGGTTGTGGAGGTGGCATTCACCAATCCCATCAATGAGGAGGTGAAGGACTGTGTGCTGCAGGTGGAGGGCAGTGACCTGCTCCAAGGGATCCTGGAGCTACGGTGGGTACCAGAACCATCTCCTGCTATCAAACACACAGGAATGTGGGCATGGATGAGCTGGAACTGAACCGTGGGATGAGACATCACCTTTTTCTAGCTGTCAGCTGGGAGGCACAGGTTATGAGCACACAGTGATGAACCAGCTCTTCATCTAGGCTGGGCTTTGGCTCCATGGTTTGGGAGGTCAAATAATTGCTGTCCTAATTGGACAAAACTTGTTTTCCTGCCTATCTAGCAGGACCACACACTTCCAGAGAAAAAATTCATGCTTACCCAAGCTGTAAATGTTGCTGAGGCTGTCTATCCTGCTATAGGCCAGACAGGTTGCACCTTCTTGAGATCAAAGGCCAACAATAGGATACACAACTATTTCTGTCCAAATTACAACATACCAGGATATTTTTTTCACTTTAGTAAATGGACTGCAGGTGCCAATCTGGGTGCACAGCATTGTAAACAAATTGTATTTATATCCAACATACAGAAATACATGTAAAAAGCAGATACAGCAGTGTCTCAGCTTTGGGAACAAAAATTATTACTGCTTAGACACAAGTTGTGATCTCAAAGGATGGGACCTCTGAAAAGCACAAAACCAGGTCTGCTCCATGCTCAGCTTTTCTAGACACAGCAGATCACAATTTGAGGAGGATAGTATTTGCAGAACAGACTAAACCATGGCAAGCAGCTTTTTCCAAAATGAGAGCTCCAGGCACACTCTCTGCTTTCAGAACTTTACCAAATAATTATCTTAGGGGATTAATAAACACAGTCAAGAAACTATTTGATGATGTTGAGATTGAGAAGACTGGAATAAAACACCTTTTTTTTAACTATAGATCCCAGTTGCCTATTATCTGCTTGGGTGATTTTGTAACTTTTTCTGCCCTTTTCCCTTTAGTATTTCATAATTGAAACAGAAAGATTAAATTTTCAGACTATCCCTCATTTTGTACAGATGAGAAATTGCATAAAAATTTCAGTGTATCCTCACAAATGCAGTTATTTCTGGAAAATACCTGGGATATAAAAACATGCTCTTTAGCTGAATACACAGACAAACACAAACAAACAAACACAGCAACTTGACATTGCTATTTGCACTTGAGCAATTAGGAAAGGTTCATCCCATCATTTATAAGCTCTCCTGAGGGAATTTACAGGAGGTTTCCTGTTGTCTATCCCACACAATTTTATCCTCAGGCAAGACAAGACTATATGTCAGAGTAAGAGAAAAACATTAACAAGTTTCCAGGAGTTACAAAACATTCAGTGTAAAACATTTTCATTTTCATTCAGAATTTCCTGCTCTGTAAACACTGAGGTTTCCTTGGTGCTATGCTCCTTTCTAATTCAAGAGTTGATATTAACATTCTGCAAGGTCTCTGTTTATTCTTTTGCAATGATTCAGTGTTGTGTTTTACACCCTCTGTTCTGCATGAAATCTTATCTCACATATTATTGTGTCCCCCTTTGTGGGCTTATCTGGGTTAATGCATAATGAATTTGTGAGAGCCTTTAATGTATGGATTTGAGTCTTTAAGTACTTATCATATACTTATCTGATAAGTATTGTGTGATCAAGCCATGTGTGATCTTTTCATGGCCGTCTTACTTTGAAGTGATAAGAGTTCTTACTGCAGGTGGAAGATGATTAGTGAAGAAACTGAAGCATGTTGCATAAGCCTGTTTTTGACTTGTATTTTCCCTCTGTTTCCTTTTATTTTAGCATACCACCACTGAAAGCCAGTGAGAAATCCAGTACCAAATTTAAACTTATCCCTTCTGAGGCGGGACCCAAACATCTACTTGTTAATTTCTTCTGTGATAAATTTGCAGATATCAAGACCTTTAAGATGGTAAATGTGATTAACTAACATGAAGATGTACAAGGAGTGGTCTGTGTGTGTATAAACTGAACAAAATGTGATAAGAAATCTTGTATAGAAAGCAATGAGATAATCAGCAAAACAAATCTTTGCTTCCTCTGATAAAGGGTCACCAGCACCATATCATTGCAATTTTACACTGTAATTTTAAATAAACTGAGGAATGGCTGATTGTTCATTTACTGTTGTGAATACCCATATTAAAAAGAATATTTTACCTTCCACTTGGAGACTCTTTGATTTATGTCTAGCTTTCTTTGGAATTAATTCCTCCTGGCTCCAGATGCCTCTGCACACACATTCATAAACTCATTGTTACTTAGTGAAAACCTTATCCAATGGACTTGCAAACACTTCCAAAGTGTTTCTCCTTACTGAAACTGTAATACTTCAGCATAGTGAGGATGACTTGCACAATTTATATCATTTAGCTTTGTTTTCTTTGCTACAAACTGTCCTGACAGTTTCCCTTTTTATTTTTTTTTTTTGGCAAATCACGGTGACCAAATGAGGCATAGGAGATGTTCATCAGGAATTTGGGTGGTGTCCAATTTGAGAGGCATTCAACAAACACATGGGGGTAATTGCCCAGCTCAGGGTACATATTTTGTGCATAGTTTAGAATGCTGATGTTTTTTATTTGCTGAAAGACTTCTTTGGGAATAAAAGGCAAGGCAATATAAGTCTGAGGGTATTTTTACTTGAGAAGAGTTATGAATTCTTCACTATAGATTATGTGTCAGGAAGTCATCTCTTAGATTTGAGTTAATAAAGCAAACTTCAACCTTTTATGGGGTACTGGTACAGGCTAAATGATGGGTTCCAGTGAAGTAGGTGTAGCCCAGTGAGTGGCTTGGTTTATGGGCAATAACTGTGGAACAGTAACTCAAGCTCTGACTAAAAATGACTGTGTAGGTAAAGTGGATGGAAAGACAAGCTGCTGCTTTGGCACTGTTGGGCCAGGAAGCAATAAAACCTTAATTCTGTGCCCCAGCCTCGACCACACTGAACAGGGTACTGTGACCTGTCACAAGGGCTTCTCACTGTTCAGGAACACAAGAGCAGACTGGTTATAAAGTCCTTTTGTCCTTGTAGTCAGCAGAATTGCTGGAGCAGGGCACCTGCAGCCCCCCTGTTTCCTGCTGCCATCACAGGATGCCAGTGTGAGACCACACTGGATTTTAGATGGGGTGAGTTACAGAGAGGCTGTGCAAGGAGCCCACAGTGGTTCCTCCTCTTTTCTCCTGGTGTTCCTCAAGGCAAGCCAAGAGCTCTCATGGTGCAAATCACAGATTCACAGAACAGCTTGGCTTGGAAGGGACCCCGAAGATAATCTGGTTCCAATCCCCCTGTTGTGGGCAGGGACAATTTCACCAGACCAGGTTTCTCAGAGCCCCATTCAACCTGGCCTTGAACAATTCCAGGGATGAGGCAGCCTCAGCTCCTCTGGGCAACCTGTGCCAGGGCCTCAGCACCCTCACAGGGAAGATTTTTTTCCCTAATATCCAATCTAAACCTAGTCTGTGTCAGTCTGAAGCCATTCCCCCTTGTCCTGTCACTCCACACCCTTTTAACAAGACTCTCTCCATCTTCCTGGTAGGCTCCCTTCAGGTACTGGCAGGCCACAATTAGACCACCCAAATTCTCTTTTCCAGGATGAAGAAACCCAATTCCATCAGATTTCCTCACAGGAGAGGAGCTCCATCCCTCTGATAATCTTGATGGTCTCCTCTGGGCAGCAGTAAACCACAGTAGAAGTTCAAGGTCAAGCACAGCCTTGAGTTTAGAATGCAGATATACACTAAATTAATTATTTTTCCATCTCTTCTGTGTTTGAAACACTCAAATTGTGCTAAAGTCAAGTGAATTGCAGAAGCAGAAATGAGAGAAACCTTTAAATCAGACCCTCCCCAGCAACACTCCCTGCACATGAAGTTAATGAGTGTGAGTAAAAGACAACTTCAACATAGACTTAAGGAGAAGATTCTGCAATGGGAGTTTTTTGTGGAATTTAAATTGCTTTCTTCTTTGCAGCAAAAAAGTACCAACAAGACAATTGTAAGGTGGATTTAGTTACTCTGGGGATATGAACAGTAGACAAAATTATAAAGGAGATAAATAAAATTCAAAAGTTTTTCTCTGAAAGTTAGCAAACTGAACTGCAAATCCAAGACTCAGATACAGCGGGAAGAGAAGGACAAAGTATTTTGAACCATTTTGGATGGCAGGTGGGTGGAATTGAGCTAGGAAAAACACCTGTGACAACGTTCAGCCATTAGTCACTTAGGAACCATGACTGCTGCATTCCAAAGGGATTGCAACAGCAGCTGCTGCTGCTTTGCTGTGGTGAAGGTGAGACTGGCAGGTGCCAGTTTGGGATGTAGGCCAGGCTTAGAGAGGCTCTGGTGGCTCGGCAGCACCACTGTGGGCGTGCCTGCAGAGGCCAAGGAGGTGGTTACAGCCAGGAGAGAAAAAGTGCTCTGAGACTTAATTACGTGTGTGTGAGCAGCGAGGAAGAAGAAAGGAAACAGCCAAATGCCAGTGGGAGCAATGTGTAACATCTGAGGCAATCACTGTAAGTACCCAGCGCCTGAACTTAAGAACTGGTCGATGCGGTTTGTCACTAGGGCCCTGTGTGAAGACCGGGCAACATCAGAGGCTTGTGGCTCTTATGGTTTCCAAGGAATATGAATTAAGGAAAAGAGAAAAAGACCAACTGAAGTAGCTCTGGACAGCAATCAAACCCCATTTGAGGTGATTCCCGGAAGAAGCTTTGGCAGCCTGAACATCCTGGAAACTTCCAAGGGAAGGAAGAACCGCTGAATTATAATGTAAGTGGGGATGTGCTGTGCCAGGTGTGCTGCTGCCTGCTGGGAAAGGCTTTGGGACAGGGCTGGCATGTCTGTCATATTTTGGTCTTTGTAATAGGAAAGCAACATTTCTCAAAAAGGTACAAAAGCCTGTCTTGTAAAAACAACCTTAGAAACAGCTGCTGGAGCTTAACTTTCGCTATTTCAGCTGGGTTTTCTTTCTCTGTAACTTAGAATTCAGATTAATTTATTTTTAAGTCTATACTGAGTGATAAAACATGATCAGTGGGTCTGCAGAATCTTAAGCAGGTAATCCTCTTCAAAACTACATAGTTTTATTATTCGTACTGTTTTACAAAGTGATGGTACAACACCAAAAATAAATGTATTCATAAATCCAAAAAGTCATGGTTGTTAAAGTAGACAGGCTTAAAGTTTATGCTGACAAAAAGTACCCAAGGTTATCAGTTTGTGAGTTCTTTTTGAAATAAAACTTTTGGGAAATACTAATATATGGAGCTAACTTAACAGGTAAACAGATACTTGTTTCTAGTGGGAGCTTATAATTTTATTTGTCAGAGAGTATTGGAGATAATATTAGACCAAAAAAAAACCCTCTGAAACCAACCCACAGCTATTGGATAAACCCAGAAGTGACATTAACCAGCTTGGAAGTTAAGTCATCAGGAAATGCTTCTTTTTCCTTCAGACAGCTTTTATGTCCCACCACGCTCCCCATTTCCTCATCCTTAAAGATAACTTATTCATGGCACACCTATTATCTCTGTAGGAAGTTCTTCTTCTCTTGGGATTCAAGAGCATGCATTTCCTCTGAGTAAATAATTTTGGTATCTCCTCCCATAATTACACCCACGTTGAGTAGGAACTCTGGCATTAGACAGACATATATTATAGGAACCAGTTAATTCGTTTGACAACTTTACAGGTATTAATAACAACTGCTAAGTACCTCTCCCTTCTCTCAAATTTCAGCTGACAGCACGAAAAGATTGCTGGGTTTTTCCTTTTTATGATTGATGTGACTTGGACATCCTTGAAGAGCAAAGTAGAAGTTGTATGCAATTCAAATAAGCTGAGGGAATGGCAGGTGAGTTCTGCAAGTCATTTGCTTCTCTTCAGCAGATATTTACTCAGGGCTGTTTCCTCAGGATTCATGCCCTGTAGGTATCTGCTCAGATTTCTTATCTGAAGGTAATTTTATATTGTCATTTGGTCTTGCACTTCGTTTTCAAAGTTTTAATGTTGTTATTATTAAGACTTGGTTGAGAATAATTTTTGAGTTAAACAGAGGATATTGGGACATGGAGGAGTAAAGAAATTTTAATTACTTGAAAAGGCACCATTTTTTAAATGCTTTGTAAGATATGTGTTATGCTTGGTATTGACAAAATTTGTGTAATCCATTCTAATGAAGCTGTGAGCATGGAACATATAGATGGGAATTTAAAAATACATTAAAATCCTAACAAAGGAAAATAGCAACTGAGAGCATCTCTGCTTTTTTCAAGTTTTAAATGAAGATGATTATTGAGGTGGGCAATTGCAAAGCAGGGTTCTTTCTCATTTAATGCTGGAAAAAACATTTACAAATCAGCTTTGCAGGGCAAGCAGCAGCTAACTGCAGTTTGCTGTTGTCCCATACATTAATGGTAAAAATTCTCCTTTTTAGCCTATCAGTACTTTCTCACATTACCTTTTTGTGGTCCTAAACTACCAGAAAAAAAAAAATCTTCCTTGAATTTAATTAGAACACTTTTTTGCAAAATTAGTTTTACCTCGTCTTCAAGGATTAAATTGTAGTTTAATATGCAGATATATTGTTTCAGATCTGACTTAGTATTTCACTGATAAGCTCTGTGGTATAGACCTAGAAGCTTGTTTGAAGATCCCTACAATAATATTGCATAGGCATTAATCCCTCCTTTCCATTCTATTCTTTTTGTTGTTATTATTGTTTTCCTTCGATTTCCCTTTAAAATGGTGGTGGTCTTGTGTCCCCATCCTGTCCCCACTCCCCCACCCTCACCCTCATTGCACTTATGATATTTTAATAAAAATTACTTGGAAGAGCCTTCACCAAGGTACTTGCCCTGAGCATTTGCCAAAACTTGGAACACAATGCTCCAGGTGTATTTTGTAGAGTCTCCCAGGGCAGATATAAACACAGAATGTGCTTCTCAGCATTCCCAAAGACAGCACAGCTGCTCAGGTTTGAGCCTGGCAAGAAAACAGGGAAGGAAAAACAATCTTGCAAGGAATATCATATTCATATTTGCTTGCCAGCAAGGCAGTTCAGCATTTGAGGTGTCAGGAACTACTTTACGGGTTTTAAACCACAGACCATAATAACAGCATATGTGCAGGAGGACACAATATCAGAGAACTCCAAGCACACTGCAAGAAATTCTTCTATGACATGAAATTACTGCCTGCTAGAACAGGAACTCCAGTGGTCCAGCTGGAGTTTGAACAGAGCTGGATTCAGACAGATGGATTGATTTGTCAAAAGCTTCAGCATGTCCTCAAATACCTCTTGTTCATCTATATAAGACAGATGATCTCTCACTATGCATTTCTCCTTGCATCTAGGCCAAATGGCATCAGAATCTAAGCAGGAAAAGTAAGATGTTCTAATTGCCATTCCTGTGACCCTAAAAATACGTATTTTGAAAACAGAGAGGGGCTACAGGACGCTTTCTTTGGTGCTGATTGTGAAATGACACCAATTTGATCCTGTAAATTTCTTTTTAAGTCAAGTGGTAAGAGAGCATCCAACCCTGTAAAGGAAGTACATAAGTGCTCTGTATGAGGGCTCTTTAACAAAACCCAAGGAAATATTTCCATTATTGACCAATAGACTTAATTTAATGGGGCATCTGCTTTTTAGTTGTACTTCCTCCCACAAAAGGTAATTGCTCTTAGTAACCTCACCCTGCCACTAAACAGCAAATGACCTCATGCCAGCTGCTTCTTCATGAGTTTTCTTGTGTTTTATAGACCTGACCCCAACACACATCAGCTGGCAGCCATCAGTGAATGCAGCCAACCACCACACTGACAGATATGCCAACACCGAGCTGACCGTGAGGCGAGGACAGCCCTTCAATATCACCCTGTACTTCAACAGGCCGAGGCAGAATGGGGAGAGCCTGGGGTTTGTCACTGAAATAGGTAACACTCCCATAGCTGATCCATGTCCTGAGAGAGCTCTAATCTTTACTCCTTGTAGTTCTCTCCTTATTTTACTTAGACATATGATTTTTCTGCCTGTATTTTTAGTGCTTCCCGCACCCCAATGTGCTCAATTTCAAGTGTGAGGTTAATGTTCGTTTATTTTATGAAAATATGTTTATTTTATGAAAAATCCTTTCATTAGGATCTTTTCTCCTGAGAAGCTGGGAAGCTTCAGCTTCTTCATGTTTTGCTGCTTTGGAATTGTTCACCCAGCATGTGAAATTGTTTTTACTTGATGACCAATGACAGCCAACTGTGTCGAGGCTGTGAGCAGTCACCAGATTTTATTATTATTCCATTCTTTGCTAGCCTACTGATGAAATCCTTTCTTCTATTCTATTAGTATAGTTTTAATATATAATTTTCTTTTAATATAATATATATAATAAAATAATAAATCAGCCTTCTGAAACATGGAGTCAAGATTCTCATCTCTTCCCTCATCCTGGCACCCCTGCAAACACCACCACAAATGGCGAAACCAAGCTCTGGGATGGAAACCTGTGACTCTTTCTCTCTGGCAGGGCCATCCCCCTCGGAGTCCCATCGCACCAGGGCAGCATTCGGCCTCTCTGAGGCGGGGGGCAGCGGCTGGAGTGCTGCCCAGGGACCCAGTGACTCTGCAGCCATGAACTTCACCATTTCCAGCCCGCCCAACGCCGTCATCGGGCGCTACAACCTCACCCTCCGCGTCACCGCAGGCAGCAAGATCTTCTCCAGATACCTGGGCCAGTTTGTGCTACTCTTCAACCCCTGGTGCCCAGGTAGGTGCCAATGCCTTTGCTCTTGGGCACAGCTGACCTTGTTGCTTTCCTGCCTGCACAGAGCTGCTCCCTCAGGCTGTCTCTCTTTGGGTCACCAGAGGCTGCAATCTCAGCCCTGTGCTCAGAGGCCTGGTTTCACTGCATTAAAAATCTGCTGCCACCCCCTTGGTACCCCAACACAATGTGCTACATGGGGCTGTATCATAGGCTGTTTCACTGCTGCCACCCACTTTGTACCCCAACACAATGTGTTATATGCGTTTGTATCACAGGCTCTTCAGAACTGAGCAAATCACTTTTTCTGGAGACAAGGCCTTCTCTGGGCACATTCTTCCAGTGCATCACTGCCCTCTGCTAAAGAATTTCTTCCTAACTGCTAATCTGAATCTCTCCCTTTTTACGTTATAACAGCTCCCCCTTGTCCTAGCACTCTCAGTCCATGTAAAGCATTGCTCTCCCTCCTTTTATAAGCCCTTTAGGCACTGGAAGGCCACAATGAGCTTTCCCTGGAGCCTTGCCTTCCCCAGAATGAACACCCCCAGCTCTCTCAGCCTGGCTCCAGAGCTCAGAGCAGCTCTGTGGCCTCCTCTGGAGGCTCCAACAGCTCCACATCTCCCTTGTGCAGAGAAGCCCAGAACTGGATGCAGTGTCCCAGGTGGTGTCTCACAAAGTCAAGGGGGAGAATCCCCTCCCTCACCCTGCTGCCCACCCCTGCTGGTGCAGCTCAGGATGTGGTTGGCATTCTGGGCCACAAGCACACACAGCTGGCTCCTGTCCAATTCCCATGCTCTTCTCTTGGGTTGAAAATTGACATCTCTTGTTGCTCCAACTTTTCTTTTCCGCACTTCTCCTGCAATATGTTGAGGCTGCAAATTTCTAACCTCATATTTTGCAACTGTGCAATAGTCTAGAAACCTGGATTAGCCTGAAAACGTGACACCCTGGTGCTAAGAGAACTTTTAGCCATCCCAGTGAGTAAAGAGCTATGGGAGAAAAGTAGCCACAATCATCCACTATTTTTTTTCCATGACCATATGTTAATCAAGAGCCACTAAGAAATGCGTCAATAGCCAAGATGAAAAAAGCTGCTAATTAGCTCAGCAAGTCCTGGAAGACAGAAATAATTACACAAATATGTTCAGGAAATTCAGACCATCTCTGCACAGTCCTGAGGGAAAAAAACTTCCCCAGAAACCTCTGAAAAATAATTTGTGTGTGAGTTGTAATTGACGAAAACCACACTGCAGGGACAGCAATATGTGACAGCTCCTGAGCTGGAACACCAGCGTGGCTGTGGTACACAAGAGACCAAACTCTTCTCAGATGAAAACAGACAAATTAAGCTGTGCCCGTTGCAATTTCAAACTAATGATTTTTGTGGAAGAGTCCTCCAGATCTACCAGATGATGCATTGGCTACTGACAGATAAAAGGGAGTATCCTTAATGAATGAAGGATGCTGCTGAATAAGTTCTGCTGAGTGCAATAGCTCCCTGGTCCTGAAAAACAGGAACAGATTCAGTTTGAGGGTATGTTACCACTATTGTAAGTGTCATAGCAGAAGGGAAAGGGAAATTTATTTTCTTGGCACAGGATAAATGGCAAATCTGGTCTGTAGATATGGTTCCAGGTGGGAGATTAATCCTTGAGCTGACGAATACAGAAATTAATTCATTAACTGTGATATCAACAAAGAACTACTTGTAAGAAAACAGGACTAGAGATGAAAGAAAAAATACTGGATTGGAGCACAGCTACTACAGAGTGGATCCTTAAGTATAATCTGAAAAAAATACTCAGATGAAATAGTTCATCACTGACTTTGGCACAAAACAGCATTTTCCATGATCAGATGGGCTGGGACAACACACAGAAATAACTGGCTGACCTTAGTGAGTGGAGAAGGTGAGAAGAAATAAGATATTATATTAGGAAATAAAAGACCACACCTCTAGGGAGAAATAACAATGATTTCAGTGACTGACTTATCACCTGGAAATCATGAAGAATGTGAAAACCCTTGTTAATCAAAGAACAAAAAAGTGAACACAGTGAACACATTTCAACAAAGTGAAATGGCCCTGAAAAAGGAAAATTCAATCTTCAGCTGTATAAGAGAAAATAGTTATACAGATTTAAATGTTAATGCCATTGGATGAGATGACAAGAATTAAACCATGTTCAGTGAAGGGTTACTAGGATAAATTAATACAAGAAAAAATTTCTGGACCAAAAAAAAAAATCTAGTTTAGTAAGCTATAAAGGTTTATTGAGAGCACATAAACCTTAGGAAAAAAAATGTTCTTCAAGTGATTATACAAGGACATTTAGATTGCTCAGAATAATTAAATCACAGAGCTAGAAGGATCTTAGAAAGTCATCTAGTCCTACACCAGGGCTATAAGAGAGGTTCAGTTCAGCACTTAGGTCATTCCTGAGAGGTCTTGAATTCCTTCTCAATGACCAGCCATTAGGGAAGCTCCAGCACCTCCCCTGGCAATTCCCTCCAATAAAGCACAAGCCTTTCTATTAGATCTTTATCCTATTAACTAACCAAATCTTTCTTGCTTTGACTTCAGTATATAATTTCTCATCCTACGTATGATAGACACCAAGAAGAGGATTTTATTTCCCCCTGCCCCATCCTCTTCCCAAGAATTTCTGGAATTAATTACAATGTTTGCCCCATTCCTTGCCCCCATTTATTTCCTACCTTAAATAATTCTGAGTTAATTCATACTTCAGATTTTCAGGAATGCTGAGCATTCTTAGTGCTCCTCCCACTTTTCCCAACTGGTCCACACCTTGAGGTGCAGCACCTGAAACTGGACACAGGTCTCCATGTCCATGCTACCCCAAAACTTCAGGAATCAACAGTGATGATATTATTTTTAAAAAGTGTGGACAGCAACCAGAGAAATAGATTTCTATCACATTATACAATTTTTAAAATAAACTGCAATTTCTTTATTTGCAGGAAGGGAAGGATGGGAAGTTCCTATAGGAAGGTAAAGAAGTTGATTCAATAAAATAGAAAAGCTGATCCTTTTGTACTTATTTCCTGCAATCCTGAACCTTTCAGAAAATATCTTTAAATATTATGGAATTGAAAGCAGAGCTAAGCAGATATTGCTACCTAAAGAGCAACCAAAACAACCTAAACCTCTGTGGGAACCAATACTTTCACAGCAGCTAAATACTGTGCCATAAACTTGGAAAAACAATGAACTCCAAGTGAATGGCTGAGCAGATTATCCTAATAATATTTCTCATAGGACTTTGGATCAGGCAAGCAAAGGTCTTCATTTAGGAATCTTAAAATAAGACAAATGCATCTGGAAAAAAGAGAAAAATGTCATCTGTGTCATTCTTTCCAAATCTTTTTCAATCTGTTCCACTTCTAACTACCCTGAGAAGACAGAAAAATGTGATGAGCTAGCCTGGACTTTTGTCTATCTTCCTCACAAAAACACAATGTGCAGACAGGGGACATTTAGATAATACACAAGGCTACACTAAAAGTAGGGGAAAAAAGTTAAGTAATATGTTATGGACCCTTCTGTCACCTCCCACACCTTCCCTGGCCATATGTAATAACAGACATTATCACTGAACTGCACCTCTTCATGGAGCTGTAACAATTCTATTTTTCAAATAGAAGTTTTCTCCTTGCTAAATCAGGACAAAAATGTTTCTGAAAGGTTGCTGGTATTCTCAGCTTTAAGCCTCCCAACTTGGTTTACAGGTGATGATGTCTACATGTCCAATGAAAACGAGAGACAAGAATATGTTCTAAATGAAAATGGAATAATCTTTGTGGGCAATGCAAGGTACATTGAAGCAAGAGGGTGGTATTATGGACAGGTAAGTCACAAGGAATTTGTTTGAACTCTCATTTTGTCTCCAACAGCATTTATCTTATCATTATTTGCTGTTTATTTAATAACTGCACCAACCTGGGTAGCCTTACTTGTGGTTTGCTCACAGTGTGGCTATCAGCTTTGGGGTGGGATGTCTCAGAAGGGAGGAACTGCAATAAAATCTCCTTTCATTCTGCTTGTGAAACCATCTATTTTCTTAAAAATGTATTTTATCTGATCACAGTTTCAGGACCTCCTAAACATCTGTCTCACCATGCTTGATCTGAGCCTGTACTACCGTCAGGACCCAGCCATGGACGTGTCCCGAAGAGGAGACCCCAAATACTTGGGCAGAGTCATCAGTTCTATGGTAAGGAATGGAAAACTTAACCCCAGCCCCACAGGAGTGAGCAGAAAGCACCTCTGAGGCTCAGCCATGAGCAGTAAATGAGCTACATACAGTGCAGTGCAGACAATTCACTTTGTGCATTCTGCCCACTGACAGATCAATGGAAATGACAACGACAATGGAGTGCTCCTGGGGAAGTGGCAAGGGAGCTTCCACTCGCATGAGAACCCCTCCAGGTGGGATGGCAGCGTGGTGATCCTCAAGAAATGGCGCCAGGACAATTACAGACCTGTCCAGTACGGACAGTGCTGGGTTTTTGCGGGTGTCATGTGCACAGGTGAGCTGTCAGGATACAGGGCTGGGCTGAAATGTTGGGACCTCTGCTTTTATCAGAACTACAAAGCAATAATTTCTACAAAAGGAACAACACTGTGAAGACCATTAATGCTGAAGAATCACAAATTATTTAGACACTTCGTTTCTCAGATATTTGTAACCATTGAAGCTTGTAATTTGTAATCACAAAGCTGCGTGGGTTCTGTTGCATTTCTTGCTCATTTGTTTTTTTTATAAAATGTATTTCAGTTTTGAGGTGCTTGGGGATTCCAACTCGTTTGGTTTCAAATTTTAACTCTGCCCATGACGTGGATAGAAACCTGAGTATCGATAAGTACTATGACAGCTCTGGAAGGACTCTTAATATCAGCAAGGATTCCACATGGTAAATATAATTTCTTCCATCTCATCAACAGCAATAGAGAGAATCTAGACCTAAAAACACTAGTAGTTCAAAAGCAACTGAGTGGGCAAAATGTAATACAACCATCTAAATTAATACTGCAGACATCCATTTGGAAAACAAACAAACAACATGCTTCATTATTTTCTCCCTCCCTGCCCTGAGGTCTCTATACCTCAAAAGCAGACAGTAAATCTGTCCTTTGAAAGAAGTACTGCAACTTGATACTTTGTGCCTCAGTTTAGAGTTTAGAAATTTTTTTTTTTAAATTCACTACTCGTCTCCAATTGGAAGTTTGCATGACTACTCTATATTATTGTTCTTTTTAGACATTGTTCTTTGTCTCCAGGGATTATCATGTCTGGAATGAAAGCTGGTTCGTTCGCCCAGACCTGGGAAGGGCATACAATGGGTGGCAGGTTTTAGATGCAACTCCACAAGAACAAAGCAGAGGTAACAGCCTGAGCTCTCAGCCTGACCTAAGAGTCCTTCTCCAAACTGAGCACAACTAATAAAAGTTTAACATATTTTTTTTTTTACATTTTAGGAATTTTTCAGTGTGGCCCTGCATCTGTCTTAGCCATCAAAGAGGGTGAAGTCAACCTGGATTACGACACCTTGTTTGTGTACTCAGAGGTGAACGCTGACTGCAACAGATGGATTGTGTACAATGATGGAAGCAAGAAGAGAGTTTATTGTGATACTGAAATCATTGGCAGGTCCATCAGCACCAAAGCTGTGGGCAGCAATGGCCGTGTGGATGTCACTGCTAACTACAAATATCCAGAAGGTGGAGGAATTAGCACAAATTATCTCCTTTTATTGCCTACTGAATCCTTGGTGCTGGGGAATGGATAACCTGCTTGCTTTAAACATCTCTACGCTGCCTTCAGAAAATATTTTTGCCATTGTGTTCAGATTACTTTTTTAATACAGTGGGTGCTATATTTCTGGTGCTATATATTTCTATATAGCTTCCTCATTAAGGGACAACACAAAATATACTTTAGTCCCTTCCACAGAAGTGTAAAATTGAATGCATACACAAAACAGGGCTATAAAATACATTTTACTACCCAAGGCAAACAAACCCTCAGGGTTTCACTCCTCAGTGTTTTACTGCAACCATGTTTAATACAGAGGCTGGCTGCCATCAGATCAGCAGAGTATCACTTAGCACATTACTGCATGTTCTGACCAGAGAAAAAGAAATCTCCCTTCTAAACAAATACAAATGCATCATATTTCATTTTAGTGATTTATTCACCTTGTCATGGTATATCCCCTGTGAAAAACCTGAATGGAGTTTAATGAAGATACAGGGAGCTTTTAGGTATTGCATATTTCTGAGTGATGCTGATAGCCTGTATTGGTCTGAAAACCTTTACAGAGAGGAAGTGCATTTGCAACAAAAGTAGAATTTTACTTGGTCCTCTGCTTCCACCAGGTTCTTCTGAGGAAAGACGAGTCTACAAAAAGGCCTTGAGTAAGATATTGGGAGTAAGTGTCACAGAAGGACACACAGACTCTCCTGGGGGAAGACCTTCAGAGACAATGAGAAACCCTGGCATTGCTGGGAAATTCAAGCTGGCTGAACCTCCAGTTTTTGGCAAGGACATTAACCTGGTCCTGGTCCTCAACAACCTCTCCTCGGACCGCAAGAGCATCAGGGTGGACATGAGTGCCTCCACCATCCTGTACACGAGGAGAGCAGTGGCAGAGATCCTGAAGGCAGCCACTGCTGTGGAGCTTGGTCCTAAACAAGGTAACTTTTAATGTCCTTAAGGAGCCAATACAGCTCTGGTCCCAGCCACAGGAAGGCAACTGGAAAGAAGAAGCATCCATATCATACCTGTATCAGCTTTTGGTGCAGCTACTCATTGTTTATGAGTACTTTTTACATTATTTTTTTTCTTCTGAAAATTTTGCACTACTTAAAGCATTAAGTAGATGTCTCATGAAATGTTCCATGGGAGGCTACACTTATGTTGCAGCTCCAGAAGCAGCACTATGTGTGTGTATCATGGTTTCTATATGTATATATATGTGCATGTGTCTGTGTGCGCTGATTATTACATAGGAACACATGTTACTCTTAACAAGTAAAAAAAGTCTGATGTGTGCCTTCTGGCACCCAACAGGCAACACACGAAAAGAAATCAACTAGGAAAAAGCTTAAAAGTTACAGTGAAACTCTGTCTCTCTTTTGAAGAGTGAAGACTATTGGAATTATTATAGAGATCTTTTTCATCCCCAGGAGCTACAAAGATAAACATTTTTCCCATACACAGCAGAAAAGTTGTAGGACTACAATGAGCAGCTGACCAGGTCACTTGAAAAGGATCTCTGTGAAACTTGACCCAAACTTTCTTCTTGACTGAGGTAAAATAAAAAGGTTATAAGGAGGGAATAGATTAAAATAGTTATACCTCTAATAATAAGAAATACAAAGGGTCAGGAATCCAGTGAAATGCAGATAAGCAGACTCCCTCAGTTTCAGGCCAATGTCTTCTATTCAAAAGTGTAAGGGTCAAATGAGTTAAAGTAGGCAAGGATCACCAGAAGAGGGAAATACACAATCAGTCTCACAAGAAGGAAATATAAACAAACTCCACTGCCATCTTTTCTCTCTTCAGTAATGAACAAAACCCCTCACTGTAACTATTTTCTCTTTAGCTTGCTTTGGAAATGTAATGGTTCCTAAATATATTTCTGAATTCTAGGGAAGCATATCCGGGTAAAGATACCTTATACTCATTATGGAAAATATCTGACCACTGACAAAAGGATCCAAGTGACTGCTTTGTGTGAAGTCATGCGCTCACAGGGGCTGAAGCTGCTGGTGGAGAAGACAATCATTTTGGAGAACACAAACATCATCATTAAGGTGAACAATTTTCTCCCTGATGTTCTGAACAGGAGCTAAAAGATCTTTCTGGAGCTCAGATCTTAAGATGAGAATCTGGAGATAAATTTATTACATTTAGCCTGCCATTTCAGATGTTGTTCCAAAATTCTGCCTGCTTGAATTGAGAATGGAAGGATGTAAGAGGCCAGTTCTGAACCTTGTCCTGAATCTGCCCTGTTTCTCAGAACAGCTCTGTTACCTTCTTTTTTCCCAGTCACAAGCCACTGCCTTATGTTCCACAGTCCTTGTTTTCATTCCATGTATTGGCAAGTGCTTGTGTTGCCCTTGAAGAACATTGCCAAAATTCAGACTTAAACCCTTAGTTCTAACCAGTGCTAGAGCCAGTTCATATTGTTTTAGCACTTTAATCCTAATCAATGATGTGCCAAAAAAGAAAAAAAGCCATTCAGCAACCAAAATATCAGACAGGTTGCATGGGACATGTTAGTGTAGAGCCAGAGCTCTATTTCACTGAAATGATGCACAAAATATTGCAGACAGCTGGACAGCCCTATGGAGCTGAGCCACATCCAGCTTCAAACATGAGGAAAGATAATGTTTATCACATCCAGCTTCAAACATGAGGAAAGATAATGTTTGTCACATCCAGCTTCAAACATGAGGAAAGATAATGTTTGCCAGCTAAATGCCACTTGCAGCTCCACTGAATCCTGACTCCAGGGAGCAGAAACATAAGCCAGGGAGTGACCAGAAAGGTGTTTTGTGCCTCAGGTGCCCCGGAGGGTTGTGGTGAACAGAGCTGTGTCCCTGGAGATCTCCTACGCCAACCCCCTCCCGGAGCCCGTCAGCCGCTGCGTGCTGTTCGTCACCCTCATGAACCAGCAGGTCAAGATCAAGTAAGTGCAACCTGCAGCAATCCCTCACTGCCTCCAGCACCACCAACAGCACATCTGACTTCTCACACAGAAGGAAAAAAACACACTTGGCTTGTCTTTTTTATATTTTCTACTTCTGAAAGCAAAAGTGACACCATACGATTCCTTCATCGTGTGGTGATTCCTTAATCGTGTGGTGTTTCTTCCACATAGAGCTTCTTTAACAACTCAAACCTGCTAACATTCTTTTTTCCTGGGAAAGCAAATGCACCTGTCAAATTCTTTTGTCTCTCTGCAGCTTATTCTACAGTTTGGCGTTCTGGTTTTATTTTCATATACAATACCCTGATACTACAAAGATAATTAGGCTAAAGCAAACAAGTCAGACACTCCCCTTGGTTCAGCCCAAACAGAAAGTTTCTCTGTTCTCCTTTAAAGCAAGAAAAAACTTGCCTTTTTAAAACCTAAAGGCAATTTGTTATTTTTATTATTTTCTTTTCCTCTGGACTCTGCTGCTTTATGGATCAGCTCAGTGTTGAGTAATAGTTTGCATTTCCTAAAGCTTCTTCTATGGTAAAACAGCCTGACTTGCTTTGGCTGTGGAACTGTTTGGACTTAATAATCCATAAAAAAAAAGGAAAACATTGTTCCAGTAAAAAACTAAACCAATTTAGGCCAAAAGTAGATACAAGCCAAAGCACAATGGCCATTAGAAAAATCATTATTGCCAAAATAGATATGAACCAAGCAGGCATTGGACAGAGCACTGACCTTTGACATCAAAGATTTTCTATTCTGAGTTTGCGCTGACTATCCAAATTTGCATCCAGCCCTAAGATGAAGCTGAGACATTGCACCTCTCTTTTCCATAATTCCATTTAAGAATAAAGGAAGATGGTTCTGTCCTTTCTCATTTCTTAGTCTACACAAAGCCTCAAGTCCTTTCTCATTTCTTAGTCTACACAAAGCCTCAAACCCTAAATAATTCTCAAAACACAAGGCTGGGTCTCAAGTAAATGCAGTTCTATTCCTTGGGAATCTCATAAAAGACAATTCAAGCCTGAACTAAATTTCTTTTTTTTTTTCTATTCTTTTTTTTTTTTCAGTTTGGCACGACTGGCACCGAGGGAGAGATCAAAAATATCTTTTGAGTTCACACCTCGGAGGGCTGGGCCCTTACAGCTGCAAGTAGACTTCTCTTGTGACAAATTTTCACATGTTAAGGGATTTGTAACAATTGCAGTAGCCCCTGCATAATGTGATGGAATCAGCCTTCCATTTCAGCATTAACACAGCAAGACACTCTCCTCTGTATAGGGACAGGGGTGACAGAAAGGAACTTTGCACAAAAATTGATGACTTCTTACATTGCAATAGAATCCAGTCTGCTTTCATGGTGCTTAACTATTTAGTCTCTAATTGTATTTCTCTTCCCTCCCACCCCCTGACAAAAGAAAAAAATTCAGCCCCTTCTTTATAGAAATAGTTTCACTATTTTCAAATCTCATTCTGTTAAGCTCCCAGTTTTGACTCTTCCCTCAAATAATTAATACAATCTCCCTTTGACCAAATTCTAATTGTCAGCAATAAATAAAAATAATTCTCAACTGTATTGTTTTGTAATGATTTGTACATTCTATCGGGTTTTACAAGAAATCACAAGTCTGAGGAAAAGGGATTTTTTTTTCTTCATTTCACAAGCCACTAACCTAGAATAATGGAACATTTCCTCCATTGTTCACCTAATATCTAATCTGTATTTTTGACACCTACAGTTCCATGAATGGGGAGGAAAAAAGCCTAGGGAGGATGGTAAAAGTGATGCTTGGCAGTATTTGTGTAGCCTGTGGGCACAGGCCTGTCACAGAGTGGAGAACTCATGTACATATTCAAAACAGTAACTTAATTCCCATGCAGCTGACAGAGTCCCAGGCTCCACAAAGCAATAAGATTTTGCAATAGCGTGGCAGCCCAGCAGCACAGGGTGAATTACTCCTCTTGCCCACCAGTGTAAGGTCATGAGGTCAAGGAACACATCTGGCTTCAAACCTTCCCTGTGGCTCCCTCAGGGCAGCCCTGACCCCACACCTGTCAGTGTCTGCAGACAGAAACCTCTTTTGTGGGTTCCCAATCCCAGCATCTCCAGGTCTGCCCCAAAAGCCACCCTTTAAGTGGCTGTGAGGATTCCCTGCTCCTGCAGCCTCCCCAGGTGATGACTGAGCAGGTACAGGAGCTGCCAGCTCACCCTGAGAGCAGGATGTGGGGCACTGGTGGTGTGCAAACAGCTCTGCCAAGCCTGAGGAGTTGTATTTGCTGTGTGACTTACAAAAAGTTTAAATCAGAATTAACAAGCTGGAAGAGAGCTGTTGGGGGTTATGAGCATGGGCAATTTTGTCTGACAGTTCAGAGTTGGAGGTTTCAGAGTCTGAGGGATCCAGATATAATCACAGATTTTTATAGAAAAACACACACACACACACACACACACACAAGAAGCCATAAAAATACCCCTTTAGATTCCCTTTTTTAAAAATGTATTTTAACTGCAGGCAATTAATTCGCCTTTTTGGTTCCTGGCAATCTTGATATGAAAGTGGAAACAAAACAGAAAACAGAACTGAAAAAAAAGACACAAGGCAGGATGTAGAGGGGAGGAAAATAACAGACCATCCCTGCTCCTAACACCCCTTACTCCTCACTACAGTTCACTGGAAATGCAGAGCAGTGTGCAGCCTACTCCTGGGACAAATGGCCAGGGCATGTTTCAGATAAGCTGTTGCACAGGATGAGGGAGGAGAGGGCAGGAGCAGAGCGCTGTAATTACAGAGGGCAGGGCTCACACCAGAAGAGCAGCTCTGCAGCTTCCTCCAGGGCCCAACCAACCCTGCCATGCCAAACAGCTACAGAGAAGCTATGTGCATGTGTGATGAGCACCAAACTACAAAGAAAAATTATTAGAAGCAGAGGCAGCCATTAAAGACTTCTCTTTACTTAACCAAGTCTCCAGTCAGAGCTGACTGCACAACAATGCCCCCTCCCTGGGAAGTGTTTCTCCTTAGAGAAGAAATGCAGATTATATTATGCAGATTATAATCATGTCAGAAACAGGTAATGAGAAGGAAGCATTATTACAATAATGTGGCAAAGACAAAATGAATTATATGCAGTAATATGGAAGATCTTCAGATAGATGTCTTTTTTAAAAAAAGGTGGGGGAAAAAAGCTACTGGCAGTAACACTAATTATTATAAATTTCCTTGGATTACTCCTCCCACACAGTGTGCTGTACCATAGGTACATTAGTCTATACTTGCCCTCTGTACACACAGTCCCCAAAACCCAAAAATGACACAAACCAAACCATCTAAAATTAAGTTGCTTCTGTCTACTTAAGATAGTATTTCCTTCATTAGACCCAATTTTGGATGCTTTCCTCTCTAAAATGCCAGAATACTGATTCTCATCTTTCCTCAGTCCTTCACCAGTTTTACATAAGGATAATTGGATTCAAGATTGTGCAATTAAAGCAGTCATCAGTGGATACTCACGTAGGATATCACTACAAAAACAGTAGCTACCAACCACAGGTCACACCCAGCTTGTATAAACTCCAGCCTAGGTAGCCAAGTCCAGTCCTGAGCCTTTCATTACTGGTGCTGCTGGAAGAGGATTTAGAATGTTCTTGCACACCTTTGTAACTGTACTCTGAGCTACGCACGAGGGTGGAAAGGAAGAAGGAATCCTTATGGCAGGTAAGTTCATCCAGCCTGATGGCTCCACACATCCTCTTCCAATCCAGATGAGCAATATTTGCTGAGGAAACGAGATAAATTACATCTTGCTGCTCTCTCAGGAACTCTGCTTTTTTAGGTTAAGTGTATTTATTGGTTTTTCTACTAGAACTGATTTTCTTTTTTCTTTTATTATGAGTCTTGAACCTATTTTTTTCCAGTAACACAAAAAGTAGAATAAGAAAATGTTTTTCTATCGTATCAATTAACTGCTCTATTCAGTGCTTTTGCAGCCACCTAATTAACTATTGGCTGGTGATTGGGGCATCAAACTGCTACATGGAAATTCCAGGCTCTAAGATCAGATGGAGTCTGGCCTCAGCCAGGTCCCTTGGTGGTCTCTGGGCTCCCCAGAGGGGCTCTGCCAGCTGAGTGCTGTTTGTCTGTCTGGGATGGCACTCTCTGTGCTCACTCTCATGCTGACTGTAAAGATCTCGATTTAGACACATGCACCATGGAATACTCACACACAGACTCCAAAGTTTAGCTTAAAAATGTTTTACTTTTAGAGTTTCATCTTTCAGTCATAGAGAACCCTGTGTGCACCATGGTCAGCATCTTCAGCAGTGACCACCAGGCTTTTTCTCCTGAGCATGCTCCCAAGGTCTGTCCATTACAGCATGGACACCCAAACATTTTTGGTCAATTTTACACTGACTGACTTACAGAAAATAACCCTCACAGGCCCTGAAAGAAGAAAAAGAAATTATAGGATTGAAATTGAAACTGTGAAGATCAAATCAAGGATAAATTTGAGATTCACGTGGAGAAAAGACTGGCATCAAGCTTTACTGTGCTCTTGCCACGTATATGGAACTTTTCTTCCTGATCTCTTGCACATGTTCTCTGGAAATGCCTGTGTAGCCATGAACTTCACAAGGCAAATCAAACTATTGATGCAGTAAATTGTTAGAGGAAACCAATGCTAGCCACTGCCTTCTTTATCTTTCCTGCTTCTGCTCACTTCCCCTCTTCCATATTGACCTTGCCTGTGACACTCTGACAGTGTTCAATAGCACTGTTCGGTCCTTTAACATCAGAGCCTCACTCATATAATTAAATCCTCTGTGCATGACATTTTTATTTACAAATGTGCAAAATGCTCTCAGTTTCCTGCATCCCTGCCCTGCAGAGCCTGGGCACTCAGGATACACATGGATAAAGTGCAGCAAGGCAAACTGACTCCTTTTCAAACCCTGACTCCAAGTGCCCTTCAGAAACACCTTCTAAGTCACCCTTAAATTAGAAGACTTGATATTAGGAATGATGCTTTCCATGGTCCTGTTCAATTAAACATGTTTAAGGCAGGAAAATGAAGTGATGATGCAAGCAACATGCTTTCCAGGCATTTCATACCATGTGACTCAAACTCAGACTCCTGCCAATGGAATTTTTGTCTCCAGGTGATACATCTGAAGCAAGACCCCTAACTGAAAACACTCACACATGCTTATGCACACAGACTACAGGAAAGTCATTTGCTCCAGGCCTTTACTGCCTGGAGAATGCCTCAGAAATGCACAATTCTTCCAAAAAGCTGAAAAATTCGTACAATTGAGCCTTTATCAAGCCTTCACAGAATAAAACTCCGTGCTGCAAACGCAGCAGAAAACTGAAATCTCACCCTATTATTATAGTAGAAGCCTATAGATTCTCTCAGACATGAGCCCCTTTCTTGGTTGAGTGAAATTATGGAAATGCTTACAGCAGCATTATTCTGCACAGGGTTAACAGGCTCTACTCAGAGCAGGGGGTTTTCTTCACCTGAAACTCCTCTGGAATATCATACTGGAAAAGGGCACTTTCCAAACACCTGTTTTCATAGGGAAACCTTCATTTTTCTGCTTTGTTCTTGTTTGTTGTTGTGGGAATTTTTTAATTTATCAAGGAAAGAGAAAGCTTGAAGCTTTTATAATCTAAGCTTCAGTGCCTCATTTTCAACATTGGGCAACCTATCATGATACAATAGAGCAACCCATAGCACTGCCTCGAGATATGCCACTCCTCTGTTTGTAATCTTTCTCCAACAGAGTGTGAAATAACACCCAGCTTCAAGCTACAGGCTGTAAATTAATTTAGATACAAGATACGTGAGAAGATAACAAGCAAGTTCCACACTGAAGATAAGAACCTCCTAGACATCATTGTCAGGCAGTGTTTCCAGAACCAGCCTGGCATTTCCTGATGATAGTTTTAATACTTTAATAGTTTTAATTTTTCTTTCTGTAAATCTGTAAAACATTATGAGAACTAGCTATCACCACAGAAACAGGGCAGGAACATGAGGAATAGAAGTCTCTTCAGACTTTAACAAAATCTTATCTAAACACAAAAGATTTTGACTTTTTGTTTAAATTAAAGATGAATTCTCTGAATTTTGGAATGTTTTTATCTTTTCTGAAAGAACCCTACAGAAAAGAGTTCATATTTTAGCTGTTTGTCTAACTCCCTGGCTTTTTTTCAATTTTTAATAACAATGGATTTTTTTCTTTGTTCCTATAGCACATAATGTCAGCTATATAAAAATATAATAAAATTTGTACATTAGACACAATGAAAAGGTGTGCAAGTCTGAAGGAAAATGTTTTTAATTAACATGTCTTGTGTCTTCTCAGCCCTAAAAATAGGAAAAGTCAACTGGCAATCCAAACTAAATAAAGCTGCACACCATACCTCTGATTACAGCAGCACAGAACTCATCTTGAGGAGAGGGCAGCCCTTCAACATCTCTCTGAACCTCAAAACAACAGCACAATCTTGGGACAACTTCACCTTTATTGCAAGCACAGGTAATCTCCCCATGGCAGTCATCTCATATCCAGCTTATTCCAGCTCCAAAATACTTGTGCCTTACAGGTGTACACAGCCCATTCTTGAAACATTAAAGTTTGCCCTGTTCCCCTCAGGATTCCTTGCCCTTTTAGGCTCAGGAGTTCCCATATTAAAGTTTGACCTACACCTTAAGGCAAGAGACAGTAAATAATTCAAAGGAAGGCAGGAGCCATCCTCATTTCCACACCAAGGCTGTATCTCTGCTCCTAAGGACATCCCTGCAGCGCTGCGTGTTCTCTCCATAACATAATTCACCTCTACCTCCCACAAACCACCATTCCCTCTGGCAGGACCATC
This sequence comes from Ammospiza caudacuta, assembly GCF_027887145.1. Taxonomy (NCBI): domain Eukaryota; kingdom Metazoa; phylum Chordata; class Aves; order Passeriformes; family Passerellidae; genus Ammospiza; species Ammospiza caudacuta. The sequence continues at coordinate 11,551,719 of NC_080607.1, forward strand.
TCCAGAAGAATCCCAGCAGACCAAGGCCGTATTTAGCCTTTCTGAGGAGGGTTCCAATGGCTGGAGTGCAACCCAGGAGTCCAGCGAGCCTCGCTGCCTGAGCCTCAGCATCCTCAGCCCAGCCGACGCCGTCGTCGGGCGATACAAACTCCAGCTCCAGGTCCTCGCTGGGAACAAGCTCTCCTCCAAAGTCCTGGGCCAGTTTGTGCTACTCTTCAATCCCTGGTGTCCAGGTATGCTCTGAACCTCCAAATAACTCATTGTCTCAGCCAGGAAACCTGGGTGTCACAGTGAAGTCTGTGCCTGGTGGTCACAGCTACAGAAAGTTGGTTTTTTGCTTAACATCAAGGATGAAGTTTTTGTCCCTTCTTCAGTGTTGAGAGGCATCAAAGACCCAGACTCTTGCTTGTAGGATAAGAAATCAAAGGGAGTAAATATTACAAATATTCATTCTAGAATTTTTTTCCTCTGATTTTTCCTCTGGTTCTTGCATTCATTTGTAAAACAAGTAACAAGTGCCTGTAAGATACATACTGTGCTTACTGCAGGGACAGGAACACAGTCAGTTCCCCGAAAGGAATTTCATGCTTATTTTACTTTCTAAATGGTTACAGAGGTGTAGCAGAGAGTCCTAAGGCTGAATGTATGGGCAGTCTCATCTGATCCCTAGAACTGCTCTCTATTTGAGATTTTCAGTTAGAGCAAAACCATTTCCTTCCAGCCATCATGTCTCACTCTGCTTGCAGATGATGATGTCTACATGGCTAATGAAAAGGAGAGGCAGGAGTATGTCCTGAATGACAGCGGAATCATCTTTCAGGGAGTGGAGAAAGATATTCAAGAAGAAGCTTGGAACTATGGACAGGTAAATAGCATCACCTCCTCCAGAACTGTAAAAATAAGAGTAGTGGGTAAATAGGATCTTGAGGAGAAAAAAATCATTCTCTCATAGTATAAGAGTTCAATATTCCTCACTTCAGATCTTCTTGCAGATATGATCTCATTTTTCATTACATTACAGACAGCAGCATCAGAATCATTTCCTCTGTGTGGCATGTGCTCATACAGAAATAAAAGAAACAAAGCATAATTTTAGGCAAAAGTTTTCTTTTGCCTGTTAGAAAAACTGGTAAAACTATATTATGCAATGTGTTCAGTAATGGGGCAGAAGACCCTAAAAGGATACCCCAAATGTACTCAACTGAAACAAGTCCTGTTGGAATTTTTGAAAAGCAGTTTGGCCCTCCAAGTGTAACCACTGCAAAGACAGAACCACAGCCCATCTCCAGGCACACAGCCATCCTGCCACTGCCCAGGCCAGCCAGGACCATCCCTGGCCCCTTCATGCCCTCTAACTGTACCAGCATTTGCAGACAGCATTTCTATTTATCCTCCTGACCCCATGGTTGCTTTTACATTGATAAATGAAACAAGGCCAGGGTTCCTTTCTGTCTCAGAGGCCAAGGGCCATCCTTGCCTGGCCACATCCATCCAGCCAAGCACTGGGGCATTCTCTGGGCCCAAGCAGTGTCTTGGTGACCCTAATCCACAATAATTATTTTTGTGGGTTTCTTTCAGATCAGATCACCTCATATGAGGTGGGGGCAGCCCATGAGGGCAAAGCTTTCATAACAGACAGGTGCCTGAAGGGGCAGGGCAGGATGTGGGAGGGTGTGAGCCCTGCTGAGCCAAACCCACAGTGATCTTGTCTGTGCCACCAGGCACATAATGTCCTTGTGAATGCCACTGGCCATGCACCCACACTGTGCTCAGACATCTTTAAAACACTATGGAGAGTTGGCAGCTTAATGATTATAATATCCTCTTGCCCCAGTTTTCTTTAACAGTACAGAAAACTCTTCTATTCCCATCTTCCTCCCAAGCTCAGAGAAGGAAACCAGGTGGGGAGTTTATCCTTGGGTTTTCTTATGAAATCAGCTTTGATATATTGCTTGTTTTGATTCCAGTTTGAAGAGGACATCCTGGATATCTCTCTGGCTGTTCTGGACCGGAGCCTGAACCACCGTGAGGACCCAGCTCTGGATGTGTCCAGGAGGAACAGCCCTGTCTACGTGAGCAGGGTTATCAGTGCCACGGTAAAGTCATCCTGTACTTACACCTACCAACAAAACCCCAACCCGCACTCACCATTCAGCATGAAATCCTCAATGTTTCATAGGTGTAGCCAAGCAAAAAATAGCTACAAAATAGGTAAAATGGAGATTTATTCTCCTTCCCAAAAGTTTGCTCACAGCTGAAGGAATGTTTCCAAGAACTTCTGAGAAACATCAAACCTCACATGTGTTTTCCTGACAGATTCTCAGTCCATTAGATCTTTTCACTAATTTGGAAAGCCTTTGACTATTCTGAAATCACTTGCTAAGTTTTTCAAACACCCAAGAGAAGCACAAAATATTTTGGAAAACCAGTGCTGGTTCAGCTGCATTTAATGTCTGAATTTAGCATTCTTTACTTAAGGGATATTTGTTCAGTGAGCTTTTTAGCATTTCCTGCAACAAATAGTTACAGCTCCTCCTCACAAACCCATAAATGCACAACTAGGCAGCTGAAAAGTTTTCTATTATATAAATAATACATGCCTCACCACAACTCTTAGCAAATTCTTCCTTTATAACTGATATTTTTCAGCCTTTTGGACAGCACTCACTTTAGGCATTCTCAGCCTCAATATAAAGTAAATAACTCTACTCAGATGTACAAAATTACTATAACTACAAATAATTAAGGAAAAAATATTAAAAATAACTTGCTGCATCCTGTACCACCACACTTGATACTTAAACAAGGCTCTACAATGGTTGTGCACAAATTTATGCAACCACATTTAACAAGTTTGGGCAAGCTGTACTATGTGCACATTTGCAACAAATGCACATTCAGAGAAAAGATGGATTTCTCAAGGCTCCCATAAATCACTTGAGAATGTGAAGCAGCATGAATGCAGATTCTAGCAGAGTAATGACATAGAAGGAGGTGAGATCAATGGCTGAAACAGAGAAAATGTAAATAGGTGTCAGTCAGTACATTTGGGATCACTTGTACTGAAAACAAGTCAGTTTTGAATTACTAGATTCTACAATCTAGTCTGGGTTTGGTCCAGTTGTGTGTGGCCTTTGAGCAGACGAAATTCTGTCTAAAATTCAAATATTCTGTCCCATCACCCAGTCAACAAGAACAGTGCTACCCACACAGGGTCACCTCTAACTACTTCCCTCTCTCTTTTCCTGTAAACACTTTAATTCTCTCACGAGAAGGACTCTTTCAGGTGAACAGCAACGACGATAAGGGAGTGGTGGAAGGGAAGTGGAGCGGGAGGTTCCGCTCGGGGACGAACCCTCTGCGCTGGAGCGGCAGCGTGACCATCCTGCGCCGCTGGCACCGCACCCGCTACCGCCCCGTGCGCTACGGACAGTGCTGGGTCTTCGCAGGAGTCACCTGCACAGGTACGCTGGCACTGCTGGAAGTGGCACCACACACGCAGCTTCTCAGGTTTTGTGTTGCTGGAATGGCTCCCGAGGTATTGAAAAGTCTTTTTTCCCAGCCCTGCGAGTGAAGAAGTTGAGGTTCCTCAGGTCTGCTTTTCAAGGTTGTTTATTTTCTCTTATCTATTCCATTCTTTCTCTCACCTGCTGAGATCTGTCTGGCAGGTTGGTTTGTGGCACATTGACTGCCCTTGTGGTGGTGTTAGCTTTTTATACTAAGAACTACGTGTACTTTATTTACAATAATTTTCCAATACCTATCACCTATGTTAGACAGTCTGCCTCTACTCTAAACCAATCCAGAAGTGTCACCATCACAGCAGGAGATGGAGGACAAGAAGAAGAAGGACAAGACACGCCCAGATTCCTCCATCTTACCTCTTGAACCCCCATTCTAAATCCCCAAAATTCTACATTTTCACCCTGTGACAAATTAACTATCATTCTGCCCAAACTCTTGTGGCTTGTAAATCCTCATATAAAGTTGGTAATTGTTTCCATGGGCTAAAATTGAAGGCACAGGTGTTTTTGACTCTGTGCCAAGGTCTGAGAGCCCCTTGCCAGGGTCTCGAGTCATCCAGGGCAGCCAGAGGGATGTCCTGGGTTCTGACAGCAGCTCACTACGAACTGAACTTTGTGACAATTCTGTTCAGGCTGTTTCAGCTCTGGCAGGGAAGAGTGAGGAACCTCTTCTCTCCATGTGTGAAGGGTTAATCCTTCAGTTTACAGGTTGTAATAATGCATGCCAGCTTTGTGAGTAAACACAAAACTTTGTGAGTAAGCAAAAACCAAAAGGGTTTTTCAGGCTGGGCTGGTGAAAAGATCAAGGTTTCCTGTTTCAAAGCAAGGATTCAAAGAAAACCAGTATTCTTTTAAGTCATTTTCTCACACTGCCAGTTTTCTACTGCTGTATCTTATCAGCTGATGACAAGAGCAAGTCACAATTCTGAGGACCTGTAAAGGGAGCTGCAAGTCAGGAAAATAATTTAATTCTAGCAGTGTCCAGTCAGAGCTGCTCTGAGACACCAAAACCTCTGTAGGGAAAATACAAAGGAAAATTGAGAGGTGTATCTCCATAAGCAGAAAAAGAAACAAGGAACAAACAGAGGGAAAATGGGAGAGAGAACAGGGTAAGGAATCAAAGATTAAAATAAATGGATGAACCAAAATCTTATTTAAAAGGACATGACAGCTAAGAATGTCATGTCAGTCAAAGTGTCTTTTAAGCAATTTTGCACAATGAGTGTGGCTTGCATCATGGCTGGAGGGAAATTTCGGAGGGCTTGTTTCACCACTGAAAACATGCACTAAACTGTGTGACCAAGAGAAAAACTTTCTATATGTCTGCAAAATAGGTTTACAGAGCTTTTATGGTATTCTATATTGCAGTACTGAGGTGCTTGGGAATACCTACTCGTGTTATTACAAACTTCAACTCTGCCCATGACAAGAACCTAAATCTGAGTATTGATAAGTACATTGATGTGTCTGGAAACAACCTGCACTTGAGTGAAGACAGTGTGTGGTAAATATACATACTTCTTTTATATTTCTTCCATTATATTCCCCGCTAATTAAAATATCTAGAATCATGCTCCTGAGAAACCAAAACCACCCTGACCTTATGATCCCAGTGATATAAAGCTCCACTCCAGACCTTTGGCTTTTTGTTCAGGAATGTCCAATATTGAATTATTGACTCTGAAATGAAGTATTTTCCTTTTAATATTTCTTTTTCATAACATCCCGACCTTTCTCAGAGGTATAACACAAAAAGCTGGCAAAAAGGGGAAGGAGGTGCTCATGTAAGGAGTACAGCAGCTGCTCTCTCCACAGTGGAGCTTTCCTTCACTGAATTAGAATTATTTCTTGCATTGTACAAATCTGATATTCTGCATTCTACCTCCCTTGTAGGAATTTCCATGTCTGGAATGAAAGTTGGTTTGTTAGAAGAGACCTCGGCTCTTTTTATGATGGATGGCAGGTTCTGGATGCAACACCCCAGGAAAGAAGCAAAGGTAACACTGTTGTAAATATGAAAACCTGTAGATAATGTTACTCCTAAGGATTGCCAGGAGTAAAAAACTGAAATTTGAAATTACCAAAAATTTCAGGACAATTCTCTTCTATATATCCCCTGTAGATGTAGCATTCATTTGGGTGCACAAGAAAAGCAATACCCACATCAATCTCCAGTAAGGAGCTTTTCTGTCAGCCTCTGGATTGCTGAGCAGCATAACAATTTTCTTTTTTCATTTCAATTCTCCGCCTCCACAAAAGCCAGCACATCTTAAGTTCACTTATCTCACCCCTGCTTGTCTTAGCTGCTCACATCACACAGTCCCATTCTTCACTACCAGGTTGAACAAATTCAGTTTCCTGGCTCTTCTCAATGCACACCCAGCACTGTTGATTCCCATCTCTCATTCTGACTGTACTTCTGACTCCTCTCCTTCCATCTGAGAGTTTTGCATGCAGCCTTTGGTGGGTGAGACCATTTCTCATGGCACCCATCACCAGAAGCTTCAGCTCTCCCCACCAGCCTCCTGTGCAGCCCCACCTTTTGATCTAAAGTGCACCTGGAATCTCAGGGCATGCTGTTACCACATCACACAGACATTAAAACACTGTACTTGACCCAAATGTGTCTTTGGAGTGGCTGCCTCTCCCTCTTGCTGTCAGCATGAGGATTTATGTTGCTTTACTTCTCCCAAATGTGTCTTTGGAGTGGCTGCCTCTCCCTCCTGCTGTCAGCATGAGGATTTATGTTGTTCAACTTCCCCCTCTGTAATGCAGGCATCTATCAGTGTGGTCCTGCCTCCACCAGAGCCATTAAGGAAGGGGATGTGGACCTGGATTACGACAGCCCATTTGTGTTTGCAGCAGTGAATGCTGACTGTGTTACTTGGATTCGCTACAGCAAGAAAAGAAAAGAGAGAATTTATTCTGACACCAGGAAGATTGGGAAATTTATCAGCACCAAAGCAGTGGGCACTAACGCCCGTGTGGATGTCACTGATAATTACAAATATCCAGAAGGTAAATTCTTTATTGCAATAGTTTTGCCACTGATGATCAGGTGTGAAAAGAATTAAGGCCTTTGTTGGACTGAGCACTGACTAAATTTCTTTACTTCTAGAGCCAAGCAATTGTGAATTTTCAAAGTCTTAGGGCTCCTTACTTGCTGATATTGATTCAATTGAAACAACAGCCATTCTGGAGAGCTGGTTGGGGAGAATTTTTGCAAAAGGATTATTTCATCCTTCTCAGTTTCAGAGGAGATGGTAACTGCTCCACCTTATGCAGAACTGATCTCCCCCAGAATTACCTTCCTACTGCCCACAGCTTCTAAGGGGTGCCCATGAGCAGCCACCTGGGCACCTGGGCAGGTTTTACTTTCCAGCCTTCATGGCCACGCACATTCATTTGCTTTTGTGCCAAAATTCACATTAGGGTCAGACCTCACTTTCTGCTCTTGATTTTCTTTGCCCTTCTCAGCTTCCCTAAATGTCTGAGATCACTCATGGCACCACAGCATGTACATGCACGAGATCTCTGACCATGGTACCTTTCAATGCAGGATCCCTGAAAGAAAGGCAGGTGTACAAGAAAGCACTGAAGCTGCTGGGTGTGAAAAGACCTGGGAAAAGAAGCAGAATTCCAAGGTCCAGAAGAGGATTTTCAAGGGCACACCCTGCACAAACCCCCAGCATCTCAGGGAAGCTGCTCCTTGATGCATCTCCTGTGGTTGGCCAGGACATCCTCCTTACCTTGACACTCAAAAACTTGATCTCAGATTTTAAGACCATAAAGGTTAAACTGAAGGCTTCAGCCATTCTCTACACCAGAAAACCCAAGGCAGAGATTTTGCAGTTGCATAGGTCTGTTAAACTTGGATCTGAAGAAGGTAATTTTGATTTATTACAGCTTTTATTACTGGACAAGATATAGTTTTGGGTTGTGGTCAGATCACATTAATTTAAAGAATGGCTCATGAGGTGTATGACCTGCAAACAGTTGTAGGTCAAGGCTATTCAGGGGAAAAGAAACACACATATTTTCCCTGTCTTAAGCATTTGCTTTCAGGCACTGACAAAAAGGAGACTGAGCAGGGTGACCTTTTGTCTGACCCAGCACAGCCACTGTTGGTGCTACATTATGACCTTCTTTGCTAAGAGAGAACAACTAAGAGACATGGACTGGAGAATAGTGAGATGCTGGCTCCCCCTAAGCAAAACAAAAAGACAAATTAAAGGGAGGAAAACAAGCCTGCAACTTTCACAGCAGCACAACAGAAACCACCGACTGCAGGAAGAGCTGTGCCACTTGCAGAGAGGGGTCTCTGCCCTGCTTTCAGAGGGACAGTGCTGAAAAATGAGAGGCAGCACAGATGGACAGAACTACCCTCTCAAGCTAATATATAACACGTTAGAATTCATTACAGAGTTCCAGCAGAATTCTTTTTCTCACTATACTGAGTTCCATTGCCTTCCTCACTGGCACAGCAACTCTGATTGTGCAAGGCAGAGGCTGAACAGCTGCATCTGCAAGGGCATTTCAACCAATCCACCTTCTGACCTCTGCCCTCTTTGCAAGGAAGGAGCAATAAACCCCAGCTTCAGTTTAATGAAAAAAACACCAGCAGGTATTGCCACATCCATCCATCCATCCATCCATCCATCCATCCATCCATCCATCCATCCATCCATCCATCCATCCTCAGACTGCCCAGATACCAAACTGTACCTGATCATTTAGTGCTTTATGTAAATGTGAGTAGAAGTCACCCATGAGCATCATTCCTGCCTGTTGGTGTCAACACTCACAAATGTGTAGCCCCAGGGTGATAAGAGAATTACTCCTTAAAACACAGGTATCTTACAGATAGCTGATACTCAGAAAAAAAAAAAAAAGAAGAGAGGGAAATTTTGTTTCTGTTTCATTACAGTGAAAGAGATTTCTTTCAAGATCTCCTACTCCCAGTACAAAAACTCTCTGGTGGATGACAGGAAGATCCTGGTGACTGCTGTGTGCCAGATGAAACAGGGAGCCTCACTTCTCGTGGAGAAGGATATTGTGCTCCAGGATCCTTTTATCACCATCAAGGTAAAAGCTAGTCCCCTCTGTGACCCTTGAGAGATGTGCTGAGAAGCAGTGACTGGAATTCCTACTCCATCTCCTACTATCTCCTACATCTTCCTACTCCATCCCTTTCCTCATGGGAAGGAATATGGGAAATGAAATCATGCCTGATCTTGGATCTTGTTGCTGTAGTAACAGGCCATATGATACAAATGAAATGAAATGCATTAAAAAAAAAGAAAAATCTTTCCATGGCATAGCTGTGCTGGGATATTCTTGTCAGTGTTTGTTATGTGGCACTGATCAAGTTCTCAGTGTTACAACAGTTACAAGGTAAGTCTACCTAAGAATGGACAGGCAGAATACAGAGAAAGAAATCTCATCCATATTTAGACCTCCCCTTCTGTTAGAAAAGTCTGATCAATATCTTCCAGTTTATTTAGGAAGACTGATTTTTAACAAAGACACCTTCAGTGACCAGCTGATAACACCTGGGGCTGTGAGTCTCTCTATTACCAATATTCAAAGAAAGCTCTTTAACTGTATCATGATAAATGTCACTTTTCACCTTCTGCAACACTTCCCAAATGATTAATTAGAAGTGGAGGCTTTCTCTTTTTTCCACTTTTAACTGACTTTTGACACATGTAGTACAATGAATAAAAAGCAGTTCTTAGCCTGCAGGAAAGATCCTGCACTATGTTTGCCCAGGGACAGTCCTGGCTTTGCATGGCCCATCACATCCACATAAACGAGCTGAACTGGTTTTGGACAGCAGATTTAAATGCTGCATAACTCATGGGATCAAATGCTATCTGCTCATCTTACTGTAAATAACACAGAGGGAATATGGTAATGTGCAGAGCCCTTCAGGGCCTCCAGACTGGATTAGTTGTCCCAAACCACTCTGTCAGTAGCATACAAGAAAAGCAAGGTCACATACAGGAGTAAAAAATTGTGGTTTTTTGCAGGTCTGGCAATTTCTGAATGCCAAGTTCTAGTGAGACTTTTTACAAAGTCTCTGTGCTGTGTCATGCAAATAGCAAAGCCAGTTTATGTAGGGCAGGCATCTGGATTAAATTACTCCCATTCAGTGATTAAGTGTTAAGAAGCATTTATGTTTCTGTTGATTGAAACTTCCCTATAAACATGGAGACAGTAATAGAGAAATGCAATTGGGACCTCTCAATGATGTTACCTTATATTACATTATTTACAACTATATACCAGATATCCCAATTCCACATTATCTCAGCCAAAATAAGGTAATGAATATGTTTATTTGCTAATTTGCATTCTTTTCCCTGAGACACCACAATTCACCTTTGCCTCACACCCCTTATGTTCTCCAGTCCCAAACCTTTCATTTAGCCCAGTTAAAGCTAATTTAAGGTGCCTCCAGTAGTTAGCCATGTATGCCAATACTTGTGTTCTCACTCTGATGAGTATCATGTTATACATGAAACCATGCACTGACCTAGTTAAAAAAGGGACTAAATGGTTGATTCTACAGCAGCTTGCTGATTCTTAGCCACACTCATTCACACTCTGTTCCCCAAAACCACACACATGAGCTAATTCCTGGCTCCTTCCTGCCCAGGTGACCCTAAGGGTGAGTGGTTTGCAATGGGAATGAAAGGAGAAAAGCATTATGAAGACACGAGACTGATGCAGAATGTTTTCTCTCTGTAGGTCCTTGGTCCAGCTATGGTACACAAGCCTGTCAATGTGGAGGTCACATTCACCAACCCCCTGTGTGAGGAGGTGACAGACTGTGTCCTGAGAGCTGAGGGCAGCGGCCTGCTCAAAGAGCAACTCCGAATCTGGTATGTCAACACTTCTGACTGGTCATTGTTCACTTTGGTGAGAAATCTGGAGAAAAACTGGGAAATCTGGAGTACCCGTGGGGTTTTTAAAAAGATTATTCTGTCAACCTCATGACTTTCATCTGCACCAGCCTTGGACAAAATGCGACGATGTCAGTACTCTCCATACAGCAGATGGAGTTTTTGCACTGCTTTTGCCACAATTTGAATTACAGAATGCTCAGGGAGTGGAGAGGTGGCATATAGTCTTAAATTTGGGTGCTCAGAAGAATACATAGCAAGAATTTTTCAGCTGCTTTAACTTACAAATGCATTCTCTCTTTTAGTGTGGAAAGAATGGCCCCCATGGAGACTTCAACAGTGGAGTTTGAGATCATTCCCTACAGGAGTGGCACCAGGCAGCTCCAGGTGGACTTGGTTTGCACCCACTTTTCAGACATTAAGGGATTTGTGATGATTCATGTGGCCCCCACTCAGTGATATAACCTGCACAGCAGTGCAGTTTTGCCTGTTTATGAGGCTGGTGCTGTGTTCATGCATTCTCGTGACCGGAAGCACAGAAATGCAGATTACTCAGCCAAAATAAAGTGATGTAATATGAACGGAAACCAATAAAAAGGTACCAGGGACTGTACTGTAAAGACAGTGTCACCTTTCTCATTCTCTAGCCTGTTTTATGGGCCTTTACACATACAATTACTAGTGGGAACCATTATATCATTAAACTTGAAGGAGAGGATCAAGTGTGATGGTTTGCAGCATTAGAGCCTGTAGCAATAATAGCAGCTGGATTTCCTAGGAACATCATTTAAAATCACTGGTTCTATAAGCTTCATGGAATGCAATTTAATTATCACAGAATAATAAATTTATTTGAGTTGGAAGGAGTCTTAGAGCTCATCTTGTTTCATGGGCAGGGACACCTTCCACCATCCCAGGCTGCTCAAAGCCCCATCTAACCTGGCCTTGGACACTTCCAGGGATCATGGGGCAGCCACAGCTGCTCTGGGCACCTGTACCAGGGCCTCAGCACCCTCACAGGGAAGAATTTCTTCCTAATATCCAATCTAAACCTGCCCTCCTCCAGCTTAAGGCCAGTCCCTCATGTCCAATCTCCCCATACCCTTGTGAAAAGTCCCTCTCCAGCCTCCTTGTGAGCCCCTTTTAGGCACTGGAAAGAACTATAAGGTGTCCCTGAAACCTTCACTTCTCCATGCTTATATCCACTAAATATGTTTTATTCAGTACTAGCCAAAGTACTATCCAAGTAGCTGACATAATTAAATTCCAGGATTAAATTTCTCATTGAATCTTATTGCTAGAAAGAAAATACAGCAATAAGATATGGCAGTGATACAACAGAACTCTCTTCTTATGACTGGAAAAATGAGAAAGTAGCAAAGTAGAAAAAGGAGGACATCAGAAAGGTGTACGAAAATTCACAATTAACAGTCACTCTTCCTCACGCCACAAAGCTGCTTAAAGCAGATCATCATTCATGAGGGAGGCATTGTGCCACCCATACCTAAATCCCTAATGTGTCCATTCACTCCTTGCAAAGTTAACAAGCCAATCCAGCAAAGCTCTGAATGCTCCTAAGAGACAAATTGACTTATTGCTCCTGACAGTCAGAACTGCCCAGCAATGCAGGACCAGCTTCCCCCAGAATGTCCCATGCTCACAAACTGACTTTGGGACACAGACTAACCTGAGAACTCATTTAAATATTTCTTTGATTTAAAGCCAGCAAAATCTTCAAAACATGTAAAGTCCCATTTTACTACATCAATTACAATATTTTGCCACCCACACATATAATGGATGTGGAAGCTTGGTAAAACTAGTCAGCCCAGAGAGACTGGAATGAAGGTTGAAAAGGACACACACACATACACACAGGAATTCAGATTTCTCCAGGCAAAGGAGAGGGGAATAGGTAGCTTTGCACCTATCAATTAAGTCTTGCAGGATCTTGGATAGTCAGGGCAGACAATCCTCCACTGGCCTCAGAGAAGGCCTTGAGGTAGTGATGGCATTTCAGAGAATCTCATTAAATCTTACAAGAATGCAGACTGACATTACATTTTACACACCGTACAACCAAAACATCCAAATTCCTTCAGTATTCCTTCTTAAACACAATCCAGGCAATTATTTCAGACAGTATTTGTCACAGAGCTTGCAATGACCTCATCCTAATTAACTACCTGCAAAGGAAGGCTGCAGTTCAAAGGGAAGCCAGGCTGGAGAGCCTGGGCCAAGTCCCAGGCTTTGCAACACTCGCTGGGTTTTCACAGCGTCAGCATTTCCATCTGCCCTCAGCAACCACACCCAGCTCACTTTGAGTGTGAAAATGCAGATCTGGCCAGTGCCATGCAGGAGAAACACATTCTCCCTGCATGAGACATCTGACAACTGTTCAATTATACTAATGATTATTACAGAGGAAAACATCTAAGTGCCCGAGGAAGGATTTAAATTGCTTTTGTTAAACCTGCAATCTTTACACAGCCCTTGGTCAGAAGTCAGTGGGAGTCGGGGGAGTGCAATGGCTAATTGTCAGTATTTTTCTTAATAAATATGCAGTTTAAATAAGGGCATGCCCAAGAGGCTGACCCAGCCAGCCCCCATTCCAGTCTGACCACTCCAAAAAATATCCAATGAGCACTCACTGATATGACACCTTCACAACCATGAATTGGTCCTGGAACACACTGAAATCAGCCTCCAGGGTAGTGAATGTTTCTCCCCATGATTCTGTTCTTCTAAGTTTCTAGATTCAGATTAAAAAATAAAAAATCAACCAGAAATAGCTGAAGTTTCTGGTTTCAAATGACATTGTTCTGCCACCAAAGCCTCACTGCTTTACATCTTGGTCTGTCCCTCTCCTGTACTGCATGTAGAGGGCTCTGCTCACTGTAAAAGATAAAACCAAAGGCACAGTGTAAGAATTTCTGGTTGCTTTAAAGCAACAAAAAGTCTCCCTCAAAATAAAAATTCCTATCTAATTCATGGGTATGCCACATCAAAGCTGGAAGTGTAGACACAATAAAAGGGTGTATGTAATTTTTGATCACCATATTCAGAGAGAGATCCAGTTATAAAAAGATGCTCACTCAGTTTAAGCTTCTATTTTTAAAGGTAATAAAGTTTTTATGGATTTATGTTTGGACCTGTAAAACAAGTATTCCTATACACCATAAGATAATAAAGTAATATCCAGGCAGGATGGACACTTTCAAGGATCTATCTTATGGATAACTTTTTCTTGAGATTTCTAGGACCATGTCAGGGATGTAGTGGATAGAGAAGTGACAAAACCATCTAAGTTTAACAAAGGCAAGTGCTGGATTCTGCACCTGGGATGGGGCAGCCCTGGATGTAGGGAGAGCCTGGGGACAGAGGGCTCATTCTCACCAGATGGAATGCCAGTACAAACACTTGAATACTACATGCAGAACTCTCTTTTGCATGTTAACCTTCTCCATGGGCTTTTTTAGCCCAAGAAAAACTTAAAGGGACAATAAATTGGTCTCTTTTCAGAGCTGAAGTGCAGGAAATCCTGCGCAGGAAATGTTACTTGCAGTTGCCAGTTTGACCAAGAGATGGTACTGTGTGTATGCACAGTCGTCACAAGCCAGTGATGATGGGATAAATACCTCTCTGTATCTAAACCACCCTGATTTAGAGGTTCAAAATTCACACATTTACTGCAAAGGTGCATTTCAGTGCACTTCATTGATCATGCAAGGAAAGTCAGAAGTTTGAGCACAGTCAGTTTAAAATTTGCTTAGACTGAAAGAGCACAAATCAGCCATCACATACCGTGTTTAGCTCCTTATGTAAGAAAAAAGTTCAAGACATATACAAAAATCACATATAATTGACATTGAGCGATGTATACAATAAATACAGAATTTTCTGGAAGATTTTCCCAATATTCTTCTTAGCATTCCCAACTTCTGCAAATCTGGCTTTGTGACCTCCAGGCTTTGCAATAAAGTCAGAGCAGTCAAAGCTCACGCAAGGCAGGAGTGTGCCCTTGTCACAAGGAAGGGAACAACATCCTGGGCTGCCCCAGGTAAAGAATTGCCAGAGGGTCAGGGGAGCTGATTCCTGCCTTGGGCAGCACTGCTGAGGCCACACCTGCAGTGCTGTGCCCAGGGCTGGACTCGTCACCACAAGAGGTGACCAGCAGCTCCTGGTGACCCTGCTGGGGCAGGAGCTGGGACAAGATGACCTCTGAGGTCCCTTCCAGCCTCAAACACTCTGCAGTTATTCTGTGGAAGTGAATCTATACAAAAAACCTAAAACTCAAGAGAGTTTGTTTCTAGCTTAAATGACACAGATAAGCAAACAATTGTAAAATTTAATAAAGAAATACTAGAAAACCACTGAACTCTCTGGACTATATTATGTAATCAACTTCTCAAATTATTTTTAAGTTTTTGGAGATCATAGGTTTCTGCAAAACTATTAATGACTCACTCCAGAGTGAAAGCTGTTCATTTCTGATACCTTATTTCTTGTCTTTTGACCAATTATTATTAATCCAGTGGCATTCTTTTTATATTACAGCAACTTTAGGAACATATTTAGTCCAAGTCTCCAGCTCAATATTTTTAAATAACCTCCATTAAGCTACACAAATTCAGTAGTTTCTTTCAACACATTTTCTCATTTTTAAGTGGTTGCACTTTTCTGAATTAGGCACAAGAGCAATGGATGTACTGAGTATATTTTTTAACTCCTTGAAGGGTTTAGGATCTAAATAGCTTGGGGTCAATGTTGGAGAGCAGCTGTCCGACAGTTACATTGGAAGTGCACTCTGTGCATTGTTCAGAGCCGTATTTAGATTTGCATTTCCTACTCTGGGCTCCTCAGTGCACAGCTCCTTGAAGGAATTGTCACTGGCTGTCTCTAAATGCTTCACCTCCTGCTGTGGAACTTCACCTCATCTGTAGCCTTCTCCAGTGTGGTCTGAGAGATAAAAGAGCCCTCAACATCTGCACACCAGATAAGCTGGAAAGGTGGCAGCCCCACGTCCCACCCTGTACAAAGAAACCAAGCAAACAACTTTGCAAGAGGACAGCTTTTAGCACAGCTGCAGGAAGGAGCCACTGCCCACCAGAGCAAGCAGAAGCTGAATATTTTCATGGTACCCAGAACCAGCCATGGGCCAAGGTAAGCAAAAATCATTTTTGTTACTTCCAAGCATTTGCCAGCCATGTGTCAGGAAGAGACAACTGTTCCTGCTCCAAGACAGAGTTCATGAGGCTTGGGGAGAGCTGAGCTTGCAGGGCAGGAGCCAAGTGCTCTAAAGGCTTAGGGAGCTCAGTCTGCAGGGCAGACTGCACAAAAGGCTCAGCAATCAGAACTTGGTACTGATCCCTGAGAGGAGACTGAGAAGCAGCAAGGAGCAGCTAAGGCAGACAGGTGAGGGCTTGGAAGCAGAGCTAAGTGAATCCTCATGACAGGGAATGGGGGGTGGGAGGAATTAAGGAGACAGCACAACTGAAACAGAGAGATGAGCAAGTGTTTGAGCCTCTGGAGCAGGGAAACAAGGCTCCAGGAAACCTTGAAGAAAGTGACAGTAAGATCCATGAAAAGTCATATGATGGAGAGGAAGCCAGACTCCACATCACTCACTGTTCTACAAGACACAGAACAGACATTTCCATCACAGAGAGAAAACAGAATGGGTCAGCAAGGGGAGGTGGATTATGTGTCACATAAGGGGCAGCAGCTGCAACCCACAGGGCCAAGGATCTTAGTGATGGGCTACAACCCAAAGAGGTAAATAAGGTCAGGATGATTCCAAGGCTGAGACAAAACAGGGAGTAACTGGCTGCTTGAAATTGTGACAAGTTTTTTTCTGTCTTCTGGTGCTGGACAGAAGCACATAGGATGTGTATGAAGCCTGTGTAGGAGACAAGAGGAGGAGGAGGAGGAGGAGGATCTTTCCTGTCTCCTGCATGGCATTGCCAACTGATGTGGTACAAAGTAGGAAAACTGGAGTTTGATCCAGCTGTGCATTTGAACCAGCAGTGAAGGTTGCACTTAATGATGTCAGGTATAAGCAAAGGCAGCTCAACAGTCACTCAACACCAGAAGAGCCAAGCTCAGAGTGAAGTCCCTACCATTACTGGATAGAAAGTCTCTAAGGCAGGGGGAGAATGGGTGTTTCTCCACTCACAATCAGCTGGTTTTGTGCCCCAGAATGTGGCTCAGGGCCCGACTGCAGCCAGCTCACAGCCCCAAACTCATTCTCTATCTTCTCACACTACAGGTCTGAGCATCCAAAACTGTGATTTCATGATACCAGAGAATAACAAAACCCACCACACAGAAGAGATCAGCACTAAAAGGCTCATAGTGAGGAGAGGACAGCCATTCACCATCACTGTGAGATTCTCAGCTCCAGTACACAACTACCTGAAGCAGATGAAGAGGACCTTCCTCATCGTACAGACAGGTAATGCCATAACAAACCTACCAGAGCTCTGCTCCTCCACCAGAGCTGGGGGCAAAAGCCATCTCCAGAGCTGGGCAGGGGTGCCCAATTTAGATGTGAGGCCAGTAAACTGTTTATGTGAGGCAAAGCAGAGTCTCCTGCAGGATCACAACCAGATCCCTTCCAGAAGGGACGCTGCACACAATAACCAACACAGCTTCACCATTCCATGGTTACAAAATGCTCATGGGATCTCTTCTGGCTTTTGGGGTTAGGAGTGCTCAAACCTAGCTGGCCTGTCACAGGTTTTTCTGTCAGAGTGTTTTCTATGAGACCCCTGAGAAGGGCAGCAGCTTTCAGCCCCAGCTTGTTTCACCATATTGTGAGCACTGGGCTGTTACAAGACACTAAATTCCATAGGCACAGCAGGGCTGCACCATTCTGGCCATTCCTGGTTTCTACAAATCTATGGAAAGCACATTTCACTTTAAAGCAGGGAGGCCTGAGTGCATTCCTGGCCTTAGCAGTGTTCAGTGGGCATTGAGCTGCTAAAGGGTCACGGCCCTTCCACGAGGAGAGCTGTGGCTCTAGAGAGAGACAAGGTCCCTGCTGTCTGCACAGGTGAGCAATAAACAATGTTTGGAATAAACACAACCAGATTTCTTTGTCTGCAGGACCACATTCTGCCAAAGCAGATGAAATCCAGGCTGAATTTCCTATCTCCAGCCTGGCAGACCAGAAGCAGTGGAGTGCAGCAGTGGAGGAACAGGACCCAAACTTCTGGACCCTGCGTGTGAGCACACCTGCCAATGCCCCCATTGGCCAGTACAATCTGCTTTTCCGTGCCTCCAAATCCCCTCAGCTCCTGGGCGACTTCACCCTCCTCTTTAATCCCTGGTGCAGAGGTAGGTGGTCAGAAAGAGAAATGAGAAATGCAGGCTGGGATCAGCCACTTCACAAAAAAAAAAAACAACTTTGGAGCTGTGGCAGTGCCTCCATGGAGGGAGGCTGACTCACCCAGTGCTCCTTCCACTCCTGCCCTGCTCCCCACAGCACCTCAGGAGAGAGCTAGGGGCTCATAAAGCCCCAATTTTCCTGCCTCAGCACTTTTGCCTCTCCCTGGAGTACTCCACTGGAAAAGCCCTGTCCTTCTGCTAAGGGGAAAGTGTTTGATTAAGTGTTTTCTATAATAGAGATTTTAGGATGAGTCAAGATTGTAATTGGTCTGGTTAAGGCCACTGTATCTTTCTTAGTATCAGAACTTATCAGCCAGGAGAGTAGAAGGGCCAGCAAGGGCAACAGCCTGGGTCCAGAGAACTTTTTGGACAAGGCAATGGAGATGACCATGAAATTCTTCTTTCCTGTCTGATTTACAGTCTGAGGTATTTCTCAGGGCAGAATGCTGGGGGCTGCCAAAGCCCAGTGGAACCTGCTGATGCATGAGAGATGCAAGTGCACCTGAGACCAGCCATGCTTTCTTCCTGGTGCTTTTATCCCCTAATCTAGATGATGAGGTGTTCTTGGCTAATGAGGCACAGCGGCAGGAGTATATCCTAAACCAAGATGGCATCATCTACCAGGGGACTGAAAATGCAATCCTAGCCCAACCCTGGGACTTCAGCCAGGTAAGCAAGAGGTCTAGTATGTCTGTGCTCTCTTCCAACCACCAGCAGAGGAAAGGTGCATAAATCTGGTTTGTACAGGACACTGATGAAAAAATTCTACTCATCTCTGTGTTCTCTGCACCCACTACCTCCTGTGCAGGAGAGCAGGGACCTGTGGATGAAGTCCTATAACCCAGCACCTGTAATTTTAGCTTCCTTCTCATGCTGTCCTCTATAAAGGAATGCATTGTTCTGTATCTGAGCTTTGTGTGCCTTCCTTTCATCAACAGGTATAAAAGCATTTAACAGAGCTCAATAATACTGTCTCTATCAGGTAAAGTGAGGACAAGAAGATCTTTCTGTTTGTCTAAGGCCATCTGATATAACCAGTGATTATTTCACTTTTGTGCCAGCAGATCTTACAAGCATCTCTGTGCCAACCTAGAGAGTGCTCCAGAAAAGTGTTTCACCTTTTTGCAGGGGTTCCATACTGTTGTCTCCTTATCACAAAAGTTTCATACCTCCTTGGTGTTTCTGTGGGCTGCTCCTCCCAGCACTGACTCTTTGCTCTTCACAAAGCAGCCAACTGACTCCAGTTCCCTTCTCACCCAGCCACCCCACTCTTTTATAGCATCTTCTTCTCATTGGTCACAGCTGTGGCTTGTTAAAGTCAGGCCTGTTCATCATCTTTGATAATTAGTCCAGCTGCAACTCCTTAGGGGTAAGATTACTTTCTACACTATCTTTATTTTCTTATATTCTATCCCCCTACAGAAAAGCATCAATTTCCCTCAATCAGGGAATGCAGTATCATGCTGATGCATTTCCCACCTTCAATAAAGTTGGAGGTCTGTCCTCAGCTCCCCCTGCAGACCTCTGCCCTCCTTCACAGCCCACTTACCCAAAACCATCAGCAGAAAGGGAGAAACAATCTGCACAGTCACAAACCCTCGTAGGGACTCAAGAGAACAAAAATTCATGGGGAGTTTCCTGAAGTGATGTGTTTTTGTTTCAGTTTGAGGAGGACATGGTTGACATCTCCTTCATCCTGCTGGCTCTGGGGGAGCACTCCCGAAGAGAAAAGGATCCTGCCCAGCGCCAAAGCCCCGTCCCCGTCTGCAGAGCAGCTGCTGCCATGGTGAGGAGGGCACAGAGCAGCCCTGGCCCGAGCAGGGGGCACCTCCTCACCCCCAGGGCAGGCTAAACCACTGGCCTCAGAGGAAACCTGTTCCAAACAACACCTCCTGCCCATCTCCAGCCTGTCCTGATATTCCTTCAGCAGACACGTAGGGCTGCAGGACGTTCTTAGCAGTAAAAATGCATTTAATGAACAAATCTCAGAGGAGACTGCTGCCCCTGTGTGACAGTGTTCACAGGGGTCTCAGGTTGAGGGAAGAGATGAGGATCTGACTCCATGTTTCAGAAGGCTGATTTATTATTTTATGATATATATTACATTATAACTATACTAAAAGAATAGAAGAAAGGATTTCATCAGAAGGCTAGCTAAGAATAGAATAAGAAGGAAATGATAACAAAAGCTTGTAGCTCGGACTCTCTGTCTGAGCCAGCTGGGCTGTGATTGGCCATTAATTAGAAACAATCAACATGGGCCAATCACAGATCCACTTGCTGCATTCCACAGCAGCAGATAATCAATGTTTACATTTTGTTCCTGAGGCTTCTCAGCTTCTCAGGAGGAAAAATCCTAAGGAAAGGATTTTTCATAAAAGATGTCTGTGACATCCCTGTTCTGCTCAGCCATGACCATCATGCTTGGCATAAAAATGTCTTCTTGTTTTCTTCTGCTTTGGGAACACCTCCCACAAACAGGATCAGGCAGACCTATCAAAGAGAGGCAATTCCTTAATACATCTTTTCTCTCCTCCTTCTCCACAGCTGAACTGCAGTGAATTTAGAAGCCTGACAGAATATGAGCCTGGGCAACACCATAATGGGACACCCCCTTCCAAGTGGCTGGGAAGCATCCCCATCCTCCGGCAGTGGATTGCATCCAAATTCCAGCCCGTGCACTCCGGGAGGTGCTGGGTGTCTGCTGCAGTCCTGTGCTCAGGTACAGGGAGGTGCTGGGTGTTTGGGGCACTCCTGTGCTCAGGTACAGGGTGCTGGGTGTTTGGGGCACTCCTGTGCTCAGGTACAGGGTGGTGCTGGGTGTTTGGGACAGTCCTGTGCCCAGGTACAGTGCTCCTACAGCCTTTTATCCTCAGGGGAGAGGCACATCTTTAGTGTCATCAACACCCAGCATCACTGCCTTCAAGACAAGAGTATCAGTATATCCATTCACTGAATGCACATGTGAAATTTTATTTCCTGAGGGAGGAATGCCTCTTGCAAAGTCCAAACAGCAGATTTTGTGCCATTCCTAACAGGCCTAGCACCAGAAGAGGCTCTACATGTATCACCAGAGACACTCCTAAGGCAGGGTGCACAACTGATTCACAGCTCTCTCTTTACACAGTTCTGAGGTGCCTGGGAATTCCCACCAGGGTGGTCACTGGCTTTACCTGGGCTCACAACACCAAGGGCAGCCTGAGTGTGGATGAGTACTATGATGAGGATGGGACACTGCTGACACAGGACAAGAGTGCTCGTGTCTGGTAAGAACACATGGCAGGGCCCCAGCAAGGATTTGAGACAATACTTGGATGTGGGAAATGAAACCCAGGGGAAAGAGGTAAAACAGCTGCAAGGAGGTGACAGGAGACAGCTCAGCTGAGATCCTGTCTACAGGACCTGTTCTTGATAAACTCAAGAGTGCTCTATTTCTAGAGCCCACAAAGGAAGAATGATAGCCCAGTCCAGCTGCAGAAACTCCACTTGTTTCTCCACACACAACTCTGCTCTTCTCAATATGAACTGAACTCCTTCAAGGGAGCATTAACCAGCTGCGGTTTGGCAAAAGCTTTACTCAAAAACTTTACCCTGTACCTCAGGGCTCAGTCCCTGGATGTAAGCTCATGCTGTTGCCTCTTGCAGGACCTTCCACGTTTGGAATGAATGCTGGATGGCTCGTTCAGACTTGCTGCCAGAGTACAGTGGGTGGCAGGCACTGGATGCCACCTGCCAGGAAAAAAGCAAGGGTAAGATATCAGAGCAAGGGTAAGATATCAGAGATGGGCTTGAGCAAGAGCAGGGGGAAGTGAAGCAGAGGTAAATAAAGCCATTCAATATTCCTCCTTTCCCATCTTTCAGTGGAAAGATGCAAAAAGACAGGAACTCACTCACCTTCTTGACTTTAGGCACAAAACTATCATTTATGTGTTTGGTTTGTGCAGCTCATGTAGCTCTATCACTGCTTCCTAATGGCCTCCTAAACGAGATATTTCACCAGTATAGGTCAAAACTAGGGATGGGTTTAGTTGGGAAAGCATCTGAATCTTATCTGGACCACATTTTCTCTTCAGGTGTATCCTTCTGTGGGCCAGCCCCTGTTCGTGCCATCAAGGAAGGTGACACACAAGTTGATTATGATGTCTGCTACTTCTTTGCTGCCATCAATGCCAAGTGTCATGTGTGGATACACAAAGCAGATGACACCCTCAAGCCAGCTTTTGGTGGCACAAAATACACTGGAAACAACATCAGCACCAAGAGTGTGGGCAGTGAGCGCTGTGAGGACATCACACAAAACTACAAATATCCTGAAGGTATGGGCAGGCACAGGCTGAGCACATTCCCTGTCACTGTCACAAATCAGGAGTAAAAGACCAGAGCAGAACCAAACCAGAGCACCAGGGTCAGCCACTTCTCACTACTTCCCCTTCTTCAGTGGCACTAGAACACCTCATTCTCTCTGTCTACAGAGCCAAAGCAGAGGCCATCACCCAAACTTCACCCTGCTTAATGGCATTAAGGTCTGTGGAAGACCAGGTGTTTGTACACCAGGCACTTTCATGTCTGGAATACCTTTTCTGATTTCTGTTATCTCTACACTCTGTACATCCACCTCCCATTTTCTCTGTAATATAAATATGGATAGATGTATTCCAGACTCCAGCTTTCTGAAAAGGGCTGTTGTGCTCTCAGATACTGCCTGAATCTCTCCCTCAACAAGCAGCTCCCCTCCAGAATCTGAGTGGTTTCCCTGGCTCAACCATAACACCCCATCTTCACCTGTGGCTTGTTTCTCCATGGCTGCAGGAGACAACTGCAACTTCTCAACACATGAGAGCATGGAACTGTGCCTTAGCTACAGCAGAAAAAAGCAGCTGCCTCCTCTACTCTGAGAGATGCTAGCACCAAGGTGTTTTAAAAACTGTGACAGCTATTGCCAAGTAGAATCTGTCAGGCACATCCAGTGAATATCCTGACAGCTGAAGCTTTCAAAGTGACCCACCCAGAAGCAAAAAAGGATATCTCTCTATGCTCTTAGGAAAAGTATCTCCAGTACTACCAGGAGAAATCAATGCCATTCTCCTGCTGCTTCTCACTAGTAAACAGGAAAGAGAACCAAAGTATGTGCTTCCTTTTTTTGTGACAGGTTCTCTCCAGGAAAAAAAAGTCCTTGACAAAGCCTATAGAAACATGAAGGAACTTGAGACAACCAGCAGCATGAGCAGCACACAGTTTATCTTCTTTCCTACTGCTCTGGAAGAGCCAGTCAACATTTTCATCCATTTCCAGTCAAGTTCTTTGCAACTGGGACAAGATATGACACTTTCCATTGAAGTGTTCAACCACACTGATAGAGAAAAGGCTACTCATCTGGTAGCTGGGATCCAGGCTCTGCATTATAATGGTGTGCCCATTGCCCAGCTTTGGAAGGAAGAGTTTCATTTTAACCTCCACAGCAATTCAGGTAAGGACTCCCCTGGGTGCATGGCTAGAAAAGTCCTCTAGTGCTCTCATTTCAGAAAAGTTCCCCCAGACCTAGGTTTACAAAAGGTTGGCTGAATAGTTGATTCTAGGTGATTACCCAGAGAGATGGTGGAGTCTCCCTAATGGGAGATATTCCAGAATTGACTGGACACAATCCTGTGCCCTGGGGTGACCCTGCTTGGGCAGGGAGGCTGCACCAGATAATCCACTATTGTCCATTCCAACCTCACCCATCCTGTGAAATAAAACACTTTGGCAACATCACCTTAGAGATTTCCAATCTGCAAATCCGCTTGAGGCCACATTTAAATGCTGCAGCTTTTAGTACAATGTTGGGCACTGAACACTCCCAGGTGTCATGCAGGGACAGACCAGGCTGCACTCATCACCTGCTGCTTCACCCCTCTGTTCCAGTCAATAACTTGAAGGTGTCTGTGCCTTACACATGGTTTGGAAAAGAGCTGGGAGAGAACCACCTGCTCAGGCTGACTGCTGTGCTTAGAGATGAGGACTCCTCCTTCATGTACCTGGCACAGGAAGAAATCAGCATTTCTGATTCCCCTCTCACCATTGAGGTACGATTGGGCTGTCATCCTGCCTCTGCAGTGGGGAAAAAACAGCTTTTGTAGTCATAAGCAGCAAAACAATTCTGCTGGGTTCAGGAGCTCTCTGAGAAAGCAGAGCAGAAGAAATTATAATAAATTAAATAAGCTGGACTTTGCCTCTTCTGGCAAATGGCACCTCAGGCACCAAAAAAAAAAAAAAATCACTCATCTCCCTTTAATCATAGAAGAATATATTTTCTTCTCTCAATTTCAGCTCATTTCCTTCTTTCAACAGTTCCTAGAAAACATGGTGCAGTATGAGCCAAGCACAGCAAGGATCAGCCTCCAGAACCCCCTCATGGAGCCCCTGGAGCAGTGTGTGATAGCAGTCACAGGGCGAGGGCTCATTTACAGACACAGGAATTACAGGTAAGTGCAAAGTGCTGATCCAAGAACAGCAAGTGGAAAAAGAGACACAATACAAGCAAAGGAAAAGCTGTCCTCAAAAATAACCAAGCAACAACATGGAAGGAAAATATCACTATGGCATAAAAGGCCCAAGCATCCCATCCTTTATTTACAGATAATACAGATGATTTTCACACTGAAAAGGAGAAAAGCCAGCTAAGAGAATTTTCAACAGACGTGTAATACCCAAGTTGAAGCCAATATGGCATTTGTGAAAGCTTCAACATCAAAGGCATAGACAGCAAAAGGAAAACCTCCTGCCAACAAAAAGGATAACAGAGAAATGCCCCAAGACTTAGTGAGAAATACACATGAAATAAGGCAAAGTTCAATGTCACTGAAATGAGCTAAGAAATTTAGAAACTATTTGCTGCTGAGAAATCAATTACTTTCTAGTGAGCAACTTGAACATCCCTAAGTGGAGTAAAACTGTATTGTTTATGACAGTTTTCCATCCATTACCCACTATAAACAATGAACAGTGGTGTTTTTCCCTTCTCTACTGAAGAACCAGGCAGATGTTACTTAGCCAAGAGCCACCAAAGGGGCATGCTCCCCTTCACATGACAAACACCCCACATTTGTCCCAAGAAGCTGCATTAGGACAAAGTCCCCTCAGATGTCTCCATGGAGGGTTTCAATTCTCCTGTCCTATCTCCCTCCCAAACCACTGTTAGATGACAATTTCACCGTAGTTGTTTGAGTCATTGCCAGCTTTCTTCTATTTCTTGTTTTTCCTTTCCTTCTTTTTGGCACCACATTCCTGTCCAGCTAATGCATATCCCAGACACAGGAAACTAAAACCACAAAGAGGGCGATTCCTGTATAATCCCTTCTCTCCTTTCAGGCTGGGCTCTGTGCAAGCTAAAAGCACTCAAGAGCTGGAAATCCCATTCACCCCCACCCGAGCAGGGCCCAGGAGACTCACTGCACATCTTACCTGCCTCCAGCTCCACAACCTGAAGAGCTACAGAACAACCAACATTGCAGCTGCCTGAGGCCAGCTCAGAACAGGTCCTCACCAAAGAGTGGCTGTGATCTGTGCCCTGGTCACGGGCAAGCACAGATGTAAACAGTTTTTATAATAAAAGCTATATTTAAAACCATGTCTGATTTTGATTATTTGCACAAACTCAACTCTCTCCCATCTGCCACTATGTCTACTCTGCAGTTTTAGAAGTGAGCCTCACTGTGACAAAGATGGGCTGAATGCTGAAACACACATTGCAGTTCTCACCACAGCTGTGCTGAGCCCACCAGTGCTTAAGTCTTCTGCCCTACCTGTGACAAGTAAAGGGTATCCTGGAACTTTTAAAGTGATGATAGATGTAGGATGTCTCAAGGGATATATATATATAGAGGGATATCTCTCCCTGTAGATCCTTGACATTGGTAAGGTAGTAAACAATATCTTCTGCTACTTTCTGAGAAAATAAGAGAAAGCTCATTCACTGCTCTCTAAGACAGTGAACAGGAAATAGACAGGAAATAGCAGCAGTGCAGAACATTTTATAATTATTCACTGGGCTGCTTAAAAAGAAGCAAGACCCTCTCATTCTGTATATATCCTTTGTCCTCTGAAGACAGATAAAGCAACTAATGTAAATCTAGCAATATTTTATTTTTCTCTGAACCCCACAGTAGCTGTAATGTCCAAAGAATGGGGCACATTCAGAAGCAGCACTGCATCATCCCAAGAATCCAAGCAAAATGACACCTTTGCCATGGCAAAGGGCAACTTCCTGGAGAGGTTCTTCCAAGTAGCAGTGAAGTTCTCTCCTCCATTGTTCTCATCATTTTCCAAACAGCCAAAGAACAGCAAAGTTCACTGGAAATGCAGATGCCAGAGCCAGTGGCAGCAGCACACACAGGCACAGAAGAGTTAAAGCTGACCCTGTGTGAAGCTCTTGACTTTGTTCATGTTGTGATCTACTGCACCAGTTAGAAACTGCACCCAGCCTTCCTCTGATGGTGGACACACATGGCTTGTCCTGCAAAAGGGGAGGAAATTCATTAGGGAAGCCTCCTGGTCTGTTTGCATCCAGACAGCACAGAGGTACTGTGAAGCTCTGAATAACCAGCAGTAAAACAGGGCTGCTCTAGCCCCAGAGGGCTTTGAGCAAGAACCCACACTCATGTCTGCAGTCCCAAACCCAAAATAAGGAACCACTATCATCCCTAGCACCTTTTTCTCACTCCCATCCCTTTGTGACTAGATAACAACACCATTGCTCTGAAATGCCAGCATCTACTGTCCAGAAATGAGTCATGTTTGACATGAGGCACAAAGGTATCAACCTTCATAGCAGGGAACACACACTTACAAAACTGTAGCTCATACTCACTTGGCAATCTCTAAGACTTTCGTTAATACTGAGGCCAGCTTAGCAGCCTAGAAAGAAACAAAAGGGAAATAAAGTGAGCCAAGTGAGAGGAAAAGGAGGGTCTGAACAGTACTGGAAAATAAAGAGGACTACGGGGATGCACAAAAGCCTGTTATGAATAAAACTGCCATGGATCCGATGCAGAATGAAGTCATCCATCACTGCCATGCTGGAAGTGCCTTCCAACCTACTCCTGGCTGTGACAGGTAAAAAAGAAACCTGTCTGTTTTTAAACCACACATTAAAATGCCTTTTTTTTTAAGCCTACTAGAAATTAGTAACTGGTATTAAAGTACAAAGTTGCAAGTGATTGCTTTTAATGTAATTTGATATTAAGTAATTCTTTTTTTATTAAAAAAATCAAGCCACTGGCCAAAGGCATGAAACCAAAATTAAGAATAAAACAAATCCCAGATACGAGGAGATTTGTACTTGATTTATGATGCAAGGGATGTTTCAAAGCTCAGTCAGGTTGCCAGAGTGTTGCCTAGTCAAGTTTTCAGTGTTGCCAAAGATGCAGACTCCACTGCTTCTCCAAGCAGCTTGGTTCAGTGCTTAAATACACTCACTGAAAGAGTTTTTCATTTCATAGAAAGCTTTATTTGAGCAAGACTGCACTACCCAAGGAAAGAACTACATGTGCAGTAGCTAGGCAGCCTTAGACATCACTTTCCTGAGGTTCTATCACTGCAAATCTCTGTGGATTATAGCTCAGAGCTGAAGTTTTAAGTACCCTTAAGAGGTGCAGATGCAGTATGTGTGTCCACCTGAAGTTAAGCGTGCAAGAACAAAGGGCACTCTTCATCCTTAAGAAATTATTACTGAGGCAGTTACTAGCACCCATATCTCCCTGAAGTCACCTAAGCCTTCCAATCTGATTTCTTCCCATTCCCTGTGCAGATACTCAGGCACTGAGCTATCAGGACTGCAGATACTCACGTTAAATCGCACAGCCAGTGGGTTCACAGGTGGGTACATGCTCAGTGCCAGCTCATCAACACTGGAACAGAAAAGAGGGGAACAAGGAAGGAATGTTCTGATAGCACAACTCACAGATTCTGGTCAAAGTCTGCCCCAGTCCTGAATGCAGGTCAGGAACAACAGAGAGATGCCAGCTGTACCTATGGGATGCTGTGTGTCCCTGTCACCATGGAGTGAGATGTGGTCACAGCTCCATCCCCTGCGCTTCTCTCCTGACCTACACAACCCTCAACAGCTTAACAGCCTTCCCACTACATCTGTGTCCACCACCTGCTCACAGCTCCAGTATCACAGAGGTTCTTTCAACTTCTCACTCAAGACCTCAAAGAAAGACCAGTGTCACAGACATCTTTTATGAAAAATCCTTTCCTTAGGCTTTTTCCTCCTGAGAAGCCTCAGGAACAAAATGTAAACATTGATTATCTGCTGCTGTGGAATGCAACAGGTGGAGCTGTGATTGGCCCATGTTGGTTGTTTCTAATTAATGGCCAATCACAGCCCAGCTGGCTCAGACAGAGAGTCCGAGCCACAAGCCTTTGTTATAATTTCTTTCTTTTTCTATTCTTAGCTAGCCTTTTGATGAAATCCTTTCTTCTATTCTTTTAGTATAGTTTTAATATAATATATATCATAAAATAATAAATCAAGCCTTCTGAAAGATGGAGTCAGATTCTCATCTCTTCCCTCATCCTAAGATCCCTGTGAACACCGTCATAGACCAGGAGTGCTCTGGAGGGAAAACAGCATGGGGAGAACCCTGCTTACCTTGGGCTGATCTCATTAGCAATGTCTGCTAGGTCATCCAGCTGTGCAATGTGCTCTGGAGAATCAGCTTTGCCATGGGCCTTCACTGCAGCCAAAACTTTCTTCAGGCAAGCTTTAGAAGCCTTCATCAGTCCCATGCAGGAACTGAGCAGCTGCCTGTCAGCCTCTGACCAGTACGTGTCCCTGTTGCCCCGAAAGCCCAGCTCTTCATCTTCCATGATGTCCCCATAGGGATCCTGCCCTTCCACCAGTGCCTGAGAACACAGAGGCACTGAAAACCCAGAGCCTGGCATCAATTCCAGTAACACCCAGGAGCAAAGGGAAAAAATAATCTAGACATCATATAAATAACTAACAATCTAGACATCATATAAATAATTAATGGAGAAATCACAGTTGGTTAATGCTAAAATAACTGGATTAAGAAAAAACACCACTCTAACAGTGCAAACAGCAAGAACTTGGTGAATTCTTACACGATCCTAAATTGCCTCCCCCATTCCCAATTCATGGCTTTATGAAAATCTTATACAAAGTAAACCAGGCTTGAGAATAAAAACTCATTAAAATCCATGCATAAAAAAATAATCTATGTCATGTAGGAGCAAATCTATAGTAAAGTCTGGATGTAAAATAATTCCTGAGTTTCATCACTGAACCAGCCTAGAGGGTGGCTGGGCAGTGGAACAGGGTCCCCAGAGAAGTGGTCACAGCCCCAAACCTGCCAGAGTTCAAGGAGCATTTGGACAACCCTCAGGCACATGGTGGGATTGTCTGGGTTGTCCTGAGCAGGACCAGGAGCTGGACTTGATGATCCTTGTGCATCCCTTCCAACTGAGAATATTCTGAGTCTATGAATCCACCACTGCATGTCCCTCTAAGGCTTAGGGGCTTCCTTACCTGTTCCATCTCCTCCACAGCATCCTTGACCACACCTAGAGATGCAGCCAGAGCCGACACAACTGCTGCCTGGTTATCTGCAAAAGCATGAAAACTGTGGCACCCCACTGTTTCAAATCGGTCTCCAGCAACCTCCATCTAGGCTTGCAATCACTGTAGGATCAAACTTCCTGCAGAGCTCAGAGCTGCACTGTTGTCAGACAAAGAATCTGACCTGATTTCCAAGCTTATACATTTCAAAACCAGTCAAGTTTTTGAGTTATTCTCCATTCAGCTTTTATTGTACCAGCTGGAATGCCCTTGCAAAAGCTATTGATATTCCAAGATCCATCCTGGAGCTGTTGCTCTGCATTTAAAACACTCACCTCGTGGCAGGTTAGACACTTGCTCACAGGCCTCCCACACACCTCCAGTTGATATCAGCTGTTCCTGAGACAAGCTGAAACAAAACAAAACCCTCAAGGTCAGAGTCAATAACAGCACTGTGCTAGACTGTGGTTTGTTTCATTTTCTGCAACAAAGATGATAAACACTAGCAAAAGTTCTGCTGCAAAGATGTCACCAACCAGCTTGTCACTAGGATGCCATGTCTGTGTAAAGCCCTTACTGCCTCCTAATAAGTATACTTGTAACTTGTTCTTGCCTTTTAATCACAATTATCACAAAATTATCACAAAATCACATAACTATGCAATTGAAAATGACAACCTCTCCACTGGGGCATTGAGAATTGTGTCTGTGAGCTGGATCATCCCTTCCACTACTTCAGTGGTGGCATCTCGAACCATCTTCCGAAGGGTAGTACCTGGGTGAGACAGAGAAAGAGCAAGAAAGTTGGCACAAAGTCAGCACTGACAGAGAGCAAGTGCTGAAGATGAACACACAGACTGCTCCGTTTGTGTGGATACACTGTATAAATGAAGTTACATGTATTTTGAAGAAAGGGAAATGCTTCCCAGGTCCAAAAGAACTCTGGACAAGGATTTCATTCTTTTCAATGCTCAATCAACCACACAACTTCCTACATCATCACTCTCCCACAGATGGAAAACTGCAGCAGCAGACAGACAAGTACCTCACTCATAAACACGTTCAAAGTCTACAGAACAGCTGATAATAGGATACCATGGTAATAAAAACTTGCTGATACCAGACCTCATTAGGCTCTGAAACACTGGGTTTCTCTATACAGCAGTGGTGAAAGAACCCCCATCCCATACAGTGGTGACTGCCTTGCTGTCACCAGCTCACCTTGGCCCT
The DNA here is from genome assembly GCF_027887145.1 of Ammospiza caudacuta. Lineage (NCBI taxonomy): Eukaryota > Metazoa > Chordata > Aves > Passeriformes > Passerellidae > Ammospiza > Ammospiza caudacuta. Next base: position 11,582,330 of record NC_080607.1, read on the forward strand.
TGGGTAGCCAGTAGTACACTGTGGCAACTGCAAGAATGGCATTTTGGACATCCTCACTCAGCTTCCGGCAGTTCTGAAAACAGAGAGGCAAAAGGATCACCCAGAGTAACACCCAGCTGCAGCACATGTAGGCATCCTCACAAGCAATCACCGGCTTTCAGACTGCTCTGAGTAAACAAATACAGCACAAGAAAAAGGCACCATAAGCCAACTGTATGCATCTTAGCTTGCCTCATGATTTAGTAAGAAAACACTCCCTGGTGTGGTAGTCATGCATCAGAAAAGAATTAGTAACTTAGATCATTATTCTGAACTTAAGGTTTTTTTCTGCCTCTGCTCTCAACACCGGTATGATAAACTTCTCTCAACTGATAGCAAAAATATTGCATATTCTTTGTTAAACTTAAGGTCTGTATTCTCCAATAATCTGTCTCTATCAGCAATGAGCTGTGGCTGTGAAAGAATATAAGAACATTTTTATTTAGTATATCTCCCTACCTTAGAGAAATTTGTTCTCTGGGCAGTTCTTGGATTATATTAATACACTCCACCGTACACAGCCCATTTAGTCAAATGAACCAAGAAATACCTCAAGCTTGCAAACACACTGCAATTTCATAGTCTGTCAAGGCTTTCTCTCACCTCTGCAGAAGGTAGTGGAGGCCTTGAGAATGCCAGACTCAGCTTTGTAGCTTCCTGTGATGTTACTTGGAATGTCTGACCTAAAAAAAAAATCCAACAGGAGCAAAAGAAGACAAAGTAACTCAGGTAAAAGATAAAAGAACATAGCAGCAGCTCTGATTCTACTGCTTGTTTACCATTTCACCCAAGCAATACAAAGATAAAAACTAAACCCCATTACGAAGAAAAACTCCCTGCTGCATTCGTGCCATGCATTGCTTGTGTCCTGTCTGCTTTTTCTCACTTGGCTGGTAGTGAACCCCAGTCTGCATTCTGGTCCATGACCTGTTCAGCAGGATGTGCCAGGAGGCTTTAACAGAGACCTTTAGAAACCTTGTGTGAACGGTTCAATATCTGCCTTTGCTCTGCCACACCTTGGAGCGTTTGGGGACCAGACTTAGGGTGGTCAGGCACTGGAACGGGCTGGCCTGGGCGGTGGAGGAGTCAGTAATTGGGGATGTTTAGGATGATCCAGGAGGCTGGATCTGGCACTGACGTGGTTTATGGTTTACAGCTGGGCAAACGGTTAGCGGCTGGACTTGATGATCTTAAAGATCCCTCTCTTCCAACCCTGCCCATTCCGCGACTCCGCGAGTGGAGGGCACACCCCACAGCTGGAGACCCGCGGGGAGGGCAGCCCTGCCCCGGACCGGCCCCGCGGGTACCCGGCACCCCCGAACCCCGGCCCGGCCCGCCCCGCCCGTACCTAGCGCGTCCCAGAAGCGCGGCAGCTCGAACGGCTCTCGGCCCTCGCTCGGCTCTCCCTCTGCAACGGTACAGACACAGCTCAGCCCGCGGGGAGCCGGCCCGGCTCAACCCGGCTCGGCCCGACCCCCGCCCGGCCCCGCTCCCGGTCCCGGCCCGCACCTCGCAGCCGCGCCAGCACCGCCCGCAGCGCCCCGCGCACGTCCCGCAGCGGCTCCCGCGCCTCCATCGCTGCGGGGCGGCCCCGGAGCGCCACAGAGGCGCGTCACGTCCGCTCCGGGAGCGGCCCCGCCCCATAGACAGCCCCGCCCCATAGACAACCCCATAGAGACAGCCCCGCCCCATAGAGACAGCCCCGCCCCATAGAGACAGCCCCGCCCCATAGACAACCCCATAAAAACAGCCCCGCCCCATAGAGACAGCCCCACCCCATAGAGACAGCCCCGCCCCATAGAGACAGCCCCGCCCCATAGACAACCCCATAAAAACAGCCCCGCCCCATAGAGACAGCCCCGCCCCATAGACAACCCCATAGAGACAGCCCCGCCCCATAGAGACAGCCCCGCCCCATAGAGACAGCCCCGCCCCATAGACAACCCCATAGAGACAGCCCCGCCCCATAGAGACAGCCCCGCCCCATAGACAACCCCATAAAACAGCCCCGCCCCATAGAGACAGCCCCGTCCCATAGAGACAGCCCCGCCCCATAGACAACCCCATAGAGACAGCCCCGCCCCATAGAGACAGCCCCGCCCCATAGAGACAGCCCCGCCCCATAGACAACCCCATAAAGACAGCCCCACCCCATAGAGACAGCCCCGCCCCATAGACAACCCCATAAAGACAGCCCCACCCCATAGAGACAGCATCGCCCCACAGACAACCCATAGAGACAGCCCTACCCGATAGAGACAGCCCAGCCCCACAGACAACCCTTAGAGACAGCCCTACCCTTTAGAGACAACCCCATAGAGACAGCCCTACCCCACAGAGACACCCCCACCACATAGAGACAGCCCTACCCTATAGAGACAGCCTCATAGAGACAGCCCCACCCCACAGAGACTGCCCAGCAGGGTTCACTTTATTAGTGACACACTTTATTAGTTAAGAACAAGCAAAGGGGGAAAGCAGTGGGGCTGTGCCCCTGTGTGTGTGTGTCTGCGGGAAAGAGCGAAGCTCACACTCTACATCAGCCGGCGCAGCTCCTCGAAGTTGAGCATGTTGTTGGCCACGTCGGACCAGGCCGCGTGGGTTGCCCCGTCCATCTCCGGGGCCAGGCGGTTGCTGCTCTCCAGGGTGTGGTTGGTGCCACCGATGACTTCGTGGCACTCAGGGCACCTACTCTCCTCCATTGCCCCCCCACACTCCCCAATTACGTAGATGTGCCCATTTTTGCACTTGAACCAGTGGCCACGGGGACAGCCAATAGCACTGACAATCTGCACCCGCTCAGCTTCAGAAATCCCCAGCCCTGACATAGGCAAGCTAGCATTGATCTTCTTCAAGCGAGCCTTCACTGCAGCCTCATCTTCCTCTGTGAATTTCTTTGTCCCTTCCAGGATCTCCCGTGCACTGTTAATCTCTGCTGCAATGTCTGCGGGCATCGTCCTACTTGTTGCTTTGCACCTTTCCAAGAGGCTCAGCAAGTAAGTCAGCCTCTGGATCTCAGACTGCAGGTCAGTGAGCTCCTGGTCTGTAAAACTGATGCGTGGCTTATCCAACCACTTCTGCACTTCATCCAGCCTCTTTATCAGCCCTCTCTTTTCATTCTCATCGATTTTGTTCAGAGAATTAGTTAGGTCTGCTACACGTTTGTAAAAATTAAGCAAGTTCTCAATTAGTCCGATACTCTTTGTGGAGAGAGGTGAAGCTTTTAGTTTATTTTCCAGCATGGCATACTTTGAATATAGATTAGGTCTCAGAAAAAGATTCTGCATCAGCGCAGCCTGAGCCTGCAGCCTCTGTCTGTTAGACTCAATTTCCTCTGCCGGGCCTCGGATTTTCTGTTTCACCCGTTCTATCTCCTCCACCTGCCTTTTCACACTGCTGCCATATCTCAGATTCTTTCTGATGGGTGTCTGACACAGAGGGCATACCTTCAGCTTGACGGCATCATCATCTTCATCCATATAGTGGTCAAGGCCTTGAGACTCAAAGACATGGCCGCAGTCTTCAAGCTGTACAAATCGAGCATCTGGGTCATCCTCAGAGCCAAAGAAGATCTGAGTGAGTTCCTCACGGTCACAAACAAGGCACTTCTTTGGGCAGGGCTCTCCACACAATCCAACACAGGGATGACCACAGGGCAGCATCTTAGCACAGGGAACATTGCAGCGAGGCCTGTTGCATGGCTCAGAGCAAAGCTTGGTACACTGGTAGTGCTGGCACTGCCACTCACACGGCTCAGCACAAGGAACACAGCTTTCCCAACATTTCTTTTTGCACTTACTGTGAATACAGTAGTTCTCACATTCCTTCTGACAAGGAGGACATTCTGAAGTACAAGGCTCTTGACACTTGTGGGAACAGATCAAGACACGCTTGCATGGCCTGGCACATGCCTTATGAAATCTTCCTTCAAAACAAGTATGACAGGAACCTGAACATACATGACCACATGCCAGTGTGACAGAACATTTACTCTCACATTTCACAGGCTCCTCATGCCTCATCCTGGTCATCCAGCAAGCAACTTTCTGCTCGTGGCCACATTTCAGTGTGGCTGTAACCCGTTGAGGACACTTCATCGTGCATTGCTGCCCACAGGTACGCATGCATGTGTGTCCACAGTTTAACTTCTTCCGGCAAGGTTCTAGGCACTCAAATTTCCATTCTGGAATATGGCATGGCACCATCTGTACGTGGCCACACTTAGAAATAGTTTTCTTTACCTTCACCATACATTTTCCACAGGGCTCATAACATGACTTTGGGCAGCGGTGCCCATCTTCACAAAGTACCTTTTGACAAGGCTTCAGGCACTGGTACTCTTTGTGCTCGGGGTCATATGGGTGACATGCCCTTGTGCAAGCATGGCCACAATTCAACCTAAACTCACAGGGACGAGTACAGCCTCCCTCTGGGACACTATTGAAGTCTTCACCTGTAGATACCTTTGTCTTGGTTCCAGGGTGGTTTTGACAGCAAAGCTCCAATGACTGGCCAATGTGACCATTCTTCCTAAGGGTTACAATGATCTTGTTCCAGAGAGGAACCTTGCCAAGCATTCTCATGTTTCCAATACAATAGAGGCCTTTCTTAGCTCTGGATAATGCCACACATATCCGATTAGGGATCTGCAAGAACCCAGGTCTCCCCTCTTTGTTGCTCCTCACCAATGACAGCAGAATAATATCATTCTCCTCTCCCTGGTACTTATCCACCACATGAACCTTCACACCTTCAAAGATCTTTGCTGGCATGAACCTACGCAGACAGAAGAGCTGTCCAGTGTAAGTAGTGAGAATGGTGATCTGAGAAGGTTCATAGCCCTGACACAAGAAATATTTGCACAGTTCCACTACAAAGTGGGCCTCATGTGGGTTCTGGTGGCTTTTCCCTTCCTGGATCTCTTGTTCAGGAACCTCATGTTCCACAAAGAAGATATTAGTTGAGACACCCTGAAACAAAAGGAAGGATGTCAGAGAGAGAATTCTAGTTTCTGTCACCCCAGAGTGTTTCCGTGTTCCTGATCATCCACATCCAGGAGGACTTTTAAGGAGCTGACTACAGTATGCAGTTACTGTGTACTTAGGTGATTTCCTCTTAGATTTCCATAGGTTATTAATCAAATTCCCATTTCAGCTTACTGGTAATATTTTAGTATCCTAATATGAAATCAGTTTCTGATTTTATTCTCTATCTTTCCAGAGATGTTTTTACTGTACGTTTCTAGGTTATACCAAAGAAAACATGAAGTGTTAGTAACTTCTCAAAGCATACTCATGGTGTGAACAATGTCTTGTTTTGGCCCTGTAGGAGAAAGATACTAAGTTACCAGTGCACAGGACTGAGCACTTGCCTAAAACACACTTCCTCTGTTGTTGCAATAAAAACAAAGCAGCAAGGAAGATTTCTTCTTCAACAGAAAAAACTAGGAGTGCTAGGACTCCAGTAGTCACTTACCATCTCATGGTGTTCAGAGTGGACTGCTCACCTGTTCAAAAACTCTATTTGCCTTGAGTTAGCAGGTGCTTTTACTTTTTTACCTATTAACTGGAATTATTCTACCCGTAAGAAATTATTGCTCTGCCTGCCAAAACCCAGAGAGTGATTTTAACAGGAAAGAACAGCTTTTGTAGATCAAACACAGATCTCTGGTTGTCCAAGGTAAGATTACAGAGAGATGACTGTTAATAGTTCAAAGATGCAAGAAAAGCACCAACCTAGAGATACATGAAGCCCTGGTTAGGGCTTCCTCATTTGTATTTCCTCATTTCATTAAGGAAATTTAAATCAGAAAATGGGGAGTGAGTGTTAAGATGGATGCTCAGTATCATTAAGGAAGAAGCAAAGACTGACACTTCTGACTGATACCCAAGGCAAGCATTCTAATAACTTACTAAATTCTGGCTGTTTATTGAGCATGTTAGATAATAAATGATGACTTTATACTTGTAAGCTGCACAGATCTTCTTTGCAATGTTGTGCATTGGCAGAATGCCCAAATGGAGAGACTAAGGAAAGAGTTCCAGTAATCCTGTCACCTATTTTATGTTGGAATTTCAATATTATCCTCTAAATCTTTCATTTAAGATTTCTTCCTAGCTTTCAAACTCCTACAATTTGTTTGTTCCCCCTTCCATTTTTACTGTTCTTTTAAAGTCATTGGTATTGGATCTATTTCCACCGTCCACCATTACTAATGCCAGAAGAACTACAAATTACTTATGTAATTCTATATTGCACAATTCCTTGATTCAGGTATAAATTTCAATAAGTGAATTTGACCTAAGAATTTGAAATCCTTGAACACTGTAGTTTACAGAAACTCATTTAGCCAGTAACAGGGGACAAAAGCAACCCCCTGGACTGCTGAAAACTCACTTTTATATTCTCATATTCCAGGACAGAGGGATGGTTCTCCAGATTCTGGTATATATGAGGACTGATAAGCTGGGCAATTTCAGGGCGCATGCGGTGCTGAAACACAAAACAATTTTATCAGTCTTGTGAAAGGAGAACCATATTTCCCTGTCAATATTCTTTTGCTCCACTGTACAGACAGTGGCTGAATATAAGACAAGGATGACTTTTCAATAAGAGACAAGAAGGGAGCACTTCCCAATCCCTGCTCTCCCTCACCCCATTGCTGACACCACCAACAACTGCAGGACTGAGAGTAGCAGAGCATCTTCAAGAAAATCTCTTGATAAGGTTGTTGCACAGTAATGCTGGCTTCAGTGCAAATCTAGGCACACTTATAGATAACAAAAGCCAGCACATCACCCTAACTACTAAATGAGCTCTTTCAAGTACCTTTAACACAGGACTGGTGGTGGTAGAATTAACTTCCCCAGGCACCAAGATAGATTATTATAGCAATTTAGCAGGAAGCATCCTGAGAAGAATTGTGCTGTCTCACTCTGCAAAGCTGTGGAAGTTTCAGTTGCCACAATAAACCGTGTCCTTCACAGAAAAACATGAGAACCACAGTGCTGTGGACAATATAGCTAAATAACTGAAAATATTCTGGAACTCTGTATCAGTTTGACAGCTCCTACCACTCTTTTCAGAAGTTAGATGGAACATGCTCTTCTTTTAGGCTGCTCTTACAGTAGAAATATAAACTTAACTGTATTACAAACTTAAAACAACCTAAATACAAATGCCATGAAGTATTTTATAGCTCTTTCTTACTTGGTACTTCAGACAGACAAAAGGGAAATCCACTTTGATCAGACGTTCAAAGAGAGAGACTTCGAGGTTGAAGTTCTTGGCCAGGTCATATACATTTGCACTTGGCTGCAACTGAAAGAGAAGGGATAGGAGGTCCATGTTTTGGCACTTTTCCTATGTCTAAGTAGGATTTTTCACTCTCATTTTTTTGTGACTGGTCTCCCACTGAAAGGCCAGAGACTGGATTCTTACAGAAGTGCTAAACATCAAAGCTAGATACAGTCACAATCAGAGCACATCTAAAATTGTATTAGTTCAACTAAAACATCAGTCCCACAGGAGCTCTACTCTAAAATTACAGGAGAGAGGACCTGTGGTATCTGTGGAAGCTGGGGAGCAAAAAGCCTTGGCAATTTTCCCACACAGCATTTGGTTAGATGGTTCTTGTTCATTAACCCAGCAGACAGAGATGTTAGCCATGAAAGTTACCTGCTGGTGATCTCCAATGAGGATGAGGTGCTGGCATTCTCTACTCAGAGTAGTAATGGTGTGAGCCTCAAGCACCTCTGCTGCCTCTTCTACAATGACAATCTGTGGCTCTATGTACTGCAAGATCCGTCGGTATTTTGCAGCACCTGAGCAAGGACAGAAGATAAACCTTAGGGTATAACTTCATTCAAGCTGTAAGGCAAGACTTTTCACAGAGGGGAGTAGGCTGTGTCTCAGAAAAACTGGGGTTCTTCTCAAGATTCCCCACTTCAACACTTGGCTTTTTAAATTTTAAAACAGCACAATACCAGGGATGGCTTCTATATGATGAGTTAAGGAAGGCAGGTGGGGATTACTCCTACGCCTGCCTTGGTCCTTTTTCCAAAGCTCTCTTCAGACAAAAGAAATGCTCAATATGATAACTTTATACTTATACTTTATACTTATTTATGTGTTCTACACACATAAATAAGGCTAAATTGTCTCTCCAAAGGGACAAACTACAACAACCGTGACACTACCATCTCCAGAAGGTACTGTGGGAATAGCAACACAGGTATTGGCTGTGCCTTACTAAGGCACAAGTGGTGCAGCTCCATTAGAAGAATGCTACTCAAGAGGGGGGAGTGCAAAACAGCAGAAGCTGCTCATGCCACTACTTAACTCTCACAACAGCCCCATCTGCAAAGGGAGTCAAAGATTAAAAAGGCAGAGCCTGTCCCAGGCTGTGAAGCAACACATTCTAATCTTTCAGCAAAAAGGTTCTTTAAACATGATTGTAAGCAATACAATACTGGTTTGTTTCCCAACTGCTCTGCACCTGTAGTTGTCATCCCCACAACTCTGGCTCTACTGAGAATGCAGAGATCTTGCTCCAGCTTCAGTTCTTTCAGCTTTCTGGCTGCTTCCTGATACCGCCCTTCATGCTCCCGAATGTTCTCTCGAATAGAACCCTGGTAAGTCTGCAGCCAAAGCCTGGGAAGAAAGCACCATTATCACACACTGCAAGGAAAACAGGATGGTGATCCACAGGTTCTGAGTGGATTCAGCTCAAAACTTCTGCCATGCCTTTTGGGAAACAGATTATTACCATCTGTACTTAGTCCTGAACATGTACAAATGCAGGGCATGATATTGCTTCCCATGCAGTACAAGGAAGGTAAGAACGAGCATGTTCAAACAAGGAAACGAACAAGTACAAACAGAAACATCATGGCTTGACACAGTTTGCACACTGGAATGATCTTAGGAAACACCTGCCTGACAAGCCCTGCACAATAGCTTTGTCACCTGTAAAGCCTCCAGCGGGAGTCCAGGTCAAGTTGCCACACATCCTGAACAGCATTGGCCTCTAACTCTGTCATTGCGTTCACTTTACGGAGCTCAACCTTCATCTTCCGCATAATTTTTCTCCTCTGGCCACGAGTTACCTGCAAAACGAAAAAAAAAAGCACCCCAATAAGCAGTTACAGCACAGAGATTCTTTTGTTTTAGTATCCCCGTGTTTTTCTTTACACAGTCATGCCAATGCATGCAGGTACCTCCCACTGCATGTTCTCCTGCTGTGGTTGAGCTGTTCCTTCTTCCTGATCCAGCTTCATAGCCAGCATGGAATGGGCTATTTCCTGAACACTGTCATCTTCCTTCTCCCTCCTCCAATAGTCTGCTATCTTTTCATCCTCAATCACTCTCTCATCTTCAATCAGGTCAGCCATCTCTGGGATCTCCAAAAGCTCCTCTTCTGCTTCATCTTCGCTCTCCTCCTCTCCCTCCTGATCACCACCTGTGGGAGTCACCAGTCACATGAAGTAAGCCACAGCCACTCTATCAGTGCAGCAGTCAGACCACTACATTGAAATGGGGGTTAATCTTAATTCCCTCACAGTATCACACATCATTCAGTGCCTGTTAAGAAGTAGTGTCTCTTTTCTGGCACACATCCACTGCTTAGGCAAACACACTTGTAGAAAATGTGTGTGGGGTGGGTGTCTTTCTGGTGTTTAGTTTTTTTTTTTTTTTTGCTTTGTTTGTTTTACCTGGATTTTCAGCTGATATATTCTCTGCAGCACTCTGAGTGAAGGCAGATACACCAAGTCCCAGCCACTCCAGAATCAGTGAGCTTTGTGAAGCAATGTAGTAAAACTCAGTGTCCTGCTAATATAGAGAAAGTCAAATCAGCCAGGCCTTTTGTACTTCAGAGTCTTAGCATGATGCCAAAGCAGCACCTTACAGCAGTGGGAACTAGGACAAGTCCCCTCAAGACACCCTCCAGAACTAGAAAGTCCCAGCAGCCCCAGATCTTCAGAAAGGGTACCCCTCCTCCCTTCAGTTTAAGAGGCTTTCCTGGGTACCCCTCCTCCCTTCAGCTTAAGAGGCTTCCCTTTGGGTACTTGCATTTTTATGCCACTAAAGATCACTTACAATCTCTGCAGTTTGAAGGAGCAAAGTTCAAAGCCCCTCTTGCCCTGCTTGTTTAAACTACTGTCATTTGGCACAGCTTGCTGTTCACTCCTTTACTTTCCCAGTAACCAAACGGTGCTAAAAAGATGTGTGCTGCTGGAACCTCAGGCCCATTAGCAGAAAGGATGGTAAGCATGCACTGGGACTGCTTGACTCAGAAGAAAGGGACCTCTCTTACCAGAGCCCTTCTCAGGCTGGCCCAGTGCTGGGGTGCCATGTGTGGTTTCAAGTAGCGCTCGTGCAGAACTCCATAGGCCGTGCACTCCAACCGCTTCGCTCCTTCAAGGAGACCCCCCTCAGCCTCCTTCATCTCCCTCGTTATCTACTCACAACAAAGACCAGGGAGGCAGTGTCACACTCAGAGAAACAAAGCTCATTAACAGCACGACAAAAATCTGACAGAAGAATTAAGTGACCAAATTCAGCGTAAAACAAGGTGAAAGGCCAGGTGTGGGGGAGGTTTATTACCTCCTCCAATGCACAGGCAACCCAGTCCCAGCATCTCCCAGGAGGTCTGTACATACATGGTCAGAGTCTCTGAAGTGGTAGTCTGGGAAACCAAATCTGTAGGCATGCTTCCTCAGCTCCTTCAAGGTGAATCTGTGCAGGGCTGCACTGCTACTCCTGCCCCCAATACGCACTATCCCGGCTTCTTCAAATGAGTATATTCCTGTGAATAAAAAATATTAGAACTAAATGGCCAAGCTCAGTTTTCAGCAGTAGGACAAGACGTAGGAAAAATACCCTTTGACAGCAAATCCTACAGTGGTTTGCTCTGAGAGAAGTTTTTTTAATCTATGTCAATGGGGCTAGAGTCACTAAAAAGAATCAAACCAAAATGCAGGTTATCATGCCATACAATGAGCAGAGTAAGGGTTACAGTGTAGTTTCTAATTACAGGTTGTAACAACAGGCTGACCAGAGAACTGGATGCACTATCACTTGAAGTGTTCAATGCCAGGCTGGACAGAGCTTGGAACAACCTGGTCTAGTGGAAGGTATCCCTGTCCATGGCAGGTGGATTGGAACTAGATGATCTTTAAGGTCTTTCCAACCCAAACCATTCTATGATTATACCACCATCCTGCTTGCAGGCACTCTTACCTTCTAAGAACTGATCCAGTGCATGGTTGGTGTAGCAGACTATAAGGATGGGACGCTTCCTGTAAGTGCTTTGCCACACGTGATCATTAGTCAAGAGAGCCTGAACAATCTTCAAACCCACATAAGTCTTCCCTGCAAGACAAACTCAGAATCAGAAAAGGGTAATCCACGCTCTATAAGTGCCTCGAAACACAGAAATCATCAAAACAGATAAAAGATTTCTTTCCAGGCCGCCAATCTGGTCTGTGCCAAGAGAACTGACTCCAGGGGTAACTAACTTACAAAATGTACACAAAGCAGCATGAACTGACATTCCAGCCTGTAGCTGAGCAAGGCCGTGGTCTGCAAGAATGTTATTTTTTGGATAATACACTGGACACAGGGTTTTCTCTCCCACTGGATCCTCCAGCCTACTCTGATACTGGCATCATAGATGACATTTGGCTGCACATGAAACATCCATATACTACTGAAATACAAGCACTGGTGCTTGTTAAATTCAGGTACCATTTAAAACAATTACAGTCCATCTTGTAATACTTTATTCACACAATGGCTCACGGCTGAATGTTCCCAAAGCCCTAACATGCTGTGAAGACAAGTAGGAGAGTGCTGCACAGCAAGAAGGACCAAGTTCTCAAAGGCCACTGTAAACTTCTTCACCCCAATATACAAGCACAGCCAACAGTGCAGTTGGTGTCTGTTTGCATGTAGGTGGGCAAAGATCAGATGTGGCTATTTGAGGATATTAACTGTCTCCACAGCTCACACTAACTGGGTGACTCAAGCATCAATTATGCACAGGACTAAAGCTTTGGAGACAGTACAGCTGGCTTTCTCTGACGTTAATCTCCCTAGATGGGGAAATCAACAAGAACTCCTTAAATTACAGAGCCTTTAAGCAAATATGTCTCACCAGTGCCAGGAGGTCCTTGGATGATAGCCAGCTCCTTGGTGAGTGCAAGATTCAATGCCTGCATCTGAGACTCATCTAATTTCAAATCTTCCATTGAAAGCCATTGACCGGGATCTAGAATTTTGACAATTTTCAAGCTATCAGGGCACTTCTCTTTACGTGAAGTCTTCACCAAGGGTGCAAAGTTGTAGGCAGTATCCCATGTCAGGTATGCTGGCACCTTCACCTGTGCATCACATTCCACAATGTACCTCTGGAATGGGATGTCTTCTTCCCGCATTTTCTGCAACCCTTCTAGCACATGCCTATAGGCCTCAAAATAGGCAGTTGTCTCTACCATGAGGAAAGAGTCTGAGGGTTCAAACTCTCCCACCAGTGGCTGGCTGTCTGCATCAAAAGACAGCTCCACAATCCCATTGGCAAGTTCTGCAGCATTACGATTAGAAACGGTGGCAAAAAGGAATGTTTCAAAGTGATCTTGGGACATGCAGACAAGGGATCCATACAGCAATCGTTTAGAATTCTGCCAATGTACAAACCTCAGTGGTTTTGTGTCAAACTGGACCTTGTAAGCAATTCCAGTTGGTGTACAAGACGGGGCAATAATCCGTGCATCAAAGTAGATCCTGACGTCATCAAATTTTCTCTTTCTTAAATTTCTGTCCTGGAGGTTCTGCAAAACCTCCATGATACCTTCCCTTAACGGCCTTACAAAGTCTTCTCTCAAAAGTCGGAAGTGGGTGTCAAGATAAATACTGGTGCTTTCATATTTTCCAGAAACAAAATTGGGACGTAGAAAAGGTTTCTCATTACCGTGGATCTCATCGTATGTTGGACAAATGCTCATGAAACGATAGCTTCCTGCTTGCCCATCTTGAGGCTGCATAAATGTACAATTATCAGCCCTCAGGGTGCCTTCACGTCTCTTCTCCTGCAGATGCTGCATGAGCATCTGGACTTGATTGAGATTCTTCTCTGTCTCTTCTGTGATGTCCACACCAAAACCTCTCAGGGCATCGATGGATGCTGTCAAGACTGTCAAGAGGAGGGAGACTTTCTGCACAGAGCTGGCTGGGAAAGTACTTATCAGGTGCTGAAGAAGTAAAATGATGTTGCTGATATGCTCAGGGTACTCATAGCGTACAGCAGGAACTACTTCTGTTACCATGTCAGACACATACTGTGGCAGACAGACCCTGAGAAAGTTGGACTCCTTCACAACCCCAAGAATGTGTTGGACCCTCTGTCTATCCAATTGGGAACTGCACGCTTTCCGAAGCACCTGGCAAATGAGCTGAACGAAACTGCGGTTCATGGTTGTTTGGGAAAGAAGTTCCTTCAACCCTGAACTGGAAGCAAGTGTGTTGACAACTTCTGAGGGGTCTTTCTCAAGGAGACTTTCAAGGAATTTATAGCCAATCCTTCTGGCTTGCCGAGGCTGCTCACTGCGGTGGGCACCACCTGGGGTAGCACTCCTCAGCCCTCTCCCTCTAGCTCCTCCCTGAGCTTGTCCACCTTGATACCTCCTTCCCCTGCCTCCATTTTCTTGCTCATTCTGGGGTCCTCTGGTCCTCTCACGGGCTTGTCCAAGCTGACACCTTCTTCCTCTAAATGCATTTTCTTGCTCATTCCAGGGTCCTCTGCCCCTGTCATGTGTTTGTCCACCTTGATACCTCACTCTCCTTCCCTCATTCTCCTGTTTTCTCCAGAATCCTGTGGCTTCACTGTTGGGCTGTTCACCTTGGATTCTTGGATTCTTACTTGATTGAGGAACCTTTGAAGTCCAACCACAAAACCCCTCTCCTCTTTGCCGATGTGGAAGGGTATAATTATTGTCTTGGAAATTTTCCCCTAACTTAGGTGCCTGGCCTGGCACATTATTTGTTCTGTTTCTGCCTCTTCCTGTAAAGCCAGTGTCCAAACGAAGCACACGTCCTTTAAAAAAGCAGGAAAAATGACACTCCTTAATTATAAATCAACCAAATTAACATGCTTCCCAACATAGACAAATGAGTATATTGACCTGACAGTCAGCATATTTTGAACATTTGACATCAAATTAAAAATTATTACATTTGCACATAGATTTTCAAATTAGTGTCTCATTTGTACCCTTCTATCCAACTGCTAAAGAGAGTGCTGTGCTTAGAGTTCACTTGAGCTACGAAGACACCAAAAAAGAAAACCTCTTTCCACAGAACTGAAAGCAGAAGTAAGAAGGTGAAAGTTTAAGTTTTCTGCACAGGACAGCGTTTCCTGGGGAGTTAATCATCAGTGAAATAATGATAAGAGGACGCCACAACTGACTTGAACTGTACATAGCACGCACAAAACATGGAGTGTTTACTGAAAGTCCAGCCTTTCGGAGAAGAAGGAAGAGCAGCCCACGGGGCTTTTATCAGACTCCCCACAGAACGTTTAGGGAAAAATTGACTGTTAGCAGGAACAAACAGGAAGAGCCTGCTGCGACACATCGCCGCATCATGGCCCCAAACAGACTCCAAGGGCAAATAAGGAAGTGCTGAAACCCAGCCTTGAGAGAAAACTTCGCTGTACACAGGTAGGGGAGTAGCGGATCCCCCTGTACCAGCACCACACCCAGCCCTCCTGCCCTGCATTCCCCGGGGGACCCTCACCTCTCGCTCCACCTCGGAATTGTAGGGAGTGGGGCTCCTGCCCAGGACCCTCCATGGCCCGGCCGGGGACCGCTCCGGCTCTGTTCCAGCTCTCCGGGGCGAGGGCAGCGCTGGGCGCTGGGACCGCGGCGCTCCTGCGGCCAAACACGGGAGATGCTGCGCCGCGTCTGCCCCGAGACCCAGCAGAACTTCCCTTTCCAATTCCCCCCAAAGTTTCGCTTTCCAGTTCCCCGCAAGTCCCGCCCGGTGGGCAGACCCCCCACTCCTGTCAGCGGCGGTCAGCGCGCCCGAAACGAAGCTTCTCCTTCTCTCTCCGGCTCCCGCGGCAAGGGGAAGCGAAGAGAAGGGGAAGCGAAGCACAGTGAAATTGCAAAGTATGGGAAAACACCGCACGGCCACCTGTCCAGCCCCGGCAGGACTGCTTTCGGTTTCCTTTCCCGGCACTGCGGGGCGGAGGCAGCCGAGGCTCTGCCCACCCGGCCCGGCCCGGCCCCCAGCCCGGCCCCCGGCCCGGCCCAGCGCACGCGTGGCCCGCGGGGTTCCGGTTCGCAGCCATGGCCACGCTGGAGAGCCTGGGCCTGGTGGGCACCATCGCCGAGGGGGACGTGGTGCCCGTGGACTCCGAATCCGGCGACTCCGAGGATGAGGAGGTGGGGCCGGGCGGGCGGGAGGCGCGGGCCGGGCCGGTGCGGCGGGGCCGGGCCGCGGTCCGTGCTCACGGCTGTTCCCGCAGGAGCTGCCCCGGGCGCCGGGCCCCAGGCGGCGGGGACCCTCCCGCGGGGACTTCAGCGCCGACTTCGTGTTCGGGGAGGCGGAGGCCGGCGGGGAGGATGCCTGGACGGCGGCGCTGCGGCAGCTCCGCGGCAAGGTGAGGCCTGAGGCCGGGATGGAGCTGCGGTACCAGAGGCAACAGCTCCCACTGCTCTCCTGGGCTCCTCTTACAGCTCTCCTGTTGTGATTTTCTGCCTAGAAAGCAGCAACGACGTTGGATGAGAAAATTGAGAAAGTGAGACAGAAAAGGAAGCTCCAGGTCAGGATCTTTCTCATTGCTGAAATATTGGTATGTGTGTGGCCATTCCCTGAGCCACGGTGCTCTGGCTGCTGCTCATCGGCTCGGTTTGCTGCCACATGGGATGTGCTGCTGAATGGATGGTTTTGCAGAATTATTAGTGATTAAAGTTATGCAAAACCGTGGATTTGTGAATGGGGTCATGATAGCAAACACAGACTCACAAAGGATTGAAGTTTATTTTTCATCCTTTCTTTTTAAAACATTTTTGTCATTTTTATTTTTTTTTTAGGAAAGGGAAGCTAAACAAGCCAAAGTAAAGGTTGAGGATGCAGAGGCTGAAGATGATCAAATCAAAAAGGAGCATGAGGATTGCAGTAGGGATGAAGAAGATGTGGAGTCTGAATATTCACTAGATGATGAAAGTATCTTCACAACAGCAGGTATCAGCAGTACACACTGAGATGGCCAAGAGTCTGACACACAGTTGGCTCACTGGAGAAAAGTGTGAAGTGAAGCCTTGCTGGGAGTGGGCAAGGAGCACCTTTAATTTTTTTTTTTTTTTTTTGCCTTCTGCAACATTCCTTCTGATTTTAATCAAGTTTATTTTGAATGGTAGCCATAATTGACCTCATCCCCGAACAAGGATGTTTATTGGGCAAGTTTACTCCATTACATGCCTCTACTGGTTTCTGAGGCTTCTCCCTCAATAGCTGAATTGAGAGCAAAAAGTATGAGGTTACAAGGTGAAGCTAGTTCATCTTGTTATGGATTTAGCTGTGCTTCCTAATTCCTGTCACACTTATCTTTCTCTGCAGATAAGGTCAAAGTGAAGGAAAAGAAGAGATCAAAAAAGGGAGAAGTGGTAAGTGTTAAAAACTAGTTTAATTCCTCCAGTATTTCTTACTGAGGAATTTGCTTTGGTTTACAAATCATAGCTCAGAAACCAGCCCAGAGCCCTTTGATAATGTTGTGTTGCTGCATGTGTTGTTCCAGTTTTGTTGTTGTTCCTGTTTCTAGGAAGCAGAGAGCTTTTTTGAAGATGCCTCTCAATATGATGATAACTTGTCATTCCAGGACATGAATCTTTCACGACCTTTGCTGAAGGTATTTACCTAGCTGGTTTTTTACATGTTACTCTGAAGAATGTTGTACAGCCTCCCTGCCACCAATTAGAGCTGTCAAATTTCTCATTACTTTGCAACCTCTCTGACAAGGAAATAATTTGGGAGATAGTGTGATAGTCCTTTAGAAGCTGTTATTATACATTAATGGAACTGTTCTTTGATGGTGTCAATCAAAGATTGAATGTGTTAACACCATCTTGAGCAAGACTTGTCACAGCATGGTTGAAGGTCGTCTTGTCCAACCTCTACTCAAGAAGGGCCACCTAGAGTTCTTGCCTAGGAATGTGTCCAGATGGCTTTGAATATCTCCAGGGCTGGAGCCTGCAACCTCTGTGGGCCCCTTGTGCTGCTGCTTGGTCACCCTTGAGGTGAAAAAGTGGTTCGTGGTATTTAGAGGGAACTAAACACATATATCACCATGTTTCAGTCTGTGCCCATTGCATCTTTCTCTGGGCACCACTGAACAGAGCCTGGCTCCATCCACTTTCCACCCTCCCATCAGATATTTATTGACATTGACAGATTTCCCCTGAGCCTTCTCCAGGCTGAGGAGTCACAGCTCTATCAGCCTTTCCCCAGATGTGAGGGGCTCCCAGGCCCTTCATAATCTTCATAGCCTGTTGCTTGTCTCTCTGCAGTGTGTCTGTGTGTCTTGTAGTGATGAGCCCAGCTCTGGGCACAGCACTCCAGGTGTGGCCATGCTAGAGACAGAGTTTAATTGCTCTCCCTCCTTTCTAGGCAATCACAGCTCTTGGCTTCAAGCAACCAACCCCAATTCAGAAGGCTTGTATCCCAGTGGGTCTTCTGGGAAAGGATATTTGTGCTTGTGCTGCCACTGGGACAGGTAGGGAGTCGAGCAGGGCACTAGAAACAGAGAATCAGCTATTAACAATAATTGGTAACCCTTCTTAATATTTTTTTGTTTTTCAGGTAAAACAGCTGCCTTCATCTTGCCTGTCCTTGAGCGCCTGATTTACAAACCTCGTCAGGCTCCCATAACACGTGTGCTGGTTCTGGTGCCCACACGAGAGCTGGGTATTCAGGTGCACTCTGTCACAAAACAGCTGGCACAGTTCAGCAGTGTCACAACTTGTCTGGCAGTAGGTGAGTTCAGTCATTTATGTGAACTGTAAACCACTATACAGAAAAAGGCTCATTGTAAACCACTATGCAGAACTGGGAATTCTGTGTGTAAAACTGGAGGCTGTGTGGTTATTATGCTTCTAGTAGATACATTGCAGTTTAAAGTCTTGCTTTCCAAGGTTGTGATGTACTTGTTTAGCTGTTTCTGAGAAAGAAAATATGGGGTCATTTCTATTTTTGAATGTGGTTTTATCTGAGGTGCTTCCTCTTCTCAGGCAGTTTGCATCCCTGTACTTTGCTGCATTGTGCTCTGGGGGTCAGCAGTCTCTATTCCCTCTCTTTCAGGTGGCCTGGATGTGAAGACTCAGGAAGCTGCTCTGCGCTCAGGGCCAGACATTCTTATTGCCACTCCTGGGCGACTGATTGATCATCTCCACAACTGTCCTTCTTTCCACCTGAGCAGTGTTGAGGTGCTGATTTTGGATGAAGCAGACAGGTAGGGTAAGCAGGACAGCAATGAAAAACATGGCAGGTTTTTGCTTTCATTTCTCCAGGTTATCAGGCTGTCCTTCTTGTCCTGCCTTATGTAATGTTTCTTGGCCAGGCCCAAGTGAAGCTGCCTTACCTTGCTCTTTTTCTCCTGTGTAGGATGCTGGATGAATACTTTGAGGAACAGATGAAGGAAATAATCAGGTTGTGTTCCCACCACCGTCAGACAATGCTTTTCTCTGCCACAATGACGGAGGAGGTAAGACAAGCTGCCGAGAAACATACCCAGGCAGGAAGTTGAATGGGAATTTTTCAGGTCTTTTACCAGAAATCATGTGGACTATTTTTTCTTAACCTGTTTTTGTAGGTGAAAGATTTGGCTTCCGTTTCCCTGAAAAATCCCGTCCGAATTTTCGTGAACAGCAACACAGATGTTGCGCCTTTCCTGCGGCAGGAATTTATCCGGATCAGACCCAACCGGGAGGGGGACCGGGAGGCCATTGTAACAGGTCAGTGATGAGCCAAGGCAGGCTGGAATCAGTGAGTGACTGTGGAGCAGCCTTCTGAGAGGACTTTCTTTTAGCTCTGCTGACACGAACGTTCCAGGACCACGTGATGCTTTTCACCCAGACCAAGAAGCAAGCTCACCGCATGCACATCCTGCTGGGACTGATGGGGCTGCGCGTTGGGGAGCTGCATGGGAACCTCTCTCAGACACAGCGGCTGGAATCACTCAGGTATTAGCAGGCTTAGTTAGCAAGCCTAGGCTAAAAAGAAGTTCCAAGTTGGAAGTTTTAGGGTGGAAGTAGATGGATACATTCATTGCTAATGTATTTGCTTTCTCTGCTCAGGCGCTTTAAGGATGAGCAGATTGATATCCTGGTAGCTACAGATGTGGCTGCACGTGGACTCGATATTGAAGGTGTTAAAACAGTGAGTATATGAAATGCTGAGCTTTTTAATGAGGCATTTCATGTTGATTTCCTACTAACACCGTTTCTGTTACAGGTAATCAATTTCACCATGCCCAACACCATCAAACACTATGTGCACCGTGTGGGTCGGACAGCCAGGGCAGGCAAGGCTGGTCGTTCCGTTTCACTGGTGGGCGAGGAAGAGCGCAAGATGCTGAAGGAGATTGTCAAAACTGCTAAAACACCAGTGAAAGCCAGAATCCTCCCCCAAGGTATGTAGTACTTTTATACTGAGGTAAAAAGCTGCAAGAGTACACAGGGAATATCGTGGTACACAGGGACACTAGAGGTGCTGAAAAACAAGCTGGACTTCACATGAGCTGCCTCTGGTGTTCATATGGTGTTGTTTTCAGATGTCATACTGAAATTTCGGGAGAAGATTGAGAATCTAGAGAAAGATATCTATGCAGTTCTCTGCTTGGAGCGTGAGGAACGTGAGATGCAACAGTCAGAGGCCCAGGTAAGCAATTTTTTTAGTATCTGGTGTGATATAGTCCATTATGAGGTTACCCTAAGTGTACTTAAACTGCCTATTTTAGAAAGGGAAGAGAGGAGTAATTTTTAGCTATCATGAGCTCACATCTTGCATGAATTATCACAGATCAACAAGGCAAAGAAGCAGCTGGAGACAGGCAAAAAAGAGACTGGGACTGAGAGTTTGGAGCGGAGCTGGTTCCAGACCCGTGAGGAGAGGAAGAAAGAGAAATGTGAGTCATGACACTGTGACCTTTTAAAATTCTATAGCCACAGCTGGCCTCTGCTTTCTGCTTTAAGAGGTTCTTTATTCTGGTTTTCTTTCTCTTTCCAGTGGCTAAAGCCCTGCAGGAATTTGACCTAGCATTACGAGGGAAAAAGAAAAGGAAGAAATTTGTTCAGGACACACAGAAAAAAGGCCAAATGACAGTGAGTTGATTTGTCAACAAGTGGGACCCTGGCTAGACTATCATAGTTCTCCCTTAGCAAAGCTTCACATCACCAAAACTTGTGTTTTAACACCTTTCAGCCAGAGGAAAGGTCGCAGTTTGAGATCTTGAAATCTCAAATGTATGCTGAGCGGCTGGCAAAGAGGAATCGCCGAGCAAAGAGAGCCAGAGCCTTGCCAGAAGAGGAAGCAGCAGCAGCACCAGCAGGTAGAGACTTTTGTGTTACAGCTAACTTCATTTTTATGTCACTTTTCTAGAAATAGGTAAATTAATCTAGTTTGTATAGAGATCTTTGAAGGAATGGCCACAAGTGCTGGCCCAGGGTCCATGTTTGCAGTCATTTGCCTCCTGCTTAGGCTAATTGTTGTGTTCAAGAGTACTGTGATGATGCAGTGTTCTGATTGTTATTTGTTAGGTCCCAAGAAGAAGAAAAAAGTGTCTGTGTTTGATGAAGAGCTGACCAACACAAGCAGGAAGGCTCTGAAGCAGTACCGTGCTGGGTAAGGTCTTAGGTCTACATTAGTGTAGCTGCAGTAATGAGAATTTGTTTGCATCTCTGTACTTCCTCGGGGATACTCTGGTATTGGGGGAAGAGGTTCTGAAATTTGGGGCAGGCTTCTTTTGGGAAGTACCTGTCCTGCTGATATAATTCTGTGACATGGCTGACCTCTCCTCCCTCCCCTCTCTCTCTGAAGCCCATCATTTGAAGATCGAAAACGCTTGGGTATCGCCCAGCGCAGGAAAGGAGGGACCTTCAAATCCAAGTCCAGGTATAGTTCCCTTTACTTTCTTGTTCAAGTCTTGGGGCTTTTTCCTTGCTTTCTTCTTCTTCTTGTTGTCATTGCTAAAAGGTGTGTTGGTTCTGCAGTACCCTCTTATTGCAGGTCTGATGCTGGGGGTAATCAAAGATAGGGCCTTTAATAACACGTTTCCTAGGCTTCTATTTGGGAGACCATTATGCCTAGAAAATGCTCAGTGCTGCTCCTCATCTGTCATTGAGAGTTTGACTGATGGAGTAATATAATTTCTATTGTCTTCTCTTGCAGGTATAAAAGAAAGTAAAGTAAGAACTGTTACCAAATGGGTAATTTCAGACACACTGTACAGGCCCTCAATTTTGTAGTACTGCAAGGAGACAACCTCAGTAAAATGGAAGTTTTTCTTCAAGTGGAATAACTGTGGGATGTTTGTCAATTACCTGGTTGAAGACTGTGAAATCATCTGTAGCAACCCATGAAATAAAGGATTATTTTTCTTGTAAAATGTTGATGTTTTTATGGATGGCTAGAACAACTGAGAGCTGGAATATGCTACATATTTCATGTACATAATAACTTTAAGGCAAAAACTGAACAAAGTTTTGCTCATACACTTCTGAGATCTCAAATAATTAAGAGCTGGAAAAATATTCTTTTGGTTTAGAACCCATTTCTATAATAGGAATAAAAGTTTTTCAAACTACCTGTCACAAAGATGTTTCTTTAATTTTTTACCATCTCCACTCTCAAAATCTGTTCTTTTTCCATCAGCCACGTTAAACTTCATTGCTATACTTTAATTCCTGTAAGGAACACAGACCACCTGTTAATTTCTGTCTACACAAATTAAGCTTTTTTTCTTCACACTCCTGACACACACAAACAGACCAGCACAACAGTGACTCCTAGTACTAGGTTTTCCATCTTTATTATAAAGGTCAAACATCACCAACAGCAGATATAAAATATACATAGGAAAGGTATGACAGATGGTACTGCTCAGTGTATCCCCTTCCTTGGTCTTCTCCCATTTCAGAGGTACATCACAGAACTCTCACGGCCTTGGGGGACGCATGCCAGGTGGAGGGGGTCCTGGGAATAAAGGAAAGAGTTGAAGAGAAAAGAAGCAGCAACACTAAACAAAAAAAAAAAAAAAAAAACAAAAACAAACATTTCCCCATGTTCAAAGTAGCCACAGAACCCCTTCTGGCACCAAAGCACTTTGACATCTAGCAGAGCTAGGGAGATACTGGAATGCATCACCCTTCAAACATTTTATTACAGCTCCTCAGAGCCCCATGGCAGTTGGGATAGTCTGTGCTCACCTCTCATCCCTGGGGGTGGTGGTCTCATGCCTGGGGGGGGCATTCCCATGGGAGCCCCTCGGCCAGGTGGCATTCCCATGGGGGGGCCCATTGGTGGTCTCATGCCTGGAGGAGGCCCCATCATTCCTTAAGCCAGAGAAAACACAAGCATGAATATTCAAGGCACTGGCTGGGTATCAGGATATTCTACAATACCAGATTTTCATCAGAAAAATGTTATTACCAATTTTGCAACAAAACATGAGCTCTACAGAGTAATTCCTACCTGGAGGAGGGGCTCCTCTGCTCATGGGTGGGGGAGGACCCCCACGCCCTGGTGTGTACTGAGTTGGGGCTCCTGCTATGCTGGCAGTGGCTGCTGCAGCAGCAGCTGCAACTGTTCCACGACCCTGGGGTGTCATCACCTATAGACAAAACAAACAGACTCAGAAAAAATAGCACCTGCTTTATCATAATAACTAAAAAATCATATTGAAATTCCCCTTCAGAAATTACACCAGTCTTCTCTTAACTTACCAAAGAACACTACAAACTGTAATACAATTCAATGGATACCACTTGAATTATGTGTGAAAAGCTACACTTCTCAACCCTGTTTTGTCATACAGGACAATACCTAGGGAGATCTAGTACCAAAAAAAGCCTCACTAGGCTCAAACTTTGTGGTAATAAACTAGGATTACAGTTCTTCCACTACACCAATTTCTTGCATCACACTGGTACCAAAAAATGAAAGCCACATGGGTCATAGTATCTCACCTGTTGGGACGGTCCTCCCACTCCTCTGACAGGGCCAGCTAATCCTGCTGGAGCTTGTGGCATGGGAGTACCAGCTGGAACTCCCCTCCCTGCTGCTCTGCCAACACCAGGTCCTCCAGCAGCTCCAGCAAGGGGCACCCGGGCAATTCCAGTCTGAAAACACAGCCCCCAAAAAGAAAGATTTATCAGAAATCCTCAGAGCCTACAGATGCCCACAGCCTTCCTTTGTCCAATGAAATGTCCCAGCCCACAAAGGAATTAGAGCTTCCTGCAGAGAAGTTTGTTGGACCTAGTTACAACAGCATCAGTAAGATCTGTAACAATAGCATCACTCCCTTGCAAAGAAACAAATTCATCAGATTTCCCTTGTTTTTTCTTTAGTTCTCTGCTTATTCTTACATCTTTTGGAGGTGGTCCTTCAACTGTCATGGACACCAGGTTTTCTCCTCGCAGCAACACAAGGCCAAGGACTCGTTTCTCTTCCCGCTCTGGCTGTTTTGAATTTTTAGGTCTGGGGAGAAAAAAAAATTGCAAAACAGAAGAAAAAACAGAATGAATGAATGCTGCTCTTTGAGGTTTCAACCGAATATATGACTAGGCTGCTTCTCCAGAGATGAGCATATTTTTTTATGCCACAAACTAAGTACAAAGAGAAATCTTAACTGCTACAAACGGCATCATATATGTTGGTTATTAGGAGAACCGAAACAAAGGGTCCGATAAGCTTTGGCAGTTTGGCGATTTGACAAAAGAGACTAAACCCATGAGTGTTTTTGCAGGATCCGGCAGCACTCGCTGCCCCAGCGCTGTCCCGGCTCTCGCCCCGAGGCCCCCCCGATGAGGGCCGGGCTGGGGGCCCCCCAGCGCTCACTTGATCTTGCGGAACTCGTCGCAGTCGCAGAGAATGAGGTTCATGTGCTTATCGAAGGCCTTGAACGTGCCGATGAAGACGCGCCCGTCCTGCAGGATGCACCGCATGCGGTAGTCGATGTGCTGCAGCATCTTGCTGCTCTTCCCCACCGTCTGCAAGAGAGCGCCGCGTCACCTGCGGCCCGGCCCGGCCCGGAGCTCGCTGCACCGCTAGCTCGCTGCACCGGCGGCCCCCCGCCCCGCGGGCCCGCCCGGCTCACCATGGTTGCGGCTTTCCGTGCTCCCCCCGCCGCCGCTGCTCCTGCCGCTCCCGCCGCGCTCCCTCGCTCCGCGCTCCCCGCCCGCCCCGGCGGAAGCTCCTACGTGCGGTCGCCGCGACTTCCGCCCGCGCTGCGCGGGCCCCGCCCGTTCCGGCGCGCCGCGGCCGCGCTTCCCGGGGCAGGGCGCGCCCGGGGGCGGGGGCTGCGCAGAGCTCCGCGGCCCCGCGCTCGCTGCCGGGGCGGAGGGAGCCGAGCGCGGCCGCCGCAGAGCCCCGCGCCAGCCCGAGCGGCTGCCCTGCATGAGCTCCCGCACGCCCGGCCCCTGGCGCTCGCAGCCGCTCCCGGAGGCGGGGCACCGTGGGCACGGGGAACTGACGTGAGCCCCGCCGCGGCGGCCCCGGAGGCGAGGAGGGGCGCGGGGACGAGGGACGCTCGGTTAGCGGCATTGACCCGGCTGCGCAGGCGGTGCGCTGGGGCGGCGGGTCGGGTCGGGCCGGGTCTCCATGGTCCCCGCGGTCTCCATGGCAGCGCGGCGGGCGCATGACGCGCCCAGGGGCGGTGCCAGCGCCGGCAGCGCCTCGGCGGGGCCGCGGTGGGGCCGCGGTGGGGCCGCGGTGGGGCCGGGGGAGCGCGGGCGGGCCAGGTCGTGGGTAGGGATAGGGACAGGGATAGGGACAGGAACAGGGAGCGCAGCCGTCGGCGGAGCGCCTCGGGTCTGCCGCCTCCCCGGGCGCGCTGCGGCGCCGCGCCCACCCTGCCCGCGGCCCTCACTCCGGCCTGGCTCCTCCGCCCGGCCCGGCACGGCACGGCTCGGCCGCCGCAGCAGCTCCCGTAGGTCCCGTTGTGCCCGGCGCGCTGCCCCCGGAGACACCGAGAGGGGCCAGGCCAGTGCTCCCTCGGGAGCCGAGGCACAGCGCGGACAGGACTTAGCAGAAAAATTCTTGTTTAATTCCTTTAACTGGGTTTTGGGCCAAGCTTCAGGGGTTGACGCCTAGCTGGCGGCTTTGAAGTCACTTGACTGATTGAAAATAATAAAGCAGTTCTCTTTTTGCTCGTTGCTATCAGTTTCTGTCTTTGCCAAGAGACGGTCTC
The DNA here is from genome assembly GCF_027887145.1 of Ammospiza caudacuta. Taxonomy (NCBI): domain Eukaryota; kingdom Metazoa; phylum Chordata; class Aves; order Passeriformes; family Passerellidae; genus Ammospiza; species Ammospiza caudacuta. The sequence goes on from NC_080607.1 coordinate 11,607,831, forward strand.
TGCCGTGTTGTGTTGAAATGTGCATTTCCAGGGCCCATAGGCATAGTGATTTACCGCCGAAGTGCAGCCACGGAAGGCATTTGGAGCAATGTGGGATTCCAGAGGCAGGGAATCTGAGCCATTTGCTTCTCTGGTTTATCTAGACAGGGATGTTTCTCATTGCTTAGTGTGTGAGGTAGCATAGGAAACTGCATAGTCTTCAGGCTGGACTCTGCTATCTCCTACCCTTTCATGCTGCTTGGCCAAGGAATGGCTTCTCTGCCCACCTGTCCCATTAGTCCCTGTGCCAACATCACTTCCCACTTTAGCTTGGCCGGTTGGTACCATCTGGGGGCTTGCTGAGGACTGCCGAGGGTGTTTTGTTGCATCTACAGGTTTCAGAAGCTGCAGCAATTTGCTTGTTGACTGGGGGATTCTACCAGGCAGCTTTTCTTTTTCAGGGAATGTTCTTTCATCCTCCTCATTTTCATTCTGTGTGCAGCACGCTTTGTTCTCTATCTGTAATGAAAAGAAGATTGAGTTTGTGAATAGGGAAATTCTGCTTAAAATACTGTAGTTGTTTTAGCTTGCAGCTTCTCAGAAGTCTTTTGAATAGTGTGTTTTTAGTGGCTCTGCTGATTTTTCCTTGCCCTGCAGCTACCCCTGCACCACTGCTTTACATGACAGATCTCACTCTGCAGAAGCAGACTGAATTAATTTTTGATGGATTTCAGCTTGGCTTCTGTCTCTCTGTACAAACTGTGAGGAATTGTTTACATGCTGTTGAGAAGAATGTGCTGTGAGAGCATGCACAAAAGTGATGGTAAACACAATGACGCAACATCGTGGTCTGTACCTCTTCACAAGAGCTTCTCAACAATTTTATCAGCTCTATCACTGTTGCACTGCAAAATATCCATTGTAAAACCAAACATCTTGACACCCCTCTTGTCTGCAGGTGCACAGTGAGATCTTTTCAAAGCATGCTTTTGGCAGGCAGCCTCACGTTAAGAGGCTGACCTGAGGTACCCTTTGTATTTATGATCCAGTCATGCTCTTCTGGGAAGCTGCTCCTGCTGAACTATTGATCTGTGTTGGTCTTTCAAAGCATTGTTTGACCAAGACTGTTCTAAAAAGTTTCCTGCTTTTTTAAATTTTTAATTCCTGCTTCTCTGGGTTCTCCTTAGCCAAGTCACCTTGGTGTTCAAATCTCTGCCTTGGTAGAGATGCCTGTGGTGTCAGCTCTGTGGTGGTGCTGTGCAAAAAAAAATACCTTAAAGATATTTCTCAGAGTCTTGAAGCTCTGTTTCTTTCACTGTGTGTTTGCTGTGCCTTGAATACTGATTGGAATAGGGAGCATGGTTGCCAGTCATGAGTGGGTGCTCATTTATGGAAGGAATTTGGGGCAGAAATAAGTGTTAAATATCATAGTGAGTTACTTTGAATTTGTATGAAGCTGAGAGCTTTTTTTTTGGAGATACCAAGGTAGTGCCATACAACTTGGTTGGTCCCTGGTTTTGGTGGTGAGGATATCAGGGGAGCTGCAGGTAGAGTGCATGACCTCTAGGTGCTGTGTGCCTCTGCAGTACTTTTTTGGCATGAAACAGGACATTTATATGGTTATTAAGAACGTGATTTAGTGGTGGACTTGGCAATGTTATGTTTCTGGTTGGACTTCATGACCTAAAGGGTATTTTCCAACCTAAATGTTCTATAATTTCTGCAGGATTTCCCCTCGTATCAGCATTTCTGTTTTAATGGGCACTTCCCTATCTGAATGAGGCATGTTCTTTGAGTGGGAAAAGAAAAGTTAGAGATTTGTGAAGGCTTCTACCTCTAGTAATCTGGACATTTTTGTTTTGGCATATAAATTGCTGTATTTCCTTGTACTTTTCAGTAGCAACTTGTCACTTGCAATCCAGATGAAAGACTGTGACTGTACTGCAAGAGACTGAAGGGAAAAGTGGTAATTAGATGCTAATTACTCATGCATAATTACTCATGGGTAAATTAGTTTAAAAAGTTACAAATTCAGTTCTTAATACTCAGGGACTAATCTTTGAGCCTTGTCTCTACACTGTGTATTTGTTGTGTCTTGAACATTGAATAGATTTAGATGTTTTTTGGTTGTGACTGGCTCGCTCGTGGGAGAGGTAATTACCTGTTCAGTTATTACAGATGGGTACTGGGGATGTTGAGTGTGTGATTTCTGCACAGGACTGATGTTTCTCAGGCTTTCAGTTTAGGTCATCATAGCCTTTAATTGCTGGAGAACAGTGATTGGAAATCACACAGCATTTGGGAACTTCCTGTTTCTAGATTTAATACATGGAAACCCTGCAGGTCGAGGGGTGTCATACAAATTGGGCTCTTTGGGGAGTACTGGTTGCATACTGGAAATTGCCCTGATTTGGTGCCCTGAGTCTGCTGCTTTTCCAAGGTCAGCCAATGTGTGCTGCTTATCTGGAAGGATGGAGATGTTATTTTGAACCTAACTTGACTGGCACTTTTCTGAATGAGATGTGTTTAGTCTTACAGTCATTTAATGAGTTTTAAGAAAATACAAGCCACTCTTGGGATTGGTGCTCAAACAGAAAGAGAAGGCTAGGAATACTGACTTGTAGCCATCTCTGTGAATTGAGTTTGGCTTTCCAGAATATAATGAAATTCTGAATCTGGCTTTCCAGATACTTCCCAAGTGGTGGGGGGTGGTAGAGTGAACCAAGTCTGGCTGTCATAGGAGTGCAGGAGGTCACATAGTCCAATTTTTTGGGCACAAACCACTGTGTCTGACAGCTGACTGGGACCAAACCCTGAACACATCAAGTTTATGCTCTGAAAGGCAGATAAAGGAGTGAAAGGTACACCTCCGGAGCAAATGCTGAGTTACCTTATTTTCTGCGATGGATGCTCATGTTTTGGATTTATGATGTTACAGGAAGGGAATAGGATAAAGCTAGCTTTGCCAAAGAGCCTGTTTGGGCATCCTGAGTGGATCAAGTTGTCTGAGAAATTTGTATGGGGCATGAGTAAACATGAGCCCATGGGAGGGAGGCTACCTGGGCAGTCTGTTCCTACTCTCACCTACAGCTGAGCCTAGGGAGCTGCTGCTTCAGTAATCCTGCACCCTGAGCTGCCAGTACAGACAGTGGGTGGCAGATGGGGCTTTGCTGATCAGTGACCCTCCTTCTTGGGAGTGCCCCAACAAGCTCTCAGAAGTATTTCTCAGGTGATGAAGCTGAGCATGCAATTTCACAACATGCTGTTTGTGTGAGGCCTTGATCTCTGCTAATACTGGGTGCTTTGTCCCTGTCAGGCCCAGGAAACCATAAGGCTGAGCTTAGTTGTTTCAAAGCTTGGTGTTAGATGCAGTGTAGCAAGTAAAATAGTTTTCAGAGAAGATGCTCACTGTCCTTTCTCTTAACAGGTGTGGAGGTGTATGCTGTTGTAAGGGCACCTGAAGGAGTCTGGAGCAATGCCACCACCTTCAGACATTGTGAAAGTGGCTGTTGAGTGGCCAGGTGCCAATGCCCAGCTGCTGGAAATAGATCAGGTGAGACCTGGTAACCAGATGGGGGAGGAAAGGCACCGCAGCGTTGATACTGGAATGTGGGAAGCATAGAAATGGGCAGTATTCCTTTCTGGTTGAGAGGAACACGGCTTCTGAGGACTGTCTTTCTGTTCTAGAAAAGGCCTCTTGCATCCATCATCAAGGAGGTCTGTGATGGGTGAGTAGTTCTCTGGGAATCCTTGTGGAGAAAGTCTGTCCTGCTGACAAATCTTGCTGGGTTACTGTGGAAGTCTGCTACTTGTTAATGTGCTGCTAGCACAGTCCATGCTGCCTGCTGCTGGTTTTGGCCACAGAAAGGGCTGGGGTTTGAATTGTGAAGAAAAGGATCTCCTGGCAAATGAGGGCCTTCCATTTTTATTCCAATTCTTAGTGTGTGCATTTGTATGCCTTAGGGTCAGTTTCTCTGAGGATTGGCCCATCCTGCTGTTCTTGAAGTGTAGGCCTGTTCAGGTGTTCCTCAGAGTTGATTTAGAGTAGGCTGAAGTCCCACATTGTCCTCAAGAGGAATTTTCCCTCCTCTTTGGGAGACCTAATTTCCCCTGCTAAAGCTTTGCTTGAAAGTTCTTTTTGCAACTTCCTGGGATCAAGCTCCATTTCCTAATGGACAGCTAGAAGAAAGAGGACAAAGATGCTTAATGTACCCTTCTTCCTCTGCCAGGTGGTCACTGCCAAACCCTGAGTACTACACGCTGCGTTATGCTGATGGTCCTCAGCTGTACATCACAGAGCAGGTCAGTGTGAGAGGCAGCAGTTTGTGATAACCCTGGGGGAGAGTCCAAAATGTCTTGGAACAAGTCATGGAACAATACTGCACTAATCCTTGAGGAGCAGCATCTCTGCTCTCAGGGAGATTCAGACTCAAATGGTGCCATTCAACAGAGGAGCTTTGCACTGCTCCCTTTGCATGCCTGGGTGTGGGGACTCAGGCACTCAAATTCAGTACCCTCAGTGGGGTTGTGTGGCATAGAAGCCCCTTTACTGTGCATACAGATGTGCACTGTGGATCCAGCTGGGTTATTTTCCCCCACTTTTCCACAGTTTAAGTTTGGGTTTTCTTTCCAGACTCGCTGTGACATCAAGAACGGAACCATCCTCCAGCTGGCAGTGTCCCCGGTAAATGCTTCCTCACCTCCCTTTTTCTCAGTAACTCTCCATGGGAGGCAGGCTGTTTCTTACCTCTTGGCTTTTCTTTCTCCTTCTCCCCAAATTTCAGGGTGGGTACCTTTGTTGTGGGCCCTTCCACGCAGTGAGACACACACTTTTTGTTTTCCCTCCTGCCTGTGGTGTGTGTCTTTCCTTTGGATGCTCTGCCCTTTTATAGGACTTCCTGTCAATAAATCCAGTCTACAGTTTTAGTGCATCTCCTAGATTAGGATGCAGTGAAACACTGACAAATGTATTCTCAATGTGAATGCATTTAGCATGGTCAGTTAGAAAGCAACAGTTCCAGCAACTGAATGCAAAAAATTAAAAGAGAGACAAATTTGATGAAGAGGAGGTTGTTTTTGCTGAATTATTGCTGTTGTGCCTTCAATAGTAATCTTTTTCAGCTTTCTTTTTATTTAAATTCTTAAACCATTTTCTGTGCAAATTCTTGGCATAGAGCTGAGGGTGAGTGGGACTGGGAGAAGGTACTTGGGCAAAAGGGAATTAAGAGGATATAATGATCTGTGTCTGAGAAATCTTACAGAATGTCTTGTGAATACACAAAATGAGATCATGCTTCGCTTTGAATCTGTGAGACTTTTTATCAATATTGTATTTCTTTAATGGTGTTGCTCCATATTTCTATACCCACCTCCACTCACCTCAGTGAGGAGAAAACAGGCATTTGCTCTAACATGCAAACCAGCATTTTACCTCCTGCTTGGCTGCAACTGTTGCTGAGAGAAGCCTTTTTTTAGTCTGTCTTAGACTTGCTGACTGCAGCTACTGAATGTGACTTTGCTGCTATCTCTAGCCTGGCTCTGCTCTCCCTGCCCACCCGTGGGCTTCTGACAGAATGCTGATGCTGGCAGGACTCAGCCTGCAGGTGCCTGCTCTGTAACTGGCACCATCCCTCTTTCCTGCCAGTCCAGGGCAGCTCGCCAGCTGATGGAGAGGATCCAGTCCCACAGCATGGAAGCCAGGCTGGATGCCATGAAGGAACTGGCCAAACTTTCAGCAGACGTCACCTTTGCCACAGAGTTCATCAACATGGAAGGGATTACAGTGCTGACACGGCTGGTGGAGAGTGGGACAAAGCTTCTATCCCAGTAAGTTTCCTTTATTCCAGGGCTCTGGGAGAAAGCCTTAAATAAGGGGCTCATTTTGCTTGCTAAAGTGGCATTAAGCAATTTCACAACCTTAGAGCAAATGCTGATTTGTGGAGACAAAATCTTTCCAGTCATTTGCTAAACCTCACAAGGCAGAAGAAAAGACAGTCATGATTTGCTCTGGAAGTTTCCTCAAGCACAATCACAGTGAGCTATGGTACAAAGAATTCAGCTGGATTTTCTGTTGCAGTTGTTATATTTCATTGGGAAGTACTTTTAAAGTCTTGATAACTTACTGTAATAACATTTATAGCTCTTCTTATATATTAGCAACTAATACATTTTTGGCATTTTTTGCAATCTTCCCTTCAGTCTCTTTTATCTTTCTGTCTTGTGGTTATGTATTAAATTTTCCACATTTCATGCTGTGCCTTCATTTTATTTCAAGTCAGGTCCCAATATTTAGAGGACAATTAACTTCCCTTATTTTCTTTTCTGATATGGAAACATGTTTGCTCCTTTGAGTAGCCAAGTACTGATCCTGGTGATTGTGAGTCTCTGGTGGCAGTACTAGGGACTTACTGCTGCTAATTTTAATTTGTGCTTGTAACCAGGAAAAATAAAATATCTTTCCACAAAACAGTAAAATTATCTGCATGAGTGCATACACTTTATTGCTCCCCCAGGTGCCAAACTATGTTATTAGGAGAAAGTGGTGACATTTTTCTCTTATCCAGCTTGGGCAGGCTTTTTTTCTTGCCAGCAGATCTCTTGTAACTGAATTCTCCAATTTCTCAGTTATAGTGAGATGTTGGCTTTCACCCTGACTGCCTTCTTGGAGCTCATGGACCACGGTATTGTCTCCTGGGACATGGTCTCAATAACCTTCATCAAACAGGTGAGTTTGGGCGGAGGGGAGAGCGGATATTATTTCTTTCCATGCTTTAATGCATCTCCCAGGAAGAGCACAAGACTCTGAGAAGCTGAGTGCTGTCTGAGAGCACAGTGCACCCCATTTGTGAGCCCTCACTCCCCACAAGTGTCTGGCTGGCAGCAGCTGACCTGCTGTGTGCTCAGATTGCAGGGTACGTGAGCCAGCCCATGGTGGACGTGTCCATCCTGCAGCGCTCCCTGGCCATCCTGGAGAGCATGGTGCTCAACAGCCAGACTCTGTACCAGAAGATTGCAGAGGAGATCACTGTGGGGCAGCTCATTTCCCACCTGCAAGTGTGAGTGTCCACCCAGCAATGGGGGATTTATACCAATTTTATGACTATTTGTTTTATTTAAAAATACATCCTCTTACATTTGGAACACTTAACGATTGCATTACCAATATGAAAACTTACTTGAAGTTTAAGATTTCTAATGGATTTTTTTTAAAAGTGAGATCCTAGAAAAATATGTTCTGGAAGAACTTGGGCACATGAATGTTGAACAAAGATATTTAGCTTTAAATAACTGCCAAGTGTGTTCAGTGCCAGGACCAAACCTGCATTTCACTAGAATAACTTCCCAAAGATTTTGCATCCAGCTGTCTGTTACTTTTACCCCTCTTTAAATTATCTCCACTAGAATCTAAGAGCTCGTCATCTTCTGGGTTTTGTTCTGCATACTAAAGAAGAAAACAATTGCATTTCTTGCTTGAAAGGATTAAAAATTCCCTTCATTTTCTTCCTCCCTTTCCAAACAAAATGGCAAATTAATTTCTGTCTCTTAGGGCTGTTTGTCTAGGTCAGTTCTACTCTTCATTATAAAAAAGCTGCATGTAGCTGTTAGAGCTTTGAACAGGTTGGGTTTTTTCTCAAGCCTTTTAATTCTGAATGTATGGAAAAGAACTATTTCTGAATGTGATTGATGCTCTTTAATCAGTGATCAGTAGTTTAACCAAATTATAGTGCAAACAAAGTGTTGCATCAATGTCACTGCGTGCTTGGAATGTTTATACATTTGAATTTGATTAACAGAAAAGCTAAACAAGTTCTCCTGAACACCCCAGCAGCTTTGTTATGCAAAGAGTATATGTTCTTTCAGCTTTATGATTTCTGGTTTACTCAAACACAGATTTGGTCCTTATATTGACCACACCTGTGCAGGTTTTTTAAGCAAATTTTCTTTGTTCAAGACATAAACTTGTGTGCTTAAGTGCTTCCAGAACACAAATGGTCACTTAAGAAAGCATCCATGCAGGGAATATTTTGGAAGGGGAGGGAGAGGGTGAGTCAGGATTTGCTGGTGGTTTTCTTGGCAAGGCCATCAGGAGGGAACAGTCCATAACAGAGGATATGTTCTGGAAGAACATGACCATGGAAACAAGTCCAAAGGAGATGAGTTAGAAGAGGAGAAACTAACCTAAAAAATTGTTCTGCTTTGTCAAAAGAGCAACAAACCCTGAGAAGGAGAGCAAAAGTGAATGGCAGACTTCAGAGACCTGTGCAGCTTGGAGGCCCAAGGAGAACCTAGGATGGTGCATGGAGATTTGCATGTTTGAAGTACAGCAGATTGACCAAAATGAAAAAGATTTGGAAGGGAGCAATAGAAGAAAGAATATGGTTGTTATCCAGAGATATGTCAAAGTGAGGAACATAGGTATTTAAGCTAAAAGAAGTATTGGCTTCAGATCTTTTATGAAAAGATCTTTTATTTCTACATTATAGTTAAATAAATAAAAAAATATTTTAAAAAATAAGTATATTCAAGCACACATACTCTTTTAGGTGGTACACTGGACTTGTGTTCATCAGAAGAGCTTGATGCAGGAGTGCACTGGGTCAGGCCAAGGGATAGAGTGACTTGACAGCCAAGGTCCACCCCCCAGGAAGAGTTAGAGTATTGCAGGAAACAGACCTGCATTTGACACAGGAGGAGGACAGAAGCATGTCATTGGCATTTAGAAGCTTAGTTTTGTGCTGTTTGGAACATGACAAGTATAACCATATGCTCTGTGTGACCTAGGAAGGGGCTGAGCACCTGAGGAAGTTCTGCAGTGAAGCATTCTTTCCCCTTAGTTCCATTTGACATTAGTGGCTTCCACTGGCATAGGGGAGAAAAATAACTTGCTCCATGCAAGTTCCAAGCTGTATCCATGTGGCAGACTCTACCATAACCAGGTTTTACAGAGATAGTTTCATCATTGGAGACAAACTGTGATGGTGCTGGGCTGCAGTTTGTTCTGCCTCCTGGATAATGGACCTGTCAGTCAGAAATCTCTGACAGTTTTTTGCAAGCCTTTTGAAGAGTTGGACATCATAAGCATGAGTTACATGAGTCCTGCTTGTCTGTTGAAAATGCACAACTGCTGTAGTCAGTGTTCTCATGGTGCAGGTAAAGCTGTAATGTTCTGTACTGCCTGTTGCCTTACAAGCCTCCCTTTTTTGTTTCTGCAGCTCAAACCAAGAGATTCAGACATATGCCATTGCCTTGATCAATGCCCTCTTCCTGAAGGCACCTGAGGACAAGAGACAGGTTTGTTCTTGCCTTTTGACTTTAAACCTGAGTGATGGTGGCTGCCTGGCTTTTTATGCCTCAGAAATCACATTGTCTGGGCAAGGTAGACCTCAGACCTTGCCAAGAACTTAAGTGCCTGTTTCAATATGGCAACAGAGGAGAAAAAGTACCATCCCATTAATAATGTGTCCTGGAGCACACACATCTATATTTAGGACATGCTCAGAGAGGATTCTGAAAGACCTTCAGAAACAGAAAGTAATCCTGCAGACAGCATGGGAAGTTTTTTAAGTTAATTGTGTATGGGAGAGGTAGGCTGAGTAAACTCCTTGGGGCTGTATGTACTTAATAAAGAAACACTCACCTCCCTCTCCCCCAAAAAGGGACCTTTCTTAAGTCATAGAGGGATATCCGTGCTGACAAACATGAGAAATGAAACACTGCCCTGCTTTGAGGAAGCTCCCAAGATCTCAGCTACCTGCAAGATGTGCATATGTGTGTATTGTGTAGCTTTGCTGTGTTAAGCCTTTCTTCTCTAGTGCCCTGTTTGTGCCTTATTCCTGGACTCCAAGCTAAATCCTGTCTGCTTCTCTTTGTGCCTTTTTTTGCTTTCTGCCAGCAGGACAAGCTGCTTAACCCACTAGACCTGCCCATCACTGTAAGTAACTGCAGCCTGAGGGCTGGTCATGTAGGGGACTGTAGGCATGGTAGCTCTTCTCTAGCTGTGCCTTCTTGTATCCCAGGGATGATGCCCACAGCCTCAGGGAGTGGATAAACCTAGGGAGAAGGGTGGGAGGACTCCTGGGGATGCACTCAGACTGTGCAGGGGAGAAGAACCAGTAGCAGAAGAAACCCTGAATGGCTTTCTGTGCACACAAGGTCGTACAGATGGTCATAAAAGGAGACTGATTCTGCAAGAATGACCAGGTGAACTAATTGTAAAACTGGAAAAAGTCCTTTAGAATCTGAATCTCCTTAAACTTACTGCAGCATGAGCTTATAGCCCAAATCTCACTTGTGCTAATGACAGTTTCATATCCAACTGCATCCTTCTAAAGATAGAGCTGTTTGTCTGTGAAGAGCAGTCACGAAACTTGATGCTGACTGGGGACTAGAGCATAAATTCTGCCTAATTTGTGACTTCTCCCTTATGGTAATTGTAGTGTAAGAATGTTTTTGCCCTCTGATCACTCCAGGGAAATCACCATTCTTGTTAATAGGTTGATTTGGAACCTTCTCTGTTGAGATACTGGTAGGTTTTTTGGTTTTCTGCATGGCACAGAGAATGTTCCACTTTTTTCAAGGATGCAGCACCTTCACAGTAGAAATTGCCATCTCAACAAATGTTACATAATTTCTAAAATTAATGGATATGCTTAATGCATGAAAATAAGAAAAATCATACTCTTCTGCTGGTAATTCAGCAAAGATAGTAGACTTCATAGCAAACAAAATTCAAAGGGATTTTTCACTTTTTTTCCCCTCCCTTGAATATAATTCAAATGACCACAAAGGGCCATAGAGTTGTCTAAGGGACTTGGAGTATATTCCATATGAATAGAGCCTGAGAGGTTTAGGATTGCTCAGCCTTAATGAGAGAAGACTCGGGGAGGTTTTATTGTGTTTAAATATCTGATGGAAGGGAATAAAAAAGAGGGAGCCTGGTTCCTCTCAGTTGTGCCTACTGACAGCACAAGAGGCAGTGGGCACAGCTTAAAACCCAGGAAATTCCACATGAAGTGTGCACACCCACACGACATTAATATGATAGGGGTCAAACACTGGAACAGGTTATCCAGAGAGATTTTGTAGTCTCCATCAGTGGAGATATTAAAAACCTGACTGGACACAGTCCTGGGCTGCCAAATCTGTCTGATGTTGCTTGAAACAGCAGAGTTGGACTAGGTGATCTCAAGACATCCCTTTCAGCATAAATCATTCTGTGTTTCTGTGACCGTCAAGTAGCCAAGTGAGCCTCACTGGACTCTCAGCAGAGCATTGATCCCTTAGCAGTGGTTAGACTGTATGTGTGTTGATGCTTCTTTCTATGCTGTTTAGAATTGTTTAATTGTCTTTGTCCTTCCCACTTCTTATGTGCTTCAGTCACCTGTTAACTCCATCCCACATACAAACCAATTCCTTCAGGGAAAGGATTCTTTGTGTGGCATGCGTGAGCAAATCCTAACAACAGAGCCTTGCCCTATTCTCAGTACTACATCTCACAAATAGTAGTAGAAAATAATGACTCAGAGGGCAATGTGTTCTCTCTGAAAGCACCTCCTACTTCATCTAGATGCTCCTTAGATACCTTCCACTCAAGCACTGACTCACTTTGGTTGTAAGATGAGCCCTGCTGAACTTGAAGCCATTACAGCTTGGCTGTCAGTCACTGTCTTGGTTCAGGAGGTTTCTGTCTGGATCAAAAGTGGTAATAGGAATTCTGAACAAGGTTAATGCATACATTTTAGCAGACATCTTGCTCTGTCAAGAGTGATGTTGATAGGAGCAGTTGGAAAGTCTTGGATTGCTCAGGATGTACAGCTGATTGAGTGCAATTGTTTGAGACTCCACATCTGCTCCCAGTTCTCAATCTGCACCGCACAGGAGTGTGAAGAGAGATCTCAGACTGTCAGTTATTTTGGACTTCTTCCAGATGATAAAATGCCCAACAGATTTTTCTTACCCAAAAGATGTTGCTTGTAGCAGCAAACTCATGATATTCACCTTGACATTAGCATTCTCCTAGCAGGGGTGATGAGGTCACTGCTATGTTAGAAAGTGCATCTTCACAATTTCCAAAGAAAGCACAGGTTAGGTTTTTGCAGATGAATGTGTAACTGTTGCTGGAACTGAAGGCATCTTGTATCTGCTGTGACTGTTTGTCATCATGACTTGATGTTTGGGAAACCCTTCTCATCTAGAGAAGGAAGCCATGCAGTCAAGAGGGAAACTGGAAGCTTTCCTCTGAGCATGAAAATTACTAGCCGGTATTTTTGTAAATTCAAATGCTTCTGCAAATTGTCCTCACAATTTGACTTCTGATCACAAGCTGAATTCTGATCATCTCTTTATAAAGTGGACAAAGGAAATAAATTTCAGAGGGAGGAGACCTGAAACCTTCATCCCATAGCTCTTGTTATCTTGGGTGTTTACCTTGGTATAAGAAGCTGTGAAATGTTGATTGGAGGAAGCTCTTATACATTGCATATTTTCCTGGGCAATGCACAATGTGCTCCCTGCTGCCATATCTCCTAATAGTGAAGTACCATTTGATGTCCAACATTAAGCTAAATTTGCTTCTGTGCTTTGATTCTGCTAGTGGCTTTCTCCACACTAGTGATGTTCTGTAGGGGAGCCATCTATGAGTTGTGGTGAGATGCTACGCTAAATTGACAGTCTGTAGAAAAGCACTTTGTTGTGTGCCAATGCTATCTCCAATTCATAGGCTTCTTCCATTTTCTTCTTTCTGCACAGTGTGGGCTTTTTGTTTATATTTCACTCATGTTATTTCATCTTTAAATTCCACAACAGGAAATGGCTAATGCATTTGCCCAGAAGCACCTGAGGTCTATAATCCTAAATGTAAGTATGTCTGGAATGACAAATGCTTCCTAATGCCCTCTCAATGGAGGTTTCACTTGTGTATAGTGTAAATTCTACTGCCCTCAGGGCACTTGCAGAAAAGTGACTCTTTCAAAGGTAAAGCTTATTCAAAAGGGGGTTACCAGGATGCTGCTTTCTCCTCTTACACAGCATTATAATTATGCTTCTGGTGGGATATGGAGGTTAAACAACTGAATGTTCATATAGAGAGATGCACATGCAGTCTGGCATATGCCTAGGGTTAATACTTCAGCTTTTATTTGCATTCTCTTAATTTCTACCCTCTCCTTTATTTTGCAGCATGTGATCAGAGGAAACCGCCCCATTAAAACAGAAATGGCCCATCAGCTCTACGTTCTGCAGGTCCTGACTTTTAATCTCCTGGAAGAGAGAATGATGACCAAGATGGATCCCAATGACCAGGTCACTATTAGAGCTGAGTAAGGTCTGATAGAATAAGATGTCTAAAGAGCCTCATTCCTGGGCTCCCTAGCACTATGGAATTTCCAGTGCATGGTACATAAGGTTTCAAACTCGCCCTTCATATTGTCAACCTTGAGATTAGGGTATGCTCATGACCATCCTGCTGCATGCTGTGGGACTTCGAGATGTAAGTGGGCACTGAAAGCCATATACGCCTTTCTTCACCAGCTGTCAAACTGGCTACTTAACCTCTATGGCAGGCACATCATTTTATCCATTTGCTTGCAGTCTAGGAGGAAAACTGGTCATTTTTCAGGTGTCTGTTACTGAGCTGTATTACAGTTTTTAAGGAGAAATGCCATAGCATTATCTGAATTACTAGAAATTGCCTGTAACTAAACTTGCAGTTAAAGAAAAGTGCAAACAAATATTTTGCTTTACCTACTGTACTGAAACTTGCCATTTTGAAATGGATTGCCTCTTTGTGTGCATAGTGCTAATGACCCTTGGCATCTCTCTGTGTTCATTGTGTGAGCTCTGAGAAGAGATGCAGGAGTGTGCAATATGTGAAAATCCTGCTGCAGTGATTGATCACGTCACCATTTCCCTGCCTTCTGTCCTTCAGGCACAGAGAGACATCATATTTGAGTTGAGAAGAATTGCATTTGATGCAGAGTCTGACAGCAACACCGTCCCTGGCAGCGGAACAGAGAAACGCAAAGCCATGTACACCAAGGACTACAAGATGCTGGGATTCACTGTATGCATCTGACTGTAAACCTTGTCAAGGCAGTCTGAGCAATCTCCATAGGAGTGGGGAAATAAGGAACAAAAATATCTGTTTCTTTTACCTTACTTTGGTATCTGAGTTTAGAGATTCAGTTTCACTCACACTCCTGGGGAAGATCATTATGAATTTGCTGATGGGTTAAATGCAAGGGTTCATTAGGCATTCTCTGGAGGTATTTCCTTACCATATATGCTATGAAGAACTTGGAACCAGCCTCTCCTCTAGAAAGTTCAGATAGCATTGTCAGAGGTGTTCTGGGTTACCTCTTGGATGGATGTGAGGCAGTGCTTGATGGACAGGTGGTTTATAATTCATTCAGAAAAGGTTCTCACACAATTTCTTTGAGCTAATTTGTCTGGATTCTTTCTACACACTCTTTTCTCAGAATCACATCAATCCAGCCATGGATTTTACACAGACTCCTCCTGGGATGCTGGCATTGGACAACATGCTTTACTTGGCCAAATTTCATCAGGACACCTATATCAGGGTATGTGAAGCTGCTGATTTTTACAGATGCCAACACCTCAGCAGCTCTTCTTAGTGTATTTGGCATCCTGTTCTTGTAGATTGTTCTGGAGAACAGCAGCCGAGAAGATAAACATGAGTGTCCCTTTGGGCGCAGTGCCATTGAGCTCACCAGGATGCTTTGTGAGATCCTGCAAGTTGGGGAACTCCGTAAGTACCATTCATTCACTACCCAGCTTCACAGGCTGCTGGGCTGATGCTTCTAGAATATTCACAGGCATTTGTACCTTGATCTCACTTCTGCCATGTAAGGGAAGGACAAGCTTGGAGTTAGCACAGCTGATGTCTGAGTGATAATACATTATCAAAATAAAGTAAGAAATTTTGGTGTGTGCACTGTGGTTCTCCTGAAAAACTGATACATGCAGAAAGCTTCAACTTCTCAGAGCTTCAGTAAGGTGCTCTATAAAAAAATAGTCTTGAAACCACCATGAATTTGGGAAAAGTTTGTTAGCTCTGACAGTTTCAAAACAGCATTCTGAGAAAATTAACCACTGTAAGAAATTCCACCAGAGGAAGATGGGAAACACTGCAGGCAGTTATTTTGGGGGACCAGGATGAAAAGGGCATGAGTCACAGAGGTTTGCATGGTGAAGTGTGGGGAGAATTGCTGTTGTCAATAAACTATCTATATGGAGTGACAAAGTATTGAGCTGTCTTAATCTCTTGGAGTAAATACTATTGCACACCATCAGTTGTCTGTCACTGTAGTGGACTTTAGTTACTCCTAGTACCTTGTGTCCAATATGCTCACATGGCTGTGGTTTGTTTCTTTCTGAAGCCAATGAAGGCAGGAATGACTATCACCCCATGTTTTTCACCCATGACCGTGCATTTGAGGAATTGTTTGCCATCTGTATCCAGCTGTTGAACAAGACCTGGAAAGAAATGAGGGCGACAGCAGAAGATTTTAATAAGGTCAGGGTGGAGAAGAGATATTTTTGTAAAATCTTTTGCAGATCAGCACATATTCACTCAGTCTGTATATTTCGTTAAGGAGTAGGGCACAGAAGATGTGACAGGGCATTGGTATGGGCTGTAAGGGAGGATGACTCAATTTTTATTTGGAATGCCCTGAGGTCCTTCTTGGTTCTTCTGGATCTTCAAAGTCACGAGTATCCTGATACTCCTGGCCCTGGTTATCCCATGTCAGTTCTTTGCTGCCACTGAGCTGTGCCCTGATTCTCTGCTGCCAACCAGAACGTGACTTGTTTTTCTTCCTGTCCCACCTCTTTAGGTTATGCAGGTTGTTAGGGAACAGATCACAAGGGCTCTGCCCTCTAAACCAAACTCCTTGGACCAGTTCAAGAGCAAACTGCGCAGCCTGAGCTATTCTGAGATTCTGCGGCTACGCCAGTCTGAGAGAATGAGCCAAGATGACTTCCAGTCCCCACCTATTGTGTACGTGCCTAACAATAACAGTTACCTTCTATCCCTGCCATTATCTCCATTTTCTGCTTACTCTTCCATATTTGATTGCCAGGGAGCTGAGAGAGAAAATCCAACCTGAGATCTTGGAGCTGATAAAGCAGCAGCGCCTGAACAGGCTTTGTGAGGGAAGTAGCTTTAGGAAAATTGGAAATCGCAGAAGACAAGGTAAGGGGACAGTGTCTACTGTATTTTGTCATGTGAAGAACTGTAGCAAAAAAGATCTAATTAATTAATATGCCAGCAGGCATGTTGCCAGAAAGAAAAGCTGGTTATTTGGCTGTCCATATCAGCCAGTAGTTTGGGATGGCACAAATGTGCATTTCTAAGAATACAGCCATCCCCTCATGAATAAGAAGCTGTGCTGAGGAGCTGGGCAAGCAGATGGACTGGGTGGAGAGGCTGTAACATAGTGGCTGTGAGACCTTATGTGAATGATCTTGCTCAGTTTACCCTTGGTGTGTGTTCCAGAAAGGTTCTGGTATTGTCGGCTGGCTCTGAATCACAAGGTGCTACACTATGGAGACCTGGAAGATAATGCCCAGGGGGAAGTGACCTTTGAATCTTTACAGGAAAAAAGTAAGTCCTGACTACAGGCTGTGCACTCTTCTGTGCTCTGCTGTCTAGAGGCTGAATATAATACTAGATAAAGATGAAAGACACAAAGCTGAAGCCCTGACGAAGGAGATACCAACTTTTGGTCCTTGCCCAAATTCTTCAAATCTTGGAATTACTTGATAGTTCATTTTTAAAAGCCAGCTGCAGGGATGTCTTACTGGTAATGTGTTTTGGAAAAACTGCACTAACGAGCTAAAAAACCAAACAGTGCTCAGTTGCAAAGACAAAACAAAGTTCTGTATTTTCCTGGTTAGAATTGCTTGTTTGGGAGTTTTACTTTTTCACTGTTAGTTCCAGTTGCAGACATCAAAGCCATTGTCACAGGGAAGGATTGTCCACACATGAAGGAGAAAAGTGCACTGAAACAGAATAAGGCAAGTGCTCCCTTTTCACTGTCATTAATATCTAATGCTGTTGTGTTTGAGATTGAAAGCAAGCAAGAGGAATGAATGATCTCCCCCACTGCAAGTGTGTAGTGTACATCTCCTGTCTGAGCCCTTTCCTGGTGTTCCTTTGTGACTGCAAGGGGCTGTAAGCATGATTGTGCTGTAGTCTCTTCAGAATTACTCACAATACCAGTGTGAGAAAGTGAACTGAGCTGCAGCAAGGCAGCTCTCTCAGAGTGGCAGGCAGAAGGTGCTGTAATGTCCTGTTCAGCTGGTGAGTGAAAGATTCTTTTCCATTTAGGAAGTGTTAGA
This sequence comes from Ammospiza caudacuta, assembly GCF_027887145.1. Classification (NCBI taxonomy): domain Eukaryota; kingdom Metazoa; phylum Chordata; class Aves; order Passeriformes; family Passerellidae; genus Ammospiza; species Ammospiza caudacuta. The sequence continues at coordinate 11,625,171 of NC_080607.1, forward strand.
ATTGGCCTTCTCCATATTATACGATCCCGATGAGACCTTGAACTTCATTGCACCTAATAAATATGAGGTAAGAAATGTAGTGGTTAAGCAGTAGAATATATAGCAATTTAATTCAGAGATTAAGAAGGATCAGTTGCTTCTCATTAGAGACTTGAGCAGGCTGTGTCTCACCAGGTTCATTCCTAGAATATGTTGCTGATGCTTTATATGGACCATCTTTATTTTCTCTTAGTTACAGGGAAAACAAAGGGATGAAAAAATTCTTTAAAAAGAAAAAAAAAAATCCCACACTAATTCCCCCTAGTCTGGACTGCTACTTTTTCCCTCCTATGATGCCTAGAACATGTTTACTTTTTTCATTTGTTGTCCCACAGTAGAAACTCTTGTCCTTCTAGTACAACCATGGGCTCACACTTTCCTGTAGGCTTTTAACTTCCAGTGAAAATGGAAGTGGGCACCCCACTTGGGATTCCAAAAAATCCCACTGCGGGTGGGATTTTTCCCTACATATTAACTCCCTCCAGTGTTTCCTGTCTTAAAGTTCTCTAATTTTTGCATGGACAGAAAGATTGGACATAAAGTATCGTTTATGCCCGGAGTCGTGAATGACCCCTTCTTTCCCACAGTACTGTATCTGGATTGATGGGCTTAACGCCCTGTTGGGGAAGGACATGTCCAGTGAGCTGACCAAGAGCGACCTGGACACGCTGCTGAGCATGGAAATGAAGCTGAGGCTCCTGGACTTGGAGAACATCCAGATCCCCGAAGCGCCGCCGCCGATTCCCAAGGAGCCGAGCAGCTACGACTTCGTGTACCACTACGGCTGAGGGCCGCGGGCCCGCCGGGCCGTGCGGCCGGGGCCGCCGCTCGCTGCCGTGCCGCGGGCTCGGCCCGGGGGTCCCGGCGCCGCCCGCCTTTTGTATCGGTTCCAATAATAACCAGTAGCGCTCCTGGCCGCCGCCGCCTCCGCCTCTTTCCGCCCTGCGCGGAGCGTCACCGCTGCGCGCCCGCCCCGCTCCGCCACCGCCGCTCGTTCCCCCGCCCCGCCGGCCAACGTCACCGCCGGGCCCGCTTCTCCCCCCGCCGCCCCGGCCCGCTCAGCATCGCGGCCCGTGCCCTGTCCTGCCCTGCCGCGGCCCCGTCCCCGCGGCCCCCGTGCCCATCCCCGCTCCCTCCTGCTCCTGGCGCTGCCAGGCGCATGGCGGCGGGGGCGGGCGGCGCGGCCCTGGGGCGGGCGGCGCTGGCGGCGCCGCTGGTGCTGCTCTACTACGGCTTCTCCATCGGCATCACCTTCTACAACAAGTGGCTGATGAAGGTGCGGGGTGGCGGGGCGGTGCGGGGCGGCGGCGGCGGGAGGGCGGCGGCGGTGACAGCGGCTGTCGGTCCCGCAGAGCTTCCCGTTCCCGCTGCTGGTCACGCTGCTGCACCTGCTGCTCATCTTCGCTCTGGCGGCGCTCGCCCGCGCCCTGGAGCGCTGCCGCTCCGGGCGGCCGCGGGCAGCGCTGTCCTGGGCCGACTGCCTCCGCCGGGCCGCCCCCGCAGGTACGGCCGGGCACGGGAGAGGGCGGCGGAGCGGGAGCGGGACACAGCTTTGGGGCACGGCAATGTGTGAAAGATCCAGGAGAGCCACGAGGATGGTGATGGAGTGGAGGGGAAGCCCTGTGAGGAGCGGCTGAGGTCACTTGGTGTGTTCAGTATGGAGAAGTGGAGGCGTAGGGGAGAGCTTATTGTGGTCTTCAGCATCCTCACGAGAGGAAGCAGAGGGGCAGGCACTGATCTCTTCACTCTCGTAACCAGTGACAGGATCCAAGAAGACATATGAAGGTGAATCAGGGAAGGTTTAGGTTGGATATTCGGGAAAGGTTTTCACCCAGAGGGTGGTTGAGCACTAGAACAGGCTCCCCAGGGGGGTGGTCATGGCACCAAGACTGAATGAGTCCAAGAAGTATTTGGACAACACTCTCAGGCACAGGGTGGGATTCTTGGGCTGTCTGTGCAGGGTCAGGAGTGGACTCAATGATCCTGATGGGTCCCTCCCAACTCAGCATATTCTGTGACTCTGAGAATGCACAGGGCTGCCTGTGGCACTCTGGCTGCTTCCAGAGCCCTTTGCCCTTTGCCTGGTGGTGTGGTCAGGGCCAATCCCCTGGCACAGGGTGAGCTGTGGGGTCCAGCCATTGCTCCAGCTCCTGTGTTTCCCTGCCAGGTGTAGGGCAGGTGTAGATGCTACCTAAAGGTTCAGCCTGAGACATGCCACCTTCGTTGCTCATTACAGAGATGTGTAAGGATAGGGAGAGGCCACACAGAATAAATCTTTCTGAAGGAGTCACTGGCACAGAGAACCTTCTGCAGTGCCTTGATGAGTTGTGTCTGCAAGTAACATTTTCTCTTTAACGCTGGTATCAAGCCATGTGTTGCATCTTTCTCAGGATGGAGCTTGGTAGAGAGTTCATCATTCATGGCACACAGAACTATCTGAGACCAAGAAGTGAAGCTCCTACTTGGAGCACAGAACTGTAACTACTTCTGCAGTTATTTGGCTGGGTGTTGTATTGGCTCCCACAGAACAGCATCTGGTCTGTGATCTCTGGCAAGGTTTGCAGTACCTTACATAAATGGCCCCATGGTTTCTTGAAAAAAGCTTTCTCCACATCTGCAGCAATTTGACCTTTCAGCATGGCCTGCCCTTGGATCAGTAACACTGTTTCCTGTGGTAGGAAACTTAGATAGAAGGGAGAATAGACTGTACCAAAAGCTGCACCAGGGTTAAGGCTGTGTGCAGATAATTCTTGCTTTTTCAGGCTTCCTGCAGTGGCCATCAGACTTACAAGTTATCATGTTCTGATACAGTCAAGAAAGACTTTATGCAAATCTGCAATCACTTTCAGTCACAGGGAGGGCAAGAGTTATTTCTGGCTTTTTTGTAATGCATGTTGAGCAAGTGCAATGCTGAGCCCAACTTGAGTCACAGGGAACAGGACAGAAACATGAAGAGCTGAGAATATCTGAGTTGTGGTGGTTCTGAAGAACTAACTTGAGGAAAGTTTATTTTTTCCCCTAGGTCTGCTCTGCTATCTGTGGCCATGAAGCAGGGTTGGTGGTGGGTTTGTTTCATGTCACAGAGTTTGGTTAATTTCAGGACTTTTTCATTAATTCTTTAGCTCTGTCAACTTCCTTGGATATTGGGCTGAGTAACTGGAGCTTCCTGTATGTCACTGTCTCCCTGTGAGTACAAACACACGTTCCCTGGGAGCCTCTGGTGGGGTTTGGAGAGTGCTTTGCCAGGGTCTGTTCCTTGGAGAGGTGTTTGATTAGTGGGGTCAGCATGCAGGGTCTGTGGTAGCTTGCTGGTAGTAGTGTAGAAATGGGTGATGGTTCCTAATAGTACTGTGATGGGAAGAGCTACACTGAAGGAGTCTGACAGTGTATTTTGGTCCTTACAGCTACACGATGACCAAATCCTCTGCCATTCTCTTCATCCTGCTTTTTTCACTGCTCTTCAAGCTGGAGGAGATGGTAAGAGTCCCACACAAAGCTTTAGGGAGGAGGTCAGAGCCAGGGAAACAGGCAGTGCATGTACAAAAACATGTGAGTAGAGGAATGCTGCAGTTATGTGGGTGAATCTGGAAGGAAGGAGGTGCCTGTCCCTGTTGTGTTTGCTCTCCTGCAGAGGGTGACGTTGCTGCTGGTGGTTCTGCTCATTGCTGGGGGACTCTTCATGTTCACCTACAAGTCCACACAGTTCAACGCTCAGGGTTTTGTGCTGGTGCTCTGTGCCTCCTTCCTGGGGGGCATTCGCTGGACTCTCACACAGATCCTGATGCAGAAGGCTGAACTGGGTATGTGGGGTGCCAGGAGGGGGTGGTGGTGCTGGTGGCAGGGAGGGGAATAAGCAGAGGTGATTGCCCTTGCTGCAGAAACAAAACATCTCTTGGAATATGTTTGAAACCTTGGGCATAGGTATCTGTTGGTGGGTAATGAAGGTGGCTGGGTGTCTGCAGCAGCACAGGTGTGGGCATCACAAATAAGGTGTTTGTCTAGGAATGGTGCTAATGAAGGCTCTGGGACCTGTGTTATTCCCTGGCTTGTTGCTGCCTGCTCTGTTATTGATTCTCCTCTTTCAGGGCTCCAGAATCCCATTGATATCATGTTTCACCTGCAGCCGCTCATGTTCCTGGGGCTCCTCCCACTCTTTGCGGTGTTTGAGGGTGCGTGAGTTCATTAGAGAAAGCAGGGAGAGCTTTATAGAGTGGTTGGGAGATTGCTTAGCAGTTTGTTGGAGATAATTCACTTAGATAAGCAAACAGCTATCAACTCTGCAAAGTAATTAGAGACCATGATTTATCTTGTGCTGGCAGAACATTTAAGAGTGCATAGAAGTAGTAGCTTGCCACACTTGTGGAAGTAAGGGCTGTGAAGAACTGGCTCCACATCCTCCTCATACTGGAATGTGAGCAGCCCACCCATTCAGTCTTACTAAGGGGAATCCTGGGAGCTGGGAATGGTATTCTGCTACTCATTGTCTTCTTCCTAGGCCTTCCTTTGTCCATATCAGAGAAGCTCTCCCGTTTCCATGAAGCAGGAATGCTGTTCTCTCTGGTAGGGAAGCTGTTCTTGGGTGGAATTCTTGCCTTTGGTCTAGGCTTTTCTGAGTTCCTCTTGGTTTCCAGAACATCTAGCCTCACCCTTTCCATTGCTGGCATTTTTAAGGTAAGGCATGGTTCCTGTGCTAATACTAGAAGGCAAGTACTGAGTCATCCCTATTGGGCTTTATGTGCTGGGAGCTTGCTTAGATCCTTAGAAATTTTTGCTTGTTCTTTTTGTTCTCCTTGCACAGGAGCTTGATGCTTTGCCTTGCAGTCTCTGCAGGAAGTCTCTTGGTCCCTGACAGCAAAGGGCCAGAGACTAGTGGCTGTTCTATAAAAAATACCATGAATGATCAAAGTTTGTTGGAATGTGGGATAGACTAAAACACATTGCCCTCATGAACAGCAGATGGTGTGGAAGAGAGGAGGGCAAGCTCTTGCATCAGACCTGCGTATGACCAAACCACTGCTTTGAGCTGTCTCTGTAGCCTAGTTTGGCACATCCTCCCCAGAGGAGTGCAGCACACATACTTTTGAGCTGAACTGTGATATATGAAATCTCTCTGATCCAGAAGTTGAAGGATTCCTCTGTAACTGAGCTATGCAGTCAGATGACTTAAAATCCCACATCCTGGTTTGACAGGTTGTTTGTTTCTAGAAACTGTTTTTAGAACTCTGCGCGCATGAAAGAATGTGCTGATAGAAATTTAGCAGCCTGACATCTTGATCTAGGCTCCAGCTGAAAAATGTACCATGCATATCTCCTCAGGTCCTGCCCTGCCACTTGTCATGTTTTTTTATTTCCACAGGAAATCTGCATTTTATTCCTGGCCACACATTTACTGGGAGACCGCCTCAGTCTCTTGAACTGGCTGGGCTTTGCTGTCTGCCTGTTGGGAATCTCCCTCCACGTTGTTCTCAAAGCCATGAATTCCAAAGGTGATTGTTTTAAATCCCTTTCTCTTTCTCTATAGGCTTTCTCATTGCTTCACTAGGAGCTGTGTCTGGTTCCAGCTGGTTGACAGCACTAGGTTTGGTGGGAATCCAGCAGGTTTGTCCCTGAATGGGCTGTGTGCATGCAGGTGACAAAGCACTGGAGCCGCACAAAGAGGGCAGCTCTGACCCTGACCTGCAGCTGCTGCTGCGCCACCCCGAGCAGGCTGAGGAAGAGGAGGAGGTTGTTGAAACCCCACAGCAGCACTGACTGAACATGAAGCACAAAGCCACCTGCTCTGTTCTTACCTAACCTGCCTGACAGCTATCCAGGAGGAAGGTCCAAAAGTCTCTGTGACCACCCAAAGCAGAGCCAGGGCCCGCTGAGAGAATTCTGCTGTTCTGCCACAGAGTGGATCTGTAGATGCTGCACAAGAGAAGGCAACATCCCTTTCACAGGAACTTGGAAGACAAGCCCTGGTTCAGTGGGTGTAGAATGGTGAGGTGAGACAGGGAAAAGCTATGAAAAGTCCATTAGGGGATCCTGAAAGCTGTTTACTGACAATGCAGACCATGAGCTGTAGAATGAACATGGACATGTCTGGACTGCAGGCTGAGTGATTCAGGGATGATTTTACTGCTGTTTAGGTTTTGACTTCAAAGGAGAAAGTAGCTACACCTTCCATTTTCTTTTTTAATGTTTCTGCAAATTAGGAACTCCCATCCTGGTAGGATCACTGAATAAATCCCTAGAGTTGTCCCAGCAAGGACCTTTTGTGCCTGGGGACCTCCATGTTCTGTGTGCACAGTAAGGGGAGAATTGAATGCTGGTATTTGGGACCAGTTGAAAATTATGAACATTTCCAGATGATGTAGGTTGGAGTGAAGACAGGGATGCAGGAGTACTTCTGGTGCTACAGGCCAAGAGGAGAATGAGCAGTGTCACATGAGATCTAACTTGAGCAATAAGCTTATCAGAAAGTATGTGGGGTTTTGAGAGGGGGATTTTTTGTTTTTTTAAATAAACTCTTTTTCTCATTTGCTTTTGTCTGTACATTCTGTACTTATGCTTCATCAAGCAGAGGTCATTTGTCTTCTCAGCTCCTTTGCTTTTAGTCCTCCACTGACCTTGCTACTGCATGTCCATAAGGCCTGGCACACAAAACACTTGCCCAGCTATCACTGATCTCTGGAATTAGGGAGATGTTCTGCAGCCTCTCATATTTATGCCAGCCAAGAGAACTTACTGACTGTTCTGCCTTGATGCACCATATCCTAAGAGAACTTTTAGCAGTGTGGCTTTTTGTAAGACTCTTCTCTCTTTGCCCCATTTGATTGGATCAGGGAGTGCTGCAGTCCAGGAACGGGGAATAGCAGCATTTAAGATGTCATTTTCCTTGCTGCTAAGCCTCAAGTGGTGTTGGGCAGGTGCTGGTGTTTTGCATGGCAGAATTTCCACATCTTTCAAAGTTTTGTTCAGTGGTAGCTTTTGTAGTTTTTAGAGTAGAAATACCTTGACAGAGTTTCCCAAAGGGATAACAGTACAGTCTTTCTCCTGGCAGGAGCTGGGTATTAAAGTGAACTTCTCTCATTCTGTTTGAGAGCCTGAGCCATTTTGATTAAACAGTCCTTTTGTTGATCTTACTTCTTAGTTCTCAGATATTAAGTCTTTCTTGATGACTTTAATCAAGAGCATGTCCTGTAAAAAACAGGTTCTAAAGAAAACTTTGGTTATCAGTGATCATCTTTGATCACGTTCTGGTAACTGGCTTCACAGCAGACAGCAGGTGGTGCAGCTTCTTCATGTAAAGCTGCTGAACCAGCACATCCACACAGGCTGGCAGACCAAGGGGTTCTGTGCATCAAGGAGAATGTCTGGAGCTGAGAATGACTTGCTCTGGCCCTAGCTGTACTTTCCAATAACTGGAAAATCCAATGCTTCCAGCAGGATTCACCCTGTTTGCCCTGCCAATAGCTGTGAGCTCCAAGCCCCAAACACTCTGTGCTTGATGTGGGGCAGTGGCACTTCCTGCACATGAACTGGCTTCAACAGTGTCACAGCTGCTCCTTCATTTCACTTTCCACTCTCCTACAGCTGAACCTTGGGAATCCTTCTGCTGTGTAACTCCCAGACTGAGATTTCATGTCTCTGTAAATCCAAGGTAAAGGAAATTGCATTTTCAGGCTGGGATTTGCACCAGATATGGTGCTTGAAGATGAAATCCAATTGTGCTTGTGACCTGTAGGACCATGTAGTCTGTTGCTTCCAGCCTTGTTTCCTTTTTAAGACAGAGGTGATGCCCCTGAACTCCAGCTCTGTCTGGGAGCTCCTGGAACATGGCAGAGTTGTGGGCAGGCTTGGGAGGGGTGGGGTGGGACTGTGCTGCTGTAGGGCTGTGCAGCAGAGTGTTAGAACAGCACCACAGCTCTGCTGAACACTGTCCATCTTGCTTGAATGGGCACTAATAATTAATGAAAGGAGAAAGAATCTTTGCCCACCCTCTCATATAAGGAAAAAATCCTACTGTGCATCAAAAATGCTGGAAATGGTAAAAGATACAAAGATGAAGGACTTGGAGGAGGGAGCCAGGAGTGCTGCAGCAATGGCACAAAATAAATGAGAATGCACAATCCTGTAGTGAGTGTTAAGTACAGACTGTAGGCATGGAAAAGACTGGAGTCTACTGAGGAGGGAGGTATGGACAGGATGGTATTGGAAGCTGGGAGTGCCAGTAAATCCTCTTTGCCTCTGGAAATAGCCCTGGGTGGCTTTGCAGTGCCTTGGCCAGAGGTAGCCAAGGCCCCTTGGTGCTGCTGAAGCTGTTTGAGGCTTGGATTGAGGCAGTGGGCTGGGGGTGGGAAACCTGGGAGCCCCCAGCCGTGTGTGCAGGCACAGAGCTTTGTCTCCTGCCTTTAGGAGGTCTCCTGGTGCCACAGTGGCTGCCTGAGAGGAGTGGTGCAGCTCACTGCTTGTGCAGACCATTTTCTGACAACCCCCAAGTCAGGGGCCACTTTAGGGGACAGGGGAAGCAGCTTTCAGCACAGACAAACATTGTGTGGCACAGTTTGGCTCTGCCCCTTTCCTCAGAGGAAATGTGTGAAGGCTGAATGTCCTGGAAGAGCTCTGGAGCAGGGCAGTGCCAGGGCCACGTGTGCTGCAGCAGCGCAGGAGGATGAGCCCTGCTGTGGGGTTTGTGCTGCCCTGTCTGTGCCAGCCCCTCACCAGCACAGCCAGCCTGGCAAGGGAGGGCTGCCACTGAATATTGATGGTGTTTGAACTCATTAAGCAGCGGAAGCAAGGCTGAATGAGTCTCAGAAGTGCTGCACTCCTTCCTCAAACTCTGTTCCTGCCTGTAAGACCAGGTGTTTACATGTGTGATGATTCTGCCTCCCCACACATCCCCCTGGGAGACCTCTTTATTTGAAGAACAGATGCTTGGCTTCCTGCTAAAATTTCAGTGCCGTAAACATCCTGAGGGCAAGGAGAAAGTGTCCCTGCAGAGCCCCCTGCACTCCTCTGCTCCTGTGCCCAGCAAACAGGGTCTGTAGCACCAGTGGGCTTGCTGTGGGGAGGCAAGTCTGTCTCCAGAACACACAGGAGTGGCAAGGCAGAGCAGCAACGTGGGGCCTGGTGCCAGCAGTAGGGATGCCTCAGGATGTGCTTCGTTTCTCATTGCAGCTGAACATCTCTGTAGGATTAATTACATGGTTTGTGCTTGGTGCCTTGTGAGGTGGGGAAGGGGGAGCTCAGGGTGTAGATGGGAGGAATGCTGGTTACTGCCAGCCTGGGGCTTTAAAGGGCTCACATTCTTCTGCAGTCTCTGCAGTGGTAAATAACTGCCTCTGACTCTGGTACCCCTGCTGCTGCACTGAGGCTCTCTTGGTTTTCCTCCTTGCTGGGGTATGCAGATTTTTATGTTCACAGCCTTGGATCTCTGCAGGATTTTTCTGGGAATTCCACTTTCCATTGTCCTCTTGCTACCGTTGGCACAGTACATCTGCATCAGCCTCCTTCCTTACTGCCACATCAGCCCCAGGAAGGCAAAGAAGAGCAGAGAGGTGGGGGAAAGGCAGCTGGGCAACAGAAGTGTAGAAATGGCAGAAGACAAAGAATATGAATGGTTGGAGATCACCATCACAGCATGGTTCAAGTTGGAAGGGACATTGGAGGTCATCTTGCCTGAGCCTTTGCTCAAGCAGAGCCAGCCAGAGCTGCTGCCCAGGAATGTGTCCTGATGGCTTTGATATCTCCAAGGATGGAGAGTCCACAACCTTTCTGAGCACCCTGTGCCAGTGCTCAGCCACCCTCGGGGAAAAAAACTGGTTCCTGGTGTCCAGGGGGAACCTCCTGTTTCAGTTTGTGTCTGTCTCTGGGCACCACTGAAAAGGGCCTGGTTTCATCCACTTTCCACCCTCCCATCAGATATTTATTGACATTGACAGATTTCCCCTGAGCCTTCTCCAGGCTCAGCAGTGCCAGCTCTGTCAGCCTTTCCCCAGATGTGAGGGGCTCCCAGGCCCTTGATAATCTTCATAGCCCATTGCTTGTCTCTCTGCAGTGTGTCTGTGTGTCTTGTGGTGATGAGCCCAGCTCTGGGCACAGCACTCCAGGTGTGGCCTCAGCAGTGCTGCCTAAGGCAGGAATCAGCTCCCTTGACAATTCTTTACCTGGGACACCCCAGGATTTTGTTCCCTTCTTTGTGGCAAGGGAAGGCTCTTCACGCAGGTGAAGATGCAGGTGTGCAAGAACCTGTGCAGTCTAACACTGCAAGAGGTTTGCTGGGGCAGAGAGCTGTCCTACAGCACCTACAGTGGCATAAGGAGCCCCTTCCATCTCATTTTGTGCTCTCCAGCCTTGCAGAGCTGTGTAATTGCTGTATCTATCAGTGCTCCTTGCTTTAACAGGCAGTAATTGGCACCTGTGTTAAAGAGCCTGGTTTCAATTACTGCTGAATGCAGCTCAAACTCCAGAGCTGGGAGATTACAGGGGGGAGGAGCTGTCCTGCTCACGTTTACACTCTGTTTTTCCACCAGGTGCTCCTCTTTCCCCAGGGATGGAGCTTTTTTCCGTTTCTTGCTTGTGCCTTGAATCTGCAAAGACAGCCTGGGCAGAGTGAGGCTGTGCCTCCTCTCAGGAGCACAGGGCCCAGCTCTCTTCTTCCTCGTGTGGGTGTTTCTTACAGAAACCTCTGCTGCACATCTGCCCTGAATGGTGGGGAGGAAATCAGTGTTTGTGGGTGGTGGTGTTCCCCCAGCCCCATGCAGCAGCAATCCTGGGGGCTTTCCCATTCCCTGCCCTCAGCTGCTCCTCTCTGTCTCTGCTTTCCAGTGCATCAGCACTCCCCTGTGTGCTGGCCCTGCCCCCTCCTGCTGCCATTCATCATTTCTGATCCAATAAATTACCGTGCCGTGAAAACGCACAGGGAATTGTTTTCTGTGTTATAGAGCCATGAGCCCTTAAATTTCCATTTGTGCAGTGCTTGATGAATGGACAGCTGTGGCTGGTGCTGGAGCCATGGGGAGTGATGGGAGAGCTCTGCCTACAGCCAGGGCTCCTTCCTGCAGCCTCAGTACAGGAAAGCTCATGGGTTATGAGGCAATGCCTGTCTGGGTATTCCAGCAAAGCTGCTCAGTTCATCACTGGGGCCAAGGGAGGCTAAATCAGACCGTTCAGGCTTTGTTCCCACCCTGTGCTGGGAGTTTTATCATGGCTGGGCGGGATGCCAGGGTAAAAAATTGTGCTGTAGAAGCAGGACTGGGAGCCTGGGGACATCAGCTCCCTGAAGGACACGTCAGAGAGTGGGCAGGAGCCTGATCTCAGGAAATGGGGATAAATGGAGAAATCTGGCACAGTGTGAGGGCAGTGGGACAAGGAGGAGGACTGGGATAGCTGGTACAGATGCAGGTCTGGCTACAGGCATGTGGAGAAAGGCTGTGCTGGCATTCCAGGAATGCTGTGGCTTAGTGGCTTCCCAGTGACAGAAGAGGTTCTGCTTGATGCTGGAAGTCAGCATCTGTGCTGCTGTTGTCTTTCTACTCTCCAGTGACCTGGAGGCTGCACCTGGGCCACAATGCAGACACTGTGAAAATGGCACGTGAGGGGCATGGCCACCACTGCATGGTTTGCTTCCCTTTTTCTCTGAGGGGCTATTCTCCTCCAAATGTGACTTTAAATCAGTCTTGCAGCACTTTGGACCTGTCTAATGGTTTTGACACTGGATGTAAAGTTAGCTGCATGACTCGTTGAGTCTGAGTCCTGCCTTAAGCAATAACAAATCCCTGATCTGAGCTGCTCTGCCTGCACTGCTGACGCATGTCATGTTCTTCTCCTCTTCCCTGTCTCTTCAGGCTCTTCCTGGGAAGAGCCCAGGAGAGGCCTCCAGCTCTGTGCAACTGCTCCAGGGCTACAGCACAGCAGTCATTCCCCTGCCCTGTGATCCAGCACTTGCATAAGTGGCAGGAGAAGGCACAGAAGGAGTTAATCAGTGCTGGAAAAATTGGTATTTAATCCATTGCTGTCCCTTCTAGCAAACCTAGATGTGAAAATGCCTCCCTGTTGGAAACAGCGCCTCTCAAAAATGGAAATGCAGGATGGCTGGGGATTAGGGTGCCTATCACTGGAAATGGGTTTCTTATCATCTCTCTGAGCTGAATTGGTGGGACAGCCTCTGAAAATTGAATTGCCTCTCCTGTTTTGGTCTGTGCCATTGCATCCCTCCTGTGCTCCAGCTTTGCACCCACCTTCCCAGCTTCTGGCCTGCCTTGTCCCCGTGCCCAGAAGAGCAGGGGCTGCCCTGAGGGGCTCTGTGGCTGTGGAGAGGGATGTCCCAGCTGCAAGGTGGGCAGGACTGGCAAGAGTCACCCTTTGGATTCTCAGGGCCAGGAGGATGAAGTATAGTCCCTCTTTCCAAGCTTCTCTCTCACCATGCAAGGGCAGTGGTGGCCTGGCTGAGCATGGTTTGGTGTGAAATGATCAGAGGACATCAGGCTCTGCTGGAAATAAGAGCTGGTGCTGAGGAGCTGGGTCCAGGATGGATGAGAGGCAGAGAAAATGAGGGAGCTGTAAGAAATCCAGGAGGGACCATGTGGAGCACATCAGAGCAGGAATGAGTGTGATTTTATGACTGTGGGCAGCCTGAGCTGTGATGGTGTTCACAGGGGTCTTACGGTGAAGGAGGGGACGAGAATGTTGACTCCATGTTCAGAAGGCTTGATTTATTATTTTATGATATACATTACATTAAAACTATACTAAAAAGAATAGAAGGAAAAGTTTCATCTCAGGCTAGCTAAGCTAAGAATAGAAAGGAATGAATAAAAAAAGGTTTGTGTCTCGGACAGAGAGTCCAAGCTAACTGGGCTGTGATTGGCCATTAATTACAACCATCCAGCATGGGCCAATCACAGATGCACCTGTTGCATTCCACAGCAGCAGATAACCATTGTTTACATTTTGTTCCTGAAGCCTCTCAGCTTCTCAGGAAGAAAAATCCTAAGAAAGGATTTTTAATGAAAAGATGTCTGCGACACTGAGCCCTGGTCTGTGCCATGCCAGGAGGAGGCATCTCTGCCACCAGCACTCAGGCTCTGTTCTGGGATGGCCAAGGAGGCTCTTCCAGCTCCTCCTCACAGTCCCTGCACACCACAGCCACCAGCCAGCCTGTCCCCAGCTCTGTCCCCACAAAACTTTGGGGGCTCAGTGCTCCTCTGGCCCATCATGGCTGAGGCTGAAAGCTGATCAAACCCTTTCTCATGGTGCAAACTGCAGGCCCCAGCCCAAGTGTGCCCAAGTGTGCCAGGGGTGATGTCCAGGCACAGTGCAGGGAGTCATTAAAAGGTCTTTTTCCAGTATTTAGTTTGGGAATAATTATCTCTTACTGAGCTGTATTTTACCATAGGTTGCAGTGCCTAATTTCATCCTTGTCTCTGTCGTAGTATGTTTGGGTTTTTTTGAGGAATTTCCCATCCTCTGTTAGAATTAAATGTGAGCCACAGGCACAAGAGCTGCTGAGTGTCCACCTGTCTATGGCTTTTCAATTCACCAGCCTGCAATCATGCTGCTCCAACACACAGTTGGTGCCCTTGATGCTTTGTCTGCCAGAACACATTGAGTTTGAAAGTAAAAATTATTTAGAACTAATTGGGGAATTTTTTTATACTCTAACACAGCTACCATCCACAGTTAATGGAATCTGCAGCAGATCTCTGTCTCAGAACAGCCCCTCTGCACTGAGCTGGAACACATAAAGCAGTGCTGGCTGTCAGGGCAAAGCACTAACCACAGGCCTGGCTCCTTTTGGAAGAAAAGGCTGTGCTCAGCTTGCAGAGCCTTGCTGTCTGCCCTCAGAAAGAGAAGAAGTCCTCTCTTCTTGCTAAGGTGCTGTTCTCAGCTTCTGCTGAAGGACTGGCTCAAACTGCTGACAAATAATGGCAAAAAGATTACCTTTAATCATACAGGTGCCTCCTTTGTGCTGAGGGATGTAGCCCCACATTTCTCTTCACAGAGAAAAGCAAGGCACAGTTCTTCTCAAGAATGTTCTTATCTCATTTGCTGTGCCTGTGTTTGTGCCAAAGCAGAATGCAACATGGAGATTGTTTACCCAAAGTTAGGATGTTTTGTTTCCTTGGCCTGTCAGGGCCAGGTGTGTGTGTGGGTCAGGACTGTTGGGTGACAGTCACAGATTCTGGGCAGTGTGAGAGTTGTGTGCCGAGTTCAGTGCTTGGCAGGTTCAGTTTCAGATTTATAGAATAATATAGTATAATAAAGTAATTAATTAGCCTTCTGATATCCATGGAGTTCTCCTCATCATTCCTCCCACGTCGGGGCCTTCTCAGAGCAGCTACACAGGGACAGCTGGGGTCAGGTCCAGCACCATGAGAGGGGTGAGGAGCCTTCATCCCTGCAGCAAGGAAATCATGGCCAAAGGCTTTAAGCAGTTTGAGGCCCTGTTCCAGAGCCCATTCCTGGAGGGGAATGCAGCTTTGCTTGCTGGTCCCCAGCTGCACCCACCCCTGTGTGGGAGAACACCCTGGTTTGTTAGTGTGACACAGGCCCAGCCTGCAGTGATGGCCTGCAAAGGAGGGACAGGGATGGGGACAGAGCAGTCACAGCCACAGGACAGCCCTTGATGCAATTTAGCAAGGTTTCCTTGCTGCCAGCCCCACATGCACTGGAAGGGGCTGCCCAGGGAAGTGATGGAGTCTCCATCCCTGGAAGCACTCAGGAACTGACTCAATGTGGGTATGGTTTAGTTGATGTGGTGGCTTTTGGCCAAAGGTTGGACTTGATGTTGTAGGTTTTCCCCAACCTTAGTGATTTCATGATTCTACACTTCTTCAGAGCCTCAATCCTGCCCCAGGGCAATGGACCCAGGGAGTTATCCCAGGTGTATTTTGCAAGGGGGCTGTTTCCCCAGCTCTTGATCCACCTCTGTCACAGACATCTTTTATGGAAAATCCTTTCCTTAGGATTTTTCCTCCTGAGAAGCTGAGAGGCCTCAGGAACAAAATGTAAACAATGGTTATCTGCTGCTGTGGAATGCAACAGGTGCATCTGTGATTGGCCCATGCTGGATGGTTGTAATTAATGGCCAATCACAGTCAGCTGGCTTGGACTTTCTGTCCAAGCCTTTGTTATCATTCTTTCTTTTTGTTATCATTCTTTCTTTTTCTATTCTTAGCTGGCCTTCTGATGAAACTTTTCCTTCTATTCTTTTTAGTATAGTTTTAATATAATATATATCATAAAATAATAAATCAAGCCTTCTGAAACATGGAGTCAAATCCTGGTTTCTTCCCTCATCCTTAGACCCCTGTGAACACTGTCACACACCTCCACTCAGTGTGGGCCAGCCCAGAGCTGTGTCACCTGCCCATGTGAAGGGTCACCAGCTGGGCACAGTGCCCTGTGGGGCCATCACAGACTCCTGGCCATGTGTCATGAATGGCCATGTTTTTAACAGTTTGTCCAAAGCAACTTACTATTTCATTTTGGGTTAAAACTGATAAATCAAGGTGACTTTGGGGAGAGAAATAATTCCTTTTGCAGGATTTGCATAATCCTGGCTGGTGATATGATAATGGTGTTTGTTAAAGACAGAACACAATGAATTAATACTGTTAAGTTGCTGCTGCAAAATGCAAAGCAGGTAATTTACAGGGGGTGCTAGCAGGAGTGTGAGCACAGCAGTGGGAGCCCCAGGCCCAGAGGGCTCCTTGCCTCAGGTCCTGCAGGGCCTGGCACAGAGTGAGTGACAGGTACCCCCTGCACTCTGCTTGGTGGCTAAAGGCTGAGCTTGGCTTCCCCAGGGGAGGATTTGCTCTTTCAGTCCCTTTTGCCACTGTCTCTGTGGGACTGGGACCTGCTTTGCCCCCTGGATCATTCTGGAGAGCCAGGCATGCAGGGCCACTCTCTGCTGGAGCTGAGGGTGACAAGTGTCCTGCTGGCTCTGAAGGGCTCTCTGGGCACAGAAATGCCCTGGGAAGGAGAGGGGCCCCTGCACTGGCCTTGGTGCCACCCTGGCCACCCCCAGGAGGCTCTGGAGGCCTCTCATCCTCCCACAGCAAAGATGGAGCCCCTGGGGTGGGTACAGCAGCCTGAGCACTGCCAGCTCTGGCCTGAGCCCTCAGCTCCCACCTTGCTCGGGTGCTGCAGGCAGAGTGAGGATGAGGAGGCACAGGAGGAGGGAGGGGTTTGGGAGGGGCGCAGGGGTCTCTCACTGGTGCTGCACTTCCAGAGCCATCCTTGCTGCCAGACCCCTCTGGAATCCTAATGCACTGTTTATCTCTGCAGCTCCACAGCTCTGAGAGAGAGAGGGAGATGCTGTGCAGGAGCCAGAGCAGGATTTCGGGCTAATTGGATTCTGTCTCCGTGCCTTCCCATGTAGGCAGGACTGGGATTAGTGCAGTGTTTCTGAGGGGTGGAGGGGAGCAAGGATGACCTGTGTGGGGATTTCCTCCTGCAGCAAAGGTTTTGAACAGGCCATCTGGGTGGCAGGGCCCAAAGCAGTGTGTCCCCACCACCCAAATCTCTTCTGTCCTTCCTAAACCTTTGAGCAAGGTGCAGTTCCCTTCCCAGAGCAGGAAACAGCACAAATACCTCCTGAGCCTGAGCCAGCCCCACATGGGATTGGTCTTTCCTGCTGACTCCTTGTCAGAAATGGAAATCAAAGCACCAGTGGCTGCTGTGCCCCACCAGCACCTGCCTGGCTTTGCTTCCCTTTCCCTGCCCACCTCCATCCCCAGGCCTGGCTGCTGCCTGGGAGCAGAGCACACTGGAAACTTCTCCCGCGCTGCTTGCTGTGTTTTAGAGGCTGTCAGGGCAGGATGCACTCATTAGCACAGATTTATTCCTGTATAAACATTTCATTCCTTTAATTGCACGGCAGTGATGCCGCCGGCAGCAGCAGAGCGCCAGGTGTGAGCCCACAGCCAGGACACGTGTGACACTGCCACCCTGGGACCTGTGACACACACCGAGGGGCAGTTGGTACACGTGTGACACTGCCACCCCTGGGAGCTGTGACACACACTGAGGGACAGTTGGGACACGTGGGACACTGCCACCCCTGGGACACTGCCACCCTGGGACACTGCCACTCCTGGGACCTGTGACACACACCGAGGGACAGCTGGGACATGTGTGACACTGCCATTCCTGGGCATTGCCACCCCTGGGACACTGCCACCCTGTGACACACACCGAGGGGCCCCCGGGCAGGAATTTGAGCTGTGCAATGTGGGATGGGCCAGTCTGAGTGAGTGTGTGGCCCCAAGCACTGTCTTATGGGATGATAGCAGCTCTATGGGGTCGTAGAATCACAGAATCCTAAAATGGCTTGGGTTGGAAGGGATCTTAAAGATGATCTTGTTTCAACACCCTGTCATGGGCAGGGAGACCTTCCACTGTCCCAGGGTGCTCCAAGCCCTGTCCACCCTGGCTTTGAGCACTCCCAGGGATGGGGCAGTCACAGCTTCTCTGGACAGCCTGTGCCAGAGCCTCACCACCCTCACAGGGAAACATTTCTTCCTAATATCCTATCCAACCCTGCCCTCTGTCACTGGGAAGCCATTCCCCTTTATTCCATCACTTCATACCCTTGTACAAAGCTTTCATCTCTCTTAGAGCCCCTTTAAGCACTGGAAGGGGCTCTAAGGCTTCCTCAGGAACTTCTCTTGTCCATGCTGAACAACCTTAGCTCTCAGGCTGTTTCCAGAGTAGAGTGCTCCAGCATCTCCCTGACTTCAGTTTTGTGGCAGGACTGGATATTTTCCTTGCTGTGCAGAGGAAGCCAGAGAGAGGTGCCCAGCCCCTGGCTTTACAGGCAGTGTAGCAGAAATATTGACTGAGCCCCTGTGCCAGCAGCTGTGCACCCCAAAAGCTGCTGGGATGCTGGGTGTCTGTGCCTGCTGTGCCAAGGGACACCTGGGCAGTGGGATGGAGCCTTGGCAGGGTGCTTGTGCCCATGGAAGCTGAGGGGAGAGAGGCCTGAGCCTCTGTGAGTGCCAGGGAGGGTCTCCCCAAGGAGATCTTGGATGTGGCTGGCTCCTGCCCTTTGCCACTTACTCCCCATGGCACTACCAACATGCTGCCACCTCCAAAAGCTTCCTGGCAATCCCTTTCTGGCAATGGGGCACCTCTGGGTCAGGCACTGGGACAGGGGGGTGCAGTCAGCAGTGCCTGCTGGGCTCTGAATGCAGGGGTGGCAGGGAGACCTTGCAGACCTGCTGCTGCAGCTCATGGTCTCTTCTCCCACATCCTCATTCAAATGTTAATTTTGTGGATGCCTTTATAAATCTTGTGGCTTTCCCCTATCCACAGGCTACATAGATTTCATCTTGTTGAGAGGTGACACTTCTGGCCTTTGGTACCAGGCGATCAATTTAATATTCTGAGAGTAGTAAAAAACATGGGACCATATTAACTCACCATTACTCTGCTGCTCCTTCCTGTAACTCTTTCTGTGCCATCCAAAATGCCAGGATGATGGATAGGTGCCTCAGCTGCTGGCAGAGGCACAGGCATGGGACAGCACCAGCCAGAGCCAGCCTCCTAGCTGGAACAGCTGCATGGCGTCCAAATTGTGAGCTGCTATTCTTGTGCTTGCCAAGAGGACAGAGGCTTGTGCCACCTCTTTGTTAGAGCTGGCAGTGTGGAGAAATGCTTGTTCCTTACCTTTGAGGCCCTTCCATGTATTCTGAGCAGGGGACACCTGCAGGTCTGCCAGGCACCCAGCACACTGCTTTGCCAGGCTGAAAGGAAAATCATCCCTCTGCTCACTGTGAGGCAGCCCTGTTGCTGGCCAGCCTGGAAAAACATGTTTGGGTCATTCCATCAATGTAAAGGTTAAATGTTCAACTGCAGCTATTGAAAACAAAGCAACAGCAGCAACAACAACAGCAGCAGTGGAACTGGAAGCCTTATTAATGTCTGGAATTAAGATCTGCATCTCAGCACCTACCAGGTACAGTGCACTGAGGTCCTGCCCTGTGTTTGGAGTGCTGCCTCTCAGCACTCTGCAGAGCTGCCCATAGGTGACAACAGCCCCCATTCACCCCAGCTGACAGCTGTGCAAAATGGATTTTTAGACTCTTATTTTTGCCTGGGAATGTTGAAGGAGCACCTGATGTGCTCTCTCTGCTGATAGAGAGGGCTTCTTCATGTTGTATCCTTATTTTCAGCCACTCAACCTCTGTGAGTACACCAGTGAGGGTTACTTGAATACAGGTCCTTTGTTAAGTAAATATGGACCTGGAGGTGTCATTGTTTTCCTACCCTGCACATCTCCTATTTCAGTAAATCAGTACATTTCTCATATATATAACTCTTGTTGTTTTACAAAAAAAACCACTTTATATTTAACATCCTAGAGCAGGTTGTCATTTGGAAAACGTGGCTCACAGCTTTCATGGCTCCATTGCACGTTGCAATATGCATATTAGTGAAAGAAAAACTAAAACCTCATCATGACACAATATATCCAAGAGTCCCATAATTCCAAATTCCCTCTTCCTGTCACATTTGTGTGCATGTCACAGCAGCTGTCCTGCTGCCAGGCTGTTGTCTCTGGAGCCTCACCCTTTGCAGTCATGTGCCTGGCAAACCTGCAGAGAGCAGGAGACACAGGTCCTGCTCCACGTGTACTCCTCCCTGTGCTCTCTCTCTCTGTGCCTGTTCCTGTCACCCTGTGTCCCCAGGATTGATGTTCCTCCAAGCTCCTGCTCCACAGCCACCCTGTGGCGGGTCCCTTTGAGACTGAGCTGTGACACACTGCAGTCCACAACCAGCTGACCAGAGCCTGATCCTCTGGGGGACCTGATCCAGAGGCTGGGTGGGAGCAGCTCTGTGGCTCTGCTGGCTCCAGAACAGAGCTCTGGTGGGATGCCCTGGCCCCAGGTCCTGCTGAACATCAGCCCAGCCACAGCCAAATGAGGCAGCTCTGGGGTGCAGGGGCCCAGTGAGCACCCAAATTTTTGCTGGGCTGTCACCTGAGGAACAGCAGCAGATGGATGTGGAAAGCCTTTAAATTCAGCACATGATCAATACTAAACTGATCTTCTGGAGTCTCTTATAAGATTACCCCAGCCTCATGCATCCAATTGCAAAAAAATCATTCAGCACACTAGGGAGATGTGAGAAACATTGCAGCCCCCATTTAGAATGCATAGAGCCAGGGTAAGTGACTTCACAATTGTTTATTGCAGTAAATAATTCATCCACTTTACATTTGGTTTTGTTGCTACCCCCATGCCCCTGCCTCAGCTCCTTTCTCTTAATCCTAAAATTCCCTTGCTGGGTCGTTTCCGTGGCCATGATTCCCAAACACACACAAACACAAATCTGTCTCAGTCCAACTTTTCCTGACTGCCATACCAGGGAGAGCAGAGCTGAGGGAGCAACAATCCTGGTTCACTGCTCAGCTCAGCCCCTGCCCAGGCCTGGCTTTGCTGCCTTTGTTTGCCCCAGTTCTGCTTTCACACAGTGCCAATGCTCAGAACTGTTTGGAATACATTAACATTGCTAATAGTGTTTTTATACTAATTAATAATGACATTTGAACAAACTAACACAAATTATCAGCTGGCCGGGTGTGCAGTGAGGGCTGCAGCTGAGACAGAGCAGTGGGAAAGGGTGGGTGTCGCTCTGCAGTGGGACCTGCCTGGGGCACGTGCCCCTCACCTGGCACCTGTCTGGAAGCCCTGGGCTGGTGCCTGCAGGGCTCTGCCCATCCTGATCTCACACCCTTGCCAGGGTGGGCTTGCTGAGCCTGACAGCTCCTGTGTCAGAGCAGGTTGTTTCAGCTGCTAAAACCAGATTGATGAGAGTGCCTGCCATGGCATGAAGCTTTTTGAGTCCTGTCAGCTGAGACAAGACTGTTATATACATCTCTGAAGGCCTTGGCAGCATGCTAGGTCCTGCTTCTGGATAGTTTTGTCAAAAAGACCAAGTACAAATTGGCACGTGTCTCTTTGAATTGAAAACTGTCTGGAAGGGTGTTGGGAGGAGCATCACACCAATGTGCTCCAGGCAGTTGCTCCTGGCCACTCTGGGAGAACTCCTGGAGCAGATTTTGCTCCTCCCTGTGGAAACCATCCTGACTGTCTGTGCCTTGGAGCCTGCAGCCCTGGGAGTGCTCCCACTGGCGCAGGTGGGTGCTGAGGCTCTGCTCCCACCTCTGCTTCTGTCCAGCCCTGATCACTGTGAAGGGCTGGAGAGTTGGGATCATGGTGGCAGTGCTGTGACCTGAACTGCATCTCCAGGGATGGATCCTCCTTTACAGGCATTGCCCAGGCACCTCCTCTGGCTCTTTTAACACTTCATCCAGCAAGGCAGCAGGTGACCTTTTGGAGCAAAATGATCCCAGCATCCATATGGTATTTTGCATGCTGTCCCCTTGGGATCTGTAAGTGGAGGCCAAATCAGTGTTATCTCATCCTCTGCTTTCAGAACAGCCAGTGAGATTTCACCATGTGGGATACAGTCACTGCTCTGGGTGGTTTTTTTTTTCTCCAGGACAGAATCCCTGAAACACCTCAGGGTCATTTCTTGATTTGGTTTTTGGAGCCCTTTCTGGGGCCTGGTTTTTGGGGGGCTGGACCTCAGGCATGAGCTGCTTTTCCAGTTTGTGATTCCTGCTGCTCCTTGCACCAGAATCTGACTGCAAAGGGGTTTTATCCCTTCTCAAGGTGTCAGTCCAAGGCCTCCAGTGCCTTGGGCATGCAGAGCATTACATTCCCAGCAGCTCAGGCAGGGACGTGCACATGGTGGGTGATGTCCTGGGGGTGAGCTCTGAGCTGTGCAAAGGGTTCTCCACATGACCTTGGCCTGAGGTTGTCCATTATGTCCCATCAGGAGAGCCTGATTGTGTAATTGTAACCAGGTGGGGTGTGTAAGGAGGGTGTGCACAGCCCTGCCAGACCCTCAGCTCCTGCAGGTGGAGGGGCTGGAGGAGCACAAGGTGAGTGCCCAGCATCTCTCCTGTGTGCCTGGGGCAGAGCACTCTGCACACCCCTGCAGATGGCAGCTGCTGGCCCTCAGCACCTCTGGAGCCATTCTTAAGGCTCTGAGCTTGTTTCCATTAAAGGTGTGTGCCTTGGCTGAAGGCCAGGGGCTGCCGTGGGTTCTGGCACGCTGTGCCCATGGGTTTGGCTGTGAGAGCCCTCTGTGCCAGCACACAGCAGCTGGGCCTGGGGCTGCACTGGGCCACGTCAGCCCCAGCTGACAGGCCTGCTGTGAAACAAGATGAATGGGCTGAAGTTGGTGAAAATTATTCTAATTTATAATCTGATGCTTTGTGGAGCTCCCCAATTAATTCTTTCTAGATACATAAGTAGGCCACATGTTTGCTTTGCTTCAAATGTAATAAACATTACACTCTGTCCCCTGCTTTTGGAGCTGGTTCCTGTCAGAGCATTAGCCCCTGTAGCTAATTCCTCACACCTGTCTCTGGGGCTCCTGGGACCCGGGCTGAGCACGGGGCGGAAACGCCAGGCTCCAGGAAACTTGTGGCATGGAGAGATAAATTGCTGATCAAAGGGCTGGAGCACAGTGCATGTGAATATTTAGGTGCAGGCAAGGCAGCCCAGCCTGCTCAGGAGAGGTCTTTGTTCCTGGCACCAGGGCAGCATTGGGGTGCTGGGCTCTGTGCAGCCCCAGGCACACAGAGCTGGGGGGAGTGGGGTGCAGAGTCTGTGGGGAGCTGCTCTGCACAGCTCTGCTGGGCTCTGCTGCAGCACCAGCCCTGGGCAGCAGCATCAGCATCAGCAGGAGTGACCCTGCACCCAGCCCCGGGGAAGGCACCGATGCTCTGCTCTCCATGGTGCTGCAGAGCAGGAGCTGAGCGCAGCAAGGGCTGTGGGGTCAGACCAGGGGCTGCAGGCTTGTGCCCAGAAATCCTGGAAAACCAGGAAGCACTGGGGAGGTTCCAGCAAGTTCCAGAATGTCCCTGGGATATTCACAGCCCCAAAGTGCCAGGATGCCCAAGGAAAGGCCCCTGCTGCCCCTGCAGCCAAGGACAGTATAAAGCAAGGATTTGGGCACTGCCAGCCCAGGCAGTGATAGTCCTGCTGTCAGGGGAAACAGAGGTGATGGGCAGTCCTTGTTCCTTCTGTGCATGTAAAAATAGAACCAATTTTACAATGCCTTGCTGATCCCTGTCACCTTCCCCACGTGCAGGGGATGGAGGCTGATTCTGGATTTGCTGATTACAAGGGTGCAGAGAGATTTGCAGGAGCAAAAGCCAAGTGCTGGGTGTTGGGCTTTATTTTCTGTTTTGATTGTCATGTGACTGATCACAGACATCACTCTCTGCCTTGATTTCTGCCTCCTCTCCTGGTACCATCACTGTGATCTCTTCACCTACCTAACAAGCCAAGCCCACCTCACAGGCCCCGAGTGTGAAAATGGGTTGCAAAGCCCAGTTTTTATCATTGCCATCACATCCATCCTCCACCTAAATTCCAAGAATTTCCAGCAAGCTGTGATGCAGAAGCATACACTGAACTTCTAGTTTTGCTGACCTAGAAGTGACCCTGATGTTTGTCCTGTTGCCAGTGGTTTCCACAGTCCCAGGGAATGTGGAGACTTTTCCCAAGCCTTCCTCTGCCTTCCACCCACAGAAAA
Organism: Ammospiza caudacuta; assembly: GCF_027887145.1. Taxonomy (NCBI): domain Eukaryota; kingdom Metazoa; phylum Chordata; class Aves; order Passeriformes; family Passerellidae; genus Ammospiza; species Ammospiza caudacuta. The sequence goes on from NC_080607.1 coordinate 11,648,811, forward strand.
ATCCTCCATCCTTGCCCACATTCCCCCAGCCTGCTCAGCACCCTGGCCTTGCTCTGGTGCTCTGTCCTTCCCATGGGTGAAGCAGGGTGGAGCTGCTTGGCTTGCTGAGATGCTTTTGGTGCAGGGTAAATGAGCAGGGGCTGGTGCCTGCTGGTGGCGGTGCCCACCTCCCTCCACCTGTTGGATACAGTGATGTCTTCTTGCTTGCTGTGCAGAAAAGTGGGGGCAGATCACTTGGCACTTTGTTTGCACCATCTGCAGAGGAAAGAGAATTTTAAAAATAAGTTTAGAGCGTAGAATAATAGTGGATTTCAGCACTCCTGCCACAAGCACTGCCTTGTTCTTTTCTGTTGCCTGGCTTTACCCTCACATCCACAGCTTCCCTGCTGGCATCCAAGTGCAAGAAAGAGCTGCCTGGCCTTTAGCTCCTGTCCTGCCCAGAGCCAGCAGCTCCATGTCCTTCAGTGAGTTTTGGGGCAGGGATGGATTCCTTGAGCCCTGCTGGGGAAGGGTTGCTGGCACTTTGCACTCTGAACCATCACCTTGTGCTGTGGAGCCTGGCTCAGCATCTGCCAAGTGTCTGAGCACACCCAGGGATGCACCTGCCCTTCACCATGGTGTGAGCATTCACTCTGCACTCCCTGGGGGTGTTCCAGCAGGAGAAGCTGTGCTGGGGGCTCTAAAGGGCAGAGATGCCAGCCTGGCCCCTCTGTTCCTGCAGTGCCAGACACAGCACTTGTGTGTCCTGTGCAGCCCTGCCAGGGAGGGAAGCCAAGCAGCCGCTGTTATCAGACTCACACAGACCTTTCCCATCTGGCTGCTCTTCTGAGGAGGGATCCAGGCTCCCTGCAGGTGCTGGCAGCCAAGGCAGGAGGTGCAGCTGATCTGCTCACAGGGTCTCAGGCTGCTCTTCCAGTCCAGGCTGGTGCAGTACCTGCAGCACCTCCAGCCCCTTTCCTCACCTCAGTTACAGAGGTGGAGCTGACAGGGAGCCCTGAGATTTGGGGTGGCTCAGGCAGCTTGAGCTGTGCTGCAAAAGGCTGGAGACACAAAGCTCAGCCTGGGTCTGGATCTGAGTTCGGGTCTGAGCCCAGAGCACAGAGGATGGAGAGCTGGTGTGCAGTGACAAAGGATGCACAAGATCCTGGACACTCTAAAACCACCAGTTCTCTCAGCTGCTGTGAGGGCCAGTCCTCTCTGAGTCCTACCCCAGCCCTGCTGAGCTCTGCCAGGGATCTCCTGGCAGACATGGGCTGTGCCAGCACTGATGCTCTTTGTCCTCCCACAGCCACTGGCAGCACAGAGAGGTGGAGGGGGAGCTGCCCACCAGCCTGGGTGGAGCTCAGAGTAAATACCCTCCCATGGTGGGGCCAAGCTCTGTGTCTGCAGAGCCACTGAGGCTGGGCCAGGACATTGTCACATCCTCTGTGTCTCCCAGTCTCAGGATCTTTTGCTGGTTACTGTGACCCCAAGAAATATTAAAAGTCTCTTTTCTCAGCCTGAGTGCTTGAAGAATGAGTCGGAGCTCTTCAGTTCTTGGTCTCAAGATTGTTTATTGGGTTTATCTATAAAAAATTTTCTCCTGTCCTGCCGAGGTCCATCAGCAGGACAGTTCCAGGCACTCTGCCAGCCCCCAGGGCAGTGTTATGTCTTTATACTAAAAACTACATGTACAATGTTTACAATTACTTTCCAATACCTATCACCTATGTGAGACAGTGAGCTTCTACTCTAAAGCAATCTGTAAGTGCCAACATCACAGCAGAAGATGGAGGCCAAGAAGAAGAAGGAGAAAGGCTGGACACACCCAGATTCCTCCATCTTGCCCCTTGGACCCCCATTCTAGAAAGCTCAAAATCTACTTTTTTACCCCATGAAAACTTCACTATTATTCTACCTAAACTGTTGTGGCTTGCTGATCTGCATACAAGGTTGGTAATTTGCTCCACAGGTCATAATCAAACCCAGAGGTATTTTGGGCTTTGTGCCAGGGTCTCTGAGCCCCCTGGCAGGGGTCCTGGCCGTCCTGGACAGCCAAAGGGATGTGCTGGGTTCCAAAGCTATCCCTCCAGCTTCTGGGGAGGGCTAAGTGGGTGTCCCCCACCCCATTGTCAGCCCCTCTTGCAGAGCTGTGGGGCTGGGCCTGGCAGTGCTGGAGGCTGGGCTGGGCTGCAGCCCTGCCCCTGCCTGCAGATGCTCCTGCAGGGCTCAGGAGAGCAGCAATCCCTGAGTGCCTGCAGCTTGCTCAGTCCCTGGCACATGGGGAGGGGTGCTGGCTGCTGGGGAGCAGTTCCACGACACCTTTCCAGGCCTGGGAGGTGGGAGTGTTCCTCCCTGATGGATGCAGTTTGTTTCAGAGGTGCTGGAGCTCCTGCTGCAGGAGCAGACCAAAGCTGGTGGGCAAAGGGGCAGCCAGGCTGGTGAAGCGAAACATTTGAAATGTTTTTCATTCCAGCTCTCTGCAGCCCCTGCCTTGCCAGGGGCTGCTCTCTGTTTCCAGTTAGCATGGTAACTGCATCAGGACCAAGTAAACAAGCTTTCCAAGGATGCTGCAGGAGCCCAGGCAGCTCTGGGCATCGTGGTTGTGTCCCTGGGGACAGTGCTGCTGGGTGATGCTGATGCTGTGACACAGCTGCTCCCACACCTGGACTTTGGGGATCCCCAACACCTTCTCTCAGGAGGCTGAGCCAGGGTCTGGCTGTGAGAGGGAGAGAGCACCCCCCAAATGCATCCTTGGAGAGCAGGACTCTGCTCTCAGCCTGGGCTGGACACTCCAGCAGGATTTCCTGCTCTTTTCTCCTTCCATTTTCACCACAGACACAGGACAGAGCATCATGAGGAGTTAGATGAGGTAACAGAGCAGAGCACTCAAACCACCATGCCCTGTCATTCATGGCACCCCACTACTCAGAGAGCTGTGAGTTCCAGACCCTCAGCTTCCCTATCCTGGCCTGGCTCCTGTCCTGAATATATTTTTACATTTTGTGGCTCTCAGAGGTTTTTAAATTTAATGGGTTCCTCTTTTTTCCTTCCTCCTTCTTATCACCTGAGCTGGATCCTCTCTGAGCTGCTGCCAGCTCCAGGGATTACAAGTGAATAATTTACGTCTGATGGCACATTTGAAGTTTAAGAAAAGGAAATGGCAAGTGGAGCCTGCTCCTCATGCCTGCCCCAGAGCCACGGTGCAGGCTGCTGCTGTTTCTCCAAAGGCAATTCCAAGGATTCCCTAAGGAGCCATGTTCTGCCCTGCTTGGGCACGGCCATCCAGCTCCTGGCAGGCTGGAGCTGAGGAGCAAAGGGCCCAGTTCCACCCAGCTGCCCTTCCAGGCTGCTGCTGTGCCAGGAGGCAGCTCCCAGCCCCAGCACAGCATCCCCATGGGTGCCAGGGATGCTCTGCCTCCCCAGCCCGGTGCCAGGAGGGTTCCCTGCCAAACCAGGCTGTGTCCTGGCAGCCCTGACAGGAAGGGAAGGGGCAATGTGCCCTGCTGGAGCTGCTGGGGGTGCCTTGGGGCAGCAGCCTGCTGTCTGTGCTGTGTCCAGTGCAGGGGGGGAAGGAGGGATGGCTCTGCCTGACCCACACAGGGGCTGGGCACAGAGTCCCTCCCACAGCCAGGGCTGTGCTGCCCCCATGGGCTCTGGGCTGGGCTCTCAGAATGCCAGGCTCGTTGCTCATTCTCAGAGCTGGGGCCACAGGAAGATGCTCCGGGAAATTATTTTTAACTCCCCACGATTCGCTCTTCAGAGCTAAGTCACTTTTATCAGCGTTGGTTCAGCCCCAATGAGGGCAATCTTTCCTCATACATACATTTCTCTCTGCAAGGTGGCTCTGACAAAATTTAAATATGAACTTTAGTGGTTTCCAGGAGCTCTTGGAAGAACTAACAAGCGTATCACAGGGTCCAGCATTAAATCCTTCCCTGCTGGGATGCAGTAGAGAACGGAAACTGTCAGGCAGTTTGAGATCCACTTAGCAATTAGTGCAGATGAAAGAAGCACTAACGTGAAAGCCCTGGTCTCTGTGCTGCTGGTGGGAGGAGGAAAGGAACGTGTAAGAGAAACATAACAAAATGCGACTGTGTATCCCACCAAACAATGAATCATTTTAACATTTCCAATCCTTTTCGAGCAAGCAGAAACAGTCGATCAATATGTGACAGAATTAAAGACCTGCAGTAAAACCTTGGAGCTGAGGATCTGCAAGAATTCTGAGCACAGACTGATCTGTGAAATTCTGCATATGGCAATAGCACACCAGGAAAGACCAGCATATGTGCAAGAGCCAGGAGCTGCAACAGAACAAGTCTGCTGGGCAAGAAGGCTTCTCTGCCCACCCAGAGGAACACCCACTGCAGAGGAAAAATCGTCCCTGGCAATGGGTATGCAGCAGCTACAGAAAGCAGGAGTATTTCCCAGAAAACTCAAAGTTACAACAAACATGGCCCTAAGCCATATCCTTGTAAAAGCCTGAGAAAATGTGATTCAGAATGTGTATTCATAAAAGCTGCAGCCATAGCCTTGGCTCTGGAGGATTTTGGACCAGTAAGAGCATCTCATTGCCTTTGCACTCTGAAGGGGTGAAAACAGCCAAGAGGTGCCATTCCATGAGTGTGCCACAGCTAACTTCAGGAAAATGACAATTCCAAGGTGGGTTAGGAGGACGGTGTGCCTGGGAAAAGGAAAGGCAGGCGTACAACAGCTAAACTGGTGACTACTTAATTATGTGCTCAAGGGACATGATGGACTGTGTTTGAGTCTATTCTAAAAATATCTATACTGGACTGTTTGAAATGTAGTAGGGAAGACACAAGTACACAGTTTGGAAATACAAATATTTTTAGAAAGTTTGGATCCTGGTAATTGAGTGAGCATAGGAGCCCCACATGATGCATTTACAGCACATCTTTGGCAGGTTCAGATTCCTGCAGCTGCACTTTGGAAAAGCTGTAGAACCCTGTCGGATACTCACAGAAACCTGCTAGTCACAACAGCAGGACAATAAATGGCACAAGGAAAGTGTAACTTTAAATTCAGTGCAATGGGACTGCCACGGGATGAAGGAAGCCAGGACTGCATATTCACATACATTGCCAGCTAATTTAACAGTGGTGGTGGCTGAGCAGGATTTGAGTCAGAGGGAGTTGGGCATGATGAAAGGTGAGCAGAGCTGGGGCTGATGCTGCACCTCCTAGATGTAGGCACTGAACCAATGTCCTGGGGTACAGGAGGGCTTTGCTGGTCCTTCCCAGCCACATCATGGTGATCCTCCCATCCCAGACTGCAAATCCTCCCCAGGGCTGCCCTCAGCCCTGGTTACTCCAGCAGTGCTCATCTTCATCACTCTTCCTTTCTGGGATGTGAGTCCAAGCACCATCCTAGTGACAGAAACAAACAACTGTTTTCCAGCTTGCAGGCTCTCCACTGCTTTCTGCAGCCAGACTGTGACTTTCACTGCACCACAGTTCTGTAATTATCACAGGAAGATTACAATTGCTTTGAACCTCATTTTTCTGTGCCTTTGGCTGACCTCAGGGCTAGAGCAGAGTGAGTGAGAGAGAGAGTGTGTGTGTGTGCCTGTGTGTGGACTGGGGAGAGAAGGACAAAGGGAGGCTGTATCATGGTGCTCCTAGTCCTAAGCTTTCCATCTAGCTGGGATTCTTGGAGGCAACCCAGACTCGATGGCCCCAACCTCTGCCTTTCCTCATTTTCTCTGCCCTCTCTTTTTCATATTGCATATCTAGGACATAGCTTCAGTTATCTGTGCATCTAGATGTAAGTCTTAGGAGCAAACAATTTGGAATAAGTCCCTGTGCCACTGAAGGGAGGGCACTCTGTGAACATATCCCACAGCAGGGGCAATTCATCTGCCTGCCCATTAGTAGAGCCAAGTACTTGTCAATGGGCTTTCCTCAGTCTGGGCCTGGACCAGTAAAGCAAATGTTGAATGACTGCTACAAATAACTGCCCCAACCTCCAATTTTTATAGGCAGAGTGGCAGCATTTCACGCTGGGCACAACAAGCAGTGGAGATGACAGCTCAAAGCCAAATAGACATCACAGAGCCAGTAGAGATGTGATTTATTAAAGAAATGTCTGGATTGCAGAGGAAGCAGAAAGGTGTACCTTGAAAGGAACCTTTAACGCCTATGAGTGAAAAGGAACAAGGGCTGGGAAGGAAGGGAAGCTGCCAGGGGCAAAAGCTAATGGGCCTGGTCCTGGGGTGTGCTGTCAGCAGGGGACGTGCGGCTGCCAGCCAAAGGGTAAGCTGTGCTGCTTCATCTAGAGGCATAAAAGCAAGAGCTGAGTAAAAGGGCTGCCCAAGCTGAGATGAGAGGCAAGGGAGTGCTGCTGGGGAAGGGAATAACCCCAGGCTGCCACAGGGGACTGACATTCGTCACTGGTTTGTGTGGAGAAGCCAATAACCACACATTTGTGTCAGCAGGGCACGTTGCATTCTGCACCTTCCCAGGGGGGACTCCAGCTCTCACCTGGTTGTCCAGACCCAGTTCTTGAGTTGCCAGGTTCTGAGCAGACCCCCCATCCATCCCTGCTCCAACCTCCCAAGGCTCCAGGTTCCAAGCCTTGGTTCCCCCATCACTGCCAACAGGCCTGCCCTGTGCAAGGACAAGTGTCCAGCTCCCAGCAGCTGCCCAGGCCCTTCCAGCTAGACATGCTCAGGCCAGGCTGAGAAACTTTTGGGGGGAGCCTTATACCTTCCCTTTCCCATGCTGTAGCCCCCAGTGCCCAGCCTGTCCTCCTGTGCCAGCACACTGCAGGGACAGTGCCAGCACATGCTGTCCCCAGCCCTGGAGCCACTCTGAGCAGCAGAATCTGCTGCATTAGGTCGATTTCAAGAGCCCCTCCAGGTCAGTTAGCAATTACCTGCACCAGATACACGCTTGGAAAGGAGCTTCTGATCTCTTCAATGCACTCGTTTTCCTCTTTCAATTTCAAATTCGCCTCACTGGAAATAGGCACTTCAGCCTCTTTTACAGACCATGGTAAATTAGGATTTCGTCCAGTTCTGTTGGTTCTGCTGATACAGATGTTTTCCTGTGCAGAGGCAATGCCATGGCCAATCTGAGGTGTTCCAGACCCTTCCTGTTCAGCCTCTTCCAGCTGAGCCTGTGGGTGATGTCTGGTACTGAGTGTTCCTGCACAGACCACAGGCCCTTGCATGTGCTGAGATGGACACCCAAAGCTCCTGTTATCAACTCAGACTGGTGCTCCATGCTGTTGAGACATGGCCAATGGAGAATACCTTCCTTTGAAGAGTCAGCTGAAGTTAAAATTTCCAACTGCACACTCCAGTCTTGTCCTGGAATGAAAGGGCTGGAAAGAAGAAAATCCAGGGTGTTTGCATGCGTCCTTATCTTTGTGCTGAAACCTGACTGCCATCCACTCGTCACAGAGACATTTTCTACAGTGACATCCTTCAGGCTGAGCTCTGCCAGCACTGCACTGGGCACACTGTGGGAATGCTGCAGCTGGCAGGGAGGGAGGCACATCCCCTGCCTGTGCCCCAGGACACACTGCCAAGGGAAGGGAGGCTCACCAACAGGAGACACATCCCCTGCCTGTGCCCCAGGACTGCTCCCAAGGGAAGGGAGGCTCACCCATAGGGAGACACATCCCTGCCTGTGCCCCAGGACTGTTCCCAAGGGAAGGGAGGATCACCACCAGGAAGACATATCCCTACCTGTGCCTCAGGATATGCTCCCAAGGGAAGGGAGGCTCACCCATAGGGAGACACATCCCCTGCCTGTGCCCCAGGATATGCTCCCAAGGGAAGGGAGGCTCACCAACAGACACATCCCTGCCTGTGCCCCAGGACTGTTCCCAAGGGAAGGGAGGATCACCACCAGGAAGACACATCCCTGCCTGTGCCCCAGGATATGCTCCCAAGGGAAGGGAGGCTCACCCATCCTGAAGCTGCTGCATCTGCAGCAGTCTCTGGGGCCAGTGTGCAGCCACCCCCTGTGGTCCCCTGGCAGGCCCAGCTGGCTGCAAGCAGGCACAGGCTGCTGGGAGGGGCTCTGGCAGTGCTCTGCTTGCCTCATCACAGGGCGCCCAGAGCCTGATGGGGTCATGCACAGCCCTCTCCCAAAACTGGGGTTCAGTGCTCAGAGGCAGAAGCAATTTTACATAAAGTTCAATTAAATATTTGCTTTATAATTGCGCAACAAATTATTCATAAAGGCATTGGAATCTAATCACAAGGCTGACACCGTGGAGTCTGCAAATGACACAGTACTCAGGGAGAATAAAGATGGGGGGAGCTGCCAGGCTGTGGTGACAGGCAATGCCTGAATCTGTGGGGCAGTGGGAATGTTCCCAGAAAAAGACCCACAGCACAGAAGAACCTCAGCAAGGCAGGGTTGTCTGGGAAAGGGAATAACCTAAGTAGGGTGACATGAGGAATGGCTCTGGGCAAGAGTTTGGGGCATTTGGCTAAGGTGTGCCCAGCAAGCAGGGCAGTGCTGGGGCTGTGTTCCTCCCAGTCATGTTTTGTCACCTCCATCTTCATGTGGACACGCTCTGTGTTGTGTTACAGTGTCCCCAGTTCTGCAGGACTTGCTGTCTTCAGCTCATGCCCCTATCTCCAGCAGGAATCATGGTGCTGGACCTTTTAAGGGGTGCAGAACCTCTCCCACAGCCATGGGCAATGAAGAAAGCCATGTGGTACAACCTGCCTGTGGAGTTCACCCTAAACCATCCTTAACCAGAACAGCAGCCAGGTAAAGGCAGGGGGCAATCTGGGCAGAGCATCCCATAGTGCAGCCCTCCAGAGACAGGCAGTGCCTCTGAGACAAAGATGAGCAGCTGGCCAGAGGTAGCTGAAAAGCACAGTGGAGCAAATGTGACCTCCCAGGGACCCTTTGCAGGGAATGTGTCAGGGGGATTTGCTCCCATGCGTCTCCCATGGCACCCTGAGCTGCAGCTCTGTGAGCAAAGCGCTCTCTGCCAGTCCTGACACTCAGTGCTCAGCTCCTTCCAGGGTGAATTTTGGAGGGCAGCAGACTGAATCCTGCCCCCAGCAGGAGCGAGGCTGCTGGCACTGAGCTGTGTGCATCTCTGCTGTTCTGCTGAGAGGAGCTGGGCTGTGCTGAGGGAATGCACACGGCTCTGCAGGACAGCTGCTGAGCCCAGCAGCCACTGCAGCCAGGGATCTCTCTGCCTAACAAGTGCACATCCTGCCCAAACTGTGTCCCCTGCTGTCACTGTGGGCAGTGGGCTGCAGGCTGCCCTTGTCCTGCCAGGGAGAAGCCCTGCAGGGCACCCAGGGTTGGGAAAGCTCTGAGTGACAGGGGAGCTGGATCCTGGACAGAGCTGGACTGGAGATGGATTGCCTGCCTGCCAAATGTGGACATTAGACAGGGAGTTAGATTAATGGGAGATGGCTCTGCCAACAGAGAGGTGAGTCACAAAGCTTGTCCTGTGCTGAATCTGTTTCTCCAATAGGGAAGGAGTAGGAGGATTTAGCAAGATTAATCTCTCACGGAGTTGTGAGAATAGCCAAGATTCATGGGCTTCTCAGCAACAAATTTCCAAGTAAGCAGACAGCACTTGGGCTTGCTCCATGTGACACAGCACAGATCTGTGCTGGTAACTCTGGGGTTTCCTGCTCACAGGTGAGATTGACCACACTCCTGTGCTCACACATGAGCCCTGCACAGCACAGGCTGCACAGGAGCACCAAACAAAGCAGCTTGAAAGTATCAATTCCCTGAATTTCCCTGAAGTGGTCTGCAGCTGCTATACCCAAAACAAACAGTTTTCTGGACCTTGCACAGAACACGAGAAGGAGCTGAGAAAGAGCTCCTTTTGGCAGCTGGGAGGAGATGGTGGCACATCAGCTGGAGAGTTTGCCAGGTCTCTGCCATCTTTGCATGAAGGCAGAGCAGGAGTAGGGTTGGACAAGAGCCAGAGCACCTTTCCTGGTGTGAGCAGCACTTCCCTGTGGACAGCAGTTTGTGATACACACCTGGCAGGACCTGCTAGAGGTGGGGAAGGGAGAACAGGTTGGTCACAGCTATTTTTTGGCAGATGATGGGGAGCTCTCAGGCACCCCTGTGTCTACCTCCTACAGAACTCCAGGAAGTCTCCAGGAAGGAGAATGAGGCCAGGAAAATGAAATCTTGGTAAATGGGTTTTATATGGTGGTAAATGGGTTTTATGTTGTGTTTTAAGGAGCTGTGGAGAGAAAAATCTCAGTGCTAGTGAAACAGAGATTTTTTTTGGAAAAGGAAGATTTCCATTCCATGTTGGGAGTCCTGTTTCTTTCTGATATTTCTTCAGTTGTTCATGTCATGGCTCTTCAGTCTGAGCAGTTTTACAAATGTGTTGTGGAGATGAAAGCACCGGGGAAAGCTGCTCAGGATCAAGTTGGAAAAGCTTTTAACTTTCAACTCCTTACAGACAAAGGCACAGAGAGGAAGGGGGGAAGTGCAAAGACTGGGAAAAGGAAGAGGAAGAAGCAAAAAGAGATAAGGAGAATAGAAGAGTGAAAGGGACAGAGCAGAGAAGACAAATCACAACAAGAAAAGGAACAAGGCACCAGCAGAAAGAAAGGGAGAGATAGGGAGAGAACAAAGCAAGGGGCCTGGAGCTCAATGAGATGGGGAGAGTATAACAGAGTAAGGGAAGACTGCTGCAGGTAGAGGAAAGCCAAAAAAATACAAAAGAGCTATTTAAACACTGGGGTAAAGCAGTGATGAGAACAAGAGAAAAAGAGAAGCCAGATGAGGACTGAATTCTCATGGAGATAAAGGGGATGGCAGCAAAGCCAAAGGATAACCTGTCCATCCTTCTGTCACTGCACAGACAAGACATGACATGACAGTGACATGTCAGCTTCTCAGAGGGGCTGGGACACAGCTGTGGTCATGGGGAGCCACAGGAGTGACCATGTCACGGGTGGTCCTTGGTTCTCCTGCTCTGCATCCTCCATCTCTCCTTCCCCGTGGTGGCTCCTGGCCATGTGAAGCACCCCTGGTTTTGGGTGTCATGGAAGGACTGCCATAAAGTGCCTCACTGTGGTGCTCTCCAGGCTCATCTGGGAGCTGGGTGGGTCAGGCTGTCTGGCCTTACCAGCGCCTGCATGGCAGCAGCAAGGGGGCATGGCATCATGGAGTCATCATAGCATGGTTTGGGTTGGAAGGGACCTTTAAAGGTCAGCTAGCCCAACCCATGTGTGGTAAGCAGGGACTTCTTCAACTTGATCAGGCATGGAGAGGCTGTGCCACAGGGGAGGTGGCAGTGGGAAGAGAAACAAATCTTCTGTGTCTTAGCAAAAACAGGCTGGAAAAGGGCACCATGACTACAGACAAGTGCTGGGACCATCTCCTCCCAGTGTCACACCAGTTTAGTGGGCTCAGCTCCACCTGCAGTGTGCGAGGTGACCTCTTGGCTGTCCCAGAGGAAGGATCTGGGTGTTCCCAGTGCCAGTGTCCTAGCTGGCACCAGAGCCTTGCAGGTGTCCCGGGGCTGAGTTGGCACTGAGCACACGGTCTCTGTTTGCAGACTGTGTTAGCAGAGCAGCAGCTGTGCTCCAGGCTTTGCTCCTTTCCCTACAAGAGCATCAGGCTCAAGTGGGATCCACTTTGGCAGCAGTGCTTGCAGCTGGCAGGTCTCTCAGTCTCACACTGGGATTGAGGACATTTCTAGATGCTTCTGTGTCTGAAGGGGCTGATGTGGAGCATTTCCTGGGATGTCCTGAGGGTCCCTGTGGCCTCTGAGGGTGGGAGTCATGCAGCAGTAGGGTGGTGGGAAGCCTTGTGCCAGCCACTGCAAAGGTGGGGAATAAAGCTGCCAGAGCTGCTGCTGGGTCTGCATCCTGCCCATCTTTTGGTCCTGGAAAGGAGGAGCCACTCCTCCTGGGTCCATGCTGTGCTTATGAGCCTCTCTTTTGCTTTCCCCTCACCTTCAGGGCACCTGAACAGGAAGCACCAGATCTATGTAGTTTGAAGATAACCTGCTACTGGGTTACTACTGTTTCTTGATCAAACTGGCCAAGCAGAGGATTTGTTTGTCTTGTACACAAGGTGCAGTACAAATGCAGCAACACAGCATTCCCTCCTCTGGTGTTCTCTTGTGTTCCTTTCAGGGCCAAACTCCAAGGCCAAATAACAGAATGCTGTGAACACAGGAGAGCATTTTCTCCAGGTAAGATGTGAGTGTCTGGGCAGTGGAGACTGGGAAATGTCCCACTGGAGTCTGTTTGCCTGAGCTGTGAATAAAACCTGACTTGCAAGGTTTATCCATCCCCAAATACAGTGCTGCAGTCTCACCAGCCTTGAGCTTCTTCCTGCTTCCATCTTCCACTGGCCCAGACTGGTCTGTGGATCCTGCAGCTGGTGTGTGACTCTACTGAAGGCAACAACTGTGCTGCCACTTCTGCCCCTGCACCCTCAAAAGCTGCTGGGCCAGGACAGTGCCCACCGTGCTTCCAGCAAGACTCTGGAGAAGGCACCAAAAAGCTGAGGTGAGTGTGAGGATGCCAACAGCCATGGTGCACAGTGGGAGAGGGTCTGACAGCCCCAGGCTCAGCCCCAGAGATGCCCAGAGCCCCTGACAGAGCTCCCGCCACGATGCCATTGGGCCATCAGTGTGTGGCACCATTCAAAGGTCTGGGGTCTCTGTGATGCCCGGCGCCCCGGCTCAGCCCCGCGCTCCACGCACTGAATCAGATCTCAGCACCGGGCACAGGAGGGTTGATCCTGACCTGGGGGTGGCCGGGTCTGCCCCTGCCCCGTCCGCGCCCCGCTCCCGCCCCCGGGGCGGCCGGCGAGGCCCCGGGGCGGCGGAGGCGATGCGGGCACGGGGCGGGGGCACGGCGGGCTGGGGAGCGGAGCGGAGCCGCGGGCAGGGCAGAGCCGAGCCGCCCGCCGGGGCCGCGCCAGCCCGCGGGGGAGCGGGGCCGCATCCCGGGAACGGGCGGGTCCCCAGGGCGGGTCCCTGGGGGAGGCTCCGGGGCCAGCCCGGGGCGCGGACCCGGCGCTGCATTCTCAGAGTCTCCAGCAGAGGCTGGGCTGGGCCGGGCCGGGCAGGGCTGGGCAGGGCTGGGCTGGCGGGGAAGGAGGGGAGGCAGGCAGGGAGCGAGGGGGAGGAAGGCGGCTCTCGCCGCACATGCAGCCCCCGCCGCGCTCCCGCCGCCCGCGCCCCGCCTGCGCCCTGCCCGCCCGGTGCCAGCACCGGCTCCGCTCGCCGCCGCCGCCGCTCGGGGCTCCGCGCTGCTGCCGGGGCTGCCATCCGCTCCGTGCCGGGGCGCAGGGGCTGCGCTCCGCTCCGTGCCCGCCTGCCCGGGCTGCCATCCGCTCCGTGCCCGGCTGCCGAGCCTGAGATCCGCTCCGTGCCCCGCTGCCGGGCTCCGCTCCGCTCGGTGCCGGGGCTGCGCTCCGCTCCGCTCCGTGCCGGCTGCCGGGGCTGCCGGGGCTCCGCTCCGCGCCGGCGGGGGCCCGCAGGATGCCGCGGGAGGCCGAGCGCCCGGCGCGGGGGAGCCGCCGCGGCCGCCGCCCCAGGTAAGAGCGGGGCGGGCGGGGGCTGGGGGGCGGCGGGGGAGCCCAACTTCTCCGTCCCTTGCCGCGCCGCAAACTTTGCCGCCGCTCGGCGGGGCTGCGGCGGGCGCTCCCCGCGGGTGAGCGCGGGCTCGACCCGGCCCCGGGGTCGCCGCCGCCTCGGGCCGGGCAGTCCCGGTGTGCCCCGGTGTGCCCCGGTGTGCTCCGGTGTGTCCCGGTCTCCTTGGTGTCGGCGGGCGAAGCCAGAGGTTCGATGCCTCCGGCGCGGCCGCGCCAGCTGCGGGTCCGTGCACACCCTCCAATTAAAACAGTCCGGTGCTTGAAGAGCTGCAGCTCCTTTTTTCACCGGTGTTATCTTAAAACATCCTCTCCGGGCTCCTTCCTACCCACGATCCATCTCCCCATTTCTCTCACTGGGACCGTAGCTTTCATACTCTTCCGTACCCATTCCGTGCCCATTCCACACGGAATTTGCTTTGGGCGCGTGTGGATGTGTGGCTGCCATACCCGAGGGACCCAGCGGGAGCCCTTAGAGCCGGCCGGGTAACATCTCCCTTCACAGAGCCACATTTTTTTCTAACAACAAACTAAAAATAACTGTTCTAAAACTAGCACTTTCCTCATTTAAAATGTGGTTCCCAACCGGCTGTGCTCAGGCCTTCTGGGAGCGGATCTGCAGCCGCATCTGCTCCCTGCGTGCCCTGGCCCAGCGCTGCCTCGCCAGGTGCCTCTCACCCACCTGGGCACTGCCCTGGGTCTGCGAGTGGAGCGATGCACTTGATGCCTCTTCGTTTTCCTTTGGTTTCTGACAGTTCTAACATCCTGCACAGTCAGGGGACATCTGCCCTGTCTTCTCATCTACCCTGGTTTTATGCATGAACAGCACCAGTTGTAGGGGTGATGGTGTAGGCAGCGGCAAGGAGGGGCAGGCTCGGGAGTTCAGACTTAACTTCATGAGACAGTGCAAGGCACCTCAGGGATGCCTTTGGACCTGAGAGGGTACGGAGGATGGGTGGGTGGCTCCGCAGAGCTCTGGTTCTCCAGAGCTTTTTTGCATGGCCTGAGGAAATGAATGGGGGAATGTGCCTCTCTCTCCCTGCTCCTGGGTTGGTCCTTGCGCTGTTAAAATGCTGTGCTGCAACACAGGCTTGCATACCACTGAGGAAATCTCAGCTCATGACTGTTTCTTTGGGACCTGTTTCTGTCTCTTCAGAGTACCCAATGCACAGAGCATGGCTGAAGCCTGCAGTCTCTGTACTCACAGATTGCTCAGAACCTAGGCTTTGCCATGTTTTCCCTATGAGGCTGATGAATGCTCTCCACTTCTTTCAAGAGCGCTGGGTAATGAGTATTTGCAGCAAACAATTATCAGGGTTGGAGATCATTGTCCTGGTACATCAGTTTTTAAATGCTGAAAATAAATTGTTTCTCTGGCTTTAAGTCTGAAACGGTTCCTTCGTGCTGGTGCTGTGTTTGTTTGTGTTCAAGGCCAAAAGGTGGTTGTGCTGCTCATTGATGAATTCCCTGAAATGTTGACAGTACCCTGAGAGCAGCACAGGGTAGAGCCCGCTGAAATCTAAATAAGGTGGCCCAGATTCTGTGCTGACTTTTGTCTCACGCACGTCTCTGCTCCAGCGAGGTGAGGGTCAGAGCAAGTGAGGTTTGGTCTCTGTATGAAATGCCGGCTGCCGAATAATACCGTGCTGAAATTGGTGGGCTCATGAAAGAAAAAGTATGTGCTGTTTCATAGGTAAAAAAGCCAGTTTTGTTCCTTCTGGGGGAAAAAAAAATGCCCTTTGCTTTTTGGTGCATTGACACTTTATAATATGATATGGTGATTTCATACCTATGACAGACAAGTGGCTACTGGAACAAGGTCAGTTTTAAACTCTTTTTCAAAAGAAGCTAGCAGGCCTCCAGAAAAAAAAAAAAGGGAAAGAAAAGGTTGTCTTTGGGTTAAAAATAACAGTTAAAATCCTATTCTTCCTAGCTCCATTCCAAAAAATACCATATTTTCATGATTTAAATGTCATGTTTGAAAAAGTCATAGTTCTTTCTTGTGTTTAAGGTTTATGAGAAAAGGGTCACAATTTACTCTTTGTTGTTTATATTGTCTGGTCAACTTTTGGGCTTTTTTTTTTTTGCACATTAAAAATAATATTGAGCTAGCAAGGCTTTTTTTGTAGCAAATTTTACTTTTGTACTCATAATCACTATCCCATAGCAGAAAAATTTGGCTGGAAATGTTGCAGAGGGAATGTTTGTTTATTTGAAGCCACTTTTTCAACTCAAAGACTTTATTTCATTAGAAGGATTAGATTGTTCGTGAAAGCTTTGAAACAAAACTGGACTTCAGGTGGGATTTAATCTGCTGCTATTCCTTTAAAGTACAATTACTTATTTTTTCAAATGATTCGTTTTTATATTTTAAAAGCCTACATTTTAAAAGCAAATGAAAACAGTTTGAAAAAGAAATGGTGTGGTGACACTTGGGTTCTTGTGACATCATGTCGTTGAAGAGTATTCGTGCATAAGGATACAGCCATGTATGAATTTGTGCTGTTATCTTTTAACCATGTGGTTATGCAACTGTGTTTGGGTTTACAAGCAATGACACTTCTCTGCAGATAAGTCCATGCATATCCCGAGGCACAGGTCATTTTGAGTGATCTGCTTTCTTGAGAAATTACATGTAAAGATGAGGTGGGTGTGAATTCCAAGCAGATTGCTTGCCCGAGGTTGTAGGTGGACAGAGGTTGTAGGTGGACACGGTGTACAGCTCCTTGCTTTTCTCAGGATCTCTTTTGTCTTACCACCGGTTTATCCCATGGTGTTTGTTTGTGGAGGGGCTGCCCGATGGGGAGGGATACCACCAGCTTTGCCTCAGGCTGTTCATTGCTCTGGGAATGCCCTCAGCACCGTGTGCTCTTGGCTCTGCAGGGAGCAGGTCCCCTGTGCCACCTTGCTCTCAGGTGTGTGGCAGTCCTGGGCCGCAGGTGAGGGTACAGAGCTCTGTCCTTTGCCTTGGCTGCTGCAGCATTCTCAGGGCTCATGCCTGCACATCCCTGTGAAGTCCCTGCTCTACCCCAGCAGAAAAGCCAAGTCTTTGTGGCTGGATTTGACAGCAAATTGCCGCAGACTTGAAGTATGGGGTTGGACTTGGACTCAGCTGCTCACCCAACATGAGCTGGGTGTCCCCTGCCTGCTCAGCTCTGTGGGACATCTCTCTCTGCAGTTGTGTCCAGTTTGTGGGTTGGTTTCTTCTCTGGAGAGCTGTGGAGGGCTCAGGCACGGGGCTGTGCTCCTGCTGGCAGCCACTGCAGAGACCCATCCTCCCAGTTAGTTCACAGTTTCCTTTTCATGTAGTCATCACTTTCTATTATTTGCGAAGTCCATAAAAGGAATACAGCACATTACAGTAATTTTCAATTTCATCCTTTGCAACAACTCTGCTTTCAGAGTCTAGTCCAGACCTTACCTTAGCCTGGCTCAGTATCTCTTGCATTTTTGTTTCTTTTTATTGTCCTTTGTGCCGTGGCAGGAAGAAGGGAGTTCTGTTGTACTCTTTTGGGGAATGGTTGTTGGAAGGCATTTTTGTGCTGGTTCTGGGCAGCAAAATTGGATATTTCTCCAGCAGTATGTGCCTTTTGTGACCCCACAGGGCTGGCTGGGATGCCTGCAGAGGGTCCAAGTCCAGCTGTGGATCTTCTTGGTGATGCTGTTCCTCAGATCCTCTTGCAGTGTGGTTGGAATTCTTCTTGCAAATGGATGTCTCAGCTCTTTGCCAGCATTACAGCACCTTCTTCTGAGGCCTGTGGGACACTGTGGGCCTGAGCAAATGATTTTGGGGCCCATGGCAGCCCCGGAGCTCCCTTAGCTGTTGATGATCCCTGGTGCATGTGCAGCAAAGGGGGGTGCAGGACTGTGCTGGCAGGTGGGAGCACAAGGAGAGACTGTTCACAGCATGGGGGTGTCTGGGTGCCTGTGCCTCGGTGGCTGGGCATGGCTTTTGTGTCCAAACAGGTTTCCAGGCGCTGTCTCAGCTGCTTCCATGCTGCTGACCCAGCCTGGGTGGTGGTGAGGGCACACACCAGTGTCAGATGGGGTAGCTCTCCCCAGACCTCCTAGAAGGCAGCTTTGCCTAAAAGGTGGGGGACAGACCCTGCTAAGCTGAGGGCCCTGCATTTTCCTTCTTGAAAGCAGGTGTAATTGTGCCCTGGGGCATAGGAGAGGCAGCCAGCTCAGAGCTGGTCCATCTGTGCTCCAGCCCAGAGCTGGTCCATCTGCTCCAGCCCAAGGGCCAGGCTTGACTGCATCATTCATTGCTGCTACACCTGCAAGCTGGAAATCAAGGTGCTTTTCAGAAAGTGTCTCCTTTCTGCTGGGTGCCCCATCTCAGGATAGCTCACTGAACACAAGGCAAGGCTGCAATACTCATTGCAGGAAGGGCAGCACTTCTGTGTTCCCAGTCCTGCCCTCCTGCTCTTGTCTGGGAATTCTGCACTTGCTGTGCCCTGTTCTGCTGTCCTGCTTTTACTCACTGCCGTGCTCTGGCAGTGCCACCCATGAGCCTGGAGAAAATAAACCCAACAGAACTCATTCAGCTTTGACTCGGCTCAGTGCTGTACTTGCTGATTTCAGATCTCTTGTGGGAGAGCCATGCCTTGGCTCACACTCCTCAGCCCCCTTCTCTGGGCTAAGTGCCTGTTAGCACTGCTGTCACACTGCTGTGGGCAGGGTCTGCTCCCCAGACAGAGCCACCCTGTTTGTCTCACACTGTCACTGCTGTCACGTGTGCTGAATTTGGCCCTCCTGGCTCATGATGGAAGCTGTGGCTGTGATGGAGGTGAAGCACTCACGGATTTGTGGCTGCCCTGTAGGAGCAGAGCTGGGAGCATCCTGACTGTGGATAGGGCACTGGTGTGGCTGCTGGGCTGAAGTGGTCCTGTGCTTTGCTTATGGCACTTCTGTGAGCTTTGCTGATTGGGAAATCCTTCAGGGAACCATGGAAGCAGAATTGTATGTCCAATACCCTTTTGCAGACACCCCCTGCCCCTCTCTATTGCTCCTCCCTGCTACAGGACTTGAGAGAACACCAAGGGGAAGGAGAATGGGCTCACTCCTCTTTGACACTGCCATGCTCACCATTCCCTCTTCACCTGGGGCTTTGTTAATCCCTTCCCAGCTGGCTGTAGCCAGTGGCATTAAAAACTACAGGTGACTTGAAGCTCAACTCACCTGAAGCTGCTGATGGCCAGAAGCTTTCCACAGCCAATGATGGGATGTGAAGGTAGTCGCCATAGAAACATGTTGGGCAATAAAAGGAGCTTTGAAAGCTCTGGATGCCTTTTGGCAGGAGCCCGTGTGTGAGTGTGGGTACAGGTAGTGGTGCTCACCCTGCGCACCAAGGCTGTGAGTGAGAGATTTGGAAGCAGCAGCTGTAGGAGCAAGCACAGGAGCTGAGCCCTGCTTTGGTAAGCTGGCACTTCCCTGAGGTTTGATGGCAGAAGAGTGAGATGTGGTCACAATAGTGGCCTGGCAGCAGGGAGCTCATTCCCACAGAGGAGCTGTCCTGGTCTGTACACAATCAGCCCCTCCTGGGTGCTGCAGCCACAGGCTTGGGGCAGCTTCATCCCCAGTGCAGTGCATGGCAGCCCCTGGGGACCCAGCACAGCCTCTGCAGGTGACATCCATCTGTCTCTGGACTCCTTTTTGAGCACTGCTGCCCTTCCCTGTGCTCTGCTGGGCTGAGTGCAGGCAGACACCAGCCCAGGAATGGCCCCATGCCCACCTCAGAGGTATTGGAGCTGGGTACCCTGGGCTGTGTCCCCTTGGCCCTGGCCTGGCTCTGCCCCCTCGGTGCCCCTCTGCTGCCTTTGGGGCAGAGCCTGGGAGCCCCTGGCTGGCTGTTTGCTCACAGGCTGGCCAGGGAGCCTGATCCTCTGCCCTGTGGGGCAGATAGAGCCTCTGGCCCCACTGATGGCCAGAGTCAGCAAGGACAGATAAAGGTTTGGCTGGTGCAGAGGAACCAGACTGGTCTGGCCATGCCAGGAGGGAAGAGAGCTGAAGCTGTGGGCCAGACCCTTGTTCTGGCAGCCTCCTGCTCTGGAATGGATGTTCCCTTGAGCCAGACAGTAACTTCTGTGTGTGCCTGGGGATGCTGCACTCCCTTCTCCCGTCCTGCTTCCTTGCGTCTCTGTCTGTCACACTGGGATTATCTCCCTCTGCTCCTACTGCAGCTTCTTCCCGGAATCCCAAATCCCCAAAATGCTGTTTCTCCAATAATCCTTGTCATTAAAAGTGGCTCCTAAGCTCTGAGCACCTCCTCCTGTCCTCATCACCCTCTCTAGAGAGAATCAGTTGAGTTGTGCATATACTAACAGTGAGCAAATCATCTTCTTAACCTGGGACGGGACACTGTTGGTTCCACCCCCACCACTGCCAAACTGCAGAGTTACCCTTGGATCTTTCTGTATTTTCCCTATTCAGTGTTTTTAGCTGTGTGAAAACGTGCTGTCTTTGCTATTGTTGTGGCCCCAGCTAGGCATGTGGCTGTTGACATGTGACAGTGTTGTGCCTGTGTGGACAGGGAATTGTTTTCCCTGCCACCGGAGTCTGGAAGGTCGAGGACAGACAGGTGAGGAGGGAGGCATTGCTTTGAGAGCTGGACTTCACCAGCTTTCTGAGCTTGGCTGCCTTCCCACTTATGAAATACAGCTAAACCTTTTGATGGCAGGTAGGAATAGCTGAGCATCAGCAGAGTCCTTAAGAAATTACATCCCTGCTTAAACTTTTCAAAAGTCAGCTGAACACCCGTTTGCTACAGCCCTCCCGGGCTGTTTCCCAGCAGCATGGTGTTTTTTCCAAAATAATTCCTGCTGCAGTAATGCTGTCCCAAGGCAGGGCACCCGTTCCCTGGGCACCCTGAATTTGTGCTGTGGAAGCTCTGGGGGATTTTGGCGGTGTAGTAAGGCGAGCCCCCAAAGCGTAGTAAAAATAAGGGCAAGGAGACCTGCTCATTTTTTAATGTCTTTATTTATGAAATCAGCTCTGGATGCTGCTGCTCCCTTCAGTGACGTGGAGGAGGAGGTAAAACAGCTTTGCTGTGTAGCAGAGCTGGGGCTTCCACCCTCATGAGCGTGCCTAGGAAAACTGCAAAGTTCATTGTCTGAAATCCTCATCCTGGTCCTGTTCTTGTAAGGTTATGGTGACACCCAAAATCACACCCATGGAATAGAGTGACAGTTCCCGAGTAGGACATGTCACTCAGTCCCTTACACCGCAAGTTGGCTCCTCTTTTTAGGGTGTTCTTCTCTCGAATTGCACATTGTGTTTTAATTTACATGTTACTCACATGTCACCTTCTCTACGGCTAAAGCCATTTCGGGACAGAAATGCACAGGCAAGGGGCCGCTGGGCAGGGTGACCAACAACACCGACAGCTAACAGAATCAACACTTTCAACCGGGTAATTAACATTTAACAGCCAACAAACAGGGCAAACATCGATTTACTGAGTTATCCTATAAACTTGTTCATAACAGCGCTGCCAGGTCAGTGGTGTCAGGCTGGGCTCCGGCTGCTCCCGGTACCGGGGGCGGACACGGGCCGGGGCTCCCGGTACCGACGGCAGACACGGGTCGGGCTCTGACTGCTCCCGGTACCGGGGCGGACACGGGCCGGGCTCTGACTGCTCCCGGTACCGGGGCGGACACGGGCCGGGCTCTGACTGCTCCCGGTACCGGGGCGGACACGGGCCGGGCTCCGGCTGCTCCCGGTACCGGAGGGGACACGGGCCGGGCTCCGACTGCTCCCGGTACCGGGGGCGAACACGGGCCGGGCTCTGACTGCTCCCGGTACCGGGGGCGAACACGGGCCGGGCTCTGACTGCTCCCGGTACCGGGGGCGAACACGGGCTGGGCTCTGACTGCTCCCGGTACCGGGGGCGAACACGGGCTGGGCTCTGACTGCTCCCGGTACCGGAGGGCAGACACGGGCCGGGGCTCCCGGTACCGGGGGTGGACACGGGCCGGGGGCTCCCGGTCGGGCCGGTGCCGGCAGAGGGAGCCAGCCTTCCTCCGTTCCTGTGCGCAGCCCGCCGTGCCAATTAACCAATTAATGTGAAAGAGAGGTGAGCTGAGAACAGGGTCCTCCATTGGGCAGTGGCTCTGTGGTCTCGCTGTGTGTTTCCCAAACCCCTCTTTTCCGCTTTGTTGCCCAGATTCAGCTCTCAGGTGAGCCCCCGGGTGGGTTTGGTGTGGCCCAGCTCGATGCAGGACAGGAGCAGCCCCGGTGGCAGGTGTGGCAGGGCTGATGGCACAGCTGGGTGCGTGGGCAGGGGACAATCCCCAGGTGTGCAAAGGGCTGGGGCTGCCACTCTGAGTCCCCATGGCACGAGTGACTAGGGGCTGACCCTGCAGATGGGGACATCATCATCAAGACATTGCCTTGCCCCAGAGCTGGGTTAGTGAAGGCAGCCAAGGGTTTTTGCACTGGAGCTCTGCAGTCCTGCCTAGAGGACTGTTGTGCTGACAGATGTTGCTGCTCCTGTTCTTGGTACCACAAAGCAATGGATGTAAGGAGTGAACGCAGGCACTGAACCCTCCCAGATGGAGTAGCCACCACAGGTGAGCATTTATGGATTTTTCTCTTAAAAAGCAGTTTTGTGTAATGGGAGACTCGTGTCTGCTGGGAATGATGCTGGAACCATCAGTTGAGGCTTTAATTGGTTTTGCACCTAGAGTGCAAATGTGTTTCAGTGGATTAGATGGGAAGTGGGGTGGTGCTTGGCTGCTCCAGAGCTGGAGATGTGAGCTCTCCTCACAGGACTGAGGCTCAAGGCACTGTGCAAGGAGAATGGAGCTTCTCATTCTGCCACTCTGCTGCTTTCTGGGTAATGCCTTTGGAAGGGTGCAGTCTGATTTCCTCTGCTCTGGCTGTGAACATGGCCTGTACTGGTGCAGCCAAGTGTTTGGGCTGTTGTGGGATAGCCTTGGTAAGCAGCTAAGCCCCACACAGCCAATTATTCACTCCCTCATTCCCAAGTGGGTCATGGGAAAAGGAAAGGAAGAGTAAAAGAAAATGTGTGTGGGTTGAGATAAAAATGGTTTAATGAGTGAAAGTGGAAGAAGAGAGAAAGAAAACAAGGGATGCAAAGGCAAACACTCAGTGCCTTCTCTGCATGGACTGATGTCCAGGAGTTACTGAGCTAAAGATTGCAAACCCCCCAAGATCCCTCCTCTCCCTTTTTGTTGCTGAGCACAATGTTAGATGAGACAGGGTGGCTTTGTGGTTGATCTGGGTAATCCGCTCCCAAACTCTTGTGCACCCCAGTCTGTTTACTGAGGACGTGGTGAGAAGCAGAGAGGGTTTTAACACTGCAAACACCATTTGGCAGTAGCTAAAATATCAGTTTTGTTTTGGTCACAAAGCTAAAACTCAGCACCAAGCAAAGCTAATTAACTCCCTCCCAGCCATACCCAATACAATTAAACACCTTTTAGGGCTCATACTGAGGGAGATGGCTTGGAAAAGAGTCCTTGTCAGACCTGGGCAGCAGGAGAAGGGGCCTCTGTCCTGTGGGTGTGCTGGCCAAGGCACACTCAGGCTGACCAGGACACAGGTGTGGGGTGCTGCCAGGCATGGTGTGTGTTGGGAGAAGCTGGAGAGGCTGGAAAGCAAGCCTTGGTGAGCGGGACTGTGTGTCAGTGGTGAGCTGGTGTAAATGATCCTCAGCTAGCTCCTTCCTGGAGCTGGCAGGACAGGCTCTGACCTGGGACTGCCCAGGGCTGCTGCTCAGCATCTGCCTTCAGCTCCTGGCCACAGGCTCTAGACAAGTTTGTTGCTTCTAGGGAGGCATTTTCCAAACCTTAGTCTGTCCCAGAAGGAGAAAATCCTGCAGCTGAGCTGGTATTGCTTGTAGTAAGCACTGTCAGGGTTGTGAAAAGCTGCTGTGAAATAGAAACGAGAGGGAGGGACAGTGAAGCACCAGGCTGGAAGGCTTTTCTTTAAACTGCAGCTGAGCTGGGCTTAGGCAGGGGTAGGACACAATGTCTGGTCCTGGTTTCCAGAAGGCAGCACATGCATTTCCCTTGTGAGAGATCAAAGGCTGGGACTGAGACTCATCTGTATCTTTTTTTATATCTAGTCCATCACTGTGCTATCTGGTGCTTCCCAAGTATATATAGAAATAGCTTTTTATTTTTTTCTTTGTCCTCTTCTAGACAATGCCTGGAGTCTTTGATAACTTTTTAATGCTTTATATGTTTTGTGTGTGAGATCTGTCTGTACCTCTGTGTACCAAGATGTGGAAAGCTGTTTGATGAGTGAATGCTCCTGGTGTCCTCCACCATGGGGGCCCAAGCAGTGCCCAGATGCAGTGCTTGTGTCTGGCTTGGTCCTGAACCTCTCAGAGGTTTGTAACCAGCCCTGCTCAGGGCAGCTGTGTCTTGTTTTTCTGTTTTGGAGTCACCATGACTGTGTGTTCAAGGTGTGAGTTTGGTGTCACACCACTGTGAGGTGTGATGGAGAGGTGAGGGGAAAGACATGTACAACAACTCAGAGGCCCAGGGGGGCAAGAATGGCTTCTTGGCTGGACACTGCTTGGCTTTGGATGCCCAAACTGTGCCTGAGGTTGCTGCCAGCTCAGCAGCCTGAGATTGGTGGTGGGTTGGGGAGGAGCACGTTTAGTCTGTGCTGCAGTCCTGACACAGTGTCCAGCTGGAGCAGTGGGGGCCTGGAGATCAGAGTGGGAGCACACAGGGGGTGATGTGCAGTTTGGATTTCAGCACTTGTGCAAGTGACAGCATGGACTGGGTGTGTTGGGCTCTGGACTGGGGATTTGGGTTCTGATGTGACTGTCATCAAGGGAGCTGGGAAGGAGTGTGCAGGGAGAAGTGGAGCAGCCCAGAGGACAGAGGGAGTGCAAGCAAGGGTGTGCAGTGCAGTGACAGAGCAGGATGCAAAGGGTTAATGTGTGCGAGGGTGACAAAGGAGGAAACCACACAGGAAGGTGGCTGTGTCTGTACATGTGTCCTGCCACTTCTGCCTCTTCCAGGCACAGAACTGCTCTGGGGGGAGTGAGGGGTGCTCAGAGCCAGGGTCTGTCTGTCTGTCTGTCTGTCTTTGGTCACGGGGCTCTTTCTCTGTCAGAGCGGCTGCTGTGCTGACTGGAGAGGGTTGGGCCAGGGGAGTGCTGTGTGTGCTCTCAGGCAGATCCCTGTCTGGAGCAGTGCCAGGCTGGCAGCCTGGGCTGGGCAGGAGGACTGGGAGCTGCAAATGGCTGCTGCACCTGCCTGTGTGAGCGTCTGTGCCCCCTCCCGCACGCCCACACTCCCCCGTGTTCCAGCACAGTCCTGCTTGCCCACGTGGATGTCTATCCCCTTTGCTCTATTCTTTCCCATGCACTTTGTCCATCTGCTTTTCTGTCCTCCCTGTTGCTGCTGTAATCTCTCTTTTTCTTCCTCCCTTTGTTGCCTGGGCTGCTTTGCTGCCTCTGACTTCACCGTGTCCCTCTTTATTCCTTTTGATAATAATAACATTAGAACCCACGTACAAGGCCCCAAGGTCCCAGCTTTGTGCAGATACATGAGGAAAGACCCTTCAAAGCCTGGTGCTGGCTTGGGAAGATTCTCACAGCCTCACTGTTTCCAGGAGTGTCAGAGGCAAAGGGCTGGATTGTGAAATAAGCCCTGTGCAGAACCCACGCTGTGTCCTCTGTCCATCCAGGAATGTCAGAAGTGAAGATGCCAGTCTTGTTTGATGGAGTTTTACACCAAAGCCCTGAACCCCTGTGCCTGATGGAGGAGATGAATGATTAATTTCCCTTTATCAGTTGTGCTGAGCAGAGTGGTTGTTCCCAGGGCTCCCAGTCTGTCCCTTCCTCTTTGTGCTGTTGGTTTGGTAGTGACATTAAAGTGAAGCTACTTGCAGATTCTGTTCCAGTCTGCTGTGTTCACGTGCTTCAAGCTTTCAGAAATGTTCTCCCTTTCAACTGCAATTTGCACATTTGGCCTCTGCTGAGAGGTGATGCTTCAATGGGATGCTGAAGTCTGGTGGTTGGAAAGCAGTGTTTCTGTGATGCACTGAGCTTTGCATGTGTGATACCCACTGTGTTTCCTGTGCTTGAAGGCCCTGGGTGGCTGCTGCTGGATGCTGGTTCTCAGTCTGCAAATACAGCACTGGGGGAGTGCTGGAGGAGGAATCAAATCTTTCTCTTCACTCAGCAAAGTGGTCAGAGTTCCTTGCAGAGGGAAGGCTGGTGCTGTATTCTTGCAGAATCATATCCAGAGACACACAGTCTTGTCATAAGGATGTGTCTCTGCTGTGCTAGTCCCTCACAATTCAGAGCTAGAAAAGGGCTCTGAAATCAGGAGGCACATCTAACACTTTTTGTCCCTCTCAAAGCCCTCCAAGGAATGTACTCCCAGTGTGTAGTGGTCTCTTTCAGCCTTGTTCAGCCACACTCCAGTTTTCTGATGCTCCCACTTCTGCTTTCTCATAGCTGAACCTTCTGTTATTTATGCCTGTGTCCCAAATCTCCTTGCTGAGAGCTGGATTTGGGAAAAGAGCAAGCAGTAAAATCAAAAGCCATCACCTGTTCCCGTGGTTTGCTGCTCTTTGAAGCCCTTTGAGTTTATGTACAGTAAATGTCTGTTGCAAAGTCTGTCCCTGCGAACAGCAACAGGCTGCTTTGGGGTTTTTGCTTCCCCTGTGATTTCTCTTTGAGCAGCACGACTCAAGAACAGTAGAAGAAGATGGGGGTGGGCTGCAGCAGCAGGACCCTCTGGTGCCAGCCTTTTCCTGGGCATCTTGGAGCACTGTGGAGCCTCTTTGCCAGCACTTACATTGGTCACTTTGTTGGAGCTGGCTGTCAGCAGGATCATTTCCTTCTTGCTTTGGCCAAAGTGCCTCAGAGAGCCTGAGCACACTTTGAGGAGAAACTTGGTCTCTCCACAAACCTGGGGGAAGATGTCATTTGTGGATGCAGCAGGGTTGGCAGCTCTGGGTCCTGCATGTGAAGATTTTGGGAATTCCACCTGGGAGCACCTGTGTGCACAGGCACAAGCACACACCACTGTTCTCAAGGTGAAGAAAAAAGGAAGTTTATTTTCTGACTCCAACATTTATAGTTTTCCAAGTGTGACAGTGGGTTGGAGGGTGACAGTGCCACCTCTCCAATGACACTGAACAGACCAACAGTCCATCAACTCTCTCCTCTTCCATAAAGGAATGCAAAACAAGGAGTTATTTACAGAAAGTGTGTGAGAAAGTTCGCTACAAGAATGTCAACATCAGAAGGCTTAAAAAAATCTTTAAAAAACCAGGGTGACAGAGAGTGGCATCATTTTGCTTACCAGGGGGCTTGTGAGAGGTGTAATATTGCTGGCAGAGCAGAGAAAATTGGTGTCTGTCCAGTACAAGGCGCTTCAGACAGGACAGAAATTGAACAGGACCTCATCACCTGTTGTAACATTCACTGGTGTGTATTGGAAGATTTGCCCTTCCTCGAGGGAAGGAGGAAGGAGCAGCCCTGGAAAAGGCAGTGGGACTGGTTTGTCCCTCTCTGAAGTGTCCCATCACTGCTGGTGTGCAGACTCCCCTCCTCTTGCTGGTTAATATTAGCATTCTGTTTGTGGAGCAGACGATGCAATTAACACAGAGGTGCAGTCATTCATCCTGGCTGCAGGACCCGGGGGATCAGATGTGCTGGGGATAGGAAGCAGAGGCTTTCTGCTGGGAAAGAATGTCACAGCACAGCGGCCACAGAAATGAAAAGCTATTAATAATGATCCCGGAACTTCACTTCCATCAGCTGTTTATTTAAAGGTGCTCCATATTCAAAGCCTCCTGATTTATGTGGGCAATAACACTCACAGTCCTGGGATCACTTTTTTAAGCAAGGCTAATGGGGTGAAACCATCATACTGCGACAGTAGAGATCAAGCTGGGAAAATGATACTGGAGAGAAAAATAAACTATTGCCTAGATAATCCCTGAGCTACGCTGGGCTCGGAGCTGGTGGGAGCTCCCTGCTCTTCCAGCATTTATTAAGGCTTTTGCTTCCTTTTTTTTTTCTAGTCTTTGTGAACAGAATTTAGTGGGCATGGAAGGATATCAGAATTTGATTTCTAGCAGACTGGATGCTAAAATGCTTCTTCATTTACATGTGAATGACCTGGGACATGTGGTCTCTCTGTCCCTGTCTCCAGAGCTCCCACCTGGACTTGGTCCATTCCCAAAGGACTGGTTCCTCTGGGGAAGGGTGTCTGTGTCCTCTGCTGTGTGGGTTTTACCTGCAAAGTGGCACAGGAATGCCTGGGGGGGGACACAAATGGGATATTCTGGGCTGTGGCACTGAGGGGACAAAGAGGTGTCTAGTTTCCATGTGGGTTCTCTTTATGGGGCTGTTTGCCCTTGCCAGGGAGGGCTTCTTTGTGGGGCCCAAGTTGGGCCATTGACACCTGAATTTTGCAGAAACTTACAGTGGTTACCTTGTTGTGCAGTTAAACCATGACATGAGGGCTGGGCTCAAAGTGCAAGAAGGGCTCGGGGCAGGAGAACATGAGTGTGCTGCTGGTTTCTCCTGACTGCAGGTGAGCCCTTGGTGGACCTGGGGCAGTGTGAGCAGTGCCAGATGCTGCCCATCAGAGGGCATGTGGTGTCTGCAGGGCAGTGAGCAGCTTTTGGCAAAGGCTGGATGTTTTCCTGGGGGGGTGGAATAGCCCTGAGGCCACCAGGCTTGGCTTGAGTGAGTGGCTCCTGGGACATGGCTGTGAGCACTGCTCATTGTCAGGAGCTGTGATGTGATAGTGGTGATGTGATTAGCAGAATGAAGCAAATGATTCCAAATAAATAATGCATCAATCATTAATGGTTGAATGCAAAATTTAGCCTGTTGCTGTTGTCTGCAAGTTGCTTACAAGGAGGTCAGCCCTTTATTTTGCAGGAGCTGTTATCTGCAGGTGCTGTGCTCTGAATATTCCTGGCACATCTGCTCCAGTGTGTAGGTCCCTGTCAGAACTCAATACATCCCTCTAAGTGTCCACAGTTGCCAGGGGGCTCTGAGACCCTAGCACACAGCCCAGAACACCTGTAGGTTTGATTATGACCCATAGAGCAAATTACCAGCTTTGTATGAAGGCCTAAAAGCCACAAAAGTTTAAGTAGTGTAATAATAAAATTATCACTAAGTGAAAAAGTAGATTTTAGAGTTTTTAGAATAGAGGTTTTAGAGACAAGGTAGAAAGACTTGGGCATGTCCAGCCTTTCTTCTTCTTCTTTTCTACCTCCATCTTTTGCTGTGATGGTGGCACTTTTAGATTGGTTTAGAGTAGAAGCTCACTGTCTAACATAAGTGATAGGTATTGGAAAGTAATTGTAAACATGTTATATGTGGTTTGTAGTATAAAGAGATAACACTGCCCCGGGGGCAGTGACAAGTCCCTCTGTCTGTCCTGCTGAGCGGACCTCAGCAAAGCAAGAGAAAACTTTTTATAGATAAGATACAATAAACAAAATGTGCTGCCTGTGTTGGAGACTCAGCTGCCAGGGATTCCTGCCAGCTGTGGTGGAGTGTTCTGCACAGTGCTGAGTCTTAGCAAAGCACATTTGCCTCCTGTCTGGGGGATGAGCTCTGCACCATCCTGCTTCAGGTTCCTAAATTCCCGTGGTGCCACATTCCTTCTTTTCTTCCTGGTGCTTAGGAATTCCTGGGGAATTTTTGGAAGGTTTGGAGCATCTTCTTGCAAACCAGAAAAGCCTGTCTGTAGGCAGGGCAGTGCTGGATTTTAGCAGGATGTTGCAGAAACAATTTTCTTACCCATTATGCTATCTTGTTTCTAATTTTTATTTAATGAGCTCCTCTGAAAAAAAGAAAATCGTTGTAACAGTTTTCTTAAGTGTGAGAGATCAGGCTGAAATTGGCATTAAGGAGACTAATTACACTCATTCTTCCACCTTGCTAACAGCTGTTTATTGCTGCAGGCTTGTCCTGAGGTGCTGAGGAAGCCACTTAGCTTGGGCCAAAGGCACCCAAAGAGGCATCTGCAGTGGGGAGGTGGTCCAGGCTTCTATTCTGGGCTGTGCTCAACCAGATGATCTTGTTGCAACTGCAGAAAAGCGCTGTGAGAACTGCAGAACTGCAGGTGCAGCCCCCCAGGTCTTGTCCTGGGTTTTTGCTGCTCTCCTGTCCTCCCTCACAACCTCTCAGCTTCATTGTGGAGGATCCTGTGGGAGCCTGGTCCGAATCTCAAAATGACAATGTGCTGTCAGGGGAAGGAAGGGACTTCCTCATGCCTTCTGTAAGGAGGGGTAGCAGATCTCCTGTCATGAAGACTGAGGGATTTCCAAGGACAAAATTGCTAAGAGGATTAAGATGTATGCGGAAGAAGAGTGAGCAGCAGCAAGAGCCCTTCCTGAAAGTGATGTGTGCCTGCCATGGTATTTATTTCACCAGAGGACTGAGTCTCTAAATGTGACCTTGAACCTTGAGAAGCAAATTGGAGGAGGTTTCTTTGAACCTTTCTGACTCACTCTAATACCCACTTGTTATTCTGTGTAGGAATTTGAGGAGTCTTTCACAAGAGGTAGGAAGTTGCAGACAGAGCTATGAACATCTTCAATTTTCCATTTAATCACACAATATTGAATGATAAATAATTCATGCATCTGCCAAACATTGGCTTAAAAGAAGCCAATTCCCTCCACATTTGTCAAAGCGGAAGAATTCCATTTTGTGCTTTTTTACTTTACTTTGTCCTCTAATTCCTATCCAAATGGCCCCTTTGTCTGGGCCATCAGCTCTGATTGCACCTGTCCTGTTTTGGGCTTGTGCCCTTCCTTTCCTGTCACTTTTGGTGGTGTTGAGGGCCAGAAGAAGTGCAGCAGAAGGCAAGGAAGGGGGTGATGGTGGTCCCTTGTGACCGTGTTCACAGGGGTTTTCAGATGAGGGAAGAGACAGAGATCTGACTCTATGTTTCAGAAGTCTTGATTTATTGTTTTATGATCTATGTTACATTAAAACTATACTAAAAGAATAGAAGAAAAGGTCTCATCAGAAGGCTGGCTAAGCTAAGAATAGAAAAGAATGATAACAAAGGCAGCTGTCTTGGACTCTCTGTCCGAGCCAGCTGGGCTGTGATTGACATTAATTAGAAACATCTAAGATGGGCCAGTCAAAGATTCACCTGTTGCATTCCACAGCAGCAGATAATCATTGTTTACATTTTGTTCTTGAGGCCTTGCAGCTTCTCAGGAGGAAAAATGCTAAGGAAAGGATTTTTCATGGAAAGATGTCTGTGATAGTCCCTGTGTATCCCTGGGCTGGCCACAGGAGCAGCTCTGGCAGGGGAGGGTTCTCTGCCCAAGAGCACTTCAGGCTTCTCAGGAGGTGCTGAGGCATAAAAGATGCAGCTCTCTTAGGGGAATGGCTTTCAGACACGGCTCTCTGTCCACATCCTAAAATGAAAGGCTTGGGCTGAGCTCTGGAGCTCTCTCCCCACAGCAGGAGGAGCTCTGTCCATCTCAGAAGTTGTGACAGAGGTGCTGTGATGGCTGCTTCCACCTCCTCTCAGAGACTGTTTTTAAAGACAAATTAAAAGTATTGTATTCACGTAGACAAGGCATGAAAATTCCATATTTGGGAAAGAATTGCTGCAGAGCGAGACCGTTATGGCTGTAAAAACCTCTTCCCTAGGGCAAATGTTGAGATTTTCTTTGCAATTAAAATTTCTTTGAAACTTGGACTAGAGAAGATTTGGAGGGAAAAAAAACCACCCTCCTAAACTTTGAAAATACTTCTTTCCAAACAATGCTTGTGTGAGAGCTTTAACAAATACTGTTCCTCACAGTGTGTCTGATAGCAGAAAGTGACTGAACATGAGAAGTCAAAAGGTTGTGAATAGCTCCTGCTCTGGCAGTTGCCTCATTTTTCTATTATAATTTCTCAAGGCAGCATCAAAGCGGACAATAATTAAACTTAAAGCAACTTAAAAAGAAGGGAGAAAGAGGCATGTTTAGTCATACAGAGCTGAGCATTGTGTAGGTACACATTTTCTGCCAAAACAACTTTCCTCAACCCTGTGCAAGTTGATCTGAGAAGAAAGGCAGATGAAGGAGTTCCTTGCTGAAAGAACACTTCCAAGGAAGCAGAAAGAGGAAATCCAGTGATTTACTTCAAAAATAAGCATGACTAAACTTTTACTACGGATAATGGGTTTTCTGCCCTGTTGTTAAAGCTGAGGCTCTGGTGACATCAGAGGGAGAACTTGATTTTATCATTGTCTGTCTGCTGGGCTCTCTATCAAGGCTGAAGACTTGCTGAAAGGCAGATTGCTACCAAATGTTGCCTTGCACAGTCTGGACCTGCATTTGGGAAAAGCTTATCCAGTGACTGGTTGCATGACCCTTTCAGTGTGTAAGTAAAGACAAAAGTAATTTAAATATCTTAATTAAAAAGCCTCTAGAGTTTTGGATCCTTTTGCCACTGATCTCCAGCATTTGTACACAGTGCTATCCAGGTCGATATCTCTTGGTTTCTCTCTCTTGATTGGCAAAATTTGGTGATATTCTGGAAAGGACGCTGAGTTAGAGTCTGCCTTTTGCAGGATCCATTTCAGCAGAGGGTTCAGTGGGCAAAACCCCAATTTCAGCAGAGCTTGCAGTGGCAAAAACCTGTCTAGCTTCCAGATGCTCCCACCAGATGTGGCACCAGTATTCTGGTACTTTGTCCAGCTTTATGTGAACATTGAGACTTAAATGAAAGCACTGATGGGATCTGCTGGGATGGGAGCTTGCAGTGCAGTGCCTGTGACCATCATCTGTCTTGGTGTGAGTGGGCATCCCACACCTTCTCTCTCAGCAGTGCTGACTTCCCTTACTGAATTAGTGATGTGTGTTCATGTTTTCCAGCCAAGGACTGGTTTGTGGGGGCTGCAGCCAGGTTGTGCTCTTGGTCCCTGGTGTTCTAAAGCTGCAGAGTATTCCAGAGGGCTCAGTGCATTCCACTGTCCAGCCCAAAGGGGGAATCCTGAGGTGCCTCTTGAATGCTGGAGAGGAGCTGTGGGGATGTGGATGGGTGCTTGGCCAAGTGCTTGGTGTGCTATTGACATCTCCTGTCAAGAGACGGCATATGGGGTGTTGGAAGCTTGATTGTGATACCCCTGCCTGGCCTGGAGTTGACAGTGTTTTATGTCTGCTGAGATTGCCTCATCTCTCCTCTCTGTATTTCGAAGAGAAGTTTATAAAAAGAAAAAAAAAAAAAAATAAAAACCTGTTTTTGCCTCATCTTGTCTTACAATATCCAGTAGAGAAAGTGAGCTCCGGAGAGCCTGAGTTCATGTCTTAGCCTTAGGCCTGGAGATTATGAACCATCTTAAAGCTTTGCAGCAGCCTTGCCATGCCTGCATTACCTGCACACAACAGATCTGGGGGGTGTGTGGAGCCAGCCTGCTCCTTTGCCCAGCTTTAAGCGGATTTGAATCCTGTTTAACAGGAGGAGCCATGGTCACAGCCCGTGCTGCTCTGTAGGCAGAGCTGGAAAGAATTGCTCTGGGAGTAATTGCTGCTTTCCCTGCCCCCTGTCCCAGCAGGGCTGTCTGAGGCTGGGCTGCTGTGCTGCCCACGCTCTCACATGTGAGGCAGGTGGGCTCCCTGTGGGCTGCAGGCTGAGCTGGCACTAATTTGACCCCCAGAGCTGCTCTTGTGCTTGCACGTGGCTTCAGCTGTTCCTTGAGGTGACAGAGCTGACACTGGATGGTGCTGGAGCCAGAGCTCACGCTCTGAGCTCTCAGGTAGAGGCACAGTGGGGTCAGAAGGAGCTGGGCAGGGAATGGAGGGGGCTGGTTGGTGCTGGAGGTTGGCTCCACTATTTAGAAAGGGTCTCCAGATGGGTTTGCATGTTCTGGGAACATGAACTTGTGTGAAACTTGTGCTCTTCCTGCTGCTCTGACAGTGGGGCACTCATGGCTGCTTGCTGGGAGTCAGGTAGGAGCTCTGTCTGTCTGGCTTTCTGTCCTGGGTTGTCTCCAGAGGTGCTGTAGTCCTGCCTATTGGAAGCAGAGCTGCAAACCATTGACAAAGCTGTGACTGTGCTCTGTCTGTATCTCCAGCCTGCCTCTTGTATCTCCCCATGCTCTGCTCTGCAGCCTCCCTGTGAGGCACCTGTGCTCAGTGCCAAAGCTGGCAGAACCACAGTTTGGGACTGTGCTGCTTCCATTGGTGTGCTGTAACTCTGTGTGGCTCCCCATGACTGCTCAGAGATTCTGCTCCAGACCTGGGGATGAGGGCACACCACAGCTCTTCTCGTGCCTCCTTTGTCCCTGCAGGATCTGCCCTTGGGAGAGCACACTGCAAGGAGCATGGGAGTCCACAGGCCCCCAGTTTTCAGCCACGGAGTTGGGATTCTGCCTGCAGGTGCTGTCCCCACCCCAAGGACTGTCCCTGTCCCTGCTGTGCTGCTTCTGCTCCTTCCTTGGCTTTGCTGGGTAGCAGGGCTGGAGCTGTGTGAGAGGTGCTGCCCTGAGCTCATTCTGCAGGCAGCTATTCCAGCAGCAGGAGGACTGTGGGTGTCAGGCTGAGGAATTGTCTCTGTCCAGCAACCCTCCTACTGCAGCCTTCCTCTCCTTGTGTCCTCTGGGCTGTGGTAAAGCAGAAGAAAGCCCAAGGTTTAAGGAGCTCCTCTCTTGTGCTTGGCATTCATGCTGTGGCTCTGCATTCTAGAGGGTGGCACAAGCAGTGCCTTGCTCCTCAGCAGATTTTGTAGCATCACCATGGCTGTTCTGAGCAGCTGGAGCAGCCCTGATGCTGCTGCCACTCTGCTGGGAGGAGTAGGGAGCCAGAGCAGCACATCCAAGCTCTCGTTTGCTGAGGCTGCAGCCTGGGGTTCAGGAGAGAGGGCTCTCCTTTCCTGCCTTTGCATCTCCTGGAACCTGGTGGGCAATTCTGTGCTTTTTACCAATTCTTAGGGCTTGTCAGAGGAGCAGTACTGGTGTGCCAGCCCTTCCAGCAGAGCTGTGTGCACGAGGTCCCGGGGATGCTCCCTCCCTCTGGGTGGGACAGTCCTCCCTGGGCTGCTGGCAGCAATGCAGGGCTGTGCTGGGCACTGCTGCCCTGGTGTGCTATTGCCTGCCCCCTCCCCCTGCCTACTTTCTCCTGCATCAGCCTGCATTTGTAAAATGAAATAAATATTGACATGGACGGGATGCTATTCAATTTGTCCTGATCACTGGGCTGCGGTGAGTTCTGACAGAGCACAGTGTAAAACATAAGCTCAGGATGTAATTTCTACTGTCAACATGATGTACAGTAGAGCTGTGCCAAATGCACACCAACAAACTGCACGAGCTCTGCTGGGGAGGGCAGGGGGAGCTGTGCTGATCATTGCAGGTGGGGATGGCAGAGCAGCAGGACAGGGGACATCACCCTGGGCCTGGGGCAGTCTGAGGGTCTGATGCTTCACACTCTGCATGGAAGCCTGCTTGCTGTGGTGTGCTGGGCATGCTGCCACATGGGAACATGTGTGCTGCTGTGGGCTGGGCTGCAGCAATTCCCATGATTATTTACAGCCCCACTGCTCAAGTGTGGCAGGGGGAAGGGGCACTTCCAGCTGTTGGTGAAACGTTTTCAATAAGATGGGGAAATAAACACTGTGCTAGTCCTGTGTGACCGTGTTCACAGGGGTCTTAGGATGAGGGAAGAGATGAGGATTTGACTTTATGTTTTAGAAGGTTTGATTTATTATTTTATTATATATATTATATTAAAACTATACTAAAATAATAGAAGAAAGGATTTCATTAGAAGGCTAGCTAAGAATAGAAAAAGAAAGAATGATAACAAAGGTTTGTGGCTCGGACTCTCTGTCTGAGCTGGCGGGGCTGTGACTGGCCATTAATTAGAAACATCCAACGTGGGCCAATCACAGATGCACCTGTTGCATTCCACAGCAGCAGATAATCAATGTTTACATTTTGTTCCTGAGACCTCTCTGCTTCTCAGGAGGAAAAATCCTAAAGAAAAGATTTTTCATAAAAGATGAAAACAGTCCTGGTTCCTGTGCATGGGTCCTTCTGGGGTGTCTTCATTCCTGCTGCTGCAAGGGCATGAGTAGGACTTGGTGCTTTTGGCTTTGCAGCTTCTGGAAGAGGTCTGTGATGTGCAGCTGGAAAGAAGGTTCTGCACACTGAGGAGAGACATGACCCTGAATCTGTCACAGAAGAGACACAGGCTGAGAATTTGCCACTGGAGAAGGAGGATCTGGTTTGTGGCAATGAGCCTGGCTAGAGATGTGTCTCTGGGCCTGCATTTTGTGGTGCAGGGGACTGGAGTTCAGCACAGGTTCTGTGGTTGGGCTTTGATGTCTGGATGAAGCAGCTCTGGTTACAGCACCTGCATTGCTGCCCACAGGAAGAGCAGCACACAGCTCAGCTGAGAGCAGCTGAACTTTGGGGACGTGACACCAGCAAACTGCATCAGCTCAGATGAGGAATCTGTGAAATATAAACCCAGCACAATAGCTGAGACTGTACATAAGGTTGTGTTTCCCACAGCAACGCAGCCCAGCCCCATGGGTGCTCAGCAGGACTCTCTCTCCATGGCAGAATCTGCTCTGTGGAGTGCTCAGATGCAACAGGACTGAACAAGTTGCCTTGGGAACTGTGGGCCAGCTTGTCTGCCAGCCAGGGAGCAGCTCTGCTCAAGTGGAGCTCACCCACTGCAGCATCTTCTTCTACCCTCACTTCCTCTCTCCTGCCTTGCCTTAGTGTGTGCATTTAAACTGTTCTTGTTACTGGTTTATTGATGCTGTTTGGGACTGTGCTAATTCCACTGGTGTGCTGTAACTCTGGTCAGGCTGTCAGAGAGGGCCAGCGTCCATTTCTGCCATTTCTGTGTGCACAGGGCTGCCTGCAGTGAGTGTCTGGGGTTCCTGTGTCCTGGAGGAAATCAGATGTCACTGAGATGTGAGATGGTGTGATGAGGGGAATCAAGGTGGCTCCTGCTGCTGTCACAGAGCCAGTGTTGGTGCTCTCTGCCAGCTGTGTGCCCCAGTGCTGGGTTCTGGAGGCAGTGGGAATGTGCTGCCTTTGTGCCAGCTCGCTTGGACACCCTGGATGCTGATGTTGGTTGTGGTGCCAGGATTTGCTCCACTGGACTGGCTTTCCTGCAGCCTCCCCATGTGTTCAGAAGGCCTTCAGTGTTGCAGAACTGCACCCTGGCACTGGCACTGCTGCCTTGTCAGGCTTCTGGCAGGGTTTTATAAATCAGTGTGGCTGGATCTGCTCCTGGATGGCAAGGACAGGATGCTGGGTGAGCAGAATGGGAGACTTCAGCAGGTGGTGGCTGCTTCTCCCCAGGGCTCTGGCTGACATAGCTGTCCTGAGAACACATGGAGATGGATTCTTTTCTAAATTCTCTTTCTGGCAGTTGAGTTTACCAGCTACAGCTCCTTGTACTCAGATTTCGGATACAACCAGAGGTGTTGCCTGTAAAAGTGCTGCAGAGTGGCAGGCAGAGATGCTGGGCAGGGTGTTCTTCCCACACTTACTGTTTATTTGCCCTTGCTGCTGACCTGAAACTCTTGCTCTGGCTCAGCTTTTGCTGCTCAGTTTATTGACATGTCTCACTGTCTGGGTAACCTACTCCAAAATAACCAGAGCTCTCCTAGGTGTGAGAGCTGGGAGAGGTGCTGTTTGTGACAGCAGTGCACTATGTCTGGCTGTATTTATCTTCTGTATAGCCAGGTAAGTGTGATAAAGCACTCACTGGTTTTGTGAGTGTCTTGCTCTGGAGCCTGCTGTGGGTTGGGCAGCCTCAGCTCTGTTGCTCCAGACCCCAATCTCTGCATTTGATCTGTGAATTTACTTTTACCCTCTGTGTGGGAAGAGATGGCTCAGTCCATCCCCCACCTACAGGACATCTTGCTCCCCTGGGTGTACAGAGTTAAATACTCTGGGGTTTGATAGGGACTCTCACCAGCTGCCCTTTGGGAGCAGGGACGGGAAGCATTTCTGCTTGGGAGGCCTGGCTGCAAGACACATTGCCAACAGCTCACCTGGCTGGTGTGAAATATCTTTATAATAAATGGGCTGGCAAGGAGGAGGGGTGGCAGCAATGTTACTGCTTCTGTACCGTGATTGCCAACATAAAAATACACTGGAGACCCTGTTTTCCTTGGAGCATGAAGTGCACAGGGCTGGCACATGTGACAGCTGATGTGCATGTGTGAGTGGAATGCAGTGTGTGTAGATGGGGAGGAAATGTGTGTGCACACAAATGAGGCAGAAATAGACAGAAGGAGCCAGTGAGTGTGAGTGATCTTGGCTGTGCATGGGGTGGGATGTGTGTGAGACCTTTTGGTGAACAGATTTGTGCACATTGTTTGACACACAACTTGTGAGACATGAGCAGGCAGTGTAGAATGATGCTTTGTGGTTCTCAGGGAAGGGTCTGTCCAGACAAGTGAATGCAGACAGGAAGGAGTGCAGCAGAGATTCCCTGTTTGGGAAATGGCCCCATTGGTGGAGTCACACAGGGGAATGGCAAGTGAGGGAAAGAGCTGGAGAAATATGTGGGAGCTGTCCCTCCTCTGAACTGTTCAGATTCATGCAGGGGTCTGTGCAAAGCACAGCCCAGCTCCCTTTCTGTGGGGAGTAGATGGACATCTAGTCCAGGATCATTTGCCTTTCCATTCACCCTCTTTCTGCTCTCCTCTGCTCCTCCAGAGGAGCAGCTGACAGGAGATGAATTCTGCAGGCTGGTGCATGTTTCATGAGTAGATCAGTCTGTGGCTGGTATTGCAGAGCTCTGGTGGAACCTCAGGGTGTTGGTGCAGGGAGAGATGGATGCTGCATCCCCATCTCCTGGTCAGGCTTCATCTCTCCATGTGCTCACTGGCTAAAGGTCTTGTGTCCCAGCCCTTGGTGCCTTGAGAGTGGCTTGAAGCTTACACCAGAGCCCTTTTTCAAACTGTTACCTTTGGAGTCAGCCACGTGGCAAATTCTTTAACAGATGCTTTCCTGCTGCCCATGGCTGCAGAGGTGAGATGGCAGAGAGGTTCTGCAAGGAGGGCTTGCAGGAGTGTCTGCACTGGCTGCACCTCCCATGCTCAGAGGTTGGTATCCCTCACTGTGAGCCTTGTCTGCCTGCTGTGCTCTGGTCCTGTGCTGTGCCAGGAGTGCTGCTGCACATCTCCCAGCAGTGTGGGTGGGCACCAGTGACTCCCTCCAGGCATACACCTCACTCCTCTCAACAGCCAGGACCATGTGGTGAGGGTTGCCCTTGTCAGCAGGATCCTTGGTCTCTGAGTCCCTGCTGGAGCAGATGTCTGCAGTGCTGGGAGCTCTGCAGCCCTCCCTGTTGTGTTCCTGCTCTGTAGGACCTGTGGGATTTGGCCTGGCAGTGGAGCACCTGAGGCAGGGCAGGGTGGGAGATACTGAGCAATGCTGCAGGAGCAGCACAGGGGGACATTGGGCCGTGTTTTCACACCAGCTCTGACACTTTGGCTTTTTCCAGGCTCCTGAAGATGCTGCTGACTGCCCTGCACCTCCCTGCGTGAGCCAGCAGAGAATGGAAGTGACCAGAATCACCTGGGCCAAGGACCCTTCAGCAGGCACTGGGATGGAGTTACAAATGGCCTTGTGAGCTGCACCTGTGGCACACACACCTGCCCTGCCACACTCCTTGCACAGTAGTCCCAGCTGCCACAGGACAGGCAGACCTTGGCCACAGCAGCTCATCCTGTCAACTCTCTGTGGAAAACTCTGTGGAAGAGCTTCCTCCTCCTCCTCCTCCTGTGAATGCCAGCAGCGGGTGTGCGTGCCCCGTGTGCCCACAGGCAGGGTGGGCAGCAGGCTGGGCATCGCCCCCCTGCCCAGCCAGACCCACGGCAGCCCAGCACGGAGCCCTGCAGCTCTGTCCCCAGGGACAAATGCCAGCTGCCACACTCTCCTCTGCAAACCCAGGAGCAGCCTGCCAGGCACCAGCACTGACTGCTCCCACGCCAGCAGCGGGCAGCCCGGGCCGCCTCTTGTCCCACATGTGACTCAG
Source organism: Ammospiza caudacuta (assembly GCF_027887145.1). NCBI lineage: Eukaryota > Metazoa > Chordata > Aves > Passeriformes > Passerellidae > Ammospiza > Ammospiza caudacuta. Next base: position 11,688,368 of record NC_080607.1, read on the forward strand.
GCAGGACAGGGCACGGCATGCAGCAGGGACAGGGATGCTCTGCGCTGACCAGCCAGCCTCACACCCCTAGTGTGGACATTCCTCCCGCTACTCCCTGAAGGATGCTGGCTGCCTGTCCAGAAGCTCCTTGTGTGGACTTTCCTCCTGCTTCTCCCTAAAGGATGCTGGCTGCACACCCAGAAGCTCCTGCTGATGCAGCCCCCTAGAGTGCCATGGCGAAGGGTCTGCAGGGCTGCCTGTGCACGATGCTGCTGCTGCTGTGTGCCATGCAGGAGCTGGGCTGCTGGGCCATGCACACAGCGGGGCAGGGCCCTGGGGAGCCCGGGGACCCTGCACTGCTGGCAGGAGGGAGAGTGAAGCGTGGCTGGGTCTGGAACCAGTTCTTTGTGGTGGAGGAGTACACAGGCACGGAGCCGCTCTATGTGGGGAAGGTAAGCTGGTCTGGTGTCTCCATGGGGGGACAGGGGCAGGGTGGATATGCTGGCACTGCTGAGCAGAGAGAGGGCCCTTGTGAAGGCTGTTCACAGGAGCCTGGCTGGAGAAATACTCTCTGGACTGTGATGGCAGGAGCCTGGTCCCTGCTGGGGGTGGTGAGGTTAATGTGCTCCCAGGACACACCAAGACTTACATCTGCATTCCTACAGTTGTATACTGGCTTCTTGTGGTGTCTGGGGGTGGGTGCAAGAAGCCCTGTCTCTGTGGGACAGGTGACAGTGCCATACTGGGCAGGACTGGGTCTGGAGGAGGGAGCTCACCACACTTCCCTGGTGTGCAACCTCCGGGGAAGGCTGGACATGGACCTCTGCTCCCTCCACTCCTGGTGTCCCAAGGCTGAAGGAGCATTTCACATTGGGGTTCTGGGCTTTATCCTTTTCTGGGAGCTCTGGAGAAGCAGCTGCCCCTCACATCAGGCAGATGGGTTGTTTGTATTTGGATGAAGGCAGTGTTTGGACTGTTTGTATTGGGTGAAGGCAGTGCTAGCTGTTGGGACCAGTCAGAGGAGCACACTGGAGCTGGAGGCATGGGCTCGCCCCAAAGGAAAGTGCCCAAGAGCTTGTAGAGCAGGGCTGTCTGATGGCCTCAGCCGTCTGGGCATAAGTCTGGAGGAGCTTGAAAATGGGTTTCTTGGCTGGGGGCCAGCGGGGATTTCAGTGGTGATTTGTGTCCGTTTCAGCAGACACTCAAAGCCGCGCTCCTGCGCCGCCCTCGGAGCAGGCCCAGCTAATTCATGGCTCCCCTGGGAGCAGCACAGGGCCTGTCACAGGCCTGGCTCTGCCTCTGCTCCAGCTGAACCCAAACCTACAACTCACCCGTTTTACAGCCCCTTTCCACATCACCCACCACATCACCCGCCTGGCTCACAGCAGCAGCAGCTCTGCCTGGGATCCCCAGGGCTGGAAGCAGCAGGGCCAGGCTTTTCCTGCTGCTGGGAGAGCATGGAGCGCTTGCCTGGGACACTCCTTGTCCCCAGCAATGTGCCAGCCCTCTTAGCACAGTCTGTGGGTCCAGAGCCTTCCTGCACTAGGGCTTGCCCTCCGTGGAGGCCTCTCACACACCTACATGTGCTTTCTGGAGGGCCGATACCATTTCCATAAAATCTGGGTTCTCTAGCTAATCCTTCTTCTGAACTGTAATTTCCCCTGAGGCTGCTGTCAGTTTGATGTGGATTTCTTTGGGTTTTTTAAATAGAATTATGGGGTCAGCACTAGTTACAAACTTCTGCATGTGGACAGATCTATTTTAGATAGAGGAGAGGATTAAAGGGAAAAAAGCAGATTTAATTAAGTTGCTAATATTTAAAGAAAATTGATGAACTCGGGCTTTATGAGTTGGAGCAAACAGAGTGCGCCTTTATTACGGGCTAGTTTTTATTTGATTTTCTTTCTTTTCTAGCCCCAGAGCCATTTTTTATTTGTGTATCTGTGCTTTCTGTTTAATTGCTTTTAATAAGGAATGTGCACCTCTGTTCATATTTAATTTTGATTTAATTATTAGTATGTAATTAATGGCTTGGTAAGAATTCTGGTTGTAGTCTTTTAGGACAAGGAAACAATTTTCCCATTTAACAAATGGGACTGATCAGCCTATTGTCCTCCCTCTGGATGTCCCAGACTCTGCTCTCCTTGCTTGGGGCTGAGCTGCAGGCAGGGCTGGGTGGTCCCTGTGCTCTTGGGGCCCAGAGCTGTGTGACATCAGTGTCCTGCTGTGCCCAGGGGTGGAGGGAGCCCTGAGGCTGCATGGTGCTCCCCAAGCCTGCCTGCTGTGACAGGGAGGGGAGAACATCCCTGCTATGTGCTCTGTGGCATCTCCCCTCGTGTTTCTGTAGTCTGCCATCCGGCCCTCCCCCATTAGTTGTTGTTTAGCCAAGCAGCACAGATTTAGCTCTTTTAATCTTCCCCTGTAAATCAATCTCTGCAGCCCCTTGAGCCCAGGCTCCATTTTTCTTCCTAGCATTCCGGTTCGCAGGGATGCTGGTGCCTGCTCCAAGCAGTCAGTGATGAGCAAATATGTGAAGAGGATGTGCTGAGAGCTCAATGTGGTGCTGGATGCTTTATCTCTAGCCTAATTATTAATCATGAGCCCGGTGTTCAGCAGGAAATGCAGGTTTCTGCTGCCTGCACTGTACAGACCTGGTGCTCCTTCATTCTGAAAAGCTCACGGAGTAGCACTGAGAGCTGGGAGAGGATGAAAAAGTGAAGAGGGCAGCAAGCTCTCCCCCAGCCTGTGGGGAGGGTGGGGACTGGATGGCCAGGCTGGGATGTCCATCCCCACAGACCAGGGCAGGATGGCCAGGGTGGGGTGACCACCCCATAGGCACATTTCCAGCCAAAGCCATCACGGTGGTCCCAGACTCTGCTGGGCTCACAGCCCTATTTGTGAGCTGAGTGAAGGTCTCCTTCCAGGCAAGCCTTGAGAGATATGTCACCATGGGCAGTAATTTGTGAATGTTGTGCAAAATGCACTGAATTGCCTAACGTGTGGGTCCCTCACTTGTGAAATAAATACATAAACTGTATCTAACAAGACAAATATAATGAAGGCATCGTAAAAAAAGAGGCAGCTCTGGTATAAATTCTTGCTGGTGGAGCTGTATGTCTGAAAGGTGGATTATAGAACTGCAGTTTGGAAGATTGAATGGCCCATAAACATTTTCATATTTCATTAGCCGATTAATGGACGGCTTTTTTCTTTTTGTGGAGGGGGGACATGACTTTGCTGATTCTAAGCAAAAATTGTAGGAAACAAATGAAAGCAGCTGATGAAACCTTTCCGGGGGCCTGTCCCATTATGGATTGTCCCAATTAATGCCCATGCTGCTCCCTGTCAAGATGCATTCTGCCTGTCCAGTTACTGTTAATAGATTTCTCATAAGTGGCTGGATTGTAAAAACCTCATAACTCAGTTTAATGCCACCAATAAAATTATCTCTGGACGTCTGGCCTGGATTCCAGTCAGCTCTTGGTCCTTGGGGAGCTGCTGTTTACCCTTTCTTTTCCTAATTCCAAACATTGTCTTAATTAAAAAATGAAGCAGCAGAGATTGCCTGCAAAGGCATCTTCCTCAGGGTCTGTTTTTAGTCCTAACATGAGCCAATTTGTCACACTCTTTTGCAGATTTTGTCAAAGTGGGGCTCTGGGCATAATGATGGGATGTTGTGACCCCTGTTGCCCTGCAACACAAACCCAGCACAGGGGTGCAGCAAGTGTGTGAGCTCTCCAGCAGGGAGACTTGTCAGCACCAGATGCCCAGATCATGGAGGGTGGCTGAGGCAAAGCAGGTGGATGAGGATGGACTTTGGGCAATTAAAAGGGAAAAAACTGTTGGTTGTGTAGAAGGGAGGGGATGCTGATGGTGCAGCTTGGGAGAGGTGATCCCATGCTGCCAGAGTCCTGGGTCCTTGCCCAGAGGGGAACCTCTTTCTTTGGAGTGCAGTTGAGTTGTCCTTTGCTTTTCCATAATCTCATAACCCCTTCTTAAACGAGTTTGTCCCTTGGTTTGTACTGGGGGTGGGCACTGGCAGAATCTGTAATCTGCAGAGCTGTAAAGACAGGCCTTTAATTCCAATTTATTGGGCCTTCGTGTCAACCAGCAGGAGTTGTCTGGTGGTGCTCTCTGTCACTGTCCAGTCCAACAAGAGCAGAGGGGCATCACACAGGGACCATGGGCAGGTGGCTGGGGTTGGGTACAAGCACATCCCCAGCCTGCTCCCACCCTTTCCCTCTTTCCCTGGCAGATCCACTCGGACTCAGATGAAGGAGACGGCTCCATCAAGTACACCATCTCCGGGGAGGGCGCGGGCACCATCTTCCTCATCGATGAGATCACAGGGGACATCCACGCCACCGAGCGCCTGGACCGCGAGCAGAAAACCTTCTACACACTGAGGGCACAGGCCCGGGACAGACAGACGGACCAGCTGCTGGAGCCCGAGTCAGAGTTCATCATCAAGGTGCAGGACATCAACGACAGCGAGCCGCGCTTCCTCGAGGGGCCCTACATCGGCAGCGTGGCCGAGCTGTCCCCCGTCGGTAGGTCTGCTCTGGGAAAGCTGCACCTCTCCCCTGTCACACCTTGGTCTGCTCTGGGCTGGGAAAGCTGCACGTCTCTCTTGTCACTGCTTTGAGCCCACTGTACCCCATAAAAACTGCTTGCAAATCTCAGGGATTGCAGAGCTATGGAGCCAAAAGGGAAAATAAATAAGGTGGCTTAAGAAAAACAAGTGGATAAATCCTCTGAGCTGATTGCCAGCCTTTGGCTGAGCGCTCAGTCTCAGCCCTAAGCCGTGCTCTGGGGACGGGTCGTGGTGGTGCCAGCTGCCTGCTGTGCATTGACTCTGGCTTTGCACAGCCCCCTCCCTCCTGAAGGATGGGTGGTTGGACTAAACCCTCACAAATCAAGGGGCTCACAACCATGCTGGCTGGTTGGACTAAACCCTCACAAATCAAGGGGCTCACAGAGTCTGCCTGTGGTTCAGATTGGTCTGAGTGGTGCCTCTCCCCCAGCTCAGGCCATCCTCTGTGTGCTGCCTTGCTGCTCTTCTGAGCCCCAGGGCTGCTCAGACATCATCCCTTTGAGTGTCCCCATGCAGAACTGCCAGCCCCTTCTCAGCTGGGTCTGCCCTTCTCTGAGGGGCCAGGCCTTGCTGGCTGAGACTGGGGAATTCATGTCCCTGTGACAGAAGTGTGGCTTTCCCATGTTAGCCTTTACTGCACATCCCCTTGGCAGCAGGCCCCTCTCAGGTGTGTTGGTGATCAGCCTCACTAAGCTCTGAGGGCCAGGCTGATGGTGATGAGGCTGCACGAGTCCATCCCCCTGGGATGGCAGAGCAGGGCAGTCAGCACTGTGCCCACCGAAGCTTTGGGAGGGGTGCAGGAAGGTCATGTGTGAGCTGCAGCACTGCTGCCCTCACTTCTGCTGGGTTCCCATGCTGCAGAGCACAGCTGGAGTCCAGGAGAATGGCTGGAGCTGCACTGCCTGAGGCCACAGCATTCCCTGTGCACCCTGGGCCCTGTCCTACCCCTACAGCAGGCTCTGTGTGTTGGCATGTGCTGTGAGCAGGAACCATAAATCACTGTTCCCAAGGGCTGTGTCCAGGTGGCAGACAGCTTGTGAAAGGCTGGCACTGAACATCAGGCAGGACCCCAACACTCAGCAAGGGCTGAGACAGCACAGGGGCAGCAACAGTGCCAGGAGTGCAGAGCCCCCAGGGCAGGGGGACAGCTGAGAGCACCAGGGGCTTGAGAGGAGCTCAGGAGAACCACCAGGTCCTGCTGTGCTGCTGCAGGAAGGTCTGGCTGCAGAGGGCAGGGCATGGTGCTCAGTCTGCACTGCCTTGGGACAGAGCTCCAGCTCTCCATGGCTCATGTGCAGCATATTGCAAGGCTGGAATGTGGCCTGCAGCACGTACAGAGGTGCAGGAATTGCACCAGAGGAGCTGCCACTGCCTGGATTCTGTTCATGTATGCAGAACAAGCTCTTCTGCTTCCAGTTACCTGTGCAAATCTTTGCCTCAGTCAGAGTGACCCCTTGAACTACAGCTGGGTGCTCCTGGAGAAATGAAAGACAGCATGTGGGCACCAAAGCAAGAGGCATCCTGTTCCCAAAGGGAAGAAAGAAATTAAATTAATCTAATTTGCTTGAACAACATTTAAAAAAGCAAGGAATTCTCAAGTCTGGGTATTAGACAAGGATCCCAGTTCTTTGAAAATCACTAACAATTATGGAGCTGCCTGATCAGACTGATGTGAACAAGACATATCAAAGGAGACAGTTTCTATGCGAAATTGGAGATCAGAGGGAGAAAGAAACACGGTTTCACAACATGAAAGAAGGCGATTCCTGCAAATTAAAATACTCGGAAGTTAAAAGTGAAGAGAAGTGTTGTGAAGGGCGTGGGCTGCATTTCCCAGCTGTGTGCTTGGAGAGGGGAGCTGGAGCCAGGAGCCTGCTCTGCTTTCCAGGCTACCTGCCTGCAGTCTGGCCATGCTGAGGGGTGCACGGGCTCCTCCAGAGCAGCCTGGCCCTGGAGACAGCCCAGGGAGGGTCTCACACATCATCCTCCCATGGTGCTGCTGCCTGGGCCCAGCAGTGTGAGTGCAGAGCTGGAGGGACCCACTGTAGGCTCCTGCAAGTGCCCAACTCCTTCCCACTTCTCCCTGGGCTTTGCCAGGAAAGGCAGCACGAAGGACAAGATGGGCACAGCCTGTGAAAGCATAAACAGCAAGGCTGGCAAGGAGCTTTCTGCTCAACCCTCCAAGGTTCAGCAGCTGGGAGGTGGATGGGGGTGCTCATGGACCTGGTGTGAGAAGTTCAGCTCCAGATGCTGCAGGAAGGGCTGAGGGTGCAGGGTATGGGAAGCTGCTGGCTCAGGGAGGTGAAGTTCAGGATATTCTTGTGGGAAGAGACCTGCCAAGCCCTTTTTGTGTGGGCGTGCTCCTTGTGTGGCATCAAGGCTGGGTGCAGCTGTGCTCATGGCTTTGTTGTGGTTGTTATTGATTATTGATATTTGCTGTCTGAGCTGGACATAGCATCTTCCCTAGAGCTGTGGGGTATTTCCATGAGCGTGACTGGGGAGTGTGCCTTGCTGCCTTCCTGAGTGTGGATGGAGGTGATCCCAGCTTGGTTTGGCCAAGCAGGAGAATGAAGGCTGGAGAACTTAGGTTGGCTATTAGTGTATCAGGATCAAAGCCTGGGGACCTGCTGGTGGCCGAGCTGCTCTCAGACCCTCCTGGATTCATCTGCAGTAGATGAATGCAGTAAAAATTGGGTGACTGGGATGGGGGCACTCCAAGGGCAGGGCTGCTCTCCAACTTGGAGCTGCTCATTCCCTGTCTCTGCAGCCTTTGCTCTCCATCCCAGCCTGAAGAGTTAAGGGTGACCCCTTCTTCCTCCTCCTCCTGTGGTCTTGCCTTCCCAGACCTCGCTGGGGTTTGTGCTTGGGTGGTTTTTGTTCTCAGTCAAGGCAGCTCTCAGCTGCACTCTCCATTCCCTGCCAAGAGCTCAGTCCCAGCTCCCAGAGGTGGGTGCCTTCCTGGGGCATGAAGAGGAATAAACCAAATACAGTCAGATCCGCTCCGTGACAGCAGGAGCAGATCAAAGGACATTATTTGCATAATGAAGGAGTACTAATTGGGAGGGAAAGTCATTTGATTTCCTAGTGTCTAAGAGGGAATAACAAATGAGAGAAGTGCACAAACTCTCAGAGTAACTGGGAGTGCTTTGCAGCACAGCTGCCCTTGCTCTGTGCTGGGGCCAGGGCAGTGTGTGTGTACTGAGACTGAGACTGGGGGTGCTCTAAAGGCCTCTTTGTTCCAGATCTTGCCTTGGCAGTGGTCAAAGTGCATTCTTAGCAAGGAGGAGCAGCACACACAGGACATGTGATGCTCCTCTTAATGTTCTCCCAGCCAGCATCTGTTTTCAGCTTGGAAATTTCTTTGGCTGTGGGTGGTTTCTGGGGGTTTAGTCAGCTTTAGTATCTGTCTTCCATGAACTCATCCAAACTCATTGTGAACCTCTGCAGAGGGAAAAGAGAAAGGATTGCTGTTGTTATCTGATGGATCAATAGTGGCAGATGCAGGATGGTCAAGAGGATAAGGGATTTGTAAAGGGCAGAGGTGGTGCCTGGAGCCAGCCCCAGCCTATGAACCAGGCTGGAGAAGGCATTGTTTCCTACACAGGGATACCCTGCACTTGGAAGAAGCACATCCAAAATGGAAGCTGACCCAATAGCTTTATCTGGCCTCCCTTGGCACAGCAGAACCAGCTCAAAAACCAGTAGTTGGCTTTTCTGGAGAAACCAGGTCTGGCCTGGGGCATCAGGAGCAGCAGTGCAGGTGCTGTGGGAGGTTTGCAGCCTGGCAGGGAGGGCAGCTGGGTCTGTAGAGGGATGGAGAGGTCCCTGCTCAGCCCCCAGAGGGAGCTGGGCTGGAGGCAATGCCCTGGAGTCACCCAGGCTGAGGAGGGCAGGGGCTCCTGGGGAGTATTTTCACTGACTGCCCTGTGCCCACGGCGTGCCTACCAAGGAGCAGTGTGTGTGCAGGATGGGGCCTGAGCTGCAAATCCTGTTCACTGCTGTCCTGTCACCTCAAGGAGAGGCTGCTGGTCAAGATCTTGCTCTGTACTGGCACCCCAGGCTCAGCCTCTCTGGATACCCTTGGGTGAATCTCTTCAAAACATCAGAGTTGAGCAGAATCCAGCACCAAAGGGAGAGACCTGCAGCTTCAGGAAAATGTAGGATGGGACCCAGCCAACTGCCTTGGAACTGCAGGAGCTTCACCTTGTTACAGGAGGTGCTAAAATTAGCTGTATTTTGGGCTCCTTTCCTGATCTGCCTGGGGTCTGCTTAGCAGCTGTCTGCTGCACTGAGGCGTGAGCCCAAATCCAGCACACTGTCCTGTCAGACAGCTCTGCTGGTTGCACAGGGTGGGTGTTGCAGCCCAGAGCTCACTTGGGGGGGTCCCTGGGGAGCAGGCAGGGTCTGGAGAGAGGAGCATGCCAGGAAAGGCATATGCTCCCATCAGAGCATCACTCCTTCCTCCCTTGGTGCATTTCACTCTCATTTCTCTGTTTAGCACCATGTCCAGATTAGACGCGATTTGGCTGTACAGACAGAAACTTGGGGTCAAGCCCTGACTCCAGCACAAAGCTGGCTGAATGCAGAAGTGATTATTGTGAAAAGAAATTGTTTAATCTCCGTGCTGGAAGCAGAGAAAAACACTTTGTTTACCATACAGCCAGAACACTTGCAGGCAATCGGATTTCCCCCACACACCCCCCTTGCTGGGGAGTGCTGAAGTCACTTTGTGTATCTGGAAGCTGCTGGGAGCTGGGGCTGCCCTGTCTGTCTGTCCTTGGTGAGGGGAGTCCTTCCCCTTGTGCACTGTGCTCTGGGTCACAGGACAGGCTCAAACACTGCTCTGCCCAGGTGGGGATCTCATCCAGCCCCTCAGGGACTTCAGCCCCTCTATGGGATGCTGTGGTTTGCTCCCCATGGCACCACGTTTATCTGCTCCATTCCAGGGGCTGGTGTGCTTTGTGCAGTGCCTTTCTCTGGCCAGATACCCCAAAAGAAGTTTCAGAGTAGCAGATTGGAGCAATTGCACCCTGGTTACTGCCCTGGGGCTTGTCCTGTGGGGTGACAGGGCTGTGCAGTGAATCTCCTCTGGGCCTGGCTTTCTACCAAGTCAGGATGTTCACAAGATTGCAAGAAACTCACTTCTGCTCCAGTAATTTTGAAGCTACTCCAGTTCTTTTTTTCTCTGGTGTCCTGCCTGAATGTGTCTGGGGTGCATCAGCCACTGCAGGTGTTTGGGGCCAGAGAAAAGCTGTAAATTGCATTGTTTATAAACTCCCTCCTGCCCCATGGCACCCAGGCACCTGGGATGGGAGTGCTGCACGCTGGCATCAGACCAGGGAATATGGCTTTGCATGACACAGCACTCCTTGCAGGGCCCCTGATGTTCTGCAGGGCTGGAGTGCCCTAGTGCTGTCCTGGAGCTGGCCAGATCCCACAGAAAGGGCTCTCAGCATGCCCAGAAAGTGTCCCTGCTCTCTGCAGGTGGCAACTGAGCCCCAGAGCTGGTCTGGAGAGCATCTGGATGCTCCTGGTTTCACCACAGAACGGTGAATGCTGCCATGAGGAGAGACAGCCAAGTTTAGCAAGTGCTGGTTTTCCCTGCTGCTCATTTGCCTCTTTGCCTGCCCAGAGCCTGGCTGTGCTTCTGTCCCTGGGGAAGTGACAGGTCCCAGGCACCTCCTTGTGGATTCAGTGCAGGGCCTCTCTGCTCGTGGATGTGTTTGGAGTTTGCCTGTCAACATTTCTTTTAGCTGAACGTGTTTGCAGTGAGTGGCATAGCAAGTGGCCTGGAGCTCTCAGCCTTTTCATGCAGGGATGGCCCCAGAGGCTCTGGGTCCTGTGGGAAGGCAGCCACAGGTGCCAGGACAGGCCTGCATTGGCATTGCAAAGGTGCCCTGCAGAGCCCATCCATGCCATGCAGGGCACTGGGCTGGGCTGCTGTGCCCTGCCAGCCCTGGGGACACTCAGCATGGCAGGGTGGCTCTGGGGGCTGCCCTCAGGGGAGGGACCCTGCAGAGACACAGCTCCTGCAGGGAAAATATCAGCGTGGTATTTTCTGAAAAATCCCTTCGCCAGGATTTCTTCTCCTGGGAAGGTGAGAAGCCTCAGCTTCTGCATGTTTTACTACTCTGGAATGTGGTCTGGAGATTGCTTATCCAAACATGTGAATCGTTTTTATTTCATAACCAATCACAGCCAGCTGTGTCGGACTCTCTGCGTCAGTCACAAGTTTTTATTATTCATTCTTGTTAAGCCTTCTGTCTGTATCCTTCTCTTTCTTTGGTATAGTTTTAGTATAGCATTCTAAAATAGAATAGAATTTATATAATCAATACAATGTAATTAATATACTATAATTAATATAATATAATATAATATAATATAATATAATATAATATAATATAATAATAATTCTCAACCTTCTGAGAACATGGAGTCAGATTCTCATCTCTCATCTCTTTCTGGGGACCCCCACAAACAGCTCAGTGGGGCATCACGGGCACCTCTGGGCGTGGGCAGCCCCTCTTGCCCTGCTGACCCTGCTCACAGCAGAGCAGGGATGCTGCTGGCAGAGCTCAGGGCTGGCTGCTGGCCCTGGCACATCTCCAGGATGGCTCAGGGTGAGGAATGGGGACAGCCCAAGCAGGGCCCATGGGGACAGAGGATGGCTGGCAGCCACAGCCAGCTAGGCTGAGGGAAGTGAGGGTCTTGCTCTCCCTTCCTTCTGGAGGAAATCAGGGTTTGTTTGATCTGCTGTGTCAGAGCTCACCGTTGCAGAGGGAGAATTAGAGATGAATTCTGACCTGTTAATTTTTATGTAACATTGTTGGTTTCCTCTGATCTGTGGAGTGAGCTTGTTGGGGGAGGAACCAAGGTCTTATCTCATTTTACATGTCTAATTATCTCTCTGGATATGGGCTCAGGCTCCTTGGTTATGGGAGGCGGGTGATAGAGTACATGATGGATGTTTAGATTTTATTTAGTGTATCTTTTATGGCTAAGGCATGTGCCAGAAAACTAAATAAAAGCTGTACATTCTGTACTTGCTGTGGGCAGTGCTGTGCTTGGAGAGCAGGCACTAATATTGGAGCAGGGTGGGAGCCAGGGAAAGCTTGTCTCTGCAGGAAGGAGGGGACCAGGTTCAGCTGAAATTGAATACCACTGCTCTTCACATGGACAGGGAAGGGTGGGAAGGGGATAAATGGAGGCTAGGGGAGGGTGCTGGAAAGTTAAACTAATAAATTCCTGATCCCCTTTAGGTGACCTTGAGCAGGTATCTTTGCAGACAAGAAGTCAAGGCACAAAAAGGGGTCAGTGCACCCTACCTGGCTGATGTTGCTCTTTTGTTAATGAGATGCTGTGAGGGCAGGTGGGGAAGGGCAGAGCCTTCATCACCTCTGGCATTGCTGGCTGCAGCCCAAGGGCACTGGGGCCCCTCTCTGCCTCTGAGTGAAGGTGTCTTGCTGCAATGCTGCTTGGTTTCCCTTGCCCTTGAGCAGAAAACTCTGGTCCCAAACGTGGGGCTTCCCCCTGGCACCTGGAGCTGGAGCTGCTGCCCTGTTTTTCCAGTTCTTGGGAGTGCCCAGCAGGTGTGGGCCAGGAGCTTTCAGTGCTGGCACAGGAAACCTGAGAGCAGCAGCCTCCCTCACCTATCCAGGGCATGGCTTGGAATGGTGACACAAACCATGCTCTGGGTGGGCACAGTCCTGCCTCCTCTTCAGACTCTGCAGCTTGGCAGCATCCAGGTAAATTCTGGAACACAGAGAGTACAGCTGTGCCTGACAGGGATGGATTAGGAGGTGAGTTGTGCAATTGAATGAATGCATCTTGAGATGCAGAGTCTGGTGCAAACATTTAGTGGCCAGCCTGCCTCTCCTGATCCCTGCCTTGGGATGACTGCACAAACAGGGCTGGAGCAGGAGGCTGTGGTGTGGTCCTTGGGGCACCTGCTCTGTCTGCAAATGTGCAGTCCTGACACAGGGTGTACAGGGCAAGGGCAGGGAAATAAACTGATGGGCTTGTGTCCCTGTGGGTGAGGGTTGAATCTCCTAACCCTCAGCAGGAACAAGTGGTTCTTGGGGTGAAAGATGTTTGTGCAAAGCCAGCAGGGTCTGCCTGTGCTGCAGGGGCAGGAGTGGTGCTACTGTGGGCACTGGGCTCTCAGCTGATTGCTGCCAGGCTGTGCCCTCCCTTGTTCCCAGGGGCAGGTGTCACAGACATCTTTTATGAAAAATCCTTTCCTTAGGATTTTTCCTCCTGGGAAGCTGAGAGGCCTCAAGAACAAAATGTAAACATTGATTATCTGCTGCTGTGGAATGCAACAGGTGGATCTTTGATTGGTCCATGTTGGTTGTTTCTAATCATTCGCCAATCACAGTCAGCTGGCTTGGGCAGAGAGTCCAAGCCACAAGCCTTTGTTATCATTCTTTATTATGCTATTCTTAGCTAGTCTTCTGATGGAATCCTTTTTTCTATTCTTTAGTATAGTTTTAATGTAATATATATCATAAAATAATAAATCAGCCTTCTGAAACATGGAGTCAGATCCTCGTCTCTTCCCTCAGTCTGAGACCCCTGTGAACACCATCACAGGCAGGTACTGCTTGCTATGATCCTCAGACTTTGGCACCTCCAGCATCCCTAGGAGGCTTCTCTCCTGCAGCTGGGAGAAGGATGTTGGAGACCCTGGTGTCATCTCCCTCCTCTGGTCCCTGTTTTTGCCTTCTGATCAGAAGCTTCCCGAGGGAGCGTGCCAGGCTGCCCGGGGGAATGTGCAGGGCTGGTGTGGGAGTGATGTGCCTTGGCTCATACCTGCCTGAAGGAGCTGTGTTATGGCAGGGAGAGGAGGAGGAAATGCAGCAATAGTATTTCTTGAACAGTTGTTTGCCAGGCAGAGAGCCAGTGTTGCCGTGGTGTAAAATCTGGACGTGCCTGGCAGGGATGCACCATAACTCCACTGGAGACAGCAAAGCATAAATAAGTTGACTCAAACTAGCTTGTTGCTGAAGACTGATGAGGGGGATTCTCCTGTTATCAGCAGAGCTGCAGCTCTGAGAAGGCTGCCAAGGAGAATGAAAAGCAACCATGGTAACTGCTCGTTTCCCTCAGTGAACACCCTTTCCAGGAGATCAGAGTGAACTGGACAGGGGGAGCCTGTGCATCCCAGCTGCTCACAGCAGCACTGTGCTGTGCTGCCTCATCTCCTGCCTGAGTCTGGGCAGGGCTGGTGCAGGAAATCCCTGCCTTGCCTGCAGCCTCTGGGCTTGGATGAGGAGGAAGGCACCAGGGACTGAAGCTCCTCTTCCTCCTCTGGATAGTTTCAGCTCCATATCTGCCTCCTGTGACACAGGAACAGAGGAACAGAGGCTGCTTTTGTCTGACTGCTGCCAGTGCTTGACCTCTGGGCAGGGATGAACCAAATCTGGTGCTGGAGATGGAACATGTTAGCCTGTCCTCAGAGTGCTTTGGTCACACCACCTCCTCTCTCAAGGTGTCTCTAGGCAGGGGTAGGCTTCCCTTCCTTTCTCCCTTCTGTTGTCTCTCTGCATCTCAGCCCCTTTGCTCCTGCCCCCACCCTCATGTCCTGGGTCCTGCTTTTGTTAAATTGAACATGATGTCAAATTAAAGCCATCACAGGGACAGTTGGAGTGAAGTACCCAGTTTAATGAGGCAGCCTTGAAAATCAATAACTTAATTGCAGACATTTGATGGACTTTTATCCAATTTATAGTCCTCCTGCCCTACTACGTGTAGAGCATGAGGACCTGGTGCTATGTCTGGGTGAGTGAAAGCCTTTCCTCTCCTCAGGCTGCTGTCCCTGGGCAGGTCTGCCTGCTGCAGTGTGGGTCAGGCCCCAGCTGGGTGGTCCCTCTGTGCTGGAGGTGACCTTGTCACTCACTCTGTGCTGACAGGAGGGCACGTGCCAGTATGACATCCCCACGTGGTCCAGTAGAAAGCTACTGGGGGAAAGCTCCCATCTGATCAGAGCAGTGATCTCCTGGAGAGCAGGTCCTGCTCCAGGATCCTGTCCCTGCTGCCACTCTGCAGCACACCAGAGACATTTGTGTCTGGAGTCCTGGCTCTCAGGTGTTGGTGGGGAGGTGATGCTGCATTTGCACCCAGCTGTTCTCCTTCCCCTCATCATGTGCAAGCAATCAGTGTTGGGCCCTGCTCTGAGGTCTGTGCTGCTCTTCTAAATTCCTGCCTGACTTTCTCTTTCCCTCCTTGTCCCTGCTGCAGGCACCTCTGTGATGCAGGTGATGGCCTCTGATGCCGACGACCCCACCTACGGGAGCAGTGCCAGGGTGGTCTACAGCGTGCTGGAGGGGGAGCAGCACTTCACTGTGGACAGCAAAACAGGTGAGCAGCACCCAGCTGGGCTGGGCCACGACATCCCACATGGCTGTGAGCCACATCTGTGCCTCCCTGCTGGCCACTGGTGCTGGATGCTGCTGGCAGGGCTGTTGCAGAGGAAGCTGCTGCCCAGCTCCATGCCCTGCCTGCAGCAGGATCTGCAGCTGCATGACCAGAGTGCCTGGTCTGCACCTGCACTGGCCAGAGCTCCTCTCTGCCTGGAGCAGGAATGCCCCCACAGGCACATAAAACTTCAGTGGAGAAGGTTTAAATACTACCAAAGGGGCCTTACCAAAGGCTGCATCATTATCACCAGGGCTTTGATTAAAGGTAACACTTTAAATTAAGGATAGGTTTATAAATGTTCTATTAATATTTAATGAAAGAACAGTAGAAGCTGCTCCATTCCTTAATAACTTATAATAGAGCCTGTTGTAAAATGCCTCTGTAATAAATCCCTGGCAGATGATGCTCTGACATACTGGTTAGAGTAGACCATAACCAGGAGATGTTGGGGTATATATTCTCCTTGCCTCCCAGGAGTTTGACTCTCATTACCCTTAATGAGAGCCTCACAAGCTTGCTAAGAAGGGAAGACACTCAAATGCTAATAAGGGATATTTAAGGCACAAAGCATGCAGTAAAGTGCCCTGTAGTTTAAGGAAAATTTGTCAAAGGACAAGCAGGCTGAGGAGCTGCAGCTTGTGCTGGAAAACTGGACAGCAAAGTCCTCCCCACCCTATTGCTGAACCACAGTGGCATGAACTGGGCTGGAGTCCCAAGTTTCTGTCAGGCTGATCTGTGTCTGTGCTGATATTTTCTAAGGCTGGGATTTGTTTGGAGATGCTGGTGTAAGTGTGAAGAAGGTCTGTGTGCCTGAGCCTCTGCACCTGCAAGAAACCCTCCAGCTCCTGACAGTGCTCTGGTGCACATGGAGAAGCTGGGCCCAGCCCTGGCTCTGCCACCAGCCCAGCTGCTGCTGAAGGAATGCTCAGATTTGGGGGTTTGGGAGTTCCTGCACACTCCTGACACTGTGGCCTGTGCTGGGAAATGCCTCTGTCTGGACTGAGGTTGGTGCAGGGGGGAGAGGGCACAAGCAGCAGGCTGGGGCTGTACCCACGCCTTGCTCAGGAGCTGTTGCACCTGGGCTCTCTTCTCTGCCAGATTTGCTTTGTTTTATATTGTGTGTGTAGGAACAATAGGCTAACCACTGAAAATTCAGGTGCACGTGAGATCCTGCTAATGTGAGACAGCTTTGTGTGAGTGAAGTCTGGCTGCTGGAATGGAGAGGGACCACTGGGAGCCAATGCACAAGCCAGGACGTGCAGAGGCTCAGCTTCCTGCCACATTAATGCTCTGTATTAAGGCATAAACTAAAATGTGCCCTGTGGGACTGTGGTGAGAATTAATGTCACTCTGGGAATCCAAGCTTCTTGATTCCTTGACTTTTTGTATCTTAATTCTCAAGCTGGCTGTTTCATACACTGGGGGGTTGATTTACTGTTTTACTTGCTTGTGTTTCACAAAGGCAAAATTGCTGACAGTCTGCAGAAGACTCCAGCCCCTCTTGAGCATGTCTGCTTGCAGGATATCTGGCTGCTAACACAGGTGTTGGGGCTGACTCTGGGGTCCCTGAGCTGCAAATGGCCTGTGGCAGCTGCCTCCCCAGCACTGCAGGGCTGCAGCTCTGCCCATCAGCCCCTCAAGTTGTGGCTGCAGTGCTGTGGGGGCACAAAGTGTCATCATATCCATCCAAACACACACCAACCTGCTCCCACCCTCATTCTGTTAGAACAAGACTTTATGCTGCACAGGGGAATCCAAGTCTGATTGCCCGAGGTGGCCCAGCTTCTGCCCCGAGCATAAGATTTAATTATCCATAGCAGCAGCGCAGCTCTCAGAGCCACCATTGTTATTAATGGCCATAAAAAGAACCATAAAAACTTGGCATGTTACATTTCTTATAATATATGATAATGAAGAACAATTTGATTTCCATTTTTGGTTTTGACCTCCTTCTCTGCTGTTTCTTGCAGGTGCATGCATGCATGTGCTGCCTTGCACAGCACCTCAGCCCTGACTCCTTCCAGCACAGGTTCTCTCTTCCCCCCTTGCCTTGTGCTCTTTTCACACCCTCCCTCATAGCACAGGTACAAAAGTGGTTTCCATGCCTGTGTACATGAACATGGACCATGTGTAGCTGACTTTGTCTCCTGTTCATGGATGTTTGCAGCTGTAGTTTTCAGCTGGGATTTTGTATTCAATGGACCTTTCAGAGGCAAACCCAAACTGTCTGGCTGCTGTGCTGTGCCAAGTCCTGCCACTCAGTAAGCCCTGAGTGCCTGTAGCACCTCGGGTCTCTTTGGAGGGAGACAAGCATCTAAATGCTGGAATAGTGGGAGCAGCAGGATGGCATTTATGCTGCAGGAAGATTCCAGAATTGAATGGTGGTGAAGAGAAAGCACAGCTGATGCACACGAGCTTTTCTTTCTTTCATATACAGCAGCCACTCTCATGCTTTGAGATTAGTTTCAGAGACTGAAACTTGTGTTGTGTACACCAAATCAGGTTCAAGAACTTCACCTGTGTGTGCTGGAGGTCAAGGCTGGCTTTCTTTTTGTGTGAGTGGGGAGCTTTATATGCATAAGCCTTTGAGGCAAGGTTTTCTTGCCAGCTGTAAGAATATCCCCATGGCTTGTTGCAAGAGCCTGCAGGCATTAAGCTTTGTGAGCTTTGTGCTGCCTTCCTCTCTCAGACAGGGTGCAGGCAATCTTTGCTCCTTGCAGCAGGTGAGCAGCAGTGCCCGTGCTGTGGCTGCCCTGATCTGCTCAGGAGGCTGTGCTCTCACAGCAACCAGCACACAGCTCTGCCTTGCTGCTTCCAGGGGGAACAGCCTCTTCTGCTGCTGTGCTGGGTGTTGGCTCTGGGTGAGAGCACTGATCTGACAGCAGAATCCCCCTCGCTGCTGCTGGGCCACAAGCCCAGCTCTCCCAAAGTTACACAGGGTGGGAGGTTTAGTGGCAGCTCCAGAAATCCCATCCTCACCAAGATCTTTCAAGCTTATTCTTTTCCAATATGGAGATGTGCACCTGAGTGTGGGCTCTCTGAGTGCATTTACACGAGAGGAGAAATTTGTGCATTTAAATCCATGGGCTGCTGCTTGATACCACCCTGCATTCTCTGTACCACTGCAGATTATTCACCTTTATAGGGGCAAATCTCTCTTTTGGCAGGCAGCTCGTGTCTGCTCCCCTGTCCTTTGCAGTGCCCTCTCTCATCCCTGGCAGTGTGGCTGGAGACTCACTGCTGCCTGTGATCCCTTCCTTGCGAGGGAGCCTGAAGCTGCTCAACACCCCACAGCCTGCTGTCCCTGTTTCCAGCAGCCTTGTTCATCCTTTTGTAGGGATATTGAGTGTGATAGAGCAACCACAGCATGGAACACCATAGGTTTCATTATGTTTGCCTCCTTAAAAGCCAGCTTGTCAGTTTGGGGCTGTGCATGGGAGCCTGGCTCTTTACCGTAAGGAAGAGGTTGTTCTTCAAATCTGTCACTGCTGAATGCAGGGAAAAGGCAGAACTCAGAAGGTATTTGAAATGCAGTCTGGCATTTGTGATGACTTAAACCAGCTCCTGAGTTCTAGAGCCTGTGTCCTGATTTAAAGACTGAGCCATAAGGGCTTGGAACTTTTTATGCCAGGGAGAATGGAGATACTGGTCTGCTGGGATGAAGCTGATGGTTATTTGTGTGTAGTTCTCAGTTATTTCAGCCCTACCTGCCAGCCTTGCTGTGTTTGGAGACAGACCTGCCTGGTCCTGGGGCAGCGAGGCTGGGCTGGGAGAGGAGCTGTGGCTGGGAGCCTGCTGCACACTGAGCTGTTAGTGTGTGTGATGGGGTGGTGGGAGGCAGACACATTTCTCTGCTGCTCTTGCCAGTTTGTTAAAAACACTCCTTGGTGCCTGGAAACACAGATGTGTGTCTCTGTGTGCCCAGAGGTTATGCAGGTCTGTGCCCCATCCCTGTCCCTTATCCACCAGAGCTGTGCACAGGCACAAGGGACGCTGAGTGTAAGGCACGAGAGGCTGCAGAGAAGCCACATCTATTTAAGGGGATTCCTCTTGTCAGTGAGATTGAACATTAACAGCCCTTTTCTGAGACTGTGCAGGAACTTCAGTTGATTTGGGACCAAATTGTATGTTTGGTCATCTTGAGGAAATTAGAGTGTATCTACTAATGTGCTGAGGGAATTAATGTTAAGTGATGAGGGACTTAGCTGCTAAAAGAAGGGACAAAGGAAGGGTGAGTGTGCTGGCTCTGCACTGGCATGGGCAAGGCTGATTGCAGCCTGGAACAAGCCCTTGTTAGGTGCTTCCTGAACCTCCTGACCCTTTGTGCCTTGTATTTCACTCAGAGCACCTTTAGCTTCTTCCTCTCAAATTGTGCTGAGCTGAAGGACAGGATGGGGGCTGGAGGGAGACTGAAGTGCTGGTTCTCAGAGCCAAGACCTCTTCTGCAAGGGCTGACCTCCTCCAGGATGTGTGCTTCCAGCAGGACTGGTGTCTTGGCAGATATATTGGTATTTCTGTGTCCCTGCAGGCAGGTGAGGGCACAGGTGAGGAATTGCAGTCAGTTTGGCAGGTGCCTTGCCATTCCTGGCCTGAGGCAGAGATGGGTTTGATCTGACTGACCAGGCTGCTGGCAGAAATTAATCTGCTTTAGCCAGCTAAATAGGAGAGAGAGATAGAGGAGACAGACCCAGATTCTTCTCAGGCATGGATAGAGGGGACAGACCCAGATTCTTCTCAGGCATGCACACGAAAGAGACCCAAATGGCAGGAAGACAAGAATTGTCACCATGATGGTGGCACTTCCATCCCTGGAGATACTAAAAGCTTGACTCTTTATGGCCCAGGTTAATCTCATCTGCCTTTGAGGACTGCCTGCTTTGAGCTGTGATGGATCAGGAGCCTCCTCAGGATAGGTCCCTGTTTGTTACTTCCTGACTTTCTGGCTTGTTGCTCCTCCTGCCCTCAGCTGGAAGGTGCCTTGTCCAGGCAGCCTCTGAGGATGTGGACATCTGACCTAGAGGCACCTGAGAGCAGAGCAAAGGCCATCATGATGGGATTCCTGGAAGGCAATTACCTGCTGAGTGCTTTGTCCTGCTTTGTTTTTGTCACCCAAAGAGAGTCTGCTGTTGGAGCAGATTCTGTGGTATTTATGTGATGCTCTAAGTGTCCCCTTGCCTGGTAATTATACTGATTAATCTAGATCATGCTGGAAAGCCACATGTGCCTTGTACCAGAGGGTATGCCACCACGTGTCCACATTATTCAGCTGTAACAGATAGTGACAAGAATGGGGCAGACAAGCCTGAGCTCGAGGTTGTTCTTGCTTTGTTAGCAGTGTCTGGGAAAGACAAGGTTTGTCAGTTTTTCCAGCTGGAAAGAAGGTGAATCTTGGGAGATGATAGCAATGGCTTTTCTGTGCTCTCTGTACAGCCTTGAGGAAGGAAAGTCTGTGTCTCCATCCCTTGCAGCTCCTTTGCAGAGTCCCTGGGGGTCAGGTTTTGGGAGCTATCTTGGCTCTGGAGGATGGGACCATGTGGGTTTGCTGCTGGTAAGTGTTTGAGGCAGTGCCCTTAGTGCCACAGGGATGTGGAGCACGTGTGGAGACCCTGATCTGCCACAGCCATCAGCAAATGGTGAGAGGTGCCTCAGCCTAGGAGACAAAGCCAGCCTGACTCGGGCTGGTGGCCTGGTGTGGCCCGTGCCATTTGGGAATAGCATCCCAGGGACAGTCCTGATGGGCTCCTGGAGGTCTGGCAGTCTGTCTGCAGCAGATCCCCCCTTTCCAAGATGGACTGGGCACACCACAACATGAGAGGGAGTTTCTGATCAGTCTCCACCCCTACCACAGGCAGAGATTTTGTCTGCCTTGTGCTGCTGGAGGAACAGGAGGTGGCTGGGGACATTGGCCCCACTCTGCCTGTGCCAAACAGCCTGGACTTGCTCCCTGTTGGGACGAGTGACCTTGGAGGTGTTCTGGGAAGTGCCTGAGCACTTTCCTCCCATCCTGCATGGCATATTATGAGCTATATCATTACGAGCAGCTCAGTTAAGTCATTACAGCCTTGGTGAATGCATGAGCTTTTTCCCTCTCATCCCAATTCATCACTATTGTGCTGACATGAATCATTTTCATTATAAAATGCTTCAGACCCCGTTAATTAACAGAATTGCTTAAATTTCAATGAGACAGTGCTTGCCCAGAAATAAGGGTTTTGTATTCACGGTGGGGTGGCAGGAGGGGCCTGTCAGCACGAGCAGCTGGCCTGGCCCCTGAGCCCTGTGGCTTTGTGCAGGGCTGGCCCAAGTGGGAGGGTGCCATCCGTGCTGGGATGGGTCCTTCCCTCATTTCCTGCATCCCCTCTGCCTCTCTGTGTGAGGGTCTGAACAGCTCCCTCTGAGCAGAGCAGGTGAATGAGGGGGTCAGAGCACACCCTGGGCCCCCTCACAGGATAATCACCTGCTCCCTTATCTGTGGGGCTGAAGGCAGGAGGGTCCAGGTAATTACAGAACCTGAAGTGACAGAGGGACAAAGGAGGCTGGGTGATAATTGTGCCTATCCTGGCTTCACTCACTCATAAACCACTGGTCTGCTTATGGTTGGGGCGACCTTGGAGTAAAACAAAACCTACAAAAATTAGACCACACCTCTAGACTGAGAGCAACCCCTCAAGGTGCTAATAGCACCCAGACCCAATACAATTGATTAATGGACCAAGCTACCCCAGGGATAACAGCACAGTCTCCTCTGAGAGCCCGTATCAATGGGGAGGTTTACAACCTCTGTGTTGGATCAGGACATCCTGGTGGTGCAGCCACTACCAAGGGTTTGTTTCTGCAGTGATTAACAGTCCTACCTGATCTGAGTTCAGACCTGCTCCCTCATCTATGGGGCTGAAGGCAGGAGAGTCCGGGTAATTACAGAACCTGAAGTGACAGAGGGACAAGGCAGGCTGGGTGATAATTGTGCCCATCCATGAGAGCTGGAGAATGGCAACGATCTGAAATGGTGGTTATGTCTTTATAATAAATCCTAACAATGCTAATCATTGGGATAATTGCTAGTTTCACAAAGGAAGGAGTGATAAATGTCTCCTGAACAGTTTTGCCTGCACCTGTAATGTCATGCAAAGGGCGAGGAATTTCATCCTCCCAGCTCAGTGGCATTTCTGGCTGAGCCCTGGTCTGGAGATGCCCAAGGCCACAGCAGACACATGAATGGGAAAACTGGAAACCTGCTGGCTGTGGATTAAAGATACCTGGTAGCCTTGGGCTCTATCCATGTACCATACCTTGGCTCCTTACAGCCTGCTGGAACTCAGCTCCCCCTCTGCTTGGACCTTTGATGCTCCAGCACTGCTCGATGTGCTGCACATCAGCAAATGGATTGCAAGGTGCTCAGACCACCGGATGGTTCTCTGCTGTTTGTTCAGCAAGAGGGGAGCTCCCTGTTCCCCCTGGGTCAGACCTCTCACTGGGGACCCTTTCCAGCAGCCTCCTCCAGTCTGTCCCTAGCACCAGGCAGGATTAGTGGTGAAACAAAGCAGAGATGAATTTGCAGTTCACAGTAGGAGGAGGTAAAGCTGATAGTTAAACAGAAAACGCTGGAAGAGAGAGGATTTACAAAAACATAAACCAATGTCTAAATCTGTGGGAATGTTAAAGAACTGAGCTGGAAGGGATTTTAAGATGATTCCTGTCTATTATGGGCTGCTGCTGGTACAGTGGGACTGGAATGTGGTGCTGATGACCTTGTATCCATGTAGCACTCCTTCCTTCCTGACTCTGCTGCCACTTCAGACCAGAGTCTTTTCTTTCCTTCTTTCATCCTCAATTTTTTCCCCCTACTTTGTTTCCATTTAAATGAAACAGTCGTGGGTGACAGATAATTTCTGCCATGCACTGAGTTTTCAGGCTTTTACTGCTCTTTGTTTCTTGCTTTACATTCCTTTATATTTTAGTCCTGACCATTTCCCCAATCCCAGATGAATACTGGAGACCTATAAACATAGGTTTTAAGAGAGTTACTTTTGTAAGAAGTACTACCACACCATTCATTTTGTTAAGCTCCAGTGCATTCTCTGACACAGAGCATGTGTTTTGTTGCCTCTGGTCTCCTTAACTTAGAAGGACACTTGTAATTAAGGGGTTTTGTGCAGACAGACTTTTAGAAATGTGCTGCCCACACCTCCATTCTCCAAATCACACAATTCCCCCCGTGCCCAGGCCATGGCACGTTGTAGATGGAGCCTGGGCAGGGGCACCCCTGTTCTGTGAGGGGTGCTGCAGCAAGCCTGGCTCCTGCTCAGCAGATCAGGACAAGTGGGCTGTTGCAGATGTGTGCCAGAGGGGTTTTGTGACTCAGCCTGGGTTTTTACAGAGCAGACCTCGAGGCTGGCCCCAGCACAGCCCCCGCATTTGGATGGGGGTGAGGATGAGTCCTCTCTTCCTGTGACTCCTGCCCCCTCTGACCTCCACAGATCTTCCACCCTGCTCCCAGTCACCCTGGAGGAAAGCACAGACCTCCTCTGTGCCAGGGTTTAACCCGGTGGGAGCTGCAATAGCCCACAGGAAAAGCAGCACTTGGGACTCTTTCACGCTTCATGAGGAGACTTGCTGGGAGCAGGTTGGGCTTGTGGCCATCCCTGGGCTTCAGGAGAAATTTTGGGATGTTTCTGGCTGGCTGACAACCTCCTGGGCTTGTTCTTCTCCCCCTCGGTGCCCTTCTCTCCCCTTAGTTGGCTTTTGCTGACATGATCTCTTGCAGAGGGGTTCAGCAGGCACTGGCTGTGGCCAGCAGTGTGTTCCTGCAGCAGAGCTGGCCAGCAGCACCAGGGCTGGGGCTGGGGACAGTGTGAAGGGAGGTGACAGTGCCTTCTTCTGTGCACTGGTGAGATGTAAGTGCTGTACCTGACACCAGATGTGATTCTGTGGGATACCAGAGTGAGCCCAGGGAAGGCCCTTAAGGTTGGTGCAATATTGGAGCATCTGCCCCATGTGAAGAGGGAGATCCAGCTGATCCAGGTCTGGATCTTGTCCAAAGTAATCTCCAGCAAGCCCTTCCAGCCCCAGGCTGTGTGTGGCTCTGTGACTGCCCTGTGACAGCTCTGTGCTCATGTGCTGCTGTTTGCAGGTGTGATCCGCACGGCCGTGGCAGACCTGGACCGCGAGACGCAGGACCGCTACGAGGTGGTGATCCGTGCCACAGACATGGCAGGGCAGCTGGGGGGGCTCTCAGGATCCACCACCGTCACCATCGTGGTCACTGATGTCAACGACAACCCGCCACGCTTCCCTCAGAGTGAGTGCTGCTGCCCTGGGGGGCACTGGAGCATGTCCTGCTTCCTCTGGGTGCTGGGGTGGAACCTGAGGCTGAGCTAGCCTGGCCACCCCAGGGTGACAATAACCAGGAACCATGGCACACACAGCTCCTGGGTCTGGAGGTGTCCCTGCCTGGGTGCCAGATCTCTGCCCCAGTGCAGGGCCTGGAAGCAAGCATGGCTTGCATGGCAGGAGAGCAGGCCCAGCCCTTTCCTGAGCCCTTCCAAGCAGCTGGAAGCCAGCAAGGTCCACCATGCTGCTGTCCCTTGGGAGCTTGGCTGCTGGCCTGGCCCCTCCTGGCTGCTGTGCGAGACCTTGTCACACCCTTGCCCAGTGCAAGGACAGTGACACTGCTCAGGGACAGCAGCCTTGTCACAGCACAGCTCTGTATTCCAACCTGCTGCCAGTGGCCTGGTGCTGGTGTCTGATCTGGGACCCTGCCCAGGCAAGGTGCGGGGTGATGCTGCTGTGAGGGGTGGGCTGTGAGGGCTCTGCAGTGCTCTCTAGCAGCTTAAGGCTGGCAGGCCAGGGAAGGGGCTGCAGCTGGGGGAGGCTCAGCTCTTGGACTGCATCTCCCAGAAATCAGAAATTGCTAAAGAATCTTTGCAAGGAATCAGAGAGCACTGATTGCAGAGCAGTGTCCACGCAGAGAAATCAGCCCTTACTTCACACAGCACCTGCAATGTCAGTGCTCCCCAGTTATCTTCCTTCAGCCCTTGTTTTTGGCTGTATTTACTTCTCCTCTTGGGGCATTCTGGACTGTGGGCACGGTGGGGTTTGAGCAGCCCTCCCAGCCCAAAGGTGCCCCAGGGAAGTGTGTGGAGGGTGGGGGGCAGTTCAGAGGCAGGAGCAGTGACCTTGGTGCCCATTTCTCCTGCAGAGATGTACCAGTTCAGCATTGTGGAGACGGCCCCCGTGGGCACTGCCATCGGGAGGGTGAAGGCAGAGGACTCTGACGTTGGGGAGAACACGGACATGACATACCAAGTGAAGGATGAGGAAGGGGTGGAGATGTTCAAAGTCACCACGGACAGCAATACCCAAGAGGCTGTCATCACAGTGCAGAAGGTGAGAGTGGTGATTGACTAGGGAGGGCACAGCTCCCTAGGAGGACCCTTTCCTTTGGGGACTGCTGCTGTTGAATCTGAGTTGAAGAAAATGCTCTGAGTGCTGCTCCAGCAGTAGCAGCTGCATTTTTGTGCCTGCTGATGCAGGGAGAGACCTGTCTCTGCTCTGCCTGCATGGCAAAGCACAGGGCTGTGTCTGAGAGGAAATGCTGAAAAGGAGCAGCACAGAGTGCTTGCTGGAGCCCCCCAGGGTGGCTTGGGGGTGGCAGTGAAGCAGTGAGCTGTGCAGAGGAGGCACCATGCATAGGACTATGGGGAGGAATGCTTACAGCTGTTATTGATAGCACCTGTTAGAGGAGAAAAATGCCTACCTAATTCCTGTACCTGACCAGCAGCACTTTAACTGTATCTGCTTTTGGTGGCAAAAACAATCAAGCAAATACTTGGTGCAGGCAGGAAAGAATGATTGTTCTTCAAGGCCACTGTATGCAGCTTGCCTCCCCTGTAGAAATAAGAGCAGGGTGATTAATGATGAAAACTCGCTCATGTGCAGCACACACTGTGCTGTCTTCCTAGTGAATCCTGGCTGCTCACAGCTTGGGCACCCTATTGGGGGCCCTGAGGGGAGTGGGATGGAGGCTTCTGCTTCCTCCTGCCCCCTTTGTGTGGGTGCTGCTGGCAGAAGGGCAAAGCAGAAGCGCCCAGGCTTGGGAGCAGGTGGCTCTAGTGGCTCTAGGGCTGCCCCAATGTCTCTGGTGAAGGAAGGAGCAGCAGAGGGGCTCCTTGGGCTGGCTGTGGCTTACCCTGTTCCCTTCCCTCTTCCCCAGCCTCTTGACTACGAGTCAAAGAAAGTGCACACTGTGGTGGTGGAGGCCCTCAACAAGTTCGTGGACCCGCGGTTCGTGGACCTGGGCACCTTTCGGGACCAGACCATCGTGAGGGTCTCAGTGCTGGACGTGGACGAGCCCCCCGAGTTCCGGCCCCCCTCCAACCTGCTGGAGGTGCAGGAGGATGCCCACGTGGGCTCTGTCGTGGGGGTGGTCACTGCCCTGGACCCGGACACAGCGAATCACCCTGTCCGGTAAAGCACCATCCCACCCTCACATCAGCCAGTCCAGCACAGGGCATGGGGACACCTGCAGGGGACACCTGGCCTGGGAGGGCTCATGGCTGGGGCAGAGAGGGTGGGAGAGTGCAGGTGAAAGAGGCAAGGGCTGTATGGGTGGCCAGTGTGTGTGTCATGGGACAGGCAGCTGGCAGGTGAGTGGCAGCCCATGCACAGCGGTGTCTCAGGTGCCAGATACGTCACTGACAGGTGACAGCTTTGTGAGCTCAAGGGAGTGCCAGGAAAGGTGGCTGGGTGATGCTTGTGTGTCCTTGCTGCTGACAGCAAGGTATCTGCAGTGGCACCTGACAGCAGGAGTGGCAGGAGGACGGTGGTGAAGGGTGAGAAATGAGGTGAGGCTTGGGAGGTGCAGCCCAGCTCTGTGTGCGTGCATGTGTGCATAGGATCAAAGATCAGAGGAGTTTATATTTGGGCAGGGGACATAATCCAGGCAGCAGCTTATCTGCACAGGACATTTCCCATTTCCATTTAATTTGTGGCTAAAGAGATTGTTACCTTGTTAAATTGTTATTACCTAAGGCACAAAGCAGCCTTCTGGCCCTGCCAACTGGCCTGAGTCACAAGCAGTTGGGTTGGAAATCTGGTGTTCAGAAAACATCCTCAACGTGTGGAAAATTTCCTTGAAATGTGTGTTCTGGTGCCAGGTGCCGGCGGGGCCGCTCACTTCCAGGGAGCAGCACTGGCTGTGACTGAGAGCTCTGCAGGGAGCCAGCCCTGCAGGGAGGGACAGGGATGGGGATGTGGGCTGGAGGGGGACAGGCCACCGAGGGCTCAGCTACAGCACCTGGCTGCATTCAGTGATGTCCCCCAGAGCCTGTCTGGGGCACTGAGCTCAGTGCTGTGCAGCCGTGGGTTTCTGTTTCATAGTGGGGTGAGGAGGATCTCCTGATCCTCATGCAAACAAAGACTGTGATGATTAGAAAGCTCAGAAATGCATTTACAAATGGAAAGCTGCCATCTACAGATGCCTGGCAGCTAGCAGAGAGTACTGTGTCACAAGGCTGGATGCTCAAAGTTGACTTTGGGGGGAATGTGACTGAAATCAGCATTGGTGTGCCAGGAACTGTGTATGTGAGTGCTGCACCACTTGCACTAGTGGCTGCTGAGTGCTGAATGTGTTCTCAACACACTCTGCTCACCTCATCCCATGACTCTCCAGTCCCTCTCCAGTCAGGCTACATGTCTGATTTCTTTTTTTATTGTCCCTGAGCATGTGTCTGTCAGCACACACCCTGCAGGAGAGTGGTGTGCCCACATACCTGTGTGTGCACATGTGCTTTTTCACTTGACTGTTCCTAGCAGTGCTGCAGAACATAGATTTTACTTTCTGATCTGTAATTGTAGAAAAGGGACCTTGGGGACAGAACTATTCTTTTTCTTGCTTTTTCTTGTTCTTTGTGCTGCTTCCCTGTGGAGCTTGCTGCATTGTTTGCAGACAGACCAAAAGAAAGCAGTGAAGGGAAGCTCTTAATGCTGTACAGAAGGCACTGGAGACTTGGACCAGAGAGAAGCAGATTCAAGTACTGGGCAGGAATGAGATGGTGAGAGCCCAAACTTCGCTTTGGGAGTCTCTCCTGCAGTGAGCTCGGTGCTGGCAAGGCAATGCCTCGTGCTCAGACACAAGGACACAGCCAACAGGACTCCCAGGCATCTGCTGCAGCTTGGGAATTGCCATTTGGGAATTGCCATGTGTTTTCCCTTGTCAGGGCTGATGCATTCAAATGCGTGTCGTGCCTCCAGCTGTCCCCAGG
The DNA here is from genome assembly GCF_027887145.1 of Ammospiza caudacuta. NCBI lineage: Eukaryota > Metazoa > Chordata > Aves > Passeriformes > Passerellidae > Ammospiza > Ammospiza caudacuta. Next base: position 11,716,625 of record NC_080607.1, read on the forward strand.
CAGGTAGCTCATCCTGTGTCCTCCCTGCTGCCCTGTGGGACGTGGTCCATCCCTTCAGTCCTGGTGCTGCAGTCCCTGCTGTCATGAGCAGTGGCAGTGCAGCAGGGTGAGCCTTCACAGACATTTAACACGTACCAAGTGGAGCTGCAGGTTGCTGTTGGTCGTGCTGATGCAGCACCAATGCAAGAGGAAGGTGGAGTTGGATCTCTCCTGCTTCCCTGTCCTCTGGCTAGCCAGGTAATTTAATAAAATACTTTGCTGCGTAGGCAGCTGTTAACAGCTTCAAAGCAGTGCACAGACATTAATGCCAGCACCCTGCAGCACCAGGATGTGACACTAACCCGTCAGCAGGAGAGGCACTAAGTCCCCTCTCGTTTCAAGTGTGCTGCTCAGAAGTTCAGTCACAAGAAGCCAGCACTTGTACTTCACCTCTGACACATTAGAGAGCACCTGGTCCTGGTGGCACGACCAGCATTTGATCCTCAGTGCCTTGAAGTTGGTATGAGCCCTTTGAAGATGCTGCAGTTCAGTGGATCCCTTTAACTTCTGCTCCTCATCTGGGAGCAGAGGCAGGGCTGGGCTGCTCTCCGGACTCGGGTCTGTGTGCTGGCTCAGCCTGTGAACAGGGACAGCCACCACTTCTGTCACAGCGAGATGCGCTCTCCCCTTGAGGCAGCAAAGAACAAGGATTGCCAGAGACAGCAGAGCAGAAATCAGCTCCGTCAGGGTTTCCAGGTCCTGCTGACACCAGGCTGCCAGTAACGAGGTTTAGGAGGTATTTTTAGCCAAACGGGAAGGGAGGTGCCCTTGGCTTTTTGTTTCCAGCCCCAGGCCAGCAGGAACAAGGCTGTGTGACTCCTGCTGCACTGCCCAAAGCAACTGCTGGAGGCACATTCCAGCTGATGTTCCCCGGCCTTCCTGGTGATCCACAGGATGCAGCCACTTGGTTTGAGAACAAATCCCTTCCCACAAGCTGCACTGGGTCTCAGTGACCTGTCACAAAGATGTGAGGGTTGAAGGGGTGTCCCTGAGGCACCTCCTCACTGCCTCACTCCAGCTGCACAGAGCTCACTGTGCTGCCTGCAGAGCCCCTGGCAGCTGCTTGCCTTGGCTGTGGGAGGCCCCTGGAGATCAGCCCATCTCTCAGAGAATGGGCCCGTCTCTCACACCCTCCCAGTGACACCAGTGCCTGAGCAGGGAGCTGTGCTGAGCTCTGCATGGCCAAGCAGCTCTATGAGCCCTCTGTGGAGCACAAAACCCTCCGTGGTACCAGTGTGGGAAATGCCCTCCTAAAGGTCCAGTTCTTTTTATTTTATTCCATCCCTGGGTTTTTTCCCTATCAAAGACTGGAACTGTTTCTTTTCAGAAAAAAAAAATTAGTTTCCAGTTGGCTTTTTGGCTTTAGCTGTGTGTTTTCTGGGCACAGTGCAGTTTTTCTCAGCTGAGCCATTGTATGAAGTAATACAGTGATAGACTGTCTGTGTGTGTGAGGCTGTTTGTATGGGAGCCTTTTGTTTCTCTCTCTGCAGTGGGAGCCTGTGCTCTGATTGTGTGCATTCCAGGCTTTATCAGCACTGGGAAGATGTTGCTTGGGATTTAAGGTTCTCAGAGATATTCTTGTTTGGCATTCACAAAATCTGGAGACACGTGTTGGACATGGGCATTTTATAGACTCCAACAGCACAGCAAGAACTACAACCTGCTTCAATACAAAAGGGAAAGGAGGAAAAAACAAACACAACAAAAAGCTTTTCATACAGTGTTTGAAAAGCTCCCTATTAACAAAACACATGGCATAAAATGTGCTTCTTGTTGTGTTCAGGGGAAAAGTGAAACAAACTGCTTGAGAAACGCATTCATGGGAAAGATGAGCATGGGGAAAGCTGTTGAAATTAAACAGTCACTTGTAACATCCAGACCAAGAGGCAGTGCCAGCAGGAAGAGAGGGAAATGGAGTACAAGGTCTGCATCCCAATCAGAGCTGGGGACTGCAGCTCCAGAGCACCAGCCAGCTGCAGGAGACATGAGCACAGGTCCTGACTGAGCACCTGGAGGAGGAGGGATTAAATGCTGCCTCTTCCCAGGTGAGAAGCACTGTTGGACTGCAGTGGGAAGGGTGAATATGAAGCTGGAGTAGAGGTGGAGAGGCTGGTGGTGAAGGTTGTGTTGCACAAATGATGTGAGTGAGCCCAGCAAAGCCCTGCTCACTCCAGCATGGGGTGAAGTGGAAGCTGTTGGGAGGTGAGCTCTGCTGTGAGATCTGCAGCTCTGAGCAGCTTCTTTCAGGGCTTGATGGGCATCCCTGTGCCACCCTTCCAGTCCCCAGCTCCCACAGCTGCCCAGAACTCCAGAGCATGGCTACCTACTTAGGTTACCAAGACAGCTTAAACAAAAGCATTCAGCTTACACCTGAAAGATGTCTGTTAGTACCAGATCATCTTGATGCCAAACTCCAGCCCAATCAACATGACCTGGAATAACAAAGCTACTTCCCCACACCCAGAGCATTCATGGCCTCTGGGAACTGCAGACCCAGCCGGACTGGCCACCTCCACAGTCACAGAGAGTGGCAGCACAGTCAGCCCTGCCCTGGCAGTTTGCGGAGCTCTGTCTCCTTCCCTGGGGCATACTGAGAAGGTGACATTTCTCTGTGGCAGTGGTGCCAAAGGGATCAGAGTTGTGGTTTGGTTTGTGCCTGGCCATGGGGTACAGGCAGCATGTCCCAAACAGACCGTGCAGAAGGGACAGGACATCCTCAGCAGCAAAGCTATGAGAGGCATAAGAGCAGGATCCAGTGGATTATCCTGAACACTCCCTTCCATCCTCCTGCCCTCTGGCTGGGCAGCCCTGTCAGATGTGTCCAGGCCTGGGGGTGTCTCCCATCACTAACTGGATTTTTCTGGGTGGATTTTTTTTTTTGCAGATGTCTCTGTTTAAGACAGAAGTGTGATTAAAACAGGCATGTGCTTCTCTGAGAGGCAGGGAAGCCACGGGGAGGGTGAAGTACCATCTTGAACTTAACAGCATGAAGAAGTGGAGTGGAAGGCAGGACATGTTTGAGGTCAGGGGGTGTGGGAGAACAATGGAAGCAGTTATGTAGAACTGGTTATGCTGTTGGAAAGGTATCAGGTGTTGTCATCCAGTTTCTGTTCCTCTTCCCAGCAGAACATTGGACTGATTTGTACAATTCAGAGCGGCCATACCTCTCCTTTTCCTTTGCAGTGAGTGAACAGAGTGGATGAGAGGCTGCAGTACATGCCAAGACAGTGTCGCTGTCCCTTTTGGAGTTGGCTGTGTGCCTGTAAAAGATCTGCTGCCAGCTGGGAGTTGGGGCAGAAAATGCAGGCAGTCCCTGGTAGCTGTTTTGAGATACATGAGCTTTTACCTGGCTTTGTGTGGGAGATGTCCATCACCTCTAGATGCAAGGGGGCAGGAGGAATTCAGCTGCATAAGTACTAGGTGGTGGCTGGGTGCAAGTAAATTTAGATAGTGGGTTTTGAATGTTTTTATTTGGCTACAAGCAAGTGCTATTGTATTTACTCTCTCATCTCCCCATCTGTCTGAAAGGAAGAGAGCTAGGAAATGTAATCCGGTACTGTGTAACATGTTAAACTGCAGGAATGCCTTTTTGTGTGCTCCATCAGAGCTGTGTGGATGGGCAGGGGCTCTGCCAGAGGCACTCCCATCTGCAGCTGGTCCCATCCCAGGGCATGGGGCAGAGCAGCACAGGGTCATGAAGAAGGTGAGCTGGTGTTCCTTGGTTGTGAGCCATGTGGGTGATGCACCCACAGCTGGAAAACTGCTCTGCAGCACATGGAGCACTTCCCCTGTCCTGAACCTGCTGCCAGCCTGGAGCCTGTCCTGCTCTGCTCCTGTCCACTGTGGCCTCTCAGTCCTTCCTCACCAGCTTTCCAGTTTGCTTTGTCCCTACATTTATCTTCCTTCTGTGGTTGGACATGTGACTGAAGGCTTTAATTTATTCACAGCCCTGCTTTTGGTAATTTATCCTTTGTACTCTTTGCTGTCTTGTATTATTTAATTCTGTGAAGCACTCTGGGATTCAGTGTGTGTGAAAGATGCTGTACACAATAACATTATGCTGTATTGTTTGTGATTTGCAGGCCTTCTGGATTTCTAATTCTGATTGCAGTGGTGGTTTCTGTTATTTGTGCTATGGCTGTGCTCAACAGCCTCAGCTGGATCAGACTTCCCTTCCAGCCCTTTCCTTCAGCATCTCACACCTCATTGTGCCCTGATTTACTGTTGGCTTGCTCCATTCCATGTGTAATGGCTGGAAATGCAGGACAGACCACTGGGACGTGGATTTGTGGTGTCCTGGTGAAGGCTCAGGGCCAAACCTGGTGTCTGACTCCTCGTGGGCTGTGGGGCTGCCCTTGGGGAGAATGGGAGTTGTGCTCTCTGGAGGTGGCCCAGGGAGTATGTGGGTTCCTCCCTCAGGAGGGGCTGTTTGGGGCAGCACTGGGGCAGCACAATGAGCAGAGTGAGAGCTGCCTGTGAGGGGTCTCTGCTGGGCAGCTGGACACAGCCAGAGTTGGAGGAGCTCATCAGCCTGTTCCTTGTGGGACAGGAAGCCCAAAATAGGGCAAATCTTGGGGCTGCTGGCATGCTGTGCTGTGTTGATGAGGGGATGCTGGCTGCTGCCCATTTCTCTGCTGCCAGGATTGCTGCCCCAGTTACACATGGTCAGCCCAGAGCCTGTGCTTTGTGCCACTGCAGCTGCAGTTGAGGTGTCTGCAGCTGTGGCTGACAGCCTCCTGTGTCCTGCCCTCTGGGTGTCTCACCTGAGGATGCAGTGGCAGGAGCAGCACAGAGGGTGTTAGGTGGGATGGGCTCCTTGAGCAGGGATGCCCACCTTCACTTTGGTTCACGCTTTTCCTGAGCCTACAGCACTGAGGCTTCCCAGAGTCACAGGTGAAGTTACAGCCCACAGTGTTTGTATTGCTCTGTCTATCCAAAGCTTAAGGCTCCCATCAGAGCAGGCTTTTCCCCTTGTCTAAAGTCTGTGCACAGCTCCACTTTATGCACCAAAAGCCACACTTAAATTTTAGTTGAATGCTCTGGGCTTGCAGCCTGGTAGAGATGTGGCCTTCCTGTACCATGCTGCAACCCAGGACAAGAAGAGCAGAGCCACAGGGCCTGTGGTGCTGGATTCCAGTACCCTGGGGCTGCTGGTAAGGGTGGGCACCTCCAGCTGCTCATGGTTTCCCTTTGCCTGGTCCCAGGTACGCCATCGACCGCAGCACCGACGCCGAGAGGATCTTCGACATCGATGCCAAAACGGGGGCAATTGTCACAGGAAAGGTCCTGGACCGGGAGACAGCAGGGTGGCACAACATCACTGTCCTGGCCATGGAGGCAGGTGAGATGCAGGGATGCTGTGTGGGGCAGGAGGAGGAATCTGAGTGCTGCCCAAACGCGAGTGTTAATCAACACCGAAGTAAAAAAGAAAAATAAATGCAGCAGCACTGAGTCTGACATCTCCCTAGACAACCTAAAAATACTCTTCCTGAGCTGAGCATTAATAAGGGAGCATGGTCGAATAGTATATTTGATGAACACTAATCAAATTTGTGTTATCTCTGCGCCATCCCTGCCAGTCATCCCTGCACAGCTTGCTGCCTGCACTCACACCTGCTGAGCAGCACCGGGGGCTCCCGGGGGGCTGTGCTCACATCACTGCCTCCCCCACATCAGTCCTGTGCCCTGGTGGATTGGATGTCCCCTCGGCTGGAGCCCTGTGGCACTGCAGGACTGTCAGCCCTTGCTTCTGCCAGAGCTCTCCGAGTTTGGGATTCACAGGCTGTACCTGCACCTGGGTGTGGAGCTCTGGATGCCTGGAGTGATTCAGGCTTGGCACAGAAGGAATGGATGGGAGATCCTGGGGTGCAGCAGTGGGAAGGGACTGTGGGAGCAGAATGTTCCAGGCATCATGCTGGGAAACAGAAAGGCATTGCCATATTCTTCAAAGTTTTCCGTATTTTGGAGGTGCAAGTCACCAGGGTAGCCTGGGCCCTGCTGTGCTCTGCCTCTGCCCTGCAGTGGGTACCAGGGAGCTGCTGGGACTGCAGAGCACCTCCTTACCCCTGCTGACATATGCCAAGATTGTCTGCCTGTGGGCAGGAGCCTTCTCAGGCTTTGTTCTGAGTGTTTCTCTGCTCATTCTTGAGTGTTCATGTTCAAGGAGCCAGGTCAAGGCCTGACTTGGGTCCCAGAGGTCACATCCTGCTACCCACTCTGGCCAGGTGAGGGCACAGGCCCTGTAGCCCTAGAGAGGAAGGGTCAGTGGCCCTGGCCAGACCCTCAGTGCCCAGAAGGGATATCTGTGCCTCCATGGTGCATCCCAGTCCCTCCCTGTGCCATTGCTCTGTGCTGGGTGAGGGCAGTGACCCCTGCTCTCCTTGGCTGTGGCCCTGTTGTGAGCCCTGCCTGGGCACATCTCAGGGAGGGCAGCCCAGCTGTGCCCTGTGCTGGGGCTCCATGGGGAGGCTCTGCAGGGAGGGGGGATGGCAGCACTGCAGCACAACTCAGCATCCAGAGCAAACGTGAGGTGACAAGAATCAGAAGGACAATATTTACACGCTGTGGCTAGGATTTCAGAACAAGTCAGTAAATGCTGCAGCTCCCCTCTGGCAGGGAAGCCTGTCAGGCTGGATTGCTTCAAAAGCCAGGGAGACTCTTCAGTGCTCTGACTTCTCCCATGGTGAGCTCTGACTCATCCGTTTTAGCTGCCCAGACATTCTTCCCAGTGACATTATCCTCGACGTTTTGTAATCATGAAATATTAATGACTGATATTGAATTTAAAGTACAATTTATGTCTGGATCCTCTGGTGGAAAGGGCAGTTGTAAAGGTACAGCCTTGTGAGTGATGGAGGGGTTTGGGAGCAGGGCTGTGCAGCAGCTGTCAGGATGTGCCTGGTGCAGTGGGATCAGCCCTGGAGTGGGAGTGGGGAATGCAGGGCAGCAGCACACCCAGGAGAGCAGTGCCTGGCACACAGGTGTCTGTGGTGTTCACCATGGCCTTGTGGGGTGCAGCTGGGTGCCACAGGGCTGGACATCACCAACTCCATCAGAGGCAAGTGGTCACATAGTCTCTGTCCTCAGTGAGATGTAAACTTGGCAGGAGGAATGGAACAAACCCGGGGGAGTCCTGCTGCTCAGGAATGTGCCTCAGCTCATTGGGGCTGGTGGGAAACTGTACCCACTGAATTCCCGTGGTGCCAGGGCTCACTTGATTCCCATGGCACCAGTAACATGGCCTAGAGTGTGTTGCAACAAGATATTGCATCCATGTGGCCTCTTTGAGCTGCCCTCCTGGTCTGCTGTCAGGGCTGTCCTGGGCAGGGTTTGACCCCTGCAGGCTGAAGGACAGCCAGCCCCACTGGCTGTGTCACTGCCCAGCCCCACAGGCAGCACTTGTTCCCACAGGCAGCTTTTGGGGCTCAGCAGCTCCAAACAGGAGCTGTGCCCCCTCTCTGGAGAGCCCTGTCTGGCACCCACTGCTGATCCTGCAACAGAGCTCGTGTCCAGGTTATCTCCCGCCTGTGGCTATCTGGGTGTATTTGCCCCTGGAAGCAGTAAGAAAAGCTGCAGCAGGTGCCCAGCTGTGCCCATGAGCTCTCTGGGCTCCCCAGTGTTACCATGAGGAGCAAGGGCAGCTCTGTCCCCCAGCAGGGGCTGCCAGGACCAGCAGAGTGCCTGGCCTGCAGCATGGCAGCCAGCAGGAAGCATGGGGGCTGTTCAGATAATCTGCCCTGGGACCAGGCCAAGCGTTTCCACAGATAAATCTTCATCTCCCTCGCAAGCTGTTTACCTTCCTTGGGCTAATATTAGTGATTCTCTTCCTGTTTTCCTCTTTGCTCATGTAAAATGATGAGGCCTTGACTGCTGTGTCCACTGCTGGTAATTGAGATGATAAATCTTCCTGCTGGAGACTGGCTTTAATCAGAGCATTGTGTTTGGATGCAATTTAATGACTCTCATGCTGCTGAGTTTGGGCAGGACTCAGGAGAGGTGAGAGCCATTTATGTTACTTGGCTTAACTGCTGCTTCCACTTTGCTTCCCCTCAGCTGGGGACCACGTTTTCAGCTCCAGCCTCTGATACAGCCACCTGTCAGACAAGTCACACCCCTGGCATGCCCTGCTCTGTCCTTGGCAGCAGCACTCTGGTTTGCAGGCAGGAGCTGCACAACAGCTCCAAACCCACCCTGTGCCCCAGCGCCGTGGCATCAGGGCTAGAGAGCAGAGTGGCACATCCCAGCCTTCTGCTCTGCATTTTCTTCTCCCAATTTGCTGAGATAGTGAGGAAATAAATTCCACTCCTGCCTCTTCTGACTTCCTTACTAATGTAAAAATTTTGAATTCAGTATTGTACCAATTTGGTCTCGACACAGAAGAGCAGATTGGATGCTGTGCCCAGCAGTGTCCCTGAGCTGGGCTGCTCCAGGTGCTGCAGATGCATGTGGCAGCCCAGGGTCTCCTGGGCTCTCCTCAGACCCAGAGAAGCTGCTGAGCACTTTGGGGTGTGTGTGGGGATGGGGGCAAATGGCATCTGCTGGATTTGGAGCTCCACAGGAGATGTTTGTGTGTAAAAATGCAAAGTGTTTTGTTGTGAGATTGCGTGAGGGTCTGGAGGAGTAAGGGCTGGATCCTGGCACAGCAGAAGCCACAAGTCCCCTCCTCTCCTGCCACAGCAGGGGTGACCAAGCACTGTCAATCCCTTCCCATCCCTGGGAGCTGCTGCAGAGCTACAGCATTGCCCAGAGTTGCTCAGTGTCAGTCCTGTGAGCACTCAGCTGTCTGCAGCTCAGGGAGAGGCCAAGTTGGTGTTTTGCTTCTGAATATTGAAGAGGAGAATATTGTCCTGTTGAGATTACTTACTTACATGATTAATTAAATAAGGAAATACTCTGGGATGTGGATGAAGATTCCCCCGAAGCATTTAACTCTTGGCCTGAGGGTTGCTGTGCAGCAGGACTGTGACCATCTCCTGCTCCAGAATCCTGGCACTGCCTGTCCCATCCCTGCCAGCCCTGTCCCAGTGCTGCCTGTTCTGCTGTGTGGCACTGGGCAGGGTGTCTGGCTGAGCCCTGAGCCACGCTGGTGGCTGTGCCACAGATGCAGCAGTGTGGAAGCACTGGGCACGGCTCTGTCCCCCACGCACAGCAGCTCCAGTGGCTCTGAAATAATTCCTCCCATGTTGGCAAAGGCAGCTGCCAGTCACCAGCCTGGAGCTCCCGTGCTGCACGGCTGTGCTCCCAGCATCTCCCTCTTGTTCTGTGTGTTTTCCATGTCTCTTTCCTCAGTCTTTTCAGATTAATAGCATTCCAACTCCTGAAGGAAATGCAGAAAAACGGCATATTTAATTTTAATTTAGGGAAGCGTTTAGGTAGCAGCCTAGTTTTCTCTCTGCTGTCAATCAGGTTTTCTCAAGGCTGACATCAATTAGTTTAAAAATATTGAATGTAATTTTGCCTGACACAACATATTGCAGCCACTGCAAAATATAATTTATTTTAGAAGAAGAAATAATTAAACTAATTTGCATGTCAGTCAGCTGAGCTGGAATACCGAGGAGAGGCTGCAATGGAAGATGGTTCTTTTCCCTTCCGGTTGCCCCCAGCCAGCACGTGCTGCCCTGGCCTCTGTCACAGGCCAGGTGAGCCCTGTGAGGGCAGGTGCCTGCAGCACCCACCCCACAGCCTCATCCACCCTCTCTGCTTCTCTTTCTGTCCCTGGGACCTGCCTGCTGAGCCTTTTGGCATTTTGGGTGCATGCACACAGCACTGCCAGAGTTTCTGACCTCGCAGATGTAAATCCCCTGTTAGCTGAGTGCTTTGTGCCTTTCATCACAGATGAGCTCCAACAATCTCAATCACACTTCTGACCATTGTAATATCAGTTTATGCCACTGTTACAAAAAACACATTTCAGATGTTTTGAAGATAACTTCTTTCAAATACATCCAACCATTTTTCATTTTTTCCACCTGTAAATCCAGGTACTGGCTCAAAGGATGAGGGAAGTTGATAAAGCATTGGGAAACCTTCAAATATACATTGTACAGCCAAAATACAAAGAAGCTGATATGTGCCTCACTGGAAAGGTAGACAAGAGTGCAGCAGTTGCCTTTCTAACCTCGATGTTCCTGGACACGTCAAATTCTGACCCCGTCACTGAGCCAGGAGTGAGCACGAGCCTCAGGCTTCAGCAGTTTTGGAAGGGCAGAAGGACAGTTTCTGTATGACAGGGTGCATTTGGAAAGGTCACTGTCTCAGAGCTGTGCCCAGGGAAGCAGGACGTGAGCCCTGGCTGGGGAGGGGAGGGTGCAGGTGCCCAGCTCTGTGCCCAGGCAGGGATGTGACCCCTGTGCTTCTGCCTGGCTCTGAACACGCTGCTCACATCCCTCCTCAGGGGCTGGGGGAGGTGGACTCGAAGAGAAGCTGCTTTGCTCAGGATCACCTGGATGTCCAGAGCTGGCACGCACCATCCCAACAGCTCCTGGGTTTGGTAGTGCTGGGATGGCTCCTGCTCACAGCTGGCTCCCACACTGTGGGGCACTAAGGGAGCAGCTCCTCCTCTGGGTCACAGTTAGGAAGGGGAAGAGTTGGGGTCCTGGATTCTTTCTCCTCTCCTCTCCTCTCCTCTCCTCTCCTCTCCTCTCCTCTCCTCTCCTCTCCTCTCCTCTCCTCTCCTCTCCTCTCCTCTCCTCTCCTCTCCTCTCCTCTCCTCTCCTCTCCTCTCCTCTCCTCTCCTCTCCTCTCCTCTCCTCTCCTCTCCTCTCCTCTCCTCTCCTCTCCTCTCCTCTCCTCTCCTCTCCTCTCCTCTCCTCTCCTCTCCTCTCCTCTCCTCTCCTCTCCTCTCCTCTCCTCTCCTCTCCCTTTCTGCCTTTTCTCATCTTTCTCTCAGCAATCTCAGCCTGCTCCAGAGCTGAGCAGCAGGGATGGTTATCCATCTTCCCTGTGGGTTGAGGAGGGGGTGATGAAAGGCTGTCATCCTCCTTCTTGCAGGAGCTGAACCCTTTTTCTTCCTGCTCATTTGTGGGCATCAAGCACACACCCCGCCGCCTCCCCGGGCTCCCTTCTCACCCCGCTGCCTCCCCCTTCCTCTCTTCCTGCAAGCAATTTCACTGCACCAATATGCCTTTTAAAATAACACATAGTTCTAGGCTTTTAGTCACGACTTCAGCCTCCCTCCCCCAAAAACAACTATCTAATCACCAGAGCAGCTGGTCTGGGTGAGAGGGAGTGATAACGTGAGAACCGGGTGAAGGCAGCTCTGGGGAGGGGGCTTACATTCCTGGCTAATTATGGAGCAGCGCTAAATCTCCTCTCCCCGGGGTCCTCCCCCACCTGATCAGTTGGGGCCACTATTAATGTTATAGACAAACAGGCAGCAGAACTCCTGCCTGAGCGTGGAGAGAAGCATTAGTTCTGTCACAGGTGCAGCCTCTGGGTAAAACAAAGGAGATGGAGTAAGAGGGAGTTCTCATTTCTGGAGATATATGAGGTGCTTCAGCAAACATCAGGCCCTCCAGAGTGATTTATAATCCTGTGCCACGGGCTCGGTGTCCCTCGGCAGTGTGTGTGCAGCTCAGTGATGCTGCAGTGAGTGGAGGTGTAATTGCTACCCCATCCCACGTGCAGAGTGAGCCCCAAGGGAGGGGGGTCCCCGGGACCACTGCCTGTGTGGGGCTGGGCTGGTGAGTGCCAGGGTGACAGGGCTGCCCTCAGCCTTACTCCGTGCCCCCCTCATGCCAGCTGGTGGATGATGTTGTGTTTAAGTTAAGAAAATCCCAGTGTCAGCATTAGGGTCCTGAGTCCCTGGGCAAGAGCCTCGTGCCTCAGTGGGGCACATTTGACCCTGGGTCACCTGGGCACAGCACAGCTGGACAGACAGATCCCACCACCAACCTGTGCCCTTAGCTGGTGCAGCTGTTTCACATCCCAGCTCCCTTTCCTTGACTCTCAGATGTTGCTGCCAGTCCTGAGCACCTATGGATCAGGATCCAGGTACCAGGGGGATCTCACATCCCAGTTTTCTGTCCCATCTTGGTGCTGTTTTGCTGTAGCACAGCTCCTGACCCTTTTGGCTGGGACCAGCTTTGGGCTGCTCCAGTTTTCCAGGGGTAGATCAGGTGGTGTTTCAGGGCTCCTTGGCACACAGCCCAGTGGCTGGGCTTGCTTTGCAGGGTGCACTGGGGCTGAAGCATGCTCTGCAGGTGCTGCTGTCCTGCAGACAGTCTGTGCCACAGGCAGGCAGAGGTGCAGTGCTGGCAGCAGCCACGATGGGCTCTGGACAGATGGGGATGAGGGGGTTTGCTCTCTGAGAGCAGCAGTTGTCCCTTTGTCCTGAAGCTCTGCTTCTCTCTCTGTTTCAGACAACCACTCCCAGGTGTCGAGGGCCTCTCTCCGTATTCGAATCCTGGACGTCAATGACAATCCACCTGAGCTTGCAACCCCCTATGAAGCTGCTGTGTGTGAGGATGCCAAGCCAGGCCAGGTAGTGAGAGTCCCCCAGCCCTGGTCTAGGGCTGCAGGCAGCACTCTGGACTAGTGCCAGCTTGCCCATCTGTCCCCCCCTGCCTGAGAGCCTTGGTGTGCAGCCCCTGTGCCAGGGGGAGTCACTCTGCTGCTCCCACTGAGCCCATTGGCAGGGCTGAAGGCTCGTCCCTCCCTGGCTGCAGCTGGTGATGCTGCTGCCTGGACCCTGCAGTGGGGCCCTGGGAGAGGCTGTGGGAGCAGCTCTGGTGCTCACCTGTGCCCTCTCCCCACAGCTGATCCAGACAATCAGCGTTGTGGACCGGGACGAGCCTCAGAGCGGGCACCGCTTCTACTTCACCCTGGCACCTGAGGCCACCAACAACCACCACTTCTCTCTGCTGGATATCCAGGGTGAGTCCTGCTGTTCCCTTGGCCCAGCATCCTTCAGGCTGAGCAGCACCTCTGGCCATGGACAGGGAGCTGGGTTATGGTCTCTCTGTGCCAGCTCTGGGTGCTTTGGCCATGTTGCAGTTCTTCTTGTCAACCTGAAATGGTGGGACTGATCAGCTAACAGCTTGGATTTCCTCAAGGAGGCTCTGCCAGCTTTATTCCTTGCTGCAAGCAGTTACAAAGCTCCTCTCATGCTGTCTTGTTAAGCCTTTGGTATTTTCAGGGCTCTCAGTCCCTTTCTTGATGGGAAATCTCCAACCTGCCTGCAGGCAAGGAGATGATGTGGATTTATAGAAGAACATGCTCCCATTTTGAGCGTTGTGATTTATTCCTCTCCAAGGTAAATCCTGGAGCTGGGGTCATCTTGGGGCTGCCATGTGGGTGGCCAGCCCTGTGCCCCTGACAAATGGGAGCAGCTCCAGAGCCCTGGGAGGCAGTGGAGCCATGCTGTGGGCAGCCCACAGCCAGTGGGTTCTCTGGAACACAGCCTGCAGAGCCTGATTCCCTGTCAGGTGGTGGATCTGGGTGCAGTTCCTCTGTTTCCTGGGGCTCATCCTCTCCTTTGGGACAGGCAGCCAGGCAGAGTCTGTCTGTTCCTCTGGGCAGCTCTGGGGTTCTCTGCATCCCTGAGCTCAGTAGCTCATCCTGGGTGACTCAGTGCTGCTGTGAGTGATGGGGTGCCATGCAGGTTCTGCTGGCTGAGTCTGGCAGCTGTTGGACTTTGCAGGCTGCATTTGTGTGGACAGTAACAATCCAGAGAAGTAGTTATCAGGATGCTCCCTATTTTTGGTTGGTGTTTAAGGGGGAATTTAGGTGCTGATTGTAGCAGTGGGTACAGCAGAGCCCCCTGCACATACTGGGACCCTCTCCAGCCTCATGTGCTTGTCACAGGGGCCAACAGATCACATTGAAATTCTTCTTTGGTTTTGGTTGGGTTTTCTTTTAAAATCATTCTCTTTCTCTGCTTTTGCAGCTTTATCTGCCAAAAGCCTGGTTTAGTTTGTTCTGAGCTTATCACAGGAGCCTTCTGCTGACGTAAGATCCTGCTTGCTCAGTTTGGTTCAGCATTATAAGGGATAGTCAAAATGGAAAAGCTTCAGATGTGATGGTAGCACAGCTGGGTATTGCTTTGTGTCCTGAGCAGCACAGCTGTCCCTGACCTGAGTCCCTCCCCCTCTGCTCAAGGGCAGCTGTTCAGAAGACCTTTGCTTCTTATCATGTAAACAGGCTTTAATCCTCAGCCAGATTTTGCCCCACACCCAGCGATTAACTTCCCTCACTTTCTTTGGAAAACCTTATGACAATGTGCTTGAACACGCTGAGCTGCACCGGGTGTCCATCCCTGCCCAGCCCCTCGTGATGCTCTGAGCTCTGGGCCAGGGTGTCTGCATGGCCAGGCTGCCACCCCAGAGCCACCACTGCTGTTTGCTCATCTGCCAGGGAACTGGCTGGGGGTGTGTGGGGCTTGACAGGGGCTGCTTGGCTCCCTGGCTCTGTGTGGGTGTCCACAGCAGTGCCCAAGAGCTGCCCTTGCAGGAGATGCAGGACACGTGTGCCACCATCTCCTCCAGAGCTGCTGCTCTCTTGAGTGGGATGAGGCTCTCGTGGCACGGGGTAACTCTTTGTGCTAAATGATCCCTGGAGCTTTTTGTGTGGTGTAACACTGCATAAAATGAGTAAAAGCTGGCATCACCTCGCGCCTCCTGCTCTTGGGAAAACAAATGTTGCTGCAGGGTTATTCCCAGAGTGTTTGGAGACCCTCCCAGTTGCTGAGCAGTGCTGTCTTCCACAGCAAGAGGAGGTGGCTGCCTGTGGCAGATGGAGGCACCCCTCATTTTTAACAGGGGCCTTGGTGCCATCTCCCTCCCTTTGATTTCTGCCCCTTCTCCACTCCATCACCTGCCCTGGGTGCACTCACCTTTGCCCCTGCTCTTGTAGGTGACCTTGCTGCATCCTCCCCTGTGTTCCCCATTGCCTCCCTCTCCTGCATTCACCCCTCTCCACCATGCATTGTCTCTACTCCCCCGTGCAAATATCAGTGGTGACAAACTGCTACCACCATCCCATCTGTTTCTTTGTACAAATTTGTAGCCAGTTTTGAAACGTGATTTATAAATATTGCTTTTGCAGCCAAGGAGTGACACTGATGGATGTCAGCACAGATGGATTCTCTAAGCTCTTGCTTAAATCCTCTCTTTTGCTTTGCACCTACTTCACTTGGCTCCTTTGTGGCACCAGAAAGCCACCTCGGGGAGTGATTTGTTCTCAGGGTGGGGACAGCACTTTTGGGGCTCCCTCCAGATGTCCTGGGTATGGCACACAGAGCTGTGCTGGCTCAGGGCTGGAAATGCAAAAACCAAGGGTGTCCCTGCAGCCACATAGCTGAGTTACAGGTGATGGGCAAGTTGGGCTTTTGGAGACAGCACCATGGCCTGTTGGTGCCTCTCTTTCCCTGTTTCTGCTCTGTCTGAGGGAGCTCTCACACACTCCCTGATTCACCAGACAAGGAGTAAATGTCACCTGTGGTAACAACAGCGAGCATCCAGAAGAAGATGCCCGTCATATGGAGTGACTAAAGGGAGAGATGGAATTAGAGAAGCTGACCAGGTTAAGATCCAGATCCACCTGGTGCCATTCCAAAGGCATTCACCAACCTCTTGTTTCCTAACTCGCCTTTTGCTGGGCCTTTCTGCCCTGAGAAAATTGACTAGAGCGGGATCAAAGGCAATTAAAGCCTGAAATCATGTTCTCCAAGAAATGCTAATTGTGTTGGAAGGGGTGGTAGAAAGCAGGCAAGCCCAGCAACCTGGAAGGAGTGCTAGGTAATGTGGAGTGACACATGGAGCTACTGACTCCAGGGCTCAAGGGCTCGGCAAGCAGATGTCTGAACTCTCTGCAGGTCTCATTAAGAGCATGTAATGGGTGATAGAAGATCTGAAAATCCTAACAATCAAAAGCAAAATGTTAGGATTTGTGGATTGCCTGAGGATAGAGGAAGCCTCCTGCAGCCCCGCAGGGATGCCCCTCTCAGCACCAGCAGCGCAGATGCTCGTTTGGCTGGGGCAGGCTTGGAGTGGGTGTGTGTAAAAGAGCATCAAACCTCCTCGGGGCTGAGCAAACAGAGAAGGAGCAGCAGTGGTGCTGTGGCCTGGTATCCAGAGAACTCGAGAGAAGGAAGAGGCAGAAGGGAAAACCAGGATGTTTCTTCCACCAGCTGGGGCTGGAGGAGGTGTGCTCCCTGGGGCAGCTCTGGCAGCAGTGTGCCCGCAGGCACAGCCGGGTGCTCCTCCCCTGAGCTGCTGTTCCCAGGCTCTGGGGCAGCAGAGAGAGGGAACACAGGTGCTCACAGGGCCCTGTGACTGTGGGAGAGGGAAGGGACATCAAAATCCCTCCTGCTCTGCTAGCCCTGTTTGAGATTGAGTTATGAGAAGGATTTATTAGTTCTATCTTCAAGGCTGCCAAGAGCCTCTTTGGAGAGGGAGTCTGGGAGACTTAATTATTTTATTATTCCTAGTGACATTAAGCTACCACCAGAGTATATTGCCTTTCCAAAGTTCCCTCTTAGGGCAGTGTTGATGAGTCCCTGTGTGTTCAGCTCATGTCAGTTCCTGCCCTGCCCAGTGCCCTGCTCCTCAGGTGGACAGAGGGGCCATCTCCTGCCCTGTCACACAAGGTGATGTGATGTAACACAGGATAATGTCACTGCGTGATCAGAGAGAGGGTGGCAGGAATCCTACGAAGAAAATGTCAATTTGTGCAGCAGGAAGGCAGTGATAGTAAAAGGTTTGGATTGGGGCATCAGAGGACACTCAGCACAGGCTCAGCAGAAGGTGCAGCTTTGTGGGGACTGGGCAGGAAACCAAGTGTGGAGACCCAGAGTCATCTGTTCAGGAGAGCTGTGGATTAACGTCTGCTCACATTGCAGTGCTGCTCCTGAGAAGCACTGCTGCTCCTCAGCTCATCACCCCAGAAATGGATTTGGCAGGAAACTGCTGCAGAGGAGCAGACACGAGGGCTGCGGGGCCAGGGCTGCCTGGGCTGTGCCAATGCAAACAAATCTGCACCAAGGCACATCCCCAAGCAGCTGCTGTGGGTCAGCCACATGTAAAGAAACAACTGCACCAAGAGAAATGACAATTGTTTTGTAGGAGATTGCCTTGGATGCATTTTCCAGGATACACATTCCAAGATCTGGGCAAAATTTTCCCAGATTTGTGATCGAAAGGACTACAATCGTATGGCAGAGCACCTTTTTTTGGAGTATCTCAGAGGGGAACACCATAGTTTGTGAGTGACAGGGGTGCAAACACCCAGCAGAGAGGAGTTAATGGTGGTGGGCGCAGGGGGTGGTGGGCAGGTGGTGGAGCCATTTCAGTGCCAGGGGCAGGTGGTCCCTGCCAGGCTGTCAAGCCTTGGTGAGCAGTTTCATTGCTGTACATTTGAAATCTCTGTGCATCTCCCTCCTGGGATGAAGGGCGCCTGCCACCCTGTTCAGGAGATAAAATACAATTTCATGATGTTTTAAGTAGCATTTGTAGCTGTGATTTTTGTGGCTCCCTTGCCTCAATTTTGGGTCACAGGGCAAACCCTCAGCCCCTTCCTGAGGCGAGGTTTCTCTGAGCAGACCTGTCTGTCATGCTGCTGTTAAATTTAACCACCACGTTCTTTATTTTGACTTGGTGGGTGGCAATATTTCTTTTTCAGTGGTGCCAGACTGCCTAAACTGTCTGGGCTGAGCTGAGGTTGGTGCCTGCCCCTCTGCCACTTGCATGGGCAGCTCCCCTTGCTTTCTAGAGACTGTTTCTAAAAATACAGCATGCCTTGTCGCAGGTCCCTCGCAGGAGCTGGAGCTGCCTGTAAACAGAAGGGAGTTGCCAACCTCCTGCTGCATTTCCAGAGAGGTTTGGTGCTACCCCTATGTTTGCACAGTGCTGAGGAGCAGCTGGGGGAGTTCCAAGCCCTGTGTTCCAGCAGCCCTGTGTGAGAGCTGGGCTGATGGAGTGGAGGTGCAGGGCTGTGTGCTCAGGGACCCTCTGAGCCAGGATCTGGCTCCAGCCCCAGGCTGGTGACCTGGCTGCTGTGACAGTGACAGCAAAGGTGACCTTCCTGGGCTGTGGCCAGAGCCTTACCCTCTTACAGCACTTTGGTCTGTCCTTTTTGTCCTGTGGTGTCGTAGACATCTTTTATGAAAAATCTTTTCTTTAGGGTTTTTCCTCCTGGGAAGCTGAGAGGACTCAGGAACAAAATGTAAACATTGATTATCTGCTGCTGTGGAATGCAACAGGTAGATCTTTGATTAGCCCATGTTGATTGCTTCTAATTAATGGCCAATCACAGTCAGCTGGCTCAGACAGAGAGTCTGAGACAGCTGCCTTTGTTATGATTCTTTCCTATTCTATTCTTAGCTAGCCTTCTGAAGAAATCCTTTCTTCTATTTTTTTAGTATAGTTTTAATGTAATATATATCATAAAATAATAAATCAAGCCTTCTGAAACATGGAGTCAGATCCTCATATCTTCCCTCATCCTAAGACCCCTGTGAACACTGTCACACTGTGGTTTTATCCCCACTCCATCCAGGTGTCTGAGGCTCACTTTTATCTGGACTAGCCAGGAGTTAGTCCTGGTCTCTTGCTGAGATAGTGCCATTAACATTATTTATATCCCCCTGCTACACTGCAGCAAGGAGGGGGGACCAGCACCAAATGAGATCTCATTACCTTTGTGCAAACGATTAGCATAACAATAATTTTTTTTTTTCATAGCTCATCTTTAGCAGGCCACAGGCAGCTCTGAGGTGCTGCTGCCACCACACTTGGTCCAGCCTCCTTGCCCCCAGGTGCCAGTGCTCCCCTGTTCCTGCTGCCACCTGTGCCCATTGCCGTGGTGCTGCTGCCACACGCTGCCCCAGGAGCCTCAGCCACGGTGGCAGGCGTCCCACAGGACAGGAATCTGTGCTCTGCAGTGCCCTGGCTGTCACAAACACCCTTTGGGATCTGCTTCCTGGCTGACCAGCTGATTCTCCATCCTGGCTCACCTCCTGTCCCCACCATGCCCTGGTGCTCTCGTGCAGCCCCCAATCCATACAGCAATTTCCGTGGTGGCAGCAGCCCAAGGGCCAGAGTTACTGTACATGTCTTTTCCAATGGAAGGGCTGATTCATAGAGAAAGGGGATGGTCTGGCATAAATCAGCTCTGATGAGCAGAGTCTGTAGACAGCAGCACCTTGCTGTGAGTGGCCAATCCATGGTTTATTAGATAAAGGCTGCAGACAGCCGGCAGTGGCTTGTGACACCTGGCTCCAATTGTCACCTGCAGTTCAGCCCCATCCTGCCCATGCTGCTGCTGGCTGGCAGCCTGCAGCACCCCTGAGCAGGGAGTCAGGCCCAGTGTCAGTGCCTGTCCCTGCTCCTGGTGGGCAGCAGCTGCTCCTTGGGTTCATGGCTGGCTCCAGGGCCCTGGAGGGCCCCTGAAGTGGCTGTGTTAATGGGATCTTAACGAGCTGTGCTGTGCCAGCTGAGCCCCTCAAGCAGCAGGGTGTAAGCAGATGGGGAGGAGGATGCCTGACTTGGCTGGGAGGCTTGGAAGAAGCTCTGCCTACTCCTTTAGGAGTTACAGAGGATTACAGGGGTATCTGGCCCTCCGGCTGAGGCAGGACCATTCACTCATGGCTTTTGGCTTTGGAAGAAGCAGTGTCTGCTCTTGCAGTCTCAGTGCCACCTGCAGACCCTGTCTGTTCATGTGTACATGTCAGCAGCTGATTTTTATCCTGACTCTGTGCCACTCTCAGAAGGTCTTTTGGAAGTTTTTCCCCTCTCTCTGTGCCACCTGCGTTGTTTGTCAGCGTGGTTCAGACTCATGTGCTGCTGCTCCTGTGCCAGGCTCACTGCCAGGTGTGGTGACAAAGGAGATGCCAGACTGGCCCTGAGGTGCTGCTGGCAAAGGGGAATGTGCTGGAGTGGAGCTGTAGTGGAGCTGGCCATGTTCAGGCACTCAGGCTAGAAGGGGGTAGCCATGAGCTGGATCCATGTGATGGAGGAGGAGGAGGCCCCAGGCTCTCTCAGGATAACTGCTGGGGGTGGCGTAGGAATAGCTGCTGTTCCAGAGCATGGAGGAGCCCCTGGCAGGTGCTGCAGGCTGTGATGATTTGGGGGTGACTTTGCTGAGGTTTTCCTTGTTCCCTGCAGACAACACGGCAGCGGTGCACACGCAGAGAGTGGGCTTCAACCGCCAGGAGCAGGACGTGTACCTGCTGCCCATCCTGGTGGTGGACAGTGGCCCCCCAGCCCTGAGCAGCACAGGGACCCTGACCATCCGTGTGTGTGGCTGTGACAGCACCGGGGCCATCCAGTCCTGCAACAGCACGGCCTACGTGGTGTCAGCCACGCTGAGCCCCGGCGCCCTCATCGCGCTGCTGGTCTGCGTCCTCATCCTGGTTGGTGAGTGCCTGCCTGTCCCCTGAGCCCTCCCTGGCCTGGCCTGGCCCTGCTCCACTCCCTCAGCATCACTGAATGTGGGCACAGAGCTTCTGTGCATCTGTCTCCTCCCTGGTAGCTGCAGCATGGGGGACACGAACCTCAGTCCCTGCTCAGTGGGGAAGCTCCCACGTTTGTCACAGCTCATGGTGCTGGGCTCTACGAGGCAGCCAGAGCAGAGTTCCCTGTGCCAGGCAGGTGTGATGCTGCCCAGCAGAGCCTGGAGAGCTGCTGGCTCACTCCCTGCCTGGACAGGCAGGAGCCAAGAGCTGCTTGGCAGCTGCCCTGCTGTGCCCACCGCAGGCATCTCACAGCAGATGGGGCTGTGTGAGCCCAGCGTGTGGTGTGGGGCACACAGGTCTGCTCTTACCTGAGAAGGTCACTGTTAGAGTGTGTGGGCAGGATCAGAGCTGGGCTGTGGTCAAACCAGAGTGCTGCCTAGGTCAGAACCTGTACCCTGGGAATGCTGCTGCCTGCCACTGGCACACTGGCACAAGCTTTGCTGGCATGGGGAGTGTGTGCATGTGGGAATGGGCTCTGAGTGAGGGGTGTTGCAGTGCCCTCAGGTTCAGCACAGGACACTTGACGGATGCAGCTGCTGAAAGCCCTCTCTGCCCCAGAGCTGGCTCCTGGCCGGCTCCAGGGCTTGTCCAGACACCTGTGGGAAGCAGCACATTGTTTGGTGAGGTTTCCTCTCCTTGGCATGGCTCCACTCCCTGTCTCCTGCTGCATCTCCGTTCAGAAAACCCTTTCCCACAGGGTGCACTTTACACTGGTTTCATTTTCCAACGCAGAGCAAACAAATTTCTGCCTAATTGCCCAGACAAATAAAGTGCACATTGGTGCTTTAAAGGTGATGGGCTGAATGGATGATGATCCAGGACACAGCTGCGGCTCGCTGCTCAGGCTCTGTGCCATCTGCTCCACGTCTACCCACCCAGCATTTAGCTGTTCTGTGAATCATGCACCCCATTTTCCTGCTGACCTTCTGCAGAGCCCATCCGTTTGTCTGTCCAGCTGTGTGTTTATCCATCTCTCCCTCCTGTCTCAGTGGTCACGCTGCATGGCAAGGGAAGCTCCTGGTCTGCCCTGGAGCCTGGGCAAACCTCTTTCCAAGCCAGTACACAGCAGGGCTGCTGCTTGATGAGCCAGGGTAATGGGAACCCTCTGGCATCCCAGCAGGGCTTCCTGTGCCAAGGGTGCTGTGCCCCCACCTCTGCCACCGAGCAGGGTTGTCCTCACCCTGCAGGAGCAGAGCATCCCTGAGACTCTGCGCCCCTCTGACTGTCTGTTCCTTCCCCAGTGCTGGTCCTTCTGATCCTCACGCTGAAGCGGCACCACAAAAGCCACCTGACCTCTGAGGAGGACGAGGACATGAGGGACAATGTCATCAAATACAACGATGAAGGAGGTGGTGAGCAGGACACGGAGGCCTATGACATGTCAGCCCTGCGCAGCCTCTACGACTTCAGCGAGATCAAAGCTGGCGATGGAGGCGGGGGCCCAGGAGAGGGGGGCCCAGGCAGAAACCCATCCTCGGAGCTGCACGCCCTCCCGCAGTGGGTGCAGAGCCCGGACCTGGACTTCTCTGTGTTCAGAGACTACATCTGCAGGAAGGTGGAGCAGGCGGACGAGGACCTCTCTGTGCCGCCCTATGACTCGTTCCAGACCTATGCCTTCGAGGGCTCGGACTCGCCAGTGCCCTCGCTGAGCTCCATCAACACCTGGTCCAGCGGCTCGGAGCAGGACTTCTCCTACCTGGGGGGCTGGGGGCCGCGGTTCCGGCAGCTGGCGGCGCTGTACGCGGGGCGCCGGGGCGGCGAGGACAGCGAGGAGTCCTAGCTGCCCCTGCAGCCCCTGGCCCCGGGCACCCCCTGGGCTGGGACTGCTGCCCGAGAGCTGCCACAGGGCATCCTGTGCCCCTGGGCCGGACTGCACGGCTGCCGGCGAGAGGCTGCACCGGGGACTGCTCCTGTGCGGCTCGGGTGGGGAGCCCGGAGGAGCCGCCGGGGCGTCCTCAAAGCCAGTCTCCATTAAAGCACTACGCATTGACTTAAGAAGGAGAAAATCTAATTCAAGAGGGTTTGGAGAGGGTTTCTCCCCCACAAATTATCATTTAAATAGATCTGTTCGGTGATCCCCATCCAGGAGAGGAAGAGCGAACCGGGAGCCTTTTGTTGTCTAAATTGTTTTTGTCACTTGAGTCGGAGCATTTAAAGAGCTTTGATTTCTTTAAGAGCTTTCCTTGCTGAGGGAAACAAGCTTTTAACTTCTGTTCAGGTTTTCCCCTCCTAAGTTTATTTGCTTTTTGAAGTCTTCCTTCTCGCTGCTCCCCGTGGGGCTCTCGGCAGCCCCGGCTGCGGGCACGGTGCTGGGGGGAGGATGCCACGCTGGGATCACACCCTGCAGAACGGCTGCTCACAGCTTTCCCTTCCGTGCTGCCAATCGCTTCACCCCTGTCTGGTGATGTGAAGGGGATCCCCAACACTCCCTGCACAGCAGACGTTGTCTGTGAAGTGCTGGTGTGCCCCACAGCCCCAGTGGCACACAGCGATGTCCCACCTGTCACCGAGGCACGATGTTGTGTCCTGGGCCACAGAGCAGCTGCGGTGCTGGGCAGTGCCATCGGAGCACCACCCCCAGGTGGGCTCTGCCAGCCCCTCACACAGGACCTGGGGTTTGCAGGGCTCCCAGCCTGCCACTGGCTGTCAGCAAATGGTGTGAGCTGCACAGGGCAGCAGGCAGGATGTCAGTGCTCCCTGGCCCACAGTGGCTGGTGGAGAGCTGCATCCCATGGAGGACCTTGCTGCAGGGTGCAGGAGAACCCTGGCCCCTGGCTGGGGAGAATAATTCCTGCTTGCACCCAGCTGACAGCAGAGCATCACCATTAGCAACAGAACAGCCATCCCAGGAGATGTGTGTGAGGCCAGAACCTGCTGGCACAGCTCTGGGGCCAAGCTGGCTGCAGGTTGGGCAGCACATCTGTGACACCTCGGGATGCCCAGGGTGTCCCCTGCCCAGCACAGTGTCCTGCAGCAAACCAGCATGAGCTCCCAGCAGGACTGCTTTTGCATGTAATTCCTGGTTTTGGGAGGCAGGGGAGGAAGGTGCCAGTGGGATGTGCCAGTGCTTCTTAGGCTGCAGATGATGCTGGAGGAAAGCACTGGGTGCCCAGTGCCTTCCCAGCCTGCCAACCACCACAGGGAAAACTGAACAGCCTGCAGAGTGATGTCCTTGCACAGCACCTCGGGCCATCCTGGCTGGTGCAGCTCCTTATCTGTTCACGTTGGGAAAAAAATCAATTATATCATTGATAGGTAACTGATACGGTCTCCCAAGGCCTGACACATCCTGGGCTTGTCATTGGGTTTGTCCTTTCAGTTTAACTACAGCCCCTGTTTCTCTCTTTGGAGCAGGTTTAACTGTAGGTGTACATGTGTGTCCATTTCTTTACTGTGTGTTGCTTCCCGGCTGCTGGCGTTCCTTTGGCAGCAGAGAGGGACAGGACCTGTGCCTGCCCTCAGCTGCTCCTGCCCACTGCCACCTGTGCAGAGCCCAGCTGGGCTCACGCTGGCACCAGGAGCCCCTCAGGGCCTCGGCTGGCACCCGCGCCCAGCGTGCTGCTGGTTCACTGTGATGATGCTGGGGAGGCAGCAGGGCCCTGAGTGCCAGCTCTGGCCACAGCATCCCGAGCACGTGGCACCCCGCACCTCCAAGCAGGAGAACAGGAGAAATCCCTCTCTTTCCTCAGGAATGTGTTCGTGTTTTCCCTCTGGGCTGCAGAGCTGAGCCCCCCGGGCACCGGCCCTCCCTCTAGCCAAGTGTTGTGCAATAGCAGGGCTCTGTCCTCGCAGACGGGGTCTGACAGGGTAGGTGTTTAGCACCCCTCCCATCCCCGCGCAGCCCGTGCTCCGCATGCACTCACGCTCGCGTTTCCCTTTCTGTAAATACAGGAGGTGCCCGCGCCCCCCGCCCGGCCCCGCAGGGGGAGCTGGCAGCTGCCACCGTGTCCCACGGAGTCACTAAGCTTTTGTTTCTCTACCCAGATGAAATTAGAAGGTTGATTTCCTCACCCTTGTTATTTATTTTTTTTTTCTCAAGGTCTTTCTGGGACCTGGAAATAAATTATTTCCTTGTCGTCTAGTCTGAGTCTTATGTGCTTTTTTGGTCTTTTTTTTCCTTTCCTTGCATTGCCCTCTCATTGTGGTCCCTTTGGTGCTTTCCACGAGGGGCTGGGTGGCTGATGGGCCATGGCACAGCCAACCCCTGCAGCAAGTTCCCACTGGCAGGATGCTGCATCTCTGGCTTCTTCCCATTTTTCATTGAAATGCTCATCAGAAAAAGCTTCTTCAAGAGAAGGGTCATTTTTTCTCTCTGAACTTGAAAAAAAAATGAAAATGAACAATGAAAAAAAGTGCCCTTGGTTTTTTCCATCCCTTTCCAGAGAAAGCTGGGTTGTGCTTTGAGCAAACTATTGTATGATTCTGTAATTCTTGATGGATTCAGTACATCTGAGCATTGTCAACAGCTTTGCTACCTGACCCATTCTCATTTTGGTGATGCTGTGTGTTACAGCAGTGTTCAGTTACTGGCAGCAGCTAGAAAACCTCTTTCAAACTCAGTTTTAATACTGAAACAATGCAAATAAATGACATTCTGGCCTGACCCAGCTAAATCAATTGCTGGTCGTTTCCTTGATGGCCAGGAGCTGGGGAAAGATCAAGGTGTTCACGGTAAAATGTGACCCTCCCTGAGCCTGGGAAGCCTCACTGAGGTGGCTGCAGCACCCATCAGTGTGACAGTGGCACACCAGGGAGGGCTGGAGCAGGCACAGAGAGAGGGGACAGGGCCAGGTCAGCAGATAGAACAGGCAGACTTCAAACTGCTCCATAAAACCATTTAAACAGCATCTTACAGTCCTGGCTGCAAAACAGGAAAACAGGATTATTGTTCCCCCAGGTCTTTGAGTGTTCCCTTATCCTTCACCATCCCCTTGCCTCCACACCATCCTGCTCCCTTGATTATTCACTAAATGTTATGGAAGAAGCATCTGGTGACCTTTGATGACAGCAGTTAGTGGAAGCTGTGACAGAAGGGGGAAGCCTTGAGGCCAGAGGGTTTTCCAGAGGCACAAGGTGTGCTGTCAGACCTCAGCATCCATGCAGTTTTCCTTCTCACACTTACAGTGAGTGCCTCCACAGCTGCCAGCCTTGAGGAAGCCTTTCTGCCTCCTGGCTGTTCTTTCTGCCAGCATCACCATTAATTGCAGCATTAATTGCCCCCTCACAGCAGGTCAGTCTGTGCTGTGGTCACAGCCACCTGCTCTGGCAGGTCTGCACACTTGGCCCGTGGCTGTTTGCACAGAACTGAGTGTTTGTACCCGAGTTTCCAGCCCGGGTCCTTGGCAACAAGGACTCTCATCCAGCTGCAGCTCTCCAAGTCCTGCTGTCCCACTTGAGGCACCCAAACACTCTGGGATTCTAGAGGCTGGGGTCTGGAGTGTTCTGGGAGCTCCACATTGAGGAGGAGGAGGTGTCTGCAGTCACTGTGCTCACTGCAGTGGAGGTGACAAGTGCCTGGCATTGAGTGTGAGCCTGTGCTGTGCAGGAGGATTTGCTTCTTGTATATTGTGGGAAAGTGGAGAGAGCTCAAAGCAACAAATTGCCAGTCAGAACCAGACCCTTCACTACAAAAGAGGAGGATTATTGAGAGCTTTGATTGCAGAAGCATCTGTGAAGATGCTTGAATAGCTCCATGCCTCCTCAACACAGCCCCTTCTGAGGAAATTCTTCTACAGCAGCTTCTGTCTCTCCAGCAGTTGCACAACAGCCTCCTAGCAGAGCAGAGTAAGGACAGGTCCCTCTCCTCCTCCTCCTCCTCCTCCTGCAGGAGGGGAAGCCAGTCCTGCTCTGCAGATGATGCTTCTCACCACATGGGACGTGACCTGTGGCTGTCTGCTGGCAGTGCTGGCCAGGACAGTGGCACCTGCCACTGTCACATTCTGAACGGGTCCTGCAGGGCTGTGTCCCATCAGCCACGGGCTGCTGCAGCCCCTTTCCATCCCCAGCACAGGGAGGCTGCATCAGTCACCTCCAGTGCCTGCACTGAGCCATGGCAGGCTCCAGAAGGCAAGGTGTCCAGGTCTCCCCTAGAGAGGGATTTGCAAAAGATGGATGTGATCTGCTGGGATCATTAAAAGGAAGTGAAAAAAGGGCAGTGATACCTTCAACCCCAGGAGGAAAATCCATCTCTGGTAGCTGAATGTAGCAAGGCTGTGTCAACATCTACCTCCCGTTCCCACTGGCAATATCTTGCTCTGGAAGGTGATCCCTTCTCTCCCCATACCCTCTGAGGAAGCTGCTTTATCACCAGAAATCTGACTCCTTTTAACCACCTCCAACACAGCTAATATCCCAGCCCCCTACATCCTTTCATTTACCCAGCCCTTGAGCTGCTTTCAGGGGTGGTGTCAGACTCTCCCTGCTCAGCAAAATCTGTTTCACATCTCTGCCCTGTGCTCGGTGCAGGCAGCAGCTCTGTCTTGTCAGGGCTCTCTTGCTGTCACAGAACTCTGTTTTGTGCTGTCTGCTTGCTGTGGCTCTGCTGCCTCCCAGCCCATCCCAGGAGGGCTCCCAGTATCTGGAGATGACCTGGCTTTGTGCTCAGCAGCAGTTCTTGCTCCCCTCTCACTGCTGGGAGCAGAGCTGTGTTTCCAGTCAGCTGTCACAGCTCTGTCACCACAGCCAGAGAAGTTGGAGAGAAACAAAATCACTGAATTTCACTTGGCCCTGGAATTGTGCTTCTGAGCAGTCAGTGGGGCTGAGACCACCCCTGACTGTGTGGAGCAGGCAGGGCAGTGTGGTGGAGAGCTGGTGTTCCTGCTGCCAGCAGGACTGTGTCCTCTTGGGGTGCTGTGCCATGCTGAGCAGCCAGGCTGGCCATCATCTGCCACCCACACACCCCAGCCTGGGCTCTCTCCAGCCCCACAGCTCCTTTCCAGAGGAGTGTGGATTTAATGATTTCTTCAAATTTTGAGGGAAATACCTTTGGCTTTGCAAAGCTGAATCCAGCACGGGTGGGCAGAGTCTGAAGCAGTTGGGACACACAGCAAAGCACAACCAGGGCTCCTCACACAGCAATCACAGAGCTCTGTCCCTCCCATGGCCCATCCCATCCCACCTTCTCAGGTCTCTAGCTGGTCACAGTGACCCCAAGATATATCAGAAAGTCTCTTTTCCCAGCCTGGTGGTCGAAGAAGGAATCAGAGCTCTTCAGTTTTTGGTCTCAAGGTTGTTTATTGTATCTTATCTATAAAATTCTTTCTTCTGTCCAGATGAGATCCGCTCAGCAGGACAAACAGAGGCACTCTGCCTGCCCCCAGGGAGGTGTTATCTTTTTATACTAAAAATTACATTTACAATATTTACAATTACTTCCCAATACCTATCACCTATGTTAGACAGTGAGCTTCTACTCTAGACCAATCTAAAAGTGCCACCATCCCAGCAGAAGATGGAGGCCAAGAAGAAGAAGGAGAAAGGCTGGACATGCCCAGATTCCTCCATCTTGCCCCCTGAACCCCCATTCTAAAACCCCCAAAAATCTATTTTTCACCCTGTGATAAATTCACTATCATTCTACTTAAACTGTCGTGGCTTGCAGATCTTCATATAAGGTTGGTAGCTTGCTCCATGGGTCATGATCAAACCCACAGGCATCTTGGTCTCTGTGCCAGGGTCTCTGAACCCCCTGGCAGGGGTTTGAGCAACCCAAGACAGCCAGGGGGATGTCCTGAACACCACCTGCCCTCACCAACACTGGAACCCAGGTGTAAGGGATCAAACCTGGCATTTAACAGCATGACATTGGGCAGCAAGAAAGGGTGAGAGCAGGAGCCCAGTGCCCTGGTGTTTGCCCCCCCTGGGCTGTGCAGAGCTCACCATCCACCCACCTGTGCTGCTGTGCCCATGGTTGGGAGGCCAAGTGTTCATTCTTAGACATCCCTCATCTGTAGTCGGTGACAGCAAGTGTTTGTGGCTCAGGGTTGTTAACTGCCCTGTCCAGCTACACTGCAGCTTTATAGACATCCATTTTTCATCCCTCTCTCCTCCGCTGCTGTGGAGGAGCTGCTCAGGTGAGCATGAATTGGTCCAGCTGTTCGCTGGGGGAGCAGCCACCAGCCATTTCCAAGCACAACACATCCCCTTGGTTTGTGTTTTTCACCGTGGTAATTGGTGGAGTTTTAATCCCTGTTCAGCTGGGGGAAGCACGCGTTGCCATCCGCCCCGGCAGAGCCGCCTCCACCGCGGTCAGGAGTCACTCACCTTTAGCCAGGAGCCCGGCAGCTGTTGAAATCCCTTCACACCGCACGCAAATTAGGCATTGAAAACACTCATTACAGGCAACATGACACGCCTTCATTATTCCAGAATAATTGTCTGAAAAGCTCAGCTCGCAGCGCAAGCTTCGCTTGGTGCAGGAATGCGATAAAAAGAAAACAGGAAGTGCAATCAATGCTTGTAATCCTTTTAAATAAAAAGGTACTTGCTAGTAGCTGCCAACATCTTTAAAAAGCTGTGATTTCCCCGGAGAGAGCCCTTATCAGCTATGACTGCGTGTCATTCTGGCAGTCTGTCAATCCATCAGACTTCAGTGCCACTGACATTAAGAAGCCAGGCGTTAAGATTATCACATTTACCCGTAATGTAGCACAGATTGTGTTGACATTTGGGAAGTATTCCACCACAGGAGCTATTTGACTTCAATTCTTTCTTCCTGAAGAAAAAAAACCCTTTGAAATACTCGAGGGTGGGAGCCTGCTCTGCCTGCAGCACACTGGCATGGGGAGCAGGAGGAGAGTGAGGGTGCACAAGCCATGACCCAGGATGTGGCCCAGGAATTCTGCCCTCCTGTTCTTTGGCTGCACCTGGCATGGAGCAGGCAGGTATTTGGGTTGGCTGAGGAGGGTTCCCCTGTGCCCTGCCCTGATTCAGTCTCTACAGGGACCCAGAGAGCAGCACCATCTGCCTGCACCCCCCTTCCTCCTCCTGAGGAGGCCTCATCTCCATCCACAGTGGAGAGGGGGATATGCCAGGCTAGGCCATGGAAACAATGGAAAATGACCTAAAATGAACTGATTAATCTCTTTAAATAATTGTGAAGCCGTTTTCCAGAAAAAGTTAATCTACTCTAAATGGCTTTTGTGTTTTTCTTGGGCTCCAATCAATACGTGGTGGCTTGCTTTTCATGTGTAATTCACAGTAATTGCAAAAGAGCATTTTCTGAAGAAAATGACACTCTGCAAGCAGAAATGCAAAAAGACACAAGGGCCAATTGTCTTTAAATCCCAGCACAAGGCACACTGTCAGACACACTGGTGAGCTGGAGGTGCTTCAGCATCACGACTCTGTGTCCTAGGTTCTTCTCTGGGAAGCTGCTGGAGGTGCTGGAGCGTGTTGTGTCCAGATGGCTTGATTTGGAATCTCATCTGCTTTCAGGTCTGGCTGCCAGGGCCCTGGCCTGTGCACCCCTAGCCCACCAGCTGCACAGAGAAGTTGGCTGCAGGATTACAAGGTTAAGCAGAGACACATCCCTTTCCTGTCACTGCAGACATTGCTGGGATCCAGAGGCATCCGTGCTCCTTTCCAGGGCTGCACTGCCATGCACAGCAGCACCCAGCAACCACCCAGGGCCTGGATGAGTCCTGTGTGCAGAGCTGGTGCAGTCCGGTGCAGATCACATTCCCAGGCTTGTCCTGTCTCTTTCATCTCCTGCTCAAGTTTCCACCACCCAGGCTTGCTTCATCCGCACCCAGCCTCGAGCCATGGCTGCCTGATGGTAGGACAGGCATCCCCTTCCAAAGTGTCCATTGCCTTTCCATCATATGCTGTAAAACCAGAGCATAATTTTCCAGGATGTCATTCTAATTCTACAGAGAAAGCTTATTACTTGTGATTTACCCATAAAAGTGGCCCGGTGACTTATGCTGGTGTGTCTGTGGGTTTGCCCATCAATCCATCACAGCAGCAGCAGGCTCTCCTCAGGGCAGGGGGAGCAGATCCAGGGCTGAGGTGAGCATGCCACTGTGATTGACACGCTGCTTTTAGCGGCCATAAAGCCTCTGACATATTCCTTTTGGCTGGCTGCGGATCCGCACTGCTGAGCTCCAGCACAAATGTCATTAAAACATGTTCTACCCATGGTACCTATAAATAATTGAGGCAGCAGGTCTGCACTGAGCTCTGTGCTGCAGCTTTCTGCTCCTCCAGAAGGAGATGACCTCTGCTTCTCCCAGTCACCATCTCAGACATGAAGGGGCACCTGACACTTGTCCCCATGCTGATTTCTCTGCTGCTGCCAGGGCTGGGCTCTGGGCTGCTCCCTGCAGGGAGGTGAGTGCAGACCCTCAGCTCCAGCCTTGCCTCTCCTGCCTCCTGCCACGTGTGGATGTGTGTGGAGAACCTGGCACGAGGGTAGAGGAGCCCAGTGATCTCAGGGACTCAGGAGCTGTTCCTGGCTGTCAGTGCCCACCAATTCCCAATCTGTTGAAGTTTGCAGATCTGCCCAGGGCAGCACCTGCAGGTGTCCCTGTGCCAGCACATGGCCAGCACAGTTAATGCTATCTGAAATAGTTTAATGTGCTCAGATGCATTTCCAATACTGTCACTAAATGTGTGGGAAATTCACAATCCATGGCTGAGAGTGCTTGTTGCTGCTGTGGCCTTGGAAGCACAATCTATCCCTGAGCACAGCTTTCCTCACTCAGCTGGCCATGAGCATCCTGTCCCTTGTGAGTCCCACCATGGTTCTGTTCACCAGTCAGACACTCCAGCCCTTCTGCAAGTCCTGGCACAAAGGGCAAGTGCAATCCTTGACTGGGGCTCCTGCAGGCCCTCAGGCATGAGCTGTGGGCTGGCAGATGAGCTTGCAGGCAAGGCTTACCTGTGTGGGGTACTCACGTGGGACACCCTGTGGGACACCCATGGGGGACATCAGCAGGTTGCTCTGTCCCTGTTGAGAGGGGCAAGCTCACACCTTCAGCATCAGCCCCCTACACCTCCCATCATATGGTTCTGGCTCCCTTCCTGCCCACGAACAGGATTTTTCTTTCCTTCCTTCCCATGACAGCCACCAGCTCCCCCGTAGCAGTGGGAGTCATTAGCAGGCGTCACGCTGGGAATGTGCAGTGTAAATATGGAGTGCTGATATCCCACTCTGCTGTGCTGGGAACAGCAACCCCAGACTGTGCTGTTCCCCTTGCAGCAGCCACCCATCACTCTGACCCTGGGTGATCCACCGGCTCATTCCTGCTCCCCGGGCTCAGGAGGGCACAGTGCAAGAGAGCTGTGTCCTGGCATACAGGGACACATCCATTGCCCAGCACAGACACACATGGAGCCACAGCAAGGTGTTCTGGTGATGGAGGAAGCACCTCCTGCCCCAGGGACACATCCTGGGCAGCAGGGCTGAGTGTGGCAGGGTGCTGGGCACGTGCAGAGGCAGGTGCTGTGTGCTGTGGAGCTGTGCAGCCATGCAGAAGCATGTGTGTGCCGAGGCAGACGCTGTGCTGTGCAGTGTGTGTGTGCCCTGACAGATCCTGGAGGTGTATTAAACAGCAGCTGTCGGGCTCCTCCCGAGCACAGCAGTAACACGGTTGGGACCATTGTGATGTCTTCTTAATTTAAACTCGTGTTGTCTTTCAGCCACGTGCTAATGAGGGCTAATGGGGAGATCAGCTCGCTGTTTGCCAGTGTTGCTGTGTGCACTGCCGTGGCCCTGTCACTCCTGCAGCCTGCCTGTCCTCACTGGCTGGTGTCATTCCCTGCCTTGCTGCTCTGATGGGAAGGGGAACTCGGGATCTGCTCCCCCTGGGACTCATGTGGCCTGTCAAAAACTGCTCCACCAAGCCAGCTTCTCTGACCACAGAGCAGCAGCACTCATGTGGGGAGCAGAGCCTCCTGGTGCTGTCCATGGGCTGTCCATCCCCAGGATCTCCAGGGCGCCTTTCTGTCACCACAACAGTCCCAGAGCTCGATTGGCCCCTGTGGCTGGGACACCCAGGGTGCTGCCATATCCCCTCGTGTCTCTGCAACCCCAGGAACGCCACATCTCCTCTTAGAGAAGGGGCATCCAGCTACTCATGGAGTCTGTGTCACTCCTCGTGCTGCCCTGCTGTGACTCAGCACAGGGCACAGAGTCACTGGTACCCACAGGAGTGATGGTTTGGCCACAGCTCAGTAACTCTTTGTCACCTGCATGCCCATCCTGGCTCGCATGGCTGTGGCGCTGGTGCTTGGGGACAGAGCAGCTCTGCATGGGACATCTCTGCGCCACAGGGGCATTGTCCCTCTCCCTGTGCCTGTCCCCTGCTCTCCCTGCTCCCCAGACACAGGTGCCAGCTGCTCAGCAGGACTCTGTCCCAGGGCTGGCGGGTGCCAGCACTGACCCTCCGGAGCGGGAGCACAGGGAGCTCCAGGGTGGCAGCATCCCTGCAGCTGCTTCTCCCAGCACTAACCCACACATTTATCAGGATTAATGAAGCGTGCAACAAACGGATCAGGGAGGCAAAGAAAGCAGCAGAGACAGAGGCAGAGGCTGGCAGCAGGCAGGAGGGACAGGAGGGGTGTGTGGGTCACTGAAGCTGGCCAGGGCTGCACAGGAGCAGCACACCTCCCTGGGTACCTGCTCCCAGCTCCCCACATGGACACACAGCAGTGCTCACGTCTGCTCATCACGGTGCACACAGGCATGAAGAAAAGAGACACAGTCTTACCAGAGATCAGCCATCAATATTTGAAAAAAGTTGTTGAATACTAACACAGCCACTTACACCATATTTGCATACTTGCTTAATAAAAAATTATGGCCATTCAAAGCTCAATCATTAATTACCCAGCATATTTTTGTTTAACTCCGTCTCTTTTTTATTACAGACTAAGCTGTTTTCCTGCTTATTCAGCAAAAATTCCCTACTCTTCCACCAGGACGAGGCATGCAATAAATATGTACTTATTAAGTGTGCATTACAACTGCACGAGCTGGGAGAAGTAATAACAGGCCCAACATAAAGCTGAAGTATTTATGCAGGTACCTAGGGCCACTTTAGCTATTTATTTTCACAAAGAAATTAAATTAGATAGTTTGATAGCTCTCAGTGTGACTATGGTGGGAATTTACATAGGCCCCAGCCTGTCAGGTAGGGATGGGTTTGGAGGCACAAACCCATGATGAGGACAAGCTGCAGACATCCAGGTGTGCTGGGCAGGACTCCCTGCCAAGAGGGTCAGTGCCCAGCCAATCTCCCCTGCTGGGAATCCCATGGGGACACCAGGTAACCAGGATGGACACCAAGCAGTGAGGATGGACAGCAGGCAGGCAGGATGAGGCTGCCCACTGCTGGGAACACAAATTACTCTGTGAGAAAAACACAGTGGTACGGTGTCCTTGGAGAAAACCTGTTGGGATGTGAAGAGGGATGACTTTTCTCAGGAAAAATTGGTTTTCCGAACACTTCTCACTTGAAAGAATCCCAGCGCCTTTGTTAGTGTTTACCGCCCACTCTCCACAGATGCCTTTGACAAGAGATGTGACACCTGGCCGGGACAGGAGAGGGGATGGGGAGGGCAGTGCCACCCTCCTCCGCGCCCCCCAGCCCTCACCACCCTGCGGGAGGCCCCGCAATTAGAGAACGACCTGATTAGCGCTGATTACGCACACGCCGCCTGCAGCGGCAGAGCTGCGGGGCTGCCTGCGGGGCTGCGGCTCTGCCCCAGCCCAGGGCACCAAGCCCGGGACACTGAGCCCGCAGGGGACACCGAGCCTGCAGGGGACACTGAGCCCGCAGGGGACACCGAGCCCGCAGGGGACACCGAGCCCTGCCTGTTCACGCGGGGCTGGGACCACCTGCAGCATCCCCTGGTCCCCAGGGAGTGGCTTCCCCTTGTGCTTGTCCCCTTGGTGTCTGACATCCCCCCTGTGCCTGTCATGCAGGTTCCTGATGTCTCCAAGTTATTAAAGATGGGATTTTTAAATAGCACAGAGGATGTACAAGTTTTGCAGTGTCAGCACGGGGGAGTGACAGGAGTTGCTGGGAGCCAGCCCAAGCCCGGCAGTGACAGTGTCCTTTAATTGCAATTGATGACCTGGCATCTCCCTTCCCCAGCGCTCATCAGCTCATTGCCTCGCAGCGGGACAATGGCACCCCAGGCCCTACCCAGCCGCTCCCTGAACCCAGCACAGCCTGCTCTGCTCCTCCAATCGCCCACATTTTGTCCAGAATAAAGGAAACTTTGGCAAGATGCCTTCCCAGGAGGCAGAGACATCTCTGTGCAGTGCCCAGTGCCACGTGTACGAGGCTCCGTGGCCCTGGTCATCCTTGGCCTCCAGCAGCTGCTTCCAATGAGGGTTGTAGAGAGACCAGCAGCTGCCAAGCTCAGGGTGCTGTTTGCTGGCAGAGGAGTGAGAGGAAAGCTGCCTCTGCCCAGGGCATGGCTGGGGTGGGAGCACTGATGGCCGTGGATGTGCCAGCTTGCCAAGAGAAGTGTGAGAGCCGCGTCTCGCTGGTGGAACAGGAGGGAGCACAGCTCAGCAATTACAGCACAATTAGCTCAAACAGCAGGTTGATTGTAAATTGCAGCTCTGTGCCAGCTACAAGCACGGAGCGAACGGCTGGCGGGAGCTCTCCTGCAGCCCGGCTGTCTCTGCTCGGGCCTGAGCCAAGCACCACGTGTAGGGCCATGGCCCACAGCATCCCCCATGGGGTCTCCTGGCACTCGGCCCCACAGCCTCCCCTGGAGCTGCTGCAGATGCAGGAGAGCTGATGAGAGCCCTGTGGCCTTGCTAGTACAGCTCCTCTGTGGAGAACTGCCAGGAGCAGCTCTGCAGAGAGGACCTGTTGGCCCTTCTTGGGGCCATGGGGTGCAAGAGCCATGCTGCTCTCCCAGAGCATCCCTTGCTGCAGAAGAGCTCCTGGGGCTCCCCTGCTCCATGCTGGAGCCTGGACTGCACTGGTTCAGAGCCCAGATGAGCAGTGCCACCCATGGGTCCCCAAACCAGGTGTGCAGGGTGCAGCAGCCTTGCTGGAAGTGGGAAGTTGTAACTCTCCTCCTGCATCCTGTGTGGGGAGCAGCCTTGGGGAGGGCACCTCTCAGAGAGGGACCCCCAGACCTGTCCTTGTGGGGCAGGGAGGGATGGCTGAGCATGGGCTCACCTTGCAGGACACAGCCAAGCAGTGAGCGTGGTTGTTGTGCTGCCAAGGGATGTGTGGCAGTGAACATGTGCACTTCTCTTGGGAATGACTGCCCCAAAGCAGCCTGTTCCCTGCACCATCCCATCATCCCTGCCTGGTGTACACAGGACACTGTCAAGGACTAGGAGGGGGCCCTGGAATGGGCTGTGTCTCACACCCAAACATCCCCCCCAACCCTTGTACAGAGAATGAGGCAGCCTGGCTGCTCTGGCTGGCCATGGAGACGTGGCAGGACTCCTGTGTAGCCCTAGGAGGGACAGGCTTCTGGGGGCCCCCAGTGGAGCCCCAATCACTCAGCTGTGCTGGGGGAGCCTCTGGTACACGTCCAGGAGGATTCAGTGCTGCCCATGTCCAACAGCCCTCAGAGGGATGGCAGGGGATGCTCACAGCCAGCTTTGGGCATGGCTGTGCCCTCAGCAGGGTGTCCCACTGGCTCTGTCCCCCAGACTGTGCTGGCAGTGGGGTCGGTGTGCATGGAGCTGTGTGCTCAGTGGAGGCAGCAGAGGGACATGGAGTCTGTGCCAGGGAGGGGCAGGAGGGGCCCTGGACATGGAGTCTGTGCCAGAGAGGGGCAGGAGGGGCAGGAGAGGCTCTGGACATGGAGTCTGTGCCAGGGAAGGGCAGAAGGGGCAGGAGGGGCTCTGGACACGGATCCGTGCCAGGGAGGGGCAGGAGGACCCTGGACACAGAGTCTGTGCCAGGAGGGACCCTGGACCCGGCTGTCCCTGTGCGTGGGCTGCCTGGGGCAGGGGGGGCCAGCGCCTGTCAGCCTGCTGAGGCTGATGCCTTCCATCTCTGAGTTACTGGCTCGTGTCAGGGCAGAGCTGGAAATGTCAGGGACTGCTGCAGGGTGACCGTGCAGAGTGGCAGATGGTCAATGATAGATTTGTCACTTCAGATTCAGGCGGTTTTTAAATATTCAGCAGAATCGGAGGTGACAGCTCATGGCAGCAGGCAGAATTTCTGTACGTCTGGGTAAGACCTCCTGGCCCCCTGGGAGAGGGGCAGAGCAGGACAAACCCCGGCACCTCCCGGCAGTGGCTGGGGACAGCACGAGCTGGGACTGTGGTGAGCAGGGCCAGGGCTCCCTGTGACCCAGGGGAGGTGCAGGAAGGAGGCTGCTGCTGAGCTGGTTCTGCTCCAGCTACACACTGAGAGCTGCAGCGTGCAGGTAGTGCCTGTGCTGCCTGCAGCCACCCCCCTTTGTCAGCACCAGTGCATTGGGGTGCCTCGAGAGCACTGGGGGCTCCCAGCAGCTCCACAGCAGCGCTGGCACTCCCCACCCTCTGGTGATGGCCCTGAGGACAGGCCCAACGAGTGGCAGTGTGAAGGAGGCTCCTGAGCCTGGAAGAACAGGGGTCTGGGCAGGCTGGCAGTGCAAGGGGTGTGGGCAGAGCCTGCAGGCTCAGCTCAGCATACAGAGTAGCTGGGTGAGCAGGGAAGAGAGATGGAGCTCAGAGCACAGAGCTGGAGCACAGAGATGGAGCTCGGCACAGCCACAGAGCCACCCTGCAGAGCCATGCCTTGCACAGGAAGCAGGGCTGGGGCTCACCTGCACACAGGTGCCCTGCAGATTCCCAGGGGCAGGGCCAGCAGTGCAGGGTTGTGCAGCAGGGCAGGGCACAGTTGAGAGTGATGCTGCCACAGCTGCTGCCATCAGCCCGGGTCCCACTGATGGTTATGAGGAGTAGTCACCTCTCCTTGCTGGTGCTTATTCCTGCATTGCTCAAAAACTGCCTTGTACCTGCTCAGGGCCCCTGTGGGGTGTGGGATGGACATGGCCCTGCAGAGCCAGCACAGGAAACGTCTCCTGGTGCAAGAGGAGAGCCAGGATGGAGTGTGGGTCCTGGCTGATCCAAGGGAGATGGAGCTCCCCCTCCCTGGGGGTGTGTGTGGCTATGGCCGCTGGCAGGGGGAGGCAGCAAGGTCATTGCAGGAATGGACACAGCCAGCCTTGAGGGCAGGGGATGCAGTATTGACTCTGCATCCCCTGTGCCTGCTGCCTCCAAGAGAGCTCTGCTCACACCAGCTGGATTGGCTGGTCTGTCCCTGTGCCACAGCTCATCAGGTGCAGCCCTGGCTGCAGGGCACTGCCAATCATGCACATTTGCATCAGACTTTGCTAACAGTGCAGGTCCTCCCGTACATCCTCGGTGTGTGCAGAGGTGCCTGGCTGGGGGTATAAGCAGAGGGGTGGCATGCTCCCCTTGATCCTGCTGTGCTGCAGGCAGGTCTGGGTACCCTCCCTGCCTCCCCCCAGCCCAGGGAGGGGTGTCCTTGCAGTACAGATGTGCAGTGCAGGCTGCCCATGCAGCCCACAGGGTGGGCAGCACTGAGAGGGCTGTGTCTGTCAGGGCTGTGTCCCCATGCCCCTGCAAGGCAAAGCCTCTTGCCTTGGGGCTGAACAGGTGAAACCACAGCCCCTTCCTGCCCCTGCCCAGCCCTGCCAGGAGCCTGACAGGCAGGCAGTGATTAATGCTGAATCAAACCCTTCCACCAGCTCCAGCCTTAGAGGCTCTGCAGCAGCACTGCAGCCCCCACCAGGAACCCCAGGAGAGTTCACAGACCACCCTGGATGCTGTGGCTCTGCAGCTCTGCCCTGCTCCACAGAGCTGGCTCCTCTTCATTTCTGTGTCTGCTGTCAGCAGCCTGTTCCTCTCTCCTGCCCGGGCTGTGTGATCACAGCAGCTTCCAGCAGGGCCAGTTCTCTGCAGCCCAGCCCAGTGCCAAATTCCAAATTCTCCCTCCTCCATCAGGTGCTCCTCTGATCAGCAAGCAGAAGGCAACTTGCTGGTCAGACTCTCCTGGAGGAGCTGAGCTTGGCTCTGGCTCCAGCCTGCGCTTAGAGCAATTTAATATCAGCAGCAGGAGGGGATGGGGAATTAATTTTGGTTGCTGCCACCCCTTCGGGCCACACCTACGTGTGCTGGGTAGTGCAATGCGCTGGCTCCCCCTTCCTCTGCTGGAACAGCTGCTTGAATTTCCTTGTCCTGCCTTCATCTCTCCTTGCATTAACTGTTTCTGAGCCACGAAACACTGAAGGGCTGCAGCTGGCTCTGCCCAACAGGCTTGGCCCTTCTGCTGATGGAAAAGCACAGAGCTCTCAAGGAAAGCACAGGCCATAAATCAAGGGCAGCAGCAGCATCAGGCAGCCCTGGCTCTGAAGGGGCTTCGTGAGCCCAGCTCAGGTGCTGGTGGCCACCAGCCCCCCAGATGGCTGCAGTGGGACTCAGGGTGGGTGCAGAGCCCAGGCTCTACAGGGGGTGTCAGGTCACACAGCACAGCACGCTGTGTCCCCAGCCCAGGGGACAGCCCAGGACGTGTCCCAGCTCAGTGTGGGGGTGCTGGGGCTGGGGGGCACTGCCTGAGGAGATGGGGCTGAGCACTCTCCCTGCAGAGGGGCTGGCAGCTCCAGCTGACTCTGAAGAGGTTAAATCTTTCTAATCGCTCAGTAAGACCTTCTCTAAGAATTTATCTACTTTCTGCCTTCCAAGAACATATGGATAAAATCCCCCTGAGCGGGACTTACATTTATAGCATCTATTACTGAGATCAAGGTTAATCCAGAGTAATCTAATGGGGTGAAAAGGACTTTATATAAATCTGTTTTAATCTATGGGACATGATAGCCTGACAAGGCCATCAGAACACTCCTGCACCACTGCTGGGGCAGCGAGAGGTGCCAGAGTTGCACAGGGGATGCAGGAGGGAGAGCTGGCTCATCCAGCACCCACCAGTCTGAGTGCAACGGGGTCAGGAGACTGGCAGGGCTGGAACATGGCCCACCAGGCTCAGAGCCAGGCCAGCTGTCCTGCTGTGCAGCTGCTGCTGGTGCCCCCAGACAGACTGAGTGGCCCTGTCCCTGCAGGAATGCTGTGCCATGGCACAGGGGAGGCTGCAAGTGCTCTAAATTAAGAGCCATCCTTGATAGGTGCAATTGATCCACACTTAAAAAGAGGGGATTCAGCAGGGAGACACAGAAGGTGAACTTCAGTGGCTGCCAGTGCTGAGGCTGCCCATGCTGGGCACTGGTGGCTCCATCAGGGCTGGTGCCTGCAGCACATGCACAGGGCATTCCAGGTGGGCAGAGAGGAAGGACTGCCCCTGCCAGGATGTCACACTGTGGTCCCTGCCTCACCCCACACCTCCCACAGCTGGGTGAGTGCACCCCCTCTAAACTGTGAGTGCCAAGCACTGCTCCCTCTGCTCCCTCTGCTCCCTCTGCTCCCTCTGCTCCCCATCCTGCCTCCTCTGGGCTCACCCCAGCCTGAGCCCTGCAGAGCCTGGGCTCTGCACCCAGCTCAGCTATGCCAGGGCTCTGCATCCACCTGAGCTGTGCCAGGCTCTGCACCCACCTGAGCTGTGCCAGGCTCTGCACCCACCTGAGCTGTGCCAGGCTCTGCACCCACCTGAGCTGTGCCAGGGCTGGTGCTGAGGGCAGCCCGTGCCTGCTGTCTGCCCAGGCAGCCACAGGAGTGAGTCCCAGGGACACAGGAGGCCAAATAAGAGAGTTCTCCAGAGCATGGCGTGTCGTTTTACATCTGCTCAGATGGAGACTGAGTTATCCAGGTCCCTGAGTCCCAGACCCGCCAGAAGACAGTATCTCAGCTAAACGATGCAAAAATGATTTAATGGAGGGAACTAATCAAGGAATCCAAGAGAGACTGCTCACCAAGGGCTGATGCAAGATTCAATTAAACTGCAGCCTTTGTGGGTTCACCATTTTAATTTTCCACAAATTAGCTTAAAAAAGGTATGGAAATGAAGATATTAGATTTTTTTTAAGTCAAAAGGAAAAATCCTTTGAGGATTATATTAGCTATTTCGCTTTAACAAACATAATTTCTATACTCATTTTCTTGTTTTAATCTCAGCTGTTGAGATACTCTTTCCATTCCACTCCAGTGTCAGTGTGGAAGGCTGTTAACCCTTCCCAGAGCAGGTCCCACAGCCCTGCTGCTGCAGGCCCCCATTGCCATGCCAGCCACGGTGCTGGGGTGAGGGCAGCACGGTGGCATGGGAGCCCTCCTTGGTCAGCTGGGCTCCAAGCTGGTGCAGCAGCCCCAAAAGAAGCAAATCCAGCCCCACAGCAGTGATGGAGATGCCTCCCCAGTTGGAGGGCTCTGATCTGTCCCTGCCTGTGCCAGGCTGGCTAGACAGAGGTTGGCTGTGAGTGATTCCAGCACAGACAGGGCTGTGGATCTGCCCGGGGCTGCAGCGATGCTAAGCTCCAGACACCCCACATTTTCTGTAACTTCACCTGCTTTTGCCCTCAGGCAGCTGGAGATAAACACGGAGTAACAGTGTTGTGTGTCGGCTGTGATTTGTCTTCTGCAGGAGTATGGCTTGCACTGAGGAGCTCCTGTGAGTACCAACAGCTGCTGTTATGGCACCTGCTGGCCTGGCATGGCATAGCATGGCATGGCATGGCATGGCATGGCATGGCATGGCATGGCATGGCATGGCTGGCCTTTTCCTGCCCTGGGTGGTGCAGCTCCAGGGCTGGTGGCTGGTTCACTGGGCTCTGCCTGCCCACACAGCCTGCTCCCCACCCCAAGGAACAGTGCTCCTCTCCCTGGGCTCCTGCTCAGCAGTGGAAAACAAGTCCCCATCAGCAGCATCACTTACTGGTGTGGGGGCTTTGCCAGGACCACAGACGGTCTGGCTGGGCCATCCTGGCCAGGGCTGGCATGGCCAGGCCTTGGTGCCAGGCATGCAATCATCATCCACAGAGCCCCTGCTCCCAGCATGGGGTCAGCTCCTCCTTGCCCTCTGCTCCCAGCACTGCCTGCCCCTCTGGCATGCGACTGTGCTCACAGGGGTCTCAGGTTGAGGGAAGAGATGAAGATTTGGCTCCATGTTTCAGAAGGGTTGATTTATTATTTTATGATATATATTACATTAAAACTATACTAAAAGAACAGAAGAAAATATTTCATCTGAAAGCTAGCTAAGAATAGAATAAGAAAGAATGATAACAAAAGCTTGTGGCTTGGACTCTCTGTCCGAGCCAGCTAGGTTGTGATTAGCTATTAATTAGAAACAACTACATGAAACTAATCACAGATTTACTTGTTGCATTCCACAGCAGCAGATAATCAATGTTTCCATTTTGTTCTTGAGGCCTCTCAGCTTCTCAAGAGGAAAAATCTTAAAGAAAAGATTTTTCATAAAAGATGTCTGCGACACTGGGACTGTCCATCAGGTGCCACATCCACCATCCCACCCTGCTTGCACCTTCCTGCCCTGCACTGTCCCCTCCCAGACCCCCCTTGCCTTCATCCAGCTCCTAAATGACCTTCAGCTTGCAGCTCCTGGAAGAACCTCCCTGTCCCCTTCCTCTGTGCCTCGAGTGGAACAGAGCTTCATTTGTCACTGTCTCTTTTAAAAGGTCCAATCTCTTCCGTGGGGTCACCTGGCTGCTCTGCCAGCACTGCTGGCACAGCTCTGCTGCAGCCGCTGCCAGTCCGGGATGTGTCATCCTGTCCCCTTGTCCTTGGGGTCCTCAGTGGTCCCCTCTCTGCCCAGGGAGCACTCCCAGATCCCAGCACACAGCTGAAGCTCAGGGCATCCCATTCCCTCCTTGTGGAGAGGAGCAGCAGAGCCAGGGACATGGGGCCTGTCCTGCAGCACCCTCCCTGAGCAGGGGATTGTGCAGGGCTGGCTTGGCCCTGGCACAGGTCTGGCACTGGAGGCTTGGCCGGGACACTCCCCACCCTGCACACACTGAGCCCTGAGTGGAGCTCAATGCAGAATTAATTTGTCATATTGACACTGATCGTTTATTAGGGAGCAGAGTGGAGCCCATTCATTTGAACAGAAAACATTTCATCTTATCTCCTGCCTTTTCATGCCTCAGCTCTCACTCTTTAACCTTGGACAACGAGACATTCATAATTTCCTCACTGGCTCTATGGCTCCTCTAGATAAGAAACTTATTTTTTAATCTTTCTTTCTATTGAATTTTAAACATGTTCCATTACAAAACCTGATGCACATAACAACACGTTTCGCCCAGAATTAATGTGGCCATGCTGTGCTGCAGCCCTGCCCTGAGCTGGGCTCCTGGCCCTGCCATTCCCTGGACCCAAAAGCCAAGGAGCAGCTGTGTTTTTCCAAATGCCTGCAGGAGCTCTGGCAGTGGTGCAGGGGCAGGCAGGGCCTGGGCAAGGCTCTGCTCTGGGGACAGTGTGACACCAGGGTGCTGTCTGCAGAAAGGTACACAGGTCTGCAGGGCTGGATCTGCCCACTCCAGGGATTGCAGCCAGTGGGACTGCAGGGGAATGGGTGCTACAAGAGGAACATGCTGTGACCACCTGATGGTTTCAGCAATTCCCATTTGCTCTAACATGGTCTGAGCTTGGGAAAGCATTTCTTGTTTGGAGATGGTCAGTGGGGAGCTGATGTGTGACTGGGAGCTCTTGCAGCCCCACTGCAGCCCCACAAAACAGTGCAGGGTCTGCCCCAGCCCAGGGCCATGAGCAGCTGCAGAGAGATTTGTCTCATTTCCAGTCCACAAAGCTACTGCCCCGACAACAAATAGCCCCACCAGGGCCCCTACAAGGAGAGGCCATGATTGCTTTCCATGTGCAGAAGAGCCACAGAGATAAGGCTTTCACCTCCAAGGCTCTGCTGAAAAATTAGGGATGGGAGGTGGGAGGGAGCAAATTGAGATAAATGAGCTCGCTGCGTGGCATCCTGCCTGCAGGATGCTGAAATAAAAAATCAGTAAATAAAAAATCACCAGTCTTTATCTGGTCAGAGCCTGAATGGGCTGTGTGATAACTATAACGGATGAGCCTGCCATGAGGGCCTCTGAGAGGGACCTGCTGGCCCTCGTGCCACGTGGGAAGGCACCTGCTGGCGCTGGGGACACAGCGGTGGCACGCGCAGAGGGCCAGCAGCTCTGCCGTCACACGCTGGGTGCTGTCCCTCTGAGTGCACCACGCTGGCTCTGCACCAATCCCAGGTGGCTCTGGGAAGGGCTTGGCTCCTTCCTCAGTGTGAAATGCACTTTTCCAAGTCGTCCTTCACAGTGAGAAAAAGGCAGATCAGATGCCGAATTAGCCTGCGAGAGCCGTGTTCCCGTCTCTCTTATCTAACTCACTGTAACAAGCTCTTTGCATTTATTCTACCAAATGTGCTGCAGAATTGCGTTACAGCTCATGGCTGCGAGCCATCTGTGGAGAGAAATCCAGTTATACCTTGTATAATAAGTTCCTGACAATCTTACAGAGGACTC
Source organism: Ammospiza caudacuta (assembly GCF_027887145.1). Taxonomy (NCBI): domain Eukaryota; kingdom Metazoa; phylum Chordata; class Aves; order Passeriformes; family Passerellidae; genus Ammospiza; species Ammospiza caudacuta. The sequence continues at coordinate 11,760,543 of NC_080607.1, forward strand.
CGGGTCATAAAAGTCTCCCAGTTTTATCGCCAGTAACAGACACGGAGAGAAATTAAGTTGTCTTATCAAATTTAGATAATATATATCCCTCTGGAGTGGAAGGTTTCTGATGGATCTTTTACAGTATTAGAACGTTTAGAGGGGTGAGCAGAAATGCACAGTGGGGGTGGGAGAGCAGTGGGGTGCAAAACACCCAGGGGCACCCAGGAGTCCTGTAGCCGCTGGGCAGAGACCGGCCCTGGGAAGCCCTGGGGAAGCAAAAAGGAGGTGAAAACTATTTGCAGGCAGGAGCCATGCTGAGAGAGGGGCTCTGCTCCTGCCTGGCTCACCTCGAGCTCTCTCATGCAGCTATTAATGAAAGCAATAACCTCCAGCATCCTGATACGCGCACCCTCCTTCCCGCTGCTGCGCCCGGCACTGCGGGCAGCACGAGCCACAGGGTGGCTGCTGAGCTCCTGGGATTGCTGAAAGCAGGAGCCCAGCCCTGAAGGGAGCCTGGGAATGGGGTGTCCCTGTCACATATCCTCTGTGGCCAGTGCAGGAATGAGGATCCCTGGTTCTGGGAGGGTCCTGCTCTGGCAGTGTGCACACTGTTGGTCCTGTCTGAGCTCTCCTTGCAGGGCAGGGAAAGGTGTTGCTCCATTCAGCAGTAATTTTAAGCTCCTTGGAGAAAGCTCCCTGCTGATCCCATAGCCCAGGGCTTGGCCTGCCCCTGGCTCAGGTGTCAGGGCTCCTGCAGCCAGGGGCTGGGACAGGGGTGGTGGCCACCTGGTCTGACCTGTGCTCCTGGCCAACCTCTCCCTCCTGTGGGAGCAGCTGCCCAGGGGGATGGCGCTGGTGGCGTGGGAGGGCTGGGATCCCTGGCACACCTGCTCTGTGTTCAATATTTAGTTTCTGCAGAGCAGAGAGCAGTAGCCATGGCAATGCAGCGGGCAGGTCCAGCATCGCCGGTGTGCCATTTATTATGGGCTGAGCAGTCTCGGGCACTGGGGATGCAGACACATTGCCTCCCCTGAGAGCCCTGTGCTAATAAAAAAAATGAATCCTCACTTACTGATCTCTGTATTTTTAAAGATTGGTTACTCTATCTTTTCCTTTTTCATCCATTTTTTAAAAAATCTATCTTGCCGTTCAGGGCAGAATTATCTGTTTAGCACCGTTGTTACTTTAATCACAATTAGCTTTCCCACTCCATTAATAAGACTCCCAATAGTGCTACATCACGGGAATGTGCCTTCACAGCCATCCTGGCACTGTGCCGAGGCTGATGCCCAGGGTTTGCTCTGCCTGCAGCTCTGGCAGCCAGGGCTCTCAGTGCCGTGCTGTGCATCATCTCCATCGCCCCCGTGCTTCGAGGGGGGCTCAGCCCCATGGCCAAGCAGGCTCTGGGGCAGGCAGGTGCTGGCAGCTCTTCCCTGGAAGGCTGAGCTGGAGCTGTTCCCGCTCCTGGCAGCAGGAGCAGAGAGGCTGGGAATTAGGCTTTAACCTCAAGAGTGGGTCAAGAGACTACCTCGCCTCCCCACATCTTTTCTTCAGAGCATTTGGTGAACAATGCATGCAGAAGGCTTTTTATTTTTGTGTAGAAACGTGTGTCTAATGAATTAGCCATGGATTGGAGCCTAACATGGGTAATTTACACTGAACATTCGCTTGCTCAGAATCATGCATCAATTTTGTACCACATTAAAACCCACGTCCCGCCCTGGGAGTGCACGGCTGGTGCTGCACCGGCAGAGTCCCTCCCAGCACATCTCTTGGTGCAGTGGGAGTGCCCTGGTGCCCCCTGCAGAGAGGGGGACTGGTGTGACACAGGCTGTGGTGACACTAGCCTGGCCACTTGGTGGGCAATGGGATTTGCCCGGGAGTCATTGGCATGACATGGGCAAACACGAGGACAGACACAGCTCCCCTGTCCTGCAGTCCCTGGGCACAGAGTGTCCCTGTCCCAAGGGAGTCAGCCAGAAACCCTGCTGTGTGCTCAGTCTCCCCCAAAAGCACAAACAGCTTTTCTGCTGAAGTTGTGTCCCCTTGGCTTATGGTGTGGCATGAGCCTAAATTGCCTGCCCAAGAGAGGATGCTGCCACCCAAAACCAGCATGGCCACAACCCCAGCACCTGTAACACCAGCAGGGTGTGGGTGGGGTGTGCGTGGCCATGCCCAGGGCAGAGCAGGCAGCTCACCTTGCTCAGGAGTGCTGTGCCCCCCTCCTCCCCACCACTGCAGGGACTCCCCCCCCGGGGGAGGCACTACACGAGGGAATTGCTGGCACAGGCATAATTGCTGAGATAACTGCTGATTGTGGAGTTTGCAAACAAAAAATAGAGTGGCCGGGGTCAGTCATAATTGGTAAATATTTGTCTATCTAATCAAAAGGCCTTTTAATTAACAATTTTCTTCTCGCAACTGGTTTAATTTTTTTTAAGAACTTCTGCGGGAAGTCAATTAGACCCAACAGATGGTGAAGAACATCCCAGCATCAGCACACCCTGCCATCTGCCACCTCTGGAAATGGCAGCCCCACCAAAGCCTCATGTCCCATGGCAACCACCCCTGGGACAGGGCAGCTGTGACACTTTGCCCCCCATGGAGCACAGACAGGTGGGATTCTCTCAGTGAGAGTCATGCACAGCCAGTGCTGGTGCAGATTCTGGGCCAAGAGGAGGGGCTGGAGCACACACCAGGGGCCTCTGGGTCTGCAACTCTGCCCCAGGCACTTTGCCTCTTTTTTCCTGTCCCTGGGCAGCTTTTGAGCCCTGACCCAAGCAAGCAGAAGGCAGAAAGGGAGCTCTGCCATGCCACAGGCTGGCTCCTGGTAGCAGTAGCAGCTGGCACTGCTCAAGGTGGGCACAGATTGCCCTGTTGACAGGCTCTGCCCCATAGCTGGAGACCGCAGCACAGTGCCCCTGCCTGCTGCTGCCCGTGGGGCTGCCTGGGCCCTGGTCCCCAGGTGGACTGTCCCTGCCAGGAAGGGACAGACCTGCCCAGCTGAAAAATACCTGCAGGGACACAGGGCACTGCCATAGGGGACAAAGAACACTGCCACATGGGGACACAGGGCACTGCTGTGCAGGGACAGAGGACACTGCCATAGGGGATGCAGGACACTGCCACATGGGGACACAGGGCTCTGCTGTGCAGGGACACAGGGCACTGCCATAGGGGGCACAGGACACTGCCACATGGGGACACAGGACCCTGCTGTGCAGAGACACAGGGCACTGCCATAGGGGACACAGGGCACTGCCATAGGGGACACAGGACACGCTCCCTGTCGCATCCTCCCCACTGTCCTGCCCTCCACCCCGGCAGGAAGGGCTCCTCTCTGCAGGTGAGCTGGCAGCGCTCGCACCTGCGGCTCTCCACAATCAGGAGATTGCTGTGCACAAGAGGCAGCTGACGCATCTCTTCCTCAATCAGCTGCTCTTGACGCCCAGCTCCGTGCCACTCTCGGTGCCACTCGCTGCTGATTGCCCTTTGTCTCCCGCAGACAGCGGGGCCAGGCTGCTCCCGTGGCACTCCCCTGGTGTGGTTTTGCCCTCTGCTCCCCGTGAGCCCACAGTTCCCAGCAGAGGAAGGTGCTGGGGCTCTCCCAGCTCCGGGGAATTGAGGGGAGCCCTGGGGATGGGCTCTCTGCAGGGTGATGGCTTTGGCCCCATGGGGATGCAGGACCAGGAGGTGTCCAGAGAGCCTGCAGCCAGCTGGGTGTCCAGGTCAGTCTGGGATCAACCATGGGGCCAGTGATGGTCCTCCAGGGCAGGGCAGGATGGGAAAAGAGCTGTTCTGGGAGCCGGGCAGAGCACCCAGGCACAGGGCAGGAGAGGGTACAGCCACCCCAGCATCACTGCCCGGCCGCACCACTGGAACGTCTCCAAAGCACCAGGGAGCAGAGCACCTAAATCTTTCCTGCCAGGCCCTCCGGAGATGTCCCCCTTTATTCACAACTGCTTTTTAATTGCCTTTTGTCAATTACAGCGAGATGGATCGGGTTCCTCGGGGAGGCAGCAATTAGCGCGGGGATGAATGCCGAGGCAACCAAGCTCCCAGTGCACGCAGCAGCGGTGATTTGTAAACCTGTCACCCAGACACAGAGCTCGGCTGCCAGGCACAGCGGGAGGAGGCACTGCCATCGCACCCGGCCCCGAGAGACAGGAGAGGGACACCCGCCCCAGCCGTGTCCCCTCGGTCCGGGGAGGGATGTCCGGCCGGGGTCCAGCGGGGTGTGCCCTGCCGATGGATTTTGGGGTGCATGCAGAGCAGGGTGAGGATGGGAACGTGGTGCCAGAGCCATGGGAGATGCTCTGGACAGGCTGGGAGCCCCTCTGGATGGGGCACCACCCCTGCCAGAAAGAATTAACACCTACAGATTCCAGCTGGCTGTGGCCAGCCTGCTAATTAGGCGTGGTGACAATGGCAATTAGTCATCCAGGTTCCACGCTGCGGTGCTTGGGACGTGCAGGGAGCTCTGACCAGGTCACTGCTTTCCATGCTGCGGCTCCAGGTGTCCTCTCCATGGCTCAGCCTGCAATGGATACACTGCCTGCTGCTGCACAGCCACCTCAGCTATCTGTCCTTGAGCTCAGGATGCTCTCATTCATCCTAAATCCATCCCTCCAGGCAACCTGGTTGGTGATGGGACAGGGCAGGGCTTGGCTGAATCCAGAGGCTCAGACTGCCAGGGGCTTGTTCTCCCTCAGCCCCCATCCCTTCTTGGCACTCACTGATGTCTCTCACCACCCTGGTCCCAGCTCTGCAGGGCTTTGGGGCCAAGGATGTTTGGCCACCAGCCCCTTGTGGGGCTGCAGCAGCCGCTGCCTGCTCTGCCCAAATTCAGTCGACCCTCCCTCCCTGCTTCATGGCCTTTGTCTAATTCCCTACGCCCCTTTCCTATTTTTCTTCTTGACAGAAGCAGCAGGCTCATGCATGCAGAGGCTCCACAGCCCTTTCTTGTAGCTGTAGATTAAATTTCCCATCTCAGTGTCTGCTGGCTTCTGGCTGAGTCACTGGGCACAGGTGTCCCCCTGTCCCCAGGAGCAGCAGGCAGTCCTGGTGGGGCCAGAGCCTGGGGAGAGGGTGCAGGGACACAAGGTGGTCTAAACTAAGCACAGCCTCCTGGGCCATGGCTGGGGGCAGAGAAAAGGGGCAAATCTTGTGTGGGCCCAGCAGCCAAACTCTGCCAAGCATTCCTCAGCTCCTGCTTCCCTCACTCCAGTCTGTCCTTGACCCTGGGGAGGGTGCAGCACGTGGAGGGAGCCCGGCTGCTCTAATTAAACCATGTTTGCAAACTCCCATGGCAAGCATTACTAATTATAATTAAGGAGAGTAGATCTGCTCTTCCTGCCTCTTGGACACGTGAAGCACCCTGCATGCCCACCAGGCTTGGGGGCACTGAGGGCTGGCACATGGCACTGCTCAGCCTCCCCTGGGCTGGGCACATGCCCAGAACAGCTCCCATGGGGCAATGACACCACTGGAGCCCTTGGGCCAGAGTGCCAGGCCAGGGGCAGAGTGGCACAGTGCAGCTGGCAGCACCCCCTGCACCCAGGCATGGCGTGACTGCACCCTCTCCCTCTGCATGCACGCTTCATGCTTGAACCACTGGCCTAACGATTGCAGGTTTTTCCCCATTTTCCTGTATTATTATTTGTCGTTGTTCCTGTTGCAGTTCAGTGACCATGAATTATTGAACGTCTGCTTGCTCAGTAACTCTTTACTTCCACCTCGGCACACTGCCGCCTGCGTGGGACGGCCTCCAGCTCCTGCCCCCGGCCCCTCCTGCTGCCCTGGGACCCCTCACCACGCTCAGCACATGGCACAGCCCCACACGCTGCCAGGGCTGCGGGCAAGGGGCCACACAGGCTCTGGGGCCAGCAAAGGGCCTTGCTCTGGCTCCAACACAGCACTGCAAGGGCCAGGATCCCTGGCTGGGACATGGGAAACACTGGGATGTACTGGGATGTACTGGGAGGGTTTGCTGCTCTTGGGGCAGCACTACAGGTGTGAGGGGATTTGCTCAGCACCCATCCCTGCTGTCAAGAACTCTGAGCCCATCACATGTTGGTGATCATTGTGCTGCCCTGGTGGTGATGGCAGGACAGGGGTTGGAGCCATGGCTGAGCCATGGTGTTTGCAGCGGTCAGAAGGCTTCTGGTCCAGGCCACCAAGGCACAGGGAGGGCTCAGGCAGAGCCTGCTGATGCTCCAGAGCTGCTCTGGGCAATGGTACAAGCATTGAAATAATCAAGGGAGGCTCATGTCAGAGCCCAGCCCAATCCTGGGATGGGGGGACTGGACTTTCCCAGGATGACAGAACATGTCCCTCCCCTGTGTCATACTCAGGATGCATTTGCCAGGGGCAGAGGGGAATCCTGAGGTCTAACAGGCCTTGGAAGTGGCCCTGTGGTGGGTGTGAGGACACAGGTATAGTCTGTGCAAGTGCTGGGGCAGCCAGGGTGGCAGTGGTAGGAGCTGCTGCCCTTGCAGAGCCATCACTTTCCCTGAGCTGCTTTTGTACTTGGGGCAGAGTTGAGAAATCTCTGCTGGTATTGTGGGATTTCACAGACATGAAGGATAAAGTCTCTGAACTCCCACAGCTGCATTTTCTGAGCACTGCAACACTCTGATACCTCTGAACTGCTATTAAGCACCTGGTGCTGGTTTGTCTTTGCAACTGTGTCCCCTAAATAAATCCTTTCCCCACGCTGAGCCATGCTAATGGCCTATTGTTAAATGGCCAGCCAATTGACTGTAAGCTGAAGTCATTATTTTTTCCACTCATCACTGGGAAAAAATCTCCCTCCAGCATCCATCTTGTAGGATAAGGCTGAAACTTGGAAGCTGCAAATCCCTGTGCAGGGCACAAGCCCCTTGCCCTGAAGCATCAGATGGTGGCCACTCAGGCCCCTGCAGGGCTCCTCACAGGAAGCAGTGAGGGTTTGCCATTTTGAGCTGGATGAGGCACCTCTCTGGTGGGCCAGGATGGCACCAGGGCAGGGCAGCAGCGTGGCAGCAGCTTCTCCATCAGGGTGGGCTGGCAGCACCCACAGGGACCCTCGGCTCTCTCAGACTATTCTGGACCCACCAGCACCTCTGGCCTCCTGTTGTGAGCCTGGGCAATCCCTGCCTGGTTCTGGGCTGCTGGGGAGCTGGCCCTTGGCACCTGTGTGTGCCTGGCACTGCCTCCCACCCATCCCACCCCGGCTGCTCCCTGGCACCCGCGCCTGTCTCCGCCTGCTGCCATCTTGCACGTAAGTGCCTCCCTGGGAGACTCGCTCCATTTTTTTTCCTTTAACCTTGAAATGCAATTTCCTCCCCAAAATATCCTTTTTCCTGTAAACAACATCTCTTTAGTGAGATTACAGCAGAAATCCCTGAGCTCCCAGGTCCCGGGCGCTTTATCACCTGGTGAGCCCCATCCGTCACGGCCACGCGTGGGTTCTCAGCACCCCGCCCTTGCCACTGGGCGATGGTCTTTTCATCATTTTTACAGATTTATTTTACAATAATTTAATTTCATCCTCAGCCCTGGGAAGACGAATTGGCCCCTGATGTGACTGGGAATTCAGAGCCAGTCTCATAAATTTGCCGCCTCTACACAAAGCTCTATTTGGAGTTCCTGATGCAGCCGTGAGCGAGAGTCCTTAAACAACGGGGGACAAAGGGGCTGCAAATCGCCTGTGTGCCAGGGGATGTGGGGCCAGGGATACTCCCTGAGCCTCAGCCACCCTTGCTGGCTCTGGGTGGCCACAGGGCATAGGGCACAGGGCTGGGAAAAGGGCAGACAGGGCTTCGCAGGCTGCCCCAGCATGGCCCATGGGGCACCAGGTGCTGCCAGTGCTGCACTGCCAGGATGCCATCTGCCCACATGTGTCACAGACATCTTTTATGAAAAATCCTTTCTTTAGGATTTTTTCTCCTGAGAAGCTGAGAGGCTTCAAGAACAAAATGTAAACAATGGTATCTGCTGCTGTGGAATGCAACAGGTGCATCTGTGATTAGTCTCATAGAGTTGTTTCTAATTAATGGCCAATCACAGTCAGCTGGCTCGGACTCTGTCCGAGCCCCAAGCCTTTGTTATCATTCTTTCTTTTTCTATTCTTAGCTAGCTTTCTGATGAAATCCTTTCTTCTATTCTTTTAGTATAGTTTTAATATAATAGATATCATAAAATAATAAATCAAGTCTTCTGAAACATCAAGTCATATCCTCGTCTCTTCCCTCATCTTCAGACCTCTGTGAACACGGTCACACACATGGGCACTGCTGCACAGGTGCCCTGAGTGGAGAGTGCCCAGGACCCATCTCTGCCAGCCTGTGCTTCACTGCCTGACACACTGGAGCCAGAGCTGTGCTGGGCACTGGCATCAGGGTGGTGCCACCAGCTCTGCCACCAAGCTCTGCACATTCCTGCACATCTGTGCTTGACACATCTGGGACTTTCTGTGCTTTTGCTGCGAGAGGCTTGCCAATGTAATTAAACTCGAGTGACTCCCCTGCCCCCAGGCACAGCCCCTCATTTCCCTTTGATTTATTATGTCTTCTTAATTTATTTAAATGAGCCTCGGTGTTTGCACAGGCTCGGAGGGGGCTGGCTGGAGCTCTAATTGCTGGAGCGAAGGGAAGGCGGCTGGAGGGCTCCAGGGGATCCCTGCAGGGCTGTGTGCTGTGGGGCAGGGGGCTGTGGCCAGACCTCCAGCAGAGCCCCAGGCACGGGAAGTGCTGCAGAGCAAAGCTTCCTGCACATTGGGGGTGGTTTGGCCCCTGGTGCTGGGCTGTGCCTGTGCCTGGGGATCTGCCTCAGTGGGGCTCTGTAGGAAAGGCTGAGCATCTTTTGGAGCTGGCATGGGGGCATCTCCCTGGGCATTGCAGGGCAGTGCCTGCCCTGGCTCTGAGCTGGCAAAGGCAGGGGATTGAGAAGCCCAGCAGGGAACCTCTGCCCAGCCCCACACCTGAAGTGTACAGCGGCTGAGATGCTGCCAGATCTCAGCTCCTGGCCAGGTGGGAGAAGTGCATGGGACTGCAGGGAGCCCATGGCACAGCCCCAAGAGGTCAGCCTGTGCTTGAGACCAACAGAGGTTTCTCTCACTCCCTCCATCCATTCCTCCTGCCCCTTCATGGCCTTAACCCCCCAGCTGAGACAGCCTGAGCCTCCTGCCTGCCCTGCCCTGTGCTGCCCCATGCCTGTGTGGCCTCATGCCTGGCTGGGCCCCACGCCGCCAGCCCTGCTTGTGTTTGCACAGCTGATTGTTCCCCTGCTCAGCAAACTGCCTTGCACTTGTCGCTGTTGAATTTCATCCTATTTTTTCCAGTCCATTTCTCCAATTTGTCAAGATCATTTTGAATTCTAATCCCGTCCTCCAAGATACTTGTAGTCCCTCCCAGCTTCGTGTCATCTGCAAATTTAATAAGCACTTTCTCTATTCCATCATCCAGGTCCTTAATGAAAACATTGAGCAAACCAGAACCAGGGCAAGCCCTTTGCTATCTGAGCAGCCCAACACATGCTGTGCTCACCATGTTCTGCCCAAATGGGATGGGAAAGGTACCAGAGCTTTGCCATGCTGGCTCTGCCCCACTGCAACCCCAGCTCACTGAGGACCTCCCTGCTTTGCTGCCCTGGAGCAGGGCTGGCACCATGGTGTGCTGCCAGTATCAGGGGCACTGGGATGAGCTGGAGGGGACAGGGTTCATCTCCAGGATGGCTCCAGCTTGAGCTGCCACTGACTGGCACAATGCAAAGGCCTGGGAGCAGCTCCCAAATGGTCAGTGTGGGCACAGGGGCAGCACAGCAGCCCCTGATGGGACCATCCTCCCCCCTCACAGCTGCCCACCTCCTCCTCCACCAGCTGAGGCTCTGCCCAGCCACATTATCTCCCCATTCTGAGGCTGCTCCTTTTGGGCTGGGACTGCTCCTGGGATCTGGAACCAGCCCCAGCCTGGAGCCATCTCGTGTGCCACCTCTGGCTACAGCCATCTCTTTTCTTTAATTGATTGTAGAAAGCAATTTACAAAATACAAACTTCTGCTGGTGCCAAGCCCTGCGTGTCCAGGCAAAGCCTAATTTCACAGTAAAATTTCAAGTGCAATGAATGGCTTTTCCCAGCACCAGTCCATGTCCAAGCCAAGAGCTTTGCAGTCTGCATAAGCTGTGCAGAGCAGCCCAGAAATGGCTTTGCACTGCCCTGTGGAGCGTGCAGCTCCCTGGGCTGGCTGTCACAATAGCCAGGGCAGCTCTGCCAGCTCTCCCTTTTGGGCTGGTACTGCCTGCCTTGGCACGGCTCTGTGGGACCACCATGGCTGCAGCCCAGTCTGCAAAGAGCCACGAGCCCCAGCTCCCTGTGCAGCCAGCTGGATGATCCAGGGCTGCTGCCATCAGGAAGGTGTCCCAGCAGGGCTGGCCAGAGCTGCAATGAGGGGGGCTCAGCTGAGAGATGGTGCTCCCAGGCTCTGGCTCTTTTCATGTCAAAGTCATTATTTCATGGTTAGGGTCTAGGAGGTTTGTACACACAGATGCATTAATTCTGCATTTAGTGATACAGGAATAATTGGTGTCACATCAATTAGAGCGGTTCTTGGATACTGCAGTGATAAGTGCTGTGCAAAGGCCTCTGGGCTGCAGGATGTGAGGAATTCCAGCAGTGAGCAAGCCTGGTGGGGCTGGCAGCAGCAGGCAGAGCGGGGCTGGCAGGGACAGTGGGTGCTGAGGGCGTGGTGGAGCGTCCAGCACTTTTGGCCTTTGCAGGAGAACAATAAGGCTCTCACAGTGGTCAGTGTCTGGGGCTGCTGTGCTGGGGGCTCCTGCACAGCCTGGGGGTGCAAGCCTGTGCTTCGGGAGGGGCTGGAAACTTGGCAAACCTCTGAGCCCAATGTCCCAGCCCCACCAAAGTGATCCTCATGTCAAGGATCTTGTGTCAACACTTGCTTGGCACCTGGTTCAGCATCATCACCTGCGTCCCCCATCCCTGTGGCATGGCTGTGCACACATGCTGGGTTTGCCAGCTTGCTGCTGACAGGACGAGAGGCTCAGGTGGGTCTGGGGCAGCGTGGAGACCCCCTGTGCTCACACTCCCACACTACAGATCGCTGCTGTCAGCCCCATCCCTGCTGTGAACCGTAGGCGGAGTAATTTGCAGATGACAAATATCCCTGACAGTAAATATTTTTCCCACCCTCATCCTTCTACAAGCAGATAAGGTGGCAGCACTGTAGCAATACGGTTGCTGGAGGGAGACAAACTCTTTGGCAGACTTAAAAGTCTATTGTGTCCCCGCAATTATTTATAGAATAAAGAGAAGAAAGCCAATGAGCAGAGAATGGAGCTGCACAACTGCATTTGTTATGATGATGATGATGTTATCTCTCCCTCACACCCACACACACACATCTCCAGTGCATGGAAACTCGCTGCTGGCAACAATCAAATCTCCAACCAGGACAAGGCAGGACAGACTGGAGGCTTTATCCTCTCATCACTGACAGTGCCCAGCCTGTGTTCCCCACCAGCTGAGCCCACCACACAATTCCTGTGGCTCCTCTGGAATAGCACCCCCTGAGGGGTCCCTCTGACTGCAGGATCTGGAGACCAGGTGGTTCTTGTCCCTGTAAACCAGCCCCTTGTGGGTGCCTTGCAGTGAGGGGGATCTGGGGATGCCTGCAGGGAGGATGGGACTGGCTGGGTCCTCACCCACTCATGCAGCAGGACCCCAGAATGAGGGGGCTCCCCACTGATGGCAGGGTGCAGGGGGGCTCTGTCAGCTTGCCCAGCTCTGCATGGCCAGCACCTCCTCTGCCATCCCACACCACTACTGAGAACAGAAATGTGGGGGTTTGGAGGGATCTGCGATTAAAAGATGTGACAGGCAAGAGTGATGGAGGTCACCGCCAATGAGTGCATTCTGCAACCAGTGGAGCAGAGACACCCTGAGTGAGAAAAACTGACTGCAGCGTGGGAAGAGGCTGCTCTCTCCCTTTTCAGTGAGCACTGCAGGAGCCAGTGCAGGAGACCAGGAGCCTGGCAGGGCTGGACCCACAGAGGGGAAGAACAAGGAAGCTGAGGGGTCAAGACCTGGAGTGCCACTGAGCCAGGGGTCCCTGTGTGACATGTGTGACACTGGGGCCCTTGGCCAGCCCATGTCTCCAAGGGTGCTGCGTGGCATGGTCTGGCTCCTGCTGGGGCAGAAGCCCTGCACCTCCCCAGAGCATTCACAGCCACTGCTCCTCCCCAGGGCTGGGGTGCAGGAGGGCTGTGGGCTCCTGCCAAGTGCTCAGCCCTGTCTCAGTGGGACCCCCACCCCGAGAGAGCCCCAGGACGAGCTCTCCAGCTGCTGAGATATTGCCCAAGACAGGGGCTGGGAACCCTTAACTGGACTGGAGAGTGGGATGATTTTTCATTGCTTCCTCATAATAAGAGGACAGGAGTAAGTGACTAGTACAGTCCGTTCACTCAGTAAAGATTTATACAATCACTTCATCCGGTAATTGGTATTCTGGGGAGAGAGAGCGAGCTGCAGCTCCAGCATCCGCCTCTATTTGTTTTATCTCTGTCTTTCTCTTTTTCTCTCTCCTTTTCAGAATGAGTAATTCTGTCCCTCACAATCCCATTTAAACAGAGCATTTGCAGAGTGAATAATTAGTTACATTCAATTAGGCCTCACGCGCTCTCCCTGCTCACTTTGGGGTACAGACGTGCTAATGAGATGGTACATGTGTGACACGCAGGAGTGGGCACTGAGCATGCTGCATGCCAGCAGGGAAGGGGCAGCCTTGGGGGAGCTGGGGAGGTGGCCCCAGACTGTTCAGCCTGCCACCTGGGCAGACAGTCCTTTGGAAACCATCTGGGGCCACAGGCTTTGTGTTTGGGGCCAAAGACTTTGCATCTGTAACCCACAAAACACCTTCTCCTCCAGCAGGAGCGGGATCACATCTGTCCCCAGAACTGGGTGTTCTCTGGGCTGGTGCCAAGGGAATGCTGCCCAGCCTGAGACCATCCCAACAGCACTGCTGGGATTGCCAAGCCCTGAGAGGAGGGAAAGCTGCTGCCATGTTTTTATCTCCCTTATTAAACCTAACATTAGGTTTTAAGAGGAGCCTTAAATAATGTGCCACTGCCTGTACTGGCAAAGTTGCTCCATGCTCCAGCTGCTCCTGCTCAGGGATTTATGGCCTTTCTCGTGCTGTGCTGCCTGTGTTCAGACCGTGGTGGGTCACAGGCTGAGGCTGCTCCCAGCACCCAAAGCCTGCAGTGGGCTCAGTGCTGCTGCAGCCCCACACCAGTGGGTTTGGAGCCCGGGGTGACTCCCCTGCTACACCAGAGCACCCCACAGTGCTGCCCTGCAGTGCTATGGACCCCATTTGTGCATTTTACCGCCAGAGCAGTGAGGAGAGGGGCACAGCCCTGCTCACATCCCCTGTTCTCCTCTGCCCGTGGGACACGGGCTGGGCATGGCTGTGCTGGGACAGCTCCTGCTGTGGGGTCAGGGAGGGCAACCACAGGGGAGTGGGGCCAGCCAGGTGTGCTGTGGAGGGTCTGGGGGGCACGGTGGGGCTCAGCACAGCTGGCGACAGCCCTTCCCTCCCTCCTCTGCCTTGGGAGCACCCGCCCATTCCAAAGCATCCTTCCCGGAGCATCAGAGCCGGGAGCGCCGGTCCCGGGGCCGCGGGGGGCGACAGGGGCTCGGGGCTGCTCACGCACAGGGGCAGAAAATCACCTTTAATCACACGGTGTCGCCAGCACTGGGTGGAGGTGACGGAGCCGCTCCCGCACGGAGGGGAGGGTGTGCGGGGGAGCCGCGGGTGGGGCCCCGAGGCCAGAGCCCCCCGAGGCCAGAGCCCCCCGTGCCCAGAGCCCCCCGAGGCCAGAGCCCCCCGAGGCCAGAGCCCTCCGTGTCCAGAGCCCCCCGAGGCCAGAGCCCTCCGTGTCCAGAGACCCCCGAGGCCAGAGACCCCCGAGGCCAGAGACCCCCGTGCCCAGAGCCCCCCGAGGCCAGAGCCCCCCGAGGCCAGAGCCCTCCGTGTCCAGAGCCCCCCGAGGCCAGAGCCCCCCGAGGCCAGAGCCCTCCGTGTCCAGAGACCCCCGAGGCCAGAGACCCCCGAGACCAGAGCTCCCGATGCCAGAGACCCCCGAGGCCAGAGCCATCCGTGCCCAGAGACCCCCGAGGCCAGAGCCCCCCGTGCCCGCCCGGGCTGTACGCGGGACGGGCGGTGCCGGTGCCGCCCGCGCCGGTCCCGCAGCACCATCTCCCGGCCGCCGCACGCCGCTGTCTGCGCTCCGGCCGCGCCGCCGCCGCGATCCCCAGCCCGGGGCAGAGCCGTGGGCCCGCCGGTCCGGCCTTTCTTGGCCCCACGGAGCCCGGCAGCGCTGGGCACGCAGGGGCCGCGGTGCCCTGTCCGGTTGGCAGCACCCACCGGGCACTGGTCCAGCCGGGCAGCGCTTCCACAGCACCCCAGACAGGGGACTGAGCTCTGCCGTGGTGATCTCACAGCCCCCTTTCCCAGCCCTGGCTTCTCCAGCACTCAGGGGCTCCGTGCCGGGGTCTTCCTGGCAGTATGGTCACTGTGCTGTGGCCAGGGCTGCACTGGGCTCTGCAAGGGCTCAGCAGGTGAGCAGACACGCTGGGCTTCATTGCATCACCTGGGCAGCAAGCAGGATGGGGCTCTGTTCCATGTCCCCACTGGGGCAGCCAAGCCTTGCTCCACCAGGGCAGCCCTGTGCAGGTGACCAGAGCAGGAGTTGTAGTGGTATTCCCGTGGGGTGGTCGTGCCATGGTCCATTGCAGCATCCCATCATTTGCAGCCAGGCCAGATGCCAGATTTCCTCCCCAGCTGGACGGGGGACAGAGGAGATGGTGCTGTCCAGTCTGTGCTCCTGTCGGGGGCAGTGCCCTGCGCCTTCACAGCATCTCCTGCTCCGAGATGCGGCTCTCCTTGCCATCCTCCTGGGCCACAGGCTGGCCCCTGAGTAGGGTCTCCTGCACAGGCAAGACATTCTCATCCTGCTCCGTGGGCTGCTGGCTATGTGGGCTCTCTCCAGGCTCCCCAGCCTCTATCTGCACAGGGGCAGGGGTCAGGGGCAGGCAGCTACATTCCCCCACTCTGCACCCACGTCCTTCCTGCTACACTCCCATGCAGCCCAGACTATGGGTCCCTCCCAAATGCTCAGCACTCGCCAGCAGCACCCTCAAGTTGCCCCAGCCCTTGTCCTCCCCCAGCCAGGCAGCCTAGTTCAGCCCCCACCCCTCCTGCATCGCAAAGCCACAGCCCCTGCTCTGCTGCTGGCACATCCCCAGCTGTGCCCAGGAGGGATCCCAACCCACTGCTGCAGGGGGCTCTAGGCAGACTCACCTCCTTTGGCCCTCGTCGCCTGGAATCTGGATGGAAAGAGGGACAGAAAAGGCAATGTTCAGGGGGAAGTGCTGCCCTGCAGAGAGCTACCCAGGGTCAGAGCCAGGGCTGGAGCTGCTGCACCACAGGTCCTGCAGCTCCTGTTGTGCCTGCTGCCACTGCCAGGCTGGGCAGGCTGGGGGTCACAGCAGGAGCCAGAATGGATCCATGGGGCACCAGTGCTGTTCCCCAAGAGCTGGGGGAGCACTGGTGCCCCAAGAGCCCAGCTCAGGCTGCAGCAGTGCCAACACACCTGCTCCCAAAGACAGAGCAGGACTCAGCAAACCCTGTCCTGGTGATGTCCCCAGAGGAGCTTCCCCACTCTCAGCAGAGCTGCCAGTGCCCTCCCTGGCTCAACCCCTCAGCCCTTTATGGCCCCTTGGGCCAAGGTTGTCCCCCCTGGGCCAAGGCAGCAGTTCACAGGCTTTAGCCCCTCACCTGTGTGCACCAAGCAGTAGATGCAGACACCCACGAGGCACGTGACAACTGCAGCTGTGATGGGGATCAGCACTGACAGGGAGGAGCGCCTGCTGGACTCTGCAGGAGAACACAGGGTCAGTGAGACACCCACGGGACACCCAGTGTGACACAGAGTCACACCCAGGCCCAAAAGGGATCCCTCAGGGAGACAGAGGCAGGAAGGCATCACACTGGCCACGCACTCAGACCTTCCTCCCCCAAAACCACCACGCATGAGGCCAGCTCTGCTGAGTGCTGCAGGAGCCCTGGGTGCTCTCTGCCTGGCACTGGGTGGGCCCTGGGCACCAGGCACTCACCACAGATCACATCCGAGGAGTTCGTCCCTTTCACCTTCATCACCAGCCCCTTCTCCTCACAGCTGCAGGGGAGAACAGGACCATGTCACCACACAGTAACCCGAGCTCAGGGAATAGTTGGGGCTGGGCAGGCACCTGAGCTGCCCCAAAACACATCCTGCTCTGAGCCTGCCAAGCTCCAGCAGGGCAAGCAGAGGGACCCCCACCAACACAGCGTGAGTGGGACAGCAGCTACACAGCAGGGTACCACCCCTGGGGCTTGGCCTGGAGTTCCTGAAACTGCTGAGGATGGCAACAAGTTTAGGGACAAGGCACAGGATGGAGCAGACATGCCCAGATAGGGAAGCCCCCAGGGCTTCAGCACTGTAGTCATGACAGAAAAGCTAAGATAGGCTACAAGTGGCTCTGTGGGGAAGTAATTTCTGGGCACAGATAAAAGCAAAGTGAAATCCAATGGCTGGCAGCTGAAGCAAGACTAATTCAGCTTGGAAATAAGGCTCATGTTTCTACCAGGAACTGCAATTAACCCTCAAGCAGCTTTCTAAAGACAGGGATGACCTGCCAGTTCATGGCATGCTCAAAGCCAAACTCCCCATGGAGAGGACTTGTGCTTTGTCTGATGACTGCAGCCACAGAGAGCACTGGGAGGCAGAACCTGAACAGAGCATGGGGCATCCCCATAGATCTTGACCCCTTACTTCCAGCATGGATGACAGCATGGACACCCCTGAAGGGACAAGCAGTCTGTGAGGGACAGACAGAAGTGTTTGAATGTCTGCCTCGACCTCAGCCAATGCTGCCCTGTATCACACTGTGCTCCCAGCCCTGTTCCTCTCTCCTGGCCCTACACCAGCCAGATGCTGTGTCCCTCAGAGACCAGCCTGGCTGCCCAGTCCCCAAGGCTACCAAGGACACTGGCAGCAGAGGATGTGCTCACTGGGGCTGGTGGAAGGACGTGGTGCGTACTCAGACAATACCTTGTCCAGGGGTGGCACGGCTCGGTTTTAGATGAGACGTTGGAGAAGGTGCCTTCTGCACAGGGTTCACAGGGGGATGACATCCGCTCCATGGCCTTGGCTGGAGAGGGGCAGAGATGGCAGCAAGGTCAGCAGGGGCTGGGAGGGTGAGGGCCTAAGGGGCTACAGAATCCAGATGTGCAGCATGCCCTGTGGCAATGGCACAGCTCTCCCAAAGCCCTGCCAGGGGGCACCACGCTGGGGAGCCCCCATTCCCTGATGTCAGCACTGACAGGGCATCAGTCCTGTTGAGTGGGAACAGCTTGTCAGACTTACCTGCCACAAAGCCAGAGCCAAGCTGGCAAGGCTGGTTCTCCACGCAGGTCTGGCAGCTGATGTCAGAGCAGTGCGTGCCAGCCCGGCACTGGCACACCGTGTTGTGTGTTACATTTCCTTTTATCTTCTCAATGAGGCCGGCATCTGGGCAGAGGGAACATGGACGAGGTGAGTGAGACACCAAGCAGGGCAGCCAGTTCCCCCAGAATGGAGTCAGTGGTGACAGGGAGCACTTACTGCTTTCACAGATGTCATGAGGAGCACAGTGCTTCTCCTTGGTCCAGCTTGGCTGATAGTGCCCGCTCTCACAGGGGGCACAAACAGAGTCTTGTGTTTCACTGCACTCAGACATCAGTTTTTCCCCTGCAACAGAGGCTGGTGAGGAAGGGGCAAGGGGGCTTTCCCTCTCTCCTGACAGCACCTCTGCCAGCAGGACAGGGGAAGACTGGTAGCTGTGGATGCCAGGACTGCTGCACTATTCTGCATGGAAGCCAGGGCTGAAGGAGTCAGCTCACCTGATGACCACAAACCCTGTAGGGGCCAGGAGGGGAGGGAGGGCTGTGGGACCACTGCAGGGACTGGGACATGACCTGACAGTGACAGCAGGAGCTGGCAAACACCATCACAATTTGCTAGTGCCAGCACTCTCCCCACAAAGCTGCCTTTGCCATGGGGTCCTGTAAGCTGCAAAAGCACAAACAGTGCCAAGAGAGCTGTAGCACATTTGGTGAAGTCCAAGGGGTCTCCAAGACCACCCACAAGGTCCCAGCTGCTCTATCACTGAGATGACACAGGGAGGTGAAGCTGTCAGCATTGCTGGCAGTGGGGTGGAGGGGCTCCATCACACCAAGCAAAGCTTGCCCTGCTGTGCCCAGGTCCTGGCACTGCCCAGCTCTGAGGTCCCCAGGAAAGGGTTTCCATACCTGGCCGACACCGGTTGCAGCACCTGCCCTTGTATACATACTGCTTATCAAAGCATGTCAAGGCATCAGCAGGCTCCCAGCACTGGAAGAAACAAGACAACAAGACCTGTGAATTCATATCCAATGCTCCCGGATCACCACGCTTCCACGGACACGTGGGCTGACCTGCACCCTGAGGTGAGAGCCTCCTCACACTGCTCTTCCCACACCTCCACTAACCACAGACCACAGCAGCCACCCACGCTGCCTGATGCCATCTGTGCTGCCTTTGAAGTGGGGTGGCAGTGATTCCGGCAGAGTTGCTCCACATTTCCCCACATTTCCTACCAGAGGGTGATTGCACATCACCCTGTGTCCCCGCCAGCAGTACTGCACTCCCTCACAGAGGGAGCAGCGATCCCCAAGCTTTCACGCCCAGAGCACTGCCGGCCCCTTCCCAAGGCTGACACGCCGTCCCCGAGGGACAGGAAAGCCCCAGACAAGCGCATCACCCATGCAAACTGCCAGAGCCTGCCCTTGCTCCCCCTGGCAGGGGACTACCTGCACAGGGAAGGGTAAAAGGAGGCAGGGCATGAGCTCTCGGGCAAGACGGGGTGCAAGAGGGCTCTTTAGCACCGTTCCTCTGACAGAGCCAGCCCCTCGCTGCCCATCCCCAGTAGCCCGGCAGCTCCCGGCGGATCTGCCTGGCCATGCTGGGGCGCGGGATGTGGGCTCCGGCAGAGAGCGAGGGACAGAGGGCCGGCCCCAGGGTGCCATGGACGAGCACGCAGCACGGCCGGGCGCAGCCCACCCCCGTGCGCACCCTGAGCACCCCCGGTGCGGGGACAAGAGGAGGCTGCGGGGCCCTCCCAGCCGCCCACAGGCAACCGAGAAATGAAAGCAGCGCTGGCAGCCGGTTCCAGCGCCCCACCTGACTGGGGGTCCCGGCAGGGGCTCGCCGCTGCCCGTCCCTGCCCGTGGGGACCCCCGGGCCAGCGCAGGGAGGGGCAGCGCTGCCGGGCCCGCGCCATCAGGGGAAAGCGAAAGCGCGTGGGTAGAAGAGCTGGAGAGGATACCAGACAGCTCCTCCGCCCTGGCTGTGTCCCGGGAGAGCGGACCGACGGACCGACACGGCAGCGCCGCCGGGTCCCGCTCACGCCGTCCGCGCCCAGCGCCGGGGCTCCCCGAGGGGACGGGCCGGAGCGCCCGGAGCCCCTTCCCGGAAAGCCCGGCGGGACACGGGGATGGAGGGATCCCCTCCGCCTGTGCCCGTGTCCCGCTCCTCGCCCCGGTCCCGGCCCCACTCACGCCCAGCAGCGCCGCGCAGAGCAGTCCCCAGAGCCCCAGCCGGTTCATGGCGCTGGCCCCGGCCGCCTCCGCCGCCCCGCTAAGAACGCCTCGGTCCGTTCCCGCCCAGGAAGGGGCGTTGGGCCGCCTTGGCCGGGGCTTCCCCGCCGGCCCCGGCCGGGGACAGCTCCCCGCCGGCCCCCACGAGCCGCCGGTGCCCGCCCGGGAAGCCCCGCCCGGAGCCACGGCCGCAGGCAGGGACAGGAGCAGGGGCAGGGGTCGGGCGGGGTCCGCAGGAAGGGCAAGGGAGCGCCTGTGCAGCCCCCCCGCAGCAGGAGCTACAGGTTTCACTTCTTTACAACAGCTGCTCAGAGAGGTTTTTTGGGGTTTTTTTCTTATTTCGCCTTTAAGAGCCCCCGAGCTGTCGCCCTGGAGGTCCCCCACGGCTGTGGTCAGGGAGAGCCCCTCTGGCTGCAGCCCTGGAGAGCCCCCAGAGCCGCCAAGAGGGGCGGAGTGTCCCCGAAACGCGTCAGTCCTGAAAGGGGAAGGGCCAACAGCGCTGTGCCGTGGCTGTACCTTCGTTTCAGTTCCCCAGAGCGGTTCCCAGTAACCCCCAAGGAATTTCCAGGTTCCCTGCCCGCTCCGGAGGCGTTCCCTGCGCTTCCCTTGGTATTGCGGTGGCTGGGCAGCGAACGGTGGCTCCCCAGCGCCCCTCAGTGTCCCGGTCACCTCGGTGCCCCGGTCACTTATGGCACTGCCGCCACAGTGCCCACACTGCCGTGATGCCGGAGAGGACGCAGCACAGCACCGCCTGCCCGGTCGCGGTCACGGCCCCAGCCGGAGCCTGGTGGCCACAATGGGCCATGGCCGGGTCACAGCTGCTCCCGGGGAGAAGGGCAGCGAGAATTGGGAACCGAGCGCTCTGGATTCCCCGGGCCAATGTCAGTTCCCAGAACTGACTCACTCGGGAGCACGAAGGCTCCCTGGGGAATCTCGAGGGCAAAGGGGGCGGCCGCGGAGAGAAGGGGATTTCTGGGCCCGACTCCCCTGAGCCTGGCCTGGGAAATCCCCGCGGCGGGGGCCTGCCTGAGCAGGGTCGCCTGTGGCCGCAGGCTGTGAGAGCCCCTCGCTCCCGGTCCTGGGGCGGGGGCCGGTGCTCGGGTGCTGCTCAGGCGGGAGCCCCTACGAGAGCCCCCTGTCCTGCTACACGCACAGCGGGGCAGAGTCCCGGGGCAGCTGCTGCTTGGGGCAACGCCGGGCTAGGGGCACAGCTCGGGAACGCCACCCCTTGAACGGGACAGGGACACTCCGGTCCCGGCCCTGGGTCCGGTCTGATCCCGACTCCGGTCCCAGTCTGATCCTGACTCCGGTACTGGTCTCGGTCTGATCCCGATCGCGGCCCCAGTCTCAGAATCTGTCCTGGTATGATCCCCACCCCGGTCCCGATCCTGACACCGGTCCTGCCCCTGTTCCAAAGCCCCATCTGGTGGTCCCTGTCCTGGACCCCGACCCCTACTCCTGTCTCAACAGCAGTCTGATCCCGATCCCAGTCCCTGTCCCAGTCTGACCCCGATTCTGGTCCCTGTCACAACCTGATCGTGATCCCAGTCCCTCTCCCTGTCCGTCTGACTCCAATCTCGATCCCTGTCCCAGTCTGACCCCGATCCCGCTCCCTGTCATAATCTGATCCCGATCCCGGTCCGTCCCAGCCTGATCCCGATCCCGATCCCGGTCCCTGTCCTAGTCTGATCTCGATCCCAATCCCGGTCCCCGTCCAATCCCAATCCCGATATCTGTCCCAGTCTGATCCCGATCCCCGTCCCAGTCCCAGTCCGCTTCCGATCCCGATTCCGCCGCCTCCCCCGCGCGAGGTCCGATAGCGCCACCCAGCGGCCGCCCCGCCTGGCCTCCTCGGCACTACAACTCCCGGCCTGCCTTGCGGCGCCGCACCGCGGGATACGCCGGGAGCCGGGGCAAGTGCCCTGTGCCTCGGCAGGCATGGCGGTACCCTGCCGCGCCGTAAAGTGCGCTACGTCGCCATAGCGACCGTGCTTCCCCCTCCTCCTCTTTGCGGCGGCGCCGTGCGGTAGTGGCGGGTGGCGCCTTTGTCCTGGCGGCGGCGGCCTGACGGGGCACCGGGTCCGGGCCGGGAGCGGCGGTGAGTCTGCGGGTCCGCGGCTGCGGTACGCGGAGCGCCTGAGCGACAGGCTTACGGCAGCGAGCCCCGCAGAGAGTCCGCTCCCTCCCGGCTCTCGGCTGAGGCCGGGCCGGGCGTGCCTCGCGGCCTGCAGGCGGGCCGCGCCTCCGCCTCGCGTCCGGGCAGCGCGGGATCGCCGGGATTCGATGGGGCTGCTCCGCACCCCCGGAGAACCGGTGCGCGGGTTGAGCGGTGCTGGCAGCGCCCAGGCCCGGACGGAGGGAGGGGAAGCACGGGAAGGAGCGGCGGCCGCCGGTGAAGCTCCCGGCCGGGGGTCCCTCCCCGCTGGCCCGGGAGCTGCGGCGGGCCCGCGCTGAGCGGGGCAGGGGCGGGGCGGCGGGAGGAGGGCGGGGGCGTTCCCCGGGTACCGTGAGGGCGGCGCCGCGTGTGCCCAGGTGCGGGGGGCCGGGACGGGCGGTGCCCCCGAGGGCCCTTTGGGGAGCGCGGGGCTGCTCCGAGGGGAGCTCCCGCTCCTCGGCACCTCTGCCTCCCGCGCCCGCTGTTTCTGCTTTGCCCCGAACTTCACGGGGACTCGTGTCGTGTTTCGCTTGTGGCAAATGAGTTGCAATATCCCGCTCCAGCAGTCTCGCTTCCTTGAAGCTGTAGCGCCATTAATAAACAACTCTGGTTTTAAATATAAGGTTTTTAGAGAGACGTGGCTTTAATTGATTTCTAGGATTTGTTGGCTCATGAGGTGCCGTGGGCTGTCCTGTGGTGGGACCCACAGTCACTGCGCGGGGAATCGGCACCTTTAAACTCTCCCGGGTGCCTTTCTGGCTGATTTGGTACAAGACTTAATGTGGGAATTAGGTGTTCACCTGATGTAGCGTGCCCAGAGGTGGGACAGCATTCATTTATTCTGGTCTTATGATCACTAAATGGCCCTTAATTATGTAATCTGCTGCGTGGAAAATGATAAGAGGCAGTGAATTACCTTAAATGAGAGTTCTGATTTACTGATTGTTTTGAAGTGGGAAAATAGCTCTCTGTTTTTCTTAACGTGGAAAGTTCTTGCAGCCTCTTCCTCTGACACCCCCAGCCCTAAAGAACACAAAAGGGAATTTCTTACAGCTTTTTATCGTGAAAGTGAGATCTGGCAGCAGCTACGGGCCTGTTTGACACCTGTTTGCTGTGTGTGCCTGTGCACTGCATCCTGCTCTGAATGGGAACTTGGGCTTGATGGTGCCTTCCATGTTTTATTGCCTCTTATTCATTTTGAGGGAATTTTGAAAGCTTCTCTGCCCTCAGCTGATGAGAACTTGAGCTGCAGTAGTGGAATAGAAGTCCAGTGCTTTTGTGTAAAAAAAAAAAGGGATTTGGTACTTCTCATGGGGAAGATAAAATTCTGTGTATGTGTGTGGACAAACTTGAGGGGGATTGGGCAGATATGATAGAGGAGATTAATTTTGTTGGATTTTGGTTTGGGTGTTGAGTTTTCTTTTCCTCATCCCAGTTCGGGCAGCTAATTTTAAACAGTTGATTAGACAGGGAAGTGTTCTCTGCCCCCCATCTCTGTAGGGTTTCCTAAAAAGGGGCAGGAGTGACACAAATGTGAAGTTGATTGATCTTTAAAGGATAAATAAATAAATTTTATGTCTAAAATCTGGAGTAGATGTATTTTTCATGCCAGTTAAGTGTTGCAAAAGTATTCATATAGAGTCATCTTATCTATTTTGACATTTGATTTATTTATTTAGAGATTACTTTTAAATTGCATTTACTCCAGCGTACTGTTAGGGAGTATCTTGCTTGTAGGCATTGCATGATTAAAAAGAGAAGTTTCTGTTGATACACTTAATTTCATCATCTTTCTTTTTCCAAGCTTCTTGCATGTTACAAACAGAAAATCCCATCCTGCGTTCCTGTAGGTGAATGTTTAGGAAGTAGAACAACTTTATTAAATAATTTTCAAACTTCTAAGTTCACCTTGAAAGTTTCAGTGTTATTAATTTCTTTGAGCTTTATCTGATGGTGAATTTTAAACCAGAAAGTCTGAGTACTGGGGATGGTGTTTTTTGTTATATGGCAGAGTTTGTTATGTTATTATTTTTTTGCTGGGGTGGTTTTTATGATTTGTTTGGGTGAGTTTGTGCCGTGAATGTTGCTGACTGCTCCAGCTGTGTGCAGGGGTGTGGGCTAAGGGAATGTGCTTTTTCTGCATGGGGGAGGTGAGGAAGGTGCAGCATTTACCTGGGGGTGGTAAATTCCCAGCTCTGGACCCGCCTGCTGTGGGAGCTGACATCTCCATGGGGACAAGGCTGTGCTGTCTAACAGAGGTGCAGACAGGGACCTGGGCTTTCTGCGATTGGAAAGCTGAGATTTCACATGTAGTGAAGTGACCCAGATGTGGTCACTTAGGAGTGTTTCAGCACTATTTCCTGACGCCTCATTCCAAGCCCTACTGGAATATTTGGGTGCTGTTATGCAATGTTGCAATGAGTGTTTCATTTCAGCTTATTAAAATATTGCATAAATTTCAATATTTCTTATCAGTGGATTGAAGAACTAGATGTGACAACAGTGGGCATGTTGAAAAGCTTAAAGTTAAGGAGTTTTAGTGGAAAATTAGTTTTATTTGTATCTTAGTTTGGAGTCAAACCATTAAAACCTATCTGCAAAATAATTAGGTTTGCTACCTTTCAGTATTTCAGAAAAGCTCAACCAGACTGCTGCAGTGAGTGTTTTTGCCTGACCTCTGTGTCCCTCATATTAAGATTTCTCTGGAGTGAAGTTTGCGTCAAGCAGACCCAGTTGGCTTCTAGTCTGCAAAGCTGTTAAGTTTAATCTTGTTCCAGTTTAATTTTAATGTCATGGATTGAAATTATATGCATGGCCATTTTTTTTTTTTGTGAAGAGTTGGATTTGGAACGAAAGCAAAATGGCTCGAGGACGCAAGAGCAATAGCATCAAACAGAGCGACTTCACTAACAGCACCAATCCTCAGGATTTAGAGAGAAGACTTTTTGTCGGCAATTTGCCCACAGACCACATGACTCGTGAAGAAATGGAAGAGATATTTTCAAAATATGGCAAAATCAGGGGTTAGTATATTATCTTATGCCTTTTTGTGGCAGGGATTTCAGGGAGAAATATTGCTTCATGCTTGTCAAATGCTATTTGGTGATGATGAGAGGAGTGACCAATGTTGTTCCTAAATAGTGACCTTTTAATCATAATTTTCTCTGCCTGCATTTGGTCTGGAAAAGCGATTCCCTCAGTACAGCTCAAACATAATGCAAATATATCAGCTATGCTTTAGCTTTTAGGGTCGCAGTGCGATGTCACAATACTCTTTCATAGCCTCTTAATCAAATCTTGGTCACTTCACGGGCTGTATTTTGGTCACTGCCTTGTCAGAAGGAACTTGATCAGAGTCTTTGAGCTCTGCACTTTGATCCTGGTGGGTTAGATTTTCCCAGGAAGCTTGCAGAGTGGTTTCTGGGTAGAGTGCAGCTGGTGGGGTTAGCGGTGTGTGTGTGGGTCAGCTCTGTGCGTGGTTGTAACCGGTCTTGCCCTGCTGTTAACTCTTGCAGCCCTCAGCATGTACCATGGCTATGGGTTCGTGCAGTATGACCGTCTAGAAGATGTCCAGGCCGCTCTGGACGGTGAGAAGGGTCGCCTTTATAAAGGGTATAGATTAGGTAAGGAACCTGCTCCTCACTCTCCTGACCCCAGCATGCGTTCCGGAGAAAGGGTGCTGTTGTTTTAAAGCCCTCCTCAAAGGTCACAGTGGGACACTTGTCTGGCCTTAGTCTCAATCAATTTAAACAGAATTTATTCGCCTCCTGAGTTCCTGCTGTGTGCTTCACCTTGCTGCCTGGGTCTTACCCTAAATTTTTATGTGTTAGTGTTTGGAAAGCTCCGTTAGCCTTAAGAACAGAGAAGAAACTGTGCAGCAAGTGATCATTGAAACGTCCAGCACTGAGTTTAATAACATTTGTAAACCAAAACTGGGCTTCATCTTGACATGCTCAAAGGAATTGGTCACAGTGCTTAGTGGCTGGTTGGCTAAGTAAACTTAGCTGGAATTTTTGCACAAGTGGAGCCAGCCTTTAAGCAGTGCTATAAATACTGAGTGCTTTAAAAAGGATATTTTCATAAAGATGAGGATAATTCTGCTAAGTGTGCTGGGAGCAGACTTAAATGGACATGAATGGTTAGAAATCCACGAGTAATCTTTTAAATGCAAGGCAAAAATTACTTTCAAAGTAAGCCTATGACAATTTGAAGAAAAACAGTGTGACTTAAAAAAGAATGACAGGAGGAATAAATAGTAACCTGTGGGAAGGTGTATGTGCAGTAACAAATAGGAGCCTGAAGATGGAAATGAAGGCAAATAGACAAGAAGGGTTGAAGGATTCGAGAAGAAATTATGTCCAGCATTATCCAAGTGTAGAGACTTAAATAGGAACAACTTTGGCTGTTTTAGAAGCTAAGGGTAACTAACTGGCAATGATAAAATTTTTAACTGAGAAGACCAGTTAATGTTTCTGCTGTCCATTTTTGAAGAGGCAGGAGATTTGTTTAATGTAATTTCCATTTCAGTTGCAAAACCAAAAAGGTAAAACTGCAGCTACCAAATCTAGAGCTCTCAAAAGAATTAACGTCAGTGAGGCTCGGTGAACTACTGACCTGCCTAGTCTGTTACTGGTGTTTTTCCACAAGCCTTGGAAAACTAGGGAGTTTCCAGGGAGCTGCTAGAGTGTTGCAGGTGAGCCAGTAGGCAGGGAAAATGGAATGAGCCTGGCGTCAGAGCCTGGGAGCAAAGGGATTCTTTCACCTGACACTGATGAGAAGGCAATTGATTAATGTCCATCAAAATAAATCCTGTCTTAGTTACTCTTAAGGTACTGCAAGCTCTAGGGCTGGAAGCAGCAGTGTTAATGTACAGATTGCTGTAAGGTGTTTGACTTGATAAGAAAGGAGAACGGTTAAAAACAACAGAGTTAAATGGATTTCAAGTGGATCTAGAATGGAATAGTTGTAACATGATGGAATTTCTCAGTGCTTTGAGTGGTGGTCTAGAAAAACTGAGTCTGGCCATACAGGGCTTTTATAAGTGACTTGGAGAGAAAAACGTGTTTTAAAAAAAGGATGAAATAAAGAAGACTGAGTCACTGATGGTGAAAGGACCTGGACTTCCTATCCTGGATGCAGACAGGCCT
The DNA here is from genome assembly GCF_027887145.1 of Ammospiza caudacuta. Lineage (NCBI taxonomy): Eukaryota > Metazoa > Chordata > Aves > Passeriformes > Passerellidae > Ammospiza > Ammospiza caudacuta. The sequence goes on from NC_080607.1 coordinate 11,787,536, forward strand.
GAGCTTTAAGTGAAGCTCACAGGGAAGGTCTGCACCCAGCCAGAGTGCTTTGGTTGTCCTTGGCTGTGCAAAACACACGTGTGCAAGTAGGGAAGTTTTGGTACTTGTGGGATTTTGCTGCTGGAAGAGTGCTCAGTTTTGGTATGCCTGGTTCAAAAAGGATAATGCTGAATTGGAAAAGCCTTGAAAAAACCTGACAGAGGTTTAGAATTAAAGAACAAACCCAAGCAAAAATCTCAAGAGAAAGGAGTGATGTGATCTCTGTGTTACAGACAGACCTGGGATCAGGGAGTTTTAGTGTAGTCGGCATAAGTGTGACAGTGCCTTGAATGTGAATAAAGACTTTTCTCTAACAGCAGAGTAATTGGCTTCTGGAGTAATTTATTGGCTCTGTGGTGGTTTCTGTGCTCTGAAGACTTTTAAATTGGAATTGGATGTTTTGCTAAAAGATAAGCACTAGTTCAGTGCCATTGCTGCACTTGAGATAGATGGATTCCAGACACTCCTGTCACCTGTGTTTGTTCAGAAGGTTGCACTGTGTGATTAGTGGCCCTGTCATCTCAAAATCCAACAGGACAGAAGACTTTTTATTTGGGCTTTTTTTTCCCGAAGTTTTGTCAGTGTTCAAATACTTAACTTGTAAATGCTGTTTGCATTAAATAAAATGTTACTAAATGTGTTTGTTTTGCACAAGAGAAAGGATCCCTGTCAAAGTTTTGTTTTTTTTTTTTTTTTTTTTTTCTTCTAGTAAAATATTTTTGTGGAGATCTAAATATTTTTTTTTTTATCTGAAAGAAATGTATGGTACCGAGTGTAAAAATCATAATAGGTTTCTTCAATGGCATCTTAAAACAGAAAATAAAAATAATCTTAAACCAAAGAAAGCAGCTAGTGTCTTGCTTAAAGATAACACTTGACTTTAAGGGGCAAAATTATCAACTAAAAAATGAATGCAAGGAAAACAGTTACTTCAGTTATGCAGTGTGAGTATTAAATACAATCATTAATAACACAGTAAGGTAAAAAGTTTTGGGAGAGTTTAACTCCAGTGTAGCATAATACAAGTGTTTCCACAAATGCACAATAGTGTTTTCATATCTTTAGTAGTAAAACTACTTAGAGAATAAACGTCCTTCAGATGTAGTTTGTAACAGTAGACCCTGCAGCTGTGTTTGATCCTGGGGAGGTGCTTTGGGTTCCTGTGAGTGGTGTTATGCTGCAGTTGTAGTTAAGGTTCAGATTGCACTTGCTTCTCTGCCCCACCTGAGAGGCAACTTGCTGCTTCATTGACATCAAGAACAAAAATTAGACCTGATCCCTTAATAACAGTTTTAATTTTGAAAATAATAAAGGGTAGTTTGGGATGTTACAGAAGATATTAAGACCAAGTCTGCCTAAAGACATCACGGCCTGTTTATATTCTCGTGCAAGAGCTTTGAAAGTGGTTCGTGCAAATAACTCATCAGAAATGATAATTCTTGATAGATTCTGGGGGAGCAGATAGGGCCTAGATTTGGGTTCCTTTCCTTAAAAGGTTCTCAGTGAAATGTCCAAAGGCATGTTGCTGTTTGCTTTTGCCCTCCTCCAGTGCATTATTTCATCTCCAGTCAGCTGTCACTGGAGGCTTTGAGAACAGTGTGGGTCCCTGCCAGTTCTGGGCAACTTCACTTTTGTGGGTTGAGGACAAGCTTCTGTTTCTTCAGCTCTCTTCCTTCTTTGTGTTTCCCTTCATGGTGTTTTTCACAGAGATGCTCAGAAGCCAACCAGTTTTCAAATTTCTGACCTGTTGCCTTAGTCTGCATCACATTAACAATGGTGTTTTGGATGCACCATGTTGACTTCATAAGGAGCCATGTTCCAGGCTCTGGATCTGTGTCTCAGTGGTGGGGGCTGTGCACGTTAACACTGCAGCAGTCTCTTGGAAGGCAGTTGCACGTCCCCTTTGAGAACCCTTGGCTTGTTTCCAGCAAGGGTATCAGCATGCTCCGTTGAACAGGACTGGCTGTGAACTTAAGACTGTGCCGGCCATCATTCCTTTCTCGGAGGTTTTCAGACTCTGCTTTTTCTCCTAGAGTCCATGAGTCGCTTTCTGCTCGCTCATAGACTGCAGAAGAAAGAGGTTCTCTTATGGAAGGAAGAGTCTGGATGTAGGCCTGAACATGCAGGGTTAAAACTTCACCCAAGCTGTCCACCCTATTTTGAAGTCAAAGAAATCCATGAAATTTGCATTATGTTGTACTATCTAAACTTAATAAAAAATTGTCAAAGTGACAATGTCTCTCTGCTGAATGGATTTCCTTGCACCATCTGGATGTTGTTGAGCTTAAGTTGCTTTCATTTGAATTGTGCTGATGATCTTTGTTTTGTTTCATAGCATTGAACAGATGGGTTGATTATTCTTTACAGATATTAATAAAGCAGTGGAAAGAAGAAATATGAATAAGGCTTCATCAAGGTCCAGTCCCACACGAAGGTAAAGTACCTGGAAGCAGTGAGTTATACTAGGAATTCAGGCCTTTGGGGCATGAGCCCAGCGGCCTGTGCTAAATGTCTGTGTCTCTTCCCTACTGCCACCTCCCCAGTCAAACAGTGATGCTCCAGCAGGAAAGTGTCTGCTCCACCTCTGAGAACCCTTTAGGCTTGGGCATCTTGGGAGGCACGAGGGAAACCTTGTGTCTGCTGCCAGTACTGCAGCCCAGCATTCAGTTTTGCAGCACAGGCTGTAAGAAACTTGAGTGGAAGAATACACTTGATGTTTGCTCCTGCCTCCAAGGATCAGAGAAGCCAAGACATATCTAGAGAATGCCAAGGGGCTGCAGCATTCCTATTGCAGAGGATCTTGGGATCTTGCCTCTTCTGATGTTGAAAGCTTCCAATGCTGCCGTGAGACTGGAAAAGAGCGCTTGAGCTAAACACAAGACAGAACAAATATCTCTTGCACGGTCGTGTCTGCCCATTTGGTTGTGTTATCAGAGCCTGGAGCCAGCCCCCCCTGCAGTCACCATTGTACTCTCCAGCTTCTCCTGGCAGCCCACCCTGCAGTGGGCACAGCACGTTCACCTCTTCCACCTCCTCTGAGTAGGCAGCCACAGGCAAGGGGAAAAGATATGGATTGGCCTGTCACAGGAAGACAGCTTCAGTTTCCTTTCCACAGCATCGCTAGGAATGACACAAAGGCACATTGCAGAGTTGTTTGGTACAGGGTACCCACCCTGTGTGCCTCTGCTGTAAAGCTTTCCATGAAAAAGCACGGTGCTTGTTGAACTTGAAGGTAATCGAGGTGCCACATCTAGTGTGCTTTACTAGCTTGAACTGTTACATTACCAACAATGAGGGAAAAGTGCAACTAGCAAGGCATCTACACCAAAAAAAAAAAAAAGGCAGAGAATGAGTAGCCGCAATTCTTGGCTCCATCTAGGATTTTTATGCACTGCACTTAACCCTACACAGGGCCAAATGTGCTTGCAGAGACCAGCATGTGCGCATCAGGCCCAAGAAGTGCTGGGATTCCTGTGGCAGATGCAGCAAGTCTTGGGCCTGGGGTGTGCTTGGTGCTGGTGGGAGGACCCTGGGGTATGTGAGCAGCAGGCACTGATGGCACATCCTTGGCCTCAGTGCCACCAATGCTGCAGCACTGCAGGGGAAAGGGGCAGGTGTCTGTACCATGAGCATTGATCCTTGGACTGCACTGCAGAGGGACAAGCACAAGCACTGATGCCATGGCCATTGCAAACTATGTCATCCTGCATGTGTGCAAGAGCAGGTGCCTGTGCTGCAGTACTAAGGAGCACTGGACGTGACTGGAGAGCAGCCAGAGCTTTTGGTGCCACTGTGACGTGCACTGGATTTCAGCTGGCACTGCATACACCATGGCCATCACATGTGGTTAGCACCAGGTCCTAAGAGCACTGGGCATGCACAGGTGGCACTGGGGTCACAGTCACAAGTTCTGGGCATGGCTGTGATCAGTGAACTGTGAACCACACTGTGGCCTGGGAGCAGCAGCTCTCACTGCCAGTGCTGCAGAGCCCCACGCTGCACCACACAGCGGTGCTGGGCCAGCAGGGCCGAGTCCCAAACAGATGCAGGCAGTGGTGCTGATGCTGCAGGAGCCAGACCCTGGTGACTGAGGTGTGGAAGCTGTGCCTTGGTGCTGCTGTCTCCCTCGAGCAGGGCAGCCATGCGGGCACAAGAGCTGAGGGTTCCTGTGCCACATCTCTACTTCTGTCGCAGCTGTGCGTTGTTCATTCCGGATCTATTTGTCTCTGCAGATAATAAATGTGGCCTGTTCTGGTCACCCCCACTCCAGCTGGAATAAATGTCATATGCCAAACAATTCCCCTGCATCTGGTTGTTTTGCTAAATGGTCTCACAGCTATGGAAAGATCAGTTATACTCAGTATCCATTAAAGCAGGTCAGAAGTTTCCCCTGAGCTTCCACCATCATTCATTGTAGGTTTTGCGGGAAGGGGGCTATGATGTGTCTCTCACAGGATATGGTTTCAGTGTAGATCACAAACAAAAAGTGGATTTATCTGTCCAAGAAGCTGAAGGAGTTTACACCTGGCTGTCTGCAAATTCATTATGTCACTTAGAGGAGGAGGCTATGTGTTCTCTTGGTGGCATCTCTAATTTTCCCAAAATCTGCTTTGCATCTGACATGCAAACAGAGAATGCCAGCACTCTTATGTGTTCCCAGCACAGCTGGGTGTCTGACACCAAAATCCATGCACAGTCTGCTCTTCCATCTCATTCCTGTCACTCTGCCTGACACCAAGCTTGGCTCATCTGACTCGTTCTCTCCAGGTGATCTCTATGTGACTGCACTGCAGTGAATACAGACGTAGGTTCTGCTTATCTTTCATAAACTAGATTAGGCTGTTTGAGGACTGTAAAAGTCATGTCAAGTATGGGAAATAAAAAGATTCAAAAGCTGGGGTTTTTTTCCGATGGTTGTTACTATTTTGGGGAAAAAGCAGTCTGAACACATCAAGCTCCGTAGTTTCTCTGCAAGATTTTTTTTAATGCTTTGATTTGACTACAGTGAAGTTATAGCCTTCTCTGGAAATCAGAATACAACCTGGAAAAATCCTACTGCTTTGGGAAAAGATGAAGACTGGAACATTATTCTTCCTTGCCTCTGAAGACTGCAATATAAAGTCTGAATGAGATGGATCATTCAGATCCAACAGAGAAGCTATTTGTTGCCACTGAGGATACAGTGCTGGTTGGGTTTAGTACCCTCTTAACGAGTGCATTATAAACATAAGGCTGGCCTTCTACAGAAACTATCCCTCAAATACAGGAGAAGGCCATAGCTGTCTTTGCTTTCTGTCAGCAGCACAAACCCAACTGCAACAGGGAACCTGCAATGTCTTTCCTCACAAGCTGCTCCTTTTTTAATCATGTGCCAATAACGTTACTTCAAGTGTTCTGCTGTCATTGATGAGCAAATTTAATGGATCCCTTCAACGCTCCTGGCTATTGCATATATGTGGGTGTTAGCCTGCATCACCTTAAATTCTCAAAGAATTTGCCAAACATGATTGATAGATCATCTGTGGCTGATGTTGGAGGTCAGAGGCCTTAAAATGGTGGTTTCTGAAGTGCCTGTTCACTTCATCCACAGGTGCTCTACACTTAGTGCTCCATTAAGGAGCTTTCTGGGTCTTGTTTGGCCATGCTGAATATTAAAATTAAGAGCCTTCTCCAGACTGCTTCAAAAATATGACTTTTGGTCAATGTTGTGGGGTGAGAGGGAGGATTCAGCTGCTGTGAAAGGTGACTTTGGCACCTCAGGTAAGAGATGTAAGGGTAGCTGTTCTCCTGTTGTTAGCAGGCTAATGGAATTTCCCTGGTGTTTTCCTCAGAGAGCAGTATGCCTACGGGGATGGCCGAGATGCCAGGCGTGACCGCTCCCCTCTGCGGGGGAGCCCACGGAGAGACCCCAGGGATGGCAGGGATGGCAGGAACGGACGAGATGCCAGAGACGCCCGAGACATGCGAGGCAGAGACATGCGTGATGCCAGGGACCACAGGGACCCACGGGACCTGCGAGACCCACGGGACCTGCGAGACCCACGGGACTTGAGGGATCCGAGGGACTTGAGGGACCCACGTGATGTTAGAGATCTTCGTGACCCACGGGAGCCGCTGTATGATCGATACAGGGATCCACGGGATATGAGAAATGCACGAGATATGAGGGATCCACGGGATATGAGAGACCCGAGGGACCCTCTGTACAGGTAAACTCTCCAAGATCCTATTTGCCAGAGTAATATTTTAATGGCATTTCTGACACAATTGTTTGAGTGGTGTCAGGAAATCACCCTTGGCTGGGGACAGTTGGGTGCTGCTCTGTGTCTTGTCAGGAGCAGATGAGTACCTCAGAAATTAAACCTGGGGGAGGTCTGGGTGTGAAGCTTTGCCCAAAGTCACTGCCTGAGATAGTGCTGCAGGAAACCATTGCTGCTTCTGAATGTTGCAGACGAGACGAATCTTACGACCGTTACCTGCGCCTTGACGACTACTACCGGCGCAAGGACGACTCCTACTACGACCGCTACAAGGAGCCAGAGGGTGAGTACCTGCACCACTTCAAAGGGAGGGTGCCATGGTGCCACAGTGCCATGGTTGTGGTGCTCTGTGCCCCTCTGAGCGGGTCTGAAGGGTGGCACTCGTTCTGTGGCTCGTTTCAGACCGCCTGAAGCGCGAGGAGCGGCGCCGGGAGGAGCTGTACCGTCAGTACTATGAGGAAATCAAGAGACGGTTTGATGCGGAGAGACCCGTGGATTGTTCCGTGATAGTGGTGAATAAACAGACAAAGTAAGAAAATAGTTATAATCAGTTTTATCATTGCATGGTAGAAGAGAATGGATTTAAACTTAGTCCTGCCCTGAGGCTGTTTATCTTACTGGCTGCTCTTGAGGAGCGTGGGTTTAGAGCTGCTGGGAAGCTACAGCTCCCGTTTTTCTTCTGGGAATATATGTTGATGAGATGAGGAAATGTATCTTGTGCTTTGCTTGTATTTCCCCCTTGTAATCTGTTGCTATACCTTCTCCTGATACTTTTATACCTACTCTCCATAGAAGCCTACTATTTCAACAGGTTGTAGGGGCTTGTACTTGCTTTCATGGGTAGCATGATATAGAACTTAGGAATATGTGCCAACCAGTGACAGTACAGAGCAGGGGTCAGGGTGGATTGGGGGTGTTAGTTCAGAGCTCCTGCTGGATTGGTTCCTAGGGCAGATACCAGTCATTGCCATTAGTCCAATGTGCAAGAAATACAAAATCACTGCTGAAGGCAGTCAGGGACAGTATCAAAAGCCAGGTGTAAGTAGTAACCAGGGTGATCTCCTATGGCTGGCTGAGCACTGACTGAATTCACACGGCAGGCACTCTGTTGGAAACAGGAGGTACACCTGGCACAGTAGTGGAGGGTTTTAACAATGTCACTAGTCTGATATCTGTATCTTTACAATTAAATATATTAAAGAATAGTAAATATGTAAATAAATCACAGATCTGACTTGTACTCTGAGGAAAATGTTTGTTGGGGAAAAGTTAAAGCTCTGTCTCCTTTACCCTTCAGAGAAAAGATCAAGAGTTGCTTTTCTTTAACTTTGCTGTACATGTGGGGCAGAAAGAGACAGCTGGAGCTTGCCTCATCTGCTGGTAGAAAATGGAGCAGGAAATGGAAACAGGAGAAGCAGTGAAACTAGAAATAAACTTCTGGTGGAGTTGATTACCTATTGGAACAAATCTTGAGAGGAAATTTTAGATCCTTTATTCCCTGGTGGCTAAAATTATTTGGAAGATATTCTAATAGACCACAAGTTATTCTACTTGACCCAAGAATATTTTTTTGTGCCAAAGGATCAGCTTAGTATCCCAAGAATCATTTTGGTCTGTAACAGCTACAAACCTTAAGAGCTGGAGCCTGTTTATAAATCTTGTACTGATGCACTGATGTCACCTGCTATGGACCTGTTGAAAGGTGACTCCTGAATGCCTTAGATACAATCATGTGACTTCAGAGCTCTTAAAAAGATGGTTGAAGGGGAGACTGTTTTAATCACCATTACAGACTTCACCTCCAAAGACAATAAAATTACCCTCTTTCTTGAGGTGTAGGTGCACACAGACTGAATTTGTCAGACTTCTGTGCAGTCAGTATTGCAGGTTTGGTTCTAAGTATAGTAATCTTAAAAATAAAACCCTTGGCAATTCAAGCTCAACCTTGTCAGCTGTGTTTTGTGCTTGGATGGGGAAGTCTGTAGGACAGGGTATACAGAAGCAGTGGATCCAGAGATACTGTTTTGGCAGTGGGTTAGAGCAGAAAGCAGCTAGTAGAAAAGAGCAGGCCAGTAAGGAATGAGGCACGTGTGAACAGTTGAGATACTGAACAGAGCAGCAGTAAATGAGTTCTGTACGTTGGCTCCTCTGCTCTGTACCCCTTGGACCTCTGCTGGCGGAAATTCCTTCCCCTAATGAATTCAGTTGAAACACATTTATGTGTAAACAAATTTGTAATAGTGGAAATCCCTTTGCAAACACTCTGTTTCTCAGCTCAGCTAAGGCTTGATTTGTAATTTATTTTGGTTGAACTGAAATGACTGATTCAGATCAGAATAAGGGCTTTTATATTGCCATAATGGGATTGCTTTAGTACTGTCCTGGTAAACGTCATGAAGCTGGGCAAGTAATCAGAAAAGCGAATCTGGGATGGTGGAGAGGGTGCAGTGCCAAGGTTTCTGTTGTGTGTGTGACTGATTTGTTAAACTGCTGCTTTGCTTTGTGGCAGGGAGTACGCAGAGTCCGTGGGGCGGAAGGTGCGGGACCTGGGCATGGTGGTGGACCTGATCTTCCTTAACACAGAGATGTCACTGACACAAGCCCTGGATGATGTGAGCAGGGGAGGGTCTCCTTTCGCCATTGTCATCACCCAGCAGCATCAAGTTCACCGTTCTTGCACTGTTAACATCATGTTTGGCACCCCACAAGGTACTAAGGTCTCAGTTGGCTGGGAATTGTGTGGTCACTCTGAACTTTTCTTTCAGGCAGAACCACACAGAACAAAGTTCATCTTTGATGTCACATAAGGAGTTATAAATTACTTGGCACCATGTCATAAGTGTGAATATCATTATTTAAAAGCTTCTGTAATACTCTGCTTGCCCCTTGTCAAAAGGAATGTCTAATTCCTGCCAAGAGGGAATCTCATCTGTGTTCTTGGCTCCTAACACTGCCAGCCTTTGCAGTGTTAGGGCAAGTCATGGACCCCAGAGCTGCACTGCTCTGGGACATCTCTGAGTAATACTAGCCCAACCTCACTCTACCACTTGTTGTTCTCAGCAAGAGCGTGTTGGGAATGTGCCAAATTAAAGGAGAGATTTTAAAATCAAATGTGATTTAATAAGGATTTGGTAATGGTAGAGATTTGATAATGAAACTGGAAAGAGTTATGAAAAGATAGATCTACAAAATGTTTGGGTATACAGGCTCCACCTTCTTAGCACCTTTACACTTGTCACATCACTTTCCATCACAAGGTGTGACTTGGTTGTTGCATGAGGGTGGGTGTAAGTACTAAAAATGCCTCGTCAAAATATGACTGGGGAAAGGAGCTGTTGCTCTGATCATAGCAACATGTAATGTTCATGTAATCTAACAACACAGGTGACTGGTTTGACCACTGAGCTTTCAAAGGTTATTTCTCCCTTACTGTGTTCCCAAGTAGTGTTCTGTGAGTTCATGTGGGAGAGGAAACCTCTGAGTGCACAGTCAGTTGTTGGTGTGTGCTCACTGGCTGGAGAAGCCCAGTTTCTTTTAACATCAGATGCAGATGTGATAGGAGAGCTCCCTCATTTCCTGCAGACACACAGCTCACACACACTGTCACTGAGCTTTCCACTACCCTTGGTTTTAATTCTCAACTTCTTTGGTTTAGCACCTGTTAAATCTTTGGCAGGAGGCCAAAGCTTCTTTTCTTCTCTGGATCTGCTGGTTTATCAGATGTGATGGGAACCCCAGTCATTAGCTCATCCACAGCTCATTCCAGAGATTAGATATGGTCACTTCAACTGCTCCTGGCCACCTTTGCATGCATGTTTGTTTCAGGGAACTCTTTCACAGTTTGTGCAAAGCCTAATGTTCAAATAAACCCAAGTTTCTGTTAGGAGGAAAAGGCTTGCAGGATTTGATGTTCTGCAGGTGTTAAAAGGACCCTGGCCAGACTTTTGGGCACTTTTGGGAGGGTAAAGGCTCTTTTGATCTCCCGATTTAAATCTGTGTTCAGGTGACTGTTTATGTGTGTGCTTTGGGAGTTGGAAATAATGACCTCAAAATCCACCAATGAAATTGCCTATTACTCATTTTATTACAGAAGAATTTGATTGCTGCTTGTTGCCTCAAAAGTGGTGAATGTGAGGAGCCATGTAACACTGAGCCAGTGCTGCTCCCTCCCCAGCTGCATGTGCACATGAGATGTTAAGGCACTGGCAGCACAGAAACAAACATATTCCCATGGCTGTCCTCCTCTGGGAAGCACACAGCCTTCAGAGGGCAAGCTTTGGATCTGTCCCAGGGTTTAGCAGTAAAATGACTGGGACCATCTCATCTTGGAGAACTGAGGATTTATGTGAGAGGTAGAGGGAGCTGCTTTCCTTTTAACTGGTGAGAGATAAGAAAGACATTTCTGGGCTGTGCCCTCAGCTGTGGAAGGAAAGGCTGGCCTTGCTGGCTGATAGCCGTGGGCCTTCTGTTGGCTTTGAAAATGTAATTGTTCCTGTGTGCCTGGGAAGTTCCCAAGTCTGCACTCACACTCCCTGAGTGGTGCCTGCTGCTGACTGGGCTGTGCTGGCAGACAGGAGGAACAGCACCTCCATTGGGGTTACTTTGGGTCACTCAGAGCATTTCTCCCTTTGTGCAGAGCACCGCAACATGCCCCAGGCTGATGCCATGGTGCTGGTGGCAAGGAATTACGAGCGCTACAAGACGGAGTCCCGGGAGAAGGAGCGGGAGGAGATCGCCCGGCAGGCTGCCAAGATGGCAGATGAAGCCATTCTGCAGGAGAGGGAGCGCCCACCCCCCATGGAGGAGGGTGTCAGAGGAGGTCACTCTCCCAGGATCCAGACTCTCCTGAACCTGCTGGCAGACAATCGCTATGTGACTGCTGAGGAGATAGATAAAGTCATTGATTACCTGAGAGACCGGAAGGAACGCTTGCTGCGGGGCAGCACTGAACCTCTGCAGGGTAAGTCCCACAGCTCCAGACAGACTTTACTGGGTGGTTTGTGGTCCTCAGGGCTGGGACAGGAAAAGAGTCCTGGGACTGCAGAGGAATTTGGGAGCATAATGTCCTCATGTAGTACCTGATTTTATTGAGATGGATGTGTTGTTGCATGCCATGAGACAATTCAGAGTATTCATGTGGAAGATCTTTTATGCTGGATTCTCTTAAGGCAACAGCAGGACTGCCATAACTGGTTGAGCTGCTACGCTCAGTTCTCTAGAGTGGTTTGGGTTCCCAGAGCTGTGCAGCTGTGATCTGAGGGTGGATGTTCACTGATGCCATGTCTTTGGTAGCTGTTTCATTAGTTTTCTTTAGGTATCGTGTCCCTTCAAGGGCATTTGCAGAGCTTTAACCACCTTTCCTTTCTTTCCCAGCACCCATGTCAAGACAACCTTTGGGGCCACCTTCAGGATCATCACTGGGTAGTCAGTCCAACCTTCCAAGTTCTCAGGCTCATCAGAGTTCACAGCCTCTGGTCTCTACTCCTTCTGTTCCAGTGTCCTCTTCTACTCCTCAGCAGGAGCTTCAAGCAAAAATCCTCAGTCTCTTCAACAGCGGGGCGGCGGCGGCGGCAGCTGCTGTGGCCAACAGCGGCCCTGCGGCCTCCGCAGGCTCTTCGGCCAGCACTCCCAACCAGAACTTTGCTAACCTGCCGGGCGGGCAGCCCCGGCCAGCACAGATGAATGCTGGAAATTTAAACCAGGCTCAGCAGAGATTGCAGACTCCAAACACGCAGATTCCTGCTCTCCCGGGCCCTTCGAGAAACGCAGGTCCGAGGCCCGGAGCTCCTCCACAACCACAGCCGCTCTATGGTCAGCACCAAACGCGCCTCCCTGCGCCTGGCAGTGTGCCCGCCCAAAGGCCGGTGTCTTCTGGTATCAACTTTGACAACCCCAGTGTACAGAAAGCCTTGGACACCCTTATCCAGAGTGGTCCTGCACTCTCCCACCTTGTGAGCCAAACCGTGGCCCAGGGGCGAGCGGGGTCCTCAGCCCAGCAACCGATGGGTGCCTACCAGCGACACTATTAGAGCTGAGCTGTTGGACCCATTCCCCTTCCCTTTGCCATTCCATACTTATGGCTGTTAAAGAATTCTCCCATCCTTGCCCGGGGACAGATGCCCTGGACATGCATGTCCTCTCCACTCTGGCGAGAGCATACCCCCTGCAGCATTGCTGCCAACGGTTGCTGGCGCTGCCCTCCCTCTCCTTGGTCTGGTTAGCAATGTTTGGAGCAGAATGCTCAGTTTTCTCCAAGGCACAAGTGCTGAACTGTGTTGGATCATTGGTTGTCTTGTCCCATCCCAGAAGCTGACGCAGCTTCAGTCCCGCTGCATTTTCCTTACTCCCAGCACCTGGTGCACCTTCCCATGGAGGTGCAGTCTGGGCTCACTGATTGGTCTCAGTGTAGTTTTGGATCATCAGTTTTGATGACTTAGGGGACTGAACAGAGCAGCAAACTGACGGGCCTTGGACACCCACCAGTGTGGAATGGGCACTATTTTTCTTTGGATTTCTTTTTTTTTTCTTTTTTTTTTTTTTTTTCCTTTTAATAGCATATAAGCCATTTGGAAAGTCCAGTGATAGTGCTGGCAGCCAAAATCATGAAGCACATGCCTGACCACTGCTCAGTAACCAGGACTGTGCAGTCTGTCTGCAGCTGCCTGCCCTATCCAGGCAGAGAGGCCGGTGTTCCTGACCACTCAGAGACTGGCAGCTGTGGGCTGAGCACACATCTGCAACACAAGAACTTCCAGCCAAGGCAGAGATTTCAAACGGTCTGTCAGTTTTCCTACCATGAGTAATCAGTGTTAAGATCAACCTGGTAAATTTGGTGTGTAAATTTCCTTTTCTTACAGTCTTTGGCACCGTTGTTAGTGTAGCTTAGCTGCAGCCACACTGATGTGCTGCTGGCTCTCCCTGGGAATACCTGTCACCAGGTATTGGGGGCAGTGCTGCTCTATCAGACCTCTTGCTGTTGATGGATGTTTGATCCATCTGAGGAGGAGAGGTTAATACCATAATTTTAAAGATGTTAATACCATAATTTTAAACGTTTTCTCAACACTTTGGTAGCTGCAGTGGACACTGGAGTGGTATCAGGCAGTGATTCCTCACCGTGTTTTTACTGGGAACATATTTGGATACCAGAACACAAAACATCACTTAGCTGTGTGGTCCTTCCTGTCATGGCCTTCTTGGAGTCTGTGGGCTTCCTGCAGGGAACTGTGAGATACTAAGAAAGCAGTGGGTTGAAGCAGAGGATTTTCTTTGTCCCAGGTGGTTTGTGTTGTAGCATTTCTTTTATCTCTGTGCTGTTAACAAGAGGACATTACTTTCTAATAAAAGTCAGAAAAGTTTCTTGTTGCATTTTTTGACACTTGAGTACTCTCAGAATACATCCTTTCACTGTGTTTGCTGTTACTCTCCTCTCCTGGAGAAGCTGTGCTGGGAGCTTCACACTGAATGCTGAGCAGAATGTGTGTGGACCTCACAGGTCCTGACTCTTGCACAGCACTGGGGTGGCCTCAGGAAGGTGTAGTGTGGCACAGCCAGTGTGAGGAGTCTAAAACCTCTCTGGTGACAGGTGGTGGGAGGGACAGGTCCAGGTCAGTGCCACAAGCCAGCGTGAGGTCAGGGCTGCAAGTCCCTGTGCCTTCAGCACTGGTGTCCCGTGGCTTTGTGCTACATCACCCCACAGGCTGAGTCTGGATAGCAGTGTCTGGCTGCTGTCTCTCCTCCTGTTAGATCCCTTTCTCCACCTCTACAATCCTGCAGCCAGGTAGAGCACTTTTGGTGGGGTGACCAGAAATCTTTCTGAGGAGAAATGTGGGAACTGCATCCCTTTGGAGAGGCTGTTCCTCTCCTTGTGCTTTGCTTCCTCTGCAATCTGCACCCTGTCTGGGCTTGCTCCATGTTATGGAAATGGTGCAAAATAGCTGTGGAGACCTGGAAGCAAGTGAAAAGTCCCCGTGCAAGTAGTGAAGGGTGTAATAAAATCATTTATTGCATTTTGTGCAGACAGGAGTCTAGAAAAATGAATACAGGTAAAGCAGTAAAGCAGTAACAGGGAGCATTCAACAGCTGAGGAGCCACTCCTCCATGAACACCTGCACAGAGAACACAGGGTCTGCACCGAGGCGGCCTAATGCACAACACTGAAACACACACAGAAATTAAATGCAAGCCTATTGGGGTTTTTTTTTTTGGTTTGCAACCTGTTTTATTTACAAGGTTTTAAACTTAATTGCATTGCTCTGCACACAGATTCTCTAAAACACAAAGCATTCTAGGTCACTACATGTCTATTGAAATATTGCACTCGAATAAAAGTCACTTGAATGGACAGAGAACATCTAGCTACAGTGATTAAAAGAGTATTGAATGAACCGACTTTGTGATAACATTCATAACAAATATATTGCACATGTAGCACAGAAAGTGTTGTAACCAGCAGATCTCAGACCTTTCGGTCTTTCTGCTAGTTTTTAGTCCTGCTACACAGAGGAGGGTCTTGACTCTTCTAGTGCAACTCTTGCCCTTGTGCAGTCTCTTGTCCTTCTCGTCCAGCCACGGACCAGCATCTGCCCAGGCTGGATGCTGCCTGTGCCTCCTGTCCCTGCTGCCCTGAGGCTTGCTGCCTGTGTTGTGTGGTAGCCACAGCAACCTGAGCTGCCCTCCACAGTGACCTGAGCTGCCCACTGCCACTCAGGGGCCAGGACTGCTCGGCCCTCTTGCAGCAGGGACTGGAGCACTGCCACCAGCGCTGAGTGCTGGCCGAGCACTCCCTGCCATGTGTGGCCGCGCTCCAGCCCACCCTCCCGTGGGTTGTGCTGCTCAGTGCTGCTCCTGCAGCAGCCTGCCTGTAAAACAAACTGGGGGGTCAAGACCTTCCTGTCAGGAACAAAAACCGGACCGTGTCTGCGCATGTGCCAAGGAGGAACTTGCATGTGTACCAGAGGAGGACACTGTCTTCACCACGGTGGAGCGGCAGAAGGGTGCTCCATGGGGAAACTGAACACTCACAGAGGCCAAACGTGCAGGGCTGGGTTTGTAAACTAACATGCAGTGCTGTCTGCTAAAACTGGCCCTCTCCAGCCGACAGCAAGGGGACACGCTGTGGAAACCAGCTCCTTGTCTTGCCACAGCCAAACTGCATGGCAGGGGTGTGGGAGCAGCCTGACTTTGTCCAGAGCTGTGCCCCTGCTCTTGCTGAAGGATGGGGAAGGAGAATGCCTTTTTTCAGCAGTAGTGATGGAAAGGAATGGCCTTCCTGCTCCCTGGGGGAGCCGGGACCATGGCTTTGCCGTCAGGGTGAAGTGATGCTGAGGGGAATGGGATCCACTGGTGATGCTGGGGGATGAAGCAAACCTGTCAGAAGTGTGCCCTGGCTGCTCTCACCACTGCTCTGCAAATATCATTCCTGGCTGCCCTGTACCTGCAGCCAACGGAGGAGCCTCTCACCTGGCGCTGTGAGGTGGCTGCTGTCTGCAGGCTCAGCAGAGGCTGTGCATAACCTGTCCCTGCCCTCTGCCATGTGCCAGGGCAGGAGGGGACCGTGCTCGCTGCCTCAGGCCCAGCAGCACAGGGGGCAGCAGCCAAACTGCAATTAGAGGGCAACTGCAGGGAGTGAGTGGCATCTTGTGAAGAGGCAGAGCAGCTGGCAAGTGCTCGAGGCCCAACAACATGGTGCTAACACATGAGCTGTGTGGGCAGGCTGCTGTGCCTCCCCCGCTGCTGCTGAAGTGCCTCAAATAATTTTGGGAGGCTGGAAACAGCCGGTGAGCTTGTGTGTGGTGGTATAGGGCCAGCTCCAAGGGGCAGAGCAGCTAGACACTGGCAAATGCTGGTTCCCATGGGCTGCCCTTCCCAAAACTTAAAGGAACTTTTCACTTGCAGACCCCTACTGCTCTTCTCACAGCTCCTGGGCTGCTGAGGCAGCAGCAGGACCAGAAAGTGCTACCCTGTGCATCTGCACCACTCATCAGCCCTGAGCTCCTGTGCTGAAGCCAGGTCTCAGCCCAGCCTGACAGTCCCCTTGTAAATGCTGAGCTCCCCATGCCTGTGGGAGCAGCTTCCACAGCAGCGTCTGTGGCACAGACCTGCAGCCACACAGGCCACCAAGCTACCCTGGCAGAAAGTCTGGCTGTGACTGGGACTGCTCCTGGAGAGAAGGGAGGCACTTCGGGAGTGATGGAAATGTAGGAGCAAGGTATGAGCAGGCACAGATGTGCAGCTGGGGCTTGGTTTTGGTCTAGGAGCGTGTCCAAGTAGTATCTTACAACAACAAAAAAAAATCCAACATCAAAAAACCCACTGCTTTCTATCCAAGCATCCCCAAATAGCTTTGGCCTGGACCTGGAGTAGAGGAGCTCTATAGGGAGCAGGGGCTGGAGTGGCCGGTGCAGGGGGGTTTCCTGTTCTCAGGGAGGCAGGAGCCAAGGCTGGCAGGGGGTGGGGTGGGCAGGGAGCTGGGAGCAGTCAGGGCTGCCTGTGCCAGGCAGGAGGCAGCTGCTGCCTGGATGGACACCCGTGGGGATGCTGGAGCAGCACCCGCTCCCCCTGCCCCTGCTCGGGGCACAGCAGCGCTGGGGAGCATCTGGAGGGGCTGAGAGGGCGAGTGCTTCAGCACAGGGGCTCAGCTCTGGCCAGGGACAAAGCGCTGCCCCAGGGCCCAGGCTGGCACAAAGCCGCCAGCGCTGCCGGGAGAGGGCAACTCTTAGTAGGCTGCACTTTGAGTGGAAGCTCAAATCTGCTGTGAAACAAGTTCAGAAAAGTCTGTGACTTCTTTTCCCTGAAAACTCTTAAGAAGCTAAATTGAGAAGAGAATAAACCTGCGACCTGGCCCTTTCCCAGGGGCTGCTGGTGGCCGAGGAAGGCTGCAGCCTCCACCACCACTCTGGAGCGCTCAGTGCGACGGATGGGCTCCTGGTTTGTGCAGGAGCAGCCCGGCTCAGCTCCCCGTCCCTGCGGCCTGGTGCTAGCAGAGCCCTGCATCTCTCAGAATAGATATAGATCTCTATATATAGACTTCATCTGGTTCTATTAACATAAATATGATCACTTTAAAAATACACGTACTGTATTATGTACACTATGTACATGGGGCTGGGGCGGGCGCCAGCGGCACCCTGCTGCCCTCGCACCGCTTCCTGCGTGGTTCCTGGAACCGTTCACATTTGTTAAAAGCGCCTCAGTTTCTCTTCTGTGAGAGATGCTGGGGAGGGGGGCGGGGGGGGGGACGGCGGCGGGGGCGACCCTGCAGCTGCTGCCAAAGATAAGAGGTGTTTGATCTGCCCCGGGGGGCTCTGCCGCTGGGGCCGTGCCGGGGCTGCCCTGGCCAGCCGGGTGAGGGAGTGTCAAGATGCCGGGGGGACAGTTGGGACCCCTGCAGCCCCCCCCCCCCCCCCTCACTGTGACGTCTTGCTGGTCATATCAGCAAACAGCCTTTGCATATGTTAAAAATACACACAGATCCAGACTGTCCTACAGCCCCCGGCAGCATCTGCGACTGCCTGGGGCCGCGGCCAGGGCTGGGTTAGCAGCAAAGCCCTGGGGAGCAGCAGGGAGTGGCACAGGGGGGACCCAGACACATGTGCAGGTGCTGGGCCCTGAGAGCCCCCAGTTTAGTGCGGCGGGGGAGCAGGGTGGGGGTCCGGGACACCCCTGTGCCAGGCCAGAGCAGGCACTGGCGCTTCGGGGGTGCCCAGCTCCCGCTCACACGGCAGGGCCCTTGTGCGGCTCCCAACACCGCAGCTCCACACCGCGGTTCCTGCGCAAGCCCCAGGGAACAGAGAGCCTGGGGTCAGGCAGGGGGAACGGGGAGCACCCCCAGCCACCCTAGGTCAGGGCTCCTGTGCTCTCACGGCCTTGCTGCGCTCCAGCACCTGAGCCCGCACAGCCGCCCCCCACCCTCTGCCTCCTCCAAACCATCGTGCTGCATCTCCACAAGCTCAGCCCGCGGTTTCCAGAGACATCGGCGCCGAGGCAGCGGCGAGCTGGGGCTGTCCGGGCCCGTGGCGGTGAGGGGCAGCGGGGGAGCAGTACCGGAGGTGGGGACGGGAGCGCCCGGCGAGCGGAGCGTGGTGCTGCAGGCCTCTCTCTCCTCGCAGGGCCCCAAGGGAGGCGCGGGGCAGGCGGCGGGCACGGGGCACAGGGCACGGGGGCGTCCAGCCGAGTCTGTGCAGGAGTAGCAGCACGGTGGGGCCAAGGTCCGTCTCGGCACAGCCGCCCTCCGGCCCGGCAGGGGTTGCAGCGGCAGTGCTGGGGCTGGCGGCGGGGCTGGCCCTGCCAGGGCGGGCGGGCGGCGGCGGCAGCGCCGAGCTCTGGTGCTCAGTCCGCGGTTCACTGTATATATTTATATATAAACAAGGACAGCAGTGCTGTGGTGTTGCAATGAGGAACAGCTGCTCTGGTGCTGGATGCTCCCGGAAGATCTGGTGCTGCAGTTCGAATGGAGAGATCAGGGGCACGGCCAAAGCCAGGAGAAGGTTCTGCGCACTGGCTGCCATCCGGCCTTCCCTCCTCCCCTCCGGGAGCGCGGTGCAAAGGGGTGGCGGGGCTCTCCGTGTGCAGACAAACCTCTCTCGCGCCGTCTTTCAGGAGTAGATGGTGATGACCTCCCGGCCCCCACCACGCACCAGGAGCACTCTGTCCAGATGCTCCGTCAGCACCTCCAGGAACTCCATGTCTGCATAGCCGTCAAGGAGGACAAACTTCACACTTGGGGAACGTAGGGACAGCCCTGTGCCATCCCTGCCCAGCCGCAGCTGAGCCTGCAGCACTGACATCTCCACACCAGAGCCAGGAGCTGGCGGGGTCAGTCCCAAGCCAAGGGGCCAGGGAAGCCCACCCGTGCTGGTGCCATGGGGATGGTGACTGAGCCAGCAGATGGCTGAGCCCCACAGACCTCTACCCGAGCCCCTGTCATGTGCCACTGCACTCATGGTATAGGTGCAGTGTCATGTGCTCCCACCACCCATCACGTGCTGGAGCCAATGACAGCTGCTGGACCCAGCCAGGAGCAGGAGGTGTGGGGGGGGTCCAAGCTCAGGAACTGACCTGTGCCTCTTGGCACTCGCCTAAAAGACCCACCAGTTTTGGGGAAGACATGGTCCCTGGTTCCCCTGCCATAGAGGGGTTCTGATGAGTGGCCCCCAGGAAGGATACAGTTCTCATCCCCTTTCCGGTTACGGGGAGGGCCTGGCATGTTCAGCAGGACCAGCTTGGCATCCTGGGACTTCTTCACAATCACCTCATTGAGCCTCACAGCCGTGTGCATCCTCCTCACGTTGGACTGGTTCCTGTGGGCGACAGCACGTGTGGGCACGGGACAGGCAGGGTCAGCCTCCAGCCCACACCAGGCCCAGGGAGCCACAGGGCACGCTGGCCTCCTGCCCTCGGGCAGTGCAGCACAAACTCAGGGTGCAGCAAGCTTTGCCAGGCACTGCGCTGGTGACTCTGAGCCTGCACTGGTGGCCATGAACTGCAGGGCCCGTGGGCAGTGACAACCACGGCTGCTTGGGGCCAGGCTGTATGGGAGCAAGCAGGAGCAGGCAGCATGAGTGTCATCGTGGGTGCCCGAGCCCAGGCTTGCAGGGAGCTGCTGGCAGCATAGCAGGGCAGCTGAGGAGCGTGTGGCACGGGCAGTGCACGGTGCACAGGGCTGGCAGCCAGAGCTGCCCGGGTGAGCTGTCTGGCAGTGCAGCTGTCACGGCTCACTGAGCCGCCCTCCTGCACAGGGGCAACCCCCATGGCTCCCATCGTGCTGCCCCACGAGCACAACCCAGCTCCCTCCACCCCAGCCCCGGCGCCCAGCCAAACCCAGACTTACAGGTTCTCCCACTCCCTGCCAGGAGCGTGATGGAGTCGGAGAGAGAGAGAGAAAGGGAGAGAGAGAAAGAGAGAGAGAGAAATGTGGTGAACACCAGGTGGGCACCCTCACTCCCCACAACACACCCAGCCTGGGCAGCCCATTCCTTGCCAGCACAGTTCTACACAGGGACCCCTCCCCACCTGCCCCCAGCCCCTCTGCAAGGGCACGCTCAGAGCACCCAGGCTGCCTGACCACTCCTCAGGGCAAGGATCAAGCTGGTGCTGCCGAGGCCCTGCCTGCACCCCCCAGCTGGGGCAGGCAGGGACAGCCAGGATCACAGGGCATGGGTGGGACAAGGTGGCAGCATGGGGGGCCGTACGGCTTCATGCTGAAGAAGTCTTTGATGCCCTCAGGGCTGACAGGGCTCTTGCTCTTGTTCTTCTCAGCAACGGACTTCTCCTTGGTCCAGGTGAGATGCACCTTCTCAGGGGCTGCCTCCACCTCATCACCAGGAGACTGAGAGCTGCTGGAGAAGGTGGTGGCGTTCTTGTCGTGGATTAGTTGGACCTGCAGAGGGAAGAGGGGAATGGTGGGCAGGGCGTGGGGCCTGGGGCTAGCTCCCTGCCTGGCCATGTCTTGGTACAGCCCCTCACCTCCTCCTCTGGCTTCTCCTCGCCGTCAGCAGCCTGCTCCTCGGGGACGTTCAGGCGCAGGCGGGTGTTGGCCGGGTTCTTGCGCCGGATGGAGCCACGGGACTCATCCGTGATGCTCTGGATCTGTGTGGGAGGGATCAGCCAAGGGAGTTGGGCACAAGAGGGCTTGGCTGGGCAGAGCCTAGCCTGAAGCCCATCAGGATGAGCACACTAGGTTCACATCAGAGCCACCACAGGGGTCAGAGCCCACCCAGCCTGTCCTGCAGCCTCACCTCCCGCTCCCGCTCATTCTTGGTGAGGTGCATTTGTTTGAGGATCTGGGAACGCTGCTCCATCACCAGAGTCTTCTCATAGGTGTAAGCAGAGATGTCACTCTCATGCTGTTGGGAGAACAGAAGAAATTTGGGGCAGGGTTAGCTGCACTACCTACTCCCAGCATGGCCCAGCATGTCCCCGTGGTGCTGTGTCCCCCCAGGGTGCCGTGTGCCCCACGCCAGGCTCTGTCTGGCTCGCATGCACAGCATCCCTGACTGCAGCACGTGCCCCATCCCAGCACTCACCATCTCCACCACCTCCACCTCTGCGGTGATGCGCAGGTGGTACAGGAACGTGGTCAGGTCCTTCTTCATCTGGATGCTGTTGTCATCCATCTGTGCCACCGTGAAGATGCGCATCTTGCA
Source organism: Ammospiza caudacuta (assembly GCF_027887145.1). Taxonomy (NCBI): domain Eukaryota; kingdom Metazoa; phylum Chordata; class Aves; order Passeriformes; family Passerellidae; genus Ammospiza; species Ammospiza caudacuta. The sequence continues at coordinate 11,808,981 of NC_080607.1, forward strand.
CTTACGCCACACCTGCAAGGGATGGGGGAGGCTTGGCCACGGCTCCACAGGGACAGGGACAGCCCCAGCCCAGCCCTGCAGGGCCCAGCCTACCTTGTGCTGCCGCAGGAGGAAGGGCAGCAGCATCAGCATCCCCCCATCGTGGACAATCCACCAGACGTCGATGTGGCCCTCCGAGAACCGCTCCTGGTTGCCCGGAAACATGGCAACATTCTTGGCCACCAGCAAGGCCAGATGCCCAGCTGTGGTCTCTCGCACCAGCTCTGGGAGGGGAAGGGCCACGTCAGCCAGGGCAGCCTGCAGCCCCCCAGGCCCAGCAGCGCCCACCCTCCACGGTGCCTACCAATGAAGTTCCTCCAGGTCTGGTGGTCCTCCTTCTGGCGCCAGCTGCGGGGCCAGCCCACCAGCACTGTGTTGTGCTGCAGCCCCCCCAGCCCGCTGGACTGGATGAGGTGGGACATGCCATCCCGCAGGTTGGAGGAGATCACCACCTGACAAAAGCCCTTCACCTTCTCTGCCTCCATCAGGCGCCGGATGGACTGCAAGGGAGAAGGAAGTCAGAGATACCAGGGCCTCAGGGATGGCATGGACCATGGGCACAGCAGCTTCCAGGCCCAGCAGTGGCCCAGCCCAGGCCAGATGAGGTACAGGGTGCAGGATGTGGGGTACAGGGTAAAGAATGGGGGTGCAGAGTATGGGGTACAGGGCTGTGAGGTGCAGGGTGCAGGCTGTGGGGTGCAGATCCTCACAGGTCTCTGTGCCCCATGGCAGGCCAGTGGCTCCAGGCCAGAGGGGTGATACCCAGCGGAGCACAGAGCTGGCACACAGCTCTGCACCGTGCAGAGTGGAGGGTGTCCTTGTGCCAGGGCTCTGACAGGTGGCAGAGCAGCAATTAGAGTTATTTACTCAGAGAAATTATAACATGTCTGCATGGGAGAGAAACTGTTTGCTTCCAAGGGCCTAATCTCATTAATGTGCTGCCCCGCGGGTGCGGGGGGGGTGGGGAGTGCTCTCACTCTGGCAGGGAAAGGCTCATCTCCCACCTTGCCTGGCACCAGGGCCACAGAGTCTGTGGCAAGGGTTGAGGCTGAGGAGTCTGCTCAGCCCAGCAGCTGTGCCAAGTCCTGCAGCAGCTGGCCAAGACTGGGACCAGTGCTTGGCTGGTGCCAGCATCTCTGCTGTCTTGGAGGGGAAGAGGAGCCCAGAGGTCCCTGTGGTACTGTGAGCACCAGTGAAGCATGGAGTCCTCAGGCTCTGCCTGATGCCACTGAAAGCTCTCTGGGCCATCCCGGGGCCACCAGCCCTGGCCATGGAGCAGAAACAACCCTGGGCACCTGGGGACCTACTGCTGGCACAGCCTGTCCCAGTGCAGGCAGCTCTCACCTCCTCTGCCCTCTGTGCCTGCGGGTGGTTGTCCAGGAAGGTCCCTTCTAACACTGAGGCCACGATAGTGAGGCCCTTCCCAGCCTTGAGCTGCGAGGTGAAGGACAGGAGCTGCGGGTGCACCACGTTCTGCTCCTGATCCCCACGGACCAGGACCAGCAGCTGCGGCCTGGAAAGAAGGTCCTGCAGTCAGTGCCCACACCCAGCTCATCCCTGCCCCGGAACCCTGAGGTGCCCATCTCCCTGCCCAGCCTCACCTCCAGTTTTTGGTGTGTGGGGGCCCTTCCTCCAGCCGCAGCAGGGCATAGCGGGCTGCACTCAGGGACAGGCCCCGGATCCCATCACCCCACTCCTTCTCCGCCCTGCAGGAACCACAGCACATAAGGGATGCCCATGGCTCTGGTACAGAGCACCACGCTGGCACCCTGGAGCACCCTGGGGAGCCCAGCAGCCACACTGAGAGGCCACATGGCCATGGGGGCTGGCCAGGACAGGAGCTGCACACCATGGCCTCCCTTACCCGCGGTACTCGATGTACTTGTAGATGAGGCCAGCGATCAGCATGGCCACCAGTGCGTAGTACCAGGAGCAGATGAACATCAGCGCCAGGCAGAGGCTCATGCCCAGGAAGGACAGGGTCCTGCAGAGGGCACAGAGCTGTCAGCCTGCCCTGGGGCCCCCAGCAGGGTGTCCTGGGTGTCCCTGTGCTGCCCCGTCCCGCTGGCTCACCAGTGGTAGTAGCGGAAGCGGGGCCGCCAGTTGGGCGTCCGCAGCAGCGTCTGCACCGCACACGCCAGGTTCACAAACATGTAGCACATGAGGAAGAACCTGCAGGAGAGAGCGGGGGCTGAGTGGGTGCAGTGTGAGGGATTGAAGTCTCCACATCTCCCGGCCCCGGGGTGGCCAATACTGGAGCATGCCCTGCTGATAGATACAGAAGCAGTGCCATGGACAAACCAAGCCTCAATGCTGGCCAAGATGTGAGCCCAGAGTTCCTTCAGGGCCCCCCTCATCCAGGGCAGGGGCCAGGACAGCAGGTGCATTCCCCCCTCCCCCGCGGAGCAGAGACCCACACACGCCACCCGCTGTTGTGAAGGGGCGGGTCGACAGCACGCTGCCTACATGGAGAGGATGGGAGCCACCTCGTCCAGGGAGGCGATCAGGATCCCGATCTCGCAGATGCAGGCTGTGAGCAGCAGGGCCCATGTCGGCTCCCCGTTGGCTTTGCCATGGCCAAAGACCTGGAAATGGGGCGAGAGGGGCGTGTCAGGTTCTGCGGTGCCCTGCAGCCCTGGGCAAGGGCACTCAGTGCAGCCCGATGGGACTGGACCTTCCCATACACCCAGCCCTGGCAGGAGCAGGGACTGGGAACACTGGGTGCCGTGAGCTGGCACATATCCCATTGGGATCTGCCAGGAAAGCATTCCCAGCGCTGGCTCCTGCTGGCAGAACAGTCCCGTTCCCGGCACATCCCGTGGCTCTCCCCACACCCTGCACAGCAGCCCCTGTACCCCAGCAGGGACGAGCCCCAGCTCCCAGCCTGGCCACGGCCGCACAGAGCCGGGCACCCCGTGCTCGGGACGGACACACAGCCGGGGGACAGCGGCCCCTCCTGCGGCTGCGGGCGGAGCGGGGAGGGGGCCGGGGGCGCGTGTCCGGACGCATTAGAGGGTGCGGGCGGTGCGAGCGAGAGCTCGGGCTGGGGCTGGCAAGGAGAAGGAGGGAGGATAAAATTAGCCCGCTCTTCCCTGGGGGGAGCTGTCGGGTTGGATTTGGAGAGATGAGGTTGTGGGAACGCGTCTTCAGAGAGCAGATAAAATATGAAGCGGCACGGCAGCGGGGGGGAGGGAATTCTGACCTTTCCCGACACTCTCCTCCCACCGACACCGCAGCCAGAGCCACCACGGCCGCCCACTGCCGTGACGGTGCCGGTACCGGCGGGACGAGGGCAGGGATGTGGGGCTGCTCCGGCACCGACGGCGCCGGGGGAGGCAGGGTGGGGTCCCACAGTGGGCGCTCAGGGTGGGGAAGCACCGGACTCGGGGGTCACCTACTCTGAGGAAGGGAACGATCCCATCCCTGGAGATGGCTTGCAGGAGGCGGGGGGCTCCGGTGAGACTCTGCAACCCCGCCCCGCAGGTGGAGAAGAAGGAGCCAATGACAATGACCCACGGGGACGGCCACGCCAGGGTGCCAACCACCAGGTTCCCATTGACAGCCTCACCAAACCTGCGGGGATCAGCATCACCTGCAGCTCCAGCCCATGACCGAGCACCAGCCCCACAGTGGCACAACCCAGCCCCCCACAACAGCACCACTCTGGGGGGATGTGACACAACTGGGAATTGACTCAAAGGGTGAGCAATGGAGCAGGCTCAGAGGTTGCCAGGGGTCTGTCCTCATCCCTGCACCCATTATCGTGGCAAAGGACAAGGGCAGGTGTGGGACAGCACTCCTCATCCCTGTGCCGGGGGGGCAATGATGATGCATGCAGTTGGATCCTGTTTGTGTTGGTGCTGGCGACCCAGAAGTGTCACCTGCCACGTGCGGTGAGCAGGGCTGCCCCAGATAAGCAGGAGCACAGGCAGCCCTGCCTGTTGACAAACAAGTGGCTGCCTGCAGCCCCGGAGGGGGAGGAATGCAGCAAACGGATGGTTGGGATGCATACAAGCCCCCAGCGCTGGTTACAAGCTCCACCCCCCCTGCCTGGTTACACCCACGAGCCCCTCAATGCCCCCATGCCTGCCCGGTGTGTCATGGTTGCACCTTCCCCCCACCTCTGCCGGGCCCTGGGGCTGCCCCTGCCCCAGCCTGTTCTGGAGGGCTGCCATACTCTCTCCATGCCCCCCATGGCCTTGGGACACTCACTTGTCACGCAGAACGACCCCCTCGATGCAGGCTCCAAAGAGGACAACAGAGCTGATATCTGCCAGGTAGTCAAGGAGAGCCAGGAGGATGCAGAGTCCTGCCTGCCCAGCCCAGCGAAGCACCCGAGCTGATCTGCCCTGCAGAGCCCACCCACCCACAGCCCAGGCTCAGGCCAGCCCTGAAGGATACAGACCGCAGAGGTGGTGGCAATGGCCAGGATGGTGCCCGTGGGGATGGACTTCTGGGCATCCCGCAGGTCTCCCGAGCGATTGGAGCCAGCCATGATGCCTGGGAAAAGAGGGGATGGGGTCAGGGGAGCAGAGCTACAGCCCATACATGTCCCAGATACCCTCATGCCAGGCACCGTGTGAGCCCTGGGCACAGCAGGACACGGCTCGGTGTGCACCAGGATGGGAAGCAGCCATGATGGACGGGGGAGAAGGCGCTGCTGCGGCTTGGGGTACCCAGCCTGCTCCTCTCACCCCCCTCCAACACTTCCCCCCCTACCCCAAACCGCAGCCTGAGGCCACTCAAGGATTAGGCTCGAAAGCTCTCAAGTGCCTTGTCTCATTAGCCCTTAATTAGCTCAAGCAGGGACGGTGGCTGCCGCAGGGGCAGGGACAGGGTCCAGCCCCGACGTTGCTCGGGGAGGGCAGGAGGTCGCGCAGGGACACGGCTGCACGGGCGGGATCAGCTCAGCCCGGGGGATCACCCGTGCCGGGGCAGGACCCCAGAGCCGCGGCACCGGGGCACCGGCATCCTGCACACACCGGCACGGGTGAACAGCAGCAGGGGGACGGCACCGGAGGCTGAGCGGCTGCCGGGGACCCCGCAGCGCCCGACCCTCCAGCTCTCGCCATGCCCGGGGCAAGCCGGGGGCACCCGCCGGTCCATTCCCCGCGGAGCTGCAGGGCAGCCCCGGAGGCTGCGCCCGCTCGGCTCCGCAGCGGGGCTGGGCCGGGGGGGCTCCTCTGCCCCCGGAGAGCTAAAAATACCGGAGCGGCGGGACGTCAGCGCGCACCGGGCGGCACCGACAGATCTGGAGCGCGGGCGGCTGCGGGGGAGGCGATGGCGACCGGCCGCCCCCGCGCCGCCGCTGTCACCGCCGCACGCACCCCCGGGAGCGGGGGTGGCACACGTGCGGGAGCGCGCCCGGCCACACGTGCTGTGCCCACGGCACGGAGCGGCTCCCACCTGTCACCGAGGGGAAGTAGATGCCGACCAGCAGGGTGAAGTAGGACGTCATGTCGCTGAAGACGTAGGGCTGGTCCATGTCCACCGGGGTGTCGGGGGAGCTCACCGAGGGCAGCCCCCGCTTCTCCACGATCACGCCCTTGGTCAGGTATGAGCTCCAGAGGTTCTCTGTGAGGAGGGAGGAGGCTGGGCAGTGCAGATGCCCGAAAGCCCCCACACCCAGCACAGCATCCGCACCCCACAGAAATGGAACTGGGGGGTGTGTGGTTCTCCCAGCCCTTCCCCGGCCCCACTGAGCAGCCAGCTGAGCAGCACACGGGCATGCAGAGGGTGAGGATGGCAGCACAGGTGGGCAACCAGAGCAGGTTCATACTGCTGTTGGCAGCGTCCCCACAAGATACTGGAGCAGCTGACATGGGATTGCAGTAGCAAATAATTAAGAGGGTAATATAATTAATGCTGATCAACACAGGTTTAAGGGAAGTGGATCGTGTCAAAGTAACTTGATAATGTTTTTGATGGGATTATGAGTGCGGGGCTGATGTAACAGGCTTAGTTCCCTCCGTGTGCTGCTTTGGCCGCAGATCATGGGGAGAAACTGGAGCAGTGGAGAGCAGCCAGCACCGGGCAGGGCAGGCAGAGGCAACTGCCCTTGGCATGTCACTGCTGGGGGGGCAGAGAGGGGCAGCCAGGTCTCAGCCCCCGGCCCTGAGCCCCCTTCATGGCTGCTCACAGGTGACAGATGGGGCCGGCAGCTCCTATTGGCCTCGCCTGTCTCACCCTCCCTGAAATGTTGTGTTTCTCCCCACCCTCACCTAGGGCACAGCAAGCCCCAGTCACCTTAGCCAGGGTCAAACTGTGCCACCCATCTTATGATGCTGCTGGGTGGGTCGCCTTTGTCAACAGCCACCCCAGAGTGGGGTCCTGGCTCTGTCCCACTGCCCCCAGTGCAGGAGGGTTTGGTGCCTGAGAGAGACCAGCTGGGTGGGTGGGGGTCTGCACCCCCTCCCCAACACCATTGCCAACAGGAGCAGGTTCCACCCAGCAACCAGGAACTCCTTATCTGACCCAAAGGACCTCAGAGTGCAACATCACCGGGAGGCTCCCAAACACCCTGTGACTGCACTAATCACCATCAATCACAGCTGCAGCCCTGAGCACCACGTGCTCAGCTAAGTCTGACCTCCCGCGCCCGTGGCCACGCAGACACCAGGGCAGGATGGCTGGGGCAGCCCTGCAGCCATCAGGAATGACTGATCCTGCTTGTGGCTCTGCTGCTTTCCTGAGTCCCAACAACCACTCCAGCATTAGGGTCTGCAGATACTTTCTGAATGTGGCACAGAGCATCAGCCTCTGCCACCCACTGCAGAGCGTGAGCACCTAGCAGATACACCAGCATCTCCACAAAAACAGGTCATAAGTGGCTCCTCCCAACAAATTCACGCGTCTTTCTGTGGTCCTGGTCACTGTCCCAGTGGGGCTGTAGCCACAGGAGCTAAGTGGCCCCAAGGGGTGATTGCTTCTCTCAAAACCTCAAATCAATACCAGCCTTTCCAAAGGTCAAGAGGAAGCAGAGGAAGATTTATTCCTCCCCAGCCTTCGGGCCTCATTCTGAGCCACCCCACTGACTGACACAGACTGCAGGCAGGTGGCTGCAGTGCCCTGCTCTGTCATCCAGTGCAGGAGGGTCCCACTGCCCAGCACAGCATGAGCACAGCTCCCTGTGCCTCAGGAGCAGAGCAGCCCCCAGCAGGGATCTCCCACATGCTCTCTCACCTGGACCCAGCCCTGTTTGCCCCCACAACACCTGGAATGGCTGAGGAGCCATGACTCCCACAGCCCACCCACCATCCCTGTTGGCAGAGCTGCCCAGCAGGCACAGCCACTGCCCCTCCACAGCTCCCTTGCTTCTCCATGCTGCCATTCCCATGCCTCCATGCCCATGCTCACGTTCCCATGCCTCTGTTGGCACATGCTCACCTTGGATGAGGCCGCTGGCAGCACCAGGGATGCCCTCGATCTCAGTGACGTTGTTCATGGTGAAGTACTCATCACAGGTGGCATTGAGGAAACGGGAGGTGCAGAAAAGCTCCCAGAGCTTGGAGCCAACTGTCTCGTTCCCCTCCATCACCATCTTGGTGCAGAGGTCGAAGCCGTGGCGTGAGAGGGTCCTGTTGCCCAGGAGGCAGATCCTGGGGGCACAAGGGCACTCAGCACCTGCATGCCCCAGCCCTGCTGCATCCCTGCAGGACCCCGTACTCACGGGAAGCTTGGTGGGTCAAAGGCAGATTTGATGACTCCAGCATAGATGGCAAGGATGGAGAGGATGACACAGCCCAGGAAGACCAGGGCGAATTTGTTGACATACTTGACACCCACAAACACCACGGTGGCCATGCAGGTCAGCACACAGGTGCCATACACACGCATGTTGTTGAGCATTGCAGCTGCCTCCCCGCTGGCATCCTCTGCCTTGAAGATGGCCATGGCTGGGAAGATGTAGGCCTGGGAAAGAGTCATGGCATCACCACCTGGCTAACAGCCTGCAGAGGGGCCCCAGAAGAAAGGTCCTTCAGGCCCCCCTGCCCTGCCAGGAGCTGAGCCCACGGCACTGCACAAGGCGAGGAGCAGGTACGTACCAGCAGGATTTCGATGGTGCCCAGGATGTACATGGCACCCGCAAAGGTGGTGCCCAGGTAGAAGCAGAGCCCCACGGCCCCACCAAACTCGGGTCCCAGCGAGCGTGAGATCATGTAGTAGGAGCCACCCGCTGTCAGAGAGAGCAAAAGTGGGTCCCAGCCAGACCCCAGCGACACCCTCAGCCCTGCCAGGTATCCCAGAGGGCAGACTGGAGCCAGGATAGCCACGGGCCCTGCTCCAGCACTGAGCAAGATGCAGAGCAGCAGGAGTGACCGCACAGGCAGAGTCATTCCCCAGCAGCCCAGCAGGCAGGTGCAATGGCCAGTGGCACAGGTGTTCCCTGGACACCAGACAGGAGCTGGAGCCCCAGGGACCTGGGCCATACCCTGCTCCATCCTCCCAGAGGAGCCCTCAGAGCCGGGCTGCCGGGATCGATGGTCCCGCTGCGGCAGCAGGATGATAAATAGCTTTAATTACACCCCGCGCTGGGCTGTCAGCGCTGTGCCCAGCCTGGCGCAGCTTACGGCTCCCCAGGGCTCTGCAGGGCTGCCATGTTCTGGGGGAGGCAGCCAGGGCTGGGGGAGGCAGCCAGGGCACCCACGGCCACAGCCCACGGTGCCTCCTGCGGGGCAGAGCCCACACACAGCAGCGTGCCCGTGTCCGGCGGTGGGAGAGCCCATCCCATATCCCATATCCCATCCCATATCCCATATCCCATCCCATATCCCATCTCCCAGCCCCGGCTCTCAGCACGCCCTGCTCCCATCCTCCTGCCGTGTGTCTCCCGGCTCCCCGCGGCCTCGCCAGTCTGGCGGAGGGAGGAGCCGCGGCTGGCGGCTCTCGCTGCCATCTGCACCTCGCGGCTTTGGGGACGGGTGGCGGCTCCAGCGCTGCGCTCCCCCGGGCCCCGGGGATCCCGCGCGGGCTGGTGGCAGAAGGCTGGGGAGCGGCTGGCAGCCCCGGGGGATGCTCTGTGGGAAAAGCCCCGGCAGGAATCCCACCCCACCCTGCTGCCCGCACACACCGCGGGGCTCGGCTGTACCTGGCACCACACCGTTGGTGGCGATAGCGCTCATGGAAATGGCCGTCAGCATCGTCTGCGGGAAGAAACAGCGAGTTCAGGAACAGAGGGACAGGGGAGTGAAGGGAGAGCTGGGGCCATGCTAGGACATGGGGCCTCTTGGGGCCACGCTGAGATGTGCCACAGGGCAGGGATGCCCAGGGAGGATGAATGGATAGATGTGTGTGTGGATGGACACGCAGAATGTTGGCTGGCAGCACAGCTGACACAGCTGAGCCCTCGGAGGGGCTGGCAGTGCTGGGGTGGCTCAGGACACTGGGCAAGGCCAGCCTGGGGTGACTGTCCTGGTGAGGTGGCTCTCTGCTTGGTACCAGATCAGGGGACCCCCAGCACATCCCCCTACATGGCAGCTGTGATCTGGGTCACCATTTAAGCACCATTCCACTGCTGATTCCTCTGGGAAGCTGAAGGCTTCTCCTTGCTCTAAGTGGGGCAGGAGCTAGGGCAGGGGCAGAGCTGGGGCAGGGCATGGTGGGCTGGCAGCCAGTGCACCCCTCCATGGTCCAGCCAGCCAGACTGGTGACCCCAGGCCATGGGCAAGGCTAGTGAAGGCTTATCTGGCTCCAAAACTCACACAGGAGCAGCAGAGGAAGACCATGCAGAATGACTCCATGATGCCAGCGATCCCCACCACCCAGGTGAGGCGCAGGAAGAGGATGACTCCAAAGATGTTCTGAAGGCAGGGCAGGTAGACACCCATGAAGGTGCCCATCCGTGGGGCCTGTGGAGGGAACAGCAGTCACCAGGGCTCAGGGGCCTGGCTGGCAGAGGAGCAAGAGATCCCAGTCTTCCCACAAAACAACCAGGAACCCAGGGTAAAACTGCCCCTGGCTGAGGCCAATGGGTCTCCTGTTCTCCTGTGCCAGGTCTAGGGCCTGGCACAACACAGGCAAGGGCTGGAGAGGGAGGAAAGTTACCTTCCCTCTAAGTCCTCACCTGCACCGGCTTCTTCTTGCCTCCATCATTGTTCTCAGCCTCCTCGTGCTCCCGGCTGCCCTGTGGCAGGTTGGTGTAATTGGCCAGTCCACTCAGCAGGGATGAGACCATAGGGCTGGTGTCCATCTCCTCCTGTGGAGAGCAGATCCCGAGTTGTGAGGACAGTTCCCTGGAACCCCAGCCAGCCCCAGGAGACCTCACCAGATGCTGCCCCACTGCCTGCCTCTCCAGGAATGGCTTTGGCAGTGCAGCAGCCCTGGCCTGGGCCTCTGGCATGTCCCAGTGCCCAGGGTGCAGGTTGGGTGCTGTGGGACAGCTTGGGACAGCTGCTTAGCTCAGCTCCCTCCCCTGCCCCACTGCCTGCATGCCCTACCTCGAAGAGGGCCATGTTCTTGCCATCATACTCCTTGCCCTTCTCCAGGTCCGTGCTGTTAATGAAAGGGCTGCTCTCCTTGGGATTGCCATCGCCTGCAGAGACAGCACTGAGTCAGTCAGGCAGCCCCTGCCCCACCCACAGCTGCAGAACATCCACCCCACAGGGTCACTGCTGTGAGGGGCCACAGCTGCCCGGGGCTGCCAGCAGAGCTGCCAGGGCTGTGGGCACCACGCTCACACCCAGACCAGCACAGACAGTGCCAGGCGGGCATGGCAGCCCCCAGCATCACCTCCCACAGCACACACAGGGGCTGCCATGCCCAGGAGGCTCCGCTGCCCCGCCCGGCCGTGCCGACACGCGGAGCCGGCGGAGCGCATCCACGCAGAGAGGCGAGCGGAGTGCATCGGGGGAGCTCCGGCGGGAGGCACGGCCGCAATAACTCACGGCAAGGCCGCAATAACTCACGGCACCTGCGGGTGAGCGCCCTGGGACTGCCCTCGGGGCCGGGACTGCCCTCGGGGCCGGGACTGCGGGGCTGCTCAGCATCGCCGCACAGGGGATGGTCCCGGCGCAGCGCCTGGGACTGGGGCCACTGGCCAGGTGTCTGGTCCTCCTCCCAGACATGCACCACAGGGCGAGAGGTTACATCATTGAGGGCAGATGATGCCCGGGGCAGTGGAGCCACCCACAGCAGTGCCAGGCCCATAGAACTAGCAGGACAGGGACCACAGGCACTCACTGCATTAATGACCTAGTGCAGAAGAAACCTGGAGTTGGCTTAATAGCGATGAAAACAGCTGAGCTGCAGAGCAGCAGAAATAAATCAAGCTGGAAATGGAGCAGCAGTAAGCATGGTGCTGCTGGAGCAGCACAGCTCCAAGAGAAGATCCAGAGCAGAGAGGGACCAGGACATGGGGGCCAGGAGCCAAAGGACACAGTCCTGGGCAGGGCAGCTGAGGAGGCACCCATGGCACGGGGAAACCTGGGCAGCCAGGCCAGTCCCAGCCCTCAGTGCAGGGAGAGAGGCTCCCTGCCACACACCCATCCCAGCAGCACAGCCCTGCAGCCAGAGCAGTCACACTGCCAGTGGCCACCGCACTGCTGGGCAGGTTGCCCACATGGGCAGGGTCACAGAGCAGCTCCACGCTTTGGGACGTGGGAGAGAACTGCCCCTTCCACCATCCTCCAGCATGGAGCCCATGAGTGCCCTGGGGCAGAGGGATGGTGCCCTAGCAGTGTAGTCACCCACTCATGGTGCCAGCCACAAGACAAACCCTGCAACCGTTTGGAGCATCCTGGTCCTCTGAAGACCGCCATTCTCCTGCCAGTTGACTCATATTCGGGATCCTGGAAGCCCGTGTGCAGCAGTGATTCACCATCTGCAATTCCCTGGCACACAGGGTGCTCCTGGCTGACCAGGAGGTGAAGCCTCAAATGCTACAGGTGACACGGACCTGCGGGCTGGCCCCAACTCCCACCATCCCTGGGCTCCCCCAGCACGGGGCAGCAATGTCCCTGAAGGCGCAGCCAAACACTGAGGCACAGCCTGCAGACTCCTCCCGTGCAGGAGTGGCCATGGCAGTGCCACTGGGACACCCAGACCCACAAGCTCCTCTCCAGAGTCCCCTTGGACACACACCCAGCACCCCAGGTTGCCCCAGTACCATGTGCCTGCCCTGCATCTCCCACAATGGGTCTCATCACAAACCTCATGCGCTCCTTGCTCTGTGTTTGGTCTAAAGCCCCACTGAACCCTGCTGTCATTAGGTAACAGCAGTGGTGTGGGCTGGCAACCACCCACTCGCCACAGCTCCTGCCCACCTGCACCAGCCCTGGGGACCACACTGATGTGAAACATCCACCACGCTGACAGGAAACCCTCCAGGCTGATGCTGTGGCCATCCCCAGTGAGGTGACAGAAGGGTGCAAGAGCAGGGGTGGCTCGATCTCACCTCCCCCTTGGGGCTGGGTGGCACCGGGGGACGCGGGCAGCTTGGCAGGGAGACGTGCTGGAAACGCGGCAAGGCTCTGGGACCCCTCCGGGAGAGCGGAGCCCGCGGGGGCCTCGCCTCACCGCCTGGTACCCAGCCGACGACATCACCGTGCAGGTTTCCATGGCAACGGCGAGCCACGGCCGCCTCGGCTCCCGCTCTTATGTAACGGCGCAGGCAGCCGGACGCTGGCCCCACATGGCACCCGCGCCCCGGCCCACCGGTGCCCGGGGGATGGAGCGGCCGGACCCCCGGCCCCAGGGCACCCCGAGCCCCGGGACTGCCCTGCTCGGCCGCACGACAGGCGCCAGCAGCACCCCGGGGTGCCCGAGCTCCAACCCTGGCACCACAACAGCACCCGCAGCTCGCAGTCCCTCACCCCCAGCTCTGCCCAGCGCTGCTCACGCCGGGGCCGCGGGCCGTGCTGGCACCAGCCGGACTGCCGGGGCTGCCCGGGACAGGAGCCCCTCGCCCGCCGGGTGATGCTGCTGCGAGGAGCAGCACTGGGAGAGGCCCCGGGCTGGCGAGCATGAGGATGCAGCAGGGCTCGGGGAGACTGAGTCTCCCACGTCGCTGCAGCCCCACAGGCTGGAAGGAGTTAAGCACCAGGGCGCAGGGTCCCAGGTGACAAAGCGCTCCCGCTCCTGCTCCTGCTCCTGCTCCTGACGGAGACCATTTTGCCGCAGCGGGGCTGGTGCAGCCTCTCCCCGGTAGCTGCCTCAGACCCGTGGTCTGAAGTCGGGGGCAGCCAGGGCAGGCAGCAGCAATGCCCCGTCCCTCACCTGCCACCGCCACGGCCGGGTCCCGGCCCTGGGGACACGTGGGACACTGCCAGCGCCAGCAACGCCCACAGGGCTGCCCCTGCCCCGCAGCCAGGACAGAGCAGTGCAGGGCCGGAGCGCTGGACCGGGCTGGCAGCCCCAAGGCCGGCAGCCGAGCCGGGAGAGACAGTGAGAGCAGAGCAGAGCCGAGCCGAGCCGTGCCAGGCTTCGATCCCGGCGCTCAGCCGCCCCCCTCCCCAGGGATCACTCAACACGAATCGGCCTTTTAATTTGCTGCGGCGGCTGGAAGGGCTGGCAGCGGGATCGCTGGCAGGAACCCGCAGCCCCGCCGTGAGCACCGCGCAGCCCCGCTCTCAGCAGGGCTTCCACCAACCTGTCTGCCCGGGGCAGCCCGGAGCAAACGCAGCAGCGCCAAAGGACCGTCACGGCAGCCTCGGAGCCCCCCAAGGCAGGGCTCAGGCAGCAGCACCAACCACAATTTGATCTTCTAATGGCTTCTTACTTAGCCCTAAATTGGGTTGGGAAGCGTCATGTCCCTTATCCCAAATCCTCCCTAATCGCTTTACACGGCGCAGGGCACTGAGCACTGGCTGGGGTAGCCCCAGCAGCCACCCCCCACGGGCTAATTAACCACAGCTGCTGCCAACGCTGCCACCCGACCACGGCCCGTGCCCTCCGCAGCATCCAGAGCACAGCGAGCCCGAGCCAGGGACATCGGGCACTGGGGCTGCGGCACTGCCGGGCGGTGCAGAGGGCGAGGGGGGCCGTGGCAGGAGCAGCCCCGACCTCAGAGCCCTCCGCGGCTCCGTCTGCGCTCCTGCACGGGGCTGCTGACGGCTCCGGAATCCCCTGCGCCACCCCCGCCCCATCCTCGCAGCCCCAGGGGCAGCAGCAGCAGCGCGATGGCTGCTCACGGCTCTAGGGATGCCCTGGGGCTCCCCTGCAGGTACACAGGACACCTTGACTTCTGCCACAGGACACCTGGGCTCCCGGGGCCCTGCCTGCAGCAAGGGGCACCCCAGGGTGACCCCAGCAGGCCGGCGAGCACATGGGCGAGCACGTGCCCTGGCTGATGTCCCCAGCTGCTGCCGTTTTGCAGGAGCTGCTGGCCAGGGAGGCCGCGCTGCTGTTCTGTCACCTCCGGCTATCAAGGGGACTTGGCTGGACACACACTGCCTGGCCCTGGGCTGTTGGCCTGGGGTGCCTAAGGCAGATGGGGATGGCCAAGCTCTTCCTATGGCAGTGGCACTTCTGTGCCCACCCGGCTTCCTTCTACCCTGCACAGGAGTGTCTGACAGCTGCTCTGGGGAGGGGGACCCTTGGAGAGGCCACACAGCCCTTGCAGCCCCCCGAGGCACAGACCACTGATGATCAGAGCAGAGCTGGCTCGTGCTGGCAGCGTCACAGCAGAGCCACTCCAGCTGCAGCGTGTCAGGGGAGCAGGGGTGGGGGTCAGGGGTGGATGGTGGAGTAGGATGCTCCCCCCATGCCAGGGCTGCGTTTTCCCCCTCCAGCCAGCAAGCACACCCAGTGGCCTTTTGGGCTGGATTCCTTCACAGCCTGACCCAAATTGGACCAACTGCTACTTCAGACCTATCCTCTTCCTTCCTAAACCCAGGATTATCCTCCCTTTGATCAGCCGGCCCTGCAGCGCAGGATTTCCAGCACAGGCGTTTTGGCTGGCTGCATTTAAACAGCTTCCCAGATTCTCCGACAGTCCAAGCCCTGCCTTGGAAATGGCCGTGGACACAAGTCCCAGCAAAGCTCCTGGTGCTGGATCTAGGCTCCCCAGGCATCGAGTGCCACGGGGCTGGGTGTCAGCATGGCACCCTGCAGTGGGGCTGCGGCTGACATCCCAACACCCCAACCAGAGCAGTGCAAGGTGCCAGCCCGGACACTGCAGGCAGCAGCCCTGCCCTGCCTGCTCCCCACTCCCAGCATCTCCCCAGAGGGTCCAGCCCTTGCTGGGCTACTGGGGCTGGAGCCCTTCCAGCCACTGTCATGCGGCTCACGTGTGCTGTCCAGAGCACGACCCGAGTGGGGACACTGCTGACCTTTCTGACACATAAGGCCTAAGTGGCACCCAGGGCTTCAGTGGTCGTGCTGAGCTTGGCAAGTTGCTGGACAGCCGGCCCAGGAGCAGCCAGGACATGTGGAGGGGGCCCACTGGCATTCAACAGCTTTGCTACCCGATGGGTTTTCCATGGTCCCTGCAGACAGAGCTCACGATGGGAGTTCAGCTGACCCTTGGCATGGGGGGACAACCCCCCCCCCCACCTGCAACCACCATTGTCACAGGTGTGGGGAGCTCTGCTGAGCCCCTTCCTACAGACAATCCCTGCTCCCCCAAGTCCCCCAGACCCCCGATTCCTCCAGCCCTACACCCACTGTCCCACAGGGCAGCATCTCGGCAGGCGCAGCTCCAGGGACAGTCTGCCCGGTCCATCTGTAGTGGCACCGTGTCCAGCCCTCCTGCCAGACCCCAGCATGGCTGCACCGCCTGCTGCCACGCCGCTGGCACTGCCGTGTTGGAAATCAGCGAGTGGGAGAGATCCTGGTGCTGCAGAAGGCAAGGGGAGGGCAAGTGCCCAGCGAAGGGCACGGCTGGGGGCCAGTGCGACAACCCCAGCCCGGCAAGGTGCCCCCAAAAGTCTCCTGCCAGCCCTGACCTTGAGCGGAGCCGCAAACAAACAAGCAAATAAACAGACTGGGGTCGGCAGAGCAGAGGAATACACAGAGCCTGTCTGTGGCTGTGCCCAGAGCCCCACTGTGGGCAGCCGGGACCCCCACAACCACTGCCACAGCCAGCCATGCGCTGTCGGCCGGGGCTGTGGCAGACCCCACCAAGGGACCTGGAGAGGAGACTTGGTGGTGTCTGGGAGGGTCAGAGGGGCAGTGCAAGTCCTCCTGTGCCCACACTGCATCCCCCTGGCTGCAGCCCACCCTTGCACCCGGCAGGAACACCCACAAGAACGAGGCCTGTGCTGCCTGGTGCTGGACGTGGCCCCGTGAGGAACGGGGACCCTCACACAGCCCGGTAGTGCCGGGAGGGGCTGAGGCCAAAGCGGGAACAGTGGCGGGGCTGCCGCGGGGCCGAGCGGCCCCTCTCCGGCGGAGGACAGCGGCCCTGCGCCAGGGCTGCAGCGGGACGGGGCACAGCGCGGCGCGCCACGGACTGCACCGGACCGGCTCGGCACGACAGGGCTCACTTTGGCTCAGCTGGGCTCGCTCCGGCTCGGCTGGGCTCGGCCCCGAGACGAACGGCTCCTGTGGGCGCGAAGCAGGGCCCGGGCGGCCACTTCAGCACCGCGGACAGCGGAGCGGCCCCGGGAGGGGGGCAGGGAGTGGGGGGCGGGAGCGGAGAAGGGAGCGGGGGGCGGCTGCCCGGGATGGGGAGGCGGCTGCCGGAGATGGGGGGCGGCAGAGGAGAGGAATGGGGGGAGGGCAGCGGGGGTGAGAGAGGCGATATGGAGAGATGGGGGGGCGGCAGCCGGAGGTGGGGGGCGGCAGCAGGGAGGGCTGGGGGGGCTGCAGCGGAGATGCGGGAGGCAGGGGTGGGGGGCCGGCAGATAGGTGGGGGGACCCTTGCGGGGATCCCGGGCGGGCGGGAGCGGGACCGGTGCGGCGACCGGCGGGGGCTGTCCGGGAAGCGGCGGGGCCAGCCCCGCAGGGTCGCTCGGAGCACAGCAAGCAGCCCCCGCCCGGGAGGAGGCTCCTCGGTGAGCCCCGCACCGCTCGGCCGCACCGCCGCTTCCCGGGGCTGCCGCAGCGGCGGGAGCGCGGCCGTGGCTGCGCGGAGGCGCCGGGAGCGGGAGCATCCCCGCACCGCCCGCCGCAGCCCCGCGGGGCCGCCGGCCGAGAGCCGCCGTCGCGGCCGGTGTCGGTGCCGGTGCCCCCGCTCGCCCCGCGGCGCGGCACCCTCAGCCCCCGCTGCCCCCGGCCCCGCGCCGCTCCTGCCCCGCGCCCGCCCCCGGCCCGGGCCGTGCCGCTGTCCCGCTCGTCGGTGCCGATGCCGGTGCCTCACCTTGGCTGGCGCCGCCGTCGCCGTCCTCGCAGTCGGTCAGGTTGTTCAGCATGGCGCCGGTGCCGCGGCCGCTCGCTGCCGCCGGAGCTGGAGCTCTCGCTCCGCAGCAGCCGCGTCCCCGCGCCGCCCCCCGCGCCGGTGGGAGGGGGCTGCAGTGCGGAGGCGCCCGGGCTCACGGCTCACGGCTGCTGCCGGCGGAGCCCAGCCCGGCCGCCCGCTTCATCACGTATGCGGGAGGCATTGCCCCCGCCGCGGCGGGGAGGGGGGGGCGCGGCGGCGCGGGGGGGCACCGAGAGGAGCGAGCGGAGCGGGGCCGCCTCCCGGCTGCGCCAGGCGTGGGGGGGAACTAGGGCAGCGCTGCGGGCCCGGCTGGGGCGGGCGGGACGGGACGGGACGGCCCCGCAACCGCACCGACCCCGAACCCCGCCCCCAGCCCCCGCACTCCGCACCGGCACCGGCCCCCCAGCCGCCGCCACCCCCGCACCCCACAGCAGCTCCCGGCCCGGACCCTGGCGCAGCCTCGGGACCTGGAACACACTCGGGGTGCACAGAGGGGCACAGGAGAGGCGGCCGAGGCCCGGGATCACGGCAGCCCCTGCCCCGCCACGGGCGGCTACCGGGTGGGGGCGGCTCCCGGTTGGGGAGCAGCACGGCATGCAGGGGACCCCTCTATGGGCATCAGGGCCTCGGCCAAGGATGGAGACCCCTACCCCAGTAGCAGGACAAACCAGGGCACCTGGGGAAGGGGGACACGTCCAGACCACCCCACTGGTGGGACGGCAGAGGTGATTGACCCTGCTGTGCCCAGCTGACCTGCAGGGCAGGGAACACTGCCTGCAGAGGGGAGCAGGCTTGATGTCACCTCCCCTGGTGACCAGGGGGCCAAGATCACACCCGTAGCAACCTTCTCAGACCTGCAGAAGGGTTGCAATGGGGCCAGAATCCCAAGGCCCTGTGTCGTCTATGGAGGCCCCATCTCTTGCAGCTGTCACCCACAGGGCCAGGGCACAGGCCACTCTCGAGCTGGGGCTGTAGAGGGACCCTGCAAGGCTGCCTGAAGCCCCCTGTTCTCTCATGCACTTAATTCGGGAGGATCCCCCAACCGTAGCTGGCTGCAGCTCCCGGCATCTCCTCCAGCACAGGCTGAGATCATGACAGCCCGCTGGCCTCCGTTACTTCTTGACGGCTGTAATTAATTGTTTACTTTCTCCTGGTGTGGAGCCAGCTGCTCCGCAGCGCGGGTGCTCCCCGGCCTGACCTCGCGGCCAGGAGAGAGGCTCAGACCCCTCACCCCAGCCCTGCAGGCAGCACTGATCCCTCCCTGCCAGGACCTGGCACCTGGCATCCCCGGGGAGCCGCAGCAGCACAGCCCCAGCTCCATGGAGAGTGGCACAGGAGGGACGCAGAGAGGATGGGCAGTTCAGGGTGGGCAGCTCAGGGTGGGCAGCCCCTGCCCAGGACTCTGCATGGCAGTCACTACATGGGGCTGCCCCATCCAGCTGCAGCAGCACCAACCCCTCACACCTGCACCCCTCAGCCCTGAGCAGCAGCCAGCGCTGGAGCAAAGGGGCTGGTCCGCTCCCAAGGGTTGGGACTGGAAGAAAGGGGCTGCAGACAGGATGCAGTGGACAAAACCACCGTCCCATGCTGATCTGGGGGGTCAGAGGGCACCCCCAATCCCCCCAAAGGGGCTGTGGCTGGCCAGAAGGGAAGCAGGCCAGGGTCCAGCCGGCCATGGTGAGTGCCAAGCAGCACAGGGTGGTTTTTTGCAGGAGGCCACAGCGCGTGGGCTCGGCACAAGAGGGATTTTCCTACTAAAACAGATGCGGGGGAGGGAGCACGTGAAAGACCACTAATCCCCTAATCCCTGGATTATGGCTCCATTTCAGGGGTTGGGATTTGACGGCAGCACAGTGGGCTACGCTATCAAGACTGCATTGGCTTATCCTGAGTGCAGGGTCCCACCAGCCTGTGGGGGCAACTGAGAGCGTCTCTGAGACAGAGGAGACTGAGGGGGCTTGATCCCCCAGCAGAGCACTGGCATTAACCCTGGCCAAAACGCCCCTGACTGGGGTATGTGGTGCAGTGTGTCAAAAGGAGAGAGGTCTGGCCCGGTTTGGGCATCATCCATGCCCTTGCATTGCTTTCAGTTGGGCTGCAGGCAGCATGAGGGCATGGGGAAAGAGGAAGAGTGACACTTTTCCCTGGCCATGGAGTGGGGGATCAACTGCAAGTGGCCCCTGAGTCGGAGTAGCAGGCAGGATGCTGGCAGCAGGCCAGGCAGAGCATCAGTGCCCCACTTAACTGCAAGAGGCTGCCCAGGAATGATGATGGAGAGCGGCCAAGCCAAGAATCATCCCTGCAAAGGGTCCTGTACCCCTGCAGAAACTCCTGAGAATGCCCCAGACCCCTCTGCACAGAGCCTGGGTAGGGGGAACCATTCTCACAGACATTCCCAGGGCAGGAATCCTGGCTGCTGGCCACACAGCCCTTGCCTGTCCTATTACCAGCAGCGGTCAAACCTCCCAGGAGCGAGACACGTGCTGGAGTCACTGGGAAACCTCCTGAGGGCAGGGAGCGGCAGCCTGGCAGCGTGCCACACGGGCAGGGAGGGCGGCTGTGCTCTGGAGGTGCTGGTCAGCACATTGCACTGCCTGCTGTGATCCCTGGGCACTGCCAACAGTCTGCCCGTACACATCCCACAGCATGGGACACCCCACACTGAGGGCTTGAGGCACGGGGACAAGCAGCTCCCAGGGAAAAGAAGACCTGGGGCAGGAGAGACCCCAAGATGATGGAGGTGCAGCAGGGCAGAAGGGCTGTGTGCCAAATATCGTAGCAGCAGGTTGGCATCACAATGTGCCCTCACCACACTGTCCTGACAGCCCCAGGAGCCCAGGGGCAACACATCCTGCAGCACCTTGGCAGGATGGAGTGCTCTTGTTCATCTCCATCCAGACAGGCCAGGGCCCTGCCACCAGCACGGGGCAAAAGCAGAGCCCAGAGCTGGCACCAGCTGGGACTTGACTCCAGCTGCAGCAGCACGACAGGACATGGAGGGAGGTGCGGTGTCCTGTGGGGCTGGGTGGGGAGCCACGGGAGGCACTGCAGCTGCTGGGGCTGAGAGCAGAAGGGCAGCAGTGGGGCAGGGCTGGCACAGGCCATGGGGCAGGGCTGGCATAGGCCATGGGGCAGGGTTGGCACAGGCCGTGGGGCAGGGCTGGCACAAGCCGTGGGGCAGGGATGGCACAGGCCGTGGGGCAGGGATGGCACAGGCTGTGGGGCAGGGCTGGCACAGCCCGTGGGGCAGGGATGGCACAGGCCATGGGGCAGGGCTGAGAGCTCCTGCGTCACACGAGCCCAGCACAGCTGGCGCAGCGTCCCCAGCTGCCCTTGCCCAGATGTCTTGCCAGCAGCAGGGCCACGGCAGTGGGCGGCCGGGCAGCCTGGCACAGGGATCAGCAGCAGAAGAGCCTCCTCCCACCAGGCCCTGCAGCTGAGGAGCCCCCACGCAGCCCTGTGCCAGTTGCAGTACCCTGGGGATTGCAGGCAGCCACTGCTGAGCCATAGCCAGAGGGCCAGTGATGGCCGAGGAGCAGCTGCACGGCCACTTGCCAGCTGCTGCCAGAAGGGTTTGGGTGCAGGATCAGCTGATGAGGCACTCAAGTGCCCTGTGCCCCACACGGCACCCCTCACTCAGCCCCACAGCCTGTGCAAAGACCTCCACTGTGGCACCCCACTGAAGCACCTGTGGTGTGTTCAGTGGCATGGAGACTCCTTGGGAAGGTACTGATGGGGCTTTGGCTGCTCCAGCCCCTTGCAGCGTCCCACCCCCCCACATCATCAGCCTCCAACTGCTGCACACCCCTGCCTCATCTAATGATACCCCAAGGGCACCCAGACTGCCACAAACCTGGCCTGAGTGTCAGCGAGGGGGCAGGAGGGGATGGGAGGGCTGGGGGAGCCTCCTTAGCAGCCCCTGTCCCTCACATGTACCCCTCTGTGCACGGTGCCCAAGCGTCCCTATCCCCTCCCTTGTGTCCTGGCCCCTCGGCAGGGGCACTGCAGGGGTGCAGCCAGGGCTGGGGGGGCCCTGCTGTCCCCAAGCCCCCTCAGGGCCTCACCTCGCACCTGGGGCCAGCCTCACCCAGCTGCCCCACAGAGCCTCGTCCATGGCTCATGGCCCACAGCCCCGTGAGCCCAGAGCCCCCAGGGGGGCCGAGAGAGGCGCTGTTCCCCCCCAGCACCGAGAGCCACGGCACGGGTGACACCGGGACCGGTTTCCATGGCAACGAGAGGCTCCGTAACTGGTTGGTTGCCATGGCTACTGCCGCCGAGCCCGACCGCTCGGGACACGGAGGGGCTGCGCGCTGGGGATGCTCCGGTGCCCTCTCGGGCCAGGGCGGGGGCCCCACGGGCAGCGCACTGGGCACCGGGGCAGCCGCCCCCCGTGCAGCCCCTCCGCGGGGGAGCCCCAGCCCCACGGTGGGTCCCGGTTGGAGCACATCGATCCCCGGTGCCGCGGGGCCGGGCCGCGCTGCGCTCCTGGCGGGACCGGGTCCCCGCGGGACGGCGGCACCGGCGAGCCCCGGGGCGGGGCGGGGCCGCGGGGGCGGGGCCGGGAGGGACACGCCCCCACCGGAGCCGTCCCGTCCCGTTATCGCCCCCTGGCGGCCCCGCGCAGCCCGGTCCGCCCCCGCCGCCGCCCGCACGGACCCGCAAGGACCCCGCCACGACCCCGCGCAGCCCCGTCCGCCCCCGCCGCCGCCCGCACGGATCCCATTTCCCGGGCCAAGCCCTGGATCCACCGTGCTCCTGCAGGGACCTGCCCCCGGCCCCGAGGCCCCGCGGCGGCGCCCTGTCCGTACCCTGCCCCGCCCGCACCGGGCGGTCCCGTTCCGCCGCCGCCCGTGCCCGGGGCTGAGATCCCTCCTCAGCACCTCCCGCCTGGGGCCGCTCCGGGGCAGGGCCTTCCCAAAGGGCGGCCCCGGCAGCCACAAGGCGCCCTGAGCACGGCGCCGGCTCGCGGAGCAGCAGGGACCCTGCAGCTGGCCGGGGGTTCCCGCACCGCCCCGGCAGCACGGCCGGCTGCGGCCTTCGCTCCCGCAGCGCCCCGAGGTCCCCGGGGTCTCCGTCACTCTGTCCCCACGCGTGACACTGACATGGGGTCAGGTAACACCAAGCGTTCGCCCAGGGCCGAGTCTCTTCTGGATCACTGCTGTCCAGAGCTCCTGCCATCCACAGCCCCTGCCGGTCCTGCAACCCCATGCACCCCCCCTCCCATCCATCCCCCCGAGAGGCGGCATCCATGGTCCCAGCACTGTGGAGAAATGCGGGATGTGAGGAATCCCTGAACGCTGGCAAGCCCTAAGTAGCCACCCTGCCACAGCCGTGAGCACCCCCCAAAACAGGGCAGCTCCAGCAGGACCTGCCACTGGCTGTCCTCTGGGAGGGCGCAAGGTCACAGCTCAGCCAGAAGAATGTGTCCCTTGGTGCCACCACGGCCTCTCAGCATGCCCACGCCTGCTCCCTGCAGGCCCCCACCAGCAGACTGGCTGCCAAACCGAGGAGCTGTTCCTGGAGGGCCCCAGAATTCAGCCCTGGCTCATCACGGTCCGCTCCACCCCAACACAGCCCACAGGCCAGGCCCAGCTGGCCCAGCTGCCATAAAGTGACAAGTGGCCCCGCATCCCCTCGCCACTGGACGCAGCCCTACATCACCCACGACAGTGTGATCCTAGACAGGGCCCCAAAGGCCAGAGCCCGCTGCCAGAGGCACAGCCCAGCCCGGGGGCCGTGGTGTCCGTAGGGCTGCTCGCGCCTCCCACCCGCGCCCTTCGCCGAGGGTGCAAGGTCACAGCTCCGGCAGCACAGCTCCGGTGCTGCTGTCGGCCGGTTTTCTGGGATCGATACGGCTCCGGTGACAGCAAAGCCCCACCGCCACGTCCCCTGGGCGCCACGAGCGATGGCTGCCGGCTCCAGCGCCTGTGCCCATGGCAGCCCGGTGGGCACTGCTGCAATTCAGGGCTGGCCACAGCTTGCCCTCTCCCTGCTGGGCAGCAAGTACCCTCCACCGTGGCTCCCTGGGGAGCAGTATGTGACCCGCACCCACAGCCGACCCACAGCTGTAACCCCGCTCCATCCCGCTGCCGGTCCGGCATCAGCAGGACCTCGCTCCAACAGCCCCCGGTATGGGGACGGAACAGGGGGAGCTCCCTGAGGAGCTGAGGTGGCCGCGGGAAAGACTCCGAGACGAGGGGTCCTGCCCGGGAGGGCGGCTGAGCCCCACTCCCTGCTCTGCACCTCCCATCTCCGGATCCCGCAGCTCCGAGCCATCCCTACCCCGGGGGTCTGCCCTGCTCCGAGGGGCCAGACCGACCGCAGCTCCGCACCCTTACGGTGTCCCGACAGCCCGGCCCTCCCCGCGGACCTTTCTCGCGGACCCTCCCCGTGGAGCCTGTCCTGCCCCCCGGATCCTCATCGCGGACCGTGTCCCGCTCCGGAGCCTCCCCGGGCCCCCCTCGCCCCCGGCGCTCACCCCCGCCGCCGGTGACGGTGAACCGCCCGCTCATGGCCCCGTCGTCGCCACAAGTGGCTCCGGCCCCGGCGGTGGCTGAGCGCGGCCCCGGCGGGCGCTGACCGGGGTCCTAGTGCCCGCGGCACCGCCCGCCGCGCCGCCCCCGCGGCCGCAGGGCTGGCTCCAGTCCGAGCGGATCGGCTCGGCCCCGCTCCGCTCGGCTCGGTTCGGTCCCGTTCGGCCCAGTCCGGCTCGGCTCGGCTCGGCTCGACGGGACCGGACCGCTCCGCCACGCCCGGTCGGTCCCACGGCCGCCGCCGCCGAACTGGGGGTGCTGGGACCGTGCCCCAACGGGACCGGAGGGGGCCGCGCTCTGCCTCCGCCCTGTCCGGAGCCGCGGCCGCTAATTACAGCTAATTACAGCCCCGGAGTTGCGGCTGCCCCACCCTGCCCGGACCCGGGCACCCTCGGGCACGATCCCGGCCCTGGCGCTGCCGCCGCGCTGTGCGGCCACGCAGGGACAGATCGGGCCCGGGGGGAGCCACGGGACCAGCCCGCGGCGGGGTCTCAGCTGCACTGGGGACTTCGGTCACACGCTGAGTGCCGGCCACAAGCGGCGACAACCGCCCGCTCCTCATCTCGATGCAAAGGTGGAGCGCAGGGTGGGCGGTGGGTGGAGGATTATGCGGAGCCAAGGCTTGGGAGGTCCGGCCAGTCGGGGCAGGGGTGCCGCCCCTGGCGTAGGGCCGGTGGTGGATCGAGAAACATCATTCCCCGTTGGACCCAGTGTCCTTGCAGGATCCAGAGTCCTTAGCAAAGGGGGATTTGGGGACAGTCCCCCCACAGAGCCCCCATGCTCACTGGTGCTGGCACCCCCGGGGCTGGGGGAGGATGATGCTCCCAGCACATGGGAGTTCTCCAAACCGCGGTCCCAACAGCTTATAGAGCACTAGAGCCTGTGTCCAAAGAATTGTCTTTATTACAAATGGGCAGGCAATTGGCAGAGGGGGTGGTTGGCAGAGTGGACAGTGGGCAGGAGTAGGCAAAACCCTGTGTCCCACCCTGGTGTGACCCCAGACGCCAGCTCCCAGTGGGGCTCAGCCTGACCTGGCATTGCTGGCTCAGGAAAAAGACAAATTTGTCTCGAATCCATGTGCGGTTTGCACCAGACAAACGCCTCTGTGCAGTGGAGCTGGCACTGGCAGGAGTGGCACAATGCCAGCTGTGGCAAGAGTCCTTCTCCCCAGCTGGGGCTCTCCAGGCTGGGCAGCTCCCAGGAGGTGAGGACCCCCTGCCCCTTTCTTCCAGGAAGACGGTGATCTCATCTGGGGCTACCCACAGCCACAAGGCTCCCAGGGGTCAGTCCGTGAGACAGGAGCCCGCAGGTTGGAAGCAGTGGGCAGGGAGCAGCGCTGGCAGAGCTGGTGGCTGGTCAGGCCTTCAGTTCTGGGGACACTGCAGGATGTCATACTTGACGTAGCCCACCCTGTCCACCTGGTAGCGCGGTGTCATCCTCCAGTAGAAGCTGCCCCGGCAGAAGTGGTACTTGCCTGGGCAAGGAGGGGGATGGAGGGAAGGGAGGGTCAGCAGGAGTTTGGGCATACAAAGATCCATCCTGGTGGCTGCCCAAGCAGCACAAGCACATGACACCCTGCACCTTGCTGGCACCCTGCCAGCTCCACCACAAGGACCCATGGGGCTGATGGCATGCCCTGTCCCAGAGCCATTCCCCACACCCAAGCATCCCGAGCAGGAGCCAGAGCAATGCCTGAGAGGCTCAGGCAGCCCAGGCCTGAACACACAGCACCCACCCGCCAGGTCCCACTCACCTTGGTACAGGAACACATTGCGTGCATCCAGGGGGACACCGGTGAAGACATCGTCGGTGGCACGGGGGTAGCCCTTGTCCACCCTCTGAACCTTCACATCCAGCCTGTGGGAGAGCAGAGCCGCGCTCAGGGCTGCTGGGAACCCCCTCCCAGTCCCTGGCCAGGGCTCAGGCAGGCGCCGCTGCTCTCCAGCGCTGCTGCTCTCCAGCGCTGCTGCTCTCCGGCCCCACTCACCTCCAGTAGCTCTCCCCGCTGAAGAGCAGCACTTTGCCGCGGCCCCGCTGCAGGGCCCCCGAGAGGCGGCCGGCTTCCTTCCCTATACCCAACTTCTCGATCCCCCGGGGGCCCAGCGCGCTCTTCCCAGAAAACACCCAGAACTGCCGACCTGCAGTGGGAGATAGTGGGGGTGTCAGACAGCCCTGGGAGCTCCCAGGCTTCACCGGGCTCCTCCCCGTGCCCGAGGGACTGGGCGAGGGTAGGGGGGGCAGAGCTCACCAGCAAAGAAAAAGACCCTCTTGGTGAGCAAATCCTGGAAAACAGCATCGATGGTGTCTGGGAGGCCAGGCCAGGTATCAGCAACAGAGAAGGCACCCTGGATGCCCGATTTCCAGAAGGATGAGTAGGTCCAGTATTTCCTGGTGAGGAAAATGAGCTGTCCTGATCACCTCAGTCTGCCACAGCCTATGTCCCCCCCCATATCTCTGTGTTCCCCCACATGCCGCCTCACCAGGGCAGGAGGTGCCAGATGCTGCCACTCACCCATCCTTGAAGAAGTGCAGCTCCCCATTGATCTCTGTGATAGCATCAAAGTTCCTCTCCATGCAGGCATCCCGGTTGGGGTCCACAGGAATGGGTCCAGCTGTGGGCTCTGGTGTCGTCTCCTCCTCTTCCTCAGTGGTGGAGGTGCTGCCAGCCTCTGTGGGCATGGGCTCGGGCTCCTCAGTGGGCAGGGGCTGGGGTTCCTCAGTGGGCAGAGGCTGGGGCTCCTCAGTTGGAGCAGGTGCAGGTGCAGTGGGTTTAGGGCCAGAGCCACGACCTGAGTGAATACAGGGGAGGGCACGAGGCTGGGACCAGCTTGGTGCTGCAGGACACCCAATGCACCCAGCTGCAGTGCAGCTGCTCACCATAGAGGTACTGGATGCCCTGGACATCATCGGGGTGCAGCTGGAAGTCCTGGATGTAACTGTACATGGGGTACATCAGGGCCTCACGCACGCTGGAGTGGTCCAGACCCAGTGAGTGTCCAAACTCATGGGCAGCCACCAGAAAGATGCTGTAACCTGGGAGAAAGCGCTGGCCTAAGTTCCTGGTGGGCCACAACAGGGCAGGACACACCATCCAGAGACTGTGGTCCCCACAAGGAGTGTGACAATATGCCATGGGTCTGGGAGGCACAAAGGGGAGCACAGGCAGTACCTCTGTCAGGGCAGAAGCCCCACTTCTTGTCGGTGTCATAGTTGCTGGTGGTGGCACACCAGAGCTTGCCATCCTGCCGGCCCTGGCTGGTGCAGGCACTGTAGGACTGCCCCAGGAAGGTGAAGGGAAAGACACACGGGTCCCCCTGGGAGTTGCCACCGATCACCGCCGTGTCTGCAGCAAAGTGTCAGTGAGGCTCTCCCTGGCCCCTGGCTGCACTGGCCAGCACCCAGGACAATGCTGAGACCCCTCATGCCTCCCCTCCCCTGCGTGCCCCCCTCCCTGCTGGCACCTCGGTTGGGGCAGAAGCCATATTTCTTGTCCTGGTCGAAGCTGGAGGTGGTGGCACACCAGCGGTAGCCATCGGAGCGCCCGTCTGTGGTGCAGGCATCGTAGGAGGTGCCCTCAAAGACGAAGGGGAAGACACAGGGGGCTCCATCGCTGTTGCCACCATTGGTGTAGAGGACTGTGGGGTGAGGGAGAGTGAGGAGGGCCCCAGGCACTGTGGGGCTGGGCAGGGGTTATGGTCACCACTACTCACGCTCGCTGGGGCAGAAGCCGTATTTCTTATCCCGGTCGTAGTTGGGGGTGGTGGCGCACCAGGGCAGCCCATCCTTGCGCCCCTCCGTGGTGCACCGGGAGTAGGAGTGGCCCTCAAAGATGAAGGGGAAGTGGCATTCGGCTCCATTGGCATTCCCGTGGCGGGTCTTCACCACTGCTCAGAGAGGGGCAGCTCAATGCTGCTGCTGCAGTTGGCACCATCAGACCCCCCCAGCCCACCACACCCTGCCCTTACCTAAGCCAGTTCCCAGTGTCCAGAACTCATCGTCATCAAAGTGGGCATCGCCCTGGATACCCTGGCCTGGGGGAAAGGCGTGGGCCAGGAGCCCATCCTTGCCGTCGAAGGGGTACCCGTCCCCATGCTCTGCAGGGAAAAGCACCCTCAGCTGGACCTGCCAGAGGAGCCCTCACATCCCCAGCACATTTGGGGGCAGGGGGACTCTGGGCACAGCCCAAGGAGACGTGAGGCAAGGATCTCACAGGCAGGATGCGTCACCAGGCCCCTCCTCACTCCCTGCCTGCCCAAAGGACATCACCTTGGCTGCCAAACATGATCATGATGTCTGCCTCGCCGCTGTATATCTGGGTGAAGGTGAGAGGGGTCACATCGCTCCACACTTGGAACGCCCGTCTGAAGGCGTCATCGATCACAGCACGGTCCAGGTCGGGGGAGTAGTTCATCACCCTGCCAGGGAGGCAGAGGGTCAGTGCTGCCAGCTCCCCTCCTCATGCAGGGAGGCAGAGGGTCAATGAGGAGTTCTCCTCCTCATGCAGGGAGGCAGAGGGTCCATGAGGAGCTCCCCTCCTCATGCAGGAGTGACCCTGTTCTGGGAAGGAGCAGACCCCCACCTCCAGAGATGATAGCAGTCACCACCCTTGACCTCACCCAGGGCTCAGGTGCTCCTCTGGGCATTGGGGAGCAGATGCTGCTGCCATCCCAGCTTGGCCCTGGCAGCACTGGGACCCAGCTGTACAGGCAGCAGCAAGCCTGGAGAAGGGCTGAGCAGAGGCTGCCAGCCTCCCAGTCCCTCAGGCTTTCCATTCTCCTGGGACCATCACCCTGGGGACACAAGGGTTCATCTCCAGAGCAGACTCACCGGTAAGTCAGGTCCATGTGGTCCCACTTGAGGTCCCCCTCAAAGGTAAGGAAGGTTCCCATGTCAGGGACGCCGCAGCGAGGGGCTCGCATGGCCTCCAGCGTGGCAGCATCCAGCTCTCCCGTCTCCTCCAGGCCCAGCTGCTTCTGCATCTTGAGCAGTGCCTTGCCCAGGGACACCTGCCTGCCACCAATCTTGGCCTCTGCCTCGGTGGTGTAGCCAAACCTCTGCAGGTAGCGCTGTGGAGGGAAGGCAGCCAGAGGGGTGAGCGAGGCAGGAGGGGGCTCCAGCAGCCCCGGCACCCATCCCAGCCTGGGTCCCTCCCTGAGCTCAAGGAGAACGACAGCTCTCAAGCCGTGGCTGCAGCCCTCACTGCTAGCCTGGGTGCCCCCTTGGGGACCTGGGTGCCAGGAGGGCACCACGGGGCCGTGCTGCCCTCACCTCTGCCAGCTGTAGATCCGGCAGGGTGCTGATCAGGTCCCCCGGGAAGGTGACAACCGCCTGCGGCTTGCCCTGGAGAGGGGCTGCCCAGCAGGAGACGGCCAGCAGCCCGGCGACAAGCGGGGCCAGGAGCAGTGCCATGGCTCGGCGGTGACAGGAGGGATGTGGCGGTGCTGGTCCCCGCTGTCTGCTCTGGGTGCCGCCGGGCTACCCGCTCCTATTTATGGGGTGGGAGGGCAGTGAGTCACCCTCAGACCCCTCAGCGCCGACTCACGCTCCCTTCTCCCTTCCCACGGTGACGAAACGCACACTCCATCTCTGCCTTAACTGTTTCATCACCTTGTTTACTAAACACGCCGCGTTCCGCAGCCACGCGAGGACAGGAACGACGGCGGCTGGGCAGCTGCACCGGGCCACAGCACAGCTCTGAACGGCCACCCTGGGGCTGCCCCGCACAGCCACTGCCCTGCTGGCCCCAGGACCGTGGTAGCTGCGGGGACAGCAGGGCATCACTGGAGGCCAGCCAGGTGCTCAGGATCCTGTAGCTGACACTGTGCTCAGGATCACCCCGGCTGACACTGAGCTTGGCTGGCCAAGGGCTGATGATGCTGGACCCAGACCCGCAAGGACGTGGGTGGGCATGGGGGCAGATGGCAGTGGAACCCCCACCTGAGCCCCAGCACCTGGAGCCCACCTGCCTGGGATTTGGGAGCTTGCACCCTCACCGGGACTCTACATCCTTCCTCACCCCAGTGGGTCAGAGTGTTTCCAGCATTGGAGATGCCCGTGACTCCTCACCCCAAGCCCAAATGCCAGCAGCTGAATGGCACAGCTTCCTGGTACCAGGGGCAACGCCTGGGCACAGGAATGCTCCACCTGGGGCCCTGGGACATTAGGGGTGCCCTCTCCTTGCTGCCCTGCTCTGTAGGGTGCTGCTGACTCAGGTTCCCACCCAGCACAGCACAGCACAGACCTTGCCATGGGATGGTGTTTTCCTGCTTCTCCCAAAGTGCCGACGCTTGTGGGAACGAGAGCAGTGAAGGGGAAAGCAAACAGGGATGAGGAGCGAGGAGAAAACAGATGGCAGGGAAGAAGGCGCAGCGTCAGCGGGGGGGAGGGAGCCCTGGTGCAGCCCAGCGAGGCTGCTGAGACACAGGTCCCAGAGCAGATCCCCTGCCCCAGCCCTCACAAACCCCCTGAGCCCCAGGAAGCTCAGCCCCATGAAGCTCAGCTGGGTTCATCAGGAGGATCCTCCTGTTCACCCCATTGCTGTTAGCGCCTGTACTCCCAGCTCCCAACAGTGCCAGACTGGGGCTCAGCAGCTGCTCCCTCCCAGTATCCCCCAGCTCTGGCTGAGCCAAACCAGCAGCTCCTGGCCCAGCCAAAGGATGAGCAGGTCATGCTGGCACCCAGCACAGCTGGGGACAGTGAGAGGTCAGGGCTCTGCTCCTTGTGTCCTTGGAGAGGAGCCCCCATGCCCAAGTGAGGGCTCATCCCTGGGGCAGCATCACCTGCCAGATGCCCTGTGCTGGTGGGATGCATCCACAGCTGGCTGGGCACAGGAAGCTCACCGGCAGCACGGGCTAAGCTGGGAAGGAAGCAATGGTGAGAAATCAGGGGGTTGCCTCACTCCCCCACCACAGCCCTGCAAGAGCAGCCCCCATTCCCTGGCACAGGAAATTGCTTCACAAGCAGCTGCCATCCTGCACCTGGTGTAACAAACACATCCAGCCAAGCATTCCCTCATGGTGGGACACAGCCCAGGGACCCTGCAGCCAGGTCACCCTACAGCCCCTTCCCACAGGGTCCAGCCTGCCCCCCTTGTCCCTGTGATGGCCCAGCAGGCAGGAGGCAGTGGCTCTCTGTGCTCCCTGCCTGTTTGGCAGCCAAGGTGAGGAGAGCCTCTGCCAAGGTGCCCTGAGAGCCCATTGGAGCTGGTGGCTCCTGAGGCATTTGGGGAGCAGGCACTGCTCCACATCCTCCACTCTCCAGCCTGCCAGGACCTCAGCGCACAGCACAAAGCTGTTGTGGGAGATGGGTGCTAAATAACCTGCAGGGCATCCCCAACAAGGAGACTTCTAACTCCAGCTCTGGGATATAGTCAGAAACTCAGATCCAGCTCTGGTCTCCCTGGCACTGTGGCATATCCCTTGGACTTCCCCATGCTATTCCCATCCTTCGTTTCCACCACATGCAGAAGCTGCAGCTCCAACAGCCTGGGCACTCTGCCAGGGCAGACCATGGCATCATGCTGCCTGTGGCACCCTGAGGGCAGAGCCACAGCCCAGCAGCACAGAGTAAGGCTGGCAGAAACGGGGCTGGGAGGGGAGTGGGACCTTGGAGCAAGTGATGGCAGGAGGAGATGAGGGCCAATGCCCCACACACTGTGCCCCAGTCCCAGCAAGCCCCGAGCTGGGCAGTGGGAGCTCCAGGGGGGTTGCCAGCCACAGCTCTGCCCCCGTCCTGGCCGCTCCCACTGACTCATGGCCCCGCTCACCAGCTTCCTCCTGGAACCATCCCGGGGGAATTTCTGGTGACTCTCTGGAGGCTTGTCAGGGAGCAGGGCCAGGGCAGCAGGGAATCCCCCATGTCTGGCAGTGCCAGCAGCCTCTGTGCCAGGCAGGGAATTCTGTGGGATGGGCTCGGCACTGCTGGCATGAGGCCCATGCCAGGCAGCCTCGATCAGCTCGTCTGTGGGATCTGGGTCAAGGCACAGGTTCCTCAGAGAGTGCATGTGAGGAGGGAGGCTTGGGGCAGCCACTGCAGCCGGTGGGAAAGAGAGGAGGGCAGTGGTGACGGGGCAGTGCCACAGCAGGAGAGGGCTGTGGATGGCAGAGACTGTGCAACAGCCCATGGCCTTTTTCACTCCCAGAGCCACTGAAAGCAGTGAGATGGAAAAACCCAGGCACATCCTGCATCCCAGACACTGCCCGAGCCACGAGGTTGCCGGTCACCACCGTGGCTGCCAAAAGGGGAAGGAACAGCCACCACAGCCCCTTCACACAGCCTTACTCATGGCCACCCTCATGCAGACCCTCTGTGGGAAACTGTTCCAGGACCTCAAAGGAGGCTGGTGCCTGTCTGGATCCCCTAGACCTCCCCCAGTTCAATTCCCCCATAGAGGCGAGCAGGATGGGCACCAGCCAGGGAGGGAGTGTGGCACCAGACAGCCAGAGGAGAGGTCCACAAACATGGGAAGCACCAGGGCAATAAAGCTGGTGGGGAGCTGAGGAGCCAGGGATGAGGGAACACCCAGTTGCCAGAGTCACTGCTTCACAGCCAGAAACCCCAGGCAGGGGACAGGGGGACACAGGAGCAAAGGACAGGAACAGCAGGTTCCCTCTCAGTATAAGCAGGAGCGTGGTGGCAAGGGGAAATGGGGTGAGAGAGAGTCAATATCTTGTGCGGGTGAGACAGCACCGGACTGCAGAGAGCAAGTGCTGGTCTCAGTGGGAACACGACCTGTGCAGAGGGAAGGGAGCACTGGGACCTGGCAGAAGCTGCAGTGCCATGGCCACCACAGCACAGCCAGACACCCTGAACAGCGGGCAAGGCATTACTGCATGCCTCTAGCTGAACATGTGCCATGGGCTCTGCACCACCCCATGCCCAGGGAGCAGAACTGACACACCAGCCCTGGTCCATGGTATGCAGTGACCAGGCACAGGGACACTTGGCATGGGAGCAGGACAGGGCAGAGGGAGCAGCTCTGCGTCACAGCTTGGAGCTCCATCACTCCTGCACAAGGGCTCCAGACAGAAACAACATTCCTGCACACACTTCCCGTATCTGCTGTCCTGGCGCTGGGCCCCACGTGGGCTGGGACTGCAGTCTCCAGCTGGGCCCAGGACCCTTCCCGGCAACCACCCTGCCTGCCACAGACCCACAGCGCTCCAGCACCAGCAGTGCCTGGCCCTGCATCCCCTCCCTGCCTGCCCCAAGCTCTGTGGGGCACCTGCTCAGTCCCTTGCCTCACCTGGGGAACTCCCCACCTCTCAGCATCCCCTTCTTGCCAACCCTTCCCCCCTGCTTGCCTGCTGTCCCAGCCCCTTACCCCTCAGTCCCACTGCCACCCAGCCCCACTGTGCCCACACTGATGCTGCTGTCCCCACACCTTGTCTGGGTGGGGATGACGTGGCTGCTATCACCAGGCAGCTCACACTCCACCCTGCAGGCACTGAAACCAGCGCTGCCGTGTCACCACCCAGCCCAGCTGCAAAGCACACATGACGGATCCCCCGCCTGCCACACCGACTCCCGGTATCCAGGTGGGTGGCACAGTCACCTCCCTGAGCTGGGCTGGGACATCCCCTCCATGCCCACCCTGGGAACCCCCCGTATCCGTTGGGGTCCCACTGGAACACTGCAGTGGGAGTCCCACCCAGGAGTCCCACCCAGGACCTCCCTTCACCAGGTGCTGAGGCTGACAGCTGGCACAGCTCACACTGTCTGCTCCAAACATTGCAGGGCTTTTGTGCTTCAGGACTTCCTTGTTGTAAACTCCATCCCTTAACTCTCCTCCTGCCTCAGCTTCTGCCTCCTGCTTTGACCAACCTTTCTTCTCCCATACTTTCCAACCTGCTGGGAGCAAGAGCATGGGGTATTCAGGCAGGTGAGAGGGGCACAGGGTCCAGGTCGCCTGGGGAGCATTTGGGAAGGGGAATGGGCAGCCTCATGGCCATCATCCCCTCAGCATCCCCTCTTAGGTGACCTGCTGGATCAGCTCCATGGAAGCATCTCCTGAGCACCACAGGAGTGAGGCAGGAGGTGGGAGGGGAGCAGAGCAGGACAGAGCTGGGTGGCTGCCAGCTCCAGAGGGCACAGCTGCTGCCGTGAGCCATCAGCACCATGGCACAGGACGGGTGGGCAGCGCTTTGCTCCTGGCAGTGACATGGGCACGGCAGCTGCCTGCTAAAACAGGAAGAGCAGCAATTGTGACAATGACAAGGAACCTGACTGTGTGCAAGGGGACAATGTGCTGCCAGGAATCCATGGCTGTCAGCAATGGGAATAAGGAGCGGGGGTTTGTGGAAGGTGGAATATGGGCAAAACTGGTGGTATTTAATTGTAAACTGCGCAAAGCAGAAGGAAGGGCGGTAGATGCAACACGTTCGGATTTCAGTAAAACATTTGACAACTGTTCCAGAGCTTGCTGCCAAATTAACTCAGAGCAGCTCAGTTGTCAACACAGGCATATGGACAAAGCCCAGGCAGCCCAGGAATGGCACACAGCCTGGCTGTCCGCCGGGAGCTGCCCCCGGCCACACGACCTGAGACCTTTCAAAACCGGGCATCGTGTGAGCAGAGAAAGGCACACCCCGGGCTGAAGGAACACCAGGATGGACAGAGCTGCCATGCTGCCTGGGGAGGACAAAGGCTGCAGAGCACCCAGGCAAGAGGCAGCAGACCTGTGGGAGCTGCCATGCCCCCACAGGGTGGGGAGCAGCCCCACAGTCTGCCTGCTCTGCCTTGGGGTGTAGCAACCCCTCTTTCATTTGATGGGGACTGAGCAGAGCAGCCTTGCAGGACCAGCCTGGGCAGGCATGCAGGACTGGCAGGGTCAGCAGTGCCATGGCAGCACCAGGTACTGACCCCCTGCTCATCCAGGCACAGGCCCTGTACTGGGGACGAGTTCAGGGGACAGACAGAGCTCAGCACACTGCACACCCAAGGCCTTCGGGCCCCTGCTACATACACAGTTCTCTGCCCACCTTGTTTATTTTACTTATATTTCAGTAATTTGCTGATTACCATTTTTTAACTAACCAGCAATGATGAATCAGCAGCACGGGAGAGGGTGGAAACTGGTGGCCTTGGACTGTGGCTCCAAGGTCTCAGGGTCTGGAAAGGAAGCCACAGGATCCCTCCAGAAGGGGAAAAAAAACCACTCAGCAGTAGCAGCAGCAGTTCTGGCAGGCGTGAGGGAGCCAGCTGTTTGCATCCAGCAGCTCCAAGCACATCCTGGAAAGGCTGCTGATAGCCCCAAAAACTTACAGGAATGGCAGCCATGGCACTGACCTGTGTGGGACAAGATACATCAGAGAAGGAATGCATGGCTCAGTGCCACTGTTGCTCTGTTTTGGGGTCAGGGCACAAGAGGCACCAGGACACACCAGGAGAGCCCCTCCATGCCCAAGGCACAGCCACCAACAGCTCCTCCAGGGCCAGTGAGCTGCCTCCTGCCAAGGGGGCTGTGTGAGGTTCTGAGTGGCCTCACCATCAACTTCCATGGGCTCCTCCACTGGGAGTGCCCTGCCTGAGCCCAAGGGTGGCATTATGGCTGAGGTCATGGGTTCAGCCACTGCTTTGGTGGCCACAGAACACAGGCATCATCCTGTGGCACTCCCACTCACACCAGTGCTCTGGGAAATGGGGATCCCAGCACAACAGCACAGGGGGAGGCTGCTCGCCACATGAGCACCACCCTGGCACAGGGCAGAGGGGCCGAGGCAGTGCCCAGCAGGAAGCTGTGCCAGCTCTCACGGCCACCCTGGCATGGAGTGATCCCCAGGAGTGCCCCAGGAGCCTTCTCCAGGAGCCAGCATTGCTGGGAAGGCACAGGGCCGTGAGGCAATCTGGTGTGAAGAAAAACCATTTCCTGCAGCAAGGGCTGCTTTGCTCAACGTTTTACAAAATGTGCTGATGCAACTGCCCTTCCCAGGTGGGATATAAATACAAGCCTTGATGTGGATTCGTGCCCTGCAGCTACACAAACATCGCAACAATGTTTTCTTTGAAAAGAAGAAAGAAAACAAGGAGGAACAAACATCGCGGATGACAAAATCACCGGCAGTGGAAGTCCGGGGTTCGGGTTGCAGCGGGGGGAAGCTGAGGCTCTGCCTTGGGCACCGTGCTCAGCACAACCATCTCCTATTTTGGGACAGTGACCGAGGCTGTGAGCTCATGGAAGAGCCATTGTGGGAGCTCAGCAAACTGTCCTGGGGAGGGGGCAGCCCGGCGTGGCCAGGGGCACCAGCAGGGACAGCCCCACTGAGGGTCACTCTGCCTCAATGGCAGCTTGTCTGATGGGAGCTCCTTCCCAGCGCTGCATCCAGGCTGAAGAGCTGGGAAACCTCCCCAGGAGTGGGACAGCCTGTCAGAGCAGCCCATCAAGCAGCCTGATAAAAGCAGCCTCATACTCCGCCCAAGCCTGAGCTTTGTCCTCCAGGCACAAGCGCTGCGTTGTCTCCTCAGCCCGATCCCAAAAGGCCTTTAACCTGCTGCTCCCCCCGCCAAGGTATTTGGACACACATCCAACACGTGTTGCAGCCATTTTTGGATTCTCTTTAAGCCGCTTGCTGAGATTTCTTTGTGTTTTCTTTGGCTCTGAAGTGATTTCAGGCTTGGAGGCACAACAGCAGAGAGTTATCAGCAAGGAGCTGTGCCTGCAGAAGCCGGGACGGGAGCCGTGCTCTGCCTGCCCTGGAAATCCCCCACTCACCCCGCTTGGGGGCACGCAGCATTTTTAAAAATAGCAGGTTACCCATCCCAGCAGACCTCTGCTTGGGACAATTCACCGAGACAGAGGACATGGGGCACCTCTGCAGGGGGACAGGGAAGCCTGGCACAACTTTCCATCAGCCGAGCCAGCAGCAGGAGGGTTTGTGTGAGCCCCTGCGGCCCTGGAGCTCAGGCTGCTCTGCCCTGCGGCCATCACCAGTTGGGAAAATGCTTCATTTGTCTCACACAGCAGCTGACTGAAGGCAGAAAGAGGAAACCTGCTGGTCTGACACAAATCCATCCAGCTTCCTCTACCTGGCAGGCAGCTTTTGCAGGGGTTCCTCTGACACCGCTGCCCCTCCCCAACATGAACGCGGAGCGTCTCCCAAGAGGGGGCACAAGGGCAATCCTAACCCGGCCAGAGCCGGTCCCAGGCAGTGCTGGGCTCCGCCGGTGTGAGCTACAGAACCACGGAGAGGGGACATCGGGCACAGGAGCGCCTCCCTCCCACCCTCCCCAACTCCACTTCCCCCACTGAGCTACACAGGGCTGCTTTAAAAAGCAGTAGTGGGACAAAAAAAAAAAAAAAAAAAAAAAAAAAAAAAAAAAAAAAAAAAAGCTCAAGCCCTCGGTGTTTCTGCGTTTGTGACATGACAGTGACGGCAGCAGCCGGGCGCATGTGGGGACTCAGCCCTGAGGCACTGGCAGAGCGCTGCGGCAGCAGAGCTCGCACAGCCAGCCCGGGGATGGCTCTCACCGCTGCTGTCTGCCCGTGATGGATGAGGGCATAAACCTTTCAAGGATGCATTTAATTAGCTTGAAAAAGAGCCGGAAGGTGCACACGCAGCAGCTGGCGGTGCGGCTCCTCTACTGCCTCTGCCGGACACACGGTGCCTCCGGGAACTGTCTCCTGGGGCAGGACACAGGGGACGCGCAGAGCCCCGGGCTGTGGGGGCTGGATCCCGGCACCGCCTGCCTCGCCCCGAGCAGAGGCACAGAGGCACCACAGCCAAATGCTGCAGAGTACTGGTCCAGCCCAGCACCCATCGGCTCGGATTTCTGGCAGGCTCCGTCCTGCTCACAGACTGTGCCAGATGAGACACTGTCTGTCCTCCTGCCGCTGGCACCGTGTCAGCACCGGCTCGGGACCGGCCGTCCTGGCCAGTGACATGATGGCACTGCCCACCCCGACCTGCACTGCGGGCTAGCTTGGTCTGAGCGGCCCCGGAACCGGCTGGGATGCAGAGCCCTAACCCCCCTCGGGCCGGGTGTTTCTTCCACAGGGACCCAGAGCCGGGGTCAGCCCACTCCGGCCCAGCCCCGACAGAGCACAGGCACAATAGAGCTGCCTTTCCTCCAGGAAAAAACCGGGATAGAGCCGTCCTTAATAGAGCACTGCGACATGAGAAAATATCAGTGGGAACAGGGAGCCACCTGAGGCTTTGCTAAAGCCATCACCACGGGGCACACGCCGAGCCCAGGCCATGCACAGCTGAGCTCAGCGGGAGGATCTGGAGGGAGGAGGGACAGCTGCACGGTCTAAGCGCATCCCTGCAGGGAATGCTGGGCGTCAGGGGGTGCCAGCAATGCCCCACTGCCGGCAGCGCTCCGGGAGCCGCCCCAGACTGTGCACCCCCAGCGCAGACAAATCGGGTGCCCGCCACCATCTGCTCTGGGGAAAACCATCCCGGAGGGCGGAACTCGGTGAGCCAGAGCCCATCGGAAGGTGGCTGCTGTTCAGATGCGGAGCTGCCGTCGAAAAAGGCAGGTCTGGCACCAAGAACAAACGGACAGTAGGTGCCGTTCCCCGCCAGAGACCGAGGGGGAAAGCGCCCAGCAGCCTGAGGCTGGGCCCGGGCTGACCGCGGCACGGCCTCGCAGGGAAGGGCGAGGCGGAGGTCCCGCGGCTCGGCCTGGATCACTCCGGGGATGGGCGGCCCCAGCCCACAAGGCACGCCGGTCTCAGCGCCCGCCGCGGGTTATGGAACGGGAGCTGGAGCGCCGGGGCTGCACGGCTCAGCCAAGGTAAGGACCTCGGCAGGGGGAACGCGCTCCCGGGTCGGGTCGGATGGGGTCGGGCCGGGCCGGGCGGGAAACGGAGGGAGAGGAGAGAACGCTGTGCCCGCACCGAGCGCCCGCTCCCGGCCCGGTCCCGCCGCCGCTTCCGCCTTCCCATCACGTGACCCGCGCAACCCGGCGCGACGCCGACGCTCAGGGCCCGGGCGCCGCTTCCTGACGCCATGACGCACGGTCCCACCACCGCCGACCCTTCCGCGGGGAAAGTAGTCCCCGGCGGGGCGCCGAGGCCTCTCTCCTCCCGCGGGAGGCGGGTGGCCCCGGGAGGCAGCAGAGGCGGCGGCCGGGGAACGGAGTGCATCGCCGCCGCGGCGTGGGCTGCAGGCGGGGCAGGGGCTGGCCGGCCGTAAGTAGTTCCGGCGTGGGGGGCCAGCGCCGCCATATCGCTGCGCGGCAAGAGGGCGGGGGGCATGGCGGCCGCCGTGGTGCCGGCTCCGGCGGGGGCGCGGCGGGGCCGCGGCGCACCTGGTGAGGGCGCGGGTCGGCGGGCGGGCGGCGGCGGCGGGACCCCCTCGCCCCGGCGTGGCGGCGCCTCCCCCGCCCCGGCGGCACCGGGGCCGCCCCGCCGTGTGCGCGCGCGCGGAGGCGGCGGGGGGGACCCCGCGGCAAGATGGCGGCCAAACGCCGGGTGGGGCCGCGGGGCATGCCGGGACCGGGAGCGCCAGGTGGCGCCGGGACCCCCGTGAGGGAGCTCGGAGCGCCGGGAATGGGCCCGCGGCGGCTCCGGGGCCCGCCCAGCCCGGACCCCCGCGGGGCACGGGGACGGCGGGAACCGAACGGCGGCCCTGACGGCGGCGGCCCTCCCGTAGGTCGAGCGTAGCGGGCCCCGGCAGGGCGGGCATGGAGGAGAATGCGGTGGAGAGCAGCAGCGACGCGAGCTCGCAGGCGGCGCGGGAGGAGCCCACCGAGAGCGGGCTGGGCGTCGGGAGCTCGGTGGCCGTGTCGGCGGACAGCAGCGATGCGGCCGCGGAGCACGGGCTCCTCTCCCGGGCCGCTGACTCCTGCGTGGGGCAGAGCTCCGACAGCAGCGGGGTCTCCTTGGTAGGTGCCGGTGGGAAGGATGGGGTGGCACGGAGGGCAGCCGCGGTTCTGGTTCCTGGGGGTTTCTGTAGACATTGCTGACAGACTGAGCTTTGACAGGCACTGTTATACCTCTGGTCCAGCACCTGCTTGTCAGTCCGAGGAGCAGAACTCCCCTTGGTAGCAAGAGCAACCCTGCAGCTCCATGTTTTTGTCAGTACCAAAGGATTTGCTCTGATGCCTTTCCTGGAAATCTTGCAGTGATACTCCGGGTCATTTGCATAAGCTGGCAGCCCCAAGGGCTTGGGCTGGCAAAGGTCTCTCACCTGAGCTCTTCTGGACTCTTTTTATCTGCCAGGAAGAGGTCTCAGAGAGCAGTTCCAGCACAGATGCCATTCCAAGGATTTACCTGCCAGACTCATCCTCTATTGCCCAATCCACCTTGGTCTCCAGTGTGTCCACTGTGAGCCAGTCCATCATGGTGTCAGAGTCCCCACAGGTCCTGGTGCACTCCAGTGTCATCACCGATGGAGCCATAGTTGTGTCAGACTCCACTGCATCCACTTCCTCCGACCTGGGTTCTGCCATTGACAAAATCATCGAGTCCACAATCGGGCCTGACATCATCCAGAGTGAGTGTGTGCTCCCGTGTGGAGATGGCTGGGTGGGCTGGGGAGGGAGCCACTACCCCAGACCTCAGGAGGTGGGGGAACTATGGACATGGAATTATTAAGGCTGGAAAAAAAAACCTCTAAGATCATTGAGTCCAACTGGTCAGCAGAATTTTCTCTTCTTGCTTTGCTGTAGTGACTCAAGGGTTTGGTGAGGAGCTCATGTTGATGGACAGCTTTCCTTCTGTCCAACTGCTCCTTCAGCCCAGGGCAGGCTCCATCTCAGAGCCCAGAGCCAGACCCTCCTCCCACCTTCAGGCTTCTATCTGAGCTGGGAGAGCACCAGGGAGCCCCAGTGACTCTCCAGCCCCTGGATCTCACAGTCACCACTCTGCTCTCCTCTCCTGCCAGGCTGCATCGCTGTGACCAGCGCAGAGGATGGAAGGGCAGAGACCACGCAGTACCTCATTCTGCAAGGCCCTGATGATGGTGAGAGAGCTCCCTGGGCTGTCCATGGTGATCATCTGTGCCTCTGAGCCTTGTGCCACTGGAGCAGGGCCTGGAGTGGGTGTCCCAGCTGTATCAGCCACGGTGCTTGTACCACAGTCCTGCTGGGAGCCTGTTCCTGAGCTTGTGTTCAGCCCTATGCCCCCTGTGTGGGTGCAGCCTTGGATGCAGGTGAGGGTCTTGGCTGAGTGGGTTTTGATGTTTCAGGTGCCCCCATGGTGTCCCAGATGGCCACTTCTGCTCTAGCCAATAGCTTGGCAATAGAGGCTGTTGGTGATGGACCTACCTCCACGTGCCTTGACCAGCCCGGCCCTTCAGAGCCCTCCGGGCAGTTGGAAGTGCTGGAGCTGCCTGCCCAGCCAAATCGAGCCCAGGAGGCAGATGGTGGGGAGGAGCTGGACCAGCCAGACTTGGAGGCCCTGGAAGAGATGATGGAAGTGGTGGTGGTGCAGCAGTTCAAGTGCAAGATGTGTCAGTACAAGAGTGTCTCTAAGAAAACACTGATTAACCACATGAAAGAGCGTCACTTCCAGCCAGGTGTGTGCCAAGGGCTCAGGGAAATCCATCTCACTGCAGACAGGCTCTGCTCTCTCCTGGGAAGAAACAAGAGAGGAGCTGGAGCACAAGGGCCTGTTCTGGCACAGTCTGGTAAAGAAGTTTCACCCTGTTCTCTGTGGCAGTGGGTTCAGCTCTGGCTTTGAAGAAGGGACGACCACGAAAGGTGGGAGCTGTTCCAAGGACTGAGGATGAGGAGGCCGCAGAAGAAGAAGATGATGATATTATGGATGCTGGTGCTATTGATGATCCTGAAGGTAGGACTCACCTTCCCCACATCTTACATAGCTTAGTCTTTTCCCATCATCTTTTCTGATGTTTGGGGCACTTGCCTGCAGAGGACAGTGACTACAACCCAGCTGAGGACGAGCCCCGGGGGCGACTGCCCAAGTATAGCTGCACTGTCGCCACCTCCAGCGAGGAGAGGCCGCGTCGGCGCCCAGGGAGGCCCCGCAAGCTGCTTCGTCTGGAGAATATGTCCCAGGACATGCCTGAAGGTGAGGGAGCTGGGAGGCAGCAGCCCTGTTCAGGGGTGAAGCAGGGAGTGGTGCTCCTGGAGCTGCAGTGAGAATGTGATGGAGCTGTGCTGTGTTCTGTGCAGCAGGAGGGGAGGTGGAGCCCTTGGTGACGTCCCAGAGCACACCAAGCCGGGAGGTGCAGAACTCAGAAGCAGCCAGTTCCTCCAGCCTGGAGAATGGGACCAGTGAGAGCCTGGCAGAGCCTGGTATCAGCCAGTCTGACTCTGAGAACAAGGACCCTTCCTCCAACACCGGTGCCGAGGATGCAGACGTCATCCCCCGGCGGCGTGGGCGGCCCTCCCGCCGTTTCCTGGGCAAGAAATACCGCAA
This sequence comes from Ammospiza caudacuta, assembly GCF_027887145.1. Lineage (NCBI taxonomy): Eukaryota > Metazoa > Chordata > Aves > Passeriformes > Passerellidae > Ammospiza > Ammospiza caudacuta. The sequence goes on from NC_080607.1 coordinate 11,851,174, forward strand.
GTACATGGGGCGCAGGTGAGGGGTGTGCTGGGCCCTCTGGCCTGTGCCCAGGGCCGGTCCAGCCCGTTTGCCACTGCAGCTCTGAGCCCTGCTCCTGTTCCTGCAGGTACTACTACAAGTCCCCCAAGCCCCTGATGCGGCCCTACCTGTGTCGGATCTGCGGCTCGCGGTTCCTCACACACGATGACCTGCGCTTCCACGTCAACTCGCACGAGGCCAATGACCCGCAGCTCTTCAAGTGTCTTCAGTGCAGCTACCGCTCCCGGCGCTGGTCCTCCCTCAAGGTGAGCTTCATCTGCCCTGCCTCAAACCCACAGGCTGCCTGGCAGCCCCAGGTCTCATGGCCCTGGTCTGCCTCTTACAGGAGCACATGTTCAACCATGTGGGCAGCAAGCCCTACAAGTGCGAGGAGTGCAATTACACCAGCGTGTACAAGAAGGATGTCATTCGGCACTCTACAGTGCACAGCAGGGACAGGTGAGGGCAGCACAGTCCTGGGGACTGAACAGTACTGACACTGTTCTTCCTGTCCTGGGAGGGTGGCCATGGCTGCCCCATCCCCTGACCCTTTCCAAAATGGAGAGTTTTGGGTATAAGGAAGCTTGGGGTGTGGCTGACACAAGGGACTTTTCTTACTTTTTCAGGAAGAAGAGAGCTGATCCGGTGAGTTTGAATACTCTGTTGACACTGTTATATGGGAAGAGGCACATCTGGGTCATCACAAAATCTCAGTGCCTCGTTGAGGGCATTGCTTCTGGATCTTCTGAGGAAAGGCAACCCAGGTCCTCCAGTGGGGAGAGGGTAAAGAAACTGGTGACCTCATCTGGATGATACCATCTTTATGCTCTCCATCCAGCCACCAAAGCTGAACTCCTTCCCATGCCCTGTCTGCAACCGTGTCTACCCCATGCAGAAGAGGCTTACACAGCACATGAAGACACACAGTACAGAGAAACCACACATGTGTGACAAGGTGAATGGGGAGAACAGCCTGGGGAGGGGCTGGCAGTGGGTGAGGAAGGGCAGGGAGTGAGTGCTGCCTCACTTTGTTTCACCAGTGCGGGAAGTCCTTTAAGAAGCGTTACACCTTCAAGATGCACCTGCTGACACACATCCAGGCCATTGCCAACCGCAGGTAGGAGCCCGGTGTGCCTGGGCAGAGCCTGTGTCCTGCTCCCCTTAGCAGGTGCCACAGGTAACTTTGTCCTGGCAGGTTCAAGTGTGAGTTCTGTGACTATGTCTGCGAGGACAAGAAGGTCCTGCTGAATCACCAGCTGTCACATATGAATGACAAGCCCTACAAGTGCAGTGTCTGCAAGTATTCCACTTTCCGGGAGGACTTCCTGGTCTCGCACATGGCAGTCAAGCACACAGGTGAGAGAACCTGTTTGACTGATGCCCTGCACCCCCAATCTCCCAGAGACAATCAGAGCCTGCCTGCTCTCCCTCCCATCCCCTGGGGCTTTCCTGCCTGACTCCCCCTCCCGGGCCCTGCAGGAGGGAAGCCATTTGCTTGTGAGTTCTGCCACTTCACCACCAAGCACAAGAAGAACCTGCGGCTGCACGTGCAGTGCCGCCATGCCGACTCCTTCGAGGAGTGGGCACAGAGGCACCCTGAGGAGCCGCCCTGCCGCCGCCGCCCCTTCTTCACCCTGCAGCAGATCGAGGAGCTGAAGCAGCAGCACAGCCAAGTGCAGGCACCAGCTGAGCCAGAGGCCAGCCCACCGGTGAGTGCCAGGCCTCGTCCCAGCAGCTCCTGGTGCTGGAGCCCACTGTGCTGTCAGCACTCTCTCTCACACAGGCACCTCTCGGCCCCATCACTTGCCACACGGTCCAGGCTGTTGCGGGTGCAGAGCCCTCTGTTCTCTCACAAGGTTCCCTGGAAGGGGCCACCATCATCTATGAACAAGGCAAGTGAGCACTCGGGAAGGGGGTGGGATGAGGAAGGAGGTAGGTGAGCTCCTGCCTAACCCTTCCTATCTGATCCCCCTAGATGTGGCTGGATCAGCAGAGCTGGCCACACAGACGGCCCTGGATCTCTTGCTGAACATGAGCACCCAGAGGGAGCTGGCCACCAGCTCGCTGCAGGTGGGCAGAGTCAAGGGGAGCCAGGCCTGCTGGGGGCTGGCACAAGAAGGCTTCCCATCCCTGTTCTGCTGCAGGGGTGTCTGGCAGAGCCTTGCCCCTTTGGCTGAGCTGCTGTTTTGTACAGGTGGCAGTGGTGAAGCCAGATGATCCAGGAGAAACACCAGGCCCCTGTGAGCTGCAGGCACAGGACGAGGAGGAGGCAAAGGTGGACTCTAAGGAGCAGCAGCAAAAGTTGGTGATGCTGCACATGGCAGAGCCTGGGCAGACACTTGTGCAGGAGGCTTATGGGGAAGCAAGCCTGAGTGGCTCAGAGCTGCAGCAGATCACCATCCCCTTCAGTGGAGCAGCAGAGTACAGCATCATTGCACCCATCAGCGAGGAGATCCAGGCTCCTGCCACACTGTACAGGTCAGCTGTACAGGAGGAGTGGGGAGGGGGAGGCACTTCTGGCCTCCAGTTGGGAGGCTTTTAGTGGTGAGGAGGAGGAGGAGGAGGCAGACTATCCCTGACCTGGTGCTCTCCAGCAGTGAGGAGGAGAGTCCTGTGGAGACCTCCCACACAGTTGTGGTGAGCGGGGCTGTGATGACAGAGGAGGCACTGAAGGACCACAGCAATCACTACATCATGTCATCCAGTGTCCCAGGGAGCCAGTTCCAGGCCATGGAGGTAAGGATCTGAGCCTTCTCCCCATCCCATGCAGCAGTGGCAGCAGGTGTGACTGGTGTTTTCTCTCACAGCCCCTCAGTGGGGACGCTGCCTTCTCCTCACCTGCGGAGGGCCAGGAGGCAGAGCCCGCCGGCATCAAGTGGCCCGTGGTGCAGTGTGTCACCAGCCTGGCCCAGAACGACTCGTCTTTGTCCCCAGCCTCCGAGGGGCACGAAGTGTCATCCCCAAAGATCAAGTGGCCTGCAATCCAAGGCATGGCCAAGAAGCTCACATGCAAGGTTTCCACAGCCAAGAAGCTCTCATGCAAGATTTCCACGGCCAAAAAGTTTTCATGCAAGATTTGCACAGCCATGTTCACAGGGAGAGCGGAGATGGAGAGTCACAAGAGAGCCCACATTGGGCCCAGCACTTTCAAGTGTCCCGACTGTCCCTTCACTGCCACACTCTGGCCAGAGGTCCGGGTAAGTTTCCTGATGCAGAGCAGCCCTGGGAACAAGGGGTTTGGAGAAACAGGGGTTTCTGACCCAGCACTTGTCCTTCTGCCCCAGAGCCACATGGTTCAGCATGCCAACCTCCGGCCACACAAGTGCCCCCACTGCAGCTTTGCCTCCAAGAACAAGAAGGACCTGCGCAGGCACATGCTGACCCACACCAATGAGAAGCCCTTCGCCTGCCAGGTCTGTGGGCAGAGGTGAGTGCTGGAGCTGGGCTGATCCTGCTTTGAGGGATCCCATAGAGCTCTACAAGGCTCAAGAGGAGATAGAATCTTGGCAGAGCTGTCTGCCCCAAACCTTCCCCAGCATCAGCCCATTGGGAATGGTTCCTGCTGCAGATGGACCCAACTTTGTCTCAAAGGAACCTCTGCATAGGAGGGTTCAGTCCCTGAGCACTGATGGGAAGATGCTGGGAGAGGGGACAGCCATGTTGTAGCATGTGCTTATGGGCCCCATGTCCTGCTGAGAGCACAGGATCCTGTGCTGCCTGTGGCATGCTCTGCCTCACCCTGCCTCTCCATAGGTTCAACCGTAATGGACACCTCAAGTTCCACACACAGCGTTTGCACAGCTCAGAGGCCAAAAGGCCAGGGCCAGCTGCTGCCCAGCAGACCATCATCCTGAACAGCAACGAGGACACCCTGGCCACCCTACACAGTAAGACATGTCCCTGGGACTAGGGCTGACCTGTGGGTGTCCTACATCTGGAGCCCCATGCAGGATTCACCCAGCTTGTGGGTCAGGTGGGGCTGAAGGGCTAGGAGGACCCTCCTGCAGTTGGAATTGCTAATGGAGACAGAGACCAAGGGGCTGGGCCAAGCAACTGTGCAGAATGAGGGGGGCCTGTGTTCTCTCCAGACAGGTCCTGGTAGATCAGTATATGTGGGAGCAGCTCACACTGGAAGCAGAGTTGAGCTTCTGATATGGAGGGTGTGTTCTGCCCCTGGTTGTTTAACTCTGACCTTGTGTGAGCACAGCCCAAGGAGTGCCTCTGCCTTGTGCTTTTCACTGGGGCAGGTGTCAGGCATTGGCCACAGGGGAGCGAGGCCATTGGTAGCCCTGGCAGTGTCCCCAGCAGTGTCCCCACTGTCTCTCTCTGTGTTGCAGCAGCTCTGCAGGCTGGCCAGGCCGTGCTGGCTCCTGAGCGGCTGCAGCAGGCCCTGGGGCAGGAGCACATCCTTGTTGCACAGGAGCAGAGCGTCACCAGCCAGGTGAGTTGGCTCCCTTGGCCTCAGCTCATGTCCTGTGTGGCTGCTCCTCACAGTGGGGGTCTCCTGGGGGGCTGTGGTCAGATCCAGCCCCCCTGACCACACTGGGAATTTGCTGACACTGCAGGAGGAGGCAGCCTACATCCAGGAGATCACAACTGCTGATGGACAGACAGTACAGCACTTAGTGACTGCTGACAACCAGGTGAGGGGACATGGCCCAGGATGGGAGACTATCTAGTGGGAAGAGCTGGCAGCAGTGGGGGAGAGCAGGGTTCCACAGGGAGAGCTGAAGGGACTGGGGTGGTAGAAAGAGGCATAGGAGACAGACCAGATCCAGCTGTTGTGATGGGGGGTGGGGAGTGGTGATGTTTTTTCTGGGTCTGAATTCCCATGTTTGCAGGTTCAGTACATTATTGCCCAGGAAGGTGTCCCGCACTTGCTTCCCCAAGAGTATGTTGTTGTTCCAGAGGGACATCACATCCAGGTGAGCTTCAGACAGTGTGCTCCCATCACATGGTGGGTGGGGCTCATGGGGTGTCATGTGTGAGGCTGGGCCCCCTCCTGCTCCCTCTTCCCTGCTTACTCTGGGTCACAGCATTGTTGGGAGCCTGGACACCCACACACCCTACGACAGCCTCACTGTTTGTCCCCAGGTACAGGATGGTCAGATCACTCACATCCAGTATGAGCAGGGTGGCCAGTTCCTCCCGGAGTCACAGGTAAGGAACCAGGTGTGGTGGCAGGAGCTGGAGAGTCTGAGCCTGCAGTTGGACAGGGATATGTGAAATAGAGCGAGCTCATGGGCTGATTCCTGAGTGCAGCAGCCATGGCTGAAGCAGCTCCAGGAGGAACACTCCCCTCAGGCATTCCCTGTTTTCCCCTGTAGATCCAGTACATGCCTGTGTCACCGGAGCAGCAGCTCGTCACCCAGGCACAGCTGGAAGCAGCAGCACACTCGGCTGTCTCAGGTAGTTGCACAGCCCTGTGCCAGAAGGTCTGTCCTCCCAGGTTTGGGGGTGCCAGTCCTGTTGTTGGGGTTAGCAGCAAGTTGTGCAGCAGTCCTTGGTGGGAGGGCTGGGAAGATCAGGCTCAATCACTGTTTTGCTGCCAGCCATGGTGTCCAAGAGCAGATATTTGCAGGTCCCTTCCTGTCAGGGTTAAGCAGAGCTGGGCTCCCTGCTGGAGCCCCACATGGGCAGGGTGGCCTTTTGTCCCTTCCCAGGGACAGGTGAGGAACATGGACGGGAGCCCTGAGTAGGGAGCGGCTCCCCCTGCCCTCGGTGGGAGGCAGCACTGACCCCTGTCCCCTGCAGCAGTGGCGGATGCGGCCATGGCCCAGGCCCAGGGCGTGTTCACGGCCGAGGCAGCAGCGGAGCAGATGCAGCAGCTGCAGCCAGCCATCCACTACGATGTCATCACGCTGTCGGACTAGCAGCGCTCCATGCACCCTGCACTGGCAGCAGCCACCCCAGCCAGCAGTTGCCTTATTGTGCCGGGGCTGCAAGGGACACACCTGAGCCGTGGTGGCACAGACACAGCCAGGGACACGCTGCCACTCGGCCCTGTGCCGTGGGGGTCCTGCACCTCCCCCCAGAGACTGCTGAGCAGCCCTTGTGTGGACAGTCACTTTGCCTGTTGCACTGGATGGTCTGAAACCCCTTTTCCTGAACGGTCTGCATGGGCAGCCATGGATCAGCATCTGCCCAGCGCATGGGGGTCCTAGATAAGCCATAGGGCTGGGCTCAGCTGTGTGGTGCAGTGTCAGAGATGAGGTGTGTGCAGCCACAGCCACTGCTCCCCGCAGCCATGGGGCCAGTGGTCCTAGTGTGCCAGTAGCCAGCCCTCCTGTGGTATCTCCAGCCTGCGGGCAGGCAGCAGCAGGGCTCTGGACTGGAAGGAACCCAAGGAGAAGGAGGCAGAAGATGCTTTATTTTTCTTCTGAAGGGGAATGGACTCTTGTGTTAATCCGCTGGTGGTTGTTGTAGGGTTCAGCTGTGACATTCTCAAGCTTTGACTATGCTTATGAATAAAAAGGGATGGAGAGCCGTGTGTGTGCCTGCTTGTGGGGGTCCAGGGGACAGGGATGTGACAACCCCGCCTCAGCACGGCCCTGGAGCTGAGTCCCTCGGGGCCAGGAGCCCAGCACTGTGCTGGGCCGCTGCTGCTGGCAGACACCCCGGGCTATCAGCTGCCTCCTGCCCGAGTGACCTTGACTCCTGAGCAGCGAGCCAGGCAGCTGGGACAGCGGTGGGCTGGGGGCTGGAGTCATGAAATTAATCGAGTGGTAAACAGCCTAAATCCCGTGTAACTCTGTCCCGAGCCACACACCACCCTCCTGAGCGGCTTGTCTGGGCCTATTTACATGTGATTATAACAGCTAATCGCAGAGATTTAGTTCTCTGCTCCTGCATTAAACTGATTATCCACGGAGGGAAAAAAGACCGGGAACCACCCTGCCCCGGTGAGAGCCTCTGTGAAGCCTGAGCCCCTCGGGGTGGGCTGATCTTTGCTGGGCTCTCCCTGCCCTCATGCAGGGTCGGGTGGTGGCACCGGGGCCGCAAAACTGCCACAGCATGGCTGCCTCCACTGCTTCTTCCTTGGGACCATCCCTACCTGCCTCCGGTTGGACCCCCAGGGCAGTGAGCAGTGGGTGACCCCACACCTCCCCGAGGTGGCTGCGGCTGATGGGGCTGTCCCAGCTGTGGCTCTGTCCCGCTGCCCTCACACCAGCCTTGCTGTGCGCAGTTTGTGGCTGTGCCTGCAGGGCTGTGCCTCGCTCGGCTCCAGCTGTGTCCGCCTGCTGTGCCTGCTGTGCCGGAGGCCATGGCCCTCCCTCTCCAGCTGTGCTGAGCAGGGTCAGGGTGCTGCCGCAATCTGCAGGCGCTTTCCTAGATTACAGCCCCATTATCTAATCAAGCAGATCCACGGTGCTGATTAGGGCTGGACGAGTCCCTTGGGGACAAGGTTATGGGGCCACTGCAGGGCCATGGCCAGGGCTGGTCCCAGCCAGCAGCACCAGTGTCCTGGCTGGCTTGAGGCTTCCACACCTGTGGCTGCCCAGAGCACACCATCAGCCCACTGTGGGATGGATGGGACCTGAGCTCTGGCTGCTGTATGCTGGGAGCTCCAGCGCTGCTCAGGCTCTGGCTATGGGGTAGTGCAGGGGCATGGGACCTCTGGGTGCTGGCACCTCACCCTGGGACCTTGTGCTGTCACCAGGGCCTGCAGGGATGCAGGGATGTGGCCGGGCTCATTAGCACCGGTGACCTTCGCCTTCCTGTCCTGGCCAGTGCTAAGCGGGTTTGTTACATATTTAATATCCTGAGAGCGTTATTAGTCGGTATTTAATGACGGATACAACCTGTGGGATAATCCCAGCCTTAGTGGGGAGGCATGGTGGCAGGAGCAGGTGGCTCAGGGGGTCGTGGGCTTTCAGGGCCCCTCACACAGCTGCCCACCCTGCCACTGCCAACCACAGGAAACCCCCAGTGCCTTGCAAGGGTCCCCACTGTCCATGGGGAGGGCTGTGGGACCCTTCTCCTTTGTCACTGCTGCTGGGAATCCAGTGGCAGGCATGGCAGTGCTGGGGCTTGGGTGAGGACCTGGCCAAGCCAGAGGACAAGCAGGATGGGGCAGCATGAGTTGCTGTCCTCCCACCAGGCTATAATTCTTCCACCAGCCCCTGGCCCTCCAACCCACCCTTCCAGACCACGGGGGACTCTGCCACCCACAGCCCCAAGTCAGGGCTGGGGTCATGGGTGGGACACAGCTCAGCACTGCAGTAAAACACACTGGGCTGTGTGTTTGTGGCTCTGGGTGTCCTTGGGGCACTCAGTGGGCCCTATGTGCCAGCCCTGGGGTGCCACCGTACCCCATCCCTGGGAGCTGTGTGGGCTGTGCTGAGCTGGGGACCTGGGAGGGACCAGGGCTCTGGCTGGTGGCAGGCAGGCAAGGACGGTCCCTGCAAGTCCCTGCCCAACAGTAGCTGGAAAGGGGGGGTACCAGGTGCCCCAGATCCTGCTGCTCTCGTGGGTGCTAATACCCCCTAATCAGCTGTCAGTCACTGCAGACCCCAGCAGCTATAAAAGACCCGGGAGCAGCTCCCCGGCTCCTCTCCTGCAGTATGGCAGCACCTCGGGGCGAGAGGAGCCCAGCACAAGAGCTGGGGGGCTGCGGGGGGCCTTGGGGGACCCTGCGGGGGCCACCCCAAGCCCTACTGCCCTGCCCCTACCCCTACTCCTGCCCCTGTCCCGTTTTGGCTGGGTACAGCCTCCTGCCACCCCCTCTCAGCCTCATGACACCGCTGGTAAGTGCCGCGCTGCAGCTCCGGCGGAGGAATGGGATGCGGGGCTTTCCTGGGATCAGGATGGGACTGTGTGGGGTGATTGGAATCGCGGCTGAGGCCCTGCTGTCCCGGGGACCCTGCCCCTCCCCGGCATTCCCCTGCCCCTCACACACACGCCATCCTGCACTTGGCACTTTGGGTGCACATGGGAGAGGAAAACGGGGGATACAGCAGGATCCGAGCAGATACAGCTCTGCCCTCTCCCACACACAAAGACCCGAGCCCTGACATCCCACAGCCCCTCTCCTCCGGCCCCCCTGTCCTACCCTGACACCCCTGTGCCCCTCCAGGTCTCAGCACCCTTTGAGGTGCCCCTGGGGCTGCCCACAGAGCCGGGGCGGGCAAAGGCGGCGGCGACGCGGGAGAGCACCGGGGCACTGAAGGCTTGGCTGGCACGACACCCCAGGAACCCCTACCCCAGCAAGGGGGAGAAGGTGATGCTGGCTGTGGTCAGCCGGATGAGCCTCACCCAGGTCTCCACCTGGTTCGCCAATGCCCGCCGGCGCCTCAAGAAGGAGAAAAAGGCGAGCTGGGCCACACAGAATGCCTCAGATGGCGAGGACAGCGAGGGAGAGGGGGTCCCATCGGGTGCTGTCCCCATTCCCAGTTCCAGCCCTGTGCAGGATGGGTGTGGGGGCAGCTCCGAGGTGATGACAGGCCCTGGGCAGGACAAGCAGCCCCAGAAACCCAAGATCTGGAGTGTGGCAGAGATGCTGGAATCTTCACCCAGCAACAGCGAGTGTCCCCCGGCAGTGCCAGTGGTGCTGGAGCAGATATAGGGCTGAGACAGTCATGACCTGTCCCCAAGGGCATGACAGGAGAGACAGCCATGGGATGCAGCAGTTGCCTCAACAAGGAGAGTGGGAGATGTGGGTGAGAGGGACAAAAAACAGTAATAAATGTGACTGTCCTGGGTGTCCTGGTGTTGCCTGTGTGCAGTGGGGATGCTGGTGGGGATGCTGGGGTGTCAGCAAAAATGGCAGGGTAACTTTCCTGCCAGTACTCCAGAGAGCAGCCCCTGTAGAGCAGGGCAGGTCCAAGGCAGAGATTAAAAATAGACTTCATTCTTCTTAATAAAAGTAATAAAATGGTTAGCAGTATTAAATTAATCCATACAAAACAAAACCCAAGGAGGTTAAATAGAGACTGGAGGCTGTGCAAAGAAAAAAAAACCCACAATGACTACAGAATAGCTGCAAAGACATCTTTACACACCAAACTCCTCCACTGCTCCCCTCTGGGACACAATGTCAGCGAACACGAGATTCACACATGAGAAAGAGACACAGATGCGATGGGAGCAGCCCCACGAGGAGCGTGGGTGCCACAGACAGAACTATTTACACCATGGACACGGAGCCGTGCTGGGACCAGCCAGGAGCCCCCGGGCTCTGCCCGTCCCTCTCCTGCTGGGGGCCCTCCAGCCGCGGTTTTTCTTCAGCTGGGATCAGTCCTGGCTCCTGCTCTTTGTCCGCTGTGCAGGAGGAGGACAAGACCTGAGGTCTGGCCCAAATGCTTGTAGGCTGCAATGAGCTCCTGCAGCCACTCCAGCCAGTCTGAGCACCCACATGGAAAGGACAGTGCTGTTCTGCGTGGGAAGGCACCAGGCACTGAGCTGCTCCCCATGGTCCAGGCGCAGCATGCTGTGGGTCAGAGGACATGTGTACCTCAAGGGACAATGCCCCAAGGAACCCAAATCCTGCCTGGCTCAGGCACAGGGGTTGGCTGCGCAGGGTCAGGAGTGGGGGAACCCAAAGACCTCCAGGCACAGGCACTGGCAGAGGCTGTAGACAATGCAGAGAAGGAGGGTGGAGGGCACAAGACTGACCAGGATGATGCCCAGGCTGTGGTGCTCGATGAGCAGGAGGTAGATGCCGAAGGGCAGGGAGCTGAAATAGAGGAGGCAGAGGACGCCCAGAATGAAGCGGGGCACGGCTTGCCACCCCCAGGAGTGCCACTTCTGCCCAGGGCCGTGGCAGGGCAGGGCACCCAGGCTCGTGGGGCGGTACAGCCGCACCACCTCCAGCCTGCCCAGGCTCTCTGGTGGGGTTACGTCCTCCGGCACCTCCAGGATGGTGACAACCAGGCAGTCGGGGCTGGATGTGGGCTCCAGCACGCTGGGGCAAAGGAGTACCTCAGGAGATAGGGGTGGCCCCCGTTTCTTGGCCCGTTCACGGCCTGTCAGCAGTGCCAGTGCCTCCCTATCATCCTGCAGCTGCTGCACGTCCCCGCCCGGCACCGGGCTGTGCTGGCGGCAGAAGGGGCAGCGGAGCTGGGGGGTCGAAGCGTCCCCCGCGGGAACAATCCTGCGCAGGCAGCGGGCACAGAGGCGATGGCCACAGCGGAGCAGCTTGGGCCTGCGGGCTCGGGCGTCGAAGCGGCTGTAGCAGATGTGGCACTCCAGCTCGGGGGACGAGGGTGCCACCGGCGGGGACACCAGCTTGCTCTCTGGCTGGGCCATGCTCCTGGGGGGCTGCGGGGGGCTGTCCGAGCTGCAGGGAGGGGGCACCGCTGTCAGCCAGGGCTGAGGGCAGGCCCCGGGCCCGCTGCCTCCCACGCGTGGGGTCCCAGCTCCGCCACATGCCATGGCCATTGTGCGGTCAGAGCCGGGGCTCGGTGGGACAGCGGGGCAGCGAGAGCAGAACGACAGCCCCGTCCCCGACCCCGACTGCAACCCCCGCCCGGTGCCACCAGCGCTGGGACTCGCCGTCATCCCGCCCGCCCCTGCCTTGCGGGGAAAAAATCGCTCCCAGGGGCCGGCGCCAGCGGAAGGGCAGCCCCCGGACACATCTCTGGCCCTCACGGTGCGTGTGGGTTCGCTGGGGGCCCGGGATGGCTCCGAACAGCGGCTGTGCCGGCGGCGGGGACCCCGCACCCCGCACCCGCTCCCCGGGCGAGCCGCTCTCGGTCCGTACTGCCCGCCCCCGCTCCCGGCCCGCACCGCATCCTCTCCCGTACCTGCGGCTCCCGGCGGGGACACAGCGGCGGCTCGGTCCCCGCCGCCGGCGGGCTCGGCGGCTCCGGTGGGCTCGGCGGCGGCGGGCTCGGGCCCGGCAGCCCCATGGGGGGAGGCGCGGGGCGCTGCCCGCCGCGCTGCGGGGGCGAGCACGGCGCAGGGGCCGCCGGCAGCGCCGCGGCGTTGGCCCGGTAACGGGGAGCGGGGAACGGAGGGGGAGCTCGGACGGGCCGTGCCGGGGCCCTGCGGAGCCCCCTCGTGCAGAACCGGGCCCCGCCGGCTGCTGAGGGGCAGGCGCAGGGGGCGGTGCGGGGTTTGGTGCGGGATCGGTGCGGCTCCCGGTACTCCGGGGGTCCCCGCTCACGGTCAGCCCTGGGATGCTCCTTCCCGGCGTGGGGCCTGCGGTAGCGGCGCTTGGGGTTCAGCATGCCCGGGGAATCGAGCCGGGGGCACTCGGGGGACACGGCACTCGACAGGTTCAGGCTGGGCACAGCCAAGCCCCCTGCAGGTCCTACACTGCAGGCTGTGCTTCCCAAGCCCAGTCAAATCCTCCCCCAGCTGCTGCCCTTACAGGGCGTTTCCAGGAGCCCTGGGGGGCAAAAGCACTCAGGGATCCCCTCCTTCCTTCCTGAGAGGAGTGGCAGCACTGCCCACCACGGGGACAATGGGAGTGAGGACCTTTTTGTCTAAATCGTCCAGGTTTAGTACAGCCTGACAGAGCTTTTATGCAGGGACTTCAGCTCCTGGTGTGCTTCATTCCCCCCAGTCCTGCCCGTACCACCCACTGCTCCCAACCCTTCCACAGCTGCCCCTCACACCACAGCCCCTCACAGATTGACCTAGTCCTGGTTATCAGCCCTTGAAATGGCCCCAGTGCCAACCTGATGCGCTCCATCGACCATCTCTTGCTCTGTCAGGATAAAGGAGACTCGAGAAGCAGCCCACACCACCAGGCTTCTGGCCACTGATGTCACCTACACATGCCTGCGAGACCACAGCCACTGGGTATTCAACCAGGTAACTTCCCTCACCTGAGGGAGCAGGCAAAGGGCTCAGTGTGCACTGACTGGCCAAGGGGTGGGTTGGGGACACTCCCAGCAGCAGCACATCTCTACTCACCTGTGCCTCAGGAACAGGTGGTCTTGAGTCAAAAACAATGATTAAAGGGGAAAAAAAGCCTTTACAAACTGCCACATTCACAGCTGACATTCCCAACCGCCCTGACTTGAAGGACATCAATGATCTTGCCACCATCAAAAGCATCTCTGGAGAGCTTTGAAGCCTCTGGGAGTGGGCAGCATCAGGCGCTGGGCAATTCCTGCCCACTTCAGGGTGGCACTGTCACTGCCGTGGCACTGACACTGGTCCAGCACCAGCAGTGTTGTGGCACCCACCAGGAGAGGCTGGCTGTGCACCTGCCCCAGTGAGTCCAAAGGCACTTGGAGTCTGAGTGCATTTCTCTGCACTTCTCCAATGGGAAGGAAGGCACCAAAACCTCACTGGAGCAGTGGGGTGGTCAGGCTGCTTCAGGGGCTCACACTGGTAATAAGTAAAAAACTCCTCCCTCACCAGGAGGCCTGGAAAAGGGCAATGCCAGACAGTTCTGAAAAACCAAACCCCAACATTTTTCTACCTTCCACCCAGGCAGAGACCAGACAGGGGTGAGCACAGACCCCATACACCAAAGAAGGCAAGTCATGGACACAAGCAGAGCTGTATGCTGGTTTTAATGTTCCTAAGAACTAGGAAACAGAAATCAAAAATAGATTTTGCTCTTCTTGATAAAAGTAATAAAATGGTTAGCGGTGTTAAATTAATCCTTACAAAACAAAACCCAAGGAGGTTAAATAAAGCCCGGAGGCTCCGCATAAAAACCACAATGACTACAAAAACAGCTGCAAAGACATCTTTACACACCAAATAAACTCTTCTCCTCTGCTCCTCCCCTCTCCAGGACACAATGTCAGCGAACACAGGACTCACACATGAGAAAGAAACACAGATGCGATGGGAGCAGCCCCACGAGGAGCGTGGGTGCCACAGACAGAACTATTTACACTATGGACACGGAGCTGTGCTGGGGCCAGTCCGGCCGCAGGAGCCCCCGGGCTCTGCCCGTCCCTCTCCTGCCGGGGCCCCTCCGGCCGCGGCGCTCAGCGCCCAGCACTCGCGCTTGCCATCCGTCCCTCCATCTGTTCCACCGTCCTTCTGCCTGCCCACGCGCGCGTCCCAGCTCTGGCCGTCCCTTCCCTCGGCGCTCCGGCGTCGCGGAGCTGCCGGCTCCTCCTGCCGCGCCACGCTGGGCTCCCTCGCCCTGCTGAGGGCCGTGGCTGAGCCTCCTCTTCCACCGGCCGCCGGACGCTCCCGGCTCCTGGGGGCTGGCGTGCAGTTCGCAGAGGAGAGCGGGTGCCGTGGAGCTGCTGCGCAGGAGTCCCGGGCCGTGCTGCGCAGCCAGCAGTCTCTGCTGCCCCAGCCAGCCTCCCCCGGGGCCACCGGCACCTCTCCTGCTGCCTCGCACCTCTGCCTTAGTTGGGATTAGTCTCTCGGCTGCTGCTCTGCTCTCGGCCCAGCTCCCGCTCTTTGTCCGCTGTGGAGGAGGAGGAGGAGGATGAGGACGAGGAGGAGGAAGACGAGGAGCTGAGGGTTCGGCCCGAATGCTTGTAGGCTGCAACGAGCTCCTGCAGCCGCTCCGGCGTGGGCTCCCACTTGGCAAAGCCGGCGCTGTTCTGCAGGAAGAGGACGGCTGTGTTGTGCACAGCCTTGTAGTACATCTCCTCCCTGCAAGGGAAGAGCACAGGCATCAGCACCTCCCCTGGCCCCGCCCAAAACCCTCAACACCTGCTCCTCCTCTTCGTGCCTTCACTAGGACAAGTATTTGTCCCATCCTTTCTCTTATTATTCTGACCAGAAGGGAGGCACAGTGCAGCCTTGGGCAGTTCTGAGTACAGTAGAGGCTCCTAAGCTTCCAGAGGGAAGAAACACTGATGGTGCAGAGTCCGACTGCTGCCTACCAGCACACGCATGTGCTGGAACCTTTCTGTCCCTGCAGAGGGGAATCAGCACAGTGAGGCATCAGTCCTAAGCAGGTAAGAAATTCAGTGTTCTGGCACCTGTTGCTTAAACAAGCTGCTGCTCACACTTGTTGCCTCAGCAGCAGAGACCAGCCTGCCCCACTGGAGACCAAACCCCCACTGACTGGCCCTTGCCTCTGCTCTCCCAGTGACATCCAGCTGCTGCAGCACAAGCAGCTACCAGGCCTGAGGGCTGGCAGAAGCACAGATCAGAGCCACAGGTGTGACCTGTTCTAGCTGGACTCGTGCCCGAGGCACACACCTCTCACAAGCTAAACTTAGCAGTCATTAAACAGACGTTGAATTCACCATGCTATCTGCCCATCCTAAACACCCAAAGTGATGATGCGCTGCGCTTGTCCTTGTCTGCTCCCTGCTTCCCACTGATTTCAGCCTGGGAGAGGATATTTCTGTCACACAGCTTCAGAGCTGTGTTCCCAAAGGATCTGAGAACAAAGCCTACTTTTTGCAGACGTGCTGGGACCCGCTGCGGTACTCGTGATCGAAGGCCGGCAGGATGAGCTGGTGTCGCTTGAACTTGCTCTGCTCCATGCGCGTCAGGGCTGGCGTGGGGGGGTCCCGCCACTCAGGGATGAAGACAATGAAGGAGAGCGGCTCGCTGGAGCTCTCCAGCAGTTTCTAGTGCAACAAGAAAAGGAACAATCTCAGCACTGACTGAGCAATGACGTGTTTAATCAGTCCTACAGAAAGGAAATGCTTCTGATTTAAGAGCAGTGCCCAGCTGACACTGTCCTCTGTCCGTGCCCTCAGGGCGCAGGAGTGGTGGGGAGCAGAGGATGGACAGCACAGCTCCCTCCCAAACAACCTCACTGTGAGCAGACATACCTCAAAGTGAGAGACCATGGCATCCATCAGCTCCTCACAGAATGGAGGATTTGCCTCAAAAGAACCACTTATAGGGAAGAAATCCAGGCACGGGCTGGAGAAAGAAGCAAAGATCCCCATCAGCTCATCCTGAGTCATCTCACGGGCATGCACCCACACCCACGCAGAGCAAGGGAACGCAATACTCACCCCCTGGATCCAAAATACCCGTCTGTGTCCAAGAAGGCTGAACAGTACTGTTTAAAATAGCAATTCAGGGGCGAGGCAAAGCATTCAAAACTCACTCCAAAGAGCTTGTGGAGGGCTTCAAAGATGTGCACGGGAAGTGCCCCTTGCAGACCAGTCCCTTCATACAGCCCCACACCAAACATCATCTGAAGAGAGCAAACCCTGGTGAGCCGTGCCAGCACTCACTGTTCCTGCTGTTCCCTTCACTGACCATGGACCCAGGGCCACATGTCCATGCACCCACTCCTCTAGGTATGCAGGGCCCCCTCGTCCTTTCTCAAATTTGTGTAGGTCCCTGCATGTACCCAAGAATGCTCTTTAGAGATTTTATCCAACTCTGACCCCACAAAACCATCAGTTTTCTCTTGTACCAAGTGACCCTTCAGCTGCCCTCAGAGTCAAGAGCTACTGCAGGTTTCCTTCACAAAGATCTTTACCCACACTGAGGTCTTGTGTCAAGACCACAACTGCTCCCAAGTATACAGTCCTACCTCAGCATAGCATGAGGAGACTACAGACCCAGTTTAAACCCCATGTTGCTCCAGGCTCCCAAAGTTGTGACCCCTTCCCAGAGCAAAGACGAGTTCCCAGTGCTGCCAAGGCTATCTGATGTACAGCTGTGGTGAGATCGTACCTGATATCGACGGAGAAGGCACCAAACCCTGGGCAGGAACTTTTCAAAGCCTGAGTCGTCGATGCAGCTGTACCGATAAAGAAGCCACTGGAAGAGAAAGCCCAGCCATTGAAGACATCAGGAACAGCCAAGCTATGGTGATACATGCACATTGTGACAGGGAGAGGGAGGCTGAGGAGCAGGTGGGCTCTGCAGGGAGTTGTCAGCACATCTGCTGTCACTGCATGAGCCACCAGCTTGTCACTAACACAAAATGAATGAACTACCACAGCAGCACGTGTCTCTCAGCAAGGGCTGCCTTGGTTTGAGTACAATGTTCTGGCAACACAACATTTATTCAGAGCACACACCCAACACCTGGGAAATACTCCCAGCAGAGCCTGACCCCAGCTAAGGTGAGAGTAGCTGTCCTCATGGCCATGGCAGTGTGTGACAGCTCTGCAGGGTCAACTGGCCAGCCTCTGCCCAGCCCTGCCCAGGAGATGACTCTGCCCCAGGGGCAGCAGAGCAGTGCCCAGCCCTTACCAGCTTGCTGAAGTAGTTGCGGCTCACTTTGACCATCTCCCCCTTGTAGCGCACACAGGCCACGTTGTTCTCCATGTGCATCTCCACGCTGGGCAGTGGTGGGGAGGGGATGGCCAGTCTCACGGGGTAGCAGTACACCAGCCTGTCCTGGACCTCAGGAGCTTCCACCTCAGCTGTGGACAATGAATAGAAAGGCAGCCTGTGAGAAGCCAAGGGTATTCAGGACCAATCTTCAGTCCAACTCAAAAGACACAGCAATCCAAAAGGGCTGAAGAATAGGGTGGTCCTCCCAAAAAACCACCATGGTGGTCCCTCACAGATGTTGTAGGCAGCTACCTAGGTTCAAAGCTGATTCCTCAATGCAGACAGCACACAGCCACCCCAGAGTCCTGAGGCATGTTCCAAACAAACAAAACCCTCTTTTTGTAGCTACTGTTTCTTATTTCAGTTTGCCCCAAACTCATCCAGAGCACAATAGAAGTTCACAGGCGGCCAAATGCAGAAGGCAAAGGAATCTCCCTGCACCTTGTGGTTATCCATTGCCTCAGCTTCAGGAAGAGCTCATAAATCAGCTGGAAGTAATCTCTTGACTTAGTGGGATTGGAAGATAAGCATCAAAAACAATGCCAAGAGGCAGGCATTGGGACCTGAAGGGAGCCTGAGGAGAGCCAGGACCCAAAAGGGAAAAGGACTACAGACAGTGGCAATGAAAGGAGCAGACCCCATGGAGGAAGAAAAAGCTGACTAGAGAGAGATATACAGACGTGAACGAAAGAAAGAACAGAGGAAAGATCAAGGAACACAAACTCTGCCAAGAAAGGGTGCACAGTGACAAGCTGGGAGGCAGAGGGGTGCTCAAAACACGAGAAACGTGGCAAATGAGAATAAAGGGAGAACACTCAGCACTATTAAGGGGGTGTCAGCTGTCCCCAGGAATTCATGAAGCAGCAAAGCAAAAAAGCACGGTCCAGTGAAATGAACGAATGCCCTGCTCAGTGTGACCTGCTCCTAACAAGCTACTTCATCTTGGCAAATCACATATTTGTAGTATCTGATGTTACAGCTGGTCACAGCACCTGATGGAAGACAGCCTGTCACTGCACACACATTGTGACTGAAAGCTGAGGCCTATGTTGGACTGGCTGTTTCTAACTTTGAAACACAGACTTTTTAACATTTGGAGACAGAGCTGCCCTCCCAACAGGTAACACTCTCTGAATAGGGACAAGACCATGGGGCCTTTTACTGCAGTGCTGCAGCTCTACAGCTCCTCAAAGCTGGCTGCATACCAGAGATATTGTTCTCCTTGAGTATGGCAAGATGCTTCTCTCGGATGCGCTTGACGTATTCCAGGGATATGTAGTAAATTTTACTGCAAATGCCTTCCACAGAGTCCTTGGCTGCAGCAGACACGTGGGGCCCACACTGTTTGCGTAAGTGCTCCAGGCGGTCCTGTGGAAACAGAGAACCAGAGTCTCTCACATGGCCACCACTGGCTCTCCAGGGGTCTTCAGTGTCTCCAGAAGGACCTGTACCTGTCCCCACATGTCCCCTCCCCAGCTCCCTGTGCCCAGCCACACATCAGTGGTACACTGACCATGTAGTCCTCCTTGGAGGCGGAATGGTCCCGTCGCAGCCAGCTGAAGGTGTCCTCCACATTCCACTTCACCACCTTCCTGCTGTCTGGGGAAGCACTCCTACAAAAACAGAGGCAAAATTTAACTCACAGCTGCACAGCCAGGTATTCCACCCCCCACCAAAGTTTTCTATCACTGGGGAATGTGGATACTGTCACTTGTCCATCCCTGTCCCTCCCCTCCATTCTCTGGAAAGGCCTTCCAGACATTTGCATGATTGCAGACTGCTATAATCTCTCCAAAATTTGGTGTAGCTGGCTGCTGTCCTCTCTGCAACAGGAGAGGCCCAAAAAGCCTTTATTTGTCATGGCATTGGTCCATTTTGACACTTCCTCTAATTTTCAATTACTGCTAGGGGCTTGTGACTTCAAGAAAACTACCCTGTTTACAAGCTTTTCCTTTCCCCCACAAGCCTCTCCCCAACTCTCTTCCTCAGTTTTGCCTGCTGTGGCAGAACTGGTCAGAAAAACTCCACCTTGTATGCAAAATGCCACTCTAAGCTTGTTGCTCTGTAACAGCAGTGAGTGCTCAAGCACTCCTGATATTATCTCAGGGATGACAAAAGACATTCCACACCCAGTACTTCATTGTCTCCACACACACTCAGCTCCCCAGTATTACATTTTACAGTAACAGTAATTATCAAAAGATGGCTCCAGCACTACTGTTTTTCTTCTGTATGTTCCCAACCTTGCTCTTTCTCAATAACATTATGCCCAGTGCTGGATAAGGCAGGATGAGAAGTCCCTATAGTTCTTTTGTCTTTTCTGAACGTGACAGCACTGCGAGAAGAGCTCCCACCTGGATTCAATCAGTCGTTTCGCAGCCTCAGCATACTTGAAGAGCAGCCTCTTGGCTTCCTCTCGGAACTTAATTCTGGATAACCTGAGGTAAGTTAAATTCATATGCATGAGTCTCACAAAGGCATGGAAAACAGGTTCAGTTCCCCAGCTTTCCTTCACCAGCATCCAAACAAAGGGAGCACCACAGCGGAACCGCGGCAGGTAAATCACCAGACCAGACTGACCCAGAACCATCCCAACAAAGTGCTCTGTCTGTGAACAGTACCTGATGGGAATGTCATTCATGATCTCTCTGAACATGGAAGGAGACACTACTGGCTCGCAGTCACTCGGGAGAAGAGGATCTGTCCCTTTATCAACCACTTTTCTCTCCAACATCCAGCGGTTAAATGACTCCCTTGGGGGGTCAATCCCTGCAGATGCACAGAAGAAGGGTCTAATCAATACAATACAGAAATGCCCAGTAGTTCTGATAAGGATCATCACACAAAGTTCTGCCTAATCACTTAACCAACAATGCCACAGAGTATAACCATCACAAAAAGAGAACACAGGGACTAGACAGGCATAAAACAAAAGTCAAATTACCACAACATTAGAACTGAGAAGGAAATCAAAGGAACCCAACTCACCTTCTCGCTGCTGGCAGAGCTCACGGTAATGCTGCCTCAGCTTGAGAATGAGCTGGGACCGGAGCAGCTCCACCTCAGGGTGTGGAGAAAGCACTTCTGATGGTGCCCTCTGCTTAATCACAGCATTTGTCTGAATATCCAGGTCCCAGTATACTCTGTGGCAGAAGAAAATGTCATCAGGATAACCAGATCACTGGCTAATTATCAAATATTACTTTTAAAGATACTTCCTTGGGCTGTTTCACCAGTCAGGAAACCAAACTATCAAAACTCCTGGCAGTGATTTATCCCTCAGGTTTCTTGCAACCTGTGTGTCTCAAACACTTTACTGAGAAAGGAACAGAAGACAAATGGACACAACTCACTCAGTTGGTCGTAGAAGAGCTGCCTGCTGTTTGTCTTCAGGTGAAACACACCATGCCTTCAAAACAGAGGTTCCTGGAATACTGGGAGAGCTGGGGACTGGCTGAGCAGCTGGGTTCCCTGGGACATCCGCCTGTGTGTGTGAAAGATGAATTACTCCACCAAAGAGACAGGTCAAGGAGAAGCAGCCCAGTGAATCAGTCCCACACCAGAACACCACGTGGGAGACCCCCATGAGCTCACCAGCTCCCCTTGGTTTCAGGCTGCACATGTTTGTTTCAGAGCACCAAACCCACCTTGGGCTTCTTCACACTGTTGCTACTTGGTGGAACCTCTTCTGAGAACCTCCTCTTCCTCTGCTTGCTCTCCACAGAGGCATCTGCCACTCCACCTTCCAGTGGCATGGGAGCCGCATTCAGTCCCAGAGGGTCTGACTATGAGAGTCCAAACAACAACAGCACACGTCAAGCTCACCAACTGCCACTGCAGCCTCCCATTGCACTGCTCCCAGCTCCCACGTGGATGGAAATAAGGACACCACTAGTCACACCTGCACAAAGCTGAAAGATTCTCTTCTAGATGTCTATATGCCTTTTAAAAATATTTTAATGAGAAAAACTCATCACAAATCCCCCACGTTGATGAGCGGTGCATGACTCCTGGAACAGCAACACCTGACAGAGAAACACTTCCCCAGAATCATGCCAGACAATGGACTGAGCAAGGAGTTTTGAAGGCACACAAGACACCTGTAATCTGAAGACCCCAGTCCTGGCACAGCACTCCCAAGATGAGTGAGCACTTACTATGACATCGTGCTGTCCCAGCACAGGCATTTCCCACAGAGACTGGTTGGTGAAGCGGTTGAAGTAGTACGGGCGGTTCTCCCGCTTGCTCCAGCACTTCTCCCAGCCAGCCTGCACCAGCTCATCTGAGAGGACAGTGAGAGTCAGGAGAGGAGCATCCTGCACAACAGACCTGCCCTGCAGTGCCCAGCACTGTCACAGTACTCTCTGAAACACACATCACTCCTGGCCTCCCTTGGCAGCCTTGTTTCACCCCTCTCCCAACTGCCAGGGCCCTGCAGAACTCCCGAAGGCAGAGTGGGTACCTGGCAGGTCCTGTACCAGGCGCATGGGTTTGGGGGAGCTGGGCTGGTTCTGGTTGGAGGTGCCAGGTGAGTGACTCATGAGAGACGCTTCCTCCGCAGGGCTTCTGTGATTCTCATTGGCCATTTCTCAGCAACCACACTGGAAAAAACAGAGTAATATCCAGTGTTACAGCAGGAAAGGTCCCAGATCTGCTTGGCATACTCAGGTGTAGCAATAAAAGTTCATTCTGATAATAAAACAGGGATTGAACCAGTACACACAAACTGCACCTCAGCCCTGAAAAACACCTTGTTATCCTGGATACAACGAGCTATGAGGAATGCTCAGTGTTAAATGGGGTTAGCCAGGGTGTTCTTTAGGCCAGCATTCAAAATATTCCCTTTTCAGCTAGACCTCTCCAAAGAGCAAAGCATCAGATTGTAAAAAATAACATAACCTCCTCTGTGATTATGTGCCACCTTCTGCCACACCAATACCACTGGCCAGGTCTGATATTATCCTCAGAGACAGTTTGAATCAACTCACACACACATAACTGCACATCATTTCAACATAAGGCTTTCATTAAAATAAAAATCTGCTATATAAAATAGCCCTGGAGGTTCACTAACAACTTCTGTGGTTCAGAAAACCACAGGCTGGGAGTCAGGAGCTCCCGATTATTACCCTCTGCATGTCCCAGGCTGACACGTCCTAGTGCTAGTCCTAGTCCCACAAGCAGGGCTTCAGCCAGCTGTTTTGGCCCTTGCTGCTTTTTCATCTGCATAACAACAGTTATGCAAAAGAAGGTCTGTTGGAACAATAAAGCTCCTCTTAATCATAATTTAATGTTGCCAGCTGGAGAGAAACAGCCAGGCTTTTCCTCTCTTAGTCACCACTCTTCCCTGGGGAAGTTTCTGAAACAGCGCCACAGATTGCTCTTCTCTGGCAGCCCAAAATGCATTGGCAATGAACTGGGGGGAAACAAGGCATTTTACATAATTCCCAGCTACCTCAGACACTTAACTCTATTCAGGCTTTGGAGACACCCCACAGCACACACCAGCAGTCAGGGCAGCAGCAGCACAGTGCTGTGTATAGTGTGCTCCTCACCTGAGCAGCACACTCCTGACAGCAGGAGCCACGTACAGGAGCTCTCCAATAAAAACTCTGATTTTTTTTTGGGTTGTCACTGGGATTTGAAGTCTTCACTGCCCTTCCTGTGCATAAAGGCCAGTGGCTATTTCAGCAGAACAGAATGGCAGGAGCAAACAGTGGTCAAGAGCGAGTGGCCAGTAGCTCAGCTGCCCACAGCATTGGCTGAGATCAGCACTGAGGAACTCGACTCCTTCAGCACCTTGGAAGATGTTTCCATCCTTCCAGGCAGGGTACACAAAGGAAGGTGTGGGACACTGTGATACCTGGAGTTTGGGTCTCTGCCCCAGAGCAAGCAGGTAACGCCTCATGCCTGCGGCAGAGTGTAGGACACAACGGGGGAACTTTAATGGCCTCAGCAGTGAGCGTTGTGCAATCTCACACTCCCTCCTGAACTCCAACCCCACCGTGTCCTTACAGACACTACACAAACGTGCCAAGGTGAGCTGGGCCAGCGGCAGCAGCTCAGGCTCGTGTCAGCCCGTGGGTACAGGGACCCTGGAGATGGCAGAGCTGTGAGGCAGGAGCACAGGGAAGCTCTGAAGGAGGTTTAGTCCCTCCTCCTCAAACTAAAGCTACACTTGCACATGCAGCTGCTGCTGTGTCCTGCACGTTACACAGAGCACAGCCTGGAAAGAACTGGTGTGTACTGGGGGGACCAGAGCTCCCAAAGTCATGATTGTCAGGATTCACAGACAGCACTGGGCACGGAGCCCTGGCCAGCTTGGATGGCACATGCCAGCTCCAGCGACCTGCCAGTGTTTTTCACCACGCATCGCTCAAAAGAGCTGTCAAATAGGGTGGCTGGCTCTGCCTCCTCCCATTTATGGATAAACTGGAATGGTGGAAGTAGCCAAGAAGTTTTATCACTTGATCTGTGTTAACAAGTATTAAATCCAAGTACCCTTAAGGTCTGGGAAAAGGAAACAGCCAAACTAACAGGAATCCTGGCAGAAGCCACTCTACTTTTATGTAACTACACTGGGACTTAGACAGTGACAGGGATCCAGAGGAAGCATTTTATGGTGATTACGGTATGTTTTTATACACCATGGCAATGCATACAGTGCTTCACAAACACGGTACAACGCTGTCCCTGCCCAGAGAGCTTACAACCTAGAGCAGCAGCACAACCAGAGACCACAGCGAGGGGTAAGGAGACACAGAGTAAAGAAGTACAGCAAACAGGACCGGTATTTGTTTCCATTTCACCGAGGTAGAATTTTGTACAAGACAACAGCAAATGCAGACAAAGGAGATCAGCGACAGGCCCCCGGGACAACCCCGCGGCTCTCCCCCATCCCAGAACCACGGCTGCTCCAGGAGGCTGGGAGCCAGGCCATCGCCTCCTCCATCGGCACCCATCCCCTTTCCGAGCGCCGGCCGGCGGGCCCGGAGCTGAGCAGCGCAGCGCTCCCGGGGCACCACGGGCACTGGGCACCGGGGCACCGTGTCTGCGCGGGGAAGCGGCCGGGAACCTCCTGGGGCTGCCCTGCCGGCGGCGAAGACGGCACGGAGCTCCTCGGCGCGGCGGGCCGGGGCCGGCGAGCGGCCACGGGCACCCAGCGAGTGCGGAGAGGAGGCGGCGACGGCGACAACTCTGCAGTCTGGCCGGGAGCGGTCCGGGGGCGCGGCCTAAGCGGGGCGACGGCCGGCCGGGCGGGTACTTACGGTGGCGGGCTGCCTGGCGGGACGCGTGGCCGTCGCTCCGTACTCGCCGCTGGCGCGCCGGGGCCGCATCCTCATAGCGGGGCGTCCCGCGCCTGGCCCGCGGGGGCGGCTGCGGAGACAGGAGCCCGTTACGGCGCCGCGGGGAGGGGCCGCGTGACGCGCAGGCGCGGCGGGGGCGCGGCGGCGGGAGCGCGGCGGCAGTAGCGGCCGCGCTCTAGCGCTCTAAGATGGCGGCCGCGGGCCTGCGCCGCCTCCCCTCCGCCGCCCGCGCGCCGCCGCCGGCCCCCGCCGCCTCCTCCTGCACGGCGGGCCGCGGCCACGCGGTCGCGCCGCTTACCTGGGCGTGAGGCTAGGGGCTGCAGGCACCGGGCACCGCTGCGTCCGCCACCGCCGCCGCCCCACCTCCGCCTCGCCCGCCCCGCCGCCGCCATCTTGCGCCGGGGCCGCGGGTGTGGAGCGCATGCGCGAAGCAGAGCCCGCGCTTGGGGGAATTACATGGAGCATGCGCAAAGGCTGCGCGGTCACCCCGCCCACCCGGCGCCATCTTTGTGGCGGGCGCCGCCCCGCGGTGTGTGCGGAGCGGTCCCGGTCCTGCCCGCGCTGTCGTGGAGCCGCTCCGTGCGGGCCGGCCCCGCCTCCCGCCCGCCGCGGGCGGTTCCCGGCACTGACAGGGCGCGGCCGCAGCGGTTGCCACCAAAGGGCCTTTGAAGAGCGGCGGCGCCGGGGCGGGGTGGCGGCCGGGGCGCGGGGCTTCCGCCGCCCGCCGGGCACAGCGGTTGCTCCCGCTGCGCTTCAGCCCGGGCCGGCCCTGGCAGCCGCTGCCTGTCCCGGCGGTCCCTCGGGCGCAGCGCTGACACGTCCCTCCCCACACTATTGCCGTGGCCGTTCCCCGTCCCGCGGGTCCCGGTGACAGCCGGCGGGCGCTGGCAGTCGCTCCCTTGTCCTGCGGCTACTGCTCCACAGCATATGCTGGAGGATGGCACGGGACGTGGAAGGAGGACACGGCTGTTACTGGGGGCTCCTTGGGGGCCGCAGGACCCCTCGCAGCTGGCGGAGCTTCTGCCACATTCTCCTAGCAGAGCATCCGTCCTGCCTCGGCTGCAGCTCCCTGGGCCGCCGCTGGCCGGTGCTGGCCCACGGCCCTCGGTGAAGACGGGATGGGGAAACTGCGAGGCCTCTCCTGCCCTTTTCTCCTGGGATATCCCTGCTGCCCAGCTTTCCAAGGGGTTTCCCATCTCCCGGAGTCCTGCCCTCTGCTCCGGGAGCAGCGGGGTCAGTTTAATGAGTTAACGCTGGCGCTGCAGTTCTGGGGGGTAAGTGCTGTGTAAGCACTGAGGCTCCCGTTTTGGGCTTCCAGCAGCCTAGCTCCGCTGCCCAGAGCACCGATAACCCCCCGGGGCACAAAGGGCGGCTCAGACCGACCCCTGAGGGCAGAGGGGACTCTGAAGGCACAGTGAAACTCCAGCCTTGGAGCGAGGGAGCTCAAGTGGCCGAGGGGGTGGTGAGGGCAGGGGCAGACTCTCGGCATGGCTCAGCCAGGCAGAATTATCGGGAGGGAGCCCCGGGCTGAGGAGCTGCCCGTCTTTTCCATGGGCACCCATGGGGACACTCCGGCAGTGCCCATCTCGGTGCTGCGATCCCGGAGCCAGCCCAGCTGCCGCTAACACACGGAGCAAGGCCATCCAGAGGCACATCCTGCAGAGCCAGTGCTGCCTGCCTTGGGGTCCGGGCATTCCTGAGGCTCCGCAGCTTCTCTGCTCAGGTTCATGTTACAGACGGCCATGAACCAGCCCCCAGCAGCACCCCCGGCCCCGGGTCTGCACTGAAGCTGGGATAGCTGAGCACTAGCAGAAGATTCATAACACAGACTGGGAGTCCCCAATAGCCCAGGCCCTCCCGGACATTGCCGTTTGCACGGGGGGTGCCGGAGAGATCCGTGGCTGTGGCTGCGTGTGCAGGACGCGGGGAGCGGTGTTTTCGGGGGGAAGGAAAGCTTCGTGTCCAGCCTGGAGGTGGCCAGGCGAGCCGCTGTCTGTGCCGGTGCTGGCAGCCAGCCGGGCTCGGCGGGACACAGACCTGCATCCTCCCCGTCCGTCCGTCCGTCCCGCTGTCTCCTCCCAGTTGTGAGCCCACAAGGAGTGGCAGTTGGGGGCTATATAAAGGCAGGGAAACCTCAGCCAGCTCAAAAGAAAGTCTTGGAGCTGGTGGTGTTCTCCCTCCCTCCTGCCTTCGCGTGATTCAGCTTCCCCACGCCGGGAGCCGAGGACAAGCCTCGCTGTAAGTATCCGAACTGAGCCGGCATTGTGTGGGGGAGCCCCCAGCCGCTGGGCAGGACGGTGGCTCCGGGCCCCGGGGAAGGGGATCCCCCATCCTCTCCCTTCATGAATTGGAGGAAAACGCTGTGGGGGAGCCCCGTCCCATCCCACAGCCTCGCACGGAGCTCTGCCTGTTGCTGCGGGATGGACGGGCTCCAGCTCCGTCTCAAACCAGCCTAGGGGCAGGCGGCACATCTCGGGGGGGCTGTGAGGGTTGTGGGACGGCCTCACGGGCGAGGGCTCGCTCCTCTGCGAGCTGCTGGGGCTCCCCGCTGCAGCAGCACGCACGGAGCTGGCTCCTGTTCCTGCGGTTTGGGGAGCGGGGTGTGCTCAGGGCGGGGAAGGGCTGGAGTGGGTGTTCCCCGATGTGGGACCCTCGGGCTCCACAGCGCCAGTGCGGGGGCTTGTGCACAGCGCCCTGGGGTGGGAGGCGTGTATGGGCCAGAGGTTTCGGGCAAAGGCGACCTGGGCAGCACTGGGGGGTTTCAGGGAGAACAGTGGACCCGTGGGCTGCTCCTTGGAACTATCCCCTGCCCCGGGCAGGTTGGACAGCAGCTGCTTCCCTTCCAGTGTGTCCCCTGGGCCTGTCTGTGCTGACACCTGTGTATGTCCCCAGCCAGTCCGTGCTGACCCTGCTCTCTGCCTCCAGGTGCGAGATGGCTGCCGGCGGCTGCCTCCTTTTTCTCCTTCTGCCTTCGCTGGTCACAGCTTCACACAGCCCTCCTGGCTGTAAGATCCGGATTACTTCCAAGGGGCTGGACCTGGGTAAGGGGCCGGCCAGGATGTCTCAGTCTGGGAAAGAGGGACATTGGGCACCGTCCTGGGGTCTGTGCTTGTGTGGGGTTCTGCCTGCACTGCTCCACCATGGGGTGGCCTGGGAGCAGTGGGAGCTGTCAGGGGGGATGCTGCCAGCCCGGCATGTCCCTGCACGTCCCAGCCCAGCCTCGTTTTCCCTGCAGTGAAGCAGGAGGGGCTGCGCTTTGTGGAGCAGGAGCTGCAGAACATCACCGTGTCGGACCTGCATGGGAGTGAGGGGCAGTTCCAGTACAACATCAGCCAGTGAGTGCTGCCTGCTGCCCACGGCTTCCCACGTCCATCTGTCTGTCTAACCACTCCTGTCCCCTCCCTGCAGGGTCAAGGTGACAGACCTGCAGCTGGCCTTTTCAGACCTGAACTTCCAGCCCCAGCAGCACCTTGTCTTCAACATCAGCAATGCTTCCATTAGCCTACGCTTCCGCAGGCAGCTGCTCTACTGGTTCTTGTGAGCTGCGTCCCCTTCCTCCTGCTCTGGGTGCTAGCCCACCCCATAGCTGTGCTTGCTGGGTGCCACAGGTGCCTTGCTGTCCTGCAGCTGGCAGGAACTGTGTGCTCCTCTCATCTGCTTTCCTGCCTTCTAGCTATGACATTGGGTCCATCAATGCCTCTGCGGATGGTGTCCACATCTACACAGTGCTGCAGCTGGCCAAGGATGAGGCTGGGCGCCTCAAGATCTCCAATATGACCTGCAGCGCCTCCATAGCAAGAATGCACGCTGGCTTCTCTGGCACACTCAGGTACACCTGACCCCTCTGTGTGTGCCTGGCTCCCTGACCCCCTTCCCACACCTTCAGTGCTTCCTCAGCCCAGCTGTGTGCTGGAATGGGCACAGAGCCACAGGGAGAACAGGCAGTGCAGAACCACTCTTGTGTTTTCCAGGAAGGTCTATGAGTTCCTGAGCACCTTCATTGTCACGGGGATGCGCTTCCTCCTCAGCCAGCAGGTACAGCTGAGCACAGAGAGGGGCTGTGGGATGTTAGGGCTCGACCCTTTGTGTGTGGGAGAGGGCAGAGTTCTATCCTACCCGTCTGCTGGGCCTTGTCCTGCCTCTGCAGCTCCTCATCCAGTTCTGGGAGTAATTCCCCTCAGCCTGGCTCCTTGCCTTGCAGATCTGCCCATCCCTGGAGCATGCCAGCCTGGTGCTGCTGAACTCTTTGCTGGACACAGTGCCTGGTGTGTGTTGCCCTGGGAAAGGGCTGGATCCCATTCACTGTCAGGCAGACAGGGCTGGGCATCAAGCTGCCAGGCAGCTCCAGGCTAAGTCTCACCAGCACATCTTCCCTGGCAGTGAGAAACTACGTGGATGAGCATATTGGGATTGACTACTCCCTCCTACGGGATCCTTCCATCACCACTGACACCCTTGAGCTCGACTTCAAGGTGAACGCTGGGTCCTGCCTTGCTGGTCCTTCCCCATCCTTGTGGAAAAGCCTGTGCCAGCAGGCACGTTGGGCTCCATGGAGCAGGTAGGGCTGCCCCATGGCTGTGGGAACCTCTCCTGCTCTTGGTCCAGGGCATGTTCTTCCCCCGGGTGAGAGAGGACCAGGAGCTGGAGAACCACGCGGTGGAGCCGGTGATCAAGGAGACTGAGCGCATGGTTTATGTTGCCTTCTCCGAGTACTTCTTCGATTCAGCCATGCACTCGTACTTCCAGGCAGGAGTACTGACCATAGAGCTCCAGGGGGAGAAGGTAAGGAGCACCAGACACTCAGACTGTGTGCAGGCAGGAGAGAGGGGTGAGCTGTGTTACAGAGCAAAGGAGGTGCCAGCCAGGGAGCAGCTTTGCTGGGACCTGCAGAAGTGGCTTGCAGTGGTTTGTGCTCTCCACAGGTGCCCAAGGACCTGGAGGTTTTGCTGAGAGCTACATTCTTTGGGACTATCTTCATGCTGGTAAGGAGCCCTCAGACAGGATGGAAGGCATGGCAGAGCCCCAGGACAGAGCCTGCCTTGTGTCTAGCCTCCAACTCACCTGCCTTCCCCAGAGCCCTTCTGTGGATGCTCCGCTGCAGCTGGTGCTGCAGGTCTCTGCTCCCCCACGCTGCACCATCAAACCCTCAGGGACCTCAGTTTCTGTCTCTGCTTTCCTGAACATCTCACTGGTGCCCCCGGACCGCCCACCTGTCCAGCTCTCCAGCATGGCCATGGTGAGAGGGGGCTGGGGCTCCTTGTACAGCCACCCCACTGTATACAGGAGCAGTGTCCCCCATCCTGTATTGTAAGGCACTGGTGTCACCAAGCAGAGGGACACTGGGCCTGTGGCATGAGCTGGCCTGGTTGTCCTCTGCTTGCCACGACTCAGCCCTCTCCCTCCCCAGGAAACCAAGCTGAGTGCCAAGGTGTTTCTGCAAGGGAAGGCGCTGCGTGTGCAGCTGGACCTACGACGGTATGGCTGGGGTGCCATGGGGGCGTGGGGAGGGTCCCCTCCACACCCTACTCACAGCTGCCTCCTTCTGTGCAGGTTTCGCATCTATTCCAAGCAGTCGGCGCTGGAGTCGCTTGCGGTGAGAGAATGGTGATGGCCTGGGAACCCTCCACCCAGCCACAGTTGGGGTGGGCTGGGGAAGAGGCTGTCCATTCAGGATCCCCCCTTACAGCCCTCCCTGCCCTGGCTGGCAGCTCTGCCACTACACTGACCCCAGCTCTTCTCCCGCAGCTGTTCTCACTGCAGGCCCCTCTGAAGACCCTGCTGCAGCTGACCATCATGCCCATCATTAACGGTAGGCATCACTGCTCCCACACAACTGGGAGTGTAGGCAGGGTCATAGCAGAGCTCAGCCTCATCCCAGCTCTCCCTCTCTGCAGAGAGGACAAAGAAGGGGGTGCAGATCCCACTGCCCGAAGGCATGGACTTCACCAGGGAGGTGGTCACCAATCACGCGGTACGTGGTGGGATGGGCACAGCCTGTGCCTCTGTGTCCCGCTGGGAAGGGCACTGTCACCTCCAGCCTTGCACTGACCTTCTTCCCTCTGCAGGGATTCCTCACAGTGGGAGCTGATCTCCACTTCTCCAAGGGGCTGCGGGAGGTGATTGAGAAATACCGCCCGGTGCCAACTGCCGCTGCCGACTCCAGCTCCCAGCCTGCAGAGCCCAGCCTGGATCCCAGCTCACTCTAGCTCTCCTCCCTGGACCAAGGGCAGATCCCGGGCTGGACCCGTAGACTGTAGGTAGGAAGCAGCTTCCCTGGTACCACCAGCACATTGTCAGGGCGTCCAGGCCCTGGTGGGGCGCAGCAAGGTGGAGAGGGTGCTCTGGGAATCCCTGCTGCAGCCCTGCTCATTACACTAATAAACCACCTGACTCCAACCACATGGCCTCATTGCTTGGAGGACATGTCCATGCTGGGGTACATGGTGGGGAGATGGAAAGGAGGCAGCTGCTGCCCAGCTTGGGTCCTTGGGAGCAAATGCAGCTCAGCGCAGTGCCAGAGGGCTCAGAGTGACTGTGCTGCTGCCACTTAGGTAGGTCACTCATTTCCAGGATGCAGGGACCCCTGCAGAAAGGGCACAGCTCACAGAGCCCAGGGCTCCCTGGCAAAGGGCATTGGCACTCACTGGTGCTCCTCAGAGAGTGGAGGAAAGCGAAGCAGGGGCTGGCACAAAGGCGTGAGGAGGAGCAGAACCGCCTTGGTCAGAGTTTATTGCGAGTTCCTGAAGCACTGCGGGCCCTGGCAGTGGGATTGTTGTGGTAGTGGTGGTAAGCCTCCTTCAGTGGGAGCAGAGGTGGTGGGAGCCAAGGTAGAGGTGTGAGTAGGACCCAGCTGCCCCCTGCTGCTGCTCCTCATAGCCTGCCCAGGCCATGTGCATGTGGGGCCAAGGGGAAGTGCTGGGGATTGCTCCCTGCCTGGGAGGGACGCAGCTGCCACCGCAGACAGGGAGGAGGCAAGACAGGAAGCCACAAGGGAGGAGGTGTGGCTGCAGCAGGTGCACAACGCCTGTCCCACAAGGACAGAGTACCCCAGCCCATGCCCCTCACCCTGTCCAGCCGGGGGAGAAGGCTGCAGGCATGACAGGTCCGTGGTGTAGCCGAGCAGCAGCGAGGCCGGGCTGCGCAAGGTGCCGGTGGTGAGGGCGGGTGGGGTGGTGGGAGCAGCTGGAGCACCGGGCGCTACTTCTGCAGCTCTTAGTAAGGCTGGTTCTTAATGAAGCGGCAGAACATGGTGAAGGCAGCAAGCGGCCGGTCTGTGGGCACCATGTGGCCAGCTCCCTGCAGGAAAGGGACAGTGGTTGGCAGTGTGGGTGGGGTGCTGCTGCCATCACCCGACCCTGACTGCAGCCACCCACAGCCCCATCCCTGGCCCCCAGAGCCCTCAGCCCTACCTTGACAGTGAGGAAAGCGATGTTGGTGAATTCCTTCACAAAGCCACCGATCTGGTTCTCACCGTTTTCCGTGTAGAGCCAGGGCCGGCGAGCCACCTGCACCTGGGAGTAGCAGCAGTGCCTTCAGTACCTGCGGCTGGCCCTGCCCACGCTCCTGCCACAGCCAGCTACAGCATATAGCCTGGAGCCAGTGACTGGCCTGGCCTGGGCCCTGCCCATTTACCTTCTGGCACAGGGAATCCACAAACCACTCATCCCCGAGAAAGTTGCAAGCCATGTCAACATCCCCATTGTACACCAGGATCCGGTATTTCTGTGTAGCAGAGAGAGAGTGAGCTGTTGGCAGGGCAGCAGCCCCAGCCAGGTAGGAGGCTGAGCTGGCAGAGAGACTTCCAGGGTCTGTGGGCTCCCTTGCACACACCGTGGCTCCCAGCAGCTTGAGGTACACCTCATTCATCTGCATGTACAGGCGCTTGTAGCTGCGGTTCACCTCGAAGCTGTGGAGGAAGCAATGGCAGCATGTCTGCTCCTTCTCAGAGTAGTCCCTCCCTGCCCACAGCTTGCTCACCTGCACACCTGCCACTCTGGGGCCTCAGGGGAGATGTGCAGAGCCTTCCGCACCTCAGGGGAGTTCAGATACATGCTGGGGGCTGTGGAGTTGGTGCAGGGCGGGTCCATCCGGACCTTCTTTCGGGCCACTGGCATCCGGAACAGGTTCTGGGAGAGTCAAGAGAGTCACTGTCACAGCAGCACCTGCCCCATAGAGCAGCTGCTTTCTGCCCCTCCTGCCCACAACAGCACAACTGGCTGAACAGAGGCTGCTCACAGTCCAGCAGCACAGGCACCTCGGCTCACCTGCCGCCAGGAGAACCTCAGTGGCATCCGGATGAAGGAATTGCCCAGGTCATGTGTGATGAGATAATCACCCTCATATCTGTAGCCAGAGAGAGTATGAGCACAGACTGAAAACCCTGGAGAACAAGGGCTAAGGGCTCTCCTGCGGGGAGTCCTCAGCACCATCCATGTATCCCAGAGGGGCCCCCTGCCCAGCCCACCACGTCCCTCTGTGCCAGTGCAACCAAAGCTCTCACCTCATGCTCCCGGGGACACCTCCATCACATGGGGCATAGAGGTTGTAGATATTGAGGCCAGACTCCTCTACAATCTGAATCATCTCCCCCATCTGCAAGCAATCACAAAAAGGGTTTGGGACTCAGCAGGACCCTTGTGGACCCAGGCACGTTCTGCTGGGCACATGTATAGGGGCTCTGGCTCCCCTCACCTTGAGTGTGCAATTCAGGTTGGAGTTGTCATGGAAATTGCACTTCCCCTCGGAGCAGCAATAGGCCTGCAGGTCTTTCCACAGCCTGTGGGCAGAGACCAGGACCACTTGGACCAGGTGGCAACACTGACATGACAGCTGCCCTGCAGCTCTCTGCCCAGTGGCCACAAGGCACACAGCTTGGCCCTGTGCCCTCTTTACCCCACAAACAAACCCCCCCATGGGAGCTGCCCTGGGACACGGAGCCACAGCCCAGATGCTGGCCAGGCTAGGTGCTGCCCTTGTCTCAACACCACCACCCCAGACAGCCCCAGCCTCAGCTGTGCAGCCATCCTGCTTGCACAGGGATGGCACATCCAGCACTCCCTCTGCTCTTACTCGGTCCCCAGCAGCCCGTGGTAATAGGCAAAGTAAACCAGGGAGTTGTCATTGATCTCATAAGATGAGAGGCCGTTTCCCACAGCGATTCCCTGCGAGGCAAGAAGAAAACAACCCTGTTGTGTTCCAGCTCCCCACGGGGCAGTCACAGCACAGCAGCCACAGGCAGGAAGCAGATGTGGAACTGTTTACTCTGCGGAGGGAACAGGGAGGGTTGGGGGTGCCTGAGGACACTCCCCCGGCAGCAGGGACAGACACGTCCACCAGCAGCTGCTGCCAGAACCCCAGGAAGAGATGAAAGGCTGCAGGGACAGGCGTGCCCTGCATCCTAACTGGTCCCACCCTGGCTGTGCCAAGCCCTCTGCTCCCCGACTGGGCAGAGCCAAGCTGCCCACCTTCAGATTGAGGCTGGGGTCCTGCATCACCCACTCTGCCAGTGTAGGAATGTAGACCCCTCCATAGCTCTCCCCCGTGAGGAAGAGATCGTTCTTGGAGTACTCGGGGAAGAGCCGGAAGAAATCCTTGAGTGCCAGGTAGTTGTTGTGAGCAACCTGCAGGGAGAAGGTGGCACGGTCAGGTGGTGAGGCTGCACCCCATAGCCAGGAGTGGGCAGGCAGGGGAGCAGGGATCTCCCAGTCACTTGCCTCCGTGTCATTTGTGGCGTACTTCTTGTCATCAGAGTATGAGAAGCCGACACCAGCAGGAGACTCCACATAGAGGATATTGGCAATCTGCAAGGACAGCAGAGGAGCCAGCAATGAGGGGAGACCCTCTGGCTCAGTGGGGCCAAGGACTGCTAGCCCCGCCCATGGCAGCACCCACAGGAGCGTGACCCGCCCCAGGCTGCACTGGGATGGCCACATTCCTGCGCTGCTCAACAGCACACTCCAGAGGAGGGTGTGTTGGGTGGGAGGGGAGCAGCGGTCATCGGCTCCATGGAGAGAGCAGGAACTGGCTCACGGCCACCCCGTCTCAAAGCCACAAAGAAAAGCAATGCCTGTACCTTGTTCCATGCGTACTCATTGTACTTCAGTGTGACCCCATCAGGCTGGATCTGAGGAAGAAGGTGGTGACTGATGGGCAAAGCAGGACAGGACACAGCTGGATGGCTCGTGCCACGCAGCCGGTCATCCCCTGAGTCCTTGAGCCACGGGATAGCAGTGACTACTAACCAGGAAGGGGCCATGCTCCTTGAGGAAGCCCTCCATGGAGCTGCAGCCAGGGCCGCCGTTCAGCCACAGCACCAGGGGGCTGTTCTGGGGATCACTCTGGGCCTCCACGAACCTGTGGACATGTAGCTGTGAGTGCCCGGTGCCAGCGGATGCCCCCCCGTCGCCAGGCGCAGTTCCACGTACCAGTAGTGCAGGTACTTGCCCGGCCCGGCGCAGAGGTAGCCCGAGAAGTGGCGGAAGGACGGCTGCTTGGACAGCCCGGGCAGGTAGGTCACCTCATGGTCCCGGGGGGCGGCCCAGCCCAAGCCCAGCAGCAGCAGCGACGACAGCAACACTGGCCCCATCTGCGGTGGGCGGAAGGGACGCTCAGGCTGCTGTCGGTCAGGAACGGCCGCGGCAGCGCCCCGCGAGCGCCCCGGCCCGCCTGCCCCGGCCCGGTCCCCCCAACTTGGGGCTGACCCCCGTCCCGGCCCAGCCGGCTCCCCTGGCGCCGGTCCCGGTCCCTCCACCCCGTCCTCCCGGTCCCGTCCCGGCGCCCCCCGGTCCCGCTGACCGCGGCCGCTCCCGGCGCGGCGCTCGCAGGCGGCGGTCACGGCGGGCACATGACACGCGCCCATATGACCTGCGGCCCTCACGTGAGCGGGGCGGGGCCCCACGGTGACCAATCAGCGCCCCGGGGGCGGCCGGCCCCGCCCCGCCCCCGCCCGCGCACGTGGGAGCGGCCCCAGACCGGGACCGGGACAGTGGGGAGGGGGCACCGATGGGGCCCCATACCCAAACGGGGTGCCGGGCACCACCGGCCACAGCTGGGTACCACCGGACACTGCTGGGTGCCACCCAGCGCCGCCGGGTAAAGCCGGGCATCTCCAGGCACTGCCAGTCATCACCATGACATGACCACTGGCCGCTGCTGGGTATCACTGGTACCACTGGGCACCACCGGGCACTGCTAGCTGCTGCTGGACAGCATGGGCATAGCCAGGCACCCCGGCCCAGGTGGCAGCGCTGGACAGTCCAGGGTGGAATGTCTGTGGCTCTTGTTTGGGCCCGGTTGTGCCCAGCAGCCACAGGGCCCCCCGAACCGCCCCCATGGCATCAGGACCCCCCCTTGAGCCCTCCGGTTGTCCCTCCCAGCCGGGCTGTCAGCACCTCACGGCAGCTGTGACAGGGACAGTTAAAAATAGCTCGGGCAGCAATGGCTGCCCGGTGCCGGCTTGTTGCACGCTTCCACCACATCCACGGCACCAACATCCGCCTGGACGCCTCGCACACACAAGCCACGCGGGTGGAAAGCTTCGCCAACGGGCTCTGCTTCAGCCAGGAGCCTCTGGCACCCGGGCAGATCTTCCTGGTGGAGATTGAGGAGAAGGAGCTGGGCTGGTGCGGGCACTTGCGCGTGGGACTGACAGCTCATGACCCCCAGAGCCTGGAGGTAGTGCCTGAGTACTCGCTGCCGGACCTGGTCAGCCTGGGGGACACCTGGGTGTTTGCCATCACCCGCAACCACAACCGCGTGGTGCTGGAGGGGGAGCAGGCGCAGCCGCGGGGGCGGCCCTGGGAGCCCTTCCTGCTGATCGAGCGGGTGCGGATCCCGCGGGACACGCTGGTGGGGCGCAGCCGGCCCGGCCGCTACAGCCACATCCTGGATGAGCTGTTCAAGACGAACGTGCTGCCCGCCACCGC
The DNA here is from genome assembly GCF_027887145.1 of Ammospiza caudacuta. Classification (NCBI taxonomy): domain Eukaryota; kingdom Metazoa; phylum Chordata; class Aves; order Passeriformes; family Passerellidae; genus Ammospiza; species Ammospiza caudacuta. The sequence goes on from NC_080607.1 coordinate 11,887,553, forward strand.
CCGGCGCAGCCGCATCGGGGTGCTGTACGCCCCGCAGCCCGACGGCACCGCCGACATGCACATCGTCATCAACGGCGAGGACATGGGCCCGAGCGCCCGCGGCCTGCCCGCCTCACGCCCGCTCTACGCCGTCATCGACGTCTTTGCCTCCACCAAGAGCGTCCGGGTGATCCCCGTGGATTATGGCTGTAGGTACCTGTGCCCCTCCCTGCTGCGTGGGCCAGGAGCGGGGGAGCTCTGGTGGGGTCATGCCATAGTCGCCAACAGAGGGAAGGTTGGCGTGTGCCACTGGGCAGAGGGACACAGGAGGTAAGAAGGCACAGGAAAGCCTCTGGTCCTTGTGGAGCACAGGTGAGATCCACAGTACCACTGCTGGGCAGTGTCTGATGAAAGCTCTACCGTGAGCGCTGTGCTGGGGCTAAGGGAGAGACCCCCCTGGCCACCCTTCCCAAGCAGAGTGACAGGGTTGGGTGTTTGGGGCTGTCCCACAGCTGTGAGGCCTTGCTGTGCCCAGCCTTGCCTACAGCACGTGGCAGCCAGAGCCAGCTAAGGTCCTGCCCTGGCATCAAAACATCCACCTACACCCACCAGGGCTCAGCAAAGGGCGCCCACGCGCCTGCTGCGTGCCCCAGACATGATGTTCCCTGGGCAGGCACCCTGTGATGCCATCGGAGCCTGGGCATTAGCCCGTGTCCCTTAGTTTGCTGGGAGGGACCACGCTAATAAGTGCTAATTAGCACCACGCTGGAAAAATGAGGAGATGGATCAGGTGAGACAGAGCCAGAAGAAGAGCTAGAGTCAGAGTACTGCCTGCCCCCAGCACTGGGAGCCACTGCTTCACATGCTGATGTCACGAGCAGCTTTGTCTGTCCCAAGGCTGGAACCTGGTATTCTCCCTGGTGTAACAGCTGAGGAAAGTAGTGGCTGCAGCAGACAGTACCCATGCTGCTGAGCCACCCATGGCTCTGGGAAGTCGTATCACAGGAGCAGGAACCAGGCAGATTCTGTGCAGGTGCCCAAGGGGACAGTTCTCATGGTAGTCTGGCCCAAAGGTATGGTGGGCACTGTCTCTGCAGGCAGTGCAGCCCCAGCCTGCACTCACTCAGCAGCTTGCTGCTGGGGCCAGTGCAGGCAGACCAAGGGAGTGGGATGGAAAAGAAGCACAGCATGGGTGTGTGAGACCCTGGGGAGTTGCTTGACAGCCACCAGAGAAAGAAATGCAAACCAGCTACAGTCAAACACAGCTTGGGCACATAACTGTCTCTCAGCCTTCCTCCTAATAACGGGAAGAGCTTTGCTGCCCGGGGCCCTTGAGCTTCCAGCCCTGCTGGAGCAGCCTGGCACCAGCCCCCGCACAGCCAGTTTGAGCCCAGGGCAGGAGGATGCCACAGAACAAACTCACCCACCACTGCCTTTTACCACAATGCCTCTGAGAAGCTCTGCCAGCTCCTCCACCCCCTGTGCTCAGCCTCACTGCTGACTTGCCCAGCTCAGGTACACTCTCTGTTCTCTTGCAGTTCCTTCCCTGCAGACGCTGTGCCGGTTGGTTATCCAGAAACACATTGTGCACCGCCTGGCCATCGATGGCCTGGACTTGCCCCCGCTACTCAAGAGCTCCTGCCAACATGAGTGAGGTATTGAGGGTGCTGCTGGGCTGCCCCCCCACATCAACAGCCCCCAGGGATGGCTGCCTGGCAGGCTCTTTGCCCCTCCCTTCAAGTGCTGCTGAAGGGCTGACATGAGAGCAGAGCAAAGTGGGGTTGGGATTTTCCCCACACTGATGGTGTGGCACGCCCAGAGCACGGGCAGGGGGATTGATGTGGGTCAGAAACTGCAATAAAGTGCTTCCAGACAAGACTCTGTCAAAGGAGGCTTGGGGGGCTGGGATCCCCTGTGCTTTTCCCCTTGTGGGAGCAGTTCCTCCACCAGTGAGGAAGGGAGCACAGGCCACAGTCCTGTGGGGTTCAGGACATGTCCCTGGAATTATAGTGGGACTGTCAAGGGTGGATCAGAGCGGGTGGAGCGTGGGAGGGCACAGCACAGCACAGCGCTCACGTGGAGGTAAATTACAGCCGGACACTCATCCTGGGCAGTTTCACTCTTGGGAAAGATGTTTACCCAGAGAATGATGAGTTATTTCCTGTGTGTTCAGCTTGGAGGGGGACGAGTCAGATGCTGGAGCACCCAGATAGCAGTGCTGGCAGCAGCCCTTGCTTGGGCACGTGTCTGTGGCCACAGAGCCAGTCACAGTGACCTGGTGTGGGGCACAGCAATCCTGACTTGGAGCTCCATGCCCTCAGCTCTGTGCCCTCCACCACACCCTTCAGCCCCTGGCAGGTGAGGATGGCATCCTGCAGTGCCTGTGGCAGGCTGGAGGGGAGGCAGGGTGGCAGCTGTGCAGAGGAACAGCCTGGAGGGGAGAAGTCTCCTAAAATCAGAGGGGTTCCAGAAAGATAGCAAAGGGGCTGGCAAAGCCTTCCAGGCCTCTTCCACAGCACAACGGAAGGGGAAACAAGCAGCTCTGAGCTGACAAAAAGATGTTTTAAAGAAACACGATGCTATATTTAGTCAGAGACTCGATAGTATCAGATCATGTTACAAAACTCGTGCTCAAAGGAAATCCCCAGCCCTCAACCACAGCCAAGTCCATCAACACCAAAGTGTTAATGAAGAAATTGCTAAATTCGATGTGAAAACATGGACAGTGACCAAACCACAGCAATGGAGCGAGGTCTGTGACATTCCCTGCTATGTCCCAACAACAGGCTGGGAGCTGCTGGGGCTGGATGGGGCTGAGGAGCTCACCCACTCCAGAGCAGTTCCCACAGAGGAGGGAGTTTGCACACAGGCTGTTTTCCCTCCCCCACCCTTGCACGAAGCCTTTGCTCCCCACCTCCGTGCAGTGTTATCTGCCCGGCAGTGACCCCTGCACACGAGGGCGGGTTCCTGTTTCTTGAGGAATTGAGAGCAGCTGCTGCAGCCAGACAAACAACACCCCTGCTCTGCAAGGGGCTGCAGCGCAGTGGGACTGCAGGGATTCAGGAGCTGCCACCTCCTGCCACCTGAGGCACCACAGGACGGCTGAGGAGCACTGCCCAAAGCCCTGCTGATTCCCCATGCTCTGTTCCCTGGGCAGGGAGGGGTGGCTGCAGCTGGCACAGGGACAGGCTCAGCTCCCAAACAACACCAGGGTGATTTATTGGCTCAGTTGCACAACACCTCACAGCTGGATGCTGCAAGGACCTGCGGGTGCTGGCCACGGATGAAATAGTTTTGTCACGTGTTATTGTACCTAGATCCCTACAAATCTATGGGCCCTTATGGGATTAATTTGAGAAACCACAAAGAACTGGCTGATGTCATCACAAAGGCTCTCGATGATTTTGGAGTGGTTTTGAGAATCTGGAGAGGTTCCCACATGACTGGAAGCTGGGGAACGATGTCCCAGTTTCAGAGGGCAGCAAGGATAACCCTGGAAACTACAGGCCTGTCAGTCTCACTTCAGTGCCCAGTAAAATCATGGAAAAGATCATTCTAGCAGGTACTGAAAAACACCTGTAGGAGAACATTGGTCACAGCCAGCATGGCTTCATGAGGGCAAAGTCCTGCTTGTTGAACATGATTTTCTTCTACAACAGGGTAACCCACCTAACTGACCAAGGAAAGCCAGTAGCTGTAATGTTTTTGGGCTTCAGCAAAGCTTTTGACACCGTCTGTCCCAGTATTCTTTTGGACAAAGTGTCCAGCTTGCAGCTGAATAATCCTGTTGCACAATGGGTGAGTAACTGGCTCACAGGCTGGGCACAAAGAGAGAATGGGGTGACATCAGGCTGGTGTCCAGCCACTAGAAGGGTTCCATAGGGCTTCACCCTTGGCCCAATTCTCTTCAACATCTTCATTAACGCCTTGGACTCAGGACTTGAAGGAATATGAAGTAATATATTAATGTTTAGTGCTAAGAACACTAAACTAGGAGGAGCTGTCAATTCCATTGAGGGCAGAGAGGCCCTGCTGAGAGACCTCAGCAAATTGGAGAGATGGGTCATCACCAAAAGTATGAAGTTTAACAAGAGCAAGTGACACACTGCACCTTGTACAGGGCAATCCTGGTGGTATATACCCATGGGGGAAAAGAAGCTGGAGACCAGCACTGTGGAAAGGGACCTGGTCCATGGCAAGCTGAATATGATCAGCAGTGCCCTGGCAGCCAGGAGGGTCAGTCCTGTCCTGGGTATCAGACACAGCATTGCCAGCAAGGGAGAGGATTGTCCTGCCCTGCTCTGCACTGGTGCAGCCTCACCTCAAGTCCTGGGGGCAGTTTTGGCACTGCAATATAAAAAAGACATTAAACTATTAGAGAACATTATTCAAAAGATGCCACGAGGATGGTGATGGGACTGGAGGTGAAGCTTTTGAGACACAGTTGAGGTAGCTTGGTCTGCTCAGCCTGGAGAAGAGGAAACTGAGGGAAGACCTCATTGTGGTCTTCAGCATTCTTGTGAGAGGAAGCAGAGGGGCAGGCACTGATCTCTTCACTGTCATGACCAGGCACAGAACTCAAGGAAACGGTATAAAGGTGAGGCAGATTATCAGAAAAAGGTTTTTCATCTAAAGGGTGGCTGAGCACTGGAACAGGCTCCCCAGGGCAGTAGTCTTGGCCTCAAGCCTGTCTGAGTTCAGGAAGTGTCTGGACAACGCTCTCAGGCACATGGTGGGATTTTTGTGGTGTCCTGCACAGGACTGGGAGTTGGACACAATCCCAATGGGTCCCTTCCAACTCAGCAGATTCTAGGATAGCAGCACCTCCCACACTGCACCACCCAGAGCTGGCTCCTGGCCACAGCTGTTAGCCAGGTCAGTGACTGTGACCCTTCCTGCAGGATCAGGAGCTCCCAGTCCAGTTCCTCTGCTGCCCCGTGCAAGAAGTGTCGCTCACGCAGCAGATCAAGGACCCAAACTGCCCCTTCCATGCCGAGGAAATGACAGGCTGAGGGGAATGAAGGTGCAAGACAGGACACAGTGGAAGTGACCAGCTCAGCTCCCACTCAGTGCTGGAACTTCACCTCAGTGGAGCTGATCCAGCTGTCAGCCAGCTCCCACAGAGTCCTGTGCTCCAAGTCCTTATTGCTGTGGCTGATCTCTGCTGTGAGGAAGGATAACCACGAGGGATTTATCCAAAGACTTGTTCCAGGAGCTCTTTAGGACCTCCAAGAGGCTATCAGCACTGTCTCACCCAGCCTGATGGGCATCACATCTCCTCTCCCATGGTCTACTGAGTATTTCCCTTTGCAAGAGCTTCTTGTTTGAATTCAGCACAGCCAAGATGTGCCAGCAGGGCAGCTGGAAGGCCAGGTTGAAGTGGCAAGTGTAGCTACTTGCCACTAGTGCATTCCCCACGGGGTGGGCATCCTCCTGGATCTGTACACTGAGCCTGTCCTACCTGGTGCAAATCAGCTGCCTGGACTTCCAAACGACTGCCTTAGGCACAGCCTGGCAGCAGCCTCTGTGCAAATGCTACTCAAATACTGCCTGATGCTGTCTTCAGTCCTTTGGGTAATCTAATCTTCACTGTCATCCTCTGAGGTTTCTGTGGCCTCCAGTTTTGCCACAGGAGACGGGATCTAACACAGACTGAGCTTGCCGGCTCACTCTGGAGAAGAGCATGAGGTTTCAGGGAGTTGGTGGACTCTGGAGAATGATCACACGATTCTCAACAGCCACAAGAGAGGCTGACATGGGCTGCTGCTTCTGCTGAGTTGCTGCCACAGTGGGGGAAGCCTGGCCAGAGCTCTGGGATGTGTTACCATGGCACACCAGAGAGGCAAGAGGCAAGTCTGAAATAGGCAGACTTTGGGGAACTGCCTGAGCAGCACAGTGATCAGGATGGGGACCAGAGCGTCACAGCATCAGGAGGGACCTTAGAAACACACTCTTCTTAATGCCAGGCCAAGGTGGTGATGCAGCTCTCCAGAGAGAGCCTAGCACTGAAAATTTGACTTAACCCTGGATGACAACCTCCAGCTCCATGAAGAAGCCTCTGCTCCCCCCCAGCTGCCCAGATCCCATCCTCGAGCGGCCGCTGAAGGTGGAGCTGAGGCAGCCAGTCCGGTGTGATGAGGGCTCTCAGGACGACGAGAAGCTCCTGCCGGTGGCTCTCAGTGCCTGCACCCACGGCTTTCCCGGCGGCGATCACGGCCGGCCACTCGGTGCTCCGGGCACAGCCGCTTGCGGAGGGGGAGCCCCGGGAGTTGCACCGGGCAGGCGCGGCTGGGGCTGTCCGTGCGGGCCCGCGGCGTGTCCCGGTCCCTGCCACGTTCCGGTGGCGGCGCGGTGCGGCCTCACCGGCGCTGGGCTCCGCCCGCCGCGGCGGCACCGGAGCGCTCGGGCGCCGCCCGCCGCGGCCGCCGTGCATCGCACCGGGAACGCCGCTCGCTGTGACCGCCGTGCATCGCACCGGGAACACCGGGAAAGCCGCTCTCTGTGGCCGCTCCCTGGGCCGGCGTGCGGGCATCGGCTCCTGCCTGGCTGCCTCCCCGTCCTCCCTCCGCACCGCTGTGCAGGAGCTAAAGGCTCAGAGACTGCACTCTCCCTGTTGTCTCTCTTCAGCAACAAGCGCATTGCTTTCCACCCTCACTGCTTGCTCCCCACAAGGAAGGGATGGAGGACTTGTCCTCCCTTGTCCTCCTCTCAGTAACTGCTTGAAGAAGCACTACTTCATCACATTGCTGTGGAAGCTAATACCCACATGTTTGTGTCTTTATCCCTAAAGCACGCGGTTCTGCAGCTCTGGAGGAGCAGGCTAGAACGTGACAACAAAAGCTTTAAGGAACGAGGTTAAATTGTATTTTAAGAAGTCAAGTTATATTTTAAAAGGGCAAAGGGAGCAGTTGCATAACTAGTGAGTGACCTTGTAGCCTTTGTGCACACAAGCAGATCCACCAGCTAAGATGGAAAGGAAACAATGTCACTACATCTGCTTGGAGAAGTGAAGGCCGTGGAATGAAGCGCTCCCTGAGGGAAACCTGATATCACCTTCCACTGCAGTGAGGTAAGGACAGCTGGGGAATGCTGCAGATGCCGAGATGCTTGGGGCCTTGAGCTGGGAAAGGCAGGAGCTATACAGCGAACACAGCAGGTGTGTGGCACAGCTGGCAGCACCCCGGTACCGGGGCATCACACTACCGGGATCAGCCCGGTTATCAAAGCCAGGTACGGGACAGGGGCGGTGCCCGGGGCAGCGCTGGGCTGCGCCCAAGCGGCGGCGCCATGGGGCCTGGCGGTGCTACACAGGGGGACCGCGGGCGCACGGCCCAGCCACAGGGGCTCCTGCGAGCTCCAGCCGGACGCGGCGGGCGGGCCTTACCTGGCGTCCTGGCGGACAGCGGTGCCGTGCTGCCGGTTGTGGCTGCGCACCGGGCCGCAGCTCCGCAGCCCGTAGGGGCAGCCCTTGCAGGTGAGGCAGCGGGCGCATGGCGAGCGGTGGACGCGGCGTAACGCCCGGACGGGCTCCGCTCAGCCGCCCAAGCCCACCGCGCCATCCCCGTTAAACCAGCGGGGCACGGCCCGCACCCTGATCCTGACCAATCAGCGCCGGCTTCTCCCGATTGACAGGAGGCGAACCAACCGGCTCAGAGCATCCTGACAAGACAAGGGTGACTGGCAGCTCTACCGTCCAATCACATGGCGGCCCTCGCGCCCCGGATGGGCGGTGCTTCCTGGTCCGCCGTGCTGGTCGGGTCGCGGTGCCGGTCCCGGTTCACGGAGGTGATGGGGGCCCCAGGCGACGCCGGCGGGGCTGGAGCGGGGCCGGGATCCGGGCCGCCGCCGCCGCCCGGGGACCTGCGCAGTGTGCTGATCACCAGCGTGCTGAACCTGGAGCGGCTGGAGGTCGACCTTTTCAGGTGCGGGTGGACGCCGGGGCAGCGGGACCGGGCCGCCTCCTCCTCCGCCGCCCCCCTCACCGCGGCCGCCTTGTCTCCGCAGGGGCCAGCACCACTGGGTGCCCGCCACGCAGCACCTCTTCGGCGGGCAGATCGTGGGGCAGGCGCTGGTGGCGGCGGCCCACGCCGTGAGCCGCGACGAGCAGGTGCACTCGCTGCACTGCTACTTCGTGCGGACAGGTGCGCCCGGGGAACCGGGGAACCGGCGGCGGGGACGGGGTGCTGGGGTTCGGGAGGGGCCCGGCAGGGGTTGGGACGCTGGGGAAGTTCTCAGGAGTGAGGAGCGTCGTCATCCCGCTGCCAGCAAACAGGGACGGTGTGAGTGGCGCTGCCGGGCCCGGCCCCTGCAGGCGGGTTCCGTCGGTGCGCGGTGCGCCGTGGCCCGGCCGCAGAACGTCCCTTTCCCGTCCCTTTCCCGTGCCAGGGGACCCCAAGGTGCCGGTGCTGTACGAGGTGGAGCGGACCCGCACAGGGAAGAGTTTCTCTGTTCGCTCTGTAAAGGCCATCCAGCATGGAAAGCCCATCTTCACCTGCCAGGCCTCCTTCCAGCTGTCGCAGGGGAGCCCAGTGCAGCACCAGTTCACCATGCCGACCGTGCCGCCCCCCGAGGAGCTGCTGACACAGGAGGAGCTCATCCAGAAGTTTCTGCAGTGAGTGGGGTGGAAGGGACACACCGGGGATGCCCCTTGGTGCCTGGGGCATAGGGAGGTGTGGGAGAGTACTGTCTGAGGAATTCTCAAATGTGCCTGAGAGGGGAACAGAGGAGCAGGACACAACAGGAGCTGTGCCCCTCTTGTCTTTCTGTGTGCCCCTGGGTCCCTGGGCTGGAGCTGCTGCCAGTAGGATGTGTTCCAACCTGCCTGTCGGTGTTAACCTTGCTTCTCTGTGCTGGGCTGCAGGAATCCTAATGTGGCTGAAGGATACAGGAAGCGTCTCACCAAGATCCAAGCTCAAGATGTGCCAATTGACATTAAACCCGTGAACCCACCAGATATATTCAGCTCAGAGCCACAGGAGCCAAAGCAGCTCTTCTGGGTGCGAGCACGAGGCTACATAGGTGGGTCCTGCTGGGTCCAGGTGCCTCCCAAGCCAAGGGGGAGCACTGTTTCAACAGAGTTGCCTGGGAGGGCTGTGATTAGGGGGCTGCCTGTGCCCCAGCCTGGGCACTTCAAGGCTGTAATACAGGTGTGGCTGCAGAGGTGATGCTGGGGCATGGCATGGCAAAGGGAACAAGTCTGGAAGAATTCCAGCTGTGCTTGGCAGCTGGCTCCAGGGGAGTGGAGCACACCAGGCATGTCCCAGGGGCCCCCACGGAATAGGCAGTGCTGGTTGCTCTGCAGGAGAGACTGACATGAAGGTGCACTGCTGTGTGGCTGCCTACATCTCTGACTACGCCTTCCTGGGCACGGCCCTGCTCCCGCACCGGCAGTACCGCGTCAAGTTCATGGTGTCCCTCGACCATTCCATGTGGTTCCATGCGCCCTTCCGAGCTGACCACTGGATGCTGTACGAGTGTGAGAGCCCCTGGGCTGGTAAGTCCTTAGTGTGTCTTTGGGAGACCTTGATGGGCAAGGCCAGCCCTGCCTGTCCTGGGGCAGTGGGCTGCAGTCTGACAGTCTCTCTCTCTCTGCAGGTGGGTGCCGGGGCTTGGTGCAGGGACGGCTGTGGCGCAGGGATGGGGTCCTGGCTGTCACCTGCGCACAGGAAGGTGTCATCAGAGTGGAACAGACACCAACCCAGAGCAAGCTCTAGCTGAGGACACCCTACAGACTGGGGCTGAAGCATGCCCAGGGAGGGACCCTGAGATGAAGGCAGGACCTGGACAGGAACAGGAAGGAGACCAGGTGGGACCAAGCACTGCAGGAAGTCCTGGTGCCAGAGGTGTCTGCAACAGACTGTGACCAACAGAGCATCGTTGCAACCAGCTGCTAGCTGCACAGCATGTAAGCACATGCTGCCATCAGCTATCTTTCACCCACCTTAAAATAAAGCCGTTGGGTGAAGAGCTGGACTCTGTCCCTGGAGTTTGTCCCCTTGGACCTGTGACTGGGCTTGCACGAGGGCGGGCAATGCCAGAAGCACAGTGGATCAGCTCTGCCCCCATGCTAGGCGGGGTCACAGGAGAGGAAGGTGCTACTTTGGCTCACGTTGTTTCCTCTTCTCACTTCTGCACTGCTTTGGCTCCTCAGTAGCTGCTTCTGCTTGTCCTTGGGCTCCTCCCTAGGACTGGGCTTGGGCCCAGCTGGAAGAAGGGGATGAGGCAGCTCCCACCTCTATGTGGAGGCTTGAGGCCTCCCACTGATGATGCCCTGGGGTAGTAAGGCTAAAGAGACACAGCAGGCGCCTTGCTCTTCTTCCTGCCAAGACTTTATTTAAAAAAGTCCTTTCTATTGTGTAAGTTTTATGGGAAGTTCCCGGCAAGAGCCCTGGACCCTGCCAGAAGCTTTCCCGTTCCCTTGCAAGGTGCCAGTATGTCCCAGCTAAAGTCTCAGCCACTCCAGGATCCCCTGCAGAGGAGGAGCAGCTTTGGGCAGCACCAGTGTGGGTAGTGGACCCCCGTGAGTCCCCAGCCCTGCAAAACAGACTAACCACAGAGAAAGTGCATTCAGGAGGCAGCTCCAGGCATGGACTGTGCTGCCCGTGGTACTGCAGTGCTGCTTCCCTGCCCCATTGCCACCCGTGGCATTTCCCTCACTGCTCCCAGCTGCCACAGGTGTGTGAGCTTCCCCTCCCACCCATGTGAGCACAGGTGGCTCATTCCAGAGGTTCCTTGATCAGGCATTCCTTCAGGGAAGGCTGCTGCTGCAGGGCCAGCCCCGCTTCCCGCAGGTCCTGCAGCCGGGCCTCCGAGCGCCGCTTGTCCTTGCCCACCTTCCAGGCCAGGTGGACGTGGGCCTGCAGGAAGGGTCCCAGGAGCGGGTGGCTGCCCTGGGCCTCCAGCAGCTGCAGCGCCTGCTCGCAGCAGCCGTGGGCCTCACTGAGCTGGTCCAGCTCCTGGTGGCACACGGCCAGCCCCGCCAGTGTCAGCAGGAAGCGGCCGGAGCTGCAGACCCCCAGGCGGTCCTGCAGGCGGTAGGCGTTGGCCCAGGTGGCCAGGGCCTCACGGTACATGCCCGTGCACGTCAGGCGCTGCGCGGCCTGCAGGTCCGGCAGGAAGAAGAACTCGAGGAACTCAGGAGAGCGGCGGATCTCATCGATGGAGTGCAGGTGGGACAGGAACTGTTCAAAGGCTCGGCTCCGCTTGGCAATGGTCTCAGCGGTGAAGTTGCGGCGCAGTCTCTTCCTGGGGAAGGCAATGCTGGCCATGTCGCAGCTGAAGCGGCAGCGCAGGCGGCGGTTCAGCTGCTCGAAGTCCGAGTAGCGCCGGGCAATGGTGGCAGGGGCCTTGTCAAACTGGCCAGAGCGGATCAGGTAGATGGTGTAGAGCTGTGGGGGAGGCAGGTGTCAGGCAGTGCTGTGGGCACGCTGCTCCCGGCACAAGCACAGCGGGGTGTGCGGCCTCAAAGGGGCTGGGGGAGTTTGCCCGAACAGAAGGGAGTGGCTTGGGCTGCTGCAGCCACAGCACCCATCAGCCATAGTTACCTGAGGCTCATCTGAGCCGCCGGCACCATCCAAGCAGCACGGGGAAAGAGGAAAAAAATAAGCATCCCTGCCCCGGGGAGAGCAAGACTCGCACCCAACCCGTGCCCGCCCAGCCGCGCCGGGCTCACTCACCACGTACTTGGAAGAGCGCTCGCTGACCACGCTGGCGCTGGTGACCTCGAAGAGCAGGCGCTGCGGTGCCAGGCTGCCCCGCGACCTCCGCCACAGCTCCTGCAGCTGCCGGGTCAGCAGGCTGCCGCCGGGACGCTCCGCCACAGAGATCCACTCTGTGCCGGGAGAGGGGTGTCAGTGCCCGCCGTGGGGACAGGGCTCTGACATCTGTCGGGCTGTCGGACGCCACCATCGCACGAGTGTCCCTGGAGTCACCCCAGTCCCCCCAGCTCGCCGCCCCAGCACCTGCCTCCGTCCTCCGTGCCCGCTGCCGCCCCCGGCGCCTGCGGCGGCTCCTCCAGCTCCTCGCTAGCTCCGTCCCCCTCCTCCTCCTCCTCCTCCTCGTCCTCGTGGCTGGTGAAGCTCAGGGTGCCGCTAAGGCGCGTCGACAGCCCCTCGGTGTCGTCCTCCAGCTCCGAGCTCTCCGGGCAGTCCTCGGCCTCGCCGCCGCCGCCCGCCGGCTCCTCGCGGCCGGCCTCGCCCGCCAGCGCGTGCCGCAGCCGGTGCAGGATGCGGGCGGCCATCGCTGCCGGGGGGTCCGGGCCGGCACCGCGACACGGCGGGGCCCGGGGCTGCCCACCGCGGCACGGCCCCCCGCGGGGACAGCCCGGCCCCGGGACGCGCTCCCGGTGCTGCCCCCGCCCCGGCCGTTCGCGCTGCCCCGGGCCGGGCCGAGCCGAGCCGGGTGGTGCCGAGCGATGGCCGCTCCGCCACGGCTCGTCCCGGGATCCTCCCTGCGCGGCTCCGCCTCCGCCGGGAACCCGGATCGGGGCGGCGGAGCCGGCACCGCCCGGCACGGCCGGGATCGGGATCGGCGCTTGCGGCACCGTCCGGCGCCATCGAGATCGGTTCTCCCGGCACTGCCCGGCACGGCCGAAATCGGGATCGGTCCCTGCAGCACCGCCCGGGACTCTCGGATCAGGCTCAGGGCTCATCCTGGCTCTGTCCGCAGCCCCTGCCTGGGAATCGACCCCGCCCTTCTCGGTCTCGGCCCCTCTGTCCCCTGTCCGGGATGTCGTGGTCGGGCCGAGCCCCGGATATCTGCCCTGGGGCCACAGGAGCCACACATATCGGTGCTCGGCGCTGTGGTGTCCCAGGGTCTTGATACCCCAATACCCTGGCACCGCCGTGCTCTGACAGCCAGACTCCCCAACACCCCTGTATCCTGCTAGCCCAGACTCGGGGATGTGCCCCGGGCTACCTTGGCACCTTGGCACACTGCCACCCCGGCCTCAGTCGGCCTCACCACGCGGCCCATGGCCAGCCAGCACCTCCGGCACTTGCCCAGCCTTTTTTAGTGTCTGTCTGCTCACTCCTCACTGCTTCCTTGGGAATGTCTATAAATATCGAGGAACCAGCCCAGCTGCTGCCATCGCTCTGTCCATTGCTTGCTCAGTGTGCCCTGTTCCAGCACCCTGCACCCTACTCAGCTCAGATGGGACCCCTGAGCTTCCCTGGGCAGGGTGGGATGCACTAGGGGCTGGACTTGTTCCCAGTTCCCACCCGGTGAATGGGAGTCCCAGCAAAAGCAGGAGCCAGAAAACCCCTGGGCACCCCTGGCACTGGGACCTTATGGGACAGAGATTTGTCACCCTGTCCCCACTGCAGCCCTGGGGCTCTGAGCACCACAGGGTATGGGCCACTAGGCCAGTGTGTCCCCAGAGCCACGGGCCCCAGCCGGTCCTGGCAGCAGTGGCTGGCACGGGCTGCGAGTGTGAGGACTGAGCCTTCGAGGAGGCACCGGGCATAATTCCCACTCCTCAGAAGCACGAAAAAATGGAGCCATTTCCGGAACAGGTGCCAACAGCACTGGGGACCCCAAACCATGGGGCTCATGCTCCAAATCTCTCCAGGGACTTCATGCCCCAGGCCCCACAGGGGACCCCTTCCTTTTCTGGGGTGGGGGGCTGCAGCACTGCTCTGCCTGGGCCCCCTGGAGCAGAAAATGGGGGTACGGGGGGGGACGCTGTGTTGGGGAAAACCAGCTTGGTATTGGGAGCTTGAGCCAGGAAGGGCTGCATTTTCAGGGGCCAGTGGGTGATAGTCCATGCCCCTTGAGCAGGGGGGACCCCGTCCCCCTTACCCAGGTGATGCTAATGGCTCCAGGGCTATTTTTAACCCCCTCATTGCTGAGTTGCCTTGGATGGGGGTGTTGGGGGTGGGCAGAGCTGAGCTCCTGCCACGGCTTTGATCTCCCTCCTGAAGGGCTTGAATTTCCATCCCAGCCTCATCCCCATGTTAATCCCAGCCCTTGACCAATAAAGCTTTGGCTAAATTAGGTAAAGGCGCCAGTTGCCAGTGAGAGGGGCTGAGTGCTGCCAGAGCGCTGATAGGCTGAGGGGGGCCAGGGGGCAGTAGCTGAAGGCACATCCCACAGAGGAGACACTACAAATTGGGGTGCCAGCGGCACCACGAAGCTTCTGGGAGTTCCTGCTGCAGGAGCTGGTGATTCTCTGGGGGTGGGAAGCTCCATCAATTCCCAAGATGGTGAGTGTTCCTGTGTGCTGTGTGCCGTGTGCCAGAAAGAGACCTGACTGGGCAGGGGGCACCAGGGGGCTCTGGGCTGTGCCTCTGCAGCAGAGGGCAGCAGGGATATGGTGCCCAGTGCTGGGCTGACCATGGCAGTGAGGACAGGGAGGCGTTGGGGTGGTGCAGGATCCCCACAGAACAGATCTGAGGGTGAGTGTGTACTGCTGAGGGGGTGCAGGTGCCTGGGGACACCATCTCAACCCTGTTGGGAGCTCAGGGCTGCACAGAGGCAGGGGCAGCAGGGGGTGGCTGAAAGCCGAGTGCTGGGTCATGCGACACGGCCTCGCTGCTGGCTCCATGGCCGGCCTGCGCCTCCAGGAGAAACTCGATCGGGGCTGACAGGTGCCACGGCTGTAGCCCCAACGATCCCTACAAGGGGAGCTGAGGAGTTCCCAAAAATAGCTCTGCATGCCCAGGATGCCAAGGCTGAGCACAGGGACCATGACCCCAGCACAATGGAGCCCCCCAGATAATGGGGGACTCAGGCAGGGGCTCCCTGTAGCCCTCCATATTCATGAATGGCCTGGAAGGCATCAGAACTGTAGGGATTGCGGGTGCCTGTGGCTTATGCCAGCGCAGGATTGTCCTGCAGCAGGGCAGAGGCTCTTCCCACAGCCAAGCACTGTTCGGCCATGCTGTATGAGTGGTCTCTGGTTAGATATGGGTGACCCCTCTCCCTTGCCTTGCAGACGGACCAGCAGGCAGAAGCCCGTGCCTTCCTCAGCGAGGAGATGATTGCGGGTGAGTGTGGGGACAGCAGGGACAGGGGCCAGACATGGCCATGGTGCAGGGCCTGGCTCTGCCCCACTGCTCAGAGACCTGACCCGTCTCTCCACAGAGTTCAAAGCCGCCTTCGACATGTTCGATGCTGATGGCGGTGGAGACATCAGCACCAAGGAGCTGGGGACAGTGATGAGAATGCTGGGCCAGAACCCCACCAAAGAGGAGTTGGATGCCATCATTGAGGAGGTGGACGAGGACGGTGAGCAGCCCTTGGTGGCTGGTGGCAGGGGTGGGAGCTGGACCCCGGGCAGGCAGCCTGACCCACGCTTGGCTTCCTCCCCACAGGCAGCGGCACCATCGACTTCGAGGAGTTCTTGGTCATGATGGTGCGCCAGATGAAAGAGGATGCCAAAGGCAAGTCTGAGGAGGAGCTGGCCAACTGCTTCCGCATCTTTGACCGGTGAGTGTGGGGGCGAAGTGGCCCATCCTGTCTGTGGGAGCAAGCAAGGTCCCATCCCTCCCTCTCCCTCCTGCAGGAATGCGGATGGGTTCATTGACATCGAGGAACTGGGTGAGATCCTGAGGGCCACTGGGGAGCCTGTCACTGATGAGGACATAGAGGACATGATGAAGGATTCAGACAAGAACAATGACGGTCGCATCGACTTTGATGGTGAGCAATGGCCCCAGCCAAGCACCCATGTTGTGCACCCAGGCAGGGCCATGGGCTGAGGCTGCTGTTCTCTTGCAGAGTTCCTGAAGATGATGGAGGGTGTGCAGTAAGGGACCAGACATTCCTCAGGCCAGCTGCTGCACGCAGCCCTGTTCCCCTGCTGTCCAGGGAGCAGCAGCTCCACAGCATCTGGCCCTCAGCACTGGCTGGGACCTCGCTCTGTGCCAGGGTCCTGGTCACATCTCACCACCGGCGGCTGAGCTTTTCCTCCGATCTGTCACCTGTGGCTTTGATTCCAGCCTCAATTAAAGAGGAAAGGCTTGAGCTGCTGGTGCAGGATTTCACTGGGGGTGCATGGGGAGGGGGGCTGTGGCAGTGTGTCCCTGCTCTGCTCCCCAGGGAGGGAACGTGGGCGGGCTCACACCACAGGGCAGTGCTACAGGGGCAGCCCGGAGTTGTGGTTCCCACGGCCTCTTGGGCAGGCGCCAGTGCTGAGCTCAGAGTTTCCGTGCAGAGCAGCTCGTTCACACGCCAGAGGCTGAGGGAGGATGGCCCTGAGGGTCCTGCGCCAGGGCTGTGGGACCTGTGAGAGCCCCACGCTGGGACCCACATCTCCCACCCAGAGGACCTGGCTATAAGGTGGTAGGGCAGGAGAGCCCCTTCCCTACAGGGGAAAGGTGACACTTGTATCTGTGTCTCTCTTTGAAGGGGCTGTGCCAGCCTGCTGGAAACCACAGCTCCCTGGGGACCGGCAGGGGTGGAGCACAGCAGGGGGATGAGGCGGAGTGCAGTCCCCAGCCAGGGTGGGTGGGACCACCGAACCAAAACACAGCTCAGAGCTCGTCACAGCACAGCGCTCTGGTGGTATAGAGCAGCCGAGCCCCCGGAGAGCCAGCGGCCACCGCGGCCATCCTGCCCCTGCCCCGTTGTCACGGGGTGTGATGGCACCAGGCAGAAGGGATGCGAGCCGCGGGCGGGGGGCAGTGGGAACGTGTGCCACAGCCCAGGCTGCCCTCTGCAAGGCCACGGCCGGACACCATCAGCTGGTGCTGCAGCTCGGGGGGAGCGGGGACGGCCCCCGGCTGCGAGAGGAGCGCCGCAGGAGGAGCGCAGAGGCCTGTGAGCTCAGCATGGGTAAGGAGGGCACTGCTGCACCGGGCAGCAGCCACGGGAGCCTCTGCACCCACACTGCTTGGCCCCGGCTCACACGCCCTCCCACAGGGCTGCGGCGGACGCTGCTGGCGGGGCTGCGGCAGGGCCCGGCCAGCCCTCGGGAGCGGCAGGAGCTGGAGCGGCTCTGGGTGCTCTTCCTCTCCGCCCTGGAGCTCTTCCTGCAGGACCTGTACAGAGCCCAGCACCTCTGCCAGCTCTTCTCCGTGCAAGGGGGTGGTGTGGCCCCACTGCGCACTGGGCTGGGGGGCTGGGGGTTGCCCAGCCGGAGAGGAGGGGGTCCCACACAGCCCCCCACCACCCAGAGCTTGGAGGAGGAGATCGAGCAGGTGAGGGCCACGCTGGCAGAGATGGAGAGCGGAGCCAACATTCCACCGTGGACAGTAGAAGCCACAGAGACCACACAGCCGGCAGAGACAAGCGGCACCGCAGAGAGAGCAGCCTGGGGAGGCGCCTGTGCTGGGCACTGCTGTGGGGTGCTCTGACCTGGGGGGCAGGGGAGGTGGCACCCCTGTCACAGAGCAGGGGACAGAGGTACCCCTACAGATCTCAACCCCTGCCCTTACAGATGATGGTGGGAGCTGCTCCCACCCTGTAGACAAAATGGGATATATACTGATAAACTCCTGTTACCCTACAGGGGTCACTATCCCTTCCACCCTTCCTGCCCACACTTGCAGAGGGTCCTCTAGGCACTCAGAGTATGCTAGAGCTGCCACAGAATCCCCTGCAGAAGTTATAAACCTGCATTTATTCATTTATTTATACATTAACCGTGGCTCGGACTGCGACATTAATTTAAAAACAGCCTATGATACAGAAGGCGGGGATGGCCGGGAGGGAGGGAAGGGGTGGGCTGAGGGGCCGTGGTGATGGTCAGGTCTCCTGGCTCTTGGTCTGCTTGTTGTACGTCTCCCGCACATACTTCTTGTAGGCTGAGGAGAGAGGGGGAATATGACACCACCTGAGGCAGTGGCCAGGGCAGCTGTGGGGTCAGACAGGCACTGGGGCTGTGCTGCTGCTCATCCCACTGGGGAGGGGGCAGAAGGGTTCTGCTTCAGGCACTCACCGACTTGGTTCTTCCAGAGCTCGGCTGCATGTGTGTTCAGAGGGCTCTCGATGTTTGGCTCTGCAAACAGTGGCTGGGTCAGCTGGTAGGAGGTGACCTGGACACCCCTGAGCCCTGATCTGGGTTGGACAGTCCCACCACCACCCCTTCCCTCAGCTCTCCATAGCAGCTTGTCCACGAGACCCACCTGCCAGCAGGCTCTGTATGGAGAGCAGGATGGTGCGGACATCATACAGCGCTGACCACTTCTCCTTGAGGATGTCGAGGCAGATGTTGCCCTGGGTGTCGACGTTGGGGTGGAAGCAGGGGGTCAGGAACCGCACGGTGGGTGCTGTGTAGGGGTACCCGCTGGGGAACTCCAGCGACAGCTTGTACCGCAGCTCCTCGTAGGCCTGGGAGTGGGAGTCGAGGGGACAGCAGTCAGGGGGGCTGTAGCCCCAGAGGTGTGGGGAGGAAGAGGAACAGGGGCAGTGGAGGGCTGGGACCACCCTCAGCCGAAGGGAGGAGAGTGGGGCACGGTCAGGCCCCCCCAGACCGGGATCGCGCTTCTCACCGTCCCGGCGGCGCCGTCAATGGTCCCGATCCACTTGAAGAGGTTGTCGGACTCGGGGAAGGCGGAAATGCCTTTGTCACCGGACATCTGCGGGGGCAGCGCGTTAGGGCGGCCCCGGACATCCCCCACCCCACCCCGGGTCAGCCCCAGGTGCCTTTGGGGACCCCCAGCCCCCGGCTTGGCCTCAGGATCCCCAAATCCCGACTCAGTCCCGGGGCCCCACTCACCATCAACGCCATCAGTTCTTGCTGCAGCCTGCGGGGAAAGCGCACGTTACCGGCCGGCTCACCGGGGCAGCCCCCGCCCTCAGCCCCGGTCCCGGCCCCGCTCACCTCTTGCCCACCGCGCCGCGGGCCGCCGTGGCCCCGGTCTCAGCCGCTTTGTGGGCGGCCGCGCTGGACACGGCGGCGGGGTCGGCGTTCTGTGAGGCCATAGCGGCTCCCGGGGCACGGAGCAGCACACCGGCACCGGCCGCCGCTGCCGGCGGGTCACGGGCTGGACGCGGCTCCCGCTCCCTGGCGGCGCCGCACCGAGTTCCGCTGGCTCCTTCCCTCCCGCAGTCCCGCTCAGGGCAGGACTCGGGCCCTCTGCGGCTCTGCCGGTGCCGAGCGGCGGTCAGGGCTCCCCTGGCGGGGCTGCCCCGTACCGAACGGCGGTGCTTGGGGCTCTCCTGCGCGGCGGCGGCGGCCCGATCCCAACCCCCACTGCAGACGCTCTCCGATTCAGCAGCGGCTCGGTCCGGACCCCTTTGTCAGTGCAGGAGCGGCTCGATCGCAGCCCCGGTTCCGAACACTCCGGTACGCCCCGCCCGCTCCCGCGCCCCGTTTGAATATTTCCGCGTGCCGCCCCTCCACCAATCAGCGCGCAGCCCCGTTCGAGCCGGCCAATCACCGCCCGCCGAGGATGCAGCTCCCACGATAACGGCCAGCGGCTGTTGAATGACAGCCGGCCCGGTGACGCACCGCGCTGTGATTGGCCGCTGCCCCGCGGGGGCGGGACCGCGCGTCCCGCAGGCCCCTCGGCGGGCAGAGCCCGGTGCCCGGTGCCAGGAAACGGCGAGGTGGGAACGAAGCGGCTTTATTGGGGGGCATCAGGGTTCGGGGGGGTCCTCGGGGGGCGGCACCTCCCCCCCGCGGCGAAGCGTCTCCATGTGCTTCTGCATCTTCTCAGTCATCCAGGCTGGTGGGATGAAAGGCTTCAGCTCTTCCAGCCGCAGATCAACAGAGTCCCTGGGGAGGAAGGAGGGCGAGATGGAGGGACTGCAGCACCCACTGATGATCCCAAACCCACCACGTGCCCTGGCACACATCAGTACCAAGCCCAGACCCACCAAACCCACCATGGATCTCAGCACTGCACCCAAATCTACCATGGACCCCAACCAACACCAAGTCCACACCTTTGTCACCAACATGGCCTCTTGGGCACCAAACCCCAACCATAACCCAATCCCTCCAGCACAGGACACTGCTGCAAGGTAGCAGTGAGGGGGCTTATGGTGGGGCTCCCCTGGGATGCAGCCCCAGGCCCAGAGTTTCTGCTTTGCTCCTCACCTGTAATCCTCACTGGCGGCCAAATCCCGAATGTCCTCTTCAATGAGGAGGTAGGCCTGTGACACAAGGCAGGGGACACCTCAGGGTGGCTGCGAGGGGCAGCCAGGGCAGGGCGAGCCCCCAGCCACCGCTGTCCCCGTAGGAGCCAGCTGTGCCTCCTGGCCATGCCCCAGTGCTGTGGGCAGGGCACAGACCCTGGCAGCGCAGTGTCCCCACCCCTGTGGCGGGCCCTGCGCCGGGGTGCACTCACCATCTTGCCCCCAATGGCTCTCATGTGCTGCTGCTCTGTCAGCCAGTGCTTATCCTGCGGGTCAGCTGCGTACTGCAATAAAGCACCAAGGACCGAGCTAAGAATGAGTGACAGACCCTGCCCTGAAAGCTCTCCCTCCTGCAGGACACTGCCCCCCACTCTGTTGTGCTCCCCACTCTGCTCTGCCCCCCACTCCTCCTGCCCTGCTCCAGCCTCAGCCCTGGCTCTGCCCATCCCACCGCCCTGGCAGGCACAGGACACCATTGGCTCGTGTTGTGCGCGGGCCAAACCTTGGGAACGCGCTCTAAGACAACAAACAAGGGCATGGGGGAGGAGGCAAACAAGGGAGCTGAAGCACACGCTCCTAATTCCCATGGGAAACCATCTGGCTGTGGCACCTGACCTTAAAGAGGTGGGGATGCTTGATGTAGAGTCGCCCTCTTGTTCCTCCCATCCCGAGAGCCCTGCAATAGGAACACGAGGGGTGTTAGGGGTGTGGGCAGGGCAGCTGCGGTGGCACAGGGACACCCCTCTCCTCCCCAAGGCCTTCCTACTGAGGCAGAGAAGCGAAGTGACGGGAGGAGTGTCACGGGCTCCTGCCTGGGGACGCCACCCTCCATCGACAGGGCCGTTCCTTACTTGTTTGCTCGAGATCCCAGCACAAAGGTTGTGGTTTCAGTCAGTCGGGATGGATCCCACTACAGAGCAATTGGAAAAGGGGCAACATTAGAAATGAAGCTGCTGCTGGCCATGCTCCACAAGCCTCGGCTCTCTGACAGGGAACCTTGGAGCTGCCTCCAGGCTGGGAGGGAGGGAGCTGCTGGCCAATGACCTCCAGCCTTCAGCAGGGGAGGGACATTACATTCCATCGGGGCTGATCTAAGCAGTTTCCCTCGTGGGAAACACTTGTGGGATTCTCCTGGCTACTCCCGGTCTCCTCAGGGCTGCCCCAGCGGCACCACACCGCAGGGATACAGGCTATGGTGCCTGGGGAGACCAGCAAGGGCCTCCGGGCACTTCGCTTCCTATTCTTGCTCCAGCCCTGCCCAGGACCCCGTCAGGGCACAGCACAGCCCCGCTGTCCTGGGCTCCTGCAGCTGCAGGGCTCTGCCAGAGGGAGCAAAGGGGAGGAGAGAGGGAGCCCAGCAGTGTCGGACAGCTAATACCTTTGGTCCATCCCTTTTCACAGGCTCAGAGACTTTAAGCTTCCACCTGAGGGGAAGGAAAATACAGTGAGAATGAGTCCCAGGGGGATCAGCTCAGTCACCACCAGCAGCAGGGACTGAGCCCAAGCCCTTCCAGATCCACCGTTTTTCACACCCTCCATTCCCCCACAGTGCCCAGCTTCGGACCCTCAGTTTTGCTGCACATCCTCCTCTCCTGGTTGCCCAGATCCTGCCATCTCCTGTGTCTCACCACTCACTCTGGATGGTCCATCTGGACCTTTTCACCCCTTTGGGCCTGTTTAAAATCCCTCCTTTAAAGGTCTTTGCCTCCTGAGGGGAACACCTCAACCTAGCCCTGCTTTTGCACACACCCAGAACTCCCATCACCCCTGCGCAGGAGAGAAGTCTGTGGGGTTTCTGTGCACCCCACAGGCAGCCTCATGCCCCCTGCCCTCCCCAAACAGGGGCTCTGGCTCAGGGTTTGTACTCACGCTGCCATGCCTGAGACTCCACGGTCATTTGACAGGCTCTGTCCTGGAGGCCGCCCCTTCCTCTGCATGGAAAAAACCCTTGTGAGACCCAGCTGTGCTGCCTGTGAACCCTCTCAGCAACCTCCCTCTCCCAGGGAAGCTGCTTCTTTTGTCACAGGCAAAAACACTGCCTGGGACCAGACTGAGCACCTCCAACACGTCAAAAAAGCTTCCTGTGCACCTCCCTGCACTCACACTGTGGGAATGGCCAGGAATGAGGGCCAGGCTTCCCAAAAATAAAATCTCTTGTGGGGAAACCATTGTACCTTTTTTGGAATGGGGCTCCCTCGGCGGCTCAGCTCCTCATCCATCTGTCGGGCACGCTGAGGAGGAAGGGCAGTGGGATGAGCAGGGCTCTTCTCCCATCCTGGCCAGGTGAACACTGACCCCAGCCCACCTCTGTGAGCAGCCTGAACTGCAGCAAGCAGCACCCACACCTGGGATTCTCCTTGCCCTGTATTCCCTTCAAGCCAAACATCCCCCACTCTGCCTCTGCACTACTGCACTGGTGGCCAAGAAGAGCCAGAGAACAAAGTGATCCCAACTCTTCTCCTGTCATTTAAACCTCTCTCACAGGTCATTCAAACCTCTGTGTACAGTCACAGCAATTACCTTTGGCACTGCCTGCTCATGGGGCAACCTGGGAACCACCTTTTTGCCATCGGAGAACAACAGCTTGGCCTGCAGGAAGACAAAGAAGGTTCCATTGATTCTGGGATCAGAGACGGCCCCATAACCAATCCCCACCTCTACATATCTGCCTAAAAGCCCTGCAGCAGCTTTGCTTTTGGAGTGCTACCAAGGCCATGCTTCCACAGACAGCCAGATGCAAAAGCACAATCTGAGCATGATAAATTCTGGAGAACTGGCAGATAAGCAAGACGTGAAAGGAAAAGTCCTGCCCTACCCTGCCAGGACCCTCTGACAGGTACTGGGAGCCAGCTTGTGTGGCTCCAGCAGTGTGCCATGTTCCTACAGCAGCAGTGAAAAGAAGCAGCATGAGCTGCCCAGCCCTGACTGCTCCCTGCTTCCCAGTGAGAATGAATCCCAACACAGCAGTCATACAAGGGCTGTGGGTGTCCCCTCACAGTGACAGCAAAGCTGTTAAGAGGGACACATTCTAGCCAGGCTGCTTTGCTTGGCTGGGCACTCAAGAAACACCTCACCATCACTCACCTGCTCCAGGCAGCTCCTACAGGTCTCCTGGATGAGCTGCTCTGGGTCCACCTCCTCGCCAACGTTATCACGCACGTTGATGGCGGCTGTCTGGAAGAACTGAGCAGGAAAAGGCGGGAGAGGGTGACAGCCTGTGCAGTGCCAGCTCGGCTCCCAGCCAGGCACGATGGCCTCGGTGCCAGCCGAGCTGTCCCCAGCACCTTCAGGCTGCTGCCCACCTGTCCAGCGCTCACCTTCATGTACTTTTTGAAGATGCCCTGGATCTCCTCGTTGATGCTGGGCTGCAGCACAGCACGCAGCAGGTCCATGGACACGCTCGGGTCCGTGAAGCTGCGGGTGGAGGGCTCAGGAGGTGGCGCGGAACCCCCTGCCCGGCCCGGTCTGACCCGATCCTCCCTGCGCCCGGTGCCCATCCCGGTCCCGCAGCTCCACCCTTCCCCTGCATCCCCCCGTGCCCCGGTGCCCATCCCGGCCCCGCCGTACCTGGTGGTCATCTGGGAGCGCCGCCCGCGCCGCTGCACCAGCCGGTGCTTGATCATGATGTTCCAGGGGTTCTGCGGGACACACCGCAGCGGGTCAGCCGCGGTCCCGCCGCCCCCCAAACCGGCCCCCAGACCGGCCCCCTCCTCACCGTGCTGACCAGCTGCTCCTCGGCATCGCCCGGGCCCTCCTCGCCCGGCGGCCCCGGCTGCTGCTCCGCATCGCGGGCGGCGCCCATGGCCGCGCTGCCGGCTGCGGGGCCGGGCACCGGATGCGCGGGGATCCCGCGCCTGCATCATCGGGCCCCGACGGATGTGACGCTAACCGGGGCTACGGGGCCGGACCGGGGCCGGGCGGGAGAGGCAGGGCCGGGGGGACACCCGGTGTGGGCTCTCGGAGCCCGGGCTCACAGCGTGCCCGCCCGGGAGGTGCCGCCGGGGCGCTGGGCGCTGCCTCCGGGTGTCCCCGCCGCCCTCCCCGGGGCTGAGCGGTGCCAGAGGGTGACACGGCATCCGAATCCTGAAACTCACCCTGTCCCACCCAGAGCAGTGCTGGAGAGAGAGGCAGCGCATCCCGAATCCTTAAACTCACCCTGTCCCACCCAGAGCAGAGTGGAGGGCGAGGCACGGCATCCCGAGTCCCTTAAACTCATCCTGTCCCAGGGCAGGAGCTGTCCCAGCGGGTGGAGCTGGACACACGCGGCCCCTGGCTCTGAGAGCAGCTGCAATGTGAACGCCAGTCTTTCATGATCTGTGTGTTTGCTGGTGTAATTCCTCTTTCTGGATTCTCATTGCTTCTCTGAGCAAACACCCCAAAGCATTTCCTCATCTTGTATAATGTGTGCAGGATAGTCAAAACAACTTTTTTGTCGTTTTCCAAATAATCTCACCCCATGTTGTGGTCAAAGAGAAGCTTTTCTGTTGAATCAGCTGGATAACACTTTGTATTGATAAACCCTTTACTATTTTGCTGGTAACGTTCTTCCTCATTCCAAGATGATTCAGTGAGAGAAACCAAGCACAGGGGATTTGCCAGAGCTCAGGGTGGGTCTCGCTGTGCAGAGCAGGGGTGTTCTCCAGCAGCCATCTCCAAGGGCTGTCCCTGTCCTCTCTGCCAGTGGGGCAGCCCTGAGCCCAGCTGAGGGGAAAGTGGCACCTCCTTCCCACCAGCTTTGCCAGATGCTCAGTCTTGTTTCATTTGTGTTTAAGGGATGAGTGCACGTGGCTCTTGGAGCCATGATCTAATTGACAGGGTGGTGATCAGTCAAAGGTTGGATTCGATGATCTCAGAGGTCTTTTCCAACCTAAACCCTTTTGTGGTTCTGTGACCAATGCCTGGGGGCTGTGTTGGCGCCTCCAGAGGATGTTGTGCTGGTGTTTCTCAGCACCTGCCACTGCAGCCTGTGGCTGTGTCCCCTCAGTGTGACTCTCCTGCTGTAGCTGTTGGCCCCACAGTGACCACCATGGGCTCACATGGAAGCCTGGAAGAAGACTTAAATCCTGGAACAAATTCTCAATGACAGAGTCGCTGTTTTTGCAGGGATATCTTTTCAAGAGTGTGTCAGAACAACATCTGTCAAGGATCACCTAAACCTAACTGATGTGGCGCCTTATTTGGGTCTCCTCCAGGCCCTGGTTTTTAATGGTAATTTTTCCATGGATTTCTGTGGTAGGTGCATGTCTGCAAGACATGAACACCAGATTCACAGCTGAGGTTACCCATGTTCATGCTTGATTCTCAGGGAGACTTTGGACAAGTCCCCTAACCCTCAGTATCCTCAAGTGTTTATTTCATCATAGCAATTTGCTTGTCAGACATTCTCCCCCATTAGCTCCCTAAATGTTATCCAGGATTATGGTCTGCTAAAGCAGAAATGTGCCAGAATTAAGGTGTTATTCCCAAAAGGAGGCACCACCAGGCAAGCACAGAGACAGCAGCAGCGCTGAGCTCTCCATCGCGGCACTCCTGAAGTCGGAAGGAGCCCTGCCATCCCTCAGGTTGTTCCAGATGGTTTTGCAGGTGCGTGGAAGGGAGCTGGAGCTGCTGACACGGGCTGGCCAGCAGTTCCTGCCCCGGGGTGCCCAGCTCAGGGGTGATTAGCAGCCACAGGAACCCGTGATAAGCACTGGGCCAGCGGGTTCCGCCGGGCGGCTGCAGGTGTGGAGCACCACATCTCCATGGGCATGGGTGGTTCGGGGAGGAATTGCATCCACCTTGAGTCACAGCAGGAGGAGAAGGATCAACCTGTACTTAAAGCATTTTTCTTGCCATGAGCCCTCTTCCCACACAGATTGGTGGAGGTTTGTGCAGAGCTGTGCTCCTTCCCTTGCACTGGCCCTGCATTGTCTTGATATGATGTTGGTGGAAAGCTCTTTGAGCATGACTTGGCTTTTGCAGCTCTCCTGTCAAGTGCCAGCTTAGAGTTTTAGTAACAATGTCAATCTCAAACCAATTAATTTCACTCACCCCACAGGTGCAAATTTAAACTTTGTCTATTATCCAGAAACTCCAACCCATTTGTGCTTGGTGCTGATGTGCCCTGGGCTGACCAGTCCTTAAGTTCTCCTACCCTATTCATTGCACATTGCTTTGTGTGTAATTCAGAAAGAAATCATTAAATAGAGAAGGAGAAAATTGGAAAATTAGATTCCAACACGTACTCCCGGGTGACTGGAGAATAACTTGCTTTAAATAGGTTAGCACTCACAGAATTGGATCTTTGTTAAGCTTAATCTGCTGTCTCAAACACATTACATATGTCTTTACTCTGAGATCCCATGCAGAGGAAAGGGGAGGCAGTGTGGCAGCGCATCCAATTTTCATTTGCTCTGACTGTGGGTCTCTGGTGAAAGCCAGCAGTGTGGCTGGCAGTTTGCAGACAGGTTCCTGTGCTCTCCTCAGCTCGGGTGAGCTCTTGTGCTTGAAGTCCCCTTTTCCTCCAGAGAGGTCTATTTTAATGCAGCACTGTTTCATTGGAGCAGGTATTCATTGGACAGTACCTAATTTGGTGTTTGTGCATGCAGTAACTGTGCACTCCCATTGCAAATTCATGTGGTTATCGAATGCTTGTGTGTAAATTAACAGGGCTCTCATGCATGGACACTAAATCCTGCAATTCATGTTCAGGAGTTCCCAAAAGCTGCATGGAGGCCACGTTGATGGGGTCTGGTTGGTCTGGGGGAAAGACACACTCAGCACACACTGAGCTCTGACTTTGCCCACAGTGTGCTGAGCTGCGTGGGCTGTCCTGTGATAAAGGGGGTCCTGGGGAGAACCATGGGTCTGTGGGACAGCATTAACTTGCTCAGGAGACTTTGAGCTCATTTGTGTGCCTAAACCTGGCAACTAACAGTAGGAACTCTGAAAGAACTGGAGTAATCTGCTTGGGAATGGGATAGTTCAGAGACAGGTGCTCAAATGAAGCCTTGAATATTTGACCTACAAAAATCCGCAAAGAATCCCCACATGTGAAACAGGAGCCTTGAATGGAGGGCATTTTGCATGTGGAAGGAGAGAGCTCCTGGTGCTGCTGCCAGGTGCTCTTGCCCTGATCCTGTTCCATCCGGGATGGCAGGGCCAGGACAGGCTCCTGCCTGCAGCACAGCCCTGCACTGGGGCAGAGCCTGGTGCTGGGGTCACTGCTGTTGCTAAAGGTCACCATGGGGATTCCTGTTGAGAGCAGCAGTGAAGAATCTGCCTCTGTGCACTCTTGGTTCCCCTTCTGTCCGTCAGTCCTTGTGCTGTCCTTGGAGTGCGGCCAAGTCTGGATCCTGCTCCTGCCTTGGCTGAGGGTGGAGCTGCAGTGGCTCCTCGGTAAACAGAATTAGAGGGAGATGTGGGAGGTCCCTGAAGTCACCTGTGGGCTGCCTCCTCCCATTCCTGCACCCGGGCTGCCTGCGAGCCCCTTTAAATTGCAGGTTGGCAGAGCCCTGGGCACAGCCTTCATCAGCATGGCACCGAGCATCCTCCTGCTGGGGCTCCTCACCCTGTGGGCACAGCTGCAGGCAGCACCCATTGCAGGCAAGTACGGCTGGCTGGGAGGAATATTTAAGAATGTTTTTTCCTTATTTTCATAGAATCACAGGTGTTTTGCAGGTGCTGGCAGGTGCCAGGTTGCTGCCTTGGGAGGGCAAGGGAAGGCACGGGGGGAGTGGAGTGCGATTAGCCCGGGCTATGTGGCACTCACTGCTGTGGCACAGCGAACAGTGGCACAGTGCCACCTCTCCCTGATTCCCCAGGCATGGGTGGCTGCTGGCACCAGGGCAGAGGTGCCCAGGAGAGCACTAGCCCCACCATGACACTGCCATGAGCTGGGAGGCACCAGCATGGGGAGTTGCCTCACCATGAGGGCAGCAGGGATGAGGCAGAGCCCTGGAAACCCACCAGGAAAAGCTGCAGAGGAGAAGACAGCACAGCATCGTGGCTAACTGGGCTGCTGGGTGGGAGCATGGATGGAAGGGCAGCATGCTGGGGCTGATGCTGCTGCTCTCTGTTCTCCTACAGAGTTCCATGGAGTGGCTCCAGCTGGGTGGCCACCACCAGGGCAGCTGGGAAGCACCCTGAGCCTTGAGCCTGGGAGAGAGCTCAGCATGGTGCCTGGCAATGGCAAAAACAGCTCCAATAGAGGTGAAATGGGTGACTCCAGTAGCCATGAAACTGGTGAGTCCAGTAGCAGTGAAACTGGTGATGATGGCAATAAAAATCAGCTTTGTGATTGCAATGATCATGATCATGCTGGCAACAACAGTGATGATAATGGTGATGATCATGATCATGGTGTCAACAGTGACAATTCCAATAGCAAAGAAGATGGTGATGATGGTGATAAAAATGACCTTTTTCATGGCAAGGACAGTGACAATGGTAATGGTGGCAATGACAGTGGTGATGGTGCTGATGGTGTCAACAGTGACAATTCCAAAAGCAATGAAGATGGTGATGATGGTGTTAAAAATGACCTTTCTGATGGCAAGGATGATGACAGTGATGATGACAGTGATGATGGCCATGGTGCTGGTGATGATGGCAATGATGATGGTGATGATCTCATCAATGATGAAAATTCCAATAGCAATGAAGAAGATGATGATGGCATCAGTGATGAAAATTCCAGTAGCAATGAAGATGGTGATGATGACATCTACAGTGACAGTTCCAATAGCAGTGAAGATGGTGACTCCAATTACAATGAATATGATCGCTCCAATAGCAATGAAAATGATTCTGATTATGGGGGCTGGAGATATTAGATTGTAAGGATGTAATTGCCCTGGGATCAGAGATTTTTGGGTTCCTCTTTTCTAGTGTTCAGCTCAGGCTACCAGATTTCATGCCTGATCTGTGCCAATAAATGTATCTAGTGAATATGAGAGCATAGTGTCAAAAATTTCTTTAACAGCTTGGCATCTCAATTGGGGCACTTGTTCACTTGCCCATTTCCTTCCAAGCACCAGATATCCAAATTTGCAGCAGTGGATGGTTTCACCCAGGAGCTCTGGAGTAAGGAAGTGTCAAATCTCTAAAGGAGGTTCAAGTCCTGCCTTCTACAAGTTTGAGTTTTGTGGGTTTTGGGAAAGATGAGCTATGTACCTGGCTTAAAGAGGGGGATGCCCTTAGCTGAGGCACTACAGAATAGGGAGAAGACAGTTGGCACTACTAAATGATCCCTAAAACTCACAGTGATTTCATGCCAGGAGGAATGGCCATATATTACTTGACATGCTGGGACAAAACCTGCAGAAGTGTGCCCCACACAGGGGGTTTCAAAGAGACTGTTCTGATTTGCCTTCAGCACAGATTACAGGACTGGTACATAGGGCAGATTGATGTGTATGGGATAATTGAGCTCGGGAAAAGCAGCAGCTCAGGAGTGGGGTTGGTACATGATATCCTGAGGTAAATTCCAGCCCAGACCCTGCTCCTCTCTGTGTGCCCACTGAAAAGGATTTTCCACTGTCTGTTCCTGTTGCTTTGCTTTCTATGCTCACTGCTGCTTCACCTGCAACTGCCCCAATCCAATCTGGACAAATGATGTGAGTCCTGTTATCAATGGGCAGCCAACAATTGTTTTAATTTATATCCATTGACCCTGCATTACAGGAGATTTAATGCTGTGGGCTACTGACATGCCAAGGCTGAGGGAAGATGCAGAGCAATGTGCTCAATTATTTTCTTTCAAATTTGTGCTCCACATAATGAAAACTGGCAGGATTGGAAAGCTGTGGAAGAAAAGCTAAAGGTGGCCAGGGACTGCATAAAAGATGAAAAGAGCAAAGGAGTGTTTTGTAAGATATTGGACACTTGCACAGAAGCTGCCTGTTAGGACAGGAAAAACTATAGCAGAGAGAAATAAGATCTGAGAGAGAAATAGAAGGTTGCAAAGAAGCTGTATTATTGTCTTTGAAAATTGAGAAGCTGCATAAACAGGAAGAAAAGCTACAGGAAGAAAAGGAAAAAAATAAAAGTCAGAAGAAAAGACTGAGGTTATATTTATGTGGACTCCCCGTCCTCTCATATTGTATAGATTAGAACACTAACTTTTATCCCATGAAGAATGAGATTGGAAACATTTGGGGTAGCCCTGACCATAGTGAACCTGGAGAAGATTGTTCTTTGTTTCCTTCAAATCCCCCTGAATATGAAACCAGACTCATTAGAGAAACAGAAGAAACCAGTGCACCTTAGGATAGAGTGGGAAATTATACTCCAAACCAGCCCCATTTGATTTGATTTAGATGACTGATCTGCAAGAGCCCTATGGCTGTAAGCCAGGCCAGACTGAAATCTGGCAATTGAAATCCTATCAAGGCAGACACAATAATGGTCCAGACATTCTGATGCTATTGGACAAAAATTTATGCAATTTTTAACAGACATGGGAGCACGAGATTCAATTTTAAGAGAATGTTGTTGGGTGTTCAGCCTGGTCAGCAAAGAGTTAAAGTTGCTGGAGTAAGCAGAACAAGTGCCAAAAGCCAAACCACCCAGGGTAATTCACAGCCCCTGGGCAAGAGCACGTGTTGGCACAAGTGCATGTCAGCCACTTGCTGTGCTCTTAGAGATCATAGTGAAACATTTGGGTTTTGGTGTTCTGAAAGGCCAAACCTGGTGTCTGCTGTCCTGAAGGGTATCATCCAGCAGCTCAAATGCCAGCCCTACCCTGAATTCAGGAGGCTGCAGTTTGTGCTCTGTGCAGCTCCTGCACTCCCTGATTCGACAATCACTAATGTTCCACAATACCCAGCTCCTGCTGCAGCACAGAGTGGGATTTCTGCAGCCACACACCCCTGGATGGCAGCACTGGATATGAAATATGTGTCCTTTGTAGCCCCCTTATTAGAGAAGAAAAAAATTGGCATTTCCTTGAGAAGGGACAATATACCTTTAACAAACTCCCACTGGAGTGTAAACATTTGCTGATTGTTTATAGTAATTCCCCTGGCAAGAAACCAAATTAAGGGAAAGAATCCCCAGAATGTGAGGGAAGACTGTGGCTAGGGAAAAACTAAAGGCTGTAGCAAAGCTGGAGACTGGAGAGGAGCTGGGGGCTGGTGGGAGAGATCTGTGCTGGGGGAGAAGCCAGAGAAGCCTGAGGAGGGAAAGAATCCTGGATCTGACAGGGAGGCAGATGATGGCAATGATGGCCGTGGTGGTCATGACTGCTGAAAATTTTCTATTATTTGAAAGTAGCCGAGTGCTTGTTTGATATCAGGAGTTGGACCTGTAAGGTGCAAGTTGAACTTTATCTGAACCATAGTGGGTGTGTTGTGTAGGTAAAAGAGAGAGAGTAGTGAAACCCAGGGCTGACAATCTCAACATTAATTCTAGAATAGACGAAGCTGTAGCTTAAATGTTACTTAAAAATGAATAGCTGGAGTGGGCAGCTCATAGATCATGGTGTATGAACTGTAACCACCATATTGTAACATGGACCAGAGATCTGAGTGAAATCCCCACCAACACTGACCTCAGAGGGTGTGAAAATGAGCCCGTGGAGGCCACTGGGTAACAAACAGTGAAACAATGAAGAATGAGAAGACCCCAGAGCCCAACAAGACTCTTGATCTGGACTGTCACGTGAGGGATGGGGAGTTTACACTCTAAGGGTATAATTGCCCAGAGATTTCATTGTTTGGGGTCCTCCTTTTGAGGCTGCAGATCAAGCTACCAGATTTCATGATTGATCTGTGCCAATAAATATATCAGATAGAGTTCAGAGTCTGGTGTCAGAACTTTCTTTAACACTGATGATGATGATGATGATGGTTACAGTGATGGTGCTGGTGACAGTGATTACACGTGTTGACTGATGCCAGAAGGTTACAAGGAACATGTGAGGTGAGGAGAGCCCACAGAGTGCAGGGGCCTCTGCCTCACTCTACCAGGGCTGGTCCTGGGCACCAGTGGTGTTTCGGGCTGAACCTTTTCCTTCCTAATAAACCCCACACAGTGGCCACTGGCTGGGTGTGACAAGCTGTCCTTGGTCAGTGCCTGGCACGGCCAGGTCACTGTGGCTGCCCCAGCCCTGCCCAGGGACCCTCTGGTGCTGCTCCTGCCCAGGGTGGGCTCAGCAGGGCCCTCTAGACACCAAAATGCTTCTCTTCCCTGTGGGAGACCCCCAGAGACAGCCCCAGGCACTCTCCCACCCAGGACCCACAGAGCATCTCTGGAGCAGAGCAAACCTCCCCATGGGGTCTGTGGCTCCCTGAGGCTCCCCAAGCATCCTCCCAAAGCCTGAGCAGGGACCCCATCCCTCCCACAGGGACTGAAGGTCTCTCAGGAGCTGCTGGGGGCTCACCAGGAGACAGATGCAGCAGGAGCCAGACATTGTTCATCACAGACTGGGTTTACTGGGGGTGGGGGGCACAGAGACCCCTATGGCAAGCACAGAGCTGAGGGTGCTGAGGTGGGATTGGGAGGCTGGGTGATCATCCAGCAGCTGATGGAGCCCTCCGTGGCTGTCCAGCTGTCCAGCTGTTGTTTGGCTGTCTGGTGTGCACAGACTGGGTCCTTGGTCCAGGTCCAGATCCAGGTGGGGGCTAAGTGAATTCTGGGAAAGACAGAAATCCATGTCAGGCTCTCCCTCTGTAGCATGACTGAGCACATCTGACAGCCCCACAGTGGGACCCTGGGGGTGAGGGCTCCAGAGACCCCAGACAGCTCTCCCAGGGAGCTGTGGGGGGCTTGGTGATAATTTCTGCAGCATGCAAAGATATAGGGGAGACAGCACAGGTGGGATGCTGTACTCTCAGCCATGGTCACAGTGGTCTCTGTGCCCATGGCTGCACATCCTCCTGCAGCACTGTTCCACAGGGTCCCACATCCACCTGTGCCCCCCTGTGCCCACCCACACTCACCTGGGGAGAGCAGCCGGGCCCAGAGGCAGCAGAGCCCCAGGAGCAGGAGCAGGGACAGCAGCCTCATGGCGTGGATGGGCAGCGTGGGGGCTGCCTCCCTGGGCACAGGCAGGGCTTTAAATCCTCCTGGGGCACAAGGTTGGTGCCCATGACCTGGCCCATGCCCCAGCACCCGACACGCTCCATCCGAGCGTGAACCCTCCCGTCCCCTCCCTCCCTCCGTCCCGCGGGCAGCTGGGCTGGACGAGCCTGGGGGAGGCAGGAAAGTGCTGCTGGCGGTGCTGGGCTCCGTGCAGCCCCAGGTGAGCCGTGCTGTGCCACAAGGCAAGAGCAGGCAGTGCCATCCCCGGCTGCAGGGGACAGGGAGGGGACAGGCAGCAGCCAAGGGCCGGGGGACCCTGCTCGGGGCCGGCCTGCTGAAACAGTGCAGGAGCTCCCCGGGCCGGCGCTGTGGAGCAGCCCGTGGTGCCCTGGCAGCTCTCCGGGCATTGTTCTGCCTCGGGAACAATCGCTGGTTCCCGAGGGACGTCCTGTGACCGGACACGGTCCACAGCCCCCCGCTGCCAGCGGCCCCTGAGCCCTGCATCTCCTGGCCAGGCGCTGCCCAGCTGGCCCAACACCTGGGGACAGGAGAGCTCCAGGGACACCGGGTTCTGCTGCTGCTGGGGACGGGGATGGGCACTGCAGGGCTGCAGCAGCGGGTCTGGGGGCTCACATTCCCGTCACACGGGGCTCAGCTGCCCCTGCCCTTTCCATGGACACTGCGAGGTGTGGCAAGGACGGCGCCGGAGCTGCCGGGGCTTTCCCTGACAGAGCTTTTCCTTCCGGGAGTGCCCGGCCCTGGAGGCAGGAGGGCTCACTCTGCACGTGTGTGAGTGTGTGTGCACACGTGGCAGCCAGGGGTGGACACGTGTGTGTGTGTGCAGCCCAGGCTCCCTGTGCTCCCGCTCAGCCCCTCGGCTCCGCTCCTGCCTGGCAGCAACATCATCCCCATGGCACAGGCTGCCTCTGTCCCTGTCCCTGTCGCTGTCCCTGTCGCTGACCCTGTCCCTGTCCCTGTCACTGTCCCTGTCCCTGTCCCTGCTGGGCGCTGCATTCCAGGGAGATGCCGCATTCCTGGGTGTTCCCGGGGTACCCCGTCACTGCTTTCCCATGGAGGAGGCCTGGCTGGCGGCTCTGCACCCATCGCTTACCCTGTGTCAGGGCAGGACAAGGGGGTACGGCAGGTCCTCCTCTAGGAGTGGTTTTCTGTCGTGTGAAACCTCAACATCTACCTGAGGGCAGCCCCCCCTCATCTCTGGCACCGTCCCTGAATGCACCGTGGTGTGGATCCATCCCTCCAGCCTGGCCATGCTGTTACTGCCGGTGCAGGGACCGGCGGGGCTGCTCTGGAACACCCAATCCGTTCGTCCATGGTCACCCGGCTGCTGCGATTCCCCGGGGGAGCAGCAGGGAAATTCACCCCGGTGGATTTTGGCGCTGCCAAGTCCCTGTGCAGGAGGGTTCTTTCCCACTGCCCACTCTGACTCTGCACCCCCGGCACGTCCCTCCGGCTTTGCTCCCAGCCCTGCTCAGGACAGGCCACGTCACCGTGTCCCGACCGGGGACACCGCCACGACCTCATCCCGGGGCTTCTCAGGACGGGCCGGAAAAGCTGCGGCGGGGGGTGGGCGGGGGGCGGCACCGCCCTCCCAACCCCACCCGACTCCGGCTCTCCTGGCCCCTCCCCACGGAGCTTTCCTCGCCCTCCGCTTCCCCCTTGGGACAATAATTACGGCGGTAATTAGGATAACAATTATTCTTGCTGAATGGGAACATCTTAATGTCTTTCTGCCTCCTTTGGCAGGTTTCACCCCACGCCCACCCGCGGGTACCGGCGGTGCCTCCCAGCTCAGTGCCCGGGGCCGGCTGGGAGCCGTGTCCCAGCTCCGGGGGGCACCAAGGCACGACGGAGCCCCCGGACCCCCGCCCTGCTGCCAGGAGCAGGGACCTGCACAGGGCACAGGGCACAGGGCACGGCCCCGCTCTGCTGTGCCGCGGGAGGGGGCGGGTGAAGGGACAGCCCCAAACCGAGAGAGGGTGGTGAAGGAGGTGACAAAGGGACAAAGGATGGGGATGGATGGGAGCATCAGCGGGACCTGCCTTCCACAGCCACGGTGTGGTGGTACCCACAGGCTCAGCCCTGAGCGTGGCCCGTCCTGCCCGGGATGCTCTCTGTCAGACATGAGGAGCATGGGGGAAAGCCACGAGGGATTCACCTCTGGCACAGCCTTTCCCCAGGACCTGCATCACAGGGAGCACAGGGAGAGCAGTGCTGCAGCATGCTGTGCCCCAGCCCTTCCCTGGCTGGTGGCTGCCCCAGAGATGGCAGCTTTCCATGCCCTGGCATGGCACTGTCATCATCCCTGGCAATGGAGAGGCCAGTGCCAACCTTCCCCAAGACAAGCTTGTCCCCAGGAAGCTGTGGCAGCTGCTGGTGCTGTCCCCAGCCCAGCCTGGCTGTGCTGCTGCCACCCAGCTGGGCTCCCTGAGGGCTGTGCCGGGACAGCTGTCCTGTCCTACCGGTCCCCCCAGCTCCAGGGCTGTGGCCAGGATGCCACCAGGGAGAGCAGGCCCTGCCCGGGTGTGGCTCGTTACCTGCATGGCAGGTATGAGTTTGGTTTAGGCACCAGCCCTGCTCCCTCCGCCCCTCCTGCACACCTTAAATCCCAGCCCACCACACCCGGGGCCAGACCCGGCCATCCAGGGCACCATGGAGCTGCCACCTGGCTGCCTTCTCCTCCTCGCTGCCCTGCTCCCCCTGGCCAGGCGGTCCAGCCCAGCCCCGCACACAACGGGACGAGAGGAGCTGGGCATGGGTGAGTGCGGCTGGGTCATGGCCTGGGAATGGGGGTATTTTGGGGTGCCACTGCTGCCCAGTGCTGCCCACTGCCCTATCCGCTGCCAGGTGCCTACAAGGGGGGGACTGTGGGAGCCTGGGGCACTGGGGGGCTGCTGTGGCCCCTGCTGGGTGCCTCTCAGCCGCCTCCTGGCCACTGTGTCCTGCAGCAAAGCCTGGCTACTGCTACCACATCGCAGAGGTGGAGGACCTGCTGGACAAGGACTGTGGCTCCTGCCACGCGGGTGCCTCCTGCTCGCGCTGCACCAGCGATGCCGACTGCCACGGAGTCACCAAGTGCTGTCCCAGCAAGTGTGGCCACACATGCCAGGAGCCAGTGCTGGGTGAGGACTCAGTGGTGGTGGGGCTCTGGAGTGGCAGCGTGGCATTCCTGGGGTGGGTGACAGGAGGGGTGCTGGCTGACATGGGGTAGCAAACTGGGAAGGGAGGTCCCTGGGGTATTCCTGAGCTCTTGATGTCTCTGGGGTGTTCCTGAGTTCTTGATGTGTCTTGCAGACCCTGGGGGTCACCACACTGTGCTTTGGGGAATCTGCTGGTATGTGGGGCTGGGGGCAGGGGTGTGCAGAGCCGTGTGCTCTGGGCACGAAGGGTATGGCAGTGAAAGGGAACCAGAACTGTGCAGGGCTGTCTGAGGGTGTGAGAACACTGAGTGTGGTGATGTGTCCCTCCTGCCTTGGCTCAGCCCGTCCCCTTTGGATCCTGCAGACTTCTGCTACCTGCCCTCAGTGTGTGGGAACTGCAAGGCTCTGTTCCGCCGCTTCTTCTTCAACGCCTCCAGCCAGCAGTGTGAGGAGTTCATCTACGGCGGCTGCGGCGGCAACAGGAACAACTTTGAGACCAAGGGCGAGTGCTTCCAGGCCTGCTCCCATGTCAGTAACTAGCACTGTGCTGTGGGCCATGGGCCACAGCTGCTCCTGGCCCCTCTCCTGATGCCCCAGCTCTCAGTTCCAGGTGCCTGGCAGTGCTGGGAAGTGGTGGCTTCTGCACAGCCCCTGCCTGGGGGAAGCTGCTGCTGGTGGCCACATCCCTGACCCTACAGGGAAACCTGGTGGCAATGAGGGCTGTGGGCCTGGGTGGCCATGCTGGGGGGCTGTGGCTTGCCTGGGAGGCTCACTGGCCTAGAGATAGGGACATGTGCCCATTCCAGCACGGATGCCCCCTCCTATGCCTGGTGCCTGAGCCGAGGAGCCTGTCCCTCCCCTTGGACTGTGACAATACACGGACAGGTCCCTGGATGAGCACGTCTGGGTCTGGTCCTTCCTGCCTCTGCTGGCAGGAGCAGACAGTGCCCATCCCTCTGGGCACTCCTCCCTCATGGGCACGGGGTGGTGAGTGCCTCCAGCAGCATGGCACGGCAGGGCTCACCCAGCCACCACCCTGCAGCTCCCATTGCCACGGACGGGCTCCCAGCCCAGCCCTGCCTTCCAGCTGCCAACATGACCTGACTGGGAGCTGAAGCCACTGAATGACAGAGGAGGAACAGCTCCTGCCTTGATGGACACCTGGGGTGGTGTCTGTCCCCACCCTGCCCTGACCCTGCACTGCTTCACTGGTCCTGTGGCACCAACTCTGGCTGAACCTCCTGGCCCTGGAGGACT
Source organism: Ammospiza caudacuta (assembly GCF_027887145.1). Taxonomy (NCBI): domain Eukaryota; kingdom Metazoa; phylum Chordata; class Aves; order Passeriformes; family Passerellidae; genus Ammospiza; species Ammospiza caudacuta. Next base: position 11,924,971 of record NC_080607.1, read on the forward strand.
CAGGTGATTTCAAGGCCACTCCAGGACCACATGGCGCAGCTGGGGAAAATCAAGCACACACTTTATTGTTGGAGGTGGTGGGGAAGGGGCAGGACAGCTGGGGCTCATGACTGTCCCATGTCCCCTAACTTCCTGCTGCAGAGGAGCTGCTCTCCCATCACACAGCATCTGAAAAAGGAGGATGTGCTTTTAGGGAGCAAAGAGACTGCAGGAGTGAGGGACCAGTGGCCACGATTGCAGCCATGCTGGCCAGCTCCATGAGAGCTCCATCCCACTCTGCATCACTTCAGATCCCCTCGCCCTGCAAATGCCTCTGCTGGGGCAGCAGTGGGAACGGGCCTCACAGTGATGCTGAGCTGGGAGCACACCAAGGGCTGTGCCCTTCATACAGGTGAGCTGGCACCCTGCATGACCTGCTGTTAGCCCTGGGGGTCTATGGTGGCCACAGGCCTCCTTACCACCAGGCACCCGCATGCAGACGTGGCCGCAGCCGTTGCTGCAGCACTTGTGGCCCCAGGGACATTCCTCATCCAGGCTGCACAGGTCCAGGCAGGTCCCACTGCCCCCAGGCATGGGGCACGCTCCAGCTCTGCCTGCAGGGCACAGCACCCTGCCATGGACCCCCTGGCTGAGACACCCCACGTGTGCTGGGGCAGCCCTGGGGCTGCTGTGCCTCACCTCCAGGAGCGTCCATGCAGACACGGCCGCAGGAGGTGCGGGTGCACCTCTGTCCCCAGGGACACTGAGAGTCGGCCTCACACTCGTCCGAGCAGCGCGCAGCACTGGGCTGGGGCACAGCCACAGTGTCCTGCTCTGTGGGCAGGGCAGCATGGTCACCTGGTGACTAAGCTGAGGCTGTGTGTGCTCATCACTCACACAGAAGGATGGGGAGGCATGGAAAGAAGGATGGAGCAGATCATATCTGTGGAGGGTGTGAGACCCTCACAGGCACAGCTGCCTTGGCAGAGCCAGCTCAGGGTTCCATTGTGATCATGGTGAGGGGTCCTCAATGGGGCCAGGATGCCCTGGGGGGCTGCCAAGGGGACCTGGGCTCTGTCCCTGCTGGGCTGGGTGGTGTGAGGGGCTGACCTTGCAGAGAGGCTGGTGTGCAGACGTGGCCACAGCCGTTACTGCAGCACTTGTGGCCCCAGGGACACTGCTCGTCAAAGTCACACAGGTCCAGGCATGTGCCCCCCTGCCTGGGGATGGGGCACACTCCCACTCTGCCTGCAAGGTAATCACAGCTGGGGCACATCTGGCCGGGGCCACCTCACCACGGGGCACTCCAGGGCAGCCACACACGTCTCCTGGAGGGCCTGGCTGGTTCTCACCTCCAGGGATGTCCATGCAGACGTGGCCACAGCCGATGCTGGTGCACCGCTGCCCCCGGGGACACTGTGAATCAGCCTGGCACTCCTCCACACACCGGCCATCAGCTTTGTCCCCGCTGTCTGCAGGGCCACCACCGTGCTGTCACCTGGCTGCCCTCGGGGGTCTGTGCCCAGCTCCCCCGAACAGGCTGTGCCTTCTACCTGTGGGCACGGCCACGCACTCGCTGCCGCAGCCGGTGTCACAGCACTTCTCCCCTCGCCGGCAGACGCTGTCATCCAGGCACTGCCGCCCGCGCCGCAGCTCCCAGCACGGCCCTGCCCGCGGGCACTGCCCGGGGTGCTCTGCCCGAGGAGGGGGCGCGGGTGAGGGCAGAGGTCCCAGCCCCAGGGCGAGGGTCCCAGCCCCAGGGCGAGGGTCCCAGCCCCAGGGCAGGGGGTCCCAGCCCCAGGGCAGAGGTCCCAGCCCCAGGGCAGGGGGTCCCAGCCCCAGGGCAGTGGGTCCCAGCCCCAGGGCGAGGGTCCCAGCCCCAGGGTCGGGGTCCCAGCCCCGCTGTCACATCTCTTCCCCCCGTGCTCACCTTGGGCAGGGCGGGTGCAGCGCATGGCGCAGCCCGAGAAGCAGCACTTCTCCTGCCGGGAGCAGTCCCTGTCGTGGATGCAGGAGTCCGTCTCCGTGCACGGCTCCTGTGCGTGTTGTGGCCTCACCTTTGGGCACTCACCTGGTTTTTCTGAGAGGGGCAGGAAGAGACAGGAGGAGGAGGGACCACTCTGTATTGCAGGCACCTCCTTTTGTGCCTCGGGGTGTCCCGGCCCCGGGATCTGAGTGCCTGCCCTGCGGCAGCGCCGTCCCACATCCTGCACCCAGGAGCTTTGATCCCACCATTCCCGGTGGCATCACTGCGCTAGTGACCGTCTCCTCACCTGGTTCGGGGGCTGAGCACACGGAGCCGCATCTGCTGCTGCTGCAGCACTTCTGAGCCCCCGGGCACTGCCAGTCCTTGGTGCAGGCAGTGCCACACGGGGCCAGCGGAGCCTCGTCAGCCAGCGGGCAGATGCCTGGTTTCTCTGCGGGCAGGAGGCAGCGGGGCTGGGAGTGCAAGCAGCAACAGCGGGTGTTCCCCACCCGGTGTCACAGTCCCTGGAGCTGGGGGACACCCTGCCCGTATGTGGCACCTGGGGATGGGGGCAGGCAGATGGAGTCGCAGCCACGGAGGCAGCACTTCTCCTCTCGGGGGCACTCGCCATCGTGCCGGCACCAGGCTCTGCAGTCGTAACTGGGGAACAGCCCGGCACGGACCGGGCAGAATCCGTCCTTCCCTGCAGGCATGGAGCGGAGTGGCTGCAGTGTCACTGCTTGGAGACACAGCCGTGGGGACCAGGGCACGTGGGGCTGTGGAGCCTTTGGGGCGGCTCGCAGCCCCCTCACCTGGGCTGTTTGCCCCACAGTGCCTGGCGCACAGCTGGTGACAGCACACGTAGAACGGGGGACAGTCCTCGTCCTTGAGGCATCCCCACTGGTGCTGCAGTGGCCTTTGAGTCACTGGGGCAGGGCTGGTATCCTCTGCACCGTGGAGCAGGATGAGAGCACGATGGTGGCCTCACCAGAGGTTGGTTGCACTGTCCCCTTCCCTCCCCACTCCAGTGCCCACCCGGGGGCTGTGCAGCGTGTCCCCACCCCAGACCTGGCAGAGCCCACCCTGGCAGGCATGGGGTGAGGGGTCCCGTTTGTGCCACAGCTCTGTGCCACGGTGGCTGCAGACCCACAGCGTCATTCCCGGTCTGTGAACCGGGTCCCCGCCCTCGCTGCCCATCCTGTCCCATCCTGTCCCATGCTGTCCCGTGCTGTCCCGTGCTGTCCCGTGCTGTCCCGTGCTGTCCCGTCCCGCCTCACCGGCCGGCACTCCCGGCGGGCACTGCTGGCCGCAGCTGCTGTTGCAGCATTTCTGCGCGCCGGGGCAGTCGCTGTCACCTCGGCACCGCTCCCGGAACGATCCTGGCTGCACCGTGGGGCCCTCGCTGGGCTTGGGCTGGTCTGGCAGGGCAGAAGGAGTGTGACGATTCAGCATCCCCCACTGGCACCCTGCCTTTGCTGCCCCAGGGGCCAGGCCGTCAGGGAGACGGCCATGGCACACAGGGTCCCTGGGGTGAGCCGGGGCTCCCCGCCGTCCCCACCGGGTCCTTACCCTGCTCCGGCTCCAGGCAGGCAGAGCCGCAGCCCAGCGGGCAGCACTTCTGCGCTCCCAGGCAGTCCTTGTCCTCCAGGCAGGGGAAGGAGCAGGGGGCGATGAGCCCCTCGGGGGCCGCTGCCGGGCAGGCACCGGGCTTCTCTGCAGCACCGAGGGGCCGAGAGGTGAGGGGGCACTGCAGGGTCCTAGGGCAGCGCCAGGAAACCTGCCCCTGCCAGATCCCTGGGCCTCCCATCCACACATCCCAGCGGCGCTCAGGAGGCTCTAGCAGCGCACAGGGGCTGCTCCATAACGCACAGGGAGAAGGGTGCCAGCTGCCCCGGGACAGAGGTGTGCCAGCACGGTGCCGTACCTTCTGCCGGGGGGATGCAGCGGAGCCGGCACTCCCAGAGGCAGCACTTGAGCCCAGCGGGGCAGCTGGAGTGGTTGGCGCAGAGCGGGGACTCCAGGCGCAAGCAGCGCATGAAGTCCCGAGGACACTGCCCCGGTTTCTGGGAGTCCCCTGCGGTGGGATGGCAATGTCAGGGCAGTGCCAGAGCCCCTCATCCTCCATCCCTGGGGAAGCAGGATGTGTCTCTCTCTGCAGGGAAAGGGACTGCAGCCCGGGGGCTGCTGGATCCCCACACCCAGACCTGCATGGCACAGCACAGTGTGGCACGGTGTAGCATGGCATGTCATGCTGCGGGGTGGCACGGCCTGTGTGTGCCCTCACAAGTGCCACGAGGAGGGTCACTGGCCCTGTCAGGGTGAAGCTAGCACCAGCTGGAGGTCAGGATCTATTCCTGAGCATCCTGCTGCCGCAGGCATCCCCACTGCAAGCAGCACGCTCCTCACTGCTGTGTCTCCTCCTCTTCCTTCTCCTCCTCCTCCTCTTGGCACCCTGTGCTCCTCTTGGCCATGTTGGGAAACCTGGGGCAGCCCTGCCTCTGGTACAGGTGAGCTCCAGCTGGCACCTGTGCCCGGCTCCTGCTGCCAGCCGGGGCTGTGGCGGAGCAGCCTGTCCGGGTGTTTGGGCTGCAAACAGACGCTGTGGACTTTCACTGCAAACAGCAGCTGCTGCTTCAAACAAAGGGGCACCAGCCGTGCCCTGGTGTGGGCAGAGCCACGCCACAGCTGGCACCACCGCCCTGGGCACTGTCCCATGGCAGGGGGGTGGCAGCAGGGGTCTATGCCCAGGATGCAGCAGAGACCCTACTGGCACCGCTGGGAGCTGATAGTTGCTGTGCCCGTGGGGTGCAGAGGGTGCCCACGGGGCTGAGGGCATGCAGACCTGCACCCTGGGGTGGGGCAGGGTCCCTCAGGCAGCAGGGCTGCGGTGCAGGGGCTGCAGCCAGCTGGGACATGGTCCCATAGGGGGCACAGCAGGGACACGGGGGCCAGAATGCAAGGAGCTGCTCCCAGGGGCTGCCTGTGCCTGGCAGCTGCTGGGTTTGACTCCTGGTACTCACCATCCTTCTCTGCTGTTACACTCGGCTCTGCCCTGAGGATGAGGAGGCCCAAGAGGAGGCAAACTCCTGTGCTCATGGTGCTGCTGGGGATGTTGTGTATGTCTGGAGCTGAGCTGGGGTCTGTGTCAGGGTGCCTGGAGTGGCAGGGCAGCAGAAGCTGAGCTGCCTGCTGTGGCAGCTGGCTGTGCTGTGGGCAGGAGGGGCAGGAGGAGGGGCAGTTCCCAGAACCCACCGGCGCCCTGCCAGCCACCCCGCTTATCTCTGCCCAAGCCCTGCTTTGGGGTCATGGTGACCTGTGGGGCTGGGAAGGCCAGCTGGGGTCAGGCACTTCTGCCCCTCATGTTGCACCGCCCCATCCTTGCTGGAGCTGGCTGTCACTCCCTCTCTGGTTTCTTTCCAGCCCCACTCACCCCTCTGCTCCCTGGAGCGGGGGCTGTGGATAGACCCCATGGCTTGGTCCTGGCATGGCTGTGGGAGCAGCATGAGGGGTTCTAACAGCTCTGCTGCCATGGTGCTGCTGCTCAGCCAAGGGCAGCTTCCATGCAGGGACTGCTTGGCACCCAGCACCATGAGCAAGCAGGTCCTGCCGTGGCCCCTGGCACACGGGTGATGCTCCCTGTCCCCGTCCTTGTCTGGGTGCTCCATCTGGCCTGACCCATGACTGCTTTTCCCACCAGGTTTTGACACTCTGGGATGCAAATAAGCCTCTCCTTGGCACAAGGAATCTGAGGGAACTGGTTTTCCAGTCCATGACTGCTGAGGGGACATTATGCAGCCCCCAGGCCCAGCAGGATGGTTATCATGGAATGATCATGCCTGGAAGTCACCTGCATGGACCTGGAACCCTCTCCCTGCCCTCAGGCAGTGCCTGTGTGCAGGGATGGCTGCCTGCACCTCCCTGCCTGCACCTCCCTGCCAGCATGCAGCCCAGGCTGCCAGCCCCTCTGGGAGCCAGAGCACAGAACAGGGATGGTGACCCAGAGCAGAGGTGCCTGTGGGATGGTTTATTGTGTCTCAGTGCTGTGGGGCCATTGTGGGTGCAGGGTTTTGCCTCATGCAGGGTTGCTAGGATTCCTGGCCATGGGTAGTGCAGGCAGCATTCAGCCCTTAATGTCCCAGCTGGGGGTGCCAGGGACCATGACCAGAAGCATTGGAGTCACTGCTGGTGCCATCCTGCCAGGGAAAAGGGTCCAGCACAGGGAGAGGTGTGGGGTGCACCTCTGCTCAGCCCATGGGTGCAATGGCAGTGGGGTGGAGGATGATCCTGAAATGGCAGCTCCTGGTGCAGCCCTTCCTGGCCATGGCTACGCTGTAGCTGGAAGAGGGAAATGAGGTGGTCAGTGAGGATGCCTCAGTGCTCCTTCTCTGAGGGATGGGGGCCCTGTGGTGCTCCCACCCTGGCTCCCTCTGTCCCCTCCAGGCTGGAGGGGACTGTACCCCACAGTGGGTGGATGCAGACCCAGCTGCAGCCCTGCAGGCAGCAGGGGGGACAGGGGGACAGTCCTTGTCCTGCAGGCACAGGAGGAGGCACTTGGCTGCCTGATCACCCTCTGCTGCACGGGCACAGAGACCTGGCCATGCATGTGGAGAGAGAAAGGGGTGAGGGGCTCAGAGCACCCCTCCAGGGTGGGAGAGCTGCCCTGCCTGCAGGGGTGAGCTCCTCACTGAGCTCATGTCCCATTGAGAGCAGCTCAGTCCCCATTGCCCCCCGAGGGTCACGGTGACAGGTGGGGAAGGGGCACAGGGGTCTCATCCCCACAGGGTGCTGGTGGCTTACCCTTGGTGGGTGGTTTGCAGATGTGGCCACAGCCAGTGGTGCAGCACTTGCTGTCCCCAGTGCAGTCACTGTCAGTGTCACACAGCTCCAGGCAGGGCCCCAAGGAGCCCCGCAGCACCATGGGGCACACGCCAGGCTTTGCTGTGGCACGGTGGCTCCCTGGTGACAGGGAAGAGTGCAGCTGTGCTGGATTCTGTCCCCAGTCCCGCTACTGGCACAGCCTCAGTCTCTATCCTGTCCCTGTCCTCCATCTTCCTTCCCCAAGCACCACGATGACCTCAGTCACCAGCCTCACGCCATACCAGTCTGACCCAGTGAGACCAGTCACAGCTCAGTAGGGGATGCCAGCTGGTAGCTGGAGCGGTGAAGGACAACCCTTGCTCTGGCTGCAGTCTGAGAGGGTGCAGGAGGGAGGCTCAGGAGGGGGTTCAGCCTTTCACACACTCAGAGCCATCTCCCACCCATCACAGAGGAGCTGGGCATGGGGATCCCTTCCCACAGCACCCAAGGGCCAGCTCTGAGGGCTGGGGCTGTGCCCAGGGCAGGCGTGTGGCACTGGGAGCTGCAGCCAGTGGCACACACTCCCTGGGGCCTGGATGGGTGCCACCAGCTGCACACCTGGCCAGGCACAGCCGCTGTGCCTTGTCCACAATAGGGCTGGACACACGCTGGGCTCTGCCAGGGGCAGCTGGGCAAACACCAGTGCAGTGGTGGGCTGGACGTGGGGATCAGAGAGGGCTGGCAGGGCTGTACCTGTGTCTGGAGGGGTGCAGGCCAGCCCACAGCCAGAGAAGCAGCACTTGTGGTCCCCAGGGCAGTCCCGGTCATCAGTGCAGCGGCTGGGGCAGGCAGCAGCTCTGCTCTGGGCACGCTTCCGTGGGCAGAGCCCAGGTTTGGCTGGAGGGAAGGCTCAGGGTTTGGCATGCAGCCAGCCTGCCCCCACTGCCCACGACCCCCCCTACAGTGCAATGGGGGCTGCAGACCCTTGGGGCTGCCCCAGGGCATCCTCAGCCTGGCACGGGGATCTCCAGGACACCTCACCTGGTTCAGCCAGCACGCAGCGGGTGCAGCAGCCACGGGGGCAGCACTTCTCCCCTGACTGGCATGAGGTGTCGTTGTGACATCTTGTCCCACAGCTGGGCCCGATGGCACTGCCAGCACGGGGGCAGTATCCTGGGCTCTCTGCAGAGGGAAATGCTCTGTGCAGCCATGTCCCAGGGAGCAGGGCTTGCTCCAGGGGCACCAAGACAGGCACCAGCCCACATCCCACCCATTGCCCGACCCTCGTGCTGGCATCCCTTAGAGTGAGCATCAGTACCTGTGGTGGGCAGGAGGCAGGTCCAGACCTTCCCGATCTGGCAGCACTTCTCAGCACCAGGGCAGCCATGGTCGGAGAGACAGTACAGGCTGGGGGGCCAGGGGGCTCCGCTCGCCCCCGCCGGGCACTCACCCACTTTGGGGGGGGCAGGGGGGGCAGTGGGGGTCCAGTGTCCCTTCAGGGCCCCGTGTGGGGATGCAGGGAGGGCGAGGGCAGTGCCCTGGACCCTGGGGCTGTGCTGCTGGGCCAGGGTGAGCAGTGCCAGGAGCACCAGAAGGGTGGGGTGGCCCAGCATTGCTCTGGAGTCAATGTGCTTCTGGGCAATGGGCTGGGATTTAAACCCTGCTGGAGTGGGGGCTGGCCAAGCCAAGCTGCTCCTTCTCATGGCAGCACAGTTCCAGGACTGTGGGAGTGCTGGGCATGAACAATTCAGCTTGGGGGAGACTCCTGGGGCAGTGCTGGGCTCGTGGCCCATGGCTGACACATCTGCAGCTCCCTTTCCAGGTCACTGGTGACCTGTGAGCAGCTGTGCCAAGGGCTGAGCAGCACTCCCAGAGCCACACCATTGAGAGCATGGGTGGACACAGGAGCAGTGTCCTGTCCCAATCTTCAGTGTCCACTGGATCCCTCCTGGCCCACATGGAGCAGGCAGAGCTGCTGTGGTGCTGTGGTGCTGGCACAGCCTGCACCTGCCCCACAGAGAGGGGAAACAAGCACGAGACCCTGGGCAGTGCTGGGCAAGGTGTGGGGCTCACTCAGTTCCAGGGGATGGCTCTGCCAAGGGCAGGGGCTTTGGGGGTGCCAGCCCCTCCCAGGCAGGAGGGACATGCTCTGATCCCAGGGGCTGGGAGCAGGACCAGGCAGGTATGGAAGAAACAGGGCCCCTGGAGACCCATGGAGAGCAGGAAGTGTCAGGGGAAAGCAGGACAGGAACAGGACCCCCCCAGATTTGAGCAGGTGGGGAAGGATGTGACAGGGGCAGGCATGGGACTGTGGCATGTGGCTTCTACTGCCAAAAGCTCCTTCAGGCTTCTGCTGTGGGCAAGGTGCCATGGCCACGCTGAGAGGGCAGAGATAAGGAGGAGTCTGGGTGATGCTCATGTACGAGCACACACTGCAGCCTGTTTGTCCCCTGGCCATTGCAGGAGCACCTCTGCTCTGATGGGACACGGACACAGCTGCACCTTGAAAGTGCTCTGAGCATGGTGGAGGACCCAAGGTGGAGGAGGCAGTGTGCAGGGACAGCTGGGGCCATGGACCCATGGGACAGCCCCGGGCAGGGCACAGGACCCTTGGAGACATGACAGAGTCAGTCAATGCTGCTGCCTGTGTGAAGCCCTTCCAGGCATGCCTGGCATGGGATGGAGAGGCAGCCATGGCTTGTGATGGGGAGGTGGCCACAGCATGAACAAAGAAGTGGCCATGGTGTGGGATGGAGAGGCAACCACAGCGTGTAAGGGAGAAGCTGCTTTATTGGTGAGAGTGCAGGGGTCTTGCCCTGAGCAGAGAACCCCAGGGAGAAAATTGAGGCTGAAGGCTCCAAGTCGGGGGGATGGTGCAGGGCCACGGCCAGGGCATGAGGGATGGGCATCAGGCAGCAGCTTCCCTGTGGCTGGGCTGGCAGGAGGCGGCTGCACCTGCAAAGGAGCAGAGGCTGTGAGCAGGATGGGTGCATAGGCACCGTGCTGAGGTGCTGTGGGATCCCCGGGGCTGGAATGCACCCAACTGACCTCACTGGATGGGTGTCACACAGGAGACCTTGCCACAACCGTTCCTGCAACACTTCTGGATCCCAGCGCAGTTGGCATCGGTCTTGCACTGGTTGGAGCAGACGCCCAGCATGGGGATGCCCGGGTTGACGGGTGGGCAGGTGCCAGGCTTCTCTGAAAGGCAAAAGAACATGGCTGAGACCTGCTGGCCCTGGCATGGGGGGCAGGGCCTACCCTGCAGCTCCCAAAGCTGTGGGCATGGCCCTGGCCCCTATCTGCCATGGAGGAGGGACCACCACAGTACCCAGCATTTCCCCCATCCCATAGATCCACTTGTTGGTGCTCCTTGCCAGCTGGACCTGATGGGCACATGTCAGGGAGGTCACATAGCATAGTGGCCCCCAATGGTCCCTGTGCCCAGTGTTCCCTCTTAGGGATACAGGGCTGGCACAGGATGCACAGCTGCAACATGTAGCTGTGGCCTTGGCCCTGCTGTCCTCTACAACTGCCATGGATGACCCAGGCTGTTTGTTCATAGCAGCCTAGGCCTCAGCCAGGATCATGGGCCCCCCAAACAGCCTTTGCCCAGCAGTGTGGGGCCCCTGCCCCGCTGTCCCACTGCCTGCCACTGGCACTGAGCTCTGGCTCTGCACCATTCTGCCCTCCACTGTGGTGCAGCCAAGGCAGCACTGCAGGCAGCCATGGAGGCACTGGAGCCTCCAGGTCACATCCATCTGTCTGCACCTGCGGATTCCAGCTCCTGCACCCATCTCCTTGGGTCACTGTCCAGGACTGTTGTGGTGAGCAACAGAACAGTGCCCCCACATCCTGGGCTGGCAGCTGCCCACAAGGCTGAGCAGGCAACAAGGGCTGCAATGGGGAGTGACGGAGACCCCACCCTCCACCCAAGCCCCAGCATCATTTAGGGCTGTCCACTCAGCCCCTGCACCGCTGAGAGCAGGAAGGTGCGAGCATGGCCCAGCAGGAGCACGCCCCGAGCCTGCTGAGCTTCCATGCAGCCCCCAATCCTGCAGCTGAACACACATCGGGCACCCCGGCCTGTGGCCACCGCTGCGCCCTGGAGCACCCGTGCTGCTGGCTGGGACGGGCTGGGTGGCAGTGGCAGCGACTCTGGGCAGCACGGCCAGGAGCAGGAGGCAGTGTTACCGTCAGGCTTCTGGCAGGCCTTGCCGCAGGCTGCCGGGCAGCACTTGAGGGTGCTCTCGCAGTCGCCATCGGACTGGCACCCCACCGTGCAGTTCACCGCATCCGTCGCCGGGCTGGGGCACACGCCGGCTTTGGCTGCAAGGCAAAGGTGGGGCCGTGGGCAGGCGGGGGCGGCCGGCGCCGGGCAGGGCGAGGGCTGCGTCCCTTTCCGGGAGATGCTGCCCCGGCCCCAGGGCTGGGTCCAGGGATGCTGCCGAGCCCGACCGCGCCGGGCACGGGCCGGTGCTCGCCGCGGCCCCCACGCCGGCTGCCCTGGGGCTGGGAGGGAGGGATGCTGGCCGCTCGCCGGGCGTGCCGTGACGAGCCGTGCTGGGCCATGCGCTCATACTCACTGGTGTCATTCTGGGCGGATGCTGCCGGCAGCTCTGCCCACAGAGCCAGGAGCCCCGCCAAGATGAGGACGCTGCGGGCCGCGGGCATGGTGCAGGAACCGGCTGCGCTCTGGCCGCCCGGCCGGCCTTTAAGCTCCTCTCCAGGTGGGGCCGGCGGGCTCGGCCTTCCGGGTGGCTCCCAAGGGCCGGGCAGGGCCAGGCTCCCCCTTCGCGCTTGCACAACCCGAGTATCAGGTATCTGCTGCTGCTGGCTGCCGACCAGGGAGGGGGAGCCTCGAGGAGACTGGGCGGCCATGCTGAGAACTCGCCGGGCAGGAACAGCAGCCAAGCACCCCTGGCCACGGCCCCCGCAGGCCGGACCCCAGGCGGGCAGCGCCGCGCTGAGCCCGCCGGGCCGCTGGGTCGCCATGGCCCCTGCCCTCAGCGATCGGCCCTGAGGATGAAGTGGTACCGCTCGCCGGGAGCGAGGCATGACCCGTCCCTGCTCAGCTCACCCTGCACCGCCCCGGCCACGGGCATGAGCTTGAATGGAGCTCCTGGCCTGGGTCGCAGGTGCTCCGAGGCCGGGAGGAGCCAGCAGTGCACACAGGGTTGTGGCTCAGCTCTGCTGCTGCTCACCCAGCTCCTGCGCCTGTTCCAGCCACTGTTCTCCTCCAGCTCTTGCTCCTCAAGTGAAGGGTGCTCCAGGCTCCCTGTGCCTTAGGCAGGTGCCTGCCCTGGGGCTGCCCTGCATGTTCACACAGCCATGGGAGCTCCTGCTCAGCTGCAGCCCTGTCCCACAGACCCTGCCATCCTCACAGCCTCCCACAGCACTGGGGATGCAGATGGACCATCTGATCACCATTTGTGCAAGGGGCTGTCAGGGAATGTCACTGATATGCACTCCCAGTGCTCCAGGGCATGGTGGTACTGGGGCTGTACGGCCCCAGTCCCTTCAGCCTGTCCAGGATACCCTTCCCATGGCACTGCTGTTGGCTCAGGACGCTTAACTGCCCCAGGCAATGTCAAGCTGGGGATGGTTTGAATGGGCCCAGCTCGCCCACCTGGTATGCTGCCCTGCTCACATCAGTGTTTGCCACTGTGCCAGCACCCATCCTCCTGCAGGAGGATGAAACCTGCCCTGTTCCTGGTGATGTGCTCTTGCTGCTGGTGGAGGCAGCCCCAGCTCCAGGCATCTTGTAAATTTGCATGCGCCAAGGGCGCATGGGGCCGGGACATGATCCCTGCCTGAGTCACGAGTTGGCGTCTGCTCTGCCGGGGTCCGTCTCCAGGTAATTTAACCCCACAGTCAATAATGTGGCACGGCGGCGTGGCAGTAAATCAGTAACTGTTTGCCTTTGCCTGTGGTCCCCTCCCTGCCGGGTGTTTATGCAGGAACAGGAGCCGGCGCTCAGCCGCCTGCCCCGCTGCCGCACCTCATGTCACCGCTGACGGCAGTGGGAGTGACACACGGGCAGAGGCCCGGGGTGGCAGGGAGATCATCAAGGCAGCTGTTTTCCCTGTGCCCTCCCAGATGGGGACCTGCTGAGGAGCTGCAGGGACCTGGCCACGCTCAGGCTGGCTGGGATGCTCCCACAGCAGGCCCAGGGATGCCAGGAATGAAAGCAACCATCTTGCAGCCCAGTGGCCCCTGCAGCAGGGCCAGAGCACAGTGCTGTGTCAGCCGGGGGGGACGGGGGTGATAACAGCATGGAGGTCAGCACACTGACCACCAGGATGGAGAGGAGGGATGTGCACCATCCTGCACAGGCACAGAGCCCACCTGGACCCAGCAGCAGCTTCTCTAGAGCAGCAGCACTGCTGCCAGTCCCACCCTGTGCACCCAGGGTCACTGCTGTCCCACTGTGACCTGGCTCTAGCCCTGTGCTGGTGCTGTCCTTGAGCATCATTGCCCTTGTCTGAACCTGTGACAACTCTGCCAGAGCCTGGGGTGCCCCAGCGTGGGGTGACCTTGGTGCTGGCAGTGAGCAGCCAGCACTGAGAGGCTCTGAGGGAGGATGCCAGCACAAGAGCAGCTGGATGACAGCAGATGGGAGCCAAGAAAAGGAAGGCTCATGGAAGGAGATGAGGAGAAAAGCACAGGGGAAACTGAGAGCTGGTGGGAGCAGCCTGGGCACCAGTGGTTTTGCCCATGCTTGTGCCCTAGCTCCAAGGTGCCCTGCTGGTTGCTGAGGGGACAATCCAGCTGAAGCTGCCCTCAGCCAGCTGGAGAGGGACTGAGCAAGCTGGCAGTGAGGCCAGCAGCTCCAGCCCACGCAGTTGACATCACCTTCTGGGTGACAGGAATGCTTTGGCTCCTGTCCCCAGTGCATGGCATCCAGGATATTGGTGTCCCCACCCTGGCCCTGCCAGGTGCTTCTTCAGCAAAGGCTGAGGATGGCTGTGGGGAACACAGGGGTCTGCCAGCTGTCCCCATGGCAAGCAGGATCCTGGCTGAGCACAGGGGGTCACCAGCCCCAAGCCAGGCCCCAAAGTGCTGCATCCCTCGGGAGCTGTGCTCACCAGCACTGAGCCAGGTCACGGTGGCTGCGCCCAAGCCTCGTGGGTGACCGTGGCTCCTCCATGGCAGCAGGGAAGTGCTGGAGTCACATCACCTGACTGCTGTGGTCAATGATTAAAAGGGGCACACTGAGGTGCCCCCGAGCAGTGAGCCAGCCTCCTGCTGCTGGCACAGAGCAGGGATAGCAAGTACAGGGATACAGAGGAACACCCCATCTCTGGAGATGCTGGGCCCCTCAGTGAGCAGCACAGGGTCCCCACACCATGGGCATGGACTGATGCATGGCCCCTCAGGTCCAGCTGTGCACCTGCTGAGGGCTCCTGCCACACTGCCACATCCTGTCACATCCTGCCACAGCCGAGCCCCCCCTGCCCATGCTGTCCCTGCAGCGCAGAGCTCAGTGGCTCTGCTGGCACAGCCACAGCTTCAGTGGTGCATGGATGCTCTGGAGCCTGGCATGTGCCTGGCTCTGTACTCTGGGATTGCTCCTACCTGCTCATTCCATGGGGACTGCTGCCCCAACCAGCCCCGCAGTGCTTCAGGAGCTAGCACAAGGCACCCACCCACCCCAAGACCCCCAGCACTCACCTTTCTCCTCACCATCTGTAGGGGCTGCATGCAGCTGGGCACACAGGGCCAGGATGCCCAGGAGCAGAACAATGGTGGTCTTCATGTTGGTGAATGCCAAAGGTATGGATGAAGAGCGCAGGTTGGCGGGGTTTATATCTGTGTGGAGCTGGGGAGGGGCCACGCACACAACCTTCGTGTGCCAAAACACTCACTGCTGCTGCGTGTCACAGTTGTGCCCGAGGCAATGACGGTCTGAGAAATGATTTACCTGGCCTTGTCCAGCCCTAGCAACCTGGCCGCAGCAGGGAAAGGACCCTCAGCATTCTCATGGGGGAAGGGAGATGAGGCCATGGGCTGGGGTCACCCTACAGCCATGAGGAGCCCCGAACTACCCAGCTGTGACAAGTGATAAAATGAATTTTTGGGACAGGAACCCAGAGGGGGCTGCTCAGGAAGATGTTCCCCTGGGGGCTGCTGTGCTGGCAGTGTGTTACTGGGGTGCCACAGGGCTGTAGGTCTGCTGGGCTGTGCCCATCCCATAAACCCAGCACCTGCCTGTCCCAGTCCTGGCCTGGTGCCTGCTTCATGCCACGTCCGCTGGTGGAGCCTCAGGGGACAACGGGCTAGGTCCCTGCGGGCAAGCATGGCCTCAGGGGGAGCAGAGCGTGGGAAGCCTCCATGAGACACAAGGCTGGGTGCACCCGTTGCTGAGCACCATTCCTCCGTGGGGACAGGCCGGTGGCTCCGTGCCGACATGTCACTGGCTGCAGACATGTCCCAGCAGATGGGTGCTGTGGCGGGGTCAGCACTGCCTCTCACGTCCCCATGCTCCCAGACTGATGGAGGTGACCCTGGGATGCCCAAGGTAAAGGTGTGGGGGGTCACAGGGAGCCCAACTGAGCATGTGAAGGGTGACCATGCCAAGGGTGAGGTGTGCTCCCTGCTCTTGGGACCCCGCTGTGCTGCCACTGCTGTGTCTGAGCCCTGCTGAGCAGGACCTCTGCTTCCTGCATCCCGTTCCATGCAGACAGGGGCATGGTCAGAACTGCAGCCCTGCTAGGGGGCTGTTCTGCGGCTCCTCTCATTGCTGAGCTGTGGCCATGCAGGCACAGCTCTCTGTGCCTCAATGAATGGCAAAGGGCACCTGAAGGTGATGCCAGCAAGTTGGGCAGAGGCAATCTGACTTGGGGGACAGGGCAGGGGTCTGGCAGGGCTGCAGCAAAGCACAGGGGACAGCCAGGGCTGCAGTGGGTGCAGAGGGACAGAACCAGGCTTTTTGTGGGGCTGGTGGAAGAGACTTGTCCTGGGGTCCCAGTGTGTGGGGAGACACCAGGGACACGCCCTGCCTGGGAAGTTGCGACAAGGCCAGCCTGCCAGGATGCAGGCATCTGTGCTGAAGCCAGTGTGACCTCTGTGACCTCACCCAGGCTTTTACAGCTCAACGATCATACTTTCCCCCTTGGAAATTCCTGTGTGCGTCATCCCTGTTCCGAGCAGCCAAATGCATTTGTTGCTGGCAGAACCCTGTGTCTAAATCAAAAGGAAACATGAGCAGGAACCAGGGGCTTTGAGAACAGCCTGGTCACATGCATGGGGTCCCTTTGCGTGACATGTGCCACAGTGCAGTGGTGGCGATGTGGGGATGTCACCTATCTCTCCCGAGCAGCCCCGGCCCTTTGGCTGGTGCTGGGGGGGTACTTGCACTCTTCCTGCCCGGCTGCTGTGTGCCCGATGGGTGTCATGGTGTGGAGGGGCATCAGCGATGGCCCGTGCCACTCGTGTGGCACATGGCAGTGTGAGCCTGGCGTGCTCTCCGCCACCGGGCTGTGGGACACGGACCCCCTGGGCTGGGCAGCCCCCTCCCCACCCGCAGCTCCTCCCAGCCGGTGCCGGTGCCTCCGGCGGCTCCTCCCGTCCCGTCCCGCCGGGTGTGGCGGCTCGGTGCCGGTTCCGTCCTGGTCCCGGCGCCGATCCCTCCCGGCGGCCGGCAGAGGAGGCTGTTGCTCCGCCGGAGCCGACCGGGAGCGGACCGGGAGCGGACCGGGCTGTGCCGGGCTCCGGCAGCGCCCCCCGTCCCCGTCCCCATCCCCGGGGGTGACCCAGCATGAGAAGAATGTGGAGCTGATGGAGCGGGTCCGGAGAAGGCCACGGAGATGCTCCAAGGGCTGGAGCACCTCTGCTCTGGAGCCAGGCTGGGAGGGCTGGGAATGTTCAGCGTGGAGAAGAGAAGGCTCCGTTACGGAGCCCAAGAGTTATGGCACCTTCCGGTGCCTAAAAAGGCCCCAAGGGAGCTGGAGAGGGACTTTAGACAAGGGCATGGAGTGACAGAACAAGGTGGAATGACTTCCCACAGCCAGGGTTAGATTAGAGATTAGGAAGGAATTTTTCCCTGTGAGGGCAGTGAGGAACTGGAACAGGCTGTCCAGAGAAGCTGTGGCCATCTCATCCCTGGAAGTGTTCAAGGCCAAGTTGGATAAGGGTTGCAGCAACCTGGTCCAGTGGAAGGTGTCCCATGTGCTCTCGGACTGCTTGGTCCCGAGCTGGCACCATGGTTGCTGCTGGGTGCTGACATGAAAGTTCCTGTATGTGACACTGTTCCTAGAGCTGGGGGAGCTGAAGGACATCAGTCAGGCCCACAGCTGTCCCCCAGCTCAGGGTGAGCAGGGTGCCCAGCACAGGCAGGGTATTGCCTGCTACAGCCTTGCTCAGCCCTGCCTTGAGCTGTCCCTCACCATCTGGGGGTTAAACAGCGCTGGCTTCCTGAACACTCGCAGGGACTGCTGCTCAACAGCAGCTCTAATATCCCCCATCCATAATGCAGTGAAGCCAAGACAAGATGCAAGGCTCTAGGCTAGGCTGGTGCTGGCTGCTCACGGCTCTGTGCCACGCGTGGTGCCCGGCTGGTGGCACGGCCACGCGTGGCGCCCGGCTGGCGGCGCGGCAAGGCGGCCTCCCAAAATGGGGATTTTATTACAGCCATACATCACAGCAGTGCCTGATGCGGGCGGACGGCGGTGATTTTTCTTCATGGTTTACAGACAAATGAGGGGAAGGAAAATTGATGTGAACTTTGCTATAGCGAGAGGTCGGGCGCGGGCAGGGAGCTGGTTATGGATGAGCCAGGGACTGCTGGGGCTGCCTGTCCCTGGGGCCCCTCCTGGCCCCCTGCTCCAGGCTGGATGGATGGGAGCACTGGCAGGGACAGGGCTGGGAGCATCGTGTCCAGCATGGAGACCAGGCTTCTGCTCCAGGGATTGGAGAGCAGGGGCTGCCATCCCTGTGGAGGGATGCCTGGAGGGATGCTCTGTTGCTCAGGGGAACCATGTGAGCAGAGTTATTAATTCCAGCATAGTTTGGCCCTGCAGTGACAGGTGGGCTGCTGTCACTGGCTGCTGGTGAGACCTTGGCTGCTCTTACCACAATTAAAGTTGCCTCCAAACATCACAGTCCTGCCCAGTGTAAGATAACAGCTAATACCCTCCAATAGCAGTTATCAGTTTCTCCATATGGTCCATAAATATTAATACAATTCTAATTAGTTCCTTTAAGTACATTGCCTATATAAAATGTTTCCAGGACAATAAATCAGGAGCAGATTGTCCGCTCACCCTGCTCATGCCCATTGCACAGGGACTGGTAAACCCCATGGTTTATCATTAACCCCTCCCCTTAGATCCTGGGAGAAGAGGGGCCCAGGTGCAGTGTGTGAGCAGGGAACACCCTGTAACCCTCAGCAGCAGTAATTCTTTGATGTATTTCCCCAGGTGCACCTGGTTTGCATTCCCAGTGATTTGCTCAATACCAGGACTGCCCGTGTCTCATCCTGGCAGACAGTGGCTCTGGACTGAAGGCTGTGTGTTGGTGTGCTCCTCTGGAAGATCTGTCCCAGCTGCAGCAGTGCCACGTGTCCTCTGGCACAAAGCAGGGCTGCTGCTCTGTACAGACCTTGGCCTTCACTCCCACCTCTGATTCTTCCTTCTCCTGGGAGGTGACAGAGGTACAGAGGTGACCATCCTGCTCAGAGCTCTCCTGTGAGCTGGAGGAGATGGGATCCCCTCAAAGGTGCTGTGTGGGGGTGAGCGTGCACACAGGGTGACACTGCTCACAGGGGTGCAAGGGGCACAGAGCACTGGCTGGGACACAGGCATTATGTCTGAGGGGAGCATGGCATTCATCCTTCCAGTACTCTGGCTTTGGCAGGACCGGAAAAGAACAAATACCAAACTCATTTGCTTGAGGAGGAATTAATACTGTGTGAAGCCTGTAGTGGATGATTTAGGAAGTGAATTTAAAATCTCAACACAAATAGATTTTTTTATAAGGTCAGAGGAAAGATTAAACGCTACAGACAAGCACAGCACTTGCCATTTCCAGCATCACTTTCACCATAAATATTTTGGGCTGGCGCTGTCCCTGCGTTGTCCACGTGGGTCTGAGGCTGCTCACCACAGCAGTGCTGGGTGAGCAGGGATGGAGGCCAGGATCATTCACCATCCCCTTCCTTACCAGGCTGCTGCCAGCACATGGAAGCAGCCAGTGATGCTCCATGGTGAGAGGAAGTGGTGGTGGTGTGTGTGCCCATGCTGCTGGGGGTACTGGAGCAACCAGATCCAGCTTGGGCAGGATCTGTTTCCAGACCCCTCTGGTTTTCCTGCCAGTGGTTCAGGGGGAATCCAAACTGTGGTGCTCACCTGGCATGGTGTGTGCCCATTGCCAGTTCCTGGCTCCTCCTCTTGGTGCCTGGCAGCAACCAGGACTGATGGCAAGAGATTTGAAAGGCTCCAAATGTAGAGGTTATAGCACTGAGCCACCTCCATCCATCACTGGCCATTCATTACCAAGTAACACCCTGCACGCTGGGCTGATTTCACACCTTATCTGAACCCAGCAGCTGTGCCCTAAATCCTGAGTGCCGAGACTGTCTGGAGGAATTCGGCTGCCTGTGCTTAAAATTAGTGTTAGCATCTATCATTTCCCTACACCAAATGGCTTTTGTGTCGGCACTTGGCAGCGCTCATCCGTCACCGGGGCTGCAGGCTGCCCAGCACCATGCCCTCTCTGTCACTGTCACAGGACCCCTTGTTGGCAAAATGTCACCCAAAGAACAAGTGCAGCGGCTTGGCCTCTCCTTTCAGCTGGCCTGGTTGGCAGTGCCAGCAGTGAGGGAGTCCTTTGTCCCCTCAGCATGGCAGGCACCAACTCTCCCTGTCCCTCCAGCCCCGCCGCCGCCAGGCATCTGGCATGGGCACAGCCTGACACGTGTGCCCTGGCATGGTGGCTCGCTGCCACAGTGCCACGATGCCAGCACAGCCATGGGGCCGGGTGTCTGTGGCTGCAGTGCCCTCAGCCATTCCTGGTGAGGTGAGCTGCTCCTGGCAGGCTGGTGCTGCCGGAGCTGTCGGCGTGATGAAAAGCCTCCCGCAGCAATGCAGATAACATACAAGCACAGGTCAGGCGAGGCCCCTGTAGCCCATCCATCAGGCGCAGCAGCTACAGGCGCTCCTGGTGCCACCATCTGATGCACGTTATGCGGCACAAATGTGTTTCTTCCCCCAAGGTTAAACGGATGAGTGAGGTTCAGGCGCTGACAGCTCTGCCTGCCCCGTGCCAGCGATAAACGAGCTGCAAGAACCAGAGGGAAAAAAAAAGGTTTGTTTTCTGTCAAATGCTCCTTTTGATGGTGCTGGCACGGTGATGGTGGCAGTGCTGAGATGAGCATGAGAATGGGACCTGCTCGTGGTGTGGCTGCAGGGCAGGTAGCAATGGCACCATCACAGCTGTGTTGGGTGATGGGCAACAGCAAGGGCTTGGTGAGCTGCTGGAGTACTGAGTGATGCTGGCAGCAGGCACTTAGTGTGCCCCCAGCGTGCTGTCAAGCCATGCCGGGACTGGCAGGGATTGAATGGGATGGTGGCAAGCCTGATCCTTCCCAGGGAGCCTGCCTGCCATAGGTGCTGCCCCAGATAGAGTGCCAGGTGGGGATCCCCCACCCTTTGCAGTGTCCCTGCCAGGCTGCTGCTGCCCTGCTCAATGTCACACTCAGGGCCTGTCAACGTGAAAAAAGGTTTGCAGGTGATAAGCGATGGGGCTGCGGCCGCGCCGCGCCGCCCGCGCGTGATTTACTGCAGCGTCGCTAACGGAGCGCAGATTTTTCTTAATCTAAATTGAAAACTACTCAAGTAGAAAAATAATTTCATTGCTTCATCCTGAAGGAGCGGGGGAGAGGGAGGGGAAGAGCTGTGCCAGGAAAGGCAGGGCCACAGCTGCCTGCACCCCCTGGGCCACCATTCCCCATGGCCTTGGGTAGCTCCTGCACTGGGGACATGCAGCAGCTGCTCCAGCTCGGACAGAAAAACTGGGTTGTGTGGGGAGGGGGCAGCTGCCAGGACTTAGCTCTGGGGTGTCAGGGTGCACCCAGTCCCTGCTGGGATGCAACCCCCCAGTGCAGGTTGATGCTGGCACAGGTGGGGATGTGCAGCCTCACAGAGAGATTGGTAATTTGGAGCACGAGTGAATTCTGGGAGCATTTGCTGAGCTGGATAATAACGTGCCCACTGAGCTGCATCCCATGCATGCTGCCAAATTAAAGAAATTTTTTTCTCCTTTAATTTAAAAGTCACCATTGGGAAATCTCCACTGGCCGCAGAAGTGATTTCCCCTAGGCTGCCTTTCTGGAGAAATCTTTAATTTTGATTGTCACACTTTGTGGAGTTTATCTCAGGGAAGCAGAGCCATAAATAAGGTGCTACTTCAGCACGCAGCCTCCAACTGTACCAGGACCGCCACAGGTGAGGAGCAGGGACAGCCTGACCACAGGCACCCTCTCCCCTTGAACCTTCCTCTTCCCTCCCCCATCTACCCTCAGCTCAGTGCCTGCTTCTCACAGCCTGATTTCACAGGTCAGCAACCTTTAATTACCCGGGCCTGTCCCCACCCCTCCCACCAAATGATTCGCAGGTTCATGAAAATCTCATTAACCATGAGAGCACAGCTGGGTTCCTGTGCTGGCACTGGAGCCCTCCAGCTCCTGCTGTGCTGCGGGCTCAGCCAGTGCTGTGCCCTGGCATCCAGCAGCACAAGACCCCAGGACCAAGCATGCAGGAGCTGTGCCAGGCTTTCAGAGTGGGAAGGTGGCACTGGAGAGGGAGGGCACAGGCTGTGTTTTGCTCTGTGCTTACACCTTCACAGCCCCAGCTCAGCTGGGCACGGTGCTGTGGGGCTGGAATGGGTGTCACAGTCAGACTGGGGAGGTGGCAGCTCCCAGGGCTTCCCCGACACCTCCGGGGAACCAGCAGACAACCATGATAAGGGGCCTGTCCTCTCCCTCCTGGGGCCTGGGGAGGGCATCTCCCAGCAGCTTCTCAGCAATTAAGAGGCAGGAAGGGATTCAGGCAGCTCCCTTCGGCACAGAGCCGGCACAGCAGTGCCGGGTGAGCTCAGGAAAGGTTACACCATTTGCATTTTACCCTTCAGTAATTCCAACACTTACGGGTGCAATTAAGCAGCAGCCTGGTGTTATGAAGCTATCAGGGCGGAGAGACCTGAATCCCAACGATCCTGCGTGCCTGCCTGTCCCAGACTGCTCCATCTGTCTGCGGTGACACCGCCGCGGTGCCGGCGGCTCGCAGGGATGGGCTGGGATTCCATCTCGTGCCCATTGTCCCCTTGCTGGTGGCTCAGCCCCATCCAGGCACCCGGGTTTGATACTCTCAGAGGGTGAGCACACGGAGGGGAGTGAGTGTTGGGATGGTGGAGCAGGTCCAGGCCCGTCACCACAACAAAGATCTGATCTGATGGTGCCCTCCAAAGGACAGCCCCTGGCCTGCTTTGTTCAGTGTGTAACCCCCTGATGGGGCAGAGCTGGATGGACCACGATGTCTGTCCCAGTGCCAGGGGCACATCTCTGCAGTGGAACAGGGTCTCCTCAATATTTGCTGGCCCCTACCCTCTGTGGGAGTACTGTGGCCATTCTCCTTCCCTGCTTCAGTGGGACAGCAGGCTGGGAGAGCTGCTGCCTTCCCCTTTAAGCATCATCCCAGCTTAATTCGATGGTTTTGAGTCCCGGCTCATGATTTCTGCAGCAATTTGGGCTGAGATTTCTCTCTTTCCCTCCATTATCCACTCTGATTAACTCAGCTGGCCCTGTCAGCTCCCATTCCTGCGCGGGGAGCCCTGTGAGAGCCTGTTAAAATGCATGAGCCTGTGGCAGCCGCTCCACTGCCCAGCCAGGCTGAACCGAGCAAGGGGCTGCAGGCAGCAGGGCTGTGGTGGGGAGCTGGGGGCTGTGGGGGTCCAGGGATGGGGTGCAGGTGCTGTGGGGGTGCCAATGCCCCCTGTGTTAGCATGGGGGTGCCCTGGCCAGAGCTGAGCCAGGGGGGGACCCTGTGGGGTGCAGGACCCAGTCACCCCCACATGCCAGGCTGTTGGGTGGCTGAATCATCCCCCATGCAAAGGCTTATTTCCCATTCCAGCTCTGACTTGTTCCCTTTTTCTCATTTTAATAAAGACGAAAGCATCCGGAAACGCGGCTGCACCCGCCAAAGAGCGAGATCTGACATAATTAAAAAGTGGCTTCAATCAGGCTGTTTTCCTAATGGTTTGTCATATCAGCCCGCACGGCCCTGCACCCCCGGTGCTCCCAACCCCCTGAGGCATCATTTACATTTCTTAATAACCCCTCATTAATATTCATGACGTGGGGAGGGTAATAACGGCTGAGTGCACACCACTAATTCAATTTCAGCGAGCCTCAGTGTGTTTAGTTAATCACTGGGGGACCTGGGTTACTCAGTACAATTATTTATTCGGAATTAGATCTCGAGGCATCTGGGTTGAAACCTGAACTCGGAATAAAATTAAAGCAGGATTCTCCTCCTCCTCCCACCTCCGCTCCCATCCATGGTTCTGAGCATCCCCTGCAGCCCTGCTTTGCTGGGATGAGGATCTAGTGTTTCCATGCTGAGACCATTGCATAAGCACCATCTGCAGCTGCTGCTCTGTCCTGGCTCCTCTGTGCCCATCCAGGGAAAAGTGTCAGGAAAGGCGTGGGGACGTGCTCAGCCTTGAGGATGGTACCCCATCCCCTGTGGAAGGTGGGTGCCTGGGAAGAGGAAGCCAGGAGTCTTTGTTCTCCTGACCAAGCCAAGTCTCAGGGTTTGCTCCAGCCTATCCAGAGCCTTCAGCCCCTTGCCCAGCTTTGCTGCATGTTCCACCTGGGAGAGGCTGGAGCCAGCCCCATGCAGCTGCTCATCTTCATCCTTCATTTATTTCCTTGAGAGCTTTTTTAATACTTTGATTTTGCTCCTGGTTTCGCTTTTTAATTCAATATTTTGTCCCTGTGCTCCAGCTCACCTTATTGGATAAAAATTCTGTTATTGCATCCTGCCCTGTAGGACTGGATGAGAATTTGGCTTCCCAGGCAGCAATGCAGAATGCAGTGCCTGGGTTCTTCAAATTTCTTCTTTTGTTTTTTGTTTTTGGGTTTGTTTTTTTTTTTTTTTTGAGTGTTGCCCCTGGCCTTTGAGTCCTGTCAGGGAGGTGAAGTGAACATTTTCTATCTTTTTCTTTAACAAGAAGCTCGAGGCAAAGGTGCCGGCCTCGCTCGCTGTGCTCAGGCTGGGGCTCTTCCTGTCACTGGTGGTTTTTGCCTTCCCCCAGTTCCTCCCAGAGCTGTTCCACTCTCTGGGAATGAGGTGGAGGGGAAGCCTCGGGGCAGGAGCAGCTCATCACATTCTGTGTGTGGTCAGTTCTTATCCCCACTTGTTGTCCTTATCCCTGGGTGCGGGTGACGCTTCCCAGTAGCTGAATCCTGTTCCCAGTATGTGCCAGTATCCCTCCAGTGTCTCCAAATGTGGCAGTTTCACAGCTGGGGAATTATCTGAATGCTCAACATCCCAAAGCCAGACGAGCTAATAATTATCTTCTATTTATCTCATCTTTAACATGCAGATTTGTTGAGTTAATTTTGCCATGACCGATCTCCTATATTTTCTCGAAACAATGGGGGATGCGAGGGACTCCTTCAAAAACATTATATATTTTTTTAATTTTCTGAGATTTCTCAAACCAGACTCCTGCTGAGATAACTGCGTAATAGCTGCGATCATTATGAAAAATTATTTTAGCTCAAAACTGTTTTTAAAGCACAGTTGAAATAAATTCAGTACGATTTTGGCCGAGTTGACTCTCTCCTAATTATTCTTATTTGTTAAATTGAGAAATGCCACAATCTGTCTGGGGTTCTGCATCTTGTGGAATTACAGAGCGATTTGTCACGACCTCAGCAAGCAGAGGGGCCGGCACGGCGCTGCTGCCGCGCTCAGAGCCCGGTTATTGGCGTGTGTTCAAGGTGACAGCGGTTAATGACGCCGGGTATAAATAGAAATGTGTTGTCAATAACCGCTGGCAGCGCATTTGCAAGATTATGGAAAACGTGGCCCGTAAAACGCTGATTCCCGCTGGCCCGGGGGCAGCGCTCGGGGGGCTCTGCCGGGTGTCGCTTTGCCCGGAGCACAGCGGGGACGGGCCCGCCGTGGCACCGGCTGCTCGGGGCGGGGCGGGCCCTCCTGTCACCGGGGGTACACCGGGGTCTCGTTCTCTCCCTGCCCTGTGCCATGTGGCACCGGGGGACAGGCGGGATGCCCCGAGCCCAGCCCCGGGACCCGTGAAGGGCGGGGGTGGCCCGGGTGCCCCGCTCCCGTTCGCGACATGCCCGCGCTGCTTTACGGCAGTGTGGCGCCTCCCGCCTCCCCCTTTCCGGCACGGCCCACCCCGCCTCGCTTTCCGGCAGCGTGGCGCCCCGCCACCCGGCCTGCGCTGCCTGCCTTACGGCAGGTGTCGCGCGGCCCCGGTGCTTTGCGACAGGTTCCCGGTGGCGGGGCCCGGTGGGTGCGATGGACGTGGGGGAGCTGCTCAGCTACCAGGTGAGCTCGGGGAGTTGGGCCGCGCTGGGGGTGTCGCGGCCCCCTGCCGGAGGTGACCCTGTCCGTGGCTCCGCTGTGGCGGCAGCGATGCTGCTCCAGCTCCGGTGCGGCCGCGGGCCTGGGGCGGCCGCCGTGCGGGGCCTCACCGGCCGCACTCGCACGAGGGCTGGTTCAAGTGCCGCTAAGTTTTGGGGGTCTCTCCCCTCTTCGGAGCGGTAGTACCCGGTAGGAGCCGATTATCGAGGGCTCCGCGGCTTTGCCGGTGTTGGTTCGGGCGCAGATGAACAGATTGTGCCCGCCTGAGCTGGAGCGGAGCCTGAGCTCCTTCCGTGGCTGTTCTAGCGTGTCTGTTTTACCCTGTTTTATGACAAAACCCATTTAATTTCATTTTAATCAAAATACGTTTTAAAACGTATTTTAAAACTTTTCCTTATAAAAGTTTTCCTTTACTCGGAGCGTTTTCTTCCCTTGCCCTGCGGTCACTGATGGCTCGTTGTGTGCAGCTATCGAGTGGTTTATTGTCCCGGAGCAGATTTCAGGTGTTCCTGTGAAACAGGGAATGAGGGCATGAACTGCATGAACATTTTGACACCTTGGCTGGGATAATGCCGGGCTTTGTTTCACTTCTCAGCCCGGCTGCAGCCGTGGGGATTCCCTGGGTGAGGAAAACACCCCGAGGCATTTTCAGCCTGTAGGTGTGACCAGGTCTGCTCCGAGCTGAGAGTACGGAATTCCTGGTGCTCTTCTGGTGTGCAGGGAATTCCTGGTGCTCTTCTGGCGTGCAGGGAATTCCTGGTGCTCTTCTGGCGTGCAGGGAATTCCTGGTGCTCTTCTGGCGTGTAAGGAATTCCTGGTGCTCTTCTGGCGTGCAGGGAATTCCTGGTGCTCTTCTGGCGTGCAGGGAATTCCTGGTGCTCTTCTGGCGTGCAGGGAATTCCTGGTGCTCTTCTGGCGTGTAAGGAATTCCTGATGCTCTTCTGGTGTGCAGGGAATTCCTGGTGCCCTTCTGGTGTGCAGGGAATTCCTGGTGCTTTTCTGGTGTGCAGGGAATTCCTGGTGCTCTTCTGGCGTGCAGGGAATTCCTGGTGCTCTTCTGGTGTGCAGGGAATTCCTGGTGCCCTTCTGGTGTTCAGGGAATTCCTGGTGCTTTTCTGGTGTGCAGGGAATTCCTGGTGCCCTCCTGGTGTGCAGGGAATTCCTGGTGCCCTCCTGGTGTGCCTCCTTCCGTGGGGCACGGAGGTGAAGGGAATGTTGCTGTTCACTCCGTGTTTGTGCTTTGGGAATGTGGTGTTGGGAGATGCTCAGGGGAAAAGGGGAAGTTGCTGTTGGTTTGAGAAGTTTCTCAGCCGTTTTCCCGATGGTATTGAAGTTTCTGGGGCAGTCTGTTTTTGAGAGCTCTGCTGGATTCTTCCTTGATAATCTCCAGGATGTTTCCCTCTGTGGATTGCTCTGTCTCAAGCATCCTTCCACATCCTGCTGCATCCAACAGCACAGCCCTGCTGCTCTGAGATCCACTCCACCTCTGTATTTATCTTTTTCAAATGTGATTTTTCAACATCAAATTGGAATTC
Source organism: Ammospiza caudacuta (assembly GCF_027887145.1). Classification (NCBI taxonomy): domain Eukaryota; kingdom Metazoa; phylum Chordata; class Aves; order Passeriformes; family Passerellidae; genus Ammospiza; species Ammospiza caudacuta. Next base: position 11,951,862 of record NC_080607.1, read on the forward strand.
TCATTTCTTACATTCCTGTGATTCTTTGGCCTTGTCCATCCCATCTGGGGCTTAGCTATATCATCCCTTACATGTCTGGGATGCAGTTTAGGGCACAGAGAGGTAAACCTGAATAAACTTTGTCATTTTTTAACCAAGTTCCAGCTTGGGGTTTTGTTAGGTGGTTTTTCTCTTGCTCTCAGAATGTGAACTCCCCAGGATCCCCTCCACTCTGGAGGGAAGTGTCCATCCACTTTGCTTTGCTCTCTTGGATTTTGTGCAGTTTTCCCTTGGATGAGCTTTCAGCACGGGCAGGGGGTGATTGCTTGTGACAGTGGGGGCTCTATTCTGTCAAGGTAAAGAAGTGCTGCTTAGCTGCAGGGTATCTAAATTTTAATTCCATTTCTTGCTGCTAAAATTGTTCTTAGCTGTGGGGAAAAGCATTCTGCAGCTTTCAGCCAACTGCTGAAATAGTTCCTGAAGGATTTGCCCTGGCTCTGTGCTCTCCTGGGCTCTCAGCTGAATGCAGGTGGTTCTTGTGTCACTGGCTGGGGTGATGCTTTAGGGAGCATTGCAAGTTAATGGTGCTGAGTTCAGACCTCCAGAACTGGATACAATGGTGGGTACAGGTGAAAGAAGTGGAGGAGCAGCAGGCAGGCAAATAGCTCTGGTTCTGAGAAAATGAGATTCCCTTCTGTGAGGGCATTTCCTGCTGAGAGGTGCAGGAAAATAGTTGCAAGCAGCAGATTTCACTGCCTCCCATCCTGTGGGGCAGGCTCTGCCTTTGGGGAGGGTGGCTTGAAGAAGATGGCCAGGGGAGGGTGGCTTGGCAGCTCCTCCAGCAGCTCCTGGCCCACTCCAGCCCTGGATTTGGGATCTTCCCTGCTCTGGGCTGGGCTGTGGGCTGGCTCAAGGTCTCCTTGGCTGTCCTCAATGCAGGGATGGTACTGGCTGTCAGGGAGATGGTGTGATGCCTCAGCTCTCTGATTTTAATCTCTTGCTTCAAATGAGTTGGTCTTCTTAACCTCCCTCAGCACAACCCAAAATAATTGCTTTCCTCTTAGACTGTTTTGAATTTTCTCCTCTAAATGTGTAATCTGTGCCCTTGCTTCGCCAAGATGTTCTCCCTCAGAGCCAAACTTGGCGTGGAAGACTGCAGGCACCGTGCCACCAATTCAGCACCAAGTGTCTGCCAGAACGGGAAAAGAAACCTCTTGCAACAAAAAATACAATTAAACAGCACCTGGCCGTTTATCCGAAGCTCAGGAATCCATAAACTTTACGTGTTGCTGCAAAACAGTTGCAGATGGTCTAAAGTGATGATTAAATATTGCTGCTGTTTGCCCAGATCCTCCGTGTTTGGTCTCTGATTACAGAGGGTAATTAAGAGGACAAAGCCAACTCCGGGCCTATTCAGAGTCTTCTTTCAGTTGTCCTGGGAGGGAATAAGGGAGGTTATTTGAATTCTCATTAACGGCAGATTTCATCAGTGTGAGTGATCATTGCAGAGCCCTGCTTGTGTCAGTAAGATCAAGCAGCAGAGGAAGCAGAAACTGTGGGGTGAGATCTGCCTTCAGCATCCTGGGTGATCTCCCCGGGGTCTGTCAGGGTTCAGTGCAGTGTGTACAGGGATGGATCTCTGTGTATCATCATTTCTGCTGCTGGTATGCATGATTTGCTGTCAATTTGCATTGTAATGGATGCATCTGATGGTAGGGGCAGCTCAGCTGAGCTGGTTGTTGGCTACTCACAGCATTATTACCCCAATACCTCCTTTGCTGCCAGCAGTTAAAACAAGGAGCTGACATTGGCTCATCTGTCTGCCTCATCCCTTGGCTCTGCTCCTGGGAGTACAGCCCCATGCTGCCAGAGCTGTGCTCTCACAGGGTGGCACATGAATCTCTAGTTTACTTCCCAGTGTATTGTCTTTGACCACCAAACCAGAGGGTGTCAAGAAAGATCCCTGTCCTGCACCTCCCTGATACGTTCCTTGGATGGTTCAGAACCTTGCAAGGGAGTCTGGAGGGCACAGGGGTGCATTCCCTCTGAAATTAATAATCTGTATCCCTGTGGGTACCTGTCATTGCATTTGCACCTGTCATTGCATTGTCATTGCGTTTGCCTCAGATTGTGCGATTTTGGAGCTCTTGGGTCTCTGAGATTTCTGATTTTCCTGGGGTACCAGATTTTAGCACTCAGATCCTGCACCATTTAGAAGTGCTGTGTGTCATGCCTCAGGAAGAAAAAGCATGGGAAAGTGAGATTGATCGTAGCCTGGTTTATCACAAACATTGGAAACAGAATTAGAAGTCATTGAAGATTTCTCTGGAGATTAGGATCCCAAACTGACAGCTGCTGTGCTGCTTTCTGAGTGGCTCTTTGGAGCAGCCTGGGATGTGGGCACAGAAGCTGCATCATTTATAAAGATTTATTTCAGATTTCATTAACAAAAAATTCCTGAGCCTCACAGTAATGAGGTTACTTACAAAACAGATACCTTAGTAATATGAAACTCCTGAGTATTTCCTGAGTAATATGAAACTACTGAGACCTCTCTAAACCTTCCTTATGTTTGGCAAAGGCTGAAGCAATCAGGATTCTGAGAAATGTGTGTTCTGATTTTGTGGTGTACTTAACCCTGATATTAATGTGCAATCACTGCTTGGAGGGAGCCCAGGGGCGCTGGCAGATTATTGTGCTTTGATTTAGGACATTGTTTCCCTGTTCCTCGTGTGACATGTGGCTGATGCTGCTCCTGCTGCCCACACTGAGGTCAGGCTTGGCCTTACCAGACCAGGACCTGTGTCAGGTGTGTCTGGGGAAAGTCTGTACCAAAGGCTGGGCCCCAGGGAGTGTCTGTCAGCCAACAGGCACAACCAGTACAGGAGGACTACAAGAGAAAGGGGAAGATAATCCTCCCGTTCCCAATTACCAGCTTCTGTTTACTTTATCATATTTTATAAACAGTAGCTTTTTTTAAACCCTTTTGTATTCATTGGTTTTTGTGTGGTGCTATCAGTGTTAGATTTAAATGAAAATGCCTGCTGAATAAATTACTGTGAATGCCCTGCATTCATCAGGAACAGAATTAAGCTTAGCTAACATAACAATTGAAAAATGCTTTTCTTGTGCATTTTCAAATGAATTCTAACTTCTTGCCAGATTCACCTTAGCACTGCTAAGTAAAAAAACCCCACATTTTGTTTATCAAATGATTAACTTTCTCTTTTCTACCAGAAAGGCAGAACTTGTGCAGATGTCTGTGAAGCTGTGGAATTGGTTAAATAAATGTGTTTGGACACAATCTGTGTGTGTGCTGAGCAAAATGCACCAGGCTCGGTGCAGCAACCTATGAGCTTAATTCTTGCTAGTTGGTAAGAGTCCTTTGCAAAACACAAATGCAAACCCAAGATGAAAATCAATGAGCAGAAAGTAATGCCTGCCTTAAATCAGTTGTTCATGATTGTGCATCCCTTGTGGAATGAGCAGGACCCAGGTGTTCCACTCAGGCCTCGGTTTCTTGGCTTTAATAAGCGCTGGTTGGGAACAGCAATGTTCTTAGCGAGGTTTTTGCATAACATCAATAAGGAGAGGCAAAGCCTTAATGCCTGCTTAATAGCGTTTGCCCGAATTCAATTACTGCCTATTGCCAGGCTCTGGCAGCGTTAATGATCACACACGAGGCACTTCCCTGATTTATCATAATGATTCTGCTCCGTGGTACAGAGCCTCCCCCAGCAATACATAAATACAAAAAAGGGGAAAATAATTGAGATGGAAGCAAGGGTGTAAATTCTGATCTTGAGGATTGTGTACTCTGAGGAAATGGGGATGGTTTTGTGATGGAGTTCTAGTTTAGGTTTTGTTTTGGGATACAATCCCTTCCTATGTTACTTTATATCTGATAGACCCCCAGCTCCCTCAGCCTCTCATTACACCTCAGGCTTTGGTCCTTTTTAATGTTTAGAAATAAGAGTGAGGATTGAGATTCCAATTCCAAATTAGGAATATCCATGACAAATCTTGTTGAGATTTAGATGTAAATTTTGGGATTTATGCCACTAATAGCTGTATTTGTGACATTAATCTGTCAAAGATGGTTTAGGATGGTATTACCAAGGAGTGAATGGAAGGGCAGGGCCCCTTGTGACATCAAGGACATTGAGTAAGGAGTATGGATTTACTGAAGTTTTTTCCTTGGATGATGTCATTTAGAAGAGCACCTTTTCCTTATTCTTTTTATGGGTTTGCTGGTTGCTCAGGGAGTGTTTGAATTATTAGTTGTTGTCAATGACACATTTGTTTCCAAATGGATCTATGTGAAATTATATTTTAATGTACCTAGAAGATAAGTAATAGGAATCTGCTTAAAAAAAACCCAATCCACAAAACCCTCCAAGCAAATAAATTTTTCATTTCACAGAATCTCTGGGTATGCTTCCACGTCATGGCTATTGAATTATGAGCTGAGTAACTGCTTTAAAAGTGCATGGAGGCACTTTAGAAAGGTTTTAAGTCAGGAATGTACCATCTGTAATGGAAATGGCAGAGAAGATATAGAGAGAAAGCAGACAGATAACAGAGCTTGAACAGATTTGCCTGGGAGCGAGCAGATACAGCTCTGATTTGTGCTAATGTGTTGTCTGGGAAACTTGATTCTGTGTCTTCCCTAAAGTGGTGACAAGGTGGTAACCCTGAAAACAAGGTGATCCCAGCCAGGCTGCTGTCTGGCCCCTGCTTCTTAACTATAATTAACTCCTCATGTGCTTTTTGGGGCTGGCTGGGGGTTTCTAATTTTTTACATCTCCTGAAAGCAGCATTTTCTCTGGAGCAGATGATTTACCAGCTTGTCATTGCGCTGTGGCCCTGGTGCAGTGCATGGCAGAACTGGAACCACAGCTGGATTTCCTTAGGAGCCTGCAAGGTTTATTGTCCTCGGCAGCCCAAAAGTTCCCAACCTGCCAGGGAGCTGGAAATTCCCATCTTGATGCTCACACTAGTGCCAGACCTGGCAGGAGAATGACACTGTCACTTATTTCCTCTGTACCTTTCTTTGGATCAAACATGGGAAGGAATCTCAGTCTCACATGAAAGCAGGGCCTGTATTCATGGAAGCCTGGTGTGACTTTTGCCATTTTAGATAAAGGGTCCCACAGAGCAGAAGAGCAGGGGCTGCCTGCCAGGTGCTGTTTTATAAATTAAAATGGACATGTGTTAGACCTAATGAGGTTACAAAATCACCTACCAGGTGACTTGAGCAGTGTTGCAAAGTAAATGTGTTTTTGTTATTTTCTTATTCTTGATTCATACACTCCTTTTAAATAGTAAAGAATTAAGCTTTGTTTTGCTGTAGTTATAGAGCACAGAGTACTGTTCCAGCTTGGTTGTCCTTCAGAAATGTGAGAGACCAAATTTAATGTCCTTGTAGCTTTTGAGGGGAAATTTTTTTCTTCTGTTGCAAATACTTTTATCCCTTTCTGCCTGAATGAAAACATGGGATTAGGATTAATGTACTTCTTCTTGTCCTTGGCAAATTACCTTTAATTTTGACAATCAACTAGAAATAATGGGATAAAATAATAGGAATTGTTTTTTCAAGCAAACCATGATGTTTTGGGCACTGTTTAATCCAGTGCCAAGCAACTGCAGAGCTGCAGCAAGCAGCAGTCCTCTTTGTCCTCCCTACTCTGAGTTGGGTTTATTCTGCTTTTGCTTGTCAGCAAACTTCAGACAGAAGGATGGGGGTGAAATGGGAGGCACACAGGAATTCAATATAGGCTTGTGTATGTTGTGGGTAAAAAATTATCGTTCCCTGCTGTCTGCTGAGCATATCAGTCTGCTGGCTGTGAAATGTGGGGTTGTCTGAGCTGAGTCAGCAGCCTGGGGTTCCTTGATGGGCAGCTGTTCCCCACTGAGCAGGGCTGCTCAGCCACTCCTTGTCTGTGCACTCCTTGTCCTTGCTGTCTATGAAGATATTTTCCCGTGAATTGTGTTCATAGATCAAAGAAGGTAGGATGTTGACACAGCTCTTGGCAGAGGCATTCATCTACTCATGTGATGTTCCACTTCACTAAATTAATTTCCTTTCCAGTTTTCAGAGTTATTAAGTGTCGTGTAAGCAAATCTTTTAAACTTGTAAGAATTTCCTCAGTATGGTTTGTAATATTGGTATTCTGGTTTGCAAGGGTCACAAAACACTTGTATTCATTCACCTTTTATTTGTGTGACTTCAGCCCAACAGAGGGACAAAAAGACCCCGTGATGAAGAGGAAGAGGAAATCAAAGCACGTCGGAAACAGGCCAGTGCCCGAGAGCATGGCCGTCACAGGGAAGAGGAGTCTGCTGCCCTGGAAGAAACTGATGATGAGAAGAAGAAACTCCTTCAGATAATTGAGAGGGATGGAGAAGAGGAAGATGAGGAAGTAAGTCCTCTAGGAAAGGAGAGGCAGTGGAAATAACCAAACACTAAACTCCTTCTCTGTGGTTCCCATTTCTTGCCATGTAGGTGGTGAGGCTTAACGTGATTTTTCTGTGCTCATACAGCTTCAGGTTGTGGGTTTGCTTTCCTGCCCTGCGGGGTGTTCATTAATTTCAAATTTCTCAAATATCTCAGCTGAGGATTTAAAGTGGGGACAAAAGGGAGAAGGCTTTCAAGTCTAATCTCTGTTTGTTCTGAGAATACCCACATCACCTTCTAAAGTATATTTTTAGGAAACAGTTTCTGTGTTCTGACCAATTTCCTGACTATTGTTCTCATCAGTACCCCCGACCATGCAGCTTCTCCCCCTCTTTGTAGCTGTGCAGCAGCAGCAAATAAACAAACATTCTTCTGTACAAGAAAGGTCTTGGGTCAGAGGAGGGGGGTGGCAGCTGTCAAGGGTAAATGATTTCAAGCCTTGGAGACAGAAATCCAATGCTGCATTGGCCTTTCTGCCAAGGGCCAGGGAAAAGATCACTTTATAAATGTGACACATGGATTGGTATAAATCTAGAAGATATTTGCTTCCTGCTGCCTGTGTCCTGTTTGATAAAAAAAAACAAGTGATATTCACCACTGCAGAATCCTGTAGCTTTGTAAAATATCAATGTCCTTTGTATATACAGCATTGCCAGCATCCGTCTTTAAGAATCTCTCTTTTTTTTGATGTTGAGCTATTGCCATGGCAGTTGTTGCTGATAGTAGAGGAAGATAATGCAGGATTTCTGTAGCATTTCAGCTCCAGGGAGGATGGATCGAGAAAAGAGGAGTCCTCCTGACTGGCTGGAGTCTTGTGGATTCCTGCAGTGTGCCAGTCCCTCATCTCTGTCAAGTGGAGTCCTCCCAGCCAGACATTTTAAAGGCTGAAAGTCCAGGCTTTAGAATCCAAATATCTTGTTTATTACTTTGGACTGCAGTTAATATAAGTGCCATTAAAATGTGCTTTGTCCCAGTAAATTTGATGTGAAGAAGCTAATCTGTAGGACACTGCAATACTGAATGCAAATTCAATACAAGATATAAAGCAGATCCTAATGGAGATATCATAGTGATATGTGTTAGAGGAAGCAAAGAATCAAAGGGAACAGAAGGAAGCAGTGTCAGCATGTGTGGGTTGAAATCCCAGTGCAAGAAGAATGTGCTTTGGGCACTGTAGTATTGATTGGCTGAATGGGGTGGTGACATGAGTGGGATGGCAATGAGACAGGTTGGGCAAAGGAACGGAGGAAATCCAATCATAACTGAAGGCTGGGGCTGGTGTTGTTATTGTAATGGAGTTTGCTGAAGAAATGGAGGTTTTCTGTCTCATACCAGATTGCTGCTTAGAGTCGCTGACCAAAGAATCTGCAGCACCAGCAGCAGCTCTTGATTTAATCCTGAGGGGCACTTGGCTAAAGATGGGAGGGTGTCTGGTTTGGTTTTTGTTTTGAGAGCTTCTCTTAAATAGTGGTTGTAACACAGTCAGAGGAGAGGGAGGAGGTTACACAGGGAAATCTATATCATCAATTTTTTAATAAAAGAAGTGCATTAAAGTCATAAACTAAGGAAAATGTTTGTAGGTGTCAGGGAGGCAGCCGAGGTTGTATTGCTGCTGTACAGTAAATATACAACTCCCGCTGAGAAACACCTTAGGAGCATTTACAAAATAAAGAGAAAATACTAGAGTGGAATATTGATTTATTTTTTTCTTTAGGAAAAGGCTTTAAGATAACAGTGAAAGCTTATCCAAGTGAGGAAAATGCGGAAGAACATAACTTCAGGGCAGTTAAATGTAGACTTCAAAAAAACAATAGCACAACAAGGGACTTCTGCAGAGAAGCTCTCCTTGGGCACAGGCTGTGAGTGCAGGTTTGCTCTATGTCAGAAGCAAAAAAACCTCGATATGAGCTGGTGGTGCCAGGTTATACCAGGTGTGAAAGAGCAGCTCGAGGTGTGAGCTGGAGTGGGTGGTGATGGCCTGTGAGGTGTTTGGCTGCTCTCTGCAGGGAGATTCCAGAGCTGGCTGGAATTCCCAGGGCCTGGGCCTGGCTGCAGTCCCACCACATTGCTGATATTTCTTCAGCCATTCAAAGCTTATTTTTCTGCCTTTTCTCATTTCGTCAGGAGGAACCTTTGGATGAAAGCTCAGTGAAGAAGATGATTCTCACCTTTGAGAAGAGATCCTACAAAAACCAGGAGCTGCGGATCAAGTTTCCCGATAATCCAGAGAAGTAAGACTGGGCTTAACTTTTCTCCCTTTGATTTTAGGTGTAAGCCTAAATAAATTGCTGGAATATAGAGATGTTTTCAGTTACATAAGGCTTATGTAACTGCAGTTATTGCCCTGTAGTTCTTCTAACTATTATTTGAAACTGACTTTGTTAATTAAAAATGCCTTTATTGAGACTGTGGTGGGGCAAATATATGGCTGGCAGCACAAAAAGCATCATCAGCAATAATTAAAGGTTTCATTCTGTCATTTGATGTGAAGGTGTGTGCTTGCATACCAGCCAGAGGTCTGTGTCGGGAGGAAATTATTTCATGTTACCCAGTCCTGTGGTGAGGAGAACAGCTGAGATGGGCTCCAAGAACCAGTTGTGTGTTTGTGTCCTTGAAACCTCTTCCTCCCTTCAAGATGTTCTGTTATTCACTTTAAAGGGATTTCTTCCTACAGTTCAGTGCCATTATTTTTTGTCCAGTTTGCTGTCCTTTGCCTTACCCAGATTATATTTATGGACTTCAGACTCTTACAACCCACATACTAATATGTGCTAGCTAGGGAAAGTGCAGTGCTCTGCAGAATTTATTTTAAAAGCAAGTTTTCTCATGTGTGGCTGCAGCATCTTGATTTTCCTTTCTTCTTGAAATTCTAGAACTGATTTAGAAAATTGGAACAAGTCTGCTTGTTTACTCTATGTAAATTACACAGTAGAAATGTTCATGCTGCTGCACGATTAAACTTCAAGGGGCAGGTGTAGGACAGGGAGGATAGAAATGCTGGTGCCATGTGCACCTGGGGTGACAAGTCCTATGTGGTGTCTCCTGGAAGGTAGTGGTCTCTTCTTGCCTTTTTGTTACCTTTTTTTGTCTTGCCTCAGGTTTATGGAGTCAGAGCTGGATTTAAATGACATCATTCAGGAAATGCACGTGATCGCGACGATGCCCGGCCTGTATCACCTGCTGGTGGAGCTGAATGCTGTGCAGTCTCTGCTTGGGCTGCTGGGACATGACAACACAGATATCCTTCAGTTGTTAAAGCAGCTCTCATGGGAGAGGCTTTCTGCAGACTTTTCTGTAATCTCTCATATCCTCTTTCCTAGGCTCCTGTAGATGTTTTTCTCCTCTTCCTACCACACTGAATTTATGTGTTGATTTTTCATTTTTTTCCCAGTGAAAGCCCTCTTTGTTCAAGTAATATTGATTCTGAATTTTTTTCAGTGCTGTTATTCTCCTTTCTTGTTTTATGACCCTTTCATCTAGTTTTGACTGGCAGTGTTAAGAGTGTGAGCAGATGAGCAGCACAGGAGAAGTGAAGGCCTGGGCTTAGCAGCAATAATCTCAGACTGCAAACTTTGGAATAGCCTCAGTGAAAATTAAACTGTTTTACCCTTTCTTGCTGAGAGCTGAGCTGTCAGGCTGTCAGCTGTTTGTCATGGACTAGCTCACCACATGCTTCACCTTAGTTTGTAAATGTGCCCTCTTCATGTGCCCATACCTTTGGTTTGGTGTGCACAGAGCTCAAGGCTGTGGGTGGCCCCTCTGGTTAAGTACATTTCCAGAGACAATTCCATTTCCATGCTCAGTGAAGTCCAATGTCACTGACCCTGATCCCTCTGTGCACCTGGCTCTTGTACCTCTGAAGCTCTGAGGGCATCTGAGAGAGAGCTTCCTATTTATGTAGTGTTGATCAAAACCAGTGCCATTTTTTGAGTACCCTGATGCCTTGATGCTTAGCTGTCATCTGGGAGCTGGCACTATGCCCAGCTCACCACTGTGCAGTCTGTAAAAGCAGACCTCAGTCTGCTTTGCTTGTAAAATATTCTACAGCAGATTAAGCTGAAAAATTGTTACATGACTTGGGAGACTGCATGTCTGTGTCCTGAAAATATCTGTGGGTGGAGGGAGTAGTGAAGCCCTGTGGAAAGGGCACTGCGTGTCGACTTGAGTCTCAGGCAGTCCTTTTTCCATTTTTATTGATCCATGGCCTTAGGAAGGTAATTTATTCTTTGCTTCTTTATGTGTAAAGCAGGAGATAACACTTACCAGCTTTCCTGAGGTGTTTTGGAATATACAATGTGAAAAGGCCTGTTAGTGCTGCATGTTGTGGTCTGATGCACAGATCTTGGTTTTCTTTTTTAGCACTTTTCTTTATAGCACCATCTATTGAGAATTCATAATTCATTCTTTCTAAGTGGGTGCAGTGATCAGAAGCTAAAACCAAAACATAAATATTTTATTGCATGCCAGTTTATATTAGCGAGCACTGTGTTTGGGTATTTTGACTTGCATCAGGTGGAACCTTGATGTGGTGAATGTGGGTCCCTGCAAAACAGTAAACCCCACAGCTTCCCTTATCCAAGATCTGCAAGGAAATGGCTCTCAAATAACTGTTAACAATTTATGTTGTACAGGGGGAAGCTCCTCCCATGCAAATCCAATTTCGTGGTTACTGTAGTTTAATTATTTATTTTATACCAGACACCACAGACTTGTTTGTACTATGTGCTTTTATACTGAATTTCTCATTCATAGGGAAAAAAGGAACAGTGGGAATATTGACTGGGATAGCAGAGCTGTTTTCCAGATAAAGTGCACCAGAGTACAGCTTGCTTTATCCTGTCTGCCATGGAAAGCTTTGTGCTGGGATCACTGCTGCTGTCAAAGACTTGTCAGGGTTTCCAGTGTGAACTCTTTTTATTTGCTTTGCAACTTGCCTGTCAATGAATTTATGGGTAGGAATTTGGCCTGAGAGCTGCAATTTTGGGAAAAGTATATTTTGTGTTATAAAACTGCTGAAGTGTTTTGAGCTCCATTGGAAGCAGAGACTGCTGCTGCTCACATACAGGGTAGAAGCACTATTGAAGTGAAACATCTAGACATAAAACTGCATTGATACAGCTCAGGTTTTCTAATGATGTTTTGTTAAAACAAATGGGAAAATATTTTTTAAAATGAGTTCTTCAAGGAGAGAACTAAACAAATGGTCTTTGAAGATATTTAATTGTGGTGTCTTGAGGGACTAATGGAAGGAGACAAAAGAAATGTCCAGGGGGAGCAAATAATCTGCTGAATGATTCATACAGTTTTACACAAAACATGTGAATGAAAGATGATCACCAACAAGATTTTATTAATGAAAGACATGAAAGCTTCAAGCGAGGCTTTGCTTTACTATCTCCTAAATTTTATAGGACAGCTGATACTCTCACTGCAAGCCCCAACAGAAGCTTCCCAGACAGGAATGCCCTGCATTATGAACTCTGCTGAATTCTTTGCTGTGCACTCTCAAAAGAACTTGGTTCAGTTATCTTTGTAGCACCCAGGAGACCGCAGAAATCTTCAACTGATTCCTCCCTGAGCTTTCTCTCCCATGAGCTGATGAAACCCCATTCCCTCAATTTGTCCTCATCCATCTTGTATTAACCCCCAGACCACCTCAGTGGTCCTCTGCTCTCCCAAGCACAGTATGTCAAGGCCTCTCTTTTATTGGGAGAGCCAACAACTGAACAAAATATTCTGCAAGTTGCCCCATGAGTGCCAAGGAAAAGAAAATAATTCCTTCTGTTGACTTGCTGGTTTTGCTGTTGCTGGTGCACTGTAGTGTATGATTAGCCTTTGTCGCTGCAGTGACACTCTGCTGAGGTGACACTTGCCTGAAGTGACATGCTGGTGACTCTCCTGCAGCTTGTCCAGCAGAAAGTCCAGGCTCTCTCTTGCAGAGCTCACCTCTCCAGCCAGCCCTAGCACACGGCTGAACCTCACTAAGAAAAGACAGATGAAAATACTTTTCCTGTTGCTGCTTGTGTTTTTGAACAAATGCACAAATAGGAGACCTGGGAGCCTCTTTGTCAGCCTGGGCACTTGAGAGAGATCCATCACAGAGTGGTTATTTAGGACATTGAGAAAACCACAGCTCTTGCTCTGCCCTTGGGACGCAGGCAGGATTGATCAGTGTGTCTGAGAGAATAGGGAAGTGGGTCTAATGAGCTGGAATGCGTCTTGTCGTACAAGGGAGCTGTGCAGCAGGCAGGGGAGCTGTGTGTTATGCAGCCCAGAGTTAATGAGTGAAAATTGGGCTGGCAGAAGCTCTGCTGTTCCTGTGAGGCCTGTGGTTTGAGGAGTGTGCTGCCCTAATTGGGCTGGGCAGAGGGGGGTGATACTCCTGCTGCCGGCGCTGCCCTCGTTAGGGGTGTGTGTGTATCAGGTTAGCAGGGCTATCACTGAGAGCAGAATACCCAAATCACATTTTTGTAACTCATTTCTCTTTGCATGTGTTCAGTCTTGACAATGCAACATGGTGCCTTCTTAGACCGACTCCAGCATGTTTGAAAAAAATAAGTAACTATCATGAAGAAACAGTAAAATTGCCTGATATAGTAAACACAGAATCACATTTGTTTTTATCATTCCTAATTGTTCAGATTCCCTAATTTTAGCACTTCTGGGGAAGGTCTGCTGCAGTAGTCTGTGTGCTCTTGTGTCTGGTACCCTGTGCCCTGCTGCTGTGATTGCAATGCATTTTATCACCTCACTGGTAATGTATTGCTAGTTGCTTTGGGGTCATGTCATGAACACATTGGCCTAAGAGCCATCTGCTGTTGATGCTAAATGCATTTGCCTCCCTGTTGGTTTTCCTTAACACCCAGTACATGTTTCCATAGCTGTGGTTGATTTGCTGCAAGAGCTGACTGATATTGATACTCTCCATGAGAGTGAAGAAGGAGCTGAAGTTCTCATAGATGCTCTTGTGAGTAGGAAACCCCAAATTATTTCAGTGCCTCAACATCTGCCTCAGCCCAGCAATGAACACTGGCCCATCCTGCAGTTGGCAGCTGTGTCTGGGTGTCTTTGCTGCCAACATTGTGATGGAGATAGCCAGGAGAAGCCTGTTTGAACCTGACACCATGATGGCTGGTTTTGATTAAATGCTAGAGTTTGAGGAGTGGGTGGTTGCACCATTTGCACATTGTTGCACCACTTCTTTTTTGGAAGGAGCACTGTCATATTGCAAAATTTGTGTAGGCTAGGGGATTTTTTGGTGCAGGGAGGGAGAATGAAGTAATAATATTTGTGACTTGGACAGTGTCCCATTGAAAACAGGAGCTTTGTTTGCATTTCCCTTCTCTCCTGTGGAAAAGTGTGACCTGGGTTCACTGATGGAGAGCTGAAGTTTGTTACCCAAAGACAGTGATGCCTCTGTGATCTTTCAGTCTCACCTCTTGCACAGGAGGCTGGTTGTCTTCTACCCAGTAACTTGTTTCAAGCCTAAAAATCTGGGCTTGAACTGGAGTATCTGTTGGTGATGGTGGGATTTTTTTCTTAACAAGAAGTAAAAACTTGAAAGTTTTCATGTAGCAGAGCAAATGAACTTTAAGGGTGGAGGAGAGTACAGAGGTAAGGATCCCTTTTGGCACAGAGAGTTAACCAAGCCAGAAAATTACTTAGGTGGGTGGCAGCTGCATTGGTTGGTGTTAAGTGGTCCTTGCACACTTAGCCCTCTGAGTGCCTCTTGGCCTCTATGGGGTGGATTTCCCCTTTTCCTGGTGTTTGTGTTGGGTGCCTCCTGCTCCCCAGCTGCAGAAGGGGAATACAAACCCCCCAGAGAGGTGATGCCCAGCCAAACATGAGTTTTACAGGTCTGTCCTACCTTGGAGCTGGTGAATTGCTGCCTTTGAGCATTGCTGTGGCTGTGTCTGTGTCTGTGTCTGGTTCTGTAACTATTGTGTTGAATTTGAAAGACAGGAAATTACAGTTTTTCTTTTGTTTGCTTTGTTTGGCTGCTCTGTTTTCTCCTACAATCCTTGTCCAGTCACTAGAATGTTTCCTTCCAGAGGTTAATGACAGTGCCCAGAGCCCAGTTCCTGCAGCTGGCCTCTGGGCTGTTGTTAATTACTCTGCCTTGGTGAGGAGATTGCTGGGTGAAGGAATTGGGAGAGAGGAGCTGCTAGAGAAGCTGTTTTCTATAAAATATGTGGAGAGGCAGTAAATCAAGTGAAGTTCTTTCTGTTTTCATTGTCACCAGCTCACTGATAATAGCCATGTTTAGAGATTTCATTGTCCTGTTTGAAAGAAACAGGTCAGGTGTATCTTGGGAGAAATGTTTAGATATCTGCTTTTTAGATTACTTTTTTTTTTTTTGTTTAAGAAAGTAGGTAAAAGGTTGGAGGCTATCTGAAGATTGTTTTCTGCAGCAGCCCATATATGTGTTTTGTCCACATACTTACGGGGTCCAAAGCTGGTTAAGACTGTTTGAATTGGTCATGTTATTTTGTTTCACTGTTCCAAGCTCATCTCCACAATGGAAAGTTTGCCAGAGTTAAGCTGTGACTCTTTCCAATTCCAGTTTTAAAGACTTATTTTGGGTGGGAGCTCTGTGATTCAGGGACTCCCCCCTACCTCTCTAGTTTTCCTTAACTCACTGAAGTCAACTTTTTGCATTCATCTTGAGAGGATTTAACTGCAGGACTTCAACTGGTGACAGTTCAACTCTTGGGTTTGGACCTGTGTGTGAGCATTGTTCTGTCAGATTTTTGTACCTGTTAGGTGGAAGGTCCAGCAGCAATGTAGGCAGGCAGCAGTGACCAGCTGTGACCAGCTGCTTGCAGAGCTGATGGTTCTCCCATCCACAGTGGTTTGTGAACCTCATGCTTCAGAATTCTGAGGGATTATTAATGAGTCAGGCTGGTTCAGGAAATAAGACTGTGACAAGGTGCATGTTTCCCTCCTGATGGTTTTCTGTTTAATCTGAAAACAAAAGTTGTTTCATTAATTAGGGAAAACATAGTGACAGATTTACATGATGATTCCTTTGCTTCCTCTGAGATATTACAGCAGGGTTGTTCATGTCTTCTGGTCATGTCTGGCAGGATCTTTCCTTTTTTGTCTTCTTCTCTTCATTCTTGTTTCTTATCTCTGTCTTTTCCATGACCCTGGGGATTTAGGTGGAGGGCCAGGTCGTGGCCTTGTTGGTCCAGAATTTAGAGCGCCTGGATGAAAGTGTGAAGGAGGAGGCTGATGGTGTCCACAACACCCTGGGTAAGTGGCTGCTTCTTTCTGTGGTTTGTACCAAGGGGTGTGAGTTATCCCTTCCTTTCCCCCCTCCTCTTTTTCTCTTGGACTGCCAGCACTGCAGTGGAGGATCTGGCACAGCTTTTATTCAAGCACAGCTTGGAATCACTCGTCCCTGGAGCCAGAGTTTGTCCTTTGTCCCATGGCTGCATGAAAGGTGCCTCTTCCCAAACCAGCTGTGTTGGGAGGTGCAGATTCATGGATCACTGCACTGCACCAGAGTCAATCACAGAACTATTTGGGTTGGTAAAGCTCTCTAAGATCACTGAGTCCAGCTCTTAAACCAGCACAGCCAAGGCCACCACTAAACCATGTCCCAAAGTGCCACATCTACACAGCTTTTAAAAACCTCCAGCAAAGTGCTCCACTGTCCATGTATTTACTATGAACATATCTGTGAGCTATACTTTGTTTCTGTTTTAGTAATATATTTAACTTTCAGGTAGTAAAACATTTGCAATTCATGGAAGGACATAACTGCCCCTCTGCTGCCTGGTCTGCACAGCACAGAACCATTGCAGGGTGGTGCCCCTGCAGGCAGTGACACCATCACCCACTCCTTGCAGTCCTTTGGGATTGTAATCTCCCAGGGCTGTAATAATGAGAGAGACTGGAAACAAGAGATTTGTAATTTTTGGTGGGGAGAACCATCTGTTTTCTGTGTCTTTCTTGCCAGGAATTGTGGAGAACATGGCAGAGTTCAGGCCGGAGATGTGCACGGAGGCTGCACAGCAGGGCCTCATGCAGTGGCTGCTCAAGAGGCTGAAGGTGAGCTGGTTTCTCACTTCTACAGACCAGTTAGCACAAAAACTAGTCTAAGAAAAGCCAGTTGTGCTTGCATGTGTTGTAAAAGCCCAGTTAAAGATAAAAAGGGAATAGTTCAGGGTCTATGTCCTCAGCAGTTTTAGTTTAAAGAGGCACACTTGAGTTTTGTCTTAATAAATGTCTTGCAGTAGAAATTGTCTCTTTTATCTTTTCATATGATTCATATATGTTGAATTTCCATGTGTGAGTTCTGTAGGACTATGAAAGCTGACCAGTGAGAGGGGACACTAATATTAACCATTTTCTGGCCTTTGCTTCCCACATTTCTAGCAATTTCTGAGTTTTAAGTGATGTCTGTGTTTAAATGCTGCTGGGGGCGGCTGTTGCTTTGAACTCAGCTAATTGCCTTTTAAATGAAAAGCTGCTTTTCATACTCTGCATCCTTTGACAGCGAGTTACACACTTTAACTCTGTCTTGTGTGAAAAAATGCCTAAACATTCACTGGAAAATGCTGTAGAAAAAGAATGGATAGTTCAGCCCTCTCACAGAAATAGTAAAGGAAATATAGCAAAGAAATTCTGGCTGTTCTCTAACCTGTCAGTAAGGCATTAGCACTTCCATGCTTAAATGTCTACATGATTAGAAAGACTCTGAGTTGCAGAAATTCTCCATCAGCTGTGTAAGTGCAGGTACCCCTCTGTGCACTTCACATCCTTGTTAGCAGAAGTAATCTGTAATTTCTCTCTACAGGTAGTAACATAATTATGTTCTTTGCTTAAAAATAAAAAGTGAAGTTAATTTTAGTCTTGGCAGGTAGGTACTGCTGCCTGCCTTAGAATTGCTGTGGCAGCTGAAAGACTGAAAAACTTGGGAAAGCAAAATAATCCCAGCTAGGATTCCCCTGCTTGGTGCCACAGAACATGAATGCTCAATGGTATTCCAAGCTTGTGTAGGGTGTGTCTGATCTGTTCCCTGGCTGTGTTATCCCTGGATTTGGGATGTAGGATCTTGCCTGTACAGGGTTGTGGGTAGCTAACAAACCCCTCTCCAGGTGCTTTGGCTCTTGGCAGTGCTTGGTCTTGAGTCTCTCTCCCTGACAGATGTGTTTGGGATTAACCCAGGATCTCAGCAGCTGGGTAGAGCTGCTGTGGAATGTCTCTGGGATAAGTTTTAAGATCAGGGTTCTGTCTGAGCAGTGATGAGGACATCTGGCACATAGTACAGAGCATGACTTTGTTTTCTGACAACATTTCAGGTCTTATAATTGTATTGTGACTGTCAGAGCTGCATCAGAAAGCTCAGGTGGAGAGCTCATAGCTCACTTCTGCAAACACAAGCAGGATTTGATGATGTGTGCAGTCTTAGGAGATCAGAATGTTGTTTCCCAGCATTTGCAGGGCAGCAGTTGGTCACCCATGGCTGAAGGTGGCAGGGCTGGACAGCACTGAGCACCTTCCCCTCTCCCTCATGGTCTGCCTGGAGTTTGTCAATGCCATCCTCTGCAGGGTGGTTGAGGATCATTCTGCAGAGTGGTTTGGGATCATTCGTAATGAAAAGCTTTATTTAAAGTCCATACTTGGTGGTGTTTGGGATCTTCCTGCTTTACATGTTTCCATGTGTTGCCTGGTGCTTGCACACCATGCTTTGTTCCTTGGCAGAAGGGTGGGATGATTGGCCCAGCAGCCCTGCATAGGCAGGACTGTCCACTGTGCTGCAGGGAGTTGTGTGTTTGTGGAAAAACTGGGTGACAAATGCTGTGTTGTAAGCCTAGGACTTCTGTTTTTTCTCTTCTTGAAAAGTGGAGTATAAATTGCTGGTAACTGATGATTTTTCAACTTGTTTTATTTTATGAATCTCTCAGTAAAACTGGTTGCATTATTATCTAATTGGTTAATGTTCAGTCTGTTTCTGTAGATGAAGCAGCTTTGGCAGCATACAAAAACATTGGATTCAGTTCAGAATCCACTCTAGGGATTTTTTGAGGGGTTCAAATTCAGCATTTTCATTTCATTATGACTTTTTTAGCATATTTGAGGATGGAGGGAGTATCTGAAATGGAAGTTATGTGATTGTGCAGGCAAAACCCATCTCATGTTCTTCTGACTGACACTCTGATCCTCACAGGAAACTCTGGCAGTTATTATATGATGTTATTGGGATGTATGTTCTGAAATTCTGGTTTTGCTGACAGGCACTGACTTCCAGAACAGATATAAGTGCCATGCTCCCACTTAACATTGGGGGAAATATATCACAGGAAAGAGATTCTGTGTGGCAAACTGCTGGAGACTGTTCTTAGGTGTTTTGAGCCAAACCTACTGATGTAGGACGATGTGAAGAATCACAGTGGACCTTCTACATGTGTGCATGAACCAACAAGCACCTCCCATCACCCTGAATCAGAATTGTTACTGTTCTGTCACTAAGGAAAACTGCAGAATTACTGCAGTTGTGTTTTATTTTATGTGCTGCTCATACATTTGGTGATTTGATTAATGTGTTCTTCAAATCAATGAGAAGCTGAGGGCCTTGCCCTGATGGGTCTCTTGTTCCTTCCCCCACAGGCTAAGATGCCCTTTGATGCCAACAAGCTGTACTGCAGTGAGGTGCTGGCGATTCTGCTCCAGAATAATGATGGTGAGCCATGCCTGCCATATCTCTGTCAGTGAGGGCAGAATCCAGCCTTCTCTCAGATCACAGCAGCCCTTTTCTGCCTCCAGCTCTCCTTTGCTGCCTTAACTCTCCCCCATGTGCTCCCTCATCTCCACCCTCTATTTCTCTGCAGCTTTTGTGCTCTGTCAAGCTGTATTGATTTTGTGTGCTGATGTATCAGTGTTAGATGGCTGTAAAATCTGACAGTTAGCTTCATTTTTCTCTCTCTTTTCCCCCTTCCCCCCACCTCCATCTAGACAACAGAGAATTGCTTGGGGAGCTGGATGGGATCGATGTGCTGCTTCAGCAGTTATCTGTGAGTAATTCCCACATGCCTTCTCTTCCATCAGGAGACTGCTGGGCTGGGTGGGAGGAGTGGAAAATATCCGGGGTGCTGTCCTAGCAGTGCTTCATATTTGGTGAGGCATGGTCCCCAAATAGCTTCCATGTGGTGTGTCATCCATGGTCAGTGAGACGAATCCCTTTTGTAAAGATGAAGTCAAATTATTACAGTACAGTTTCATGGAGAGTTGGAGGTAGGGAGGAATTGGTCAATTTTCAGCATGCTCCACTCCAAGCACAGGGCTGCCCATGTTTGAGCTGGCTGAAGGTGGTGTGTTGCTTGCTCACCTCTGTTTCTTCAGGCAGTGCTGCCTGCAGCACCCTCAGGTATGAATTGTGTAGGAATCTCTGGTAATCAGCTTACTCACATGCTTGAGTATGAATTTGCCCTTCCCCTTGCACGCCCTGTGTGTTATCCTTTAAATCCTGCACATTTGTGGGTGCACAGTCAGGGCAGCAAAAGGCAGCAGCTGCAGAGGATGCAGCAGTGACCTGTCACTGGCTGACCCCTGTCAGGTGCTGGAGCTTTTGGTGCAAACTCTTCATGTGTGTTCTGCAACAGCACAGCCCAACATCTGGTGGTAATTTTGCTTTCTTTGTCCTTCAGGTGTTTAAACGACACAATCCAAGCACAGCAGAGGAACAGGAAATGATGGAGAACCTGTTTGATTCCCTCTGCTCCTGCCTCATGCTCAGCTCCAACCGTGATCGCTTCCTGAAGGGTGAGGGTCTGCAGCTGATGAACCTGATGCTTAGGTACCTCATTAGCCTTGTGATTTCCTTCCTGCTTTTGATGTGCCAATGCATATTCCAGCTAGATATTTGTGGTTTTATTTTAAAACTTCTCTGTTAGGATATTTGTCTGTCCTCTCTTTCTGTTTTTTTTCCAGCAGGTAAGTAAATTGGATTTTCTCAGATATGGAATCTCCACTCTTTGTCTTTATTTCCTAAGAACTGAGGTTGCCACAGTGGCTGCTGGAGAGTGGCAGATCTTTCATCTGGGTGTCTGCTACAGAGAATGCTGTAGGTCAAGTAAACCCTCTGAGGATTTGAACAACCTCTATGAGGGCAGGAGAGGACCTTTAGATGTCTCTAGGGAAAACATTTTTCCTTTTGTTCCCCATCTTAAGCTCTACTGTGTTGTGAAGCCTCTGAGCTGCTGAATTTTTGTGGATGCTGATACAAAAATTACTTTTGTGAATGGGGCATAGGTTTGCATTTCTTGTGCTGTGCTTTGTCACACCCTGAACCTCTGGGGCTTCTCTGCTCTCTCTCTCTCTCCACTTTTCCTTGCTGGGCTGGCACTGAGCTGTGTCTGCTGGGCTGTCTGGCTCCCCAGAGCTGCAGGAGGGCACAGCAGGCTCTGTCTGGCTGTCCCCAGAGTGCCAGGCTGTGTGCTGGTGGGTTAGCAAACACCAGCCAGGAATGCTGAGCTCCTGCAGCTCAGGGCTGGGGAATGTGTGGCAGCGGGGAACTGAATAAATAACCCAACATGGATTATTCAAATAGGAACACTGGGTTTTCTTGAGGCTAATTAAGGAAAAGCTCCAAAACTAAGAACGGGAGGGAGGCCTCCCTCTGCCTGGAATCCTGAGCTGCTGAACCAGCCTTGCAGAACTAATTAGTTGGAGTTCTTGTGCCATGTGGGTGGGATTCAGTATTTGGATTTTTAAGAGCTTTTTACCCATTTTTTTGACTCTACTGTTTACCACTCTCTGCACAGGACTCCAGCTGGAAAATTATGACAAGTGGAAAATTCTCCTTGGCTGCATTTTGCCCCCCATAGTAGTTGCAAAGGGGTTGGGAGGGACAAAGTCTGATAGACAGTTTCCAAGGCCTCAATCTGTGGATTCTACAGTTTGAGTGGGATAGGTAAAGTGACAGTGGAAAAAAACTAACAATTCACAGAATTTGTTCTAGAAGCTTCTGTCCCTACTGTCCACAGGCATGTACTATACTGACAGCTGATTATTTTATATTTTTAAAATTCTTCTAATCTAGTTGTAGTGCTTAGAAGGTCTCACAGGTGCTCAGTTTTTCTTGGACAGAGCAACTTAGGTGACCGCAATCTGTTGTAAATAGGGAGTGAATGTGGATAGTTGTGATCTGAAGCTGAAGTACATCTGTATCTCCTTGATACCTCCATGATAAACAGCAGAGAGCAGACATGCATTTCAGTTGTGATTGACCACCTTGCCCACAAACAAGGCAGAGTATTTTTCTCTCCTGTTGGTGTCCTCTGAAGGCCGGGGGCAGAGATCTGTTATTTTTTGGTTTTACTTTGGAGGTGGTTAATCACTGTACCACAGCCTGTGCAGATGAAAGGAGAAATGGGCAAAGTTGAAAGTGTATTGACATGATGCGAGATAGATAAGCTGTGTGAGAATAAAGATATCAGGCTTGAATCTCCATTACTGTCGTGGGGAACACAGCATTCTGTGTCTGGTGCTGCCCGATCCATCCAGCCAAGTCGTTCCATTATTGATGGTTGTGCACACACACCTGCAGAGAGCTGCAGCAGCTTTCAATGAGCATTTAATGTGCTCATGATATTCCTACAGATAGTCATGAGAACAGGATGGACTCTGTTATACTGAGCCTTAAAATGTGTAGCCAACAGCAAAAGGCAATGTTGTATCATGTGAACTTCTCCTGGTTTATGGGGGGTCAGTGGTAATGCCTGAAAATGAGACCAGTGTGGCTGATGTGCCTTATGTGCATGTCCTGGACTTGTGCTGTGGTCTGGGACTTCAGCTGGCCCTGAAGGAACTGGGGCTTCACCAAGCAGGTAATGGGAGGTGAGCAGAGGGTCTGGAAGAAGATCAGGTCGAGAGGGATGAAGCTGGTGACAGCAGGAGAGAAAGAGGAAATTTGGAAGTAGAATGAGAGCAGGGCTATATATAATTATTTAATTTACATCTCTACACCATTTATTTAATGTCACATTTTTATCAAAAACAAGATGGTTTACCAAGGTAGCAGCCACCAGCAGAAAGTTTAGAAATGTCCCTTAGAATTAAACTACATTTTCTTTTTAGTTCAGAAAGTACTTCTTAGTGCTCATTCCCTCAGTCCTGCCTTAGTAACCTGACTGCAGTTTAGCCCAAATAGAGGAAAGCAGGCTTGTCCTGTCAGCTCCTGGTGCTCTGACAGGCAGTTATTGCTTTGGCTGTACAGCTGTGTGGGGTTTGAGGAGATGCAGCCGTGTCACTCCCAGGGGATGTGTCAGGGATATTCTCTGTTGCTCAGGGAAAATGATGTGTGGCTTTCCCAGCTGTGAACTGAGGAGCATGTGTATGCACAGAGACAAATAGAGCCCAGGGAGCTCATGGGGACCTGCAGCACTTGGGCCACAAACTGTTCTGTCCTGCAGCTATGCTGGGACTGTTCTTGACCCTCAATGAAAGCTTTTATCTCCTGTACAGAAAACAAGGTGAAACCAGACAACTCCACATGGCTCCCCAAAGCTTTTCTGTAGCTATTTCAGGCTAGATTTTTTTATGATTATTAAAATATTTTTATGTTTTCTTGTCCTGCTGTTCCTAATGACCCCTGGAAACATAAGCTGTCTCTTTACTAAATCTTCTGGTTAATTAAATGGAACCATTTTATGCACACTTTCCCAGGAAATCTAGTGTTCTGCTTGTACTGGGATTTTGGAAAGTTAAAGGCTAATATGTAAAGTACAAATAATGTCAGAACCTCTTTTTAAAAAAAAATAGATGTATCAAAAGAATTGTCTCAGATGTAAAGGTGTTAAAAGGAGGAAAACAATGATCAGTGAATAAAGTTGTAATTCAGAGTTTCCATGAACACTGAGGCCCCTCTGTATTTGGTAATTCTCATGTTTGCTTGTCTGTGAATTAGTGTTCAGCTAAAAGTTCCTTCAATGAGCACAGATGAGACTAAGATAAACTGCTTGCCCTCTGGCAGAATAAATATTTCAAATAAAATCAACTCCAGACAGTCCAGGCAAGCAGCTATTGATCTCTAAAAGCCTGAACTTAAACCCAATGAATATTCCAGAGCTCAGCCCTGCACAGCTTTCCTAAATGCTGATCAATATGCAATTACTTCCCCTGGAAACATTTCTGGTGTCATCTGGCCTAAGGAGTACTTTATTTTTAGCTCTCTGTAGTGGGGATGAGGGGGTGCCAAACCACCCTCCTGCACAGCCCTTGGTTGCTGGGGGGAACTCAGGTTCCAGTTCTGCCCCCCAGCCATGGGGTCAAAGTACCTGGGGCTGCTCTGGGCAGGGTCACTTTCTTTCATTCTGGGGTGTTCATATATAGGTATTTTAGTTTGCCTGTTGTTAGGGGCTCATGAAGTTGTGTCTCTGCAGGGAAGTTGTTTTCCACAGCTCTCTGGAGGCTTTGAGGAGCCCCTGCTGATGGACATGGGGTCCTGGTGGCTCAGTCTGCAGCTGGGCAGGATCAGAGGGGATTTGCATGTGCTTGGGGTGAAAGGTTTGAGGCTTGTGACTGTCCTGTCCTGGAGGGAGTGTCCTGCTAGGCTGGCCTCTGGGGACACTGGTGGCTTATGTTCTCCAAGCTCCTGTTAGCTCCCACTGATACTCACTTGGTCTGGGCTGTGTTATTGAGCAGTTTTTCAGTTCAGTTTCAGTTTTCCCCTGGATGGATTATAAATTCCTCTGGTTTGGTTTGTGAGGTACAGGGTAGCTGGAGATCATTTTCAGGGCATCCCTGTGTTACTGGGGTGAGTTACCACCATCAACATTCTGAACTGGCACTAAAGCAGAGCAGCCCAGAGTCTGTCAGCCTCCTTCCATTGTGTGGCTCCTGGTGATGGGATTTCATTAAAACTGACCCAGATGTGCTCACCAAACTTACTCCTTTATTAAATTAAACTGTTTTTAGATTGCAATCCTGATCTTTTTGGAGATAGTATTTGCCTTTTGTACCCAACCCAGCCTCCCCTTCTGTTTTGTGCCAGTGTTTGTAAAGGAGTGAGAAAAATATCTTCTTCAGTAGCCAAGAAATAAGAAAATAAAACCATGACAATAAAATCCATAAAATGAAATAAAAACAGAAAATAAAAAGAAATAAAAGACATTAAAAAAGAAATAACCAAGACAATATTCTCAGCCACAGTTTTGAAGAGAGTTACTGTTCATACAATGTTTTGCCTTCTAGAAGAGAAATCTTGCTTAGAGCTTGTGCTCAGACTCTTCATCTTGTCATGTTCCTTTCCTTGTCTCTGTAAAGCAGGGTGCTCCAAAGCTCCTCATGTCCCTGTACAATTTCCTTTGCCTCTTTCCACAGAGAGAAGAAGATTTCCCGCAGCAGTGCCCTGAAGGTGCTGGACCACGCCATGATCGGACCAGAGGGCACAGACAACTGTCACAAGTTTGTGGACATCCTTGGGCTGAGAACCATCTTCCCTCTCTTCATGAAATCACCCAAAAAGATAAAGAAGGTTGGAACAACTGAAAAAGAACACGAAGGTAGGTGTGCTTCCAGGTCCTTCTTATTGCAATGGAGAATGGACAGCCAGTGTCTGAAAAGAACCTGCAGGGAGGAGGGAAGGGCTCAGCACCCATCTTCTTTCAGCTCTGGGTGTCCAGCCTGCTGCTCCTGCGACAGCTGGCTGTTGAGGGCACACTTGTCCTGCTTGTTTTGGTATCAGCAGCTCCTGGCAATTCCATTTCATGTGCTGTTAATAAGTTATTTTACTCCTGTAGAGTCTGTTGTTTGAAGCTCTTACTCTGATGCAAAACTCTTTTGAAAAGAGTAATGAGGCAACTACAAATGTCACCTCAAAAGCAGTGTTTTCATGGCTCTGAGCACTGAAGTGTGACTGGATGAACATCAGGCATTGCAGAAATAAACTGCATTGCTTTTGAAGTTACTTTTTTTTCCCTTTTTATATTTTTAACTCTCTACCCTGGAAAACTGCTTTAACAGAGTTCTACTGTGGAGGAAAGCTACTATTACTGTGGGACCTTACACTGAGCTGAGTGGTCAGTCCCTCCTGCTCCTGGTTACACTGCCTTTCCCATTTTGTTGGGAAACAAAATAGACTATGGAAGAAACTTTAAATACTGTCAGTGATGCTTAAGGTTTTTTTGCCAGTTCATTGCTCAGCTCAGTTCTAGAGGGTGAATATTGTCAAAAGCTGAAGAGGTGTGAGTGGCTCTCACACAGACTTAGGATCCCTCCTGAGCTCTTACAGCAAGCCAAGGGAAAGTGGAAGGAAATAGCAAAAACATGGGAGCTTGAAACCCAAATCCCCTGCTTTGGGACTGTCCTGGTAGCCCAGGTGGGACTCAGGGGTTCCTCCAAGGCCAGGAGGGAGGTGCTGTCCCTGCAGAGCTCTCTGGGTGCTGGCTGGGACTGAGCAGCTCCTTTCACTGGCAGAGCTGCTGAGCTGGGCACAGCTGCTTGTCCTCCCTCCTGAGGGCAAGGAATGAGCAGTGGCATGGGCTGGGCATGTGTGGCAGTGGCCTCCTTTCCTGGCACAGATGGAGAGCTGTCACTAACCCCAGAGCAATTCACACACCTGCTGACAGTTCTGGTCGCTTTATCTGCCTTGTGTTGCTTGTCTTGGATAGATAATGGTGAGGGGGAAATTGTGGCCTGGGGTTTATTCAATGGACTTGCAGAGCTAGGTTTGGTTTCTGTAGGTTATGTAATAAAATTGCAGGTTTATGTAATAAAATACACAGTTATGCTTCAGTGGATTTAGGGGAAGTTTAAAAATTTTCATTTGCAGTGTGAAAATGAGGTTTGTTTAATTCTTCTTACTGAGAGAAAGCTTCAGCTGGAATGGGAGGTTCTGTGTAGAGGTCTGAGTCTGTGGTTCATGCCATTGACTTAATTTTTCAGTTTTGGAAAGTGAGCTAATCTCTGTCTCATCTGCTTCTTCTGGAGACTGCAGTTGATACCTGTGGGCAGTCCTGGCTGCTGTGAGGATTAGTCTGGAAAGCCCTGACAGGGTCAGTTCCTGACTATTTCTGTGATAGCATGAAAAGGCAATCTGGCCTCAGGAGAGTGAAGTGATCCATGCAAACAGGTTTTGTATCACATCTCCGTCTCATTATCATGCTGAAGAAAGGGAGAACATTAAGATGAGTCCAGAAATCAGTTCTATTAAAATAAACTCTCCCTAAAAGGCTGTGGTAGTAAGTCCAATTTTCTTTGTTTTGCATCACTGGGCAGGTGAGTTAGTGAATTTCTAACGACAGGAGGTAATAGAGATGTTCAGCAGGGTTCCCTGGGGGCTGTCAGCCTGTCCTGACACGGTGTAAGCAGCACAGTGTGTGCTTTACTCTGCTCACTGTTGCCCCAACCATCCAGTAGTTGCTCCTGGGGGGAACCTGGCACAGGCTCCTGGGTCCCTCTGGCCTTAAGGGAAATGGTGCATGTGTGGCATGATGGAACTGGTGTCCTCTGTGCTGTTCTGGTCCTAGGAACATGCTGCTTTTTGCTTATCTCCTTTGTTTATTGATCAAAAAGAACTCTCATGTTCAGTGTGCATCATTTCTCATAAAAACTTTATCCTGTGTTCAATCAGTTTAAAAAAAAAATTAATTAGAACAATGTTGTTTTAGGAGAGCTTTCATGTGTATGCCAAATGGAGGAAGAGATTCCTTTAAAGGATTCTTTGGACTGGCTTTGCAGCAGTGGCATCAGTGTTTATTTGCAGCAGCTGTGAGGAGCTGGGCTGTGCTTGCCCTCTCTGCATTGCTGCTGGGATGGTGTCAGGCTGGGCATCCCAGACTGTGCTGTAAAACACAAAATCCTCAGTGGGCTCTGAAACCTGGGCTCTAATTACAGCTGCCTAAAGGCCAGCCCTGGGTGAGGCTCCAAACAGCTCTGCTGAAGGGTTTGTCCTGCCTGTCCCTCTGTCCCTTTGTGTGCAGTGGCTGAAGTGCCACCAGGCTGGGGCTCCTGACACCCAATGTGGCTCCAGGTGCTTCACCTCTCCCAGTACATCCAATGCTCAATCTCCAGAGCACCAAATCTTCTGAATGTATTTGATGCTTCTAGGAAAATATCCCCTTGTCTTTATTTTATAGCAGTGTTGTTATTTACATAAGAGATAGTCTATAAAACCATGTTTGTTTTATTGTCTCTAAGGCAGTGTTCTGAATGTGACAAAATAATAAATACCTCAGTGAAAAAAAAAATCTCAATGTGACTTGCTGAGCTTTTATTTATTGAAGAAATTTATAATCCAAATTAAATTTGATAAAAGTGACTTCTCTGTAATGTATTTTTTCCTTTCTAAATGCTAGCATAAAGGTGTCAGTGCTGGTTAGCTACATTTTAAACACTGTCAGTGTTTAAAAATTATTTTACTCTAGGGAGCCTGTGAACAATTTAAATCCAAACTGCACATATTTATGCTTTATGTACACTATGTAATTAGGAAAAAAGAAAGGGAAAATTTCTTAACCATCTTTATGGATGATCTGAGCCTGAAGATTGGGCCTGTGGTGTCTAACTGAGTGCCCATTATCTACACTTGAATTTTGCCTGTGTTTGTACAGATCATTATATTAGGATATTAGATTTGGGAGAAAAAACTCATTGGAAGCAATTTCCCTTTTTCTGAGGCAGTGAAGCAACTCAGAGCAGAAATATTTTGCAGCTGAAGACAGAAATGGCTTAGAGTTCTCCTGTGTCTGTGGATTTGTAGTACCCATGTGAGTGCCCAGCTGGGTTGGACAGCCACAAAGAGAACCAGCCTGGCTGTGTAGGAGGTGTTGTGGTTGTGTATTGTGAGCTGGTTGAACAGCAGTGTCCCTTTAATGTCTGTGATTGCAGGGAGTGCACAGAAATCTGCCTCTGGGTGGTTCTTGGCATAAATAGAGGGTAAGATTTTAAGTAACTTCAGTGTTGTGGCTTTTGAAAAGTGGGGGTTGCTATATAAGCATCTACATTGCAAAAACCTTCCTGCTGCAGAGCTGAGAGTTGGGGTGTCCCCCTGTCCATGAGGGCGCAGCAGCTCTCAGCACGGTCAAGTCACAGCATTAGATGCTGGTTTAAAATTCTTGAACAGTCTCAGTGAGCTAAAAATGGAGAAAACACAAATTCCTCCTGAATTAGAGAGTCTGTAGTGAAGCAATCATAGCTGGCTCGACAGGCTGTATATCCTCCTGCTCTTTTTTAGGATGGTTATTTGCAGCTGAGTTTTGCTCACTTGGAGAGTGTAATGAACTATAAAAGGATGTTTGTCCAATTCATCTTCATTTAAAAGCCTTCTCTTGTCTTAGATGTCGGTTTTACTTAGGAATGCTTAATTTGATAACCTGAGAATTAGTTCAGCCAGTTTCCAAAGGAGAATTCCTATTGCTGGGGTGTTTTGCTTGTTTGCCCTCTGTCAATAACAAAGCCTCTTTTAGAGATCCTCAGCTACACCCTCCCTTTTAAAACAACAACAAAACCCATTTCTTAGTAAATATACTCTTAGTCCTTTGTGACATGCACTAAAGGCAGCAGAGCCCTTGGAATTAATGTCCGCCTCAGAGCCAGGTTCCCTGGGCGTGGGGAAGTGAAAAGGCAGCAGCAGAAACATGGCCTGATAAGGAGTTTTTGGTATTAACTGAGCACCCTCTGCCAGCCAGCAAAAAATGTTTTTCTTTTGGTGGTCTTGAGGAGTGAGCACCCAGGGAAGGCATCAGTCTGTTTAAGCTGAGCTTTATTATGCCAATTTGTTATTTCACCATCACCCTCTGACAGGAACCTGTGATTTGAGTGAGCCATGATGCTGAGAACAGAGTTAAATTTATCTCAATTAAAGTGAGCGTGCTCTGTTGCAAGAACATCAGAAAAATAAACTTTCTCAGTCAATAGAAAGAATTTTGTTTTACGTTCAGCTTGATGACTGGATCCAGCTCACCAGGGCTATTGCATGTGGAGCTTTTCCAACCCTCCCAGGCCCCCCTTTACCCATCCATAAAATTGGTGTTTCTTGCTTGTTCTCAGTATTTTAAGATAAGATTTTTCTTGGCAAAATGCAGTGATACTTGAGTGGGTCATTCTTCTGAAAGGTAGATTATTAATGCACGTGGCAACAAGTCAGGTTATCAGATGCTACACCACTGGAATGGCATGTCCCAGTGCCACCTGTAATGCTGGCATGGACCAGTGGCTTCATCCAGGTTTCCCTGAAGCAGCCCTGAAGCCACAGAGTTGTGTGCCTAGGAGGGGTAGGAGTATCTCAAAGAGCTGGCTGGCTTTTTTCTGGTATTTTCCTGCTTCTAATTAGAAACTACATTTTATTTTAAGTGTTCTTCACAAGACAGAAGGCTCTTAAATATGTTCTGCGGTTCATGAGATCATCCTGCTTGGTCTCCAATGGGCTGCTGTCTCTGGCATCCAGAACTGCCCACTGACCCCTTCCTGCAGGATGATGCTTGCCTCCTCTTCCTCACTGTTGAGCTTCCTCCCCTGCCAGGCAGATGTCCATTATAATGAGATGTAAAAAGAAAAAAAAAAAAAGGCAGGGGGTGGGGATAATAAAGGCAGAGGAGTGTAGTGTTACAGCTTGATTTGACAGGACCTCCTGCTGTTGCAGCTGCCAGTGCCAGCCATGGAATAGATTAATCTGTATTCCAACACGGCGAGCTGAAGTCAAGATCGATCTAATTAGGGTGTTTTAAACACTGCTTGCATGCTGAAGCCTCTGTGCCTGTCTGGAGAGGGAAAGGCTCCCAAGAGCTTGAGGTGATGCTGGACCAAGCAGGACCCTGGTGCTGCTGCAGGAAGCACATGGAATGTGACCTCCTAGAGCCAGGGCTGTGTCTGGGGTGGTGCCCTGCAGGGTTGGGGTCGTGGGGAGTGGCAGGGCTTGCAGGTGAGCCAGCCATGGGGCAGCAGCAGTGCTGCTGGCTGGTGAGAGAAGCCTTCCATCTTCCCACATCCATGAATTTAGGGGATTTTTGGGATGTTTGCATGAACAAAGTTGTTCTTGATGCATAGTAGCTGCCAGGTGGTACCTGTTTTTTCTGTGGA
The DNA here is from genome assembly GCF_027887145.1 of Ammospiza caudacuta. NCBI lineage: Eukaryota > Metazoa > Chordata > Aves > Passeriformes > Passerellidae > Ammospiza > Ammospiza caudacuta. The sequence continues at coordinate 11,982,325 of NC_080607.1, forward strand.
GGCACCTTTGTGGTGCTTCAGCACAGCTTGGTTTGGTGTTTGCTTCTCAAAGGAATCACATTTATTCATTCTTTGAAACAGGGCTCTTCTGCAACCTCTGCCTCTGGCCTTGTCTGTGCCCTCCCTGGAAGTGATGCCTTTTGTGCAGGGGATGTGGACTTTGGCTGAGTGTTACATTCCTGTGGAGAAGCTCCCAGAATATTCTGAGGCAGGGAGGCTGCCTGTGGCTTCACCCTGGGGCAATGCATAGCTCATGGCCTCTGTCTGCACTGAGATCAAAGCCAGGCAGCTGCAGGTTCTGGGAACTCAAAACAGCATCAACAACTCACTATTTCCCAAAGGAGATCCAACCCTGAGTAAATATTGTGATTACAGCTTTTAAAATGTTGCCCATGTGAGATGGAGATTGGGTCAGTCCATGGTAAAATGGTGAGACCCCATCGGTGGGAGCCTGCACCCCAAGGTTCGTGTTTCTCCCTTCCCATGGCTGTGCAAACACTTTAATCCACTGAATTATAGACTCAGCCTCTCATTCCATCAAGCTTTGCCCTCATTTTGGCCAGTGTCCTTGCCTGTGGATGTTGGTATTTATTGGGACAGGCCTTGCATTATCAGACATAACCTTGATTTTGGGGTGTGACATAAAACACATTTGTGTGTTATTTTTCAGGAAGCTGATAAAAAAACAGTTTAGATAGTTCAGAAATATTTCTGTAAAATATTTCTTTGAACATTTTGACTAGGCAACAGTATTTCCTGGATTTTGTGCAGTGATATGTTGAAAGAACAACCTTGTTCTCAAAACCTCTGTGTCAGCTCCTTTAGACTTGTCAGTAGTTTTAAAGATTTTATTGATAAAATGGATAAATATCTGCATACAACCACCAAAGCAAAAATGATGGCTAAAATACATTTCCTAGTAAAGGAATATTGGAAAAAAGCAATGAAGATAGATCATTGGTGAGAATACTGCTACTAAAATGCTGCATCAACACTTCCAAAAAAAGAAGGTTGGGGGGAAAAAATAGTGTGACATACAGAACGCTGACTTCTTCCTAAACCAGCAGAGCATATGTTGGCATATATGGGGAAAAAAAGAAAAAAAAATTCATTTTGTTGAATTTCTTTCTCCTTAAGAAAATGAAAACTTGCCAGAACTTGAAGGATTTTACAGTGCTTTTAATGTCAACAGTTAATTTGGTGTAGCTTTTAGTGGAGTAGCAGTTTGTGTGCAGTGGGAGCATGCTCTGCCACCCCCGAGCCATCGCTGAGCCCCGTGGGGCTGTCGGAATGACGGAGCAGCCGCGCGGTGCGGCCGCCCGATAAACCTGTTATCTGCTGCTCCTCCTGCCAGCCACGCTCCCAATCTCCTTGCAACATGAAAAATTGACACCACCTCAGGCAGAAATCTGTTTCGAAAAGGAAGCTCCATTTATAAGCAGCTAATGAAAAGGGGGGTGTTGGTGTACCTGTGCAGCCTCTCGTGGTGCTGCCCTTGTGCAGGATGCAGATAATCCGTGCAGCAGGGAGCACAGGCAGGCAGCCTGCCTGCCTTCACCTTCCAGGGCCCAGGCAGCTGGGAACAGGAGCTCCCAGCAAACACTGGTTCTTTGTACTGGACTGGTCAGTCAGGGCTGCTCGTGGCTCTGGGCTGGGCAGCGCTGAGGAAATGCATGGTGTGACAGCAATGAGATGGTGATCCCTCTCCTCTGCACGCTGTTTTTCCCCCTCTGAAAATGTCAAATCTTGAGGCCTCATTGCTCCCTAGCACCATGGCTGAGGAACTGTTTATGGCCATTAATTTTCATCAGTCTTAATCAGCAAGATTACAGTGAGGACATCTTGGAAAAGCTGGAGTGGCTAAACCAGCAGGTCTGTGCTTAATGCAGTCATGCTGGTGGGAAGTTGTACTGACTGGTTTGGAAAGGGAAAGAGATTCAAGCCCTTCTCCTTTGCTTTGCACTTCTGTGCTTGGGCTTGAGGAGAGTGGCTCAGTCTCCTCTCAGAGTGGTGAGACATTGACACAAGTGTCTCCTGTGGGCTTGCAGCCTTGAATTTTACTTGTCTCCTTGGTTTGTGCTGAAAAATATGACCCCCAAGTGCAATTGAGAAGACTGTAAACATGTTTATTTGGTCGTTTCTGGTTTGTTGTGGCCCATTTATATTCATTGATGGGACTTTCTTTAAATGAAAGTGGTTGGTTTGAGAATTTTTCCACTAGCTCATACCTCTTCAGTCTCTGCAGGAGTGCACTTACTCCCTTTCTCCAGCTCTCTTGTTTCAGTAGCTGTCCCTGCTTTGGTGACTCGAGGGTCATTTGGATGCTGGTTTTGGCCAGGGCTCCTTTAGGCACAAAAGAGGAGAAAACCAGAGTGAAACTTGTGCACTATGTGAGGTGCTTTAGGTCCCTGAGGCAGAGGAGGAGGAGACCTCACTGTGGCTGGAATGAGGAGCTGTCTCTGCTCCCTGCAAACATGGCTTGTGGCTCTCTCTGCTGCTCTCTCTCCTCTCACCATGATGGGAAGGAACCAGGGTTCTGCTTATCAACATGCTGGAGTGTTAATAGTGAATTTAATGCCTTGTTACAGAGGGAAATAAGCTCCTCTTCCTGATCTCAGGCTGCAATTTTCATTTTGTATTTCTAGAACATGTCTGTTCCATCCTGGCTTCCCTTCTGCGAAACCTGAGAGGGCAGCAGAGGACACGGTTACTGAATAAATTCACAGAGAATGACAGTGAGAAGGTGAGTGCTGAATGTGTCTCAGTCTCTGGGCTGCCAGGCTGGGAGGGTTCTTGCCCAGGGTGCAAGAAAAACCATCCTCCTACCTGCCTGGTGCTGTCACAGACCTTTGTTCTCTCATTCACATTGTATCTACAAACTGCAAAACTGGACATTCAGTGCATGGCCTCCACATCCCCTGTGCTCTTGTTTTCTGGTGCCCTTGCATATGGGAGTGACAATTCTGTCCTGGGTTGTGTCTCTGCTGAAACCTGGCCCTAGAAGATAATCTGCAGTTTTACATTGTGCTGGCTCTGAGATCAGGACAGTGTGGAAAGGTGCCAGTGTGTCTGGTGAAGCTCTTTTGCAGAGTTTAGCAGTTGCTATGGTACACATTTAACGCTCTCCACTCTTCTGCTACAATGTTTCATTTTAGTGGTGTTTGCTCAGGGAAATTCTTCCCAAAATATTTACATGGTGGTGGATAGATCAAAGCTTTGCAGAAAAGAAATAGCTTTTGCAAACGAGGGATCCCAAGAGATTTGTAAATTCTGCCACTGGGAAAATACTGGTTCCTTAGTATTCCTCATTAGTGTGTTTTAAAGGTGTTTTTCATAACCTGTTCTACCAATTGTAGATAATTACTAGACAGGATTTCAGCTGCCCTAACACAATTCAGAGGAGAGTGGGAGAGCTGGAACATCCAGCTCAGATAGACAAGTCCACTGGGGAAACCAGGAGCCTGGAGGACCACAGCACAGAGAATGAGCTGGGGACACGTGCCTGTTTGCTGCCATTTATCTGGCACTGATGGGACTGTGTTCCCATATAGGATGACATCCAAAGCCTGCAGCCCCAGCGTGCTCATCCAACCAGCACTTGTACCCTCCTTCTGTAACATGTTCCTTCCCAGGAGGGACAGAGCTGCCTGTTGCGTTGTGAAGGCTGAAGCTGAGAGGAAAAAATTGCAGGAAGGATTAAAGATGATTGCATTGCTCTTTTTTTCCTGCTTATGTCTCTCTCTTCTGCCCTTGCAGGTTGATAGGCTGATGGAACTGTATTTTAAGTACCTGGATGCAATGCAGGCAGCTGATAAGAAGATTGATGGGGAGAAACACGTATGTATTGCTTAAGTTTTGCCAGGCCATGTCTGTAACACCTCTGCACAGCCATGTCATCTGTACAGGACTTCTGGCTCAGCCAGTCACTGTTCTCAGGTGTGCCCTCATACCTGTGCTGTTCCTCTTAATCCTATTACCTCGCTTTCCAAGTTCCAGGTAGTCTCAGGTAAAGTGGGCCAAGGATTTCTCTATAAGTGCTTCTGGCTGTCTCTTAGAGTGAATTTTATTAGAAGTATCTAAGTCTGTCTGTGCTTCAATTTGCCTTCACTTTTACCTGGCTGCAGTCCTGCTTGGTTTGGCAGATGGAGAGCAGGTGAAATGCAGAGAGACAATTACATGATAATGTGTGAGGCCTCCTACCCTGGTCTGCAGAGTTGTGATCAGCAATGAGGAAGTGTCTGTGTTGATGAGTTGGCTGAGGAGCAGCCAAGGGCTGTGAGCTCTCTGCACACCAGCAGTGAACATTTGAGTGACACGAGCCTTGGTACCGCACAGCACTTTCTTGGAACTGAGGCTGGAACAGACCTTTTGAAAGGGAACGAGCGGCTGGAGTCAGGAAGCAGCTTGCAGAGCTGTTAGCCAGCTTGGCCAGCTTCCCACAAGATTATCTGTATCAGTGCTGGGGAGGGTGTGAGATTGATTAGCACCGACGGAGAGCGATGGCTGCAGCTGCCGTCGCGTGCGCCGCGCTCTGCGTGCCACGGGCAGCCGCCCCCCGCCAGGCCCCGACAAACAGCTGCCTGCCCGCTGCCAAGGCTGCTTCTCCAGGCACTGCCAAACATTCCGAGGGCATCAGGGCACTGCTGCTGCTCAAAGAGGCACGGGAGTGAGTGATGAATGGAGCTGCTTTTGCTGCCAGCACTCAGGCTCCATATGGGCAGTGGCACTACTGAGCGGTGGCCTGGAGGAAAACAGCGTTTACCCTTTCCTGTTTTCCTTCCATGCTCTGTCCTTCCTCCTCAGGACAGGGTGAGAAATTATTTATTCTTTATGCTTTGGCGTTGGTGTGGGGGCTTTAGAACTCAAAAACCAGATTGGATTTTTTCAGTTGAAGCTTTGTAGTTGGAGCTGCTTGTACAGAGCCCTAAAATACCACGTGCAGAGCAAGGGTATGTGCCCTTTATCCAGGAACACCCTGGAGCAGCCTGCAAACGTTAACATCTGTAGCAAACAGCCAGCACAAAGCAGGAGTGGAGGGAATTTGAGTGTGAAGATGCTTTTGTGGAAGCTTTTCAATTAATAATATTAACCCATTCGTGTCTACTAAATGCATAAGAGAAGTAAAACTAAGGAATGTCAGATTCTCCTCCTGTATCCAAAATAAATGGACCTCAATTCTTTACCTTGTGTTAGAGCTAATAATAGGATTTGGCAGAAGCATCTCATGGGTGCAACATATTGACCACAACATGTATAAAATATGATATTCGAGTTCATTCCTAGCTTGGAACACTTTTGGAGAATTATCATTTGCTTTATTTTGTAGCATCATCAGATGGTCAGTGGGACATGGTCTCCTGAGATCTGAAGTTGCTCAAGTGTTTTCTCCTTACAGAAATAGGCAAAAGCCATCATTCTGTCTGTCACATCATGGCATTGTCTGGCTGTGACAGGATTTATGGGGCACTTTAGTGTTCCTTGTTGTGGCACATGAATCACTGAGGTGGATTGTATGAACACTTTAGAAATGGTATTTTGTCACTGGGGGGGCTTTTAACCTTTCCCTTGCAGTAGAGGACATGGTACCCCAAAAATCTGGTATAAAGATCCTCACCTTTTTCCCTGCTCCATGGAAAAATGAAACTTGGTGAGATTTTACAGGTTCAGCCTACACTAGCAATACTGAGATCTGAGTCTGATGGACAGAGTATCCTGGTGTAAGTCTTGCATTACAAGGAGCAAAAAGCTGCTTACACAGGGAATGACTGAGTGCTTTATCTTTAGTAGTGCAGCTGGCATAAGAAGTTTCTGCTCTTGTAGTTCTCCTCCTTTTTATTTCTTTTAGCTTGGCTTATTTTAGTGATTTGGTTTATAGCCCTGCTTTTCAGTCTATGGCAGTGATGGTAGGGGAATAGCTGAGGGTGGGAGGGAGGGGAGGAATTTCTGTTTTGAGGAGGAACAGTTGTAATAATCTGCACCCTGATTTAGATTGTGACACCCTGATTTAGATTGTGAAACAGGATGAGGTCCTGTTACCCCTTTGTTTGCTTCAGTGGAATCTATTCAGAAAGGTTCAGAGGTGATAACCTGGTGATTATCATAATTGCCATGGGAAACCCAGGAGCAAAGTCCATGAGAGCATTGTCTCCAACACCTGATGCCCATCTTAGCACTTTTCTCAGAGTTTTTAGTTAATGAAAATATCTTGTTCTCCTCTCAATTTCTTTAATTATTTCTGTAGGAAATGGTGCAACATCCTGTGGCCTTTACCTCTCTCTAAAACGAGGTATAATTATGGGTGGCAGCAATAGCCTTGATGATCTCTAAAGATAGTAGGAAATGACAAGAGATAGTTTAATATTTTTATAGTTCCACGGAAAATTATGCTCATCAGGTTTATTCAATAAAATATTCTCACCAGACACTTTGTGCTATAATGACTTACAAATTATATGCTAATTGTGGTACAGCTCAGCCACTCCATCCTTGAGAGAAAGAAGTGGAACTCCTAAGATGAGTGAGGTATCCACAGGTGGGGATAACAAGTGGGGTTTTGTTTCAGCCTATCCTTTCAGTTTGGTGTAGAAAGACTGAATTGTTTGGAGCTGTGCTGAGGGCAGGACATGATGGCTGTGAGTGTGGCTCTGAGCCTGTGGTCTGAAGGCCCTTCCTGAGCATGTTTTGCATCCTTCAGCTCTCCCCAGTATTACAGACTGAAAGTAGCAAGGGGAGAGACTCCATCCTTAGAGTGAGAGACACATTGTGGTGGTTGTTCTGGTGCACAGCTATTTGGAACATGCTCATTTCTGCCCACCTGGATTGGCCTTCCTGTTCCACGTGGTGAGGGTGTAAAACCAAGATCCTGGGTGTTCTTTGTTGTTGATCAGTATCATTTTGCTCTGCCCAGCTGTGCAGTGTGTGCTGGAAGGTGAGTGATAGATGAGGAGGGAGAAGGATGCAGAAATCTCCTCCAGTGCCTGTGTGGAGCAGTGTGATTTTTGGTACAGCACTGGCACATCCATCGCATCTTTAAGCTTGGAGTCTCTACCTGACACCTCGAAGCCTGTCAGTCCTGCCTCATTAGTGTGAGAGAAGCTCATTTTAGCTTCACAGAAGCCCATCTTATTGCTGTCTTCTCCCATCAGCAAGGGGCATCTCAGCACATATTGCTGGCAGATTAGAAATGGCACCTGAGCGCTCATTTGGAGGTTAGCAACTGACAGCTTTGAAAGAGAGTCCAAGTGGGAAAGGGGCTGCTTGCTACTGTACTGCAGGCTGACTAGCACTGAAAGGGTGGCTGTGGTTTAAAAAAAAAAGGACTGTGAAAAGGCACCTTAAAACTGTACTTGTCTTCTAATTCATATCTGCTTAATTTACTGGCACAAAATAATCTCTGCTGAGAGGGGCTGTTGGAGCCACCACCGCTGTGTAATCGGGACCGCGGCTGCCTGGATCCAGCTCCTGTGATCGCCGTGCTCGGATCAGAATACAGAGCAGACCTGGCTTTTGTTTCTTGCTCTGGAGATTCAGAGTCCTGGCCTGTGGATGTTTTTCTGCTCAGGAATTTAGCACTGTTGAGCAGAGCAGCCATTGAGCCTGTGTGCAGTGTGGAGCGTGAGCAGTGGTACAGGAGTGAGTGTGTTATCTTTCTTGAGTGTTTTTTTTAGATAATTCAGTCAGCGTTCAGCTCTCTCACTAGCCAAACTCATCATTGTTCAGCTTTAGAGACCAGATTTGAGCCATTTGGCATGGATTTATGGTGAGGGAAGTCACTCTCTGCACAAAATTAGATTTTTCTATTTACTGGCAAGAGCTCACATGCAGGCTTTGCCCAATCATGCCTGTGCCTATGATTTTGAGAACCTGGAGTAAATGACAGTCATGCATGTGTTGGAGTCATCAAGATCTGATGCTAAAGTGTCACATCTGAGTGTAGCCAAAGCAGTTGATGTCACAGCACAATTAAGAAGGCACTGCCTTCTAAACTTGTTCTTTTACTGGCAGACTGGATTTCTAGGAGGAAAGGAGAAGTATTCCACTACCAAAGCTTTCCTCTCTCTTTCAAGAGGAAGTAAGAATCAGCTAAGTCACTCCATCAGATTTCTATCCAGGGAGCATCCATTGCCCTCCTCCAGGGAGAATTGCACAGGTCTCATTTTCCTTCTTATGCCTAAACCTCTCAACTCACCACGAGGTGTGAGGGCTTGGCTTGACAGAACAGCAAAATTTGGCATCCTCAGTCAGCTTTGGTGCTGGTGCCTGGGTTCCTGGAGCACATGCACCCGAGGAGGCACGTCCTGAAGAGCGTTGCAGGTGATGGCTCTAATGAGGAAATATTGCTCTGGTGGTGTGTGCCCACCTGCCAACTGCTGTAGAATAAATCACAGAGCTGCTTCCTTTGTTTAAGAGCAAATCCTGAAGACAAACCCCAAAATGCAAAAGGTGACAAGTGACACAGTTGTTTGGGCCTGTGAGGATGGAGCACAGGCACATCCTGGGGCCAGCTCAGAGGAGGCTGCTCTGAGCTCGCTGCTGGGTGGCTCTTGGCAATGTTTTGAAGAAGATGAGCTCTCTGGGCATGAGGAATGGAATGGAATGGAATGGAATGGAATGGAATGGAATGGAATGGAATGGAATGGAATGGAATGGAATGGAATGGAATGGAATGGAGGGATGGAATGGCCTCTTTCATTCTTCCTCTGGGCAGGTCTCTCTGGTGAAACTCATATATACAGAAGAAGGATTGATGGTGGGTCATCATTCCCATGGGAGTCTTTGGCTAAAAAACCCTGTCCTGGGTCTGCCCTGGCTGCACCCCTTAGAAACAGCTGGAAGAGCCTGGCTGGGTACAGAAAAGCAGGATTTCCAGATGTGTTTTCTCATGTATCAGTCAATCATGAAGCTAGAAGGCTGATAGCTCTTAGAGTGTGCTGGAGTCATGTTCTGCACTGCTGAACAGCACCCTCAGATGGCCAGTAAAAGAGCAGGTTTTGTTCCATTCTGACAAAGAACTTGTAAATCACGGATACATGGGTCTGTTCCATAGTCACACACTCTCACCCCTCAATGTAGAAATGTGATTTGTATGTTTAAATTAAAATTTTGACTTGCAGATTGACACACTTCATGACCAGCAAAGGCAAAACTTCTTCAAAATGGAATGAAATGTTTTGTGAATTTAAATGAATTATTAAAAATACTTCTTCTGTGAGAAATATATGGCTGATGTTTGGGGGAACAAAACAATTCTTAAGAAACCACAAATTCGACCAATATTTTGCCACTCCTGTGCTCTGAGAGAATTCTCACACCTTTCCTTTGTGTGGCTTTACAGGACATGGTGCGTCGAGGAGAGATCATAGACGATGACATGGAAGATGAATTCTATCTCCGTCGTCTGGACGCCGGGCTCTTTGTGCTGCAGCTCATCTGTTACATCATGGCAGAGATCTGTAATGCCAATGTTCCCCAGGTAAAGCTGCATACAAGGCTGGCAGATCATCTGTGTTTGCATTCATGGGGCAGACAAGGCTCTAAATCTTTGCAAATACTGTGTTGAGTAATTGTTTCTCTAATTTCCTTTTCGGGAGGAAACCTCCTGTTTATTGCACTTGTGTCCATACAGCTCCATCAAGTTGCAGCAGATAGGGCATTAGTGGGGACAGAAGTTGATTGCTGTCACTAAATTCATATAATCAGTGTGAGCAAGGTCAGGGTTTGAAGTGGAAAGGCCATGTTGATGCCATTGCTGAGAGAGCAGGGGGAAGGGACATGCTCTCAGGAGGTCTCACAAAAGCACAGCTACAGCTTTTCTTGATGCGTGCAAAATGCTGCATCTCTGCTTCCTCTGTGAATACATTGGGGTTTGTGAATGCATTCTGTGGCTTCTTATTTCTGTGCCATGTGCCTTCCTTGTTGTTCCTGAGCAGATGCTGAGGGCTGCCAAGACTGAGTTCGTTTTTGTGGTGCTCAGGTCTCTGTTTATCCCTCAAAGTGGGAAAAAGTGGGGCTGTGCATGGACTCATGTTGAAAATCTCTTTCTTCTCTGTCCTATTCTCCATCAGATTCGTCAGAGAGTCCACCAGATCCTGAACATGAGAGGCAGCTCCATTAAAATTGTTCGACACATCCTGAAGGGTGAGTAGAGATATTTTTGTGCAAGTCTCTCATCGCTACCAGGGACAGCTTGGTCATGGCTTTGCAGGCTGAGCCTTCACATGTAATTCTCCCTGGCTTCCTGAGCATCTCCAGGCAGCAGCTGAGCAGTGTTCTGAGATCCTGGCAGGGCAGGAATCACCCTGATTAGTGGCGTGCTTTGCTTTGCCTCCCAGTTAGGACACTTGCTGTAGCTGCTGTCAGAGAGCAGCACATCACTGCACGCTTCCATCAGCTCCAGCCTGGCTGGAATTCACTGCTGACATTAACATGAGAGTAAATATTTAAGGGAAGTGCACATGCCTGCTAGAGGGAAGAATAGTGGAGTCTCATCTTTCATTAACATGGCCTTGCACTTTACCATCTGCACCATATTAGTACCCGTGGTGTATTTGTCTTGTTCTTAGTGTCAAATTAATAGGGATTATAGCATTAAAGTATCCTCCATAGCTTTAAAATGTAGCTGTTGTGATTTGCAATCCCAGTTTTAAAGTACTGCTTGTTATTTTTAATGCTCATGGTGAATTAGAGCAGTGCCTATTTGAGCTGTAGCCCTCCTTTGCAGCCTGCTGTCCTTCAGCAGCAGCAGCCAGTGGAACTGGGGGAGAGAAGGGCAGGACTCAGCCTCTTCCCATGGCCCCTCAGAGCTGAGAGGCTTAGTGAGAACAGCAGGGGACCAGAGCTGCCTGGAGAAGATGCTTCCTTATGGAATGTATCTGCTCCAAAGGGGCTGTGTTGTTTTCAGTGTGAGGAAAGGAGTCTATTTTTCTTCTGGAGGGAAGGGAAGCTTGACAGCATTTCTGGGATAGTGGGCTGTATTTCACTGTTTCTGCTTTCTTGGGGAGCAACAATGTTCTCCTGGGCTTTTCTTGCCCCCACTTCAACAATGGCAGGTACACTCAGCTTATTTCCTGCAAAACCTGTCGGTTTTCTCCCTTCTCATATGCAGGAAAAAAGGAATCAGAGGGCTGGCTGCTATGACAAAATCAAGAGTGATTTTCTGACAGTGTGAAATTACCTGCAGCTATAGGCAATCTCTTTGGCCCCTGTCTTTAACAATGAAGTGCAAGTTAATGCCTGCTGCTGAGCAGGGGGGCTGCATAGGATGTCTTTTCTGATTTTAATTCTGATACTTGAAAATTCCTGCCTCTAAACTGCCCCTTTCCAACGTGGACTATGGCCACATCCCTGTTCAGATTCCCACACTTGCCCTGGGCCTTGTGTCCCTGGGGGAGTTGTCTGCACACCCTGCTGGATTTGCACATCTCACGGTCACGGCTCTGGGGTGTTGACTTACATACCAAGCTGAATTGGAGGGCAGCTGCATTAAAATTTCATCTGATTCTTTCTTTCCCAGACAGTGACTTGCATTGTGAAACTTTCTCTGTGCTTGCATCGGGTGTTGCAAGCTCAGGGTTGTGCAGGTTGGAGCTCTCAGCAGCAGCACATTCCCTGCCTGAAGGGGCATGTTGACTTCTTAATAATGCAGGGATGGGTACAGAGTTTGGGCTCTGACTGCAGCTCTCCCCAACTCTTAAACTTGCTAGTTTTAGAGACTTTTAATGACAATAATCATAACCTCAGTGATAAATTTATTAGTAGATAAATTTCTTGTGAAGTCCTGCAGTGGGACCTGAGAAGCAGCACTGGGCTCAGCTGCAGTCTGGGCTCTGAAATTTGAGCATTTCAGTAGTTACACACCTGTGTCCACATGCACAGTCAGCACAGATTCACCAGCCTGTAACAGCAGCAGCACCAGGGACATGCACCTGCTTCTCTGAAGGAGTCACTTCCCTGGACACAGCTTCCCAGGGGAGCCAAGGGGTTGGAACAGAGATTTGGATGTGGAGCCTGCAGTTTGCTGCTGGGATGCTGGGGTAGCAAGGGGCTTCCAAAACTTCCCTGGAGTCAACTGCACAAGACTTTATTGCAAGTGCCTGAGAGATCAGGAGCTTGAGCCTTGGCTGGAAAATGTTTCCAGGCTACTTCCCAACTTGCTCTCAGGACAGATGAGGGCTGGTTTATTTTTACTTTTCGTTCAGTGTTTTGCTCTTGTTCAGTTTTTATTTCTATTTTTGCATACTAATTAGATGCTCAGTTTTTAGTTTGATTTTTATGGCCTACATATTCTCCATGTTTCTCTGGCAACCTGACAGCTGATGGATCCCTTGGGGTGGCTCAGAATTACTTACGATGCAAGCAAGGAAGCGAGACTGTTTTCTTATGGTGGAGCTTTCAAGGGGGAGGAGTGGGCAGGGAATAACAGGAGGCTCATTAATGCATTTCTGCAGGCTGACCAGTCCTCCCACACTTCCTTTTTCTGGAAGATCAAGCATTTCTTGCGACAGGACAGTTAGTTTATGCTTTGGAAGAAAACAACTTGAGTGGTGTGTACCTTGGCTAGGGAGATGTTTTGGGGATGGAGGCTGGATTGGGGATGGCAGCAGTGTCTGTATCTTGGGGTGGTGCCTGATCTCCATCTGTCATTGGGAATGGAGTGAGGCACAGGCTTCTCTGAAGTGATACTTGGCTCTGGAATGGCAAATCTCCCTGTTCCTCACTGATCCAGAGGGACTTGCCATTGATCCTGGCTACCTCAGGAGCTCTGTCAGAGCTGCTCCTGCTGAGCCCCCCCTCACACCTGGTGTCAGGTGAGCAGGCACACTGGGAGCTGGGCATGTGGAATGTCTGCTGCACATTCCAGCCCAAACCTGTTAGCACAGGTGAACACAAAGGAAGGGTCAGTGTGCTCTGAGGATGGAGCTCAGTCTGGCTCACGGTGCCTCCATCTGTGCAGGCTCCAGAGCTTCCAATATCCATTACAAGCCTCAGTATTTCCCAATTGATTTTTACTGTTCTGTAACCATTGTATTTTGTCTAATGAAGCAGAAACCAATCTTGGGCCCTTTCCCTTTGTGTAGCTACAGCAGTGTGTAAGCTCTGGTTAACTGTTGGCAGGAGCAGCTTACATTTGATTTTTTTTTTAGCAGTCTCAGTGAAGTGGTGGAATTTTAAATAAAAAAGTAAATACATAAAATCTCGGTTGGAGATTTACTTTTTTAAGCCTGGTTCTGGGGGTTTTATCTGGTGTCTTCAAGCTGCTAATGCTTCAAATGAGCATTAGCAGCTGTCATAACCCAGTAAACATTCTGCCTTAGATTAACAGGGGTTTTAGTCTTACAAAGCCTAGATGTTTAGAAGGAGAAATGCTGAGCTTTTGGACAAGATAAGAAGAATTTGTGTCTTGTTTTTGTTTGGGTGATCTCCCAGTACAAAGGAAGGGCAGTGTCATTAGTGCCACTCAGTGGCTCCCTGCTCCAGCCCTAGTCCAAGCAGTCTGGCCATCCTTACAGCTGGGAGCAGAGCTGCTGGCTGTGCCAGGCTTGGAAACCATGGCTGTCCCTCACCTGGGCTTGGAGAGGCCACTGCAGGTGGGAAGTGTTGCCTTGGGCTGCAATAAACTCCAGCACACATCCACTGCAGCTGTTCCAGAGGCACTTACCCTGATGGGGCTGCTGGGGACAGAGCTGGCTCCTCCAGCTGCCCCAGTACTCAGGCTCTGGTACTGCCTGAGGGGAGAGGGGAGCCTGAGCTAAGAAGGGGACCCCATCCCTGTGCACTGGGATCATCTCCTGCCTGAGTTTGGATTCCCAGCCCAGCCCAGAGCCCGCACAGCACGGCAGGGCTGAGCTGCCTCCCAGCAATCAGTCCATGCACAGGGAGCTACAGGGAATCCCTCCTTGCCAGGAGCTTTCTGCTGCTTTTAAGAGCTGTGCAGAGCAGCTCATACACTGAGAGAAGCTGCCCTGATCTGGTCCCTTCGCTGGGACAGTGGGCAGCTCAGGTTCACCTGCAGCAAACCTCAGCATTACCACCTGCTCATGTTACAGGTACCAGAGCGGTTTATAAATATTAAAAATATTTTCCCAGAGGCTTGGTAAAGAACTCTACTGCTTTTACATGGAGAGAGAGAGTGTGTACACACAGGAGGGAAGACTCCCACATCAGCTAACTTCTGCCTGTCCCCACTGCTTTCAGTGCTCCTGTAACAAAGGCTTTGATGGAGCTCAGAGCGTGTAGCTGTGCTAAATGTATAAATATTAAAGCAAACTTTCTGCAGCAACTTACCATTCAGTGCTGAATACAAGCTGTTCTGTTTGTTTGGAAGAAGCGAAAGAATGCAAGCAGGCAGAGGCAGGGAAGTGCTGTCTTAACCATCAGCCTGCTCCTGATTCCTCAGATTTGTTCAGCTCCTTGCTTCTGCAGCTCAGAACCTGCTTTTCATATTTTCTTTTTAAACCGTCTTTGAAAATGCAGGTTGTGGTTGCAGGAAGGAGGGAGCTGGTAGGGGATGAGAGCTGCCAGCTCCAAATGAATATCAGGGAGGAGAGCTACAGAGGGAATGTTTAGTTCTGTGCTGTTTGGCCGTGTACATGGATGGGCATGACTGTGGTCAGGGTCTGGTGTCCTCTGCCTGATGACAAGTAGTTTAGTTTGTAGTTAAATCTCAACTGGTGGCTTTTCTTCTGTGTGGTTAAAAGCACTGGGTAGATGGAGGAATTGGGGTCTCCTGGGCAAAAATCCTCATTCAGGATACTTGGACAGCCAACAGGTTAAACCCAGGGTTGGGAATGATTGACAGTTGTCACAGACCCCGCCTGACCTTCCCTGATGTCACTCAGTGTCCAAAGGGACCTGGGAAGCTGGTGATTTGCAGTGATTTATGGTACTGTTGGCATTTCTTTGGCATAATGCCATGACTCCCATGCCAGGGAATGGGTGCTCCTGGGTGCTGCTGTGTGTTTGGGCCAGAGCAGGGAGTTCTCTGTGTCTGTCTGCCACAGAAGCTTTAATGAGTGTCAGCAGGTGTTTGTTACGCAAAGCTTTAACCCTGGGGATGGGCAGGAAAACTATCAATGCTCCTTGCATTAATTCCCATGTGGCTGTTTGCAGTAGTGTGGGTGCAGATTCCTCTGTGGTGTGTGCAGGAGTTGTGGCCCTTTGTTTGTTGCTGTGGCACTCAAAGCCTGTGTCCCTGTGCTCTCTCTCTCCCTGCAGAGTACGCGGAGAACATCGGCGATGGGAAGAACCAGGAGTTCAGGGAGAGTGAGCAGAAACGGATCCTGGATCTGCTGGAGAATTTCTGAGACACCTCTGTGTCTGCCCACAAGGACCTGGCGCCATCCTCCCTCCTCCTGCCCCTCCTCCAGCCTCTCTTGCACGATCAAAGTGATGTTTCTATGAAACTGCTTCTAAATGGGATTTGGGAGATATTAAAGATAGTTTGCTTTTTTTTTTTTTAGTTGCTGGTTTGTTATTTGAGCAGTGTTCTGTGAGTGGGGCTGCAGCTGCATACCCAGCACAAAGCCAGCATGAGGTTCTCATCTTTTTTATCTTTTCCCTCCTAAATCAAGCTGCCAAAGATCAGTGTGAAACAATACAAATGTATGTGTGGCAGGGAGGGCAGAGAGGAAGCCTGCCTGGCTCGAGAGACTGTTGGCAGGTTATTCCAGCCTGATCCATTAATGAAAATGTACAACCCTTTCTCTGATGAGAACCAGGGAGGCTGAGGTGGTGGTGTGTGTCCAGTTCATCCCTTCTTCAGTGGCACTGAGATCCAGGAATTGGCCACATCAGCCATTCCTGTTACATCTTCCCAAAGGTGAGTGGGAATTGAAAGTAGGTTCTGGCACAGGCTGGTCACTGTTCCCTCCTGAAGAGGGAAAAGAGGGAATGTGTCCATTGGGGTTTTACCCAGAAACTAAGAGTGAGGGGAGGTAAGCAGTGCCATCCCCAAATTCCATTGCCTTGCTTTCACAGTCAGTTTTTGGTCTTGGCTGTGCTTGTTCAGTAGAAAACCAGTGTTGTGGTTCCTGGACAGGGAGCTTGGCCCTTGGAGCAGCAGCAAGTCCCTGAGAGCAGAGGGATGGCCCTGCCTGCCCCAGGGAAAGGGGCCACAGCTCATTCTCATCAGCCACAGTGTGGTTTTGGGTGTCATTGTGCCAGACTCAGTGCTTCCCTGAGCTGGGACTCCCAGCTGGGATGGGAAGTAGCAGAGGATATTTTCCTGCATCCTCTTTTCTGCTGCTGAAGTTAATGACTGTCATCACAAGCCATCGTGGCTCCCGCAAGCTGGGCCGTGCCTAATTTAGAGAGATTTGCATGCTGGCAGCATTCATTTTTTATCTCCAAGAAAAATGCATTGTCAGGCAAGCTTAAAGGCTTCCTTCAATCCTGACTGCACAGGCACTGCTGGCCTGGTGCTATTGAACACTGGTGTTCAGGGCATCAGCATGGAAGTCGTGGCTTCAGCAGCCACAAAAAGCTGCAAAAATATATTTCTTTTGTGCAGAACTTGTCAAATTTCTCATTTCTTTCTTCTGTTTTCAATCTGCTTCCTTAGAGGTATTTTTTCCTTTAGTTTTCAGATGTGTTTAGGTTTTTACTTGATTTTGGGAATCATTCCCTTTCCTCACCAATGGAGTTGTGGTCAGAGCTGGTCTCTGGTTTCCCCTGGAAGATAACTGGCTGTGTCCTCACACTGTGCTTGTGTTGGAGGAGCTGAGGAGAAAGGGAGGGATCTCAGACAGAGAGTTTGAGGCAGGGCAGAAAGGGGACTTAGTGAATGTGGAACAGCTTCAGGTGAGAAGTGGGGGAGAAAAGGGCAGGGAAGGTCTTGAGAAAACTTCAGTGAATTGCCTAAGGGCAAGGTGAGTTTAAATCTGAGTGCCCATTTTAAACCTGGTTTTGCTGTTTGCTGCATGTGTGTGTGAACATGTGATCCATGTGATCATTTCCATGCACAGCTGGTGAGCTGCTGTGGGTGTGCAGTGCATGATCCCTGCTCTGAGTTGGCTCCTCTCAGATGGGGAAAACCTCCTGCAGCATCTGCTGGGAGTGAAATGTTGGTCACTGCCACGGGGGGTTGTGCCAGTGAACTCACATTGGAAGCTCTTGCAGCAAGGGACAGGGGCTGGAGGAACCAAAAGTGTGGTGCTGTGGTGTGTGGGTTCCCTGGGGAGCAGGAAAGGGTCCTGGCACTGCTCCAGCTGCCAGCAGTCAGTGCTGTCCTGGATCAGGAGAAGGAATGGGCACAGCCTATGGTGGGGCCTGGGCTCAGCAGCATCCTGTGAGGTGAGATGGTGTTCCCTCTGCAGGGCTGGGGACAGGGTGCCACCCCTGCACTGTCCCTCACAGTTCTCAGGGCTGTGGTGCTGCCCCTGGGGAGCAGGAGTGCCTTGCCATGAGTATTGTGTTCCCCAGCTGAAAGAAGAATTTGTGGGATTAGGGAATGGCAGTGTGTTCATCCCACCCAGCCCAGCCACTGTCCCTGTGATGGATGAAGGTGCTCCAGATGTTGCAGAGGAATTTGTGCAGAGATGGTTCCTGCAAATCAGGCTTTTACAAGGTGGATGACGAATTATTCTCTTCTAATTTCCAAGCTCTTTCAGAGGGAGGAACCCCACTGCTCCAAAGGAGCCCACTTGATTTTGATCCTGGTAATCACAGCAGGCCCTGCCATGCACCCACGCTCTGGCCCCACACCCCACTGCTGGGAAACACTGGATCCTCTGCCTTGGTCCTTGGGAGAGGCTGGGGGCCCACCTGGGCACACTGTTATTAATTAAGGTAATTATTCAGCTTAATGTGCTGCTCCTAGCCAGCTCATTTGTGCTGTCATATTGAGCAGCACAGAAAAGCCTTGGAGGTGTGAGGATGAGCACCCCAAGTCTTGGCAGTTGTGGAGAATGACGTTATTGTAATTGAGGGAGGATTAAAAGGTGGAGCTAATAACAGATTTCCTTGAGGAAGCAGCCATAGGCTGTAGACAGGGGGATTTGTGCCCTGCTTTAACCCTGCTGGTTCTGTGGCCCTGGAACAGCAGCATCACTGTTGGCTTTTGAGCTAAATGTGGGTTTTAGGAGAGGGTGCAGGACTGGCACAGCCCACAGGCAGCACCTGTGGGACTCTGGGCTGCTGGGAGTGATGGCAGGGACTGGTGACAGGAGCCTGGTGGCCTTTGCTCCTCTGTGAGCCCTCACTGTGCTGAGCCACACTCCCCTGCCCCCTCTGCTCTCAGAGTACCAGGCCAGCCTTGGCACAGGGCAGCAAAACATGCAGGGACAGAGACCCCTCCCCACTGTACCCCTCCCTGGGCTGTGCTTTCTCATCTCTGATTGTAAACAGATTTGACTGAAGAGGTAAATGAGAAGGTAATTAGAGGGAACATGATGGATGGGGCACTCTGGTGATGGGAAGGAGGAATCTTGCCCTCCAGGAGAAAGGAGCTGGCAGAGTGTTGTTCAGCAGAGCACCCACGGTGCCTCACGCCTCCCTCTGCAGCAGGATCCTGGGGTGCAGTGGGGGGAGCTCTGACCCCTGGGGATGCCCCAGGCTGAAACCAGCTGTGGGCAGTGGCTGCTGCAGGCACGGATGAGCCTGTCACCCCGACATCTGGACTGTGATGCCCTTTTGCCAGGGAACTGTTCAGGGCTCTGCAGCTGAGCACCAGAGCAGGATTTAAAAGTAGGAAAGCAGCAAACGATGAGGGAGATGCTGTCCTCGGTCTGTGGATTCCTCTGCTCCATGGAGGTGCTTGCCCCGGTGGGGTTTGGTTGGGCTGAGGCCGGGCTGGGCTTGGCTGGGGCTGGGGAAATCCTGGTGCAAGTCCTGGGGAAGGGGGAGGGAGAGGGATGGTGACACCATCCCTGCAGTGGGAGCCCCAGTGCTGGCTGTGTCAGGGCGGGTGGGAGCACTGGATTCCTCCTGCTGGGAGTGGCAGGAGCTGATGGCATTTCCCCCTGGCCACAGGAGAGAGGCACCAACCATCCTCACTGTGTGTCCAAATCCATCTTCAGCTGCGCTCCCGGCTGAGCCTCCCTAAACGGGGAGAAATGAGTGTAAATCATGTCTGAGGAACATCTCCTGATATCCCAGTGGAGGGACTGAGGCTGTGCTAAATACAGTGAGAGGCTGGCAGCACTGGGAGCAAACCATCAGCTGCGAAATAAGTCACTTACACTATTGATTTTGTAAAATATTTTTTTTCTTTTAAGGCCTTGCTCTCAGGGAAAGCTTTTCTCTTGGGGCAGGAAATTGTTTGGAGGCGGAAGGGGTGGTTGCTTTGTGGTATTTTTTGTTTGGTTTTTTTTTACATTTAATTTTTTTAGTGCTTAATTATTTGGAAAGAGGGAACTGTTCCACAGTGATGGACACCTGTGATATTGCTCCTCTCCATCAGGAACCTGGTGGTGGGTTCTGCAGAGGAAGGAGTTAATGGCCTGGAAACGGGCTTGAGTTCTCTGAAGAAATAATTCTTTTCAAGTCATTTTCTTCTGAATTTTATGCTTTGGAGACTTCCCTGTGCAGGGGCTGCTCTGGGCAGAGGCCTTTGAGTCCCAAAGCCCCCATATGCTGGGGGTGGGGGGTTCCTGCTGCCTTTCCCACATTGTGCTGGGACTCTCAGGGCTCCCCAGCATGGGGAGCCAGAGACACAGGGCTGTGACCATCCCAAAACAGGCAGGGGGACAAAAACACCGCGTGTCCCTGCCCAGAAATGCTCCCACTGCTCTCCCAGCCAGGTCATGCCACTAGGCAGGGCTGTGCCCCAAAACCCCTCTCCTGCTGGGTCTGTTATTTTTGATGCTGTTGCGGCTGTCGTGGTTTGGGTGGGTGGGTTGTGTTTGCTCACCTGAGCTCCCACTCACTGCCTCCCTGGCTGCTCCCTCCCTGCTCCAGGGGATCCAACAGGCTCTGCTTCCATGGCTGGCTGTGCCCAGGATGATTTGTGCGGGAGCAGGCTCTAATGCTGCCTGGCGGGAGCGTTGTTTTCCTGCAGCGCACGCAGACCTTTGCAAATAATCTAATAATGCAGGAATGTCAAACTTCAGCTGTGGAAGGAAATCCTTTTATACAGGAATTGTCAAGTCCCTAAACAAGTATCAGAAATGAGCTCGGTATCAATGTGGAGGGTGTTTATTCTGCCCGTCAGAGAGATGAACAACCCAATTCACTCTCCCAGGCAGATGCAAATTCCAGTGTTGGCTCCTGGACCTCAGGAGAGCTCAGAGCTGAGCCTTGGGGTGCCCTGCATGAACCCTTAAAGAGGTGAATTTCAAAATAATGCATGAGGCAGACCCCAGTGCTGCAGCAGCTCTGGGGTTTGGGGTTTGAGGTTTTTTCTTCCATTTGCTGGGCAGCTTTTGCTGTCAAAAGGGAACATGAGGTGTTGGCATTGGAATGAGCACAAGCAGTACTCAGGAGCCAGCAGGAAGGACCAATGCTCTTGCTTTCATTTTGGGTGTCCTTGGGCAACTCCAGGTTAGAGCTGTGTCCCCAGGGATGTTCTTTGTGCCTCTCAGGGTCTGTGTGTCCCCCTGAGCCTGATGGCCTGTGAGGTGCTGCTCATCTGGCTGTCCCCCTTCCCCTTCCAACCCCATCCAGCTCTTCTGAACTCCACTACACCCTCCAGCTTTGCAGGCTGCCTTTTCCTGATGGACAGGTGTCCCAGGGAATTCACATGCAAACCTCACAGGCACACGAGCTGTGCCCACGGTGGATGTGGTGCCTCTGGGATCTCTGTGGTCTCACTGCATGGAAGTGCCCGCTGCTTTCCTCCATCTGGCGAGTGCCCCCCCGAGCAGCACTGAGCAGTGGGCAGAACCCGGCGCTGGCAGAGATAAGGAGTGTTTCATCCTCGAGAGCGAGTCCCTGGGCCCGTTCTGCTGAAAGAGAAGCCCTGTGAGGGCGGTGCCGGCCGTTCGGAGCAATAACGAGAGAGCAGATAAGGGACCCGCTCCGCAGCGGTGCTGCTGGCTCTGCTCCCGCCTCCGTGTGCGAGTGAGCTCCCCCCGCATCCCTGTCACACCACGGGGGCTGCACCCGCAGCAGCAGCACCTGCCCGAGGCCTCAATGGATTACAACTGAGGAGGAGAACCGAACCCTCACAGCGAGCTTCAGACTCAGGCACTGGCACTTTGCTCTCTGCTGGGTCCTGCAGAACCCCAGTCCCTGTTTTTCATCCACTGTGATGGCAGAAAATCTGCTGGAAATGGGACTTAATTTAGGCTCTGCCTCTGGAGGTGTTCCTGGCTCCAGGAGGAATTTATGCTCTTTGCTTCCTCCTGACATGATTTAAATATCTCAGGTGGTGCACGGGCAGGTTTCAGCCCTCGAGGTGCAGCTGCATGGCCTCGGCCTCCAGTGGGGATGTGCTGCCCTCGTGTTGGGGTGCAGGAGCTGGGCTGGAGCCAGGAGCCCCTGTCCATGCCTGGAACGTGCAATCACCACTGGGTGACATCTGCAGCTCTGTTCTGGCTGCACCTGTGGGTGGGAGCTTCCCAAATTGGAGTGCCAAGTCTGGGGGAGCACAGTTCATAGCTGCCACCTCAGTGTGGGCCTGGTTTTAGTCCCTTGCTGGCCAGTGGCAGAGGGTGGACCCTGGGCCAGACAGCAGCCACGAGACCAGGCCAGTCACCCAAAATGTGGAGCACACGAGTGCTTGGCTTTGCTGCTTCTCCTGTTGCAATTGACCCTGTGCACGAACTCCATCTTTCAGTACATGAACTCTCAGTGTAAGAACCCCCTAATTCAGGGCTTCACAAACCCCATCCTTTGGCACATGAACCTCCCTGTTTCAGTGCATGGGGTTTGCCTCCACTCATGCCTCTGGGAGATGTGATGCTTTTGCTTTGCCAGGATCCAGCCCAGAGCTGCTCCCTGGCTGAGCTGTGTTTGCTCAGCAGCTCCAGGCAGCTTCACCTCAGGACACCTGAAGTCCTTTGCCACTGGTGCTGTTGCCATCCCAGAGTGAGACCCTCTGATCCCAACCAGTCATGGAAACTTGTAAATGCAGCTGGGCATGGCTGTGGTGCCCATTTGTCTGTCACTGCTGCTCCCTCCTTCCCTCAGCTTATAACTCCAGAGGGAGTAATGAACTTGGGCAGAGATCAATGCTCTGCTCTGAACCAGGCTTTATTCTGACATGCAGCAAATGCTGCAGTAGGTACAACTTTTTTTTTTTTTTTTTTTTTTTTTTTTTTAATTATTGATTAGTAAAGCAGGTATGAGGCAGCACAGCTCCTGGCCAGGGACCTGCCTTGCTGGAGGGGAATGGGAAGAATCCCCCCACTCTTTCTGGAGCCCTGTCAAGGGAAGGCTGAGGAAATACAGTCAGTATTTTCAAATCCAATTTAAAGCATCTCTTTGCAGCCAACATCTGTCATCTCATGGCAGAAAACACCTGAAATAATCTGATTTTTTTCTGTTTATCTAGAGAGCACATAATATCCTTTTGATTGCTCTGTTGCATGCAGATACTCTCGCGTGAGTGACGCCTGCTCTGTGCCTCCCCTGGTGCTGAGGCCAGGCTTTAGGACACTGAGATGGCACCACGGGGCCCCTTGGTGAATTTTAGGCTTTTCAGAAGAGGTGTAGGAATGGCACAGGTGCTGGTGCTGTGGTTGTGACCCGCTGTGAGGCACAGCTCTGGAAGTGTTGGTGGGTTTGGCCTCAGGATTTATGCACCCAAAGGGACGTGGGGATCTGAG
The DNA here is from genome assembly GCF_027887145.1 of Ammospiza caudacuta. Lineage (NCBI taxonomy): Eukaryota > Metazoa > Chordata > Aves > Passeriformes > Passerellidae > Ammospiza > Ammospiza caudacuta. The sequence goes on from NC_080607.1 coordinate 12,005,028, forward strand.
CGGTTCCATGAAATCCTGCTCGTGTCAGGAGCGGGGTGGCTGCTCCCGCTCTCTCTGGTGCCGCTGTCCCCACTCCAGCCGGGCTCTGAGGGTGCACGTGAGCTTGCAACCCACCCCAGGGCAGGTTTTTCCTTTTGAGACAAGTCTTGCACAGTCGGGGACAGCGATCAGGATACACGGGGGACGCGTGTCCTTGTTCCTCCTGTAACGTTTCGAAAACCCCTCCAAGTGCCCCCAGCTGGGCCCTGGCACTGAAGTGAGGCCGGAGCACCGGGCACCGCACCCGCCGGGCTCTGCCCCTCCGGCCCTGCCTCGGCAGACGCTGGGGCCGTGCTGAGATGAGCTGGATCGCACTGGGCTGGGCGGTACCGGGCCGTGCCAGACCGAGCCGTGCCGTGCCGGGCTGGTCGGGCGGAGCCGCGCCGGGCGCTGTCCCGGGTGCTGAAGCCTCTCGGGCCGGGACCGGCGGCGCCCGGGGCCTCTCCCCGCGGGGAGCGGGGCCGCCGGGGATGCCAGGGAGAAACCGTTCCCCGCGAGGGACCCGTGCGTGCGCGGGGCTCTGGCCGTGCGGGCAGCCCCGGCAGTGCGGGGCGGGAAGTCCTGGCGGGACGGGGGGCGTCGGGGGTGCCGAAGGGTCCCGAGTGGGGGCGGAGGGGTCCGGGCGGGGCGGTGCGAGGAATCCCGGCGGTGCAGGGAAGAACTGGGGGGTGTCGGTGGGGCGGTATCGGGGTTCCTGGCGGTGCGGGGCAGCACGGGGGGTGTCCCGGCGGGTCCGGGGGTTCCTGGGGTGCGAGGCAGCAGGGGAGGGTCCCGGTGGGGCGATATCGGGGTCCCGGCGGTGCGGGGCAGCACGGGGGGTTCCCGGCGGATCCGGGGGTCCCGGGTGGGCGCGGCGGGTCCGGCCCCGCCCCGCGCAGTTTGGGGATGAACCGTGGGAAAAAAACTTGGGGGGTGCGCGCGGGCCGGGATCCCTCCGCCGGGCGGGGGAGGCTCCGGGCGAGCCGCGGCACCGCCTCGGCGCGCGGCGCCCTCCGCGCGAGGGAAGAGCTCCGCAGCGCGGCGGCGCCGGGACCGCGGCGCAGCCCCGGGGACAGGGCTCGGCCCGGCGGCGCCGCCGCCCCCGGGACGGACGCGCCCGCGGCAAGATGGGCGCCCTGGCCCTGGCCCTGGGGATTTTCCACTACCTGGGGCTCTACCTGCAGCTCGGCGCCGCCTCCCGGCACCCCCCGTGGGACGCCCCGGCGGCGGGCAGCGGTGAGGCGGCGGCGGCGGCCGGGGCTCGGGAAGGGGGCGGCTGAGCGGCGGGAGCTGCCTGGGCTCGGTGCCCCGCGGGGCTGGCGGCGGGTCGGGGCGGCTCCTGCCGGAGCAGCGGGACGGGTGCGGGGGATCGGGATCCCGGTCGGGCTCCGCCGCCGAGGGCAGCTCCGTGCCGCGGTCCGTCGCGCCGGCGGCTCGAGGAGCGGGGCGCAGCCGGGGCGAGCTGGGGTTGGGCTCCGCCGCTCCCGTCTCCGGAGCCCGGGGAGCGGCCTCTGCCTTCGCCGCTGGGCTGCCGGATCGGGGGCTCTGCACGGTGCGTCCCGGTGCCTGCAGCCACCCGCACCCCGCGTCCCTGAACCTCCCGGTGCGCCTCCCGGTGCCCGCCGCCGTCCGCACCCCGTCTCCGTGTGTCTCACGGTGTCGCCGCCACCACCCGCACGCCGCGTCCGTGAAGATCTCCGTGCGCCTCCCGGTGCCGCCACCCGCCCCGCCGTGCGGTGCCCCACGCCCCGGCAGAGGGGCTCCCCGCCGCCTCCCGCTCCTCCGGTGCACCGTGGCTCGGCGGGTCCGTGCTGCCGAGCCCGCTGGGATCCACCGGGTTGGGAAGGGGAACCTCTTCCTGCATCCTGCACCCTCCGGTGAGGAGCCTGGCGTAGGGGCAGCTCCCTCGTGGGTATGAGAAGGTGACAGGGGACCGAGCTCCCTCCGAGGAGGCTGCTGAGACCCTCCTCGCTCTCTGTGCAGTGACACGGGTGCGTTCAATCTTAGCCACGGGGACACGCTGGGTGCCCGAGTCCCAGCTCTTCCCCCGCCCGGCTCCGGGGCCTCCCGTGTGCGGAGGGACCGAATCTCTGCCCCCAGGAGCCTCGGGGCACACGGCGCCTCGGGCCATGCCAGGGGGCAGGTGTGAGGGGTCCCGCAGTTCGTGCTGTCCCGCACCTGCCTGCCCAGGGAAGGGTGATCAGCCTCTGCATTGGGGGCTCACAGCAGGAGAGTTTTCAGACCTGCCAGGCTGGCGTGCCAGATGGAAAGGTGGGTGAAGAGCCTCCATTAGCCACCGCTGCTCCCCACAGAAATTCAGCAATAGGCAAATAAATAGTGAAATGGTCGCTGCGAGGGAGCAGGAAGCCAAGGAGATGAAATATTCTGGGAGGGCGAGTGCACTTTGGAGCCACATTACAGCTTGCTACTCGAGCAGTTCTGCAGCAACTCACTTAATCACAACAGAAACCTTTATTAACGATACTGAAAAGCAGTGAATAAGTGGGTCATGTATAATAAGCCATTTGTGTTCAGTAGGTGAATACCAATTTGATAAAAGCTGTGTGTGCTGAAAACGTGTATAAATCGCTGTTTAGCAGATCGGAGACTGATCATTTAATTACTGGCTGGTGCAGCTTTCCCTCCACGCCACGAGAGTCCAGCAGGTTGGAGATGTGGAGCAGGAGATGTGGGCAGTGGGATGGGTTCAGCTCTGGCTGCCGGGCACGGGCAGGTCCTGCCGGGCTCTGCCCACAGCAGGCAGCGCCCGGAGCTCGCCGCCATCTCTGCCCGGGGCTGGAGGCCTGGAGGAGCCTCCACGGCTCTGCCACGGCCCCGGAGGGTGTTCGATCTTCCTTTTAACTTGTCCATGCCGGATGCAGCGAGGGAATTGCCCGGGAGCAGCCATGAGCAACCCTGGAGCGCGGGCGGCTCCCCCATCCTGCCACCCCACAGTGGGCAGCGGCGTTCTGCTCGCAGGGCAGCCACGGCTCTGGGGAGGGAAAAGTCACAATCAAAGAAAGTCCTTTACCTGCCACCACAGCAAAGGCTCTGCCTTTGACCAGGATGGAGCCAGGATGGGCTCCAACTGCCCCGGGAGAGCATCTGAACCGCAGGATTCTTCCCACCATCCCTTCCCTACCCACAGTGCTGCCTCTCCTCCTTCTCTCTTCTTCTCTCCTCTCCTCAGGCTGGCGCCTTCAATTATTCATGCCCCCCATTGCAGCCTGTGCACACTGGGTTGCTGCCATCGGCTTTCTGTGCTGGCTGGGAAGCTCCAGCCGCTTTCCCAGCCTGCTGGCTCTGGAGCGGGGCAGGGGAGCCGTGCTGTGAGGAGCAGCAGCCCGGCTCCTTCCCGGCATGGTGTGCAGGCGACACCGCCTCGCCTCAGCAGAGCCGCGGCTGGAGGCTGGAGGGAGCGGTGCCCCGGCTCCCCAGGGCGCTGCCCTGCTCACCCCAGTGATTCCCGTACACCCCAGTGATTATTCTATCAATTACTTTCATAAACACTTTGCATTCCGCCGGATTTTTGCACACTTCCTGGTGGGAATTCTCCACGCGATGTGTTTTTCCTGCTGCTGTTCGTGCAGTCATTCAACGCAATTACATCTGACACCTCTCCTCATCAAACGTCTGGGCTTTCTCTTCCCTTGAAGCGGCTGACAGACGACGGGCCAGACACTGGGAATTATTACGTTAGGACAGTGACAGCTAATTTTAATCATAACGTTCCCTGCGAGCGAGGCAGGAATGAACTGAGAGCCGGCACGGCTGCACAAGGTCTGGGGGCTGTGGGCAGCCCGGCAGGGCTGGAGTGAGCACCTGGAGTGGGCCAGGGAGCTGGAGGCTCTGCACTGCTGCCTCTTTCATCAGGGGCTGCTCCAGGGGCCAGATGGATGCCCAGGAGGGCACCTGCAGGGCCCTCTCCCCTTCACAGCTCCTCTGGGATTTTGGTTCATGGTGTGAGTGGGATTTGTGCACCTCGGGACAGGCAACCCTTCCTGGGCCTGTCCTCGACAGCTCAGGCTCTCTCTGAGCTCTGCTGTTCCATGGCTGTTTCCCCTCCTGCAGGGCCCTTTCCTGCCTGGCTGTGCCCTCCCTACGGCTCTGGGTGCCCGGCTGAGCACCGGGGATGTTGGCTGGGCTTGGTTGTGACGGGTGCAATCGTGACTTGTGCCGTGTGTTCCGTGTGAAGCTGGGCTGGGATGAGCTCAGCAGTGATGGGGTGGGCAGAGCTGGGCAGGAGGGTGCTGTGTCCATGAGCACCGGGCACTGCCAGCTCTGGGCACCAGCCCCTGTGTGTGCTGTGGGCAGCTCTCAGCAGCTGCTGGTGCCGGTGGCTCGTGTTTGGGTGCTGGGTGTGAGACCAGGGGGGCTGATCATGTCTGCCCCATCCCATTCCTATTGATTCCAGCTGAGAATCCTCCCCTGGCTGCTGGGAGCCATCCCCTGGCTGAGAGCAGCACCAGAGTGAGGGGTGGCTGCAGGCTGGCTGCACACACTGCCGGAGCCCCACGGGGAGCTGTCAAAAAAAAGGCCCTTTTAGGGCTTTGCTACTTAAATATCAAATAGCAGCTCTTCCTTGGGCCCCTTGGGAGGGAATTTTCTGAGAACTGTGAGTCCCCAGGAACCAGATGAGAGCAGCAAGTCTCCTTGCATGGACAAAGCTCTGTGTATCTGGGGCCAGACTGGAGACACTCCCCACTGACCTCACTCTTGCTGAGGGGGATAAACATTAGGGGAGTGGGAAGACTGGGGGCAGGAGCTGGGGCAGCCCAGCACTGTTGGAAATATCTGCAGTTTTCAAGGTTAATTCCAGCTCTCTGGTCAGGTGAGCGCTGCCCTAATCACATCCACTGAGTTAGGTGCATTTTTTTGTTTTGTTTTTAATTCACATGCTGCAAATTTGAGCTCCTTCTGCTGCTCATATGACAGCAAAGAGGGGCAGAGCAATGGCGCTGCCACCCCCAGCGTGTGGTGGGAGCCTCCCTGCCCCAGCCGCGGCCGCGATGCTCCAGCCCGAGCGTCCCGAGGGAAGGGAGGCGGCTGGAGGAGAGCAGCGCTCGCTGCCAAAGCCTCTGCCCGCTCACGCCGGGGCCGGGGCCGGCTGCCCTGTGCCAGCGGTGGCGCGGCCGTCACGCCGTGTTTGCGCCGCGCTCCAGCCGCGATGAGCTCGCCGCGCCCCGGGGTCAGCAGCCCTGGCAGGAGGAGAGGATCCACAGCTGCTCCTGGCCGCGGAGGGCAGCGAGGCTGCAGCCCGGCCTGTGCAGCGGCCTCTGCCAGCCCTGTCCCCGTGCCTCAGCCGGTGTCCCCGCGGTGGGGACAGTGTGGGTCACCAGGCGCTGGGACAGTACCCAGCTCTCTTCTGCATCCATCCGGAGGGTGCCTCCCGATCCCCCGGGGTGGCTCTTGCTCAGGCAGGCTGCGCCAAGGGCTGGGCGTCCTGTGGCCGCCAGGAGGGTCCGTCTGTCTCTGGGTGTCCCCGTCCGTGTGCCGGGATGTGTCTCGGGGGCCTTTGTGGCGCTCCTTGTGCCGGGGCTGGCGCTGTCCAGCAGCCGCAGGAGCCGCGGGAAGGGGAGGGTGCTGGAGGGGTCATGGATGTCTGTCATGGAGAGGGGACGGTGCCGGACGGGCTGTGGGTGCCTGGGGACAGTGCCATGGTGGTGGATCCTGTTGGACACATTTGCTTTTCCTGCAGTGGTGCAGCACAAACCCAGCAGGTCAGAGCCGGCCCCACAGCAGGACACAGAGCAGGGGCTGGATGGACACTCCAGTGGGCAGGAGCAGGAACAGAATGACATTTCAGCTCCCCCAGCCCCTGTCCCTGCCCAGCGTGGGACGGAGCCGGCCCCAGCCCCAGCCCCACCTGGCACTGGTCACCCACCAGCCCAGCTGCAGCTCAGTGAGCTGGGGCAGAGAAAAAGCTTCTGACTGCCGGCTTAGGGAAAAAATCCCTCCCGGAGCAGGAACCCGCGCTGACCGGGTGATTACAGGCGTTTGAAGTGTCCAATGCATATTTCATTGTCCTTTGTACATCTTTACACAACAATTAGCCTGAGTTGGTGCCGTGATGCTGCTCTGGTGTTGTCCTTGGTGCCTTGTGGGGGCTGTGGAAGCTGGCACAGCTGAGAAATGGCAGGCAGAGTCCTGCAGGGGCTTTCTGTGCTGTGTGGGGCCTACAGACGAGGCAGGGAGATAGAGCAGGGGTCTGAGGTAATTTCGAGGTCCTCAGGGCAATGCTCTTGCCCCAGCACAGCCCCATCCCCGCTGCTGGAGCCCCCTCCCCGTACAGAGCGTGACCAAGGTGAGGGATGGTGTCCACAGAGGTCTGCCTCTGGTTTATGAGAGCACCAAGCTGTCCCAGCAGGCATTTTCAATTCTGTTTATCTGTGTTTCCCCATTGAGTTCATTTTATTTCCTCTGATTTTTATTTCCTGGAAGATTTATTGATCCTGGTGTTCTCAGTTTATGACAGGTAGCAGCCCATAAAGCACAGGGAGCAGTGGCCCCCTCCCTCCCTCCTGCTGTGGGGATGTGGCTCCAGTGTCAGTGGGGGGAGAATGATGGGGCTGGGGTGGGCAGGGACTGGGACACTGTGGGGACAGGGCTGTGGCCAGAGCTGGTGACTTGTCCCTGTTCTCAGGGGCAGTGTCCAGGCCACCTGGCTGACCCAGTGCAGGGTCCATGCCCAGTCTGGGGGCATCCTGGGGGGACTGTGATCCCACTGGTGTCCCTGTGAGGGGCAGGGCTGGGGGACAGTGAGTCACCTCTGTCCAGGTGGGGCCAGCATCCACGGCATCCATCAGGGAGGGCACACTGTGCTGCTGGAGGGCACAGCTGAAAGATGTGTCCCCAGCAAAGGTGATGACCCTCGGTATCCATCTGCAGGATCTATGCTCCTCTGGATGTGCTTGGAGGTGGCTGAGCTCTGGGGTTAATTAGTACATACGCTTCCCAATTAAAGTCACAAAGATAGGAGGTACTTGATTCAATCCAGCCCTTCCTCAGCTTATTTGCCAAATTCCCGTCTGTGGGAGCAGATTTTAATTGTGTTCACAGCAATCTGGACCTGGCTGGAGCCCTCACCCCTGCACTGCTGGAGCTGTGGTGGCTGGGGCTGGTGCAGGCTCTGCTGGGACCCGCTGGCTTTGGCCATTGCTCCTGCCTGCAGGAATTCTGTGGGGCAAGAGCTGATCCTGGCTGCAGCCAGGGAATGGGTGGGTGAGTGCTGGGAAATGACACAACAGCCTCAGCACCACTTGGAGCACAGAGGAACATTTTGACCCCCCTGCTCCTCCTATAGCCTTCAGTCACCAGAGCTGTTCCCTTGGAGTTCCCTCCACTCCCCAGCACAGAATCCACGTTCTGTTGTGCCAGGTTCTGGATGAGCAGGATGTGGGAACAGCACTGGAACCCCACCAGGACACCCTGCCTTGGCAAACCCCAGCGCTGGGTATTTTCCTCTGTTCCCTGCTGAGATGGATTAAAGGAAAGCGATAAGTGGATGGGATTTCCATGTGTCCAGAGGGACAGGGAGATATTAGAGGTATTAACTTTTTGTCTGGGCTGGTAATAATTGGTTTTCAGAGGGATCAGGGCTGCAGAGAGTGTTGCTCCCAACAGGCTGTGTGTCCCAGAGGGTTCCCCTGGCTCTGGTGGGACCTGCACTGTGGCTGTGAGCCGAGGTGGTGAGTGAGGACAGGAGACTCAGGGCAGCCTGGGCAGTGCCCGGGGTGTGCAGGGGGCTGGCAGGGCTGTCCCCTTGCTGTGTCACTTAGGTGTCACTGCGCCGGTGGTGGCAGCAGCGCCTGCCGTGCCCTGCGCGCCAGGGCCGCCTGTACCAGGGAACAACCGAGTCTCTCCAGAGGAGATGAAAAGAATTCTAATTACATCTCTGAACAATATTTGTTTTGAGAGAGGAAAGCAAACCATATGGCATGTGGGAGCCTGTTTGGGGCCGCATTAAGTGAGGATTTGTTTTGCAGTTATGTCCTGATCTGAGTGAGATGCGATCATGCTCTGTTTATTTCCTTCGCCTCAGAGGTGTGGCAGGTCCTGCACTCCTTCTGGGGCAGGGCTCTGAGGGATGCAGGGGGGCACAGGCTCCTGCTCCTTCCCTTTCCCCCCATTGCTCTTTGCAAAGTGCCTGGGTTGGGGGGCAGGCACATCTGCTGGGGGTGGTCAGGGGACATGGGTGGGAAAGAAGCTGGGGATGGCTGGGACCTGCCTGCTCTGCTGTAGGGGCTGGCTCTGTTTGGCCAGGGAAGGATCCTGGTGACTCTGCCCGTGTGGCTGGAGGCATTGTCCTTCCCCAGGACAGTGCTCTGTCCCCCAGGGAAGGATCCAGGCACTCCTGGTGGCTCTGCCCGTGTGTCTGGAGGCATTGTCCTTCCCCAGGACAGTGCTGAGTCCCCCAGGGAAGGATCCAGGGAAGGATCCAGGCACTCCTGGTGACTCTGCCCGTGTGGCTGGAGGCATTGTCCTTCCCCAGGACAGTGCTGTGTCCCCCAGGGAAGGATCCAGGCACTCCTGGTGGCTCTGCCCGTGTGTCTGGAGGCATTGTCCCTCCCAGGACAGTGCTGTGTCCCCCAGGCCCCACAGCCCCGGCTCTGTCTCCAGCAGCTCTCTTCACCGAGACCCCGCACGACATGACGGCGCAGGCCGGGGAGGATGTGGAGATGGCGTGCTCCTTCCGCGGCAGCGGCTCCCCCTCCTACTCCCTGGAGATCCAGTGGTGGTACGTCCGCAACCACAAGGACTGGACGGACAAACAGACGTGGGCTTCCAGTCAGGTAATGCCCCTCGTCCTCCTCCTGCACGGCAGCACGGAAAGGCAGAGCCCCTCAGGCAGAGCCCTTGCCTGCATTTCCCGTGGGGAAGGGCTTTGTTTGCAGCCCCTGTTGGGTTTTGGTGGGACCCCAACCCACAGCAGCACCCCCGGTGCTGAGCAGACCTGCAGGGCAGCGTTTCACCCTCTGCTCTGACAGAGAGCAGCCTTGTGGTGCAATTAATGGCTGCATGGGCTGCTCAATGTCCAACTGCACTGAGGATGCTCCAGGGACAGCGGGGCTGGGCTGTCCTGCCCGTCCTTCCCAGCCAAGGGAGTGCCTGGCCCATTGCCAGGACCCGTCCCAGGCTGAGGCTTCGTTTCTGTGCTTGTGTTTGTGCCTTTGCCTATCTCATCACCAGCCCATCCCTCCTGGCCCTGCACCCTCCATCCCTCCCTTGTCCCCTGTTTCCCCGTGTAGTGGTCCAGCAAACAGCCTCTCTTTATTTCCCTCTCTGTTCACACAGAGATAAGGGCCAAAGAATGGGAAACAGCTTTGGGGATTTTAATGAGCCTTTATTGTAGTGTCTTTGGCAAGGCTGCTGCTGGTGCTGCCATGAATTGAGAAGGCTCAGGGCAGTGCTGCCAGGATGGGGGGAGCTGCCAGGGGTCGAGGGTGGGCAGGGTCAGGGGTGTTGGGGGCACTGGGAATGCACAGCCAGGGGCTGCAGGGGCTGGCAGTGATGGGGACAGAGCTCCACAGCAGTGATGCCACAGTGATCAGGGCTCCATCCCCACTCCTGGATCGTGGGGAGCACCTGGAGCTGAGGTGCAGTGGGAGCTGTGGGTGAGCACCCCGTGCTCTGTGGCTGCTGTGCTGCTGCTGGTCCCTCCCATCCCGGGTACCCAATGTGGCTTCATCTGCCCTGGGTGCCTGGGTTTGCTGGGACTGGGCAGTCTCTCCTCTCTTCCCCCTTCTCCCTCTTCCTTCCTCTTTGGGGCAGCCATCCTGGGAGTGGGAAGGGGTCTGGTGGGCTGAGCTGACCATTTCTCTTCCCTCTTTGGTCCCCCCCTCCCCTGCTTTTTCCACAGCTGCAATCATCACCACCAGAGGAGCCCGGGAAAGAGGCGACAAAAATCAGCGTGAGTTTGGGGGATGGTTCTTGCTGAGGGCTCAGCAGGACATCCTGCTGGTTCCAGTGGGAAATCCAGGGTGGGAGACCTGGGGGTGACCTGGGTGAGGGGTGGCTGCCCTGCTCTCCCTGGCACCAAAAGGCACAGCCTGCACCCTGAGCCTCGTCCAGCATCTGAGTGACACATTACTGCCAGGGATAAAATAATCCAATTGACTCAGAGGATTAGCATCCCAAAGCCATTTAGGCTCATGTGAGCACAATGAGAAGCCACTAACCAGTTAAATAAAACACTCCTGGCCTTCTGCTGCCAGGTGAGTGGCCCCCGGCTGTCCCTGTGTTTGGGGGTGCCACAGACACAGAGCAGTGCTGGAAACCTTCCCACTGTCACCCGGCAGCCTCTCCTGGCACTCCCATTTTCCTTCACTGAGTGAGCAAGGGGGGATAGGGTTGGTCAGGCGCCCGTGGCTTCTCAGATGGGTGCCCCCCACACCCAGGATCAGTCTCTCATCCCTGGGGAACCCTTCCCAAGGCAGAGCATGACCTTGCAGCACCCATCTGCAGGATCAGTGCATGGTTCTCTTGGTGGTAACAAACCCCCTCCAGGAGTCGTGTCCCCTCTGATTAATTGACACCCACAATCCATATCCAAAATTAAGCAGGTTCCTGCAGGATCTATTCCTTACCAGGGTGCTGTGGCTCCCTGCCCCACAAGCATCAAAGTCCCAGGACTGCTGCTGGAGCTCTGCCAGACCCTGTCTGCTGAGCTTGGGGGGCTGCTGCTCCCTGCGTCCCACCCTGGCCCTGCTCCAGGGTGCACGGAGCCACCCTGGGGCCAGCATTCCCTCTCAGCTCAACCCGTGCATGTTTCAGCATAATTAGGCAGTTAATTGCACGCTGGGATGGAATTGATGGGTGTGCGAGTGTAACCAGGATTTATTTTGAATCATTCGAGGTCTCTGCTGCCTCCTCCAGATCCAGCCAGCAGGGAGAGGCTGGAGCTTCAAACCTCTTTTGTTTGTTGTTATTTCGAATGTCCTTGATCATTAAGTGTTTATGGAATGGAGGAGGTAAATGAGCATGGGTGGTTCTGCTGGAATGTGAGGAGCAGCCACAACAGCAGGGACTGGGAACAAACAGCAGGGCCAAACAGGGAGGGGGGATGCAAATCCCAAGGAGGAGCCACCGTGCCAGGCACCCTTGGCTGTGTGTTATCCACCAACACACCTGGTGCTGGAGATGCTCGGCAGCGATGAAGAGCAGTGAAACTTGATGGGTTTGGGTTTATTTTTTCTGCCTTTGAATCCAATAGCACAGCACAGGGCTGAGCTGGGGTTGGGCACAGCAAATCTGCCCATCCTGGCCGTGCCAGGGGCTCTGCCCCATTCCCATGGGCAGTGAGGGCCATCCCTGCCCTGCCTGTGCTGGCAGAGCCACAGCAGTTATGTGCCATCATAAAATCTCCCCTCTTGAGGCTCAGTGACCTGCTGGGCAGCGGCTCCATGGCCACTGGTGGCACCAGCAAATTGGGGTTTTATTTTATTAGTTCTAAATTTCCCAGCCATTAATTTCAGTGACTCCTGGCTCTCCCAACGAGGTTTTTTGTTTTGAAGTTCCTTTCCCATGACAGTCTCATCATCTGGGCACACTTGCACCAGGGCCTGGCACCTCCTGGCCCTGCACAAGGCCACTGGGCAGCCCTGAGATGCTGTTGGGGTGGCTCTGGCTGTGACCTGTGGCAGCAGCTCCCTCTCAGCAGCCCATGGTGTGCAGGGCAGCTGAGTGCAGCAGCCTGTGTGTGCTCATGGGTGTTTGTATGTGCACATGTGGCCAGGTGTCTTCATGTTCCAGCACTGGATGCCCCCACAATGAGGGGACACTGAGGGGTCCTGGTCCCCATGCTGCCTCCTGTGCTGTTTGGGGTGGGTTTTGCCCCTCTCCAGCCCCGTTTCCAAACACCATAAAATCCTCAGCTAACAAATGCAGCGGCAAGTAGAAAAACGGCCTTTGCCATCCAGTGTGATTATAGGGAACAGAGCCAGGGGCCTCGGGGTGGGTTATAAATCTGATTTATTGACCCAGCCCAGAGCAGCCACGGCTCTGGCTAGTGAGTAAGTCTTAAATTTCATTGGGTGATAAATACTGAGAGCGAATCAATTTGGTAGAAAAGCTAATTAGCCAGCGTGGTTCCGCATCGATCTCCGAGCCCTGCGTGGCCGGGCGCGAGCCAGGGTTTCCATCATCCCGCGGGCCCAGGCTGGGCTGGTCCCCACACCAACCTCACCAGCCTCTACCATGGCCTGGCCAGCTGGGGCATGGCGTGCTGTGGTGGCACACGGTCGGAGCTGGCACTGACCCCAATGTCTGGTGTGGCAATGGTGAGTCCTGGGGGTCCCTGACCGCCCGTCTGCCCCAAGGCAGGTGGTGAAGGTGGTCGGCAGCAACATCTCCCACAAGCTGCGGCTGTCGCGGGTGAAGCTGGAGGACGAGGGGACCTACGAGTGCCGGGTGATCGACTCCAGCGACGGCAAGGCACGGCACCACAAGGTGAAGGCGTACCTGCGGGTGGAGGCGGCGGGGGGCCCGGGGCACCCCCAGGACACCGAGCTGCGGGAGGCGCCGCTGGCAGAGCTCGCAGCGCCGGGCTCAGCGCACGCACACCAGCACCAGCACCAGCACAAAGCCGGGAGGGAGCTCAAGAAGCGCTCGGCAGACGCCTCCTGCGTGCTGTAGGTGGGCGCTGCGGGGGGACGCCGGAGCCCCCCTGCGCCCCGGACTCAGCGGGGCCATCGAGGGTCCCGCAGCCCCTGCCAGAGACTGGCCCCAGCCCCCGGCTTGTCCAGCCCTCCTCGCCCCCTCCCCGTCCCCGGGGCCCGGCGGTGCCAGGGCTCGGCCCGGCGCGGGGCCGGACCCGCCGGTGCCACGGCTGCATCCCGGGGCTGTGCCCGGGGCCAGGGCGTGTGCCCACGCGTGGTGTCCCCATCCCCGGCCTCGTGCGGGCGGTGCCGCGGGCTGTGCTGTGCCCCAGCTCTGCGCCCCACGGGACCCTCCCTGCCCTCCCCCGTGCTTCGCAGACCCAGCCGCCTGTTCCTGTAGGTTGCCCCGTTTAGTTGCTCGGTTCCAGCCCCACAGTGCGTGTCTAAGTTCCGGCCTCCATCTTACAGCCCGTGTGTATCCCCCCGCCCTGCCCTGCCCTGCCCTGCCTGCCCCGCAGCCCCCAGCACGTCAAGGCCTGAGCTCAGCAGAGGAAGGACGGCACGGCACATTGCTGGCACCTCGGGCATCGCTCAGCCAGGCAGCTGCCCGTGCTCCGTGTGTGCCCGGGAAGGCAGACACCTCCTGTGCCATGGGCGCTGGCCCCTCGCACCCATCACTCCTCTCCCCTCGCATCTCACCCAGGATGGGGCGCTCACCCTCCAGCCCCGTCCAGCCCATCCCGCCGCCCGTGCTGCCGTGGCTCCCGGCCCCCTCCCGGTGAAGCATCCCTCCCCTCTAGGCCACAGCAGCACGCTGCCCCGGCAGGGTCTGGCCCAGGGGCTCTTGTGCCGCAGTGCCAACAGCAGAGCCCGTCCCTGCTGTCCCCAGAGTGACCGCGGCCGCTGGGGCCGGAGCTGCGGGGAGAGAGAGGGGGGCCCGAGCCTCCCCCCGGGTGCTGCTCCCCTGCTGCCCCCCAGCCTGCCACCATCAGACCTGCTGCAGCTAATAAAGCTCTTTAAAGGAAGCCTCTGCTGTCTGTGCTCTCTGTCTGTGGCACGGGAAGGGGACGGGGCTTTGGCATGGCCTCGGGTAAAGAGGGGCAGAGCTGGGGCAGCTGGGGATGGGGACGAGGATGAGGATGGGCATCCACATCATCCCCTGCAGCTGAGGGCTCAGAGCTTTAAAAAGCTGCAGCTGGGAGCTGCTGCCCTGAGAGGTGCAGGGTACAGCGAGGTGCCAGGTGAGCTGGGGATGCTCCATGCTGTGGCCATGGCGTGCTGGGTGCTGTAGGGTGGCTGGGTGAGCTGCCAGGTGAAATCCCGGCCACACAGCCCAGATTTCCAGCCTGGTGGGAGGTGGGGTCTCCAAAGCAGGCTGCTGGCTCTGCCTCTGCAGTGGGAGAGCAACTCCCAGCACTGACAATGCCCAGCCTGGCCCAGCTGCCTGGAGTGCTGCAGCTCCTCTGAAGCTTGGTAATTCCTGGCCCTCCATCATGCTCACCCCTCGCTGTACTGATGAGAAGGAGAAAGAGCTGGTGGCTCTTTCTGCCAGCAGAGGTGTCAGCCTGTGCTGGGGGCAGGAGCAGGCAGGTGTGGCTGGTGTCTCTGGTCACCTCTGCCACCTGGACAACTGTGGTCCTGGGGAGCAAAGGGCACAGAAGAAAAACATTCAGAAGCTGCAGGGCAGCAGCTGTAAATAATTGCAGCAAGTTTTTTCCAGCAGTGGTGGCTGTGCCCTAGCAATCCCTGGTGGAGCTGTGGGGCTGGGGCTATGCTCAAATTCTCTGTCAGGGAATGGGATTGCTGGGGTAAGAAGAGAGACTGGGATGCATTGGTCACCAGTGCAGCAAAACACAGGACACAGCAGAGAAAAAGGAAGACCCAGGGACACGCTAGGTTGGGTAGGAGGCTGCAAATCACCTCAAACAGGGAATAAACAAATTGCTGTGCAGCACAGTGATTTGTAAAACCTGGAGGCGAGCTTTAACAATAACAGGTTTTATTAGAAGAGATTAATTTTGCCGAGTTTATAGGAAATCTTGGGAGCAGGAGTTGAGGAGCAGACCCTGCTGGATCCGTGTGTGTGGCTCAGCAGTGCCAGGGGCTGTGTGGGACTGTGCCCCCAGCACAGTGTGGCAGTCCCCCAGGGTCCTGGCTGGGTTTGTGCATGGAGGAGGAGGCTGGACACTCCTTTCTTTGCTCTCTGATCCCAGAGGGGGTGGCTGGAGTGGGGGGAGCTGGGGGACCCCAACCCAGAGTGTTTGGGGCTGCTTGGTGGAGGGGAAAGCCCGGGGCTTGTGAAGGAGCTGAGGGGAAAGTCTCGGGAAAAATGCAAGCCACTGCTGGGGAGGACCCAGCCTCATGGAAATGCCATTTCCACGCAGTCCCTCTCCCAGCCAACATCCTGCCTCAGACAAAAGCAATTTACTCAGCCTCCAATAAAGCAAGGGTGATAATGAAGCTGAGAGGAGCTGACTGACAGGCAGGACAGCCCCTCCTGCCACCAGCACCCACCTGCTGCCTGGGGCTGAGGGGAAAGTCTCGGGACAGCACTGTGAATCACAGGCTCTGGGTGGGGGTGTCAGTGCAGCCAGCTGGGCCAGAGCCCTGCCTGGGTGATGTGCTTGGTTCCCGGGCACTGGTGGGACAATGCTGCCCTTGAATCCCATGCCTGTCCTGCAGGATGGCAAGCCTTGGCATGGGCAGGATGTGTCCTTGGAGTCCCCACCACAGCACAGCTGAGCAGAGCGAGACTGGATGCAGCATCTGCACCTAATGGATGAGTTTTGTCAAGTGCTACAACAACCCAGGAAGCTGCACCAGCCCCAAGGGCTCTGGGAAAGCAAAGACAGTATTTCAGCTCCCTGCCTGCCCTGTCAGAGCAGCTCTGAAGGCTCCTTTGTATGGAACCCAACCAGCGTTAAGCACTGAACAGATATTAAAAAAGAGTAAAGCTGACCTGCAGCCCTGTCCTGCTGGATAAAAAGCCACTGACTTGTGTTTTCCCTGGAGAAGCAAACAGGAGGAAAGCCTGAATAAAACCAGGGACACAAGGGGGGGTAAGTTCAGCTGAGGGATGTGGCAGCAGAAGCAGTGCCCTCGGGCCCACCAACAGAGACTTGTTTTGGATGTTCACCCAGGATCCCAACAGTGATGCACAAAGCCTGCTCCATGTCACAATCTATTTATTGCTTTGGTTTTTGTATTTCTGAGCTTACTTACAAATTTAGTCAAGATCTGCCCTTTTGCTTCACTTGCATAGATGTTCCCCCAGTGTCAGGAGGCAGCCTGCTGCCAGGAGCTGCTCAGGAGCTCAGGGATCCGGGAGCAGCTGAGCAAAGCAGAGCCTGTGGACAATGCAGCAAGAGCCTGGGGATGTGGGAGCTGGAGATCAGGGGAGAGGCCCCTCAACAGGGGAAGGGAGCTGACCCCACAGAGGAGTCATCCTCTGCTCCCTGTACCCCACTGTCCCCACTCTGACAAACCATGGCACTGCTGGGGTGCACAGTGCTCACAGCCCCCGTCACCACTGGCACTGCCTGACCATGGACAGACACAGAGGCTGTACTGGGGCACAGGCAGGTGCTTCATCCAGTTCTCCTTGGGGTAAGGGTTAGAAATGGCCTGAGCACGGTGATCTGGGCATGGGAGAAGTTGTAAATCCCTCCCAGGTGTAAATCAGGGCTGGCTGATTCTCTGCAGAACCTCACAGAGAGGGAGATAGAGAACAGAGCACGTTTGGCCACCTCCATCTGGTCTCAGCAAACTGCAGCTGTGAGGAGCAGCCCTGATGCCTCTGAGAGGACACACTGCTCTTGATAGTAACATAGGTGAAGAATTTATTGGAAATGCACTTTAACTTCTGAGATTAACTGCTTTTAAAGAGAACAGGTTTACAGTGCACCCCAAACAAGATTCTCTTCCTGGGAAGGGTAAAGGCCAGAAAAAGCTTTAGCTTTGTCAGTCACTGTCCAGCTGAGAATGGGGAGGGATCATCACAGCTGTGAAGAGACCAGAGAGGTGTGGGGGGTGCTAAAGGGCACCCCCACCAAGGATCAAGGGTTAGGAAGTAATTTCTGGAAGATGATTCACTCTTCATACTGAAGAATTTGGAACAGATGTGCCATCTTCTCTGCATATGGTGCTGGCCAGGCACAAGTCAGGAGGAGTTGGGGTCATGTACCCACCTCATCCTCAAACACCCCTTCAAAAAATAAACGCTCTACCACAGGGACAATGTCTCAGCCAGTGCCCCAGGCTGGGCAGCCCTTCTTCTGCCCCTGAACCATTTGGATCCTCAGTGATGGTGTCTTCCCAGGTGAGCTCCATCCTGGTGGTTCCTGTTTCCATCCCAGCTGCTGTGCAGGTCTGTCAGGAAGGAGCTGCCTGCTGTGTGCTGGAGCTGGGAGCTGTGCCCTCCTGCTGCTGCAGCCTCTGGAGCAGGAGCAGCACGTTGTCTGTGAGCTCGTTCCGTGGCCGCCCCATCCCGCCGAGCCTCAGGGGCTGCAGGCTGGCGTGGGGGGGCTCGCAGGGGGGGCAGCACTCCTCACTCAGGAGCAGCCACGTGCTGTCAGGGTCCACCTGCATCAAGTGCAGGAAAACACTGTGGAAAACAGAGGAAAGAAGAGTAAGGACAAAGCTTTGTGGTTGGCACTCAATGGGGTTATTAAGAGCTAAGGAAAGCTTTGATGCTGTTGGCAAGCTCTGGCAGCTGCACAAATTCTGCTTTTTACAGAGGGCAGTGCAGTGGCCCCTGTGCCCAAGAAAGCAGCTCTGTGTCTCACAGCTACTGGCACGTGGGAGAAAAATATTTATGATGCCACACAGTCACTTATGGATATCAAACAAGCAGCTGGTGCAGGACTGACTTAGGCTCGGTGCTGGCACTGTGTGAGCTGCTGCTGGCACAAGCACAAACCTGCCTGTCCCATGTGCTGGGAAGGTGACTGTGGGTGACTGCAGGTCTGTGCTGTGCATGTCTGGCATCTTCTGGACAACAGCTCCTGCAGAGATCTTGGGAGAAGCTGTGTTACTCACCACCCTCTCTGGTTTTTGGGGAGTGAGGGAGTTAACCCATCTGGGCTTCTCTGCCTTTCCAGAGGTGGCAAACCCAAAAGTATTGGGGAGAGCTGCTCAGGCTGGGCCCCAGGGGAAGCTCAATGCTGTATTTGAGGGCTTTTTACTCAAGTGAGATTTCCCACAGTCCCAAGCCCTTATTAGCTGCTTCAAAATTTTTGTCACCTTTCACAGAGCAGGATTTTAAACCAAAACCAAACACAATCTTCATTAACAACACAATGAAGGAAAAGAGGAATCACAACTTCCTCTGCAGATTTACTGCTGTGTTGATGGTTTTCATTTTGCATTTCCATACCTCAGTAAGATGGGATTTGCCTTTCCAGCCCGCCCTTCACACAGGGCTCCAGCTGTGAGCTGCTGGGACACAGCTGCTGCTGAAGAGCAGGAAGCTCAAGGAGTGAAAGAGCAAATGCTGATTTGTGTGACCTACACCTACCCACCCCCTCCTGCCAGCTCTCCCTGCAGCAACCTTTGGGCTTAGCTAGGTCTGTGTCAGGGTTTAATGCACACAAGGTGTACAAGGCTTAACTGGTTTAAACTCTCTGGCTGTGCCATGAACAAAATTAGACTGGAATTTCCAAGATTCCTCCTGAATGGTGCTGAGTGCTCTGTGAGCACCAAAGGCACTCAGCAGTCATCACACCTATGGTATAGTTTTCCAAGATCCCAGTAAAGCCCAGCCATGCATCCTCAGGTCTCTAAAATCATGGAGCTGTGAGGAGAAAGCTGCCAGTTCAGGTAATGGGAAGAGAAATCAAGTAAGTCTGTCTCTGCTCCCCCAAGAAGAACAGGACTGAACTCTCTCATTACAAGCAAAGATCACTTGCTAAAAAAGCCACACAAAATCCAGATCTGACTGCTGTCCAAATTTCTCTTGGAAGAGCTTTCATCCCTAAAGTGAGGTTGCTTCCAATGTAAAGCAGGGAGAAATCCCTTTGAGAAGCTCTCTGAAAAGGGAGTGCAGTGCCATGGGTAAAGTGAAAGAGCACAGAAATGAGATGAAGGTAGGAGAGAGCTCCCTCTCCTTTTCACAATAACCCTGTGGATGTTACTCATGCACAGCCAAAGCTGCTGCCTTTGCCTCTCTGCCATGAACACCTCACCTGTCTCTCAGTGCAGGTCTCTGAACAGCAAGAGGGGAGATGTCACCACTGAAGCTGTTGGCAGTGTCCCCTCCCAAAGGGGCTGGCAGTGCCTATCTGCCTGCTCCAGAGGAACCAGTGGGAATGTGCTCCACAGTGATAGCTGGGCTTGGCAGCAGCTGCCTCAGCAACACCACCTTTTCCTGTGGATTGGCCAATGCAGGTGAGCTCACAGGGCTCCTCACTCCTCTGGCTTTGCTCCTGCACCTCTGCTGACAAGTGAGGGGCTGGCAGGGGAATAAGTGATTTTTGTAACTGCAGCTTCATGCAATACTCAACAGGCAAAAATAGATGCTGGGAAAAAAAGGGTATGGAGCTCTCCCTGGTGCCATCCTGGCTCCAGCTCTGCAGACACTGCCCTGCCCGTGCCCTCAGCCTGGCTGTGACAGCAGGAGCCCTCAGCTCTGTGTGCCAGCAAACAGCAGCTCCCAGTGCTTCCACCCAGTTTCCAATGGACAGCTGCAGAGATAATCCTTGCTCCTTATGGCTGGGATGGGAGCAGGCAAGGGCAATGAGCTGCTGTGAAGTGAGCATGGGAAGAGGGGATATTGTGCAGCAGGCTGCTGATCCCCAGCACACACACAGCTGTAGCTCTCACACTCACAGCACAGACACTCTGCTCTCCAACCTCTTCCCAATCAGCTGCTCCAGGGAGAGCGACCCTCAGAGATTATCCAGACCCTGGAGCACTCACTGCCTCTGGTGCCCATAATGGTTTGGGGCTGTGATTATCCCTGATAGCCTGGAGTGCTCTGCAGCCTAAAGAACAACTTGACTTTTACATTTTCAAACTAACTCTGGGGTAGTTTCCAAGCAACCTGTTTCCATAGCAAAGAATCCTGGGGTTAATCCAAGTTTGTTTTCTGTTGTTGCCTTTTTCTTTTTTTTTTTTTTTTTTTTCTTAAATATCACTTTATTGAATTTTGCCTTGAGCAGGTGGCTGTTCTGGCATGCTTCAATCCAGCCTGGGAGTGATAGCTGACAATGAATACCCAACAAACCCCATAAGCAAACCAGAAGAGGTAAGCTGCATGATCAACTTTGGTATGAAAAAAGCTCCCCAAATAGCTCATATTTGTCCCAAGTGTGCTAAACTTATTCTACTAGCACAGAGCAATTTGGCTACTCTGTTGCCTTGTCTTTGCCCAAACTCCAAGCAGAGCCATGGCACAGTGAGCAGGCTGGCAGAAGGACAAGGATTGCTGGCTTTCCATCCCTGCTGGATGTTTAACTGGATACAGCCCACCACAGGCTTTGGTAAGAACTGAGGAAATTATTTCAGCATCTTAGGGGAAAAAAAAAAATCATTCCTATCCAGACTGCTGACTGAAAGGTCATGGGCTGCAAACATTTAGTAGGAATTAAGTGTAAATTTCAAAACAGTGACTTGAAACTGAAAGAACAGAAAACTACTTGTCAGTTTTGACAAGGGCCAGTGACAATTTCCTAATCTCTTTTCCTTCAAGGTTTTATTCCCTGAAGTGAAAAGCTTGTCAGGGATGATGCAACTTCATAAATTGATGAGAAGCTCAGATTTACATAGAGTGACTTTCAGTTTCCACAATCTCCCATGGCCTTGTTCCCCCCCCTCCTTGCTCAAGTCTTTCTGGGCACCTCCCCATCCTTGCACAGGCTCATCTTCAATGATGGCAAAGACTTTTCTAGTGCTCCTTGGCATTCCCAAACTCTTCTTCAGCAGGTTTGGTCCCTTTGGTCCCAATTTTGCATTTGGTTTTGGTTTGTTGTTTGATTTTTTAAAAAGCTTTGGATAATACTCTCCTGGAATACTCTCAGCAGTCATCTTCTAGTAAAACCCATTGTTATTGTCCCATTTTCTCTTCCTCAGATGTGCTGGAGTTCTTTTGTTTCCAGCATCTATTTTTGCCTGTTGAGTATTGCATGAAGCTGCAGTTACAAAAATCACTTACTCCCACTGCTTCATCTAATAAAGCTACAGGGTCCCATAAATGGGATTAAGCAGACTCCTTGGGGCATGATAACATCCCTGGATGATAGCCAAACTCCCTTTTTCCTTTTTATTTTTTTTTTTTGTGTGGCTCAAGCACCTTGGCCAAAACTTCCTGCTCAGCCCTCTGCATGCCTACAGAATCCTCACATAGTCAGTGCATGATTTTTGGAGCTACAGCTGACTTTGCAAGTGCTGACCTTGCTCTTGACAGGTCACAACCCATCAGTTGAATAAGAACCCTAAGAGCTGAGCAAAGGCCAGTTAGCATAAATCACCATGGCAAGCTGATTCCAAACATCCTTTTACCTCCTATGATTTCTGCAGTGATAAAGCTGAGTTATGTGACGTACGCTGGAGCTCAGGCTGGGGCTCAGATTAGTTCTGGTCTATCTGTTTTTAGAAGCATTTAAAATGCAGAATTTCTCATGTATCAGGCTGATAACACTGCCCTTGCTTAGATGGAAAGGCCCTTATGTGTGACAGCCTGTGTCAGCTTGCAGGATTACTTTCAGGCACATGGAGAGCAACAAGAGCCAGAACTTAGAGCAATGTGGTGGTTCAGCAGCAGGAGAACAGAAATGGGAGGGTGGCTGAGAAGTGATTCTTATCCTGATACTGGAGCTGATTGTTATGGTCCAAGCTAATTTTGACTTTTCCAGGCTGAAACCTCCTATCAGGGAAATGCACTTAAAAGTGAGTGTGATACAATGAACTCTGGTACATTCAGGCTTCAAGATCAGGGATCAAAAAATTAAACCCAAAAGAAACCTGCAAATGCTGCCATGTCTGTAGTGTCAGGCCAGGCATGATGCATGCCTCAGTGCATACATGTGTTTGGTCAGTGGAGTTAAACAGGAGACAGCAAGGGCTTCCAGGAGCAGCTTGGCTCACATATGTGATGTATGGTGCATTAAAAGCATGGGGGGAGGAGCAAAATATATGGCATTTCCCCCTTAAAATCTAATAAAAGTAACAAACAGGGGAAAAATGTTACTTGCCCTGAACTTTGCTGTCCTTTTGCTCTAACAAGTGAGCTCACTTCAGCATACAGCTTCCAACAGGGCTCATTTCATATTCCCCCTACCCCTGCTGTTGGGGGGAAATTGCACAGCTTCTCAAGCTGCTTGGTTAATGATTTAAAAGCTTCAGATTCCAAATATCTAGATAAAGCCTGGTGTTCTGCTTTTCATCCAGCATTGCTTACACAGACTGAGGCTTTATTGCATTAAGAGGATGCACTTCCACAGCATAGAGCCCCTCCGCAGAACACATGCTGCTGGAGCCTGCTGTGCTGCTGTGAAAGCCTCCGAGGTAAAAATAAACCTGCTCCCATCCGTGCAGAGAGACAAACAAAGGAATGCTCCAGCTCGGGAGAGCTGAGCCTCTGAACTGCTGCCCAGCCACACAAAGCCCTTCACACCCCGCACCCCCGGGAGCCTGGGCTTTGTCAAGAGGAACGGATGGGCTGCACTTCCCTTTGCTTCCCCTTCCAGCAGCCTGCCCTGGAAATCCGACACCGCAGAGCCTGCTGCTTTCCCCTCCCCGCGGGGGAGGGCAGGGCTGGCCACACAGCAAGGGGGGCTGGCTGGTTTTCACCCCATCCTTCGGCGGAGGGGCTTCCTGATTTATGTCCCATGTTCTCTACCTGGACTCGTTTTGTCTCCTGAAATCCCCAGCTTTGGTTCCAGGTGACAACATGTGACAACAGTGATTTCTTATCCTGACAGCAGAACATGCTGAGCTGGATTTTGTACACCAAGCAGCAAAGTATGTCTGTCAACACTTCCTAGAGCTGGAGTGTGTTCACCTACACTGTCTTTGCTCTTTTAGACTCTCCCAGCCTCCTCAAGAGCAACACTGGTGCCAAGACTGACAGCTTCCCAAACAAACCCTGGTCCACCTGGCAGAGCCTGGGCTGGAGCCCAGGGAAAATGGAAGGATAACAGAAGGAAATCCCCCAGCCTGCAAAAGGTATTAAGTGATAAAACACAAGGGAATGCCTGTCACATCCTCTTCCATAGTTGTCTTACCTCTGCACTTTGATGCCACCAGTGGGCCAAAAGCATCAGGTATTTGGTGAGGAAAAAGCAAAAAGCACATCTTCCCCTCTATCCCCAAATACACTGCAAAGTCAAATGTGACAAGCCCTGCTGTACAGGACTTGAACGTGCTGGAAGGTGGAACAGGAACGGTGCAAAAAGAGTGGAATCACCATGCTCCCTCTGCCCCCACTGTTTGTACACCCAACACACCTGCATTTAAGAGACATTACCTCTGGGCAGCTTCTTGCAGTTTCACAGGTTGCTTGGCACTGAGGTAAATCAGGCAGGCCTCTGCCACTTTATTCAGGTCACTCTCGCCTGCAGAAATGGAACAGGAAAGAGGGGTAGGAGGTGACCTCCTCAGCAGCTGCTGCCTAATGGAATCAGCTCCAAATTGGCAGCAGAGGCTTCAGAGCCTTTGAGCTGTCTGACCCAGAGCTCTTCTGACCTTGCCTTTTAAGCATTTTGCTGCAAAGCCAGGAAAGCAATCAAGGGCACTGAGAGGAAAAGAGCAACTAGCCAGCAAACCTTCTCCCTCATCAAAGCCAGTTCCAGAAATTTCACTTGGGGAGAATTTCAGAGTTTCATTCAACAGAAGATTGTGATGTGCTGGATTTAAAGGATCCCCCAGAGATAAGCCCACAATAGAACCACACAAGCTAGCCAGAAGTCTTATCTGGGTTCCAGTTTGTCCAGTAAGAACAAAGTGTGGCCCAACAGCAATGCAGGGACTCTGTTCTGCACCCTCTTCTCATCCACAAGTGGGATGAGCAGTCACATTTTGCATGTGGTGGGAACCTTCTCTCCCATTTGTCTCCTGGGGAGAAAAGTGCCCAGCACCTCTTTACAGAGCTCCCAAAGAGAACAGATTCAGGCTAGAGAAGATCAGGAAATCAATTCTGGGCAGCAGGAGGAGAAGTAGCAAATTGAGAGGAGACAAAGTCTAGCAGAGATCCATACAACCTGTGCTTGCTCTGGTACTCACCCATGTCCAGCTTCTCACAGAGAGAGCCCAGGCCCTGCAGCACAGCCAGCTGCAGCTTGAAGGCCAATGTGTGGCTGTACACAGGCCCAGCCCTGGCACTCACTGGGGCCTGGCTGAGGAGGGAGCTGGTCAGCTTGGGCAGGACATCTTTGGAGAACCTCTGCCTCAGGAAGTCCCCACATGTTTGACCCAGGGTACACAGCACCTAAGAGAGACATCAGTTACACACTGGCCTGGGAGGAGCTCAGCGATCCACACCAGCCTGGGGGATTCAGACATTCACTCTCCTGGAGAATTGTTTTTGCAGGGGAAGAGCACTGTGACCACACCTGCCCCAGTTTCCCCATAATGAGCAGAAGGTGAATGTCTGAGAGGCTGAGTGAGCTCCTCAGTGTCACCTGGCTGACCTCCTGGGCTGCCCTTCCCTCATTAGCACAGTAAAGGTAAGAGCAGCTCTGCATTCTTACTCACAATTAGTGGAGGGGTCTTTGATGGAAAATGCCATTAAATATGATTATATCCTTAAATCTCTTTTGTGGTGCAGACAACCCATCCTTCCAAACACGTCAGCAAGCAGAAAGGCCAAGTGGCCACAGAAAAGGGCACCCAGCACTACTGGTGTCTGCACAGGATCAAACTCAAAGTGGGCAGAGAATGGCCTTAAATGCATTAAAAACAAAGGGGGATCCACATGGCCAGAACACTGATCTCTCTTCTGGAACTTCACTGAGCTCATGCTCTCAGTGTGTAGGACTGAGATGCTGGTTGTGTTGTGTTTGCTTTACACTTATATGACACTTCTTGTCCTGAAATTAAGGCAGGAAGACACTTTGGGGGGAATTCATACAGCAAAAGCCAAGCTGGGAGCAACTGTAATGATGACTTGAACTTTTCAAGAGTTAATTAGTTTTTGTACAGCAATCTCTACCTCCTTTTAGGGCAGGCACATGACAGGTATGGCAATTCTGGGACTGTAGTGCATGGCTTCTGGAATTTCAGGAATCAAAACTCTCTTTATTCACACTGAAGGATTCTAAAATGAATCTCACTCTGCCCAGCAGATGAATTCCTCTGCAATGCTGGGGCTGGCAACCTCTGGAAACATGCTTTACTGGCCAGCCTGTGAGTCAGGAGGAGAAAGGAGCCAGCTGACAAGGTCAGGAGCTCTTTAATAATGTCATTATAGGGCCAAGTGTTTATTCAACCTCTCCCCTACCTTGCTAATCCCTCAATCATGAAATGTTCCCCTGTCTTCAATCTGAGACTTCCAAAGAGGATGCTGGGACTGTGTCTCCAGCAAGGCCAAGCTATACTGTATGGGTGCCCCTAATGTCTGCTGAGGCTGCAGAGCTGTTTTTCTCACCCCTGCAATAACCACCAACATTTCTGCTTCCCCTAGAACAGCATCAAGGCCTTCCCTGTGGACAAGCTGCAGTGAGAGTGGCACAAACCCACCCACAGCAGAGCACGGTGACCCCATGCTCCAAACCACACTTAAACCTCACTGCAAGAGCTTGGTGCTCTCTCCTGAGCCCAAGCCCCAGCTGGAAATGCTGCTGGCAGTCACTGCCATACCTTGAAGGCTCTGAGCACTGCCAGAGGGTCATCGTTAACCAGCCGGGTGACGAGAGCTGGCCAGACACGGTGAGCCATGGGAAGCAGATGGTTTCCATGAGAATGCAGCATGGTTACACAGAGCTCCAGCACGTCCAGGACCTGGGCAGGAGGGGAGGGAACAGACTCTGAGTGCTGCAGTGCCAGACATTCAGGTGGATCCCAGCATCACAGCAGCAAGCTGGGAGGAGGGGTTGAGCAGCAAAGGGTGCGGTTTTACAGCAGCAGGAATGGGGACAAGGGAACAGTGCTAGGAACCAGGCCTGCATGGAAAGGGACAAGCACTGCAGTGACACAGCCTGTGCTGGGCACAGAGCTGGGCTGGGAGCAGGGCAGGATTCCTGCCCTGATCCCACCTGGTCCCCACTGCGGCTGTGGCAGCAGGATCACCTGGCAGAGCTGGGGCTGCTGGGATGAGAATCTAGGCTATGCCTCATTTTTCTGTCTCACTTTGCACTTTAAAAGGAGGCCACCTTCAAAGGGTTTTCATAATTAGAAAAAAGCCAGGCTTTTAGCCCTGCTTATCATCACCCCAGCTACTTCAAAAACATTCATCAGACTGTGCACTGCAGCCTGAGGAAGGGGGATGGGAGGCACAGATGGGAGAAAGATGCTTCTGTTTCCTCCTCCAAAGGACAAAGCACAAGACAACTGTCATGAGCATCAAGGTAAAGTGTCCAATACAAAGCCACCCTTAAGATTCTGTTCCACCTGGCTGCCATTCCTAATCCAGAGCACTCCCGAAAAACGATCTCCCTTTCTCTTGCCAGGTTTGGAGGATCTGTCCTGCTGGAGCATATGGCAGCACAAACCTGGGGATGGCAGGGAGCCCAACGTGCATGGCACACACGCTGACGAGCTACCAGCCCCTTCATGGGCACCATCTGTCCCCTCAGAGCCGGCCATTACCGACCTTCAGCCGCACCCGGAGGCTCCCGTCAGACAGCAAGTGGATGCACCTCTCCATCACATCCTTGGCCAGCTGAGCGTGGCTTGGCATTGGAGCCTCTCCTTCCATGTCAGAGTTGGGCTCTGGCTTAGCAAGGGGAACCTCATCTGGAAGACAAAACCATTACTGAAGCCATGAAAATGACTTGGGAGCTCTGGGAGATCACAG
This sequence comes from Ammospiza caudacuta, assembly GCF_027887145.1. NCBI lineage: Eukaryota > Metazoa > Chordata > Aves > Passeriformes > Passerellidae > Ammospiza > Ammospiza caudacuta. The sequence goes on from NC_080607.1 coordinate 12,031,590, forward strand.
TCACAGATCACAGATCACCCACCCACAACAATTCTGCAAATTCCTGAGTAAGGCCTTTGGCATTTTTTAATGTGCTTAGATATAGTTAAGCCTGAGTTGTGTGAGGTAGTGTCAGGTTCAGTTACGAGTGTGGGGCCAGGGAACATTCGCTTTCTTCACGGGACAATGCAGCTGGTCTGACATTTGCAGTCTCTTCTCACCATGGACTTATTTCCCATTGATTTTTATTAAAAATGAAAAGCCTGGGTATTTAAAGATGAAGTATTTAAAGGTCAGGATTGCAGCACAGTCCAGTGAAGACTAAAAAGTTTCCTATATGAATGTCTGCAGTGCCTGCCACAGCCAAGTGAAAAGGGAGCAGTGGCATCATTAGCCAGGAGAAAACACTACAGAGATTCCCAAGGGAACATGAGGAAACCACATAGGATCCTGGAAAGAGGAAACTTCAAGTGCTGAACCAAAATGAACTGTTACAAGGTAAGAAAAAACACAGTGTGCTTGTATCTCAGAGGTTAGAGAAGCCTTGATCTGTAAACATTTGGCTCCCTCAATCAAAGAGAACAAAGTGAGAACACCCAACAGCACTTTACATGAAGCAAGGACAGCCCAAAGAAGACCTGAGACTGTCAGCCTGGTCCCAAGGCCCCCATGTGACAAAAGGACACCTCAGAGGTCACAGTCTCTCTGCAAGCTGACCATACTCCTCTCCAGCCACGCACAGCACTGACCTGCCTCCTCCTCCTCCTCCAGGTCAGGAAGATCCCCCTCTGCAATCTTCTTCTGGCTGATATAGTCAAGGAAGAATCGTTCCACTTCTTGACTTGTCAATGTCACCTCCTGCTGTCCCTGGGACCGAGCCCTGCTCTGCCCCTTGTCAATCTGCCTTTGCTGGTGCTCCTCAGTGCTGGGCATTCCAAACCACTGCACTGCAAAAAAGGAACTGACATGTCACTGGGCAACCATGATCCCCTCCTGCAAGTCAGCAAGGTGCCATGGATTCCATGAGAGATGAGATGGTTCTCACACCTCATGGGGTTGCACCTGACTCAGGCACCTGCTGTCACATCCCAGTCACCTCCTTGATAGTATGGGAAAGTTAAAAAAGAATACACGGTAAAAGTAAAAAGAAATATATGCCATGTGCCCCTACAGAATGTTCATGGGAGCAGTGAGCCCATCCTTTCTCAGCCACTAAAGGCCGTGTTCCTGTGAAAGGCTGCAGGTCAGGCAAACTGGAGAGGGAAAGCTACTGGTGATCTTTGCTTGAGTGCTGCCCCAGCAAGCAAAGCACAGTGGCCATCACACTGCAAACACCTTGGCTACCTGGAACCTCCCATGGCAAGTGGAAAGGCCCAAGACAAGTACCCTTAGTGACAGCAAGGCTGAATTACACAAAGTAAACATCATTTTGGTACCTAGAGCAGTCATGACTGAGTGGAGGACCCTGAGGAAGGTGGAAGCCTGGCTATTGTAAGTCTGATCTAGTGCAGACAGGACATCTTGGATAACATCTTCTATCAGTGGCAGCAAGCTGGCATCTGAATGCCTCAGCATCGTGTCCAGGACCTGGGATGCACGTGGCTGACAGGCCAGCTGGCGCAGGTTCAGGGAAATCCCGTTCACCAGGTAGTCAGAGTTCTCATTGATCAAACACCGCACTGAGCTGTACCCACAGGCCTCACATATGTCTGCCAGCGTCCCCAGTGCTGTCTCACTGATGAGCAGAGTCCTGTCACCAGCCTTCTCCAGCACAGGGTAGAGAGCTGACAGCAGCAGCAGCCGGAACTCCTTCCCGAGGACAGCAGCAAAGCAGCCAACGCCCTCCAGCTGGATGCAGATCTGCCAGATGTTGCTGTTCATGGTGCGGGCTGTGACTGGGGGCTCTGGGGACAGATGGAGAGCGCTGCTGGATGTCCCCCCTGCACGGACAGCGAGTCCCAGGTGCTGCACTGACTGCTCAGGGCTGCCTTCCTCTGTGTCAATGCTAGTCACCAAATACCAGTTTGCCTGGTCCATGTACTCATCCAGAATGGATGTTATGGACCTTTTGAGATCATCCATGCTCAGCGGAACTTCCCTCTCCTGCAGGAAATCCACTCCCACCCCAGCAGCTCCCGTGAGCAGCTCGTTGAGGATCATGGCTGCCTGCTTTCGGTACAGGCCAGACTCGCTGTACAGCCCCATGAAGCGATCCACAAGCAGGTAGAGGTTCCCATAGTAGCCAAGAACACGACACACTTGCTGAAGGAGCTGGAAAACCTTCTCCTCCGTGAAGAAGCGGAAATATTTCTTCTGGCACCTGCCCTTCTGCACACCCTGCTGCAAGGGGCCTGGTGGCCCAGAGCGCCGGGCCTCCACTATCTTCACATCTGTGACATCCAGCTCCAGAACCTGCACCAGAGCCTTGGACAGGCGCTGCAGGTGGGACACGGAGTTGAGGACAATGTTAATCTTTGGGCCCAGCAGCTTCAGGTAGCCCAGCAATAAGCTCAGCGTGGAAACCTTGCCTATGTCATCCTGAGAGTTCATCAGGCGGGGAAGGGCTGTGGCAAGGGAATGGAGGTTCTCAGAGAGGACATCAGCAAGAGCCCTGCTCTGTGCCACAATCCTCTGCTCTGCAATCCCTTGCAGAACTTTGTTACATCTGCTCTGGACTTCACTGTTTTCATCATTAACCAGCCCAACCAAGGCCTTTAAGAGGTGACTGAATGAGTCCACCAGTGACTGACTGCAGTTCCTCAGTAAGTGGTGCACCAGCTCCACCAGCTCCAGTCTCACCTTCCAGTGGGGGTGAACTGAAGAAGATTCAACCACCTTATGCAAGAGAAGAGAGAGTTTTTCAGCAGTACTTTTAGTCCAGTCAGGTCCTCTGTGGATCATTAGCTCTGATATTCTGCTGTGTTCCACTAGCAGCTTTTCCTTACTCTTTGGGATTCTGGCTAGCTGTTTGTCAGCCATGACCAAGCCAACAATCAGATAAAAGAGTCTGATGGCAGAAACGGTGGTTTTGTGACCTTGTTTGATGTCTCCAGCAATAACTCGAGACAGAGTAATAGAAATCCCGGGCAGAAAAGAAGCAAACAAATCCCCACATTGCTGTGCCTCGTCTTCATCCAGATGTCGGTGCTCCTGGCAGTCACACTGCAGAACCAGGACCTGCAAGCACTCCAAAGCAGAGATCTTGATTTGCTTTGCTTTTTCTTGCTCTGCAAGGGTCAGAAGCAAAGACACAGCAAATCCTAGGAGCGGAAGGGTGGAAGGTTGGTACAGAGACAAGATAATATCCCCATAAGCCGAATGCATCAGGGTGTGGAGTGCCTGGATCACAGCCAGCTTCAGCTCCTCGGACAGCGGGGCGGCTTTGCCCGAGCTGGGAGGGGGAGCGAGGCAGGTACAGAGCTCAGAGAAGAGCTCCTGCAGCAGCTCCTGCTTCTTCACGCACGTCGCGGCAAGCACGGAGGAGATGCACTGCACCAGGCTCTGCACCAGCCGCTCCTGCTTGGGCCCCGGCAGGCGCAGGGCGAAGCGCAGCGGGAACAGCACGTACTCCTGCAGCTCCTGCAGGGCCGCGCCGCTCACCCCGGCCAGGTGCGCCTGCAGCAGCCGCACGTTCTCCACCGTCTGCGCCCGTGTCAGCTGCACGCAGACGGGGCGCAGCGCCCCGAACGCCGCCTGCGGGGTGTCGAACACGGCCATGCCGGGGACCGGGGGCCGCGGGCCCTGCCCGGTACCGGGGCAGCCCTGAGGGTGTCGGAAGTGACGCCGCGGTACCAGCGCCACAAAGCTCCCGCGAAGTGGGGCGGGCGCTGTCAGAAAAGTCTCGGGTGCCCACAAGGCGCATGCGCTAGATACGTGACACCGAACTAACGGGGCTGTCAGCGCCACAAAGCTCCCGCGGGGTTGGGCAGTCGCTGTGAGAAAAATCGCGAGTGCTCGTAGTGCGCAGGCGCCGAGGATGGTTGCGCATGCGCCGAGCCCTCCCGCCGTGCGGCCCGGCTCCCTCCGGCGCTCCGTACGATGCCGCCCCTCGCCCCGCGGCGGGGTCAGGGCGCGGGCGGCCATCTTGTGGCGGCGGCCCCGGCGGGTTGTTGTCGGTGAGGCCGCGCCGCGCCCCCCCCGCGGGCGGAGCAGCCCCGGCCCCATGTCCTCCTTCTCGGAGTCGGCGCTGGAGAAGAAGCTGTCGGAGCTAAGCAATTCCCAGCAGAGCGTGCAGACGCTCTCGCTGTGGCTCATCCACCACCGCAAGCACGCGGGGCCCATCGTCGCCGTGTGGCACCGGGAGCTCCGCAAAGGTGCGCGGGGAGTTTGTGCGGCGGGGGCCGCTCTGGCCGCCCCTGCCCGAGGTAACGGAGCTGCCGCTGAGCGCGGCCGGTTCCTCCTGGCGGAGCTCGGCGGGCCGGCCTCGGGAGAAGTTGGTGTCCGGGAGTTGTGGGAGCCTGGGCGCTGTTTGGCTGCTGTGTTGTTGTTTACTAAACTTTGGGGGGAACGCCACGTATGAGGGGAGCATCCGCTGATACCGGCGGCGGCTTTGGGATGGCAGAGGCACAGCCAAGCGTGGGTTGAGAGGGAGGGGATGCTCAGCTCTGGGCGGGTGTAAAACAAGAGATGTACGAATTACGTTCCCCTGACTATGCTCAGGCAGACTTGGAAATGCTGTGGCTGTTTGGCTCCGTTTTTGAATTTTGGGTTTGGATTCATACAGCTCACCCGTTACAGAGTTAGTGAGAGGAGATAAGCAAAGAAAAAGTAGTTGTAGGAGTCCGTAAAACTCTTTGGTGCTATCAGCCAGAAACATTTTGTGCGTGTTTTCCTTGCAGATTAACAAAAGGGGATTTCCCAGATGGCTTCATCCTGAAGCCAAGGGAGATTGCAGTGCCTAGCGGAAGGTGTGCCAGGCGGTGGCAGGGGTAGGAACGAGGTGATCTTTAAGGTCCCTTCAAACCCAGACTATTTTAGGACTGGATGCCCTGTCCCCAGGTGCAGCCAGTGTCACCATCACTGTGAGCCCCTTGGAGCGGCTGGGCTATCTTCTATGTGATTGCTGCTTTTTGCCATTTGTAGTTTATTCATGAGTTTTTGAAGAGCTGCCTTTGCGCTGTTGTGGAAATGAGCACCTTTGTTTTCTGCCTCTGTGTTGTTTTTATTGGGCGTGAAATTCGCTATTTCTGGCCATATTGATGAAGAAACTGGCGATGTCAAACTAGGGCCATTTAAGGTGTATTGAAGAAATTTGATATTAGGAGCATTGTTTGGAAAATTTTTGAGTCTCCACAATAGCTTTCTCCTGCAGTTTCACTCATTCTGAGTTACTCAGTTTTATTATTTTTCCTGAAGTTAATTAATAAAAAATAAACTAATTGGTTTATTAATTTGCTGATGGGTTAAAGCAGCTTTTTCAAATTGTGTTTAAAATTTATTGTTTTTTCAGAGTTGAGGTGTCACTGTGCACAAAAAGCATTAAACTCGTGTTTGTTTTATGAATTAATTGGAAAAGAGCAGAAGTGAGGACATTGAGAATTACTTTACTTGAAATCCCCTGGTTTCCTTTGGTAAAATGGAAATGTTTTGAACTTTGCTTTTAGACTGCAAAGCTAAACAACCATCAACAGCTTTCAAAGCCTTGTTAATGATTCCAGGTGAAGGAAACGAGAAATAAATAAAAACTCTCCTTTTGTTTTTTTCCTTTTCTATTTTCTTTTATTTTCCCCTTTCTCAGCAAAATCAAGTAGGAAACTTACTTTCCTGTATTTAGCAAACGATGTCATCCAGAACAGTAAGAGGAAAGGCCCTGAATTTACTAGGGAATTTGAATCTGTTCTCGTGGATGCATTTTCTCACGTTGCCAGGTATGTTGCTGTATTTCTTCAGCTTTCCTCTCTAGAGATTTGCATTCTTGTTATTCAAAGCTTAATTCAATTGGATTTTGTTGTTTTTTTAAGTCTAGGGCGTGCTTGTACCTTCTCTGTAGTAGAGATTGGATCCTGACTGCTTTGTGGTTGGGGACTGTTTAGTGTAAATGGGTAACTGTGTGTGTGAACCAGTCCTTCACAGCTTTACATGTTTGTGAAGCTCCTATGGACTTTATTTCAATTGTTACCTAAAGATCTGGCAGGTCTGTTTATGAGCAGTGGAATTGAGCAGTTGGGTGTGTTTGTTAAAGCCACAAAATGAATGGCTCTGCCCCATTGTCAAAAGACTTTGAAAGAGCTGATGTTTTGGGTCACTGGGTTCTCACCAGCCCTGGGTTGAGCAGTTCCTTTGTGTGTTACCTGACCAGTAATATCCTTGCCGCAGGAAGGAAGAATTTTATAGTTAAAAGGGAAGAAGTGATGCAGTCACCCTCTTACCAAAAATGCAGTGTTGTTTATTTAAGATTGTGTCTAAATGGCATAATGAGTCCTGTTACCTCAGCTAAACAACATTAATGCTCTGGGTATTTGTCTGTTCTGGAGGGCTGTCTGACTGTCAGAGCACGCCCTGAGTGCATTTAAGTGCCTAATGATCCAATCAACCTGCTTTTAATTGGGATGTTATTGGCTGAAACAGCTGTTTAAAGTTAGTACTCAGAGTTGTAAACTTGTCAGCTTCAGGGTTTTTTATAAACTCTTATTGCAAATTCTGAATGATGGCAAGTTTCTTCTTTCACAACTTTCCTGCCCTTACTTTGAGGTGAGAATGGTGGGAGATTTCCAGGCAATCTTTAGGTCAAATGAAGAGGAAAATTGGCCACAAGTGTGTTTTGCACAGTTTGTCTCAGACGACATGAGCAAGATTCTCTCCAAATGTTCACATATTGCAATGGGTGCAGCTGCCAGTTTGGAAGATGCTCTCTGAACACATGAGGAGTGTTGATCAGCTGAAGTGTAATGATTTCCCAATCTCTGAGCAGAGAAGCAGACGAGGGCTGCAAGAAGCCCTTGGAACGATTGCTGAACATCTGGCAGGAGAGGAGTGTGTATGGCAGTGAGTTCATCCAGCAGCTCAAACTGTCTATGGAAGACTCCAACAGCCCTCAAACAAAAGGTAAATGCATATTACTTGTCATGTGTGTTTTGTTTTTAATTTGGTGCATGTTTCACTGCAGTTATTGTGAGGAATTGAGCTATTGCCAGAGCTGGTTGTGGAGATTCTTCAGGACTGTGTTGAGAAGGGTGATTTTTGTAAAACCCTCAGTTCTGGTTTGCAGATGTGCTGTCGTGGGGCTGGCAGTGAGCTTAACTGGGTGTGATGTCTGGTGCTGCTTGTGCAGATTCAGTGCTCCAGGGCTGCCTTTTGGGGTGAAAACAACTCAGTCATGCAGGGAGCTCTGTATCCACCTCAAGTGTCCCACTGTGCATCTCTGAGACTGCTCAGCTGGGTTATTAGAGTGTCTTATTCAGTACTGTCAGTGCTTTCATTCTCATATTAATTGTTTTGTTTTCCATAGTTACTGATTTTATTATGATGCAGAAAGGAGTTTTGAATAATTGAAGTCTGGAATATATGCCCCAGAAGCTTGTCTGGTCTCTTATTTTCTTACACCAGCTGATGTAATTTGGAGAAAACTCTTAACTTTGCATAATTTAATATCATTAGAACATTACAGGTATAACCTTATTACTGCATGAGACCTGTGAGAAACTGAGCATAAGCTTGTGTTTGGTGTGCTTTGGTTTACTGCTTGGGCAGATCTTGCCTCTTCTGTAGCACTTGCAGGTGTTTCACTGGTAGTGCTCCAGTGGAAAGAGGGGAGCAGTGGGATGCCTCAGCTGTGGAATGTGAGGGTCATTAAAAATCAAGAGTGTTCTGGTTAAAGGAATGTTTGTCAACCTTAAAGCTGAAGGAAGTGGATGCTCAATTCCTGGAAGTGTTCAAGTCCAGGTTGGATGGGGCCCTGAGCAAGCTGATCTTGTGGCAGGTGTTGCTGCCCATGGCAGGGGAGTTGGAATGAGGTGGCCTTTAAGGTCCTTTAAGGTCCCTTCTGTTAAGCCATTCTATGATTCTGTGAAGTGTCAGTGTCTTCAAATGAGCTGGAATGACATTGCTGCTCTGGTCATATTTTTTTCTGTTGCCCACAGAGTTCTGATGATGTGAGAGAGTTGGCTTGGTCATTAGTAAAAGGTCCTTTTGCCATTCTTAGGTGTTGGAAACAAGGTCTGATTTAGTTGGTATTTAATGTAGAATTTATAAGATATGAGCATAAGTGAGATCTGTATGTGAAGACATCTCTGGCTGTAGCTTTGTGCTTTTTCACAAGTGCTTTGGGCAGAACTGCTGATGGATGCTCTAGCAGCTCACACCAGTGCCCTTCCACCTGCCCCTGATTGAGGTGTACCCTTTGGAAGAAGACTTTTGCTGTTTTTCCCAAAATGTTGTGAGCCAGCTGCCCTGACCAAAGGGGTTATCCCATCTCTGTGGAGACAGAGTCTGTGCTCTGGGGGTGAAGGTGAACAGTCTCTGCATGAACTGGCTCGTGTTGGGGTTCCTCTTGTCTGGCTGCAGTGAATGAGGCCCCTGTGTGTTATCAAAGGCCAGAATTTACACTCCTGACAACCCTGACCTGATCAACTGAGGACTTGAAACTTTAATTTAGTGTAGCTGGGTAGGTGTTTCGCAAGTGTTTAACTTTGAATCTAAAGGCATTGATAATTGGTACCATGTGTTCCTGGTCATTTGGCAACCAGCTATCCTTCAGTCTCCTTTCCTTTTGGCTGATGGTATCAACCACTTCTGCTACTGTTGTCTTTTCAACTTAAAAACATTTGTATAAAATTAAACTTGCTAAGAGTAACAGATCTTTGTCTGTGGAAGCAGAGTGGAGGAATACAAACCCTTGAAGAGCTGCTGTGTGCACAGCTTCACTTGGCAAGAAGCTTAGTTTTTGCCTGGGTAATTAGAGGTGTTAATGTAGTATCTTTTATTTGAAGGAAGGTTCAGGCCTTTGCATGAGTGTGAATGTTACTGCCTTGTCAATTCATGGTCAAAAAGAAGTTTGAAAGATTCAGCAGGGTTATCCTGTGGGTTTTTCCCTTGCTTTGACTGGCATGTGTGCAAATGAGCTTCTTGATGGTAAGAGCTAGTTTCACCTGGGGGCTTTATGGATTTCTGACATAAATTGGTGTTTGAGTTTCTGGTGAGTTGCAGAAGGCTTTTTTGTGGTTACTGTATTCCATCTTCAAACAGGTGAACATAAGCAAGATGGCAATTAAGGTGTCCTGGTTTACAGATAGAACAATTATTGTAAATGTGGAAAACCATAGTCCAGTGCTCCTCCAAAGCCATTCTGGCTGGCTGGGTTTGTGGATGCCCAAAGCAGATACAGCTGAGAAATAGGCAATGTTAGTGTCTGTAGATTGGTGCAAGCTGTGCTGTTAAAATGTTGGAGCTCCTTAAGGGCACCTGGTGATGTTGATAAGACCTGGTGCTGTGATAACAACTATTCTTTTCTTCAGCCTGAGGTATGGCAACAAGTCAGTGCAGGTCGTTCTCTGTTATTTTTCATACTGCGGTGTCCTAAATTCCTGATTTGGTGGGTGCTTCTCTCTGAGAAGGATAACTCTGCTTGTCTTGAGAGCACCACTTAGAGTTGTGTGACTTGCCAAAGTGCAGTGGAGTCCTGTGTCAATGAGGGAATACATCTTCAATGCTCATCAGTCAGTGTTTCAGTGCTACAGTTTGTTTCTTGTTTTGTCACTAGCAAGGCCTTGGGTAATGCACAGCAATTCTGTTGTCTGGGCATGCTGAGCTCCTGCTGTGGAGCAGAGCTGATTTCCCTTCAGAGAAACAGAGGGATAAGACAACCAGCCCTTTCTAAGCACTGTATCCCCTGGTTTGACTGCTCAGTGGTGCAGCTGACTACCAGATTTTAGTCTTTCTGGTTCCTTCAGGAGATATGCATATGCATGGAAATGTGCTTTTGAATATTGATACATTGTTTTATCTCTAAATGTATTCATTAAGCTTGCATTTGCTTTCTCATTAATCTCATTTTTATTAGAATGTTTCTTTTCACAAGCAATAGGGAAGAGAAAAAACCCCCATTTCTCTCAAAGATTGGAAAAAGTAGGTCTTAAAGGTTTGATGTGAAACCCTTCAGGCAATACAACCGATATAGCTGATGTGTTTTCTTTTTGTTGTCTTTGTAACAAGCAATTGAAGAAGGTCCTTGAATGTGCTGTGATGTAGGAGTGTGTCACTCTTAACACACAGCTGAGATGCTCCCCGACTGCTTTCATTGTGTTTATGTTGCAAATTCTGGCACAGAAAGTCAGACTTGTATTAAAATATGGAGAAGAACAGAGAGGAGGGCAGGCAGGGAGGCTTCTGAGGGTAGCTGAAATGAAGGCACCTGGACACAGGGCTGGGTATGGATTTGGAGCAGCTCAGCTCCAGTTGTGCTTACCCTAGGAGAGACTGCCAACAAATAAATGTTGTAATGAGAGCTTCAGCAACCACAAGTAATCTACCCCCAAAGAGAGAAGGGTTTGGAATGGTTGGAGGGAGGTGCTGGCTCATTAGAAGCTTGTTTACCTCTGAACAGGCATCAAGAACTGAGAACACAAAAAGTGAGCACCTGAGCTGGGAAGATCCCTCAGGTGTCCGGCTGACAGGAAAAGCTCATAATTGTCAGCAAGGCCTGGGACACTGTAACCTTCCTCAAGCCAGCTGAGATGGTTCCTAGCATAGAAGCTGGTGCAGAAATGCCTTTGCAGGTGTCAGTGGACTCTGCAATAGCAAGGTAGCAACAACCTGGAGTGTCACTGCACGGCTGCGAGGAGAGCAGTTGTTTGATTTTTTGGAGAAATGGAGAGTGCTTTGCCCTTTGGAGGCTTTTTGGGAGTAGTTCAATGTCTGTGAAGGGCACAGCAGAGCAGGAGAGCTGGCTTCATTGGGGTTTCTCTGGCTTCTTTGTGTCCATGTCAAGGTGGACTCTTGATTTTCAGGGAAGAACCTCTTGAATTCTACAAGAGGTATCCTTGTAGAATACCTCTGTATTCTACAAGGATATCTTGATTGTTTTAGTTATTTATTACATTCTGATCAGTTCTGCAAGTTCTCAGTGCTTGTTTTCCCCTTCTCTGGCTGGATTTGACATGCTTTTCTGCTGGTGTAGACTGTGATGGTTAAATTACCCCTGGCTGGCAGGTTTTGTAAGTTACCCAGGCAGGGTGTATCTGTGCTGTGCTTCTGTTCTTTCAGGGATCCTTTTGCTCCATATGCTCCTGGGTTTGCAAATAAGCAGAGGGGTTTTTTTTCTGTTTTGATGAAATTGAGAAAGAGTTTCTAGAATTCTCCAGTGACTTTTGCTTAGGTTTGCAGGTGCTCAGCATCACCAATTTCAGAGTGCTTGCAGTCAGACTCACGTGGCCTTGTTCAGATGGAATATTCAATGAATTCTGAATCCTCTGTGTCAGAGTGGTGAGCAAGTGTAGTGCTGTGTCTTGTGGTAGACCAGTTGGCAACACAGCAGGAATAACTCTTCAGCAATTTGAATCCCGGCTCTCCATTTAATTTCACTTGTGTGATCGCTGTGGTCATGCATTCTTCTGTTGTTGGCTCAGGTTTATCCTCTGTTGGTTAATTATTTTATGATAAGTACACACAAGTGATAAATACTGATGACCTCTTGTGTTGAGCTGGGTAATTTTAAATGCTCTCTTTGCCCACTTTCTCATCTGCTCATCTCCTGTTCAACCCAACTCGTGTTTCTCACAGACCTCAGTGGGCAGCAGCTGTTTTCCTTGTTGGTCTGGTGCATCACAGGCTTGTCAGTCAGATTGTCAAGCACTCATACATCAGTTGGATACATGCAATAATTGGCTGGCCTTTTTCTAGCCTAGGTAGCTTTGTTCTATCAAACATTAACAATTCCTTTGGTTTAGGGTAACTTTTGAGTGCTGCTTTGCCTTCCATTGAGTGAGTCTGTCCTCTGACAGGTGTGTTTGTGCCTGCCTTGGGAAGTTGTTCAGCTCTTTCCCCAACAAGAAGGATGTAACAGCTCCTCTGATTTCTCTCCATTAGAATGAATTTTTGTCATATGTCCCACTTGACAAGACAGGCAAAACTCTGCATTTAAGGACAGACCTTTCTGTTTGGTTCTCCATTAGAATGGGACAGTCTGGTTTTGTTTTAAATTGAGTGATCTTGATTTTTTCTGTGAATCAAAGTATATACAGATTATCTTGGCAAGACTGCATTCCATTGAATAGATGTTTTTAAGACTGTTCAAAGATTTCTTACAAATTACCCCATATCTTATTATCTTTGGTGGTAAGTCTAAAAAATGACCTGCCTTCTTTTGAAGGTTCTGTGGCTGGATCAAAGGCATCATTAAGACTTCTGACTCATTTAAATAAACTGTCTCTTCCCTTTCAAGATAATGTTTGCCATGCTGAGGTTCATTTAACTAATACTGTCTTGCTTTATGACATCCCTGTTTCTGAAGTGTTGCAGGTTACCTGCTTGGAGATTAGTTCATGCTTTGGTGTTGCTGCTGTCACATCTTGGAGTTGTAGTTAAACAGAACTGTCCTGAAGCCCTTATTTTGATGAAAGAGTGGAAGGTTGAATAATGAGCAATTACTGTGTTGATTGTGGGACCACAGGGAGCATATAATTAATGCAGAAAGATATAACTTGAAATTCTTCTGTCCTTGTATACCTTCAGTACCTTGTGTACACCTCAATGCTTCATTTTTACTGGTAGAAGTCCTCACCTGTACACTCATTGTTAGCCAGAGCATCTGAGGGTTGAGATCTGTAATTTATTGACTAATAGCACATTTATTTGTGTTTCCTACTTTCATTGGGAGAGGCACAAACACATGAAGTGCACACTGCTCGTGTATCCTCAGGCTGGCATCTACAGAGATACATGGCTGGAAGAAATCAATCTTTTATTACTGTTTTGCATTTGAGTGTTTGGAATATGATTCCAACATTAAAGTCCAGCTGTGGTCATCCCCTAGAGGGCTTAATCATCAGAGCATCCATCTGGTGTAATTCTTTGAAGTTCAGATAGTTAAGGTGGGCAGATCTGGCATCCAAATGAGTTGTTTCTGTCTTCAGTTGCAGAGGAGAAGAAATCTTTAAAGCGAACTTTCCAGCAAATACAAGAGGAGGAAGATGATGATTACCCTGGGAGCTACTCACCCCCAGACCCCAGTGCTGGGCCGCTGCTGGTATGTGGAATGGGTTGAGCCTGGGAGGAGCTCTGGAAGCCGTAGGGCCACCTCCCCTGGGTCGCAGCCACCTCCCCTGGGTCACCGCCACAAGGTGGAGCTGACAACAAGTGAAACGGGTTTAGTGGTGAGATGCACTTTGGGGTAGAGAAGTCCATGCAAAGGCAACAGATTCTTTTTCCCTACTGCAATTATGTGTCACTTCTGAGCGATTCCCGGTAGTCTAACCCAAGGTCTGAGTAGTGCTGCCAGGAAAGAATCTCAAAGGACTGCTAGAAGAACAGCCCATATTTTAAATTCTTCTCAAAATCAATGTGTAGCTTCTAAAACCTAAAGCTGTGAGCAGTTAATACAGCTTTCTTTAGTAGGTCATATCTTTGTGTAAGTTATTATACAGCATAACATTTATTATATTTGTATGGAGCTGGTAGGAAAACCAGCACTGAAGACTTTGGAGGCTCCATGTTACTGGTGTGGAAATATTTGGAATGAAATAGAAAATCATTGCGGCCATTTCAGGCTACAGAGTGAACATATGTTAACCCAGAGCCTATTTGAAGGGGATAAAAAATTACACCATCCATCTGGTAAACTGTAAACATTGAAAAATAAAAATAAATAACAGTTGTCCAGGAAATAAGTGAAAATTTTGTTGTTGTTTTTACCTCCAGATGCCTTGCAGTTTATGGTTTCTCTTGATTATAAACATTGTCATTGTTGGAAATCATTTGCAGTTTGCAAGGAAGTAGTAAATATTAGGTAATGGACCTCTTTGTTTTTCAGATTAGGAAAATATTTATTTTAAATTTGTTAGTGTTTTCATTAGCTTTCAAGCTATTGAACTGTAGTTTAAAAATCAGTGCTTGTGTTTATAGTCCTAGTGTTCTGTTTCAAAAACCTGCTGTACTTCAGAATTTTTTAAACAAAAAAGCAACACTTTGTTCTTCCTGTTCAGGGAGTTTCTCTGGTGATTTTTTTTTTGAGCAAGGAAGAAATACCATGTGTCAGGGATGGTCCTCCTAGAGCTCTCCTCATCCATGTCCTTTTAAAGTTTGGCTGCATTTTGAATGAATTAATTCAAACTGACACGTTTTTCCTCAGTGCACTAAAGCCAGCTGAGAGATGAGCTGAGGGCACAATGAGGAGCCCAGCTGAGTTGCAGAAAGCTCTGTGCTTGCAGGGAGCTGGGTGAGGACAGCCATGGCTTTGCAAAATCAGGAGATACTGGAGTTTATAGTCAGTAGCAAGTTACAGAATTCTAAACCTTGTCATGAGGGAAATTTAGTATAGTTTTGTTTGGGCTGATGGAAATTTGGTGTTGGGTGTTTTTGCTCTGTCAGAATGCGGCTTTAGAACAGAACAGAAAGGTGCCTGTACACTCCAGGGAGGCAGAGATCTGCCAGGGATGTTTGGGTGGAAGATTCAGTCCCAGCTTGAGAGAGCACACAGGACTGGTGGTTCTCTCAGACTGGTGTGGTCATGTCCTTCTCAGCTATGTCTTAAATGATCACTTTTCTTAATTGGACTGAGAAGTTTCCCACTGCAGAGCCTTGAAAAGGATGGCCCTGCTGTAATTATGCAGGAGGAGCTAAACACTAGGATAGTGTAAACTCAATGAATACTCCTTGTGTTAGGTTTAAAAATTACTTGAAGAAAATATTGCTCAAATGGTGCCTTTCAGAAGTGGGTGAGCTCCTCTGCAGTGACCACATCCCTGGGAAGTGGATGTGGTTAAGGTTACCAGCTTTTACTGTTGGTTCACTTGTAGACTGAGGATTTGATCAAAGCCCTACAAGACCTGGAGAATGCAGCATCAGGAGATGCAACAGTGCGGCAAAAAATTGCTTCCCTGCCTCAGGAAGTTCAAGATGTTTCATTACTGGAGAAAATTACAGGTATGAGACTGGAAGATGAATGAACATGGGTCCAAAGAATAACTTAGAAATCAAAGTGTGGTTTTTTTTTTTTTTTCTTTTTTTTTTGGTTTTTTTTTTTTTTGTTTTTTTTTTTTTTTTTTTTAATAATCACAATGTATGGTGGAGTGAATTCCTGCTTTTGTTGCTTTTGTGTCCTTGCTTTGTAGTTCTGGGGTAATTAACAGATAGCAATCCTGTGACTAACACTGAAGATTAAACTTACATAGCTGCTTCCTTTTTTTTGGCTTGGACTGAGGCTTTTGTACTTTGAGAGAATCATCAGCATTTTGCAAGAATATAAAGGAAATCGAGCAAGTGTTCTCAAGTGGATGTGTTTGCTCTTAAACACCTCAGCTGTTAAGATATCTTGGAGTTTTATCAGAGTGTGCTGAGTATACACATAGTCCTTGATTGATATATTTTCAAGTTCTACCAGACTGCTGAGTACACACATAGTCCTTGATTGCTATGGAAAAGGCAAATTGCTACCCCCGTTAATCTGTCAGTCTTTGTTTAAATTAACTTGTGCAATTGCATTTGAAAAGTAATTTTAATAGAAGCATTTAGAGGTTGAACTGATTTGACTCTTGTTCCTGGAGGTAGTTTTAATTTAGAACTCATTATGAATTATCACTTATTTGACCGTTCATGATATATTCTTACAGTGTCCAACTGGACTGTATGCAATTCTTAGATTTGTGTCAATGCATTTGAAATTGCTCCTATATAAGAGGAATTAACTAGTGCACAAAGTGTTTAAATGTAGAAACCACTGGATTTGTTTACCTGAAGGTACTTTCAACATTTTAATTAACCTGTTCATAGAGGCTTGCTATTCACAGATTTATCTCCCTGCTTTCACTGACATCTCTGCAAGAATTAAATGCAGTCAGTTATGTCAGTGTCTAAAATACAGCCCACAAAGGGTGTATGTCCTAGTTCCTGTTTTCCTGTGATAACAACCCTTATTTTCCTGTCAAGCCAGAAGTATATTTACGAACAAGATGTTATTGTGCCTGTGGCTTGTGAATCTCAGCCCTTCTGTCAACAACTGGAAATTTTAAACTTTGTCCTCTAAATCACCCAACGCTTTTGCACGCAGACAAAGAGGCTGCGGAGCGGCTCTCGAAGACGGTGGACGAGGCGTGCCTGCTGCTGGCCGAGTACAACGGGCGGCTGGCGGCCGAGCTGGAGGACCGGCGCCAGCTGGCACGCATGCTCATCGAGTACACCCAGAACCAGAAGGATGTGCTCACGGAGAAGGAGAAGAAACTGGAGGTGAGTGCCTGTTACTGAGGCTGGCAGAGCAATTGGTTCACCAAACGCTCGCCCCGGACTCCAAATCAATGGGTTTCTCCCGAGGGAGATGATTCTGGGTGTTACCTTTACGTGATTCTGGGTGTTACCTTTACATTTAGTTCCAGGTCCTGCCTTTACATTTGATTCTAGGTTATCTAGGTTCTAGTTGTCTTTACACTTGGAGTAAAACAGGTAAGAAAGCAGTGTCATATCTTCAGAGTGCAAATCTGTCCTGATGTTCAGTCTAGATGTTTCAATGCAGCTGGAAAGCCCAGAGCTCTATACTTTTTAAAGAAAAATAGACTTGCCTAACACATAGCTTATTTTGTTATGACAAAATTTTAAAAAATTAATCTTTTTCAAAGAATTAACCTCCGTTTGCCATAATTAGCTGAGGTTTTTTTTAAACTGCTTGGGTTTTTTGTTATTTTCCTGGTGATTAGGTATCCTTCATCTGCTTCTTGAATCCTGCTTGTTTAGGGGAAGCAGTTTAAGCCAGATCTTCTGCTCTGCATCCTTTAACAGCCACTTACCCACAGCTTCTGTGGTGCAGTGTAAATGGGGCTGGTAGTGAAAGACAACGACTTGTGTTTCCTGTACAGCTCCTTTGAACAGGGAGGGCAGGGCCCTAAAACAGCCTGGGGCTGAGCTGAGCCCCCTTGCTCAGGCTGTGCAGCCAGCTGTTTACAACTGTTTATCCAAAATGTGCCTTCTCCATGGAAGTTCTTTCAGCAGCACGTTGTGGGACTAGCGAGGAGTTTAATTAATGGCTGTGGTTGTATGTCACTCTGCCATCTGCTAAACTGCCCCTTGGCGGCACATTAAGGGCTTCTCTGCACCGCCGTGCTGGTGATGAGCAGCTGCTGCGGGGTGGGATGGGAGGGGATGTGGAGGACAAAATCTCCTGGAAGGAGACTGAGCTGCAGCAATTGCAGTCTCTGTTTACTCTCATGGCAAACCTCCTCCTCTGACAGCTCGGCAACATTGTTCCCAGATAAAATTCATTTTGAGTGTTTTCTTTGCCTGTGTTTATATTGGAGTTTCTCAATGCCTTGTGACTGAATTTCTTCAAGCATAGCATCAGTCTTATGACTGAGTCAGAAAAAACACTTTTAGATGTGGATACAGATGATGCCATGAAACCAAATGTTTTTTGGCAACTGATTTATTTTCTGTGGAAGTCTTGGGTCAGATTTTGAGGGTTTTTCTTGCTTAAAGGACACCTATGTGTATCTTAAAAAAAACCCTAAATGATACATACTGCTATAGGTATCAAAATGCTGCACAATAATATTTTAAAAGGCTCAGAACAATTGATAATTTTGAGTCAGTTTGAGACTTTGAAACTGAGAAATCCGTAATGACAACATGAAATTAAAATTTCTAATGCATTAGCTGAAATGTTGTGACAATCGTGGAGGTTTTTTGTTTGGAAAATATCCTTTTGCTAAAGAATGTTACTTGAAAATTGTAACTCTGGCAGAGGCAGAAATGTAACCCTGAAAATTAAGTGTTTTGCTGGTTGAGTTGCTTTGTTAATGATTGTAATCCTGCTGATGGCAATGGAACGGGCTGCTTGCACACTGTTAGGTGTAAACGCAATTCTTCACTACATTAGAAAATAAAGAATGATCCTATTTAAATATTAGGATCTTATTAAGTATCTGTTTAGGTTGGCATCTTTGTCATTCTGCCAGACAAGACAGCCTCAGTGCTGTAGCAGTCTAAACAGAGTTGCAGGAAATGCCACTCCAGCAGTGAACATGAGGCACGATTGATATTCATGTCAGCTCTCAAACCTCAGTGAGGGATGTTGCCTGATTACAGCATTCCATTGTTCTGCCCTTGTAGAGGGTTAATAAACAGTGGAAGATGCTGGTTGCAGATAAGGCAGGCCAGATCTGCTTATCAGTTTTATTTGAGTCTTTGATGTTCTCAGAGTATTGATAAGCCTGTATTTTTCTTTGTAGTGCTAATAAGCATTTTACTAGAAGGATCTGAAACTTGTAACAATTAAAAATGTATTTAAAAACCAAAACATTTACTCAGGCAAGGTCTGAAATGAGAAAATAACTTAAAACAATCTAATTTTACATATTTACTCATTGTAGGCTTTGCTCTCTTGAAGTGTCTTTTCCAGGATCTTTGATACTTTGAATTTTTCCACTTGTGCTGAGGAAGTTTCCTCTAAATTTCCTGACTTAGATGAGAGGGTGTGTTTGGATGGAAGATGGATTGTTTACTTCACCATCCTCATCCAGCCAAGGCTGTTGGTTGGGGAGAGAGGCCTCTGACAGAAATAAAAGTCAGGCTATATTTTAAGAGATGGAAATACCTAATTTGGAAATTACTCTGGATGTTTTTTGTATTTTTTTTACTCGCAAAGTCTTTCACTGGGATAGCAATGAATGTAGCTAATCTGTGTCTTTTTGAAAAGCAGCTTTTATGGTCTAAAGAGCTGCAGTTGTTTACTAATCCTGTTAATGCTGTCCCTCATGAAACAGCAAATTATCAAAACATACAGAAACTCAGTATGTTTGTGTCTTGTGGGCTAATACTCAGAATACTGTGCATGTCAAACCCCTGTGACACAGCTCTTGTCATCAGTTGCAGTAAGGCTGTTTAACTGGGGGACACTGCTGAGGAACATGCTGAGGCTTTGGAAAGGAATTACACATCAGCATGGACACAGCTGGCATGAGTAAGGATTGAAACAGTGAGGGGCAAAGCAGCACTGGTGATTTGGAGGGAGGAAGCTGCAACAGAGCCTGAAGATCATAACATATGGACAAACTCTGCTTTTAGGGTAGCAATGGAAAAAATCAGAGTATAATAATTAGGATTCCTTTATCCTGGGAGTGGTATTGTGGTATTTTGGCTGGAATCTGAGAGCACTTAAGAAGGTAGATTTTCTTTAATTCTGTCAGTCACTAAAATCAGGTGGCCCCAAACTGATATTGAAGAGCCTATAACAAGGCATATCTCTTCAAAGGTAAGTGTTCCTCATTTAACTTCCTGAAAGGTGTGGGGGATACTGTCACTCAACAGCTGAACACTGAATTTATTTTAAAATGGTGCTTCATCTTGCTCAGCAATTGTGGGCTCGATACTGCAGCTGCAGTTTGATCTTCCATGCCAGAGATAGATCAGAGGTGGCCTGGACATTGACAATAGCAGATGACAGGAAATAAAATCCACTTTCAGACAGGTATAGAAGCAGAAGCTGTTGTTTCTATAAGAATGAGATGTGTCCTTGTATCTCACAGTAGTATTCAACTTGCAATGGAAGTTTCATGATTTGTGTTATTTTTGGCCATTGCTGCACCATTACAATTACTGAGCACAATCAGCTGGGGAGGTTTTTTGTCCTCGAGCACCTGAGCCTGCAGAACTTCAAGGAGAATTGTCTTTTGAAGTCAGAGCACTCTTCTGGAATGCATGGCAGGCAAGGAGAAAAAATCCAGGGAATTAGTTTGTGTAAAATGGAAAGGCAGTGGGGAGAGAACATCCCCTATTGGTGTACCAGGCAGGTGTAAAGTGAAGTCAGGTAAACAGAGGAGACTGGAAGAACCAGGGAAATGGCAAATTGTGTAGAAGCTTCATGGGAACCTGAAATAACTACTGACAATAGGAAACCTAGGGTGAGTGGAGGGAGGGTTTTTTTGATCTGATGGGGAGAAGAGGCAGAAAAAATAGAAGATTGTGCAGTCGGAATTTTTGGTTTGATGTGCAGTCAGTGAGGGCAATTCTTCCATACACCTTCTGTATCTGTGTTGGTGGAAGGTGACATGAGGAGCAGTGTAACACAGGCAGTGTGGATGGAGCAGGGTACGTACTCAAATAAGTGTGTGCTTACATGTCTGCAGCTATAAATCTAAAGAACATACTGTATTTAAGATCCAGCTTAGGGGAAATATTCTGATTCTTGACTGCAGCTGAAAAATTGTCACTTAGAGTCCTGCTGAGAGCTCTGGGGGTTTTTAGATGTTTGTGAGTTTTAATATTCATGGCTTCAAGGCACCTTTAATAAGGTGTTAATGCCGTGCCCACACAAATTTGCAAACTCCCTTTGATAATGCATCTCTGAGGGATGAAGTGCATTCTCACTTGAGGTTTTCTGGACTGCCCAGCACTATACATTTTCTTGAAATACAATTTAGTTCAGTGGGTTAATAGGCAATTTATTGCTGTGCTGCTTCCACTGCCTGGGTCTCTGTAGTGTGTCACTGTTGGCACGGCTTTGTGGCTGCTGCTTCCCTCAGACAGGAATTCTTGGGTTCTGTGGTATATTCATTTCAGTGGTTTAGACAGTGAAATAGGAGATTAAATTTTAGGGCTCCTGCCAGGAAACAAAATTGTCAGTATTTGACACGTGTGAAGTAGCAGGAGCAGTTGTGGGAATCAGCAGCAGAGTGGGGTCAGCTCTGCCACCCTGGCAGGGAGATCCTGAGCTTGGAGCCCCCAGGCAGTGCCAGACCTGGGTCTGTAGGACCAAACTGGTGACTAATGGGGCAAGAAATGCTGGGCTGTGCACCAGTCCTGCCAGCTGTGAGCCACTGGTGCCTCTGGGTGTGGGGCAAGAGCTCAGGCTGCTCTGTGGGAATGTGAGCTCACAACTGCAGGGAATTTGCATTTGTTGGGCCATGTATAGCTCGAGGCAACAGCTGTGTTTCTTTGCACAATGGAAAGATACAGTTCCTTCATTTTGTAGGTGCTTGTAGATATTTATAATTACAGTAGCGCTGCAAATAGAATAATACTAAACAATAAAAGCGAATAAAAATAATACAATATTCACATACAATGTTTTTATGCATTTTACTGAAGTGAATGAGTATTGACCACTCTCTTACTTAACTAGAAAAGCATTAAGATGCTTGGAGAGGTGAATGTAGCTGTTGGCTTGTGCCCTGGATGTTGATTTTTATGGTGAATATCAAATGTTTATTTCTGGGAGAGGATTTGGCAAATGAAATGATGATTTGTGCCCATCATACACTGGCAGCAGCCTGGGCTTTTTCTGAGAGCTTTTGAACATTGCAGAGGTTGAGGCATTCCCAGCAGCTGGAGAAATGCTGCTCCTCTGCTACTGCCTCTTCTGTTGTCCTAAACAAAGGGGAGAGCAAGGAAACAAGTTTTGGTTTGAGAGCATGTAATTCTGCCAGGAGCAGAAGCACCATCTCTGCTGAAGTGTGATGAATGATGCCACAGAAGAAAGAAGCCTTGTCAAATTTAAAAGAGCAAGACTGAACAAATTTAAGGTTGAAAATGAACTGAAGACTCTGCAAGGAAATACATCATTCAAGCTCTGATTCCTGGACTGCATCTTTCAGATAAAACCTCAGATTTTCTGGTTTAGTGCTGCTGCAGAATGAGGAAACCTGGTTCCACCCTGACATTTGGTTTCACTTTGCTTTTGAGGAGGGTTCTGCTCCAATGAGCTTGTGGAATGGCAGAAGTTTCCCTTTCTGTTCTTTTTCTAGTGAATATGTTTTAAAAGTACTTTGCATAGGTTAAGTGGCAAGGAGCAGAAGGTAAGGAATACCTAATCAGCCTGCTGCAGTACTGTGGTGTATTTAATATTTTTAAAGAGAGGTTTTACTTGGACATATAATCACTGGCTGTCAGACTTCTCACTTCACTACATACTCTGCAAATTCCTGCTGAGCCTCTGATGCATTTTCCCCCTGGCTTATTTGTGGTCTTCTGCTTTCCTACAGCTGGCTCAAGCTGCATCATATCAAAACTGCGCCTGACCGGCTGCTCTTCCTATTCACTTTCCAAATTCTCATTAATGCTTAGCTAGATGTTTTTGCAGCAGATGCAATTGCTGTGATGACTTACAGCATGTTCCTGCTCGACCCTGCGCAGGAGAGGACGTGTCCAGTACACACTCTGAGCCAAAATAAGCTGAAATCTCTGCTGTGGAACGTGACAAGGTGAACCAGGCCACGCAGCAGTGCTCAGGATGAATTTCCTGTCATGTTGATTACAGCCAGTTCTATAATGTTCAAGCACGGCTGCTTTGGAATGAAACACTGTGTCAGCTTCATTCAGCAGTGGCTAATTCTGATTTTGCATTTGTTTCAAGGACTGAGTATCTAATTCTCTTGGCCACTGAGGATGTAGAACGCCATGCACTGAAAGGAAACATTGATTAGCAAAAGCATCCGTGTGGCACAGAGCCAGTTTTTTCTTCTATCATCCTGAAACTCCTGCTTACAGCAGAAGTCTCATTATTTGTTTCTAAAAAAAGCAAATAGCATCCAAATACTATTAATCTTAATATAAACCTACTGAGCAGTGAGACAATCAGCTCAACACAGAGTACAAACGAAGGCCTTGGAAAGCAGCAGCTTCTTAACTGGACATTGTGTTGTTCAGTTTCATGGAATGGAAGGACTTTGTGGAAAAATCTGCAAGGTGCAGTTTCCATGCATGTCACGGGCTACATGAGAAACATGATTTCCCATAAAACCTGCTTCCAGAGTCCTGTGTTGCAGAATATGGCCAGAACTTGTGGAAAAAGCAAAGCCCTCAAGCTGGAAGGGGGTTCAGTGTCTCTGCTGCTGTGTATTCTTGAGGGGAGCAGCCAGCATTCCCTGTCCCAGCTCTGGCTCGGGGTCTCTCCTTGACAGCTCTGCCAGGAATCAGCACAGCAGCTCAGGCTGAGAGGGATGGAGAGGGTTAAGCATGGAACAGTTTCCTGCCATGCTCTGTGATGTGTATCCAATCTGTCCAGTAAGTATTCATCTATTCTAGGAAATCTTGGTTTCTGGATTACTCCCTTAGTTTCCATTCCTGAATTTATTGATCTTTTTCTGAGCCAGTTTTGGTTTGGGGGCTGTTGCTGCCTCTTGCTTGTGAGAATTTTTTCTGTCTTATTTTTTCAGTTTGGTTTTTAGCAGGTAGGATGTAGGCCTTTGGTGTTGATTAGATAACGCTTGCATTTACTTATTAGTAAGGTGGAATTACTTAGAATTGAAAGGAATATGGTTCTCAAGGTGACTTGATGTTTCTTTTTTGTCATCATGTGCATACAAAAGTCTCTCTTCAAACTGGGAGGATGTTTCTGATAACTCAGTGTTCCATGTAGCCCTCAATGTTGAGCATCCCAGAAAATAAGGACATGCTACGAGCAATATTTTCCTAAACACTTGAAGCTGTTAACTGTGAATTTGGAAGCTGGTTGGTGCTGTTAATATGCAGAAGAATTGCTCCTAAGTCTGTGTGTTTGCCAGCAGCAGTGTGGTTTGGACACATCTTGGTGGTTCTTAATTTGTCAATGTGTTTTATAAGAACTGGGCTGTCAGGCAAGGAAGGCATTGGCAAGATTCTCCCTCCCCTAAGTAGCTGTCTTGGGAAAGGAATGTTATTTGCATCTAATATAACTCTAATGGTCACGCAAATCATCTTCAGCTCAAAAGCCATCACATTCCAGTCCTGACTGTCCATGAGAAGTGATGGATCCTGGTCAATTTTGCCCTGAAAATGGCAGGACATTAGTCTTTCTGTGGAGGTTGTACCTGGTTTTACGTAATTGTTTTTTCTGGATCTATAATTGGATCCATAAATCCATAATTGTTTTGTGTGGATCTTGGCAATTCAAGCCATATTTGAGGTATTTTCTTGGCTTATGCCTGGAATTCGCAACTTCTTTTCATCTTCCCTGCCCGTTTATCAGACCTGGAGGACTTGACAGCTGCCTTGCCCTTCTTTTTTTTTTTGTTCCTATCTTTAGTGGGAATTACTACAGAAGAAAGAAACACCTGCTGATACTCACTCTTGACAGTTTGGCATTCTTGAGGAGGAAGTGCTGCTCATTCTTTCCTGGCTTGATATCCATCACTGCTTGACAATGGTGTGAATTATGGATTTTAAAGTATTTTTAAGTTGGTCTTCTGTGGATCTCCAAGTCGAGCCTCTTCCACCCTCTCTGTTCCAGCATTTGGAGCTCAGTAGATGTTCCTGCAGTCTCTGCTGTGTGTGCAGGAGCTGGGGTGCTGCTGTGTCCATCTCCAGCACTGGGGGTGTGCCAGCCCTGAGCTGAGCACTCAGGGCACTCTCTCCCTATCCCCAGGTTGGCTCCCACGTGCTTTTGGAGAAGAATCCCAAGTGTTGGAATGCTGTGCCTCCATGGCATCCCTCGTTATCTCCTGCTGCTCTCTGTTAATGCCAAGGAATCTGGGGGGTTTGTTTTTGTTCTCTGTCTTCACCTCATGAGTTTCTCGACTAGTTTCTCTCTTTAAGAATTCCCGAAAGAATGTGATTAGGACTGTGGGTAAATTCTTTTTTCCTGATTCTCTGTCTTTCATTAAAGCAAGACAAATCCTCACAAAATTAATGTGTGCACCTTGAGGTGTTTTTTTTTGTTGCTGTTCTCTAGGCATGAGAACAGCACCCTGCAGTTCATGGAGCTGGGAGGGCTTTGTTTGGACTTGATTATTTCACTGTGTATCCTGTGTATGTTAACAGAAGTGTTTGGTTATATTAACTCACTGAGCCTCATAAGGGATTTAAGTTTGAAATAGGCTGTTAAAAGACATTCCTGTTTGGTGCTGGCAGGAAATTTATGGGATGCACTTAAACAGCCATTGCAGGGGTATCGGGAGTTGTTGCGATTGACGGCTGCTCTCACTGTTCTAATTCAAAATAATGAAACACAGAGAGTGTAAACTCCTTGCTTGTAACCCCACAGGAACTGCTGTGCTTTGATGTTTGGAGAAGGTGAAGAGAATTTCCATCACTGAGAAGGTTAGAAAGTCTGGATTAAAGTTGTAAACTCTTCAGAAAGATGTTTTGATTAAACATGTGCCTAGTTTCATTTGATCATCAGAGATATAAACTTCTGTTCTCTTTGCCAAGTAATTAAGAAATGAAAAGTAAATTGATATTCTAGGTGGCTGTGTGGCAGTCTGTTCTGTGTAATTTTTTTCCCTTAAGCTCATTGTTTCCTGCATTCTGGAGGTGCCATGAAAAGTAGGCCACATGTAGTTGAGTAAAAACTGGCACATTCAAAAAAAAATTATGTGCTATTTGAGTTTTAGTCCTTCAATTGTTGTCTTCTCTGACTGTTTCATGAATGTATAGAATCACAAAACTTTGAAATTGCATAAGCAGTCTTTAATTAAAATCTTCTGTATTGGATAATTTGGATGTGTGTTGGGCTGCTCATAAGTGGCCTCTCACCAGAATTGGCCAAGGTACAGTTCTTTCTTCTGTTTTCAGGGTCCAAACTCCTCTCTCTCCTCATTAGGTACACAAGTCACTGGTGTCTCTGAAACCTGGAGGAATTTCTGCACATGGATAGGGATTCCTTACTGCACTTTCACTACTCAATCCAGACCTCATTTGTGGAAAAACCACTTTCAAGTTTCCTCTTTGGAGATTTTTAGCTTGCTCATTTTTCCCTCTGTAATAAAATCCTGAACATGTTAATGTCTGTATCTGGTGTGGATGTGCCTTTCCCTGGTTTACATTCCGTGGTCCTGCACGTGTTTCCATGGTGTCCCTGCCATGCCAGGGTTGTCATGTGAGCTCATAAAGGAGGCCCTGTTTGACAACCAAAACTTGGGTTTGATTTAATAGCTTGAAAGGGGGAAATTGGATTAATTAAGTGTTGAGAATTGATCACATTTGAAAGCAATGAGCATTTTGGCAGCATAGTAAATACCTGTGGTGTGCCTCAGCCTGTGGCTTCTGGCAGTGGAGGGGTGTCAGGAACATTCTGGCAGCAGCTGGGCGTCAGTATTTGGGGAAGAACACAAGGATAAAGCAACTCTGCACTGACACTTCTCTCAAATGCTCTATCAGGCCCTAGTGAGTGCTGGTTTGGGGACATTTTACATGTACAATTAGTAAGGCAGGGCAGGGTTATTAGTGTAGGGATGCCAGAGCCTGTGGGCAGGCTGTGAATTTGGGGCAGATGGCAGGGTCTGCACTGCTCAGAGCACCAGGGCCTGGCCACCTTCTGTGAGTCCTCACCTGGAAGAGACTCCTGGCTTAACTAACAGTACTGTTAATTAACCTGTGCTTAATCTCTGTTCTCTTGTGTCTTTCCCTCAGGAATACAAACAGAAGCTCGCTCGGGTAACCCAAGTGCGCAAGGAGCTGAAATCTCACATCCAGAGCCTTCCAGACCTGTCACTGCTGCCCAATGTCACAGGAGGTCTGGCACCTCTGCCATCTGCTGGGGACCTGTTTTCAACAGACTAGAGCAAACCATGTGCCCCAGTTTTCATTATTACCAGCAGAAGAAAGAAGACTGGTGTTGGCTGGAAGTCTGGTCTTCCAAGATCTGCAGTAGGAAGGAACTCGCAGACCCTGCTTTGAACCTCTTGGCTGCTCATACTCACCCTCTCTGTGTGCTCTGGCTCACAGGAGGGGAGGAAGAGGAGTGAGTTTTGTGAGCTCTAAAGGGAGTGGGGGTGGTCTGTTTAGGCAAACTTCTCTCATCTTTTCCTGTACTCATTAGTTGCTGTTTGCCCTTAGCACTTGTTACCCCCACAAAGATCACAAATCATGTACACACATACCTGGGAAGCTTCCAGAGGAAGGTTGACTATGCAGCATCTTCCCTCTGTACAAATATTGTATTATTTCTGAATAAGTCTCATCTGTTTTAGTTGGGTTTCTGAGCCCCATCTCTGGGAGCAGTGGAATGGCTCATGGGCCTCGTAGGGATGTGTGTGCATGCCAGTCCTGTGCCACGTCAGGGGAAGCATCTGCTCAGCAATGGTACAGGGAAAGATTTGTTCCTAAACCTGCAGTTCCTCATAATGCTGTGGCCTGATGTGAAGGTAGTTCTCATTTGGCATGGATGTAAATTGAAGTCACAGGCAATAAAAATAAGCAGCTTTTCTTTGTGAAATTAGAAGTAGACTCATAATTTACACTGTGCTGAGCAAAGCAGAACTGGATGTTACCTAAGTGGGAGTGGAAGTAAATTTTGTTCTAGCTACCTTAGATTTATACCACATTTTTCCTCTTCATTATATGAAATCAGATGGTAATGGAAGCTTTGATTTAATGACCTGAGAGGCTGTAGTGGTGTGTGGCAGCTGCTGGTGTCCCTGTGACAGGCACTGTTAGGTTTGCTCTCAGGATGGTTGCATTGAAAATCCAATGATATAAACTCTCCGTAGCTTTAGTGAAGTTGTCTGATGCACAGATGTGAAATGTGGTATAAATATTTATTTATATAGAAAATAGACCCATATATATGCATATATCCTGTATGCACATGTACCCTGTCCATGCATGTAGATATTAGAAGGATGTACTTAATTTTGTGTCACAGATTGTGAGTTGATTTTTATAATCAGGAAAAGTGTAAAAAACAAAAAAAGTAAATTTTAAAAACTCTTAATTCCATTATGTTGCTGGCTAGTGTTTTAGCTGCCAGGGGTGTAGTTACATTTCAGTTTGTGTGTTAGGTGTGACAGGCTGGACTCTGATCACTGAACCATTCCAATCTGGATACAATTCTTTTAAATTTAGCACCTCTCACTACAAAACAGGTTCCGTTTCTGGAGACACTTGATCTGGTAACACAGGTTTTGTAAGACAGAGGATGAAGTGAGCTGAGATGTTCTCTCTGTGCCTCCCTGTGGTTTTGAGCTGGTGTCAAAGCCAGGAGAAGAAAATGCAGAAATGCACAGCTCGTTCTGCTCCGCATTAATTTATTTGTCAGGCTGCTCAGTAGCCCGGTCAGTTACAGCAAACACCACCACAGCATCTTTTGATCATTCAGTTGTTCAGAAGCTCACGTCCTTTTCCTACTGACACTTCTTTTGTCCTTTTTTAATGCTCCTTGCACCCTCACTGCCCAGCCTACAGATGTTTTTTTCTCTTTAGTTTACAGGAATTTTTCCAGTGGCAGAACTCTGTGTTCCCTGAGTCTCTTTGACTGTGCAGGCTTTTATGGTCCATACTTTAGATTAAACACTGTACATTCTCTCTGCTTTTGCCAAAAATGAAAAACAAACAAAAAAACCCCCAACACCAAACTTCAAGAACCCAAACCAAAAGACTTTTCCATCCTGATTCAGCTCACAGAGTTACCCCGAGGCTGTCAAACCAAGTTATTTTGAGCATTGATTGAATGTGTATCCATTATAGGACAAAAACTGTCAAAAACTGATGTAGACAAATGTGTTGGCATCTCACGTTTGTGTTTTGGGCAGATCTGTGAGAGAGTTGTCTGTCTGGTTTTTTTATTTTTTAATTGAAATGTTTTGATTTTTTTTCTGAATATATGCGTGTGTTTTATTTTGCTTAATTTAAATGAAGTCTTGTAGTTTTTAATTTTATTTGTTTTACTTTTTGGGCAAAGGGCATCTGGTGAACTGGGTGACATTTTCTGAAGGTTAAACAGATTTACCCACAGTGTGTCTTTTTTAACAAAAGCTTAAATCTGTATATTAAATGACTTAGGAATTAATTTAGACATATAGGCTGCCATTTGACAGCAGTATATTCTGAAATGTCTCATAGATATCTATTTTTGAATAAAGAGGGTGTCATTGAACAGTAGTGTCCTTACTTCTTTCCTCAATGCTCTGACACCCTGTGGGTTTTGTTTGGGTTTTTTACCTTTCTAAAGCCCAGGGAGTGTTTTGGGGAGATCCTTGAGTCAGTTTTCCGTGCAGAGTGGAAATGGGGGATTTCTCTAGGACATGTCAGTTGTTACTCTGGGAAAAATACAAATAAAAAGCAAACCTGGAATGGGAGGAAGGTGTCTCCCTGCATGAGCACCAGGAGCTGCTGTTCCAGAGGGTCAGTGTGATTGAAGCCTCTCAGCTTTGGGGTCTTCACGTTGCCTTGGGAGTTAATTCTGGAGATTTTGGGGAGGTTTAGGGGTTCTTCAATTAACCAGTCTGCAACAGCCTCTGTGGGCAAACAGTGATTGTTTCATATGCCCTGGAGAGGATCTGCAAAGCGGATTATGTTTTATACTGATTTACAAATCTTCCCTTAAAGGCGCTATATTTAGCACTGCTTTCACCAAGCCTTGCAGGGGCTGGGCGGTGCTGTGGGAGCAGGAGGGAGCTGGTGTGGTCCTCCTAGTGAAAACCACCTTTGTGTGGTGTTGCAGGAACTAAGGTGGGGTTTTCAAAGAAAGAAATGTGACAAGGTACTGGCTGTCCTTCCTTGCCTTTGCAAATCAGGTTTTTGTTGTTTTTTTTAAGAGCTGGAACAAAAATACTTGACTGTTAGGCAGCTGCCCTTGCAGCTCAGTACCTCAGTGTGCTGGTGTGCATTCCCTACTCTGTAACCAAGGAATGGGGGCTCACACACCTGTACAAGGTGAGGAACTCACTCCTGACTAACAGACAGGTTAACTGTGATACCCCAGGTTGTGATGGTGATGTCCAAGGCAGAGCCTTGGAGTGGTGGAGGCATCCTGTGGGGGGAGGGTGGGGAGTTGTGCTGCCAGAGTTTTGACCCAGGGCAGGCTGCTGTGGGCTTTGGATTTTTGGACCAAGTTTTGATATGTTCCAAACTTTATGTATATTTATCTTTAGGATTAGTTAGAAAAAGTATAAGCTGTCCCTAATGCTCTGAAAAAAAATGACCTGGTAAAACACTTGGATGAAATTTCACAGCAGACTTGGCTCCAGTCTATTGGAGTGAGCTGGGACAGACATTTCCTAGTGATGTCACTGGCTTTAGGGATGTGTCACAGGCATCTTTTGCCTCTTAACTGCTGGAAGGCAACAGTAGGTAGAAAACATGTTCTTTATTTTTATTTTCAGTAATGGCTTCATGTAATGACATTTAGGAAGAAGTTCAATAAAGGCCAGGGGCCTCACAGGCATTCATGTGTGATGGAGCAGGTGGAATCGTGGTCATGCTGGTCATGTGCAGGTTTTGAGGCAAAACCCAGGAAACTGCAGGACCAGCCAGGGTGGAAGGGGGTGTTTAAGGAAAATGAACACTTTGGGTACAGAAATGTCCCCTGGGTGCAGAGCAGCCTGAGGGATGGGTGTTCTAGAGCCCATCAAGGTTGGATTCTGGACAGGGGTTGCAAATCCATGTCCCAGTGTTTTCCCTTGGCACAAGGATGTGATGGTTTGCAGCTTGGCTGGGGCATAGTGGCCAAGCATTGCACTGCTGCTGACTGAGCAAATCTGTGTGACAACTGATAGTAGTAAATCATTCACAGATTTAGGGTCTTGTCACTTCTTTCTGGGAAGACACAACTCTCATTTCATCTTTCTGGGAAAAGACAAGAGACAAGTCTTGCTTTGTGTTTCTGGGAAAAGACAAGGCTTGTCTTGTTCTGGGAAGGGACAAGGAGCTGACAGTCAGCACATCCCTCAGCTTCCAGTGCCCAGCTGACCAGTCCTTACTGGTGTGTGTGTCAGCACAGCCCACCATGAGGGGCAGGACAGGGGAAGCTGCATCAGGGATCTGGCAGGCACAGAGAGGCCCTTGGAGTTGGCCATGCTGGAAGAGGCATCTCTCCATTGTGTCTCCTGTACCTTCTGTGGCTGTGGAAGAGGGGATGGTTTCCTGTGAGGGACCTCTGCATTGGGGGTTTATTGTCTCTTCTGCTGTTTGATGGTGCCTCAGTTGTCTCGTTGCACCAAGGAGAGTAAAAATGTGTTTCATGTTTGTGGAGGAGGAGGGAGACCTTTGGAGAGGCAGTACCATTTGGAAATCCCACAGATTTGTTCTTGTGAAAGCTCTGATTTATGGGAGTTTGTTCTAGTTTCGATCCATCAATGAAGGTAAGTTAAAGGTCATCAAGTCTAAAATGAGTTTACAATCAATTCTTGGCAAGTCAGCATCTCCAGCGAGCCGAGACGCATCCAGAACCTCCTTCTCCAAGAATGCTCCTGCCTGGCTTTGGCACTTGGACCAACACTGAATTACAAACCCTCCCACACAATGGATACTGGAAATATTTAATTTATAATTTATTGCTTGCATGGTCAGAGTGCCAGAGAGTCTGATGGATGCAGCCCAGAACTCTGCTGGTGATCCAGGAGGGACATAGGGAGATGGATGCAGTGTGGTGCCACATTGGTGATCTGGATTAGGCACAGGGAGATGGAGGCAGTGTGGTACCATGCTGGTGATCTGGATTAGGCACAGGGAGATGGAGGCAGTGTGGTACCATGCTGGTGATCTGGATTAGGCACAGGGAGATGGAGGCAGTGTGGTACCATGCTGGTGATCTGGATTGGGTGCAGGGAAATCGACCTCAGCTCTGTGGATGATGGGAGAAAACCCAGCCCTGAGAGCCAACCCCTGCTGCTAAACCATAACTGCAGCGTTTGGAGTCTGTTCCCTTCTCGGAGCAGCCTTGCTCTGCCAAGGCTCAGATGGATGGGAGTGACCTTCAGCAAGAGCTGTTCTAATGTTTATTTTATCAGGACCCAGCTCTGAAGCAGCAGAGCTGCTGGTTATTTTTAACCCAGGCGCTGAGCAGCTGGAGGCCCGGCTC
Source organism: Ammospiza caudacuta (assembly GCF_027887145.1). NCBI lineage: Eukaryota > Metazoa > Chordata > Aves > Passeriformes > Passerellidae > Ammospiza > Ammospiza caudacuta. The sequence continues at coordinate 12,063,418 of NC_080607.1, forward strand.
AGCAGGGCCCAGTAACAAATGCTCTAAAGAGGGGCCGTGCATCATTGCTGGGCTGAGGAATGTTCCTGACAGGGAAGGCAGCGCTGGTTCCTGCTGTTAACTCCTTCAGGATTCCTTGGGGCTCCATGTGCTCTTGGCCCTGGTGTCTGGGGGGTTGGTGCTGCAGAGCTGGGGCTGGCATGTCCCCTGCCCCCTGTCCTGAATGCAGGTGAGAATCCCCATCCCTCTCCCTCCTGGAGCTCTTGCCCTGTCCCCATGCCACAGGATGGGCACTCTCTGTCCCCTGGGAGAGCTGTTTGAGCAAATCCCTCCCTGTGCCCAACCTCTGTCCCCACTCTACCCCAAAGGAGTCCCAGCCTCCTGCTGCCTTTTTGTGTTGTGTTTGAGCAAAGCAGGACAAGGAGGTGTGGTGATTAAAGTTCCACAGGTAAGAGAAGATGGGATTGTGTTCTCCTGGGGGAGTTTCTTGAAAGGCTTTTTTATTGGCCAAACAATCTGCTGCTGCACGTGGGGTCTGAGCTCTGCTGTGCCACTCAAATTCTGTGCTGGGAGCAGGAGCTGGGGCTGGAGCTGAGATGGGTCCTTGGCCTCCCATGGAAGCACAGCCAGGGTTTGGGGAGTTCTGGCCATGAACCCCACTTCCCTTGGCTTGGGGAAGCAGCAGCTGTGTGTGGAGCACTGCACGTGGAGATTTTATCTCATCCTAAAGATAAACAGAAAGGAAAGCTGGACAACGGGCAGTCCTTGATGGGAAACACTCCCAGCTGTCCATCCAGCCTGGGTCACAGCTGGGATGGGAGAGCCCACAGTGTCAGGGTGACTGGGACCAGTCAGTGTGAGTGAGATTCTCCTGTCCCACAGACTGTCCCCTCTGCTGGGGCTGTGGTGACTGTGGGACCCTCAGTCAGACACCACCAGCTCTACAGTGGTTTCTGTGGTGTTTGTTTATGGAGCAGGGAGGCTCCCACCCTGTTTGTGGGGAGCACGTGGGTGGCCCATTCTGGCATGGGAAGTGTTTATCTTCAGCAGGGCCTTGACCCCAGTTCCAGGTGTGAGACAAATCCCCACTCTCCTCCTCAATCCCTGTTCAGCATCCAGCTGCCCTTCACCTGCCCCAGCCTGGGTGGACAGCCCTGCCCAGAGCCCTGCTCAGTGTGCAAGATCTGTTGGTTTGAATACTTGTAGTGTTCTCTCTCCAGTTCTCTGAGCACAGTATGGAACGGTTGCTGAGAGAGGAGAAATTACCTGGGAAGGTGTCTTGGGGGCTGAGTGTGCACCCTGAGAACACCAGACCAGGCTGATTTGGGGCAGAGGGGGTGGCCAATGAGGCCATTGTGGCTGCAGTGCCAGCCATGGCATTGACCCCCCACCTGAGTGCTGGGCTGGGGGAACTCACGCCTCCCACCCACATGGATGGTGGGCAGGGAGTTGCTGGGCCCTGCTGTGGGGAGAGGAAGGGCAAGAAGAGCCAGGTCTGGCTTTAAAAGTGAAAAATAAAGTTTTTATTCAGTGTTTGCATAGTTGATTTATATCAAAGTAATGTCCCATCCCTCCCTGCAGTGTCTGCAGTGGCAGGATGGTTATCAAAGCCAATGCCCGGCTGTACCCAAGCAGGTTATTTGCAGTAAGTATTTATAGATTTGTTTTATATGTATATGGTGCATAAACAGCTTTGTGCTCACAGTATAAAATCTCTCTCTATGGAGCTGCAGTCAGAGAATGATTATGGCAGGGGCTGGAGGGGTCGTTCTGCTGCTGCCTCTATGGAAATGGCTCTGGGGCTGCCAGCACTGCACAGAGGAGGGGCTGGCACAGGGGTCCTGGTGTGCCCAGTGCTGGGCACAGACAGCACAGACTGAGAGAACAGCAGTGAAGTGAGCGACTGCCAGGGCAGCCCCCAGCCCTCCCCAGCCCTTTTCCTGCCTCTGCTCCCGGGAGGAGCGTGGGTGGCACCGGTGCCACGAGTCGGGGTCAGGCTGGGCTCTGGCAGTCGCCTCCTGGGACATGTTGGGCTGAAGCAGGGGGGCCAGCGAGGCAGGGCTCCTGCAGCTGGGGGCCAGGGCAGCAGCTCACAGGGGCTGGGGTGCGATGATGACGTTGCGGTAGCCCTTGACCCCCGTCAGCTGGTCGCTCTCAAAGTCCACCATCAGCTTCTGCAGCCCCGACAGCCGCGGCATCAGATCCATCCGGAATTTGGCCTCTGCCTGCGGCTCCACCGGCTCCTCACTGTGGGAGAGCAGGGAGTCACTGTGGCCTGTCACCCTCAGAGCCCCTTGTCACCCTCCCAGGGCCCGCAGGACAGTGCTGGGGCTTTGGCAAGCAATGACCTCTGTAGGGAGGCCGAACCCCTTCCCCAGCAAGGTGTAGGGTCGGGATACTCTGAGTCCACAGGGGCCAGCAGAGCCCTGGCTCCTGCTGTGCCCCATGGCTGCCCTCCATGGGGCTCCACACACAGAAATCCACCCCCACACCACTCCCAACATCCCAGCCAGGTGAAGGGGGAAAAGCTCTTACAGCTCCTTGACCAGCTGCCCCTCGGTGAGGCCGGTGCCCTCCACCACGAACACGCAGCCGTTCAGGGGCACGGAGAGAGGGTTCACCAGGCTGATCTCGGCCACCAGCTTCCGATTCTGCATTGGCTCTCCTAGAATCTGCAAGTAGGAGAGGTTGGACCCCAAGCCCCGCTGATCCTGAGGCCATGGTGCTCCCCTGGCCCCAGAGCTGAGGCAGGACCTTAGGGATGCAGGTCCCAGGGAATGCAGCCCTGCTCAGTGAAGCAGGACCTGCTGTCCAAGCCCTGGGGTAGCCCCCAGAGATCACAGCAATTCATTCCCCTCAAACCAGCCTGGGATGGGACATTGGACCCTTACCCTGATCTTGATCGGTGGATTCTCAACATAAATGTCCCTGACAGCCACGAGGATGTCGCCAGTCTGGTGATCGTTCAGGAGAGCCACCACCTTGATGAGGTTGTCCTGGGTCAGTTTGTCCTTGTACTCCTCGTACAGGATGCGCAGGGGCACCCTCTTCTCTGGAAGGGCAGCAGAGAGGGGTCAGCACCCACGGCATCTCCAGCCCAGAACCCACAGTCCTGCACTGGCACCCAGCTGCTGCTGGCATGGTTTGGGTGACGCCTGCACCAGGGGTCCAGAGTGCCAGCCCTTGGCAGCCAGCGTGGCACTGGGAGGCAGCCTGGTCCCTGGCAGCTGCCCTCACTCAGCCCTCAGCCTTGTTCATCTGAAAGTCCTTCAGGGATGGGGCTGTCCAGGGGAAGGACAGGGAAGGAGGCTGAAAGCAGCCAGCTGCAGAACTGCCTGGAACAAGGAGCCCAGAGTGGCTGTGACCATGAGAAATGGAGCCTGACATTCATGAGGCAGGATCTGAAGGGCCATAGCATCAGCTGAGACTGTGGGGAGAGGGACAAGCCTGGCTTCCCATACTGCCACAAAGTGCTGGGGTGCCCTAAAGAATGCAGCCTGGGAAGTCCTGGGGTCTGTATTCTGAGGCAGGAGCTGAGGGTAGAAGTTTCAGGAGCTCATAATTAATGTTTCAGAAAAAATGGTGTTGGGTTAACTTTTGCACAGGAATGTTAAGTGCCCCGAGGGCCACAGCACATCTCCCCACTCCCCCATCCAGCCCTGCAAAAGGCTCCAAGTACCAGCTGGTGCTTCTGCCAGCATGAGCAGAGGCACATCCCTCTCCCCTCCGTGGTGGCAAGGGCCAGCACATTCCTCATTCCTGCAAAGCAGCTCAACACCTGGCAGAGCGCCAAGCGCTGCGATTGCAAGAGGGCTGGTGAGGAGCAGGGCTCGGCGCAGGGTAAACATTTCCCTGTTCCAGGACAGCAGATGTGTGGCCTTTCCAAGCCCTGAAGGGTCTCTGCAAACTCACGTAAGCCCAAACTCGTGTTCAAGGACCAGATGGTGATGTTCACGTGTGTGACAAGGGTGAGGGAGGGTCGGGGGCCGTGCCAGGACAGCTCTGCAGCAAACGCCCACCCACGGAGACACTGAGAGCTCCAGCACTGCTGGCCAGGAAACCCAGTGCTGCTCCCTTCCTCCAGCCTGGGACCACGCACTCGGGGCTGAGCTGGGCCAGTTCCACTCTCTCTGGTGTGGGAAGATCCCACCAGAGACCCCAGCCTAGCCCAAACTCTGAGGGAGAGCAGGAGAGATGCAGAGAAGTGCACAGGGTGTGCCCAGCTTGCTCCCTTGGCAAAACAGCCACAGCAGCAGTGGCTTGCCCAGCTCCAAATGCTTTTCCAGCCTCTGCCTGAGCAATTTCCTCATTCTCTCATAAAGATTAAAAATCCACAGTGGTAGTCAACTAAGGAGGATGCTCCAAAGTGGCATTGCCTACCGAGCAGCTGGACACAGGCTGAGCTGACCCCAGCCCTGGTGAAGCATCTCCTTCACCATCAGTGGGTCCCTTACCTGCCCTGGGCTCAATGTCGATGTCCACTGGGTCGGTGAGGCCGCACTGGGGCCCCAGGGTGCCATTGTGGCTGGAGGCACGGGCACACAGTGTCACCCTGCAGACACGCTCCTCGTCCGTGTTGTTGTTGACCACAGCAAAGACATCGAAGTCGCTGCCCTTGTTGGCACCCTCTGACACCTTGATCCTGAGGTGCAGCCCCTCATCCTCCTCCCCAATGGATTTCTTCTGATGCTCTGCCTTCTCAAACACCGCCCGCTCCTCCTCAGACCCTGAAGTGCACAAAGTTCCTGTGATTCCCTGGAGTGCGGGGAGGGCCTGGCCTGGGCTGTTCTGCCCTGAGCTCTGCAGCCCTCCTGCTCCTGTTGCTTCCCAGCAGCAACAGCCCTCCCTGGAGGCTCCCCCTGAAATCCCCCATACCCTCTGGGTATTTGTAGTTGTGGGTGATGTCCTCCCGGCTGTCCCTGCCGACGCTCTTGGTGCTGATGAACTTCCCCACATCTGAGGAGCGGATGCTCTGCTTCTGCATCCCATCCCCCTGCACCACCCAGTACACCACGTCGGCATTCACCTCGGCGAAGATGAAGGGGATGTCGTACTTGAGCAGCATGTCACCCTCTTTGATGGCTTTGACGGGGGCTGGCCCGCAGCAGTAAACTCCTGCACGGAGCAGAGCCACTGTCACCACTCCAGGGCTCAGCCACAAGGGGTGGCTGTGGTGGGGTGACCCAGCAGTGCCGGGATGTGAGGAGGATGGAGTTTCTGTGTGGAGCACGTTGTACCTTCACTCTTCTCCTGAGGGGTCGGGTCCAGCACTTGCCACCCGTCATAGTCACCTCCCAGGTCGGGACGGGTCATCCACGACTCCACCCAGCAGTGGAAGTTCCTGAGAGGAAAACCAGAATGCTGGGAGTCTCAGCCTCCCCCAGCACCTGCCAGGCTCTGGAGAAGGGGCAGGCTGAGGTCCTGCTGTGCTGCTCACCAGATCTTGTCCCAGGATTGCCTTTCCTGCTCCCCCCGCTCATTGACGTAGCGGTCGATGGTCAGGTTGGCGTTGGTGTCATGGGCTGAGTTGTAGTTGGTCACCACCCGACTGGGGATGCCCAGGCACCTCATGACTGTGGGGAGCAGGGCAGGGTGAGACAGGGCCAGGTTTGCTCCACTCCCATCCCACAGAGCCCCAGGTTTGCACAGCTCCTATCCCCTGGAGCCCCAGGTTTGAACAACTCCTGCTCTTCCCGTTGCCTGTGAAAGGGCTGCCTGGGGACTGCTCCCCAGGAGAAGCCAGTTCCCACAGCCACAGTGCACAGGCAAGCAGGCTGGGTGGCACCTGCTCTGACAGCCTGACAGGTTTGATATTGCAGCAAAAAAGGCACAAAAAGCATTTGTGAGAGCTTTGGAGGTAGAGTGTGGGCAGCCGTGCTGAACCCCGGATTTCATCTCCCAGCTGCCTTTCACTGCACAGGGAGCTCCCCAGGGAGCAGGGAGGCAGTTACAGTGCTTCAAAGGAAGGCTATAAACCTCTGCAAGTCGCTGAAAATCCACTTTAGTTTTTTGCTATTTCTCTCCTCTAAAAAGGGTCTTGTCTGTCTGTGACACATCAGTGCACTCACAGGCAGCGTTTTTCTTGGGGCAAAGTTGCACGAGCATATGTGAGTGTTTCCCAGCGGCAGCAAGTCTGGAATTTTTCTCTTGTTTTTCCCCAGTCTGATTGCCCTGGTGGCCATGACATTATTTTGATCTTAGTGGATTCGTGACTTTATTGCAAACTTGGCCTTAAAGCCACTTCCCTCACCCTGGCCTGCCTCAGTCCCTCCCTTGCTGCCTGGCCTGGGAGGCAGTGCTGATTGAAAAACCAGAGACCTTTTGTATAGTATTTTTCCTCTATTTCCTGACAAATTAGAGTAATAGAGAGCTAATTGCAAAGGAATCATTGCAGGCTGATTGCAGCTCTTCCCTCAGGATGCAGCACCAGGAGTGGATGGGGGGCAGGGGCCGGGGTGGGAGATGAGAGGAGATGAGTGACCCTGTCCTGTGGAGAAGGGGACACCAGAGGAATCTGCTCTCACCAGTGCAAGCCACAGCAGCAAAGACCCAGCACTGGCCATACTTGACTGGCTGGCACCCAAAATTCTTCCACCTCTTGAGAATGTCCACGCTCCCAATCCAGGCCATGGGGCTCATCCCATCCTCGTAGCGATTGTCCCACCGCCCAAAGAGCACCCCCCGGTCCTCGTCATTGCAGTTCACCTGTGGCAGGAGAAAAGGGGGAGGATGGAGGGGCAGGACCAGCCTGGGGAGGGAGGGAGGGAGGGGAAAAGCCTTTGCCCCGTTCACATGCACTGGCACCCACATTAGTATCCTGTATCCATGCAAGAGCTCACTGGGATGCGGGTGGACATGGTGCTAATTAGGGATGAATTTTAGAAACACATCCTCCTGCCTGGGAATTTGGGAGTGATTACCCCTGAAATGATCTGTGCCCCATCCCTGCTTTTTGTTTCTTCTAAAAAAGCTCTTACACATATAGGAACAGTAACAGGGAACGGATGTAAAAGCGAGAGGAAACAGCCCAGAGCAGGAAAATGGTGTGAAACTGGGGGATGGCAAATGCTGTCTGCCAGAGCTGTAGCTGAGGGTGTTTGCAGCCCAGGGAATGAGGGGTGCTGGGGACAGGGTGCTGGGGATAGGGTGTACCCCAGACTCACCATGGCGCTCACCACCCTGCCAATGTACACGGGATCATTGCGGCGGGAGCAGTCCCGGTTCTGGTCCCTCAGGTGTTTGGGGTTTATGTCCAGCATCTTGAGGCAGATGGCCAAGACTTCATCCTCAAACTGGTGAGGAGCAGGGAGAAAAGGATGTGTGAGGTCCCCACAGGGGCTCTGCCACCTCTGTCCTCCCTCTCTGGCTCACTGTGGTGCCCCTGCCAGCAGAACTGCTGGGTACAGGGGTCCCATCCCATCAGGGTCCCCTCCCCGGCCAGCATCCCCTGAGTGATGTCCCCACTGTCCCCACTCAGCCTGTGAAGCCTGTGGGTGATCTCCTGCCTACGTACTGGGGCTGGATCTGGTTTCCTGTGACTGCACAGGGGTCAGGGCAGGGACGTGACCTCCTGGAAAATCTATTTCCCATCACGGCTGAGTCACAGCCCTTCCTTGAATTGAGGTGTGGATCCTGTGAAGGCCACGGGCACCCCCACTGCTGCGGGCCCCCAGCCCTTTGCCCAGGGAGGGTGGCTGAACAAGCCCTGCGCCCTGGGGGTGCAGCTCAGGGTGTGAACACTGCCTTATCAGTACCCCTGGCACAATGCCCAGGAATTCATTATCAGGCACCAGCTCCCAGCACAGCAGGGCCACCAGATTAGGGACACATGGCCATGGGGCCCCCAGGAGCCAGGGGGAAACACTCCCCTTGCCTTGCCATGCTTTGAAGTCAGCACATTTCCTGTTGGAAACGAAACTCCAGGTTCTTTGACCCATGGCTGGAGTCCAAGGTGCTGACAGCATTTGGGGTGCAGGTTGGTGAGGGGCACACACGTGGCACCAGTCCCTGTGTCCTGCAGCACCAGAGCTGCATGGCCAGAGGTCCCAAGGGTCCCAGGGGGGCCTTGCCTGCTCACCTGGCCAAAGTTCCAGGGGATGGAGTAGATGTAATCACAGGTGCCCTGGAAGATGAGCCCATCCTGGGACAGGACGTACTCGCGGCGCTCGTTCTCGTCGCGCATGAACACCGTGTCCTCTGTGGGGACAGCGAGAGATGGGGACAGGGCTCTGCCCTGCACCACCAGCTGCCTGACCCCCTCCCTGTGGATGGAGCCAGTGGGAAATGAGGCACCAGGGGCTGGAACTGCTCATGCCTTAAACAGCTGCTGGGGAATTTCAGCCCAGGTTGATTTAAAGCGATGGGAAAATTGCAGCGGGTTTGTGGTTTGCTTTCCATTCTTTCTCATGTCTCTGTCTTTCCTCCCTTTTATTTAATGGAGATGGATCTCTTCTCAGCAGGGGAGACCTCCCTAGGGGTGCAGTGAGCAGGGGGAGTGGGTGTGCTGGGTCAGCACAGCCAAAGCCATTTCTCTCACAGCAGCTACTGCTGTGGAAATTAACATTTACTGGAACTGTTTGCAGAAGGAAACCCCACATATCCACCCCCAGTGCTCAGCACAGCCCTGGCTGAGCAGAGCTTCCTATGGCCCCTTATCTCTGCAGATCCAGCGTGGGACACTTGAGATCCAGGAAATCAACCAGTCCAGGGGCAGGGGAAGGACATGGAGAGAGGAAAATCCCAGGGCTGTTGAACCTTACAGCCCTGAATCGAACCTCTCCTCTGGGTTTGGCTGCCCAAATTTCACCAGGACACTGATATCCATGTCACTGAGTCCACAGATGGGTGCCTGGGTGAGGATGGGTGAGAATGGACCTGGTGGGGGTAATTAGGGACAACTGGGGGCAATTAGGGACAACTGGAGGCAATTAGGGACATTTAGAGACTTTTCCCTTGTCCCCTGTCTGGCCAGGAGCTGGTGCCAGGGACTGCCCAGGGTTTCACACCAGCAGCACAGTGGTGAGCTCCCACCATGGTGGGGGCAGCCTAGACAGGCCATTGGGTGCTTGGGGTGGTGGCAAAGGGGCTCTGGGTACTGTAAGGTGGGGATGGTGCTCCTGGCCCTGACCCACTGCAGGAATTGTGTGGAGATGGAAGCAAAGTGAGGCTTTCTGCTTAAACCTTCCTTCAGACCAGGGCTTGGGACACTTGGGATCTGCACTGGGATGAGACCTGTGCAGGGGGATGCCTGGAGAGCATCTTGTGCTTGCCTGAGCCCTGGAATCCCTGGACTCAGAGAGGTGGAAGCCTCACCTGGGTGCCAGGGGTTGAAGAGCAGGATGAAGTCCCCGATCTGGTAGCTGGAGCCCTGGTAGTCGGTGCAGGTCTCCAGGGTCAGGCTGTAGCGGCCGATGCGCGCGTCGGGTGGGGAGCAGAGGGACACAGAGAGGGACTCCCCGTCCTGCTGCTGCACCACGGCACTCCAGCACGACTCCTCGGGGCAGTCACTCATGGCAAAGTGGGACCGGGTTCCTGATGTCTCACTGGGGCACGGCCCTGTAGAAGGAGTAGGTCAGTCAGTCAGTCCTCCCAGTGCTCCAGAGCCCCTGGGAGCCCCGTGTCAACACAGTATTTTCTGAAAAACCCCTTCACTAGGATTTTTCTCCTGAGAAGCCTCAGAAAAGAAATGTAAACAATAACTATCTGACTGCTTAGAATGTAGTCTGGAGGTTGCTTACCTACAGGTGCATCTTTGATTGATTCCATGTGAATTGGTTTTAGTTAATGACCAATCCCAGTCCAGCTGTGTTGGGACTCTGGTCAATCATGGGTTTTTATTATTCATTCTTTTCCAGCCTTTTGTCTATATCCTTTTTCTTTCTTTAGTATAGTTTTAGTATATAATTTCTTTTGATATTATGTTATATGAGATATAATATAATATAATATAATATAATATAATATAATATAATATAATATAATATAATATAATATAAGCCTTCTGAGAGCCTAAAGTCAGATTCTCATCTCTCACCTCATCCCGGAGACCTCACAACACAACAGCCCCGAGCCAAGGAGGCTGCACCAAGGGCACCTGCTCCAAGCCCCCCTGCCCTGCGGCAGCTGCCTGGATCTTGGCTGTCCTAATCTGGAACATTCACCATGCAGTTTATCAGGTACTGAGGGCACAGAGTAGCCCAGCTGCGGGGAGCTCAGGTTTGTCTCACTGTTTGGGAAGGGACAGACTCGCCCTGCAGGGGCCAGCAGACCACGGGGATGCTTGCCCTGGTGCCAGGTCTCTGTTCTCAGATGCACCCTCTCCTATCTCTCCTCCCAGCAGCGCTGCTGACTCCCTGCAGCCACGCACGGGGGTGGCAGAGCCGGGCCATGAGCCCCGGACCCGTCCCCGGCTGCCCCGGTCGGTGTGAGCAGCCCCAGGCGTTGCTGCAAACATCCCGGCGTTAGGGATGACCTCAGTGGCCAAAGCGCCGAGCCTGGGACAGTGTGATCCCTCCGAGCTGCAGCCACGGCCAAGCCACCTGCACCGAGCCAGCTCCAGAGCCGCGCTCCGAGCGGTGCCGCCCAGCCCGGCCCTGCACGGCCCAGCCCTGCTCAGCCCGGCCCCGCACAGCCCGGCCCTGCACGGCCCGGCCCTGCCCTGCACGGCCCCGCACAGCCCGGCCCTGCACGGCCCAGCCCTGCCCTGCACGGCCCGGCCCGGCACAGCCCGGCCCCGCACAGCCCGGCCCCGCACAGCCCGGCCGGCAGCCGAGGCAGCGGTGCCACTGCTGTCCCCTCTCCCCGCCGGAGCACAGCCCCGCCGGGCCCCTGCCAGCCCTCGCCCACAGGCCGGTCGCCAAAAATACCCGTGAACTCATGCTAGTGACACAGTTTCTCCTCCCAGGGAGGCTGGGCTGAGTTCACGGCGTCCTCTGGGCAAGAGCCAGCGCTGCCGAGAGCTGGGCAGACACAGGAGCCTGCCGCCTCCTCCTCCTCCTCCTTCTGCTGCCTCCACAGCCCACAACATCCCCCTGGACTCCTGCACCTGAACGGGGCTCTGCCTGCACGGCTACTGCAGAAATACAGCTCTAATTTCACTCTACTCTTCCTTCCCTCTTTCCTGTGAGAGGCAGGATGTGACCTCGGTGGCTTTGCTGTCCCAAACGGAGGGACAGCTCTGGCAGTCTCTGCCTTGACAGGTCCGGCCCCAGTTTGGAATGTGCTGGAGCCGCTGGGGTGGCACTGCCACGTCCCTCTGCGAGCAGCACAGCACCTTTGCCCTCTTTCTGCAGCGCTGGGGCTGGGATCCAGCCCAGAGGAGCCTCTGCCAGCCTGTGCCTGGCCTGGGAGGCTCCTCTGGGCTGTGCCTGTGGCCTCTCCCCCTGCAAAACCAACCCGGGTCTGCCTGGCTGTAGCAGGGCCATGGGGCTGCTGGGGCACCGAGGTGTAGGGTGAAGCTGGGACGTGCTGGGTTTTGTTTTGTCACCAGAGCTTTTGGGATGGAAATAGGAGAGTTTTACTCTGTGAGGAAACTTGGGTGCAGTTTTACTTTGAATTCTGGCCGGGTTGACTCAGCATGGTGCTTTAGCCCCAAAATAGCTCCTGCCTGAGGAATAGTTTCCTCTCCCTTTGCTCTGAGCTGGCGGGGCTGAGCCCCTGCCCTGGCTGTGAGAGCCCAGCCCAATCCAGCCCCGGCCCGGCCCGGGGTCTGTGCTGGGGGGCTCCCTGGGGGCATTTCCTTTCTCCAGTGTTTGTGTTTCCTGAGCACACCCTGCTCTGGGATGTCTGAGAGCACAGCAGGGCTGGGTGTAAATCCCATCAGAAATGCTGTGATACCTCTGGATGAAAAGATTCACTGTGCTGATGTTTCTGAGAGGGGCAGGAGGGTTGGGCAGGATCCTGGCCTCAGCCAAGGCACTTGCTGGTGAGCTGGCAGCCCTGTCATGCTCTTAGTCTGGCTCAGCCCTGAGAGGAGGAGGACAGGAAGGAGGTGATGATGCTGGTGGTTTTTTGCTTTATTTATCACTTCTCTTCCTCTCTCACTGAGGAGATGAGTTTCTACCTTTCTTGTTGTGATATAAAAGCTGTGCCCAGCAGCAGGTGAGGAACAGGGACTGTGTGACATGGGGCAGGTGCCGTGGCACAGCCCCCGTGGGAGCACAGCTGAGCTTGGGGGCAGGAGCAGAGGTGGTGACACCCCCCAGCCCTCCCTGGCGACACAGGTGTGGCGGCACTCACCGGTCTCGACGTTGAAGGAGAGTTTGTCCACGCCCTCGTCGTAGGCGCGTCCCGAGAAGCGCAGGGTGATGCTGAAGGGCTGTCCCCGCCGCAGCAGCAGCTGCCTGCAGCCCATGTCCGCCGTGCGGTGCTCCCGCCCGTTGCGGTCGCAGTGCAGGTCCCACGTCTCCAGCACCAGCTCTGCGGAGGCAGCGGCAGGTACAGGTACAGCTCTGAGCTGGGACACGTCTCACAGCCCCCAGGCTTGGCAAGGAGGGTGGCTGTGCCCATCCCGAGCTCCGGGTTGGGACCTTGGCGAGGTCCCTGAGCCTCCCCCACCCGCCGTGCCCTGAGCATCTCTCCGGGAGGGCGCTGTGACCGTGCCTCAGCCAGGCCTCCAGCAGCTTTACTGTGCTGACAAATTGGTGAGAGCAAGTGCAGATTTGGTGACAGAGGGTGTCTGATGCCCCAGCCATATTCAGGCTGCTCTGCTGGCAGCCCAGGCAGGGCTGTGTGCCAGCCACGAGCAGCCACGTCCCTGCCACCCTGGGCACTGTGCTGAAGTGATGAGATATCCATCATCCCCTGAGGCCACTGACCCCTGACTGCTCTGCAGTGATGTATTCATCACCAGAATAAGCAAAAGCGCTCTGTGCAGAGAGCACACAGCAAGTGAGGGACTGGGCAGATCATGGGCACCCAGTGGGCAAGCTGAGGCTCACTGCCCCGTGCCATGGCTCCCCTCAGCCATGCCCTTCCCAGTACCAGCTCTGGTAGTCACCAAGCCCTCCCTGGACAGTGCCTAATGGAAACAGCAGCCCATAGGCTCACTATCACCAGAGCTAAATGCAAACACTGCTCCTGGCCCTCTGGGCAGGGGACTCTGCAGTATGGCCCAGGGGAGGGCAGTGGGCTTGTCACTGTCCCCAGCACAGTGTGAGAGCTGCTTGAACAGTCCCTAACTAAGGGCAAGGTCCCCACAGCCAGGCCATGGGAGCTGTGAAGTGGGGACAGAGCACAGACAAGCCCCTTCCCTCCCTGCCTCACCCTCTGTGAGCAGCACAGCCCCGTGCTGTGGAACACGGACTGTACAAGTGGAATCTCATGGCTGACATGGAGCTTCATTGACATGGTTAAGCTTGCTGACAATAAAATAAACAATAAGTGTGTTCAGAGAACAGAATCAGGGCTCCTCCTTGTCCCAGACGCCCTGGGGTTTTCATCCTCAGCATTTAGCAAAAAGCAGATTTCTCCAAGCACAGGTGCCTCCAATCAAACCAAAGGGTGCCAAGAGATGGGTGGGAAGGGGGCTGTGGTGCTGCAAGTGGTAGCAGCACCCTGGGCACTCAGGAGCAGGAGCTGCCCAGTGTGTTCAGGACAAGAGGACACAGTGTAAAGCTGTGTCAAGGGAAATTTAGACTGGACATTAGGAAAAAACTTTTCACAGAGTGATTGTGCTTTAGAATGTGCTGCCCAGGGAGGTGGTGGAGCCTCTGTCCCTGAGGTATTTAAAAAAAGACTGGATGTGGCACTTAGTGCCAGGGTCTGGTTGATAAGGTGGTGTTAGGTCATAGGTTGGACTTGAGGCTCTTAAAGGTCTTTTCCAACATAGTTAATTCTGTGATTCTGTAGCTGCTCAGCTATGTGTCTGAGTGAGTGTCTGACCCGAGGGACCCGTGTTGGTGTTGCTACAGCAGAGCTGGGAGCCAGGGCAGCCTGAGGCACTGTGGCACGGCAAAGCAGTGATGCCGTCTCACCCAGAGGGCTGTGTGCCCGCGGGAATCACACAGACCCATTTCCTGGCACTTTGGGGGCAGCTGTGTGGGAGCTGGGGATGTCTCTACCCTGAAGAGCCAAGCGTGCTGGATTCCCGAAACCCAGAATCTCTTTTCCTGCCTGAGTCTCCTGAAATCCCCTCACCCTGTCAGGCACACGCTCCCGGCCCAGCTGTCCCCCTGCTCTACCGGGAAAGCTTTAAATAGCTCCAAACTTCATTCTAGCGACGCCGGGGCTGGAGGGGAGTCGGGAGGGAGGGAAGGGCACAGACCGGACCCCGCACGGACCCTGCTGGGCTTTGTGTCCGATCCCCACCGCCTGAACCCTGTGGGCTTCAGTCTGTCCGATCCCCACCGCCTTGCCTTGGTTGGTCCGGGACCGGCTGCAGCCCCAGCGAGCCCGGAGCCTCTCGGGACTTCCCGGGACGGGACCGAGCCCGGCACCTGCGGGGTGCGCGCCTCTCCTACCTTCGGCCATGGTGCCGGGCAGTGCTGTCGGTGCCTGTCCCGGTGCCTGTCCCGGTGCTGTCCCGGTGCTGTCCCGGTGCCGTCCCGGTGCCGCGGGCAGTGCTGCCGGTGCCGGTGTCTGTCCCGGTCGCGGTCCGGGGGAGCTGCCCCTCACCAGCCGCTGTCCGGCCCCACCGCCCGCCCCATTTATCCCGCCCGCCCCCCGCGCACCCCCCGCCTCTCCCCGCGGCCGGGCCGCCGCAGGGAAGAAAGGAAAAACAAAGTTTCCAGGAAACGGGCGGCTTTAGGTCCCACCTATTGAAAGCAACCACCCAAAAGAAAAAAAAAAAAAAAAAAAAAAAAAAAAAAAAAAAAAAAAAGCAGCAGCAGCAGGTCCTGGGGCCCCCCGGGTTGGCACCGGCAGAGTCTCCCGGGACCCCGCAGCCCTCGGGTTGGAAATGGCCCCGCTGCCGATCAAGAGGAGGGAGAACAAGGGGGCGGAGAGGGGCTGCGCGGCTGTCAGCGAAGGGCCAGGACTCGGGACTGTTTTCTCCTTATAAAGTTCTTTCCCTCCTCTGGCAGCGTCCCCATCCTGGCCGGTCCTGGTGGGGTGCGTTTGACGGGAATTGCATCCCCTTCCCGTAGCTGCATCCCTGAGAGATGGGGTCTGGAGGGAAAATGTGGTGAAAACTTTGCTGCTGGACAGCAGATGTGTTGGAATCAGCACTGGTTGCTCTGGGACGTGGAAGTGTGCACGCAGCAGTGACCACCACATTCCCTGGAAGTCCCTGCCCCATGAACTGACCATCCCTCTCCTGCCTGGGGGTCCCTGCCTCAGGGTCTTGCCAGTGGTGCCACCTGGGCATGTCCCAGCCCTCCCTGTGTGTCACCCAACACACCAGAGACCTCCTGTCAGGGGCAGGGGGCTGAGACCCCACACCTCCATGGGCTCTTGGGGTCTGGGGGCTCTGCCCTCCCCACACTTGGGGTGGTCCTGGTCAGGGAGCCCCAGCTGTGGGCAGTGCTCTGCTCATGCATGTCAGGGCACTGCACTGGAGGGTCTGCAGTGAGCTGGGCTCCTCCAGCTCTACCAAGGGATTTTTGGCACTGACAGAGTTGGTAAGGTCCAAGCATGCCAAGGGCAGAGTCCAGGAGGAGCCCCATGTGTGGGGGCTCCTGGTGTGTCCTGCTCTGGGGCACATGGCTGGGTTTACAGCAGCACTGCCCCCAGTGCAGCCATGGCTGGGGGAGCCCCATCCTCCATCACCTTCTTTAAGGGAGGTGGGGAGGGATATTGGAGCAGAAGCAGCAAATCCTTGGTGAGAGAAAGCTTGGGACAGCTGGTTTTAATAGAAACAATTCATGTACTACTCCACTGTGGATCTGCATGGGCTGGGGGTGTGCAGGTCATGGTGGGAGCCTTTGCCAAGTGCACAGCCTGTGCCAGCAGGGCCCTCCCCACCCCAGAAAGGTCCATACAGGAACGGTGCTGCCCTGTCAGTGTGCCACTGGCTGGGTCTTGCTCTCCTTGCTCAGATTTCAGAAGAGACTAAAGGTGAAGCCCTCTCCCTCTTCCCAGACCCCTTGGTCCTCGTGGGCAGCACTGGGCTGAGCTCCCATGGATGCAGGGAGGGGTCAGTGGGAGTGAGGGTCCCATGAGCTGCCCCTCTCTCTGAGCATCAGAGCCACAGCAATTGCTGTCCACTGTGACGCCTGGGGAGGGCTGGTGGCCATGGGACCTCACAGCTGGTGTCACCTGCCCCGAGCTGGCCTTGTTCCCAAGGCTGCTTCCTGGGCACAGGAATCTCTGCCCCTGGTGCTGGTGAGTGCCAGTGTGTCAGGGCTGCTGCTGCTGGGTTCGGCTGTGCCTGCACAAGCCCGCTCCTCCTCCTGCACCAGGGTGAACTCTGGCTGCACTCTGCAGCGGAGGTGCACACTTGAGTTAATGTGCGACAAACAGCCAGCAGAGCACTGCCGGCAGGGCAGGGATTGCAAGCAGCCATGTCTCACTCGGCTTGGAAGCACGAGCAGTTTGTGCCGTGAGGGGTGTAGGGTGTGTGGGATGTGTGGGACTGGCAAGCTGGGGTGTCTGGTGCTGGGCAAGGATGGGATTATCTTCTGTCTGGTTTCCTGACAAGCACAGAGTGGGAACCCCTCACAGTACCTGTCCCTGCTCTGGCACCTCGGGCAGAAGTGGTAGGAGACAAAAGCCTGGCTGTCCCCTGGAACTGTGTCCCAGGGCTGCCCCTCTGGCTCTGTCCAGTCAGGACTGTCCCTCAGTGGATATCCAGGCAGCTCTGGGCTCGGTCCTAGCACCTCGCCAAGAGGAAACCTCCCTTGTTTGCAGCTTTAGTGCCCACTTCACTCACCACCTTGTACTGCGGAGGCATCTGTCTGCCCAGGCACTGGAAAATGCCGCCCATGGTAGTCCAGCCGCACTGCTGGACTGTTATTTTTACTCTTCTTACTAAGACAGGGTTGCATTAAGAGGGTGTTTGCACTGCTGAAGCCCGGAATAACCCCTCATTTGCAACCCCTCAGTGCAGGATTGCGACTCTCCTTGCCCCCGCCCCTCTCCTGGAGCTGCTTCAAAGCGCGCCGGTCCCTGCAGTGCCGGTGCCTGCCGTGTGTCCCGCACACACAGAGCCGCTGTTTGCTCTGCTGGGTGTGTGCCGGGGCGGCTGCAGCCCCTCCAGTGCCCGCACATCCTGACTCAGTCCCTTGTGCAGGCAGATAAACAACCCCTGAAAAGGGGCAGTGTCTGCTCTGAGTCGCCCTGTTAAGTCGTCAACCGACTTCAGGAGCTCTGCCCATCTCCTCGCTGCCTCCCGCCCCGGGTATTCCCCAAACTCAGCCCCAGCCCAGCCGCTGCTCCTGCAGCCCCCTGGGACACCTGTGAGGGGTGCCCGGCATCGTCCCGGGGTGAGGGTCTGTGAGGGACTCTGCAGGGATGCGCCTTCAGGACAAAAAGAGATTTATGTCCACAATGACAGGGCCAGCGGGGAGCTCTGGGGGCTGTGTGGGCATCCTGGCATGCAGGATGCAGCGACCACCTCTCTCACACCCCTGATCTGTGAGCATGGGAAAGGACCTCCCAAAGCTGGGGTGAAAGTACTTCCAAAAGCTGGGGTGAAAGTACTTCCCAAAGCCGGGAAGAAAGTACTTCCAAAAGCTGGGGTGAAAGGACTTCTCAAAGCTGGGGTGAAAGTCCTGCAGCTGCTCCGTTCGCGGTGGGCAGAGCCAAGGGGCTCGGCAGCAGCTGCAGCCGAGGGTCCATACGGGCATGCAGGCTGGGGCGAGGGAGGACGGGGTTGGTGGTGGCATCACGCTTCCTTCGGGGCTCTGGCTGCCACAGGCAGCTCTGGCGCTGGGCCAGGGCTGAGCAGGACGGGCTCGGGGCAGCGCGGGGCTCCCGAGGAGGTGGGGTTAGAGCCGGCATAAAGGGGGGCTTGTTCCCAGCTGTGCCAGCCCAAGCACTGCAGCCTTTCTTTTGGGAGGCGAAGTGGCTTTTTAAGGAAAAGCAGATTGTTTTTGCACCTGCCCCGCTGGCAGGCGCGGCGCGCTCCGGTGCGGCAGCCGCAGGGCAGATGCGGCCGTGGAGCGGCGGCGCTCCCGGGGCACCGGGAGGGATGTGCGGGGCTGCCGGACCAGCCCGGGGCTCTGGCTCCGGCTCACGGCGCGGGCTGAGCCAGAGGCTGTTCCCGAAAAATGCGGAGATTGAAGCAGCATGGCCTGGAGGGACCGGCCAGCAGCTGATAACCAGCTTCTCTGGGGAGTCCTGGTGTAAGGCACCCCCTCCCGCTCCTGGGGGGCTCAGGAGGAATTAATTATGTAACTGTCTTTGTTTATAGGCGGAGTCTGTATTTTTATTTGAAAGAAATGAGAGAAACCCTCCCCCCCCCCCCGAAAGTCTCCGGGTTTATTTGGTCTGCAAGCACGGTGGGGCAGGAAAGGTGGGGGCTTCCCTGACGAGGTCCCAAGCAAGCCCCTGGGAGGTGGGTCCTGTGTTGGACAGCAGCAATGCAGGCAGGGGAGGTGGATTCTCCATCTGTGCCAAACCTTTCCTGGCTGGTGGCCCCAGGATGGCCACAAGGCCAGTCCCACTGTGGCAGGGTCCCCCAGCACTCCAGAGTGGGCTGCAGTGCTGCAGGATGGGCTCACCTCCACCGCCAGGACAGTCATGAGCCAAACACAGTGTTTTGCAAAGTGATCTGGCCGTACCTGGTGCAAACTGAATTCCAGCCTCTGGCTGTCATTTCCCAGCAGTTTGTTGGAACCCCCCTAGCCCTCCCTCCCCAGGGCCTCTGTTCCCCCAGGGCACCGCTCCCCGGTAATCCCTCACCACTTTCATAGCTTGCAGGCTCCAACGGGTCTGCAGGGGGAAACAAAAAGGGTCTGTGCTCCCCAGATGGTGCATGGAGTGTTTGTGCTCCTGGGTGAGTTCACACATCCGGATTTAATGCCTGAAGCTGGGTGGTTCCCCCAGGGCTAAGCCATGAGCCATGTGTGTCCCCCATGCAGGTCACCTGCGTGCTGTCATCATCTGCCCAGGGTGGGTGTCTGCAGGGCCTGAGCAAGCACTGGCAAAGGCATTTTCCATCCATCCCTCGGGATGCAGCGCAGCTGGGATTTTGGAATGCCTTTCCCTGGCCAGCTCAGATCAGATTGAGTTACGTCCAGCCCTTGGAGCTCTACCCTTTGGCGTTACCCCTCACCCTTCCTGTTTTCCTCTGGTATCACTGGTTTCTCTGGTTTTCCACTTCTTATGGCTATCCTGCAGCTCCCCAGAGCACCAGCAACCCCAGCTCACTGACAGGCAAGACCTCTTTTTGCTCTGCCACAGCAGGCACTTGGAGACAATGAAGCTTCTCTGGGATACCTGTGCTTGCAGCCATGTCCCAAAGCCAGGACTGAGCTGGTGTCCTTGTCCCACAGCTCAGCTGCCTCTGTGATTATCCAGAGCTGCCTCTGTGTTTACCTGCTGAAACCAGACCCACTGCCCTGGCTGTCACCCAGGAGGACAAATCCAGGCAAGACAGTTCCCACTGTGGCACAGACCAAGCCCCCAACTTGTGCCTCTGAACTCCCGTGGCTGTTTGTGGCTGAACTGCAGTTCAGGGGCTGCCAGGACAGGAATGGGTCTGTGGTGGCTCTGCTGCCACCAGAACTGCTGGGGGGCCCACGTGGGTGGCTCTGAATTTTCCTTCATGCTGTTGTCACTGTATCTCTGCCTTGTCACCCATTTCCCACACTTCCTCCTTGCCTGGGACAGGGCACAAGTGTGGCAATGGCTGGGAGTGCGGGAACCCCAGTGCCTCTTGCTCTTCTTCTTCTCTTTTTCCTCTTTGCTCTGTCTTGTTGCAATTGAACCCATTGACCCTGCAGCCCCTGCAGTTTGTAGGGCAGAGCTTGATGGGAATCTGGTGGTGAGGAGGAGGAGAAGGAGGAAGAAGAAGAGTGCTGTGGTGGTTTGTGGTCAGAGCTCCCTGCTCGGTGCCAACCCACGCAGTGTCTGCTCTGAGGGGGAATGGCTGACCCAGGAACTGCCATGGGCAAGAGAAGGTCATTCCCTGGGGCTGGGATCTGTGCCTGATCCATGGGCCCTCCACCTCTCTGAGCTGGCTTTGTCATCTGCTGCACCCAACATTTTCGACCTTTTTTCCTTTGGAGAAAAGCATTTCCTGGGATTTTGTGGGAGTTTCCCTCCAAGGTTGGAGGGTGCTCTGCACCCTGGCACTGCCAGACCCTGACCAGCCCACACTGCTGGATCCCTGCCAGCCCCTGACAAATGATTTTGCCATTTCACGAGGGAAAGGAGACATTGATTAACTCCTGTACTTGCCTTTCTGGAAAGGTTATGGCTTAATTGGTCAAACTGGGGAGTCATAAATCATGTGCTGAAGGATCAGCAGAGATAAAATTTTTGCCAGAATGTTGCAAAACACATTTTGGTAGGAGGGAAGGAGGGATCTGGGTATGCCCATCCAGCTGTGGGGGCTGACAGCTCTTGAGTGCACAGAACCTTTCCAGGGAAACGATTCACCCTCCAGTCACAGGCCGGAAATTCCCCTTTTTGTTATCAGTTAAACTCAGAATTTGCAAAATAGCCCTTTTTTTATTATTTTACTTATGGAAAAAGAAAGCAACAGGAAGGTAATTGTTTGCTTTATTCAGAAGAATCATAATTCCATCTGGTTTGAAAAATGACTATCCTTTTCACTGGAAAGTGCTATTTCTCCAACCTAAAAGCTGTAATGGGGGGGGATACAGCAGATCAGCTCTCAATAGGGTGGAAAATTGAGCAAGGGAACTGCCAGTCTTGGCTTGGAATGATGCTGGAGGGGAAAAGGTTTTTTTGGCTCTGGAAGTGAGCTGGGTCCCATCCAGGTGGGCACAGCTTGCATTGGCCACATGGGCACACCCAGCTGTAGGGCACGGGGATGGGGAGCAGGGACATACCAGGGAGAGGTAGAAATGTCCTGGCTCAGGGACCTTGGTGCCATTCAGGATTTGCATTATTGGAGAATGGAACGAACTCTAGGCTCCACAGGACAGGTGCAGACCTGTCCAGGTTCTCTAGGATGACTTTCCAACCAGAAGGAATGGGATGGAGTCAGTGACCATTATTTCAGTGGAGCAGGGACAGAATTGTCAGGGAAATCCGTGTTGAGCTGGGGAAGATGGAGTCTAAAAGAATCGTAGGGGCAAGTAAAGAGCAGACAATTGTGTAGGGCCAGGAGTGGTGCCAGGCAGAGGTGCTGAGACAGGGCAGGGCCGGGCTCGGTCCTGTCAGTAATGACCCAGACAGGAGGAGCGTGGCGCCCGCGGGGGACAGCTGGGGCCGTGGGGAGCTCAGCGGGGCTTGGCTCCGGGATCTGGCAAAAACAAGGCTGAGGGGGGTATGAGTGATGCTCGGCCAGACTGGGATGGGCCAGTGCCCTTTGCAGCATCCCGCAGGGTGCGAGCCGTGCCCGTGCTGCGCTGGGAGGAGGAGGAGGAGGAGGAGGAGGGTGTTTTTCTGGAACGGCCTCCAAGGCAGAGATCGCTTCTCCTCTGATGTCTCTTGATTAGCTCATGCTGTGGCTGCCCAGGGGGGCGGCCCCGCCAGCCGGGGTCCCGCCTGCCATCACCCCCTCCCGGCTGCCCCAACAGGCAGAGCAGGGATGTGCCTGCGGGGACGGGGTCTCTGGGGACCTCGGGCTGGGATCGGCAGGGTCGCACCCAGAGCAAACGGGTCCCAAAGGCTTCGGGACAGCGCGTTCCCAAAACAGAGTGGGGAGGCTGGGCAGGATGACACCACTGTGCTCGTGTACTGAGAGGGAGAACCGGAGACTGAGGCACTTAACCCTTACAAAAGGGTCCTTTGAGCAGGGCCAAGGTGCTGGCAGCAAGTAGCAGAGCCAGGCTGTGGGCACAGCCCATGTAGGGGGCACGGGGGGCATTCTTGGTGGCACCAGGTGCCTGTGGGCACTGTGCTGGGGTGGTGGGAGCAGTTGGAACCTGGAGCCCCAGCAGCTGGCTCTCGGTGGGACACAACTTCTCATTCTCCTCCATGAGGACCATCCAGGTGCTTCTCTTCAGGTTTATTAATGTTAATGGAGTTAGTCCTGTGTTAATGAGCACACACAAACCCAGGGCCCACTGCTGGGGCTCAGCCAGGGCTGCAGCAGCAGCACAGGGATGGTAAAATCATCCAGTGGAGCAGGGAGCACAATGAGTGACAGGAACATCTCACAGGTCTGCACTCCCCTGGGATGCTCCAGGCACAGCATCTAATGTGGGAACCCTCCCCACTGCCTGAGACAAGGCTGGCACTGGTAGGGATAAAGGCACTCTATGGGAGGATTGGTACACATCTGGTAGATTGTGAATGAGCCCTGTGAGCTGGTGATGGGATTACTGCTGATCCATGGCAGGTAGAACACTAAGAACAGGGAACCAAAGATTCTGGGACCGAGGGTGGGGTAAGAAGTTCCAGCATCCCACCTCTGAGCATGGGAAGTCTCGTCCAGTCTGTGATCGAGACTTATGCAGCTGGACAGAAACAGCCCCAACTGGAGGAACTGGTTACTTGGCATTTGCTTTAGCTGAACTTTCATTGTGGTGGTTCTCCAGGTAAATGATCTGGTGGCCCTTTTCAGATGGGCAGGGTGGTCTGGGACTCTGGAGGTCCCCAGGCAAAGCCAGGCTTGCTGCTGGGGCTTCTTCCATGGAGTTCTGTGAATCTGAGTCTTCAGAGGAAAAACTGCTCTGGCTGGAAATCTGGAAGTACTGGGCAGCTTCTGCCTGTGGCCCTGCTGGTGCACCAGCTGTGCTGGGATCTGAGGCAGTCCCCTGGGGCACGGCAGTAGGACACGGTGGGTCAGCTCCTGGGAAGCGTGTCCAGGGAGGCAGGGTGACGGGACGCCTCCGACGGGGCTGGCTGCGCTCCTGGGTGAGGTGTCCTGTCGCTCCCAGGCTGGATTTGCTCTTGGCTTTGGGATGGGGGGTGTCAGCAGAGACGTGGTGGTGAGAGGTGTGGGCATCCTGAGGCTCCAGCTGGCAGTGGGGCTGCAGAGAGCTCTGCTCCACACCCAGCATGGAGGCAGGAGTGGTGCTGGGCTGGGACTGTCCCGGCCCCTGGGGCTGTCCTGGCCCCTCAGTGCTGGTCTCTGGCTGCTCTGCCAACCCCCTGCCCCCCAGCACTGCTGGCTCGGGGCTGGGGGCTGCTCTGCACACCGGGACTTCCATGTGAGGAGCTGCAGAGCCTGGGCTGGGGGGGCTGGAGGAGTCTCCCTGCCCATCAGCTTGTGCTCCCCAGGCCTCCTGCAGTTCTGCCAGCATCTCCTCCAGGATCTGCCGGGTCTCCTGGTACTTGTGCTGTGCCTCTGTCCAGGCTGCCAACCCTTGGCTGCTCTGCATCCTGCGCACCTGAGCCTTCATCTCCTTCAGCTTCTCCAGGGCGAACTCCACCGAGAGCTTCTGGAAGGATCTCTGGAGGCAGCGCAGCGCCTGGCCCTCCCCACGCTGCGCCCGGGCCGAGCACTGCCGGCAGTCCAGCTTCAGCCCTGCCACCTGCAAAAGAGGTGACAGTGGCTGCTTTCGTGGCCACCAGCAGCACCACGTCCTGCTGAGGGAGATCCCCTGCACTCACCTTGTTGGAGAACCGGACGAGCTCCTGCAGCAGCTCCTGTTCTGCCTGCCGCCGCTCCAGCTGCTGGGAGAAGCTCATCAGCTTTGACTGGAAAAGGGCTGCAGACACTTGGAGGGCATCTGCCTCAGGGAACATCCTGCCTCGGACCTTAGCTGCCTCCTGGCACAGGGTCAGGCCATGCTGGTACCGAGCCTGCAGGGACAGGAGGAAGGAACAGCTCCACACTTGGGAATGGTGCTGACCTGGGGTACGTGCACTGCAGGTAGCACTTGGCATTGCCATTAGCCCATCCATCACCATTACAGCTGGATGGGAAACACTTCTGGGCAAGTGAGAACTAACAAAGCAATGGGATTCTCCAAATCTCTGCTCTGCCCTGGCCTGGTTTAAAATGCACCCAATGGACCTCCTGTCCCGAGTGGGGTCACCATGCCTCACCCTCCCGGCAGTGCGTGTGACTAAAGGGCCTACACATCCAGGGGAACCAGAAGATCCTCATCATAACGTTATTTGTTGTCTGATGGATGCCCAGGCTTTGTAGGAAAAAGGATGGAGTGCAGCAGGGGTTGGGGACAGCAGTCCCAGCCCAGCACACATTGAGGAACAGTGCAGCCACCCCCTCACAGGAGCAGGACTGCCCAGAGTCCCCACAATGCTGGGGACTCAACAGGCCCCAACTGTTGAGTGTGCAAATGCAGTGTGACTCAATAGATCAGGGACACTCAGTTCTGCCCAGAAGCCTCTTTCCAAACCCAGGGGGTGTCTGTTACAGTAAAGCCCTTGCAGACATACTGTGGCCTGGGTGAGGAACTCCTTGAAGTGCTCGGCGGAGCCCTGGCAGCTGTCGGGACTCCAGTCCTCAGTGCCCATCTCCTGCAGCCGAGCTGCTGCCTCCCCATCCAGCCAGGACCCCAGCTGTGAGAGAGCAGAACAGGGATCAGGAGAGATCAGCCATGGCAGTAGCAGCATGTCCACAGCACCTCCCCTTCCTGCCCCAGCCCAGCATCCCAGCCCAGGCTCAGTCACACACAGTCGCCCGTAATGAAAATCAAACCTCAGGCAATCCTGCCATTCTCCAGGCTTCTATCATCATCAGAAATAAAGGAAACATGAGCAAAACACTCAACCATGGAACACCACAGAGGGCAACTTCAACTTGTGGCACCCCAGGGACACCCAGCTCACCTTGCCAAACTGAGCCTCGAGCTCCCGGACCTTGCGGAGGAAATGCAGGCGCGCCAGGCAGCTATTGGACTGGGACACAAGGCTGTGAAGTTCTTCCTCCAGCTGACTATACAGGCCCTCAGCCAACTCTATACCACTCCTGGGGGTTGGGAGGAGGGAGGCCATCAGTGCCAGGCACTGCCAGGTGAGCACAAAGTGGAGAGGAGCAGGTCTCTTGCCCAGCTCCTGACCCCAGCCTTGCAAGCACCTGGACATCTTCCCAACCCATGGAGCAAACGGATAGCAAGGACCACGGGATGGGAAAGCCCCGTGTATCAGTACAGGGAGAGAAGGGAGCAGGAGGGAGCAGTGGATCAGCGCTGCCTCAATGCATGGGGCAGCATGGTGTGACTGGAGCAGTGCGGTATCACCAGATGGGTGCAGCATTCCCGGCCGACAGCGACATCACCGGGTGAGTATGGAATGGCCCAGTTACAGCATGGCTGGAGGAGCATCAGCACGGCCAGATTACGGCATCACTGGTGAGTATGGCGCGTCCAGGTGGGGTGACATTACTGGATGACTACAGCTTGGTCAGAGGAGCCATGCATGGCCAGATTGTGACATCACCGGATGAGTGTGGCACGGCCAGACAAGTGCACATCACCGGACGATGACGGCATGGCCAGAGGAGCACAGCACAGCACAGCTGGCCGGGCGCGGCACGGCCGGGACTTGGCCCCATCTAGTGGCTTCTCCCGAGCCCAGCCCAAGGCACTGCTGCCGGCATTGCATAGTGACAGATCTGGCCTGGCCTGGGGCAGGAGACCCTCTCAGGGATCTGGCACCAGTGAGGATGAGGGGACTCCTGCAATGGGCTGTCCCAGACATGTGGTCCATGCTTCCAGAGCAGGATTGATCATGGCAATAGCTTGGGCTCACGGGGACCGGGCTGTCCATGGGGAGGTGGCTGTGCCGGCCAGCAGGAGCAGGGTCTCTGGCATTGGCACCCCCTGGCAGTGGAACTGTCCCATCCTACCTGACGTGATCAGAAGCACAGAGGCGGGCGGCCTCCCTGCGCAGCCGGGCCAGCAGGAACCCCCCCTCGCGCTGCACCCGCCCCAGCTGAGCGTCACTCAGCACCTTCTGCATCAGCTCCTGGTGCCTCCTGATGCCTGCAGCCGCATCCTGTGGAGGAGGGGAGGGTCAGACAAGTGTCTCACCTGGGCCTCACCTGCAGTCTCAGCCAGCACAGGGGCTGCTCCCCAGGCAGGACAGAGGGGACAGGGAACAGCCCCGTGGCCAGGAGCAGCCAGTCTGGGAATGGTTATGCCAAGTTTTGGAGAACTGGAGGGAAATGTTGCTGTGGCTGCACTGCAGATGGGCACATTGGGAATGTCCCCAATCTGTGGTGCTGCCACCCATTACCTGTGTCCCAGCCAGTGCGTTGTTGTTCCGCAGCTCCTGGATGCAGTGCTGCAGCAGCTCCGATGCCCGCCTCAGGCTGGCTGTGAAGGGCTGCAGCTTCTGTGGGGGACACACAGTGTGGGTCAGTGGGGGCAGCCTGCCCATGAGGAGCAGGAGGAGGAGGAGAAGTGCCAAGACAGAGCAGGAAATACTGTGAGGCACTGGGTTAAAGCTGATGAGGAAGGGAGTGAGGAGGTGGATGGGCAGCTGCAGGCAGGAGCACATAGGAAGGAGCTTGACCCCCCTGTGCTCAGAGCTCTCCTGTTCATTCCCCTCTCCCAGCCCTCCCTGTTGCTTTTCCAGGGATGTGTATGGGACACATAAGACGCAGTGGGGACAGAGGGACATGGGGGAGGTGAGGCAATGGCTCATGGCGTGGTAACAGACACCTGGAAGAATTGAACCCACTCGCCGTGGCAGTAGGGGAAGGCACCGTCCAGCTCTGGGGGCAGCTGGGAGCTGTCGACGTGGCGGCCCAGAGCCTTCAGCGATGTCAGGATCTCCACCTGCAGGGCACAGGGCTTGTAAGGCTGCCTGGAGCAGGAAATAACCCCCTATTGCACCAGCTCAGGGGACAGGGACAGGCTCACCTGCACCCCAGACAGCTTCTCACGGTGGGAGGCCAGCTCCTTCTCAGCCAGGAGCAGCAAGCTGTGAATGCAGCCTGGAGACACACTCTGTGGGAGGCAGGGGAGAATGACCAGGGCAAACCCCACACAAAGCCCTCAGGTCACCCATGGCAGTGTGGGACTTTCCTGGATCAGCTGAGGCTGGTGAGCTCATTGCAAAGGAAAAGGCTCCCACTCTCACTGGTGTGGGAGATGGAAACATGTCCCTCAGGCCATGACCTTGTCCCCTGCCACCTTGCCTCCCTGGCAAAGGACCATGGGAAGAGCCTCATGAGTGAGCCCCTTTTCTGACAGCAGCGACATTTCTCCATGTGATGAGCATCTGGGCCAGTGTGGGTTTTATTGGGCATACAAAGGCTGTGGCAGGGGGGACCCCATAGCCCCTGGACAGCACAGGGCACTCCTGTGGCACTACCTGGGCACTGGCACAAGGACTCAGCCACGACAGTGGATTGTCACTGCAGAGCCCATTTCTTGGTGAATTCACAGATCAGGATGCTGGAGGGCTCTTGGTGATGCCTGCTGGGTGATGGCAGGGCTCAGAAGGGACCTTTGGGGATTGCATGGAGAGCAGGCACAGGGGAGGCTCTGAGGGACCCCCAAAGGGAGGCAGCACTCCCTCCCAGACAGGGACAGTCCTGGCATGCCTATGGCACAGGCACACAGAGCCTGACATACCTGGACGGAGCGGAGGGCTGAGAACAGGACGGGAGCGGGCGGCTGCTTCCGGGCATCCACCACAACCGTCAGCCCAGCATCCTTTGCTTCTCGCCTCTCACCATTCTTCACTTCTTGCCTACCGAGGGGAAACACAGCAGGAGTGGGGGTCCTTCCCTGGGGCAGGGCCCTCTCGAAGCCCCCTCCTGCATTCTGCACCCCCAGGCAGGCAGGAACCCACAGGCAGTGGCCTCATCCCTGTGGGATGTCGCTGCCAAGGGCTCAGAGCATGTGCCTCTGGCAGGGGCATGGTCCAGGCACCTCGGGGATGTGCCCAAACCAGAGTGTGTGGGATGCTGGGTGTCCATCCCAACTTGGCCAGGGAGCCCTGAGCCAGGCAGCAGCTGAGGGTCCCTGGCAGGTCCTGCTGGCTCTTACCTGGGGAGGGAGCAGAGGCAGAGGATGAGCTTTGCCAGCTCAGCAGCTGAGCACCACGCAGCCCGCCAGGCACTGCCACTGGTGATCACCAGAAGGAGGGCCCTGCCCAGCCTGTCCGAGCTCCCTGTGGAGAAAGGGTGAGTGACTCCTCTGGCAGCCACCTGCCAGACCTGAGCACCCCACAATGGGCTGGGGTAACCATCAGTGCTGCCTCAGCTCAGCCTGCCATGGCGCAGCCCCTCTGGATCTTTGGGAGGAGGAGAGCCAGTGCAGGGGGGCTCATGGCATGAATGTCTGGAATTCCAGAGCTGATGGGGACATTTTTCCTGAGAAGAAGATGAGTTTTGTTAATGCTTTTTGGTTCTTGGGAAAAAGAAGGAGCCAAATGTTTAGTGTTTGGCAGCTAAAGCTGAACAGCTTCACTGGAGAGGAATGGTGTGGGAGGGCTTGGGGCGGCTGGGACCGGGGCAGCTGCTCTTCACAGGCTGCCTGCATTTATGTTTTTAATGTTTTTGCCCAGCTGAAAAAAAATTTTCCGCTTGGAGTATTTCTGGCCTCCAGCAAAGCCCTGAAACCTTCCTGCAAAACACTCTCTCCAGCAGCCTGAGTTTCCATCCAGAGGCCTCTCCCTCCCATTCCCCAGGCTCATGGTGCCAGCAGTACCTGGCAGGCAGATGATGCCTGAGCGCAGCAGCCCAGCGTGCAGGTCCTGCCAGGCCGGAGGCTCCCGACCAGCAGGGCCAGTGCTGGGCACAGAGGGACCATTCTTGCAGCTGGAACTTTCCAGAGACCGTTCCTCCACAGGAGCAGCAGTGGCTGCATTCGTACCTGTGCACAGGGATAGAGGAGAGGGAAGCTGGTGACACTCAGCGAAGCAGAGGAATAACAAAGCCTCAGCAGAGCCTGGTCAGGTGCTGCAGCCCCACAGGATGGTACCTTTCCCTGCTGCCTTGGCTCTGCCCATCCTGGGCGAGTAGATAGCCGACATCTTCTTCCAGGCCCCCTCGTGCTGGCTGCTGGTTTTTTCATCCTCAGGAGCTGCCCCGAGCCGCGTGCCCTTCAGGAAGGAGAACTTGTGGCTGGAGCCTGGGGGGACCCGGGGGCTGCCCCGCTGCACCGACCCCCCTCGCTCCGGCACCGCAGGAGCCGCTCGGCGGGACTGGCGGGTGAGGAGCATGGGGCTGCCTGCCCCCTTCCTGTGCTGTGGGGGGGTCTCACGGGGGGTGGCGGGGGGTAGCTCGGAGCCAGGACTGCCGGGCTCCTCCACGATGGCTGCCATCAGCCCAGAGCCAAAGCTCACCGGGTTCTGCAGCGCGGCCATGTAGGAGTCACGTTGGCGGCACTTTGGCCCATGTGACTCTGGCTCTTGGCTTATCTCCCTCCCCAGGCACGGGCTGCAGGGACGCTCCTCTGAGCTCAGTGCTCCCCCACAGGGCCAAGAATCTGCTCCTGATCCCCCATTCGCCCAGGGGAGCATCTCATCAGCCCCAGCCTTTATTGTCCCTGGAAGGCAGGTGGGCAACAGGGATCTGGTCAGGACGTCCAAGTCCTCCTGGGATTGCTCCAGCAGGTCCACATACTCCCCCTCCAGGTTCTGGCTGATGATTTCACTGAGGCTGGGCACAGGCAGCGTGGCTGGCTTCTTCCGCAGACCTGCCTGCTCCACCTTGATCAGTCCCGGGTATCGTCCCTGGCTTGACTTCCGAGAGGTGGCCTTGCAGCCTGGGATGGTGCCCACAACGTTGCTGTAGGGCGTGGGGACATTCACTGTGCCATGGAGCACAAGTGTCCCAGGTGCACTCTCAGGAGCAGATTCATGCCAGGTCCCAGTGGGCACACTGTCAGCTCCAGCCCTGGGCTTGTCGGTGAACTCAGGCGTGGCAATCCGGCTCCATGGCAGTGGGGTGACGCCGTTCTCGGTGGCCACCAGGCAGGTGTGCAGGGGAGCTCCGGCCCAGCTATTGTTCACCTCCTCCAGCCATGCGTTGGTGAAGAGCAGAGCGTGGGTGGCCTCGGGGACAGGTGTCTCCTCCACGGAACGCAGGTCCAGGGAGAGGTGCTTGATGGTGACACGCGCTGTGTGCTCCTCACAGGGCTCTGCTTGCAGGTAGAAGTCCCCGGGGCGCAGCAGGAGGGGGTTGAGCGGTGCGAGGTGCACAACCACCTTCTCGTGCAGACACAAGGGCCAGCCTTCATGGAGAAAGATGCGGTTAAAGTAGGGAGCCTGGGAAGGAGGAAGAACACAGTGCATGAGGGAGCCCTGCCAGCTCTGTGCCTCCCAGCCACCCCCACACGCTCTTGCTGCCTGGCCCCGTGCCTCCCATGATTAAGATGAAAGAGCCTGGTGACCCAATGCACGTCCCTGAGCCAAGGCCCTGCAGCACAGCCCTGCAAGCCCACCCTGATCCATGGCTATTCCCACAGTGTGGAGTCTACCCGTGTGCTTACAGAGGGAAAACCCCTGCTTAAGCCTCTCTAGGATGAAGACAAGATGACCTCAGAGCCCTTATTGCAGAGACCACATATGCTGGACAAATCCCAGGGAGCTGGGTGTGCCATGGTCCCTTCTGCAGGGAGCGGATGGGACCAGGAGTGGACATGCAGGGAGGAAGCCCACAGGGCAGCGTGCTCATGCAGGCAGGACTCCTTGGGGCAAACCCCCGTGTCTAGGAGGGGCTCTCGGGGGCACCGTGGTGGGGCACGGGGGCTTACACAGGCTGCCTGCCGCAGGCGCTCGAAGAGCCGCTTGGCGGGGATGAGGAACTGGAGCAGGCAGCAGAGCCCATCCCCCTGGTAGCTGGTCTCCAGCAGCCGAAACACCTGGCCCAGGACGGTGGGGGCCGTGGCTTCGAAGGGCGGGTAGAGGGCCTGGAGAGCACTTTGCACCGCCGCATCCAGGGACCCGGCATCCTGCGGGAGAGAGGCGAGTGTCGCTGGTGGGAGAGTGGCCCCGAAGCGGGGACACGTTCCGCCTGACCCGCGCTCTCTGCCCACCATCCCACGCTGCGCTGTGCCACTGTCGGGGCCCTGGGACGCCCACACTGGCAATGCTGCAGAGCTCAGGGGCTCCAAACGCTCCTGGGAGGGAAACGGGAGGAGCCGGGATGGAGCACAGCAAGCACGGCGCAGGCGGGGCGGGTCCGGTTCCCAGCGCCCGGCTGTGGTTAAGGAGCCTGGGATAAACCCCGAGGCTGCAGCCGCCTTGCTCGGCCGCCAGCCATGAGGAGGCGGAGGAGCCGCAGCAGCCGAGGGGTTGAGAGGAGTCAGACCAGACAGATCGTGGGGCTGCGCCGGGCTCCGCAGCTCGCTGCAGGAATGCAGCAGATGGGAGGAAGGACAAACATCTGAAGATGGATAGGGTGTTTTGGTCCAGACTCATTGCTGAATTCGCCAAACTCAGAATTATTCCTGTATTTTCTGGGAAGTGTTCTGCCGTGTTGCATCCTCCCACACTGCCCCAGAGCAGGGTGAGGACACTGGGGCTGTGCCGCCTGTGGACCAGCAGTTCCCAGTTCATTCTCTCAGTGCTGCAGGAGCTGGAGGCTGTGTGGCACGGCTGGTACATGGAGAGAAGCCATCCCACAGCTCCTGTGATGCCCGGGCTGCGCTCCTGGCAGCTCAAGGATGAGTCTGGCATACCTGTCAAGGCGAGTGGGGAAGAGGAGCATCCTCCAAGCAGACAGGTCCTGCTCCCGTAAGAGCACCCAGGAAGTCTGGAGGGATTAGCTCAAGGTGAGCATTACTTTCAGGCAGCTAATACCTGGTCCAGGAGCCCATACAGAGACAAAAGGGCCATGGTTAATCCAGCTTAATTAGTTTTAATGCGCTTTAGCTAAAGCACTTTGCAGTCATGCTCTGGTTAATTATTTCTGACTTTTTTTCCATGTCTTGGCACAGGAATCTCCTGCCCCTACACCTGACAGGAGAAACCAGAGAGCTGGGCAGAAGAGGAGGCAAGCCAGTCCCTTCTCAGGGCCCTGATCTGCCACTGTATTTCCTGTCCAGGCTTTCTGCCCTTGGACCTTTCTCCTCAAGCTTTGTCTTATTGTGTACAGTTCCTAGAATGGACTGGAGACCTTACTGTGGAAAATCCCTGATGAAGGGCAAAGCCCAGCACTCCATTCCATTTTGCTCCAGTGGGGCCCTGGTGCAGCCACCTGGTCCCCAGTGCTGAACCCAAGATGCCCACCACCTCCTTGCCCAGCGCTACCCAGCTGGATTTCCTCCCCATCCCAACACTGAGGTGAGGAGCCACAACAGCACAGGAGGATCCATCCAACTCTGAATGCTGCCATGAGAGATGAGCCAGAACTGCCTGCCTTGCCTCCAACAGTCTTTTTAATCCTCCCATGGATAGTGACTCCCACATTGCCTGGGCAGCCCATGCCAGTGCTTGACAACTCATTCGGTGAAGAAATTTTTCTCTAGTATCCAGTCTAACCCTCCCCTGGCACCATTTGAAGCTGTTTCCTGTTGCCTTATCACCCAGGACTTCATCCAGTGGCAGGGACAGCGTGAGCCAGTGTCAGGAGAGAACCAGGGACTGATAGAGGCACCAGACACAGCCTGAGTTGTGCTGGGGATTATTTTGGCCTGGAATTACTGACTAAAAATGTTTTCATGGAGTGTTACAAAGCACTTCATCACAGGGGGAGGTTTTTTGGGGTAACCATGGTGCAGCAGCTCCAAGTTTGTCGGCGAAGCTGCATCCGGCCGGCCAGGAGCCCATAGGAATCCAAAAGCAGCCCCTCCACCCGCTGGGAGGGAGCTGGAACAAAGGCATTAGGGAGCATAAGGAGATTTACATTTGCAAAGCTATTTCCATTTTAATAAGCCAAAGCGCTGTTAAATAGAGATTGATATTTCTCCCCAAATACCCATATTTTTTAACTGGTTTACATCAACAAGACGATCTGTGCTTTGAGGTTTTGGTGTGGTAAAGTTGTTTAACCCATGCCCGAAGCCACAGAGTGACTCAGCTCCAGCTCCTTTCTCCCCGCTGCTCAGGAAGGAGAGGTTTGAGCCTGGGACCAGTCCTGAATACCAATTCCTCTGGCTGTCACCAGCTTTGGCAGGGCACGATGGAGGCGCTCGGCCCGGCCCAGAGCGGGGCCGCGCTCAGCAGAGCCCGGGGCAACGGCACGTGCCGGCCGCGGTGGGAGCGATCCCATGGCCCTGCGAGCGTCCCCTGGCACGGCAGCTCCCGGCCGCTGCACGCCATCCCCCTCTCTAACTTTGCAGGGAAGTTTAAGCTTCGCAGGATGCAGCCCCGCACACACCTGCCCAAGGGCCACGGTCTCCTCCACACCTGATTCCCAACCTTGCACACCCAACCTCCACCTTCACATCTGTCTCTGCCTTCCCACCCGCCTCTGCCCTGACACCCACCTCCACACCCACCTCTGCCTTTGCACCTCCCTCCCCCTTCGCTCCCGACCTCCCTGTGCTGTCGCTCCCGCTACCCACCCCGTGCCCACCCCGTGCCCACCCGGCAGCCACGGGGAGGGGCAGCGGCACGGAGAGGGATTACCCCAGGGATTACCATGTTTCCCAGGAAGTGGCAGAGGGGCCGGGGGCCGCGGCACAGACCGTCCCGTCCCTCCTCCTCCTCGCAGGCTCTCCCGGCCCGGGGCTCCCGGCCGGTCCCCGTTCCGCCGGCGGCTCTTCCCGGCGCCGGCGCCTCCGGAGCCGCGGGCGGGGGCGGGCAGCCCCGGCCCCCCCGGCCCCCTCCGCCCGCCGCGCCTCTTCTGGGGGAAAAAAAGAAGAAACAAAAAAAAAAAAAAAAAAACCAAAAAGAAAGAAAAGAAAGAAAAGGCGAAGAAAGCGGGAGCGGGGCGGGGCGGGGGAGGGGAGGGAGAGGGCTGGCGGGGGTGGCCCGGACAGAGCCGGGGGGGCGGCGGGGCCGCTTTCCTGTGCCCGCCGGCGGGAGCCCCCCGCACGCTCCCGAGCCGCGGCCCCGGGGACAATCCCCTTTGTGTCCCCGCGGGCGGGGGGCGGCCCCCGGCGGGATGGGATGGGATGGGGTCGGAGTAGAGGGAGAAAGAGACCCCGAGGGGTGCAGGAGGGGACTGTACCGGGGATCCTCCCCCAGCCCCCGCCGTCCCCCCGAGCAGCTGCAGGAGAAGGGTTCTCGAACACACCGGGAACACGCAGAGCTGTATGTGCATGTGTGTATACGTGTGCATGTGTGTACGCATGTGTTTGTACATGTGTGCAGATGTGCTCATACAGGCGTTTTGTGTGGGGGTGCCCCTCTTTTCCAACCCACCCAGGGTCAGTGTGATTCCTCGGCAGTGGTAGGTGTCCTGGATGGATCCCGTGGCTCCCAGTTCCCATTCCTGAGTTGCCCCAAAAGCGCAGCATCAGGACAGTGAGTGCCTCTCTTGGGACTTTGAACAGTTCCAGGGATGGGAAGGACCTACTGAGGGGCAGGATCATGGGATTCAGCAACCAGAACTGTACAAAAACAACCAGCATGAGAGCCAAAGCCACAGATTTGTTCTCTCCTAAGGCAAAATGCTGCTTCACACAGCCCTGCCAGTCCTGGGCACAGACACCTCTCCCAACCCCAGGCATGCTGGGCACAGCTCTCCCAGCCCCATGCACAGTGGGCACAGCATCACCAGCTCTGCCAGCCCTGCACAACTCCCAGCACTCTCAGCCTCTCTGCACCTTGCTCAGGCTGCAATCATTTCCACTGTTGCATTCGTGGGAATGGGCTCAAGGCCGGCACTGGGGCTGGGAAAGCACCGGGGCGGGTGGGACGGCCTCGGCGTGGGCTGCAGCCTGCCGGGGCTGTCTCGCTAGTGAACATTTGTCCAGGGATCAGCGAGCGGCCAAAGGACACGCTGTGAAAACAAGCCGAGACGGGAGGAGGTGCAGCTGGGCTGCTGGCGTGTGGGAGGGAGGACGGCGCCAGCGAGGCCTTCGCGTTTGCTTCTCATTTCCTTGGGAGCTGCTGAGAGTCTCCCACTGCCCGTATGGATCACGAGTGCTGGTCCTGTGGGTGGGCAGAGGCTTGGCCATGGCTACCAGGCTGGGGTGCCCAGCTGAGCCCACCACAGGACTGGCCCTTGGCTCCAAGCCAGCATCCCCAGTGCCAACTGGGACCAGCTGGGCAGCATCCCTAGTGCCAGCTGGGACCAGCTTCCCATCCCAACCAGCAGCCAATTGCTCCTGTAATTGTGCTAGTTCACTCAGCAGCTTCAGGTTTTTCATAGTTCCTCTAAGTGCAGGGGAAGGTGAATGCAAGGCTGTGACCTTTTCTAATTGCATGGTCACCTCTGAAATGGACCCAAGAGCTGTGGCTCTTGCATCTCTTAATGGATAGTAGGGCCAGGAGAGGGTGTTGAGGGCAGGGAGGAGGACAGTGTGGCTGTGTCCTGGACCAGTACAATGGTTCCTCTGTGGTACTGGTGAGCAGGAAGAGACAGATGTGGAGCTGAGCCCAGAGGGACCCCACCACCCTGCACCCAGAGCAGCAGCTCCCCACCTGCACCTTGAGGTGTCTCTTGCCACCTGTGCTCAGCCAGGACCACCTTCAGAGGTCACCAGCAGGTCCATCTTTGCATCCCCACCTCTCCCAGAGCAGTTCCCCATGCCCTCTGGCCAGCCCCAGACAGCAAGGCTGTCAGGGTGCTGGGGAACAAGTCCAGCAAAAGGCAGAGCTTCTGGGGGCCACCCGGGTGCCCCCGGGGCCCCTCAGCCCATGAGCTCACCCTCCTCTGCTGCTCCTGTTCTCCATGTCCTGTTTGTCCTCAGCAGCTGCTGGGACAGGCTGCATGTGGCCTCTTGCCCTGCCCCTCTGCCGGCACAGAGCCACCATTCAGATCCCCCTAGGCTCTGCTCGAGGTCACCATTCTTGCATTTTTATTTTTACTTTTCTGCAAAATCAACCCCTTTGGCTCTCTGTGTCCCCTTTTGTCTCCCACGAGGCTCCCAGACTGTGTCACAAGCTGGCGTGCTGCGAGAGGAGCCCGCCTGTCTGGGGGAATGCAGCCCTTGGCAGGGGGAGACACACTGAGTGCAGGGCTGGTCCCAAGGGTCCCCTGGGCTGTCACTGCATGCTGGGGTGGAGGGAGGGTGAGAATGATGAGCCTAGCATCAGGGCTGGTCTCTGGGGCTGGCTGCTGGTGGGATCCTGGTGGCTCCTGCCCACATCCCCAGTCCAGGGGCCATGCCCACATTGCTGCTGGCTGTGCCCCATGGGGCTCTGAGTGTGTGAGCTCTGGGGTCTCTGGGTGTCCCTACTGTCTGTGTTGGATGAAGTGGTCAGGGCTGGTGTCAGCAGTGACCCCATGCTGGCCCAGAGCCCTCCCAGCTCCAAGAACAGATGAGGCTGGGTCATGCTGAGCCTGCAGCTGGGAAAACAACAGTGGAGGAGCCCCCACATGTTCCTCAGCTGTAATTTTAGTTGCTGCTGGGTCAGAGGCTGTCAGAGATGTGCAGGTGACAGTGGACAGCATCAGGCTTTGGCACCACGCGCGGTGCAGTGGGCAGGAGCCGCGGCTCCCCACACCTTGATGACAGGGTTACTCCAAGCTCTGGTGAAGTCCCTGTTGGGTTAGGGACAACCACAATTGCCACAGGTCCTGACCACAGCCCAATTCTGTGGGTGACAATGAACTCATCCTGGCTGAAAATTGGTAAGGGAGGTTTTATTTTGGGCTGACGACTTCTCTTTCCAAGTTCTCTCCAAACCCAGACAGGCTGCTCTCACTTTTCTTACAGAGACCATGGGTTTTCCCTGGTGTTTCCCCAGCCTACACAGACCTGCCAGTGTGAGGCTGGAGAGCAGCAGCAGTCCTGCCTCTGGCACTGGTACAAGCTGCCCGGGGAATTCCCAGGCTGGTAATGGCACCAGGGAACACAGATGTGTCCGGATTTCCTTGCAGATGGCAAAAATGGCTGGTGTCCTTGCTCACAGCCACAACTCAACTTCTGTCATCCCTGGGTAGCCCCAGCACGTGGCTGCAGGGGGGCTTGAGCCATGGCACACGAGAGAGATGTGGAAAGAGCTGGGACAGGATGGGGAACTGCCCACACGTGCTGAGGAGCGTGTGGGGACAGAGGGACTTCTGACCTGGGGAGCAGGGGGGAGCTATGGACAGTGAAGAGAAGGGTGTTGACCTGCAGTCCTGGGCAAAGGACAGCAGCAGCACAGGACTCCTGCAAGTCCCTGTCCTCCTGGGCTCCTGGTTCCCATGTGACCATTCCCATTCCTTCTCCAGCAGCCTGGGGGAGCCAGCCTTTCCCCGGTGGAGCAGACCCCACACTCCCAGAAGAGGCAGAGCAGCTCAGCAGGAGAAGCCTTTACCTGTCCAAAGGGTTGGGGCCAGCAGGGCAGGATTTCATGTTCCATTCCCTCTGTCACCACTTGCAGGAAGCACTACCGGGACCGGCACATATGTTGAGCTTTAGATGTGGTTTTGGCTGCTCCCTGCCAAACACAGCAGTGTTTGGTCAGAGTTCGGCTCTTTGAAGGCTTGTTTTTCAGTTCAACTTCAAAATTTGCTGAAAGCCTGGGGGAAGACTTCCTGGTTTTGTGTCCTCTCTATGCTATTCCTTATACAGTTTCATTTCTCCTTATGGAAGAGTTCTGCTTCCTCCATGCTCTTTCTGAACATCTTGAATGTTGTTTTGATGCAGCCCTTCAGTGAGATGGGGTTGTCACCATGGCAGGTTTGGGATCTCCTGCTCTGAACTGAGCCAGACCCAGATAAGAGCTGATGATGGGTGACAGGAAGGGTCACAATGCCAAGGAGGCTGTGCTGGGGATTTGGCTTTTGCCTTTCTCCTCTGTTCTTGCATGTTTCTTTCTGGCAAAAGGAGCTCTGGCCACAAGGAGCTTGCTCACAGTCTCCAGGCTCCCAGCAATGCATTGGGCCGGCACTGATGGAGACTCACAGCCTGTGGGTGGTGATGGTGGGACACAGCTCTTCCTTGGGTGGTTGGTCCCTCTCTGCAGGCACCATCCTTGCCATGTCCCTGTTTCTCAGGTCCCAGAGCTGACAGTGACTGCAGTGCCCCATTGAAAAGCCTTTTTTAGCCACTCATAGAAGCCTGGTGGGCATTTACTGGTTGTCTGCTAGGCAGCCTGCAAGTGACCCTGCTGAAAACTTGTGGGACAAAAGGCAAAGGGGAACAGAACGCCTTGGTCTCTCTTTCCTTGATCTTCACGTGCCGAGTTCCTCTAGCACAAACTACATGGCCTCATCCCTTGGGGTCTCCTGAGGCTGAAGCCCCAAGGGATTACTGTGCTTGAGCAACAGCTGCATTTCACAACATCCTTAATTGGCTCAAGGATGTTGCCTCTGGTAGCCAGGACTTCCCTGGATCCTGCTTGAGATCTGCCTGCATCAGCAACCATGGGTTTCCTGTGCCTGGACCCCAACAGGAAATGAAAGTAACTGAATCATTCCTTCTTCCCTCACTTTTGTCCTGTAAAGAAAGATCAGCCAGCCAGCTCTCCTGGCTGGGGGGGCACAGGGGCGTTCCCCCCTCACACCTGCCTGGCTGCACCCAGCTCCTGTCCCTGTCTCCAGCCATCATGACAAGAGCTGGGACATATCATGCCTCAGCAGTGATGTCTTTGGAGCTTGATCCTGGGGTGATGGATGTTTCCTCATCTCTATGGCTGCTCTGTGCAGGAAGGGGTCTGGAAGTGACTATCGCAGGGCACTGCACTGAAGTAGTGGTGCAGCTGCCCAGCCCAGGCAGGTGCTCCTTTGCCAGCCCTGCTGGGTGTGGGGGTCCCTGGGATCTGCTCACATGAGGTGAGAAACTGTGACCTGTCTTCTTTAGCCACTGCTGTGCCCCAAGGCAGTTCTGGTGCCTTTGGCAGACCTGTGGTGCAGCTCACAGAGTAGCCAGGAGAGCTGTGCGACAGGGACAGAGATGGAGAGCAGCAGGGCTGGGACCCTGCTCCTGGGCAGCCCAGGCTGTTCCCAGCTTTTTCTGGGGGCAGGCTGCAGACATGTGGCTCTGTCAGGCTCTGCTGCCACTGCCAAACCCAGCTCTGCTCCACTGAGGATGCCACAGGCAGGGATTGCTGGCAGTGACGGAGAGATGGAAATTGAGCTGTTGCCTCCCAGTTTCCACTGCTCCTTCCCTGCCTTCAGTGACAGGTACCAGGTGTGCCTCTGTGCTGGGCCATGTGCCCATGGTGCCAGCAGAACAGCAGAGCAGGGTGGTGGCCAAGCAGGAAGTCCTGGGGACGCCCCCCGTGGCTCCGCACACCACCGTGACTAGCAGTTCCCTTTTTGGCAGGGATATAAAGGTGGTGTGGGCTGGGAGAGCCCAGCATAGCTCTGCACTGCAGGAGGCCAGGATGGGAATGCAGAGCGTGGCTGTGGCTTGTGGGGCACTGACCTTGTGCCTGGCACTCACCACCGCCACCAACCCCGGCTTCGTGGTGAGGATCACCCAGGCAGGCTTGGACTACGGTGGGTTCTGCTTCTCATTTCTCTCCTGACAGCTGTCCTGGTGGCAGAGGTGTGGAGCCAGGTACCCTGTGAGAAGTGCAGGGTCCCGGGGCAGGATGGGGGATCCTTGGCCATGGGTGCCCATGTGAGGAGCACAGGGACAGGGTGGGGAAATCATTGCACAGGGGTGTCAAATGCACCATCGGCCAGGGCTTTCCCTGCTGCACCTGCCTGCCCCCCATGCCACGGCTTGATGGAGCCCCTGCAGAGGGGCCCAGCCCTGTGGGGTGTCAGGGAGCTGCAGCCAGGCAGTGTGGGAGGCTGGCACAGCAGGAGAGTGCTGGTCCCACAGCACATCCAAGCCGTGAGCCCTGGAGGAGGGAGCTGCAGAGGAGAGAGGAGTTGGGGAGTTTAGGGAGGGGCAGTGACAGAGATGGATGGGCCCCGTGCTGGTTTTATCGAGGCAGGCAGAGCCCGGCTCCAGCAGAGCACAGTTATGGATTGAAATACACTCTGTGAGAAACAGCTCATTTACCAGGCAGCTCTGCCAGCCGTGTGAGAGAGAACGTGACTCCCCTTCCCAGACGGAGGCTGGGGTGCAGCACCCACTGCTGCTCCCTGGGACATAAGCTCCATCCATCTTCACCTGCTGGTACTGGGAATGGAGGAGCTCAGTGCCTCCAACCTCCCACACACCTCACCTGGTTGGCAGCCTGGAAAGTGAGGACTAGGACACCTCTGTCTTTTCTGTAGCTACCACCTAACCCTGCGGGTGCAAGCAGGGCACCAGGCAGCATTGCCTGGGTGCTCACAGGGCTCTGTGCATGGAGGTTTGCTTTAAAGCCAGCCTGGGAGGCAGCATCACCTGGATCTGTCCTCTGATC
The DNA here is from genome assembly GCF_027887145.1 of Ammospiza caudacuta. Lineage (NCBI taxonomy): Eukaryota > Metazoa > Chordata > Aves > Passeriformes > Passerellidae > Ammospiza > Ammospiza caudacuta. The sequence goes on from NC_080607.1 coordinate 12,103,630, forward strand.
CTTCTGCTGCATGCCCGGTGTGTGCTCCAGCCCCTGTGGCAGTGGTGGAGTGACACTGTCCCTGTGTCCCTGCAGCCCAAGAGCAGGCGATCGCAACCCTGGAGAAGAAGCTGTCCCAGCTGAAGCTGCCAGATATCTCGGGGGACTCTCGTGTCTTGCGTGTGGGGAAGGTACACTATGAGCTCTCCAGGTGAGCCCTGCCAGAGGTGTCTGGAGCCACCCACTCCCCCCTGACCCAGGCAAGGGGCAGGAGGAGTGGGGAGGTTGGGGCTCCCGGAGCAGTGAGGACCATCCTGTCCCCTCCACAGATCCCTGACATGTTGGCCCTGTCCATCCTGTTTGCCCTCCTTCCCTCCCTGATTTTCTCCCTCCCTCCCTAGCCTTGTGCTTGGGAGTGTGGAACCACTATAACATGACTTTCCTTTTTATTTGTATATTTTTAGGCTGCGCCTTCGTGATTTCCACTTGCCGTACTCCCGGATTACCCCGATCTCCAACGTGGGCCTGCAGGTCTCCATCTCCAACGCCTTTGCTGAGCTGGACGGGGACTGGCGGGTGAAGTTTCTCTTTATGTGAGTGGCCAGCTCTTCCTCTCCCTATTCAGGCACCCACTCTGTGTCTCCCACTCTGGAATTGGACAGGTTTTTTCCCCCTCCCCCTCTCCCTTGTGTTTTGCGCTGTCAATTTTCTCCCCCAGATATGATGGATAAAACAGGCTGGGAGGCAGAAACAAGGCATGTGAAAGGAGAGCTATACATCAACCTTCAGGTCTCTCTTCCACCACCCCTATGTGCTCTCATTTCCCTCTATTTAAAGGTTATCTGTCCTAGTTTATGTGCCAGTGAAATTTGGTTCCCCTGAATTTAAACACTTTCCCAATCTCCTCTGGATGCACCATACAAGGGGGAGAGTGATCCAGATTGATGCATCCTCAAGTAGATTTGAGGTCTCTTCACCAGGCCTTGGCATTTACAAACTTCCCTTTCTCATCCCCCTCCACCAGCAGCCGGGACCATGGATCTTTTGACCTGAAGGTGGAAAATATCTACATCAAAATTCTTCTGAGGCTAGGCAGTGACACCAGTGGGAAGCCCACTATCAGCACCCCGGACTGCAGTGCCCACATCTCCAAAGTCCGGGTGCTCTTTTCAGGCAAGCTTGGGTATGTGACTTAACTGGAAGGTGTGGAAACACTGTGTGTTAGCCCACCTGCCATGGGAATGTGGTTCTGCCATGGGAATGTGGCCCTCGTGTGAGGAGCATGTTGTTGGCAAATCTGATGTTGCCTGGTCTTAAATCAGGCCTGAATTTCTCCTGCTGTGGCTGCACATTTAAGGGGGTGGGTGGGGTTTTCCAGTGAGTCTGTTTTCAAATGTAAACCCTGGGAAAAAGCCACACGCCAAATTGGTGTGGGAATGATGTTCCCAGGGGCTTGCCATCTCTAGGCTCTCCCTTTCCTGGGCACATCCTTCTGCAGTATGGATCAGAGCTAGGCAGGGCTTCTCTCTGTGCTTCTCTGCAGGTGGCTTTACAACCTGTTCCACAGCGTTATTGAGTCCAGGTTGCGAAAGATTTTGGAAGACAAGGTATGTGAGCAGTGGAGGGCAGGCCCCTGGGTTTTCTGGTGATCTTTAACCCTCACTTGTGGCTGATGTGCTAGAAGGATCAGAGGCAGGGATATCAGAGGTAGGCATGTAACTAGAGGCAGAGCACATGACTGTGTTGCCAATTCAGTAAAACCAAAGGAATGGGCATTGCAGACTCCATAAGGTAGATTGACTCAGGCTGAATTTGAAACCTGCAGACTTTGCCAAAGCCCAGCATAATTGGTTCCTAATTAACAAAGACTTTTCTTTCCATGTGGTCAGTTAATTAGATCTTATGTCTCAGCCAAATTCATTGTAACCTGATCAGAGCTGTCCTTTAACCAGCCATATTCTGGAGGGCTTTGGGGAGCACTTGGGGGAAAATTCTCATTCCTGGATTTCAGACATTTGGTGTTTTGTTTTACTGAGGGGGGTCAGGGAGCTCTGGTACTGCTGACTACTACAGACACTGACGTGCAGGAGACCTGCAACAAGACATGGAAACAAGCTGTTAGCAATAATTACTACAAGGATAACTGGCATGAGTTACAGCCTCTCTGGATGTGAACCTTGCTTGGGAAGGAGGCAGTTGGAGAACAGGCAAATCCCATTCCTGCAGCAGATCCCATCCTGCCCAGGCACTATTCCCAATTCCATGCAATACCGTTCCCAAGTCCCCTGGGGTTTGTGGCAGCAGATGGTCTGGCAACAGGAGCAACACCAGGGCTCAGAGGCCTTTTCTGCTCTTTTGTCACCTGGAAGGAGGACAGCTCTGGGACTGCAAAGGGACCCCACTTCCCTCTGCTCCTCCTCCAAACTTCCTTTGCCCCACACACATTCTTCATTTTCTTTGTGGAGTCATGGTTGGAGGGGCAATGGGCAGGAGAGGGCAGGAGCAGGGACTGAGCTGCACCCTGGGCACAGCTGGGCCTCAGCCCAGGCCAGGCAGCCTGTGTCTGCCTCCTGCTGTTGCTGCAATGCTTGGGCAGTTCTAGTGTCCCCGGTTCTGGGACTCCACTCACAGGGAGATCCCCGTCACAGGGAAATCCAGGTCACAGGGAAATGCGGGTCATGGGGAAATCCCGGTCACTGGGACTGCATTCTTCTGCCTGCAGCGACATCCTCACAGGCAGCAATGGAGCATTTCCAGCACAGACAGAAAAATATCACTGGGGACAGCGAAGAGCTGCAACCTGCTGTCACTAAGGCCATGCCCAAAGCTGTGTTGCCTCCTCCTCCTCATCTCTGTCACTGTGGTCGCTGCCCCTCCGCAGCGCTGCATCTCACCATCAGCTCTGTGGGCAGCATGCCCAGTCAGACAGATGACAGACAGATCCTGCCCGTGGTTCCTGTGATGTTACAGTGAAAACATTGAAAAGAGCTTGTGCAGATTTCCTCAGCCATCTGCAGGACAGTGCCCTGCAGTAAATTTCCCAGGGTAGTGATAAGCCTGCAATAAAATCCCCACAAATGCCAGGGCTTCACTTGCGGATGGCAGAGGCAGAGGGATGCACTCTCCTGTCCTGGCACACAGAGCTGTAGGAGCTCAGCAAAGCTCAGCTTCAGGGCAGTCAGTGCCCCTGCCTCTCTGGGGTGGGTTAATCCTCTCTGTTGCTCTTTCTCGGCCATGTCCTGGCTGCTCAGCACGGTTCATTCCTGCATAGGCCACATGAGATTCCCCTTCCAAGGGTCTCCCCAGAGCTGAACCGGGCCGAGGGGAATTGGTGCAAGCAGATGCTTGTAGGTATAAATCTGGCTTGTGGTTTGGACACTTAATGTGCTGCCTGATGAATGGAGACAATCATCACAGTGCTCATTTACTTAAGCAGTCTTTGTCATGGAGCTGGGAGTGTGGCTGTGACCCGGCTGCCCCTGCTCAGCCCTGTGGCCTTTCCGTCCCACAGGTGTGTGACAAAGTGGCCATGTCTGTGTACAATGAGCTCCAGACATACATCCGGACACTGCCAGGTACTGGGGGGATGTATGTGGATTTAGGAGCAGTTCTTCCTAGTTTACCCAGCCATGAGGAATGTTTTACTTTGTGTCTGCTCCTCATGTCCTGGTGTTAAGGCACCCAAGCTGGGAGCTGGACAGCATATTCTTAGCAGACACAAATCACTGTGTGTCTTGTCTGGCTGTGGGAATTCCTTCAGGATTTGTGCCCATGGACTTGGGGGGCTCGGGCTGCTTTAGCTGGGGGACCCTGGCTACTTCTCAGGACAAGGAGATGGTTTACATTGCTGAGAAATATTGAGGAGGAAAATAGTTTATTCCCTTCTAAAGAGAAGCAAGCAGAGGAGCAGTTGGTAGTGAGTTGATGCACCAGGAAGCCCAGTCATGGCACTGCCCAGATGCCAGTAGAGACCATATGCTCCCAGATTTCCTGACCATCTCCTTATTCATCTCTCTTCCTTGTGTTTGCAGTCACAGCCAGGATAGATGACAAGATTGGGATTGATTATTCCTTGGTGGCACCCCCAAGAGCTACCGCCCAGTCCCTAGATGCAGACCTGAAGGTGAGAAGCAGCCCTGGGAACACTTGATTTGGCAATGCCATTGCCAAAGGCAGGTGGGAACCACAGTTTTGGTACCTGCTGCAAATGCTGTTGGCCAGCGTGAGTCAGCAGGTGAGCCCCAGTGCTATTTGCTGCCCTTCTCCATGTCTCTCCCTCCTCCCAGGGTGAATTCTACTCCCTGGCCCACCGCTCCCCCGTGCCCTTCTCACCGCTGCCACTGGCCTTCCCCTCGGATCACGAGCGCATGGTTTACTTTGGAGCCTCCAGCTACTTCTTCAACACAGCTGGCATTGCCTACCACGAGGCTGGGGCACTGGTCTTTGAAATCACAGAGGCCATGGTGAGTGGCACGAGTGGCACAGGGCAGGGAAAGAGGTTCCATTTGCTGAGGAGCTCTGGGAGCAGCCAGCAATCCTGGAGAAGCCCCAGTGAGAGAGCTGGGGGCTGTGGGATGAGGCTGTCAGATATGGCAGCATGTGGGGATGCCGTGGGCTCCTCTGTGCCACATTGCCCCAGTGTGACAATCCTCTCCCTGCAGATCCCAAAGGATGTAGAATTCAAGCTGAACACCTCTGTCTTCTCAGCCTTCATTCCCCAGGTGAGCAATCTGGCCCTGCCTGCGCAGAGCTCCTGCAAACACAGGCTTTGCTCTGAGCCAGGTGTTCTCCCTCAGGACTGGGGGCTTGTGCCATCATTCCCATCCTCTCCTTACTCCCTCACAGCTGGAGGAGATGTACCCAAACATGCCAATGAAGTTCAGGCTGTCCACTCCCACTGGTCCATTCCTGACTGTTGGAGAAGGAGGAATCTCATTCCAGCCCATTGTGGATATCCAGGCTTATGCCATCCTTCCCAGCTCCAGCCTGGCTCCTCTCTTCCTCCTCAGCCTGGTGAGTTCAGACTGTGGTGCTGGGGCAGAAGGGATTTTGAGCTGTGCCCTGTCCTGTTGCCCAGATCCTGCCAGGGGAGCTGCCAGGTGCTGTCCAGGCACAGTGAGGGTGTTCCCAGGTGAACAATTCCTGAGCTGACAAATGCCAGGTTTAATGCGGGATGCAGACACGCCCCTGGATGGGCAGTGGTGTGTTTCAGCTGGTCAGAGCCGTTCCCCTGGTGTCTGCTTTGGGCTGAAGTGGGGTGAGCACTGCCAGAGCTCTGTGCTCTCTCCCCAGACAGGGAACGTGTCCGCTGTCATCAACGTGAGATCCGGCCGCATAGTTGGGAGCCTGGATGTGGGCAGGTACAGAGGGCAGCAGCCACTGCCTGGGCAGGGGGTGGCTGGGGGTCTTTCTGTTTTGGGTGCCCAGGGCCAGAGAGGGGATGGGAAGGTGCCTGGGATGTGGGCTTGCTGTGCAGGGAAGGAATGAGCTGGGGCTGGAGGGAGTGGGACCTGCATGGCCATCGATGGGTGGAATCGCTCCCTCCCTGGGCACATCCTCCACAGCACCACTTCTGTCCCTGTGCAGGATCAGGCTCTCTCTGAAGGATTCAGCTGTTGGCACTTTCCAGGTAAGCTCTCCTTGACCACAAGCAGAGCCCCCAGCATGGAGCTGGCAGCCTGCTGGGGGCAAGGACAGAGAGTCATTCCCCGCTGCCTCCCAACATGGGACCCCACACTGACCCTGCAGCCACCTCCTGCCTCAGCCTGCAAGGCTGGGAAGGGATGTGAGCCTGATCCATTGCTGCTCTCACCCCAAACATTTCCCACACTGCCACAGGGAGCAGACAAAGCTGCTGGTCTCTGGCAAAGTGCATGCCCGTTCCACTCTTTATCTCCTTTTTCTAATTATCCTGAAGTACCTGCATGTCTCCTGTCCTGCAGGCTAAAGCTTTTCCTCCCTCTCTCCCCACTCCCCAGGTACGAATGATGCAGTCCTTAATAAACATCCTGACTTCCAGTACGCTGCTCCCACGTCTCAATGGTGAGAACCTACTGAGGGGAATGGGGTTGCTGGAGCACCCTCCACTCAGGTTGCTCCATCCAAGGGGTCCCAGCTCACTAATTAAATCCTCCTTGCCAAGGCTGATGCAGGGCAAAGTGTGTGCAGGAGGCGGCGGTGAAGCGGAGGGAGCCTCTTGCTGCTCTGACAGGCTCCCAGCAGCAAACGCAATGGAAAATATGAGCCCTGTGCAGATCCTAATGCTTTCCAGACCCTCTCCCCGAGTCCCTGCATCTCCTGCCTCGCCAGCAGCTCAGACCAGAGTGGGGCTGGTGGCAGGAGTGGCCAAGGGGGCTGTCCTGGCACAACAGGCAGCCCTTCTGTGGAGCTTGGCAGGAGTTTCCTCTGCCTGCCCCAGGACCAGTGGAGGAGAGGAAAGGGCTGGGGGAAGGAGGGGGACACCTTCTCTGAGTGCTCTGTGCTCCCTTGACTCCCATTGCCATCCCGATGCAGACACATGTGTTGTCTTTTCCAGCCCGCTTAGATGAGGGTTTCCCTCTGCCACTTCTGGACAGAATTCAGCTCTCCAATATCCTTGTGAGGTTCCACCAGGTGAGTGAGCGGGAGCAGCTGGCTCCAGCTGGAGCCCACCTGCTGCCTACAAAGCCCTGCTGACCAGCACAGCCTCCAAATCCAGTTCCCCCGGCTGTGCTGGAAAGTGATGAATGGGAGGGTGCTCTTCACTGAGATCCCAATGGCCCAGCAGCAAACCAGAGCACATGTCCCAATCCATTCTGCCTTCAGGGATGTGCTGGTTGCTGGGCAGTGCAGCTGCCAGGGCCTGTAGCAGCCCAGCACTTTCTCTCTTTCTCCCAGAATTTCCTGCTGCTTGGAGCAGACGTTCGCTTCCAGCCCCGGGGATGAAGATGTGGTGATGAGAGCCCTTCAACACTAAATCTGCTCCATTCACCACTTTGCCCTTCCCTGCCTGAGCCAAAGACCACCAGTCCTGCCACCGTCCTGCACTCCTGCCTTGGCCTGCATCCTCCATGTTCCTGCTATGGCCTCACCTGGTGCTGCCATGAGCTGGGGGTCCCGTGCCCTGGGCCACCCCCTCCCCTCTTCCCTCTGAGCAGCAATAAAGGCATTGGTGCTGGGGCTCTGCTCTTGGTTTCACTGTCTGCACCTCGGGCCACACAGCACCAGATGGGAGCTGGATTGGGACCACCTGCTTTGGCTGTTTCCACGGCCATGGTGAGGCACCATGGAACACCTGTGTCCTGCTGTCCTGTGGCTTCACTCCAGCCTTGGGGCAGTGTGGTTGGAAAAAACACAGTGGAAAAGGCCCTGGGGATGCTGTCAATAGCAGCTGAACATGAGCACCAGGTGGCTAACAAGGCCAGGGGCATCCTGGCCTGTATCAGCCATTGTGGGGAAAGAGGACCAGGGAAGGGCTTGTGTTGTGTCCAGTTCTGGGTCCCTCACTTCAGTAAGGACATCGAGGTGCTGGATCATGTCCAGAGAAGAGTAATGGAACCAGGGGATATTCTGGAGCACCAAAGAGGCTGAGGGGGCTCAGCCTGGAAGAAGGGAGGCTCAGGGGGGACCTTCTCACCCTCACAACTCCCTGACAGGAGGGAGCAGCCATGTGGGGGTCAGGCTCTGCTCCCAGGGAACACAGACAGGATAAGAGGACACGGTCTTAAGCCTCACCAAGGGCCTTTTATGTTGGATATTAGGAAAAATTCCTTCACATTAAGGGTTGTTAGGTCTTGGAATGGGCAGCCCAGGGAGGTGGTGGAGTCACCGTCCCTGGAGGTGTTTAAGGGAAGACTGGACATGGCGCTCAGTGCCCTGGTTTAGCTGAAATGGTGCTTCTGGGCCACAGACTGAACTCGATGACCTCGGAGTTCTTTTCCAACCTAATTAATTCTGTGATTTTGTGATTCCCGCGGCGGCACAGCCCAGCAGCGGAGTGGGCCCAGAATGGCGGCGGGGCGGGATGCGGCGCCAAGGGGCGGAGGTGGCAGCGCGGCCTCCCCATCCCTCGCCGGGCGCTCGGTCCCGAGAGCATCCCTCTGTGCTGTGGCCAAGGCACTTTTTGTCCCCAAGAGCTTAGTCCTTAAAGTGTTCCTGCAGTGGAGATGCTCTCAGGCAAGCAAAGTGATAGCAGATAAGACAGAGCCAAGACATAATCCTCACACCACAAACGCACTCTCAGGTGCCATTAGATTCCCTGCTTTAGCTGAATTCTCCTGACAGAGCACTTGGGCCGCTCAGGCTGGGGCTCAGAGCAGGAGCAGCAGCTGCAGTAGCCCGTTGTGCTGGCTCCCCAGGGAGAAGGCAGAGCAGGCCATCTGGAACCGTCTGCAGCACCTCAAGGCGCTGAAGGCCCGGCGGCCCCAGGCTCGAGCTCCGCTCCGCGTCGGGATCCTGGGTACGGCCGGGCTGCATGGCCTGAGTTCCGCTGGCAGCAGCCCCCCTGGCCTGGGGTAAAAGCAGCTTGATCCTTTGCTGGCAGGATGCATGGCCGAGAGACTTAAGGAAGGGATTCTGCACAGGGAGAAGCTGGTCGATGTCGCGGCAGGCCCTGATGCCTACCGTGACCTCTCTGTGGTGAAGTTCCTGTTGGTCTAGGGACAACCTCAGTTGCTACTGGTTCTGACCACTGCCCAGTCCTACGGGTGACAATGAACTTGTCCTGTCTGGAAATGGGTAAGGGAGGTTTTATTTTGGGCTGAAAACTTCTCTTTCCATGTTCTCTTGAACCCCAGACAGTCTGCTCTCACTTTTCCTCTATGTCCATGGGTTTTTCATCATGGTTCCCCAGCCCACACAGACCTGCCAGTGTGAGGCTGGAGAGCAGCAGCAGTCCTGCCTCTGGCACTGGTACAAGCTGCCCGGGGAATTCCCAGGCTGGTAATGGCACCAGGGAACACAGATGTGTCCGGATTTCCTTGCAGATGGCAAACGAGCAGGTTATGGCACCACAGAACAAAGATGTATTCAGATTTTCTTGCAGATGGCAGATGTGCCTGCACTGCTCAGAGCCCAAAGAGCAAACCCCAGGCTGGTCCCTGTAGTACTTGGTATCCCCACCACATGGCTACAGGGGGTCTTGAGCCATGGCACATGAGAGAGATGTGGAAAGAGCTGGGACAGGATGGGGAACTGCCCACACGTGCTGAGGAGCGTGTGGGGACAGAGGGACTTCTGACCTGGGGAGCAGGGGGGAGCTATGGACAGTGGAGAGAAGGGTGTTGACCTGCAGTCCTGGGCAAAGGACAGCAGCAGCACAGGACTCCTGCAAGTCCCTGTCCTCCTGGGCTCCTGGTTCCCATGTGACCATTCCCATTCCTTCTCCAGCAGCCTGGGGGAGCCAGCCTTTCCCCGGTGGAGCAGACCCCACACTCCCAGAAGAGGCAGAGCAGCTCAGCAGGAGAAGCCTTTACCTGTCCAAAGGGTTGGGGCCAGCAGGGCAGGATTTCATGTTCCATTCCCTCTGTCACCACTTGCAGGAAGCACTACCGGGACCGGCACATATGTTGAGCTTTAGATGTGGTTTTGGCTGCTCCCTGCCAAACACAGCAGTGTTTGGTCAGAGTTCGGCTCTTTGAAGGCTTGTTTTTCAGTTCAACTTCAAAATTTGCTGAAAGCCTGGGGGAAGACTTCCTGGTTTTGTGTCCTCTCTATGCTATTCCTTATACAGTTTCATTTCTCCTTATGGAAGAGTTCTGCTTCCTCCATGCTCTTTCTGAACATCTTGAATGTTGTTTTGATGCAGCCCTTCAGTGAGATGGGGTTGTCACCATGGCAGGTTTGGGATCTCCTGCTCTGAACTGAGCCAGACCCAGATAAGAGCTGATGATGGGTGACAGGAAGGGTCACAATGCCAAGGAGGCTGTGCTGGGGATTTGGCTTTTGCCTTTCTCCTCTGTTCTTGCATGTTTCTTTCTGGACAAAAAACAAACTCTGGGCACAAGGAGCTCTGCTCACAGGTTGAAGGATGTTGCTTCTGGCAGCCAGGACTTGCCTGGATCCAGCATGAGATCTGCCTGCATCAGCAGCCATAGGTTTGCTGTGCTGGGACACCAAGCCCAGGAAATGAAATTGACTGAAATATTTCTTCCTCTGTTACCTTTATCTTGCAAGGAGAGACCAGGCAGCCCAGCTCTCCTGGCTGGGGAGGCACAGGGGTGTTCCCCCTTCCCACCTGCCTGGCTGCACCCAGCTCCTGCCCCTGTCTCCAGCCATCATGACAAGAGCTGGGACATATCATGCCTCAGCAGTGATGTCTTTGGAGTTTGATCTTGGGGTAATGGAAGTCTCTTCCTTTTGGTGGATGCTGTGTGCAGGACCCCTGTGACAGGGTCGGGAGGTGCAGGCCACCCCACTGAGGTAGTTGCCCTGGTGCAGCTGCCCAGCCCAGGCAGGTGCTCCTTTGCCAGCCCTGCTGGGTGTGGGGGTCCCTGGGATCTGCTCACATGAGGTGAGAAGCTGTGACCTGTCTTCTTTAGCCACTGCTGTGCCCCAAGGCAGTTCTGGTGCCTTTGGCAGACCTGTGGTGCAGCTCACAGAGTAGCCAGGAGAGCTGTGCGACAGGGACAGAGATGGAGAGCAGCAGGGCTGGGACCCTGCTCCTGGGCAGCCCAGGCTGTTCCCAGCTTTTTCTGGGGGCAGGCTGCAGACATGTGGCTCTGTCAGGCTCTGCTGCCACTGCCAAACCCAGCTCTGCTCCACTGAGGATGCCACAGGCAGGGATTGCTGGCAGTGACGGAGAGATGGAAATTGAGCTGTTGCCTCCCAGTTTCCACTGCTCCTTCCCTGCCTTGGGTGGGAGTCACCAGGTGTGCCTCTGTGCTGGGCCATGTGCCCATGGTGCCAGCAGAACAGCAGAGCAGGGGGGTAGCCAAGCAGGAAGTCCTGGGGACACCGCCTGTTGCACCTCACACCACCTTTGCCCAAAGTTCCTACTTTGGCAGGGATATAAAGGTGGTGTGGGCTGGGAGAGCCCAGCATAGCTCTGCACTGCAGGAGGCCAGGATGGGAATGCGGAGCGTGGCTGTGGCTTGTGGGGCACTGACCTTGTGCCTGGCACTCACCACCGCCACCAACCCCGGCTTCGTGGTGAGGATCACCCAGGCAGGCTTGGACTACGGTGGGTTCTGCTTCTCATTTCTCTCCTGACAGCTGTCCTGGTGGCAGAGGTGTGGAGCCAGGTACCCTGTGAGAAGTGCAGGGTCCCGGGGCAGGATGGGGGATCCTTGGCCATGGGTGCCCATGTGAGGAGCACAGGGACAGGGTGGGGAAATCATTGCACAGGGGTGTCAAATGCACCATCGGCCAGGGCTTTCCCTGCTGCACCTGCCTGCCCCCCATGCCACGGCTTGATGGAGCCCCTGCAGAGGGGCCCAGCCCTGTGGGGTGTCAGGGAGCTGCAGCCAGGCAGTGTGGGAGGCTGGCACAGCAGGAGAGTGCTGGTCCCACAGCACATCCAAGCCGTGAGCCCTGGAGGAGGGAGCTGCAGAGGAGAGAGGAGTTGGGGAGTTTAGGGAGGGGCAGTGACAGAGATGGATGGGCCCCGTGCTGGTTTTATCGAGGCAGGCAGAGCCCGGCTCCAGCAGAGCACAGTTATGGATTGAAATGCACTCTGTGAGAAACACAGAGCATCCCAGTGCCTCAGACCTCATGCAGATCTCACCCAGCGCACTGCCTGGAGAGTGAGGACTAGGACACCTCCCTCCTTTCTGTGGCCACAACCTTCCCCTGGGGCTGCAAGCAGGGCACCAGGCAGCATTGCCTGGGTGCTCACAGGGCTCTGTGCGTGGAGGTTTGCTTTAAAGCCAGCCTGGGAGGCAGCATCACCTGGATCTCTCCTTTGATCCTTCTGCTGCATGCCCGGTGTGTGCTGCAGCTCCTGTGGCTGGAAGGATGGAGTGGTGGAATGGTGGAGTGATGCTGTCCCTGTGTCCCTGTAGCCCAACAGCAGGGGATTGCAATCCTGGAGAAAGAGCTGGCCCAGCTGAAGCTGCCAGATTTCTCGGGTAAATCAGGGAAGGTGCACTATTCATTCTCCAGGTAAGCCTTGTGAGCCTCGCCAGTGCCTTAGAGGAACTCACTGCCCCCCAACACAGTTGAGGGGCAGGACGAGTGGGGAGGTTGGGGGGCTCCCATAGGAGTGAGGACCGTCCTGTCCCCACCACAGCTCCCTGAGCTGTTGGCCTGTCCTTGGTGAATGTTCCTGCTTTTCTCCTTTCCCAAGGGGAAAAATGGAACTGGGGTCATGGCACTCTGGCCATGGGTGGACTGTGTGCAATCACAGCCTGGGTAGTGGAGGTGACCTTGCCTGTAGGACCAGGACACACGTTCCTATGTGAAGCAGGAGCCCAGTGCCTGTGGAAATGCCAGCTCCCTGCTGCCCAGGTGCCTCTCTGCTCCTGCAGTGCAGCATTTGGAGCTGCCTTGGGTGGCTGCAAGGGCCACATTCCCAAAGGTGCCGCTCTGCTCTGTGTGTCCCTGCCCGGCCTAGCTTGGGAGCAGCAGCATTGCAGCTGGAAATGCTGCCAGTGCAGTGACTCCATCCTGCTCACCCTTCTTCCCTCTCTGATTGTCTTCCTCCCTCCCTCCCTCCCTCCCTCCCTCCCTCCCTCCCTCCCTCCCTCCCTCCCTCCCTCCCTCCCTCCCTCCCTCCCTCCCGTTGTGCTTGGGAGTGTGGAATCATTATAACATGACTTTTCTTTTTATTTGTATATTTTTAGCCTGCGCATTCCCAGTTTCCGCTTGCCGTACTCCCGGATTACCCCGATCCCCAACGTGGGCCTGCAGGTCTCCATCTCCAACGCCTTTGCTGAGCTGAATGGTGACTGGCGGGTGAAGTTTCTCTTTATGTGAGTGGCCAGCTCTTCCTCTCCCTATTCAGGCACCCACTCTGTGTCTCCCACTCTGGAATTGGACAGGTTTTTTCTCCTCTCCCTCTCCCTCTCCCTCTCCCTCTCCCTCTCCCTCTCCCTCTCCCTCTCCCTCTCCCTCTCCCTCTCCCTCTCCCTCTCCCTCTCCCTCTCCCTCTCCCTTCTCTCTCCCTCTCCCTCTCCCTCTCCCTCTCCCTCTCCCTCTCCCCCTCCCCCTCCCCCTCCCCCTCCCCTCCCTCTCCCTTGTGTTTTGGGCAGCTGCCACTTTGCTCCCCCAGATATGATGGATAAAACAGGCTGGGAGGCAGAAACAAGCCATGTGAAAGGAGGGCTATACATGGACATTCAGGTGTCTCCTCCACGACCCCTATGTGCTCTCAGTCCCCTCTATTTAAAGGTTATCTGACCTGGTTTATGTGCCAGTGAAATTTGGTTCCCCTGAATTTAAACACTTTCCCAATCTCCTCTGGATGCACCATACAAGGGGGAGAGTGATCCAGATTGATGCATCCTCAAGTAGATTTGAGGTCTCTTCACCAGGCCTTGGCATTGACAAACGTCTCTTTCTTATCCACCTTCTCCCTGCAGCAAGGGACATGGATCTTTCAACGTGAAGGTACAAAATGTCAACATGAAAATCATCCTGAGGCTGGGCAGTGACACCAGTGGGAGGCCCACCATCAGCACCTCGGGCTGCACTGCCACCATTTCCAACGTCCGGGTGCGCTTTTCTGGCAAGCTTGCGTAAGTGACTTTACCGAAAGGTCTGGAAATGCTGTGTGTTAGCCCACCTGCCATGGGAATGTGGCCTTGTTTAGAGGCGTAGCTTGTTGACAAATCTGAGGTTGCCTGGTCTTAAATCTGGCCTGAATTTCTCCTGCTGTGGCTGCACATTTGAGGGGATGGGTGTGGTTTTCCAGTGAGTCTGTTTTCAAATGTAAACCCTGGGACAAAGCCAGATGCCAAATTGGTGTGGGAGTGATGTTCCCAGGGTTTTGCTTGAGAATGATGTTCTCTATTGTCTCCCTTTCCTGGGCACATCCTTCTGCAGTATGGATCTGAGCTAGCCAAGGCTTCTCTCTGTGTTTCTCTGCAGGTGGCTTTACAACCTGTTCCACCGCATTATTGAGAGGAAGTTGCGAAAGACTTTAGAGAGCAAGGTATGTGAGCAGTGGAAGGCTGGGTCCTGTGTTTTCTGGTTGTGTTTGGCCCCCACTTGTAGGTAATGTCCTCGAAGGCTCAGAGGTAGAGATGTAACTAGAGCCAGAGCGCGCCCCTGTGGGTGGGTTAATCCTCTCTGTTGCTCTTTCTCGGCCATGCCCTGGCTGCTCAGCACGGTTCATTCCTGCATGGGCCACATGAGATTCCCCTTCCAAGGGTCTCCCCAGAGCTGAACTGTGCCGAGGGGAAATTGCTGCTAACAGATGCTTGTAGGTATAAAGCCGGCTTGTGTCTTGGACACTTAATGTGCTTCCTGATGAATGCAGGCAATCATCACAGTGCTCATTTACTTAAGCAAGCTTTGTCATGGAGCTGGGTGAGTGGCTGAGACCCGGCTGCCCCTGCTCAGCCCTGTGGCCTTTCCGTCCCACAGGTGTGTGACAATGTGGCCAGGTCTGTACAAAACGAGCTCCAGAAGCAAGTCCGGACTCTGCCAGGTACAGGGGGGCTTTAAGTGGGCTTAGAAGCAGATCTTACTATCTATTCCCAGCCATGAGGAATGTTTTACTTTGTGTCTGCTCCTCATGTCCTGGTGTTAAGGCACCCAAGCTGGGAGCTGGACAGCATATTCTTAGCAGACACAAATCACTGTGTGTCTTGTCTGGCTGTGGGAATTCCTTCAGAATGCTCACCAACTGTCAGGAGCTTTGGCTACTTTAGCTGGGGGACCCTGGCCGCTCCTCAGGTCCAAGAGATGGCTGTGAAAAAGTCAGGGGGAAAATGGGGATTTTTGCTTCCTAGCAGAAGTGAGCAGAGGAGCAGTTGGTAGTGAGTTGATGCACCAGGAAGCCCAGTCATGGCACTGCCCAGATGCCAGTAGAGGCCATATGCTCCCAGATTTCCTGACCATCTCCTTACTCATCTCCCTTCCTTGTGTTTGCAGTCACAGCCAGGATAGATGACAAGATTGGGATTGATTATTCCTTGGTGGCACCCCCAAGAGCTACCACACAGTCCCTGGACCTGGACCTGAAGGTGAGAAGCAGCACTGGGGACACTTGATTTGGCCAGTGCCGTTGCCAAAGGCAGGTGGGAACCACAGTTTTGGTACCTGCTGCAAATGCTGTTGGCCAGCGTGAGTCAGCAAGTGAGCCCCAGTGCTATTTGCTGCCCTTCTCCATGTCTCTCCCTCCTCCCAGGGTGAATTCTACTCCCTGGCCCACCGCTCCCCCGTGCCCTTCTCACCGCTGCCACTGGCCTTCCCCTCGGATCACGAGCGCATGGTTTACTTTGGAGCCTCCAGCTACTTCTTCAACACAGCTGGCATTGCCTACCACGAGGCTGGGGCACTGGTCTTTGAAATCACAGAGGCCATGGTGAGTGGCACGAGTGGCACAGGGCAGGGAAAGAGGTTCCATTTGCTGAGGAGCTCTGGGAGCAGCCAGCAATCCTGGAGAAGCCCCAGTGAGAGAGCTGGGGGCTGTGGGATGAGGCTGTCAGATATGGCAGCATGTGGGGATGCCGTGGGCTCCTCTGTGTCACATTGCCCCAGTGTGACAATCCTCTCCCTGCAGATCCCAAAGGAAGCGGGATTCAGATTGGACACCTATCTTTTCTCAGCTTTCATTCCCCAGGTGAGCAATCTGGCCCTGCCTGCGCAGAGCTCCTGCACACACAGGCTTTGCTCTGAGCCAGGTGTTCTCCCTCAGGACTGGGGGCTTGTGCCATCATTCCCATCCTCTCCTTATTCCCAAACAGCTGGAGGAGATGTACCCAAACATGCCAATGAAGTTCAAGCTGTCCACTCCCACTGCTCCATTCCTGACTATTGGAGAAGGAGGAATCTCATTCCAGCCCATTGTGGATATCCAGGCTTATGCCATCCTTCCCAACTCCAGCCTGGCTCCTCTCTTCCTCCTCAGCCTGGTGAGTTCAGACTGTGGTGCTGGGGCAGAAGGGATTTTGAGCTGTGCCCTGTCCTGTTGCCTAGATCCTGCCAGGGGAGCTGCCAGGTGCTGTCCAGGCACAGTGAGGGTGTTCCCAGGTGAACAATTCCTGAGCTGACAAATGCCAGGTTTAATGCGGGATGCAGACACGCCCCTGGATGGGCAGTGGTGTGTTTCAGCTGGTCAGAGCCGTTCCCCTGGTGTCTGCTTTGGGCTGAGGTGGGGTGAGCACTGCCAGAGCTCTGTGCTCTCTCCCCAGACAGGGAACGTGTCCGCTGTCATCAACGTGAGATCCGGCCGCATAGTTGGGAGCCTGGATGTGGGCAGGTACAGAGGGCAGCAGCCACTGCCTGGGCAGGGGGTGGCTGGGGTCTTTCTGTTTTGGGTGCCCAGGGCCAGAGAGGGGATGGGAAGGTGCCTGGGATGTGGGCTTGCTGTGCAGGGAAGGAATGAGCTGGGGCTGGAGGGAGTGGGACCTGCATGGCCATCCATCGATGGGTGGAATCGCTCCCTCCCTGGGCACATCCTCCACAGCACCACTTCTGTCCCTGTGCAGGATCAGGCTCTCTCTGAAGGATTCAGCTGTTGGCACTTTCCAGGTAAGCTCTCCTTGACCACAAGCAGAGCCCCCAGCATGGAGCTGGCAGCCTGCTGGGGGCAAGGACAGAGAGTCATTCCCCGCTGCCTCCCAACATGGGACCCCACACTGACCCTGCAGCCACCTCCTGCCTCAGCCTGCAAGGCTGGGAAGGGATGTGAGCCTGATCCATTGCTGCTCTCATCCCAAACATTTCCCACACTGCCACAGGGAGCAGACAAAGCTGCTGGTCTCTGGTGAAGTGTGTGCCCATTCCACTCTTTATCTCCTTTTTCTAATTATCCTGAAGTACCTGCATGTCTCCTGTCCTGCAGGCTAAAGCTTTTCCTCCCTCTCTCCCCACTCCCCAGGTACATTTTGTGCAGTCCATTATGAACTACTTGACTTCCAGTGTCCTCCTCCCACGTCTCAATGGTGAGAACCTACTGAGGGGAATGGGGTTGCTGGAGCACCCTCCACTCAGGTTGCTCCATCCAAGGGGTCCCAGCTCACTAATTAAATCCTCCTTGCCAAGGCTGATGCAGGGCAAAGTGTGTGCAGGAGGCGGCGGTGAAGCAGAGGGAGCCTCTTGCTGCTCTGACAGGCTCCCAGCAGCAAACGCAATGGAAAATATGAGCCCTGTGCAGACCCTAATGCTTTCCAGACCCTCTCCCCGAATCCCTGCAACTCCTGCCTCGCCAGCAGCTCAGACCAGAGTGGGGCTGGTGGCAGGAGTGGCCAAGGGGGCTGTCCTGGCACAACAGGCAGCCCTTCTGTGGAGCTTGGCAGGAGTTTCCTCTGCCTGCCCCAGGACCAGTGGAGGAGAGGAAAGGGCTGGGGGAAGGAGGGGGACACCTTCTCTGAGTGCTCTGTGCTCCCTTGACTCCCATTGCCATCCCGATGCAGACACATGTGTTGTCTTTTCCAGCCCGCTTAGATGAGGGTTTCCGTCTGCCGCTGCCAGACAGGATTCAGCTCTCCAATATCCTTGTGAGGTTCCACCAGGTGAGTGAGAGGGAGCAGCTGGCTCCAGCTGGGGCCCATCCTGCTGCCCACAAAGCCCTGCTTACCAGCACAGCCTCCATATCTATTTCCCTCAGCTGTGCCGTGATGTGATGGACGGGAGCTCTCAGCAGCAAACCAGATCTCTGCTTTTCTTGGCTGCATTTTGGGTGTCTGGGATGGCACCACATCATTCTCCAGTTCTTAAGCCTGGGGTCTGAGTTTCCAATGCTGCTTTTTATAGCAGTGTCATCCCCAAATCCCTGCTCTCCCTGACTGGCAATGCATTCATGGATGCTGTGATGCCTGGTGGGATGCAGCCCCTGCCTGCTCATCTGTAAGGAGCTGTAGTAGGTGCAGGGGAGCAGAGAGAGCCCCTGTTGTGGGGGGGCTTGGGGAAACCCCAAAGCAGGGATACAATGGGGATGCTGAAAAGCTGTAGTGAGGTGTGGCTGTGAAATGCCTCCAGAGCCTGCCAGGGGCAAAAACTGCCACAGGGATTGCCAGAGCACATGTCCCAATCCATTCTGCCTTCAGGGATGTGCTGGTTGCTGGGCAGTGCAGCTGCCAGGGCCTGTAGCAGCCCAGCACTTTCTCTCTTTCTCCCAGAATTTCCTGCTGCTTGGAGCAGACGTTCGTTTCCAGCCCCGGGGATGAAGATGTGGTGATGAGAGCCCTTCAGTACTAAATCTGCTCCATTCACCACTTTGCCCTTCCCTGCCTGAGCCAAAGACCACCAGTCCTGCCACTGTCCTGCACTGCTGCCTTGGTCTGCACCCTCCATCCTCCTGCTGGGGCCTCACTTGGAGCTACCATGAGCTGGGGGTCCCGTGCCCTGGGCCACCCCCTCCCCTCCTCCCTCTGAGCAGCAATAAAGGCATTGGTGCTGGGGCTCTGCTCTTGGTGTCACTGTCTGCACCTCGGGCCACACAGGGCCAGATGGGAGCTGGATCAGGGCCACTTTGTTGGGCTGTTACTATGGCCATGGTGAAGCACCATGGAACACCTGTGTCCTGCTGTCCTGTGGCTTCACTCCAGCCTTGGGGCAGTGTGGTTGGAAAAAACACAGTGGCTTAAGGAGGAAATTCTGCACAGGGAGAAGCTGGTCGATGTCGTGGCAGGCCCTGATGCCTACCATGACCTCTCTGTGCTGCAGATCCTGTAGGTATAGGGACAACCTCAGTTGTCACTGGTCCTGACCACAGCCCATTCTTATGGGTGACAATGAACTTGTCCTGTCTGGGAATGGGTAAGAGAGGTTTTATTTTGAACTGATGATTTCTCTGTCCGAGTTCTCTCCAAACTCAAGCAGGCTGCTCTCACTTTTCTTCCTGTGTCCATGGGTTTTCCATCATGGTACCCAGCCCACAGACCTGCCAGTGTGAGGCTGGAGAGCAGCAGCAGTCCTGCCTCTGGCACTGGCACAAGCTGCCTGGGGAATTCCCAGGCTGGCAGTGACGGAAAGATGGAAACGGGGCTGTTGCCTCCCAGTTTCCACTGCTCCTTCCCTGCCTTCAGAGAGAGGCACCAGGTGTGCCTCTGTGCTGGGCCATGTGCCCATGGTGCCAGCAGCACAGTGGAGCAGGGTGGTGGCCAAGCAGGAAATCCCAGAGGGGCCCCCGTGGCTCCTCACACCACCTTTGCCCAAGGTTCCTGTTTTGGCAGGGATATAAAGGTGGTGTGGGCTGGGAGAGCCCTGCACAACGTGGCACTGTTGAAAGCCAGGATGGGAATGCAGAGCGTGGCTGTGGCTTGTGGGGCACTGACCTTGTGCCTGGCACTCACCACCGCCACCAACCCCGGCTTCGTGGTGAGGATCACCCAGGCAGGCTTGGACTACGGTGGGTTCTGCTTCTCATTTCTCTCCTGACAGCTGTCCTGGTGGCAGAGGTGTGGAGCCAGGTACCCTGTGAGAAGTGCAGGGTCCCGGGGCAGGATGGGGGATCCTTGGCCATGGGTGCCCATGTGAGGAGCACAGGGACAGGGTGGGGAAATCATTGCACAGGGGTGTCAAATGCACCATCGGCCAGGGCTTTCCCTGCTGCACCTGCCTGCCCCCCATGCCACGGCTTGATGGAGCCCCTGCAGAGGGGCCCAGCCCTGTGGGGTGTCAGGGAGCTGCAGCCAGGCAGTGTGGGAGGCTGGCACAGCAGGAGAGTGCTGGTCCCACAGCACATCCAAGCCGTGAGCCCTGGAGGAGGGAGCTGCAGAGGAGAGAGGAGTTGGGGAGTTTAGGGAGGGGCAGTGACAGAGATGGATGGGCCCCGTGCTGGTTTTATCGAGGCAGGCAGAGCCCGGCTCCAGCAGAGCACAGTTATGGATTGAAATGCACTCTGTGAGAAACACAGAGCATCCCAGTGCCTCAGACCTCATGCAGATCTCACCCAGCGCACTGCTTGGAGAGTGAGGACTAGGACACCTCCCTCCTTTCTGTGGCCACAACCTTCCCCTGGGGCTGCAAGCAGGGCACCAGGCAGCATTGCCTGGGTGCTCACAGGGCTCTGTGCGTGGAGGTTTGCTTTAAAGCCAGCCTGGGAGGCAGCATCACCTGGATCTCTCCTTTGATCCTTCTGCTGCATGCCCGGTGTGTGCTGCAGCTCCTGTGGCTGGAAGGATGGAGTGGTGGAATGGTGGAGTGATGCTGTCCCTGTGTCCCTGTAGCCCAACAGCAGGGAATTGCAATCCTGGAGAAAGAGCTGGCCCAGCTGAAGCTGCCAAACATCTCGGGTAAATCGGGGGAATTGCACTATTCACTCTCCAGGTAAGCCTTGTGAGCCTCGCCAGTGGCCTGGAGCCACCCACTGCCTTCCTGACCCTGGCAATGGAATGGAGGTTTGGGTGATGGTAGAGAGCACCTAGAGCAGTGAGGACCATCCTGTCCCCTCCACAGCTCCCTAAGATGTGGGCCATGTCCTTGGTTCCTGTTTTACTCCTTTCCCAAGGGGAAAAATGAACTGGGGTCATGGCACTCTGGCCATGGGTGGACTGTGTGCAATCACAGCCTGGGTAATGGAGGTGACCTTGCCTGTAGGACCAGGACACACGTTCCTATGTGAAGCAGGAGCCCAGTGCCTGTGGAAATGCCAGCTCCCTGCTGCCCAGGTGCCTCTCTGCTCCTGCAGTGCAGCATTTGGAGCTGCCTTGGGTGGCTGCAAGGGCCACATTCCCAAAGGTGCCGCTCTGCTCTGTGTGTCCCTGCCTGGCCTAGCTTGGAAGCAGCAGCATTGCAGCTGGAAATGCTGCCAGTGCAGTGACTCCATCCTGCTCACCCTTCTTCCCTCTCTGATTGTCTCACTTCCTCCCTCCCTTGCCTTGTGCTTGGGAGTGTGGAACCACTATAACATGACTTTTTATTTCTATATTTTTAGGCTGCACATTCCCAGTTTCCGCTTGCCACACTCACAGATTACCCCAATCTCCAACGTGGGCCTGCAGGTCTCCATCTCCAATGCCTCTGTTGAGCTGAATGGGGACTGCTGGGTGAAGTTTCTCTTTATGTGAGTGGCCAGCTCTTCCTCTCCCTATTCAGGCACCGACTCTGTGTTTCCCATTCTGGAATTGGACAGGTTTTTTCTCCTCTCCCTTGTGTTTTGGGCAGCTGTCACTTTACTTCCCTAGATAAAACAGGGTGGGAGGCAGGAACAAGGCATTTGAACAGCAAGCTATACATGGGCCCTCAGGTCTCTTCCACCACCCCTACTTGCTCTCATTCCCTCTATTTAAAGGTTATCTGTCCCCGTTTATGTGCCAGTGAAATTTGTTTCCCCTGAATTTAGACACTTTTCCAATCTTCTCTGGATGCATCATACAAGGGGGAGACTGATCCAGATTGATGCATCCTCAAGTAGATTTGAGGTGTCTTCACCAGAGCTTGGCATTTACAAACTTCCCTTTCTTATCCCCCTTCTCCCTGCAGCAAGGGACCTGGATCTTTTGACCTGAAGGTAGAAAATATCTCGATCAAATTTATCCTGAGGTTGGGCAGTGACACCAGTGGGAAGCCCACCATCAGCACCTCAGACTGCAGTGCCCGCGCCTCCAAAGTTGGGTTGCACTTTTCAGGCAAGCTTGCGTATGTGACTTCACTGGAAGCTCTGGAAATGCTGTGTGTTAGCCCATATGGGAATGCCATGGGAATGTTGCTTTGCCATTGAAATGTACTCCCTGTACTCCCTGTAAGGAGTAGCTTGTCGGCAAATCTGAGGTTGCCTGGTCTTAAATCTGGCCTGAATTTCTCCTGCTGTGGCTGCACATTTAAGGGGGTGGGTGGGGTTTACCAGTGAGTCTGTTTTCAAATGTAAACCCTGGGACAAAGCCAGATGCCAAATTGGTGTGGGAGTGATGTTCCCAGGGTCTTGCTTGAGAATGATGTTCTCTATTGTCTCCCTTTCCTGGGCACATCCTTCTGCAGTATGGATCTGAGCTAGCCAAGGCTTCTCTCTGTGTTTCTCTGCAGGTGGTTTTACAACATATTCAAGAAGGGTAATAAGTCCCTGTTGCAGAAGCAGTTAGAGACCATGGTATGTGAACATTGAACAGCAGGGCCCTGAGATTCCTGGTTGTCTTTAGTCCTCGCTTCTGGTTAATGTCCTTAAAGGATCAAGTATATGGATAGAAATATAGCCAGAACGCGCCCCCGTGGGTGGGTTAATCCTCTCTGTTGCTCTTTCTCGGCCATGCCCTGGCTGCTCAGCACAGTTCATTCCTGCATGGGCCACATGAGATTCTCCTTCCAAGGGTCTCCCCAGAGCTGAACTGGGCTGAGGGGAATTGGTGCAAGGTATTGCTTGTAGGTATAAACCCTGCTTGTGTCTTGGACACTTAATGTGCTGCCTGATGAATGGAGGCAATCATCACAGTGCTCATTTACTTAAGCAAGCTTTGTCATGGAGCTGGGAGTGTGGCTGTGACCCGGCTGCCCCTGCTCAGCCCTGTGGCCTTTCTGTCCCACAGGTGTGTGACAATGTGGCCAAGTCTGTGCACAATGAGCTCCAGACATACATCTGGACATTGCCAGGTACTGGGATGCTGTGTGTGGATTTAGGAGCAGTTCTTCCGGGCTTTTCCCAGCCATGAGGAATGTTTTACTTTGTGTCTGCTCCCCATGTCCTGGTGTTAAGGCACCCAAGCTGGGAGCTGAGGAGCACCTTCTCAGACGATACAAATCATTAGGTGTCCTGTCTGGCTGAGGGAATTCCTTCAGGATTTGTGCCCATGGGCTGGTCCGGGCGTAGGGTACTTTAAGGGGCAATGATGGCCATTCCTCAGATCCAAGAGATGGCTGAGAAAAGTCAGGGTAAAAGTGGAGGTTTTTGCTTCCTAGCAGAAGTGAGCAGAGGAGCACTTGGTAGTGAGCTAAAGCACGAGGAACCCAATCATGGCACTGCCCAGATGCCAGTGGGGGCCACCTGCTCTCAACCATGTCATTCATACTCACCTCTCTTCCTTGTGTTTGCAGTCACAGCCAGGATAGATGACAAGATTGGGATAAATTACACCTTGGTGGCACCCCCAAGAGCTACCACACAGTCCTTGGACCTGGACCTGAAGGTGAGAAGCAGCACTGGGGACACTTGATTTGGCCAGTGCCGTTGCCAAAGGCAGGTGGGAACCACAGTTTTGGTACCTGCTGCAAATGCTGTTGGCCAGCGTGAGTCAGCAAGTGAGCCCCAGTGCTATTTGCTGCCCTTCTCCATGTCTCTCCCTCCTCCCAGGGTGAATTCTACTCCCTGGCCCACCGCTCCCCCGTGCCCTTCTCACCGCTGCCACTGGCCTTCCCCTCGGATCACGAGCGCATGGTTTACTTTGGAGCCTCCAGCTACTTCTTCAACACAGCTGGCATTGCCTACCACGAGGCTGGGGCACTGGTCTTTGAAATCACAGAGGCCATGGTGAGTGGCACGAGTGGCACAGGGCAGGGAAAGAGGTTCCATTTGCTGAGGAGCTCTGGGAGCAGCCAGCAATCCTGGAGAAGCCCCAGTGAGAGAGCTGGGGGCTGTGGGATGAGGCTGTCAGATATGGCAGCATGTGGGGATGCCGTGGGCTCCTCTGTGTCACATTGCCCCAGTGTGACAATCCTCTCCCTGCAGATCCCAAAGGATGTAGAATTCAAGCTGAACACCTCTGTCTTCTCAGCCTTCATTCCCCAGGTGAGCAATCTGGCCCTGCCTGCGCAGAGCTCCTGCACACACAGGCTTTGCTCTGTGACAGGTGTTCTCCCTCAGGACTGGGGGCTTGTGCCATCATTCCCATCCTCTCCCATCTCCCATACAGCTGGAGGAGAAGTATCCAAACATGCCAATGAAGTTCAGGCTGTCCACTCCCACTGCTCCATTCCTGACTATTGGAGAAGGAGGAATCTCATTCCAGCCCATTGTGGATGTCCAGGCTTATGCCATCCTTCCCAACTCCAGCCTGGCTCCTCTCTTCCTCCTCAGCCTGGTGAGTTCAGACTGTGGTGCTGGGGCAGAAGGGATTTTGAGCTGTGCCCTGTCCTGTTGCCCAGATCCTGCCAGGGGAGCTGCCAGGTGCTGTCCAGGCACAGTGAGGGTGTTCCCAGGTGAACAATTCCTGAGCTGACAAATGCCAGGTTTAATGCTGGATGCAGACACGCCCCTGGATGGGCAGTGGTGTGTTTCAGCTGGTCAGAGCCGTTCCCCTGGTGTCTGCTTTGGGCTGAGGTGGGGTGAGCACTGCCAGAGCTCTGTGCTCTCTCCCCAGACAGGGAACGTGTCCGCTGTCATCAACGTGAGATCCGGCCGCATAGTTGGGAGCCTGGATGTGGGCAGGTACAGAGGGCAGCAGCCACTGCCTGGGCAGGGGGTGGCTGGGGTCTTTCTGTTTTGGGTGCCCAGGGCCAGAGAGGGGATGGGAAGGTGCCTGGGATGTGGGCTTGCTGTGCAGGGAAGGAATGAGCTGGGGCTGGAGGGAGTGGGACCTGCATGGCCATCCATCGATGGGTGGAATCGCTCCCTCCCTGGGCACATCCTCCACAGCACCACTTCTGTCCCTGTGCAGGATCAGGCTCTCTCTGAAGGATTCAGCTGTTGGCACTTTCCAGGTAAGCTCTCCTTGACCACAAGCAGAGCCCCCAGCATGGAGCTGGCAGCCTGCTGGGGGCAAGGACAGAGAGTCATTCCCCGCTGCCTCCCAACATGGGACCCCACACTGACCCTGCAGCCACCTCCTGCCTCAGCCTGCAAGGCTGGGAAGGGATGTGAGCCTGATCCATTGCTGCTCTCACCCCAAACATTTCCCACACTGCCACAGGGAGCAGACAAAGCTGCTGGTCTCTGGTGAAGTGTGTGCCCATTCCACTCTTTATCTCCTTTTTCTAATTATCCTGAAGTACCTGCATGTCTCCTGTCCTGCAGGCTAAAGCTTTTCCTCCCTCTCTCCCCACTCCCCAGGTACATTTTGTGCAGTCCATTATGAACTACTTGACTTCCAGTGTCCTCCTCCCACGTCTCAATGGTGAGAACCTACTGAGGGGAATGGGGTTGCTGGAGCACCCTCCACTCAGGTTGCTCCATCCAAGGGGTCCCAGCTCACTAATTAAATCCTCCTTGCCAAGGCTGATGCAGGGCAAAGTGTGTGCAGGAGGCGGCGGTGAAGCGGAGGGAGCCTCTTGCTGCTCTGACAGGCTCCCAGCAGCAAACGCAATGGAAAATATGAGCCCTGTGCAGATCCTAATGCTTTCCAGACCCTCTCCCTGAGTCCCTGCATCTCCTGCCTCGCCAGCAGCTCAGACCAGAGTGGGGCTGGTGGCAGGAGTGGCCAAGGGGGCTGTCCTGGCACAACAGGCAGCCCTTCTGTGGAGCTTGGCAGGAGTTTCCTCTGCCTGCCCCAGCACCAGTGGAGGAGAGGAAAGGGCTGGGGGAAGGAGGGGGACACCTTCTCTGAGTGCTCTGTGCTCCCTTGACTCCCATTGCCATCCCGATGCAGACACATGTGTTGTCTTTTCCAGCCCGCTTAGATGAGGGTTTCCCTCTGCCACTTCTGGACAGAATTCAGCTCTCCAATATCCTTGTGAGGTTCCACCAGGTGAGTGAGCGGGAGCAGCTGGCTCCAGCTGGGGCCCACCTGCTGCCTACAAAGCCCTGCTGACCAGCACAGCCTCCAAATCCAGTTCCCCCGGCTGTGCTGGAAAGTGATGAATGGGAGGGTGCTCTTCACTGAGATCCCAATGGCCCAGCAGCAAACCAGAGCACATGTCCCAATCCATTCTGCCTTCAGGGATGTGCTGGTTGCTGGGCAGTGCAGCTGCCAGGGCCTGTAGCAGCCCAGCACTTTCTCTCTTTCTCCCAGAATTTCCTACTGCTTGGAGCAGACGTTCGCTTCCAGCCCCAGGGATGAAGATGTGGTGATGAGAGCCCTTCAACACTAAATCTGCTCCATTCACCACTTTGCCCTTCCCTGCCTGAGCCAAAGACCACCAGTCCTGCCACTGTCCTGCACTGCTGCCTGGGCCTGCACTCTCTATCCTCCTGCTATGGCCTCACCTGGTGCTGCCATGAGCTGGGGGTCCCGTGCCCTGGGCCACCCCCTCCCCTCATCCCTCTGAGCAGCAATAAAGGCATTGGTGCTGGGGCTCTGCTCTTGGTGTCACTGTCTGCACCTTGGGCCACACAGAACCAGATGGGAGCTGGAGCTGGATCAGGGCCACTTTGTTGGGCTGTTTCCATGGCCATGGTGAGGCATCATGGTTCACCTGTGTCCCACTGTCCTTTGCCTTCACTCCAGCCTTGGGGCAGAGTGGTTGAAAAAAGCACAATGGCAAAGGCCCTGGGGGTGCTGTCAATAGTAGCTGAACATGAGCACCAGGTGGCCAAGAAAGTCAAGGACATCCTGGCCTGTATGAACATGGCCTGTAGCCAGGGGGCAGCCAGACCAAGGAAGGGATTGTCCCCCTGGCGTGGGTGAGGCCCACACCTCAAGTCCTTTTTCTAGTTCTGGGTTCCTCACTTCAAGAAGGACATGGAGGTGTTGGAGCATGTCTAGAGAAGGGCAATGGAGCTGGCGAAGGGGCTGGAGCATCCCAGGCTGAGGGAGCTGGGGAGCCTCAGCCTGGAAGAAGGGAGGCTCTGGGGGGACCTTCTCACCCTCACAACTCCCTGACAGGAGGGAGCAGCCATGCGGGGGGTCAGGCTCTGCTCCCAGGGAACACGGACAGGATAAGAGGACATGGTCTTAAGCAGCATCAGGGGACTTTTATGTGGGATATTAGGAAAGATTCCTTCACAGGAAGGGTCATTGAACCTTGGAATGGGCAGTCCAGGGAAGTGGTGGAGTCACCGTCCCTGGAGGTGTTTAAGGGAAGACTGGACATGGCACTCAACGCCCTGGTTTAGCTGAAATGGTGCTTCTGGGTCACAGGCTGAACTCGAGGACCTCGGAGTTCTTTTCCAGCCTAGTTCATTCTGTGATTCCCGCGGCGGCGCCTCCCAGCAGTGGGGCGGGCCCGGAATGGCGGCGGGGCGGAACGCGGCGCCGAGGGGCGGAGGCGGCGGCGGAGTCGCATTGTCGGCGCACGGCGGGGCCGGTCCTTCCCCAGCCGGTCGGTCCGTCCCCAAACCGCCCCCCCGGTCGCGGCCATGCTGCCCGGAGCCCGAGCGCTGCGGGCGGCGGGGCTGCTCCGCCCGTCCGGGGCCACTCCCCGCAGCGGGGCCGCCCGCAGGGCGCGCTGCGGGCCGGGACAGCGGCCGGCGTGGCGCGGCTTTGCGCTGCCCGCGGGGCCCGACCTGCGGCACTTCCTGAGGGCAGCTGCCGCGGGGCAGCCGGGACCGTCGCCAGAGCTGCCGCCTGAGCCGGGCTCTATCCCCGGTGCCCCGAAAGGTCTGTGGGTCTTCGGGGTCGGAGCTGTTGGGGTCAGCCGAACCCCCTGCTGTGGCCTCGCTGCCGGGTCAAGGGCAGCCGTAAGGCCGGTGCAGACAATGGTGCTTCCCAGTCGGAGCAGAGTGGGGAAAATGGGATGTTTGGTTGCTTTTGGGGACCTGAGGGGGTTTTGACGCTAGAAAGAGTTTAGTTCTTGGCTGCAAAGTCGTGTGTGTTCTACCACCACGGCGTTGGACAGAGAGCAGGTTGCTCTGGCGCCTGCCCGCAGTGTGTGCTGGGCTGTCAGTGGGGCTGTGGCACAGGTGGTGCCCTGGCGGGGATGGTGTTCACTGCCCCGAGTGTTGTATCTCGGTAAGGACACAGCTGCTGCTGCTGCTGCTCTGCAGTCACAGCCCAGCCCTGCCGTGTTGCAGAGCACACGAGTTTCCCAGAGCCTGCCCTTTTTTATCCCTTGTGGGCTGCAGGTGCAGGCAGCTTTTGTGCTGCTTCCCTGGCTCCAATGGTGGATTGAGGCTTGCTCCCGCAGAGCAGGGGCTAGGACAGGTTGTGGATGGGAGCTGAGCAGGCTCCTGTGTCACATGGCCTGTGTTGCAGTGTACCTGGAGACCTACGGCTGCCAGATGAATGTCAGCGACACCGAGATCGTCTGGGCCATCCTGCAGAAGAATGGCTATGCCAGGACAAAGGAGCTGAGTGAGGTAAGGCAGCACCTTGGCAGCTCTCCTGGAGCCCAGCCCTCACGCCCTGGCTGTGCCTGCAAGTCCCAGCTTTTCTCTGGAGTGCAACCCTGGGGGATGTTAGGAGGTTTGCAGTCTGAGTTCTGTGAAGTGAAGGAAGCTGCTTAACAAGTGTGCTAGAAAGCTGTGGGTTGTCTTTTTTCTTTAAACTACTGGGCTCTGTCTCAGTTGGAGAGGAATTGGACACAGCAGGATCCTCCTGTCTCCTCTTTGAGTTTACTTTTACCGTTTAGTGAAGACTCTGCTTGTCTTCTGTTTCTTTCGTGCAACTCTTTTTGTTGAAATCTTCTGTGTGCTCAGGTAGGTCTTTTTCCCTGAGTTAAGTGAGTTTTAGAGTCTACATCTTTAGGTTACCGGGGCAGGGCATGAGAACTTATTTTTTGGTTTTGATAGATTCTTCTCTTTTTGTTGCTTTTGATTTAGGCAGATGTGGTTCTTCTTGTCACCTGTTCCGTGAGGTAAGGAGATATTTGTCACTGGTTTGGGACACTTTTTAAGGAATTACCATTTGAAAACCAAGGCAATAAAGATGTTGCATGAGGAAAGGAGTATGCAGGTATAAAACTGGCTATTTAGTTGAGGGTAGGGCTGGCTGGTGCTATGATTTACAACATTCATTGTGCCATGAATTGCTTCTCTGGGTAGTGAGAAGTTCTTTGGTAGTGTAATCTCTGTGTATATGTCATGGGCAGTGAGAGACCTGCACAATTAATGATTTTATTTTAAAATATTCTGTCTTCTCTTGAAGCGACTCTCTAGTGCAGTGTCTGTACTTTAAAAATGTGAGAAATATGTTTATGGGCAACTTGATATAAAGGGAACTTTCCTTGTTTATTCTGAATGCAGAAGACCAAATGCTTATTGCAGGGTACTTTGTAGTGTGGCCAAGGCACTTTTTGTCCCCAAGAGCTTAGTCCTTAAAGTGTTTCTGCAGTGGAGATGCTCTCAGGCAAGCAAAGTGATAGCAGATAAGACAGAGCCAAGACATAATCCTCACACCACAAACGCACTCTCAGGTGCCATTAGATTCCCTGCTTTAGCTGAATTCTCCTGACAGAGCACTTGGGCCGCTCAGGCTGGGGCTCAGAGCAGGAGCAGCAGCTGCAGTAGCCCGTTGTGCTGGCTCCCCAGGGAGAAGGCAGAGCAGGCCATCTGGAACCGTCTGCAGCACCTTAAGGCACTGAAGGCCCGGCGGCCCCAGGCTCGAGCTCCGCTCCGCGTCGGGATCCTGGGTACGGCCGGGCTGCATGGCCTGAGTCCCGCTGGCAGCAGCCCCCCTGGCCCGGGGTGAAAGCAGCTGGAAGGGCTGCAGGGCAGTAACAGAGAGCACTGCCTCATGAGCAGCCTTCTCCTTTGGTGGCAGGATGCATGGCTGAGAGGCTTAAGGAGGAGATTCTGCTCAGGGAGAAGCTGGTCGATGTCGTGGCAGGCCCTGATGCTTACCGTGATCTTCCCCGGCTGCTGGCAGTGGCAGAGTCTGGCCAGCAAGCTGCCAACGTCCTGCTGTCCCTGGATGAGACCTATGCTGACATTCTGCCTGTCCAGACTAGTGCAGGTGGCACAACAGCATTTGTGTGAGTACTTTTTCCCAGTGCTTGTTTCGTGGCTCTGGTTTGGAAATCTGTGCAGAGTAGATGTGTCAGTGACAGCAGCTGCCCAGGAGATGCAGTGCCTGGCTGCACTGAGTGTGTGTGTGTTTGTGTTTGTTTTTGCTGTTGCTTTGCTGTGTGACTGAGCCCTGGAGAGCATGCCCTGAGCTCTGGCTGTTGTGGACTTCTCTTTCTGTCCTTTGGGAATGCTGACACTCAGCCTGATGCTGCATTGAGTGATTTCTGTGCCACTGTCTCTTCCTGAAGTCCATGCTTCTCTCATCCCCTTCCTTCTGTGGTCCCCTGCCCCAGGTTCTGCTATTCCTTCTTCTAATGCTCCACTCATTGTAACTTCTGATTGTTTAGTTTTGGTGATAACATTGTCAGACATGAAATCAGACTCTGCTCAGTGTGGCTGTAGTGTGTGGAAGGACAGTGTCATTCTGCAAGAGTGGGATGTAGAAAGATCTTTGATCACTGCCAGGCTGCAGTGGCAGTCTGTGCCTCATTAGCTCTCCAGCTTTCTTGAAAATGTGCATGAAAAATCAGGAGGCATTAGCTCAGGGCAAGCTGAATCCAGTGTGGATGGTGTGTGTGTGGAGCTGGCTGCAGGCAGCAGTTCTGGGCTCATCCTGGGCAGGATGCAGTGTGGATGGTTCTGCAGGAGGGAGGTGACCTGTGCTTTCCTCTGGGCAGGTCCATCATGCGGGGCTGTGACAACATGTGCAGTTACTGCATCGTGCCCTTCACCCGAGGCCGGGAAAGGAGCCGCCCCATCGCCTCCATCCTGCAGGAAGTGAGGATGCTCTCGGATCAGGTGAGGCAGAGCCTCCTCCCACCTGTCCCAAGCCTGTGGGAGGAAGGGTGGTTCTTGGTAACAATGTTTTCTGTGGTACTTGTAACCTGTGCCTTTATCTGCAGAAATGAGGTTGTGGTGGGGCTCCACCACTGGCTTTTGGAGTCCCCTTGTAATAGTCCATGACAGACAGGCATGGGAGGGCTTCAGTCAGAAACTCCTTGCAGTAAAACCATGGCTACCCTTGCAGCTCAGCCATCCTGTCCAGGTTATATTTCTTCCTCTCTGTATATTTTGTAGGGAGTGAAAGAAGTGACGCTCTTGGGTCAGAATGTGAACAGCTTTCGAGACCTGTCTGAGGTGCAGTTTCAGTCAGTGGCTGCCCCAGCCCTCAGCCGTGGCTTTAGCACAGTGTACAAAGCCAAAGCAGGAGGTTTGCGCTTCTCACACCTGCTGGACCAGGTCTCTAGGATTGATCCAGAAATGAGGATCCGTTTCACCTCTCCACACCCCAAGGATTTTCCCGATGAGGCAAGTGTAAAATAAACACCTTGGCTTTTGCTTGCAGGCAGCAAGGCAGCTCTGAAATGTGAGGTATGGGCTGTGCTGCCTTCCCAAACAAAGAGATTGTGGGTTCCCAAACTGGGAACAGCAGCTCCTGGGAGTTGGATGTTGGGGCTAAAGCTGGCAGGTTTGCAGTTTGCTGGCTTTTAACCAGGGAGTACTCTTCCCTTGGCACCCAGGTACAGTTAAGCTGTCTGAGACATCTGATCACTTACCACAGGTCCTGCAGCTCATCCAGGAGCGACACAACATCTGCAAACAGCTGCACCTCCCAGCCCAGAGTGGGAGCACCCGAGTCCTGGAGGCCATGCGGCGAGGGTGGGTCACCCATGAGGAGCCCTGTGTCCTGCCCTTTGATTTGCCTGCTGGTTTCTCCTCACTGATGTCGTGGGTTTCCATTTAGTAAATCCATGTGCTGTTCATTGCAGATACACAAGAGAAGCATATTTAGAGCTCGTGCACCACGTGCGTGACTCTATTCCAGGTACGTGTTCCTTTGGCTTGGTCTGAACTTGGCATGGCTGCATCTCACTGTCCTTTCCCAAGTGCAGCAGTCCTGTCTTCCATGAGGGAAGTGTACAGCTGTATGTGTCTTACAGGAGTGAGCCTGAGCAGTGATTTCATCGCTGGGTTCTGTGGAGAGACAGAGGAGGATCACCTGCAGACGGTGTCCTTGCTGCAGGAAGTCCGCTACAATGTTGGCTTCCTGTTTGCCTACAGCATGAGACAGGTGAGTGCAGGCACTGGTGGAGAAGGCTGTTATCTCTGGCTGTGTCCCCTAAACTCCTCAGTGCTATTTCTCACAATAACATATTTTTTTAAAAGCTGATGAAAATCATACCCAAAGACTTGTATGCTGGTAGATGTTGTTTGTCCCGGGTAGCACTTGTAGGGTATGTGGTTCTGCAAGGGCTATTTTGCCTGGGAGGCTTCCAGCTTCTCTGTAGGAGTGTCAGGGTTGGTAACTGCTCAATGACCTGGCTCTGAAGATGCTCCAGGGTCATTGCAGGGAAGCAACTGTATCAGCAGAGGCTGCAAATACATTATTTGCTGATGAAGAATGTGCTGATGGTGCTGGGCTGGAGCCCAGCTATGAGGGTCTGTCAGTCAAGTCTGGAGAGAAGTGGTGAATTTTTGAGAAGGTATTTCCATGAGAAGAGTGGGTAGTTGGTAAGTCTCCATTAGAATGCTCTCCAGAGTGTATGATACTGCTGGGGAAGAGGACAGAAGGTTGGGAAACTTAAGGAAGCAAAGGGATTTAGATCACCATTCAGTACATAGACTGGAAGTAGTAGAATCTGTTGCCTGTCTATGGACAGACAGGCACAGGCACATCCCACACAGGAGCTGCAAAACTCTTTCACAGCCACTGATACTCAGTGCCCTGCATCAGACCCTCTGCCTAAAAGGTGGAGAAGAAAGATGTGAGGAGCGTGAGGGCAGGGCTGGCACTGGAATAGTTCCTTTGTGATACAAACTGAAATGCTGTTGGAATGTGGGAAGCTGTTGCTGGAGGAGCAGTGGGGCTGGATGGGGTCAGCCAAGGCTCTGGGCTCAGGCTGGGTGCTGAGGGGCTGCTCTGGCTCTGTGTGTGCAGAAGACACGGGCACATCACCGGCTGCAGGACAATGTCCCCGCAGATGTGAAGAAGCGGCGGCTGGAGCAGCTCATTGCCACCTTCAGGGAGGAGGCTGCGAGGGCCAACACAGCACTGGTGGGACAGGCCCAGCTGGTGCTGGTGGAAGGGGTGAGTGGGCCTGGAATGGAATTGTCCTCCTCCTTTCTTGCTGGATCTGAGGCTGTGCACAGCAGTCACCACTTCTGCCTTCCCTTCTCACTTTCCCCTTGTAATCCCAGGACTCCCAAGACCGTTTCTTCACACTTAAACAGACAGCCTGACTTTGCCAGAGCACTGAGCTGAGCGCAGGGAATGGGATCAGTTAGGGATGCATCTCTGGCCAAGCACAGAATTTGTGCTTTGGTGTGTGAGTGTCACCCAGCAGCTCTGGACACAGTGATCTGTTCCAGGGCTTGGTTAATGTAGGTTTAATACCATCAATAGTGCTCAATTAATTCCTCAGGCAATAAAGCCCAGCAGTGAATCAGAGCAATTGCCATGCAGGTAATGTTCCCTGTCCTCTTTCCAGCCCAGCAAACGCTCTGCCTCGGAGCTGTGTGGGAGGAACGATGGCAACATCAAGGTGATCTTCCCCGACGCCGAGCTGGAGGATGCTGCTGAGCCCGGGGCTCCAGGCAGGGCCCAGCCCGGGGACTATGTGATGGTGAAGGTGACCTACCTGCAGTGCTCAATTCCTTGCTCAGTGCTGTTCTCTAGGGCAGCTGCTGCCAGAAGAGCCTAAAATTAGAATGGATCCTCCCCAGTGCCTGAAGGCCTGTGCTGTTTCTTTCAGGTAACCTCTGCCAGCTCGCAGACCCTGCGGGGAGTTCCGCTCTATCGGACCACCCTGTCCCGTGCTGCTGCTTCTCACTGAGGGATCCCTGCTGCCCCTGGGTGGAAGCAGCACATGTTCTCCATGAAGAAACAAGGAACTGTGGTCAGGTGGAGAGATATGGTAGAACCAGGAAGATATATATGTATATTAAAATTTATTTATGGAATAATAAAATACATATAT
Organism: Ammospiza caudacuta; assembly: GCF_027887145.1. Classification (NCBI taxonomy): domain Eukaryota; kingdom Metazoa; phylum Chordata; class Aves; order Passeriformes; family Passerellidae; genus Ammospiza; species Ammospiza caudacuta. The sequence goes on from NC_080607.1 coordinate 12,137,359, forward strand.
ATTTTTGCTTTGGTGCCAAGTTATCTGTCATAGTGTGTGCAGGTTCAAAGGGATAGAAGCTGTGTGTGGACTTGCAAAATCCAAGTACTGTGAGATTGTGTATTTTGACTTGCCCTGACGCTTGTCCCACCCTCAGAGTGCTGCAGGTCTGTCCTCTGACTGTGATCACGTCCTCTGGCACAGCCCAGCCTGAGATGGATGTGCAGAGCAGTTCCTTCCTACAAGCTCAGCTGAATTTAGGAGCTGCAAAAGCTGGTAGTACCTACAAAACATAGCCCCAGTAGCTGCTGGAGAGGGACAGGAGTACTGTCAAAGGGTAGAAAGGCCTGAAGTAACAGAAGATTAATTAATTCTTTCAAAATATTGGCAAGATGCTTGGAAAGGGGATGCAAGAACCCACACCACACTTGTGTGTTGGAATGTGGCACTGGACTGTGGAATGAAAAATGGTGTTTAACGTGCTCCAGTGAATCTGTTGTGTCTGGGGCTGAAGGAATGCAGCCTTGCCCTGGTACTGGGGAGGATTGGATCTTGTCTGGAGAAGATTTCCTTGTTTCCAGGCCTGGCGAATGCGTGGGAAGAGATGGCTGCTTAAAACATGGGGTGCAGTTTTGTAATCCAAACATCTATGGATGTCCTTCCCTTTGCTTACCAAGAGAAGTGGTTGTACTGATTTAAATGGCCAGTAAGTTCTTCAAATGCATCTGACAGTTCCTTGTTTTCATCAGCCTGCAGCTGACCCTGGCTGCGCAATGTCACATTCCAGCCTGCTCTGTGAAATTCAAACAAGGACCTGTGACCTGCACTTGTGAGTAAACTGAGATGTGAGAAAGGATCACCCCTTTTCATACAGATAATCATGTCATTAAAATAAATCCTTGTAAAAGGCTCAAGCCAGTGGCCAGTTTTGAAGGAACAGCTGGTAGCAGGGCAGTCACAACATGAATTTGCAGAATTTTAAAATAAACGTGAAAAGGTTTTGCTCGAAAGCCACCTCTCCTGCTCAGCTCTTTCTGGGCTATAATTGTTTCTCTTTGAAAACAGCATGGTTCACTGAATATTCATTAGGCTTCAAGAAACAAATACATTTTGTTTATTATCAGAGCTGAGTCCCTTCTCAGGAAGTGAATCTGCACAGACAGCACTGTCTGTGTGGGCTCTGAGGGACTGACAGGCACACAGGGCTGCTCTGCCCTCCTGCTTCCACATGGGAATGTGTATTTGGCCCAAGTTCACAAACCAGGGCCTGAACCTGTGTTGTGAGTGAGGATGAGCCTGTGGTCCAGGGGGGTTTCAGGAAGAGGCAGCAGTTTGGTTGAAATCCCAAAGGCAGCAGCAGCATGTATAAGCAAACAGCCCTCAGAGGTGATGGGCAATGAGGCCAAGATGCTTGGCTCATCAAGCCCACTGATCAGTAGCCAAATTTAACTGCCCTATGGCAAATCTTTCAGCTCATAATTCCCAGGCATTTTGGGATTAGGGCCCAAGCCAGCACTCTGGAAAAAGGGCTGACACCCACCTTTCCCTGCTCATTTTGACCTCCCCAGGAGCATCTATTCCAAGTGGAAAATACAGACCACAGTGTGCCCTCCCCCCTCCATCCTGCTTTGAGGCCAGCTGTGGCCCTTTTACAATCATTATTTTAAGAGTGGGAGACTAATGAGGAGGAGAGCTGGGTTTTACATTTTGATGAGGAGGTGATGATAATGCTCACTGCACGGGCTCCCTGGGGAGCCGTAGCACTCACCATTTGCTTCGCCTCCTTAGTTTTTATAGGTCTCAGGAATGAAGACCGAGGTTCTAAGGCAGCAAAGCATCCATTAGGAAGTGCTTACGGTGACCTTGGAGGCTGAGTCAGTCCTTTGGCACGGCGTGGAAGAAGGAATGTGTTGTTTTTCTTGAGGCCTGGAGGTGGGATGCAGGTTCTGTGTCACTTGTAAGGTTTGCTGCCTAAATCCAGCTATTGGAAAAGCTGGACACCTACCTCGTTTGTGCTCTTGCACGTTTCTGTTCCCACCCTGAGCAGGGATGAGAGCCCTGAACCCTCCCAGACCTCCCATCTCCCTGATATACACCTGTGCCTTCTGCAGGTCAAAGCTGTGCCCTTGCAGTCAGTCCTGCCCATGGGCAAACACCTCAGGAGGCTTTTGGCAGATCAGGTTTCCCAGTGCAGACCTGAAGTGCGGGGATGACATTTACTTTCCTCCAGCAGCCGTGCCCTGAGGGTGTCTCCTGACACCGGAATTTCGTAAATCACAGCCTGAGCTTTCCTCTCTGCTGGCAGGGTGTGGGTGAGGCTGGACATCACCCGCACACACAAATAGCTTCACCTGGCAGAAAGGTCGCTGGCAGGGAGAACAAGAGCCTGTTTGTTCCCCTGGCCCCCATCAGAGAACAAACTTGTTTGTCCTCAGGTCTTGGCTGTGCTCGGGGAGTGGAGGGACCGAGAGCAGCAGGTGCTCACAGCCCCTGTTCCCTGCTCAGCACTGGCTTTTACTGGTTTAAGGACAGCCTCAAAATTGATCCCCATCACTGCCTACACTCTCCTGCCCAAATTTGCTCCCTTCTCCAAACTTTTGAAGCAGCTTGGGCAGAGCAGTCAGGCTTTTCCCAGTGCCAGAGCTGGCCACGGTGTATCATGTCCTCCCCCAGAACGCCTCGAACTCTGCAGTCTGTGTTCCCTCTGCATGTCCTGGTGCTGGTGGAGGGAAGGATGGATGTTTTCCCTGATGTAAGCCTGTAAGCACAGTTTGCTTTAGGTCAGCTGGAGCTTGCTCTGCTGAGGGGGTGGCAGGTGACAAGGCATTGCCTCTGAGTGATGCCAGCAGCCTGCCAGGCTGTGCCAGGGGAAATGCTTTCCTCCTCTTTCCTTGTGGCTTTTCACTTCAGCAGACAGGCTCCATGTGCCTGCCAGCCCATTCCCCCAGGCCTCCTCCTCCTCCCTGCTCTGGGACTGCTGTGGGCTGGGGGTTCAGGGAGTTTTCCTTCAGCAGTTTTTCATCACCATTTCTGAAGCCAGCTCTTTGCACAGAGCTTTGGGATTTAATGCAACCTAAAGAGCTTTCAAAACTGTTTTCCACTTCTAATAACAGTTCTACAGTTCACTCCTTTCTGAAACTGGCAGTGGTTGGGTTCTGGCAGGGCAGGCACAGCTGTTCCTGCAGGCTCCTCTGCAGTTGATGGTGAACTCTGTGCTGTGCTGGAAATGCAATGAGCTCTCCATTGCCATTGCTTGGTGCACCCCAGACCAGCCCCAAGCTGCTCTGCAGCCCCCCCAGGTTGGCATTGTGTGTCCCCAGCCTCCCTCCATGTCTGTGTGCCTCCCTGGAGCACTCCTGGGCTGTGACCTGCATGACAATGACAGAGGTGGTGAGTGGCAGCTCCGAGCCATGGGGTTTGTGAATTCAGAGGGTATCTCAGTCTGTCACAGGCACTGCTGCTCTCTGGGGCCCAGCAGTCCTGCAGCTTTCCCTCCTCCCTTGTGAGCAATTTATTTCCTTTGCTGACAGACAACTATTGACTTCTCATTCTCCTGAAGATGAGATGTCTTGTCTCATCAGGTTTAAATTAGTTTTATCTTTAGCCTTTCCTATTAATAAGCTCTCATTGCAGTGTCATTACTTGATATCTATTTTCTGATGTTTTTCATTAATGGCTCTATATCTTCCAGATATTTTTTTCAAGTGTTTTTCCCCTGCTGCTGAGTTATTTAACAGTCAGACACAGATCAGAGACATGAAGATGGTCTGATGCTGGTCAGGGACAGCGTGGAATGGCCCAGCACCACTCAGTGTGCAGGGCAGGGCACTGGGGCTGTGGTGGGGCAGCAGTGGGGCAGCACTGGGCTGTCAGGGGTGGTCATGCATTCCCTCCCTGTCTCTCTGCATCCCTCTGATCCCAGCCTGAGCTCTGACACGTCTGGGGCTCTCAGGAGCACGAGTCAATAGAGTAATTAAAATGCCTCCAGTGAGGCGAAGGTGCTGCAATTCCTTTGGACAGCTGTATCTGTGAAAAGCAGAGGGCTGCTTTCTGTGCTTTGTGTGCCTGGCAGGGGCTCTTCCCCTTCAGCAGAACTTCCACCAGGAAATGTGAAAGGGAATTATTTCACATTATTTCAAGGGGTCCCTGCCCAGGGTCCCTGTTCCTGCTGGGTCCAAGCCACCTTCCCCAGCAGCCAGTGTGGGGCAGCTGCCCCTGCCACCAGGAACGTGGGGCTGGAGTGCTGCCAGCCTGGGGACAGGCAGGGTGGCCAGCCTGGGACAGGCAGGGCTGTCAGCACAAGGACAAGGCTTGAGGCTTTCTCATTATGGCTCCAAGGGTGTCAAAAGCAAGGTCCATCAGTGTTGAAAACACCCAAATCTCAACCTTGCTGCCTTACATTGACTTCTTGCATTGAGGAGGAGGAGAAGGTGTCTGATTCCTGGAGAGCAACCCCAGGGATGACAACAGCCTGATGCACAGTGGCATGTCTAATGGAGCTGTCAGGGTGCTCAGGGACACTGCTGGGGGTGTGTTTGCCACTCACAGAGCGAGGTCATTGTGGGATCCGTCACCCACCCTGGCTGTGGATCCCATGTAGGAATTACAGAGTGGCTGCAGGATGGGCAATCTGCAGCAGTGCCTCCAGCAGAGGGTCTGAGAGTGATTAATATTCAGCACACTGCTGTGAAAATGAACAGCCAGAAAGGATTGTCCTCCTCCCCTTCCTGCATCCATGAGGACAGTGATGGGAACAGAAATGAGATTCACTGATTATGGGGTTTTGAGACTAAACAAGTTGCTCTCTGGGTTATTTAGTGTCTTTTAATCTGTTCCTTCTCCTTTTCTTTTTTTTTTTTTTTTTTATGTCTTCTTTCTGTAATTTAACTACAGGAAGTTTAAAAAAGAATAGTAGGAGGCTTTGGTTGAAGCTATCAGAACCAAACAGGAGGCAATTCTACAACCAACTTTCCTTTAAAAATGGGAAACATTCTGACATTTCATTAAAGGGAAGATTCTTCCCACAGTTTCTTATCCAAACTCAATTTTGAAAAGCCCTTATAGTGTTGGTGGCAAAGCTTTCCCTATGCCATGCTCAGCAGCCAGTGCAGCAGTGGCAATGCTGACAGTACCCTGGGGTGCTCTGCACAGCACACAGGTGCCAGTGGGTGCAGAAGCCTGGGAGAGGCTCAGACCTGACTCCACAGGGCAACTCAGTAGGGTGAGAGGAACCTCAGGAGAAACCCCATCAGAGCCCTTGCAGCCAGAGCTGGCAAAGATCTGAGCTGTTCCAGAGCCACTTGTCCTGGCACACTGGGGCTAGGTGGTGCCAGCAGCAGGGACATGCCCCATGGCACTGTTTTTGTTAATATTGGTGGGTCAGAGCAGTGCAGGTGCTGCTGCTGTCCCCACAGGGCTCACAGTGGCCAGGGGCTGCCCACTCCTGCCTCGGTGACAGCAGAGGTGGGACACAGCCTGATGGCACTGTGCCACCAGGAGAGGTTTGGGCTTTGGCATTTTGGCTCTAGGGTTGCTGAGGAAATATTTACACCTTTTTTTGCAATCATTCACAGCAAGTGAGCCTTGGCACGTTCCTTCATCCTCCTCCTTCTGTTTCCTTAGGAACTGGAAACTGAAGGTGTCCAATGAGGCATTACAGATTCAATAGGTTGGGCCAAACGCTGCCACCCATCCTGTCCCCGTGTGACAGAGCTCTGCCACTGTCATCAAAGGGCACCTGGCATCTGCCCTTCATCTCTGTGCTCTGAGCACACACACAGATCATCAGAAGACCCATTCCCTGAGCCCCCAGGTGTGGGTGTTTCTGCAGCCAGGTGCTCTGGTGCAGCCCAGACGTGCCCAGTGCCCACATCTCATTGGCATTGTTACCTCTGCCATTAACTGGCCAGGCAGGGGTGGCATTGGCTGCTCAGGGTATGGTTTACTCACAGTGGTGAGGTAAAGGGACTGAAGGAGCAGCAGAAGAGGCTGGGCTGTGGTCCTGTGGCACTGGTGACACATCAGCCACACCATTACCCTGGGAAAAGAGCAGTGAGAACCTCCAGGGTTTTCAGAGGAACATTTTGCCTCTCAGAAGATGTGAGCAGGAGCCCTGGCCTTGGCAGTGTGGTACCAGGAGGATGCTGGCTGCAAACTCTCAGCTAACAGCACCAGGACTCCCCTGTTCCTGTTGGATGGGGCTCTGGGGCCCTGGGCAGGAGCAGAGGGACCCACGCTGGGCAGAGGCAGAGAAGGATGTGGGTGTTGCCCACCAGGAATGCCCAGCAGAGCCAATGTGGACACTTGGAAATGGTTGGTGGCACACAGTGCTGTGCCAGTGGATCTGGAGGCTGCAGGGCTTGGGCATCTGTCCCTGGCCCCCCCCACCATGCAGCCATTCAGCTCCAGGGCTGTGGCACAGCCAGCCTGGCATGAGGTTTGATGCCAGTGCAGCCAGGAGCAGGCTCCTGTGCCCAAGAGCTTGCTGGTACTGCCCCTGCCCTCCTTGGGGGTCCCAGCCCCAGCCTGGGGGGGAGCTGTCCCCCTGGAGCCCCAGGGATGTGTTTGCTCATGTCAAACAGCCCCAGCTCACTGGCAACAGGCACAAGCAGGAATACACACTAACAGAACCAGCAGCTCAGGGACAGGAGCAGAATAAACCTGCATAAACACAAATCAGGGGAATATTTATTTGCCACATTGGCCATGTTTCTGCAGCTACTTTAAGCTGTGAGAGTGGGGGTCTGGCAGCCTGGGCAGGGTTTGGGCTTCACTCAGGCTTGGCTCTGGAGCTGCAGCCCCTGTGGTTCCCCACCTTTCCAGCAGACTCACCTATTCAATATTCCTCACATGTGAGTTACTCCTGTAGCTGATGGGAGAGATAAATAACAAAACCCTTGCAAATGCAAAAATCCTTTGGCAGTTTGGAAAGGAACCAAGTCACGTGCTGAATGCAGATGAAGAAAAATCATTTTTATTGTAAGGAGTAACAGAAGGGTGTGAATCTGCCTCAAATCCACCTCACCCACAATGCAGCACGTCCAAATCCACTTGGAGATTACAAGGCAGGATAGCATTCACTCTGATCAGTTCAAAGCGTTGCTGTTTGGGAACAAATAGGCTGAGTGTGCGCCTGGATTAGGCTGGGGGCTTTTTTTGCCTCTTTTTAACAGTATGAAATCACTGGAAACAGCAAAAGTCCCTTTTGAATTTGTAAGCCAATCAAGAAGCAGAAGGAGAGCAAAGACAAAGAGTTTACAGCTCATTGAATTCGTCCCTGTTCTCTCTTCCTTTCTTAGAAGGATTTGGGCAGTTGGTGCAGTCTCATGAAATTCCTGAGGTGACCAAACTCTGCCTGACTGTCTGCATCCAGCACCTGGAATGTTCCCTCTGTGCTGAGCCATTACCTGGCCAAAACCCCAGCCCCTAGTGAAGCTGGGATGGGTGTGAAGGAAAACCAGGGGATCAAGGGCATCCCTTCATCAGTGAGTGCCATAACAAGTGGTTTGTGACCATTACAGCCAGGAGGGACAGCGTCATCAACATGGCTGATCACTGACACAGCTAATTATCAATATGGCTAATTACTGACTTATCATTATTGGCACAGAATATCATTGGCACAGATAACTCTAGGCTGGACAGAGACACCAAAATCTGAGAAGGCTGAAACGTAGAACAGAAGAAAGAGTCTTTTCCTGGTTGGGTTTCTCCATTTTCATGTCTATTCTCCACCTTCTAAGTCGTTTTCCTCCCTTCCCTCCTCCTCCTGGGGAATCGCCTGCAGGGGCACCTGGAGGGACACCAGACTGGAGATTTCAGGCAGCCCTGTGCTCCCCCTGCCACCTCCCACTCGAGGCAGCAGGGGCAGGGCTCTCCTCACCCAGCCCAGGTTCTGGCACCGGCACAGGTGGCAGCAGAGCTCTGAGCCAGGTCCCAGCGAGCCAATCCTCCTTACCCAGGGCTCTGCCAGTCCTGCAGCTACGGATTGATGCTGGGATTGACACCTGCAGCTGGGGGAGACACGCCCAGGTCAGTGCACTCCCTTCCCCAGGTGCCCAAAGCCTGACAGTCCCCAGTGTCCCCCAGCACAGGAACAGGCTCAGCAGTGCCTGCTGTACCAGGGGCCTGAGAGGCCCCAGCTTTATGGGCAGAGATGATTTAGTGCCCTCAGGAATACGGCTCTGGGGAAGCTGGGAATACTTCCAACTCTTCCTTCCCTTCCCTATATATTAACTTTCCATGCATATGAAGCTGAGAGCTCTTCCAATCACCTCTGCAAATATTAATTAATCCTCGCAGCATCCTGAGGACCATTATTCACTCTTATTAAGCAAATATTATTAAATCCTTTTATAAGAGGTGAAGTGACTTTTCCAGGGCTGTGCAGGGCACAAGTAGGAGCGCACAGACTTTCTCTTGCTACTGTATTCCAGACCTGGCACTGCACAGGAGCAAAGCTGCTCACATCTGAGCTGGGGGCCACCTCTGAGGGCCAGTGACCCCAACACCCCCAGCACTGCTGTGCCCTGTGAGGTGCAAGTGCTCTGTGGGGCTGTTTAGAGATGCACAGCATCTGGCAGCTCTGGCTGCACCCCAGAGCCATGAGAGCCCTCCCCACTCCTGGCCACTCCCCAGGACTGTGTCCCCCATTTCAGCTGCCCCGTTCTGGCTCACAGACACCCATGGGGATCCCCGTGGCAGCCCTGGGGCTGGACTTACTCTGAAGGAGCCAGTCGATGAAGGAGCTTGGGAATGGGGAATTCTGCAAAGAACAAGGGGGTGTTAGAGCACAGGAATGTGGAGGGAGGGCAGCAGTGTGGGGACATGGGATGGGACATGGCTCTACCTGCAGATCCAGCTCCACATAGTGCCCAGATGTCACTGGCAGTTTGGAGAAGGCAGAGTAGATTTTCCCCAGAAGCCCAAAGGAGATGACACCTGGGGAGAGGGAGAGGCTGTCAGGGCACTGAGAGCTGTCTGAGGGTCACTGAGCCTGCTGGAGCCCTGTGCCCACCCAGAGCACCTGGCAGAGCTGGGAGAGCACTGTCCTGCCCAGCAAGGAGGAAAAACTCCTTGTCCTTCCTATAGATCTCAAACTCCCTGGGGTTCAAAGGCTCCCATGAAAGCTGCTACCCTGGAGCTCTCAGGTGCAGATCCTGTCCCAAGGGAAATGCTGGGAAGAACAGGTCTGCAGCAATGGTGTGTGAGGTTTGACATGAACAGAGCTGGGGAGGGGAAGCCCTCTGGCTCTGTGGGGCTGCACCTGGGGGTCCTGGCATAGCCAACTCTTGGCAGCAGCTTGGATCTAGCCCTGGTTAGAAAAACACCTGTAAGAAGAGCAGGGCTGTGGTGTCTGGAAGTGGTGGTGAGCCAGGACTGTGCCACCCACAGCAGCTTTGCCAGCAGAGAAAAGCTGCTCCTGCTCCATGCAGAGAGCCCTGCTTGCACAGCTCCAGCTCTCCTGAGGACACCTGCTGCCCGTGGAGGTGGCCAGACACACAAACCCCCAGGGTCATCCTGAAACTTAATATAGGAAAGAAAATATAATGACTTACGGTTAAGGAATTGCAGATTAATGTTGATGATGCTGACCCACACGTTCACTAATGGGCAGAGCTGCAATGACAACAAGTGGCACAGTCTTGGTGAGAACACTGTGGGTGCAGCAGCACATTCCCCAGTACCACTTGAGTTCCACAGATTTAAATCAGGATGGGACAAACATCCTGATTTCATCCTAGAGCATGGCTCTCCCATGGAAAAAGAACTATATGATTTGCTCAGCACCCTTCTTAAAATGGCACAGGTTCTACTGAACAAGGTAAAAGATCCTCTAAAATGCCACTTTGCTCTAAACTGGGCTGTTGCTTCTTTTCAGTCCCACAGGGAACAGCTGAGTATAAATTACCCCATAACATCACATGATGAAATTGAAATTACTCTTAACAAATAAATTCTGACTGTGAGGAAGATCAGCAATTTTCTGTAACTCACTTATGGGCTGAAGGTATGTATCTGTGCATCACATATATATATATATATATATATATATATATGAAATGGATATTGTCCCTGCCAAGGGCAGGGGGATTGGAACTAATTAACCTTTGAGGTCCTTTCCAATCCAAACTGTTCTGTGATTCTGTGTGTGTGTAAATCTACCAGGCAGTTCTGGCAGGAGCACTGACTACAGCTGAAATTCTTTGCAACTTCACAGCAAAGAATATTCAGACACTCACCAGCGCAGGGACAAGGGACTTAAGAGACTTGTTCAGCAAGCTGCTCACCAGATTGGTGAGGAGGCTGGGGAGGGAAAAGACAGACAAAAATTACCAGGGAAGTTGTCAAAACCCAGGACTTGACATCAAGAAAAAACTGAGCTCCTCTTTAGAGGAGTCCCCTCCTCTTCTCTGACAAGAGATGCTGCAAGCCCAGAGCTCCCCCAGGCTTCAGCAGGTATTACAGATGCTCAGGTCTTTGTTATCTGAATCCCAAAATCTGCTTGTTAGGCTGTCAATCCGTGCCCAGATTTGAGACTGAAGTTCTGCCCCAGTGCCCCAACTGACCCCCACGCTCACCCCTTCCTCAGGCTGACGCTGAAGCCACCAAGGAGGTTGCTGCAATCCTTAAGCACCAGCTTAAGGTCACCAGGGGAGTCCTGGGTCAGGGCAATGTGTGATGTGATGTTTGCTTCTACTGAGGATCCACTCAGAAACTGAAAAATCCTGGAAAAGAGGAAGTGGTGTAGAAGGTTATGGAGGAAGTCAAAGCAGCACCAGAGACCAGTGCCTGGGGCAGAGCTGCAAGCAGAGCCTTGGCTGGGACAGTGCTTCTGTTTTGGGACTTCTCTCAGGCTCCTTCTCCTGTAGCAGATCACAGAACCATAGAATTATTCAGGCTGGAATTTCCCTCTAAGATCAAGAAGCCAATTATCAACCCAGCACCCCTGCCATGTTCACTAAACCATGTCCTCCAGAGCCATATCCACGTTTATTGAATGCTTCCACGGATGGTGAGCGTCTGTGGAGTGAGGACAGCTGGAAATGGTTCCAGGGAGAGTCAGCAGCACAGCTTTTCTCACCAGCCTGTTGCTCGGTGTTTGTCCAGCACTCAGGAGTGTCTCATCCTCCCCAGCATCCTCATGGCCTCACCCTCCAGCCTCACTCACCCTGGGAAGCGGAGCACCAGTTTCGAGTACAGGTTCAGCACAAGCTCAGTCCCACGAAGAACCTTCCATGACACTTGGGCGTTCTCGAGGTTCAGCACCTTCAGCCTGGGGGTTGACACCAAGGCAAACCCACCTTGAGATGGCAGGACCAGCAGGAGCAGATCCTACAGTCCCATCTCTTCCTGCTCATTGTTTGACCTGTGGATATTCCCAGGTAAAAGTGAGGGCGGGGAAGGACCAATTCCCACTCTGCAAACAGCCAATCTCAAAGCATGGTCAGGTTTCTCAAGGCCATGTCCTCCTGAGTCTCAGTCATCTCCACAGATAGAGATTGCCCCTCCTGCTGTGTTGCCCATGGCAGTGTCACATGACTCCCACAGGTAAGACTTTTCCCATTTCTGGTTGGAATTTCCCCTGTGGCAGATTCTCATGTGAGCTGTGAGCCTGGGACTGGTGGTTTGTATGAGAGGGAAGGTCTGATCCCCTGGATGTCATGGGCCACCCTGCAGTGAGCCCCACCATGGGGCTTCTGACTCACCAGGCGAAGCGTGTCATCTTCTGGGGGGCTTCACCACCCAGCAGTCCTCCTGCTTCACCCAGAAGACCATCGAGTCCAAGCAGACTTCCATTGCCTAGGAGACCTCCTTTTCCGAGAAGCCCCGTGCCAAGCAGACCTGTCTCTCCAAGAAGGCTGTTATTGCCAAGGAGGCCATTGCCAAGGAGACCATTGTTGAGGAGACCATTGCCAACTCCCTCTCCACCAAGGATTCCTGTGGCCAGTCCTTCTCCACCAAGGAGTCCTGTGCCGAGTCCTTCACCAAGGAGTCCTGCTCCGAGGCCTTTCCCACCAAGAATGCCTGTGCCAAGCAGCCCACTGCTGCCAGGCTGTCCTCCTGCAACAGACAGAACTTCCTTACTATCCTGTCCTTTACCACCCAGACACCCTCCTCAAAGCTGCTTTTACTGCTCTGCCTAGGGTTAGGGTTCTGAAAACCACAAAGCCCCCAGCTCCAGGCACACTGCAACTGCAAAAGCATCCTAAGGGGAACACAAAACTGCCACAACATGGCTGCCTCCATGGCTTTTTCCTTGGAACCAGCCTTAGCTTAAGGCACTGTTTGCTGCCTAGAGTTAGGGTTTCAGCTAGGGTTAGGGTTTTCAAACCACAAAGCCCCGAGCTCCAGGCACACTGCAGTTGTGAAAAGCATCCCAAGAGGAACACAAAACTACCACAACATGGCTTCCTCCACAGCTTTCTCCTTGGAACCAGCCTTAGATCAAGGCTGCTTCTACTGCTCTGCCTAGGGTTAGGGTCACAAACCCTCCCTTTGCCAAATTTTCTTACCTAGGAGGCCTGTGCCAAGGATTCCACCTCCACTGGGTTCAGTTCCTGCACCAATGGGAGCTCCACTTTCTGCTCCACTTGGACTTCCTTTGCCCAGGAGGCCTGTGCCAAGCAGCCCTCCTTCACCAAGGGCACCTGTGCCAAGCAACCCACTTTTTCCACCAATGAGACCAGTGCCAAGCAGACCTGCACCAAGAGAGTCCCAGTTACTGACTGGACTTCCACTCTTGGGAGGATTTCATTGACAGGGAAGGTTGGTTTGGCCACTTCACTTGAGTTGGTTTGCTCACAGGGAGCCCTGAGCACCCTTGAACAAATCTGTGTTCCTCACGGAGATGGGCCTGCCAGGAGGCAGCTCCGTGATGAGCAGAGGGATGTGCCATGAGCACAAAATGGCACAGGACTGTGCTGTGACTCTGCCCTGGAAACAAAGAACATCTCTGAACTCACCACCGGTGGGTTGTGCCGGGTTCAGCAGGTTGAGGAGGCCCTGGGAGGGGGACAGGAGGGCCCCGAGAAGGATGAGACACCAAAAGGATGGCATGTCCTGGCACAGCACCTGTGGGAAGACTAACATCAGCCCAAACACCAGTTTCACATGGGTATTGACAGCCTGGGCTCTGGTGCAGCTCTCCATCCCTCATGTACACCGCCCTGGGCTGGCGGGGAGATTCCACCTGGGCATACAGCCTCCAGACACCATGCCCTCCAACCCAGCCCTGACCTGCAGCCCTCTTTTCCCATTCTGGCTGTGAGGGAGCAGTGGAAGCCCAGAGCCATCGATGTCTCCATGCCTGGCCGTGCTCCCCCCATGCAGAGCTGGGTGCCTGACACTGCAGGGAAGTGAAAATGCCATTTTAAGAGAGGAAGAGGGATGGAGATGAGGGAGGAGGACCTTGTACTGAGAGAGACGGATGGCTTCCAACCACTCTGAAATGGCCCTGAAAGAGGAACACTCACAGGGGCACAGCCAAATAAAAAATGACGAGTGTCACAGCCGTGTCCTTCTGCCCGCTGTGAAGAGCACCCTGTGTTATTAAAGCTCAAAGCATGGCCAGAATCAGACTCGCTTTCCCGTGGGCAGGTTGTTTGTTTTTCTCATCTTGTTCCACTCAAGCTGTGAAAAGAGTCTGTTTTCCCTGTGTTTGATCTACCCCCAGCCAAAAGAAAGTACCTTCAAGGACCTTCTGTTCCTGCCCAAGCTGGGCTTCTCAGGGTGACAGTGCAGGCTGGGGAGTGTTTGTTTATGCATGGAAAGAAATGAGAAAATGTCTCTCTGCAGCACTGCCAGGGGTCCCAGCTCTAGGAGCATTTTCTTGGACAGCTCATGTCCTGAACAGACACCTCAGCTTGTCCCTTCTGAGAAAAACAATGTACAGGGTGCAGATTGCAGAGGTTCAGCACTGAGAAATAACATTATTTAGGTCAGACTGAACAACTTCTTTATCTCTTCCAGATACTTTAAAAAACCCCCTCTATGACAGTTCTCGGCACAATTAAATTAGACTTTAATTCACTCGACTGTCTTTTACATTTTCCCTTTGATCAGCACGTAATGATGCACAGCTCCTGTAGCTGTGATTATTGAACAGGGGAGAAGGAGAGAGGCTCGAGCAGCTTCTATTGAAAATCGTGTCAAATAAAATCAGTGGGATTTGTTGGAGGGGCTCTGAAAGACGTGTGCAGCATTGCAAAAGGGTGCCAGAATGGATGTCAGGGCTCTTAGAAGAGCTCTTAGAGAATACGTGACCATGCAGGCACCTATCTCTGCAGTTATTAACAATATCTGCCAGGGTGCTGCTCCTCGGTCATGCACATTTCAGTGAGCCAAGCATCTTGCACATGCAAAAGGCACGTCTGGCTTTGCAGATAAACACTTATTTTACACCAGCTGAGATGAGGTCTGGAGAGCTGAAAATTGCTCTGAATTCTGGTCACCAAGATCATGAAAAAACTCCCAGTCCTTTCTGCCAGCTTAGTCATTATCACAAACTTAACAACAACGGGAATAAACGTGGAATTTAACAAGCAAGAGCTCTGCTAGCTTTAAAAATTAATTTTCATAAATGATTAAATGCTGCTACAAAAATCAAAGGAAAGCATCATTAAAATTCCTGCATTTCAAGCTGAGTTATTCTGTGCTGTAGGTCGCCTGATGGAGCTGGCACGGTGGCCACGGTCCTTCAGTGCCACTTACCTGGACCCTTTGATGTCGAGGTGGAGCTGCCCATGGCCACGGCTGCTGGCAGCTGCTTTTATATACCCGAGCTGCAGGAATGAGGAAAGCCAAGGAAAGGATGGAGCAGGGACAGCTCCCTTTTGCTGACTGTGAAATGTGACCCCTGCAGCAGCCTGAGCACCACACCTTGCTGTGGCCAGCAGCATCACCCCTCACCCTGGCTGTGGTGCCCACCCTCTCTGGGGAGTGTCCCAGGGCTGGTTCAGGACAGCTCTACACCATCAAATTGAGCAGAATGAGTCCAAGGACAGTGAGAGGTGAGCAATTACCTCCCAATGAGCTCATTACGTACAGAAACCTCACAAATTGCAAAACAAATGAAGGAGAGCATGGCTTTGTGGTGCACCCTCTGCTCTGAGAAAACTGCCTGTGCCCCAGAGGCAAGCAGGAGCTGGCTGTGTGTCCAAGGAAGAGCTCCACAGTTTAAAGGAGGCTTGAGAGACACCAGATAAAAGAAAACAGGGAAATAAATGGAGGAGAAAGGAAAAGGAGCATCAAAGATGACAGGAAAATCTGATTTTGATGTTCCATGTGTGTTTCAGGGTGGATCTGGGCTGGACCAGGGCAGGACAGTCTCACAAGCAGTGATGCTGCAGCTGTCCCAGCTACTCCTTCTCACCCAGGAGCAATGGGTGCCTTTGGAGCCTTCAATTTGCAGAAGTTTCATGTGGTTCATGCAGAGTTCATGGGCATTGCTGAGTGTTTTCCCCCCTGGGCCCTAAGTGCTCGCAGGACGAAGCCCAGGGCAGGTGAGGGTGTGATGGGTGCCCAATATGACCAAGGTCCCCCAGAGCTTTGGGCCCGGGCCATGAAGAGTCTGACACATTTGGGTCTGACACAGCCTTTCCTGGCAGAGCTCTGCACCCCCTGAGCTGGGGGTGGACAGAGGGGGCTGCAGCCCTCCCCCCTGAGCCCAGGGCTGTCACCAGAGCTGGCCACCCCCACAGGCTTGAGCACCTGCTGTGGCTGCAGAGAGGGCTGGCCTTTGTTGAACCTGAGCACAAGAATGCAAAGTACACCCACACCCTTCCAAGCACCCACAAAAGAGTTGGAAACACAATGTTCCATGGAAAACACACGTGTCTTCCTCCTGCTCAAGAATGCAGGCAGGATGCAACATTTACAGGGATAACACCAAGATGCTGCTGAGCCATGTTGGGTGTAGAGAGACACTCAGGATCCTCAGGCAAGTGAGGTCAATTTTCAGCAGCCTGGGAGGAGAATGCCCTCTCCCAGCACAGCTATGGGACACAAACCAGCCCAGCACAGAGGGGAGGTCACTGCTGAACTGCTCCCCAGGTCTCAGCCCCAAACTCCATCCCCTCTACGTGCAGCCCCTGTCTCCTTAAGGTGTCCTGTGGTCAAACAAAGAGGTCAGGGCTGGGGTGGCTCCTCCAGCCTCTGACCAGGCTGCAGCCCAGGGAAACTGGGCTTTCCATCTGTGGGGAAACTGCCCTGTGGTGAGGGGAAACTATGGAAGGAAATTCTGCATGAGCTGCTCCTTCATACACGTTATTCAGGAGGCAGAGGGACATCACCTGGGTGGATCACCATCATCTGGGTGGATCACCATCACCTCTGTTCCAGCTCTGAGCTGGATCACAGCTGTGAGCTGGATCACCTGTATTTTTCTTTAAAGTCACCACTGGTGCTGTGGGGACTGCAATTCCCATCAGCAATTCATGTGGCTCAGGGTATCCCTTGAGAATCTGGCTACACACAAAAATGAAAAGTTTCTGCTGGTGGGAGCACAAACAGTGACCAGGAGCTGCAGAGCAGATTGCCCACCAATGCAGCAATTGCACAGTGCTGCTCTCCAGGACAGTCTGATCCTGAATTCCTGCAACACAGCTATATCTCAGCTGCAGAAGTTCAGGAGGCCCAGTGGGAGGATGTGGCTTCCACTGTGGGTGGCAGGGGTGGCATGGG
The DNA here is from genome assembly GCF_027887145.1 of Ammospiza caudacuta. NCBI lineage: Eukaryota > Metazoa > Chordata > Aves > Passeriformes > Passerellidae > Ammospiza > Ammospiza caudacuta. The sequence continues at coordinate 12,154,021 of NC_080607.1, forward strand.
GGCCCATGGGAGTTTGGGGACATTCTCTGGCTCCAGCCACACACCCAATGACAATCTGGAGTCACGGGGGAAGGAAACACAGGTCCAAATGTTTGCAATATTTGCCTTTACGGTCAGCTTCACGCTCCCTCGCTGTGGAAGGGCTGCACGCACGGCCTCACCCCTGTGACACTTCCTTCTCCAAAAGTTTGTGAAACCTAAACCCTGCTGTGCTCTCCCATGACAGAGGTGAGAGGAAGGCGTGAAGCCAGGAGCTCTGCCAGCTTCCACAGCCCCCTGCCCAGCTGCACATGGCTGAAGGAGACCTTGATGAAGCTAAGGGAAATATCCCAAGCCCTGTGCACCGATGGAAGGGGAAGATGCAGGACTCACATTCAAATCCACCTTGAGACTTGGCCAGCTACCAGGGGAAGGCTGGACAGGGTGTACTGGATGCTGCCCAGCAAATCCAAGGATACCAGTGCTGAGGGGAGAGGAAGGGATCTGTGATTCCTTGCTGGACTCTGCTGCAAATCCCCCTCCCTGCCTGAAGATTCTTTTTATCCAGAAGAGCTCTGGGCAGGGAGCTCCTGTGCACCCCTACTCCTGGCAGATCTGGGGCCAGGGTGGAGCAGAGAAGGGAAAGGTGTCTCAGTTCCAGAGGAGGGAAAGGTGTCCCAGTCCTCCCTCAGCTGGACTGGATAACACACGGCACAAGGCAGGACAAGGACCCACTGTGTGCTCACAGTCTGGGAGTCCCAGCTGGTCACTGACGAGTCCCAGGGCAATGCTGAGCACTGGGCAGAGCTGCAAGAGTTGGGGAAGGATGGTGGGAACCCATATTCAGAGCCAGAGAAGGATACACAGCCCTGCTTAGCTCTGCCAGGCTTTCCCTAGGAATGGGAGCACTGGGCACCTGGAATGGTGGCCCTGCTCTGGATCTGGCCCTGGGCACCTTCCTCAGAGAAGGGAGGAGAACCAGGAGCCCAAGGGGGATGGCTAGAAACACCCTGGGTCTTTCAGGAGGAGAGAGATTCCATGAGTCCATAGCACAGTCCAGGACATCATTAGGAACTCTCAGCATTTGGGAAAACCTTGCATTGGGAAGGAAGGAGAAGCTTCTCCCAAGCTGGTGGAGCCATGGAATGTCTCCCACTGATCCCACGGTACTGGGTGGATGCAGCAGCCTGGGACAGTGGGTCTGCTCCTGCTCCAGGCACCAGTGATGCCACAGGGAGCTGCACCACATCTTTTCAGAATCATTGCTCCTTCCCAGAATGTTTTATTTTTCCGACTTACCAGATTAGGAAGAAGTCTGTTCGGGATACTTGCCAATAAATTATCCACAATTGGGAGCAGGCTGTGGAAAAATAAAGGAGCACCATGAAAACAACCTGCTGCAAAGTAAATGGGTCTTGTTAAACAATTCCCTGTGAATAGCATGGAGCACAGACCTCCCGGAGCAAGGCAATTGCAGCAGCAGAGTGAATCGTTTCTGCTTGGATTTTGCATGAGATAACTGTAATTTGCATCCCAAAATAGCCGATGGGAAATTTATTGCTGCCTTTTATCTGCTGGTGTATAGTCTCCTCAAATGAGCAGAGCAAATCTCAGGCTGAGTGGTTCCTCCACTATGTGCTCACGTCTCAGAAGACCCCGGTGCCGTGTCCATTAAAATAACCTGTGGACATGGCACATGGGACAGAATTGTGCCTTGGGATCTCTGGGGCCGCACACCACTCCCTGTGGCTGTGTGAGGGGTGCACAGGGACCAGCAGCACTGGCCCTGTGACATGGTTAGTGTCACCTGCAGGCACGGTGGGAGGGAGGGCTGTAACAGGGAAATGCCCTGGTGCATTTGCAGGGCGTGGTTTGGGGCTGGCAGAATTTCATGGTGAGGTGGTTCATGCCAGCAGGGGACACCTCCATCACTCACCCTCTCAGGAGTCTGATTTTAATGCCACCATCAGCAAGAGGGACACTGCTGGTGACAGCTCTAAGCACACCTGGGCTCCAGCAATTCTCAGGGTTGGGGGAATCAGAGGCCAGTCAGACCAGAAATGCCAAAAGACACCGAATTTTCTCATTTATTTTCCTCTCTAGGTTACTTCCCAGTTTTATCAGAGGCTTGGCTCTTTTGCCTTGTTTTTCCTTCTGCTTCTGCCGGGCATCCAAGCGCAGCGAGCGCTGGGCTGTGCGGGAGCGGCTCTGCAGAGCGCAGTTCGTGCACCCTCTACGGGCAAAGGCTCCGGCACTGCCGCCTGCTCTGCCCTTCCCTGGCAGCCCAGGAGCCTCCCCTGCCCTGCAAACCTGCGGCACTTCCAGAGCTTTCCCCTTTCAACAGCCCGGCCAGTTGAAATTTTAATAGCATTTAAAACAAAACTATTCCCGATGCAGTTTGGAGGGGGAGGTTTGCCCACAAGCATCGTGCCCTTCCCCTTCCCTGTGCCATCCCTGCCTTTCCTGGCTGGTCGTGGTGCTGGAATGAGGGGGTCAATCCCAAAGGACCCCCAGTGGTCCCTGACTTCCAGAGTGGCACTGGTGACCCACCAACACTCAAAAGTCCTTTACTTTACTCCTTCACTTTACTCCTTTACAGCCCAACCTAAGCCCACCTCACCCTCAGGTGAGTTGTGCAAATTAAGGCTGAAATTGTATCAGTGACTCACACTGGCCCTTCTTATTAAAATGGCCTGGTTTTAACCTTTTAATGATAAAAATAACCAGAACTTCAGAAGGATAGCACTACACAAAACCTCCTTAAACTTTCATGTTAAATGAATGGATTCTCAGAAAAGGGTTTTCATTTTGCTATAATGACCTATTTTCTGATAGTCACTAAATATAGTCACTAAATATAAACTGGAATTACTCACTCCATTCCTACTATTGTTGTATTTATTCCCATGTTTTTTCTTGGCTCACTGGAGTATATCATAAGGTTTGGGGGTAAAACAAAGCTCACAGTACCTTGCACCCCTTTTTGAACTCCTTTTATTTACCTGACCTTATCCTGAATTTCAAGCCTGGCTTTGCTCAGGTCCTCCTAAAGTGAGACCTTGTGCTGGTCCATGGGCACCTCTGCTTTAACCCACACAGCAGATCCTTCTACGGTGAGGATGCTGCAGGAAAAGTGGAAAGGTGCTTGAATTTCCAAAGCTGGCCAGTGGATTGAAGGTGTAAAACACCATTTGTGAGTTTCATATATTCCACTATAAATAATGACTTGTAAACCCGGGAAAAGCATTGAGCAGCAGGTTGCTGGACAGCCAGTATCAGGCAGCACTGTTCCCAAGAGCCCAGGGCAAAAGGGAAGGAAAAGGTGCGTGAGACTCTGTGGCTGCAGCATGTGAGGCTGCACTCACCTGAAGGAAAGTGCTGGGAAATCTGTTTCTTCCACAGAAATCCCTGCTGGCACCTGCCCAGGTGCTGGCACACACAGGTTACCACAGCAGGGGGAATTGTTAAAGTTTCCAGCAAGTGCGTGAGGAGGCTTTGGAATAGTACCAAGAGATTTTTGTCTCCTTTACTGCTTGAGGAACCTCAAGAAGTGATTCCTGAGGCTTGTCCCACCCATCCTGCAGCTGCCAGCTCCTTCCCAGCAGATGGTGTTTCCTCCAAAAAACCCCTGTGCTGGGACACCTCCACAGCCACTCCTGGCCATAAGGGCACCTTTGTTCTGGTGTCCTCAACACTTAATACCATTGTGAGATCAAATATGCTTTTTTTGACAGCCTGGTGCGTCTTACACAACAAAGGGGTAATACACACCTAAATAAATCCCCATGGAGTGTGTGCTCACGTTATCTGTGCAGAGCCTTGCACAACCAGCACCAGCAGGCTCCATGTGGGACCTGCTGCCAGCAGGAGCTGCTCCAAAGGGCTCCAAAGGAGAGGGAGAGATCAGCAAGAGCTGTGCCAGCACTGCATTGCAAACTCTCCTCTGCCCCCCACCAGTCAGGCAGGAGAGATGGGCTTCAGGGCATCCACGTGCTCCCAACCCAGTGCCCCTCTGAGAGGCTGCTTCACACCTGGTGCCACAGGCTGAGCTCCAGAAATGCTCTCTCTAGGTCCCAGTTTGTCCTCTGAAGGCACAGCCTCCCCACCCATCTGTGTGCCATGTGGCACAGGGGCATGGAGCAGGTAAACAGCTGTGGGGAGCCAGAAAATCATATAAATAAATATCCAGAGAGGAAAATACTGTGACAGGGAGAGATTTTATTGAAAGAGCAATACGAGAGCAGCCTATGTGCCTAAGAGCTCTGCCTCCTGGCTGTGGATGTTAAAAGGGGCCACAGGAACCCCCAAACATCCACCAGCCAAGCCAGAGGCTGCTGCCTGTCCTGCTCAGGCCACAGCCACAGCACAGAGCAGCACTGGAGAGAAAGGAAGAGGGAGAGAGTGGAGCAGAGCAGGGCTTGGGGTGCATGTGCTGCCTCAGAAAGGGAGCAGCAATGAGGTTCCCCCCGAGCAGGATCTTCCCAGAGTGCTCTGGCCGGAAAACTCATCCTCCTGGAAGAAGTAGAACAAAAACAACTCAGTTTTCTCATTCAGACTTTCACCAGCTTTTTGCTGTGTCCCAGGTGAAGTTTTCCTGTGGAAAACCAGCAGAGGGAAACTGAGAGCAGCCCATGGGAAATGAGGTTGGCCAGGGTGGTGTGAGGCTGTGGGATCTGCATGTCCCAGCCCTGGGTGGACACATTCCCACTCCTAGGACACAGCACAGTGGGAAAACTCAATCCTTACATCAGTGATGGCAACTTCAGCGTTCCTGAGGTTGGTGTTGAGGACTTTGGGCAGTGGGACTGACACACGGAGGGCATCTGCAAAAACAGGTGTAGGAATCTCATCACAGGGATGAAACCCAGAATGAAGGCAGCAAAGGGAGGGGGAGAGCCTCAAATCCAGCTGGATCTGAGATGAGAGGGGACCCTGACCCCCATACCTTGAACAGAAGGCACATATACAGCTGTGAGGACCTTCTTGAGCCATTCTGCCAGCGAGGAGGCCTGTAGGGAAGAGGATGTGTCAGACCAATGGTTATTGGGCCATGCCAGGGTGATCAGTTGAGTTCTGCTCAGTTTGTTATCGAATACAAGAACTAGGAATCCTCCTTCACTGAAACACTCCCAGGACTGAGGGTGGGTATGCTCTTTGGCTAATTTCTTTTTAATTATTCCTCCCCCATTCCAAGCACCCCCAAGTGAGGAGATACACCCAAGTGTCACTGCTGTAGAGCACAGGGGATCTGCAGAGCAGAGGGAAATTGCCCTGTGCCAAGAGAAGTAGAAGGATGAAAAGTGAAGAATGAGCTTGTGGATTTCCTCTCCCACACAGAGCCTCTGGCCATTGCATCACTCACTGCAGCACCTCCACCCAGTGCATGCACTTACACTGGCAGCATCAAGGCTTTGGGGGAACCGTGTCAGGTTGATGCTACAAAAGATAAAAACAAGGAACAGTTGGGGTGTGTTGGTGCAGCCTCCCCCAGGCCCTTTCTTGGTCTGGAAGTTTTCTCACCCTCATAAAGATGCAGGATTTTAAAATTAGAACAACTTTTTTACAATTCTCTCATCACGTCAACCACGCAGTTGGTCGGAGGTTGGGGCTGGGAGGAGGCAGGAAGGCTCCAGAAGCCCTTGACATCTTTACCATGTCTACATCACTGTCCCCCACCAGCCCCATTTGTCCCCAGACAGAGCCCCCCACCCGCAGAGCTGGGCTCTACCTGTCAAGAGCTAGGGAGGTTTGCAGTTTGCCATCAGAGACTGATGGCGTGATGTTCAGAACGATGTCCTGGAAATGGAACAATGAAAGAAATGAGGTTATTCCCCTGCACAGCTCCCAAGACTGAAAAGTGTATTTGTAAATTACCCATTCTGAGAAAAAACACTTGTCTGTGCCGAGGAGCCACATTTTCGTGACAGATGGCATCATGTATCTCTCTCCCCAGGGCCTGCCTTCCTGTCTTTATTTTGTGTTATTCCTGAAACATTTCACTTACACTTTGTGCTTGCTTATGAGCTTGTTTAAAGGGCTGGGCATCACCGCTTTGATGATGCAGTAAATACAAAAGCACAAACGCTGCAGGGCCAAGGGCAGGGCAAGCCAAGGGGATGCCAGCAGTGCTCCAGCCTCAGCCATGGCCCTGTTCCAGGCCTCTCATCCCCCAGGAGCTCACTCACCACATCGACGGAGAACAGGAGCCCCTGGGGGGTCTGCAGGGCAGGGCTGGAGACGTCAATAGTGGCTCTGAGGGTGACAGTGGCCCTTCCATCCCTCACAGCCACCACTGGCTCATCCCTCACTCGGACACGCAGCTCCAGGGGCAGGGAGCCAGGGAGGGCCCGGCTGAGCTGCAGGGACAGAGGAGGTCAGGGCAGGGGTGGGGTGAGTGAGGGGCTGGAGCCAATGCAATGGAGAAGGTGACTGACCTGGGGAATGAAGGGGAAAAGGGCAGACACGGTCAGCGAGCTGCTCTGGGTCACCTGTGGGAACAGCACTGGTGTCATTGCTGCCTGGGAGGGGCTGGGCAAAGCCCACACCAGGTTCAGCTGGACCCCACAAACACAGCAGGCAAAGGTGGGCACCCAAGGGCAAGCAGGACACTGACCTGGCCTTGCAGAGGGGAATTGCTGCCCGCCAAGCTGGTGATGCTGAGGTTGAGGGCGCCCTGGCCCTGGCCCTGCTCCAGCAGGGCGCTGAGGGTGTCCTGGGAGAGGCTGAGCCGGGGCCGGCGGCCGGTGGCCAGCTGCAGGCTGGCACTGAGGGGCAGCTCCTGCATGGGGGACGTCACACCATCCCTGCCATTCTCAGACAGGAGCTGCAGGGGACAGAGCAGGGAGGGGCGTTGGTGGGGCTCAGAGGCTGCACTGGGCACTCTGCCTGCCTGTGCACCTCGGGGAGAGCCTCCCATGAGGTTTGTCTGCATTAAATGAGACAGGGCTGCTCCAGGCTGCTCTGGCACAGGCAAGTGCTGCATCTGCTGCACCTTCCCCACTGAAACACTGCCACGTATCCTGATTGGAAACACACATTGCTGATATTTTATGCATGATTCTGGTCCCTGTCAATTACCAAACTTTGACAAACCACTCAGAACATGCCTACAAGCAGTGACTGCTGCTCCTGTATGAAATTAAACTTTTCTGATTAAAAACTATGAGAGTGCTACAATTATGCTTAATTAAGTAGCATCAAGCCACTCTTGATCATGCAACCATCAAGGATTAGCAGGCAAAAAATAAAGACAAGACCCAGCAGTGGCAATAGCAGGGATGTGGCTGGAGCAGACTTATCAGAACCTTCCTGTGAACAGTGCCTGAAGGCAGCTGAAATGTGAGTAGCCTTTGATAAACATCCACCATGTTCCAATGAATAAAGTCAAAGGTTTTGGGAACAGGGAACACAGTGGCACTTACATTCAGATCCACCTGGATGGCATCACCACTGAGGATGGAGAAGGAGGGCAAGTCCCCCAGGGCCCCGAGGGGGAGCACCTCTGTGAACACAGGGAAGAAAGATCTTCAGCTGCAATGGCAAGGGATTCTGCCAAATCCCATGGTCCCAGGAGTTACTGGGACATCAGCAGCTCCCACTCACAGCATTCCCAGCTAGAAAAGCCACTAGAAAACAATACTTTGCAGCAACAGTGTTGTTTCTAAAAGCAATAATTCCGGTAGTGGGTTTCTGCTGGAAGAGCTGGATACCACTGCTGGGGTGGGGAAACTGAATGTTGGGGTTGAGCTGGGAGCTGTGGTTTTAGAAAATTACAAAAATATTTGTATTTACTGAATGTAAGAAACCAGGCAATGCTAAGGGCAGGATGTGACAGGGAGGAGGAAAACAGGAGGTGTCAACTTACGGTTCCTGGAGCCCAGCAGGGAACTCAACACCTTGAGCTTGGCGTTGATGATGTTGCAGCCCTGGGGAAGCAGAGGGGAGTGAGAGGGTCCTGGGACCCGCTGCACCAGTGGGTGACATGGCACCAACACAGACAGTGACAGGGGGCTCTGCTGGGCTGCACATGTGGGCAGGGCTGCTGCAGGCAGTGCTGGGGGGCACATTCCATCACACAGGACTCAGCATCCTGTGGGTGAGCACCCCTCTGAGCCAGCGTGGGTCTCACCTGGGTTAGTGGCTGCTAAACCAGTGCCTTGCTCAGAAATCTGTTTGCCAGCAGAGCCTGGCACTGGTGCTGGCGCTGCCTTTCAGCAGGAGGAGAGGCTGACCTCTCAGCTGAGCTCACAGCTGTGCAAATATCCACATCCATGGGGCAGACTGGCCTCCTGCCTGCCCTGCCCAAAGTGCTGCCTGCCCACCCGGCTCTGTGCATGAAGGTGGCTCTGCAGACTCACCAGATCCTTCAGGGTATTGCTGAGCAGGCGTTTCAAAGGCTCTTCCAGAACTGGCACTCTGGGTCTGGTAACAGGAAAATAGGAAATAGCAGGAGACAAAGATTAGTGCTGGAAAGTAAGGAGACCTCACACAGGAGAAAGGTGAGGCCTTGCTTGCATTGTCCATACTCAGTGCCCAGCGCTAGGTTCCCGACACCCAGAAATGTTCTTTTCTTAGCCAAAATTTTAGAAAGAGGTCAACAGTTCCCCTCTGAGCCCGACAGCTAGATCACCTTCAAGGCACCAGGCAGAAAGCTGCTGCCATCAATCACATACAGCACCAGGGTGTCCCACTGCCACAAGAGCCACGGGCTGGCCATGGGCCACCCGCTCACACAGATGTTCCCTCACACCTGATTCCTACCTCACATGGGTGTTTATGTCAACAGTCTCGCAGTTCAGAGCGTTCTGGTGAGGCGTCCACGTGTCCCGGACCAGGATGGTCGCATCCACCTCCACCTGCTGGCACAGCGGCTGGCCCGGCACGCTGCCCAGGGGAAGCACAGCAGGCAGCTCAGGACACTGCTGACCATCTTCTCTCCAAAGACATGGTGCCCCCTGCCCCAAGCCATCCCCTGATGGACATGCCCTACCTGCTCTCTACCAGCAGCTGCGTCTTGAAGTCCACCTGGTGCCCAAAGCCCGGCAGGGAGCGCAGACTGATTTTGGGGAGGGTGTTGTTCACAATTCTCAGTCTGGATGGTTGCAACAAGGAAAAAGGCAGTGAACAGCACATTTGCACAGCCCTGTCCCCTCAGCCCCCAGCACTGCAGCTGTGCTTTTGGGGTCCTCTTCCCCCTGGGTCATCAGGCATCCCCACCAGTCAGGAGCAGCTTGTGGGACATACAAAGCACCCTGAGATGCCAGGCAGAGTTCACTCCCAAGAGATGAACCCCCATTTATGAACCCACCCCAGGAGAGGAGGGAGGGAGGGAGCCCTGTGTGTGCAGGCTCCAGAACAGGTCCTCCTTTCCCCAGCATGCCTCAGACACACCAGGCTGCTCAGGGTCACCATCTCCCACTTGCACTCACCCAATGAGTTCTTCACCATTTTTGCCAAGGAGGCTGCCAACGAGACCGTTCCTGCCGAGGAGACCATTCTTGCCAATGAGAAGGTCAAGGACAGTGTCAAGGAGAGTATCAACAAGGCCATCTTTGCCAAGGAGACCATCAACAACACCACCTTTGCCAAGGAGACCACCCAGGATGCCATCTTGGTCAAGGAGACCACTAACTACACCATCTTGGCCAAGGAGACCACTGAGAAGACCATCTCCACCAAGGAGACCATTTCCACCAAGGAGACCACCAACAGCACCATTTTCTCCAAGGAGACCTCCAACAAGTCCTTTTTCTCCAAGGAGACTGCCTACAGGACCATTTTCACCAAGGAGACCTCCAACAAGTCCCTTTTGCCCAAGGAGACCACCTACAGGACCATTTTCACCAAGAAGACCTCCAACAAGTCCTCTTTCTCCAAGGAGACCACCTACAGGACCATTTTCTCCAAGGAGACCTCCAACAAGTCCTCTTTCTCCAAGGAGACTGCCTACAGGACCGTTTTCACCAAGGAGACCTCCAACAAGTCCTTTTTGCCCAAGGAGACTGCCTACAGGACCATTTTCACCAAGGAGACCTCCAACAAGTCCTCTTTCTCCAAGGAGACCACCTACAGGACCATTTTCACCAAGGAGACCTCCAACAAGTCCTTTTTTTCCAAGGAGACCACCAAGCAGATTGCCATCAAGGAGACCACTTGAAGCTCTCTGGGGAACATCTTTGGCTGGTGAACCTTTAAAACCTGAAGAACAGAATCAGAGGTCACTGTGAGCTACACAAGGTGTGCCAGCCTGGCTCTTCCCTCCCCTCTCCCTCTTCATACAAAAGAGGCACCAGCCTCTGTAAAGTAACTGAAGTGCCATCTCCAAACTGCTTTATAAATGCAAATTACTTGCATTGCCACAGCTGCTGGGCAGATCTGCACCAGCTTCTGATTTTCTGAGTATGATTAAGAGACAAAAAGAGCAGAACTGGCCTCAAAAGAAGGATAAATCCTGTCTCTTACATACACTTACCATTCATATCTGGTCTGGCAACTGATAATGGGATTATAAATCCTTGTGAAGGGATCAGCAGGCTGTTGAGCAGGACAACAATCCACAACACCGACATCTTCAGTCCTGGTAGCTGTGGGAAGTGATTGCCATGAGTGCAGTGCTGGGAGAGCGAGCACCAGCCCATGGAAGGAGGAAAGAGAAGGGAGGGAGGAGAAAGGAGGGAGGGAGAAAGAAGGAACTCCTGTCAGGGAAGACAAAATCAGGGAGGAGGCTGCTGGCACCTCTCCTGCCTCCTCATCACATGGTGATGATGGACAGTGACTCTCCTGGTGGCTCTTTCCTGCGGACGGAACCAGAGTGTCAGCACCAGTTACTCCAAAGACCGATGGCCAGAGCGGCCAAGGGGAGAGCAAAGGGTGGTTGGGATGCTCCTGCTGTGACCCCCCAGTGCTGGGGAGCAATGCACGACTGAGCTGTGTGATCTGGGACTCATCCATCCTGGATGGGGATTTCTCCAAGAAACACATCCTGCATGCCACAGAAGGGGAAAACAAGACATTTCTGACAACATGATTGTCTCTAGAAGAAAAACAACAACATCTACAGAGTATAAATACACAAAATGTATCGAGCAAGGAGAGAACCTCCAGGGAGAATGTCATGATTTCTGCACAAACATCAGATTCTGAGGCTTCCTTCTGCATGGAAACACCTGATAGAATTGTAAGAAAGAGAAAGTAAACTTTAATATTTCAATGTCATTGAAATATTTCTGTGGTACCTACAACTTGAAGTAGCTTATTTTTCTTTTTTTAAAGAACCAAAATGAACTTCATTGCTCCAAATCTATTTAAATGTAAATAACTCATCAAAAAGGGATCAAAACAAGTGTGAGAGGTCTAATTCACCTTAGCTAGAAATCTATGGCAGATAATAGAGTTATACCAAAGATAATTGAAGTGATAATTGTTTATGAAAACCCTGAAATACCCTTTCTTCTGCAAGGACTGCAAATCCAATGAACATGCACATCTCTTCTGGAGAAACTTGCACTGAAAGGCACCATTTACTTCTGAGAGCAGGATTCAGGTAAGCAGCAGGCAAGAATAACAATTTTTGTTAAAAGGCCAACACTCCCAAAGGAACACTGAGGGTTTGCAGAGGCAGAAGCAAGGAGCACACTTTTTGAGGAATAAGTTTGCTCTTACCTGACCAAGCTCTCTCTCCAGCCAATGTCCCTGTCTGCTGAAGATCAAGGGGACCCAGGATCTTCATATATAGAGCTTCACAGCAGGAAAAATGCAGGTGATGTCATTTGGGACATCCAAAATAATTGGTGGGGAGCAAAACAAACAAGGTCTTGTTTCTGGTGACTTCCACTGCAAATATTTCCTTGGAGATATTAGGAGTTAGGTAAATCATTGAGCAACCTGTAGGTGCAGACCCAGCCAGCCCTGGGTGCCTGGTGTGGTTCATCATCCTTTCATCCTGCCTGGATGAGGACATGGCTGAGATGTCATGCCCTGATAAAATACCTTTCTTTTTTCCTTCTAAATAAAATTGATGTTCTGACTGAAAACCTTGTCAAAACACTGACCACCCCTGGCTGCTCATACTCCTGCAGTTCTCAGGGCTGCAGTGCTGAGCAGTAAGCCCCTGTGTGGGGATGTGCCATGTGTTATGATAAATGAAGGACCAGGCCACACATTTTCCAGTGTAAAGACAGACTGTGGAGATATTAATAGAGCTGGATATTCCCTGTCCAGGCCACCAGGACATGCCCAGCATTCCCATCCAACTTGCCTACAGCCTGATCAGTATCACAGCCTAACAGACAGCCTGGGCTGACAGACTCTTTGGAGAGACACCACCTAACTGGGAAATGCTGTCCTTATCTAACTGGCATGGAATTGCTTCCAAGTCCATCACCTCTGCTTAGAGTGCTCCGGAGGCCTGGAGGTGGGATGTGCTTTAACAGGAAGACTCTGTTGAGAGTCTGATGCCATTGACCTGGAAGCTGCCAGGGCAGAACTTGTTGGTTTGGGATCCTTCTGAAGATCTGGAAGGATCGTTGATCCCATTGTGGGCACACCACCCATGCAACAGACGTGCTGCAGCTGCCCAGGCTCTTCTGCCTCCTCCCTGCAGCTCTCTGCAGGCCCCTGCCCTGATTGCTGCCCAGGAGAACAGAGACACTGCAGCAGCTCTTTGGGGCAGGGAAAAGAAACCTCCCTCCATGAGCCCCAGACCAAACGGGGCACATCCTGACAAGCCCAGCAAAAGCTGTCTGTACTGAAGGGAGAATGCACCAGCTGAGGGGACTGGGGTGAACTCTTCACTCCCTGATGTCCGCATTGACAACAGGAGTGGATGGCAATGGCTGGTCCCCAGCTCAGCTGAAAAATAATCCAGAAAAATTGCTTGCTCAGTGTTAATACTTTCTGTAAACTTGGAAATAAATATTTCCAGCAGATTAGCCAGATTTGGACACACATTATTTCCAGCTTTGAAAAAATACCTCAGTTAAAGGCCAAGGAAGGGGTGGCAAAGATAATCAAAGCACTGAAGGAGTTGTCACTCTCCTTGCAACCTGATCAGCCAGGACCTCTGGAGCACAAAGCCCAGCTGTCATGGTGAGATCATGACCTTTGATAAGATGGACGAGGGTGTTAACAAGATGGTATTAAGTTATCATTTATCCTGAATCGCTTCATGGTCCAGGAGCCACTGTCCAAAACCTGAATTACCATGAAGACAGCCCCGACACTGGTCAGTGCACAGGGAAGGGGCAGGGTGGCAGCTCTGGGAACAGCTCCTGCCCAGTGACCTCTCAGGCATGACAGTAACTTGGCCTCTCCCCAGTGGCTGCTGAATGCAGAGGTCTCTGACCATTGGATATTTTGGAAAAACTGAAGCAGATTCCCATAAAGAGATTGACATGGTGATGTCCAGGTCTCGCTAAAGTGACTTTCAAAGCCCCAAGAGCACAGAGCCAAATTACTGAGTGAGGACAGAAACCAGAACGGATTTGGTCAGAGGGAGAAGAATAGGACTGGTGTGAACAGACATGCTTGCCTCAGTTCTGTGCTTGGATCACCTGAAATGAAGCTGTCAGGCAAACAGCAAGGGTCACGTACCCCCAAGAAGGGTCTGAGACCTTGATCAGCAGGCTCCAGTCAGAGCAGGCTGGGGGAAATGTCCTAGCTATGGTTGGAAAATGAGGTGGATCTGCTCTACTTTCTCATTGATGGCATCATTCAGACATGGCCTGTCTGCCTGAGGAAACCAAGGTTTGCCCTGCCATCCCTCTGGGACCACTGAGAGACTGATACATCCCTGCTGCTGAGGGATCAGGGCTTCTGGGTCTGTGTAGGGCTCCAGGGAACAGCTCTGGACAAGGCTGCACATCCACCCCAGGGCACCAGCACCAGGGACATGACAGTGTGGCTCAGCAGCAGAGCTGCCTCATGAAAAATTAACTAGGTGCTCTCTGAGATGCCCAGCCTTGAATTCTCTAGGAAAGCTGTAGACAGATATTTGGATTCATTTTTTTGCTCTGCTCAAAGGCTTGAGACTCAAACTGTTCAATTTGTTTGTTAGCTAACACAAGAACAAAAAGGGAGATCTGTCCCATGCTTGCAGTGACATGAAGAGAGGCGTCACAAACCCCAGTTTTTGTGGGGAGCTGGTTTTATAGCTCCTTCCTCACAGTTGAGGACTCCCAAGGAGAATGATTCCTTACACATGATGCAGAACAAATCCCTGTGGAGAACAGACAGGGTTTTTGGAGCCTGCATCTCCAGCAGGTTTTCCTGGGAGTAATTTCCTAAAAAAACCCACAAAAATCTTTCCAAAGATATCCTCAATTCAGTGCCAGCTTCCTGTCACCAGGAAGAGATGTTCAAATCATGTCAGCTCGATGAAATCAGGATCAAAGCTGTTTATTGACTTGCTAATGACAAGAAATTATCCAGGAGTCAGTGAGTTACACACTCGGGATCGATATCAGGGAAGCAGCTGATAAATACCAGCACCAGCCCAAACCTAACTCCTTCTGGGGTCCTAAATCCCTGGGCACACCCCTCATCCCTCACACATGTGCCCCCTGGGAGCAGGGGGTCACTTTCTCGCACCCATCTTGTGGGAGTGTGGGTGGTGCATCTTGACAGTGCAAATGTGATTTATTTAGGGATAAATAAAACAAACAAATAAATAAATAAATTTATTATTGATTCAGTTCTTTCAGAGCACAGCCTCTGCCCAGCCATGCCCAGCTGGATCTGACAGTGCTCAGCAGGACAGTCTCACTACGGGGTCATGAGGCCTTTTTATTTCAGTGTGTGGAGTCAAACTCTTGGAAAGCCAAAGAAAGGAAGAGACACCCCAGGAATACCAGCACCCTGCTGCTCCCATGAGTCCTGGTCACAGTGGGGATTGGGGACTGCAGCCACAGAGTCCCCATCCCTTGGGTCTCAGTGGCAGGCATGTCTAGTACCAACATTTTCTGTGAATTTTAAAAAATCCACCAAAAAAAGCACCTGGGTGGGACTTAACAGTTGATTCTGTATTTGTGTGTGATGGACTAATGACACCAAGTCCAGGGGTGGCCCTGGGTATGGCAAAGCCACCATGGCAGTGTCCCTGCCTTGTCCCCACTGATGTTGTAGGTGCTGTCCAGCAGGTCAGACAGGATCCCTGCACACAGCACCCCTGAAATGAGCAGGAGACACTGCCAGAGACACCTTGGCCATGGTGGGCACTGCCAGCATCTCCAGCATTTCCCTGCCCACCAAAGGATTTGGGAGTACCCAAAGGGAAAAACAACAGGGTGGGAATTCTTGGGTTTGTGTATTTTAGTTTAGTCTCTGCTTTTGGCATACTTCCCCCATGAGTTAAGTAGATAAATGGATGCTGCAAGGTGGAGAATTTTGCTGCCATTTCAGTTGGGTTTGGGTGTGGTTAAGGAAGATGTGTTGATTTTTGGAGATTTCAGAAAGGCAAAGAACTGTGATAGCAAGGGGGGGTTTGATTCTGAGGACAGAACAATGCTCCAGGAGGCCTCAGAGAAGCTGTCTGCATCCTTTGCTGTGGCTCTGTGCATGCAGGCAGGTCCCTCCTGCCTCTGAAGGACTGGGCAGACAGAGCCTGGCTGGAGGCACTGCCCAGCCCTCCCTCCTCCAGGTCCTCTGCAATGGAAGGGTGACAAGTGACTGTCCCAGCAGTGCTGGGCACTGGAGGAATGTGCCAGGGTCTCATCCCACAGGTGCCATATCCAGGAGAGTTACTGGTGGCCAAAACTCTCCAAGAATGCACATTGGGAGCAGGGATCCCTTCTGAGCATTTGTACCTGGGGGGAAAACAGTTTAGGAGGCTGATTTATCATTTCTTATTCCTTGAAATATTATTCCTTGAAATAACATTTTCATTTTCAGGATACACTTCCAGTGGGAGCAGAGCTTTGAGGCTGCCAGACCACAAACACCAGGAGCCTCCACTGTTGGTTTCACAAACCAGGGCTTGCCTCAGTTTCCTCTGTCCTTGGCTGAACTGGGTTATTCTGTATTAAACCTGCCTTAAACTGAGCAAAGAGGAGGGCCAGATCTCCACAGGTATCTGACTAAAATGGACTGACTTTGTGATGTGTTGGGGGCTGCAAGTCTGCCCTTTGACAAGACTTTGGGAATGAGGGGCTCAACCCCAAGGGCAGCTCTGTCTGAGCATCACATCCCTGCCTGCCAGGCTGGGACAAGGGGGATTCCAGCAGCACCACTGCAATTGCTGCATAAACCCAGGGATGGCTGGAAAAGCTGCTTTTCACCAGTCTGAAAGCTCCTTTGTGTGGCAAAACTGTGAAATGTGTTACAGTGCACGGAGAAGAAAGAGGAGGCGGAGGAGGAGAAGGAGAAGGAGGAGAGGGAGGAGGAGATGAGCTCTGGGAAACAGGGATGGGAGGAGGATGGGACTTACCAGAACTGGCAGCACTGTCTGAAGGGTGCTGTGAAGGACCTGGCTCACAGCTTGGGCTGCAGGCTGGGCAGGGAGAATCATCACCCTCAGAGCCCTCATGCACCCTGCAATAATTATTTATTGAAGATCAAAGGTGGGAAAGTCACTGGCTAAAGAAATTGATCTGGTACGGATTAGGGCAAAATTTGCCTCGTGTCTAATAAAATGTGTTTTCTCTCTTTGCAAACCTTTTCTCAATAATGCCATCTTCTGGTTTTAAATGAAGCTGAAGGTTTACATCCCTAAAAGAAACTCTGACAGTCTGGGAGTACAAAGCAGACAAATATGCACATTGCATGGAATAGCACACTAGAGCTGGTCTGAATTTGTCCATAAAATCTTTGTTTAGTGGGAAAAAAGAACTGCAAAAATTGTTTGTGTGCTGCAGAAATCCAAACCTGAAGACTGAAACCTCCAACAGTGCTGTGACCTGCCCCTGAGGAGTTGCCAATCCTGGCAAACCAGCAATGTGTCCTTTGGGATTTTCCTGCTGGGGGAATTGTTCTAACACTGACAAAGGGGATGTGGGAGCTCCTGGGGCTGAATCTTGGGGTGCCTATGGTGTCCTGCCCCAGCCACCCTCCAACCATCAGGTTTGTGATTTCCATGTTCCTGCTGTAAAACTGCTCAGAGCAAGGTTTGGTGAGCACAGGATAAACCCCAGGGATGAGTGAGCCCCCAGATCCCCCAGCCATGCTTCCCCATGGGCACTGGCTCCCATTGACCTTTTCCCAGTGATTCCCATTTGGACTAAGTCATGAAGAGCCCTGAGCCAGGAGAGAACACCAGAAAGATCACCAGAGACAGAAACTTTTCACCTTCAGCCTGAAGGAAAGACAGAGGAAAAGAGCTGGTGAACAGTCAGAGCCTGATGCCCAGGATTTTTGCTTACAGCAAAGTCACCTCTTGCTGATATTCTCATTACCGTTTTCTCTCCCATCTTGTTCAAACTTTCCATTTAAATCTACTTTTAAATTTAGAAACATGTTTCTTCCCAGTGAAAAATCACACTGTCTAATTTGGAAAAAAAATCAGGAAAAAATTGTTTTGGCATTCAAAACGTCTCCATGCCCCCATCCAGCATGGATCTGGGGGATGGAGGACTGGCTCTGATCCCTCAGAAA
The DNA here is from genome assembly GCF_027887145.1 of Ammospiza caudacuta. NCBI lineage: Eukaryota > Metazoa > Chordata > Aves > Passeriformes > Passerellidae > Ammospiza > Ammospiza caudacuta. Next base: position 12,171,583 of record NC_080607.1, read on the forward strand.
TTTAGGGGGTTGTATTGGGACATCAAAAGCTGGGACACTGCAGAGCTGCCACACCTGCCCTGGTCGGTGCTGAGGCAGGAGCTGAGGCGCTTTGTTGCCTTTAAGTTACATTTCTTTGTGTGTTTGTAGACACAGCCATGCAGAAAATCACCAGCTTTAATATCCCACTCGTTAGCAGGGAGTGATTGGTGGCTGCCTCCGGGCTGACACTTCCCAGCCTCCCCCTTTTCCCTGCCTGTCCCTGCTCCGGGCTGGAGCTGCGGCTCATCACTCACCCCTGATGCCTTTCCCGGCCTTGGTCTTGGGCTTTTATTTCACAGCTTCCTCTGCCATTTTCTGCAGAACATCACTCCCATTTAGAGCAGCTGGGACTGCTGGAGGATTTGCAGAATATGAGGAGTTCAGCACAAACCCCCCAGGGGAGAGCCTGTGCTGGAGGGTGAGGGGTTGCAGTGTACCATAAAAAACATCTCCATTAACAAATCCCATCCCGGCACACCCAGGACCCCTGCTGATCCTCTGCAGAGAGGTAAGGAACAGCCAGTCTACAAAAGCTGACTGAGAAGGAGGAGAACCAAAAGAATGAAAGGGGATACTGTTGTGTGAGCTGGTCCCTGAGGGTTTGCAACATCTGCCAATATAAATAATTTCACTGATAAATCTGGAAGTCTGGGTAAGCTCTCACTCTTGGATCCCAAATGAAAGCTCCCAGCCAACAGAGACTTGTGCACTGAGTCCAAAGGAAAAGCCTCATCTGTTTAATTACATGGTACAGACAGAAGTGGGAGTGAGAAGAAACCTAAGATGGGCAGCGGCAAATTCTGCTCCTCCAGACACACATGTAATTGTGACTCTTGGAGGAGCAACCCAGAGGTTTGTGGGGTTGTGCAAACACTGGGGGGCTCAGCTGGGGGATAACCCAGTGAAATTTGTGGTACCCTCAATAATATTCTTACTGATTTTAGGCAGGGTTAGAGTGAAGATGAGAACTTGCACCTGCCCACAGAATGGGCCCCTCAGCCCCAACCCTGCCCTAATTCCACCACAGGACACCCACACATCCCACCAGGCTGCAAACAGGCTGCACAGAACCCTCCTCCAGCCTGCTGCTGTCCCTTTGGTCACCACCGTGTCTTCCCCATCCCTCCTGGGTACCCCACCCAACAGGACCCAGCTCTGGGAGCTCAGCCTGGTGAGGTAATGCAGCACAAAGTAATTTATTTCCTCTCTTCATTTCTGTATAAAACTTGTCATGAGGTTTAATCCGTCATTACCTCCCTCCCAGAGCTGTGCTTGGTGGCCTGCTGCTAAGCCCAGACAAGGAGATTTACATCTTATCTAACAGGAGTGTAAGATTTATGGATAACTCCCGACAAGGAGCACATCATGCCAGAAAGACACTTTTGTGCTAGTAACTTGATCAGTCATTATGCTGTGAGTTGACATCTAATTAAGCCTCCACAGGCATCATCAGGTCCAGAACAGCTCTTCAGGAGGAGAAAATCCACCTCTAAGCAGCGTGGTGGCAGCTTATCCCCAACCCTTGCACTGCTGGAACAGATAATAACGCTCCCCAGAAAATCCCTGATCTCAGGAAGAGCTGGTGATATCACCTGCACTGGGAAAAGGAACCACAGGGGCAAATTCCCAACTGCTGCTCTAAAATACAGCAAACACTCAATTCTCAGAGGCTTTCCCAGGCTGTGTCCACGTCCCTGCCAAAGTCAGATCCCACAAAACGCCTCCTGTGGCCGCAGGGGACTCGTCTGAGGGTTACAACCTTCTCGATGGATTTACTTTTCTGAGCACATTTCTTGCCTCTCAATGGGCCGCCTACACCAGCGTGGAAGTGTAAATCCTGCTCTCCCTTGGCAGGCTGCTCCATCTTCATATTTCCTCCTGACACTGCTCCAGGATGCCTTCGATGGAAATGCACAGCGTGGCTGGAATGCTGCTTTTCTTGGCATTTCCCTGCCATGCTGAGCAGGAAAGCAACACCATGCTGGGGGTGTTTGAACGTGTCAAGATGCACCTGGGAGCAGAGCCTGGCTCCTCACATCACTGAGGCACAAAGGACAATGGTTGCTGCCCAGGCTGCAGGTGTTTCAACAAACCCTGAACACCTCACCCCAGCGCCAAAATGGGCAGCTCAACCCTCTCTGGGACACTGGTCATGCTGAGCTCATGGGGAGGGATGGGGGGAAGCCAGAACACAAAGGGGAGCTGGTGAGGCCATGCAGGGTGTGTGTGTGTAATGGTGTTTGCAGGTGGGCCATGCTCTGTCCTCCAGGCCAAAAGGAAGGCAGAAGAACATGATGGACATCAAGCACACGAAGGAGAGGGTTTTATTCCCTCCCATGAAGGGTTTCACTCTTTGTGGAGATATTGTCAAAGAGAGTGGATGCCACTGACTGTATTCTCAGCCAATTGTAACGAATATTGCCAGTGGCTTTTGATGGGGAATGGGTTTAAGAGAGGAAGGGATTATTGCACATGGGCCATTTCAGATCTTCTGTCTGGTCTAAAACTCGCTGAACCAATAGAAACACTTCTGTTACCTTCAAAAGACTTACCCAGCCCTTAGTAAATCCTTACCCATTCCTTAATAATTTGCCAGGATCTCCTTCAGGTCATGTTCAAGCTTCATCTCTTCTGGTCTGAGCTTCTGAGCCAGGAGAGTGATACAATCCACAGCAGCCTCTCATGGAATCCTGGAACAGTCTGGGTTGGGAGGAACCCTAAAGCTCATCCAGTTCCAATCCCCTGCCATGGGCAGGGACACCTTCCTCTAGACTTTTCCAAGCCCCATCCAGCCTGGCCTTGGACACTTCCAGGGATGGGGCAGCCACAGCTTCTCTGGGCAGCCTGTGCCAGGGCCCCACCACACTCACAGGGAAGAATTTCTTCCTAATCTCTAACATAACCCTGCCCTCTGTCAGTTTAAAGCCATTGCCACTTGTCCTGTCATTCCATGGCCCTGTCACAAGTCCTCTGCAGCTCTCTTGGAGCCCCTTTGGGCACTGGAAGGGGCTCAGAGGTCTCCCTGGAGCCTTCTCCTCTCCAGGCTGAACAGCCCAAGCTCTCTCAGCATGTCCATAGCAGAGAGGGACTGCTGTCCCTGTGGTGTTCAGAAGAAAGGGTGGCTGCAGAGCAAAGAAACCCACGTTTGCTTTCTAACAATGTTTGATTTCTTGGCACCCTCCACCCAGAGGCCTTTCTTTGTGCTCCTCAGGCACACCACAGTGAAGACAAGCTGCCCCAGCACCTGCTGTTCAATCCTTCACCTCGCCAGGTCAACAGGCAAAGTAATCAATTCTATGGGGAAACAATAAAAATGGTACAAAAAACGAAATGTCCCCCCAGTGTCCTGGTTCCCAGCCCTCTTTGCCAATTCCTGCCCCATCAGCTTTGGTTGGGAGGATATATAAAACCAGCAGGATTTCTCAGTGTGGCCACAGCAAGTCACAGACTGAGTCAGAAGCATGGGAAGACCAGCCAGGAGAGGTAAAGATGCTTTTGCAAACTGAATAACTTGATACAGGCATTGCTCCTACTTTTGTGTGTCTCCATAAGGGTCAGCATTCACCAGAAGTGATGCTTTCTGCAAAGACTGAGATAAATATTTATGTTTCCTGCAGGTTAAACTTTCTGAATTACTTGTTTTCGTAACATTGTAAGAGCATTACAGACATTATAAACGATTCCCAAATGTTTTCAGACACAGATAACACTTTCACCTTTTCATTTGACTCTATAACTCCTCCATAACTTCCATTCCTTCCTCTATTAATTTTAGCTTCTGTTTATTTGCTATTTTTATACCAGTTGTGGCCATTCTGTGCTCCTCAGTAAGTGAGATATTGCTGCAGGCACTGTTCTAGCTCACAAGATTACAAAGGCTCTTCAAGGCTGAACCTTCTGTCAGTGCTTTTGAGACACATGAGAGCTGCAGGCTGTTATTGCACCAGAGCTGACAAGCTCCACACCACAGCCCCCATCAAGGAGCTGATCTGTGGCTCTGTGTCTCAGTGGCCAGGCCACGTTGTTCTGACCATGCTGCTGTGGGTGCCCCCTTCCTCCTCCTCCTCCTCTTCCTCTTCTTTCTCTCCTCGTTCCCCAGGTGCCTGCATGGCGATGCTGCGCACCCTGAGCGTCCTCCTGAGCCTCCTGGTGCCAGCTCACAGCACCAGGTCACCCGACTGTGGGGGCATCCTCACCCCCTCTGGGCTGAGATACCGTAAGTGCAGAGCCATGCCAGCAGCAGCCACTGGCACCTTCCACACCAAACCCTGGCACCACAATCTGATGCCACTCCTCAGCTCACCTGCCTCACCCCCTGCCCATTGCTGGCAGCAGGGGGTCAGTAAGGGATGGAAATGGGTTTCAGTCTGTCCATCAGGGCACAAGCTCCAGAGGCTCTCACAAAACATCTGCCCTGTTTCACAGTTGCTGAAGTTTCAAAGCCACATGCAGAGTCAGTCCTCAGGAGGGACCTCATGGACTCAGCCCCAGCCCCATCTCCCACCTCTCCAAGCAGGTGAGTTGCCCTCTCTTGCCCCTGCCATACCCACACTGGTGTTTGAATATTGGGAAAAAAGGCACTTTGCCAGTGAGAACAAAAATCCTGCTGCAGACCAGGAGGTTTAGAAATGAGATCCTGGCTCCTTTGTTGGTGCCCAGCAGCAGCAGAACTAACACTGCTCTCAGGGTGTGGATTTATCAGTGCAGATCTCATGAACTTTTGGGGTTTCTCAGGGTCTGTGCTGGTCTTCCAACACCTTCCTTTCTGCTCCAGCAGGAACCAAATTATCTCTGTCAAAGTTGACAAGTTTTCCCTGACCCTGATCCCTGACACAGGGATGCGGCTGAGCATCGAGGTGGACCTGGGCATCTCATCTGCCCCGTGAGTGCTGGGGCTGCCAGGCTGGAACCAACCCAAGCTCCTGGCTGAAGGCACCTGCAGGAGCAAACGCGGCCTGGGGGGAGTGTGGCCAGCAGCACACCTCAGCTCCAGCCCTCTCCTCTCCTCCCCAGCTCAAGCACCAAGGAGATGAGGCTGTCCATCCTGGCAGACCTCCACGTGGACATGAACCCCGAAGGGAACCTGGAGGTGGTGACCTCTGACTGCAAACCCACCCTGGAGGAGGTGCAGAGCACCGAGGAGACAGACAGGTCAGCCCCACAGCTTTCCTCCTTGTGGGGTTTGGGTAATGGGTGAAAGAAGAAACTGAGGCACAAATGTTTCTAGGCATTGGATTGAGACTTGCTCACTGCCCTCAAAGCTAACAAAGGCCAACACTAAAACTTTCCCTTCATGGGAGGAGATTTGCTCTACTTTTGGGTGGTTTCCCCATTTTAAGGAGTTTCAGTCTGTCACAAGGGAGTGCTACTTTTAGAGCTGTGCAGCTGGAATGCTTTTAATGTAGGTCCAGTGGCAATTCTCCAGGAGTTTGTGATTCTGAATTGTAATCATAGATTGATAGAAAACAGTGGTAATTCTGTCTCTGGGTGCCTTTTGGGTGACATAAAAGATACTCATCCACCTTTGGCTGATCTGGTTTTCTCCTAACTTCTGTTGTTTTTACCCAGCAAGTCCTCGAGCTCAGACATGGACAAGCAGATCAACGTTGAAAAAGTAAGACAGAGTTTGTAAAGGGATAAGAGAGCACTGTACAGGTTTGTAAGAATCAGAGCACTTTGTGTCTGGTGCTTTTCCAGATTCCCCCCACACACAGCTCTGTGCCCACTGGACACTGCCACTGTCCCCTGGCTCCTGCTACAGCCAATGGCAGCACCCACCTTAGAGACTTTCTGGGGACACCCAGTGCCAACAGACCCCCATGTCCATCTATCACCTCTTTTCTTTTTGTTCTTTATTCCACAGATCTGTCTGGAAGTCTCCAAGTTGCTGCTTTTCCCAAATGAACGGCTGATGTCTCTGGCAGGTGGGCAGTTGGCTTTCAGTCCCATTGTGGACTGAGGGTTTCAAGGAGCATTTTGGAGCAGATTATGAGGTGGGACAAGTTCCTACCCTGCAGTAGCAGAGGCTCTGCTGCCATCATCTCCCTGGGATCTACTTCCTCTGCCCAGCTCTCTCCGTCTTTTTTACTGTGGAAACCAGAGTAAAAACCCAGACACTTCCCAGAGCCTGACACTCCTTCCCTCCTCTTCCTGAGCATCCCTCTGCTCCATTTGCAGCTCCATTCCCCATCACACCCAACTGCCAAGTCCAGTACCTGCCCCTGGCTGCCCCCATGTACTCTGAGCAGGGAATCATCATCTCTTTACAAGTAAGTCCTCACTTTCCAGCTCTTACAGCCCAGCTCCAGTCCTTGGAAGAGGACTACTGCTTCCACCAAGTGCTACAGCCCTGAGACACTTGAAATTCATTTTCTCTTTGCCCGTGTGCTGCAGACAACTTTCCAAGTGGCAGGGGCAGCAATCCCCCTGCCTGTCAGCCCTGTGCCTTTCAGCATGCCTGAGCCAGCGAGATCCAGCCCTTCCCACCTCATCCTGGCCTTCTCTGAGCACTTCTACACCAGTTTGTTCTCTGCCTTGGAAGAGTCTGGAGCCCTCAACGTGAGTCTCCTGGTGAGTGGAACAAGGGAGGAGGGAAGGAGTGGGAGATACACACCTGGAGGGACAGCCCTGCCCTGGGAATGTCTTGGAGGAACAACAAACCCTACACAGAAATTTGAGTGTGTCCAAGCACCTGCAGGAGTCCAAGCCCCTCACCCCCAAGCTCCTAAAAACATTCCTGGTCTAATGGAGCATGGAGAGTTTGCCATGAGGAGTAACCTGCACGCTGCTCCTGGCATGGCTGGTGTGAGGAGAGTTCCTGCACGTACCCAGGGGTGGGATGGGGCTCATCAGAGGGGCTGCACAGAGCCCTGGAGCAGCCCCATGGCTCTGATCACGAGCTGTGCTTTGTGTTTCAGAGCTCTCTGACCACGGCCACCTTGGCTGAGAGGATCACTCAGGTGTGTTGCTGTCCCTGTACCCCCAAGAGGCAAAAGCCCAGCTCGGGCTGTGTCCCCCAGCTGCCCACCCTGGGGCACAGGGATGCTGCCATGCCCAGAAACATCCCCACTCCCTCGGCAGATGGGCTCCCTCTTCCAAGAGGACCTGCCAGTGGTGCTTCAAGCTGTGACCAGGAGCTCTCCTCACGTGGTGCTGGAGGAGGACAAAGCAATCGTGCAGCTCTTCCTCACTGCCCAGATTGGCGCAGGATCATCTCCCTTCCAGAGCTTCCTGAGTGTCAACGTGGTGGGTGTGGAGGCCTGGGGAGCAAGTGCTGAGTGTGCCCCTGCTGCCCACAGGCACTGCCCCTTCCTCTGAGCCCCAGAGCAGCCTCTGCAGGGGCTGGCTCAGCCTGTTCCATCACAGTGCTCCTCTTGTCAGTGCACCAGAAACCAGAACCTCATTCCAAGTGCTAAAAAAGTAGGAACATTTATTAAAAGAGTTACATGACAAATGTATGCTGAGCTCCCACTCAGCACTTCACATCCTCCTGGACAAGGATGGGGACATTCACTTCAGAAGCAACATGCAACAAATTCACTTTTCCATTCTACCAGGAAAAATTTTACCTCAGAACAAATTTCCCAATTTCACTGCAGCACCACATTCAACTGCTGTGACTGTGACCCCAAAATCACTCCAGTTTCTCTAAATCAGCACTGTTTGCCCATGTGGCATCGTGCAGGATGCAGGGAGCACACTGCAGGAGGCAGGGCGTGGATGGGCTCCTCACACCCCAAAAAGCCAAAGTGGGGTTGTTTCCTCACTGATCCTGCCCTCTGTTCCCCCACAGGACGTGACTGCCAGGCTCCAGATCAGCGTCGCTGACACCAGGATGATCATCTCTGTGGCAGCTGTAGAGTAATGACCCATCTGCCCTGCAGGAGCCCCAGGGGACACGTCCCACTCACTGCAGGGAAAGGAGAGCCAAACTGGGCAGGGGAGGGTTTTAGATTTTAGAGTTTGGGCATTGCAGACATGGCTTCTTCCCCAGGGAGACAGTGAAATTCCAGAAACATGGCTAGAGAGAAAAGTGGGAACTGCAGCTTCCACATTCCCACAAAGGCCCAGATGGGTAGATTGGGGAAACAGGAGAAGCTGCTTGGTACAGCTCAGCACCAGCAGCTCCTCTGCTGCTCTTTGTTTTCCAGGGATATCGAGCTCAGCCTGGCCACCTCTGATGTGGGTCCTATACTGGTGGGTACCTCCAGCTGTGGCCACTCCTGGCACCATCCTCCAAGAGCCTGGTGCCCCTCAGCTGCCCCAGCCATCCTGGGCAGGGAAATGTGGGAATACTGACTTTGGGTGCTTGCTGCACCTGATGGGAGGGACAGTGGAGTCCTTGTGGGATGGGAAGAGGTGCAGTGAGCATCAGGACCCTCTCACGGGTCTCTGCCCCTCTCCTCCTGTTTTAGCCCACACCATGAGCTGACCCTGCCTTTCCCCATAGGCTGCCTTGCTGGAGGAGCTGTTCCTGCCCACACTCCGTGAGGAGGTGCCAGCCCAGATAAACAGTGAGGAGATGGGAGCTCTGCGGGTGCTGCCATGTGGGAAGCTCAGCACGGACCCAGGCAGCACCCAGCTGGCAACTCTCCCTTTTCTTTCTTTCTCTCAGAGGTCCTGAGACAAGGGGTTTTCCTGCCCCACATCGCCAGTTTCACTTACATCGATGTCAACATCACCATCCACAAGGTAACAAATAAGACATTTAAACTGCTCCCTGCTGTGCTTGATTTAAAGGAAGCCTGGGAGCAATGCTAACCTCCCAGCTCCAGAATAAATCAGAGCCTGATTGTCCAGCCCTGGCAACATTCAGGACCAAGTTCCACTGCCTTAAACAGGCCCAGCCCCTCTTTAGCCCCATGGACACAGGCAGTGGCTGGGGCCATGGGGGTGATGGTGAAGCCCTGTGTGGGCTGATGAAGCCACACAGGCACCATGCTCAGTCCTCCTTCCTTCCTTGCTCAGGATTATGTCTTGATCCCCTGCAACCTCCAGCTGGAGGCAAAGACTGGAGAGGCAAGAACCTGGGAGTGAAGTTCGGTGTCTGGAGTAGAGCAGTGGCAGAATCATTCCACTGACTCACACCGTGCTCCGTGGTTTGCCACTGCTTGAAATGTTGAAAATCTTCTGTCTTTCCTTACTAAAACATCATGGTTTTATATTCTGGATAATAATGGTGTTGCACTAGCAGCTTTGTCTTCCAGCCCTGCTCCTGGTAGTTTTGTTGCACAGAGAATGGATTGTAACAACATTCTGTGCTTTAATTAAACATTTCTCTTTAACTCTGCATTTGTTGGTGTGACTATTGACATTTTTCCCCCCTCAACAATTTGCACCTATAAACAGATAAATTTTGCCCATCATGTCCAGACCCTACATTTAATTAATCCCACTCATTTACGAGGATGCAAAACAGACTCGTGCCTCTCAGCTGCAGAACAACACAGTCCCTACAAGGAGAGATCTTTCATCTGCTTTTCCTCCATGTCTCGTGTTACTATGGGAACATTACAGCTGGTGAGTTTCCTGGGTCAGAAAGGAGGGGGAGGAAATCAGTCTGCAGAACGGTTTCTAATTTTAGACCTGAAGGCAGTTATATTTTCAACACTTTGCTTCTGAGGAAGCTCATCACAGAGGAGATGCTGAATGAGAGGTGACTGCAGGCGTTGGGCTGCGCCGGCGCTGTGCTCACTGGCATTGGGATGCTCTTTCCTACTGACCAAACACATCTCCCGGTTGCTCAGGAGCATAAAGGGGTGAAAAAACACCCACAGCAGACACAGGCATCCAAAAGGGGAGGGTGGGTGGTAACAGAGCTTCAAAAGCTGCCCCAGTCACTCAGTCACAGGGTGATGTTGGCATCCACCCCAGACAAGGAGAACATGAGGCTGTGCTGATGCCCAGGAGGAGAATCCTTGTCCCTGATCATGCAGCCCAGGAGGAGCATCCTCATCCCTGACCGTGCAGCCCAGGAGGAGAATCCTTACCCTTGATCATGCAGCTCCCACCTCAGCTCTCCCACAGAGATGCTTCACATAACCACGAAATTTTATTAATTATATCTACATCTGCTTTCACTGCTACAACTATACCCATCATTTCTAGCCTCTGACGCTGCTGAAAAACACTTCAAAACCTTCTTATTCAAAGCCTCAGAAATAGGAAAAACAAACAAAACAAGCCAGCTTGATTTACTGCAAGGAGTAAAGAACCCTGAAGTTTTATGTGCCCAGAGTGGGGACCTGACTAATGATGTTAATGCCTGAGGTTGGCCATAGCAGAAACAGCTCCTAATAAAAGCTTCCTGGTAGAGCTGCAACCATTATTCTTTGACTAATACATGTTAAACCAGTTTCCCAAAAGGAATAAGCTACAGGAGTGAAAAGATGCATTTCTTTGGCAGGGAATATTCTGGCTCCAAGCTCCACTGCATGACTCTGGCTCTCCAATGCAGGGCTGGAGTCTCAAGAGCTGCACCCACAACTCCCAGCCCCACCTGGGAATAGCCACAGCTTAGAGCTGCCTCATGCTGGACAATGAGGGTCATCTGCTGCTCCCCCCAGTCACCCCATTTACTGAGACCCCCAGCACAGCCAGGGAAAAGGAATGCTGAAAGAATTGTTTGCATTAGCCCCCTTGGAAAACACAGAATCCATCACTTTCCTGGGCAGTCCTGCAGGAAGAGCTGCCTGGTGACCCCCAGCTTCCCTCACTACTGCACATGGAGCAGCACATACCAGCCAGATGGTTCAAACCCCAGAGCAGGGGGAACAAACCCTTTCTCCAGCCCCCACAAAACAGTAGAGGGGTGAAGCTTTTGCCAGGAGCATTGGTGGAGCAATAACAGAGGGCTCCAACAAACCCTCAAGCCACCAGCAGCACAGTCAGTCCTTGGCAACCCCTCCTGCTGCTCACCCAGCAAAAGATTTCCCAGCCTGCCAAGGTTCCAGTGTTAAAGAAACTTTCCTGAACAGGATTATCCCAGCTGTTAAGGGTTCTGGATTGCAGTTTCCTGCTCTGGATATACTCCTAAAGCCACTAGAAATTCAGAGCATTAGATATACAAGTTGCAGAAGTGACAAGTGCCATTGAGAAGATGCTGCCTTCTCTTTGGAAAAGGCTCCTCTACTGCTTCCCCCTCAGTCCCATGTGATGAGCAGCACGATGGAGGCCAGAGCCCAAGAGGAAAAGCCTTTCCCAGGGAAACAAGATGACTTTTCCACTTCTCTGTGACCCTGGGCTTGCTGTGCCAGCTCTCCATGCAGCAGCAAGCTCTCATCACTCATTCTTGCCACACTGTTTTCTTTCTCAAGGCAAGCAGAGGCCTGGGACCGTGCCAGATCACAGAGCCCTCGGTAAGGTGCCAAAGAAATGAATGCCTCCCAGCAGAGCAGAGTACACACAGAAGTGATGCCCAAACGGGAATGAAAAGGGGCCGTAAACTTTACTCAGTCCAGAAGGTGTTTGCTCAGGAGCCAGAACAAAACCTTGTACCAACACAGCCTGTTCTGCCACCTGTGGGCAAAAGGATGGATGGAGACACCGAGTCCCAGCAGTGCAGGAGCCCTGGGGTGGCACAAAGCAGATGCCAGCACAGGGGAGTTGTCCCTCATCCCATCCTGCAGGTAACAGGGTCCCACAGAGCCCAGAGCCTGCTCTGCCAGCTCCAAGGTGTGCTGGTGTCAGAGAACACGAGCAAAGGGCTCTGAGCTCCTGCTCCTGGCTCCTGAGCAGGCTCCAAAGCTCCACAGCCTTCACTCTTGCTGGCACCTCACCCCACTGGGGTCCAGCTGGTGATGGGGCTGTACCCAGCCCAGGGCTTCAGTGTCACTACACAGAAGCAGCATTTCTGCCCAGGGACAGGACAAGGCTTGTGTCACCAGCAGCTGAACTGACCCTGGGGAGCTCAGCACCACAGGCAGCATCAGCCTGCACAATGCTGGGAGCCAAAAGAGCTGTTTGAACTCCCCAGGACACCCATCTTCAATGGTCTTCAACCCACCCAAAGTCTTTCTGCCGGACACAAGGCAGACCAGCCACGTGGTGACAGTGTGTGACACCAGGTTTGTGTTTGGCACAGCTCAGGAGTGCTGGGCAGTTCACACAAAGAGGGACCCCCAAAGGGCCCAGCACCTCCTCTGCCATGCTCAGAGATCCCTCTGCAGCATCTCACGGTGATGCTGGGAGCTCCTGCAGCAGGACAGGTTTGGCCCCACAGTACTGAGCTGTTCCTTCCTTCAGGCAGAAATGCAGGGTGGAATTTGCCCCATCCCTCACCTGCTCAGTGCCAGACTGCCACAGCCTCTGGGACACAAGCAGTAACTCACACACTTGTCATGTCATCCAGTGCTGGGAAAAACTGGGGTTGGAGAGGCCATTTAAAACCTGAGACTTGTAATTTATTTAACACAGAATAATTTGGGTTTTTTAAAATCCAAAATGCTGGGATTCTTATCACTGTGACATGCAGAGACCAACAGGCTGTGACATCAGCCTAAGCAGACGTGGCTCTGGGAGGCACATGGGTGTTCTCCAGGGCTGTCAGACCTCTAGGTCCTCTGCTAAGGAAGTTTTCCCTCCAGATTCTATTTGGAAATGCTTCATGACCTTTGGAAATTCGATTTAATTTTGATTTCTGCTTGTGGATTAGCATTTGGTCAGCAGGTTATCAGACCAGGGGGAGCCACTGAAAGTTCAATTTTTTTTCTCAGGAAGTTAAAGTGGGAAGACTTTTCAAACCCAAAATATTGATTGTCACAAAGGAACAAGGTCCCAGAGTGGAGGCAGGACAGAAGCTCACCTTGAGAAGCATCAGAAACCAGAACCTCATTCCAAGCACTAAAAAAGTAGGAACATTTATTAAAAGAGTTACATGACAAATGTATGCTGAGCTCCCACTCAGCACTTCACATCCTCCTGGACAAGGATGGGGCCATTCACTTCAGAAGCCACATGCAACAAATTCACTTTTCCATTCTACCAGGAAAAATTTTACCTCAGAACAAATTTCCCAATTTCACTTCAGCACCACATTCAACTGCTGTGACTGTGACCCCAAAATCACACCAGCTTCTCTAAATAAATGTTTGTACACAGAGCTGCCAGTCAGGTTTGCAAGTGTCAAACTGTACTCACACAAACCAATTCATTTTAAAGTATTTTAAAGTATTATCAAGAGCCTTGAATCAAGTTTAGTAAAAAAAAGCAGATAATGCTGGTGCTGGCATTCCATTCTTGCTGCTCTCTTCCTCTCTCTGCCCCCACAGTCCTCTCCATGCCTCAGGCTGCACAGCTCACACCAGAAACACGATCAGGCCCTGGAGGAGAGCAGGGAGAAACACAAACACATTATTTCCCATCAAGGGATGTTGGTTCACAACACACAGCAAAGACAGAACCCTCCTGCAGAAGTCCTCATGTCCAGTTTGTAATAAGGAGGGCACAGAACTCTTTGGGAGGTGTTGGGGAATATTCTGGCTGCTCCAGGACACCTCCAGGGTGATCAGGGCTGGAACTTGGGGCAATTCAGGATTCTTTGGATGGTGCCACTGGAGAGGGCTTGTCTGAATGCCTGGATCCACATCAGAGCTGCTCCCACTGAGTTCTTCAGAAAGAAAAGTGGGCCTGGACAGGGAACTGGGACGTGCCCCAGTGCCTGAGCACTGCTCATGGTGCAGCTGGGCCCACACCTTGTGTGGGCATCACATCCTCAGGAACATTCCCTGGCCAGGGAGGTCAGACAGAGCAGCCCTGTCAGTCTTTCAGGGATTGAGTTCTACAGCCCTTGCACACACAGGCAGCACCAGCAGGGTTCTGTGACCGGCCCTGGAGCCTCACAGGAAGGAGCAACCATCGGAGCACTCACCGCTTTTATCTGGAAATCCACATTCACCAGGGGAATGCGCAGCACCTTGGGCAGAGGGATCCCCATGCTCAGGGCACCTGCGGGGACAGACAGGTCCTCAGCCCAGCACAGGGCTGCTCCAGGGAGGGCACAGGGAGCAGGGATTCTCAGCCACCACTGTGTGCTTGTCTTTCCTCAGTTCTCCATCACTGACTGCTGCCAGAACCGATGCTGGGGTGGGATGGTGCAAATATAAGGCTGGACTTTTAACTACATCCTCAAAATTGGGATTTCAGGGTTTTAATGGCTCCAGCACTCCTTATACATCTTCCAAACCCACCCACCCACACACACACACACACAGAGCTCCCTCTTCCCTCCTTGCCCACAACTCCAAGTGCTCCCATCATTGCAGCCATCCAGGTCACCTTACCATTGATGGCAGGCATGAACGTTTCCACAAGCAAATTGCTGCAGTGGGGCTTCAGGGTGGAGATCTGAATCAGAGAAGGAACAACCACATGAGCAGCACTGCCTGGCCCACACCAGCAGCAAGCAGGACCCTTGGGACTGCAAACCACTGCCCACTGACACAGCAAAAGAACAGTCTCTCTTCTCTTTGAAGTGAATCTACTTTTTTCTTCAATTTGTATTCAATCCTTCCTTTAGAAAAACTTCTGCCTCGTGACACTTCTGCTGCAGCTCAGTGTGAGCTTTGCCCAAGCAGAGGTGAATAAACAAACAGATTTCAGCTTTACATTTTCTTTATTAGAAAAGGCAGAAGGGAAAAAGAAACCCCAGTGACAGAGGAATTGCTACAACCTACACCACAGAGCAGCTAACAGCTCTGACCATCAGCAGGGGCAATCCATCACAGCATCCCACAGCCACTGCCTGGCTCCCTCCCTTCCCAGGAGCCACAGGACATCATGCTCGGCTGCTCTCCCTGCCCAGTAAGGCCCAGACTAGTGTTAGAGACTTACATCACTGATGCCAACATCAGAAGACTCCAAGGAGAGGGAAGTGCTGCAGGGAAAGGAGAGCAAAGAGCAGGTCAGACACAAGGCACCAGCCAGAGCTCACAGCCAGACCCAGCCGCCTCCAAGCACACTCAGCCCCTGGGCACAGACCCACAATGGGACACCTGCATTGTGACATGAAAAACAGGGGCTGGCACACTTGCAAGAGAGAAAAGAAAACAGGAAAATAAAAGCTTAACCTAATTTTAATTTGCTTGTCAACGATGCAGCACTGCAGCAGGGCACACACAGCTCCTGGCTGCACCTTCCCTCTCCCTCCCTTCACTTTCAGGAAGGAAACAGCTCCTGCCCAGCTGGGAGCAGAGCTGCTGGAACCCCGTGGCAGGGGGCTGGAACTGGATGATCTTTAAGATCCCTTCCAACCCAAACCATTCTGTGATTCTATGTAAAAGCACACAGTCTGGTGAATTTGCTACAGCTCCTCATCTATCACTGCAATCACACAACTATCCATACCTAAAATGGATGCTTTATTTCCACTTTCAATTTCTCTTTTCTACTTCTATTGAATCTTGTTATACCCTTGTCTATTGAATTAAAAGCCTTTTGACGCATTTCTATTCCCTATATCACTGCATACAAGCTATGCCAATTTTGCTTCTAAATCCAGCTCTTTGACAACCTAAATGGCCCAAAATCCTCAAACCTCCTGCTATAAGGAATGCTCTCCAATCTTTAATCATGCCTTGACTGGCATTAATGACAGCACTTTCCTTTACTGCTTTATCATTCATGTCCAATATCAGGCATTTCAAACCACTGCCCAGGATCAAAGTCAAGCTGACAGTCTTGCAATTATTCAGGTTACCTCATTCCTCCTTGTTATAAAACTGACACACTTTTCCTCCAGCCTCTTAAAACTTTCCAACTGCTGCAATCCTTCCTGAACTACCCCATCCACCTTATGCCATCAGTCAGGTATGAAATTCTCACATTCAGATGAAATGTCTAGTTTACAGACACAGAAAACATTTCAAGGCAGGAGCCCCAGAGCCAACATTGCAGCACAGAGAATGCCCCCACCTGTGTGAGGGGACAGCTCACCTGCCCAAGGCCAGCTGCAGCATCAGCCTGCCCCCAACAATGGACACACGGACATTTAGAGCAAGGTCCTGCAGGCAGAGAGGGAGAGGATCAGCAGATGGAAACATCCCCATCCCAGCCACCTCTCACCCTGGCTGCACCCCTCTGAGGCAGCTCCATGCACACTTACAGCCTTCAGCAGCAGGAAGTTGAGGATGGATCCATCTAAGTGGTTACCAAACAGCTGAATCAGGACTGACAGCTTGACACTGGCTTTGTTTTCTTCCAAGAGGATGAGCGGGTTCCCTCTCAACACCAGTTTGATGCTCAGAGGACTGGTCCCACTGCAGGCGGAGCACTGTGGGAATTGGGGACGCATGGAGGTGGCTGCTGGCACCCCACACAACAGCCAGGCAGGGACTGGCAGTCCCTGGGCAGACTCTCACAGCCCCATGGCTCCACAGGGCCTCCCCAAGGTCACACACACCCTGGACAAGCCAAATTACAGGTCCAGCAGCATGGATGAGCTCTCCATGCCGAGGGCAGAAGGGATGAGGAAGGCAAGGTGGACACAGAGGGGGCTGTGGGTGTCAGAGGGTGCCCAAGAAATGGGATACACAGGAAACAGGAGATAATTGTCAGCTTTCCATGGCAATGGCTACAGGCTGAGAGAAGGATTTCCCCTGTTCAGGGAGCAGGAGAAGGCTGGAACAGACAATGGCACACAGGAGAGCAGGGCAGGGCTGTGCAGAGCCCCAGTCCCTCTCCCATTCCCATCAGCTGGTCAGGCAGCAGGACAGGCTCAGGTGCAAGAGAAGGGGAGCAGGAGACTGGGGACCTTTGGCAGGGGCATGATGGCACATCCCAGGTGCATCCTGGAGAGCTTTACACAAACCCTTGGGCCAGAGCAAGCTGCTCACCCCAGCAGGAGCGATGGTCCACACGGCCTCGCGCAGGCGGCTGGCACCGGAGAACTGAGGGGACAGAAAACAACAACACCCATCAACAACCCAGCACCAACAACACCCATCCTGCTGGGCCACCCCATCCCACAGTGCCCTGAGCCCCCCACTCTCCCCAGTGCTCTCTGGGTGACTCCTGGTAGTTGTTAAGGTGGAAGGTGATGCTCCCCAGAGGCTTTCAACACCTGCCATGTGTGGACCCCAACACTTCCCATGGAAAGCACAGATCAGAGGCATGGGAAATGCAAACACCCAGGGGATGGCACTGCAGACATGGACATGCAATGTCTTTTCTCTGTGGCACTTTGCAGACTCTTTGAAAGGCTGACAGCCTGCAGGAGTCCACGGCACAGGCTCAGCTGCTCTCCACTGGTGTCCCCAGGGGTGTCCTTGCAGACAAGAGCACAGCTGGGCAGTGCAGGTGCTATTGCAGCTCTCTGAGAAGGGCAGGAGGGAGGCAGTGCTGGGGTCAGCACACACACAATGCACACAGCCAGGGACAGGCACAAACAGCCCTCCCTGGAGCCGTTACCTGTCCCTTGTCATTCGTTCCAGCATGAAACACTGCCCTGCTGTACTCACCACGTCTGGCGTGCAGGGGAAGGTCTGTGGGGGCAGCTGGAGCAGCAGGGACAGGACTGCATTGAGGAAGCTCTGGCGCATCACCAAGAGCAGCAGTCGGTCCATCAGGGGAGGCAAAGCAGAGGGGGACGAGTCGTGGGGGATGGTGCTGCCTCCCACCTGCTTCACCACGCCCTGCAAGGAGAGGTGACACAGGCATCAGCCCTGAAAGCCTCAAGGCACAGTCAGATCTCACAGGAGGGCAGTGGTGCCAGATGAACATCCCTCAGGAAAGCACCAGACTCGAGCAGGTGACTCTGTTTCATAGATGGAAGGAGCTGACAAGGGTGAGCCAGAGTAACTGAGGTGCCATTAGCTAACACCAGAAAATTTATTACTAGCTAATAAGAAATGTTATTATTAGCTAATAACACACTGTCCACATCACAAATCAGTGCTTCACTCCATCCCTGAGGTCTCACTCCAAGCACCGAGGGGTGATGGGGCTGTGATCCCACAGTGATCCTAGACCTGCCCCAGCCACCCTCCAGCTGCACAGACATCCACACTGACACTGGCTTTTTGCTAGGGAGACTGGTTCTGACCATCCGGGGGGGTTGGGGGCAAAGGCTCCTCCCAATGAAGTCATTTCACCAAAGTTAGTTCAGCAGCATGGATTTCACAGGCTGCAGTGTTTGCTATCACAAACTCCTCTTTAGTGCTCATGTCCCACTGGCTTCTGTCCAGCTGCTCACTTTTTTAAGCTCTCCTGGTAGCAAGCAGCTTGCTTTCTGTTGTTTGGGTTTTTTTTCCCTCACAGTGAGACAGAAGTAAAAAATGTATCTGTTAGCCTGGTTCAGCATTCACCCATTGCAGAGACTGAACAGCAGAGGCAAAAAGCACCAGCAGCAGGTCTGCAGGGCAAGAGAAATGAAGAGAACAACTCATGCCATGAGAAGGAGAACTGCTCATCCCAGCAGATACATCCAATAGACACAGCCTGGGGCAAACTCAGGGTGGGTTGGCATACAGAGCACAAGAAGAAAAGCCCACACAATCACTTGGTGGTGATTTGGATAAAGATCTAAACATTTGGAGGTGCATTTCCAGGACAAATCATTAGCCCAGCTCCTCGTGGGATTCTACAGCTCCCACGGGACGAGGAATGCACAGCCAGGTTCTCAGGGTCCTGCTGCCCAGCATTAACTTACATCTAAATCCAGCCCAAGGAACTTGCCAGAGGTGTAGGGGATGCTGGCCAGCTGGTAGTGGATTGTTCCCGCTGTGCCCACGGGGATCACGGCTACACACAGGAAAAGGATTGTTACAGCACCAAAGGATTGTTACAGCACCTGGAAATCAGCAACAACACAACCTCCCCTGGCCCCCACACCCTCAAACAGGCCCAAGCATTCAGGGCTCAGGGGTGCTTGCTGATACTCCAAAAGGCCAGAACATCCCCAAATTCAGCTTGGTGGGATCTGCCTTTGGGATATAGCACAAAAAGAGCATCAAAGACAATAAGAAAAATCCAAAGGTGATGCATAGAAATGGAATAAGGAGGGCTTAGGTGGGAGCAGTTCATTGGAATGCTGGGGTGTGAGTTCCAGGCTCACCAACAGCCCTGCAGAAGTGCTGGACTTCTCCTGATGCACTGATGGACTTGGTGTGGGTAAATGGGTCTTGTTCCCACTGTGGGAAACACGGGGCAGCAGTGCCTCACCCTCCACAAGCAACTCACCATTGAGAGTGCTCAGGAGATGGATGTTCACAAGGTTCATCACAATATCCACCACGGGGCAGAGCTGCAACACAAAGCACACATGGGACTGCTCACCCCGCTCACCACCGACCCTGCCCACAGGCCCTCCTTTCCCCACCAGGGGAAAAGCTGCATGGCAATAGACACAGCTGGGGTGCTGGGAAAGGCTTGGGGCACTGGAGCATCCCTGGAGCTGTGGGACCACACTGGAGGGGAGTTTTGATCTGAGGCACTGCCCTACAGACAGCAGTGATGTGGGAGAGCAGCACAGAGAGGCATTGGATCTTGCTGTGGCCTCACAACCAGTTTTTCCCAGTATTTCCCAGTATTTAACCAGTTTTCCCCAGTATTTCTGTGCCTCAGCTGTGATAGGAGGACAATCCTCAGCCATACCAAAGCGGGCAGAGTCGCTGTCAGCTGGCGAAGCACCAGCTCATTCACTGACAGGGTGAGCAAGCTGGAAAAAAAAAGGAAAAAGAACTGCAAATCAGCACAAACAACGCTCCAGGACAGGAGACAAAAAGATCTCCAGCCTTCATTTTGCATTCTCCTACACCCTCAGTCATCCCTTCAGGGCCAGTGCTGTGGCTGATGCTCACCAGAGCAGGGGCTGGAGATACAATTATATATATATATACATATATATATATATGTGTGTGTGTGTGTGTGTGTGTGTGTATGTATGTATATATTTATATATATTTATTTATATATTTTATATGTATGTTATGTATATATATGTTATATATATGTGTGTTATATATATATATATATTTATATATATATATATATATATATATATATATATATTCTCTCCTCACCCCACTAAGGAGAGAATTTCACTCATTGCTGAAAATCACAGAATCATTAAGGTTGGAAAAGACATCTAGACATCTAAAATTATCAAGTCCAACCATCAGCTCTGCACTACAACCATGTTCCCCACTAAACCACATCCTGAAGTGCCATGGACACATTTTTTAGCACTTCCAGGGGTGGTGTCTCTACCACTTCCCTGGGCAGCCTGTTCCAGTGCTTGACAACCCTTTCTGTGAGGCAAATTTTTCCTTCAGCTCTCAGGGAGCTTTCACTGCATGAAAAGAGTGAGCCTCTCACAGTCTAACCTTGTGCTTGGTATCTCCCTCAGGTATTTAAATCAGTGCTGTAGTTAAGGGAAGAGGGAGCTGTTAGGAAATATCTTCATGTTAGTTACTGGGAACAAACAATTTGCATCTGGAATAACAAGAGGAGAAATCTGCTGTGTGACATTTCCACACTGCTGCTGAATAACTCACTCAGGACCTGTGATGCCTGCAGCAGCACAGAGGCAGTTTTGTCTGATAATCAATATATTTCTGGACTGTTGAGTTGGCAAGACCCAGACAGCAGGAATTCATAGAGCACCTCTTATTTATGCCCAAATTCTGCCTACAAATGGATCTGAGGAGCTGCCATGAAGTCATTTGTGTATATCTACATTTCCCTCACCCCCCTAGGAGTTCACTTCCTGCAAATCATCACTTTAATCCTGTTAAAAATCAAACCATGACCCTCAGAGCAGGTGAGTTGTGTTCCTCTGTTCACTCACACAGCATTTTTCAAATCAGCTGCTGCACTGATTGAAATATAATGCATAATGCAAAAATTAATTAGGAGAATTTAGATGAACCTGAAAAGTAAGTAATTCAAAAGCAATAGAAGAAAATATTTCCCATTATCAATTTACAGCTGAGTTCATCAATACATGAAGTCAGCAAATCCTTGCTGTCAAGAATTTAATAAGACTGAGCAAGAGATGGGACATTTGCATGGAATTACACACAACCACAGCAGTCAGAGGGAAACTCCACATGCCAGGCATGGGACAGCAGCCAAAGGCAGAGTACAAAACCAGGGAATGTAATGGTCCTGTTTTCCTGGAATCCTCCCAGCCCCATTACTCCTATCCTTTGGATATCAATTCTCCAGCTAAGTCTAGAGAAAGTGTGTTGGGAAAGGTACCAAACCTCATGCTTCACATCTTAAAATTTCCACAGGCAAACAGAGCAAATTAACCCTCATCCCACTGATGCAATTGGCATTGGCAATAGGGAGGAAATTCCATCCCTGAGGCCTGGCTCTGTATCAGCGAGCACTGTCTGTGTCCTGGCACACTGCACATGTCAATAAAGAGGAGAGGATTGCACATAACAAAAACATAAATCCACGGGCACCTACCCAGAAAGGACCTTGATCTTTATGGCCCCAAGAATGCAGAGGCAGTCTTCAGTGACAACCTGGAACGTGCCAGATTCAAAATTCGTGCATTTAATGTTTGCAGTAATGTTCACCTCCACTAAGATATCAATGAGTTCTGAGAGCAGGCCAACCAAGCTGCAAAAAAAGCAAAGGGGATTATTGCATCTCTCAGCCTCTACACACAGAAACTCACCAAAGCCAGGAGAAACAGACTTTTCCATTTCCTGCAATGCCACAGGTCATCTTTTGGTGTGACTGTGTTCACAGGGGTCTTAGAATGAGGGAAGAGATGAGGATCTGACTCCATGTTTCAGAAGGTTTGATTTATTATTTTATTATATATATTATAATAAAACTATACTAAAATAATAGAAGAAAGGATTTCATCAGAAGGCTAGCTAAGAATAGAAAAAGAAAGAATGATAACAAAGGCTTGTGGCTCGGACAGACAGTCCAAGCTGGCTCACTGTGATTGGCCATTGATTAGAAACATCCAACATGAGCCAATCCCAGATGCACCTGTTGCATTCCACAGCAGCAGATAACCATTTTTTGTATTTTGTTCCTGAGGTCTCTCCGCTTCTCAGGAAGAAAAATCCTAAAGAAAGGATTTGTCATAAAACATGTCTGTGACATTTTGGTGTCTGTTTTGCTCTGTGACTTTATTATAGGTAACAAACAAGTGTTTGTTAATCCTTAAGAGATGCAAAATACACCAGGGTAGGGGCTTCCCTCACTGAATCCCCACTCACCAGTTGCCTCTGAGCTGCAGCTTTGCCCCGATGGTCAGCTGGACCCCGATCCCTGGCAGCAGCACCACCGACAGCCTGGGCACCCGGACCTTGATGAGGTGCAGGCTGTGAACAACAGCAAGGGCTGGCACAGATTAAAAACACCTCCCAGCAGCTGAGCAGCTGCACCCAGGGAGGACCCACAGCACCCACAGCTCCCCAGACACCTTCAGATGGAGGTACAAGGGTAAGGGACAGCTGGCTACAAGAAGCCTAGAACAAGACTGGGGTGGAAGCTGACTTTGGAGAGCTGTCTGCTTTTTCCCCTCTGTGGTGCCTTTTGCCTTTCTCAGTGCTGCCAGGCATTAACAACACCACCAGAGCTGTCACTCTGCACCAACAGCCTGCAGGGTCCCTTGCTGGGACCACACTAACATTGTTGGGTCAGAATTTCAGTACCACAATAAACCAAGGATATCAGCCCAGGCCAACCCTGCCAGGGACAGCTCAGCTTGTCTTGTTCAGAAGTGATGCTGAAGGAGCACTCGCAGGGAAGCACTTACTCTGTGATGCTGGTGGGAGAGCTCAGCTGACTCCCTTCACCCATGATGTTGGGAACCACGAGACCCTGCAGGTGCTGGTGGATGAGCCCACTATGAATTATGGCATCTGAGAGAACTGGAAAACATCTCTGTGTGAGGACCAGCCTGCAGCAGTGACCTCTCCCCCCTCAGACAGACCCATCCAAAGTCCTTCCACTCCCCAGGACTCCTCATGGAGAGACATCAGCTGTCTCCATGCAGTAAAATAACACACGGATGGTATTTTACAACTTTGGTGCAACAAACCAAAGCTGCCCTTGGTGAAGTAAACAGGAAAGCATCCCAGACTCCAATTCAAACATCACAGCTTGGCTGTGCACTGCCAGGAGCACCAGTGACCCCACTCAGAGGCTGGGTTCCACTCACAACTCATCTCCCCTTTGTCAAAGAGGTTCTTACTTGTTGATTTTTGCCTGTTTATTTTTGCTTTCGGCTTTTGGAGTTTTTTTAGTAGAAACAACTTGAAACAAGCCTGAACGTTGCAAATATTATTATGTCTGCTACTTCACAGCAGCTGTTTGTCAAACATCAGCTGCTCCAATATGGAAATGAGAAACTGAGAAAAAAAGAGGAAATAACCCAGATCTAGCCCTGAAATTCTGTGTTGCTGCTTGGAGCTGAAACGTGCCCCAGTTCTGGAGCAGAGATTTCCCTGACCCATGAATCTGGTGATGGCTCTCAGGGGCTCTGAGCAAAGCCTGCAGCCCTGAGGAATTATGAAATAAAGATGATGGGGAGTAAAACTCAGGAAGTTTTACGCCCCACAGAGCTTTCAAAGCAAACACAACTTGGAGGTGTTTTTTGTAGTTACCATTCTGCATCGCCCGCGGGCTCACAGCACAGGACAGGCCAGACAAGACTTCCTGCGAGGGTGAGAGGAGGCCACAGAAAAATACGATCCCAAAAAGCTTCAAAACCTTCATCTCCAGAAGATTCCCCTGCTGGCAACGGAGACATCAGAGGGGACAGTGAGGAAAAAACTCTCAGAAGCGGCCCCAGTGTCTTTATGAGGAAAGAAGTCAAGAAAGGAATCCCTCCTTTACTCTTTATCTGGATCATAGGAGACTCTGTTCAAGCCCAGAGCAAGAGAACCTTCTTCATGTCCACACACATGGACAGGCTCCATGTGTGGGTCAATAAAAGCACTTTCCTCATCCCTTGTGACTGGCCCAAAATGTTCACACAAAAGAAGCCAAACTTGATGTTTAAGCTATTTCTGTATCCCTGCAATACACAGGTACAGGTCTTTTGGTGAGGGGCTTTGCCAAGGGAAGCATCTGAGGATTATCTGTGCTCCTTCTACCTTTCAAAAGCAATAAACTAAAGCACAAGTGATTAAAAAAAAAAAAAAGCCAGCTAGAAGTTATAACTTAATAACTACTAACATAAATTTAATTATGACATAGCAGACATAGGGAGGTGATCAGGAGCTTGGTGCCCAGCACAATCTCCAACCAAAGCAGTCAAGCACTTCCAGCATGAGGACCCTGCCACTGCAGCTGTCACCCTGCCACCACACCACCAGCACCTGGAGGACGTTACCTGACTCAGCTGCAGCCAGCTGGGATGGGCTCTTGGCTCCACTCAGGCTCCTCTGGACTCCTCGGGGCTCTGTGATGTCCCTTTGTTCCCCACAGCTGAGATGAAGGTAGCATCCCTTATATAAAATCTGCAGCAAGTGGACACACCTCTTCTGCTCAGCCTCCCTGCCCCATGATCAGCCATCCCTTTGCTCCTGCTCCTGGAAAGCACCACCCAGACACCAATTTTCTTGTTAGAAACAAGGCAGCATCACTGCATCACCAACCCCTGAGTCGCTGCTCACTCGGCCTCCAGATGCTGCTTTCGGGCCACTCCATCCCC
Organism: Ammospiza caudacuta; assembly: GCF_027887145.1. Taxonomy (NCBI): domain Eukaryota; kingdom Metazoa; phylum Chordata; class Aves; order Passeriformes; family Passerellidae; genus Ammospiza; species Ammospiza caudacuta. Next base: position 12,196,232 of record NC_080607.1, read on the forward strand.
TTCTAGAAAGGGTGCCCTGCACAAGTGCATCCAATGGAGACCCTATGACCTTAAAAACAACCTTTTTAGGAAATAGTGAGAATTACTGAAGACTCCTAGCAGAAGGCTGATGTAACTTCCCATACAGGAAGGCAGCACAGAAAGAGCACAGGAACAGGGCTCCAGACGACTTAGACCTAGAATATCTATTTTTGGCAAAGTGTCAGATTTAAGACTCATTCCTGTTTCAAGTGGATTCCTGGGAAATTGTTTTCATGACAAACAGCAATGCTGAGAGTTGCAGAGACCTGATAAAGCTTGGCATTTAGATTGATTTCAGATGGGTCTGTAAAGTGCCATGTAAAAAGTGAAGTTGTATTGAAATGCACAAAGCCAACGATTAACATAGTTTTGAATAAGCAACACTTATGGTAGCTGAACACTGGTAGCAGCAGCATGGATTTCAAAGGAAAGTCTCATCCTGCAGGAATAAGGCTCTCACCCCTCAGCAGATGCCTTGGCTGGGATAGCAGAAGTTTCCATTGTGCAGGGCCCTGGGAAGATCTTATCTGGGCACTTTGTTTGGGTCTGGTCACCCGTGCTCAGCTGGGATGGACGTGGGGAGCAGCAAAGGGCTGCTGAGAGCTGGGGAGCTGCAGAGGGGCTGGTGTGCTCAGCCTCATGGAACAGGGAGCAGCAGAGATACAATCATCCTCCACAAACACGGCGGAGGAGAAGGAAGGAGAGAGGGAGTGGAGCTGCCTGGGCTCAGGGACAAGGCTGGCACAGGAACAAACAAGGCTGATATGTTTAAGCTGAAGTTAGGAGAAAGCTGCAACCACCACAGTGAGTTTAAGGCTAGTTGTCCCCTGGGAATACAGAAGGCAGAAAAATACACTCAGGATTCACTTCAATACTGCACGAGGTGTGTTTCAGGAGCAGCAGCAAAGTGCTTGCACTGGTTCCTCAGCATGTGCTGCCCTTTGCTCAATGGAGCAAACTTTGGCTTGTCACAGACACTTGTTTTGTTTAACACTCAACCAGCACTGCATTTGATGTGCTGGTGGCAGTCTAGTCCCAAAAACAAGGGATGAACCAGATGATCTTAACAGGCACCCCATCCGTGCTGCTCCTTTTGTGTCCCCTTTCAGAGATCCAAATGCACCAGGCTGAGCAGTCACCATGAGCACACCCACAGTGAGGTGTCCATGACACTGCTCCAGTGCGCAGGAATATCACTGCTGCCAAAAGCCAGCTGCTGAGCATGAACAAATGTGGATCTCCAGCTGGTTTCAGAGTGTTCCTGTGTGTGCAATAAGCACCTGAGCTACTGTGGATGTGTGCGTGCCCAGCAGAGCCAGGATCCCATCGGATCCTCTCACTGCTCCATGGGATCCATCTCCACACCCTCACGTCCTGCACCACACCTGAACCACGGCACTGACAGCAGCTGTGAGGAACACAGCCCATTTTACACACCCTGGCCATATTTCTTCTTGCTCTGTGACTTTTTCCTCCTCAGTCACATCCCTTGTCTCCCCTCTCATGCACCCATATTTCATCCTCTCCTTGCAGCAGTGATTTAGATATCACTTACCAGGAGGCTGGATTCAGTCCTGCAGTGACAAGGGAAGATATATTAAAATAAAGCATCGCAAGAAATTGTAGAAGAGATTGTCTCAACACAACTGCTGGAAAGCAGAAGGGCTCAAGGAAAGACCAACACCCACAGAGAAGAAATGCTCCACAGCAGCCTCTGGCATCCTGCACTGCCCCAGGCTTGGGGTTCTGCAAGAAGGCAGGTTAAAAAGCAACAGGATCTTTAGAAGAGTAATATTAAAGTAATTAAATGTAATAGTTTTTAAAATATTATTAAATTAACTGATTTTTTCTCTAATATTCAGAACCATGGAAGCCTAGGGAAAACTTAGGAGAATTGTGCCCTACAGGTCAAATTAAAATACTGAGCAAAGCTGAAGATGAAATAAAATCAGGATTTTTGCACTACATTTTAATGACAGATGGTGGTTTTGAGACATTCCAGAGGTTGCAGGCTAGAGGAGCACAGCTTTCCTTCACTGCTATGTGACAAATAAAAACTAAAACTAAAATGTGTAACCTCAGCGTGTTAAAATTCTTTAAGAGGCAAATAGTAACTCCTTGTTTAGAGTATACATAAACTGAATCCTCTCTCTTGAGGTAAAAAGCCTAAATCTGGTGGCAGGGCTTGCAGCCTGGGGTTGAGCTGCTTTGTACAGATGTTCGGCCTTTTCCCTCTCAGGGACACCTCCTAGGAATCTGTGACTGCTTCCAAAGGGATGCTGTGAACATTAATGAACTGCTCAGCCCAGATGTCAATGGAAGTAATTCCCTGATGCCAACAAGAAGGCAGCAGCCCAAGGGGAAAGAGAAAGCACTTGGGGAGGAAAATGACGCAGCAAACTGCTGTGCTGGAACAAAAACTGGGAAAGGGCAGGGGGAACAAAATAAGTTTTAAGTGCTGACTGCAGCTGGGCTGTGAACTCTCTGGAATGCTGAAGTCGGGGTGATGAATTGTTTTTCCCATCCAGGATTTTACTGGGGAATGTGGCAGCATACCAGATCTGCCCTGGGAGGGGGACAGGCACCTCAGTCAGGGGCAGCTCAGCCCAGAGCCTGGAAAATAGCAATGGAAAAGGGTGACTCACTGCTCTGGTTCCTCTGCCTCACTGCGAGCTGGTTTGTTCAGGGGAGATTTTTTCCTGCTCTTGTTAATGAAATTGCTCAGGGAAGTGGAAGGAAGGAGCTGTCTTTGAGCTCCCCAATGCAGTGTAAAACGCTGAATTCAGCACCAGGAACATGGCATTAGTGCAGCACTGTCTCTGTGGAGTCACCTGTGTTCTGGTTGGTTTGGGATGGATTAATCTTCCCAGAGCCAGGCTCCAAAACTAATTTTGAGCAAGAGGATTTGCCAAAACTTAAACTAGAATCTCCTAGAAAGGACCTGGAAGGTTTTAGCAAGAACTGAAGGACTCAAATCCTCCTCACGTTTTGGGACTTGACTTGAGCCCAGGATTGACAGAACCCACAATCCCCAGGGCCAGATTTACAGTGGCTGGTTTAGCAGCTCCCATTGTCAGCAGCCCGGGAGGGCAGAGCAGCTTGATTAATACCCATCACTCCTGCAGCACAGCCAGCCCTGCCAAGCCCAGGCTGACCTGGGGCTGCTGCTTGGCACACAAACCCCTGAGCCGTGGCAGGGCGTGCGTGGGCAGACGTCAGAGCCCTCCTTTGCAGCTGTGCCCGTGTCTGATCACTCAGCCCTGCAGTTTCCTACTAGGGCAACTCAAGAAGCAGGAACAGAACCACACAGAGAGCCCAGGCAGGGAAAACAGGGAGAAGGACACAGAGGCACAAGCAGCAGCTGCCAGGAGCTGCCTGTCAGGAGGAGGCAGAGCAGCAGCATTGATTTCTGGAAGCATCTGCAATGCTGAGCATAAACAGCAAAGGCGAGTAAAATCACTGCCATGAGATAAGCACAAATCGATGTCTCCAGGAATTTTATAGACAGGAAATTTTCTTCTTCTGAGACGCCGACGGAAGCAGAAGGAGCATAATGTTATCAGCCTGCAAAAAGGGACAAACTTCATCAGGCAGATGCAGTGAGATGGAAAAGAAATGCACAGAAAACCATCACTCACTGGACACTCTGCAGTGCAAAAATGGAGGCACTTCTGCAGACAGTGTTCAAACCTTGCCCAGAGCTCCCCAATACAACACTGACAGCAGCTCAGGCTGGAGGGCTCACAGGGACACCCAGGGAAGCCCAGGCAGCCTTGCAAATCCCTTCCCAGCTGTTTGGACAGGCACTGGCCTCACCAAGTTTTGCAATATTTTATCAGTATCTGTCAGGGCAGCCAAATTGCTGCCCTGAGCACCTTTCTGGGGGGGTGTTTTGCATCTGGACTTTCAGATTTGGCCCATTCCGGGTTTCTCTGGGGCATCCTTTCTCAGCTGGCCCCACACAAGGCACACTTGGTGAGCAGAAGAGGTTGTGACCTTCCTGAAGGACTGCCAGGAGCCTCCAGGACGGACCATAGGGCACACACCAGCTGTCTGCCCCGTGTTTGGGGTGCATGGCCAGAGCCATCCCTGCCTTCCGCAGTGGCTGACCTACACCAGCATCTCTCTATCCTCCCTCCCTCCCTTCCTGCTGTTGCCCAGCACTCCCCCAGTAGAGCCTGGGTTCCTCAGTGATGCAACATGCACCTCAAAGTCAATTCCAGTTCTATGTTTTAAGCAAATGAATCCCTCTCCTGCTTTCTTCCCATCACTTCCAATCACTCGCACTGCGAGTGCTGTGAACGCCTCAATTCCTCCTCACTCTTCATTCCTCCAATTTACTTTTTTGCCTTCCTCTCAGTCTGGAAAATGGATTTCTGTCCATTTTGTTGTCTCAGAAAGTGTTGGCACTGTGGTGCCAGTGAAGAGTTTTTAAATAAAGACAGCTAATTCTATTTGACTGAAGGATAGCGACACAGACTCAAAGTCATGTTTCTGCCTTGCCTGAGGTTTGGGGAAGCTTTGCTTTACAAAAAGAAAAGCAGTATTGAGTGAAATTGTCCTTGATAGTCTCCATTAATCCCTGGGAAGAATTAACAGCAGCTTTATATTACATTCATACATCTTCTAGAAGCAAAGATTTCAGGCTTTCTGTCTTATTCACAGCTTTTAATAGAGACTTGACACGGTCTCTTTGGACACATCATCAGCACAGGTGGCAGAATTAGTACCCTGCTTTGTCCAGATGCTCCTCGGGGGATAAATTACAGCCCTGCAGGCAGGCAGGGTTTGGAGTCAGCGTTATGGAAATAAATGCTTATATCTAGGAAGACACCGACTGCTCTAAAGAAATTGCAGCTGAAACCAGAGAGTAAGTTCATGTTAAACAAACCTTGCTGATGAGTTAATTAGACTGACAAGCACGGATGAGGTCTAACTCACCCAGGTGCCGTTTTCCTTCCATCAGTTTGGTGATGGTGTGTCGATTCTGTCTTGGGGCAGAAACATCAAAACAACCAACGTGATTCTGAAAGGAGACAAAAAGGCATTAAAGGACAAAGAGGCATTAAAATCCCGAGCAGGCTGGAGGGCAAAGAACAGAGTCACACCACACAGGTAGGCGGCTGTCCTGCCTCTGACAGGGCTCAGAATCCCAGTTCACACCCACAGCTGGTGCCGGTATTTGTGAGCATCCCATCCCGTGTGCACCGAGGAGATGCCACATTTCCCACACATCCTCCCTGGGCCCCCATGCTTCCACACGGAAAAGCCATTCCCATGCAAAGGATGGGCAAGGACCTCGGCTCTCGCAGGGGGAAAGAAGCAGAGACGGGAGTGGGGAGTGCACGGGCCCAGAGCTAACCTGGAGACAAGCCTGGAGGGTTTCTGGTGAAATACACCCACGTAGGGCAGAGGAGAGCCGGGGAAAGGCCGCGGAGCGCACTCCGGGAGCCGGGAGAGCGGCTCGGACCCCAGCGTGGGGCTGGAACCGCGGGACTCGAACCCGCGGCCCCCGCAGCTCAGGGCGGCTCCCTTGGGCTGTGCCGCTCCCTGCTGGCGGCGAGCGGCCCCCGGGGCACGGAGCGGGCAGGGACCCCCGGGTTGGGCAGGGACCCCCGGCCTGAGCAGGGACCCTCGGCCTGAGCAGGGACCCCCGGGTCGGGCAGGGACCGCCGGCCTGAGCAGGGACCCTCGGCCTGAGCAGGGACCTCCGGCTGCCCCCGGTCACCAGGGAGGGAAGGGGGCGCGGGGCAGCGCAGGGCAGGCAGGAGGGCGCTGATGGAACGCTGGGGGTTTGGAGCTGGAATGGAAAATGCACTGGCTGGGAAGGTTCCGCAGGAAAAGGTTCATGAAGGGGATAAAGCTGCTTAAAGCAACTCCCGGTGCAAGCAGATCGATTACTGTGCACCAAACGTAATAAAGACAAAATAGAGAGAGAGCATTTAATTCCCCTTTCACTAAGAAGAGGTATTTGATATCGACCTGACCCATGGCAAGGAGTGCAATGCCAGCCCTGAGCATGGGCACAGCCCAGGGGCTTGGGACACATGCCAGGGCCAGGTAACTCACACTACACATCACAGACACTCAGAGTGCTGGGAACAGACATTTTAGCAGAGCCTGTTTGCTAAAAGAGGGAACAATTAGACCAGAGATAAGGAGGGGTTATTTTTACAATAAGGTTGGTAAGACACTGGCACAGCTTGGCCAGAGAAGCCGTAGCTGCCCCATCCCTGGAGGTGCTCAAGGTCAGGTTGGGGCAGCCTGGTGTAGTAGATGTCCCTGCTCATGGCAGAGGGGCTGCACTAGATAATTTTGGAAGGTCCCTTTCAATCCAAACCATTCTAAGTTACAAAAACAATGTAGCTCGAGGATGATTTCACTCACACACTAAAAGCAAAACCTTAATAGCACAGATTGGTCTGTTGACAACATCGGTTAAGAAGCTCCACAGCAGATCTCCTCATGCACAAAGGGACTCACTCACTGGCACAGCCATGCCAAAGGCCCCAGCCACCCCACATTCTGTGGGAAAGAGCCTTGTGTCCCTCACCTGCACAGCAGCAAGGAAGGTGTCATGGTGCAAAACCCACTGCAATGCTAATTAAAACCTAAACAAGCTTCCACAATTGCTTTAAACATCCCATCCCTGAGCAAGAAACACCCTCTGTTACCATTTGGGGGCAGAGGTGCTTACAACTGGAATTTGTACGTGAAATCACCATGTGCTCTACCAAGGTGTTCCAGCTGATCACCCTGATACCCAAACAGTGAACCACGGCGTGCAGCCCTCCAAACTGTCTTCAAAATGAAGAACAGGGTTTTTCACAGCATCACCAGGATCTGGTAATTTCCAACAGCCTCTCCTGACTGCAGATGCTCAGACTGTAAATAATCACTACACGTTTTTGCTGCCACTGATATTTTCTCGCCCGAGGCAGCCGCTCGCTGTCCTGCCTCCGAGATCAGGCTGGGGAGCTTCACAGGCTTTGGGTGCTTTGAGTGGAATCTTCTCAACATCAAAGTCCCACTAGGGTTTTTAGTGAGGCTTTAGAACCAAGTTAAGGATTTTTAATGTGCCATCCAGCACCCAGCATCAAAGGGACAGTGTCTGCAGGGGCCTGCTGTTAACAAAGTCACCGATAGCATGGAAATGCAGCTGAACTAAACAGCTCCATCACCACTATTTTGAGCAACTTTTATGTAGAGAGAAGCACTCTGGAGGTTTACTCGGAGCAGAGAGTCTGAATAAAAAAACCTGACTCCCCTATCGGCCATGTGAAATTAGTCAGATGGAAATGAGGAGCTGGGGATCTTTGAGCTTGTGCCATGCAGCTCAGTATAAATATTCCCATTGAATTTTGACACTTTGCAGGCCTCACACACGGAATCAAGGTCACTGGCAGCAGCCAGCAGGAGAGCTCTGCTCCTCCAGCTTTGCTATTTCAGGATGCAATTGGTTTTTCTCTTCCAGCAGAAGTTATTGTGAGCAGGGGCAGGCTGGGCTGTCAGAGGAGGGATGGCCATGGGCAGCAGGAGCGTTGCTGCACCTGAAATGTGCTGTGTGTGAAACTCTGGTAACACCAGCACCCTGCAAATCCTTCCCTCCTGTTGTCCATTTCTTCCCAGGAACCAGGAGCATCCTGTCACTCACAGGGAATTCCCCATGTGCCTCTGACACAGGGCCCTCCAGAGCCACTGGTGAGGAAACCCCAGGACTGAGGGGTGATGGTGCTGCCTTGACCAAGTGTCAGTGACAGCAGCACTGCACCTCCATCCCAGTGAAGGGCACAGGTTTGGCTGCCAAACACAGCTCACACACAGGAATCCAGCCCTGCTCCTGCACTGTGAGCTGGAACACTCTCAGAAACACAAGCTGTTTTCCTGGGAGCTGGAGCAAATACACATTTTCCATCAATTTCCTCTATTTTTTAGAGAATAGGTAAGACAAGCAAGGGCAAAGCAACACTTGTGGCAGAGCAGGATCCAAGGCTCCCCTCTGCAGCATTCCACACCAAAGAAAGGTGAAATGCCTGCTGCCTCACCCAGGGTACTAGGGACATAACACAGCAAACACCATGGCAGTGCCTGTTTGTCCCACTGCAATACAGTGGGAATTTCAGAGCCACAAGATTCTCACTTGTTTTTGTCAAGCCCTGATGCAAGGAGGAGATAAGACATCCTGAGACTTGATTATTTTTTATTTTTAAAGTAACAGTCTCCAGCATCTTTCCAGACCAGTAGGAACCATCCCTACAGATGTCATGGCCCGATTACTGAGCATGACCCTGATTGCCTTTGTGCAGAGCAGCAGGTCTGAGTTCAGACCTTTGGACAGCCTCTCCCCAGCCCTCCTGCTTGGCCAGCAGCAGATTTCTGCTGTGCACCACGGCTGGGTGGTTGCAGGGCTCCCAGCTGCCACACAGCTGAGAAAATCAAACTAATATTATTAAGTTAACGCCAGCCCTGGGTGCCTCCACCAGCGATCAAAGCCACCTTCGGCTCCACCGACACGCAGTGACTTGTAAAAGGCTGAGCTGAAACAGTATTTCACGGCTTGAATTGCTTCAAATCCCCCAGGAACAAGTGTCAGGGCTTTCAATAGCTATAGTGCTAATAATAAAACAGGGACTTCTTCCAGTATCACAGCACAAACAGTAGTTATTTCTCTCTCAAAGCTTTGATTCCTAAAACCTTTCTTACATTCAGCTTGACATCAAAACACCCATCTCATTCACTCAGGTTGTCACAGGAGAGTTGTGTGCTGCTATTAGAAATAGCCCTGAGGTGAATTAAGAACAGTCTGTAATGATGTTCCACTACAGCAACTTTATTTCTACCAAACCAAATAAATGAGCAATATTTTATCTGATGTGCCTTGGCTCAGCAGAGAACGGCAGCTGCTCCCCTTATGATTTATTGAATGTATGTTTTCTAAACAGCCAAAGCTGGTCTCTGAAGCCAGCCACCAAATCTCCCACTCCTAATAGCCCAGCAGAGATAGGAGAGGGACGTTCAAGTTCTGGATAGTGGCAAGTTTGGACATGAACTCTTTCATTTGTAATTTTCCTCCTATAAACAAAATGCACAAACCAGAAGTTGTATTAAAAAAAAAATCTATAAATATTGATGCTTAACAACTGGCAGCAGATACAGGGTGCAGACAAAACTCTTCCTATCCAGCTGCAGAAACAACAGAGTCCAGAACAGGCAGGGGAGCTTTGGGTGTTCTGAGTGCTGCCAGGAGACTGGGATGGGAAAAAGGAAAGGGTGCAGGGGTCATGGAAAGATGGAATGTCTTTGGGAGTGGTACAGGCAGCACATCCCAGCCCTGCAGACAGCCCAGGGTACAGTGGGTACAGGGTACAGTACATGCAGCCATCACCCCAGAGCAGCACCACGGTGAGGGCAGCAGGAAGAGAAGCAAAATCAAACAATCACAGAGGCACCAGCCCTCCAGCAAACAGGACTGTGGCAGCCACAGCAGAAGTGGGATTTGGGGCTTCTGGAAAACTGGCAGGAGGAAATGGATGTTCACATCAGCAATTAAAACGTGGGATATTCTGCCAGAGGACATCTCCTAAGCCAAGAAGTTGATGAGATGCTAAACAGGTCTGGACATTCACAGGGACACTAAGGACACAGGAAGGCATTGCAGGAGCAGAAACACATTTCATGGAGGTGACACTTCATGGAGGTGACACTTCATGGAGGTGACACTTCATGGAGGTGACACTTCAGTGGCTCTGCTCCCAGACTCCAGCACCAGGACAGGGAGGGGAGGCAGGGGTGTTTTAGCACGTGCTGCAAAGTGCTGGTGCCTCGGCAGGGCCTGACAGCAAGAGCTGCCAGTGAGGAGTGACATCCCAAGGGACAGAGATGATCCACTCAGGGTGTTTTCATTCTTTTAATGCCAGAGCAAAGGGAAAGCTGGTGAGGGCAGAGAAAAATCCTGACCAGGCAGCAGCAAATGCCTGGTTTGGGCACCACTGGGATTCCTGCCCTGAGAGAGGAAAAATTCCCCCAATATTTATAGCCTGAGGAATGCCAAGCACTTCGTTCCACACACTGGCTGAGTGTTTGCTCCAGGAGCAGAACCAGGAGCAGCAGTCCCCAGGGATAAGGGAGGGAAGACCTTCCAGACCATTCTGGGAGGACACCAGTCCCAGGAGCTCCCATCTGTGGAACTGCTGATTAAACACACCCAGGCTGGGGGAAAGCTCCAGAGCGCTGCTTTGTTGGTGTCAGTCAGCACATCAGCCCTGTCTGATGAAATGGGGAAGCCTTAAGGGAAAACAGCTTAAAACCTTCACAAAAAGCTCACAAAGGCTTGTCCTGATGCCAGTTCAAGTCCCTGTCAGCAGATTCCCAAACCAAAGCAGCCTTTGATGCCAGCTGGGCACACATTCCCCACAATATTTCATTCAAAGGCTATAAAAACAACAACAAAATAATTTCTCTGATACTTTGCCCTTGACTAATGTGCACTTACTGAAATAAATAACCACCTGGTCTTGCCATTGAAGAGCAGCACAAACACTGCCACAAGCAGATTATTGACCAGAAATACAGAAGCCAAGTTATAAACAGGTTCCTAATTCAATAAACAGAACTGTGAAGCATTTCCAAACAGACCACACAAACCTCACTCTACCTGCCTCCAACAAAGGAAGTCAAATATCTATTTATGAGATTCTAACTCCCTATTTTCTATGCCATTCAGCACAAAGAAGAAAAAAAGAATCAAGATAAAGAGAGGGCATATTTTAGCTGTTCAGGATTTATTCATTCAATTTACATTTGAATCAATTATCCAGGCAAAGCTCGAACACTGCCAACGTGATTCAGGTGGCTGAGCACACATCACAAATAGCGCAGCATTCAAGTCATATAATCCATGCCTACCATTCCTGGATGGCTCCATAAGCAGCAAGAATATCCCAAATCACAGCGTGCCATTATTGCCAAGTAGGAGTGTGCTTGGCTGCAGCTTGGAACGGAGCCTGTGAAACCGCTCACACAAAGCCCTGGCTAACATCCAGCCCAGTGGATTAGGGATAAACCCCTGGAAGGCTGGGCCAAGCCCCCAGCTCAGGCAGGACTGAGCAGGGCAGGGCAGGGACCCACCTGGCTGGGCTTTTTGGACATTTGTCACTCGAGGAGTGTCACTTGAGCTGTGCCCATAGAGCTGCCTCTTGCAGGCTGTGGCAGCTCACACTGCACCTCAGGATTCCGTTTTTCTGGCTGTAGTTGTGGCACGCAATGCATCTCTGTGAGAAAAACAGATGAGAAAACCCAGCTCGTTTCACAAGCAGAGAGCGGAGCCGCTCCTCTGCTCGGCTTTCCTCCAGCAGAACATTTCTGCGCTGCAATAGAGTTTAGCTCTGCACAAATGCAAGAAAGGAGACAAAGAATTATGAAGCCATGTATCCCATTAGCATCCAAATGCAGCTGTGGAGGCAAGGGGTTTTTCTGGAGATAAGGTGGTTTTGAAACAGTACTAGGAGGAGGAAAAATTTCCTTTATGAAACACATTTTTCACAGACCTGAAATCCACAGTGCATTATAAAACTGGATTTGTTGCTGTTGTTTTTATTTTACAGCATTAATCACTAAAGGCTTGCTTAGGTGGGCAGGAAAAATCCATTTCCCATTGTATTAACTTCACACAATTTAAGAAGCCTTTCAAGGCCCACATAAATGGAAGTAAGCACTCCCAGGTCTGGCTGTTCCGACACTGGCTCGGCACACAGATGTCAGTGGGCATGCCAGATACCCCAGAGGTGGAGAGCATTTAAATCCTGGAGATCCATCACCCATCGCTTGATTTAAAGTGTGCAGGAAATGATCTTTCCCAGAATACCATTTCCCCTGAATAGAGAGTGAGAGGAGATTCACCCTCCATGCCAGAGGATGACCTGTGCCAGGGAGGCAGCAAATGCCCTCAGATCCTGAGTGCTGGCATCTCCCCACCTTTGAGATTCTGAGAATTAACAGACACAGACTTCACCCATTTGGCCTCCCCAGTCTCGCATCAAGGTTTCATGAGGACAAGTGCACAGGGTGAAGGGAAAAGCCAGACGTGTTCACTGAAGATATTTAACAAAATTCTTTAGTATTTGCTAAAGCAGATGTGCAGTTACAACACAGAACTCTTACCCCAGTGACAACAGACTGCCTTTAGTCAATTCTTAGTAAAATTATCTTATTTCAATGTGGAGTAACAGATGGATTTGGTGCATCATCTGGAGATAAACAGACCCGGGTCAGGTGTAGGCAGAAACACAGAGCAGAGCTTTGGAATTTTACTGCTCACTCCCCCAGACAACCACATTTTCATACAATATACATAAACATTGTTTTGGCACATGAACAGCACAGCCTGAGAGCCAAACTGGTGGTTATATATATGCAAAGCTCCTAATGCCCAGCTTGACTTTTAGGAATCAACAGAAATACAATATGCAATTGCTCCAGTAAAGAAAAGGTACTTGGACGGCTCCAAAAGGGGAATTTAAAAAAAGAAAAACAACCAAAACCAACCAAAAAAAAGACCAAACAAACAAAAAAAACCCTCTTGGCTTGTATAATTTCAATTTTGTATAGGGAGCAGTCAGGGAAGAAAACAGCCCTGTGGACTTCCAATTGATTTCCAGAACAAAAGCTCCCAAGGGATCTTGAAGGAGGTTGAGCTGAAAAACAAAATATGACCTTCTAGGCCAGTCACAGGAGCACATCGCTGCAGTCCTCCCCTCTCATCCAGCAGGAAGGACAGCTGTGCTAAAGGCCTTGCACATTATCATTGCCACATTAGCAGGAGCTGGTGTGGAAGGGTTCTGGCATTGTCACAGCTTTGTCCCCTGCCTGCCCCAGCCTCTGGGAGCGGCTCTCTCACAGCTGCTGGCAGAAAATGTCAGGAAAATGTTGGGAAACTTCAGCCTCAGACAGGCACAGCTCACACTCACCTCCCCAGGCGTTTCAGAGCAGTAATTACGGGTGGCTTGGGCACACACATGCTTCCCCCTTCCTGAAACACAATTACAGCTGCAGAGAAACAGGAGGAGATTTATGGAGGGAGCACCAGAAGAATCAATATATCAGCCCAGGTGGAAGACCATGATTTTGAGCTGCTGCTGAACTACACTAAAGCACCTAAATTAACTTAATTAATGTGTCAAAACATGTTTACTTGATATATAAGAGATATTTGTTTTAAAAAACCTCTCAGTTCAGTTTAAAAAAGCAGGCTTGGCTCTCAATCAACACAGCTCCTCCAATCAACTTTTAAAGACTCCATGTACCATGAGACCCAGATGTTTTATAGCTCATCTCAAAGTTATATTTAGATAACAGGCATTCAGCAATTTACAGACAAAATCAAATCAGAAATATCAGCCAACTGATTCAAGAGAAAATAAGGAGGCAGTCTAGGATGAAAGTTAACCTTTACATGGCCAAGCTTCAGTACTGCCATAATTAGCTGTTCACGTGTCTGGATGGTGACAGCCACTTTGGAAGTTAGTTTTTATATATATTTTTTTATATATATATATATAATATATATATATTATATATATATGGTTGTATGTTTGATATATATATATGTGCGTGTGTGTATATATATGTATATGTATATAAATGTGTGTATATATGTATATGTATTTATGTATATATTTTTATATTTTAATATATTTAACATATTAATATACATATATATGTTTTATATATGTTTATTTTTATATGTACATATATTTTAATATATGTCTATGAATATATGTGCATATATATGTTTTATAAATATGTTTATATGTTTAATTTATATATGTAAATAAAAATAACTTAGTCTATTCCCTCCTTTCTCCTTTTCCATAAGTTTTTCATGTTAGGGCAGCATTTCAAAACACAATAACTTGTCTAAACAATGAGGGAACCCTCCACCATGGTAGGCTCTGTCCTGAAGCTGGTGACAGATGTGAGTGCAGCTGGAACAGGCAAATGGGATGCTCACACCACTGCAGCCCATAACAAACACCCCAACAGGTCAGGAAAGCACCAGGGCACCTCCTCACCAGCATCACCAGTGACACAAGGACACCTGAACAGAAACTTCTATGGTACAGCGGCTCCTGTGTCCAACAGAGGAGCAGCTGGAAACACGAGAATGTTATTGCATTTCAGGCTCAGAGATTTAAGCCAAGCCAGGGAGAAACCCAGGCCTGATTGTTTTCCTTTCAGAGGTGGCAGGGTGTCACCCGTGCTGTCACACATGGTTTCAGAGGGGCTGTTATTCATTAGCAGGGCAGAGGGGAGATCTCCTGCTGCTGCAGAGCTGGGGCACCGAGGGTGACACACTGCTCAAACACAGGCTGTGACACACCTGCAGCTCCCACAGGGACCCTCCTGGTTTGTGACAGTGTCACAGCAGGGAGACAAACCAGGTCCTGCCCTGTTTCAGTGGAGGCTCTGTAAAAGGTGTCTCAGGAGCATCCATGGCTGCATCACAGAGCTGAGTGAGGAAAATCCCTCTTCTCCTCCTCTTGGCCCCAGGGAATGCCATCAGAAACGAGCTGTGCCTGTTTTTGGAAATTACACAGGACGTTGGTGCTGCCACACTTGCATCAACACTGCTGCACAAAGTGAAACTTCTGAGGAACAAAACAAACCATTAGCAGACAAGAGCAATTGGAGAAATCATCAGGAGAGGACTGGAACCCAAGTCAGTGTTCTGAAGAGCTGCCTCAGCAAGCAGATGGGCTCTGCTCCTCTCCCCGAGCAGAGGGCACCCAGAGCACACCAGGCTCTGTTTCTGGGCCCTTGTGGCCAGCCAAGGTCACAGCCAAAAACCCCTGATCCAAATCCTCTTGCCCAGAGCCTGGATCCAGCCTCACCAGCAGTGCCAGGGTGTGTTCCTGAGGTGCTGTGCCACAGCTGGATCCCAGCTTTCCTCTAGAATAACCCACCCAACATCCATGATTTCAGGGACTAAAATAGTTCATAGGGCCGCCCTAAGCTGCTATTTGAGGCACAGGTTTAAGTCTCTATTTTTACTTAACACACTCCAGTCTGTACAGGGAACACTCCCTTTTGGAGGGAGAAAGCCGGAGCTCCTTCCCTGAGACACCCACCCCAAAATCCAGTGACACTCAGGGTGTGTAAAACCCAACCACCATGCTCCTCTGCAGCTCTTACATCATCTGCTGCTGTGATTCCAGCTCCCCAAATCATGAAGGGAGGATCATTATGTACAAAACATTTATAATAATACAGTTACCATTATAGGGCACTGCAGACCTCACCCTGTTGCTTTATTCTTACCTCTGAGGATGAGAAAAATGTGTTTAGTGCTGGGAAGATGAGTGATAAGATGCAAACAGCCCCACAGTGAAATGAGGAACATAAAAACATAAAAAGATCAGAAAAATGTTAGGAAAAGTAGAATGCAAGGCCCATGAGCTAATGCACCTTCCCAGAGGCACCTCTTGGGCCCCCCTTCCTCCAGGCAAAGGCCAAGGTCACCTGCAAACCTCCCCAGCTGCACCACCAAGGCAAAGTCCTGTCCTCTCCCACTAGAATGAGCCAATAAACACCAATTAATAAAAAAACAAAGCACACTACACAGCATTGTTCCACCACTGGTGTTTACCTTTGTGCTCAACACAAGTAAAGCTCAGGCTTAGAAAAAGCAACATGAATTTCTTGTTAAAGCAGTTACAGACATCCTTTTATTTAATTCCTTACAAGCATACAGATAACTCAGGCTCATGGGGTGACCCCCTGCCCCCCAAAAGCTGCCCCCTGTGCCTGCCTGAGGGAGCTGCTCCCCCTTCCCCTGCTCTGCCCCTTTTTAAGCTGCAATCCCAGCCTTGTTGGTGCTGGCAGAAATTATGAAGTGGGAGCTGACACATGTTTAAGCTTTCCTAATTATCCCCTGTGGCCCACTAAGTATAATTACCAAATAATGCCTGGGAGCACAACTGCATCCCTGGCAATTAGGGGGATGGCACAGGAGGGCCACCAGCCCTCCCAGCAGCTCCTGCTGCAGGTTCCTGGCCAGCCAAAGCCTCAGCATCCCACAGGCACTGGCAGGACAGAACCCAACATCCCTCCTTCCTCTAACCAGAGAGGCTCCTTGGGATTTTAGGCCATAAAAATAACAAACTGCCAGCATTGCAAGGATCAAGTGCTCAGAGGAAGGATGATGAGCCTGTACAAATGGTTTATTTGCACTTCACGCCAGCTGCTCCCCTGCACAAATTTCACCCGGCCTGGTCTGCTCCCTACTGCCCTTTCACCTGTGGTCTCATCCCTCAGATCCTGTGGCCCCATCCTGCTCCAGAGCCAGTGGCATGAGATGGGGCTGTGGCAGACAACCACCCTCAACAGCCACAGAACCAAAGTGAAGAAGCCAGAGAGGACTGCAGAGATGTTTTAGCCACTGATAAATATAACAAAGCTCCTGCATCCTTCTCTTCCTCTCAGATCTCTGCTCTTTCCAGCAATCCTGTGCCTGCCCTGCACAGAATTCCTCCTCAGACAAGAGGCAGAGTCATGCCTGCACAGCTCTGAGCAACCTGCTCAGCCAGTTCTCAATGAGTTCTGCTTTTAAATCATCTATTTTGAGAAATGTCTCTGCTTTCACGGGGAGGATGGAACACCCACGCCAGGCACCCAAAACCCTGCCAGGAGTGAGCCAGGCTGCAGTGGCTCCTGCCCAATGCTGCAATGTGGGTCTGAATGCTCTGCTGGGGCTGGGGGCTCCAGGAACCTGCCCCACCTGCACCCTGGGCTCAGCAGCCAGGTCAGGGTGCGTTCGCCAACAGCTGCAGCTGCTGTGAACATGAATATTGGCTGTAAGTACTCCTGGCTAGAAATTATAGTGTGAGCTGACAAGAATTGCAGCATTTCCACACTGATTTTAATTGTATTTTGGCCAGTCTGAAGTTAATTTTTATTTGCTGTAACTCCAAAATGTGTCTGCCTCTAAGCTGAGCCTGAACCCAGATTTGCTAGCTCATGAGCACAGATCTTCCAACCTCTTAGAAGATCAAAAGCTAGAGGCCAAAATAACCAACTCTTTGGGGACAAAGCAACTACAAGTAAGCAGAGATAAATATTTATGGGTTTTTTAAACCTACTGTAAAGTCTGTTAGGGACCCAGGCATCCTCCCACACTTTCAAATAAGAATATACAGAGTACAAACAAATCACAAGTTAATTATAAACCTGGTCACAGCAGCTAAGAAAACACTGGAAGGTAAATATCTGCTCAGGTGAGATAATTCTGCCACAGAATCAATGTCCTGCTCCACAAAAGGCCAGCTTCCATTAACAGGTGAGGTTTCCATGGGGTTGGAGCTGCCTCTCTTTCCAGGAGCTTCCACCCCCTGACATCACAGCTGCTGCTAAAGTAATGATAAGCCTGAGACTTTTTATATACAAGATGTGATATGTTCTTCAGGTGACCCTCCAGGATCTCAGGAGCTCTGAAGGGATGAAACCCAACCACAGACAATCTGCTGAACAGATAAAATAAAATTAATTCATTCAGATTTTCTCTAAGCACAAACTCAATGATTTATTGGGGTTCGTAACACTTTCCCTTTGCAACTTTAAGAAACAGCAAGAAAGTGATCTGCAGGGAGAAAAAAATATATAAATAAAAATGAGGACTTTGATCACTTCAGCAGTGGACAGCTATGTAAAATTATTGTAGTTCACAGCAAATATTAGACCAAAAATAGTAAATCTCCTCCTGATGGAGCAGGACCACAGCCTTCCTCAGTGCTGACGATGAGGATGGCCATGCCAGGATTTTGCTCACATGTCTTTTGTGAAATCCCCTGGAAGGGAGGGCACAGTGACTCAGGCACTGTCTGCTCTCCCTCCTCTGTGCCCAGCAGGGTGGGCTGAGGCACAGGACCAGCACTTCCCACCTTTTGTGCAGCTGCTACTTCACTCCTCAGACTTTTCTGCCGGTTCTGCTCATTTTGGTTTTGTTACCACTTAAAATTTTAGCAGCAGCTCTCTGGGTCTTGGGAGAATCAGCTCTTATCTTGGCTTTTTCACCTTCTGCTGGTGGGGTTGTCTGCAAATGTCAGAAGCATCATCACAATCCTAAAGCTCCTCCATTTCGAATCACACCCCATGGACCATCACAGTCCTGCTTTTATCTGAAGTACATTCAGCGTGTTTGAAGTCTGACAGCACTTCTTGAGGAGCATTACTTCTTTTCAAGATTAAGCACAAGAGAATGTCATGCAAAGACAGATTCTGCAGCAACTTTACAGGGGTATAAAATAACCAGAATTAGAAAGTTATGCTGCTGTCCAAGACAAGGCAGAGAGAGAAGCAAGGACACCAGGAGGTGATGCTTCCTCACTTCTGGAAGGGTTTGTTGCCTTGGAGCAGCATTAATGGAGAAGCAGTAATAGTGCTGGGACAGTGGGTTTGCATTGAGCCTGTCCTGGCTCCAGCTCTTACCCAAAGCCCAGAACCACACTGGGCAATTCCTGCTGGCCTGGGCAGTGCCCTCCTTTGGGCTTTCCATGGCAGGGGAAGCCAAGTCTGCAGCAGGAAAACAGGAAATGGGAGTCTGGCTGGGAGAGCCCACCCGGCTCATGCTCATCCCAGAGCACTTGCAGCTCACACAAAACCTTTCTGTTCCTTCTGAATGCTTCTCATGGATTCCTCTAGATTCTCAGTAACTCTCTGAGCACTGGAAATAAGTTGTGTTTCATCATGAAAGCCTCTATTGTTTTTTTCCACTGTTTTTCAGCATGCTGCCTTTGATACCACCCATTGGCTCCAAGAGCACTGAGAGAAACAGAATCCACCACTAAATTCACTCAGAAAAGTCAAATCCCTTGTTTGGGGGCAGGTGTGGCAGGATGGTTGCAGCATTTCCATTGCAGTCAGCTTCTGATGGCTCAACAGGGAACAGAACAGAGCCACCAGCTCAGCACAGGCTCCACATCCAAGCAAAATTCATCAAAATACCAAAAATATGAACTCCCCGCCTGCTTCCTCCAAATCAACCATTTGGGGAAATGCAGGGCAAACAGCATGATGCATCTGCAAACAACAGCCCCACTCAGGTGCTGGCAATGCCTCTGGAAGCTGGAAGAGATTCTGAACATGTACATAGAGCATTGAGTCATGATCAGAGCTTTAATCTAAATTTGTTCCATTGATGTGGCAGGAGATTTGTTCCACACCAGGTTGTTTTTGTTTCAATGTGCAAGTGAGTAGATTTAGTTAATGTTTCAGTCTTCTAGAAGTCAAAATATTTCTTAGAAACGTGGCCCATTTAATTCTGCTTGTTCTTTGCTGCTGGAACACTATTAATATGCATGCTGCTTTTATTTGGATGCCTTCCTATCACTCTTCAACTGATTTTTAGTGGGCACTTCTCCAAAATCATAATCCCCCATATGGGCAATTCACTTCAGAGCTGGGCTCCATGATCCTTGTGGGTCCAAATGTTCTGTGATTCTGTAATACCTCTACAAATATTCTCTGTGGTGCCAGCCCAGAGAAGGCCAGAGACAGCCTGGACTGCAAAACAGTGATAAAGAATAATGCAGCAAAGTTCATCTCCATGTGTTAATCAGCTGTGTTGAGGCTGTGAGCAGGCTGTGAGATTTTATTATCATTCCTTTCCTTTCTAGCCTTCAGATTAAATCCTTTCTTCTATTCTTTTAGTATAGTTTTAATATATAATTTTCTTTTAATATAATATATATCATAAAATAATAAATTAGCCTTCTGAAACAAAGAGTCAAGATTCTCATCTCTTTTCTCATCCTGAGACCCCTGCAAACACCACCACATTTAGTGACCCTGAGTGGAGAACATTCCCACAAGGGAGCACATCCAGATCCCATCAGCTACACCAGCTCTTTATAAGGTACAACTTCAGAACCATTCATTAGACAAATATGCAAAAAGAGCAAACCCATCAGTGGCCCTCGCTGGAGACAGGCTGTGGTAGCCATCAGACATGTGCAGGGCACAATAACTGGATTAGGGGAGCCCTAAATGCAGCTGCTTGGAATTGGAAGCTCTGTAGCAATTTTAAAGGAGAAAGAAAACAATGCCCCAAGGCCATCTGCAGTGCCTGTGAGGAGGAAAAGACCCTCAAAGCCCAGCACATACTGAAATCCTGGTCATGCAGAGCGTAAACCACCTCCTTGCAGGCACATTGAAAAGGATTTCTCCTCCTTCCCACCTCCCAAGGTGTGGCACATGAAGTTGATCACTGTACTGCAACCTGCATCAACAACAGGACAGTGATCCAACAAATTCCTGCCAGGAATTATTTGCAGACAAATGTGACCCATCAAGCACAGCCCAGGAAAAACCCCATTAACATGCAACAAACACCGTGAGGCCAAAAAGACAAGGAATCAGGAGGCAGAAAAACTAATTGTCTGAAGGCTGCTTAATTATTTTTAAGGTTACAAGAGAAGCCTGACAGAACATGGGCTCAATATAGCAGGCATTGCAGAAATTTCTATCAATCTTATCACAATTCTGCCCTCCTACCAGAGCAGCACAGCCATGAATGCTGACCAGCATCAACTGACTGATTAAGACACAAATCTCAATATTACCAATAAAACAGCAAGTGCCAGAAATAATAGGCACTGTGAGCATGTTCAGTTTCAGCTGCAGAATGGAGAAAAAAGAACTTTTATGGTGTCTTGCCAATAAATTCATCTCTGGGGAGCCATCAAAACAGAGGATGCCTTTCTGTAAAGCAATCACTGATGGCCTATGAGCAGAGAAAATCTCCAGCTCTGCATGACAATGACAGCAGGGCATGAGCCTTGGAGCAGATCCTCAGCCAAGCCTGGTGGGCCAGGCTGCATGGAGGAGAGGAATCCCTGGGCAAATAAAGAGGACACAATAAGGAAAGTTATAGAAAATCAGAGAATATTAAAGAGGAAAGGTTAGATGTAAAAAAAAAAAAAAAAAGCAAGGCAAAGAAAGGATCAGAGGAGAAGAATTTATAAAAATATCCAGACTTTGAACCTCTGCAGTGGTCACAGACAAATTCCTGACCTAAACAGATTCAGATGGTGAAGCTCAGCCAATTAGATCCACACACAGGTTAAATAAGATTTCCGAAGAGCAAGGGCCAGTCCTGGCCTCCCTTCCTTGCAAATCCTCCACTCTGCTTCCAGAAGGAAAACCAGAGAGTGTGGGCACAGAGCTGGCACTCTTTTCTAAGGAATATGGGGGGAGAGGAAATCTCCTTTTGCAATGGGAAGAAATAGAATTTTAGGAGCTGTTAAAAACTGCAAGGAGAAGGAAAGACAAGGATGCATGATCCCATAATCCATACAGAAAAGGCAGCAAAGAAAGATTTGGAAAGGATTGCTCAGGAGAAGAGCAATTCTTCCTGCAAGCAGGAAAATCTGGGCAGCAAAAGTCAAATGCAGCTGCTCTTCACACAATCCCTTGGACAGGAGAGCAGCCAGGCCTGGGCTCTGGCAACTCAGTGATTTACAGCCTAAAATCAGGGAGTCCTAATAGAAAAATAACAGGCTGTCAGGGTAAGTGATGGTGCTTGCAGGGGCCTGCCAGCCTCCTGGAGCAGCTGCTCACCAGGACCTGCCAGGGAATGGGAATGGCCAGGAGAAAACAGGCTGTTCTGCCAGGAGGGATGGGGATTTCTCTGCTTTGCAGGTCCTGGACAAGCCCCTGAGCAGGATGCTCAGACACCCAGCAGTGCTCTGGAGATCAGCACCTGGTGCTCTAATGGATGAAACACTGTTCCTGCTAAAAACAAGAATACCAGTGAAAAATGAGGTGCGTGCTGTAAGCACAGGTGGAGAAGGAAGCACGGGGACAGCTGATTAAAAACCAAGATCAAATTTTGGCTTTGAAAAGGGCCCCAGGCAAGAAGCTCACACCTTAGCCATGCACCAAAACACCTGGAAATTGGTGCCTCCCTGCACTAGAGAAAACTGCTTTGCAAAAAGGAAAGGCATTTCTAAAAGGAAACTTTTTTGACATTTCCTCCATTCCCTTGCCATGGAGCACAAAGGAGCAGCTCTGGCCCTGCAGATCCCTCCCAGGTTTGCTCAGTTCCAAAAATCCCCAAAACAACAACAAACAAAGGATCCAGGAGTACACATTAACAGCAGCAAAGGGGCCCAAAGAAACAATTTAAACAGCTAAATTCAAATATTTGTGAGCAGTCAAGAATCTGCAAGCTTCTCATGGGCGGAAATTCCCCCATATGCAAAGCTTATGTGCAAATAACAAAACAAACCCAAAAAATTCCGCAGAGATGCCCCAGGTTAATCCCACCATATAATCCCATTTCCCAGCTCCTTCCCTGAAAGCTTTGCACAAACCCCAGGCTGGTCAGAGCACAAAGCAAAGCCCAACATTACCACCTGGTGGAAATCCTCTTCTGCTACAGCAGAAAATTCATTAAATTCATTCAGCAGAGTAAAAGAAGCTGGGTTTAGGCAGTGGCAGTGTTACACCAGTGGGGAGATCAGTCCCACCAGGGGCTGTGGGTTTAAAAAACACACATTTGGCAGCACAGAAAAATTACTTTTTCAGAGAGAAGGGCAACAAGCGCACATGCAAAGGAGCCCCCTTGTGCCCATGTCATTTCCTATACAGATGCCAGAGAAAATGCACAAGGATTTTTTTAGTAGGATAACACAAAATTTACAGGTAGATAAATCATGACAAACACAGAAGACTCAACATTACCCTATCCACCAGCATCAAACCCAGCCATTCAGGAGCCCAGGTGCCAATAATTCAGGATTTTGGACTCTTTGGAGCAGTGATTTAATATCAATATCTTTTGTTACTCCAAAATTGTTTGGACAGGTTACAGAGACCCCCCAATCCCCAGGCTCACATTGTTCAGCCTGTGCTGCTGAACAACACAGCACAGCCCAAAGAGGGAAAACAGGGAGCAAACAGCAAGGAAAACAGCACAAACAATACAGCTGTAGATACAAAAATAGTCAGATATCTCCCAGGTTTATGGCAGCCCAGATACAGAGTCCTGCCTGGGTGCTTTAAAGCTTAAACAGCCACCATGGGGCTGGATCCTTGCTGGATCTCAGTGTTTGGGAGCTGCTGGATGGCTGAAAACAGCACAAAAGAGAGGTGAGAGAATGCAGAGCCAGAAAGGGAAAAAGTAAGAAATAGGAATGAGATGCAAATAAAGAGAGACACAATCAAGGAGTGTGAATTGGAAAAAAACAAAAACAAAAAAGGAGTGGGAAGAAAAAGAAAAGGGAAGTTCAAATGGTACGAGAATATTGGGCTAAGAAGGAGGATAATGTAAAAATCCCAGCAGCATGGCCTGATCCCATTGTGCAATGGGGAAATCCCAGATCTGAGGCACAGACCTGTCCTGTGAGATTTTAATGGGAGCAAAGGAAGCACCATGGATCTTATCAGGGGCTGAGCAGGAGACAGGGCAGAGCTGAGCAATGAGCTTTGTCTGGTGGTGCCAGCCCCAAGGAAGGGCTGCAGAAAAGGAAGGGTCCCACAGAGGGATGCTGTGGTTGGAGCCTCAGTGCCCTGGAATGCCTTGCTTTCAGGGAGGATGTGGCAGGGGAGGCCATTTGCTTTAGTCCACTGCTTCTGGAGAGCCCAGTGGGACATAAATAACACAGGAGGAGTCTGAGGGGAAGCAGAAAACAGGAGGGAGTGGAGGGGACTGACCACTCAAGGTGGAGAAAGGAAAAGCAGAATAAAAAGCCAAACGGGAATAGAGGAGCTGCAGTGTTTCTGTGCATACAGAGGTTTGGGCAGACAGAAGCTGAAGGTGCATCCCTGGCACTGAAGAAAGGCCATGAGAGCAGCAGCATTTCCCCAGGATTCCCCTCTGGAGCCCAGGGAGCAGAGGCTGTGCGAGGATCCAGGGGCAGTGCCGAGTCTGGGTAGAGCCCAGAGCTGCAGAAGGACCATGAGCAAGGCCCTGCTGTCCCTGCTCTCCCAGGCTGCAGCCACCATCTCCCAGGGACACAGAAGGTGCAGGAGCAGCACCAGCAAAGTTCAATCCCCATTTTGATATGGGAAGGTACAGGGAGAGCAGCAGGAGTCCCACTGATCCACTGCTGTCCATATTTATAATATGCCAGAACCTTATGAGCAATAAAAATATCCAAGGACAATTTTATAGACCAGATTCACAGCCCATTTGAGACACAGCCACAATAACAGGTTGCTACACTGTCTGGCATGAGGCATTCCAAGTCCAGGGCTCTTGGAGAGAACCTGTGAAAGAATTTCTCCTGGCCAGATATAAATGCATAGCTGTAAGCCTAGAAGAAAGCTACAAAAGGTTCATAAACATAATTTCTGCATAAATATGTATATTTTAGGTATATTAAATTGTTTCCACATACAATTTTGCAGAAAATAGTTTAAAATTAAATAAACTTATAACCTGCAAAGCACAGATGAGAAATGAGTGGTGACATGAAACACTCCATGAGTAGGAAATTTGCAGAGTTCCCAGGAGCTGCTAGAATTGCTTTACACCGAGGAATGCTCAGGGCACTCTCAAGGGACCCTTTCCCAGAAGGGAGGCACAGACTCCCAAATCCTGGAGAAAAGGAAGCATTGACCCCCTTGGAGCAGCATCCCACCCTTAATCCAAGGCCATGGCACAGCTGTCCCACAGAGAGAGAGGAGATCCTGACACATTTGTTGTCACAGATATCAAAGAATTTGGTGCCAGGTCTGCAGAGGGAGATCCCATGACACAGGAGGAGCACCATGGTGGCTTCACACACGTTTAACCTCAGGCACCCACAGCCATTTCCAGAGCACGCAGGGTACTGGATGTGCTGGTAACACCCCTAAACCACAAACCAGCTGACAAAGGCAACATTCCTTTAAATTCCAGGAAAAGGACACTGCATGGCCCCAGAACAGGCAGAAATTTTTGTAAATATCACAGAAGCACTGTCTGGTTTGGGTTGGAAGGAACCTTAAACCTCAGCTGTTTTCACCCCCCTGCCATAGCCACGGACACCTTCCACTATCCCAGGCTCCTCCAAGCCCCATCCAACCTGGCCTTGGGCACTCCAGGAATGGGGCAGCCACAGCTTCTGTGGGCAATAGCCCCACCCAGCAAACTGACTTTGCTCAGAGCCACATTTTCTGATGTAGCCTTTCATTAATGTCCCCAGGCTGCAGAGAAGCAATGGACTGCTTTCAGAATTCAGGCAAAGGCTGCCACCATCTGCCTCTCTAGATTTCACTGTCACCTGAAGTGACAAACAGGTTTCCTCGTGCCTCTGCTCCTGGATGAGCTCTGTCCCAAAAGAGCTGTAAGTCAAATGTTTTTCAGCCACAATAACCTTTAGAGACAACCTAAAAGTTCAAGAAAAACTCCATGAACAATGTTAGCTTGAAGCTCTCTGATGCCAAAAAGAAGAGAAACGGGAATAAAGGATCCAACTACACTTCTCCAAAATCCAACCTTGTGACTTTGTGAGAATGTTTCAGTGAGCCAGCAGGAATCTGAGTGAGGATGAGGTGATTCTGTTTAAATAGACCCTCCTAGGAAATTAATGAAAAATTGTTTTTTCTCCATCTCAGTTCCTAAAAGGCAGCAATACAATCAAAAAGCATTTCTCTCAGACAGGTTCAACCATCAATCCACGCACACTCCCACCCTGTGACACTGCTCTGTCCCTGCTATCTCAGCACCCAGGTGTGCAAACCCTGAAATCACCTAGAAGGGTTCCACTCTGGATGAAGAAGAGAGAGGTACAAGGCCAAGGGAAAAGCTGGGGGTGGGATGAAGTAGGAGAGGAAATATGTCATATTTCACCTCACTGGAAACATTCCTAACCCCTAAAGAATCAGAAATGTTTGGCTTTTGAAGCACAGAATAAAGAATGGAAATGGAGGGGCCTTGCAGAAGAGGGGGGATGCAATCCAACACCTACTGAATCTTTATCCTTCTGCTGAATGTCTATCAAGCTTTTCCACTTTCCTTAGAAATTCATGCTCTAGTCCTGCCCTACCTGTAGAATTAGAAAGGGAAAAGAAGTGTTAAATGTGGAATTTAATTCCATGAGTTCGTTTCATCATGGACAGAGATTGTTTTTGCAAGAGGCTCCTACACCTTTAGTCTCCTCCTCCAGCCCCAGTGCAGTCTCTCTCCAGGCTGGATTAACCTCAGTTCTTTCAATCTTCCTGAATAGGCCATTTTACCTCTAAATCCAGACCCCATGAAGGAGAATAGCTGCCATAACTTATATCCTGATTTGCCTTTGTAACAGGCACAATCTTCTACATTCATGGTCTCATATACAATAGCCTAACCAGACTGGTTAAACCCAAAAGAGAACCCATTTGAAGGAGTCATTTATCACCAAATCCATTACTTTACAAGAGACATTCTTAAATGAGGAACTGGTTTATTAAGCCAATTCCATCAGGGAGGATGCTCATGTTTTCTATTTGATGGAGAAATGAATGCTTAAGGAGCAGACACACTTTCTGGCAGCACAAGAAAATCAGTTCAAGTGGAAGACAAATCCCAGCAGCTCTGGATGTGGGGTTGGGTCTCAGAAATACCCTAGAGTCAGAATGGGATCCCTGCTTCTGAATTTGGGTAATCCAGACCCTTCCTGCCGGACAGACAGTGACATCATGTGCACAGCACCAAAGGGAGCAGAATTAATTACTGAGGTTCTGTTCTGCTGACAGGAGGAACTACAGAAGACGGCCATGAAAATAAACACAAATAAGTACTGCCTACCACTGGTAAGAAATGGTGCTCCTTTTCTTACTTTTCTTTTTCTTTTTTTCTTTTTTTTAATACATCAGGAAATTACTTTTGCAACTGCTGCTCCTTCAGCTTCATCTTTCATTTCATAGGACAGTGTCATTAGCCAGGCTGCGAAGCATCACAGTCAGTGTCAGCCTTCAGAAAGTGTCATCGATGTCTCTATTGTTAATATTATCTATAATTTCTTTCATTGCCTGCAGAACACATTCAAACCTGTGAAAACAAACATTTTAAATTCACACCTAGACTTAACCAGGTAATTCATAACTGAGAAAAAAGACCATAGATGTGGCAGGCTGTAATAGATGAATCAAAAGTGAACCCCAAAAGAGCCCTGCAGCACACTCCCAGAGTTTCCAAACCATTTATTAGAAGCCTGAATGGTGCAGTTCATGGCCATTACACACCTAGACAGGTATGACAAACAGTTATTTTTATATTGGCTATTTGGACATGCTGCTTTCCAGTTTGCACACATATCTGCAGTGATTTTGCACATGGAACAAATCACTATGTGACTCTGAAGTATTAAACTTGCATTGTGATTACTGCTCACTAATAAAAACTTTCCTTAATTGGTCAAAAGGGAATCACAGGTTGCAGCTGTTGCCTTGCCTTACTACTGGAAGCCTCAAGCCTTAATGCTATTGCCTTTAAATATTACATGTTTGAAGGAGGAAGCAAAGGAACATTTTTCATAAGAAGCATAAATTACATCATAAATTAGGAGGAGAGGAAATTCATTTCCTCAAGTATTTCCAGAGATGTTTCCCAGCCAGTTTGTTGTTTACTGTAAGTGTTCAGAAATAGTATTTTCCTCTTGTTGAGCATGAGAGGTATCTGTGAAAGGCAGTCATTGATCCCTGAGAGTTTCCTTGACTAAAAGCCAGTTTGATTCCTGAATGGATTACTTGGATTTTGACAGCACAGGGAATCTCATCACTATATCCTGCAGAAAGGAGGAACAGAGGCAGTACAGTAAATGGGCTGAAAATTGCTTCTAATTGTGCCAGGGGAGGCTTAGGTTGGATATTAGGGCACATTTCTTTCCTGGCAGGGTGGACAGGCACTGACACAGGTGGCCCAGGGCAATGGTGGAGTCCCCATCCTTGGAGGAACTTTAAAGCTGTGTGGATGGAGCACTTGGGGACACGGTGGCCTTGGCAGTGCCGGGGGGGACAGTGGGACCCAATAACCCTGGAGGGCTCCTTCAACCCAAACAATTCAGTGATTTTTCCAAGGTCACTCTTTCTGACCCTGTCTCTGAGGAAAGGCCTCTCTGCCAGCCCAGGTAACCCTGCACAGCTCCTGCCAGCCTGAGGATGCTTCACACAGCTCAGCCTTACCTGAAACAGAGGGAAACCAGCTCCCAGCAGCTCTGTGTGCCCCACGGTGCAGCAGTGCCAGAGGGAGATGGTTTCACTTGCTGTGGTGCCTCTCACCCTGGCAGCAGCACATTCCATGCGCTCCCAGCTCCCTGAGCATCCACAGCTCACAGGGGAGGCTCCAGGGCGGCTGCTGAGGGGCTTCCCCCCTCCTGGCAGCCACTGCCACAAACCTCTGCTGCCATTTCCTCCCCACTCTCCCAGAACGCCCTGTCTTGAGAGAAAAGCCAAGATTAAACACAGGTTTATATTCAGGTCTTGGAAACGGAGCCACCTCCACCATCCCTCATTTTAATCTCATCTGCTCATCACTCCATAAATATCAACCTGCAGAGCTTTGGACGTGTTAAGATTTATATCCATGCTGTCCCCTGAGATTTAATGCCTCCTGAATGTCCATTCATCCTTATGCATCCCCTGGGGACAAAATCAGAGTCAGAAAAGATTGACAGGCAACCATTTTATGAAATATTTTCAAGAGGAAAATGTCTGCAAAACATCTGTTGGACTTGAAAACAAAAATTGCACCAGTTCCTGTGTCCTACAGCTCTGACAGGTCAGACAAAAGAATTTTTTATCTATAAACACATATATATTTATATGTAAATAATAGAAATGTATATAACATAGATATATATAATATTTAATATTATTGTATGCTGTCACACTGTTTCAATATTTATATATTGTTTAAATAAATATTTATACCTATAATAATATATATCAAAGTTAAAGATACAGTATTTAAAGGCCACAGTTCACAAAGCCAGCCAGCTGTGTTGAAAAAGAGAAGAATCATTTTTACAGAGAGTGGCCTTTGCCTCCTCAAACCTGGGGTTGCCTTTTGAAAACTTCCTTTTTGGCCTTAGAAGTTTTGGTTTCGTTTAACTTTCTACCTTCTCTATTAAAAGGAAAAGATTAAATGGAAGATAAAGATTGTCTTATTGACAGTTTACATCTGCACAGCCTCGAAAAGACCATTTTCTTCCAGAGAGCCTGATTCATCAGCTTAACAGGTGTTACTCAAAAGAGAAGCCCCATTTGTTTTGCCTTTCTCTGGCTGCACTTTGCCTGAATCAAACCCAGCTCCCTTCCTGCAGCACAGCAGGACCACTCTGTCCTGCCCAGTGCTCATGCCCCCATCCCTCCTCTCCAGTCACACAGCAGTGCTCTGTTCCCTCCTTTCCCTAGGGCTGTTTTCCCACACCAGACACCTTTGCAGTTGTCCCTGTACCACTCCATGGCACCATTTTGTTCTCATCCATTTATCCTCTTCTGCAATGTTCTCAGATTTCTCCTCCCATGCACACCCACCACATTCTCTGGTCACATATTTAATATCCCTCTTTCCACTCTCTGCAGGCCCATGAACTCCACAAATGGAATTTCTGTGAGGATCCAAGAGGCCCAGACAACCCTGAACCCAAGAGATCTCACTCACGAGGCTGCTCAGGTCTCACCCTGCAGATGATGCTTTGGGTTTGCTCTCTGCATTCTGAGCATCACCAGAGCAGGGCTGCCCTCCCTCCACACCCCCTGCCATTCCAGAAGTGCTTATTGTGAATTGCCAATGGCTCCATCTCACCTCACTTTCTCCACATCAGAAGATCAGTAATTCCTCAGTTGTCCTGACACAAACTCCTTCTCCTTTGCCAGTAACCTGCAATAACAGGTTATTATTATCCTGCCCACATTATTATCCCCTTTTCCTGTACTAGCACAGGATTAGAGGCACAGGGTGTGCACCATCACACTGGCCTGAAATCTATGGTACAGCTCTTTGAGTTTACACTCCATCTTGCAAAAAATACTTTTCCCCTGTGGGCAGCAGATTCCAGCCTTGTCCTTGACAAGATGCCCTCACTCCCACCCCTGAGCCTGTTCCTGTGAAAGGACACTCCGCCAGACAGCCTATGAGATGACTGAGTGCTCAAGCAGCCACATGAAACTGTGATATGATATGACAACAAGAAAGTTTCTGGCCTTTATTTGAAGGCTTTTTACCAGTTACAGTAAGAATTGTCATTGCAAACCAGGATTTTTTTAAAAAATGAATAATAAAAGTTAAAAAAAACATCCACGAGTCCACCTGCAAGTAAGACATGTTGATACAGAAAGGAGACATGAGCTTTTGCTTCTTCCATTCTGTTTGTTTTTCAAAGAACTGATAGAATTAAGATACTAGGAAAGGTTGGATGCTATCAGAATCATTCCAGCAGGTGAGCATTTAACAGCGTATACTGTACCAGGGTAACAGAGTAGCTATGTTAAATCTATGGGTTTGAGTTGAGCCTATTGTAATTTGTTTCCCAAAAAGGACATTAAAAACCAGATTATGCCAAGATGTTACAACGGAGCCATAAATTGGCTACATGAGTTTGTCCCCATTCTATTTAAGACTCATCTTGGTAGCAAAGGAGTGATGTAAGCACCTGGAAATCTGAGCAGTGGGTGGCTGACCAGACTTCCACTGCAATTCAGATTTATAATGCACATCCATGGGCCTCCCAAGGCACACCAGCAGCAATTCTGACTCAGCCTTCTCTTGGCAGGAAAGGCCATTTACCTGCTTTGACCAAAATCAACCCATCTGATGACCTGTTGCTTCCCAGTTCCACACATGCAATCCTCTTGGAAAGAGACTTGAAGCAACCAGGTCCCAGTGCACAACTTCTGACCTCCCAAAAATCATCTTCACCTTCAGCCACATCCTGCTGCCACCTTTTGCTTTGAGTTGCTGGAATAATGGAATATTTAGAGTCGAAAAAAAAATATGCTTCCGACTTCAAAGCAAGGAAGTAATGGGAAAGAAGATTTTATGTGCATCAAACCCTGGGTGTATGTCCAGCCCCAGCTGTGCCACAGCAGCAGGCAGTGCCAGCAGTGCCTGTTCTCCTCAGTAAGGCACCCACAGAGCCCTCAGGGACAGGGAAGGTGCTCCCCAGCACAGGAACAGCCCTGCAGGGATCACTTCCCATTCCATGAGCACTTCTCTGAAGATGCTGGTCTGTGCACACAGCTGTGACAGGAACATTTAAGCTCATCTAAGAAACACAATTCAAGTCAAACAAATCAACTCAGTTTACAGTCAGTCTGCTCACAGAGCCTGGTGACAGAAACAATTAACATCTTGTTTGTCTGTAACTCTTAACCAATGTTTTAGCAGTTTCAAAACACATGAAACACACAAAAAGTCATGTGACAGCATTCCTGTAACACATCCCTGTTCCCACACCAAGAGGAGGAGGAGGATGAAGTCAACACCACACTCACATCCTATTGACTTGTGGGAGGGAAAACACAGAAAGAAAAAAAAAAAAAAAAAAACAAAAAAACAATCATTTGTGCCAGCACACTCCAAACAAAGTTCCAATACTGCTGCTACTGAGGTTAGCAATGCCTGGGGCTGGGGAATGGAAGCTGAAATTCCAGGTCCTGCAAGCTTCATCATGAAACTATCACGGGCTTCAGCTCTGCCTAATCGTATCTGAAAGCATGAGAGACTCCAGCAGACATGACACTCTTGAAATACAGAACTTTATTTAGAAACTGCTTAAAATAGAAAAACCCTGTCAAGAAAAATCCAAGTCAAATATGGTTTCTCAGTAAAATGGAGTTTTAGGGCAACAGAAGTCTAAAAGGCCACAAGAGAAATAGCACCACTGCAATTTTAAACAATGGCTAGATACTTGCATTTTTGGCATTCACTGAATTTGGGTTTTTCTCTGAACTTCACAAAGATTCATGCACTACACAATTACCATAAAATGCTCTCCTACACACATTTTAGGACAAGCTACCACCAGAAACAAATGAATACAAGCACAACAGGACTGATCAATCTCAGTAGTGAAAGGGGGTCAGAAGTCTTGCAGGATCTTGCCAAACACAACAGTAATGAGGGGCATGATAGGAAAAAAAAAGGACAGTTAAGGAAAGTATTTTAAATATTAATATTTAAGTTAGTCTCAGTACTGTATTTTCTGCAATAACATTAGCTCTGTTAGCCAGCATCTTTTAGTTTTTACCCCAGAAGATTACTGAACTGGCAACTGTTATTACTAATATGCCCTGGTTCAAAGGGGAAAAAAAAAGAAAGCAGACAGAAAAATATCATCCTCATGTGCTCAATTCACTTTCATTCAAAGCCAGCTGCACAGTGCAAGTCCTGTTACAACTATTGGGCGTGTTCAGCATTCCTCGGGATGGGAAAGGGAAAAGTGAGAGAACAGAAGGGATTCCAACAGAAATGAAAATAAACAGAACAAATAAAAACAAGAGCCAGGAAGAAAAATCACTTCTGAAGGACATCTTAGGCAGTAAGATTGTGTGCCCTTTGCTTTGTTTTTCTTTTCTTACAGAAAACACAGTACGTTTTGGCAAAGCCACAATGCCACAGAAAAAGGCTTCAGCACTCTTCAAGGTAATTTATGTGTCTCAGCTGTTCATACTCCCTCTAATCTTGTGACAGGCAACGTTAAGGCCCATTTCATCGAGAACTAATCACTTAGTAAGCAGCTTTACATAGGAATGGAGTTTTGTTCTAATAGCCCCTTTTGAGCACTTGCTGACACAGTGAGACTGCCATGCAAGGCCTCTCGGACAGCAGTGAATGGAGTTAAACAAACGTCTACCCCAATATGAAGCACATAAAATCTCCCATCACATTACTTCAATTTGGCATATGGAAGCATATTTTAAATACTCTTAAGGCATTTATTATAATTTCTGTTCTGCAATTTCACATTAACTCAATCTTTCTGTGAGTCAGTCTTTAATTTCTCTACTGCACACCGCCTTAGATACAAAAAGAGTCTTCCC
Organism: Ammospiza caudacuta; assembly: GCF_027887145.1. Lineage (NCBI taxonomy): Eukaryota > Metazoa > Chordata > Aves > Passeriformes > Passerellidae > Ammospiza > Ammospiza caudacuta. Next base: position 12,229,253 of record NC_080607.1, read on the forward strand.
ACAAACCAGTGTTTTACCAGCAAACCATTCTGCAACAAGTTCCAAATATTCAGCCTCTTGCTCCCTAAATATACCACCTCGATGTGAATACTGCTCTGCTACAGCGTGAGAAAGAGCTCCTAACTCAAACCCACTGTAAAAGTGAAACTTCTGCAAAGTGCACTTTAAGAAGAGGTACTTTTTTTTTGCTTATGAAAAGAAACCAGTGAGTCCTCTAAGAATAAAGTGGAGTATTTTACAGTTAAGCACATGATCTGGGGCAAAGAATTCTGATGTTGCTGCTCTGCTGGTACAGTATGTGGTCTGTTAATACTCTTCTTGTTCCTCCTGCGGTGCTCCTTCGTCAGGTATCACAAAGCCTTCCTGAAGGGGAAGAAAACAAGTGCTTTAATGAAAATCTGATGTCAAACCAGTTCCTGGCTACTCTCTAGGTACTTTTTTTTTCCCTCTTACTTCAGGTAAGACACCCTTAAGTCACTGTTTACAATGTCAAGATGTATTACCAGAAGTATTTTCCTCATCTTTGATCTATTTGTTACATACTAGTCATGAAAGGTCTACTTTGTTTGCTGTCTGACTATAATTAAATTATCTGATGCTTTATTACAGGAAAAAGCTAGGCCATAAACCTCACAGGGGAAAAAAATAAGGTAGAACTGGAGGGAGGCAGGGAAAGCCAACCAGCTTCCAATTACAAGGGCAGGAAGAACTGTGCAACCCAGTCTATAAGAGATTACTTACATCTGTGGCATAAAGAATTTCCACAATCCTCTGCAACACTGGATCATTCTCGCCTTCATTCTCCTGGCAGATCAATTCAATGTTCCTCAATTTGCCAAAGTAGAAGTCTCTCTCCTTCTCCAGGTCTTCAACAGTAAGTTTCAATGCGTTGATCTGCCAAAGGGCATCAATAATAATTATATCCACCAGAGACAGAATTCAGTAGGATCTATGCAAAAAGGGTGTCCCAAAATTCTCAGAAGGGTGTTGATATGCAAAGCACTTCAGCAGTAACCAAGATATGGGGAGGGAGGACTGTGAGAGGAGGAAAAGGGCCATTTCTCAAATTTTAGTATCACTGCCACAACAAACATCCAGTCCACAACACACAAATCCACTTTAAAGACTAAAGGCTGATTCCATGAAAAAGGTAAAGCACTGACTGCCTGCAGCTCTCTCTGCTAACACATTCTTTCACAACAACTCCCCTGCTGACAGCAGGTTCAGTTGTGCTGCACTCACTCTGGATTTCAGTGAGGGAGCAGCTGCTCATAGCTCTGTTGGAATGCTGGGAGAGCTGCAACACAGCTGTGGGAATACTTACAGACCCTGCTATGTGTGACACAGCCCACACAGGGGTGAAATGTCTGGCCACTCGTGTGCTACAGAAGGGCTTTTGCTTCCATCAGGAGAGCAAGACCATTATAACAAAGGGCTCCAATTAAGTGATTTTAAATGAGCTGATTCAGATCATTTTCTTCCATCTGCCTGACCCAGACATTCCACGGTATTGGAAAAACAAACCTGCACGTAACTCTATCAAGCAGAGGTCAGTCACAGGGCTGTCCTTACACACCTGCTCGATCAATCCTGCTGATTCTTCATCTCCTCCACCCTTTTTGCCCATCCCAGGCCCAGCTCTGGGACCTGCTGGGGTCCTCTGTGCAACAATGGGCCTCTGCGGGGCTGCAAGATCAATTCACCAATTAATTCCAATTCTCCCTTCCATAAAGGTACTAGCCCCCCTCCAAACATGCTGAGGCATGAAAGGGATTGAAGATATCTTCCTTCCTTAACTCCATATAACATGTCCTTTCTTTCTGGCACACTTGGCACCATTCCTTGCCATTATCTCTTTTACAGAAGACTGTTCTTTCTGTAGCCTCCAGACACCTGGGTACTACAGCACCCTCAGTCTTTGAGCCTGGCATCTCTGAAACAAGATGCAAAACACTAGAATCCCATACACTTGTTTTAAATCACAACCCAGTCTTCATTTCCCCAGAGTTTTTCATGATCTAGATCACATTTTTAACTATTTTTCTCTACCTGCACTGCCAGTACCGAGAGATTTCCTGGTTTTGTTCACAACTGGAGTAACAAGGTTTGGTGCTATTGTGTCTTGGCCTTGTCGAGCAGCAACAGGATCATACTCCTTCCCGTCATAGTTTGCATCAAAAAATTTTTTGAACCACTGAACAAATTCAAAGTTGTCCTGAAATTTTCCTTTCACTAGTTTGTCCACAGGAATTATCTGAAGAGGGGGAAAAAAGAAAAAAAAACACACTCATAAAGGGTAAAGAATCTCTCTGTGTTTTTAAATAAAGTTTTAAAGTTAACGCACTCAAAAGACATGCAAATTTAATTCTTGTCCAGTCTAGGGAAAATCCTCCTTGACAACAAATCAAATAACGGGATTTTTGTAATTATTGGAATGAAAAACCAATCATGCTTTGCCTTTGAGGGTCCAAATAAGTTTAAATAATTCTGCAGCAAAGTTTCTGTTAGACCAAGTTTACAGACAAAACTTCTTCCTGTGCACATGAAGCTGGCTCTGATGAATCTGAACTGACCAACTCCAGAACTGCTACAAGAGCTGAACATCTCTGTCACAGCAGACTCCAGCATCTCTGGGATGAGGTGTAGAACTAAAGACTATTAAAAATGCAGAAAATAGTGAAGTGTTGTTTGTAGAGAAATTTTTTTTTCATAAGGCACTTGGAAGCCAGGCTGGTTGTCCAGATGGGTTGTGTGGACAGACTGCACAAGCCACTGTCCCCAAGCAGAGACTGACTCTGTGTTGGAGCTGCCAGCCACGGAATCAGACATCTCAAAGAAGGAAAAAGCTTCAACCCTGGATGTTCTGCATCCTACCAAACACACTGTCTGTAACTATTACCTGAATAAATTCCCCTCCATCAGCAGAAGTGTCATTCCATCTGAACAAGCTTTTTAACAATTTCATTTTCACTACTAAAAATCAGAGATTTTAGTATCTGGAGGCACTTAAAAGCCATGTAGATGTGGCACCTGGAGACATGGTTTAGTGGTGGCCTTGGCAATGCTGTGGGAACAGTTGGATTTGATGATCTCAGACACATTTTCCAACTTTAACAATGATGTAATTCTATACACTTGTAAAGAGGAATTTGGAATCCTTAGGACTATCACAGCAGAAGGTTATAGGAACACACCTCCTACAAAGATGTTCCAAAGAGGAAGCTCAGGCAAACCTTATCTCATAGAAATTCCAGTATTATTTTGTGCCACAGAAGTTTCCCAGAATTAAAAGGGTAACATTAATCTCATCATTAAGAACTGAAAACCTGACCTTGGCTGGAGCAAAGCAAAATGTGTCCTAACTGATGTGAGGTCCCCAAGGCAGGCCAAAACAAAAGGTTTTGTGATTTACAAACCAAAATCAAACCCTGTTCCCAGATTTATTCAGTTTTAAATCTGAAAGTTCATCCCATCTAATTTAACATTAAAAGCAGAGAGTCAGTTATAGCCCAGCTTACTTTGTCAACACCCATTCTTTTAAAACCTGCTTGTAGAACCTTGAAGTTTTGAATGTACTCATGCTCCAATTTTGCTTGAAACTTCACTTTCTTGAGTGCTACAGAACCTGGGAAGAGCATGTCCATGAACTGACAGTATGCAGCACCTGCCAAAAGGAAAAGAACACAAATCCTGGGATGAATTAAGTCAGCTCAGCTCACTAACCTTGGTGAGTTTCTTTCCAGTCAGGTCAGCAAACTGACCTGACTCACTCCTCAGTCACACAAGCCCTTTAAAGACAACAAAGGCAAGAAAACAGAAACCTTCAGTCTCCTTTTTGGTGCAACATGGCCATAAATAAGCTTAAAGGAGCTGGAGAACCAAACTTTTGGGCTCATGACTTGAACTCTTATGAATAAGAACAAACCTGACTCCAGAATTCCAAGGAAAAAAAAAAAAAAACTAATTAATAACTTCACTTTCTTTTCTTCATGGATACCAGCACTGATCTGAGATGTTACATGTATTTAAGAGACATGTAATCTCCTCTTAACAACACTAATGGAAGTAAATCAGAAAAAGCATTATTCTAAAAATTGTACTTAACCATTATTGAAATTGTAATACCTTTACCTCCTACAAACAGAACCTATACACAACTCAAGGTGCTCTCCAAGATAAGAGGCTAATGACCTGAATTATATTTAAAGCAGGCCTTAATTAAAGAACCAAAATAAGATAAGTGTTTCTTCCTATTAATTTAAATCCTTCATGTCCTCCAATTCAGCACTAGTTGAAGTAAGAGGAAAAGAGAGATTCAGTCCAGCCACAAAGAGTGGACAACCACCTCCATATTCATAGGATATACACAGTAAAAAAAAAAAAAAGTGGTTTTAAAGCGGATTCTCACTCTGCAGTGATGACAGACAACCATTAAAAGCACGAGCACAACATTCAGAGCATTATTCGCACACCAACACCAATGAATCAAGGAGTAAAGGAAACCCTAACCTAAACCATCCAACAGTTACACAACAAGCTGTTGGGAGCTATCTGAAGGCCAAGAAGAAATATAGGAGAGCATTGACCTCAACTACTCTGTTCATCTCAACCACATCCTACAACTGTTCACTCTCTTATCAAGATACTTCGCAGGCGCTCCCACTTTCACCTGCTCCCAGAAGACGGATGTCATCCACTGGTGCAAATTAAAATAAAAACAACAAACCAGCTCTTGCTGTTTGCTCTCCATTGTGTCTCAGTTCACTTGCTGCAGAGCTCCAATCCCAACTCAAACACAGAGGACTTGCCAGAAGCCAGGGGTTGGCTCACTATTGGCAGAGGGAGCGATAAGCGTGATGAAAACAGAGGGATCACAGCAGTCAAAGGGCAGCTCTTGTGCTTTTATGCAACCTCAAACTGCTGCTGTCACTGCTGCCCTTGCCAAAGACAGCAAAGCAAGCTTGGGAACTCCAGCTTCTACAGGACTATGGCAGCAAAAGCCACTTCATCCCTGCCAAGGCACAAAGCATTACTGCAGATGCACAAAAGGGATGTTACTCAGGACATACCACATCAACAGCTTTTCCCAAAAACAGGTGAGCTGGAATTCTGCAGAGCCAGTACTAATTATCCTCACCTCAACACATTCAAGGCTCACACCAATCCCATGCAAATCAACCCTGCACACCACAGGGCTCAACCTGCCTATCTGAGAGCAGACAGTGCTTATCACTTCCCCTCCTCCTGTGGCTTAGGTCTTTAGTTCCCTCACCCTTACAGTTCTTGTCCATCATCTCACTAGACAAAAACCACTACAAATGCCTGTCAAATACCTGTTGTGAGTCCCTTGCTTCTCTGTAATCTTTGGGATTGTTTCTTCCATGGACTCAGCCACAGCCTGTATTGACAGTCCAAAAACTCACTTTTAATTAATTCCTCCTTTTATTTCACCTCCAAGTTCCACATCTCTCCTTCCAGGAGCAACACCTTATCTTAAATTCACTGCATGAGACAAACTTCACTTTTCACTGACTGCCTATTGTGGTTATCCAAATTATCTTGTACCCAAGCTGCATTCTTAGCCTTGGGTTTTTTTCAGCTATTATTCCACAGACTATTATCTTTTATTTGTTCTTACAAGCCTCCTCCTCCCACACACTCCTCCCTACGATGACACTTGACTCCATTTCTGTACCACAGACACTTCCCCTTCCTGCCTACTAGCACATATGAGATTCAGCTGTGCTTAACTCGGTTCAAGCCCAGGTAAGCTGGGCTGACACAGACTGGATGTGCTCCAGGACCAAGAGGAGTTTTAAAGGTGCACATGACCCCACAAGTCACTGCTCTGTCCTCCTTACACTCCAGTACTCTTCCAGAACAAGTCACAATTGTTTTTGTTAGTTACACTTGTAAGACTTACTCCATCCATGCAGGCTAAATGCTTAATTCCTCATGGGAAAACACCTTCTTCCTCAGTCTTTTTGTCACATTAACACCCATTGCTTATAGCATCTATGCTGTAGTGAGTCATGAGAACGTGCCTTTTCATTACACTGACATTATTAACAACCACTTCAATAACACTCCAACCAGAACTGGATCATAACACTGACCACAAATCTGTTCACACCAAGACCTAAGCCAGGAGCACAGCTGCAGCAGGGCAGCACAGAGGGTGCAGCTGCACCTCCCCAGAACCAGGGTGCACATCCCACGTGGACGTGCCCTCGGGGTGAACCCCCTTACCTGAGCACAGCTGTTCGATCTTGGTCAGCGTCAGCTGCAGAGACTCATTGATCCACGCCAGCATGTCATGTCGGCTCAAGTTATCGCTGGTCACTGAAGTAGAATACACATTCACTGCCATTTTCTGAAAGACACAACCAGAGGTGTGAGCGCCACAGACGCCGCCGGGCTGCGGTGGAGCCGCTTCCTTCGGAGCCTTCCCGAGCCCCGGCGAGTGAACCGCGGGCTGCCGACAGCTGGGAGGACCCTCCCGCACCGCCCTGCCAGGGCTCGGCTCCGGCATTTCCGAGGAAAAATCAGCATCGGGGCGCTCACGTGGGAACCGCTGAAAGGAGCCACGGCTGCGGCAAGTTACTCATCCCTCTCCCCCGCGCTACCGGGAACGGCCGAAGCGCTTCCTCCGCGGCCACGGGATCTCCCCGGGGATCAATACCGAGCGGCCGCTCCCCGCCCAGCCCCGCCGGCACAAAGCGGAGCCGCCGGTGCAGCCGCCGCCGGGCAGGGCCGCCCGCGCTGCGGGTGGGGCGCGGCCTGCGCTCTCCCCGCTCCCGCTCCTCAGCACCCCCCGCCGGTCCCTCCGCCCCGCCACCCCCGGTCCCCGCCGCACCTCCGCCCGCCGAGGGGCGCGGCCCGGCCCTGCAGGCCTCGCGCCGGTGCCCGCAGGGCGGCGGCGCCCCGCCCGGCCGCTCCCCGAGCCCGGGGCCCTCCCCGCCGCCGCCCGGCGGCCCCGCCGCGGCCCCGGCCCGGTACCTGCGCCGCGCTCGCCCCGTCGGCCCCGCGTTCAAACCGGCCCCGCCCGCCCTGACCGGGACCGCGTCACGCGCTCGCTGCGCGCCTGCGTCACGCGCACGTCACGGCCCGCGCGGGGAGCGCCGCGCGCCGACATGGGGCGGGGGAACGGTTGTCAGGGGGCGGGGCGAGCTGCTGCGTTGCTATGGAGATGCCACGCCCACTCCGCCCGAGGGCTCGCCTGCCATTGGCCGAGCCGCTGGCCCCGCCCACACCGGGGGTCCCGCGTGCCTGAGGGTCGCGCCGGGCTCGGGCCTGAGGGTGCGACGGAGCCGCTGCGGCCGCGAGCACCGGGACGGCCGGACCCGGGAGCCCGGCACTGCCCCGGCCCCGAACCCAGCGACACAAACCGACCCCAAACCAGCGGCACAGCCCAACACGGCTCCAGCTGTGCTGCCACACCAGCCCCGGCCACCTTGGTGTCACTGGTGTCACCTGAGCGGCAGCAGGAGAGGAGCGGCTCAGATCCCTGGCTGTGCCCCTCCTCCCACTGCGAACTCCCTTTATTTCCCCAATAAGACTGTCCAGCCATACAGAAATACTCGTTTTTAATCAGACATGATAAATGGTAAACTCTCGACATTTTTTTTCCCACATGGAAACCAGCGAAATCATGTGGACAAAGCAGAGTTGCGAATTTCCACACTCCAGGATACAAAAACTGTGAAATGTGTTAAAAATGATACATTTCTCTCATTTTTAAAAGATTGTAGAAAAACGCGCAGCATGTTCAACATTAGAAATCCTTAACCTAAAAAAATAGCACCAGGGAGAGTTAAAACCCTTTAAAAAGTATTAAAAAGGAATTTCTGAGATCCCCCTCCCTTAACATTTTATAAACTCAAAATAAAAGGCAGCTCTTACAGGGAAAAACATTTCAAGGAAGACTTGTCTACTACAATTCTCATCAAGAGAGCTTAATGCCAAGACAATTCTCATTCCTCTTTTATCTTTGTTTACTTTCCCCAAGTCCTTTTTTTCCCTCATCTATTTGTTTTCCTTTTGATCAGATAGGAAAGGATGTGAGATCTGGAGTATGTAAGATGTCATGGAGTGGAGGGCACGTGTTGGCCCAGTCTGGAGGAATCACCCATCAGAGCAGAGGATGGCTGTCACCCTGAGCCCCTGCACTGATGGCTGTTTGCCCTCATGCCCCATACTGGGCTCCAAACGGGGACTGCAAGGACCTGGGATGAGGAATTAGTGTTGTGGCTGGGGTCCAGCTGGACACGAGGATCACAGATTGGCAAAGAGTCCAAAAGCAGCTGGCGCAGCGCTGGCAGTGCCAAGGCTTCCCAAACACCTCCAGCACACACAGAACCCACCCTGCCATCTTCCCAGCCAAGGGGATGCTGGCAAGAGGGTGCACCGTGTCCCCAAGCACTTGTCAAGCATTGGAGGTACCAGCAGTGACTTGGACCAGCCTGCTTGGCTTTCCTCAGAGTTTTCTTAACTAAGGCATGAGAATGAAACCCCAAGGAGTTCTCTCTAAAGAGTAACCTCCAGATGAAAACAGGGAAAAAAAGCCTTTAAACTACCTGGGTTTCCCTTGCTGTTCCCTTGCTTTCCAAGCACAGCACAGGATTGGAGACCAAGAGAAGATGGTTCTCAGAGCTGGGATGGAAAACTGCACACAAGGGTGGAAAATGGGAGGCTGCCACCCTCCACCACAAGGACAGGGGTGCCAGAGAGGTAGAAGGAGCTGGGAGAGAAGTTCTTCCCAGTGATGCTGTACAGCACCCTGCAGGAGAGCAGGGCAGCCTGGCATTGCTTGGGTGGAGGGTTGGCCCATGGTTTGAACCTGAATCATTCTGAGAAGGCTCTTCCAGAGCCAGGTGGCAGGTGAACAGCAGAGGTAGGGGAGGACAGAGGGACCAAGAGGGGAGTAGTTTCAGTGCATTGAAATGTGCATTGGAATTCAGATCCCCAGAGATGCCTGCTGGAACAGTAGCCTGGTGGCTACAGGAAACCTGGCTGAAATGGCCACAGGCACCTGCTGGTCCACAGGCTCAGTGTGCCCAGGACTTCATGGAATGCATGATAATCACTCTGGCAAAGCTGGGGAGTAGAGGAAGGCAATTAAAAGTGAATCAGTGGTGGCCACAGGAGCTCCCAGTTTGGGAGTACAGCCCCAGGAGCCCCCAGGGTGCTGCCAGGCTGGGGCTGGGCACACAATCCCACCTGTGTGCACAGGGATGGGAGCACAGGAGAGGAGAGGTGCAGCCCCAGAGCCCCCAGCAGTGGCAGTGCTTTCCTGCCCCACTGTCCCATTCCCTGGGCACAGGCAGGAGCAGTGCTGCACTCCTGGACCCTGCACTCCACCAGGGTTGGGTGGGGTTTTCCCTGGATGGAATGCCCTGCCACCACTGCCTGGATTCATGACATCCTACGTGACATTTGGGATGCTGAGATTTGAGGGTGCCATTGACCATTACACTGTCCTTCCTGCTGACATACCACATTCTTTTGGGAAATGGATGCTCCAAGAATATTTTCCTTTACAGACCCTGGAGCCCAAATCCTCCCTGCTCCAGTTACTTGTAAGCTTTCAAACCATTCAGCAGGATTTTAAAATGTAACGAGAGGTTTTAGATGCTTTAAAAAGGAAGTAGTGAATATTTGTAAACTACAACCAAACATATAAAACAATATTTCTTTAGTTCTAGCTAGAAAAGTAATTCTATCACCTCACAGTTCAGTTTCAGCTACATTCAGGTCTAGGAATCTCCACATTCTTATGTAATGCCTTAAAGCAGCAATAGACATCAAAACAACAAAATTAAATTTTACCAAAAATAATAAAAACAAAAAAAGATTTGGTTTCTTGATTCCGTGTTCAGTATGTAACCTGAGCAGGGTCCCTTACACCTGCTGCTACGGTTTGGGGGTTTTTGGCAGTTACTTCAAGAAGTTTTGTTTGTTTAGGAAAAGCACCAATTCACTGTAGTTCAGGTTTGCCTGCAGCTCCCCAGCAGCTGCCCGCACACTGGCTGCTCAGCAAGTGGAGACTTCCCAGCTCCAGGCTAAACAGGAATAATGCTCTGGAGGATGAGACTCCCATCTCATCAGCGATGCATAGAGCTTCGTGTGCTGGCTAATTAAAGCTTCGTGTCCATCATTTCCTATAGGAATCACTGTTAGTCCCTTTACAGAAGTTGCCCTGCCAGGTTCTTTGGTTACAGACATTCCTCGGCTCTCCCAGGCTGTCCCTGGGGAGGGACAGGCCCTGGCAGCCCGGTGGCCGTGCCCGTCCCTCTCCCACCACAGCAGCGGTGCTGTGCATCGTTACCAGAGAGACGAGGGGCGCTCCAGTTTGCTATTCACAGGCAAAGTAATCCTTGAGTGGGGAGAAGAGGTGCCGGATGACAGGGACGCTCCACGAGCCCCCCAGCAGCTTCTGGCGAGTCCCGCGGCCCATGTTGGAGACATCCGTGTAGGGCAGGGGGAAGCCAAAGATCCTGCAGAGAGAGGGCACGTGAGGCAGAGCAGGAATCCCTTCCCCTGGGCAGCCCTGCTCCCAGGCCACCCAAAGACAGTGAGCACCAGGAGTCTCCTGTGGGGAAGGGATTCAGCTCTCCAGCCCCACACAACCCGAGCAGTTCTGGCTGTGGCTTCCACCATCCCCAGTGCCCTGAACCTTGTAGGATTTTCTGGCAGGGCTCCTGTGCCTGGGCATCCAGCCTGCCTCTGCTCAGTAGCACCTCTGCATTCATTGCCCCAGGGCTACTCCATGGAGATAGGACTGAGTATCTCTGAGTCATGGGCTGGGCACTTCCCTTACAATCAGACAGATGAAAGTCCAACAGCCATTTCACATGACAAAGGCTTGGAATTGTTATTTTACTTACAAATGCCTTTAGCTCAGTGTTAACTCCAACAAATACTGGCAATTTAAATATAAGCAAGCAAAAATATTAAACCCCAGTCCTGTGTTTACTGGCCAGAAGCATCCATGATGCAAAACCTTCAGGTTCTGTCACACATATTTGGTGTGATGGACTGCTTGTAATTGGATTTATCTGCTCCCAGTCCTTCTGCTGTGTTTTGCCGTGAATTCAGGGGGTGAAGCGTGGAGCAGGGTGCACTCATGCTTTGCCACAGCAGCTGCTGGCTGTGGTGTGAGCTCCCCCACACCACCCACCACAGCCACAGCAGCCACTCAGTTCCCTCCATAAACCCACAAGCATGGCACTGACTGGGGCACAGGGCTGCCATACAGCACCCCACATCTGCCTGGGCCTGACTCCACAGGCAATCAACCTGTGCACCCCAAGCCAGACCCACCAGAGCATCCTGAGCAAGCCCAGCACTGCTCCCTCCAAAACCCTCAAGGCCAGGGCAGGGGATGCTGCTACACTTCTCCCCCACAGTCTCATCTTTGCTCATTAGTGAGTGCATTAATTATCATGTGCACATCACTGCAGGGAAGCTGCCCCATGCGGAGCTGTGGCTCCTTGCTCCCAGGAGCTGGGCTTAGAGCCAGGGAGACAAAAAAACTCGAAAGGGCACTACAAAATAAACCAAAACTACCGTGAGAGATGCAAGGACAGCAAACTGGTTACCTGTCCATCCCAGGGAGGTTGCCCCAGAAGTAACGAGCTCGGTGGGCAGCTGATATTTTGATTGCATCAATCATAACTGGGTTACACTGCAAGCCAAAAAGAGGGGAAATAAAAGTTAGAGGAAATGTTAGCTTGATTCTCTCCTGCATGAACAGCCCTTCCCACTGCACTGCAGGGACTTAAAAGTGGTCAGCAAGTCCTGAAAATGTTGTAGCTCCCACAAACCCTGTTTCACACCAGAGGACAACCTGGGTGGCCACATGAGCTCCCAGGCCATGGCAGCAGCTATTGACCATCACAGTGTGCCCAGTGCTGGTTCCCATGAACCAGGATCAGCCTTTAATGTGATTTTACACCAGTGGTTCCTGCTGACCCACAACCCATCCTGGCTACCACAGAGTTAAAACTCCTTCCCACTCCCTGACCCCCCCTCTCCCTAGAAATAACAGGCATTGCTGGGAACAGATGCTTTCTGCAATGCTGGCAAAACCCCTCCCCCAGAGGACTTGTGCTTGGGCTTGACCTGATGAAAGCCAGAGGGGAGGATCCAGAGCCAAGACTGAACTTGATTCCTTGGCATGTGCACCAGGCAGGGGGTTTTCCTGCATCAGGGCCACAGGAAACCATAGCCAGACCCTCACACCTGGCACACCCTGCACAGCCCAGCAAATGTCACCTGCTCCAAGGCCTTTCCCACAGCTGTCAGCAATCCCTACCTCCAGAAACCGGGAAATGTCCCTCTTGTCGTTGATCCTCATGGCCACCACGTTCTCAAACATCCAGAAGAAGGGTCGCTCCTCGCCTGCCTTGGGACGGGCGTAGTTGAGCAGGTGGTAGAACTCGAAGAACAGCCTGCCAGTTCCTTCTGTGGGGAAAAAGCCCAGCAGCAGGTTGGTGTGATGGTGTTTACAGGAGTCTTAGGATGAGGGAAGAGACAAGAATGTTGACTCCGTGATTCAGAAGGCTCGATTTATTATTTTATGATATATATTATATTAAAACTATACTAAAAGAACAGAAGAAAGGATTTTATCAGAAGGCTAGCTAAGAATAGAAAAGGAATGATAACAAAGGCTTGTGACTGATCAAGACACTCTGGACAGCTGGACTGTGATTGGCCATTAATTTGAAACAACTACATGAGACCAATCACAGATCTACCTGTTGCATTCTATAGCAGCAGATAATCATTGTTTACATTTTGTTCTTGAGGCCTCTCAGCTTCTCAGGAGGAAAAATCTTAAGGAAAGTATTTTTCATAAAATATGTCTGTGACAGGTTGGCACCAGCATGGACTAAGGGGCCTGGCTGCCCTCCCCAAGATGGGTATGGAGACAGCCCATCAGCAATACAGCCCGGGGCTGAACCACTACCCATATGGTGGCTCCATGGCCAAGGACCATCCCAAGGTATGCAGCCCAGCAGAGCAAAGCAGCCTTACCAAACAGAGCCTTCCTGGTTGGATTGACAAGCGAGACGTCGTCACAGGGGCTTCCACCGATGACTAGGTCAAAAGGACCCCACTCCTCAATCTACAGAGAACAAACAGTCCAGACTGTTAGGGGATGCCACAGAAATGGGTCTCTCTTCCCCATGGGGCAGGGCACAAACTCATCCCAGTGAGACTCATGTCCCCACAGTGCCCTGTCCCTTGGGCTCCCACAGCAGCAGAGCTCACATTTCTCTTGGTTATGTTCCTGACATCGCGCACGTAGGTGATGTTGCCCTCAGGCCGCACTTTGCCCGCAGCCATGGGGTTCTCACAGATCTCTGAGGCAATGTACTTCTCCACCTGGATGCCCAAGTCCTTCAGCACTGTGTACCCTGCCCACGGACAGAGGTCTGAGGTGGCACTGCTCTCTTTAGCCTCCAAGTCTCCCTCGTCAGCACCGCTCGATGTGGCCGCTCCTGGATGTCCTAGGTGGGTGTAGTTAAACAGAACTTCAGGGTGAGTCAACTTTTATTTGACCCATTCCTCCAGGCAGGTTTGCTCCCAGAAAGGAGAATGCCAGAGCTGAGTGAACTGAGCCAAACCAGTTGCCCTCAGGCACTTCAGAGTACAGGTTACTGGTGTCCCCACAGCTCTGGCTTCTCAAGGGAACCAGCCACCCCAGATCACACTTTTGGCATAGCAGGAACACCCGTGTGAGGTGCCCACACATGCCCTCCCCTCCATCCCTCCTTTCCTCTACAACCCTCTACAGCAGGAAAGGGACACCCTGCCCTCATCCCTTTTCTGATGGGCATCTCCCTGCTTTCACCCCCTACTCCCCACCATGCTTTTACAGACAAGTTTGAGTCCATGGAATGATTCATCCCCAATGCCCTGTGCTAAGAGCTGCCCAGCAGTGCTTCCCTACTGCCTCACCTGTTGTCACCCCATCGAACAACGAGAGCACTCGAATTGGTCTCCTCTTCGCTGGAGGAACTGTTGGGTAGATTTTGGGTGCAGCCTGCAATGGAGACAGCCATGAAGCCCCAGCCCTGGCAGTGTTGCATTATCCCATTAGGCTCTGAATGCAGCACCTCCACCTTCAGGAAAGCATCTGCAGGACCAAGAACCTGGCACCCTTGGAAAGGCTGGGTGAACAAGACCGAGGCAGAGGGAAGAGGAAATCCAGGTAGCTCACCCTGCCCTCAGTGACCCTCTTCCCCACATGCCAGCACACCAGGCTCCCTGCCCCAGCCCTTACATATTCCTGTCCCTTGTCACTGGTGAAGAAGTCCTGCAGGCGAGCGTTCCAGTCCTGCCGGCGCTGCAGCACGCCGCGGCTCTGCTGGGGCTGGCACATGTAGCAGTTCCAGGGCTCCTGCTCCTTCACTCTGGCTGACGTCCCTCGCCCCACCAGCACGTCCAGACACTCCACACAGAAGCACCTGCCCAAACCACAACAGCTTCTGCTTGTCACCCCAGCAACCCCTTTGGGTCACCCCAGAGTCTCCCCTGCCATGGACCAGAGCCCCCACCATTTTACAGGATATTTTTCCAGACAGTACTCTGGTTTTTAGAGCTGCTAACACAAGCTGGTGACCAAGGCATGGGTAAGTCTCCTGCCAACCTCCACAGGGCTTATTCAGGTGATACCTGGCTCAGTAAGGGTAGGTGGACTGTGTCACAATATGTTTCATGGCAGCTAACTGAGGAGAAGCGCAGTCCCTTCCCAGGCTCATGGAGGATGACCCTGCTTCCTGCAGCTCCCTGGGAATGATGCCAAGCCCTCAGCCCAGGAGCAGACATGGGGCTCACCTGCAGCAGCTGGCATTGCTGCAGAGCAGCAGCTCCTTGCCTGCGCAGCAGACGGTGCAGTAGGACTGGTACCCATCTTCATCATACATGTAGAAGTACTCCAGGAATCTATCCTAGCAAAAGGACATCGGGAGCAGAGAAGGACACAGGATCAGGAGCAGTGCTCAGACAGTGGAAAACACAGCTTTGCTCCATTCCCAGTACACACCGAGATTTTGGAGATGCAGTGTTTCAGTGTTTCAAGGTGGTGAGGACATGCTGAGGGACAGCCCCTCAGTGTGGGGGACACAGCATGGCCAGCCCCATCCTCTCCCAGGCTCCCGCTCAGCCCCAGCACAGCAGCACTTACCCTGCATGTCTGGCAGAGGCCCCCCTTGAACAGTGGGTGGAAGGTGGCCGGATTCCTCCTCCCACAAGACAAACAGCTATCTGTGGGACAGAGAGACAGAGCTGTGCTCACCCAGGGCAGGGAGCACCCAGGGCAGGGCCCCCTTACACCCCACCACAGGCTGCAGAGGCTGGAGCCGTGTCTGGATAAAGCCTGCCCTCAGAACTGCACCCAAATGGGGCAGGCCCTTGGAGCCACATCCAGATGTGGCTGTGGCTCCCATGGAGGAGCTGCTCAGCACCCCATCCACCCCGTTCCCCTGAACGCCCTGTCCCCCTAAGCACCCTTTCCCCCTCAACACCCCGTCCCCCTCAACACCCTGTTCCCCTCAGCACCCTGTTCCCCTCAGCACCCCGTCCCTCTCAGCATCTTGTCACTCTCAGCACCCTGTCCCCCTGAGCACCCTGCATTCACAGCACTTTCCCCCCTCCTACATGGTGCAGTTGAAAAGGGACCCACAAAACCCTTGCTGGGCACCCCCAGCACCTCACACCTCTTCCAAGGAGAGACAGGGCCAGTGTTTACCTTCCAGCTTCCCGCTGTTGTTTGTAATGTCAGAAACCATTTGCTCTTTATAAATTTGAAAAGAAAGAAAAAAAAGACATTATCATTCCTTGTGTTACAAAGTTTAAATGCATTCTGCTTACATGTGCCTTATTTCTTGCATTAGAACTACTCCAGCTTTGCTGAGAGATTTTGGTGCAAAGCTCCCATCCTTCTACTGATGGAGATGTTGGAGCTCAGAGTGTCAGCACATGCTCCAAGCTGGTGGGGCCCAGCCCATGTCTTGCAGTTGTGTTTGCTGGTGTCTTCTAAGGCACAAGTCAGCACCACCAGACCTTTTGCCTTCAGAAACCAGGCTCATGGCTCCCTGAGCCAAGCCCTTAGTCAGAATGGTTTCCAGTGCTCTTGGGGTGCACAGCCCAGGCCAAGCCACTCCCCAGCTCTCTGTGTTGGTTACCTCGGGTCTGGTCCTCTTCCACACGCTGCTCCTTGCTGCTGTTGCAGGGGTAGGTCTTCAGCCTCTTGGTGGGGGGACACTGTTCAAGGGACACCACCTCCTCTGTGCCATTCCTCAGCACCCCATTCTCTGCAAGGAAAAGGAACCTCCTCAAGGACAAGCCTCCAGCCTCAGGACTGGCCCAGGGCACCTCCTGCCAAGCCCTGCCAGGTCTCACCCCAGCTACAGCAGGACCTTTCCTGGTCACCTGGGTCCTCACACATAGCACAAGGCTCTGCCAGGTGTGATTTCCATGGGGCTTGGAGGGTGCATTGCTCCAGCTCTTTGCAGTGCCACTGAGGGTCACAGTGAGAAGCCCCAGGATCCCCCTGGGACTGGACTGGCATGGCCACAGCACAGGGTGAGCAGGCTCAGCCAGGGGCAGCCCACAGTGGCCACTGCCCATGCCAGCCCCCACCACCCCCCGGCAGCTGATGCCACCACCTCACCTGAGCCTTTGGGTGGCCGCAGTCCCTTGAGCCCCAGGGGCTTGAAGCCAGTGATTGCCCAGTCAATCATGGGCTTCAGCTGCTCCTCCAGAGACTCCCTGGGGCCTGTTGTAAACGTCTTCCCCGACCGGCTCCGGGCCACCTGAGGAGCATGGGCAGCAGGGGACAGGGGGACAGGGTGGTCTCTGTCAGGGGAGCAGCCCCAGGCCTCCTCCCCACCCAGCACACACACACACACACACACACACACACACACACACACGCAGGGTTTAGTGGCCCTGGGATGGTGGCAGCTGATGGATTCCCACTCTGGGCGTGCCCTTGGCCACAGCCCCGTGCCTCCATCCCTGCAGTGAGCCCATCTGTCCTCCACCAGCCCCAAAGGAGCCAGAAGCAGGGACAGCCCAGCCAAAGCTCTTTCCCAGATTCTGCTCCATGGCAAGTGCCAGGAAGAAAAGGCAGAAGAGGTGCCTGTGGGTCTGCACTTCAAAGGGCATCCTGCACTGCCCTGGGACACCTCTGGCCAGCCTGGCACTGCCCTGCTGCCATGATTCCATGATGCTGCCACGTCCAAGCCCTCACAGGGAGCCTGGCCTGGGGTTCTGGAGCTGTGAGACCTTGGAGCAGCAGCAGCTACCCCCAAACCCTCAGGATAAGCAGAGTCTGGCCCCACAGCTGCACTTGGAAACAATCTCAGCAGTGAAAGGAGGGTTTTGCTGCATCCTATCCCACTGGCCCCCCAGCCCAGCTGGCTCATCTGGCACCTCCTCACCCCTGGTGGTTACCTCCAGAGCGTGGTAAATGGCACGGCGGTAGGACACCAGCTTGTTGAACGTGGAGGAATTGAAATGCTGCCTGAAGGCCATCAGTCCCACCAGTTTGTCTGCAGAAACCTGGGAGAGAGCACCAAGATCCCAGCTGTGAGATGGGAATGCCCTGCTGGGCCATTTCCCCCCAGCACTGTGCAGTCCCCAGCTGCAGCACTGTGGCCGCAGGAGGAGCCCGGTGGCAGCTCTGCCAAGAGCAGCAGCATGACAAGGACGGGTGGGTTGCACCCTCTGCCGGCACTGCTGGTGTGACACCAGCACAGCACTTCCTCCCTCCTGCCTGCGGCGTGGGAGGGGTTGGTATCCTCCCTCGATATAGGAAATATCCTCATTGGATATTAGGAAAAGGTTCATGGCACTAGAACACACTCCCCAGGGAAGTGGTCATGGCAGGAGCCTGACAGAGCTGAAGGAATGTTTGGATGACACTCTTAGGCATATAGTGGGATTTTATGGCTGTCCTGTGCAGGGAAGGAGTGTGACTCAAAGATCCTTGTGGGTCCCTTCCAACTCAGGATGCCCTGATTCTGTGAGGGGCTCTGAGGGGACATCCCTCCCCAGGCAGGGAGTGACAGGGAAAGCTCTGGAGCATGGACAAAACGCTGTGAAGTGGCCAGACAGATGTCCCCATGTCTGGATGCTGTCACCAACCTACCAGTGATTAGTTACAGACACCAGAGCCATGAGAACCTGCCAGGGCCTGGCCATGTTTAACACTGGGAGGGGAGGCCTGGGCAGCTGCAGGAGCACATCCACCCCCCACTGCCAGCCTCGGGAGTGGGGCAGAAACGTGCAGGGAGGGTGTTTTGGGCTGGGCCAAAACAGAGTCCAAGTTCTCTCTTACCTCAGAGAACTTCCCGTCTCCAAACCACTGCACCCAGCGCATGCCCGACACCGCCTGGCGCTTGGCCGTGGCTCTGTGGGACACGACGATTGCAGGCCACCAGGAAAAACCTTTGATCTTCCCCCAGACAAGCTCCCCAATTCCAAACTCCTTCCCATCCTGAAAGCACAACACAACAGATCAGCCAAAACTCCCCATTTTGTCTGGGAAGTTATGCAGGAGAGCCCTGGAGCACAGGGGACAGCCCTGGTGTGTCACCATGTGTGTCACACACATAGAACCTCAGTGCAGTGATCTCCAAAAACTGCAAGCCCTCCCTCAAGCACAAGGCCAAGCCATTCCCCCCTGGCAGCACCATATCCCAGCCCTGATCCATGCTGAAGCTTGGTGGGGAGGCCTGTGTGTGCCAGCCCATGCTGAGCCCGTGCCTGGCACACGGCGTGATGCGTGCTCTGTCCTGCACAGCCCACCTGGCACCGGCCCCGTGCGTGTCCACTCCTGCCTGCCCTGCCAGGGTCTCTGCAAACACACCAAGGCTGTTCCCTGTGTGCCCTCCTTGGCACAGAACAGCCTCTTCACAGGGCTCACAGCTCAGCCTGTGTTGTGTGGCTGCACCCCAGGGAGAGGACACCCACCCACCCTCCTCTTGTGCCTGCTGGGGAGAGCAGGACATGTGGCAGAGCAAAAAAACAGAAGGAAAAAACGAGTCAAGAATTGTGATGTGACCAGTCACAGGCCACACTGGGTGCTGTGCACAGCAAGGAACCTCACACGGAGAAAAGTCACCTCTCTGCCTGCAGAGCCCTCCTTCCCAGCTTTGTTCTGCAATTACGTACTTAATTATGCAGCAAGATGCAATTGCCCAATTCCTGCAAGTCTGGGGCCCTGCCCTGCGGCCCGCAGGCACCAAATCCTGCTCTGCAGCCCCAGCAGCTTCAGTTCTCTCCAGCATCCCCGACAGAAATGTTTTCTGCACATGCAAGTGCCTGTCTGAGCAGGGCACAGCACACTCATGTGTGTCTCGGGGGGCCCACGTGTGGCACCAGTGGCAGCTTGGCAGGGCTGGTCCCCAAAGCATCCAAGCCTGATGGATGGAGACAGCCTGGCACCACCAGGCATGCAGGGAAGGGTGGGCAGGAGGAACAGCACTGAGGTGTCCAAGTTAGTTTTGGGACAAGTCACAGAGGTTCATCCTTGCCCCACACCACCCTGGGTGCAGGAGCAGAGCTCAGCCCCTCTGTACCTGGTACTCCAGTGCCATGCCCATGTCTCTGCTCTCTGCCTCCTCGGCCCCCAGGTCAGCAGAGCTGTTCTGGCCCTCCTGGGAGCTGCTCCCCGAGAGTGTGCTGCTGCTCTGGGATGAGTCCTGCGAGTCCTCCTCCGTCAGGTCGATGGTCATGGGCGTGGGTACGGCAGAGCGACGCCTGGAGCTCTGCATGGCAGAGGCAGGGGAGTGTGAGTGCAGCAGGGAGAGGGACAGGGGGAGCAGAGACCTGCCCCACATCACCACCATTCCCCACATCACCCCAGCCCTGCAGTGGGGATCGGAGAGGGGGAGCCAGGGACCCCAGCCCTGCAGTGGGGATCGGAGAGGGGGAGCCAGGGAGTGAGGGCACCACTGCAAACATTAATAGAGAGCCTTTAATGGGGGCATCTGCACCATTTGCTCTGCTTTTACCTGACAGACCCAGAGCAAATGGTGCACCACTGCCCCCTCCCATTTTGCTGTCCCAAATCCACCCCAGGGCACTCAATGCACCAAGTTTATAGCAGAGGCAAAATACAGCACAAACACACCCCTTCACAGGGGAAACTGAGGCACAGGGAGGCTGCACCATCTCTGAAGACACCTGACCAGGGCACAGCAGCAGGGCAGGTCCCTGGAGCCCAAGGGGAGCCCCAGGGGAGCCCTGGCCCTGGCAGACCCTCACCCGCACGGGCGTTGGCAGCTCCCTGAGAGGCTCCACGCTGCGGGCTGGGTCCTTGAGCCGCGTCTCCTGCCGGGTCCGCCCTGCCTGCAACAGGAGGCACAGGGTGGGCACCTGCCTGAGGCTGCTCTGCCCCCCAGCCCTGCCCCAGGGCTGCACCTGCTACCCAAACACCCTGCCACAGTCTGTGCCTCATGGGGCTGAGCACCACAGGCCGTGCCCTGGGGAAGGTGAGAGGAGACAGATGGATGCTGGAGCTGCCTTGTGCTGAGCCCCTTTGGGCAACTTTGTGCTCCACAGCATCTCTGCAAGGCTCAGGAGCCCCACTGCTGCAGCCCACTGCACCCAGCATGACAAAGAGCAGGAGCCACAGCTGGGAGGACTGGGATGCTGGGAGAAGCACAGACCGTGGCAGAGCACCCATCCCAGGCATGGACCCATTACACACCCTGGATGCCCTCACACGCCCATGGGAGCTCTTCCCACAGCAGCACCCAGGGCAGCCTTTCCCTGGTGGTCAGAGTTACAGTCCAGCCCAGACCTGCTGCCTGCACCCAGCATAGCAGAGATTCAAAATTAAATGAGATTTTGCACTGAAGAGCCCCCAAACTAAACAGTGGGAAAGATCAATTTTCACCCACTGGATTTATGGCTCTTTCTTTTGGAAGCTGCCTCATCTCAGGCAGATCTCCAACCTTGGGGTTTAATTCTAACTCAAAACAATAAAGCTAGAAGGCAAAAATGCTTCCAGACCCTGGAGGTTTGTCAACCTAATCAACAAAAGAGGGTGGGTGAAATTGGGGTCCAGCTCACCCCAACAGTGGGAGCCATGAGATGCTTCAGAGTTTCAATACAGCCAAGACTTTAAAGAAAATATCAGCACATTTTATTAGGCTGCTGCAACATGCAATGGGCATTGCTGCATCCCACACCACCCCCTCCTACTGCTGTATCATGAGAAGCAGGAATTTAAAAATTAAAACATTACGCTGTGGGTATTGCATTCATCACTGGACTGCTCCTCTGGCACTGAGCACTAGAGAAGCTCAGAGGGAAAGAGATGAAGATCCTGGCACCAGATACCACCCAAAAACACAGCCCCCAAAAAGCACCCTCGGTGTTCACTTACCCTCTGCACTGGCAGATCCAGTGGCCAGGCCAGGTCGTCCTTGGAGAGGTCTCCATTGCTGTCCTTCTCCTTCTTCAGGGGCAGCAGCCCCAGGCCCCTGGAACCTGAGCAGAGCCAAGACAGAGCAGCCTCAGGCTCTGCAAGCCCACCTGCCCCTGCATGCACCAGCCTCTCACTGCTCCCATATCACAAACTGGAGACACCAAAAGCTCATCTAAGAGAAACGTGGCTGGGGGCAGAGACAAGTGGCATCCCCAGGGCTCCCACTGTGGCATCACAGCCCCAGATCACCCACCTGTCCCTAAAACTGGGAGGGACTAGCACCAAGCATGAGGACATTCTTATGTACTCCCTGGGTCCTGAAAGCTCAGAGGCACAAGGAGGCCACAAGCCAGCTCTCCCAGGCTTGTCACCAGGTCATTTAAAGCAGGACCTTGTGATCCAAGAGGTGGGATTTGGGAACCCTGACTGGAGAATCCCAGGAGCATCAATGCAGCCCCTCAGGCTGCAGGGGCTCCCCTGCTTTCCTCACTCCATGGGGGTTAAACTATTGAGGGGCAGAGGCAGCATCCCAGTGTGGCACCCATTCCCACAACCACAGCATGGCCTGGGTGTGCTCCTGGATCACAGAAATCCAGTGGAGTCATGGGGGACTCTGGGCACAGAGCAAGGCCTGGGACAGAGGCTGTGACATCCCAACCGGGTGCACCCTGGAGTACTCTGGGCTCAGTGTGTGACCCTCACCTGGAGTGCTGGGCTTCCCATTGGCCTCCAGGACAACGCCAGGTGCTTTGTCCCCATTGATGAGGATCAGCTTTGCCCTACAGTCTGCCTCATCCTGCCCGTGGCTCTTCTCCTTTTTTATGGTTGCCTGTAGAAGCCAGAATGGAAAGGAAAGTCAGCTGTGCAAGGAAGCCCTGGGGAGGGCAGAGCAGACAGAGTTGAGATCCTTGAGCCAGCTTTAAGTTTGTGCCCTTAGCAGAGAGGTCTGACTGGAGATGCAACTAAAGTCCTGGGAAATAAACAGCACTTGCACATAAATGTGGTGGCCCTAAAGGTCAACCAGCTCCATCTAAAAAAGCTCCCAGATGCAGCCCACTTATCCTTAGGGAACACCAGGTTTTGCCCCAACATCTGTATGCTGGTTCGGAGCTGCCCCAGCCCGCTCTGACAGACCCTGTCTGGAGGAGAGCTGCACTTCCAGACAGGGCCACCCTGAAACCAGGGGCCAGCCCACCCCCGGGGCCAGCCCACCCCTGGGCCACCAGCCTCCTGTGTTCCAGCTGCCCAGCACGCCCAGAGGTGGGTGGGCTGTTCCTCAGCAGCAGGACAGGCAGGCACAGCCTGCCATGGGGGGCAAAGTCCTGGAGCCTGCATTAAACTCTCTCTGTAAGAGACAAAACTCCTCCTGCCCCTGCTCCTGGCCTCAGCTGCCCTGCCCCAGGGTGAAGGGGCAGAGCAGGGGGCTGAGCATGCTGGCAGCCCCTGCCCTGATGCCCCTGCAGAGCTGGGGCTCTGCTGCCTTCCCTTGGGTGCCCTCCTTGGCTCCTGTTTCCTGAAGTGGAAGCTCCCAGCCCTCCCAGAGGCACTCGGATGCCATGAACTGCTGCCTCACTGCCGGGCTATGGGTCTGTGCTGCAACTTGCCCCTCCAGTCATTTCAGCAGCACAGTCATTTCAGCAGCACGTAACTCAAGAGCTGAGAAGCTTGCAGGGCTTTGCCTACCTACAGCCCTGTTAGGAAGCCAAAGGAACACCCCCCTCAGCCCCAGAGACCCCAGAGAGACCCCAGCTCCAGCCCACCACCCCTTCTGTGTCACTCTCACTCTGCATTGCCTCCAACCACTGCCCTAACAATTGAGATTTCTGCTTTGAAATCATCTGTCAGCACCTCCGACAAACAAAGACCAGTTGGAGTTTGATGTTTTGGACGCAGAGGGCAGAGTTAAAAACCTGGTAACACTCAAACACAAAGGAAAGCAGGTGTCCAGCACCCACCTCCACAGTGAGAAACCTCAGTGCACACACTGCCTCCCCCCTGGACAAAGGGAGGAGGAGAGGAACGGCACCAGACACTGCAAATCCCCCACAGCTGTGTGCAGAAATCCCTGTGCTGCAGCACATCTGCTCCAGACCCAGCAAACAATTCCTGGGAGCTGCCCAGACTCGCCGCCTGCCCCCGGCCCAGGCGGATGGTCCCACATGGCCCCGGATGCTCCAGGATGCAGAATCCACCACGGCACAGCACAGCCAGGTCAGGGCCAGCTCCTCCTGCTCTGCTCCCCCTCCCCAGCCCGCAGTGCTGCAGAGCAGCAGCAGCCAGGCCTGGCAGCAATGCTGCCACCAAAACCAGCAAAACTCACCAAAAAGTGAATGTCCCTTGGGAATCCCTACAGGGAGGCTGCCCTCCCAGCATGAGGGTGATCTGAACCACAGAGTACAAGGAGAAGG
The DNA here is from genome assembly GCF_027887145.1 of Ammospiza caudacuta. Taxonomy (NCBI): domain Eukaryota; kingdom Metazoa; phylum Chordata; class Aves; order Passeriformes; family Passerellidae; genus Ammospiza; species Ammospiza caudacuta. Next base: position 12,253,115 of record NC_080607.1, read on the forward strand.
AGCTGCATGAGGCAGGTAAGATTCAGGGAGGACAGAAGCAGGCAAGGATATCTCCCAGCCCTCCCAAACATCTGCACCCACAAAACTCCACTGGGACTCTCAGACGACCTCTGCATTCATTCCTTTGTCAGGAACCTGAGTCCAGGAAGTTCAAACTTGCACTTCAAAATGGCTTTTCCTTCCTCAGCCCCAGACTGCCTTATGCCCAGCACACCAGGCAAGGGAGTGCTGTCAGCCCAGCACTGGGGAGGTGAAGGGCTGAGGTGACAGTGACCAGGTCTTGCCAGGACTGAACACCTGACGGCCCAAGCTCAGCTTTGCTTAGGGAGCTCCCACATGGCCTTTATTCCAGTTATAAAGTGGGTAAAAAAGGGTTATCCCTTTGGAAGGAACTGCTTGCTAGCAGAGCAGAGAGCCACAGGTCACAGCTCTGTGCGTCCATGGCACGGCCACAGGCCCTGCCGTGAGCTCAGGCACGTCAGCTCCCTGCTTGATTCCCTGCTTGCTCAGTGCCCTTCTCAGCTGCACTGCCCAGGATCGACTGAGGACATCACCACCATCCTCTGACGGGAAAGGGAACAGCAGACCGGGAAAGGGAACAGCAGACCGTGGCATTAACTGCTCATTAAAGTGCCTCTCCCAAAATCCTGAACCTATGCAGCACGACTGCAATTCCCACCCCTTCTCCTGCTGTTTGCACCAAGTGCTGAAGGCACAGGAGCCCATCCTGCTGCCCAGTGACCACCCAGGGTCCCCTGCAGGAGCCACATCCTTGTGAGCTCAGCCCCTCCTGCTCCTGAGGAAGGCTTGGCTCTTTGTCCTCGCCTCCCCTCGCAAAAACACAGCAGCATGTGCACTCAGGGCATTAATAATCAGAAACAGAGCACTGCCCTCGCATGGGCTGGCTCAAGAGAGACCAACCCTGCCGTGTTTGCACTGTCCAGTGCCCTGCAAACACAGTCATGCACTCCATGTGGAGATGGGAATCCATGAGGAGGCAAATAATGCACAATTCCAGCTCCATGGCCCAAAGCTCCCCCAGAGCCCGGCACCAGCAGCAGCCCCGGCACTGCCTGGTGACCAGGACGTGCCCTGCAGCCAAATCCCACCCGAGAAGACAATGAACCCGCTGACTCCACAGCCCGCCCTCATTTTGCAATACCAGCTTCTTTAAGATTTGCCAAACTGGTTAAAGACCATGCCACAGCATTAACTGCTTAGAGAGAATTCTGGTCCCTGCCTGGCCACGACTGCTGGCCACGCTGGGGCGGGCAGAGCAGGCAGAGTGGGCAGGATGGCTGGGCTCACCTGGCAGAGAGGGCAGGGTGGGCAGGGCTCACCTGGCCGGGCCGTGCTCTGGACTGGACCCCTGCCCCTGCTCCCGGGGCTGCTCCTCCAGCCCGGCCCAGGCTGGTTTCAGTTTTCCTTGCTGAGAAAAGAGGCCGCCCTGTTATCAGGTGCATGTCCCCAGGAGGTGGGGAGGTTTCGGACTTTGCCTCCAGACAGGGGCATGCATATCAAAAGGCTGGAGGGAAGCTTTACCCATGGCTGGGATGGAGCCATCGCCCAAGCCCTGTTTGAATAACAAAAAGAAATAAAGGACCCTAATGGCCGGGCTGGCTCTGGGCTGTGGTGCACACTAATGGCCTTTAAAAGTCTCCCCAAACCGAACATTTCCCTCTAATCCTGGGAAGAAAGGAGTTGCTGGGTTGGCAGTTCCGTAAGAAAGGCGTCGATTTCGCAGATGTGCTCGTTGGGAAGGGCAGGGGGCGAAGGGCAGGCTCCCCCTGCCCGCTTCCTGTGCCTGGCCTCTCTGCTCTCCCGCTCCGGCACTTCCCTCCATTTCCCCCGGTTTCCTCCTGCCCCGCTCCGCTCCCCCCGCAGCCCCCGGCGCCCACCCCGGCTCTCCCCGCTGCCTCGCAGCAAAGCTGGGTTAAAGAAAAGAAACAAAACACGAACCGGCCCCTCCTCTCCCAGCGCAGACCAGGCTGGAGACGTCTCCCGGACAGCCACCATCCCCGCCAACCGCTGCGGCAGCGGCTCCGGGCTCTTTACCATGTTCATCCCGCTGGGATCCCGCCGAGCCCCGCGGCCTGGGGCAGGGGCTGCGGGCAGGGCTGGAGGCTCGGGGGGCTCGGGGGGCTCTGGTGCACAGGTGAGGCCCGCTCGGAGGTGGCCAGGCTTCTGTCCGGAGTCGTCACCGCTTCATTCTCCTCCTGAACAAGAGGACCAAAGATGACAATGACACCTCGCTTGTCCCCATGGCCGTCCGTCCAGCCCCAGAGGTGGGGCTGGGATACCCGGCCTCACTCCTCCTCAGCTGATTAAAAATTTGGAAACTGAGGCAGGAAAGGAGAGTACCAGTACTGCTGAGGGCAGCACTGTCCAGCCATCCCCTCCTTGCCCTCTCCCGTTCCGAGGGAGGTCGTTGCAGGACCACCACTCGCCCCAGGACCAGCTCTCGCCCACTCGCCCAGGGGTCCCCCCGCGCTCCCCTCTCCGGCCTGCCTGGGACCTGTGCCCCACGCTGGGGCCACGCCGAAGAGTTCATTCCTGCCTCTTCGCTGGTCTCCCCTCCCCGGAGGCTCCCCGCGGGCTCGGCAGCAGGCGGATGCCAGCACAGCCCTCCGGTCGATACCTGCTCCGGCCACCCCGTCCCTCCGGATCGGCCGCGGGGAGGCTTCGCGCCCGAAGCGCCGCCGGGAACCTCTTTTCCTGCCAATAGAAAGGGAAGATGCGCTGTCAGACACCCGACCGAGAACCGAAAACAAAGGTGTTCGGCCCGGGGCAGCAGCGCCACCGTGCCCCGGTACCCCCGGCAGCTCCGCACGGTGCCCCCGGCCTGGAGGCGGCGCTGCCCGGGACGATGGAGCCGGGCAGGGGACCCCGGCCCCCCCGAGCCACCGCTCGCCGTACCGCGAGGGGACCCTCCCGCCGCAGTCCTGGCTCAGCCCGGCCCGGCCCCGCGGGTCGCGGGGGTCCCGCACCGGCCCCGCCGTGACAGTGTCGGGACGCGCCCCCGGGGCTTCCGCGGGAAACTCCCAAAGCTGCAACGGGACCGGAGGGGTGGGCGGGACCAGGGGGACTTAGGGGACCATGCCCGAAGCTGTGGGAGCTGTGATCCCTACAACACGCCCCAGAGCCGAGTGCCGGCAACAAGTGGCCGTCGGGCCCACCACCCCCTGCCGCCTGTCCCAGCCCGCGGGGCGAAGCCGCGAGTCCCCGATTACCGGGCACCGGGGCCGCCAGACCGGCCGGGGCGCTCCCGCCCGGCGCTCCGGTGCGCCCGGTGCCGCCTTCCCCTCCCGCCTCATTGTCCCCCGCCACGGCCGCGGACAACAAAGCCGCCCACGAGGATGTGCCACGGCTCCGGCTCGCAGGCTCCGGTGCCCCGGTCCAGCGCTCACCTGCGCCGCGGCGGGACGCGCCGTCCAGCGGGGCCGCGCCGCCGCTCGCCGCTGCCCGCGCCCCGGCCGGCCCCCGACAGCCCCGCGCTCCGATTACATGGCGTTTTAACCCTGCCCGTGCTGGGCAGCCCCTCCTCCTCCTCCTCCTCCTCCTCCTTCGCCGCCCCATGGCGGGGGAGGGGAGCGCGGGGCCCGCAGCACCACCGCACCCGCCGGGCCCCCCAAGCCCATCGGGGTCCCGCATTCCCCCAGGGCCCTCGTCCCTCGGCGCGCCACATCCTCCCCGCCGTGACTCCGCACCCCCCGGTGCCCCAATGTGCCCCATCCGCTGCCCCACATCGCCTGGGACACCGCCTGGCGCCCCACATTCCCCGTGCCCCGGCTCCCCGCAGACCCTCCCCGGTGCTCCGCATCACCCCCGCGGGGCTCAGCATCCCTCTCCGGAGGCTCCACGTTCCTCCGGTGTCTCACACTCTACCGGGGCTCCCCACCCACCCCCTGGTACCCGCCGGCGTCCTGGTATCACCTCCACTGCCCAGCATCCCCCAGGATTCATCATTTCTCCGGGGCTCGGCCCTCGGAGCCCCACGCAGCTCAATCCCCGAGGCAGAGGAGACTCCCTTGGCACCCCAGGGCCGGGCAGAGCCCTCGCCCACCGAGCCAGCTCTGCCCACCGGTTTCCAGCAGCACCCACACTGCCCCATGCAGCACAACCTCGCAGACAAAGCCTCACAAGTTTCACATTCAGTTTTTGTTTGTTCTTTCCCGTCCAGAGGCAAGGCACTTGCAGGGCTGTCCCGGGGCCAGGGACACAGCCCGCGCCTCTCCTGCCCCAGACAAAGCATCCGGAGTCCACGTGGGGCATAATCTTCCCTGCTTGCCTGTTATTACTTCTAGATTCAGCAGAAAAGTGTATAACAGTAAGAAAAGCAACATGATTATCCTGGTGTGATAGAAATGAGCTTTCAAGGTCAGGAGGAAATCTTAGTTAGCCAAAGTGTCTGAAATCTGCAGGACCAGCCCCAGGCCTGTACAGCAGGTTCCCCCAAACCACACCTCCATCCCTGCAGAACACAAGCATGAAAAATTTGGCAGCAAATGTGAAAAATGCTCTGCAAGTGAACAGGAGGAGCTGAGAAACCCACTCTGAATAAGCCCCTGGGGATACTAAACATCGCCATTCAAACAAACATGCACCACATAAACCTAAAGCCTATTCGCAGCTCGGGTGAGTAGATTAAAACAAACAAATAGATTTTACTCCCATTTGTTTTCCCAGATTAAGGAAAGGGAAATGCTTTTGAGAGCTGTGCTCCTGAGAGTTTCCAGGGCACTGTGAGGGTGGAATCAGCCCTTCCAGCATCCACGGGTTCCTCTCCCTTTCTGCGGAAACCTTCCTGCTGCTGTTGGCCTCCCTGACCTGCCATCAATCTCCCGCCAGCCGAAACGCCCTCTTTCCCTCTCTGCCCTTCAGTTATCATTTAATTCAGGAGAGCAAGGCTCTGCAAACTGCTTGTGGGAAAGGTCTGGTACCAGACAAAGCAGCTCTGGCAGACAGTGAGCCACAGCCTGATCCTTTTCCTGTCTCTGCTACACACACCACAGAGAGATGCTGGGAGTTTATTTCATAGCAATCAAGAGAATGTGTACGTCATTTCATGGGAAACAAGATACCTTTACAGAGATTTTATACCCTGGCTCCTGCCACACATTCCAGGCTCTCCTGTTCAGCCAGGGCTGGCATCAGCAGTCTCTGTCAGGAGAGTACCAAAGCAGCTCCTTCACTGCTTCCCACCCAGCATAGACCAATGATGGGACACGGCTGTGTGGGCAAAGCTCCTCCACTGCAGGCCTGCAAGGAGCAGGCAGCTTGACCAGGGCTCATGTGAGCAGGGAGGGAGACCTGGGGGGTCCCTCAGCACCCCTGGGCACAAGCAGCATGTCCTCTGCACTCCGTGCCACGGACACATCCCTGCCCATTGGCAGCAAGGCTGGGCTGCTCAGCTTCTGCAAAATGTCATTCCAGCCAGAACCATTCCCTCATCTGGTTGTGCTCCTTTGGCTGGCTGGCATCTCAAATTCATGGAGCCAGTGACCCACCAGCTGAAGGAGACATTCCCTGTCACTGTCACACAGTTGGGACTGGCAACATCCATTCACATTGGAAGTGACTCCTCATTTTTCACAGGCTTCCCAGCAACCATGCCAGCTTTTCCACACATAACTCCTCACTCCCAACCCTGAACCCTTCACTGAAGGCTGCTCAGGCAGTGCCTTCTCTAAAATACACCTGGGGTATGGCACCAAGCCCAGCTCCTCTCTGTCCACCCAGATCTCTCTCTTCTAATTCCTCCTAAAATTCTCCTTTGTCACCCTGGCCAGGCAATTCCACTCCCTGCACAGAGCTCTGCTCTGGCTGCCACCACCTCCCATCTTTTGCTTTGCACCCAAGGATTTGGGTTGGGACCTACTCCATGTATCACAGCAGCGTTCCTGGAGATCCTCCACAAATAAATAAATGTGCCATTACCTACAGCTGAGTGTAACCTCGCCACCTCCGGATCTTGTGGGTCCCAGGTTCCACATCCCAGTAATGGCTGAGCACTTGTTTAGTCTTCTTGCAGGCAGGGAGGAGCACCAGCACCATTAAATCAGCCTGGACAGATGCAAGCTGGGGCTCAGAGCAGGAGGAACTTCTCTTTCCACCGAGGTTGGCAACGATGCTCCTGCTGTGCTCAGGCTTTGGGGCTCCCATGTTGGTGTACACCCAGCTCAGAGGCTCTTTCCCAGCCCACAATAATGTCATTCTCACTGCACAGCATTCTTCACTGCAAGACCCCATCAGAGCACGTCCCACAGGATGTCTCCTCCTCTTCCACGAGTATCTTCATTGTCTGAGCCCTCACCCCAGCCTTGTGCTGGCTGCCTGCCTCTCCACCAGCTCCACCAGTGCTGTTCCATCACAGCTCTCGGCAGCTCCTCACCACAGCTCCCCAGAGCAGGTCTCCTGTTCCTGGCACCTCTCCTGAGTCTGGGGAGAGCTGTGCCACTCAGCAGGGCTCTGGCTGCTGGAAGCAAGGTCTGTTCCTGTTGTGGGAGAGCCTCATCCTGCTGCCACATGTGGGAATACAGCCCCAGCCTGCCTTACAGCTGGGCTAGCTTTTCCCATCTGGGGGGAATTGCTGTTTACACACAGATAGGAAATGTTATCCCTCCTACAAGAAGTTTCTAGCCCTTCCTGTGGGCTGGCCAGGCCCACATGATACAAACCTCTAATAAAAATAAGGTTAAAAATAAGTGTCATCCGTGTAACCAGAACATCTAGAAAGTCTGCAGCTACCGCCTGCAAACTTCAAACGCCGAGGCACACAAAGAAAAATCTTCAATGCCTCTCTAACAAAGCTGGCCACAAAATCCTCTTTTTCCTCGAAAACAGGATACGCCTGCTACAGCCTAATCTGAAGTGACGAGGCCTCCCCAAACCACCCTCCTCAGCACATCCACTTTCATCAAGAGGAGCGCTGCTCCCAGGGGGTGGCTGCCTGCAGAGCCCCCTCCCTCCAGGCCAGCTCCAGAGCTGCTCTTGCCTGCCCGGGTCAGGGATTATGGTCCCTGCTCAGGAGCAGAGGAGCTGGGGGAAAGAGGGAGTGTTTTGCCTGTGGCTGCAAGGCAGGAGTGTGCCAGAGCCCAGCAGTGGAACTCCCAGCCCTGCTCCACCTCTGCATGAAAAGCTGGCAGCTAATTGTTCCTGCAGTGTCTGCCCGGGACCAAAGGCTGAGGAGAGTGATGGGGCATTGAACTGCAGAAGAAACTGAAATCCTGGTCTCAGAGATCTCATTTATCCCGGAGGACAGAACTAACTCCTCAGAAGTTTCAGCTGGGCAGCCAGGAGGAGTCACAGCATCCCTCAGACTATATCTGGAGATGTTGTCTTAGTGCTTCCATCCCAAGGCAGACACTGCAGGTGGGCAGAACATCAGAGAGTAGATGGGCTCTGACCAGCTGGGTGAGAGCCCCCCTGGCTTCTTCACACACTCTTGCCTTTTCCAGGCCTTTCTCAGGCTGGCAAATGCAGGCAATGTTCCCCACTTCAGCTGCAAGGCTGACCTGGGAGCAGCTGTAAAGGGCTGGGAGAGCTTGGCATAGATAATGGCATCAGAGAACAGGATGGGGACACCCCAGGATGTGATCTCTAGGGAACACATAATAAGGAGTAACAGTCTCCAAGTGCTGAGGAAGCTTTTCAGGTTTGACGTGTGAAATGAAACTGAAAAATGCATCTCAAGTAGGGCACATGGATCCTCTGCTCCGTTTGGAGAGCACCCTTTTCAGACTTCCTGTGTGTGTGTATGTCCCCGTTGCTCTTTGGCTGCTGCATTTGCTTTGGTATTTATGGTGAACAAGGGCACATACCTGCAACTCCAAACTGCTGCCCTTGGCCTGTCCTCAGCTCTGATGAGTCCATCACAACGCGCTCTGCATGAGAATGGCCTGGCAGGAGCACCCATGGGCTGATGGCTGCCTGCACCCCTACGGCAGCCCTGGGGCTCTGCCCGCACGCTGAGCACCATCCCCCGCCAGACACCCCCATAACCACGGCCATCACCCTGCAACCTGCTCTTTTATTCCTGTAAATCCTTCTTGGTTTGGGAACCGAGTACGTTCTGGCAGCGCAGAGCCGCCCCTGCCATGGCTGAGCTCATGGCGCTCGCATGCCAGCCCAGGGGGAAGCACCACAGAATTTCCTGGAGATGTTTGAACAGGATGTTGTGATCACGTACGTCAGCCGAGACTCTTCTTCTTCTTGGATCCCGTCACTCAACTTTCCCCAAGAATTTGGTTCTCTGCCTGAGAAATAGTTTAACATCGCTGGCATCACCGTCCTGCGGGAGCTGCGGCGTGCTCGCACACGCGCGCACCCAGAGCGCCCTTAAGGAGCTCCGAAAGCATCACCCCGGGAGGACACGGCAAGGAGAGATCCACCACACACTGCTCCTGCACGGCTGACCTCGGCTGCAAACCAGGCAGAACGCTGACTCTTGCCTGCTCTCAGGTTTTGGGACACAGAGTACAGGGGGAGATGTGGCAGCTGTGAAAATGTGCGATAATTAACTGCAACTACTAATTTACACTTGGGAAAAATTGTATAGGGCTGTATGCAGGATTTTAAAGCTAGAGAGGAATTCTGTGTTCACACATACTGGTATCCTGTACGACCCCCTGCATCCCATTCCCTCGAGGATTTTTAGTTCAAATTAACTCATTTTTAGATGCAAGGATTTCCCATGGTTTAAACATGCTGACTCGGATGTTCACCACAGAAATGAATACAGAATACATTGTTCCAATATATATGCAGAATATATATTTTGTTCCAAAATATATACAGAATATATTGTTCCAATATATGTCCCTTGTTTAAAGGTGTCTTAAATATTTAGGATCCATTTTTTTCACCCCAAAAATCGAGGAGGTGCACAGTCGCACCTTGAATCTAGGAAACAGAAACTTTCCCAACTGGTCTGGGAGGTAGAGGGGGAAAAAAAGGAAGTTGGAAGCTATTTCCATCCAGACAACCAGGAAATATCTCTTAACTCCCCATCATTAGTAGTACTTAGCTGCTTATCTCCTTGTTTATAAACCACTGCTGGGATAGTCTCACAGTGAAAGCACTATGAAATTTCCTATATTCTCATTTGCAGTTGCAAGTGTCAGTAATAAACCAGAACACCTGTGGACTGTCGAGGTTTTACCTTCCACAAAGGTTTTTACACACTGTCCTCTGGCCTGACAGACAGGGAACACCTTCCCTGATAAAATGGATCAGACACGTTCACACTGATAGCGGAATCCTGGAGAGCTCCTACTCCTGCTCAAGGGAAGCTGTGAAACAGCAATTTTAGGCAAAAGAGTCCTTCAGGATGGAATCAGTTCCATTGTCCTCTGTGTGAATAAATCAAGTTTCAATATTCTTGGACCAAGGCCTTCCTCCTCAGATTGAACAGAAACAAGACTGTGTAAAGGGCATGAGAAGGCAATTCCTCTGCCTTCCTACAACACATCTTTGAGTCAAGGAGACCTCCTGCATACGGATTATGTTGAGAATCGATCTGAAATGTCCCTATGGAATCTTGACCCATGGACATCTGGGCATTTCTCATCCCAGGGCTGCTGCTTCCTTGCCCAACATCTGTCCATTCCATGGAGCCCAGTCCTGGGATGTGGATTGCTCGTTCCTGGGCCACCCATCATCCCGAGTCAGGCAGAGAGCAGTGCTGGGAACAGCAGTCGGAGAGGGAAAAGCACACCGAAGTTTCAGTTCCCAAGTGGAATTTTTGGAGGAAAAACCGAAAAATAAGACAAAAGCAAAAATTAAAAAAAAAATAAAAACCCCATTATTCACCTTATAAACCATGGTTTGAAGCTTTTTTTTTTTTTAAGGTTTTTGTACAGTAAAAAATCGCACAGTACTCAGCTGCCAGCCAGCTCTCCAGCCCCCGGCTCCACCGACCCCCGGTCCCGCTGCGGGGGCCACGATACCGTGAGCGCGATGCGGAAAGTGCGGCCGCCAATGCTCAGGCTGAGGCGGCGCCGGGGCCGGGCCGGGGCCGGAGCCAGGGCCGGGCGGGCGGAGCCGCCGCCGCCGCCATGGGGCTGCTCAACTTCACCCGGGAGCCGGTGCCGGAGGCGGTCAGCGCCGACATGCACAACCTCAACCAGCTCAGCGCCCAGGTGCGCCGGAACCGGGACGGGCGCGGGGGGCGGCGGGGGCAGACCCGGACACGGAACCGGCGGGGCGGCACCGGGAGCTGGAGCCGGCACCGGGAGCTGCACCCGGCCGGCAGCGCAGCCCCGGAGCAGTCCCGGGTGTGCCGGGCTCACGGTCTCCAGGCCCACGTGGCCGGGTCCCTGCTGGGCCCGGTGCCCGGTGGTACAGCCCCGGTCCAGCCCGGTGAGCCCCGCGCACGCCGGAGCTGTTGGAAGGATGTTTATAGAATCATAGAATCCCAGAATGGTTTCACCGGGAAAGGACTTTGAACACCATCTAGTTCCACCCACCTGCAGTGGGCAGGGACACTGGTGGAGCTCCTGGTAGAGGGCTCAGATCGTGCCTGGTGGGCACTGGGGTCCTGTCAAGCACTGAGGTTTGTGGTGGGACCACAGAGTGTTCGGGTTGTGATCCCACCCCAGATTCCCACCCTGCACTTCCTGCCTCATGCTGAATGGTCCTGGTCATTGGTACTGCCTCCAGGTCACCCACACCGGGTGTGCAGCTTGGACTGAAGTTAGTGGAAATGCTGATGCTTTTCCAGCCCAGCTTGCCAGGACTGAGGATATCAGCCTGGTGACAGCCTGGTGACAGCCCAGTGCCTTCTCTGTTACATGGCCGAGACCAAGGGCAGGGCAGGATCTGCAGCCACAGGCAGCCAACGCCGCTTTTGGCCATACTCAGAAGGTCACAGCCAGTGCTGGTGCTGATGCCAGCAGCCTCTCCGTCCCTGCCTGCCAGCTGCACACCCAGAACACTGAAAACAGCAACTAGACCCTTAACCAGTTCTCTTCCTTTGCCTATTTAGTCTGGTTACCCCAAGGGTACTACAGCTTTTCCCACTCGCAGTTTTTGGATTGCACAAGATAGAACAGCAGCTTGCGATTAGCCACAAATCACAAAAGCCCTGTGCAGTGCCAGCTACCAGCGGCACAGACCCCTTGGGAGGCTCTGAAAAGCATCCTGGGCATATCCCATCTACAGGGATCACATAATGCCAAGGACAGGGCACCAGCACAGGTCCAGCTCTGGGACCAATGTCCAGGAGGAGGCAGGTGGAGCTGGGTCAGGAGAGTACATCACCACCTCATCGTGGTGCTGGTGGGGTGATGAGGTGCTGATATCCCAGTCTAACACTCTCCTGTTTCTTCGCAGCAATTCTCAGCGCTGACTGAATTGCTTTTCCGCTTTCTGACAGAGCCCAAGGAGGTAAGGCAGAACTGGAGAGATGTGTGAGTGCAGCTCTGGTCAGAAACAGAGAAAAGATTTTGTCACTGCTCTTTCTCTTGAGCAGGTAGAAAGATTTCTGACTCAGCTCTCAGACTTTGCCACCATGAATAAAATCAGCTTGGGCCCCCTGAAAAACATTGTCAAAAGTATTCTTCTGGTACCCAACGGTAAGTGATGTATTTGCATATCCTGCCCTGAGGCCAGTCTGTCCCGGCCATTCCCGCAGGGCTTGGTTTGCACAATAAGTGTTAATGGTAGCTAATACAGTGCTTAGCACTTAAGAATCAAAAGTTCCCCTGTTTGGTGGCTCTTTGTATTCTTTATACCCTGCCTGCATGCACATTTCACGGGCTTAAGTAAACTCCCTTAAATATCTGTGCATTAAATGCAGCACAACATCTCGGTTTAAGCAGTACCTGTAAATCCCTTTTGCCAGATCAGGGCAGCGTCGTGTTGGCACCGAGTCTCTGCCGGAACTTCCACCCGAGTGGCCCAGTGCTGTAATTCCTCCAAGGCCAAGCGCTGTTGGAGACAAAAAAGACAGTGCATAGAGGTTTGGGGTGGGCTGGGAGTGCTGCAGTTCTAGGCCATGTGAAGGAGACAGCTGACCTTGCAGATACTGAGAAACACTCACCGTGTCCAGCTCTTTCTGGTTCATAAGCAGTGACGAAGAGGTTTGGGGGGATTCCACTGGAATACCCCAGACTCCAGCACTTTATAGGATTACTGTGATGTTGTGGCTGCCGTTTGACATGATAATGCATCAAACAGTCCACGGCACGTTCATCCCATTGATCCCTCCTGTTATTAATAGTCCCTTGCTATTACCCTTCAGCCCTGGGTTCCCTGTAGCTTCCTTCACAGCCCTGATGCTGAGCACAACTGTTTTCAGAATTTGTTTTGAACTTGTCCTACTGCTTCAAGCAACTTTTCCTATCCAGGAGTACAATAATTTTCTTTCCTGCAACCCTCTTGAGGGGATTTAATGCAGAATTTACATTTTCCCCCATCCTGATTCAGGCCTTGGTGCCCCCATCTTGTCATTCCTGTGTGTGTGCACTGGCTTCAATCCCGTTGTAACTTTTCCTCAGCTCTGGGATGCCACGATATCAGGGATCAGGACAGATCACAGCAGATAACTTTGCCTGTGTGCTACACAGCCGGAAAGCCACGTGGGGCTGGCAGTCTCCTTGAATTTATGAGATTCCTGCTCTTGGCTTCAGAGAGCAGAATCCTTGTAAAGGTCCCTGCGCTGCCTGGGCCCCAGAACAAAGGGGGAAGGCGCAGCGGGGGAAAGTGTTATATGCACACGTTCACACCCATCATCCCAAACACAGCAGGTAGGTCAAATTAGCAGCCCGCCAGCCTTAACAGTTCTCCTTTAACAAGCAAAGCGGCTACAGGAGAGAAAGCAGCAGCTTCAAAACATAACCGCTGTCGCTGTTCCCATGGATACCTGCAATGGGATCTCGCCCTCTCCCAGGCACTCCCAGAGCCCGGACTTTTAAAGCACCGGGCATCTGCACAGATACTGGCAGGCACGACTGGGTTTCCAATCTCCGAGGAGCTGTGGTTTGCTTCAAAACACAGCTCAGAAACAGAGGCTTTCCATCGTTGGGTCCTGTCCCTGCCTCTGTTTGACTCAATAAAAATTGGTTTGACTCATTAAAAAGTGATTTCTTTTCTTCTTTGTGGTGTTTATTCAGGTGCCCTGAAGAGGAATCTGTCTTCTGAACAAGTCAGAGCAGATTTCATTGCTCTAGGTAGGTCACATGATTTCCACTAAATAAAAGATAATTAATATTTATCACATATAGTAATCTCATATGGTTTCCCCCCACAGGCCTCAGTGAAGAGAAGGCCAGTTACTTTGCAGAACAGGTATTCATATATTTTTGCTTGTTTCTAAGCTAACAAAATGTCAGTTCTGTGAGTGGGAACTCATAAAACCCCACTGTGCTCCTGAGACACATCAGCACGTTGGGTATTTTCTTCAAAACCAGCTTGGGATTTTGAACTGAAGATCCTCAGAGAACTAATAAGGAGCACTCTGTCTGGGGATACCTCTGGTCTGCCAGGGCCTCTCTCCCATCAGTGTCACAGTTCCTGCACTGCTGTGTGGCTTTCATGTGATGTTTTTGTGCTTCCCATGCTTTGAGCCCTGAGGTCATGCAGTTACATGAACACATGGCTTCTTGCACAGATATTGTTACAGCGAACCAGTGCTAAAACAAAACCAGTCAGTTTCATTTACAGAAGTGACAGGGCAGATGGAAATCCTAGCAGGACTCAAACACCTCTGAAAGCCCTCCTGATCACATTAGTTCTCTCTTTACTCTGGGCTTCTGCCATGCTCTGTCTTCATTCTGACTCTTGTTGAAGTTTCAGGTACAAACAGAGACCTCCCTGAATTAATTGCTGGTGTGTCTTTTATTCTTGTAGTGGAAGGTGAATTCCCCCACCCTGACACGCCTGGCTGTGGGTCAGACACTGATGATTAACCAGCTGATAGACATGGAGTGGAAGTTTGGAGGTAATAGAGCTACAACATAAACTGGAGGGGTTGGGAAACCCAGCAGCAGCTCTTGGCTAAATGATGTTTTATTTCACTGCTTAACTAACAGATTATCTGCCTTCTCTTCTTTCTGACTCACAGTGACTGCTGGGAGCAGCGAGCTGGAAAAAGTGGGAAGTATCTTCTTACAGGTAAATCTCCCACATCACAGAGTTCAGCTTGTAGGGCAGTGAGGAACAAGCTCCAGCCAGGCATGTGGGAAGCACTGGCAGTGAGGGAGGGAGAGGGAGACTCTGTGGGTCTCACAGGAACTCTGTGACTGCATCTTCAGTCTCCATGTGCTGCTGCCAGCAGAGAGCAGACACGCTGCTGTTTGTTTCTCCTCTGAAGACATGAGATATCACAGGAACATGGCCCATCCTGAAAAGCTGTTCAAAAAGCTCAGTTTTTTCAGCTCCCTTCTTTAGGAGGGAGGGAAAGCGGGATCAAGGACTTCCAGAGATCTTCCCAATGCCCAGGGTATCTGTTCCTACAGTGACAGTTCTTGAAAAGCCTGACAAAGATGTGTGTGCTGTGCAGCAGTCAAACTCACAGCAGACTCCTGCTCTGCTGTCCTCTCATGGTGCTCAGATACAGGTCTCTGAACTAAAATACTTCTGCTTTTTTCCTTTCCCCAAGCTGAAGCTGGTGGTTAAAAAAGGGAGCCAATTGGAAAACGTGTATGTTGGTGAGTTAACAGTTCTGGACAGGAGGGAAGGACGGGAAAGCTGCAGTTTGGGGCTCAGGGTGTTGCTGGGGGAGTCTGGGGGCAGAACCAGGGTGGGGTCACTGCAAAAGCATCACTGTGGTTACTCCTGCCTCAGCCTCTCCAGCACTGTGGCTGTTCCTACCCCACAGGCACTCCAGAACTGTTTGGGAACACTGACTTTTGGGCACCTTCACATCTGGGCCTCAGTAAACATTGAGCAGTCAGAGCAGCAGGGCAGAGGAGGAAAAGAAATTATTCCCAAGCATGGAGTGCTGTTGGGAGATCCCAGCCTGGCCCCCCTGGCAGCCTGGCTAGCATAAGGAACCAGCTGCTGGGAATCACAGTGGCTAATCCTGCCTGGCTTAGGTGAACATGAGTTGCTCCATGGTAGCACCAGAACAGCTTTGCCAATATTGGAAATGTAACCTGAAATCTAAGATTTGATGCCTCCTTTTTTTTTTTTTTTTTTTTTTTTTCTCTGCAGAGTTAACTTTGCCCCAGTTCTACAGTTTTCTGCATGAAATGGAACGGGTCAAAACCAGCCTGGAAAGCTTCAGCTGAAGCTGCACAGAGCTGAGCCGACATCTGTCCGGGATGTTTAATTCCTCCTCGTGGGCCTGCAGATCTGCTCTTTCCCAGCTGACTCTTCACACCCTGATAAGAGAAGACAAGCTGTGCAATGAGCAGTGGTGTCATGGCCCAGCAGGACCCATCAATCCTTTAGAACCTGAAACTTGGGCTAAGTTTCAGCTTTTTCAAAGCACCTACAAGTCCACTTATCTTGTGTTTTTTTTTTTTTTTTACTATACTATTATGAGAAACTGTGGTCAGAAGTAATGTGGATACCTTTACTAAAATAGCAAAGAAATAAACCCATTCCCATCCTGCTCCTGTATAAGAATCTGATTCTGTGAGAAAAAGAAAAACAGAAGCAAAGAATCATTTGGAAACTTGGAAGGATTAAGCAGAGAGAATGATGAAAGCAAGGAGAGCATCTAATGTGGGGAATCACTTAGCGCTCCCTTCAAGCCTTTCTCTTCTCTTGTATTAAGAAACGTTGATTAGCTTCTTCCCAATTGTGCCTTGTTATGGGAAAGTATCTCAGTGGAAGGTGATTTTAAATCTTAAACAACCAAACGGCTGCCTCTGTGCATGGGGGTGTTGGGACATCTCAGGGGGTAATGAGATAAATCTCATTTGGATGTGCTGCTCTTTAATCTGCAGCCTGTGTGACATGGCACAGTCAGACCCAGCCCGTTTGGACATATGTCCAAACCCCATGAAGTGCCATTAGCTCCACTCTTCAGTTGTCTGAGGGCAGGGATGAGCTCTTCATCAGGAGGCAGAGGGGTGCTGCAACCCACCTGGGGCAATGTTACAGTCACTGAGGTTCCTCTCCTGCCCAGACTGTGGAGCAGTCCTGAGCTGGCTGAAGCCTCTCCCATAGCAGAGGGATGAAGGAAGCTTCTCTTACAGGGCACATCCCAAAGCATCCCTGTGTCCCTGGCACACTCAGCAGTTCCAGTGAAGGGAGTAAATCACATTACCAGGGAATATCCCAGTAAGATACTGTGTTTCCAGCCTCCACCTGAAGGAATTCACTGTCCCATGGTATCCTGCCAGTCTGCTGTGGGGCTCCCTGCAGCAGCAGCTGTTTCCAGTTAAACCCATCCCAAACTGATCATTTCTGTGAGAAAGGCATCACAAAGCTCCCTGCAACTCACCCGTGGGTTTCCAGCTGCAGCAAACCCAGCACTGAGTGTCCCTGCACTGCATTTCCTGCAGTGCTGCAGGAGTGACTGGGAACAACAGTGGGCACAGGCTGAGCCATGTACTTGGGAACTGGGGAATCCTGTTGGCAAACCCGGGAATGGATTTATTTATTTTCCCACATATCAGGTCAGTCACAAGCATTTCAATCTTTGTCACATGCTTACTGTAAAAATGAAAAAACAAAACCAAAAACCTCTGAAATAATGTACTACACAATATTCAGTCTCCTTTTGGGTGGCAGGAAAAGCTATTTCAGGGAGGAAGAAGCAGTCCAAATGGCTGCCGCTTTCTCGAGACAAAAGCAATTTTTTTGCCTTACATTTTCTGCTGCCTGCTCCCATTATTTCTCCTCACTCTCGCAGTGCCAGGGCGGCACCGCTCAGCCCTGTCCGGTTCTGTTGGGAAGCGGCCACGGTGCTGCGGGGAAGATGCCAGGCTCGGTTGTGGGTCAGGAATCCGCCGTCCCCCCGCGCTCCTCCCCCTGCCCGGTTGGGATTAAGGCGCTCGGGGCTGACGCACGCCGAGCCCGCTGACCCTGAGTGCAGGGGTCACCTCTGTGCTGCTCCACGGTCCCCAAGGGCAGCTCCGATCAGCGGCATTTGTGCCACGGCCTGACCTCGCTGCTGCCACCAGCACTCCTGGGGAGCCGCCGGTGCCCCTTTGTCCCCTGCACTCGGCTGGGCATGAGCCGAGCTGGCAGCCCTGTGGGGAATGGATGGAGGGGGAGCCAGCTCCGGTGGCACTGGCAAGGGTGACACCAACTGTGAGGGAATCGGGTCACCCTACCGATGGGGCCGGCCAGGAGCAAGGACGGCTCTGGGAGAGCTGTGGCAGCCATGGCCCTCCTGCTGGCCAGGAGCAAGGATGGATGTGGGAGAGCCGTGGCAGCCATGGCCCTCCTGCACAGCACGGCCCAGGCCTGGCCACCAGTACAGGGGGTGATGGCCAATGTCCAGACCCTGTGCCAGGAGCTGGCAGGCAGCAGGCACAGCTGGCACAGCCACAGTGAGGGCTGAGCCTGGAGGGAAGGAGTGGCCTCGTGCCCGGTTTGCAGAAGGAAGGAGAGGCCGGTGCCCGGTTTTGGGGAAGGAGCGGCCCAGTGCCCGGTTTGCAGAGGGAAGGAGAGGCCCGGCGCCCATTTGGCAGAGGGAAGAGGAGAGGCCCGGTGCCTGGTTTGCAGAGGGAAGGAGCAGCCTGATGCCCGTTTTGCAGGGGGAAGGAGAGGCCCAGTGCCCATTTTGCAGAGGGAAGAGGAGAGGCCCAGTGCCCAGTTTGCAGAGGGAAGGAGAGGCCCGGTGCCCGTTTGGCAGAGGAAAGAGGAGTGGCCCGGTGCCCATTTGGCAGAGGGAAGAGGAGAGGCCCGGTGCCCGGTTTGCAGAGGGAAGGAGCGGCCGGTGGCCGGTTTGCAGAAGGAAGGAGAGGCTCAGTACCCGTTTTGCAGAGGGAAGGAGAGGCCCAGTGCCCGGTTCACAGAGGGAAGGAGAGGCCCGGTGCCCGGTTTGCAGAGAGAAGGAGCAGCCCACTACCCGTTTTGCCCGTGTTTCCGGGCGGCCCCGCCGTGCTCGTGTGCGCGGCCCCTTCCTCCTGCCCATCAAGCCCAGCCAGCCGAGCGTTAATCTCGGCGGGACAGCGGGCGCGGGGGAAACAGGGGCCCCTCACCAGCCTGGGGTGCAGCTAACCAAACTCCCTCGGCCGTTTGCCTCCCCGAGCCCTTTCCCGGCCCATTTCCTCCGGGGCGGCCATGGCACAGCCCCCCATCCCCGTCCCTGCTGTGGGGGACACGGGGCCCTCCCGGCTGCAGCGGGGCAGGGGCAGCGCGGCCATGCTGAAGCCACACGCGGTCACCTCCCTGCGTGTGCAGCCCCTCTCCTCTCCAGCACTGCGGTTTCTCTGCTGCCTCGGGCCACCTCAGCACGCCCCAGGCTGCCAGGCAGTGTCTCTGGGGGCAGGGGAGATGGCAGAGTGGCCCCAGCAGCCAGGCTGCCGTGGGGATCCCGTGCTCCCAGCATCCTTCCACTCATCCCTGCCAGTGCCAGCAGCACAGCAAAGAACAGGGGCTGCACTCTTGGCTCTGTCAGTTCCCAGTGTGGATTCAATGCTGTTGTGATTCTCAGCCATGTCAGATGCTAATGACCAAGGGAATTGGGATGTTTTCAAATGAAGCATCTTCTCCCTTCTAGAAATGCCAATGCTGCTGCTCCTTTCCTATGTGAAGGAATTCTCCAAACCCTGAGAACAAAAGCCTCTGCTCTGAGGGAGCAGAGCAGATGGGGGCTCCACTCGTGCCTGTGAGCCCATGGGCAGGCAGGGAAGGAAAGAAGGAATTGAGGCTCCTCACTGCTGGTTCTGTCTGACCTTGAGCAGGTCATGTGGGAACTGACAGAGCTCCCTTGGGACATCCTGGTTTCCACAGACCTCACCCTTAGGGCCCTTAGGGGCTGCGTGGGGCTCCCTGGGGTCCCATGGTGCTTGCTGTCTCCTCACAGGAGCAGAAGAGGTGAGGGCGGCACTGGACACAGCACCATGAAGATGAGGACACTCCCAGGGATGAGTGCTCAGCCTGCCTGGGACAGGATTCTGCACCCTCTGCTTGGAACAGGGGAAGGCGTCCCACTCTGCCTGCAAAATGGAGCTGCTGCCTTCCATTCTTGCAGGAGGTGGGGGAAGAGACTGGTGGTGTCCAAGGCACTGGAAATATTCCTAGCATGTCGTCTGCTCCCAAGCCTTGCCATCTCTCTAGGCAGTTCTTTGTCCAAGCACTCTGGGAACAATTGGGGTTGCTCAGCCAGACCGCAGGCTGTTGATCAGCAGAGGGAATGAATGCTCCAGCATACGGATCCCATCTTCTCCCACAGCAAGGGGAGGTGGCCACCAGAAACCAGCCTGTGGCACAACAGCACAGGCAGGAACAATGCCCGGGCACCCAGGCCAGTGCCAGCCTCAGGATGGGGGTGGGTGCTCCCCATCCATCCAAGGAACAGCCCAACGGGAGTGAGTGCCTGGGCATCCCCAGGCCCGTGTGGTTGGCACAGCCATGGTGACAAGGTCCCTGTGTGATCCTGTACTGCAAGTGGCTGAGGAGGAAGAGCTGGGTCCTGGGGGACAGAGAGGAGCCCCCAAGCTGTGGGATCAGGGCTTGGCCAGCCCCTCTCAGCACCCAGTGCCTTTGGGGTGTCCTATCCAGGGCTGATGGCGTTTACTCCCTTGCAGGCACAGCCTCACAAAGGATGCCAGGCCCTGTGGTGACAAATCCATCCTGTCCCCAAGAGCGTGTTACAGCTTCTCCTCCCCATGACACCCTGAACAGCCAGGGGCTGGTGCTTGGCGGGGGGAGCACCCACCAGCCCCCCGCTGAGGCAGCTCAGCCCATTTCCCAGCACTCAGCCCCGGTTTATAGGGCTGCTCTGTCCCAGGGGCATCACTGCCACCGCTAACGAGGTTATCCCAGACCAGGCACCGACACAAAGGGAAAGCAGGGTTAACCCTTGTGCCACTGACACATCCCACAGCACTGGGGAAAAGCTTTGCTTGGAAACGAGATTTTAACAAGCCCCAGTGCAGATGGGGAGCTGTGAACTACCACGGGAGGATTCCCGTGCCAATCCCATGCCAGCCCCAGCACTGCAGCATCCCTGTCTCGGAGCAGCCCCATATCCATGACAGCAGCACCAAGCCCTGAGGCTACACCTTGCAGCCGGTGTCCATGGCAGCAGCACAGAAAGGACGGTGCATGACCCCCATCAAGTCCCCATCCTCAGCTTTGTTTCACGTCGACAGCTGGGATGAGGATAAGGAGCAGGGTGCAGGCAGGAGGCGTTTGGTGGCCGAGGCCACTGCTGCCCACAGGGACACAGCACGGCTCACATTCCGGCGGGAGAATGTGAAGGCTGCAAGCAAGGTCAAGGGCCCTTCCCTTGCTGGAACTCGGCGTCACGCCAGCACCCGGGTGGCCCGATCCGCCGTCCCGCGGGGCTGGGGACTGTCCCTGCACCCTCACCCCACTGCCCCTCATCTGCAGGGTGGCTGAGACACGGGTGGGTGCTGGCAGCGCTCCCCAGGGACCACCAACGCGGGCAGCCCTGTTCATCCGGCTCAGCAACCCCTGCGGGGCGGGGATTGGGGTGGGATCCCCAGGCAGGGCCCCTCCGTTTCCACCCCCGCTGCTGAGACCCGACAAACTCACGGCACCGCCGGGCGGGGCGCCCCCGACCCGCCCCCGCTGCGGAGCGCGGTGCGGGGCAGCAGAGGGCGCCAGAGCACCGCGCAGGGCCCGCGCTCCCCCCACCGCTCCCCGCACCCACCGGTCCCACTCTCCGGACACCCCCTTCGCTCCCCTCATCAACCCGGTCCCACCCTCCGGACACCCCCATCGCTCCCCGCACGCTCCCGGTCCCACCCTCCGGACACCCCCATCGCTCCCCGCATCAACCCGGTCCCACCCTCCGGACACCCCGCCCCGCGCCCTCCATTCTCCGGGCTTCTCTCCTGCATCCATCGCTCCCGTCCCCCGCCCTCTCTCCCCGGGGCATCCTGCGCGCCCTCCTCCAGGATATCTCCCTGCATCCTCAATCCCCGAGCATCCCTCCCTCCATCCCTCCCTCCCCCGTCCCCTTTCCTCGACGCATTCCTCTCCCTCATCCCTTCCTCAGCCCCAATCCTCCTCCTGGCCCCACGGACCCTCCCTCCCCGCACCCGGCAGGCAGCCCCCCGACCTCGCCCCCCGCCTCTCGCTGCCAGCAGCACCATCTCCCCCGCAGTTCCCACAAGCGCTTTCCCAGCCGGGAGCCCCGCAGCCACACTTCTCCTCGCCCACCCCAAAGCCGGGTGTCACCCCCGTCATCCCACCCCAGCCCCCCTGGACTGCCCCTGCAGCAGCCCCAGCCCCGAGCCCCGGCTCCCTCCGCCTCCGGCAGAGCCCCCCGCGCTGGGGGCAGGAGCCCTCGGACTTATTCAAAAGCAATAAAATTGAACCCAAGCGTCCCTGTTCCGTTCTGTCACCCGCGGTTCGTGCTGGAGCGAGCTCCCGTCCCACAGCACACGCCCTGCGCTGCGCTGGGTCAGGCAGTTCCTCAGTCGGGCTGGCT
This sequence comes from Ammospiza caudacuta, assembly GCF_027887145.1. NCBI lineage: Eukaryota > Metazoa > Chordata > Aves > Passeriformes > Passerellidae > Ammospiza > Ammospiza caudacuta. Next base: position 12,274,641 of record NC_080607.1, read on the forward strand.
GTGATAAGAGCAGATTAAGAATAATCATAACAATAACGAGGAGACCCGGCACCTCTCTGGGGGGCACCTCACGGCGCCTGCTCCCAGCCAGGCAGGCTGGGACTTTCAGCTTCCACTCCCGAGGAATTAGCTGTATTTATGGATTTATCGATGTGAGCTCACCCCCCCCTTCCCCCCACACACCCCCGGGGGATGCCGGAGGGTGCCCATCCCACTGCAGGTGGCCTCAGCAGGGCCAGGTTCCAGGGAGGCAGCAGGAGCAGGGAATGCTGGGCTCTCTGGAGCCCCCCTGGGTGCAGAAAAAGCCGGTCTCAGGCAGAGGCAGAGCCCAGCGTGCTGGCCCAGCTGCATGGGGTGGGACTTGGGGGGGAGCCAGAGCCCCCCTCCCTGGGCTGCGGGCGTGGAGCAGCTCGACAGAGCAGAGCAGGTGAAGGAGAGGGGGAGCACCCACCTTTCCACCAGTTTTTCTACTTGCTCCATCTCACATATAGCGAATTCTGAGCACACAATGCAGTTATTGAATAAAATTATGCTTTTTTTAGTACTTGTATGCATGTGGTTTTTAAGGCTCTGCCTAGAAACCAACCTCTGAGCCAGGAGCAGAGAGATCGGAGGGGAAAGCCAGGCCAGCCATGGACAGCTGTGGGACACAGAGATGCAAGCACAGCACTGTCAGCCATAGCAGCTGGCAGGTGACACATCCAGCCCGTGCAGGTGACGTGCCCATCGCTCCTTCCACTCCAGGAAGAAGGAGAAATCTTGGGGCAGGGATCATGAGGGAGAGCGGCCAGCCCGGGGCTGCCTCGCCTCTCCCCTCCCTGTCGCTGTCTCTGTCCCCCATGGCGCCAGCTCTGTCCCCCTCCCGCAGAGCTCTCTCTGTGCCCGTGAGGACGAGTCCTGCCTCCCCTCCGCCATCTCGCTCGCTCTCCCTCCAGGCAGCGGAGCCGAGGCGCTGCCAGCTCCATCTGCACAGTGCAGCGAGCACCGGGCCAAGGGGCAGGACCCACAATCACATTTCCTTGGAGCACATTGTGCTCCCGCCTCGCTGAGGGTGTTGGAAATGGGTGGCTGTAATAATGGCGCCGTGAATAACCACAGCTCACTCACTGTGGCCTCCAAGCTCAGTGTGCTCCAGCTCCAGCCTCATCCCCTCCCAAGGCTGTTCCCTGCCATGACGTGCCCTGGTTTCCTGCCTGCCTTATAACCTCCTGCCTTGGCCAGGTATCTGTAGTCCCCACGCCCACCCACAAGCTCCCATCAGCACTTCTCCCATTGCAGCTGGTTTGGCTTTGACCTGTGTTCTCCTCCCAGTAGGACCCCCACGGACTGGGGACACAAAACCCCCAAGCAGGGACTCTGCTGCCCTGTGACAGGCAGTGCTGCCCAGACACGGCGCAGCACAAAGGGCTCATGGAGCTTTAATTGCTGCTGCTCCAGCTCGGCTCCCCCAGACCTGCCTGGAGCAGAGCCTCCCTTGGAGCCAGCATTATACAAACAGCATCCCCGGGGCCCTCCCCAGAGCCGGGGCTCAGGTCCCCACTCCCGAGGCAGCCTGGATACAGGGCAGCAGGTTCTCCTCTGCCACCAAACCTGGCTGTGGCTGCACTGGTGCCATCTGTTCGTCAGGCACAGTCCCGTGTCACGCTGTGCTGTGGGACCCGTGCCAAAACTCCCGGACCCTGCTGGAGCACCCGCACTGGAACCGGGCTCCGAGTGCCGCGACCGATGCGATTTGCAGCCCCGGGGAAAAGATGAGGGCACAGATGCCAGCGGCGTTTCCTGGCTCTGGAGATGAGCCCTGCCGGGTGGGGCTGCGGGTGCTCGGGTTGTGGGGGCAGCTTGGGGGGGTGCCAGGGCTCAGGTGGGGGGCATCTCGCCAGACCACCGCCAGCTGGGGAGATGGGTGCCCTGTGGGCTCCCAGCAAGGACGCGGTAGCTGCGGGGTTGGAGTGGCATTGGGAAGCCTCGGGCTGAGCTCTGTCCCGCTCTGCTTGCTCGAGAGTGAAAGGATTTGTCATCAGGGAGCTGATGAGTCCCGCGGGCAGCCAGCTCGCCCTCCCCCCAGCAACCCCTGTCCAGCAGGTGGGCTCCTGACGGCACACGGCCATCGCAGGCACCCAGAGCAGGCTCTGAACCAACCCACCGTCCCACCAAAGCCCCCAGCGCGGGGGCCCCGACCCCACGGGCTGAGCACTACAGCAGCTCTGGGGGCTCTGACCCTCTAAGGTGTTTCTGCAGGATGCTCAGAGTGACCCGGGCAGTGCTTGGCACACGGAGCAGCCACACGCGGCAGAGACAGGAATATGCTTTCACCAGGAGAATAAGAAGAGCCTCTGATGGCTGCCATGTCCCTTGTAAACACCAACTTTGAGAGCATCAGATTACAGCCGCTGCCTGGGCTCCAAACAAGATGGTAATCGGGAGCACGGAGGCACCCTGCCTGCATCCTGCCTGCCCAGCGGGGAGCACCGGGAGCCTGCTGGCACCGCGGGGGCCACGACACCCTCTCCTGCACTGCGGGACTGCCGGGGCTCGCTGCGCCCCGACCCCACACAGCACAGCGACCCAGCGCGCCCCGGGCGAACGGCAGCTGCCCGCCCCCGGCGGAACCGCTGCTCGCTCATCCCCGGGCGCTTGCGCAGGGTCCCCGCGGCTGGGAGCGCTCCGCGGCCCGGTGCAGCCCCGCTGGGGCACACCACTGCCCGTCCCCCGCAGCCGTGGGCGTGCGGGGGGATGGCTCCCACCGAGGACTCGATGAACCCACACCGGGATCGTGGTCCCGAGCCCGCTGTGCTGCTGCCGCCCTCGCTCCCGGCGTCCCGGCTCGGGAGATGTCGGTCCCACGGCCGCTCCCCGAGCCTCCTCGCTGCAGGGCCGGTGTCCGAGCTGCAGCCGCCGCCCCAAGGAGAGCTCGGGGAGGGCACAGCCGGGCAGGGCCATTCCCGGGGCCGCAGCTGGCGGGATTGGAGGCAGCTGCCCGCAGCGCGGGCCTCCCCCCTGCTGCCCGCGGCCCCCCTTTCTCGGGCAGGAGCCGCTCCGGCCGCTCCCTGCTGAGCGGTCCGGGCTGCGGGGACGGAGCAGCCCCCGCTCCCTCCTCCTCCTCCTCGGCCCCGGCCGCGGGCAGGACCGAGCGGTTCCTCCCGCCGCCGCCCGCCGGTCCCGCAGAGCGCAGGGACCCCGGGAGTGGCCGCTCCCCGCCGCGGGCTCTGCGCTCCCCCCGCCGCGGGAGCTCCACGCTCGGCCGGGCCGGGGTGCGCGGTGCCGGCGGGGACACGCGGGACCGCGGCTGCGCCCACGCTGCGGCAGCTGGCGGGGGGCGGCGGGATCAGCTGCGGCCGGGGATCAGCTGCGCCCCGGGGCCCCCCCGCTCCCCGGGGAGCGGCCCCGGCTCCCCCCGCACCGCCCGCCCTGCCCGCCCTACCTGCCCGCTGCCCTCCCGGCCCTCCCCGGGGCGGCTGGCGGCCGCCCAGCCCGGAGCTGCCCTGCTCCCTCCTCCTCCTCCTCTCCTACTTCTCCTCCTCCCGCGGGCACAGCCCTGTCTAATCCCACGGGTGTCAAATCCACGGTGCGGCTTTGGCCGTGGCGGGGCGGGCGCGCATCCGCCGGGGCCGGCGGGGAGGAGGGCGCGGGATGCTCGGGCGGGGGCACCCGGGCGAGCCCCCCCTCCGCACACCGCAGCCATGGCAACCGCGATGGGCTGTCCCAGCCCGGCCGCAGCGCAGCGAAGGCGAGAGGGACGCAGGGAGGGAAGGAGCCGCCGGGCGATTCCTGAGGGGCTGGCACACACACAGCCGCTGGAAGCGACCGGAGCCAATCCCCCGGCTCCCTTTGTGATGCTTCCTGACACAGATTCCCTCTCCATGGCTGACTTTGCAAGTTTCCCCATCCTCTTCTCCTCCTCGCGCGGTTCCTTTTCATGCGACTAAATTATACACGAGAGGAGGGACATGCTGGAAATTCTAGTGACAAAATAGAAATGAGCAGATTTGCGCAGGCGGCTGCAGCCCGGCCGCCTCCGGGACTCCTGTGAGCCAAGAGGGACCGGACCGAGTCCCAGGGCAGCAGCATTAAAGCCCGTGAATTTTGAAACCACCAAGGAAAATGCTTTTCCTGCGGCAGCAGAGGAGTGCGGGCGTGTGGAGCAGATCGCGGTGGGTGCTGGGACCGCGGCCCCTCCACGCAGAGCGGCTGCTGTCCCAGCACACAGCACCCTCGGGGACCGCAGGCGACGCATTCGCTTCCCCGGAGAAATGTGTTGTTTGGGAGCCAGTAAAAAATATGCAAATCTGGGAGGGCTGGGCCTCAGCCTCTGAGCAGCCTTTCTCCCCTTCCTCCCCATCCCAGAGCTCCGTGGGGCGAGCCGAGCCCTGGGCAGGCGAGGGGAGGGAGAGGCAGAGCCGGGGGAGCGCGGGGGCGGCGGGCGAGGCAGCGGGATGGGATTTGGGGTGTCACCGAGCGGGACGGGGAGATGTGCCCGGGATAGCGGCTCCTCCAGTCCGCGGGCATGCGGAGAAGGCTCCTGCTCCCGCAGCCGGGGTGGGTGGAGCATGCTGTCACTTTTTGGTGCTGGGCAAGCCCGGCATCGCTGTCGCAGGATTGCTGCCTGTGCAATGAGTCAGGAGCAGCGCTGCCACGTTTTCCTCCTACAGGCAGCGTCCCGTGGCGGGTCGGTCGTGCTCCGCACCGGGACGCGCCCGCACACGCGGTGCTGCCGCTTCAGCTCCGACGCCACGTGGGTGGGTGAATGTCCGGCAGCGACTCTCCGGGGAAACCCCTCTGCTTGGAAGGATGAGGACACGGACCTGCAGCTCGGACGAGATGTGGAGCGCCTGGCTCAGGCAGCGATCCCACGGGACACGGGCATATTCCTGTGCCTGCGTCCCACCTCCTCTGCCAGACAATGAAACACTGCCCTCCTTCCCAAGTCGCAGCAGAACAAATAAAGCAAGCGCCATATGGTGCCAAGACACGTTGGAAATGGGGCCAAGCCCAGGAGGTAGGGGAGGTGGCAAGGCTCCATCCCCACACCAGTCCCCATCGCCAGCTCCAAGGCAGGGCTGTCCTTGGGGGAGCCCTGTGCCCAGTCCTCCTCCTTCCCCCTGCAGCCACTGCCCCGCTGCCAGGCTCAGCTCTGCATTTCAGCTTTGCCTGCAGTCCTGGGGGAGCACAGAAACCAAAGCTGTCCCCGCGAGCACTTTTTCCTCTAAGGGCTGGCCAGGGGACACAGGTGTCACTGCTGGGCTGACACTGCTGTCAGGAGATAATGCCCTGAACCCTGCCACAGGGCACTCTGCTACCTCTCCCCCAGAATTACCAACAGGAGTGGGGACCACAGACAGCTTGTCCCCACAGGGGCCGGAGGAGAAGCCTCCCACCTGCTCCAGGCTGCCACAGAGACCCCACTGCAAGAAGAAAGTGGCACCATCTCTCTGCCTGTTACAGCAACCCTCCTGCCTGGATCCTCCCACAGCCCTGCAGCTCCTGGATACCCGGTGTGTTTTCGGGCGAGTCACCTCCAAGCACAGGCACCCAGCAGGGAGGCACCTCCCAGGAGATTTGGGCACCCTATGGCAGGGCTTTCAGAGGTGCTGAGTGCCTGCAATTCCCTGCAGCCTGCTCTGTGGAGCAGAGCACCTCCCTCTGAAAACCCAGCCCGCCCTGGCTGCACAAGGCCAGACTCAGGAGAGCAGATCCCAGAGCTTCCTCGGGGCAGGATATGATGAGCTCCTGGGGGAAGAGGGGGACTCCAGGAGCCCTTCACACTCTAACAGACCTTCTGCATGTGTGGCAAGCAGATGCCAGCCTTGTCTGTGCCTGGGAGCTGGGTCACAGAGCTCATGTGGCACCTATCCTGCTGCCACCCTCATTCTCCCCATTCCCTCTGCGAGGGCCTCTGAAAGTGAAGCACCTGGTCCTGTCCTCCAGGTTGAACCAAAGTCAGGTTCTCTTTTGTGTTTGAGGTTTTGTAGCCACAGGGCTCAATTCTCTCACTGCAAATGTGAGCAGATCATTTGCACCTGAGTCACAGAGATGAGAATCAAGTAAGTTGTGCAAGCAAAGGACTTTGTTGAATCATACACAAAAATGTTGGGATGATAAGGATCAGACAGGACCCAGGAGTAGCCCTCAGATCTCTCCATCTCTGTGCCACCCTCCTTCCTACTTTAAAGAGGCAGCACTGCCTGATGGAATGTCTGTCTCCCAACCTGGCTCCATCCCCACCTATCCATGCTCCCATGACCTGGCTCCATCTTCTCTACCTTAACTATGGATCCTCTGGGAATGCTCCACACCAATGAGTGCTTGACAGCTGCTCTGCAGATCCAAAGCACTGTGTGAAAATAATATTATTTATTGACAATATTAGAGGTAATGAGAAAAGCAAGAGGCTGCCTTGTCCTGGACAGCCTACCTGGATCCCTGCAGAGGGAAAGTGAGCATGGCAGAGGGTCCCAGCTGTGGTGCAGTTTGCTGACCAGTGCCTGTGGAGGTCTGCCCTCATCCTGGTCCCAGCTCCACTTGGGCTTCTTACCCACCACGTGTTGATAAACAGAAAAAAAATGTACAATGGTTGCATTGAAGTTCCCAGTTAAACAGAACAGCAGAGGCTGCTCAGAAGGGAAACTTCTGCATTATCTTTTGCTCTGTTAATTCAGAGGTGGGACTTGCTGAAACAGGAACAATCCACAGGGCAAGATCTGGATTTTTGAGCACCCCGGGTGTGAGATCTCGGGCAGGGTTAAATGCCAGCAGGCAGAAGAACAGCAGCAACCCCAGGAACAAAAGGGACCCGGGTATTTGACTCCTAGGAGCAGGGGAAGGAGTTATTGGGAGCAGTGGTGCTGGGCCATGCCATGTTCCAGCACATGCAAGGCCAGGCCAGGGATCCCAGGTGGATCACAGGTACTGAGTGGCAATGAGCTCCACCAGAGGCCAGGGATCCTGCCTGGATCACCAGGGAACACCTGGCAGCAGGCTCTGCTGGAGGCTGGAGCTGCAGCTCTGGCACCACAGCCACACACAGGGCAGTGCCCAGCTGCTGCAGGGTGGGCACAGCTGAACCCAGCAGGTCACTGAGCTGCAGGCAGCACTGCACAGGCAGGGAGAGCAGGAGGGAGGCCCAGGCAGGGAGCTCAAGCAGGGAACAGAGGCAGGGTGTGCAGGCAGGGAACACAGGCAGCAGTGCCAGAGCAGCAGCAGCCTAGGGGAGAACCAGGGAGAGCCCTGGGCACACACGGTGACCCAGCACCTTGCTACTCCCCTGGTGGTGTGACAACCCCAGGGGTCTGCAGCCCGGTTTGTGCCGAGCTGGCAGGGTCCTGCTCAGCAGCAGCAGCCAGGTGGGATCCTGTGCCTGGAGGAGGCACGGCAGGATGAGCCCAGAGCAATCTGTTCGGCTCCAAGTGGGTGGAAAATGAGCGGCGATGGAAGAACCACTCCCCGGTAGCTCCAAAGTGGGGCGGCAGCGCAGAGCCGAGCTCTAACGAGCCTGGGGAAGGCTGGAGCCCTCCGTGCCATTTCATCTCTGCTGCTCTGCGTCGGATTTCCCAGGAGCCCTGCAGCCTCGGCCACATTAATTATGCAAATGAAAAGGTGATGCCAACTCACCGCTCCTCGGCAGCGTCCCTGCGAGGGAAGTTGGGCCCGAGCAGCGGCCGCTGCCCTGGCTGGGGCAGGGAGGGACCGGGAGCACACCAGGCACGATGGATGTTTGCAATAATTATCCAGTCATCCCCTTCAAGTGTACTGCAGCCATAGCAACAGACAGATGTTCTGTCCCAGCCAGAGTCCGCAGCGAGCTGGGGAGGGAAGCACTAAAATTAACCCGTTCAGCCCTAGGATGGCACAGAATCCACTTGATCCTGGGACCATCCCACACCTGGGACATCCCTGAGGAAATCAGGCAAAAACCCAATCACACAGTCCCCAAATTAATCCAGGAGAAATTGCCCCAGTGCTGCCTGACACAGAAAGTTGGATGAGAATCAGCAGCATCCCATGGGATGGGGAATGGCTCTGGGAGGGCTCTGCTGTCTCCTGTCCCACATGGAGGTAGCCTGGCTGAAGCTCATCATTTCCTGGGGGTGATGCAGCTGCAGGTGAGGCTTTTCAGCTCTGCTGGTATCCAGCCTTTGAAGGGAGATGGATGGCACCCGGAGCTTGCTCAGGGACAGCCACAGCAGCTCTGCCATCAATAGCCACACAGTGCCCTGCTGGGCACCCAGCTAGGCAGGAGGGATGGATGAGCCACATGGACCAGTGTCCACTTCTGAGTTAACAGCTGGGTCAAAGCCTTTGAAGCATTCAGGGGTGGGATGCAGCCAGACTGAGGAATAGCTGGCATTTCATTGTCCTGCTGCTGTACCAGCTCCCAGGGTTCAGCCTGAGTCCATTAAATCTCACCCAGAAATACCACCACAGTGTCCTCCAACACACCAAAAATGTAAACCCAGCTTTTCCAGCACTCCCCAGGCACAAGGTGTCTTCTCCACCTGCCAGGAATTCCTTCCAGCATTGGCATTTAACTGTTGTAAGGTAAAGGCCAGACCCCAGGGGGTTCTCTGGAAGGATCAGAGCTGCCCACCCCAGCGTTCCCCTCCTGTGCCAGCTGTGCCCAGGGGTCCTGCAGAAGCAGCAGGGATTCCTCAGAAAGCAGAGCAATGCCCTGATTTCAGAGCAGGCTCATTGGAAAGCCCCATCCAGATGTTTGCAGCTGCAGATGCTGCTGGAGTGCACCCATGGTGAGGATTTCAAAGGAGGGAGAAGGGGCTGGGTAGGACAGCCTGAGCAGATGTGCCTGGAGTAACAGGTCACACCTGAAAAAATGGACAGGACCCTGCTCTGGGCTGGTGGAGGATGACAAACCCCCCCAGCGCAGAATCAGAGAACCACAGAGCTGCAAAGGACAGAAAAGACCTCTAAGATCATCGAGTCCAACTGCTAACCCAACACAGCTGTGAGAGGTCACAGGAACACTCTTACTTCTTAAACTGTAAGACTATTTTTGGTTCAAATTCCTTCCCCCTTGTCCTCTGCCATGCAGACAATGAGATCTCCAGCTTGCTGAGGGCACCCCAGCTCCTCCTGGCTGCTCCTGGCTGCTCCCAGTGCCTGCTGACAGCTTGTGCCGCCTTAGCACAGCCCAGCCTGCAAATCTGTGGTCTCCTGCTTGGGTTTTTTTTCCTCCCCTTTTTTCTCCTGAAGAGAAAAAGCAGGGAAGGGTGAATTTGCTGGTCTTGAAACCGAGGGAGACGTGGCATCATGTGCAGTCACAGAGGATGTGGGCAGGTGCCATCAGCCTTCCCCACGCAGCTCTGGGAATGGAGCTCAGCCCTGCTCTGCAGCTCCCTGGCTGTTCCTGCCCAGGCTCCCACACAGCTCTGGCAGCTGCTGGGTATTTCAGTTCTTCCCCACGGCGCCAGGCTACCCCACTCCCTCTGTGGCTCTTCCCCCAAGCACATCCATCCAGTGGCCACGTGCTTGGATTCCCAGCCCGCTGAAGGCACGCTGGAGGCTCAATAAGAAGGTGGGAAAAAAGTCCATTATTTCCACAAATCCCCTCCCAAACTGTGACTCTGGCTGCTCTGTTTCTCAGTCCCAGGCCTCTCCCAAGCAGAAGGTCTGACCAAATGATGTTTGGTGCTGTGATACAGACAGAAATCCAAGAGGCTCCAGAAGGAATCCACGCTCCTTGCTGACTTCCCTGAGCTGCTTTGACTTATTATCTGACCTGGATCTAAATTGGGTTTTGATTAAAGTCAAGAATAATTCTACTTGGGGAAACCTCATTGTTTAGGCTCAGAGTTAGCAAAAGCTACAGGAGAATTGAATCAGATTTCTCACTTTGGGCACAGAGACCCCGATGGGACCCCTGGCAGTGCCCAGTGCCCGCTGTGAGAGGCAGCCACACTGGGCCATGTCACCCAGAACTTGACCAAGCTCTTTTTTGCAGCCACCAGGCTCTGAGGTCACTCCTGTGGATCCTGATGGCTCCAATGCTTGGTCAGCATCTCCCTGTTTCAGACACAGGGATGTTCATGGTCTGTTCATTCTTACTCATCTTGCCCTAAGGTGGTGCCAGGGCTTAGCCCATGTCCCTCCCTGGTGTCTATCTCTGGTTTTCCACAAATGTGTCTTCTCTCAGCATCCATTTCTCAGAGATCAGGAAGCTGAGTCATCTCTGTAAGACACTCTCCTCTCTCCTGAACAATCCAGCAAACTCTCCCTGCACTAGTTTCAGACTAAATTCTCCCAGTGTGGCTCCCCAGAACCAGGTGGCAGTCCAAAGTGTTGCCAGAGCCCTGATACTTTTCTGTGCCTCCCTTGAAATGAGTCTCCCAAGACAACTTGGGATCATTTCCCTTTTCCATCCTGCTGGTGGATCACAGGTGTCCCCTTGGTGGATCACAGATCTCCCACCCAGCCTTGGGCAGGTGAGCATCTCAGATGCAGACAGAGACATCTCCCTTTGTGTTTGATGGGAGGAAAGGCAGTTCCAGTGAGCAATCCATCTCACTCCACGGGGAGTGCTCAGAGGATGGGGATGAATGTTTTCTGTGGGTGCCCATGGTCTCACACTGACTGTAGAGACAGCTGAGACACTCAGGTACCACTGGCCGTCCAGCTGTGAATGTAAAGTTACCAGAGCCAAACATCATCTGTGGTGATGCCATAAGTACCTCAATATTCTCTGTCCCTCCCCAAGGAAGCACTCCTGGATGCCAGCAGAAGGGATGGTTATTAACACCTGAGTTCCCTCTGTGTGGTTTGGCACTCCATGATGTCTAAGGATGGGTTGGGTGCTGTCGTGCCCTCCCCTCTGCCTGGCTCTGATCCTCCCAGCAGCTCTCAGGGACAGCCAGTAAATAGTTCCAGTTTTGGCTCTACTCGAGCACGAGTCCAGATGCTGACCAGCAAGACCAGGTGTCCAAGGCCAGGCTGGACAGGGCTTGGAGCAACCTGGTCTAGTGGAAGTACAAGATGGTCTTTAAGGTCCCTTCCAACCCAAACCATTCCATGTTTCTATGATCACTGGAATATTTCATGGGACATCTCTGGCAGCATGGCAGGATTTCTTCCCATCTTGTATGTTGTGCTGACCTCAGTAAGTCCCAACTGCTTTGCCCTGTGAATGTCCAATTACTGGTCCAGCTGAGAGAAGACCAAAAATTTCTTTAGAACAAAACACAACTTGTAAGAAATTAGAAAGGCACCTAAAAGAGGAAAGAGCAGGAGAGTGCTTAGATAAAACCCAAATCCAACTATTTTTTTTAATGCAGTATAAATAGCAATGGACCTGGAGTCACCACATTTGTCTATAAAAAAGCCATCAGCAGAGACCCTGTGCTGAACACACCCAGTACCTGCCAGCCTGAACCAACAGCTGAAGCTCCAATGCCACCAAACAATTCCACTTTCTTCTTCCCCTACCTTTAAGGACAAGAGTGTCTCAACATCATGCATTCTAATCTGGAGTGTCATGAGACTGCTCATGCAGTGCAAGTTAAACCCTCTTTGAATCCATGCTGGATTTGATCTAAAACACTGATCTGATCCTTCAGGCCAGGTGGGAATGGTATGCCCAGAATCCTCACTCAAGGACATCAGTTCTTGGTGTGACTGGCTGTGCATCCACAAACTGGGGAAACTCATGTCCATGCTCACCAGAGAGGGACCCTCTGCACTGCTTTGTAAGTGACCCCAGCCTTCCAAAGTTTGGGCTGAGGTAGGACGAGACTTCTGCCCCTGTGGTGCTGCAAGAGGACATTCCCTTTGCACCTCAGCAGCTCAACTGCAAGGTGGGGAATTCAGTGGTGACCTCAGTGAGAAAGTCTGGTCATGGTGAAAAATGCAGCATCCCTTCTGGGTGTACCAACTCCTCAGCAGAAGCAAAATGTTCGTTTACTCTCTTCCTTGGTCAACATTTCCTCCAAAGTGGTTGGACTCCACAAATGGGATTTACCCTGGCTCTCCTGACCATCCAATGGTCCCCACATCCTTCACAATGCTGATTCAAGTTCTCATGGCATCACCCATAGGTTCCCCTGTGCCAGCCAGCTCTGAACAACAGCTCAGCCAGTCACTGCTTTGTTTGGAACAAGTGTATGCCCAAATACACTGGGGGCTGGAGCAAGCTGAGAGCTGAGCCTGACTTTATCCACAGGTTCATTGCAAGGAAGTTGTCCACTGAACACAAATTCTGCAAACATCCTTTTCTTCTCTTCCATTTCCATCCACTCACTGCTCCCCACAGCCACCTCTGGAAAAAGCCACACTTCCATGGCTGCTGAGGCTCCAGAGGATGTCCATCCTTGTTTGCAGTGGTCATCAGAAATACTGCAGCACCAGTGAGTTCCTGTAGGCATCCTGCACAACGTGCCTGGGGGTGAAAATCCACAACAGGGAAGACCCTCTGGGCTGCCCAAATCCCTCTCCAATGGCATCAAGTTGGGCCCAGAGCAAACTGGACAGTGGCAATGAGAGTTTTTTGAGAGTTGTCCACACCTTCAGTGGGATAGGGACAGTCAACATGATCTACCGTGGCACATTGCAACAAGCAATGCCAATGCTCCAGTGTCATGGACATCTCCTGTTTCACCATGGCCAACTCATGGCTCAACTCCTGCACCATTCCATTCTCACCTCAACATCTTTTGTATGGGCACCATGTGACTGGCACAGGGTAAGGGACAGTGAAGAAAATTGCTCTTCAGCCATCAAGTGCTCTCATCTTCTCCTATCTCCAGCCTTGGCACATGGCACTGCTGCTGGCTGTGCCCTGGCTGCTCCAATGCCACACCCAGCACCTCCAGCACTGGCCTCAGAGAACCCCCTGACACATCAAATTCCCCTTCCAGGTTCCAACAGTCTCCCTGCCCCTGCTTCTACATCCTCATGCCAGCCCTACAACTGCTGACCATGCAGGCAGCCCAGGCATGTACCCCTACTGTGCCCCTGACTTGGGATGGAGCCAGTGTGTGGCACTGCCAGGTGGGCATGGAGCACACGTGTGGCACTGCCAGGTGGGCATGGAGCACATGTGCGGCACTACTGGGTGGGCATGGAGCACATGTGGCTCTGGTGGACAAAGCAGGAGCACATGAATGGCACTGCCAGGTGGGCATGGAGCACATGTGTGGCACCAATGGGCAGACTTGTGGGACCACATGTATGGCATTGATGGACAGACAGAAAACACAGGTATGGCAGTGATGGACAGACTGGGAGCATGCAGGTCACTGATGGACAGGGAGCACAGCTATGGGACAGATGGACATATGGAACACACGTGTGGCACTGAAGGACAGACTTGGGACCACATGTGTGGCAGTGATGGACAGACAAGAAACTGGTGTGGTGGCACCAACAGACAGACCAGAAGCAGAAACGTGGCACTGTTGGGTGAGCATGGAGCACGGATGTGGCACTAATGGACAGACCAGGAGCACGTATGTGGCATTGATGGACAGACAGGGAACACATATGACACCAACAGACAGAAGAAGAGCACACATGTGACACTGCTGAGTGGGCATGGAACATGCATGTGGCACTGATGGACAGACCAGGAGCACACGTATGGCACTGACGGACAAACAGCCCGTGCGTGGGACCAGCGAACGGACCGGCAGCATGTGTGTGCCATTGATGGGCAGACCAGGAGCACACGCGTGGCGCTGCCGGGTGGGCACGGAGCACACATGTGACACCGCTGGACAGAGCGCGAGCACACGTGTGGCACCGCCAGCATCTCGGCACATGCGTGCGAGCGCCGGGCAGAGCCCGAGCCGCAGCCGCCGGCCGGGACGGGCCGCCCCATGTAACCCCCCCGGGGCCCGCCGTGGCCGCCCTCGCCTCCGCCCCCTCGGGGCCGGAGCACCGGGACCGTGTCCCGACCCCCCCGCCCGCCCCGCAGCGGCGGCGCTCGGTCCCGCCGCGGGACAGCCGCGGCTGCGGGGCGCGCGGCGGATGCGGAGGGCGGGGGAGCGGAGCGAGGCACCGGGGCCGGGGTCCGGCCTTTGTCTCCCGCTCCAGGGGCCGGCAGGACCGCGGCTGCCCCGGGGCCGGGCTCGGGGCGGGGTGCGGCTCTCCCGGTCCGGCGGGACAAGCCGCAGCCGCTCCGGTCAACCGAGGGCGCTGCGGGGCGATCCCGGTCCTCGCGGCGGGTGGCGGACCCCCCCCCCCCCCTTCACCTTCCCACCGCCGCTCCCGCTGCCCCCGCGGCTCCTCCCCGGCTCTGCGGCGGCTCGGCAGGTGCCCGCCTCCGCCCCCGCCGGCCCGTCCCGCCGCACACGTGCGCCCGCGCCCCGCCGGCCCTTTGTCTGGGACCGGCACCGGGACCCGCGCCCACCGACACCCCGTACCCCGCCCCGGCCACTCGCCCCCCCGCTCCGCTATCCCGTGCGGGGCCGTATGGCCGGGGAGCGGGGAAGCGGGGGGGGAAGAGGCGGCCCAGCCAGGGGAGCGCATCCCACCGGAGCCGGGGCGGGGGGGAGCAGCTGCCCCGGGACCGGGGGTGGGAGTGGGGGGGGGGAACGACCCGTCGGTGGCGGCGAGGCCGCTCTAACAGGTGGGATCCCGCTGAGAGGAGGAGGCGGCCGGAGGGGGGCGGAGGAGGCAGGGACGGGCGGGCGGGCGGGCGGGCGGAGGGAGGGAGGGAGGGGGACGAGCCGGAGCCGCCTGTGATCCTGTGACAGGAGCGGCTGCTGCTGCTGCTGGCGCCGCCGGTACCTCCCTCCGGTCGCTGTCCGAGCCCCGGTGCTCCCCCCCTTCTCCCCGTTACAGCGGCCGCCACCCCTCCTGCGCCTCTTGCTCCCCGCTCCATCCCGCCCGTCGCCCCCGCAGCCCGTCCCGGGAGCGCCGCTGCCCCTCCGCCCGCTCCGGGACAGGGCGCGGGGCCGGGCGCCGCCGCTGCTGCTGCTACCGCCGCCGTTACCGCCGCCGCCGCCGGTCGGGCGATGCCGAAGCCGCCGTTACTGCTGCGGGGGAGCCGCCCCGGGGACAGCGAGCTGGGGCGGCAGTTCCGGGACTGGTGCCTGCGCACCTACGGGGACTCGGCCAAAACCAAGACGGTGACCCGGAGCAAGTACCAGCGCATCGCCGAGGTGCTGCAGGGGGGAACCGGCTCCGGCGGCGGCTCCGGCGGGGGGGAGAAAGGCAAGTTCCAGTTCTGGGTCCGGTCCAAGGGCTTCCGCCTGGGAAACGGCACCAGGGAGGCGACGAAGATGGGTCAAGTGGTGGTATATGTGCCGGTGAAAACGGGAACGGTTAGTGCGCTCCGTGCGCCGGGGGCTCTGTGTCTGTCTGTCTGCCTGCCTGTCCGTGTCTGTGTGTCCTCCCCGGGGGTGCGGGCGGGGAGGGGGGGGGGAATTGCCCGGGGTGGGGGCGGGCACCCCCGGGGCCCCGGTCCCCTCCACCGCCGCGCCGGCCCTGTCCCGTCAGCACCGGGCGGCCCAGCCCCGCCGGCCGCCGGGAGCGCGCATGCCCCATGCGGGGCGCGACGCGGGGCCCGGCCGCTCCCGCAGCCCCCGCCGCTCCCGGGGCAGCGCCGCCGCGCCCCCGCCGCCCCGACCCGCCCGGGATGCGGATGGGGAGAGGCACCCGCCCGGAGCCTCGCACCTTCCGCTGCCCCCCCGATCCCCATCCCCGTCCCCGTCCCATCCGGTGCTGCCGCCTTCCCCGGGCGCTGCCGGCGCGGGGGAGGTGGGGGGGCGGCGGTGCCCCGCGCCCGCCGCCGTGCACCTGCCCCCGCGGGGGGGCCGCGCCGCCGCCCGGTGCGGGCCCCGCCGCCCCCCCGCCCTGTCCGATCACGTTCGCCCGGCATTTCCCATCCGCCCCACGGCCGGGGACAGGGCTGCAGTCAAGGGCAGCGGGCGGCGGGGAGGGGGCGCAGGCACCCCCCGCCCCCCGCGCCGCCGCCGCGCCCTGCCCGCCCCGCTGCCGCGCCGAGCGGAGCGGAGAGGAGCGGAGCGGAGCGGGGCGAGTCTCGCCGAGCCGAGCGGAGCGGGGCGAGCCCGGCCGCCGCGCTGAGCCCGGCCCCGGCGTCCCGCGGCGCTGCCCGCCCGGCGCGGCCGCCGCAGCCGGTGCCCCGGGGGGTGCGGGCAGCGGCAGAGCCCGGATTAGGGCAGCTCCCCCCGCCCGCCCGCGGGCCGCTGTCCCGGGAACTCCCCCGCCGGAGCCTCATTGTTCGGCGCCCGGCCGGGCCGGGGAGCGGGGCACCGGCCGCCGCCTCCCTCCCTCCTCCCGCCGCCGCCCGGGGCTGCCCCGCCGCCCCATTGTTCCCGTCCCGAGCGTGTCCCGCTCCCCGGCGCGGGGGGAAACGCGCAACTTTGGCGGCCCCGGCCCCGCGCAGGGAGCGCCCGGCGGGGCTGCCCCGGTCCCGGCCCCGCGCCCCCCGCCGTCCCCCGCGCCCCTCTCCGCCCCGCCGGGACCGCGGGCACCGGAGGGCTCTGGCAGGGATTTTTTTCCCCCTGTCCCTCCCCGCCTCTCCCGCTGCTGCTGCTGCTGCCGCTGCTCTGAAGGGTGCAGTGTTTTCTGTGCACACAGACTCCAGCATTGATGTGGCTGGAGGATGCTTCCATTGAGGGCAGCCCATCTGTGGCAAATGCTTCTAAACGCACTATTTACCTCCCATCTGGTCCGCCTGATTATTGGGGGGAGGGGGAAGGGTCATTATTTCTCCCTCTCCCTTCGTGGTGCTCTGAGGCTCCTTTCTTTCTCCCCTTTCGGCCACCCTCCCCCATGCAATGCCCCAAAAAAATTCTTGGCAATTTTTTTTTTTTGAGACCTCTTAGCAGCCCTCCTCTGTCGCTCCCCTTGTGCCAGGAGCCCCCGAGGGAGGGCGGATTAGGAGCTGTACCCCCTTCCAAAGATCCTGCACTCCCTCCCGGGTCCTCTCCATGCAGTCAGCGACTCTATCCCAGATCTTCCAAATGCTGCAGAGTCATGGTACCCCAGAGAGGCCGAGCCACACTCCCTCGACCCCGCTGCTCGCTAGATGCCCCCTCCCCTTTGTCCGGGAGGGAGTCCCGAGGGTCAGCGGCTCCACCAGGCCGGCACAAGCCCGGATATTCCCAAAGGGCCTCTGCACAGATGAAGTTTCAGCGAGGAGCATGCCTAGGCCCCCGCATCTTCCCTGGCAGAGTCCCTGCAGGCTACAGACAGGCGTTACACCCAGGCTCCCCTAAACCAGCACACACAGGCACATATACCCTAGGGGACAACCGAATTTTCCAAGGGGCAATGCAGCTTATTTCCCAGTGCCTAGATGCCAGCCAGATATTTGGACTTGGCGTGCTTTGCAGAGCCACTGCAAAGGGAGACCAATCACCACAGTCCCCAAAACCTTCCAGAGTGGGGTCTGTGGAAGTTGTTGCCTCCTGCTTCTTTGGTCCCAGTCTCCCTGGCCCCCCTCGGCCAGGAATCCCATGGACCGTTTCAGATGAGTGCAGTTGAGAGTTTGGTTTTGCCTGAAGTGGCTCTCAAATTTAGAGATAACTTGTCAGGGATTTTCTTCAGCTCCTTTTAATTCAGTGCTCTCCGCATCCTTGGTGGTTTGGGCTGGGTTTGGGGTGTATTTCCTTGCTCTCAGGCACACAGTCAAATAATTCATGACGCTGATATGAGGACAGCTACGCCTGGATTCTGGTTTAATGTCTGTTCAGCTGCTTTTCCCAAATACTTCTGGAGCGGTGTTTTTGTTGCTCTCCCCTGGCTGTGCTCCTCAGCAATCTGATCCTGCTCGTCCTGTCCGCTCGCCCTTCCCCAGGCACATCTGCCGGGCCAGCACCGTTCTGGGGATGTCCCCAGCTGCAGGGACAGGCAGAGCCCCACCCCGGGTGCACTGAGGGGGTGCCAGGGGGTGCACCTCGCTCTGCTCTCACTGCAGGACACCACAGGAAATCCAAGGGACCAGGAGGGAAAGCTGGAAAAGAGGTGGAAAAGAGCGTGTAGAGGGCAGCAGTGGGGATAAGATTTCCTTTCCCTGACAGGGCTGGGGCCACTCCTCCTCTGGAAAATAATAATAATGACAATCCCAAACCCCAAAAATAATCACAACCCGCCCCCCCCCCCCCCCCAGCTAGCCAGCTGAGCTGTTCCTTTTGGCTTGTGCACCCTGAGCCGGTTTGTGTATTTTCTGCGCATCCGTAGTGAAAAATTAATTAACATGTGGTTATTATTTTCTCTCCTGAGTAACTTTCCCTTGCCCTCCTCCAGGCCTCTCATCAGAACAGGCCTAATCAGATTTGGGTGGCTTGAGAGCAGGGACTGTGCACTGAGAAGGGGGCATCTGCCTTAGGTGGTGGTCAGAGCAGATGGTGGTCTTCTCAAAGAATGCACTGGGAATAGGAACAGCAGTGCGGACGGATGTCTGGCACAGAGACTGTTCACATTTCTTTTTCCCAGATGAACGTCCCAAAGATGCTGGACGTTTAACACATACAATTTAAAAAGCCCTACGCAGATAAACACAGGCAGTTTGGCGGTGTAGGACATTGTTGCCTGACAGCCCTATTCACACGTGGGCTGGACTCTGCATCCTTTAGGTCAGGGTATTGGAAAAAAATACATTTAGGCTGTACTGAAGAGGAGGGTATCTTTGTGTGCTGCTGCAGCACAGACAATGGATACAGCCCAAAGTGCTCAGATCTGCCCTTTTTTCCTATGGCTGACACACTCTAAGGTGTGAACCCCTTCATTATCCATGGGCTGGATCGGATCCTGGCACTGGATGGGCAGCACTCATCCTTCTCCCCATCTTTGCTAAGAACTGTGGGAGAATTTGTCCATGACAAGGTGCTAAGATGCAGTTCATTATAATCTCATGTCCCTCTTGTCCTAAGCATTTAGCATCATTTAGACAGTCTTTCCCAGACAAACGTGGAGCGAGATGGAGCCAGGGTGCAGGGAAATGGCCAGCCCTCGGTGACAACCGGCGGAGCAGATGGCTGTGGCCGGAGCAGCGGGTGTGCAGGGGAGGCTTCTCCTCAGACTTGGGCTGGGGCGGGCGTTTGCTGCTCTCTAGATCGATGCTGCACTTGGCCGTGTGTGCTGGGAGCCTGTCACAACTCCGGCGGCGCTGGCAGGCCATGCTGCAGGCTGGGGGGCTGCGGGAGGAGCAGGGCAAGCCTGGAGCCAGCCCGGCCCTTCGGGGGCTGTGCGGGGCCGTGGGGACCAGGCGGGCTCTGCAGCACTGCCCACGTTTCATTCTGCTCTGCTGCTCTCTCCCCGTCCCCCGCAGCGCTGACATGAGACTCTGGGGCTCTGTAGGCATCGCTGACAGGAGGAGGGCATTGCTCCACTGGGTTGCTGCTGTTGTACAGGTACAGCTCACCTGTGCCAGCTCCCCTGGAGCCAGATGTTCAAAATTATTTCACGGTCGTGCCTGGTGAAACTCACCCGAGGAGCGATGCTGGGGTGGGGGGAGCACTGGAAATACAATTGATGAATCCAAAATGCAAAAATGGATGGAGGCTTTAGTGGACAGCAGGAAAACTATCCCACGGGACAGCAGATAAATCTCACAGCACAGCCTACCCTTAAATTCATTTTAGCTCCAGAGACAGGGAGCGTTGTGCTGTGGAAGCTGCGGTGCCAGGCCGTGGGACAGCACAGCACAGTGGCAGAATGCCGGAGCTGAGGAGCCAGGCATGTCAGAAAGATGCTGCTCCAACAGCTAATAGAGGCTACATTTTTCCTGATACAAGTACCCTTCAATGCCCATATTCAGTGCCCCAAAAAGCTGCACATCTATAACCTCTAAGAACATCAGTCAACAGAAGGTTTTCACGGCGTGAATAACCACTCAGACTTTCTGGGGACTTCAAGTGATAAAAAAAATAAATCAAGACCATTCAGAAGAGCCTTAGACAAGGCAGATGGGCCTGAGGGTATTATCTGAGAAATTGTCTATTACTCCCATTGCACCAGCCTTACTTAGAGCATGCAGAGCTCTCACCTGTGGAGAGATCCCACCCTGAGCACACGGGGCAGGACCAGCTTTTCCAAGGAGTGGAACCGATGGCAGGTTGACGTTTAAATGTGCCCTTAGAAGACTGGAACAATTCTGGCCTGGGTGCATGGTCCCATTCAGCCCCATCTAAAGAAAATCTCCCACATTAGCATCCCCTCCAGATTCGGCTCCAAATTTGCACAGCATCAGTCACAGATTTCACGTCTGAAGCTGCTCGTGGTAAGAGTCAGAGAGGGCAGTGACACCCAATCCCTTGGGCCCAAGAGCTGGCTTAGCCTCACCAGGCAGTAGCTAAAGCCTTTGCAGGGTGAATTTAAAGAGCTCTGATGATCTGCAGTTACACAGACCGGCAAAATGAAGTTCCTCACTGCTGGGAGCAGATCTGACAGCAAAGCCCACTCCCTGCTCACTCCCATCCTTTCAGGACAGCCTGCTGAAGCCACTTCTAATGATAGGGGGGAAACCAGCATCTCCTTCAGTCCTTGCTTTATTCCTGCCAAGCCTACAAGCCTGATTAAACACAGTCCCACAGTAGTCATTAGTACAGTGTCCCAGTCCCAGAGATCCCACCATCCCAGCCACCCTCATCCTTGGGTGCTGTCTGTGGTCACCAGCACTTGTGAGACCTGGAGCTCCACCAGCAAAGGTTCCACTTCCCAATACATGTCTGACCAAACAGTTTCTGAAAAAAAAAAAAAAAAAAACCCCAAAAAACAATCTGCCATTTACACTGCACATCCTCCATGATTCCAGAAACAGGCATGGCATTGCTGATCCGAGAGAAGTGTTTTTCAGATAACATTTATCTGAAAGTAATCTCTTTCACCTACAATTGTTTTCATATTTGTAATTCTCAAAGGGTGTCACTCTGAAGAAGGTGCAAAAGCAAACAACCAAAGCACAGCTCTGCCAGGCCTTGGTCAATGAGGCTGAAATGGAAAGAACCCCAGATCTGACAAGGGGCTGTTGTTCCCACACTCCAGGTTATGTCCCACCTTTGCACAGGAAGAGGGTCTGAGCACTCAGGGCCTTGTTAGTGAGGAGCAGAGAGGACTGGTGTGAGGACAGTACATGGCTGTTCTCAGCTCCCCTCGTGGGCCTTGCTCAGAGGGGCTTGCTCTGACCACAGGCAGAAGGGGGAATTCAGCCAGTGACTAAAGTCTGCAGCAGAGCCCAAGGAGGCAGCCACAGTCCTTTCAGTGGGAACTTTCTCAGGACCATTCTCAGCAATAATGTCCTTCTGATACAGCTTGTTCAGTTTTAGTTTTATCATTATGTTAGGCTTGATATGAGCAGTCTGTGAACTTACACTGTGGACAAGCAAATGGCAGGGAAAGCCCAGGGGTGTGGAGGAGCATTGGTGGAGTGTCCATCCACCCTGCCTGGCCAGCATGGATGCTCTGGCATTGCCATGACAGAGGGATGCATATTAATGTCTCTTTCTTTAGTGCAAATCATTAATTATCTTTCCCTGATCTCATATCAACTGTGCCCACCTCTAAAGAATCACATTGAGAATGGGCCAAAACCACCCCAGAGCTTCAGTGTCTGGTTTAATTAGCTGATTGTAGCAAGGGCAGGTACCTGTTGGCCAAAATCATTGCCTTTGCTGGAAAGCTACTGACTTCCACTTTTATGGCTGGTGCCAAAGAATAGCAATTTATTTGAGGAGAAATAACTGCAGAGAGTCAGTGCTGTGTGTGAGAGCAGAGAGCAGAGCAGAGGTTTGGGTAACAGTGTCCATGTCTGAGGTTAAGGCAGCAGCCTCTGGAAGGGGAGTGGAGCCTGGTTGTGTCTTCCTGGCACAGTGCAGGGCCCTTCACGGAGTGACAGCCAGGAAGACAATGCTGTGTGAGTGGTTTCTCTCTGTCCTTGCTCTTCTTTGGCTTGGCAGCCCCAGAGGATGTATTTCCCTTCCAACAGACAGGCAAAGGCTCTGATGGATTTGCTCCTCACCAGGTGGGAGGGAGTGCTCTGGAAAAGATGGGGTCACTCAGTCTTTCCAGTTGGTAGTGGGTTGCTCTTATCGGAGTCTTGGGGCTAAGAATCCAAATTCACCAGGAACCCCCCCCCCCGAAAAATGAGACTAAAGTTTGGGACTCCTCTCGTGGCTTGCATTTGAAGGAGGGATCTCAAAGCAAATACCGAGTCATTCACTCATCCAGTGTGGTGACATCCAAAACCTCCTGGGTGTCGGTGCTGCAGGTCCCACCCACACTGGCTCCAGGTGCCGCAGGGTGTTCCAGTTTGCAGTCCCACAGCACTGAGACAAGCAGCCAGCCCAGGGAAGCCGCTCCCTTGGGGATGCTTTTGGGTTTGTCGTTTCCATCCTCAGTTGGAACGCTGGTGGTGTGGCTCCCGGGGCTGGGAGGAGGCCGGGAGGAGGCCTGGCGTCTCCCGCTCACCTGCGCCCGGCGTTTGGATCCGGCAGAAAGCCCTTGAGCTGGTGACAAAGGTCTGGATGTGGGCTGGAAAGTACAGTCCTGTCTCTTAGCAACTGGTTCCTACCTCTGAGCTCTCGGAGCCGTGTGTGGGACAGAGAGCATCAGTCACGCTCCCGCTGCCGCAGCAGCGACGCGCCGAGGAGGGGATGGGGGATCAGGCCGGCTCCAGCCACCGCCGAGGCGCTTAAAGAAGCTCAGGCATTTGCAGCACAAGCAGGCATCTGTGAGCCCAATCAAAGCTCGGGTTTAATTGCTTTCCCCGTGCCCTTCTCTCCCCGGCCAGCGGCGCCGATTGGCTGCGGCACCCCGAGCCCGCTCCGCACCGCACCGGGGTGGGGACGGCACCGGGAGGAGCCGCACGGGGGACACAGCCCGTGTGCTTCTAGAAAAATGAGGCGTCCTCGGGCCCTCCCCTGAACTCCTCCGCAGGGCACCTGGGAATCCCCGTCCTCTCGCAGACATTTGCATGGCTGTTTTCCCTCTCAGTGCTCGTTCTGCTGTTTCACCCTCGTGTTTCCTCTCCCAGCCCAAAGCAGCTCCTCTCTGCTGTGCGTTTCTCAGGGGCTCCCTTGCCAAGCACTGTTTCATAAACATTTTCACGAATCCTCTGCTTTGTCCTCCTAATTAGCCATCCAATTGGCCCCCAATGGAGCCTTCACCTCTCCTGTGAAGATCCTGCTTGCACAGATTATAACCTGTCAGCTGCCAATTTATTCCTCACATAGAGGGCAGGTTGTATTAATTGTCTGCCTTCCCTGCCCTGCTTGCTTTGCCCCTCCTTTCTTTTCCTCCCCAAAGCATCCCTGTTTGGAGACACAGACTCACAAAAGACCAAGGAGAGCCAGATGTGAGGCCACTCTGTATTCCTCATGTGTCCAGCCTGCAGAGCTGTGGCACTGAGACCAGATGTGATGGGATGAAGTGTCACACCTGGGAGAGGGATCTCTGTGGATGGATTACCACGACAGAGGGTTTAAGACCAGGCTTGACTTCTGCATCCCCCACATGTAGTCTCAGTTAGGAACTCAAAAAAAAATTCCACTTGGTCATCCCAGGATAGTTAGTGGGGAATCATTCCTGGGCTTATCTACAAGTCTTGAGTTTGGCTTTTGGAAGGGTTGGAGTTCACCTGGAGTGGTTATGATGGACATGAATCAGAATACAGAGAGGGTTTACCTAAATGCAAGGGGAGAACAGAGTTCCATCTGTGTCTGTCCCCTGTGGCCCCTGCCCTGACTGTGAGCCCAGGATAAATCCAAGTGCCTGCTCTCACTAAGGGCAGTGGACATCTGTTTTCCTGGGTTCCCATGTTGGGAAAGGGCATGATGGAATCCAGCATGACCCTTATGGTTCCACCATGTCCCCATTTCATGAACCCAGCCTGGGCTCAGGGGGAGCAGTCGTGGTGCTTGGCTGTGGCAGCCGGTGTTTCCAGGCTCTGGCGTCGGGGCCAGGCTGTGCTGAAGCCACTGTGGTGTGGTGCAGCTCAATCCCTGCTGTGCCCTGACCTGGAGAGGAGGCTGGTTTGGAAGGGCAGGGCTTGCAGGCCTTTTACCCCCCCTCCAACATCCGCTGAGCTGTCAGCATTTCCCTGGAGGCACATCACATTGTTCCTGTGGGAGTCTCTGACTGTGGCCCACATACTGGGAGCTGCCAGGGCACAGGGAGCTGGCACCGGGATGCCACACATCCAGGGCTCAGCCTCTCAGCCCTGCCTGACCTTGATTCACTGGTAGCATCATTTGTAACTGATTTTACATAATTTTTCTTACCACTGACTAGCTGAACTGCTGCTGCTCCGTATCTCCTCCTCCTCAGTTTCATTTTGACATCACCACGTTCTCACTGTAGGTGTGATGATGTCACCTGGCTGCTCTGACACTGCTGGGTCTATTCCTAGGCACAGAGGGGTCACCTTGCTGTGACAGGTCATCTTGTCACTTGTTACAGTGCCTTGGCCCCCCTCTGACTCAAAGGATTTTGCTTTGCTTGTGATTTTTATTAGATTAGTCCTTGGTGCTGGGGAGATTGCTCACAGTGATAAGTTACTTCAAGGAAGAGCCACCTCTAGACATGTTCTGAGTTTGTGTTACAGCTTCATATTGTCAATATTCCTTATATTCCTAGTTTTATAATTTTTTTCAGGATGCTATGGATTATAAAAAATCTTCTGATTGTTAATGCAGTTCACCATTTCCCCTCCCCCTTTTTTTCCATTCCAATAGCATTATCCCCCAAATCACCAAAACCAAGATCCAAATAACAATAAGAAATCACTGCTCACCTTTGCAAATATATTTTTAAAAAAGCCACCAATCTCACATTTTAGAATCATAGAATCCTAGAAGGGTTTGGGTGGAAATGGACCCTAAAGATCATCTCATTTCAACCTCCTGCCATGGGCAGGGACACCTTCCACTAGCCCAGGTTGCTCCAAGCCCCGTCCAACCTGACCTTGAGCACTTCAGGGACAGAGCATCCACAGTTCCTCTGTGCAAATCCTGCCTATTTCAAAATATTAAGAAACACTGCAATATTATAATAATCCCCAGATAATAGTGCTCGTGATCTCCTCCCTGTTGGCACCCACAGTGTGCCACTTCTCCCACCCAGGTCCCTCACACATCAGAGAGGAGGGTGATGCTCACCAGCTGACAGGGAGTGGGAAATCCACAGCCCCAGGGAGCACTTTCCCAGGAAGGTCAGTCAGGTGCTCCACTCATGAGGCTGCGGGAACCTTTCTCACCAAACCCAAGTGAAGCAGTGCTTGGGCTGCCCCACAGCACTCAGTATTGTGTTATCCCTGAAAGAGCCAGCTCCCCCTTGCTCGTGTCCAGCAGGTGCAGGGTCACATTTATTGGGGAGCCCTGTGCTTACTGCCAGGGTCACATTTATTGGGGAGCCCCTGTGCTTACTGCCAGGGTCACATTTATTGGGGAGCCCTGTGCTTACTGCCAGGGTCACATTTATTGGGGAGCCCCTGTGCTTACTGCCAGGGTCACATTTATTGAGGAGCCCTGTGCTTACTGCCAGGGTCACATTTCTTGGGGAGCCCTGTGCCTGCACTGCCTGCCAGATGCAGCTGCTCCTGCAGCCTCCCTGCCGGCACACAGCCTGGTGCTGGCAGAGGCAGCTCTGCTCTCTCTTGCGCCGTGCAAAATGTCCTCTGCCTCCCGGGCAGAGCAGGCATCCAAGGAGTCTCTAAGCAGGCATCTGAGCAAGAATCTCTTCCTGCTGGGCTTCTCCTCTGTCCTTCAGGCAGCCCTGGGATGGATGGCAGCCCCGTCCCCAGCCGCCCACCAGACCCTGAGCACACCAACCTCCCCTTGGCACCCTGCACCTGGGCCCTCTCCACAGCTGGAGGCAGGGCTGCCATTTCCAGGCTCGCCCCTCCCAGGCTGCTCTGTTTTTAATCCCAGGCCTGGGAGCCAGGAGAGGAATAAGCTGAGGTCAGAGCAAAGGCCTGGACCCATCCCCATGGCTCAGCTGCTGAAAGAGCAGCTAGCTCTGCTCCTGTGCCCTGTGAAAGACACACACCTCAGCTGTGTTTGCCAGCTAAAAATAAAGCACCCGGCTCCCCTCATGAGGAAGTATTTACTTTGGGAGAAAAAAAAAGTATTGTGTACAGTTCTGGCTAGAGAAACAATGTGAATGCCCCCAGTCTTGGCCTGAGTCAGCAGAGAGTATCGGGAAAATTATTTTTTGCTGTGCCTCAGTTTCCCCAGGAGAAGTGAGCTCTCTTGGGCCAGAGGGATGCTCAGCTGCTCAGGAGGGCTGGGGCTGTTTTCACTGCAGTGAGTGGAGCTGGAGCTCTAAGTGCAGGATGGGGCTTCGTGTTTGCTTGGTGCAACAAGACACAACACAAAATGCTCAGCACAGGGAAGCACCATCAGCATTTTAGCAACTGCTTTTCTCCCATTTTTAAACCAGAGATGATCAGAAAAATTCCCTAGCAAAATATTTCCAGGAGAAAAAAAAGAGCAAAATCTGTCAGTCAGAGCATTTCCCATCATCTTCTTGTGGGTTCTTTTATTATGAGCAGTACAGCTGATACTGTTTTCAGCCCAGTGTCTTCCTGGTGCCTATTTCTAAGGCATGCTCTGTGCCCCTGGCATGAGGGGCAAGGGGAAGAGGGAAGTTCGAGGAATCTAGCTCCTCTTTCTCCTCACAGCATTAGCAGAGGGAGCCTGCTGTGGTTTAACATATCCCCCGCAAAAGCTGCTTTCATCCTACACCTAAATACCATGAGGAGTGAACTTCCTAAAGCCCTGGAGAAGTCTAAATATAGAAGCCAATCAAGGGCTGACTTCCCAGAGATGAGAAGTACCAAGAACAGTTTCTTGATCAAAAGTTGTAAGAGTCCATATTGAAATAAACCGTCTGTTTTGGTGCTGAAGCCTGTGCAGGAGGAGCAGTTGCAGAGGTGGGCTGTGGGCCGTGGGCTGTGGGCTGGTGGTGTCCACAGTGCCAGCACAGGTGGTCACTGGGGGGCCATGGGCTGCCCAGGGAGATGGACTTGAGAAATCCTGGTGTTCAGAGGAAATTCTTCCCTGTCAGGGTTGTGAGGCTGCCCAGAGAAGCTGTGGCTGCCCCATCCCTGGAAGTCTTCAAGGCCAGGTTGGATGGGTCCAGTGGAAGGTGTCCCTGACCATGGCAGAGGGATTGGATGGGTTTTAAGGTCCCTTCTAATCCAAACCATTCCATGTTTCTATGATCTCTGGAGAGATTGATAAAAGTCTCTGGCATCATGGCAGGATTACATCCCATCCTGTATGTCACGGTTTCTGATCCCAATAGGTCCCAATTGCTTTGTCCTGTGCACATCCACTCCATGGTGCAGCTGAGCATTTTTGTCAGAAGACCAAAAATTCCCTTAGAACAAAATACAACTTGTAGAAAACTAGAAAGATGCTTCAAAGAGGAAAAAGCAGCAGAGTGCTCAGATAAAACCCAAACCCCACCTTTGCTCATCTCAAAAAAGGGATCCTCCTTTGTGCAGCAGCAGGAGCCACCCCAGGCTGGAAGAAAGGGTGAGGGATGGGTGAGTGCCACAGGAATGGCACTGCTGCTGGTGTCAGCTGGGGAACCCACGGTCATGCCGTGGGGTGACTCCAGCAGGGGACAGGAGAGCTCTGACCCTGACCTGGCTGGGGACAGTGGCTGTGTCCCACAGGCAGAGCAGCTGGAGCACAGGCAGAGCTCCAGCCGTGGCCTGTCTGTGTACAAGGGAGGTGACCTTGAGGGACAGCTCGATATGGCTGGCCCCAAACATCCAGCTGGGCTGTCCCAGGGATGAGGGTGACAGTGGCCCTTCCAGGCAGCAGCAGGAAATTAGTTTAACGTGCTGGGGCGGGGAGATGCTGTGGTTGGGAGATACAGAAGGGAACGCTTTCATGTGGGAAGTGCAAGGAGAGGCGAGGGCAGAGGGTCTGCTCCCGGGCAGAGTGCAGAACACAGCCATTATCAGGCAGGGCTCTGCTGGCAGGAAGCTGCTTTTGACTCACAGGAAGCTGAATTGGGCTGGTATCGGCCTTGGTGCGAGGGCCAGGGCAGTGTTTTATCTGCCGTTGAGCACAGCAGATGGGGAAGCAGTCGGCACTCCCTCCCATCCCACTCCTGCCCCAGCAGTCCCAGCCTGATGGTCCTGCAGCATAACCCCCTTGGAGAAGGGATGCTTCCCTGCAGAGCTGTGAAGCTTCCTGGACCCAGGAGAACTGCCAGTCCCACTGGGGAAGGCAGATATTGCCCTGCCAGCCAGTGCAAGGGCACAGCCAAGCCCCTGCATGCTGCTGAGCCCAGAACGGGCAGTTTCCAGTTCTTCTGGCAGTGTCTATCAGAGTCAGCCTGAAGAGGAGCTGGGAGCATGCAGGCTTTGGAGAGCTCTGGTTAAATGCTCCCAAATTCTCCCAAACCCAAGTCCAAGTTGGGGAAGGGCTTGCAGGGTTGAGAAGTCCTGTGCATGAAGGCTGCTGTCATCCCTTGGCCTCCCTGGAGCTGCCTGGGTTGGGTCTGGTTTCGCTGGGGTGGTGGCAGGTCGCTGGGGCCTGGGGTGGAGGTCACTGCAGGCAGCACGGACTGGATCAGGTGGCAGCTGCTGGCTGAGGATCTGCTGCCCCACAGAAAACAGGGCTAGCTCGTCAGTGCTGCAGTTTGGCTGTGAAAATCTCCCATTATGGCAGTTTTCACACCCAGGCTGGGCTGCTGAGGAATGGCCACAGGGGCTGCTGGAGACACAGCAGGTTGCTGGGAGCACAGGGAGCTGGGTGGGTGGAGGAGGCTGGCCATGGAGATGTGGGGGTGCTGCTGCCAGGATCCAAGGCAGGACCGGGCTGTGTAGGAGCGATGGCAGGGCTGTGTGGGAGCGTGGCAGGGATGTGGGAGCCATGGCAGAGCTGTGGGAGCCATGGCAGGGCTGTGTAGGAGCGATGGCAGAGCTGTGAGAGCCATGGCAGGGCTGTGTGGGAGCCACAGCAGATCCATGTGGGAACAAGGCAGATCCATGTGGGAGCATGGGAGGGCTTTGGGAGCCATGACAGGTCCTTGAGGGAGCCGTGGCAGCTCCATGTGGGAGCCTGACAGGGCTGCGGGAGCCAGGGCAGGTCTGTGTGGGAGCCTGACAGGGCTGCGGGAGCCGGGGCAGGTCCCTGCGGGGGTGTGGCGGGGCTGTGGGAGCGGGGCAGGGCTGCAGTGGGGCTCGAGAAGTGAGCGGAGCTCCGGCGGGATGGCGGTGCCGGGGATGGCAGGAATCCTCCCTTGTCCCTGCCGCTGCCCCTGTCCCTGCCCGCCCGTCCCGGGCTCAGCGAGGTGCGGGCCCGGCCGCAGTGGCCCCGCCGCCGCCGGTGCCTGCCACGGGCCGGTCCGCGCCGGGCGGGGCGCGGGGGCAGCGGGCGCGGGGCGGCGCGGCGGGCCCGGGGGAGCGGATTACCGCCGGTTGCCGTGGTTACCCGCTACCTGCCGGCGGGCCCCAGCCCGGCCCGGGCGGGGGGGCTCGCCGGGCCCTGCCTCCCTCCCTCCCTCCCTCCCGCCGCGGCAGATGTCACCCCGCGCCGCCGCTCGGGGCTGCCCGGGCGCTGCCCGTCCCCTCCCGCCGCACCGCCCCCGTCCCGGGCCGGGCGGGGGCCGAGCGTGCCCGGGGCGGCTGCCGAGAACAAAGGTGCCGGGCTGGGCGCTGGCAGCGCCATGGTCGGGCCCTGGGAGCGCTGCCCGGCCCGCGGCGCAGCCGGGACAGCGCTGCTGCCTGAAATGGCTGTCGCCGCCCGGGGCCGGGCACGGAGGCGACCTCGGGCCGCAGAGGCGGCTCCCGGCGCTGATCCGCCGGTGCTGGAGGGGCCGGGCTCGGCGGGATGGAGCAGGGACACAGGAGCTGCAGGGGCAGCGAGGCCCAGGGGAGCGGTCCTAGGGCAGAGGGTCCCCGGGGTACCGGTGCTCAGAGATGTGGAAATAGACAAAGGACACTGGGGAAGAGAAAGATCTGATGGAGGAGAGGAGCTGAGAGTGCTCACAGCTCTGGGAAGGTGGGGAGGATGAGAGGAAAGGGGGGTGAGAACAGTGGGGCACAGTACACAGAGAAGGAGAGACTGGGAAGGGGGAGAGACAGAGCCGTGCTGGGTAAATATAGGGAAAAGGAGGATGGCTGGAAGGTGGTAGAGGGACTCCTCAGTGCCTGAAATGCCACCCGCTTCCAAGCACCTCTGTCACGGCTGAGCTTTGCTCCTGAAATCTTTTACTCCTTGTGGGGGCAGGTGACTTCTAATAAAGCCCCAACACCAGGACAGGGTAAAATCATCCCTTCTTCCCATTCTGCTTCCCTGAATTTTTATTGCTATTTAAACCTGAGGGGTTTTAAGCCTTTCTGAGATATTATGGGCTCTGACTCATGCCTTGAATACTGGTGAGCAATGCTGGGTGTGGAAGGAGGAACCCGAGGGGCGTGGGCCCCTCGGAGAGGTACTTTACAGCACACGTGTCCTCTTAAATCCTAGGTCAACATTTGGATATATTGCCAGATATAAACCTCCCTAATCCTGGAGGCACTGACTTGATACGGCTTCTTATACCTAGTGGCTTTGATACTGCTTGCATCTCACCTGCTTCCCAAAGCTAAATAATCATCACGGGGAGAGCAGTCACAAGGCTGAGGAGGGGATGGAGGATCCCTGCAGGGAGTGGGATGCTGAGGAGGCAGCTCCGGCTCCAGCTGGGGTGGAGAGGAGAGCGCTGCTGGGTGTGCAGGGAGTCTGTGGCAATGCCCAGACCCTGAGGTTACCTTCACTGCATTCCTCCTGAAACCGGGGAGGAAACAGGGACCTGCTGGCCGTGCAGGGAGGAGGATATTAGCTGGTTGGAAACAATGACTTGCATACAGGGTTGGTTACAGCCTTAATTTTGAGGGCTCTGCTTGTTAGATCTGACTGTGCTTTTCCCCTGCTGCATTTTCCTTTGTCCTGTTTCTGTAATTATCCTCATTTCAACCCTGCTCTGAGGATTATTGGTCAGTAGGAAGCCTCCTAATGCCCGCTCCTCCTTGGCAGGGGAATACCCATGCCCTCGATTAAACTGAAACTCTCTGAACGGTGACAGAAGAAATTACATCTATATTCCTCAAAGACACTCCCTGGGGCGAAGTTTCCCGACCCCCACCACGCAGCCCTGCCACCCTGCCCCTTGTGTTCGCTCTCAATATTCTCTTTGTTACAGCCACCTTCAGCCCCGGCTCGGGGCTCCCCGGGGAGGGGAGAGGTGGTTTGTGTTGGAAAATCCTCGTGCCCGTGTCCCGGGTGAGCTCAGCCTCCGTCCCACTGCAGCCCGTGCCCAGGACAGGCAGTCTCTGTTCCGAAATTGGGGTGAGGAGCCAACTCTAATAGGCAGCGCTGTACATTAAATGACTGCTCCTCTGAGATGTTGGGTAGCTCCAGCAGAAGGTGGGCCCACTCACTGATTGATCTTTGAGAGGCCCTTCACTGGTGGCTTAAAGAACAGCATTTATTCAATCTATAGGCTGTGTAAGATACACAGAGCCCGAGCAAGGACAGCACAAATTCAGGTTAGGAGACTGGCTGTTCCCTTTGCATGCAGACCCCTGCCAGACCCTGCCCACAGCTCCCTGCCAGCTCCTGCCTGCCCTCAGGGATGTGTGAATGCACGTGAAAAAGGTAGTTTGCAGGTAATTTAGATGTGCAGGTTGCTGCTTAGCTGCCTGGTGGGTACCCACTGGACAACATCCATGCATTACTTTTGGAAAGCAGCCCTTAAAGGGATGTGATATATATATACATATACATACATATATATACATACATAGATAGATATAATATTTTCAATTTTTTTTTTGTCTATGCAAAAATAGCATTTTTTCCAGGAGCAAGCTAAGTGACCTCCCAAAGGCTGGCCCTTTCTCAGACCCCCCTGCCATTTCAGTAGCCACTGACCACCTTCCAGGAGCCCTTCCTGCCCTGGTGCTTTGTGCCAAGTGCCGATGGCAGCTGCCGGGTCCCAGAGGCTGCCTCCCCTTCCCACGGCAAGCCCTGCCAGTGTGAGCTGACACCGTTGGTGCCAGTCAGCTCGGAGGAGCACTGCTCCCCACACTTCCCACTCCCATCAGTCTGTCACCACTGTCGTGTGGCAGAATTACTGCCTCCTGCTCTCCAGCACATCCGAACACACAAAGAGCTGTGCTGCTGCTGCCAGCGCTCAGCTGCTCTGCGTCTGTGAGAGGGAGGGAGCCTTGGAAAGGTCAGTGCAGGGAAGGAGGGGATGCTGGCTCCTTCCTTTAGGGGCTGTATCCTGGCATCACAGTGAAATCTTGTCCTGCTGGCTGATCCATGTCCACGGGGACTGCAGCCAGCAAGAGTACCTCACATCTCAGGGCTTCCCAGGGTGGTTTAGCACCATGTGCAGGTCCAAAGAGCTTCCCCCGCCTGTTCCCCGCCTAGCAAAACCATCCCACATTACGGAAATTGAATCTCTTGATCAGTTGTGACTCCACTCTGGACTCTTCCCTTGTTTTTTACTCCTGGCCCAATTTCATTGCCAGCTTTAGCAGCGCAACAGCAGCAGCCGCCACTGCCCTGTCTACAGCAGGATCCTCCCTGAAGCGATGTTTAATTTATCCCCCACATCCCCCGTGCCCAAGGCAGCCCGAGGCGGGAGCACAGCCACTCTGCCCCCTCCAACCACATTAGCCCCGGGCCGATCTCGTCACCCCTGTCACCCATCGCTGACACTAACTCAACTTGCCTGCACTGTTGTAGGGGGCAGATGGACTGTCGGAGCCCGAGGGCATCTCTCTGAAACGCGTGGCTGTGGTGGAAGATTTCTTTGACATCATCTACTCGATGCATGTGGAAAGCTCGTCGGAGCCGGGCAAAGCACCCAAACATGCCGGGCAGAAGAAAACCTACCGAGCGGTGAGAGTCCCCCCCGTGCCCCGGGCAGGGCGGGCACCGGAGCGGAGGGAGAGTCCCTGGGGAACGGGGATGGCAGGGCAGGTAGGAGCAGAGCCGCTGGCGGCAGGCAGAGGAGAGGCAGAGCCCAGCGTGGCTGTGCGGGGAGGCGTGAGGAAGGAGGGGTTTAAAGGCAGAGCAGCTGTGCTCGGGGAATCCGGGCTGCAGCGGCAGCACAGCGCGGCTGCTGGGAGAGGAGAGAGCAGGGCAATCATACAAAGGCACTGTGCGTGTCTGAAGGGAGAAGGAGGAGAAATCCTCGGTATTAGTGATGGATGAGAGAATGTTTGTCCAGTCCTGTGATTGCTCTAGGTCATCTGCCTCCCTGTCTCCCTCAGCCAGAGGGAAATGTCTCCTGTGGGCCTTGAAGGTCAGGAGCAGCCAGACAGGGGGACTGGGGCATGGCCGTGGCCTTTCCCTCCTCTCCTGCCCCTCCTGGGTTTCCTCAGTTACAAAATGGAGTCAGGCACCAAGCTAAGTCTTGTCTTGGTTCCTTGGTTCTATGGATGCCAAGAACCAGCTCTATCCACCCTGAAACACCACTCTAGTTAGGTCAGGAATAATTTAGCTTGAAGTGTGCTTTTCCAGGGAGCTTGCTGTTTCTCCTGACTCTGCACAGCCCTTCGATGCAAACGTTTGGGCTCTCCTTTTACAAGAAGAGCTGAATTTACTGTCCAAGACCAAGCTACTCCCTTGAATCCCACAGCCCTAAGGACCAGGTCGCTTAGAGACAGGAGTGGTTTGTTGGCAGCTCATCTCTCTGGTGTATACAATGTCTCAGAGAGGTCTTTGCAGACTGCCCTCGCCTCAGTGATGATGCCTGAGGTTCTGTACAGCTCTGTGCTGCCAGAGTCAGCACAGGGTTGGAGCCTGTCCTGCCTGCCTGTGTCCCTGCTCCATCCACACTGTGATGCTGGCAGTGCTGGTGAGGCAGCTCAGTGCCCTGCAGCCTCCCACATGTGATGGAGTCCCTGGGGAGCAGGGCTCTGCACACAGAGCTCACAGCATCTCTCCCTGCCCTGAGCACTTCAGTCCTGCCCCTGCAGCAGAGCTGGGGGCTGGGGCACGCACTGACCCTCCCTGGCTTGGGGGCAAGTGATGACCTTTCTATGGTCCAGGGGGGGCAGCCCCTCCAGCATGACCACAATTCAAAAACTTTCTGCTCATTTCCCCAGCAGACGACTCCGACCCTTCCCTAATTCCTTCAATTCATCTCTCTGGAGGACTAATCTGTGCCCTGCACAGCCCCAGGGGAGCAGGCTGGATCCGTCTGTTTTCCCAGGCCTGCTCACAGCAGTCAGAGAGAGCTTCACGCTCCACCCCTCATCTCCCTCTTGAGCTGAGATCATCACATTAGCAGCGTGTATCCCCTCCTGACCTGGCAGGATCTGCTGGCTGGGCTGCCCAGCCTGGCTCCTGCCCTCGCTGCTGCCCTTGCTCCCCGGAGCGCCTTTGTAGCCCGAGCTGGAAGGTGAAATGGTGCAGAGCACACGCCACGCCTGGCACGGTGCACAAAGGGACGCTGCTGGGTGGCCAGCTGGGAGGCTCCAGGGTCCCCTGCCTCCTTCTCCCTGCTCCCTTTCCCCACCACTTCTGATTAGAGACACTGGAGAGTTTGCCCTTGTCCATGACCTCCGGAGGGAGGCAATCAGAAAGGGAGTTTGGAAGGGAGATAACTCATCAAGGAAGCTGTCTGCTCTGCAGAGCATCAAATCAGCTGAGAAATAACAACTGTATCACTAAAATTAGCTGAACATTTGCAGCAGAGACTGTGGGCTTGCTGGAGCAAAAGAGGCAGGGACATGGCTGAGCCCGGCAGGCAGCAGGCGGGGACAGTTCCCTGCCTGTGACACCCCACCATGGCTGCCACCAGCAATTTCCAGGCCCCTCATTTCAGCGTTTCTGCGGGAATCCCTTGTGCTTGTGCATCGATAAATATCACACAGAGGCAAAGGCTGAGCTGGCATCCGCCTGGCCACAACAGAGCTCGCTGGGGCTGCAGCTAAATAGGAGGAGAATCCCATGAGGACCCGGCACTGCAGCCTCCATTTGAGCGCTGGGACAAGGTCCCCGCCTGAACTTTCCACCCATCTGGCATTCAGTG
Source organism: Ammospiza caudacuta (assembly GCF_027887145.1). Lineage (NCBI taxonomy): Eukaryota > Metazoa > Chordata > Aves > Passeriformes > Passerellidae > Ammospiza > Ammospiza caudacuta. The sequence goes on from NC_080607.1 coordinate 12,309,603, forward strand.
CGTGTGAAAGCCCGGGCTCTGCTGCCGCGCAGTGGAGAGGGATGCGGCTCCCACGGCAGAGCCAGAGCCGGGCACGGCGCTGCCTGAGCCAGGATCCAGCACAGCCCCTGCCCCGCTGCTCTGCTGCTAGAACAGCACCCCCTCAGGGCGCAAAAATGCGCGGAATTTAGGTATTTTTGTATTTAATGTGGACTTTTAGAGTTTAGGAATTTTTAACTATGTCAGGCAGGAGGACGGTGTGACCTCACGAGGGGGATCAGGACATCCTGGGCCGTCCTCCCAGCTCAGCCCCGTCACCCACGAGGTGTCTGATTGCAGCCCCACTTCCCGTCCTGAGCCCCACTTCTGCAGGGCTCCCAGCCCCGAGGACTGGCACAAACAATTGAATTTCTGTCTGCTTTATGACCCCACTTGTAAGTGCTGTGACCCCTGTGGGGGTCACGGCCCCTGGTTTGGGAACTGCCGTGCTGGGACAAGTCACTTAGACCAAACAGGATGGGTGATTAACCATAGGAGCCAGCCCAAAGTGAGAGGTGGGCTCTCCACCTTTTAATGCCTTCCAATTAAGACCAGATGTCTTCCTGGATGATGTTCTAGGCAAACCACAGGCCACTGGGCTGCAGGAGAACCTGGGTGAAGTGACTTGTGCTGCACAGGTCAGACTCCAAGATTTGATGGTCTTTTATGGCCTTAAAGAAATCTACATTAAAATTGACTTGTTCCTTCTCCAAATAACCTAGTCTTGATCCTTAGAAATATCATAAAATTACTGTTGGCAGGAATTAATTGCAATAACAGGGATTGCCAGACACCTTCTGTGGGTGCTTAGGTCTGGATCTAGTGTTTAACTTCAAGCATTCAAGTTTTAAATATTTATCCTTTGCTTTTCCTCATCTGTAAAATACATACCCCACAAAGGTTCAGGAGACTTAATTCATTACTGTTTGGAAAAATGTTTTCAATTCCCTAGATAAAATATGTCACAGAAGTGCAAAGTATTATTAACAGTAATTGATTGTCATTGTGGGAAAAAGTGACCTGCCCTTACAAAAGATTAATGGATTCTTCAGGTTACTGGTGTGATGGTAATTAACAATGCAAACAGAGCTGATGAGGCCTTACTTTCACATTTGATTCTTACATGTTCATAGCTTTGCTCTTCCCAGACTCCAAGGGGGAAGGGGAAGGAGTTTCTGTGAAGGTTTGGGTATGCAGGGATACCAAAGGTCTGTTCATTTGTGCTTTGGTGCCTCAGTGGCACATCAGTTACCCTGCCAAAGTGTTCCCCACCAACAGCTGTCCTGAAGGGAGGGATTTAGGGCTGGAGGGGACAACGTGTAGCTACGGTCCCCGTGCTCTCCACCCCATTGTCCATCTCCCAAGAACCTACAGCTGTCTGTTGTTTCCCCAGATTGCAGAGACCTATGCTTTCCTCCCGAGAGAGGCTGTGACCAGGTTCCTCATGAGTTGCACTGAGTGCCAGAAGAGGATGCATTTCAACTCCAACGGCCTGGAGCCCAAAGGTAAGGGCGAGTGGCTTCTGCCAGCAGAGCTGACTCTGCATTTTGCACCAGCACAGTGCCACCAACAGCTGCCAGACACTGTCCTGTCCGTGAGATACATCGTAACCTAAGGCTTTTCCTAACCTGGGATATGTTACATCTTATAGCCAAGCTGAAGGAATTGCTTAAACCTGCTTCTTTCAGCTTAGGGAGCAGAAGCAGCCTGGCTTTCTTTCTGAGCTTCCCCAGCGCTGCCCAAAACATACCACAGATATGGCTGCAATCAACCCATGATCATGTGAGGGTGGAAACCTCAATGATTATAAAAATAACCTAAAGTTTTTCCCTGGAACCGATAATTTTGTATTGAAAGACACAGAATATGTCTGAATAGCTGAAGCTTCTGATAAAGAAGCAATTTACACTTAATTAATAGATAAGCACGGGATCCTGGGTTAGATAATGGCAAGTGTTTTGGAAATCACAGTTACATTGTGCCCCTGTACACACACAATTAGTGTGGCCACTGAGGTGGTTGACTCGTTATGGTTCTTTTGTGGACAGATCCAATCTGCAGCTTCTTAGGTGCAAGAGAGAGCAGGAGTGGGAAGGAGATGGGACCAGGGTCTCTTGCAGAGTAGCTGGTTAAATGTTTGTGTGGTTGTTTTCTGAGTTACAAACTTGTTTTCATGATCAAGAGCAAAGCAAGTTCAAAGTGATGTTGATTTCAGCCATTAAAATTGCTACTCAAAAAAAACCTAAGCAAACTGCAGGGAGTTGGTCACTTTCAAAAGCGGCAAGGCAAAGTGGCTCATTTGGCAGCTCTTATCAGGAAGGGAAGCAGAATTTAAGGAACAAAAGGGCCAACAATTGAGAATTTCTTGTATTAACTATTGATTGCCAACTGTTTACTGCTAGGAGCAGAGCTATGGACTTCCCAGAGGTTTTGTGTAAGTGGATTATGTGCCATCTATCCAAAGGTAGTGACTGAAATGCTTTGTACTCATTATATTTTTAAAAAACTCTCAAAACCTCTCCCAAATAGCTCCATGTGAATTCTGTTAGTTGAAGCTCCATTACCACAGTACTTCCCACTCTGCCAGCTAAGGGCCTGATCCCTCTTTTCAATTACATCCAGAAAATTTTGGCCTTGCTGGGAGCAAACCTGACCTTCACACAGATTGCACTGCATTCCTCATGGGTGAGGTTCCTTCACAGAGTCACAGACTGGTTGGGTTTGGAAGGAACCTTAAAGTCCATCTCATTCCACCCCCTTGCCCACCGCAGGGACACTTTCCATTAGATCAGGTTGCTCAAAACCCTGTCCAACCTGGTTTTCCTTCAGGGGCTTTCACCCACCCCGCATCCTGCATCTCCTGTGCTTCTCCCAGCAGCACACACCCATCCCAGTTCAGAGGCAGCTCAGGGAACCCCTGGTTCTGGATATCCCCCACAGTGTGTTCTGGATATCCCCCCCAGTGTGGTCCTAGCTGTGGGAACCATGATCAAGGCTGACATCCATCTGTCCTGAACAAATTTATAAATGAATGTCAGTTAGTGGTTATTTTCATAAAGCTTCGGCCCTTAGCAGTTCTCTTAAAAATAAATCAATCAGGAGTACAAAGGATCCCACAGGTAAAAAGTCTTACTCACCATGAATGAAAGGACAGAAGTGCTTCTCTGTCTGAATAGCACCTAAATAGTGACTAAGTACATGTGAAAATGCATTGAGTAGATTAGATAAGGTTACTTTTACTGGGGAAGGGTGTCTGATTTCACTAACACGTATTCAGGAATTTATCAGGAGCAAATCATCTAAAAAAACTCAGTGGGGTCATAGAAGAATTACTAAGATGTATGCACGTGCATACACACATAGAGGAACATACAGGTAAAGTTTAACTCAGTAAGATGACAAAATTTGAGTAATTCCCATCTCTTTCTATTTCTCTTGTCTGTGAAAGAAATCTGAACACATTTAATTTGTGATCACAAAAATCCCTAATTAAACATATCTGCCATCAAACCCTGCAGGGCACCCACATCATTCATAAAAAGCAAATTGTCTTGCTTGTGGGAAAGTTTGAACGTCACTGGACTTCACTGGGATCTCTTTACAGTGTTATTAAATTAGGAGTAATTCTGGTGTAGTGATAAAAATGTGGAGCTAGGATCAAAACCATTTCTCCTTGTTCCATCTGTGTGTCCAACATGTGGGGCATGTGATAGAGATAACTGCAAAATGAGCTAAAGGATTCCAGGAGCTTCCTCTTGTGACATAGGATGTGAAGATTGTTCCCGTGGAGCCCCCCAGGCCTTTTAAAACAAAGGTTTTCTTTCTTTCCCAGATAACTTGGGAAAAAGAAAAAAAAAAAAAGGGTTTGATTTCTTGGGCTCAAGCCCTTCTGTGGTGCAGTTGCACAAATTCACATTAAATTTGTGGCCTCTAATGGGATTTTTCCAAATTTACATCAGAATGGTTTCAGGCAGAATCTAAGCACTGAAAGATCACTTACCTCCCCATCTGAAGTTGCTGAGCTGCTCCTGTTCAGCTTCATTCATCTCTGCAGCACTGAGCAGTGGAGTGGGGAATGGCAGGAGAGCAACTTATCATCCTCAAAGATCCCAAACACTCACCTCACCGTGCCTGTGCCTCAGCAGAGAGCAACTTGTCATCCTCAGAGATCCCAAACACTCACCTCACCGTGCCTGTGCCTCAGCAGAGAGCAGCTCTATCTGTGATACTCTGAGCAAATGCTTTCCCAAACTCTTAGGAACTCAGCCAGCTGGGGAAGGTGGCAGGTTTAGTTCCTGTAAAAAGCTCCCCTTGCACTGGGATTTTAGCATCTTTTCATCACAGCACAATAAAGGTTTCTTTTGGGTGTTATAGAGACATGTAAGTGCTCCTAATCTGTAGGTCAAACTGTGACAGAGGCTGCTGATATGCAGCCATGAGAAAAGATGGAGGAATCAGTTTACAAGGTTCCTAAAAGCTTTGGACCTTCATATTTGGGCAAGTTGATGGCTTGAGTGGCACTGGCCACCCTTCCCTTCACCCACAGGCAGGAATGCTCCATCTGCCCAGGAATGGACCAGATGAACCTGAGAAAAAAGCATTGTATTTCCAGGGACCCAGTCAATGTCTTGATAGAGAAGATTTGCAAAGACCTTTGTGATGTTTAAGTCAATTACAGGCAGTTTTGGGGTCAGGTAATTTCCTAATCAGGCATGATAGATGTGGTGTTTCCAGAGGTGTGGAGCATCTTCAGCTCTGCTGAGTTCCAACAGGAATTTTTTACACTCAGCATTTCTGAGAAGCAGGCCCATTAGGATTGGGTTGATGGCTTTTCTGAGGTGCTGTAAAACATTTTGTGATGGCTCTTTTTCAAAGGGCTCTGTCATACATGCCTGTGAAACCAGTGACCCCAGAAAATGCAAGCCAGCCAGGGAGATTCAGAAGCAGGAATGGAAACCTCCCAGCATAAGTTCACCTTCAGCTCCTGAGAATCCTTCTTGCTGCTTAAGCTCCCTGTCCAGGGGGTACCACACATCCCTTCAGCATGTGCTGGAAGGCTGGATTAATTCTCCAGACTTGCATCTGCCTGAGCTGAGGGCAAAGAGATCTTGCTTGTAGCCATCAGCCATCCCTGTGGACAATGGCAGCTTTCCTCCTGGACAAACCCACTGTGTGAGCCTGAAAATTCAGAGTTGGAACAGATCATTCCAGCAGCCTACATGTTCTGTGTCCTGCAGGATCTGTAGTGGTGGTGGCAGAGCAGAAAGATCTTTGAGAATTCAGAGAAATCACTGAGAATTTGCTTTGGGGACTCAGCCTGGGCAGACAGAGTGATTTGCAGGAGCATCCAAACCTGGAGCCATCTCTAGAGCTCAATGTGATGCAGCCAGAGGAATCAACAGGAACAATTTAAATTAAAGATCTCTAAAATTAAGTTTGTGCTTTAATGAGGATGTTAAAAATAATCTTCATCACCAGATAGAGATACTTAATACATTGCCTTAATGTTAACTCCTACCTGAGGGAATCCCAGCAAAATTGGCAAGATTTTGCAATGCTGAAGCAAGCTGCAAATAGATCCTTGTTCATCACCCCCTGCATAAATCCCATGTGCTTGGAAGCACTTCTGAGGCTTCAGCAAGACTCAATTTCTTCCTCAGGTTTGAGAGACACTGAAAAATTACACACTATGTGTAGTTTTTTTCACAGGTGACAGCAATGCTTTTTAATCTTATTTATTTTTTTTTCCCAAGACAACATCTGTTCTGTAATTATGTTCTTGGTGGGGTCACGTTCTTAGAGGAACCTTCTCTCAGCGGGTGGCTCTTGCCTGGGATTTGAAGTTCTCCTGAATACCCCTGAGTTACAAGAACATACCTGCAGGTCCCTCATCTAAATAAAGCTTTTCCTCTGTTCTTCAGAGAGCGAGCCACCTTCCTCCTTGGTTTCTGGGATCATTGACTACAACATGCCCCTCACCTCCACCTACCTGAAGCAGATGAAGCTGCGGGTGATGAATTCCCAGGAGCAGGTGAGCGATCTGCCCGTGCCGAGGGGCTGAATGGGGAATGGGGAGGGGCACTTGGATTCCAGGAGGATGTTTTTGGGAATGCCTGGTTTGTCTGAGCTTGTGAGGCTCTGACCAAGCGCAGCACATTGGGAGGCAGTGTATCCTGCATCTCCTGGAAGCTGAACTGCTTCAGAGTTGTGCCAGTGGAGAGAGGCAGAGATGGGGTTGATTAAGTTATTGCTTGTAACAGTCTGCTTGTTCTTTAGACATACCGTTCTTCTAAGAAATTGTTTTAAAAATAAATATGGCAAGTAGTAATTTGTTTATCTCCCACTGATGTCTGGGAGCTTTAGCAGATGGGGTCTGAAGCCCAGACCTGGCTTTGGTTGCTCTGGGGCTCTCCTAAACTGCTCAGCAACTTGAGGGCTTGAGCTGCAGCCGCTCTGCTCCCACATCAAAGTGGGACACGGTTCTCTTGTTTGGTGACAGTGTTAAGCCACTGGATTTTGCTTTGGGGATGTATGGGGCACCCTGCCACAGGATTATACCCAGGCTGTGCAATTTTCTGAAGTTCTGCAGCTGCAGAATTAGCTATGGGAACCTCTGTGCACCATGGAAACAGTCTATAAAAAGAAAAGTATGTTTTACTTGCTCCCCACAATCTGCACTGGAAGCCAGTGCTGGATTTTCTTTCCAGCACTCTGAAACCTGAACCTGATTTCACACATTGCTGCCAGTGGCAAGATGTGACAGCATTTGCATGGTGCTGTGGTGGAAAACATTGCTGGGAGCCTGAGCACCCGATGGGGGCTTTCATCCAGCAGCTTCCTAAAGGGATGTGGGTTAGAGCATCACTGCCAGGGTGTGAAGTGCCAAGTGTGGGTTTGCTGCAGGGATACCGAGCTGCTCTATCACTTCTGTTGTGAAACCTTCTTGCTGGAGGACAAAATGGCATCTGGTGGGAAGCACTTCTGTGTCTTGGAGCTTTTCCTTCGCACTTGTTTGACACTTGAGTGAGTTTCAGGATTTGTTTTAGGTTGTGAAAGGTGAAAGGCTGATGTGCCAGGTTTTGTGCTTATGATGGGTCAGGCAGTAGAGCTGTGGACAATTTGGGGGGCAGCTGGGCTGGGCTGAACTGGACTGGGCTGAACTGGGCTGTGCACATGGAGTGGGTGGATGTGCCTCTTTGTGCCATCTGATTGCTACTTTGGGATCACTTCTGGATAAATAGGCCAGCATGTTCCAATCACCTTTGGGCTGTGCACTGTTTGCTGGGTCTTGGTGTGGCAGATCCTGCAGTCCTGTTCTTCACCAAGGCCAGGGACTCAGGGCCATGAATGCTGGCTGTGCTTTCCAGCATTTAGGATGGTTGCTTCAAGTTAAGTTTACTACATACAGAGGACTGAATGGTTTGACTTGTAGCCATTTATGCATTTTCAACCAGTTCCTCTTGGCTCTGACAGTGCTTAAGGGAAGTGTGCTACAAAGCTTCATTAAACTCCTGTACCCAGTTTATACAGGCAGCAAACTGACCTTGCAGTTTGATCTTGCTCCCAGGATAGCAAACCACTCAGAAGCTGGGAGGCTTCAGTAGTGGATCTTGAGTTTTTGAGCTGCCTGCTTAAGGATGCTTGTTTTGAAAACTTTGGTTGGTAATTTAGAGTTCATACCCTGAATTTTGGTGCAGCAGTTTGCACTGGAACTGTCACTGGATCGATATAATGTGCTGCTAACATGAATACTCCTGAAGCTTGCAGAGATTGGAATAGAAGCGTGTGTCATGCAGGAACAAAAAGGGACCAGCTGAGGCAACCAGCAGTTGTTGGTTTAGATCATAAATCAAATGGTTTGATGTTATTCCCTGCCTCTAAAGTTTTCCTTCTCCTGTGCTCCTGTCGTTACACTGCAGCGCAGCTTTCGAAGCTTTTCAAGCTGTAGCAGCCGAGGGAAAAACCTGTTTGGAAGAAGTAAAAATTGCTGTTCACTGTGTTACTGAAACTGATTCCTGAGAGCTAAGTAAAAAAGGATCATTCCTATTGCTCAGACTTCTGAAGTGTTGAAATTTTCCATCATGACAAAAGTCTGGAGAGGATTCAGATGGTTGGGGAAAATCCAGCAGCATTTGAGTGCAGTCCCTTCTGACATGGGACATTCCCTGGCTTCCCCTGGGGAATCAATGCAATTATTTAGGTTGAAAAGATCTTCAGGATCATTGAATCCAACCATTCCGCCAGCACTGCCAAGCCCACCATTAAACCATGTCCCCAAGTTCCACATTGACATGGCTTAAATCCCTCCAGGGATGGTGGGCAGCCTGTTCCAGGGCTGGACAACCCCTTTGGTGAAGAAATTTTTCCTGATTCAACCTAAACTTCCCCTGGTGTGACTTGAATGAAATCAAGTGCCACACTCCTGAGACAGCTGTGGCTGGACCTGGAGCTGCTAATGCTGAGACTAGCTGAAGATAATATGTGTAATAATGCAAATAACAGGGGTCAGTTCCCTCCACAAGAATTCCCCTGCCAATTTTATTCTATTTATTCATACATTGCACTGGAAAGAAAACAGTGCCATCCTTTTTTTCCTGGAGGAACCTGGCAGTCTGTGTGGAGCATGGTCCATGGAACAGAGGCTGTGTGACACAGGGTTAGGGTTGCACAGTTCAGGTGTTGCAGCTTTTGGAGTTCCAGGTGTTTGCCAACTGAAAAGAGCCCTCTAAAGACAGTAGAAATAATTCTGACTTTTATGCAAATGCAAAACAGGCAGAAAATACAACCTGCTTTTAAAATTTGTCCTATGCAGATATCCCCTGCAAGGGTTTTATCTACCAGCACATCCAGGCTGCTCTGGCTGAGTGCTGCCACTTTGCTGCCTCCCTCTCACTAACATTTGATGGTGTTAATAGAAACAAATTAAGTAATGGACTCGTGTTTCCCTTGGCTTTGGCCAAAAGCAATTATTTGTATGCAGCAACACCAGGAGAAACTCACTTCACTTAGGGTAACAATGAGTGAAATTATGCCAAAGTGGCCTTTTAACTTCATTATTCAGGGGAAAAAAAAAAATAGTGCTGTAAGTGTAATCTATTAGTGCTGCTAAGCACGTCACTATTAGGGCATCAGTGTCTCCAGAAAGAAACACAGCCAGAACCTTAAGGAAAGCATTTTATCCCTGCTTAGGGACAAGAAACTGTCAGAAGAGAAGCTCTTTATGTGGTTGCTCACAAAAGGAAGAATTCCCACAGAATATATTTGTATATACTTTTTGGAGTCAGAATATCTGTTCTGGGATAGTGGAAAACAGCAGAGACCCTTGTTGCTTATACTGGGTTCAGTAGGACATTCAGGTTCTTCTGGGGTGGGAACCTTCCTTTGTCCCCATTTTTTTACCAGTTCTCACATGTGTGAAAAACCAGGCCTCTTACCCTTTCCAGGGTGCTGAACTAACCCCATTTCATGGTATCTACCAAGGCATTAAAACATCTCTGAACTCCTGACCGTTCCAATCTAGCAGCAAAAAGGAATGAATAGAAGATATTTGATATTTATCTGTAAAGATCCTTCCACCTCATTTTCAAATGCTAAATATTAGCATTTTTAAATGATTGGTTATTCTACTGCAGTCATTTTTCAGACAATCTTTTCTGTGTTACTCAACCTCAGCCTTGGATTTATTTTTTATGCTGCTGTTGGGCAGGGTTTCCACTGGTGACAGAAGGAATAGAAAGATTTTAAGAGGACAAATCTCAGCACTGAAATGCCAGGCTCTCTCTCTCTGCTCCAGAGTTGTTGCTGCTACCTTGGCAGGAACAGTCCAGGGCCAAGTAACCAGGTTTAAATGATACAGAAACGTTTTCAAAGATTGCTTCAGTGGCTGCTGGCAGAAGGTCACGCAATCAGTGAATGGCAGGAGCTGCTCTTGGATGGGAAATAAGAAGAGTGTTTTCCTTGTTGCTATGGCTTTGCTGCACTGACTTATAAGTGTTTGAGAGGGACAGAGCCTTGTCCTGCACCATCACACATCCCATCCATCCAGTAATTTCCCTGTAAGCCTGGAGTGTGTGACAGTGCATGGATGTGAGGTGGTTTTCACAGCACCATTTCAAGCAATGTTTTAGCTCAGACAACTGGATAATCCTGGAAGGGGGTGCAGGGGCTTAAATCCCACCCATGTGCATGGAATTGGTCTTGTCTGGTGCTGGTGAGGATCAAGCCTCTGCAGGATTTGAGAGCTCACAGAGCCTCATGACCAGAGGCTGGTTGGCAATGTGAATTCCTCCTCCTTTTTCCCTGCCCATTACTGTGCTTGCTCACTTCAGTGTCTCAGAGGCTCTGAGAGCAGCAAAGATGCATCTTCCCTTGGCAGCTCACTCCCTTCCTTCTGCTTTGGAGCCATCTCCAGCCAGTCCTGGGGGTGCAGAAGGCAGGGAGGGGAGGCACATACAGGAAGGCACACTGCGTTTTTATTTTCAGCCTGGAAGTTCAGTAGTGAGAATTGCAGACATCTCATTCCACATAGTCCAGAGACCAGGAGCAAATTTGGTAGAGATGGCAGCTGCTGGACAAGCCCTGGGACCTGGATTTAGCTGAGTGTTTCATGAAGGCATCCTGAAGAAAAGCTGTGTGTGTTCACAGAGGTGAGGAAGGCAGAAGCAGGCAGTACTTGACAGGAAGTGGGATGATGCGTTTGCATCACATGAGGATGATAAGGTACTTCCCAATCCATTAGAGAGGGTGTTAAACATCTCTGGGGGAATAAATACCTCTAGATCAACTTGACTTGAGCTCTAGATAGTTCTCATTCAAGAAGTTTTGTCATGGTTTGGGATATTTGTTTCCTGCTGCTAATTTATAAGTCATTTTTGAGCACTAGAGAAGTTCCTTAAACACACCCTTAGGCACAGAAGGGAGCACTGGCCGCAGGCACAGAGAGACACCGAGTTAAGAACAGATTTCCTCGCTGCTCGGCTGCGCAGCCCTCTAGTGGGGACAGAGCTTCTGCCGCCGGGAGCCGCCTTTGCCTGGGAAACTTCGGATCTGCTCTTAACCACAGAGTTAGTCCGGGCAAAGCCAGGTCCAGCTGTCACACCAGTGTTCTTTACTGGCAAAAATGCTTTAGCAAAACTTTCATCCTTGGCCTGAAGGCTCATGAGATGCAGTAGATCAGATGACCGATGCATTTAGCCTGGTTTCACCCTGGTGTGAATGGGCGGCTTTCAGTGAAGGGCAACCCGTTTTTTTTTTACTGGGAATTAACTCTGGCATTCCCAGCTAGTAAAAACTCGGCAGCTTTTATTTCCCACTGTGTGGAGGTGTCAGTACTTTTCCCAGTGCTCCAGGTGAGCTCTGTGTTTGTTCAGAGTGACGTGTGCTGTGAGCAAACAGTGTGAGACCGACGTGGGCTGGCTGGGGTCGGTCCTGCCACCGCAGCTCTTGTCTTCCAGTGAGGAGTGATGCCAAGGCTCTGACTCTTGGTTGTTTTGGGGCTAATAACGGTGTTTTCTATAATAAAGGAGGTGGCATTGCCTGTTTCTAGTGGTGCTGGGGACAATTCACCCTCCTGAGGTACTCGGGTGTATTTTCTTGCTCCGTGTGACAGCTCCAGTCCGTTCTCATGGACCAGTCCCTTCCCCACTGTCTCTTCACTTCCCTGTGGTGTTGTGCAGCTCAGCTAAGGTCCTGGAGAAGTGGCTGGGGGATGTTTAGAAGTTTCTCTGGCTTTTGGTGGGGCTGTGGTTGTCATGCAGATCCAGCCATGGGAAATTGGGACTGATCACTCTCCACCAAACACACCTTTCCTGGTGCCTGTTACCTGTTACCTGTAGAAGCCTGCTACAGCCAAGCTGCAGGAACTTGTGTCTGGGAACACAGAATAAGCAGGGCCAGAAGCCACTCTACCTCTCTTTAATTCCTCATTTCTTCCCAGTACATTCCCTGTTCGGTAAGGAGAGCTGCTGCCCATTCCCTTGTGTGTTAACCGGCATCAAAGGCAGCTGTTCCCAGTAGAACTGGCAACAAGGTTTTGGTTCAGGACCTGTAAAGTGGGGCTGGGAAATATTTCCAGGGGGAAAAGTAAAGATGTCAGCCTCAGAGTGAGGAAAACACAATTGCAACATCCATGGAGTAGTCTCATGGATCCAGTTGGATCTGTCCTGTTCCTGTGGAAAGCTGTGCATGGTGGGCTGCTCTGCATCATCTCAAAGCTCAGGTGCTCACGTGCTGTATGCTGACTTTGATCAAGTCACACAAATGGCCGTTTCTTAATTGCCTTCTCCCTTTAAAAAGGGGATAATACCTTAGAGAGACTTCTGAGGTCTTGCTCACTAATAAAGCTCTTCAAGAGCTTGGATGGCAACTACTTTGAGAGTGCAAACTGTTATTAATGATTTCCGTTATTATGGAACATGAAGCTGTGTGGTTCAGCTTTTTAACCTTGAATTGTGTGCTTGCTTTTGTTTCTGCTGCTGTTCAACCTGCACGGGCAGGTTTGCACCCTGTCTGCTTGCACACACCTCTCAGACCCACACCAGGAGTTGTGTGTGCTCAGAAGGAGCTGAGGAGTCAGTTTTACTCACAAGGATGGATTCTGAATTTTGTGGAATGCTTGAGAATGGCCAAAAATGGGTTTAGTGGGGGTTCTGTGTGTGGTTACTCGATTCTGATTTGGGGAAGCAAGAGATAAGCTGTGAGGGCTGTCCTCACTGTATGGAGCAGTGCAGGCATTGCTGCTAGAGCTGTGGATTTGGACAGTGGAAAGGAATGTTAGGGGATATTTGACTGTCAGGGACCTGTCCCATCAAACACCCATTCCCTGTACTCCAGAATAAGAAAATTCTATCCACAGAAACAACTCCTTTCCTGCTCCTGTATTTGGCAGTGACTGGTGTGCCCTGTGAAGTACGGAGCTGTATTTCCTTTCCTTCTCTTGGTCTTGGCTCCTGGGAGGAGAAAACCCCTTTTATTCATGCCCATGCCAGATGTTAACCACTGCTGCTTCTAAGGAAGGAGTGATCAGGATGAAATGGGAATACAGCGCTTAGCCCACAAGGAACCTGCTGTATAATGAAGTGTCCCAAATTTTTACCCTCCATTTTTACCCTGACTCTGCTCTGGATGGCAGATAAGGCACAGTGTGGATAAAAGCTGTGTCTGCCCTTCATGCCATGCCCTCCCTCAGTCCCTCCTGCCCGTTTCCCTCCTGGCCTTGCCCCCGAGAGAATCTCATTTCACTGCTTATTCCTCAGCAGGATTTGATGGTCACGGAGGACCCAGTGCAGGAGGTCCCGTTTGTTATTTAACCTACTTTTCAGAGGCACAAGAACATCAAGTGACTCGCACAAGGTCGTCCATGAGTCAGTGACTCCTCTGGCGTGATGGCCAGAGCCTGCAGTCCCTGCTCCCACCACTAGATCCCTGTGCCCACAATCCATAGCACCACAACCATTCAATTAAGCTCCTGCAGCGCCTTAAATGTCGTGTATTCCTGGGTTTGACAGCAGTCCTGGCATTCTTGTGGAGCCTTGCCTTAGGAAATGAAAACAGATGAGGTCAGGTCATTGTTAGCGATGCCCTTGGAAGCATCACTGCCTGGTGCTCGGGCAGGCTCTGTGGTGTGGTGCTGTCACAGCTGGGACATGGCTCTGGCCATGGGGGAATCCAGCAGGACCCAGGGAGCCCCAGGCTCTCTGCATGGGCAGATCTGTGTCCATGTGAGGGGGCTGGCAGGTACCAGAGGTAATGAACACATTGTAAAGAGAGAGGGAAGGAAGTGACTTATAAATAATATATTTGATGTATATTATATATATGATATAGTAACAGCAGCACTGGTTTGTTACGGTGTGCGTTTTTTTTAATGTGTAATCTCATAAGGCACTTACCCCTGTTCCTGACAAGTCGATAAATTATTATTACCAATTCTATATCTAATTGCCAGTTATTTCCCCCCAGACAATTTGAATCCGAAAAGTACCCACTGGAAAGGCGCTTGGAGGGCTGTTTCCCAGAGCCTCCCTGGCTGTTTCTGCAGGCAGCCCCTCTTCCGCTGGTGAGCCCCACTTCTGCCAGCCTCGTGACCCCGTGTGCTGGCACAAACAATTGCATTTCTGTCGGGCTCATGACCCCACTTGTAACAGCGGTGACCCCCCTTGGGGTCAGGACCCCTCTCCTGCACAGGGAACAGCTCCTGCCCAGCAGCTCCTGCTGAATGGCTCTTCCTCCCTCACTCCCTGTGTGGACCCGGCTGCTCCACACTAAGTTTGCCGATGTGAAATTTAGGTTAATCCATTTCCAAAGTGGATTAAGCTAACCCACACAAAGGCACTTAGTATAAAATAAGAGTGTCCACATGGTGAGGCAGCACGGAATAGTGACTGCGCTTCAAACTCGCATCCTGGCCAGCTTGTGTCCTCTGCAAGCTCACCAAATGGAGGGACAGGCACTCTGGTCCCAGGGGATGTGCTCTCTCAAATGGCTTTAAGCTGGTCTAGCTTGAAGCCAAAGGAAGTGCAAGGAGTAAACAAAGCCCAGCAACGGGAAGGGGTTAAAGCCCGCTCCGCTGAGGTCCTCGGCAAGGCTCCTGTTCACCTTAAATGGTCAGGATTTTATTTTAGCTTCAGGGAGGAGCAGCAGCCATGGAGCTGGAAGGGAGTGTAGAGAAGTCCCTGTGGCTGGGGGCTCACAGCCTGCTGGCCTCCCAGCCATCCGCCTCCTGCAGAAGGCCCCCAGGGCTCCCGTGCTTGCATTTCAGCCTCTGGCTCCTGACCAGCCTGGAGGAGATGGAAATGTAGTAGTGAGTGATGCCCATTTTCACCTCTGGCCTCAGATCCTCCTAAGCCACCCTCTTCCCTTGCCTCTTCCCTGGCAGTGAGGTGGTTAACGCTGGAACAGATAACATCACAATTAGACATCCCCACTAACCCAAACCTGGCAGTTCCCATCCTGGCTCTGGCACCATTTCTAGTACCAGCCTATTGCAGGCTCGACACTGAACTGCTACACTTGGTTTATTTCATAAACCATTTCCTTTGTAGCCATTAAACAGTGAAACATGAGGTGGGCTGGGGAGGGGGATGCTGCAGAGCTGTTGCCCATCACTGTGGTGGGGATCACCATCCCATTATGGTGATCTCAAACTAAGACAGAGCTCATTGACCCACTGCCCTCGAAGCCCAGCCTGGGAGCGGCTTCCCAGCCTGGGGGATACCGGGACCCCCAGCCCTGCCCTGCCAGAGCTGGGGCGCAGCATCCCCATCCTGCCGAGGATCTGGCAGCCGGTGCCCTGCCCAGAGCTGTGCTGGGCAAGCCGCTGGCTTCCCAACAGCCCTGCTCCAGCCTTCGGAGGCTGCGGCGGTGGCTGATGGTGCTGCCGGCAGCGCGGGGTCCTTCTGCTCCCGCGGAGCGAGGGAGAATCCTCGGGAACAAAAGGATTCGGCACCGCGGCACCCACCGCGCGGGGAAGGGGCTGCGGGACCCACCGCGCCCGGGGCTGGCTGCAGGGGCCCCGCACTCACACCCGCGCACGGCCGGACCCAGGAACGGAGCTCCCGGGGCCGCACCGAGCCGGGCGGGCACAGGGTCCCCGGGCCGGGCCGTGACGGGCGGCAGCCCCCGGTGCTGTGCCGAGCGGAGGGTCCCCGGATCGGCTGCAGCCCCCCGGGCCGTGCGGAGCGGAGGATGCCCGGGCGGGTAGCGGCCCTTGCGGCCGATCCGAACCGATCCGTGCCGTGCCCCGGCCGCGCGTTCTCGCGCTCTCCAGCAGGCGCCCGGCCCTGGACATTGTCTCCTCCCGGGGAAGGGCCCTCCCGGCCCTCCACAATGTGCTCTTCCAGGCGCGGCTCCGCGCCCCCCGCCGCGCCCGGCCCGGTGCGCCCGCCCCCCGCGGCCCCGCTCCCCTTCCCCCGCCGCCCCCGCCCCCTCCGCCCGCGGCCGGGCCCCGCTCGCCCCCCTCCGCCTCCCCGGCCCCCCCCCGGGAGCCGGGAGTGACGCGCTCCGCAGCGCCGGCCCCTCTCCCCGGGCAGCAGCTGGCTGTCAGCCTCTCCGGAGCGCCGCCAGCCCGGGCCCCCTCCCTCCGTCCCTCCGTCCCTCCGCCCCGCGCTCCCCGCCGCGCCGCCGGGCTGGCGCAGGCCGGCAGGCCCCGGGCTCCGCTCCAGGTAGGCGCCCGCCCGCGGGGGGCTCCGCTCCCGGCCCCGGGGCGGCGGGCGGGGGGAGATGCGCGGGGGCTCCACGCGGCCGCGGCGCTGCGGGGCCGGGGAGGAGGGGGGGGCCACCGGCGGGCGGGGCGGGGCGGGGCGGGGGGGGGCGGTGGCCGCGGGGCCCGGCCCCAACTCCGGGGGGAGCGGCCGCCCCGCGGCCCCGGGAAGTTGCGGGTCGCCCGCCCGGCTGCCCGGCGGCGGGGGGGGGGAGGGCGGCGCGTCCTTCCCCGCGCCCGGCGCGGCTCCCCCGCGCCCGGAAGAGCACAAAAGCGCCGAAGAAAGTGGGAGGAGGCGGCGGCGGGAGCGCTCCGTCCCCGGCCATCCCCGGGCACCGGCCCCGGCCATCCCCCGGGCACCGGCCCCGCGCCGCCATCACCAGCAGCCCCGACCCCGAGAGGGGATTGTGCTGGAAATAGCCGCCTCCCTGGAGGTAAAGCCCTACTTACGTGTCAATCCTCGCTGCACGCTGAGCCCCGCACACGCGCGGGCAGGGCTCCATCGCGGGTGTATCTATTTACCTGCGGGAGGGGGTAGGACGGGCACTCTCGCCCGGCGCCTCGCACCTCGCTGCCGCGGGGACACATGCGTGGGAACCGCGTCCCACCGGGGTCCCGTGGCCGTCGGGGAGGGTGGGGACAGGGGGACCCCCGGCCGCTCAGCCCACAGCGCTGCTCCTCTTGGCCACCGCCTCCAAAACCGGGTCCGTCCCCCCCCCTCCCCGACACTCGCTTCCCGGTGCTGGGGGAAGAGCAAAGTGCCCTTTCACACCGCGCGGTATCAGTCACCGTCCCCACCTCGCATGGAAAAGCAAACGCCTGTAAGCAAGTTCAGGTGCGGGGGAGGCAGGTGCGGGGCTCCGGGGTGGTGGCGGTGGGAGTCGTGCAGCCCGGTGCCCCCTGCCCCGCGTTCAGCACCTCCCCGCTGAACAGCAGGAACGGGGCAGCGGCTCCGGGAAGGGGGCTGCGGGGCCGCCCCCCGCCCCGGCAGCTCCCCGCGCCTCGGGGCTGTGGGAATGCTCGGGGGGTTCCCACAGGAGCTCTTAGAGAAGGGGGAGGGGGCGAAGGGGATGAGCTTCCCTTCCTCTTCCATTTGCCGTTTGCCGTTAAAATCAACTGTTTTGCCCATTTTCGGGAACTAGGAAATTACTCGGGTTTTGCCGGGTCCCGTAGAAATCGGCGGCAATCGCGGTAAATAAGGACGTAAGTGACCTGACAAAGAGCGCCGGGGATGTTCTCTTTGGTGTGGGAATTGTACACACGAGTAGGCAGCGCAGTCACAGCTCACCGCCGCCACAGCCCGCGTACACCCGTGTGCTGCGGGGCTGCTCGGCTCTTTGAGGCGATGTCCACCACAGTGTTTGCGGCTGCAGTACCAATCTTTGACCCGGAGTGTTTTATCTTCCATTAGTAAGCCTTTCTCTGCGCGGAACTGGTTAAGTTAGGGTCAAATCTGGTTCAATACCTTCTTGGCATGCTCAGAGGGCTGGGTTTAAACAGTGGCTGAGACGGAGATGAGGCTGCCTTCCTGAGAGCTGAGAGCTCGTCCGTGCGCGCCGCTGCCGGGGGTCAGGGCACGGGGAGCTCTGTCCTGGCCAGGTTTGGCAGGTCCGGGGGTGCCCGTGCCGGGCAGGTCGTGCACGGCCCCGGCGTGGCCGTGGAGCAGCTCCGGGGGCTGGCAGTCACGCGTTGCCTTTTGTTGATTCTAAAAACACGGCTGGTTGTGGTGGGAAGCTGAGCGCGGCTGTGTGCTGGGGAGGTTGCACGGCACACAGCCTCGGTTCCTGCTCCGCGGAAGGAAATCCCATCGGGATAGTAGGCTGTGGCGTGAAAGGACATGCTTTAAAATAAAAGGACTTAAAGAGAGAAAATAAACCGTCCTGAGACTCGGAGCTTGGCATATTAAACGTGAGGCACAGCATGTAAATGACTGGAGAGAGATTGGAAGGCAGTCCCCGAGAAACTGAGCCTGGCTGTAAAATAAGCAGGTTACCGATAGTCTTGCATATATTTACGAGGTTATAAGAGTAGCTTCCCCCCCTGCCCTGCTCCAGCCCGTGCTGTGGGAGGTTGCTCTCCAAGAGGAAGAGCTTTGGTGGAGAAACACTGTCTAGCAATTACAGCCTTGCAGTCCGGGGGGGCTTGATTGGGTTTCTGGATTTGCCAGCGACTCGTTGTGTTCTTGGACCAGCCGGGGTGGCTGTCGGTACCCGGGATTTCCAGTTTTAAAATACGAGGAGGAGTTTTCTAACTCGCAGCAAAGTTGGGAAGCTCAGCGGACACTTGCGGGCACAGTGCTTGAAGATCGTGAATGGAAAGTGGGACAGAAATGTGGAGTGTGAGCCCTGCGCATGTGAGTGTCTGCTTCTGCTGGGTAGAAAATATTGGCTGTGAATGTCTGTAGAGCAGCTGTGAATGTTGGACTGTAGATAAGGAGAGAAGCAAGGATTTTGTTTTCCAAACCCTGAGTGGTGCCGGGAGCCCTGCTCCAATGTTTGGGTGTGCCCTGTGAGTGCAGCAGCAGGATCTGACTTCCCCTTGCAGAGAGGAGCTCTGCTGCCTGACCCTTGATCGCTCAGTCCCTTGAACATTGGAAACAAAGCGATGGGACTTTACTGCGGGGTGAGGAGATCTCTCCGGAGAGCTGGGAAAGGCAGGAAGGAGGAGGGCGGCAGCAGCAGTGCTGGGGTTCAGGGTTTGGCTCTGGGCTGGGTGCTTGGGGCGCCACTGGCACTTCCATCTCTGCCACGAGTGGTGTGGAACTGGGGAAAAGGCAGCAGGTCCTGAGACAGGCACTGGTAATGGATTGCATTCTGTTTTCTAATGAAAGTTTCATTTGAAGTTTGTTTACAGGAAAGAAGAAATTAGCAGAGGGAATTCTCCTGAGAACCCAGAGAGGAAAAAGAATGAGCTGCCTGACTTGCAAGCCAAAAGAGGGTGGAAGGGTAGATTACATTTACCGTATTGCTCCGAGTCGTGGCTGTTGCTGCTGTTGAGAAACGCTTCCTTGTTTGGCTGGATGGGGAGTCCCCTGCAAGGCTCAGCCTTCAGCCAGGTTACTGGCATCCAGGGAGATTCAGAGCTCCCACCCAGCCAGAAATTTTGATCTTGCCCTGGTGTCCTGTGCTTTGAGGCTGGATTTGTGCTGTGCTGTGCTGCTGTCCCTGCTCCTGGCTGTGGCTGGGCAGACGGTGCTGCTGGGGCCTCCTGTCCCTGGGATTGTCCCTGGTATGAGGAGGCAGTGCCAG
Organism: Ammospiza caudacuta; assembly: GCF_027887145.1. Classification (NCBI taxonomy): domain Eukaryota; kingdom Metazoa; phylum Chordata; class Aves; order Passeriformes; family Passerellidae; genus Ammospiza; species Ammospiza caudacuta. Next base: position 12,329,067 of record NC_080607.1, read on the forward strand.
CAGTTCATGGGCAGCGCTTGGAGGTCACGGTGTTCAGCCTTTGGTCTCTGAGGGGTGTGCTGAGGCAGGAGTTTGCTGGTGGCCTCTGGTGTCCCTACAAGCAGTGAGGAATGCAACCAAGGGCAAGTGCAGGATGCCAGAGCGGGAGTGATGGGGACGGCCAGAGCCACTCTTGAGGCTGGGGCTTTTCTCTTTCTTTACTAAAGAGGCACAAAGGTGTGAGGAGTTCCTGGAGCACTGTGGTGTGGGCAGAGCAGGGTGGTTGCCCAGACTCAGCAGGCTGTGGATGCTCTCTCCACAGTTCCCATTGCCAGGAAGGGTTCTCCTGCTGCCACCTGCATGTTTGGCTTTGCATTCTGTTGGGGTGGGCTGTGCAGTGGGAGCTCTGAGATGCTGGGAAGTTCATCCTCTTGGCATTTTGGCCAAGGATATTAGTGCTGGAAAGCAGAAAGCTCTGGCTGGAAAGCAGGGGGTGACTTTCTGCTGGTGGCTGAATCCTGGACTGGTGGACGTGTGACAGCCTTATTTAACTTGAGTCATTTATAGCTTATCAGTTTCTGGTTTGATAGCCCAAGCATTTCTAATAATAGGCAAATGTTATTGCACCTCAAGAGAATTGTACACATTTATAAAGCACTTTCTATTGCATGTGCATGTGAGGCATCCTTTGTGTCACTGCTTCTCCTTCATGTGTGAGTGCATGGAGAAGGTGATGCCTCCTGGGTTGTGGTTTGGGTGCTGAGGCTCAATGTCCTCTGCACCTGAGCCTGAACAACCTAAAACATCGTGGGTCACTCCCTGGGCTCCTCCTCCTCCTCACCGGACAGGTGAGGGACTGTGGGCAGCAAGGACCTTGGCATTTGCATTTGTCTCTTAAGCCTGACAGTAATCTTGAGTAAGCCTTGTGAAGAAGGCCAGATATTAGGGTGGCTGCTTCCCTGCAAATGCTTACAATAAAGACACTATTTATAGTTTGCAACAGGGGGACCTTTGCAGTTCTGTTCCTGTACGTACAAGATGGAGTTTCTGGAGAGGCAGGATTGCTTTGTGGCTGGTGTGGCAGTGGAGCTGTGCTCAGCCAGGGACTATGTGGCTGTCCCTCCCTTCTGCTCTCCTGCTCAGCTCCACCTGGGCACAGGGGGGCTGTTCAGGGACACCTGGTGGGTCTGGGGTCAGGGTGTCCCTGTGGGGGACTGCTGAGCCCTGTCCGTGTGTCCATCAGTCCGTCCCTTGGTGCGTGCAGGGTTTCACAAGCCGTAAATTCCAGGAAACTCCCCGGGAGGCACACGGAGGGAGCGGGCTGGGGCCAGCACGAGCCCTGAGCCAGCAGATGTGTCTGCAGGGACAAGGAGCTGGGAGGAAAAGCACAAACCTGTCTTTAAAGACATTTGTTTGTTCACAATAAAAACTATCAGCCAGCGGCAGCCAGACAGGGCCGTTTTTATGAGGAGCAGGCGTAGGTTGGAGGGGTGCTGCCAATTACTGCTTACACGGAAAGGGAGCGGGGATTGTATTTTATCTCAGGACCAGGGGGAGGGTAAAAAAAACAAGAGCAGAGAGGTTTACAAGCCTTTGAAATGTTTCAATCAAAGGAAAGCAGAGTTGAAAGTGGTTCTGGAAACATTTTTGGTGTTCCCCTGCACCCCAGGGCTGTGTGTGCCCCTGGCTTTGGGAGGGGAGCAGGGAGAGGAAGGCAGATAAAGGGATCACCAGCAGGACCGTGTCCATACGGGAGCACGTATCTGCTTCCTCCCAAGTTTTGCATTGGGAGAGTTCAGCCTGGGGAGGTCCCACCGCCCCTCCTCTCATTCAGGATCTCAGTGCTGCCTTTATGATGATGGTTTTGAAATCCTGTGGCTGACCTTTCCGGCACTGGAAGCGATCCAAGGGCTGTGTCTCGAAGTACTGTAAAGGTTAGTGAGAAGGGAGAGAGGGAGAGAGAAAATGTCCTTTGAGCTGCAGAAGTGGGAGAGAGGAATGTCATCTATGCCATTGTCAGGGAACAGGCAGCTGGCTGGGGTCCCTGGCCTGAGCTGGGGTGTCCTTGTCTCACTGGGGACCTCACTCCCCTAGCCCGTTCCCAAGGTGTGTGCTGTCATTTTTGATCAGGGTAGAGGCAATATCTCTCTGGAGAAGTCTGGAGGAGCCTCCTCTGCAACATCAGGCAGTGCAGATCTTAGGGGATCCATACCTGTGTGCAGATATGCCCCAGAGGCTGCTCCTGCTGCTGCCAGTGCTCTGGTGATTCCTCGTGTAGCAGATGATTTGATCTCAGAAAAGTCCAGGTTGTTTTATGGAGCCATTTCTTGCCTGTCCTCAGCTCCCCCCACGCCGCCGCCTCGCCAGGAGCACACTGGGGTGGATGGAGATTAAAGGGTAAACTCCAGGGCTCAGCCATCCGCTCCTACAGGATGTGAGCTCTTTCTAATTGTCCTCAATTAGAGACAGTGCCATTGCTCAGGCAAGTCTTCAGGCAGGAAGCAGAGCCCTGGTCCCCGCTGGGGTAGCCACCACCTCGCCCTGCACAGGGCAGGGCTGCCTGCTGCGGCCTTGGGAAGCCCAAGGGGCCAGCAGGGCTCCTCAGGGCGGGGAACAGGAGCTGCCCACCCAATTGTTTTTGGGAAGGAGTGTGGTGAGGAGATGTTAAAGCCAGAGAAAGGAGGAAAGGAAATAGCTCCATGAGTTAACCCTTTCCTGCTTGCCTCCAGGATGAGACGTCGGTGAGCAGCGAGGACTTTGATATGAACGACTCCACATGGATCTCAGCTGACCAGCACCTGAACTCCAGCCTGAGCCCCAGCCAGGACGAGAGCATGCGCAGCCCGCAGAACCTGCACGGCCACGAGGACGGTGAGTCCCCCGGCGGGCGGGAAGAGCTCCGGCCTCTGCCACAGGATGTTTTTGTGACTGATTAAACATTAACCAGTCCTTTCTGATCAGGTGTCCCCACCTGTGGGATGGATTTCATATCAGCTCAGAGCTGGCTTCCAGTCCTTCCAATTTAGCCTCTGGGTTCCTGCTCAGCCAGGGCCCTGTCCAGCTCGTAGCTGATGGTCCTTCTGCCTGGAGCTGTCTCCCAGCTCCTCCAGGAAAAGGTCACTAAATCCCCTTCTAAGGGGAGGACTTTGTTCCCCACATCCTCTTCCCAGGTGATGAGGAGAGCGCTGTTAGTTCTGAACACAGGGAGGATGCCAAGGCTTTGCAGCACAGTCACAGGTTTCAGTGTTTGGAAAACTGCACCTTTGACAGGTCTTGCATCCCCCAGGCAAGAAATTGTGAATAATCTGCAGCAGCCACAGCGATGCTGAGCGGGGTGAACTGAACGTGGGTGTCTCCTCCCTCGGGGCGGGTGGCTGGAAGGGCTGAAAGCAGCACGCGTGGGTTTTGTGAAGAGAGGTAGTGTGTTGCGTCTGTGAAACATGCACGCTTAAAATACAAGAGCAAGTAAATAAGTGGTAGAAGTACGAGTTCAGGTCAGAGTTCATCACTGTGATGCTTGGGAGGATTTGGTGGTTGGACTGTTACTGGCTTTTGCCCAGGAGGTTGAATCCCTCATTGTCCCAGCCTGGCTGCTGCTGGGAGGAGCAGAGGAATCTGAGGAACAACTGAGCTGGGTTGGTCCTGCTTTAAGAAAGGGGACTGGAAAACCACTCCTAAAAGAAGAAAAGGCTTTTGTGCTGGCAGGTCTCCCTGGGGTGGCTTTTAGCTGGTGGTGTGGCCAGTGGCAGGGATGGCAGACACAGAAGGGACAACAGGGACACTGCTCTCTTCAGTCCTAGGCACAGCAAGGCCAGTGCTCTCTTCAGTCCAGTGGGTTGTGGCACTTCAGTTTCCATTGCAAATCTGCAGTTTTGGGAAACTGCTGGTTTTCCCTAGCCAGCCCCAGCCCCAGAGCCAGGCAGCCTTGGTGAGGATGTGAAACCTGACTGCCCAGCACTGCATCCAGTGCTGGGATGGGCACTTCTGCTTGCCCAGGGCCCCAGGGGCCTGTGTCTTGACAGGAGGAAGAGTGTTTTGCTGGTGACACAGTTGCTCCCATAGAAGCTTTTGGCTCTTCAGGACTAGGCTGCAGCCTCCACCCCAGCAAGCCCAGCCTCTGATCCCTGAGGCCTGACCAGGTCTCTCTGTACCCCCTGAACTTTGCCATTCTCCCTCTGGGACATTTCAGGCTTGTGACTTAGCCCTCACCACTGAATTCCCAAGTCTCATTTACAATCTAGAATGACACAGTTTTGATCCCTTTGCTGAACACTATTATTCAACAGGACAGTAATTTAATAAGGGACTCACGTATTTAGGCAAATCAAGATGTTCTCACTAAATCAAAATCCTCTCTCTCTCTGCGCCCTCTTAGGAATTGCTTCCAATTTTTCATGCCCTGTGGTTTTCCTTCAGAAGCAGGTGTCCTCTTTGGGGCTCTTCTTGGCTCCTTTAATTTCTTTTGTAAGGTTCAGTGATGAGAAATAATGCGGAAATAGTCCCATAGGAATGCAAGTGTCCCTGGTGTCAGCATCAACTGAACTGGGTAGACTTTGGTGGATCAGAAGTGATGGTGTCAAAAAAATAAGCAAGCCAAACCCAGGGTGACAAATGAGACCCATACAAAAAAACCCCAGGAACTGCAGTTTTCACCAGGCTGTCACACTTCAGAAGCATTTTGTGGACTGAGGTTTTGTGCCTATGGGAATGTCCATGATCTGAATCAGAGCTCTAAATTCAGACTGATGCTGCCTCATGTCAGTCCCTCTGCCAAACCAGTGCTCCCACCCAGGAATGGAGCACACCCAAGAGTGGGGAGGGAAGGAGGACAATGGAGTGACCCAGGAGGTCAGTGGGTGGTGAAAGGAGAGGAGCATGGAGCAGAGGAGCATGTTGTGAGAGGAAAAGCAGATTGCTGCTGTGGGGAAGGGAACGTGCACAATCAAAGTCTTGACCACTCTTCAGTTTCCTCTTCTCTCAACCTATGAGAGCTCTTTTTTTTTTTTGGAAACAAATGTGTTTTCCGGGTTCACACGAGCTTGCTAAGGCTGTGCAAAAAGTGTGAGTAACCAGCCCACATAAGCTGTGGAGCCTCCTTGGAGCCCAGCTGGCTAGGCTGCCAGCACAGAGTGCCTGCACTGGGGCAGCCCAAGTTCTCCCAAGCTGGAAGTTTGCCCACATATCTTGTGCTCGGTTGTCCCCTGTGCCCTGAGGAGTCCTGCAGAGCTCCAGTCAGTGCTAAAGTGATCCCCACACATCCCCTGCAGCCAAGCTGGGCTCAGCTCTGGCCATCCTGGAGCTGCAGAGGGATCTGGTTGCACACCACGTCCTTCAGCTGGGAGCTTGTTCAGGACTGGATACTCTCCGCCTTCAGGAAAACCTTCTGAGTTACTAAATTGGTCCTGCCTGCTGCTGTTTGACGGGTGTGATGCTTGGAGTGTGTCTGCAGTGAAAGGCTTGCTAAAGTATAAAGTTTTAATGAAGAGTTGCCTAGTAGGAGAGCAGTATCGTCTGACACGCTTGTTAAAAAAGTCCTGTTTAAAGGACCAAAGCACCAGCTCCAGGTCTTTTCAAGGCCTGGGAGTGGCAAGTGCTCTTCTGTGGCATAGAGTAGAGCTGTTTGAAATCCAGAGAGGTGGGAGAGCAGGGAATTGTCATCCCATGCTTTGATAAACAGGTACCTGCTAAATCATCAGAGGCCTAAAAAGCAGCTGGGATAAAAGCCAACACTTTCTTTGTCCTGGGTGCCCAGAGCCCTTGGCCAAGTACAGCCATGCTACAGCTGGTGTCAGCCCTGGAACTGCAGGGAGAGCAAAATACACCTAAAGGCTTGGGAGGGTCATGGACAGAGCAGGCACTGTCAGGGGAGCTGGGGTCCCTGCTGGGTCAGTGGGCACACGGTGGGATTTAGGACCTGAGCAGGGACACTGAGCACACACTCGCTCCTTCCATTTTCCTTTGTTACTCATCCTGCGGGCCCCAGCACGGAAAACATGAAGCTCCAGCTACATCCCTTCCCAGTCGGATGTTGCTCACAGTGTACGTGCCCGCAGGAAGCCGAGGGCTGCCCAAAGCAACAGCAACATCCACACAAACTCTGCTGCTGGAGCGGAGCTATTGTGCTGGACATCCTGCAGGGACACATCTGCGGGGGCCAGCGCACGCTGGGAGCAAAGGGACCTGAATGCTGCTCCATCCTGCTGTCTGAGCCCATCTCCAGTCCTGAAGGCATCCCATGCCCATCCCAGATGAGCATGCTGAGTCTCCCCATCCCATGCTGAGTTCCCAGCAGGTCCCAGGCCCTGGTGCTGTGTTGCCGTGGCAGTTTGAGCTGGACTCTGTCCATCTTCAGAGCGTCTCTGCTTCCACAGGTGAGCGCTGCACTAGAAACCTCTCATTTCAGTCTGGTGTTAGGGGTTGAGTGGGGTATCCCACCACAGGGGTGCTGGATATTCTACCCCAGGCCTGCTGGGACTCTGCCAAAGTGCAATGTCCTTGAAAGTAAAGCAGGAGTCAGACCCCAAACCTCAGTGTGTGACATGGCAAAGTGCTTGAACTCATATAGAAGAGCCTCTGTCTTGCCCACTGACAGGATCCACCTTGCCTTGTCCCTGTACATCCTGCTCCACTGCCCAGGAGCAGCGCTCAGCCCACAGGCAGGGCTTGCTGCTCCCCAGCCTCTTTTGAAGAGCAGAGAAACCTCCTGGGTGTATGGTGTGCTTAGTCTGTGTAGGGGACATGGGGTTGCTTCATGGCACCATGTTGGACTGATCCCCTTGTGCTGAGATCCCCACGTGCCGTCCTCGCTTGACTGGCAGCGTCCCCGCTGAGTCTGTTCTGCCCGGAGCAGCAGTGGCTAATCCAGACCTTGGAGAAAGGACTTTCTTAACCTACTTAACTGTGAAGGCACACGCTTCTTGGGGGCATCCCTTGAGGCAGCTGGCTGGGGAGGCTTCTGAGTGTTGGGGACATTCCTCAGGAGTGCTGCAAGGAGGGACCTCAAGGACATGTGGGCAAGCATTATTTCCAGATTCTGTCCCAGGGGCTGGCAAGGCTTGTCATTCCCCAGGACACCTTGCCCTGGGATGTCAGGGATGGCAGAGACGTGCCAGCACAGCAGTCTCTCTGCTGGTATGGCACATGTCCCAAAGCTCTGGGTGACACTGCTGGCACTTGATGAGATGCCCACGATGTGCTGCACATCACCAGAACCACCAATCTAGTAGAGCTTTCTGAGGAGGAGCAGCCTGTTGCCAAGTGTTGATCAAAAGCCAGGCTCCATCCCCAAGTGATGTCCAACTCCACAGCTGCACTTCTGACAGCTGGCACCCAACTGTGGGGCAGTGGTGCCCACCTCACTGTGCCCTCACAGGGTCACTGCTGCAGCACTGGGTGTCACACAGCTCCCAGCCAGCCTAGCCCTGCTCCAGGTGAATACAAACACCCTTTGTAAGCCACAGGGGAGCCCAGCAGACCATGGGCAGGTGTCTGATGGCTGGCTAGTGCAGGAGATGGCCTGTGGGCCCCAAGACACTTGCTTAGCCCAAGTTGCAAAATCCTTACTCTTTCCAGGGCTTCTTGTGCCAGTGTTGAATTTTGGCCCTCTAAAGCCTTAGCTCTGAACAAGACTAGCACCAGCAGCTGGGCCTTACTACAGCTGGACACAGCCTTATCTCATTTTCATTAGGGATACATTTCCTCTTTCTCCAGGGTGTCCCCATGCCGTGCTGGCTCCACAGCAGGAGTCAACAAAGGTGTACCTGCCTCGCCTGAGCGGTCTGGGCTGGTGACTCCATTCCCGTCACCTCTTCCAGGGCTGCATCAGCTCCCCCTGAGCTAAGGCCCTGGCCTGTGATAAACACCCTCCTTTTGGTGTCCTTTGAAAGTTGTCCTTGCCTGCTGCCAGGCTGGGAAGTGCAGCAGGGATGCTGTGAGGCTGTGGTGGCTTTCCCAGCCTGGCACACTGAGCTCAGCTCCAGCTCTCTCATGGCTGCTGCAGGCACTGCCCAGTCAGTCCTGCTGGTGCATGGAGCAGGGTTTTGGGGGTCTGTTCCTTAATCTGGAGCAGAGAGGATCACCAGGCTATGGACAGCCAGCACCACCTGTGCTCCTCCCTTCCTTCCCAAACTGAGTACCCCCAACCAGAGGGGTGAGTGGAAACAGCAGAGTGAGCCCCACAGTGCTAAAGGACAGTCCCTAAATGATTGGGGGAGCACAGCAGGGTCTCTCTTCTAGTGGTAGGTCTGTGTTGGAGGCACCAGCTTGGCACGAATCCAGCCCAAACCCACCAAACTCGTTTGTTTGGCGTGGGGAGAGGCAGTGCCCAGGCAGCATGGGGCCACGGCATGTCCCCTCCCTGCAGCAGGATCCGGGTGGCTGCCAGCAGCGGTGCCACAAGGAGAGGCTTGGTCTGTGCCACCTCCTTCCTCAGTGTGAGCAAGGGCCAGCTCCTTGCTCAAGCATTCCTTGAGCTGCAAGGTGGCTGGAGGAGCAGCAGTGGGAGGGAAGGAGCAGTGTTTGGGAGGAGAAGGGAAAACCGAGGGACAGAGAGCGTTTGTGACAAGGCTGCTCTGTGCGGCGGGAGCTGATGAGCTTTGGTGCTTGGGAAAACGTCCAGCACGGGGCTGGCGCGGTGAGGTCCCGGTGCCGGAGGGAGCTGCTCCCTCGGGCCGGGCAGTGGAGCCGGGGGGAGACGGCACCGGGGGGCACCTTTCATGGCAGGGGACAGGGAGGCGGCTGCACAGCGCTGCCTTGTCCGGCCCAGCTCTCCCTGCAGACAGGCATTGTGTCCAGCCCTGCCAGATGTCTGGCTCGTCAAGGGCTCTGGTCGAGGCAGGGACCCAGGGAGGGAGCGTGGAGGGTGGACACTTTGTCTGGGACATAACGAGGTTTGCCTTAGCAAAGGAAGACAGGAAATAGAGCGTCTTAACTGGAACCTGGCCAGCCCCAGTGCACTGCGGCCCGCAGCCACGTTGCTTTTTTTCTTTCTTATGCATCTTGGAGGCAAACACTGGGCAGGACCTGGAGAAAATGGGCTTCGTGCTCTGACTGTGTGAGCAGTGCGGGGCCAGGGCCTCTCCTGCCACTCACCACCCAGTCCTGGGTGCAGGATCCCTGCAGTGGTGCTCCCTTGTCCCTAATGAGTGTGGCTCTAACACCCAGCACTGGCCCCCCCACAGGGCCCCCATTCCCACTCGGTCTCTAATTTGTATTAAGTATCCCTTCCTCACAGGCTTTCCTCCTCCCCTTCTTCTCCCTTCTTGTCTCTTTTGTGAGTGAATAATTTATGGCACTTTTCATCTTCCTGGCTGTTGTTCCAGGCGGGCGGCAGTGGGATGCTCTGTGCCCTCCTGACGGCCACTCCCAGGTTGGGTGTGCAGCTCCATCCTTTTCCGGTGCCACGGCAGGCTGGAAATGGGACAGACCCACCCACGAGCCACAGGAAGACTCAGGTGTGGCAGAACCACTGCCATCACCCGTGGAACCATAGCAGGGAGGGCAATGGCTGGTGGATCCATGACGGCCCATGAGGTGTGGTGGCTTTCCACAAGGGTCACTGGTGGGACCTGGCATGGCTGTGACACCCACAACCGCCCAGGCAGGTGGGCAGCAGCCAAGGGAGGGCCGCTCCAAGGCCGGCCAGGGGTCCCATGGCAGCGGGATGTGGGCAGAGCCGGGTGGACCCCGGCCCAGTGCATGGTGCGGGGCTGCGGCGAGGTTTCCGTGGGCCGCTGGCTCTTACATAAGCTCATTGTTTCCTGAGTCAAAAGAGGTTTTGTCTCCGCTCTGGAGATGTGACAGGAGGAGGAACAATTTGCCCCATTCATCTTTAACTCTGCTCTGGAGAGTGGTGCGGTGGCCTGCGCCGGCAGAGACGTTAAACCCAACCACTTCCCCGCCATAAAATCTCCCGGGGAGCAGGTGTTGGAAATCGCCCCTTCCCCTCCTGATCTCCTCAAATCCAGCGCCACAGAAATCAAGGATAATCCAGCAGCCTCTTCAAAATGAAAACGCTGAGCCCTGATTAATTCATTTAATAAGTGACTGATCCCCTCCTCCCCCAGCACCGCGGCCCAAGAAGCCATTTTGCTTCTTGCTCTCCTGGGCTGATGCCGGGGAGATGCCGGGGCTGCAGCAGAGGCACCAGGCTGCTCCCCCACAGCCACCTCACCAGCCTCACCACGTGTCTTGTCGTGCTCTCTGCAGAGGGGCCAAAGAGGGCAGCACTCCATGGACCTCAGGGCCAGCTGCCTCTGTTGGGCTCTCCAGCCTCACCTCTCCTGCACAGTGCCAGGGGCTGCTCCACCTCCGTGCAGCCCAAGGAGCCTCAGCTCGAGGGGATTAAGCAGGAGAACGAAATAGTCCCGTTTTCCAACCGAAAGATCAAACCGGTTAGAAGTGACATTGTTTTTGCAGTTCCATCTGCTTCAATTAGGGCACGGGGGTGGAGCAGGGGGGCTCCCAATTATCCTCATTAGAGGGGCTCCTCGTGCAGCCAAGCTCCAGCCGTGAGCAGGGAGCTCACCAGGCTCGTGCTGGTTGATAATGAATATATTCATGGCTGCACAGCCTGGCCTTGCTCGCCTGCTGCTGCTGGAGCGCGGCTCCTGACATGTGCTTTGGGCACTGCTGGGAGATGAGGAAAACCTCTTCAAGCTCAGGAGCTTGGTGGGTTTTGCTGAAATGGAGTGTGGTCAACACAGCCCCACCACTGCTCAGAGTCCTGACACAGCTGCCAAAGCAAGGCAGGAGCCTAAATGGTCCCAGCACCCAGGGTGGGAATGCTCCTGCTCCCTCTCCCACAGGTCTTGCTCCCCAGCTCCTCTCAGGAATGGCTGTGGGCTGGAGATAACACAGTGAAGCTGCCCAGGGAGCAGCTTCATCCCCATCCTCATCCCCATCCCTGGCCCATCCACCCCAACAAGGAGACTGCAGTTCCCTCCTGAGCTCATCTGCATTTTTAAGCTGGTTGAGGCCATTCTCACTTGGACCCAAGCAATCACCAGTTTGAATTTGTGGCCATTTCTCTGCTCACAATAGTGAGATTAACCCACCACTTTGTGTATGGAACTTCTGTTAGAGCATAACATGTAAAAATACAGAAATAAGAAAATATCTGTAGCTCGTGGGTTAAAAAACCTCTTTATTTACATACATCCATCCTCATATAAACTAAATTGTTCTTTTAGTAGGTGCTGGCTACTGATACAAGATTCCCATTTCATTTCCTTATCCCACCTGGCAGGTTCCTAGAGACGTCTTCCTCTTTGTTTGCAATGTCTTTTGCCTGTAGCAAACCCAGGGTTCGTAAATGCAGCAGCATCGGGTGGAAACCTGACATGCAGCTGCTGCTGTGTGTGTTTTGTGTGACACAAAAGAAAACCTGAGACGTGTAGGAATCAGGGCGGTCCAGGTGTCACCCCCAGGATCCTGTCTGGTGTCAGCAGCCACTGCAGGACTGTCCCTGCCTGCAGGAATGGGGGGCCAGACTTGGGGGCTGTGAGGAGGCTGGAGGTGGATGGGCAAGGGCAGAGTGGGATGCCCAGGGGGAGTGGGGAGTAGTTAAGGCAGACTGGGGATGTCTGGGGTTGCTCATAGCATGCTGAGGATGCTTTCATCCCTGCAGGGGTGCCCACAGGAGGTTGGGGATGCCCAGGACAGGTTTGGGGATGCTCAGGGCACCTGCACATTGTTCTCCCAGGTGACCAGAGAGGCAAACGCCTCTCTTGGTGCCCTTGCCTGGCAGGGATTTTGTGCCATGGTGGGCCCCCAGTCCTGTTGGTGCAGGCAGCCATGCCAGGGGAGCTGAGGGAGGAGGTCCCCACCATCATCCTGGCCATGGCGCCGATTGGCCCAGCGCTGTTGCTGTGGCTGTGCCCAGGCCGATGGCGGGGCCTGGCCTACAGCTCGTGCCTCCGTGCTTGGGAATAATTCTCCTTAATCCTTCCGAGAGGCATCGCTGGATGAGACTGGAGCCTCCCTCTGGGAGCCCCATCTCCCCTGGCGCAGAGAGCAGTGCTGGGGGAGGGACAGCCGCCATCCTGGGCAGGGAGGCCTCTGTGCCCCCAGCCACCTGCCCGCTCCTGCTGGGGCCACAGCCAAGCCAGCACTGCTCCTGCACCCGTGCCAAGGGACACCAAAACCTTGGGGGGCTCAGCACCAGACCAGTGCCCTGGGCCAAGAGGGGTGTGGGGGGCAGAGGTGGCAGTGCCCCCAACATCCTGCCCCTCCAGATGCTGCAGCAACCTGTGGACGTGGTCTGGGATGCAGCCCCACCATTGCATACACTTTGACAGGAGAATCAAGCTGGTTTTGGAGAGCAGGCTTGGAGGGTGGGCCTGGATAAGTGCTTCCTGCTGAGCCCCTCTGGAGCCCCGCACTCCCTGGCACAGAGAGCTGGCACCCAGGGCTTTTGCCAGGACCCAGCCCCGTGGTGGGGCGGGTGACGCCTGCCACCAGCCCGGAGCACTCAGCACACAAACACCACCCCTGGATTAGGTCAGCTCTGGTCATCGCTCAGACGAATAAGTGGATCAGCACAAGGGAAAGGAGGGGGAGGGAGCTCTGCTGAGCGGGGAGCTCCAGTAGGCCCCTTTTAATTTAGGGGCTCATGGGGCCAGGAGCCGCCTTGGCACAGGCGCGAGGCCGGGCAGGGAGCGCTGCCGGGGTGACTGGGGACACGCGGCGGCAGCCCTGGCTGGCCCCACAGTCGGCTGGGATGCCCCAGTGTCCTCAAGTGTGTTTATTTTAAGGGATACAAAGTCCCGGGCCACCGCAGGGTCACCTCAGCACTCGCCCAGCCTGGCAGGAAAGTTTCCCGCAGGTGCTGGCCGGGGGAGGAGGAGGAGGAGGGTGGATGGCAGCAGCTGGGCACCATCCCGCCGCCCTGCTCCCGCACACCTTTGGACCTGGTGCCCATGTGCCAGCAGCCATCGGCCGGGGCTGCGGCCGCCCCAGAGCCCTGGCCCATTGTCCCAGGGTGGCCGGGCTGGGCGTGGGGACTGGGGACGGCCATCTGCTCCTCGCTGCCGACAGCTTCTTTGTTCACCGCCCGGCGCACGCTGGCGCAGGAAGCGGCTCCCACGTGCTTCGCCCTTTCCCTCTCGCAGAGGCACCTAATGAAATAAAGGATTTAGTGCGGCGAGGGGGAGGGAAGGGAACAGGCTGAGCAGTTTGAAATGTCGTGCCTGGCCCCAGGGCTGGGCTCCCTGGCCAGGTGCAGGCAGGGTGGGTGCAGGCAGTGCTGGGCTCTCTGCCACTGCTGGGCTGTTCTTGGGGAGACGCCACGGTGGGAGCAGGCACAGGCAGGGGCATGGTGTCAGGGCCTCGGGTGTGAATGAATGCAGGCAAGATCTGTGCACTGGGTGTGTGTGGCACTGCCATTTTGCCAGGGCCCTGACCTGTTTGTGTGGTGGGGAAAAGGCCTTGCATGTGCTGTGGGGATGGCTTTAGGGCATGTGGAAACTGGGAACAGGAGTGTAGGGTGTAGGTCACTTAGGCTTTGAGTGAGACAGGAAGGACATCATGCAGCCCCTGTCCCCTCCCTGCAGCAGCATGCCAAGGAGGAGCCTTGCTGGGTGGTGCCAGCTGTGAGCAGAGCTCCTAATGCTGCTTCCAGGCAGCATGGATTCAGGGTTTTCCCACCCAAGTGAGCCTGTCCTTGTGTGTCATCCACATGGCCCAGCACTCTACAGAGCTGCATGTTCCTTAACCACCAGTGCTGGAACTTGTCACTTCCCATTGCACCCAGCCCCAAACTGGGCCAGGAGGATGGCAGGGGACCTGGCAGGGAGAGGCAGTGCCCCTTTCTCCTCCCTGCAATGCAAACAGAAACTGAAAAGGACCAAATTCCAAAGTTCTTATTCAAGCCTAGGCACCATGGACGAGGGCGGAGGCGTTGGGACTGTCACCTGCAGAGGGATGGGTGGCTCGGGCATGGGGCATGGCAACACCTGGTGTGCTTTGAGAGATGAGGGAATGACAATGACCTTGCAGGAATGGACACCAGCACCTGCTGCATCTCAGGGCCCAAAGTGCAGCAGTGCCAGCCTGACTCCCAGTGGCAACTCAGCCACCAAGTGAGCCCAGGACGTAGGGTGCCAAGGGGGTGACACACATTGTTCCTTGCAGATGACTCCTCGTCAGAGAGCTGCAGCGGGAATGGCTCCTCCACCCTGAACCCCTCCACCTCCAGCAGCACGCAGGGCGACAGCGCCTTCCCCGAAATGAACGGCAATGGCACCGCAGCCCCCATGGACTTCACTGCCTCTGCTGAGGACCAGCCCATCAACCTCTGTGACAAGCTCACCCCTGCCCACATCACCCCCTCCTACCAGTCTGACAGCTGCAGTGCCGACGGGTTGCGCAGCAGGGTCAAGTACGGGGTGAAGACCACAGCAGAGGTACGGCCTGGGATGCTCTGGGAGAGGCAGGGACAGCCCCACAGCCCATCTGCCCCAGGGCTGGGCACTGCAGTGGGCTCACCTCACCCCGACCAGCTGTGTCACAGCCACCATGTGACAAAGAGCCCATTCATGCTGGATCAGGCAATGTTTGCCACAGGATCAGGCAGAGCCATGGCCCCACCAGCCAGAGCTGTCATGGGGCCACCAAGTTATCACAGGCTGGCTGAGGCCACCATGCTCCCCCCTACCCAAAGCAGGCAGAGGTGACACACCTGGCCATGGGTTCATCTCCCTGGGTTGCAGGGGAGGGGTCAGACATAGTGAGACAAGGAGAAAGGGCAGGTGCATGGGGTGAGAGCTGCTGGTGGTAACCCCTGTCTCCTCTCAGTCCCCGCCGTACAGCTCTGGCAGCTATGACTCCATCAAGACAGAGGTGAGCGGCTGCCCCGAGGACCTGACTGTCGGCAGAGCCCCCACAGCTGATGAAGATGACGATGACCATGATGACCATGAAGACAATGATAAGATCAATGACTCAGAGGGGATGGACCCAGAGAGGCTAAAGGCCTTCAATGTAAGGAGAGCTCCACAGGGAGGGTGAGCCCGCCTGCCTTCTGTCTCAGGGTTCCCACCATTCCCACCATTCGTCTCTTCTCTATTTGCAGATGTTCGTGCGCCTTTTTGTGGATGAGAACCTGGACAGGATGGTTCCCATCTCCAAGCAGCCCAAGGAGAAGATCCAGGCCATCATCGAGTCCTGCAGCCGGCAGTTCCCCGAGTTCCAGGAGCGGGCGCGCAAGCGCATCCGCACCTACCTCAAGTCCTGCCGCCGCATGAAGAAGAACGGGATGGAGATGGTGAGTGGCCACCCCAGTGCCCTGCCCTCAGTCCCAGTGCCCAGAGCAGCACATCCCTGAGCAGCCCCTCTGCTTGTGTCCCTGCAGACCAGGCCCACGCCGCCCCACCTGACCTCAGCCATGGCAGAGAACATCCTGGCCGCCGCCTGTGAGAGCGAAACGCGGAAAGCAGCCAAGAGGATGCGGCTGGAGATCTACCAGACCTCTCAGGTACAGTGCTGGCAGCTGGGGGTGGGCGGGAAACAGAGCTGGCAGTGTCCCATGGTGGGGTCAGAAGTCTTTCTGAAAGTCTGAGGGGCTGCAGAGCAGAGCCCTGTGGTGTGTCCTGAGGCCAGTGGGGATGGGAATGCTGGTTTGGATTGGGCACACTGCAGCTGCAGGACACCAGGCATCCCTGCACTGTCCATCCTGCTGGCCACAGAGGACAGCCAGGCTCCTCGCTGGAGCAGGTCTGTGTTTCCCCTGTGCAGGACGAACCGATCGCCCTAGACAAGCAGCACTCCAGAGACTCCACAGCCATCACCCACTCCTCCTACTCACTGCCAGCTTCATCTTACTCCCAAGACCCAGTCTACATCAATGGAAGCCTGAACTACAGCTACCGTGGCTACGGGTCCCTGGGGGGCAGCCTGCAGCCCCCCGCATCCCTCCAGACGGGCAACCACAGTAATGGTGAGTGGCTGTGCCAGGGGCACGGGGAGCCCACCCTGGAATCACCCCAGTGCACCGGGGGCTCCTGGCATCCCCACTGTGGGGTTGAGCTGGTTACTGGAGGAGAAGCAGGAGCTGCTCCCACAGAGCTCCCAGTCCTGGCAGCACCTCTCCCACCGCTGCACAGAGCTGCTCCAAAATCTCCTCTTGTCCCTTCTGTCTGGTGGTTCTGCTCACATCATCAGCAGGTGGTTAATTGTTGAACTGCACTTGGAAGGACGGTTTGGGTTGCACTGGTGGAGGGAAGGAGTGTCACTTAAAAAAAAAAAAAAGGAGAATTCATACCAGATTCTCTGTTAATTATTAACAGGGGCGGGCACATATCGCTGCCCTGATCTCCTGCTGGTATGAGCAGTTCTGCTCTCGGGGATGGGGACAGGGTGGGGGGCACAGCCACAGCTCAGGAGGGCTCTGAGGGGCTGGGACTGCCTGGTGGCAGCTGAGAAAACAGGGCTGATGCTGCAGGGCAGTAAGGTGGAAGGGGAGAGTAGGCAGAGCTTGAGATTAGGAACAGGTGAACAGAGCAGAGTATCCTGGAGCAGGGTACACAGGAAGGCTCTGAGGTACCTGGTGACTCGCCCACACCTGGAGCAGGAGGTGTGGGATGAGGCCAAGTGCTCCCTCTGGCTCTGTCCTGCAGCAGTGCTGGCAGGAGGGGCTGGATCCCTTGCCAGTCCTTGCCCAGTCCTCCTGCAATCCCTGGGTTGCCACTGCCTGTCCTGGTGCACTCTGGTCTCCAGCCCCAGCCCACCCCGACGGGAGCCAGGATTTGGAAGGATGTGATTTCCGGAGGCCTGAGAGATGCCTGTCTGGGATTAACTCTTATCATCCCTTCCTAATGCTTCTTAACCCTGAATAAAGATCCTGTCCCGGCCTCCAGCTGCTGAGACCTAATCCTCACAGCAATGGTTCCTCCCCAGAGCAGCACAGCCACCCGGTCCCCACTGCCAGGCACCCTCCTTGGGCTCCTCCATGTGAGACAGTGAACGTGCAGGACGGTCCCTGAGCAGCCCCAGGAGGAGCACACAGCCCCTGGGTGCAGCACCCAGCAGCACCTCGCCTTCTTTCTTTCTAGAGGATTTTTAAACCTCTGATTTGCAGTTGTCTTTTTCCCAAGCTCTTGCCCAGTCCTTGAGAGGGAAGAGCGCTCTGCAAGGAGCTGCATCTTCTCCTCCCTCTGAGCAGAGGCCCCGCAGGGCTTTGCTGCCCAGAAGTGTCTTCACCCTCCATCCCCCACCTCAGGCAATTCTTGCTCAAGCCCGCATCCCTGCTCCCAGCTCCTTCCCCCTTGGTGAGCTGGGAAACAAGCTCAGGCTCAGTTTACTGCTGCCTTTTCTGCCCAGTGAAATTGCTTTCGCATGAGAGCCTCCTCCTTCTCCTCCTCCTCCTCCTCCTCCTCCTTCTCCTCCTCCTCCCCCACTTTGAAGCTCTGGCTCTCTTGGCATGGAACACTTCTGCTGGTGCTGCTCCTCCCGCAGCTCCAGCATTGCTTTCCTTGAATGCTTTCCATTCTGCCTGGGGCAATGAGCTTCCCTCCCTGCCACCATCACCAGTGCCACCCAGCTGCACTCAGGGCAGCTGAATTCTCCCATCCTGGTTTGCAAACAGCAGCAACACCCAGTCCTTGCTCCGTGTCCCTGGTGTCCCATGGCTGTCAGGCCACCCAGCAGGGGCTCAGCCATCCCAAAGCCTTTCTCCAGCATCACCAACTGCTCCATCAGCCTGCAGCACTTCAGCCCAGGGATCAGTTCAGTGTCTCCTTCCCTCCAGGCTGCAGCCTCAGCAGCCTCCTCTTTCTGACTACTATCACATCTCTAGTACATCTCTTGGCACTTCTTTCCTCATTTCCAATTGGTTGTGTGTTTCTTGCTCTTTGTTTTGCTTCTCTTAGTCCAACATGAAGCTAAGTCCACTTTTTCTCCTGCCTTTCTTTCTGGGTCACTCATCAAGATAAACCAGGGAAGCACAACCCATGTGGGATATTACTGCCCATATGCAGAGGGAAAACCAGAACCTGGAAGGTGATTTTGATGGTGCAGGTGCCAACATGAGCTGGCTTACCTCCCAGCAGACCCTCTCTTCACAGAGCTGTGAGCCAGGCTGCAGGACGGGATTTTTGTCATATTGGCTCTGAGGCCTCTTTATAGAATTGCAGAATTGTTTGGTTTGGAAGAAGCCTTGAAGTTGACTTCACTCCAACCCCCTGCCACAGGCAGGGACACTTTCCACTAGAGCAGATTGCTCCAAGCCCTGTCCAACCTGGCCTTGAACATTTCCAGGGATGGGGCAGCCACAGCTTCTCTGGGCAACCTGTGCCAGAAACTCACCAATCTCACAGAGAATAATTTCTTCCCAGTATCCCATCTAAGCCTTCCCTCTGTGAGGGTGAAACCATTGCCCCTTGTTCTGTCATTCCATGCCCTGGTCCAAAGTCTCTCCCCAGCTCTCTTGGAGCCCCTTTAGGTACTGAAAGGAGCTCTGAGGTCTCTGTAGAGGCTGAACAACCCTAATTCCCTCAGCCTGTCCCTCTAGCAGAGATGCTCCAACCTTTTTATTATCTCTGTGGGCTCCTCTGGACCTGTGTTCCTGTTGCAGAGGCAGTGAGTGGCTGCTCTGGTGTCTGAGAGGGATCAGGAGCTCCTCACGTTATCCAGGCACTGTGGGAACCTTCCAAGTGCTGCAGAGGTCTGGAATCACAGCAGGATGAGCATGGGGAGTGTTGCTGTGCCTGAGCCTCCCTCTCCCTTTTCCTTGGCAGGTCCGACGGATCTCAGCATGAAAGGTGGGGCCTCCAGCACAGCCCCGTCCAACAGCACCAGCCGGGGCATGCAGGCGGCGCAGCTCAGCCCCACGGAGATCAGCGCCGTGCGGCAGCTCATCGCCGGCTACCGGGAGTCGGCGGCGTTCCTGCTCCGCTCTGCAGACGAACTGGAAAACCTCATTTTACAGCAGAACTGACTCCCCGTGTCCTCATCGCTCCTCGGTCGACGAGACAATTTGTACCTGCTAGAGAGAGGCTCCCGGCGGTGTCCTGCTCAGGACCAGCATCGTCCTCCCGCCACGTGGTGGGCACACGTAGTTTTAGAAGGTGGGATCCTAAAGACCTGTTTTCTTTTACACTCCAAGCACCTGGGACTTCAGGCACAAGGACACGTTTTGGAACCGTACCAACAGCCGTGCCTCCGGCCGACCAGAAGCCAACCCTGCAGCTTGGAAGGATGTGGGACTTTGAAGGGCAGAAGGGAGCCTGGGGAGGTTTGGGGCTGCAGATGTATTTAGAATAACCTTTGTGGACCCAAATGTTAGATTCCCATCCCTGGATAATTTCCAAGTCTTAGGTGAGCTGAATCACATATTTATTGAGAAATGGACCCTCCTCTCCCCTTAGTAATTTATTTTTCTGAAAATGGATTCTTTTGAGTTTGTACAGATTGCCAGTTTTTTGTCTGTCTGATCAGAAGGAATTTATTCCTGCGAAGTAACACATTCCATATCACTACACTACTAATTTCCAGGCAGCTCTGCCTGTTTCTCTGGTGAACCCTTGTCCCACAGGGAGCAAGTTTGCCATCCAGCCCTTGACATCGAGGCTGCTCAGCCTCCAGTGAGCGTAGGTGGGAGCTGAACAGCAGCGCAAGCGTCCTGCTTAGGCCTTTGTTCTAAGAGGTCCCGTAGCAGCAGTGGGGTCTGAACCTCCCGCAGAGACTCGGTAAGCTCAGCAGACCTCCGGCTGGAAGGACATCTCACACTCATTAAACTCACTGCAGATAAGAGAAGGAAGGAAGAAAGGAAGGAGATACCTGAGAAACACTGTCTTGCGGTCACCATCCGTACTCTACCTCACACTCCATTGTGGGCTTCTTCCAGGACTGGCAGCGCCGGTGCTGGGGGTCAGCGGGTGCTGCAGACATGGGGATCGTGCCGAGGAGGCTGGAACCTCCGGCTGGGTCCTGCTGCGCCCGGCCGTGCTCCGCTCCGTCTGCAGCCAGCCCCGGGGAGCGCGGGGGGCCGAACCGCCCGGTGCCGCGGGTGTGAGGCTGGGCAGCCCCAGGGCTCAGCCCAGAGCTCAGCTGGAGTGGTGACCGCCCGCTTCTGGGCAGCATTGAGCAGCAGAACTGACAAAGTCCTCTCCGGGGCCCAGGATCCTTCCCCCTCCCTGCTCACAGTCCTGGAACAAGCCCACGGTTCCCAAAGTGTGGAAGAACCGTAGTCCAATGACCATTCTGCCCTGTTTCCACCCCCCCACGACGATGCACTTCGTTTTGCTCAGTGCAATACCTACTGCCAGTGCTGCTAACCCAGGGACCTCGCTCCGGCCAGGGGTGCTGAGCCCAGCCCAGCCTTGCAACGTGCTCTGGAGCTGTGCAGAGACCAGCGAGGGTCCCGCTGCTCCCTGTCCCCCGCAGCCCCCCCAACCTGGCTGAAGTCCACACCATGAGATAGAAATCTGATAAGTGTAAAGCTGTTTTGTAGGTAGGAACTTTCTTGGTTTGGAGTCAGTTTTTATCTTAGTTTTTGGCCACTTGGAGCCAGTGGCCGGGGGCTGCAGCTCCAGGGCTCAATGCTGGTGGCACAGGCTTGAGCAGCCGCTGGTCCGGCCAGGAGTGGGCCCGGGCAGTTCCCCTGTACCCTCTGTACCCTATGATGATCCACACACTGGAAGAAAAACAAAACTTTACCCTGCTCTTAGTCTCAGAACAGAAAAAGCTGCTGGCTCCTGAGGCCAGGTGTGCCTGGTCCCACAGCAGAAGGGATCAACATTGCATTGACTGTTTTCCCCAAACCTTAAACTTTCCGTAACATTTGGAGAAAAGGGACCCAGCCCCTCGCCGCGGGGTGCAGCTGAGGGATCAGTGCAGAGACGAGGTGATGGTGGCTCTTAGACCTGACCCGATGCTGGAACCTGGAGCATCGTGGCCACCCCCATCTCCTCCTGCCGAGCGTGGGGAGGGTGCCCCGGGCATGCCAGCCCCCAGCCAGGGCTCAGACTCAACACTTTCCCCAGCACTTCAGAAGCCTGCTTGGTTTGTCCACTGCATCCTCCCATACTTGGAATTTATGTAAATATTTATTTTTGTGTGAATACCATGAAGTAACAAACCTTTGACAAAATCTGTAACTGCAGCCATTTGTGAAAGTCTTACCGTTCAGGCAGGAGAGGCAGAGACAATCGCTGTCCCGGGATTCTCCCTCTCCGTGGTCCCCCAGCCACGCCGGTGCCTCCCTCCTCAGCAGAGGCAGAGGAACCTTTAGCCATAAGTTTGCCATCAGTTTGTACTGAAACAGAGGTAACCCGGGGGCACATGGACAGACCACCAACAGCCACAGTTGGGTTAAGTTTTATTTATCCAAGTCATTCCTGATCACCTCTTAACCTGTCTCGGCACACGTGGAAGTTCAGGAGCTCTCACTCGTGGTCAAACTGCTGTAGAGGACACCGAGGCCGCGTCGTGAGGAGGGTGCCCAACACCACCCTGTCCCAGCACCTGATTCATACCTGCAGCTGAATGGTACAGACTCAGATTCCCAAAGCCCTGGTGACAGCCACATCTGGGACAAGTTTTAAAACAAACGGGATTGACTCAGAATTTCTGTCAGGGATCTTTTTATTTTTCTTTCCCCTTCTTTTTTTTTTCTCTTCTTTTTTTTTTTTAAATTTTTTTTTGGTGAGCCACAGCATTCTGGTTCCTTTGGCATGAGCTCCACAGACATCTCCATGCTCTGCAGCTGCTCCGTGCTCCACCGTGGCTCTCCCTGTGCTCCAGGACTGTTCACAGCCACATTCCTGCGCTCTCACTGGGCAGGACGGGGTCAGGAATTGCTAGTCCAGGTTCTCATCAAGAAGGAACAAGCAGGAGCAGAATACACCGGCTTTCCAGATATCTGAGAGGTGGAAGGAGAATGCTGGGTTAGCAAATGGTCTGAATGGTCTTGGGTTTGGTTAAGAAAAGCTGATCACTGGTCGAAAAAAATAGATTTTTTTATTTTTTTTTTTTTTAATTTTATTTCAACACACCCACCCTGCCCTGGATGTGCGGTTCCCATGACGCTGTTTCTCCATGGGAGAGCATTCCCGGGGTTGTGAGCAGATGTAACTTGTACCTCCCCGATCCCAAGGGCCACTTCTCTGCCGGAGCGGCCGTCGGATTTAGTACCAGTTCATGAAAAAAAAAAAAAATGCTGCTTTGAACTCAGAGGGTTAATATACTTTTGATTTGTAATTTTTTGTAAAACTTTTTACAAGGTAGCATAGTATTTCACCAGACACCAACTACAATCCGTCCATGGTCTGATTTTTATATAATTTAGTGGTGCTTTAGAAACTTTTGTTCGGTTGTTTCGGAGCTGCACAGCTCAGTTCTTCGCCTGTATCTACCTAAGACCAATGTGAACCTTTGTATTTTTGCTCCTAATTTTGGACTCAGTGAAAGTGTACTGTTTACATGTACAGAACTCCCGACCCCGTGTGTTCTGCCAGACCTGCTGTTGAAGAGGAAGCTGCCCCTCACCCAGTTCATCCGCTTAACCCAGCCACAGCCTCACCCACCCACGCCACGCGCCCACCCCAGGGACACCCCACCCAACCCCCACGCCCTTTAAGCAATTTTGGGTTTTGCACAAGCTGCTGTATTTTATTTCCCCCCAGTAGTTTTATGGATTGGCTGCAATTCCAATTGGGAGCTGATCCGGGGCTCTGAAGCACCAGATCTGGGCAGTGCTGCTGCCTCCTCATCCTCCTCCTCAGCACACAGTGCTGCCCGTAGGGTCCAGCTGATGTGGGGGAGCAGGGGGAAACACTCCTGAGCAGAACTGGGAATACTTTAGGGAAGGGGTGAGCTCACCCAAGCCACTGCTGGCTTGGGGTGGAGGTGGGAGCGCGGTCCCACGGGAGGCTCCCAGCGAGGCAGAAGAGGCTCTTTGGGAAGCTGCTGCTTCCCCGAGGGCTCAGACAGAAAGTGTATGGCACTTAATCCAGCTTCTAAGGTGACACTTTATTGCTTAATAATTTGATTCCTTTGGAAATGATATTTTTGCAGATAGGCACCTATGCAACTTCATGTGGCTCTTAAGCAGATGAGCACTTCCTCCTCAACGAGCTTGATAAGAGTTATTTGTGTTATATACTGTGGATTTTTCCAGTAAATGTGGCTTAATATTTTAATTCTTAGAATGTGTGTCTATTATATATGTGATGCAACTTAATTCTGTTCTGTTTGTGGAATGATTAGCACAGGCCAACTCCCTGTCCCCTCACTTAACAAAGACCAATGAGCTGTTAATCGAGCTGTTATCTCCATGGTATTACTTGCTAAATGCACTGATTTCATAAGTATGTGGAATCCTTTTTTTTTTTTTCTTTTGAATCTGTATATCATATATAAGACTGAATCTACTTAATAAACACTGTATAACAAAAAGGGCTTTCTCCTCCACTGTCCTGGGTGCTGCTGGCCCCAGCGCTGCCCCTCGCCCCAGGCCCTGTGCGAGAGGTTGGTGCCATCAGTCACCAGAGCGGGATCTAAATTTAGGTGTTTAAAGGAAGAGAAAAAAACCAAACCAAACCATCTCTCATTCCTGTTGACATAAGCTGTGCTTTCCATTCCGTAACAGACAGCGTGGGTACCAGAGAGAGCAGTGGCAGCACTCGCAAAGGGGGCAAGGCACCAATTTTATGCTTAACTTATATTTTGACAAAATTAATTTTGTGAAGTGTCTGGTTTTTGTGAGAAAAAAAAAGGAAAAAGAAAAAAAAAAGTTTTCATTGAAGTTTGTGCAAAGTTCTCCCTCATGGAAAATACTGATTTTTCGTTATCAGCTTTATTCACTAAGTATAATAAACCTTTGCATCCATAAATGTTCCTCTTCAAGCGCTGTATAGATACCATCTCCCGGTTTGATCATCAGGACACCCAGAGGGTCCAAGGGGTTTGCAGCTTCCATGGAAATGCAGCTGCCCAGGGGTGTGGGGATGCTGGCTGGGCAGAGGGGTGGGCTGCCCCTTCCTGGGATTTGCTATGAAGCGAGGCCAGGAGGACCCACCTGAGTGTTTGTGCTTGTAAAGGATCACCTGGGACAGCACATCCCAAACGGAGCACCCACAGAATTCATTAATGTCTGGCAGCACAGCACCAGTGGCCCTGTGTCCCTCACACCATCGGGTCTGTGACTGAGTCTCTGGCTGAGCTTTGCTTCCAGCTTTCCAAGGGAGCAGGGGAGAGGGCTGGGCACAGGGATAAACAGTGCCAGGCCACACCAGCTGCAAACCAGTTGGCATCACCTGCTGAGGGTTCCACAGCCCCCTGGCCAGACTGATCCAGGATGTCCCCACCAAGCACAGCAGAGCCAGAGCCAAACAGCAGCCGGGCCAAGAGAGGAAAATCTGTTACTTGGCACACAAATATCACAGAGAGAGAAAAAAGGAAAAAAGTGTATTGCTCTGTGAAATTCTGACGTTAATGGGTTTTGCTCTTGAAACCCCCATGCTCCCCTATTCCAGAGGTAGCTAATCCTGCTGCCATCACCCCCCTTCCCAGTAAAACAGGGAAGGACTAAATACTGAGTTTCAAACTTGGCTAAGTTGGCTTAGCCAAGCTTGGCTAAGTAACAACTCTACTCATTTTCTGCATTCTCTGTATTTAGCTTATTTAAATTATCCAGGTATTCTGTGTGCAGACAGCCTGCCAGAGTCAGAACATCAATGAATGACCAAAAACCACAGAAGTCTTTTTTCACCCCAAATGCTGGTGCTGGACCATCTGCTGCTCCAGCCCCAGCTCGTGTGTGAGGCCATGGCTGCAGTTCTGCAATGGCTGTGGAATGCCAGGGAGTTAGGGATTGTGTCACCACAGGATCTCAGCACTCCCACAGCCCCAGGCAAGAGATCCCTGCTTACCCTGCAGAACCCAAACATCATAATTCATGTTATTTCCTTACTGCCCAAAAAAGAGAAAGGACTTGGCCATAAAGTGAGTTTCCAAGTAGTTTCAATAAACTGTAATTGGTATCACATTTATGCTCTTGAGAAACATTTTTAGATCCATTTATCCAACAGTGACTGCAGTATCAGCAGGACCTGCCCTGACACGGGGAAAAGCCTCAGTGCTGCTGCCCACAGGCATCACCCCAGCAGGGCAGGGAGCCCCTGTGACTGTGGGGGGCCCTGCAGTGTCCCACAGCCCCCCGTGGCTCTCAGAGCCTCCAGGGTGTCCATTCCCCAAGAGCTACACAGCATCTCTGCAGGAGCTGCACCATCTTCAGTGCTCTCTAAGTGCATAAAACCAGATTTAACAAAGCCAAGCAGCAACACAGCCCCTCCCCTCCGTGACTTGAGCAGAGCTCTGGAACAGCTGCACTTAAAAGAGGGGAAAGGAAAAGCCACATTGCCTTAGAATGGAGGAGGATTTCAGAAAAAGGACTGAAACCACACAAGCAGATTTTACAGTGTTTATT
This sequence comes from Ammospiza caudacuta, assembly GCF_027887145.1. Lineage (NCBI taxonomy): Eukaryota > Metazoa > Chordata > Aves > Passeriformes > Passerellidae > Ammospiza > Ammospiza caudacuta. The sequence goes on from NC_080607.1 coordinate 12,354,469, forward strand.
TTTCCAATAGCACAAGGGACAGACACGAGCAGGCCCCCCCGAGGGCTCTGCCCCCCAGACCAGTCCGAGCTGAACACTGCAGTGGCCCCCAGGAGGCAGAGCCAGCCCCCTGCTCCGCTCCCCATCTTTGGTAAGCAGGTTCCACACCTCTGCTCGCCCCCAGGGCACTGCAGCCCTGCCCAGGCCAGGGCACCGGGCTCTCCTTCTCGTGGCATGAGGCTGGTGGATGCATTGAGGATAAAACCATCTCAGGGACTGAACTTGTTCCACCCCTCGCGATTGTGGCTGAAAGAGGAACTTGCACGGCTGAAAGAAAGTGCATGGTGAAGGGAGGTAGGATGGAGCTGGAAAAGGGACGAGAAGAAAAAACTGAAAATAAACTCCCTAAAATTCTTGCTACTGCCCGCTTGAATAAGCCAGCGGCTTCTCCCCCTCGCTGAAGCAATTAACTGTTGATTAGGAATTGCTCCAGAGAGGAGGAGAATTGCAGTTTTGCTCTCCCTCTCTGGATGCATGTGGATGTTCATTCACCTCCTTGCAGCGCAGGTACAGCCATGCCCTGGGAGCTCAGGTGCAGCAACAACTGGCAAGAGCATAAATGAGCAATGGGGGAGTTGAGCTCGGCTCAGCAAATCCCACCTGGTCATCCTTGAGCCTGCACAGCACAGTCCACCCAGGCTGCAGGGGAGGCTGTGGGAACCAAGACCCCAGCGTGGTGAGCCTCATGTCAGGCAAGACGGAATACTGACAATACGGTGGCTCTGACAATAACTAATACCACTTTAATGCAATACTGCTGTAGAGCCTGGAAATCCAAGGAAAAAAAAAAAAGACCCCTTTATGCTCTATGTACATTACATCCATTTACAGAGTTGGCCAGTACTGTGTACAACATATAAATATATGATCAAACAGATGCAGAGAGGATACTTACAGGAGCCAAATAACTCACTTTATACATCCAATAATGAAAATATATAAAAAAAAAGGAAAATAAAAAAAGAGGAAAGAACACTGCTTTAATTGTTAGGTGATGGTCACACAGATGCACAGCTCGATGCTCGCAGGTGCTCAGCTGCTGTGGGGTTTCAGGTCCTCACCACAAAGCTGCAGTGCAGAGCTCACTGACCCTATCACTGAGCTCCAGAGAACCTCCAGTGTTCCACAGCAGATTGTGGAAGTTGGCCAAAGGAGGCAGGCACAGCCGCTGGGCCAGTTCAGCCAGGAACAGTTCCCTGGCCACGCAGCTTCCTGCAGACCAGCAGAAGGCATTTGCTTGGCACTCGCCCCAAAATTTTTTTTCCTCTTCTTGCATCCTCCACGTGGGTTCCATGTGGCACATGGTGGGCTGTACACGGCTCCACAACCACCTGCAGAGCACATCCCTGGGCACCACATCCTGCTGGAGCATCCAAAGACTGCACAGGACCATCCCTGCAGGGCAGCTCTTCTGCTTACACTCACTGCACAGCAGCACTTCCCACACAAACCGGGAATGGAGATGGCAGAAGGGGAGAGTGGAAGACTGTAGGGCCTCACCTTGTGCAGCCCTGAAATAGCAAACACCATCTTCCAGTTCCTTTGGATGTAAGGATTTCCTCCACACAAGGTCCAGGGATTGCCACAGCGATCGGCCTCTCCCCCCCGGCGTCAGCCTCAGAGCACAGCTGGAATTTCCATGACAGCAGGAAGCAGCAGGATCGCTCCCATGGGGCACAGCCCACCCAGAGCAGGGTGTCCCCATCAGCAGGAATGAGCTCTGCACCGTGGACCTCCGTGGGAAGGCAGCTCAACGTTCCTCACCAAAACAAAGTGTAACAGCGTTTCTACTATGAACAGAGAGTACTTTGTGTACTTTGTGTACAGGCGTTAGGATCAGTCGTTATCAAAATACACACACTGAATATACAACCTGTCCCACGGCCATAATTTATTATCTCACCACAAGGCACAATACACAGAGCTTAGAGGGTCCTATACAGTCGTCGTGGCAGAAGGCGCCGCAGCCTTTGCACATGATCATGGCTTTGAGGCTGCACGAGCACTGGAACGAGATCTCATCAACACTGCTGCTGTCAGCAAACATCTGCACAGCCAGGGCCGTGTTCCGGCTCGCAGCAAAGTTCGCTTTGTGGGTGAGCTGCACCACACTCCCAGCAAGGCCTCGGGGGAAAGCCGGAGTGTTGGATGAATAATTAAAGCTGGTGGAATTAAGCTGCAGCTTTGAAAGCTTCCCATAAAAAGCCTGCTTGATATTGAGCTGAGAGGGGATGGATGAAGGCTCCAAAGGGTGACACTGTCCTTTTCCTGGATCCCTTGAAAACTTAAAGAAGGGCCAGTCCATGACAAGTGGCTCTTTCTGTGTGTGCTCAGCCAGTTCCGTGGGCTGCTGGGCCACATCCCCCTGGTTCTCTGCATTGCTCTTGGCTGGGCTGCCACACACCAGCACCTTCTCACTTCTGATCCCTCCCGCGGTGCTGCTGTGCTGCTTTGAAGTCCACTCCTCCCTGGCAGCTGGGATTCCTTCTCCCAGTGCACAGCCCTTGTCCAAGGCAATCTGTTTGCCAGGGGACAAGGTTTCCATGGCTGAACTGTGTTCCAAAGCCCTGGAGTGATGCAGCCTCACGCTGGGGCTGGAAGGAAAACCAGAACCAAAGAGCTTTTTGCCTTGAACCCCACTGTAATTTTTATTGACCAATGCACCTCCTGTCTGATTTGGTCCAAGAGAAGTTACACCTGGAGACAAAAACTGAGGCCCTGTAGAGGCATTCAGCTTCTCTGGGCTTTTACCTGCTGTGACACTTGGTAACGGATTGTGCTGTGGCATCCGGTGGACCTTGGGCAACTCCTTCTGCTCCTCAAAGCTACAGGAAGAAAATGTTCTTTCCCGAGGGTCCCCATCTTCAGACTTCAGAGAGGTACTTGCCACATTTGCCAGTTGGTCTTGGCAGCTTAAAGTCGCACCAACTTTGGAATGTTTTTCTGGGACAGCCTGATCCTCTACACCAGGTAATGCTGCTCCTGATCCACAGGTTTTTTCCTGGGGATCTTTGGAAGATCTCACTGAGCGAACATCATCGCTCCTGCTTTGGGCACTCATCTTTATTCCTACACCTGGAGAAGAGTCTTTGCCAAAATAGTGACCATTGCCTCTGTCCAGCTGCAGGGAGAGGCTTTCTGACTGCTTCTGCAGCACTGGTTGTGCAATTTCCAGCTTGATGTTGACGTGAGACACTGGCAGAACTTCTTCCAGTGGAAGCTTCCCCTTCAGCAGCTGCATCACCAAAGGGTTGTTGGTCTCGATGGAGGACACAGGCCGAGCAGAGCTGGCCGGACGCTCGGTTTTCTGGGGTCCCCACCTCTGAGGTGGGGGTGCCACCAAGTCCCCAGAACAGGCTGGACTCTCTGTCTCCACAGACAATTTTGACCTAATCCCATTGCGTTTCTCACTGCTGCTGTGACAGGAAGAGCCTTTCCCAGCCACCTCCCTACAGCTGACACTTCTGAAACACATCTCCACCTCCACATTCTCATCAGCCATGTCCCCTTCCCAGTCAGAAGCAGTGTCTGTTGTTTCACTGTGTGTACTCTGTATTTCTTCATCTCCACTTCTCTTCAACTCCTGAGTCTCTTCCAGGGGCTGATGTGTATTTTCTGGTTCGGTTCTGGGGCACCTCTCCCTTGGCTGCAGGAGTTTTTCAGAGGTATCTATCCTATTCTGAGAAATAATGTCACCATGCACAGAGGGCTGCAGCAGAGCCTCTGCCTTTTGTTCCTCATTACTCAGTTTGCCATCACTGCCTTTCCCTGCCTGCAGCTCTGCAGTGTCACACACTGCAGGGATCGCTTTCTTCACTCCAACAGTCACTGTTTTGGAGGTATTATCAGCAACACCTTTTTCCAGAAATGTGTGGCAGTTGTTATATCTAAAACCAGACACCTTCTCTGGATCATGGCGTTCTGAGACACCCGATGACAATTCTGGTGGAAAAGGACAACTGGAGGAATTTTGCTTTACATCAGAAGGACAATCCAGCTGTACGGTGGGAGCACCAACATCTCCAAGTTCCACCACAGCCCTGTGTCCTGTGGCACTGACCCCAGCTCCCTGCCCCCCAGAACACGACCCACTGGTCACCACAGGAACCACACATCCCAGCTTTGTGCTCTCCTGTGATGCAGCACAAGATGGGAGCTCGGTCCTTGGGCCATGGAGGAACTGCTCAGGACTCTCCTCCTGCCTCTCAGGAGTTGCACTGTCCAAGGATGACACAGTCAGAGAACCACAGAACGGTGTCCTGGGTGACCCATCACCAGGCTGAGTGTCCCCTGACCCTGTGGCACAGCCTGGAACGCTGCTCCTTTCGCTTTTTGAGGAAGAGTGATCTTGTGTGGCAGAGAGGCAGGAATTCACGCTGGCTTCCTGAGCAGCCCTTTTGGAGTCAGCCTTCCCTTCGCTCAGATGAACAGACAGCTGTAGTTGTGCTCGCTGTAGATCTGACGCACGTTTTCCATGAGCTCTCTTGGATCTCCTGTGCTGGGAACGGCCGCTGGATTCTCCTCCACCGCCTCCTTCCTCGGAGCCTCTCCCCCCACCAGGGCCACCCCCTCCTCCGATGGCGGCGGTGGCAGCCTCGCGCTGGGCTCGGGCTTGCAGAGCACGGGCCTTAATGTCTGCGAGGGTGCGGGCCCCGGGCCGGCCCCGGCCGGAGGGCTCCGTGCTGGGGATGATCCGGGGGCAGATCTGGTAAGTGGGCTGACCTTTAACCACCCAGGGTGGTTTAATACGTGAAAGTTGAATCTGAAAGAAAAGGAAAATGTGGTAAGTTCTAACACTGCCCGTCTCCAGTGAAATGTGTTTCATTTCACTGTGATGGCAACTGCTCATCACAATTCTTAGCACAAAAATTCAACAAAAATCTCAACTTGAAATTAATTTGGGCAGAGAAGCAGCACGATCCCACAACCTCTGCTCTTTGATCTGTAAAGCTCAGCTCACACTAATATTGTTTTACCAGAGGCTGCAGGCAAATATGAAATAAGTTATTTATATTCACGTCTTCAGAGATCAAACTGGTCTTCTCTACACCAGGATGACTGCCCTGAACCTACCAAAATGGGTATCCTGGTCAACATGGAAAAAGTCAGGAGGAACACTGAGATTCTGTCCAAATGCAAAGGAAAAGAACTCAGAAACTAGACAGGATAAAGAACACAATTTCAAGGTCTTTTGCAGTCAGTCAGCTCATTTCAGGCAGTGTTTCTGTAGCCACAGAAATGCAAATGAAGGGAGTAAGTCAAGGTTACCCTGCGCTCTTGTGCAAAGACCTTGGGATGATTTTCCATTCTTTGCCTGTCTAAATACGACAGCAAACCCTGGCAGTCAGAGGCACTTCACCAGCTCTACCAATGAAACCCTTAGACTCCTTCCCTTAAGATGGCAACACTTGACATTTTAATAATGTTTTGATACTACTGAGCACGGCAGCCCTGAGATACAGCAGCTCTAAAGCTCGCTCTTACCCGGATGGGTGGGACTTTGGGCTCCTCTTTAGTAGGCTGTGGCTTTTCTGGGTGAACACTTTCAATTGTGTTACGAAAGGACTGACGATCTTCAAGCCGGGGCTTCTTTTCGGGGAAGGACGCAGAGGCAGCCTCATCAAAGCTTTTCCTCTTCTGCTCCTTGGACTCCTGAGCAGAGTTCTCCTGGGGCAAACTGGGAATTCTGCTGGTAGCTGCCAATGATGGATCTTCAGATTTGCTGTTTGATTTGGAAGTCTCTGGAGAGAGGTGCAGTTCAGTACACTCTGCCTTCAATCCTGCAGCTGAGGAGCTGGTCAGATCATCTTTCTTCAGGTCTGTCTCAGGCTTTGGCTCTTTATGAAGTGAGGGATCTGGCCCCACGGGAGCAGGCTCTTTGGGAGTCTCCGTGTGCTCAGGCTCCCTCAGTCTGTACAGGCTCCTCCTGGCCCGGCAGCGCAGGTCGGCCCGGGAGCGTTTCCGGAAGCGCCCGTCCCTCTGGCGCGTGGCCGGCCCGCGCGGCAGCCTCGCTTCTCCTTTAACAGACAGCTCTGTCCTGTTCTCAGCGTCCTCCTGCACTGAATTCTGCGCCTGGGATTCTTCCTGGGTCAGGCCCAACCTATAATGCAAATACAAAAGCCAGCTCAAAGCTAAAGCTCACCCCAATTTCAGTGTTACTGAATAGTGCCAACATGGGCAGAGAGTCATCAAAGCCTCATTCACTCACCCTGCAAGGGAAGAACCCACACATTCCACACTGCTATCACATGGAATGAAATAAAAACCCCAAAAATTTGTGATGGAAAATACCATCAACTTTTCTTGGAAACAGAAGAAATGGGCTACAAAATTCTGCTGAACCCAGCTAATCCCACTAAGGATTTTCCCAGAACAACAGCTGGAACAATTCACCCCACAACCCGTGTTTTTCCAGGAGTTTATGCCGCACCTGCTCAGGTATCCACAAAGAGAAACACACTCTGCCACCTGCATAAGCATGGATAAAGTAAAATTTCTCACTTTTGCCCATAGTAGTCCTCGAAGAACTTCTCTTTCCATTGCTCCACTCTCTTTTCCTTCTCCATCTCCTGCCGGATTCGAACTTGCATCTCATGGGTAAATTCACCTACATGGAAGCAAGAGATTGAAATTCAGTTCCAAACAAAACTCACTCTGCAAATGCAACCTCTAGTGTTTGAACTGTACAGCAGCTAAATATATGAAAGGCAGACCTGCTGTTAACACCCTGCTCCCCATCCTAATCTGGATCCACATGGTGCCTGTGGCTCCAGGAAAAATAATATTTTAACAGACAGGCCACCTTTCAAGAAAAAATAAGTCTGGCACTACTTTACACCTTCACCACTTAATGCTGAAGGTCCCATGGGACCAAAAGAAATTGTATTTTTGATTTTAAACAAAAAAAAAAAAAAGAAAAAGTTGGGGGCAACACACAGCAAAGCTGTACTAAGTTCCCACTCATTAACTGCAAAAGAAAACCAAAAATCTTTCAAAAGGAGCAGCTATTCCCCAGGCACTCAGGAAAGCAAAGCCACTCACCATCAGCGAGCCGTTCCCTCCAGCTCTGTGCAGCGTGGGTGAAGAACTCGTTGTTCAGAGCGCTGCCACTGAGGCGCATCAGCCCGTCAGCCCCCACCTAGCAGGACAGAGCCAGGACAAACAGAACATCTGCTCCAGCTGTTCCACACTGAAGAGGTAATCAGAGAAGGGAAAACACCTGAGTGCTCATACCTGTCTATCGACTTCAGGCAGGAGGTAAAGCAGCTGCTGCTGGAAGTGTGATGGAAGCGCGTTAAAGGTCCTGGAGTTGATCAGCGCTCGCAGGTTTGTGTTGACAAGGATGGAGCCTGGGGTTTCAAAGTCAATATCCTCACCCCTGTTCCGTTTCATTTGCCCTGGAGTTTAAGGACAGGCAAATAAAATTAACATTGTTGTACAGAAGTATTTCAGCATGAAATTTATATCAAACCGCAATAACAAAAAGAGCAAGAGACATGATAAAGACTGTAATTAATAAACCCACATCTGGAATTCTGACATGAGATCACAGTTCTGTCATATTCAGGTACCATTCTCAATGCTGCTCTTCAGACCAGCCAATCTTTTAAACAATGTTATCACTAGCACTCAAGGTGGAAAACCCAGCTTGTGACCTCAGGTCATCAAATGCCTCCTGGTGCTCTTTTCTCAGATACATGTGGACCTCACCACCACCAATTATTTTTCTGCCTTCACCAGGAGCACATACCAGCCGTGGGCTTTCGGATGCCCCTGAGCAGCTGTGGAGGATCCCTGTTGATCTCTGTCCTACTGCGCAGGCTGGTTTTGCACAGGGCCAAGGAGCTGCTGCTGCTGCTGGATGTGCTGCTGCTCTCCCCATCAGCGTGCCTTCCTGTGAAGCCTAAATGCAAAACAACATCATAAAAATATGCAAAGACCAGTCAAAGCCCAGCTGGGAGAGTGGTTTAACATACAGGAATTCTCTGTTACTAACAAATCTGCTATTACAGGATACCAACTATTTTGAGTGAGTTAAACACACACACAGCTCTGCAGTCTCACTCATTCTCAGCAGGTGTTACAGAAATTCTCAGGCAAACACTGATGACTGGGGACTGACTGAGAGAGGTCTGTGAGGTCATTAGGACCCCCCCCAAAGCCATGCTCACCTGAGGCAGACTCCATGTGTGCCCCATTTACTTTCAGTGGTGTTAACACCACCCGTGGCAGCATCACACCTGTCTTTTTCTTCTGTTTGGTTGTCTGCAGACCAGAGAGAAACCAAAAACAAAACAAAGGAATGAAGGCATTATGGAAGAGTATAGTAATCCTCTAAGCAGCATGTTCCTCAGTTAAAAGAGCTGCCTGGCTCCTCCTAGCTGAATCTTCAGGCAACACTATATTTAGGACTAGCACAGAATTCAAAATTGTCTTCCCATACATGATCCCTCACCATTCTGCCACTTCTTGTCCAAGGATACAGACTCGTAACTATCTCTGGGGCACTTAGGCACAAACAGTCCCTGTCATACCACCCCAATAGTAATGAAAGCTCCCCTGAAGGCTTCATCCTTCCCATTAGTTCCACTTTTTCCTACCTGGGAAGCAGTTCTGTAGCTCTCCCTGGTAGCAGGTCCCTTGCTCTGAGATTCGGTGGAACATGAGGCGTTAGAAGAAGTTTCATCAAGAGACACTGAAAGAGATGAGCTCTCAGTCAGACACAGAAGTAGGTCCTGGAGTTTAAGGTTAATGTCACCAGACACTTACCATCATTGTCACCACTCACAGTGCTGGCTTCATTGGACCCACAGCTTTCTGCATCTGCTGTGTCCTCCAGCTCCTCCCCTTCTGGCACTGACAGGTTCCGGGACCACTGCAAGGCATCTTTCTAGAGGGGGAACAGAAGTGGGGTGGCTACAGCCCTCCCTCCCTCCTAAATCTACACCAATGGTTAACTGGGTACACTTTAACCTTCATTTTTTTCCCTATTTTAATCCTTGATGTAAAAAGGGATTTTAAAGTATATTTGGGCTCATAGCGGAACAGAAGTCACCTAAACTAAGAGCACTTCATAGCCCCTTCCTAGACAAGTAACACATACCCAAAATACCAGGTTAATAATAATTAATTTAATAGAAAGGTTCATAATATGTTATAATTTTCTATAAGTAATGAGTTTGTATTAAAGAGAAGCATCTCACGATAAAGAACAAGCAGCATCAGAGTGGCCAAACACTAAGAGAGCAAGCTTAGGAGATGTATTTCTACTTGTACAATAAAAGCAATTTCAATGCCATCTATTTTCACCAAAATGTGTCAATTCAACAGGAGTTCCTAATAGCAAAAAGAAGATGGAAATGAAAGAGCTGAGATCAAGCTGATATTTATCAGGGAATACAAGAGTACAAAACAATGCAAAAGAAAACCTCAGGACCAGAAATATTTTCAATATTTAATATTACTGGAACAATAAACTAAAAATAAAAAAGTATTCCAGAGAGATTTCAAGATCTGAGGAAAATACTGATGCTAAATAACACAGAATGTAGTGGAACACAGAACAAGCAGCCAGAAAAATGAATATACATTTTCCTATCAAGATTTTACTTGTCGCTACAAGCTCTCGGACCAATTCCTTGGTTGGCTGTTTTCTCTTGTGGCTGGCAGCAAGGGAGTGCACAGATCTGTTCTGATGAGCAGCCACCTGAGCTGGACACCAGGTAATGAAGTAAGAGGATTCAAGAAATAACAGTTGGTTTTTTAAAGAATTTATCATAGATGGCTGAATACAGCTGAAAGGTACAAGCTCCAAGGAAATAATGAATTCCAGACCCTCTCTCACATGATGATCTCACTGCTTATGATGCTCAGTGACAGGGTAACACACAGCCGTGCACAGGGAGCAGAACTCACCCCTGGCCCTCAGCTAGGAGCAGAGCTCAGCATTTACCTTGAGTGTGAAAAGGCTGATGCGTCCAGGCAGTTTGTAGAAGAGCCCATCACCTCCCCTGGAATTGGAGTGGAGCATGGCGTTGAGGCAGGCCAGGGGAGATGTGCCACTGCAGCAGAGACAGAGAAAAGACAGAGCTTAGGAAATAGATTATCAAGAAAACAGCCTGAAAGAGGTGGTTAAAAGGGCATCCTTTAGCTGATGAGGGGAACAGACGTGATGCTTTAAACTTTATAGGACAGTAAGAACAGTGTCACTGGTTTCATTCTGACCTGTACATCAGCCTTGTACATCACAGCCAACAGTAAATGTGACACCAATTTTAGAGCTATGCTCATCTGTTTTTAGACATTTCTAACTTTCATTATCTGTTTCCTCCTCTCCTCTCCAGGAATCCTTCAGTGTTGGACTGATTTTTTAAAACACCCAGATTTATTCAGCAGCAGAAACATGTAACAAACTACAGACACACATGCTACTGGAATGTCTCCCTGATATGTCACTGACCAAACTACTCGAGCAGAGCTCAGTACAAAGGCTCTGATGCTCTCATTTGTTAATTCCTACACAACTCCCTGGTTAAAGCCCCATCCTACACTCACACTGATGGAACTGCTGTGCCACGTAATATGGTGTTTTCCAGTAAGCCCCACATGTACGGGCAGAAAGTTGTCTGGAAGACACATTACAGCACTACTGACTGCATTCCTAGTAAAAGTGAAACTGAAAACTGGACTGAGATAAAATATTTCAAAGAAAATCACTGTCAAATTGAAAACATAGAATTTCTGTTTGCACCCTGTACGTGCCTGGGTTTTGCACATTTCTTCACATTCCACTGTAACAGGCAAAGTTACCCTGTATCACTTTCAGATCATGTGAACAAAATTTCCAGCCTTCTGTCCTGTTAGACAGTGTTTTCTCCTCTGTGTTTACCAGACACTCCAAGCACACTCACCAGCCACACAGCTCTCTTAAAACAGCAAACTAAGTAATTTTCCCCAAAACAAGAAAAAAACCAAGCAGTTAAAACTCTACCAAGGAGCTAAACTCAGCATGGTACTGGCTCATGGGAATGTCAGTGCCTGGCATGGAACACAGCCCTCCCAGCAGAGCAGCATGACCCCCCAACCAGGGAGCCCCACCTCAGAACTGATTCAGAAGGAAAAACATCTCAAGGCACTGAGCACATTTCCTTCAGGAAATGGAGTTTCAGGAAGAGCTTCTATACAATCACCAGCAAAGCCTGCTGCACGTTCAGCCAGACAGGCTCACTGCCCTTATCCTGCAAACCATCACACTCTGAAGAAAACAATCTTTTCTTTAAGCAGAGAATTAATGACCAGGGAAGGAAAAGCAGATATCCCAAGGGAAACCATCGACCTTTAAAGGAATGAGTTAGGTTTGTGGGATTTAACATGACACACGTTCCAAAGTCTGGTCTTTACTTACACAAGTGTGACAGGTCACTTGTAAAAACTGGGAAAGCACAGGATAATTTATGTGTGTGAAGAGCCCTGCTATTATCTTTGGCAGGGGACAGCTAGTGCACAGAGATCTTCAACTGCCTGCTGGGGTAACATGACTTATGTGAGAGAGTTGCAGAAGATTGATTAAAGCAAAGCTCCCCTTATGAAGATCCTCATTAAAATCTGTCTGATTTCTACGGAAATCACTGCCCATATCCAAACCAGAGAAGATCTCAGAAAGCATCACAGAATCATGGAACACTTTGGGTTGGAAGGGACCTTAAATACCATTTTGTTCCAAATCCCCTGCCTTGGGCAGGGACACCTTTCACCAGACCAGGTTTCTCCAAGCCCTGTCCAGCCTGGCCTCGGAGACTTTCAAGGATGGAGCTTCTCTGGGAACTTGTGCCATGACCTCACCACCCTCACAGCAAAGAATTTCTTCCTAATATCCAATCTAAATCTTCCCTCCTTCACCTGAGTCCATTGCTTCTTGTCCCCTCACTACATTCCCCTGTGAAAAGTCCCTCCCCAGCCTTCTTGTAGCCCATGGAAGGTGGGTGTTCCAACAGTTCCAAATCTGATGCAGCAGCACACACCAGCCTCATGCCTCTCCAAACAACAGCAGGTCCCACACCCAGCACCTCTGTACACGTCACTGATTTTCACTATTCAAAACACCCCAGCTGTTTCCTGATTTCACAGAAACAAGGAGCAGAAACAAGCTGACATTTAGGTCCCAGAAGAAATCAGTTTACCTTCTGTAGTTGGGTAAAGTACAGGTTCAGGAAATGCAAATACCACAGTGAAAACAGTCCACAGAAACAAAGGCAGGGAGAAGCAAGACTATAAACAGCCCTTGCATCTGGATTTGTCAGAAGTCCATCACTGGACAGCAGCTTTTCATGTCTCTGGTAGTCAAACCTCCTTTTTTTTTTTTTTTTTTTTTTTTTGCCAGGCAGCAGCAACTGAGGCATTTGGACTATCACAGTTACCCACTTTCTTTGAGCTGCAAGACACTCTGTATTTCTACTACTGTCATGGAAACAGATGGAAGCTCACAGGAACTTAACCAAGGAAAGCAGTCTCCCACTTCTGCCCTTTCCAAGGCTTTGTATCAGGTTCTTTTCTACATGAAATCCACTCTGAGATGGGCATCTCCTCCTACAATGTCAAGAGCCACAACCATGAGATGTGAGCTGGGCTCTCCTGGTGCTGAAGAATCTGAGTACAAGCCAGTGACATGGAGAAGACTGTCTCTTCTAAAACATAATGTCTGCTCTAGAAATGAAGCATCAGAGGAGATCAAACTTAAACTGTTCTCAAACTCAAGTCACAATAGCAGAAACTATTGTAGCTGGGAGCTACTTATGTGAGAACCATGGGAGTGAGTGGTAAGTACAGTACAATGCAGGGGCCTGATCTGCAAGAGGCATTTACTTCGCAATAGATGGATGAAGGGACTCTGTATATTATCTAAAAATCCAAGAACATTTTCCAGTTATTATCAATGAAAAAGAAACCCTCACAATCTGTATATAAACGTCTGTACTGTCATCTGAAATTACCAGGCTGAAAAGAGAAAAAGGGAAGCAAAGTGGGCTGGGGATGAGGCAGAACTGTATGAAGCAACACCAGCCTTCATACACTGCCTCCCCCATGCTGCACACTGCTTTAGACAAAATCATCAATACTAACCTCATTTCCTTTAGACCTTCAGCCTCTATGACCTGCAGAATCTGTTTTGGGGTCATAGGAGCATCTGAGTAATTTTCCAGCACCTGAAAAGACAGAAAGACCAAGTGTCATTACAGAACTGGCTTCTACATTCCCAGAACTACTCCATCAGCTGTGGCCCAGACCCAATAGTTTGCCCCTTCAAGCTTGATTCACCTGCAAAGACACACAGTCAAATTTCAGGCTACCTCAAGATCCTGGTGAACATGGATCAAAGCCACAAAAGGCTTCACCTTCATCTCTTCCCCAAGTAACTGAAATATAATCATGAAGGAGAAAAAGCAGCAGAATTTGGTCTTGACCCCACCCAATGGAAGCTTTACCAGACTTCAGTATACATTAGATGGAGCTGCTGCCACATAAACCTTCCAAACTGAACAGTGGTGACCTGTAACAATGTAAAACCTTTTCCTACCTCTCCACAAAGCATCCAGTGGTTTTTTGTCACTAGAAGTATTACTGTGCAGCTATATAATCCAATACTGTACCTTCCTCAGATTACTGCATTCATTTCCTCTTCACTCCATCCCAGGAAGGGAACCACAAGTTAAGAGTCAGAATTCGTGTCAGAGAAGGACAGAATTCAGAAAAGAACAAAAAATACAGTAAAGGATTTGGGAAAAAAAATTGGCTAGAGACACTAAAAAGACTTAAGACAGCTTGCTTTTGAAATAAAATGAAGAAAATCAGGTATTAAAAGGCAACACAATAAAAAACAACTCATCCTTTCATAAATTATATCAATAATAGAATTGTCACTTATACACAAAGAAGTAAAGAGGTTATTACTTTATTTTTTTAAGCCTGTGGAACTTACTGCTCTGAAATGTCTAGAAGCAAAAACTCAAGGATTCAAAGAGAGGACTGGACATTTCTGTGGATAAGAAGATTATCCACATAAACAGGAAACAATGAGCAAAAATAAGCTGCAGTAGATGTAAACCACTCAGTTTCTTTGGGAGCAGATTACCCTACAGCTGCTGACCACGCGCCTTCCCCGGCAGCAGACAGGGCTGCTCTTGGAATGCAAAGGCACCCAGCTCCATAGACCTGGGGCCACGAGCTAAGAGAGGCTGAGACAGGCACAGACCATGGTCTGAAACAAGCATGGAAAGCAGCAGCAGGAATTCATTCAGGAACTTCTTCACAACCATGGTCTAAATTCCCCCAGCATCATGGCCACACGACGCACAGCCCCGGTGTCATCTGTCCCCACATTTTAGGAGTCAGCACCACGGTGCTGTCTCTCAGTCTGACTGGTGTGGAAGCCAGAGGAAGGACCCAGATGCCCCATTTTCATCAGTAACATCTAGAAGTGAGTCACTGCAGCAGCGACGCCAATGGGACGTGAGCAAAATCACCCCAAAGCTGTGCAGGCCAACGTTTGCACCTCAGACCATCTCCACCCTCCACAAGGAAGAAAAACCCAAGTGCAGTTCTGCACTTCAACTGTGTGTTGTGATATGGGTGGATGGGGCTTGGAGCAGCCTGCACTAGGGGAAGGTGATCTTTAAAGGTCCTTCCAATCTAAATCTTGATTCTACAAATGAAATTTCTCTCATATCCACCCAACAGGTATTCTGCAGATGCTTGAAGCTCACAAGCTTCTGAAAATGAGGTAAGAACCTCATGGGGAAGAGAATCAGAGAACTAACTTGAGTTAAAACCCAATGAAAACACAAAGAGTGTAAAGAAAAATCAAAGCAAGTGATGAGCCATATTCAGAGAGAGTAAACTAATTAAATTCCATACAGCTCCATCACACTTTTTGCTCCCCCCATAGGTTACAAGGTCTCCATGCCTCCCTCCTGAGCTGTCACCCCATCACGCAGAGGCTGCAGACAGCTGACACAGGAAACTCATTGCTCCTGAGCCCAGGGAGTTCAGCAAAATACAACACGTCTGTTCCAAAAATCAGGGAATTATTCAAACCTCTCTGCAGTGACAGACACAGCAAGTGAAGTATGTGGCCTAAAACTGAGCACAAAAGAGCATTTACATACAGATAAAAGAATCTATGCTCAGGGGAACAATTTCCAATCAAGAGCTGTATTAAGTATACAGAACACTTAGTGGAAGAACTGGAGGAGAGGATCCTGCAAGCTTCAGACACCAAATCCCGGTCTCCAGCACTGCCCTTCTATCCCTCCCCAGCCTGACACTCCCAGCACCACATCAGTTCTCCACCCAGAGCTACAACTTCAATATTGGCTACACCTTACCCCCAAAACAGAATTTTCCCCACTCACTATTTACAGCAGTGGTAGCTGAGGGTTCCTATGCCCCTAATTATGGAAGTTTACATCACTTCCTCAATTTACTGGTCATCTAGCTCTGACAGCACATGTGGGATCCTGCCATGGCTTTGGGCATCCAGATGAACCTTTAAAGTTTATTTTATGGAACGTGCAGAGTTTTGGCTCTGTAGGAGGAGCAATGAAGAACATTTTTTGCCTGCGATTCTCAGAAACGTTGAGCAGAATACAAAATACACCAGCACACGTCAGAGAGGGAAATTAAAAGCATTTTGACAGGGAGCATGTGTAAGCCTAGTGTGAAATAAAGATCTATTTTTAGTGGATTTACAATCAGTCCTGCAAGCTGCAAGTGCAGCTACGCAACTGTAGGTCTCTTTAAGTGGATAATCTAGTATGAGATCGTTCTATTTCTGGTTCATCAATGGCTCTAAGATGCTGTTGAGGCTTAGACATCTCATGCACCCACCGTGCCTGAGGTGCTGGCCAGAAGACAGGTGAGAGGAACTGTGTGAAGAAATGCCCTCCCCGTCACACAAGGGTGATGAAGTGTATTAGGTGACTGCTCATGTGCTGCTTTGGGCAGCCTATAAATGCTGGGTTTTTTCACTCTCAGAGTTCAGGATGTTTGAATGAGCTGACTTTATGCAAGGTCACACAGCACAGCCTCTGCCCCCAGGGTCACTTGCCAGGAAAGCATCTCTGCCATCTGCAGGGACACACGTGGTCCAAAGAACCTGGATCCCAAGGAGAAATGCAAGATGGAGAATGAGACCACCAGGCTCCTGCTGTGAAGTTCCACAGTAGCTGCTTTATGCCCTTCTCCAGTTTTTCAAGCAAAGCCACATGGATCTAAAATATTATCATTTACACACAAAAGATGATGCAAGTTGCTGGAAGTCAGATGCTTGTCTGATTAGGTTTTCTCCTGGCAAGCAGTAAGAAAACATTCCAATAGCCAAAAAAATCTTACTCAGAAGCACCAAGAGTTATCCTGAACATCCTCAGTACAAGACATGAGCCTCATTGGACTCAGCCACACTGTTCCTTCTGAATGTTTACATGCTTCAATATATAACCTGGGCTGGCAAAACAAAACAAACACACACAACAGAAAAAAACAAGGAAACAAACTACCCTCAAGCTCTATAAATCCATTTCTCCAGAAGGCCAGGGGCTACACAGAAGGAATACATGTATCCTCATGAGTAATACACCACTGACAGGGCTGTGGGGAGGAACTGTGGGATCCATTCACATCCAAGTAGCTGGATCATCCCTCACTCCATCCCTGGCACTGCTGTACCTGTGTCACTGTGTCACCAGGAGAGAGCCAGCTCCTTCCACTCAAATTCCAGCCAGCTCCAACACCTCGGCATGCAGCCCTTAAATCAAACCTCTAACTAGCTCCCTGAAAGACACTGAAGTTATTTATCTTTTTTAGATTTCCTACTTCATAACCGAGGTTGAAGACAGATCCAGCTCAAAGGCTTCACAGAGAGAAGTCACCTTCCTCCCAGTGCAACGACAATGGCATTCCCACAGACATCATCAGGGCAGAGCTGGGCTGGGAAGTTGAAGCCTCCAACAAGGAAATTCTTTAAGACAAAAGGACTGAGACATCTCAATGGCCACATCCCCTAAACCCAAAAGTGACCAAATACGGGCTGATTCAGGGATGTTCAGCCCAGCTGCTGCTACAGCAGCCCAGCACTCGCCACCGGCCCTGGGGCGCTGCCGGTGCACAGAAGGACCCGCACCCTCGGTAATTAAACCAGAAACTTTTGACAGCGGCCGTGCCCTCTCCGGAGGCTCCGGTTCCTCGCTCGGAGCTTTAAACCCATCTGAAAGGAAGAGAACGAGCGGGACCGTGCCCGCAGCGCTGCCCGGCACGCACGGAACCGCAGCGGGACGGGGGCACCTCCCGCGTCCCACACCGGGACCCGCTGCAGCCCCGCCCGGCGGAGGCCGCGGGACCCCGGCGGGGGCAGCTCCGCCACCGAGGGCCGGGGGCCGCGCTCGCACCGCCCCGGGTCGCAGCTCCTTCGCACCGGGCTGAGGAAGAAAAACAACCGCGCGGGAGAGCCCGGCCACAGCGGCCGCCGGGGGAACCGCGGGAAGCCGCGGGACCGGGCGGGGAAGCGGCAACACCGCCCGCGCCCTCCAGGCGGGCCCGGCCCCCGCTTTTACCCCCTCAGGAGCGATGGCGGCGCCGCCGGCCCCGTTACTCGGGGAGGGGCCGGACGCGGCGGGGAGGCCCTGAGGCACGGCGGAGCCCCCGCGCCCCCTCCCTGGACGCCCCCCCGGCCTCACCAGGCGGGCGGCCTCGGCCCACGTGCGCTCCTTCTTCCTCCTCTGCTTCATCTCCTTCATCCTCCTCCTCCTCCTCCTCCCGCGCGGGCGGGCGCGGCGGGCGCGGACCGTTGGGCGCGCGGGCGGCAGGCGGGCGGCGGCGACCGGGGCGGGCTGGGCGCGGCGGGCGCGGCGGGCGGGGCGCGAGGCGGGGGCGGCTCCGGGCGCTACGGGAGACGGCGGCGGCGGCGGCGGCTCGGGCCCGGCATAACAACGGGGTCAAAGGGCCGGGAGCGGGGCGGGGCGGCGGGGCCCGGCGACGGTGGCCGCGGCGGGACACGGAGGGACCGGAGGGGAGGGGATGGAGGGGCGGGCCTGGGGCTGGTTTGAAGGAAAACAAACCGCAAGAACTGCCGGGAGTTGTAGTTTTAATGCATGACACCAGCGCAGCACCGCTATAGCCCGCGGACTACAAGTCCCGGCGGCCGCTGCGCCTCATGGCGGGAGAGGCCTCTGCCGCCGCATGGCCGCGGCGGGGAAGTGGCACCGCCCGGGCCGGGGGCGGCCGCGGGACCGAGCTGGAGCTGAGGGCTCGAGGTTGAGCCCCCGCCCCTGAGGGCTGCGGCGATCGGAGTTCCAGCATCCCGGTTAGCACAGAATTAGTTGGGCTGGAAAAGACCTCTGAGATCAGCGAGTCCTAACCTCTGACCCAACACCACCATGTCCAGCAGAGCAGGGCGCTGACCGCCACGTCCAGCCTTTCCTTAAACACCTCCGGGGACGGTGACTCCATCACCTCCCTGGGCATCGCCTTCTATCTATCTAATGACCCTTTCTGTTAAGAAATTCTTACTGATGTCCAAACTAAACCTCCCCTGGCACAGTTTAACGCTGTGTCCTCTTGGCACTGGTTGGCAGAACAGCCCGACTCTCATGTGGCTACAACCTCCTTTCACGGAGGTGGAGAGAGTGGTAAGGTCACCCTGGAGCCTCCTTCTCCAGGGTAAACACTCCTGCCTCCATAAGACATGTGCTGCAGACTCTTCCCCACCTTCACTTCCCTTCTCTGGACATCGTGGTTGTACTCCGAGGCTCCTTCTCCCCACAGCACTGATAAAGGATAAAAAACTGGTTTAAATCAGCACCACCCATTACAGGGGCCCACCATGGACTGGGATTCTGGCAGGGTTTCACCAGCACTTCTGGTACCCAGGGTGCTACATGCAGGCATCAGCACCTTCTACATATATATATATGTGTGTGTGTACATATACACACACACATATATATACACACATATACACACACATTACAATACTCATTGCACTCTACTCATTTTTACATTTTTCCACTTACTTTGGGCAGACTTCTTCCTATGAAAGAAAAATAACGCAAGGCATTGTGAAACATGAAGTCACTGAGTCCTGCCCCAAATTAACAATGAAAAACACGTGTTTTGATAGATGCAATAAATCTTATTGACTTTATTACACATTGTATTTTAGGATCACTTTACATTCCTAGACAAAAGAGATGATACAAATAAATATAAGCTGTAAAACTATGGACAGAACTATGGACAGGTTCTTTTTCTACAGATCACCTAAGAGAAGGTGGAGGTGGGTGTATCTCCAAGGAGCTGAGAGTTGCCATTGACAGCTGTGCCCATAGAAGGATCCTGGGTCACCTCTTCAAAAAGAAAGGGGCTGGAGAAGGCAGCAAGCACCTGGATCCCAGAGAGTCAACCCCCCACTGCACATGCAGCAGGCAGCACCAGTGTTCTCATTTCACTTCCATCTCTGTAGCTAATTATGGCTTTTGCAGGTTCTCTTTTCCAGTCTGTCTTTGAACACAGCAGGAACAGACAGGAATTCCACTGAACTGTTTCAAGACTGGTGCACAGCCCGGCACAGACAGAAGAGAGGACATGTCCAGGTACACAGGTGATTCACTGAAGCTCCAGCACTGCAGGTTCAGCCAGGACAGACTTACACAGCCCAGACTGACTGAGCACTGCCTGCTCTGATCTGTATAAGGCACCAGGTGCCTGGCAGAGGTATGTGTTTTAGAAGATTCAAGCAGCATGCAAATATATTTAAAAAGGCGCTAGACCTAAGTTAAGGATTTAAGAAAGTGCTTTAATTCCTATGCTTCAGTGTCTGGTGGCACTTGCTCCCACGGCCAACTCCTGCTCCATGCCACTTTTTTAAAAAAAGATCCCATTATACAGATCAGAGCAAAGACAATTATGTTGAGTGTTAAACATTCCTATGAAGAAAAGGTGATGGTGCAAGGCTGTCCCAGGGCCTCCTCCAGGAGTCCAGCTGGATTTCCTGCTTTTGGTAAACCAGCAGGAAGCCCAGATGGTTCAGATAACACCAAAGAAGGGCAAACTCGGCAGGAATGTTTCTTAAAAGCTTCAACCCAGAGCTCAGTTTGTTTTGTACAGCTTAAGACAATGTATTTTAACATCAGTGCCACTGAGCATCTGGTGAGGGTTAAGTCCTTTGGAATGAGAATCCAAAGGCTTCTGTAACAGGCCAAGATTGCCCATGAATACACTGACCAAATCTCCACCAAGCCCCAATTTACATACAATGACTAAATATGCAGATTTATTCTTTTCCACTCTACTGAGTTTCTTTCACCTTGCTAATGAATTTCTACAGAGTTAAAAGCAGAGCCTTTCTGACACTGGCTCATCAACATGAAAACAGGTTTGCACTGCAGAGCTCCATGGTACCAGCCCTGCCACGAAGGCAGTTTCCAGCATATGAGTTTAATATACAATAGAATTCCCTATGGGATAGTAGCAACTGAGAAAAAATGTGCACATGTGCAGACACAGATGTGTCTGTGTATGCATTATTCACATAAAACATGTGTACATAGGTATGTACATACACGTGGTTATATATTGTGCTGCTGTTTCAGGGTTTTAAACCTCCCCCCCCACATTTAATTTCAATTCTCTGAGCACTTAAACCATACAATCATCTTTTAAAATGTCCTGGTACAGAAGATTATGTGCTGGAGAGAAAGAAGGAAGAGAGGGAAGAGAAGGTGATGTTATACTATGCAACAAAAGCCAGTTAAAAGGCTCTCTGGATATAAACAGTGCCTAGTGAAAATGAAGATTATGCTGGGTTTCCATGTTCAGGTTGAAAGAAATTGGTCATGTGCCTGTTCTCTCAGTTATAAGCAAATCCCTCCTTCCTCCACCAAAACTATTATATATATGTATGTGTGCATACATGTGTATACAGATATTAACCTTGTGGCCCAGGAAAGCAGTCCATGGAATGCAGCAGCCAAGTTGGTGTTCAGGGGGCCCACCTGGCTCACCTGGGCACCGTGCCTGCAGGATGCACAGGTGAGCTGTGCTGAGCACTCAGTTCCTCCTGCTCAGTAGAAAGGAGCTCTCCAACCTGGATGAAGTCACTCCGTGGACACTTAAGGAGCACAAGGCAGAGTCCACACATCAGAGCATGTCTGCAGCCAGGCAAGTCCTCACACACTCACACGTCAGTCTGGAGGGAGTCATCAGTGAGGGAAAACAGGTAAAAATGTTCACAGGATGACAGCCAAGAGCAACCAGAAAAAGTAACATCCCAAGTCTCAATATACAGTGAACTAAAACTTACAAATGAGCTGTGGGACACTAGACAGGGACACCTTACTCTGTCCTTAGTGTGGAGTTCCACCTCCCTCTACCCTGCTACACGAGCCTGCTTTAGTCATAGGGCAGCTTTGCAATGAGACTGTCAAAAGCAGGAGTTCTCCCTCCCTTGTTTTCAAAGTAAAACCCCTGGAATTAACACCAGCTTCCATCACCAGCCTCAGGTCAGGTTCACTCCCAGCAGGCTCTGAGTGGGCTGGGAGGTGCAGAGAGAAAGCTGCTTAACATGGAACAGGTGAGGCACAAGAGGCACTGAATGCTAAACCTCCTTAGACACCCAGGGAAGGGACCAAACTCCCAGGAGTGCACTCAAAGGCAGCTCCAAGTTCCAGTGCTCTGCCCAGCTGAGAGTCTGAGCCTGGCAGGGAGAGCTCTGAGCTGGTGCTACGTTTTCCATCAACAGTGGGAGGCATGAGAAAATGGCCATATGCCATTAAAGATGTCATATGGACACTGGTTTTAAATGCCAGGGGTAAAGATGGAGGCAAGAGAGAGGAGGGAAGCTGTGGAGCTGACATGGGAGGCAGAGGTGTTCCTTGACAAGGTGCTTCCTGTTGGTAGGGGTGAGGTCTGTGGGTCAGCTTAGAGGAGCTCTCACTTATGCCTGTAAACAAAGAAAGGACTTCAGATTCTACTGCTTCCTTTCTAGAGACCACAGAGGTGTTTTTGAGACCCTTTTCTGTCCTACAGCCCTGTGGGGAGGCACAGCTGTGTGGTGGTGAGGACGCGCTGGCCACTGCCATCCTGCCTGAACCCAGGTGGTGACGCCAGCCTCTCAAGCAGGAAGAACCATGCACCTTGTCGAGTTTGAACAGATCCTCTGCTTTTTAGCCTCCTTTGGCTCTCACTGTGGAGCTGCAGAGTGGTGGTTCTGTGGAGATGACTTTCACCTGTCTTCTCAGTGCCCAAGAGCCAAAAAGCACCGTGCAGCAGAAGGGCTGGTGCAGGAGGAGGACGGTGATGCTGTGAGGTGATCCCCATGCTTCCCATTGCTCCTAACACACTGTAACGTACCTCATGCATTTTTGATTTCCTAACTAAAATCCATTTCCCACAGAGGCCAAATGCTGAATTGCAAGCACGGATCTTCCCATGGCTCAGTGCCCCTGGACTGGCCCGAGTCAGTTAAACAGCAACAAGGCCATCTCCAGGGAAAGGGGCTGGAGGCTGGCCAGGAGCTCTCTCTGCAGGTTTGTCCTTGTCTCTGCTCCCAGAAGGTAAAGGCTGTTCCCTCCCTGGAGAGGAGTTGCTGGCTTTATTTTGGAACCAGCCCTCGTGACTGTGGGTAGAGCTGAGAAGTGGGGGTGCCTGATCCTGATGCAGATCCCACTGATTTCCTTCCAGTTTTCGGTCTGAAGAAGCAAAAATGAAAATATAAACAAGAAAACTTCTAACAATGTCACCTGCCTTTCCAAAATTAATCTGCAAAAAGCTGACTTTTTTAAACTGGAGTTATTCTCTAATAATCAGTTTCAGCTTTTTCTTCTGCCCTGTGTCCTACACTCTGAAAGAAGGTTGTGGCAAGGTGGGGGTTGGCCTCTTCTCCCAAGTAGCAAGTGACAGGCCAAGGTGAAACAGCCTCAAGTTCTACAAAGGGAGGTTGAGGCTGGATATGAGGAAAAATCTCTTCACTGCAGGAGTGCTTTAGCCCTGGCACAGGCAGCTCAGGGCAGGGCTGGAATCTCCATCCCCTGCAGTGCTCAAAAAATGAGTAGATGTGGCACTTCAAGCTTTAGTAGCATGGTGGGGATTCAGCTGGAGGTTGGACTCAAATCTTTAAAGGTCTTTTCCAACCTTAATGATTTTATGTTCCTTTTGCTCTCTGCTTTACTATGAAGCTCAGCTTCACTTCACTGATGAGAAATGCTGACTGACTTGCACCTTTCCTGTGGGCCAGTCTGCTCAGGGAAAGCCCAGCTTACCTGGGTTTTGATTTTTTATTTGAAGAGCTCTCAAAGGTCGAGGCATCCACTTGAATCTCATCTTCATCCTGCAGAGCTGCTTCCAGAGCTGCCTGAACCTTGGGAGCAATGGCTGGACCTTCATAGTTCCTCGTTGTCCGGCTGGGCGCATCCAGTTCCAGTAACACGATGTTCTCTGCCTGAGAGGGGAAAAGCAGAATCAAAGTCTCCATGTTTTCACACAAACTGTTACTTTGCCCTCAGAAACTTAATCTGAGGTACTTTATAAATGTGTGCCGGGCACTACAAATTTACATCTCAAAGAACACCCAATCCCCTCTGGAATTCACATTCCCCTGATCACAGGGTGAAGAGGCAAAGGTTCAACCACATCTGGGCTTACCCTGTACCGAGCAGCTGTGTGATTCAGCATGGACGTCCTGGCGTGCTGGCTCAGGGGCCTCTTGTACCCCACAGCAGATACTGGTCTTTTCATCATCTGCTGGTTACTAGAGAAAAACAAACTCAGGCTGTTATACCCTAAAACCAAAAGCTCCCCTGGAGTTTATGAGCTACAACTCCTCCTGTAGTTTATGAGCTACAACATCTGCAAATTCCATGCAGAAATCTGTTTCAACACAGCAGAAACCACCCAGGCTGCGTTTGTAGGAGCAGGAAAGAAATATGATAGGAATGCACTGCTACTTCAAGGGTGAATGCACTATTACATGTATTTTACATATAATTATTTGGTTTGCCTATTAGAAAAATCATAATCTCTCAAGAATTCCCCTAACTATACATTCATATTTTATAGCACCTATCAAGAGGAATAAATTGATTTGTTTTATTTTATTTTATTACACATCAAGAAGCTGTGAACTCTAGAGGGTCAGTTTAAATCCCCAGTTCAATCCCTCTTTTGTTCTTGACAGCTAGAGGGTTTCCTGTGACCTGTAATTCCATCCCAAGAGCAGAAATACACTCACTCCAGACGGGTTATGGGATGTAGTTTCCAGTTGTCTTCCTCTTCATCAAGGAATGCTCTGTTCATGATCTTATTCTTTTCTTCCAAGGGAATAAAGTTTTCAATAATCAGGTGCCTACATGCAACCACAAAAATGAGAAATATACAAGAAACATAATTAGCAATGACTTTCCTCCCTGCTCCTCTCCCACTGATGTAATAAAACCCTGGAAAAGGAGGAATGGTTTCATTTTCTCATGGTTAAATCTTATTCCACAAGTATGTGCAAGGCAGTCCCTCCACTCCCTGCCCCGAGAAACCCTCTTTGTTACATTTAATAGCTTATTTAAGTGATGAGGCTTACTTTAGCTTTAGTTCCCTGGTGAGTTCATTCTGGGTCTGTTCCATTTCCTGGCGCCCCTTGATGTGCTCTTCTTGGAGATCATGGATCTCTGCCTTCACAGCTTGCAGCTTGGAAAATAACTGAAGCACACAACAAGAGCCAAAACACATCATTTGCCAAAGCTCCTCTCACTTTCACACACAAGTTGATTTTATTCCCAGCCTGGTAGACAGGGAATCATTTTCTTTTTACCTTTTTGAGTTTTTTGGTCTTTATGTCCACCTCTTGCTGAAGAGAACTGTAGGTCTCCTTCAGCTCGAGTGTCTCCTCATCCTGACTCTCCATCTGTTGCTGGATTTCTCGCTCCCGACGTTTCTGAAGAATGTGAAAATATGGCATTGAAGACCTCAATTACCTTGTCACCTCCAGGTGACACACATGAAACCAAGGCTCAGGATGGGTTTCCTTCCCTACCCTCCAGTTCTTCATATCTCTTGCCACAGAAATACCAGAAACATCTTATTTGTCCTTATTTTGCTATTAAAATCAGGTAGTGTGAACAAGGCTCAAGCTTCAACTAAAAGAATCAAATGTCACTTTTAGATTATTTTTTCTTTCCTTTTTATCAGTTTGTACTGCTTATTGTATTTAAGAATCACCAACAAAATTTGCATTTACAGAAAATAAACTTTTAGCACAGAGTGGAGACTCCTCCCTTGAGCTAAAGACTAAACTAGTACTCTTAAAAGTCTTGCAAATATTTCTTCACTTACAAACAGTTCCAATCAAAATAGGAGGTAAATCTTTATCATTAAGAACTAGAAGAAAACTTATATAAACCTTCTTTACTTATTTCAAATAATGAGAAATATTACACAAGCCCCTCCCCCTTCTTTTCAACAAATGATTGCCATTAAACCAATTCTAGGGTTAACCCTGCGAAAACCTTCTGGTAATTTCCCTGACACAATGTTTTACAAAAGTTCAGCAGCATGGTTTTTTATACAAAATAACAAATCCCCTTCCTTGTACCTGTTCTGCAATTTCCTGTCGTTTCTGTTCCAGGATTTTCTGCTGTTCATTTGTGTGATCCACAATATTTTTCCCTCCCACCAGCAGCTTGCTTTCCATTGTCTGAAAAGAAAAACCAGGGTCAGAAGTTTCTCTCAGTGACTACAGAGGATAATTTTCTCTCCTATGGGTACAACTTCTTCAGGGCAGCTCCCTTATTTAACCTTCTCTTTCAAGGCTGCTGCTACAGGAATCACTGTTTCTTAAAATTCCTATTAAACTGTGGGATTAATGCAAGAGTAACTTGTTTAGAATAAGGCACCACGGAAATATGTGGCAAAGCTGGAGAACCAAAATGTGTGCTCCCTTGTAAATAATTTCTAATGATCTGTGACAGAAGGAAACATTTTTAGTGCCACAGCTTGTGAAAAGATGCATTGTTTTTTAGTGTGCCAATTGCTTAAGATCAGTACAGAAGAACAATGAAACAGCTCATGAATATTGAAATATATGATTAATGGTGGAAATTTCAACTTCTGGCTAGAAATGGTTTCTTTTAAAATCTTCCAACCCAAACATAAATCACTATCCTGGAAACTTTCTGTGAAATATCTTTCCAAATTGGGAAACCCTTTATTTTCTCCACAGCCTAAGGAAATTGCTTTCAAAGGGTATGACCAGGAAGAATTCTACCTTGATTTTAGCACTCAGCATCTCTGTTGCTTCTTTCTCTCGCTTCAGGTCCTCCATTTTCTTCTCCTTCTCCTTCAGCAGCCTCATCTTTTCTTCTGCTACCAAGCTGTGATCCTCGACTATAGCTTTCTTCTCAATCTCCAGCTTTTCTTGTTGCTCCCTCCAATAGTCATCTTTGTCATCTCCTTCATCGTCACCCTCTTCAGTGTCCTCCTCCTCTTCCCCACCCTCCCTCCTCCTTTCCCTCCTCTTTCTCTTGCCAATGGACCGTTTTTCCAGCTGTGCCTTGAGTCGAGCAATCTCTTCCTGGAATTCCCGCAGCAGAGCCTCCTTTGGATCCTCGTTCACCTGCGGTTTGTTCTTGATGTTTTTGGCACGGTTGGCATACCTCAGCGTGGTCAGGGTCTCCTCTACATTGTAAGAGGCAGGGCCTATATTGGCCACCATCACAGTTTTGGCATTGCCACCTAAAGAGTCCTGAAGCAGCCTGGTCAGCTTGGAGTCCCGGTAGGGAATGTGTGTGCTTTTGCCATCCACCAGGGCAGAGATAACGTTGCCCAAAGCTGAGAGGGACAGGTTGATTTTAGTGGCTTCCTTCAGCCTTTCCCCCTGTGCTCCAGTCTTTGCCTGCCTCTCGCTGCCCGCCAGGTCCACCAGGTTGAGCTTCCCCACACGGATGTGGTTCTCTCCATCCAGCCCCAGCTCGCTGCACTCGATCGTGATCTGGAAGATGGCGTGAGACCGAGAGCTGTGCTCGTTCATGTTGGTGGCACCGACTGAGCGGTTCTGGTTTCCCAAATTCATGATGTGCTCTATCTCTTTGACACTTTTCGTGACAATGGTGGTCAAATCCTTAACAAAAACCCCCGTGTCTGGTCTCTCCTTCAACTCCAGCCGCTTGGACTGATCCTTTGATAACAAGTCTCTGATTTCTTCTTGGTATATTTCCAAATAAGACGCTCTAACTAAGTATTGCTGATTTTGAGATCTAGAGATGTGGGTGAAGATGTGCTCGAATGAATTGGGGATGACCCCTCTCTTCTCAGGATCACCACGCACCCCTTCCATTGTGTACGTTTTCCCTGTCCCAGTCTGCCCATAGGCAAAGATTGTCCCATTAAACCCCTGCAGAACAGAGTCCACCAGAGGTCTGAAGGTCTCATCGTAGAGCTCGACCTGTTTGGAATTCCAGTCATACACAGCATCAAAGGTGAACGTTTTAGGCAGTTCATGAGATGATCCCCGTGGGTTCTTCACTGAGACCTGCCCTAACTTGACATCCACATTGACAACCTTCTCATAGGAAGCCGTTTGCTCCTTGCTGTTCATGGGCCGGCAGCGCACGACCACCCGCACGGACTCGGAGTTCTTTGCCTTGGACATGACGGCGGGGCTGGGCCTGCTGTGGTGCTGCTGATGGATAATGCCCTGCTACACACCTGCAACAAAAACAAAGCAGGGATGTCTGAAGACAGTTTTCTGCAGGGGACAGCTTTTCACAAAGCCAAAGACTCGCCTCATCAATTTGAGCAGCATTTTGATTTCATTAAGTTGCAAGGGATTTTGAAGCACTAAAATAATGTGCAACACAAAAACTCTGTAAAGGCCTGAACTGAGACAGAATTACTTTACCAAAGCTGTGCATCAAATGGTATCATTTTTACAAGCTCTGCTTCAAAAACTCATCATCACAGATCACACCTTCAGACCTGGTAAAGATCCTTTTCTTGACCCTTAAAAATTATAATAAACCTTTTTAAACTATTTATGAAAATAATACTTTGCCAATCATTTGCTTTACAGTCAGGCTTTTGTTTTAAATATCCCATTTTGAAAATCTAGCACAGCCTTGCTCTCTCTGGAGCAAAAGGCTGCTATTATCTTTTCTTTTGGCAATAGACTTTTATCAGGATTCCCCACAAAAGCCAGCGCTGCTCAGCTACACTGACCTACTGCCATCACTCCTGCTCTGGTGGTCCAATTGCATCAGGTCTACAGGACTCATCATCAACCTAAACTCAAGTTGTATAAACCCAGATCACAGATCCAACTCATTCATGAGTCTGAGAAGAGAGAGAGGACACACTGGTGCATCCTCCAGACATCAGCAAGATGAGCTGCCACTGAAAATGGAGCAAGAACCTTTGTTCCTAAAGTGCTAAGGCAGTCACTGCTCAAGCCTCACACGGCAGATCTCAACGACACAACTTGGGGAATGCCATGCAATTTCTAATAACCCTTTTTATTTCCAAAATATCTTCCAAGAAGAGCCCTGAGGTCCCTCTGCCAACTAGAACTAAGTGTAAACCTAATACACACAGGGAAGCCCAGGCAGTGCTGGCACAGGCTCAGGTGTGGCCTCCTTGAGATGTGTTCATTGCTCTCTTCCCAGCCAGACCAGCAGGAAACAGGGATTTTTGTCTAATTGTTTTTCACTTGATAATTGCACGTCTCAGGAGAGCTTCTCCAACAAGGTGGCAGAGAACTGCAGGGCCAGAGCTACTGGATGGAAAAGGAAGCACAATTGCAGCCCAATATACAGACAGTCAGACTGGCAAAAAGTAAAAGAGAAGTAACAGATAAACATGGTTCAGAATTGCACAGAAACCCCAGTATGGCCTCGGGAACTTCCTTGGGTCTGTGAGGGGAAACTCTTTGCTTCTCACTCTTCCCATGAAAGCACTGAACTGGACACTCATTCACAATTCACCCTGCACAGTGAGTTCAAACTGTTACAGGAATTTTAGGTAGCTACTCAATAAAACCATTTCCCTTCTAACTGACAGCTCCAGATAAAGGTGACCCTCCTGTCTGACCCACAGCAAACACGAATTCTGGAGCACAAACACAGCAAGAATAAGTGAAACGAGGACAAATCTTGGCAGAATCACAAAGAACAACTCTCCCTCTGTTCATCCTGAGGACTTGTATACATTAACACACGCTTCCCCTTCCACAGCTCCAAGAGACATTCCAGTAATTCAAGTTCACAAGAGACAATTTTCTGACAAGGTCACATGACAACCACTGTGTCACGTATCTGCATGTTCACACTGGCAAATACTCAAACCAGGCACAAGTTCTGACAAGGAGAGCATGGATTTATTTTATATATTGAATATCTAAAATACTATTCTGATGAGAAGTGCTGCTTTTGTAAGCAACTATGACAAATATTAAATGATCAGAGTTAAGTTAGTCTTGCTAGAGCTACACCTTGACCAAAAATTATATTGCACATTTGCTGCTCCTCTGGGTGTACCTCCTCACCATCAGCTTTTGACACCTTTCCCCATTTCACTTGCAAGTCTCTTTTTATTGTAACAAACAACTGATTTTACCCCTGATGTGGGCTATTTTCATAACAACCCATCCTGAATCATCTCCAATTATTTTAGCTACTGTGGTGAAGTTTACTGGAAGCATAACAAATTATGGTTCTTCTCAGATTTATCCAAGTGTGTAACTGGAAAATAAAACCAATTAGCTGGCAGTGTTTGTATTCCCCAGGAACTCCTGGGCAATGTTTGAACTGCCAGAGTGGCTGGACATGAATGGCCAGAAAGCTGGGAATGCTGCCGTGCCACCCACTCTTCTCCATCAAAGATGGGAATTTTTTCATTAAATTAGTTCGGCCAAAAGTGACCTGGGCCAGGTCCCTGCAAGTCAAGGTCAAGGTCAAGGTTGAGATGGATGCACTTGCAAATGTGCCCTGGTGACCAAGAAGGGAAGATGGGCAGAAATGGAAGCATTTTTATTCATTTTAGTCAACACTGAAATAAAAGTTTATGCCTGAAAGAATGAGCAACACCACAACCTGAATTCAAGCTGGGGCAACCACTTTTCCTCAGAAACTTGCAGGATTGGGAGGTGCTGTCCTGGACAGCTGTGCTCACCCATGCCACCTGCCCTGACAGGTGACATCCCGAAGCCGCTCTGCCTCCTGCCTTCAACATCTCTGAAAGATTTTCTTGGAACTGCCCAAACCCTTCCCTTGCATCTCCACACATCCAGAGGTACCACTCAAAACATTCCATTGCTTCTCGCCATTCAAATCTTTCAAATATTTGTGGTTTCATAATGTCACGGTTGAATTGTGTCCTTCCCTCCCTCCCAAGCCAAGCCACCCTCGGCGCTGCTGTTTTCTTCTCCTCTCCCTGCCAAACGCTCCGCAGGCCGGGCAGGACATCCCGGTGCTGGAGCTGGCCCGGCGGTGCCACCTGCGAGCCCTGGTTCCACTCGGCGTCTGGGGTCACCTGTGGTCACCTGTCACCGCTGTCGCCTCAGCACGGCACCCCGCCGGTGTTCCCTCCCCCGGGAGCCGCGGATTCACCCGAGC
Organism: Ammospiza caudacuta; assembly: GCF_027887145.1. Lineage (NCBI taxonomy): Eukaryota > Metazoa > Chordata > Aves > Passeriformes > Passerellidae > Ammospiza > Ammospiza caudacuta. The sequence continues at coordinate 12,385,146 of NC_080607.1, forward strand.
ATCACCCACCGCCCTCGCGGCTGCGGCACCGGGCGCTGCAGGGAGGGGACCCGGGGACAGCGGGAGAAGGACCGCGGGGGAGAAGCAGCGGGAGCGGGGGACACCCACCCGAACGGGGCCACCCGCCCGCGGCATCGCCCCCGCAACCCGGCCGCGGGCGGGTCCCGCCGCCTCCCGCGCCCGCTGCCCCGGCCGTGCCCACGGCTGGCACCGGGAGCACCGGGGACGCCGGGCTGGCAGCGGCCCGCGGTGTGCCAGCCCGGAGGGGTCGGGGATGCTCGGGGCGGGGTGCGGGCGCGGTGCGGGGCCGGGCCGGACTCACCTGCGCCGTCACCATGGAGCCGCCCGGGCGCTCCTCCCGCGGCCCCGGAAGCGGCGCGGCCGCTCCGCCCGCCCGTGACGCGCTTCCCTGGCAACGGCGCGCCCGGCCCGCCCCGCCCCGGCCCGCCCCGGACAAAGCGGCCCCGCCGCCAATCCCCAAAATGCCGGATTGCCCCAGCCTGGGCAAAGCGGCCCCGCCGCGGGCATCCTGCACTTCGCCAACCCCGAAAATGCCTATTTAACCCCAACCCGGACAAAGGGACCTTGCCGTGGGCATCCCGCCGCCGCCAATCCCGAAATGCCGGGATTGCCCTAGTCGGGACAAGGAGCCCTGCCGTGGGCATCCCGCACTTCATCAAACCCGAAAATGCCAATCCTGAAAATGCCAATCCCGAAAATGCCGGGATTGCCCCAGCCCGGACAAAGCAGCCCCGCCGTGGGCATCCCGCACTTCACCAAATCCGAAAGTGCCGGGATTGCCCCAGCCGGCAGGTCTCTGCCCCAGCCAGGCTGGGGTTTTTTAAACCCTCCAAAGCTCGGGAGTATTTCCAAGGAGAAAAAGACCATAGTAAAGAAGGCATTTAAGAGTTAAAGCTCCTTAATCAGAGCTTTCTGGATCACAGCATTGCACAGCAGGCTGCAGCTCGGGTACCAGAGATTCCTGCAATGGAGGAAGGAATATTGGTGCACTACAAGTGAATACAAAATCAAGTTTTTATTAGTACAAAAAATACCTTATTTAAAAAAACAGAAAAGAAACGCCCCATCCCAACATTTGGTTTTAATACTTTGTCTTCCCAACAGTGTGGGGACAGGCTTCCCCTGCTCCACAGCAAGGCAAGGCAGCCCCAAGGGCATCACCTAAGATCAGTAAACTGTATGACATAAGGAAGTTCAATCTTCAAAAGCCCAGCTTCCAAAGGCCCTAAAATGGATAATTTCCCCCCAGATCCCATGATTTTTTAAAGCCAGCCCTGAGGAAACAAGAGATGAGTTTTTGCCACCCTGACACCTGGGGAATCTTCTCACTTTGCCCACTTTTTCTCACTCCCCTGAGCCCTCAAACTCCTTCAAAGCTCAGAAACATTTCAAGAAGGAAAAGACCCCCATAAAGAGAGACATTTGGAGTTAACTGCTCATAACAGCCTTGCCTGGACTGCAGCAGTGCACTGGAGGCAGCAGCTCTGGTACCACAGACTCACCCAAGAGGCATTTCTGAAAAATGAACCGTTCTGTACTCAGTCTTTGGACCGGAAAATGAAGTCATAGAAACGCCAAAAGGCATGGGTCAAGTTGAGTCTCACCATGTTGGGATTATCAGTGTTACCAGCATCAAACCACACAGGCCAAACAGAGGGGTTTGGGCCGTTGCTTCCCCATCAATGAATAATTTTCCAGAGTTACCTCCACTGGGAACTGCCCCAAACAAGGGTAATGCTCTCAGAGGGGTTATCTCATAAAGTACAAAAACAAAACAATACCATAGACCCATGACATACCCAACTCCACTACAACTATTTTAATAAACTTGGCTCAAAGTTTCTCTTCTACCACAGACCTGACTGACATCAACAGCTACAAAGCTTCAAGCCCTGAACCTCCAGTTCTGGCCTGGCTGTGACAGATCTCCTCCCATGTCCTGCACACACCTTGCCCCAGGCTGCTCTCAGCAGAGAGGCTGAACAGGCAGCTGCCATGTCACACCACGTCCCACTGCACTCCTCCAGCACCACCAAAGAGATCCAGGGCCCCACAGCACAGGGTATGGAACCTCTATGGACAGGAGAAGGGACACTGAGGCACTGTGGTGACACAGGTCTGGTAAGACAACTGCAGTCCTTGATAAACCCCAGAGCTTTTTCAGTGCTGAGCTTCATCTTGTACGCCCTTTCCAGGGAACCTGATGTGCCTGACAGAAGTTTTATACTCAAAAAGAGCCAATTATGGTCAGTTTTGGACATGGAGCTTCAAAACATCTCCAGGTGAGAGTTAAGAATTAACAGACAAAGAAAAGAGGAGGAAATCTGAGCAGCTGCTTCATCATGATTGCTGGTGAATCCCAACTACTGAGAATCGAGAACTATAAAAGCTACATCTTAAAAATCTATACATAGTTTATAGTTTCCCATAAACCACATGATTTAAATTCCCATCTGAGCTCACACTGGAAACACAGGAGAGATCAGACAGAACAGTCTGGAAGGGACTGTGAGGAGCATTGGAGGGCAGGAGCTCTCCCACAGCCCAGCAATGACTGCCCACAGGGAATGCTGCAGCACCAAGGGCCCAGCTCAGAGCCCTGGCACCAGGGAGCTCCTCATCCTCCTCCTCCTGTGGTCAGAACTCATCCCGCAGCCTCGGAGGGTGGTCCATGCCAAAAAACGAGGAGGGTTTCCCATGGATGTCACGTTCTCTTTTCACAAAGGCAGTGAAGGAAGAGACACAGTTCCCAATGAAGTGGTCGGACTGGCCAAGGATGTACAGATCAATCTGAGGCACTTCTGGCTGCAAGCTGACAATCTTGAGCTGCAGAGAAACGAGGAGAGCAGATGAATCCAGTCAGCTATTATCACAATCCAATGTCTTGGCATAATGTTAGAAATTGAATACACAACAGAAAGAGAGTGAGTTTTGTCTTTCTCTGCCCTATAACTCATTTATGATTAGATCAATGTCAGAGCATTTCTGAAAATCACTTAGGTTTATTTAATTTAAACCCTTTTCATGGAAATATTTACTACCATGCCAGACAATGCTCTTCAATCTCCTGGGAAAAAAAAGAATTTTACAGGATAATTTTTATTGCTATGAGCCAAATTCACTTTGAGATGCCATTATTTGGCTGTGAATACCCTATTCCACAACTGCCTGTCTGCTATCCATGACAGCCTCGGGCCAGAAGCCAAGGAAGGTTTTTACCCAAGCACTCCTGCTAGAAGATATTTCTGGAACACTCACCTTTCCCTGGAAGAACTGCTGTATTTCTGTTGTGTAGGGCTCAGAATCAGTAGCAATATAAACAGATTTAGCTTCAATCTTTGCCACCCAGAGCTTGAGAGCCCGTTTGATCTCTCGGAGGTCTGGCAGGCACATGTCCATGGTGAGAGGCACGGCAGCACTGCGGTCGTAGCCCACGCACTGCGGTGAAGCCATGAAGTGTGGCCCAGCTGTCCCATCCTTTAACATGTTGCAGGCATTTTTCTATTGGAAGAGGAAGAGAGAATCACAGAATCATCAAAGTTGAAGATCTCTGAGATTATCAGGTCCAAACTTTGAACAGATACCCCACACCCACTGAACCTTATCAGAAAGCACCATCTCTACTTGTGTTCTGGACACTTCCATGAACGGCAATTCCACCACGGCCCTGGACAGGCTGGGCCAGTGCTCAATCACTTTTTCAGTGAAGAATTTTTCCCTAATATTCAACCTGAACCTCCCCTGCTGCAAGCTGAGGCCATTTCCCTTTGTCCTGTTCCTGGGAGGAGAGGCTGAACCCCACCTCACACAAACTTTTTCATACCACATTTAAAGGAGAAAACACCACCACATCCCCCACCTCTGCCTGTCTGAAAGAATGCCAGCACCACTGCTAACACACAGGGAGCTCCTGGATGGCAGCAGGGATCAGGTGCTGTCCCAGCACAGCTCCTTTTTGAGCAGCTTTGCCCACACCCCATTGTGCCGTACCCAGTCGGAGCCAATTCTCAGGTGGATTCCCACGTAGGGCCGGAGCAGCAGAGACTGGATGTAGGATTCCCCCTTCTCCACCATTGCATCCGACCACTTCATGTACTTCTGCAGGGGCCGGTGCTCCTCCAGCACAGGGAACTGGGCTGGAGCTCCAGGTAAGGCAAGAACAGGGTGCTCAGAGGCTGGAAACCTACAGAAAATCAAACACAGAGGGCTGCAACGTGACCTATCCTGCACAAAGATGCTGTGAAGATTAGAGCAGAAACAAGGAACATCCCAAAATATGCAGCATTTATTGCTCCAAATTGAGATAATTTTAGCTGGTTTGCCATTTGAACTGAAAAAGTCTCAGGGGCTGTATTTTGTCTCAGACCTTTTATCTGATAGACAATAAGAGAAAAGCCTCAAATGTGCAGTGAGGAGCTACCAAGCAATGGGATATTACACTTTCACCCCAAACTAGATCAATTCTGTCACCTAAAGTCACTCATGTCTCTGAAAACACAAATACAGTTCATAATTCCCAAGTGAGAACCAAATTCCTTTTGATGATTAATTACATATTTAATAAATACTTGATAAATTAAATATTCCTGGCTCAGAAGTCAATCAGCCTAATAGAGTTCATACCTAAAATATTGCCCACAAGAAGTGCTTAGCAAACATTTAATGGAAAAAGCATTAATATTTTTAACTATATTACTAATTAACCACTTCAATCTCTCCCCCAAAATGTAAAGTCACAATACACAGTCACAGCTGCTTTCATGAGTGACTCTAAATGCCCACAGTGACCTGCCAGCACTCTTGCATCTTCTTGCTACCTTTGGATCCAATGGTCCTTGTATGCAGGACTGAAGGAAATTCCCTTGAAGAGCTCAGACTTATCGAAATCCACTTGGAACTGATCCCAGAAGGGACCAAACGGATTTCCATCCTGCCAAGAAAAGACAAGAGCTCATTTAGTGCATACACAAAGCCTGAAAGGTGGATGTGCAAAGATCCTGAGGTGCAAAGCAGGAGCCTGTTCCAGGATGGAAGCAGCTGGGATACAACAGCCTGTTTGATGGAACAGCTCCACAGGAAGGAGACAGCGAAATACATTTATATATTTAGCTTCAATCTTTGCCACCCAGAGTATACAGGAAAGTTACTGAGAAGGTTGCAAAGGTTGTCTTAAAGAACCAGCACACCACAGTTCCCAAACTTGTAATTAAGAGAGGTTGCTTAAACATCAGCTGGGAAACAGAGAGCAGGAGATAAACTACATTCTCAATTAAATCTGAGGTGATAAAATCTACTTGCACAGACTGTATCCCTGATCCCCAAGCACTTGCAGACAAAGAAACCTAATGATGGCACAGCACGCCATTCCACAAGCGCTAAAAGCAATGCCACACAGACCGATTTGCGGCGGGTAACTCCTAAATTTGCGAATCAATGGGGACCAGAATGAGTCAGCCGTACACTTTGGAATTCAGCCGTGCCCGCGGGGCTGACGAGAAGCTCACCTTCATGGGACACGTGCTTTTATCCGCGCTTCTCTGGGCAGCAGCCTCGAAGCAATAAGCCACCCTGCTGCCGGGCGGCCAGCGCCGGGGCGCCAGCTGCTCCATGAACCGCTCCAGGCTCACCACGCGGTGGTAGCGCCGCAGCGGCTCCAGCTTGAAGAGCTCCGAGTAGGGGACGTGCAGCTGCGGGGGAGCAGAGCCCTGAGCCGGGGCTGCCCTCACCGGGCCCGCAGCTCATCCCAGCCCTGCCCGCCGCCCCTCCCTCCCGCCGGGGCTCACGTTGGTGTAGGGCGGGCGGTGGTGCCGGTACTCGATCCAGGGCGGCACGGCCAGGGTCCGGTTGAGGGCGCGGGCGAAGGCCAGGGCTCCCAGGAAGTGCTCGGCTTGGTTACCGAAACGGCCTGCGGGAAACGGGGCTCAGCCGGGCGGGACGGACCGGGCACGGAGCGGGGATGCACCAGGGCACGGAGCGGGGATACAGCGGGGCACAGAGCGGGGGATGCACCAGGGCACGGAGCGGGGGATACAGCGGGGAATGGAGCGGGGGATACAGCGGGGAATGGAGCGAGGATACAGCGGGGCATACAGCGGGGAATGGAGCGGGGGATACAGCGGGGAATGGAGCGGGGGATACAGCGGGGAATGGAGCGGGGGATACAGCGGGGAATGGAGCGGGGCACGGACCGGGGATACAGAGGGGAATAGAGTGGGGCACGGAGCGAGGATGCGACGGGTAACGGACCGGGGATGCAGTGGGGAACGGAGCGGGGATACAGCGGGGCACGGACGGGGGAATGCAGCGGGGCAAGGACCGCGGACTGCGCCGGGGGATGAACCGCGGTCTGCAGCAGGAACCGCACCGCGGGATGCAACCGGGAGATGCACAGGGGGTCTGCACCGGGAGAGCCTCACCCATGCAGGGACAGTAGAGCAGGTACCCGGCCTCATCCCAGGCGAGTGCCTCGCCGTCTCCCGCCGCCGTCCCCGCGAGGAGCAGGAGGAGGACGAGGAACAGCGGGGCCGGCGGCACCGCCATGGCGGCTGGTCGGCGGCCCGAGCCCGGCGCCACCATCCCGGCATGCCCCGCGGCGCGGCGCTCTGGCGGCCGCCACCGAGCCGTGACGTCACTCCCACAAGGCCCCGCGCAATGGCGCCGCCGGGGCCGGGAGCGGAGCCGCGCTTGGCGGGGCCCGGGGGAACGGGGTGAGCGCGGGGGGGCGAGCGAGGGGGGCGGCACCGCAGCGAGGGGCGGTGGCACGGCCGTACCCTCCCCTCGGTGGCGGGGTCCCCTCAGGGGACAGGGGGGCGTGTGAGGAGGAGGAGGAGGAGGATGCGGGGCGGAGGGGGGGGCGTAGGCCGGGCCCGCCTCCCTCCCCTCAGCGCTGCGGGGCGGGGGTGGGATGTGCGATCCCGCTCCACCGGGGCTGCGCTATCCCCGCGGGTGGGGGTCTCCCGGTTGGCTCCCGAGGCAAACGGCGGAGGTGCCGGAGGGAGGAGCGAGTTGCCCCTCGCGGCCACCCCCCGGCACCTCCGCCGTTTGCAAGGCGGTTGCAGCAGCACCTCTGAATTCCCTAAAATTCCATATGATCGTTTATGCACCTTACTGTTAAAGACATCAAAATTCAAACTCTTGTCTTTTTCCAGGTAGCTTTGAAACTGGCCCAGATGGCCAGGCTTTTTCGGAGGGAAAGGAGCAGTTCCCCGGTGAAAGTGGTGGAGACTCTCGGGACACCTGCACAGCTCTGGAGCAAGAGGTAGAGAACACTCGTCTTTTCTGGAACATATTTCGTAGAGAGGTGAAAGAGTTATGCTTTTAGCATCTAGTAAGACAGCTTGCTCTGAACCACAGGCCTCCTGCACCCTGAGGGGTCAGAGCAGCTGTCACACCACGCTGGTTTGTCCCAAAGTGGCACCTCAGCAGTTCTGGTCCTTTATTGTTCTGCTCTGACCACGTAGATTTAACCTGCACAAAACCAAGTTTTGCTCTTAACAGGCATTCCCAAAGCTCACAGTGATATATTTTCTTGGGAGTCATCCTGTTTCCCAGTGTTTTCCTCCCTGAGGGAACCATCCATGGTATTTGGGGTGACAGTGCAGTCACAGTAATTGTCATTTCAGCTCTTCATAACGTTCCCTGAGCCCTTTCTTGGGGGTTGGTTTGTTCCCTCGCAGTTGCACATCCTGCCCACAACTCGCACTCGTGTTGATGTGCAGCAGGAAGTTCCTCCTCTGAAGCAATCATGGAGTGAGGGTTTGATGCTATTTTAAGTAGGGTTTCTCAGGCAGCCAAATTGAGTGAAAGAGGTTGGTTTTATTTCAGCTGACCGTTTACCAGTCGAGCTGGCAGTAGAACCCTGTAAAAACCAACACACAACTCAAGAATTTCCAGCTGCTGTAAGAGAGATTCATATAGAACCTCATCAATGTGAAAGCCAGAAGAGCTTACAGGAGGTGTACTTTTTTGAACAGGAAACAGTTTGAGCTTCCATTATTAATGCATGAGAGTGTCAAAGAAAAAAAAAAGAGTAAAAAATTGCTCATTGCAGTAGAAAACTTGCTGATCCAGAGAGGCAGAATCTGCCTCACAATCGAAAAGTGAAAATACAATGAGTAATCCCATCCTGAAGAGGAGCAGCATCCGTTGCCTTCCAGAAAAAGGTGTGATGTTGATGATAATTGAGAGCTTTCTTCCTCAGCCTCATTCAGCCACATCTGGGGGTTCAGATTGTTCTGGAGATTGTTTTGCTCATTGCACCAGGTTGGTAGCAGAAAGGATGGGAAAAGAAAATACAAGAGAGCTCTGAGAATCTTTGAGAGGGAATTCCATGTAGGCAGAAACTAAGAGCAAATGAGAATAAAAGAAAATGGGATGAGAAGTGATCTGCAAAACGCACAAATAGAAGTATTTAGAGCTACAAATAGACACCTTTTATGATATTTCAGGAGAAAATACATCCAACATGTCACACTGGCTCTTAATAGTGGCAAAAAATGCAATTCAGAAAAAGTTTAACATAGTTTTATTCAGATAACAGGTTAAAGGGGAAGAGACAGAAGAATATTATTGATTGGAGGTCCCCATGACTGGGAATGTACACGTTCACTGTGTACACAGGTGAAGGTGTGTAACACCAGTCTTCTGTGATTTCAGATGAAGAAGTTTTGCTGTTAAAGCAGCTTGGTCACAGGGGGCTCCAACAGAAAACTGCACCAGGACAACATCACAGCCCACAGGCTCGAGTTCTGCTTGACATGGCCATGTTCTACTAGCCCTGCCATGACGGCATTTTTCCCCAGTGTTCCCAACTGGATTCAAGATGCAAAGCAGGAGGAGGAAGAGACAGGCTGGAAATTAGTCCCCAGACCAAGAGGTGAAGAAACCGACAGTCAGGGAAAATGCCAGTGTGAACTATCAGAGCCCTCCTTCCCTCACGTGGACAAGCTGAGAACTCACACGCTTTCCCACTCGGAGCAGAGGCCCTACAACTGCCCCCAGCTGCACTGTGGCAAGGCCTTTGCCTCCAAGTACAAGCTCTACAGGTAGGTATCTGCAAGTGCCTCTGCCCAGCAGTGCCAGGAGAGAGGGGAAACCCCCTCCCTCGGGTGTCTTTGCTTGAATTTCTGAGAAGCTGGAGGAGGGGAAATGCCCTTTTACCTTGCAAAGCAGTTGAGTCCCAGACATTACCATACTTGGCATCTCTTTAGGTGCCTTCCAGAGAACTTCAGCTAATGCTGCATCCTGAGCTCAAGCTGCTTTATGTTTCACTGAGGAGGAAATAGAAACAGAAAGTGAAGTTCACAGATTAAAAAACAAATTGAAAAGCAAAAATAGCATTTGCATTCATAAATCCTACTTCTAACCACAGGGATAATTCTGTGGCAGCTGTTGCTCCAGTATGGAGAACTAGAGTTTCCATTTATGTAGTGAAGTACAAGACAAAATAGTTAAACAGTGATGGCTGAGAACTTCAAACCGAGTGAACCACAGTGGGGGAGAGTGTGAGGTACCAAGGTGAAATCAGACCACAGTGGCTGTCAGCAGACTTGGGCACAGCCTGACCCTCCTGATGAAGTGATGTTTTCTCACCTAGTGTCACAAACTAGGGAGGTTTTCTTTGGCAGCCTCAGCAAAGAGCAGGAGCTGAGGAGAGACAGCTGCTGGGACAGACTGTAGGTTTTGCCTGAAGCATTGTGCTCCTGTGCTCCTTGTTTAATGGAGGTAAAATGCCGTCTGGGATTTTTGTGGCATGAAGTGTAGGACACAAGGAAAAGTTTGGAAAACCAGCTTGTGTTCCCTCAGGGGCTGGATGTTTGTCTGACCTTTCCCTCTTCTCTCCCCTAAGGCATATGGCCACGCACTCTGCTCAGAAGCCCCACCAGTGCATGTACTGCGAGAAGATGTTCCACAGGAAGGATCACCTCCGGAACCACCTGCAGACCCACGACCCCAACAAGGAGGCCCTGCACTGTCCCGAGTGCGGCAAGAACTACAACACCAAACTGGGCTTCAGGCGACACCTGGCCATGCACGCGGCTGCCAGCGGTGACCTCAGCTGCAAGGTGTGCCTGCAGACCTTCGAGAGCACCCAGGTCCTGCTGGAGCACCTCAAAGCCCATTCCAGGCGCGCGTCCGGCGGGGCCAAGGAGAAGAAGCACCCGTGTGACCACTGCGACCGGCGCTTCTACACCCGCAAGGACGTGCGCAGGCACCTGGTGGTGCACACCGGGCGCAAGGACTTCCTGTGCCAGTACTGTGCTCAGAGGTTTGGGAGGAAAGACCACCTGACCAGGCACATGAAGAAAAGCCACTCCCAGGAACTGCTGAAGATTAAGACGGAGCCGGTGGACATGTTGGGTCTGCTCAGCTGCAGCTCCTCTGTGGCAGTGAAGGAAGAGCTGAGTCCTGTCCTGTGTATGGCATCCAGAGACATGATGGGTGGTAAGAGCTTCCCTGGCATGCTGCCCGTGGGCATGTACAGCACACATCTCCAAACCATGCCAAGCTCAGGGATGCCCCATTCTTTGGTTCCTAATTCTCTTCCAATGGGAATGAGCTATCCTCTGGAGTCTTCTTCTCCCATCTCCTCCCCACCGCAACCTCCTCCAAAGTATCAGCTTGGATCTACCTCATATTTGCCTGAGAAACTACCCAAAGTAGAGGTGGACAGCTTTTTGTCAGACTTCCCTGGCAGTCTGTCTCTCTCATCTGGTGATCCTCAGTCCTCTTCGCCTCAGCCACCCGCCCTGGATGAGGCTTTGCTTTCCAAGAGCCCTGCTAACCTCTCAGAGGCTCTCTGTGCTGCTAACATGGACTTTTCTCATCTTCTTGGCTTCCTTCCCCTAAACCTTCCTCCTTGCAATCCACCTGTCTCGTCGGGGGGATTGGTCATGGGCTACTCGCAGGGGGAGGCGCAGCCACTGCTCACCACTTTGCAACATCAACCTCAAGAGTCTCCCGGAGCCGGGGCCTCGCTGAACTTTGGGCCCCTTCACTCATTGCCCCCCGTCTTCACCTCCAGCTTGAGCACAACCACGCTGCCACGGTTCCACCAGGCGTTCCAATAAGCTGGAAATAGCACTGGAGAACAGATCTTTCAGTCACCCTTTTGTGGAGAGCCTTAAAAGCGCACAACTCTTCCTTCCTTGGGGGTGTGAAAGCTCTGGCAGAGCTGGGTCAGACAGGAGGTTTCTGATCTCGGAGGGAGCACTTGTAGACTGGAACCTGTGCAAGTCCCAGTCCTGTACAGCAGAAAGATTTCAGCTGATAGACTGGATATATTTTATCTAATTTTTAATCTGTGAATCAGGAGCCGCGCTTAGCACTGACCTTCCCTGAGAATGCTGGAGCTGTATTCCTCTCTGGGAAGGGACTGTCCCTCAGAAGGAGCTGAGACTCTTTCATCCTGGGCTAAACTTTTGAAGAGTCCAGCTTCCATTTCATGTTACCACACTGCAATTCTGGCAAACCAGCCAACACCTCCACATGGAGAAGAAGTCATGATACCACTCTGTATGAAGCCAATGGGGAAGAGCTGTCCTTCCCTGCTACCTCTCATCCCATCACCCAACACAGCTTACTCCACATCAGTGTTAAGCAACAAGCCCGTTTACATAGTGAATTCAACGCCGCCTCTTTGGAGCTGTTAGGATAAACTCGTTATGGTGAACATTGTTTACACAACACAAATCTGTTTCTGCCATTGCAAAAAATAGGAGGCACCAGAATACACTGGGTTCATCTCTGGTGTAGCTAGAACACTGTTTACACAACGAAGTCAGGTTGCACTGATTTCTCTTCACTTATCATGTTCTTCCCCCATGGGGAAATCCACTGCTTTTGGACCACTTCAGCCTCTGCCCCCGCAGGCAGCAGCTTCCTGCCTTTTCTGGCTGGCTGTCCCGAGTGAAGGGGATGGAGCAGCTCTCACAGCTCAGCTTGGTGTGTGGTGTATGGACAGAGCCCTTTTAAATCTCTCCCCCAGGCAAACAGATCTGGAAACCAAAGCACGTCAGAGAGCTGGGTGAGGAGCTCGGGCCATCGAGCACTGGCAGACCAGGCGTGGGTGAGAACAGGCTGCAGGCCCTGCTCCACACCTTCCCTTGGGATGAGGAACAGAGTATGAGTTTCTGGGGTTTGGGCTTTTTTTAACCACTCATTGAAGTCAGCACCCTTTTTGGCTTGTCCAGGAAGGAGTCTCAAAGGTGTATTTTAACCTCAATGGTGATAACATGCAAGAATCAGGGAAAAATTGGTCCCAGCTTCATGTACACACTGTCAGTGTATTTGAAGCATTTCTCCCAACACCAATAGTTCTAACAAATGCTGAGGTTTGGGGCCTGCAGTCAAGTTTTCACTTAGGATTTGGTTCCACTGGCCTTTTTTGTTCTCTCCTGCTCAAGCCTTGCCTCCTGAAGTTAAAGTCCTGCTTCCCTTGCTCCCTGCCCTACCTCTTCAACTCTTCCATGGGCTGTCTACCTACCAGGGCAGGAGGGTTATACTGGGAAGAGGCAGCCAGCTGCTAGTGTCACTTAGCACCTGTATTGTCTCCTGCTCCTGTTTTCCTGGGCACTTCTACTGCAGATGGGGACATATGGAGGTCTCTCTGCACTGGTGCATGTTTGTGACCATGGATGGGCAGATCTTCATACCTCAGCATGGAGGAACCATTGTAGGCCAATATAAACCAGGAAATCTGTCAATATTGTTCTCCATAAATCTAGGAAATGCAAAATCTACCTCTACTCTGTTATCTCAGCTCCTTGGGTGAAGCCAGATGCTGTCCTCCCCGTCTCCCCAGAGCACATCCACCTCAGTTGATGCAGATTCCTTCCTGCTGAGCCATGATCCCACTGTGTGACATCAGCTGTGCCTCTTTTGGTCACAGGCGTGTCCCCCTTCCATTTTACTCCAGAATTTTATTTTTAATTTAGCTTAGTAATTCTTCCCAGAATGACTCTTTAGCAATCCATTGATTCTCCAGAACATAGATCGGTTGTTTTAGGTTAGCCAGCAATGCTGCAAATGAGACTTTTGTATCAAAATGTAATATAAGATTTATTTACCTCAGCAATATCCTGTGGCAATGATCTCCCCGAGTTGAATGCAGTACTTTTTCCTTTTCTCCACTGGAAAATGTTGCCTTTCCAAGTCCAACGAGTGCCTTCTTGTTCTCTAACCTAGCAAAGGTAAACAGGGCATTGCAGCCAGTCTGTTTACCAGCATTGAATACCTCAGGCCTGTCTTCTATTGCTTTGCTCTTTGCAAATTAAAGAGTTTCACACTGTTATCAATTATATGCAAGCCTTATCCCTGTCTTCAGTTGAGAGGATTATTATTTTTTGAGAAATAAATGGTCAGAACTGATCACTCACTGGCAGTGAGGATTATCAGATTTATGCAATGCCATCACACACCTTCTCCCACTGCAGAACATTCAGCTTTTTTGCTTCCTGCCTGCATTGTACTCTGAACAGATGTCATCACTGGAATTCCTTTAGCAGTGGTAGCTAAACTTAGAGCCAGGCATCTTTTTCCTACCAGTAGTCTGTCAAAGAATAAATGGAATTCATTTTGCTATGATTTGCATGTGTGATTTGCTTTCCACAGCTACTTTAACAAGCAGAACTGCAGTAACTTTTGTCAATGCAAGGAAAATCAAACCCAGCTAGGGCAGCGTGGTCAGAGACAGCACTGGAGCTGATTCCAGGTGTTTGCACAGGAAAATGGATTCCAAGTTCCTCTACCACAACAGCGTGTAACCTGAAGGTATTTTACCAGTCAGTCTAAAACTAACAAGAGTAATTCCATTTGAAATAGCAAATATGCAATTCACAGAACAAATTACAGTGAACAACTTTTACCTGTTTCTAAGAAAATACCTGGAGCATCCAAGCTTACAGCACTTGGGAATCCCAGTCCACAAGGACATATGTACCAAGCTCTTAGGCAAGTCAGTGGAACTCACCTTAGCCAAGCTCCTGCTGCTGCAGCTGGAGGTGAGGGACAAGGGTAACTCTGGCATGCTGTGAGGGGATTGCTGCAGCACAGCCTGCAATCTGTTCTGTGGTGTGTGCAGGGCTTTGTGGCAGCCACTGTGCTGGTTATGTGATATAAAAAAAATCATCCCAGAAAGAGTTTGGGTTTGGTTTTTGTTTTAGACCATAAATTTGGGGCTGCAGGTCCAGGACATAGCTGTGAGTCAGGCAGGCAGAGCACAGGAAACCTTTCCACTGTGATCCCTCTGTTCCTGGCACACCTGTACCACAAAGAATGCACCAGAGCCCAAGGACAGCAAGTACAGCACATAATTGTTCAGGAGGGTTTAATTAAATAAAGGGTTGTTTTAAACTGGCTGGCTTGGGGAGGATCCAAAGCAGTAGGAACACTGCAGTCAGCTAAGGTATAAACCCACAGACCTCCAGTTAGTAAAAGGACAGGACATGAATGTGCCAGCCCTTAGAAATCAGACTCTGGATTCTCAGAAAGCCAAGGACCCCCTGGAAATAAGAACTAACAAAGAGCCAAGCCACTCCCTGGCAGCAGAGGGTTAACTCCTGCCCATCCTTCCAGGCTCAGATCACCAGAACCCTGTGAAGGGCTGAAGATCTTTTTTCCCCCTGGGATTACACCTCACTCAAAATCCATTTGTAGGAAGGAACAACATGTTATCTTGCATTTGCTTCCAGTGAATTTCACATGATGGAATACTCACACACCATGTTGTGACAGACCCTATTCTCTGTCTCACAGCATTGCTGCTCTTTAGCCTCAGTGTTGAAAAATGGTGTCACTTCAACTGGAATCCTTTTTTCACCTCTGGTAGATTGATGATTTCAGTACTTTTGTTGAGCTCAGCTCTTTGTTCTTTAATTCCTTCCTTGCTGACAGGTGAACAGCAGCTGCTGGGAAGATTTCCTGCTGAAATCCCCTTTTCCTTTCTCTACCATTGCACCACCTTTGCTCTCTGTACAGAACAACCCCACAGAGGCATTTTCTGCTGCCTGCAATTAACATTTCCACAAATAAATCTTCAAAGATGTGCTTCCCATCACCCTACCTTCTTGCTTATCCTCTAATCCCCATTAGTCAGGCTGACAGAATTCCCCCTCAGGTGCCTATTTTTAGTTAATTGCCTGCCCAAGCCCTGGAGCTATTCTGCCACTGTAGAGTAAAGTGGATGAATAGCTCAAACAGAACCACTTCAGCTTTCCATCCTCATCCAAAATTTGCGTCTTTTCCATAACTTCTGGTATTTTTCCCAGTTCCTAGAGATGGGAGCTGCCACCTGAAGCTGTGAATCCCCTCCTGGCTGACTCCTGTGCAGTAGGAGAAGGTGGTTTGGTTTAGTCTGCTGGTCTGCTGAAGCCCAGGTTTTCACCCTAATCCCCAGCTCTGGCACTCTCACCCTTTCCATGCCTGTTGACCATAACATGCCACAGCCATGCTGAGCCTGTCCTGGAAAGCAGCTGGAAGCTGCCAGGGAGATGCAATCACAACTGATCCAGATTTGCAGGACCACTGTTCCTATTCCCCACCACCTCTCAGGTTCTGTTGTCCCTGCTGCACAACCCATGCACACTCAGACTCACCTCTGGCCATTCCCAGTGATGGACTTGCTCCCTTCTACTGAATAACTGGGATCCCCCAGGAATCCTTCACGTTTCAGCTGTTCTTGTGGCTGCAGGTAAGGAGTTTTCTCCTGGGGTACAGTCTGCAGTCTCTGCCTGGAGCCAGCTCTACATCTTCCCACAGGCCACACACCACTAATCACACTGGCATGCAAACAGGTCGAGCAAAACCAGAACTGGAGCTCAGAAATGAGACCAGAGAACAGATCACATTCTGCTTCTCACACACCCACAGAGATGAACTTGGCTTTCCTGTTCAAGGTACATTTAATTTCCATGTGCACAGGTGGGCTGCAGGAGGAGCCTGAAGCACTTTCCTCACTCTGTGCTTTGGTTGAAGCCAGGTCTGTGTGGTCCTTCCCTATAGTGCCTAAATGCCAGCATGGAAATGGAGCATACATGACACAGAGGGAGCTCCTCTGGATCAGAACACACTGACAAGGGAAGTTAAAAGCATTGCAAAAGATAACCAGGGAATTCAGAATTAATTTTTTTATTACTATAAATAGGTCAGCTCTTCAGCAGGGGGAAGAATCCTCAACATTTAAGTGTCTTGTTACAAACCAACCATTCCTCACTTTTGTGTCTTTGTTTTGAACTACTGTGCAAGGGGATAACCAGCTCTAGCACGGAATGCACTGAGTGGACTGGGGACAGCTCCAGGGCCTGCAGGACAGGGACAGCCCAGGCTGGCTGAGTGTCCAGGTGAACAGGCCAGGGACCTGCCTGCAGCCCTTCTCCCTCTGTAGTCACTGTCTTGCAAGAAGGGAACACAAGCTTGGCTCATAGCCCTCAGAACCCACTTCAGGGTGCCACACCAGGTGCATGCTACAGCACATCCAAGACATCTGCTAGAAGCCTTTCAGGAGTTTGAGATCTCCTCACCCTGCTGAGTACCTCAGCCTTGATGCTTTGTGGAGCTTTCCCATTTCAGTGATTCCTGATATCTAGGAGCAATTTTTTGAAAGACTGTTTTGTAACATTTGAACCAGTGTTTTCCTTGAATGAATATTGAAGAGCTGTCAGCTGATGTACTCTTGAGACCTGGGGTGGCTACAAGAAGGACAAAGAAGAACCTGTGGAACCCCTGGGAGCAGCCAAGCTCCAAAACTGCTGCTGGAAGAAAAGCTACAGAGTGGCCTTTGCAGCCACAAGTCATGCCAAGAACCCTCTCCCAGCACTGCTGAGATCTCTGCTGTCCCCCAGAGGAGCCTATACACATCCCACTGGAAGGTGAATGGTTTGGGATCAGCCATGGCAGGGGAAAGCCACAGTGTCCCTCCCTTCCCACTGTCCCTTCTTGTGCTGGTTCTGGCCAGGCCCCGTGCCTGACCTCCCTCCCTGCAGCTACAGCTGCCAAAGCCAGAAACTTCCCATTGTTACAGTTCCACTGGTTTTCTAAAAACAAACTTTCTAGCACTTTTACACAGAGTGAATAACCTCTTTTAAAGGAGTGTTTTGGGGGCTGTAAACAAGGTTTTTAAATTCTAATTAAGTGCCATTAGGAAATGTATGGTTCATCACTAAAATTAGCTCTTGCAAAATGAAGTTCAAATTGAAAGCATCTTTTATAATGAAGTTGTTTATTAAAAGCATTTGGATCTACCCCAGGTGTCTTCATGGAGGGGAGTTCAGTTTTGGTTGGATTAAGACAGGATAGAATCATAAGGCAGGTCAAAGACACAGTTCCCTACATGAAGCCAGAGAGGTTTTTAAATTTCTGCCAAGCAAAGAATTAGACCCACAAGAAAAACCCAGCACCCACTGGGGAGGCAGCCACAGCAGACACCATTATCCCCTGTCAAGGAGAATAATGTTTGTTAGACAGAAAGTTCTGGTCCCTTGGTTTCACTAGAATTTCCAGCCCATGTGGCAGCATTTAGACAAATTCAGCCCCTCCCAAATAACCCCAACATGCTCTGCTCCCCACAGGCAGGAGAAACAGGAGCAAACCTCAGCTTAAGCTACAACTGGCTGCAGGCACCAGCAGCATTTGAAGATGAAACAGGGCAAAGCACACAGGGCCCTCCTGGGATTCTCCTTCAGAACATGGATTAAAAGCTGACAGCCACAATCAGTGTTAGGTGCTTGTCTAAGAATGATCTAGTTTTCAGTTCTAATTTTCATTCCTAATTCAGCCACCATTAAAACATGACCTTTCCTCAGCAGCTTTCCCCTGGCACTGGGGACTGTGACAGAACATGAATACACTCATCTGCCAAAAATGAGAAATAACTTCAGCATGGATTGTCCCGGTGCTGGAGCTGAAGCTTCTTTTGCCTTTTTAAAGGGAGAAGGGATTATTCTGATGATTTCTGAGTTTTGATTCAAGTATTTGCCAGCTCTGGTCTCACTCACAGACACTCAGCAGCCCCCAGCATTGGACTCTGTAACCTGGGGGAATCACATCCATTGCTCTGTTGGGCAAACCATCTCAGGAAAAAAAGGGAATTCACTTTGCCTCCCTCAGCCAGCACTCCAGCAGAAGCTCAGTGATCTCCTGCCACACACCCCCCAGCAGAAACACACAAGCTCTGGGAAGCCAATGGAGCTGGAAGCCAACGCTGAGGGCTCAGCTTCTGCAGCACCAGCACTCCTCAAACTCCCTTGTGAGCTGTCCTCTTCCCCTCTGCTGCTCTGAAGAGCCAGCACTGCCATCCAACAGCTCTGCCACTCTGCCCCTCAGTGCCACACGTCAAACAACATGTCCCACACCAGACACGAGGTGCTGAAGTGATCTTACCCAGCAGCACAGCAGCAGCAGATCCAAATGCCACAACTGGTGGCATAATCACAATATATGACAGCATTCAGGGCATGCCACACTGGGAGAAACTTAGTTTACCAGGAGAAAAATATTACAAAGAAAGCCAGAGTATTCCAAGCTCTGCTTCTGGCTGAAGCCACACGTCACAGACAGACCAAATGTTACAAAAAGAAATTCTCCAGAAGTGGCTTAGGAGAACCCAAGAGAGCAGGACGACAGGACAATGGCAGATTTATTTACAATAGGACACAAAGAATACATACATTAATTAAAAATTACAAAGAATACAGAGAAAACACTTCAGGGAAGGGAGAGAAATCAATGCTGGCTGAGCCTCTCCACTGGGGCAGGGGCAGAAGAAAAAAAGAAATAAAAATCAACAAAAATCTCAGAGAGGGACCTCAAATCAGAACTGACACAGGATTCCACAGCACAGTTGGCTCACACATCCCCTCCTCCTTTTTTCCATCCATGATTCCTGGCTGATTAGATTTGGGCATGAAGGGCAGGGCCAATGGGAAGGGACACAGGCCCTTGCATGGACCTGGTGGAAACTTATGGCAATTGGGGTTTAAAAAGGCCCCAAAGCCCTCCCTGGGATCAAGGAGGGCTTTGGACAGCTTTGGGTTGGAATGATGTGACCTGTGGCAGCTGGTCATTGGAAGACCTTACTCCAAGAAGAAAAATTTTCATAGATCTCACTAGAAAAAACCTCTTCTCTGTAGTCCTGGCGGAATCCAGTGAGTCTGGGGATGGAGGGAGCCTTCACTGCAACATGGAACCTTTTTACTGATAAACATCACTGAAGTGACCAAAACAAAAGAAAACAAACCACAACCCAACTTTAACCTCTTTTAAAAAGAGCTTCCCATGGTCTGATTCAGGCATCAAGCCATGGGAAAAGAAGAGCCCGTGTCAGCTATCCAGAAGAGCTCTGTTTTTTGTGGAGAAGAACAAAATACAGCTATGGGGTGTACACTTTTCCTGTTCCCTGGAGGTAGAGAATTTCAGAGGAGGAGCAGAGAGCAGCAAGGGCAGTCAGAGCACAGGGCCAGCGAGAGAGCCCCACTCCCAGCCATGGGACAGCTCACGGGGCCACCTGCCTGTGCCAGCCCCCTCAGCATGGCCTGCACTGCCCTTGGGCAGCTCGGGCCCAACACTGCCTCAGATCACTTGGCACTAACACCACGGCACCAGAGCCATCCCTGCAGGCTCTTCAGGATCCCAGTGGCATTCCCAGGAAGGAGCCTGCCCTGATTCCTCACTCATCCAGAGCAGAGCTATTGACAGAACAAACTCTGGTAATTACCTCACACATCCTTCCAGTCCTGTATATAGCACAACCACGTCACTTCCACCAGGACCTTTTGTCCTGCCTTCTGCAGGAGAGGCAATCCCACCCTCCCACACGGCCTGTGCTGTCCGAGGCTGGAGGGAGCAGCGGTGCTGAAGGTTGCTCAAGCTCTCTCAGGGTGAAATTGCACTTCCCAGGCTCGGAATGGCACCTCCAGCAAATTGTAAACGAGCCAAAGCCGGGACTTCGGCGATCGGAGCGCGCCAGGCTCCAGCTGGGTGAGCCTTGAGGCTCCGCTTGTTCTGCCATAGTCAAGCTCCCTCTTCTGTGCAGACACGAAGGCAGGAGAAAAACCCAGTCTGATACTTGTCTGAAGAGTCTCCCTGAATCCTAGAGCACCCCAGGGGCTGGAAGAAAACGTTTTCACAAGTGTTTCCACTGCTGTCTCAAATCCGTTCATCATCAACATAAAAAAAAGGATGGATTAGCAAAAAGGGGGTTTACTTATACAGAGGGACATTTCTCTGCTAAAAAACTCCCTCAAATATGGAACAGGATAATAAAGTTAAAATGTAAGGTATCTACAGACCCCTTTTCCCCGCAGAAGTAGCCCAGAATCCATGTACACTGTGCCAAAGTTACATTCCAAATCGAGGAGTTAATTATTTCTCTTGTGACTCTCCCACTGGATTTTTTGTTTCCTTAAAAAGAGCTGGGAGAAGATGTCCCTGTCCCTCCTGGGAGGACACGTGTTCAGAGGTGTCTGATTCCTGCTGGGGGCTCCAGCTTCAGTCGATTTTCACGGCGGCATAGATCTTCCTCACAAACATGTAGGCTGCGTAGAAGCCAATGGTGCCCGTCAGGAGCCAGAAGGACAGGACCATGAGGGCAGTGTAGCCAAAGTACAGTAAGGAGGGAATGAACTCAACAATATCCAGCTGAAAGAGAAGAGGATGAAAAAAGTCAGCGAAATAACGCACACAGATGACAAACCAACCAGTGCCCTCTGCAAGGAGAGCGCTGGCAAAGGGAGGAAAATTTTCATTTTTGTCCAGCTGAAGGGAGATTCCCTATGAGGTGGGGTCAGGGAATGCTGCTCTGTGCAAGTCCTGTGTGGAGAGTTTAGTTCAGGCATGGCTTGAGGAAAAAGGCCACGAAGCCATGCAACTGAGAGAAAAGTAACAGGTAGCTGTGAAGCAGTTTCAAAGCAGTTCCCAGCCTGACTTCTATAAACAATTAGTCTCTCTCAGGCATCCTTGCATAAACAATAAAGTTCTCAGGCAGTCTTCCCATAACAAAGGTAACATCCTCTCTGGGAAAAGATGGCACCCTGGGAACAGTTATGGAAGTTTTGAGAACCGTTCGTATCACAGTGAGAACACTGATTTTGTTTGATGTAAACAATCAACAGTATTGTAAAACAAAAGGAGTGGTTAGAGTTTTCTCTGTTAGCCTATCGTAAACCTGGATTTTGGAATATGCATGAAGTTAATTAACACTGTTATTTAAAGTGACTGATCGATCAATAAATTTGGAGTTCGATGCATTATAGGATGGTCGTTCTCCCCCTCACTTCAACAGTCCTGGGGCACCTACACCCTCCTCTCCTGTCTGGAAGGGCTGTGAGCACTGCCTTGGGCTGGCATGGGCAGATTGGCCCTCAGCAGGCCCACTGTTTCCTTTCCCAAATCCCACAGTCACCCCAAAAACGTGGCACTTCCACCCAGAGGAATACCTTGTTCACAAAGTAGAAGACAGCATAGATGAGCACGTAGAAGGCAGATCCTCCAGACACCAGGAAGGTTCTCCACCACCAGCGGTAATCCTGACAGGATAAAGAGCCTCATTATCCCCCCCAGGACTTTCTTCTCCCCAGGCACTGCCTCAGGGAAGCTGTGACAGGGAGAACACCACCCATCTTCAAAGGAAATCCACAATGTGGGACTGGTGAACTTTTTCTGTTCAAAGCACCTGCTGCCCAAGGACATGGCTCACCTTTGGTCCTGCATTTTGTTTTGTATGTGGGGGGAATGGAACAGTTTGGGAACAGCTCAAAACACTCTGTGCCCAGCAAAACTCCTGGTATGGAACCATAGTTCCCAGCCTAACAGATAACCAAGGAGCTTTAACTCCCTTTACAGTGCAGAGATAATCACACCTGTGAAGCTGGGCCACACTGATCTTTGCTGAGCAGCAGCAATAATGTGATCTGTGCTTTTCCAGGAGCAGAGCACCTTCTGCTATCCAAATTACAAACATGGAAATCTCACCTCAGCACAGAGCTGGAAATACACCATGACAATGCTGATCTGGGAGCAGGATACCACCAGAATGATAAACACCAGGAAGAGGAAGCCAAAAAGGTAATAGAACTGGTTCTCCCAGATTGCCTGAAATAAACACACAGCAGGAATTGATTTCCATGTTACTGTCATCAATCATTGAACATGGGACTCACTCCTGGCAGCCAGACAGGGGAAAATGAGGAGCCCCCTCAGCCTCACCTAGATGGAACCACAGATCTAATGCATTTCACAACGTCACTTTAGACGATTCAGGTTGCCAAAAGGGGCACAAGGACCTCTGAGATATCTTGTTCATTCCCCTACATCTCCCAAGCAAATTCTTCCCCATCCATACAAGGTGAAAAATGGGTAGCAGCAGAACAGTGACTGTCTCAAGACCAGGACTCCTCCTTGATGTAATGTTACAGTAAATTTTCTCTTTACCACCAAGTCACCAGGAGAGTCCCATAGCTCTCCCTGGGAACTACTGAATGGCCTGGAAGAGACCAGCCACCCCTTCAGAGAACACAGGAACAGGAGACTGCTCCAGTGCAAGGCCCCTCCCTTTCAAAAGCTTTGGCATGAAAAGAATCCCATTGAGGAAGACAGTGGGTTAAATGCTTACACTGAAAATGAAGAACAGCTCAATGAACATGGCTCCAAAAGGCAGAATACCAGCCATGAGGATCCTACAGAGCAGAAACAATTAAAAATTCCTTGTAAACACACAGCACAGTCCAAGCAAAGGCTCTACATTTCCAGATTACTAAATTTCACAGGCAATGGCACAGCTGCTCCCACTGCTAAGTACCCCTCATACCACATCCAAATTATCAATGTCGTCTCAAGGAACCCAATCTGCCATCTGTCCATGTCCAGAGAGCAGCAGGTGACCCTCAGCAACCCAAGGGGACCAAGGGGAGGGGATTTAACTCACCATATTTCCCAGACACTGATCACTCACCCCACAAATTTGTTCATATACCACCTCTGCTCCGGGATCTGCCTGGGAATCTGATTTGTCCGTACAGGATTGTCATAGGGCTGCTTGCGAAATCCAAAGTAGTAACCCAGGTAGACCAAGGGCAAGGAGATCCCAAACCACATGCACAGCAAGGCCACCATGGTAGGGAAAGGCACCTGGAATCACACCAAGAGCCACAGAAGTGAGGCTGACAGATCTCCTGCCCTGGGGACTGAAGTCATTGGCCAAGCCAACTTGTCACCCACTTGGAAAGGTCTGGGAAGCCAAGTGGGTCCCTCTCAGCCCAGTGACCCTGTCCCACCCAGCAGGCCCCAGGCTGAGGGTGGCACCTACCGCACCAGAGGAGTGTTTCCCCCAGATGAAGCAGTTGAGGACAAAGCAGATGCCAAAGACAACGCCCGGGTACAGCGTCGCTGTCTGCAAGAGGAACCACAGCATAAGAGAAAGCACCTGATTCCTCAGCCAGATGTTCCTATGGAATGAGTCCATCACTGAGACAAGGCACTTGTGGAGAAGTGTCCCTTTTGTTACAGGAAAAGGACACAGAGCTGGGCTGTGGGGAGGATCTTGGACAATCCTCTTTGCTCTGGTGGTGCCTTTTCTGTACAGCTACAAGAACTCAACCCACAGCAAATGTGCACCTCAGCCAAACTGTGTCCAGCTACCACAAACATGTGGAGTTTATCCAAAGATTCTGCCATCAGCAAACCAGGATAAACAGCACAGAATGTCCAAGACTCACACAAAAGGCTCCCTTCTTCCATCGATGGCCCTTCAGAGTCCGGTATAAGCGGCCAGCAAAGAATCCACCAAAAACCCTGCACAGAAACAAGCCAAATCAATGAAAATGAGCTGCTGTAGCTGGGGGAAGGCAGGACAGCACAGGGGGAAGCTGTGGAGGCACCTACCCCATGAACATGAAGAGGAAGCAGGCAGTTGTCATCAGCGCGCCCCGGCTCGAAGGCGACAGCATCCCCAGCATAGCCACAACTGCAGAGGGAACAGGACAAGGAACAGCAGCTCTGAGGGACATGTGCTGCAGCAGCTCAAGGACAGGGGCCTGTCCCATCTGCAGCCCACAGCTGCCTGCAATGCCTGCACAGCCTGATTTCCTTCACAGCATAATGTATCCAGAGCCTCCAGCACCGGCCAGAGAGGAAGGCACAGCTTTGATTTCAGCTACAGACCATGCTTCAGCCCCAGCTTCCCCAGGGATGGGAGCAGGTGCAGCTCAGCAGGCAAGGCACACCTGTGCAGAAGTCCCCCAGTCCACTATCAGCCAGGGCTCACAGCCTGGCAAAGGAAATAAAATCACACAAAGCTGCCTTCAGCTGGGCAATGTCATCCAGCAGTTCAGTATCTGCCCAGGCTGATGGCAACAGGAAGCTGCTTCATGGGCCTCATTCCAGCTAAAGTGAGCACAGGGTGAAATCAAACATCCTTGAGCATCATTCGTGTCACAGCCACCCTGTGCAACGTGTGCCACTTACAGATGACAATCAGGATCATACAGAAGAGCTGAATGCCAGAACCCAGGAGAGAGCTGAGGATCATAGGATACTGTGGAGGCCTGAAGACATCTCCATGCACAAGTTTCCAACCAGATTCCTCCATTGTATCTTCCTATAGCAACAACAGAAAAAGGAAGTTATTTAGATGTGATACACTAGTGGAAATTAAGGTCCTACCACAGCAGCCTAAGAGGTTAACTTTCCTGGATCCAGTTTTTCTACAGAATTTTACCACTCTAGCCAAGAAACTTCTTTCCTCTTGGGCTAAAAACAGCTGAGACCTGAATTGTCAGTGCCAGGACACACTTTACAGAGCTGTCTGCAGTCACTCCTTAGGTCTGAAGACATCCTAACTAGTATATGACTGTTCAGGCAGAAAAAGGTGTGTGACAGCACAACACAACTGCCCATCCCATGGCCAAGGCTCAAAGGAAAACAGGGGCAAGGGAAGAGACAATACAGCCAAGTCTGCACACTGGATCCCTCCTGGCCTGTGCTTCCCTCCCTCCAATCCCAGCCCAAGGAACAAATACATACAATGTCATCCTCTTTGTTGTAGTTGGCAATGTCCTTCCGCAGAGTCCGGATGATGATCATGCTGAGAATCCCTGAAAACAAGCACAGAGCTCAGCTCAGAGGCTCCCACAGGGCTGTGCTGCTCTCAAGCTGTGCAGCTACATGGCTCCCACCAACACTGTTCTGGCTGGGAGAGGAGGTCTTGAGTCATCAGCAAAGACACACACAAAACCCCAAGGAGCAGGGAAGGCAGTATTCCAGCAGAAATGGGGCATTGTGGCTTTCTTGTGGGTTTTTTTGCTCCGTCAATGACCCCAGTATGAGAAAGGCTGGTAAATGCCTGACCCCACAGGACACTGTTTGAACTGGGAGGCTTTAAATTGGTTCCTGCTCCTTCTGACCAGGTTCAGATATTGCCACATGGTCCTTGAGCCATCTGCAGCTAAGGCTTAAAGAAAATTCCCTGCAGATGATGGTAAAGCTTCCCTCTCCCCACACACCCACTCACCTGAAAGGAAAAAGACGACCACAACCGAGTTAATGATAGAGAACCAGTGGATCTGCACGTCACTCATGGTCAGGTACGTGTCCCAGCGGGAAGCCCACTTAATGTCACTTTCCTGAAAGAACAGGAGAGTTCTTCTCACACCAGCACACTCCCAATGTCTTCTACAACTCCAGTGACAGACACTTGGAGCATCACTGCCAGCCAGCTCCCCAGTAGTGCCTCACCTCCCAGTGCACAGAGTAGGTGAAGAGCAACTGGTTCTCTTTAGTAGGATCTATTTCCTGAGGGGCAGAGCCCGTGGCTTCAGGCAGGGTGCACATGCTCTTCTCATCAGCCTTCAAGTCTGTGAAGGAAAGCAGAGCACACAGTGAGCCCTTCCCTCAGGCACCACCTCTCCCACTGAGCATCACCCTGAGGGCACTGGGTTGCAGTAATTCCAGGTGGGGAAGCACTCGCTCCTTGCTCACCTGCTCTGCAGTTTGCAAAACTACTCTCCTGACCAGCAGTGGAGCACCATTAACAAGCTTTCAGGAAAGCTATGCACAGGGCTCTCCTTAACTGGAAGGATAAAAGCCAGAGGTTCTGAAGCCAAGGATCTAGACCATCAACAAATCCTCTATTCCACATGACATGGTGAGAATCAAGACCTCTGCAGCAGTGTCTGCCCTGCCAGAGGGAGCTGTGTGGGGTGATCCACATCATGAGCAACTGCCCTTCTAGACACCCTTTTCCACTGGGCTCACTGAGGTAGGAGTTCTTTCCCCTAAGCATTATTTTTAAATTTCAATTCCCCAGAACAGTTCCAAACATCCTGTGTGTCCCTGAACCAGCACAGAGTGTCCCAGTCAGGGAGATCTGTGCCACAGCAAGAGCCAGAATGCCAGACATGCCTCATACCAGATGACACAGTGCAAAAAAATCCAACCCCAAAACCTCAAATTCAGATCTTTTTACAGGAATTGATTTTCCATGGATTGCAGTTCATGGATACGTCTCTATTGTTGGTACTTCCTTAATAACAAAGTGGTTTATTATTCTTGTAATTTAGACTCATTTCTGTGCCCTGTGAAGCAACAATTGGCACTCTGATACATTTTGTCCATATAGGAGATTGTTCCCTCTTGCTCCCCTCCTCAAGGGTCTCTTACCTTCCAGTTTAATGCTTTGGGGAATCACCTCAAAGCGCACCACCCTGTAGGTGTGCTCCTGGCTCTCTTCCACATCCTCTCTGTGGTAGTAAAGGATGAAGGAGAGGTGGTTGTGCAGGTAGAACTGAAACAGTGACATAAAATAAAACATCAGCACCCTGTGGGAGGAAGAAGCAAAGCTGAGAAGTAACAACTGCAGAAAACATCTTCAGTGAGGGAAAACTCAGTCTTGGGGGCACAGTGCCTTTGCTCTGCTGAGGGGAAGCCACTGCATGAGCCTGTCCAAAGTTACACGGTGAACAAAAGCAAGGACTCCTGCCTTTCCCACCTTCCCACAAGAGACCCTTCTCTCATATTTCCACTATTAATAAAACCTTTTGCATTCCCAATTCTGATACTCTCTGGCGGACCTCTAACAGACACCCAGATCTCCTCCAGGCACCCCCACACAGCACCTCAGTTCTCTACCTTGTTACCATCCATAAAGCCAAGCCTGTATCCATGCTCGAACTGCACATCCTTCTCCTTCTTCTTCTCCTCTTCCTCACGATTGGAATAAAACTCCAGCCGTGTTGCCACAGGGAGGTTATCAGCAATGCTGAAAAGATGAAATTTGAACAGATTTCAGAACAAATTTGTCCACAGCACCAAATCCCCCTAACACAAACCCATGCCTCAGTGACTCACAGGTGGACGTAGTAATCCTCCCTGATGCGCTCGGCGATGAGCTTGCTCTGCTCCACTGTCAGAGTCACTGGCTTGTTGGGAAAGTTGCACAGAACTTCACATTTCTTCTCCACATTCATGGAAACCTGGAAAGGCGTATTTACAATTCGGTCCCCTCGAAGAACCTCACCTGGAAAAGGGAAAACACGGGCAGGGTTGGAGACTGACAGGCTTCCTGCTGCTGATCCTGCTGCAGGGACCACAGGAAGCTCCTTTGCTAGCCCAGGTGCAAGGATAAGATTGCAAGTCAGTACAGCTACTTTGTTGGAAGTATCAAGGCCTGCTTATGGATCAGGTTACAGCTCTTCATCAGGACAGGCATTTCCAGTGTCCAGCACATGGACACTGCTGTTTGCAGACAGCCAGCACACAGTGAATCAGAGGAAGAAGCTTCTCTCAGCTCAGCAGAAGGGACACTTGCAATTGCATTTACCCCTGTAAACACCCCCCTACACACAGTCTGACAGGTACACACCGAGGTTCTCAGCCTTGTAGGTGATCTTGCTGGGCTGGCAGAAGGGCAGTGAGTAGTACTCATAGGGCAGCTGGGTCCGGGAGCTCGTCAGCTTCACAGCCTGCAGGAGGAATGGAAGGATTATCCCCAGGAAAAAACTTCAGATAATTTCCTGTCCTCTCAGCATCATCTAGAAGCTGATGCTTACTTCAAAACACCTTCCATAAAGCTCACTTCCAGAAGATACTACTACTACTATTATTAAAAATAGTAACAAAGACAGATGTTCCTGAGAGACTTCCAGTAGCAATTCATTCACAGAGAAACACTCAAAGAACAAAACATGGTGGTTTCACAAATTTATGTCTCAGTGGAGTCCTAAGAAACAACAAAGACCTCAAAAGAGATTCAAGAATCACATTTCATACAAGATTTCCTCAAACAAAAATTCACATCCCACTGGACCTAGAGGTCTGGCCTCCAGTGCTATGGAGAGTTCAGCAATTTTAATCTCTGCAAGGAAAGCCAGAGAGCCATCAATCTGGGAAGACAAGGTGACCAACCACAAACATTCCTGGAGAGCTTCCACAAATCACAGGGTACAGGGAAGTGCAGAGACATACTACAACAGCCAAGACCACAGTTGCTCAGAAAAACAGAAGTGTTTTGTAACACAGCCAAGCTTGTTTATTGGAAAAGTGCTGGCAAACACACTGACTTGCCTAAGCACTTGAGGAAGCATTTAGCTCCTGAAATCCCTTTGAGAACAGCTATTCCAAAACCTTCTTCTTCTGGGAAGCTTACTGTAGCCACAGGCAAGTCTCATTTACTTAAAAATAGCCTATGTCTGGCAGTCTGTGGCCAAAGAGAAAACTGTGCCATGCTTCACGTGAGAGCAGCCAACCTCAGCAGCCCCAAGGGTGCTGCATTTGCTGAGACAGAGGCCACAGCTTTAGAAAAATAAATGAAATGGGCTATAAATCACTGATGTCTGAAAGCAAAGCCTGCCTTCCTCGTGGATAGGTGCAGCAGCTCTGTCACTGAGTACCAGCAATGCTGCACAGGAACAGCCCTCAGCAAGGCTGGGCAGAAAGATCTGCAAGGCCCAAGGACAAACACCTCCACCTGGGAAGAGCTTCTCATGAATTTCCCTGAAAGCACAACATGAGCAAACTGGGTATTGAGAAGGTCTGATTCAGACCTTATTCCACCATTCACCTTCCACCCAAGGCACAATCTGCATAAGTACTTTTAGAGTCAGTATAATGCTGGAGAAATTAAATTCACTTCAAAGCCACAGTGAGAAAGGGACCCTTTTCCCCAACAGAGCAACATCTTGAGGACTTTGAAGGAATTTGACAGAAGGAATCTTGAAGGAATTTGGTAGAAGAGATCAGGGGCAAGAACAGGAATCATGTTGGGACCCGAACGCTGTGAAGCAGAGAACACATCTGAACACAAAATTTGCGCAACAGGATCCCCAAATTTAACTTTGCAGCCCATTTTAGCTGCTATGGTATAAAAAAGAAAAAGACAAAAAACCCCCACACCAAACAGACTCACAGCACTGAGTTTGTCCTACCTTTATCTCTACGGGGTCATTGCGGTGGAAGTTGATGGGAGCCACCCCGGGTACGTAGAACGAGTCTGTGCTGTGTAACAACAACAGCAGGCCCAGCACACATCTCAGCCTTTCCTGCAAAAAGGACAGGGAACAGTAAAATACAACAGAAACAGCATTAGAGATGGGCAACAACACTGGAAATGTTCATCCCGGACATTAGAAAGGCTGTGCAGTCAGGTGATTAAACAGAAATGAAATTCACAAAAGCTGTTCTTGGCTTTGTTTTGTGACTCTCATCACGTCACTTTCCACTCAGCATGTTTCTGCCTCTTCATGTGCAATCAGGAAAACCTTGGCTTTGCTCAACCATAAGAAAAATGCCATTTTTATCTGCACCATGGGGCATCAAGCAGGCCATCACTTCACTTTTCTGCTCACCCCCACTGAGCTCCCTGTGCTAGAAAACTCCATGGATTAACAGAGAAGAGGGCTGTAGCCCTGGCTGTGGGTGTGTGTCAGCTCTGCACAGCAGCAGCTGCCCTGGAGCTGAGTACAGATGGCTGCCCACAGGCCACTACCTGCAGAGGAGCAGTTACTGTGATGTGACACCAGTAACTGCACCAAAGGGACAGTCACATCACCACTCCCTCCTGCTGCATCACCACTCTGCTTTCCTCACCCCTCCAGGCCACAGCACAGCTCAGTAACATGGCACATCACTTTTTCATCCTTTTTTAGCGAGCAGGGTGACAAGTCAGGCTGGAAGGTTCAATCAACTCTATAGGGGCTCCAGGAGAACCCAGATCCTACCACAGCCACAGCAAACCCTTTATTTAACACACCTTGCTGCCTCCTCAGCCCCTCCCATTACCTCAGGTAACCCAGCTGAGCATGGGCAGGAAGGCTGTGAAATGAAAATCGAGCTTTAAAGAGTATTAGCCAGCAGCAGCTTGCCTGGATTAGGACATCAGCCCTGCTATAATCTCACAGCACTACTGGCTTCAGGCTCTTCTCCTGAACTCCCAGTGGTATGGCACCACTGGAAAACCAACAAAACCTTGTTTGGTTTGGGATAACTCTTGAGCTAATGCTGTAGATGTAAGAAACCAAATCCCCACTGTCCCTGTGCCTCCTCAGCGCTGTCAGTCTGTCTGACAGCACCAGAGGGAACACTCCACAGGCCAGGTGTGACAAACAGCAGCTCTGTCATGGGGATCTTTCCTCAGGTTGGGGGAAAAAAATAAAATAAAAAAAATCTGTGTTTATTGCCCCCACACCCCTTCTTCTTCATCACCTTCCTCCTGTCTCATTCTAAGGCAAGGAAAGTACCTGGGCCCAGACACCTGTAAGGGCAAACCAGAGCATCCAGAATTAATGAAATTGAGCAGGATTAAAAAAAAAAAAGGCAGAAGGGTCAGGGGGTTGAAAGTCTAAAATTTAAGATGCAAATGCTAGGCACCTACAGAAAATATGAATACTGAATCATCAGATACATGTGGGCTTCCAGTACCTGAAGGGAGCCTACAAGAAAAATTGAGAGAGACTACAAACCATGGAGTACAGGACAAGAGGGAACAGCTTTAAACTGACAGAGTAGGGATATCAGGAAGAAATTCTTCCTTGTGACAGTGGTGAGGCATTGGCACAGACTGCTCAGAGAAGCTGTGGCTGCCCCATCCCTGGAATTGCTCAAGACCAGGCTGGATGGAGTTTGGAGCAGCCTGGGATAGTGGAAGGTTTCCCTGTCAATGGAACAAAATGAGTTTTAAGGACCCTGCCAGCCCAAACCACGCTGTGATTCTCTGATCTTTTTTGCTTACAAAGGGGATTTTCAGATCTATTCTAAGCACAGCCAAATACACTTGGAGCAGGCATAAAGCCCCAGCTTGGAAACACTCTTGTTAAAGCTGCCTGACATTCAATACTGATCTGCCTTCAGGTAACATGGGGATTATTCTCTGTGCTTCACTAAATTTTGCCTTTCCAATCTTTAAAGGAGAGCTCAGTGGCTCTCCACAGAGTAGGAAAATGTCTCCTGCACAGGGGAAGCAGTGGAAGGAATCTGCACTCTTGTCCCACACTGCACTCCAGCAACCTGCAGCCCTTTTCTCATTTGTCACTGAAGTGACAGACCTACACAGTGTTACTCCAAAACCAGAACCACACCACTGCCACCCCTGCCCCAGCAGGCTGGGAGGTGAAAAGACCAGGACAGGACTTTGGCAGCCACTCAGAAGACACATGAGCATGCAGGAGATGAAATTTTTGATGACAATTTTGGCAGAAATCAGGCTGTCTTTGCATACAGATGATGATGACTCAGGCAGCAACAGGAAAGACAAGAGGGTGACTCTAAAGCCTTGCCAGGAAAGAACAGTTGGTAGCAAGAAAAGAGAAAGCTGCTATGCAACAGGTGGGGAAAGCTTTGGGAGTGAAATATGAAGGAAATGCCCAGTGCAGGCTCCTGAGCTGGCAGAGCACAGGGAGGCTGAAGCCAGGGCCTTACTCACCAGGACCTTTGTGCTTGTACTGACAAATGTGCCTCATCCTCTCCAAACAAAGGCAGCAGCTTAGAAATGTCAACATGGACACCCCCCAAAGCATCTGTGTGACTCATGGGCCTGGCCAGGTGATTGTATCACACAGGGGATTCCTGCAAGCTGAGTTCTCCCCTGTGCCAGGTCAGAACTTCCAGCAGGGAGCTCTGCTTTGGTTCAGTCACAGAGCCCTGGCAGACTCCCAGCAAACAGGACACACAGCTTCACAGCCTTTTCCATTTACATTTCAAAAACATGCAAAAACCCCCTCCAATGATAATCTTGCATCTGAAGTGCCAGGAAATCATGTTATGGTGCAACAAGTAGCACAACAAATATGCACAACCCCAGACTGAGAAAAACCCAGCTGCAAGTAGGCAAAAATAGTTCAGATTGCCTAAGCCTGATTGTTTTCCCATAGGCAGACATGCAGGGACACCCTTAGGAGAATATGATCTCAATAAAAGAAGTAACTGCAGGAGCACAATCACCATTCCTGTCCCTCAGATCACAAGTTCACACACAAAACCTCTCCAAAAAGACCCTCCTGGATAATTATCACCAGTCTTGGGGTTTGCAGACAACTCCAGGTTTATCCCATTCAGAAAGACTAAAAACAACATTGCCACTTTCTGTGAATTCACAGAAGGCTCACAAACCATGCTGCCAAAACAGAGGATTTGTTCTCCAAACCCCAGTCTGACCCAGCATGAAGAGGCCCTAAAATATCCAGTTATTACCACACTTGTCCCTCCCTAGGACTTGTGGTCCCTCCAGCCACCACTGCCAGAGTCTGACATTTATTTAAGGGAAAGGGGAAACAGCAGCTGCTCCCTGGGGCACTCTGCAACAGCTCCAGCTGCTCCAGAGGGTCCATGGCCTGGCCATGTGCACCCAGGACATCCCTGCCCAGGTTACTGCCAACAACTTGAAGAAACTCTCAAACAGCAGCAAATTCAACCATCAGAAATGCGCCAGTGCTGTACCAGGGTTGGTTTAGGTCTTAGGAGTTTCACAATCCACATAGGAACTGAAGAACAGAACACAGGATTTTTCAAAGACACAAAAAGAAATGAGGAAGTGACAGTGATGGATATCATGAATTGTCCCATCTCTTTTTGGCAGAGAAAGGCAAGAGGGACATCAAAGAGCCATAATCAAGAATTGTTAATTTTCAAAGACAGCTTTGAAGAAAAACAGGGAAAACCACCTGTGCAGAGCCATTTGTCCAAATGGATTCACACAGCTCTCCCATTCCACTTACTGAAACATTTTTTAAATGGTCACAGAACGGGAGGAAAGCCACAACTCACTACTCTGTGGGAGCAAAAAAACCCAACAAGCTCCCTCACCTTGCAGAATGTAACCTTCATTCTGCCCTCAGGCACATTAGCAGGACAGAACAGTGCTAAAGGCACCCTGACCCTCATCCCCTTTTCCATGGGCTGCCTCCTTGGATGATCCTGACACCTGTTTGGATAAGCACATCTTTATTACATCCCTGCCCTGCTCACCCTGCACTGGAGGAGCCACCAGAGCCCTTCAGAAGGAGACAAGTGCTGCATTCACATTGACTTCAGAGCTCCTTTGACACCAGGAGAGCTGCTGGCAGCCTCCTCTGCCCTTCACACAACAGAGAGCCACGAGGAAATTCCCAGTAGGACCATCCCCAGCTCTCAGAGCCAGCTGAGCACTCCCTCCCCCGTGCCTGGGGGAAAGCCAGCAGGGTATAAAGATGCTGAAAGCAAATGAAAGGGAAACCTTGGCTCTCCCAGTCTCTCCATGAGTCACCTCACAGCCCAGCCAGCAGCGACCTTTGTATCAGCACACATCCTTTATCCACACCGCTATTCCTGCATTGCCCTGCCACTAAAATACCCTCTATGAAAGCAAGGAGGAAATCCGTTTGACTTCTACAAGACTTCAAGGCAGATAACAAATGTCTCAGCAGCTCGTTTTCTGCTCTGCGAGGTGGCACTGATGCTCCCCGGGAACACCTTCAGTTCTCTGAGGATTCAAGGAATAATTCAATAGTAATAACAGGGATGCTGAGACGCGGGAAGCGAAGCAGCTGCTCAAACCCGGACCCGATAACCACCACCAAGCATTTGTGAAACCACAGAGCAAACAGAGCAACCGGCTCGGTGCTGGCATCAGCGGCGAGCCCAGGCTGGCAGCTCGGAAGGGAGGGCAGAGGATGTGCCGGTGCTCCCTGCAACCCGCCCGGCTCCGAGCCCCCGCCCGGCCCCTCCTGCCCCGACACCGACGCGAACCGCACAAGGGAGCCAACTCTGCCGCCGAGGGAGCGCGGGGCAGGCGGGACAGGAGCCCGCCGGGCTGCCCTGGGCACCGAGCGGCGGCCCCAGCCCTGCCCTCCACAGGTGACACCGCCGGGAGACGCGGGGCAGCTGCCAGGCCCCGGCCGGGACCGGGGAGCCTCCTCCGTCCAGGGGCCGGGCCCGCATCCCTCCCAGCGCGGTGCAGATCCGGCCGCAGCCCCCGAGGCGAGCCCCGCGCCGGGAGCGCCGCCGGGCCGGGCCGGGCAGAGCGGGCGGGACGCGGGGCCGGGCCGGGCCCCGCCGCACTCACCATCGCCGCCGACGCCGCCATCTTGGATCCACGTGTCGGCGCTGCCGTCACCGGAAGCGGCGCGCGGTTGGCTGCGGGGCCGATCGCCATGGCGACCGCGGCGGCCGCGCAGGACCGCGCCGGGCGGCGGCGCTCCGCGCTACCGGGGCCGGGCCCAGCGCAGCCCCGGATCGGCACAGCCCTCCTGCCGGGAGAGCCGGGGCGGGGGTCTCCGCTCCCGTCCCCAGCGGGTCTCCGGCCCCGCGAAGCCGGCTGGGGAGGGGGCGGGCCGCACCGCCATCTTTGCTGAGGGCAGCGGGCTTTGCACGGGGAGCGGGCGCGACGCTGCGGCCGCCATGTTTGGTGAGGGCGGCGGGGCCGGGAGGCGCCCGAAGCGTTCCGAACCTCCCGGTCCCTCCCGGTCCTTCCCGGTTCCTCGCGGTTCCTCCCGGTCCCTGCGGTGCCACCCGGGCGGTCCGCGGCCCGGGCCTGCTCAGAGGGCGCTGCGGGTCTGCCCGGCTGCGGGCCCCTGCCCGGGCTGCGGAGCAGCAGGAACGGCCAGGAGAGGAAAGGTTGATAAATATTTTATTGATTACAAAATAAAAGATCCCAAAGCAGAAGCGACGGCGTTTGCCTCTTGGTATCAAAAATGTAATCACAGGCACCAGTCTCTTTGCTGTAAGAGGTACATGGCTGTCTTTAAAATATACTGTTTACTCCTTTTCCCCAAATAACCTAATGAAATACTAAAAATAAACAGTAACATTAAGTGAGTGTGCAGGGAGCACCTGGCCCTTGCTGACACTGCAAATGCCCCAGCAGACAACAAATGCTGCCTGTAAGCTTTGCATGGGGGAGAGGGCTCCTTTTGCCATGGCTTTGGGCTCCAGAGGTTCCTCCCAAGGCAGGTGGAGGAGGATCCATGCAGGGATGGCCTGGAAAAGCCCTGTCTGTGTCCATCTGCCCCTGTGGCACAGCCTCACCAAACCTGCACTCTGCACAGGGGCTGCCATGAAAATACCGGGGAAGGAAACCCAGGAGGGAGAGAGGAGGTAAAGGGTCTGTGACACTCAACATCCAAACCCCAGGATCCCGTGCTGATGCTGAGCCCAGGGGCTGCACTGCAGTGTGCCTTAGGGGGATCCCCTGGGCTCAATCACACAGGGAGCACAGGCACTGCAGGGCATGTCCCCAAAGCCAGCACCTAAGGCACATACTGCTGCAGAACAAAGTCATAAAATCTCAGAAGGATTATAAAAATACTGATCTGGGTTTTTCCTTGCAGCAAAAGCAGGCCTGGCCCCATCCCTGTCCATCCTCCTGGGGTCTCAGCACCACTGTCCAGCCAGCACTTCCTGGAGCCACTGCCCCAGGGACGTTCAGGCTCCTGGGAAAGGCACAAGGTGTGGCCACGTCTCTTCTCCCTCCATCATGTGCTGCTCCAGCCCAGCCACTCCAGCAAGCCTGAGGTTCCTGGGCCAGGCTGGCAGGGAAGCAAGGCACAGGTGAGACAGGGAAGAGCTGGCAGTGTCCGCCCCAAGCATCCCATGCTAGGGCTCCTGCTGGTACTGGCTCTCTGTGGCAGTGAAGAAATCCTCCAGAACACTCTGTATGTACTCAAAAGTGGGGCGATCCTCGGGTTTGATCTTCCAGCACCTCATCATGATGTCATAGAGCTCCTCAGGGCAGTTATCTGTGCGGGGCATCCGGTAGCCACGCTCCAGAGCCCTGATCACCTCCACGCTGGACATCCCTGGAAAACAGGGACAGGAGAACATCACCTGCTTTATCACTGCTGTCTTTGAAAGTCATAAAATCCCCAAACCCAAAACTTCTCTCCTTTTGGGCAATGTTTCCAGGAAGGGAAAAGTGGTTAGAGGGGCTGGGAAGGGGAAACTGCTGCTCCTGGTCAGGGAAACGTGGACAAAGGAGATGCTGGGTTATTGTAGGATGGAGTTTTGTGCCCCAGGACAGATGGGGCTTATAATCACTTTGAATAAATTAAAATCACTTTGCATAAATTCAAATGGTAAGTCTGTGATGAGCCATTGCTTCCAATGAAAAGTCAGTGCAAGGGCAGAGCTGCTCCTCAGAACAGCCTGTTGTGCCGCCCAGATCCACCACAATCCATTTGTGGTAGCATTTACAGAGTAACTCCCCAGTGAAAAAAGGTACCAAAATAATTATTAGTATAAAATTAGGGTGGTCCCTAATGATAAGGATTTACAGGGTTTTCCCATGGAGCTGGAGAAGCTCAGGTCACATGCATGGGGCCCAGAAGGTGAAATGTCTTTTGGAAACAGAGGAGGCATTTAAGCTCCTTACCTGGGTAGGGGATGCGTCCATAGGTGATGATCTCAGTCAGGAGGACCCCAAAGGACCAGACATCTGATTTTATAGTGAAAGATCCGTAGTTGATGGCTTCTGGTGCAGTCCATTTAATGGGAAACTTGGCACCTGGGCAAAGAGATCCAATGGGAATCATGAACCCAACCCCAACTGCTGAGAAATGCGTGGTGAAATATGGGGAACAAGAAACAAACAGAAGAGGAACAAGTGAAGTGATGCAAATGAGAGGAGCTTCCCTCTGCCCATGTACCCAGCACATCCCTCCCGGGGTCAGGACCACCATGGGGGCAAGGGAACCCCCCAAGCTGTCACCCCCAGCACCTTCCCGGGCCGTGTACTCGGTGTCCTCGATGACCCTGGCCAGCCCAAAGTCTGCAATCTTGCACACCAGCACTGCTGACACCAGGATGTTGGCGGCTCTCAGGTCTCTGTGGATGTAGTTCCTCTTCTCAATAAAAGCCATTCCTTCTGCAATCTGCCACAGGGGAACAGGGCAAATGCAAACAGGCTGCTTGAAATAACACACACCCCCTCAGCACCAGAGAAGTCAATTGCTTCTGGCCAGCACTCAGAAAAGGGTGAAAGGAGGCAGGAGATGGATGTCCCATCCTGGAAGTGTTCAAGGTCAGGCTGGACAGGGCTTGGAGCAACCTGGTCTAGTGTAAGTGTCCCTGCTTGTGGCAAGGGGTTGGAATGAGATGAGCTTTAAGGTTCCTTCCAACCCAAACCATTCTGTGACTTTCCTGTATGGAAACTGCTCTACAAGCAGGAAATCCCTTACAGAAGAGGTTGGGGTTTGGGTGAGCAGCCCAACATGACACCTGTGATCACCAGAGGCTGTGAGTGTTTGCAGGGCAAGGTGTAAGTGGGCTTCATCCACAGCCATGAGGATGTAGAGGAGGAGCAAATAATTCTCTACTCAGGGAAGACATGAGGCCAGTCTCCAAATACAGCCACAGTGACTCACTAATTGCTGCAGGAGGGTCAGTATTCCAGAGCTTCCTTAGCTGGGGCAGAAAAGCATAGTGGAAGATGCCTGAGCTCTTCCAGATTAGTTTCTGAAGAGTCACCTGTGTTTGTAGACAGGATGGCTGTGATGGCCCCTGACAATCCCCCCCACCCCTGTGCCTTCTGAAGTCCCTGCACTCGGTGCTGTGTGTGCAGGTCTCAGCCTGATCAGGCAGAGGTGACCTGGTGTGTGCACAACCAAACCCCAAAGCTGCCCTGTTACCCCATACCAGAGTCCAGAATGTGAAGGGGCAGGAGCAGCCAGAGGGGAGATCCCCCCTCCTTATCACACCCACACAAGCTGTGGGTGAGGTGCAGCTCCCACAGAGCTCTCCTCACTAAATACAGAAGTAGCCAGGCAAGAGCGGAAGGATCATTTCCATGACCACAGATGCATTTCTGCCCGCAGTGACTCAGCCCCAGCCCAGGGGCCAGGCTGCTGCCTGCTGTGACAGCCCTTCAGCCTCTGCTCTCCCCAGAGCTGCTCCAGCAGCCCCTCAGATACATGGGCTGAGCTGGGGCTGGCAGGAGGCAGCTTGCTGAGAGCAGATGGTGCAGGAGAGCACAGCTGATGCACAGACCCCAGCACAGCCAGCTCCAGCAGCCAGTGACCTGGTCTCAGCCCACAGCGCTCCCATCCTGGATTTCCTATTGCTCAGGTGCCTCTGTGAAATATTTGAGCTCAGCACAAAGGGTCCCTGGGTTCAGTCCTCACCCAGGGGCACTGCAGAAGCAGCAGGGGCTCAGTGGTTGTGCAAATGGTTGCACCTGGAGTGAAGTGCTTAACATCCTGTTCTGCTGTACTCAAAATCAGCTCCTGAATATATCCCTGAAATAATTATCTGTGAGTCCTCCTGCCTCTCCAGCTGCCTTCTCCTGCTGTGACAGCCCTCTGTGACTTTATTGAACCACAGGCCTCCCTAGGCATTCCCCTGGGACAACACAGCCTGCTGTCCTCCCTCCAGGACACTGGGAACCATGCCTGGCTCAGCCCCTCGTTTATTGGGAGCACACAGGATCATGCTGCAGGATTCCTGTAAACCCACAGGGCTTCACACCCCTGTGGTGCTGTCCTGAAGCAGTGCTGAGGGGGTGGGCTGGGTGTGTGGCCATGCTGGGTTTGTGGAGCTTTGGCCAAGTTTGCAGGTAAGGTTTGCAGGTAGCTGTCACAGCAGCAGCAAATTAGAAATTATAGTTACCAGTATAAATAGTTATCAATCATAGAAATTGATAACATTGTCCTGGGCTTGGTCAGACCACACCAATCAGCACCAGCACATTTGCAATTGTGAGCTGTGGAATTAAGCCCCATCCTCATCCTCGCTTCTCCACAAAGCAGAGTCGCCCATGGGCTGTGAGGGCTACAGGAACCATGGCAAACACAGAAGTCAGCAGCCAATCCTCCCCAGGATGTGTGCAGCTCTGCTGTGCACTGCTCAGGTGCAGGTGGGCTAGCTGAGTGCTGCAGATATTGGTGTGGTGAGGGGGAAGCTGCCACTTCTCCTTTCCCACAGCCCTGCTCCTGTGAGGTCAGCGGGATGGGGATGGTGAGCAGGCAGTGGCTGCCCACAGGAAACCTCACTGCATCCCCAGCACTGCTCACAGCAGGCTCCTGGCTGGCCCTGCACAAGCTCCAGGTGAGTTCCCAGGCTACTCACTCACCCTTTTCAGGGATGCAAGGGGCACTCAGAGCTAGGGAAGGTCTGCTCCTTCCTCACCTGGGCAGAGAAGTCGATCAGCTTC
This sequence comes from Ammospiza caudacuta, assembly GCF_027887145.1. Classification (NCBI taxonomy): domain Eukaryota; kingdom Metazoa; phylum Chordata; class Aves; order Passeriformes; family Passerellidae; genus Ammospiza; species Ammospiza caudacuta. The sequence continues at coordinate 12,424,762 of NC_080607.1, forward strand.
GGCAGCGGCAGCTTGTTCCCCTCATCGCTCTTCAGGAAATCCAGTAAGCTCCCTGCAGGCAGGGAAAGGTGCCAGGGCTGTTGGTTTAGCTGGAGTCTGCACCCCCACTTAGGGTGGCACAGAGTCCTGAGGAGCCAAGCAGGACAAGGGGACTCTGGAAACAACTTGATCCCCATCCCACTCCCATGGATAGGCACTAGTGCAGGCTCCCTCTGCCTTGCAGAGTGCTTGTTCTCATCTGTCCCCTCTTAGGTGTCCCTCCTCTCCCAGTGCTGTCACCACATCCACTCTCCCAGCACCCTGCCCCAGAGCTGTGGCAGGAGCAGAAACTGCTCCCAAAGCCCTGGGAGTGGTGCAGAGCCCACAGCCAAGCCTGGGGATGTGGAAGGGATTGATCCTGCACCACCCCAGGAACCTGAGTGCCCACAGACATCCCTCAGGATGCAGACTGCACCTTTCTCCATGAATTCAGTGATGATGAAGATGGGCTCCTCCCTGGTGACCACTGCATGCAGCTTCACCAGCTTGTCGTGCTGCAGAGTCTTCATCAGGTTTGCCTCCTCCAGGAAGGCTTCCACAGACATGCTGCCCGGCTTCATGGTCTTCACTGCCACCTTGGTGTGCTTGTTGTAGGTGGCTGGGGGTGGCACAACAGAGCATTCCCACACTGCCCTGGGAGCCCTGGGCTTTGGAGCCACAGTCCCAGCCCTCCTGAGCTGCTGTGGGAAGGCTGGAGGCCACACACAGCCCAGGGCTGTCCCCACATGCCCAGCCCCAACCAGGCCCTGCATCAAGGCAGGGTCACCTCCATGTCCCTCTGCTTCTCTCCCTCCCTGCCTTTTCCACCCCACCATCCCTCTACCTTCTCAGACATCCCCCACTCTTCCTCCTTCACCACCACCTTCATCACCCTCCCAGCAACCTCCCCATGACTCTCACCCATCCACACTTCTCCGAACTGCCCGGCTCCCAGCTTCCTCTCCAGGCTCAGGGACTCCCGAGGGATCTCCCAGGCGTCTTTCTCCCAGGGCTTCTGTGGTTTGGGCACTCGGCACGGGTGGGTGAGCCTCTGGCACAGCCCATCGCTCTGACCTGGGGGAGCATCCAGGGCCATCAGCCAGCCTGTCCCACTGCCACACTGTGCTTCATGGGGAGCTCTGGCCACCGTGGGTGTGCAGGGACACCAGCACCACCGCTGTGACAGCCAGCAGCGGCCATGGCAATGGGGGAAGGCATGGAAGTCACTGCACGATGGCAATAGGGGAAGGTCTGGAAGTCACTGCATGTTACAGTCACAGCCCAGGGGTGATGGGCAGGAGCCCCTCAGCCTCTGCACACCCCCAGCTGCTTGGCTCAGGGACAAAGCCCCGTTTGGGAAGGGGGGCCGGGCACCCCAGGGCTCACCCTTGTAGTGCTGGACGAGCTCCTGCAGCGTGTTGAAGTTGTTCCGAGGGGAGATGTAGAAGCCGCCGCTGTCCAGGGTCCGGATCTTGTAATGCTTCACTGCCCCGCCCCGCAGCTCGTCCGCGTCCCGCACCGAGAGCGAGTAGGAGCCTGCGGGAGGGGACAGCTGGCACCTCCCCGGGAGCATCCCACGAACATTCCTGCTGCTGCTCCCGGCCATCCCGGCTGCACAGAGCATCGCCCAGCAGAACCAGCAGCGCCCACCCCACTGTGCTGCCACCACCCCTTCAGCCCCAGGCCTGCACCCAAACACCCAAAGCAGCCCCAAAGGGACACATCCCTCATCCCTGCAGTGGGATTTGGACATGTGGCAGCACCACAGGACATTGCAGGGGCACCTCCACGCAGAGCATGGGCCCCCCAGTCCCTCCCTGCAGCACAGCACATCCCCAGGGCTGGGGAGGGAGCTCCTCTTCCAGGCAAAGGGGGCGAGGGCAGCCCTTGGGGCAGCTGTTCCCCAGCACTGTGCCATGGACACCCCTCACACCTTTTGTTGTCTCGCTGTCCCTGATCATGAAGGAGCCAATCATGTTCCCAGGGCCAAGGAGCTGCCGCTCCGCATCCTTCCTGCTGACATCCTTGAAAAACCACCTGCAGCAGAGCCAAGGGAAGCCAGGAATGCTGGATGGGGCAGGACAGGAGGCAGGAGCGGGGACAGCGGCAGTGGGGAGGTGGGGGACAGCATGGGGACGGGATCTGGCATGTAGGGATGGACTCACTCCTCTGTCTCCAGCGAGTTGTCTTGGGCAACGTAGTTGCTGGGGATGAAGCCTTCACGTCCTGTCACCAGCGACCGTGCTCGCCACCATTCCCCTGACCTGTGACAGAAGTGGCATTGGGTTGGCTCCTGCCACCTGGACCTGGGCACCAGCAGCTCCTCTAGGGCAAATTCCATCAAAAAATCCCAGCAGGGCCACAGAAGCCATCAGGAGACCCTGGACAGGGGTCTTCAGCAGCACTTACTTCTCCAGGACCTTCATGCGCTCGCCCTTCTGGAAGCTGAGGTCCCCAGCGTTCATGGCCTCGTAGTCGTAGAGTGCCAGCACCACGCTGTCCCCCGGGCCTGCAGCAAGGGAGCTCCCTGGGCACCCTCCCTGTGCTGGGATGGGGTGCCAGCCACTCCTGCCATGAATTCTGGCCAGGACATTGGCCAGGACCCCCACAGCCCCAGCACCTCCATCCTCATCGTGTCACGTCTGGCCCCTCAAGGGAGCCCAGAGCTCCCATCCTTCCAGGATGTGCTCACCCCCAGGTCAGAGAGGATCTGGCCACGCTGCCCCCACACACTCCAAACCCCTGCACCCCTTTGCAGCCCCCTTGTACCTACCATCCACAGGCAGGGGGACAGCCATGCTGGGGACATTGGTGTTCTGGAAAGTGCAACAAAACCACAGAGTGACATCACAGGTGGCAGAGACCTGTTTCCCATGGGGGGGTCTTGGCCCCAACAGCAATGGCAGGAACAGGAGGGCACCCGAGGGGCAGCACCAGCACCACTTGACACAATAATCCACCCAGCACCAGCATCTCCACCCCCTCCCAACACCTTCCTTTTTTCTTCCTTTCTCCATAACTCCTGGATTCCCATCAGGTCCACCCTGTGCTTTGTCCCAGTGTGGCCTGGGCTCCCACCCCATTGCCCAGTCCCTGTCCTGGAGCACAGGCACTGCCAGTGCCCTCAGCTGTCTCCACTCTCGGTGCTGGTGGCACTGCTGAGGAGAGGGCCTGAACCCCCTGTGACAGCTCAGCCCTGAAATCTCTCATCACTCACCCTCTTGTTGGTGGCTGTGGGGTCTCTCACATAGTGGCCCTGCTGGATGGTGGGGCCAGGATCAGGATCAGGGTCAGTTTTTGCTATCTTCTCTTGGCCACCAGCTTCCTTTGACCTCACACAACCCATGCTGCAGCCAAGGAAGGGGAAGTGAGGCCATTGCAACAGAGGTGAAAGCCCCGCTCCAGCCCCAGTCCAGCCCATTCCCATCAGCTCCCACAGCACAAGGCCCCAGTGCTCTGCTGTGACAGGGAAACTCTGCTCCTCCCACAGCTTCAGGGCACTGGGGTGCCCTGTGACACTGCAGAGGAAAAGAGAACTCCTGAGATGCCATTGGAGGTAAAGTTTGGGGAGACAACAGCAGCAGCCATGGAGCAGCTTCCCTGCCCTTGGGGGATGCAGGACAGGGTGCAGGCACGGGGCACCACGGCAGCAGAGTCACACTCAGCATCTTCTGCACAGAGAGGCCCTGATCACTGTGAGCTCTGCTGCAGCTTGGAGGTCCCCACACAGCACCCCCATCACCACAGGTCCACACTGTGCTCCCCTATCTCTGCTGGGTAGGAGCTGCCCCAAACAGCCAGTCCAGGGCAAAGACAAATGCTCAACCTTCTCCAGCACCCCAAGAAATTCAGTGGGAAAAAAAAGCTGCAAGAGGCAGCAAGAGTGGTAAACCCCTTGCAAATGTACTTCCCTTGGCCAGGGAGACCTGGGTGCAGAGAAAGCAGAAGGTGTTGGTGGTGACAGTGAAGGAGGAAGCTCAGGGCTGAACCCTGGATGTGCACAGCACAGCTCTTGAGGAACATCAGCCCATGGTCATTCCTTGCCTTTCCCTGGGTCAGCCCTGCTCCCGAGGGCAGAGCAGGAGCAGCAGTGGCAGCCAGGACAGCTCATCGCCCTCACGGGGCACAGGCTGGGGACTGTGCCAGATCCATCCTGGCAAACCCAAGGTGCCCAGCTGAACCTCAGACGTGGCTCACACCATCACCATCACCATGCAGGTATTTGCTGCTCCCGTCCCACTCCATCCAGCCCTACAGAGCACAAACACCCCGGGCAGTCCAAGGGTCATTTCCCCGGCTCCTGTGGCATAGCTGGCATTCCTGATGTGTCCCACCCCGGAGAGCCAGGTCCCAGGGCTCATGCGGTGTCCCCAGCCAGGAGAACCAGGTTGGATGAGGGTGCATCAGTTCCCGGAGCAAGGCTGCCCGCAGCCCTCTGCCCTTGCCCGTGCCTTCGGTCCCCGACAGCGCCTGCAAAGCCACGGGCGGGGACCCCCTCGTCGGGGCTGCACTGTGCCCAGCCGGGGCTGCACCGGGACCCCTGAGATTCCCGGCCATCGCCTCATCCCGGTCACCCAGGGTCAGCCGCTCTGACCGGGACCGGCCCGGCGCGGGGTGGGACCCACCGGGCTGCCCGGGACCGGCCGCGGGGCTCCCTCGCCGCCCTCAGGGCTCCGCGCACGGTTCGGATCCCGGAGCTCTCACCTTCGCTGCCGCCCTGGGGCACGTCCCCGCCGCCGGTCCCGCTCCCAGTCCCCGTCCCGGAGCCCGGGCTGCCGCCGCCGCTTCGCTCTGCCCCGCTGCTCTCCCGCCGCCTGCCCGGTACGGCCACGCCCCTCCCGGTACGGTCACGCCCCTCTCGGTGCGGTCCCGCCCCCGACTCCGACGGGGCGGGTGCGGCCGGTGCCTCCCGGGCCGGGCTGGGAGCGGGGACCACCATGCCTCGAACCGCACCCGCAGGAACATCCCAGCCCTGCGTGACCCCACTGCCCTTAGGGACCCCCGACGGATGCCAGAGCCCGTGTGTGCGTCTGCCGTCCCCGGGACACCGGACGGGTTTGGGTCCCGCACCCAAGGAGGTTTCCCCGCCTGGTGCAGGGCCATGAAGGGCGAGGGCACGGGGGGAGCACAGGACACGGCCTCAGCCTGGGTCTGTCCCAGGAAGGAGAAAAGAAAGCCCTGAGCATCCGTGGTGGGGTGCAGGACATGAGGGAGTGCAGGACACACAAGGGTGCCTGGGACTGGCTTTGTGAGGCACAGCTCAGCGAGGTCCGGGTATCCCTGGCTTTGTAGTGTCCCTGCTGGCCCCGGTATTCCCGTGCCAAAGCTCCCCTCAGAGCCCTACCCAGCTCCGCAGTGCTCCAGCCTTTCTTTTGAATTGCCCCTGAATTCAGGATGGAGGCAGCATCAGCAAGGGGACCCACGGCTCTGTGTGACCCTGGCCATCGGCTGCTCGCGTTCGGAGGAAGTAGCCAGGGTGGGAGAGCGCCACACCTCATGAGGGTTTGCATATGTAATTTTTTTTTTGTAGAAAAAATAAGTTGCTCCGGTAGCCCCAGCGCTGCTGCCCGCACACCACCCTGGGGCTGCAGAGCCGTCCCGCAGTCCCCACCAAGGGACACGGGGCCAGGGAATGTTGGCTCGGGGCCATCAGCCAGGGGCCGGCAGCCGTGGGATGTTGGGATACAGTGGCCAGGGAGAATCGGCTCGGGGACGGCGGCCAGGGAACATCAGCTGAGGTCCATGGGGCGGCCGGAGCACGGCCCGGGCCCCCGGCGGCGGAGGGGCTGCAGGGCGGGACCGCAGGAAGCCGGGCCCGGGCAGGAACTTCCTTTTATGAAACACCCGCAGCCCGCGGCCGGACGAGTGTCGCACAAGCGTCGCAGGCAGCAGCGGGCCAGCTGCGGCCACAAGCCCTTTCCTCTCCCAGCACATTCATGCTGATCCCCTCCATTGCTCTGAGCATCCCCTGGAGCCAGCCAGGAACAGCCGGCAGCACCCTGACCCTGGTGGTGACCTTCAGGTGACACTGGAGTGGGCAGGTGCCCAGCCCAGCCCAGTTCAGCAGCCCCCTGCCCCAGCTCACCCCACACCACAGCGACCCCTTTCCCCAGCCCCAGCATTTAATTGAAATCCGCAGAAATTACAGCACGTGTCTCCCCCACAGCCACAGCTGCCCTGTGATTCCAACAGCCTCGACAAGAGCTGACAGGGCAGTGCAGAGACCTGTCCCCTCCCACAGGGACAAATTCACCCTCCCTGGTTCTGGGGCAGAGCTGGGCACCTGCTGAGGCTGCTCCTGGAGGTGCAGCACCGCATCAGCGAGCAGAGAGAGCACAGCCGGGTTTTGGCTCACAGGTAGTTGTCCTCTTCCTCCTCCTCCTCCTCCTCCTCCTCATCCCGTGCCAGCGCCTCGATGTCGTGGGTGATGTCGGTGATGATGCGGTTGAAGGACTCGCTCTCGGAGCGCAGGGACCAGCTGTCGTAGCTGCGCACGGCCGACGCCGACGTGTTGCTCATGCTACGCTTGATGCGGCCGAAGCTGTCGGTGAGGATCCCGCCCTCCCGGATCCCGATGCTCTCCAGGAAGGTCTCAAAGTACCCGATGTCTTGGTCAGGGATGAAGGGCCTCATTCCTGTCACAGGCACCGTAAGCCTCAGGAGGGTACCCAGCCCTACTGGTTTGTCCCATCCCAGTAAGCAACAGGGTCCTGACATCCCCTGAAGCACCAGCCCCATGTCCCCAGGGGATGCACAGACATCACCAGGGGTGGCTGCAGACACTCACCCAGGAGGAGGAACTTCCTGCGGTCCCCGTAGAGGCGCAGGAGCTCCGTGCAGTATTCCTGCACCGGCGTGCCCAGCCGGTACTCACGGAGCAGGATGGCAAACTGCTGGATCTCCTGTGGTGACAGCTTGTTGCGCAGCTGTGGTGACACAGGGACGGGTTTGGCTTGGGGACACCAGCAGCACACAGCCCCCATCCCCCCACCCTGTGTCCCACTGCTGCTCTCTGCACAGGGAGCTCACACCAGCCTCCTCCCCTGCCCCAGCTGCTGGCGCTGCCGGCCTGCTGCGTGTCCCTGTGCCCGTCCCTGTGCCCTCACCGTCACCATATAGTCCTGCAGCTGCTCCAGCCCTGCGCCACTCTGGTCACTGCCACTGCAGGCAGTGGCCAGGCTGTGGTGGGAGCGGTGGAAGGAGGGCGAGGAGGTGCCGCTGTAGTACGCCTCAAAGGTCTCGTGGGAGCCATTGCTGGGGAGAACACGGGTCAGTGGGTCCCTGTGCCCCCTGTGTGCCCAGCTGCCACCCACCCACTGCACAGCACCCACCATCACATGGGGCAGGGGCATCACTGCAGTGAGCACGCAGCCAAGGGCAGGGGTACCCACCCAGGGGCACCTTGGGGGTCCAGTGGCACCCACCCCAGTCCAAGGGCACCCTGGGGGAGCCCGACTCACAAGGAGCTGCAGCAGCTGTAGTCAGCATCGTAGCCATATGTCCCATCTGTGCGGCAGCTCTCGCCTGGGAAAGGAGAGCAGAGACCTCATAGCAGAGACAAACCCCCCACCATGTGTCCATGTACCCCCACCCGTGTGCCCCATGACACCCCATTCAATGTTCCCACTCTTGTCTGCATCCACTCACTCCTGCTGGAGAGCCAGGGCCGTGTGGGCGTGGAGGTGTAGTGGTACCCGGCTCTGTCCACGCACTCGATGCTCTGGTCGCCGTAGATGATCTGGAACACCTGGCAGATGAGGGCACAGGACTCCTCCCCAGCATCCTGCAGGGGAAGGGCGGCGGGCAGTGAGCGCCGCTGGGTGGGCGAGCCCCGGTGGGCGGCACACGCCGGGACCGCTCACCCTGTTGGGCACGGCGAGGATGATGAGGTTGGAGTAAGCGTCCGGGCAGGGCTCCTGGGGGTCCAGGGGGTTGCTGCCGGCGTGCCGCCGCTCCCAGCTGCCGAAGCCGGTGCCGCGCTCCCAGCTGCCGCCGGCGGTGCCGGCCCGCCGCCGCTCCCAGCTGCCGCCGCACGGCTGCCGCCGCTCCCAGCTGCCCGAGGGCCGCCCGCGCTGCCGCCGCTCCCAGCTGCCGCCCCGCCGCCGCTCCAGGCTGCCGCCCTGCCGGGCCTCCTGCCCGCCCCGCGCCGCCCGCCAGTCCAGGCTGCAGATCGTGTGCCGCCGCTCCATCGCGCCCCCGAGCCGCCCCTCCGGCCACGAGCCCCCCGCTCGCTTCTCTGCGGGAAACGCCTCGGGCAAACCGGCCGGGGCCGCCTCGGGGTGCGCCCCGGCGGGGACCGGGTCCACTCCCAGGCCTGGGGAGCGGGGACAGACAGGGCGTCAGGGCGGGGGACTGCGCTGCCCTCCCTGCCGGGTCTCCAGCCCCTGCCCCGACCTCCCTGTCCCACCAGCCCAGGGGGATGCAGGGGGATGGGGATGTGGGAGCCTCAGTGGGCTGGGGACACCCCTCCGGTGCTCGTTATGTAGGAGAGGATGGGACACACCAAGGCAGGGACAAGGCGGGATTTTGCCGCCCTGATAGACTCTGACACCCATCTCCAGCCCCTCACAGCCCCTCGTGGCTCGGCTGGTGGCCCCCGGCCGGACCCCCGCACCGGTTTTGAGGATGAGGAGGTGCAGGGCATCGTCGCGCAGGTAGGAGGCGGCTGCGATCTCGTGTGTGGGGATCCGCAGGATGAGCTCCTCGTTGTCGCGCCAGGTGAGCAGCAGGCAGCGCGCCGAGAGGCTGAGGATGCTGTCCTGCTCCGGCGTGGTCTGCAGCGGCAGCTCCTTCAGCTGCTGCACGGACAGAGCGCGGGGGCTGCGTGGGGCACCCGGCAGGGTGGGGTACCCCGTGCCCACCCTCTGGGGAGCGGGGACCCCTCTTACCCTGGCCGTGTCCAGCAGCTGCAGCACCTCATCCCGGCTGGAGGGGTTCAGCGACGATGTCACCCATGTCAGATGACCTAAAAACTGGGGGAAGGAAAGCCCAGGGCAGCTTGGGGAGGCTGGGGCATGGCCCCAGGGTCAGGACACATCTCCCTGGGGTTCGGGGAGATCCTGCATTTAGGGGTTCCTCCCTGCACACGCACGGCACCACCCTCCACCCTGGGTGCTTGTCTGAGCAGGGAGGGGACCCGGACCCCTCTGGCCACTCTGAGTGTGGATCTCAGCACGGTGTGGTGGCCTCATGACCCCGCCCCAAGCAATCAGTGACCCCGGGCACTTTTGGGGATCCCTTTACCTTCACCTCCTTCTCCACGTAGTCGTGCAGCAGGATCTGGGGGTCGATCAGGTAGTCGGGGGGGTAGAGGGGCACGGAGTGCAGCGGGCGCCGGTAGACGCTGCTGCGGAGCGCTGCCCTCCGCGCCGCCTTGGGGAAAACCAGCCGCTTGATGGGCGACACGAAACCCTGGCAGGGGAACGGGCACGGGGACGGATCAGCACAGGGTACCCAACCCTGGCCCCCACACACGGGGTTTGTGGCACCCAGCACCCGGGGCGTGGGGGGTAACAGCTGAGAGCCTCTCTGCTGGCCCTTCGCACTGTTTGGGTGGCTCCATTCTCCCCGCCGTGTTGTGGGAGGGGTGCGGGGCCTCTCAAACCTGTGCATGGCACCCTCTCCCCCCTCCTGGCCGCCCCCCGGACCCCAGCCCCAGCCCCACGCACCTTCTTCCCCTTCTTGGCCTCGCTGTCCATGGCAGGACGCGGTGCTGCGGCCGCCCCCTCTGCCCCGCTCGGCGCCGCGGCGCTTTCCTGTGTCGGAAACTCCACCAGGATCGCTGGGATGTGAGTTCCTGCCTCTCCTGGGGGGTGCTGGGACTGGGCTGGGCTGGGCTGGCACTGAGACTGGGACTGGGACTGGGACAGGACTGGCACTGGGATAGGGGCTGAGCTATTACTTGGGCAGAAGTAGGGGCTGAAGTTGGCTGAGATGGGACTGGAACAGGGACTTAGACTGGTGCTGGGGCTGGGGTTGACATTTATACCAAGATTGGGCCTGGGATTTGGCAGACTGGGGTTGCAGTGGGCTGAGATGGAACTGGAGCAGGTGCTGGGACCAAAGCAGGTGCTGATGGTGCCTGTGGGACTCTGCTGCTATGGAGCAGCCCCTGCCCCTCACTGCGGGGCTCTTTCCTGGGGCTGGTTCTGCTTCCCTATGACCCCACATCAGCCCCGTCCTCATGGGGCAGCCCTGGGGGCTCCCAGCCCTCCCTGCCCACATCCCGTCCTTTTTGCACGGGGCCCTGGCACTGGGAACGGCCCTGGCACTGGGAACGGCCCTGGCACTGATAACAGCCCTGGCAGGAGCCCACACAGCTGCCTCCAGCGCTTCGTCCCCACAGCTGCCCACGGGGTCTGAACCCACCGTGATTCTGGGGTTTGCCGGGGGTCGGGGCCTCCGGCAGGGGCAGGAGGAGGCTGAGGCTGGCCCGGCAGTGCCGTGTCCGGCAGCTTCCTCCCCGAGATGCTGCATCCTGCCTGTGCACCCCTTCCCTGCCGGCCACCACGCCAGGGCCACCACACCAGGCAGGCAGCGCTGCCACAGCCACCCTGCCCTGCTAATGATGTCCCCGAGCAGTCCGGGACAGAGACGAACCATCCTGCCCTGCTTTGGAGCCCCAGCTGCGAGCTGGAGGTGCCGACAAGGACAGGATCCCACAGGCGGGGCTTATTGAAATGAATTTAATATCTCATGTTGCAGCAAAATTAAAAATATACAAAAAGTTTGTGGTATACAAAAAAGTCTCGGGACGGACCCCGGCCTCCCGCTCGCCCCCGCCCGCGCCGAGGGTCCCAGAGAAGAAGGTGGCACACAGAGTATTTACAGTACGCGACAGCAGCCGCCGGGTCCCAGCGCCGGGGGGTGCAGGGATGCGGCTGAGACCCCGCGGCAGCCCCTGCCAGAACGAGCTTCTCTCACTCCCTGAAGCTGGAGCAGCCCTGCTGCCACTCTGGGTGACACTCCCAGGGACCAGAACCCCACCATCCCCAGTGGGAGCTCGAGCACCCCTGGAGCTGTGCCCATCCTGGCCCCGGTCGTGTCCCCTGTCACCCCAGCGGGCAGGGGGGGACAGGGCGCTGGGTTTGGCTGCTGCTGCTGTGGCACAGGCTGGGAGGGGACAGGGGGGTGGCCTGGGGCAGGAGTGAGACTGAGGGGTCCCCCCGAACCCCACACGTGGCCAGAATCCTCTGCCCAGAGCAGCCCAGGGCTGAGGGTACCGTGGCTTGAGTGCATAGAAAAGTGTCCCTCCACCCACCAGCGTGGCCCTGGGGTCCCCACACGAACCCCGGCGTGAAGGGCATGCCCGAATGGCGTCTCTGCCCTGGGGTGGGCACGGGCAGGGGCAGAGGGAGCCCAGAGGAGCCGCCCGATGCTGGCACCCAGTCCCCACATGGCCCTTCCACAAATCCGCTGTGAGCCGGACCCAGGGAGGAGCTGCCACCGCCTGGGCACCGCTCAGGGGCTGCGGTGACACTGCTTGATGCCTGCAGTGAGCCCCGGCACCCCTGGCTGCTGCCCCCACCTTCCCTGAGGAAAAGAGACCCGGCCCCAGAGCCGCCCCAGCCGGGGCTGCCCCTGCCCGACCAGCACAGACCCCCGGGGCTGCCCCAGCCCCACCAGCACCAGCACGCACCCCCGGGGCAGCTCCAGCCCCACCAGCACCAGCACACACCCCCGGGGCTGCCCCTGACCGACCAGCACAGGCCCCCGGGGCAGCTCCAGCCCCACCAGCACCAGCACGCACCCCCGGGGCTGCCCCTGACCGACCAGCACAGGCCCCCGGGGCAGCTCCAGCCCCACCAGCACAGACCGCCGGGGGCTGCTGTGACGGTGGCAGTGGAGGAGCCGTGCAGGTGACAGGGGCCCAGCCCAGTGCCCAGCCCCAGCCATGCTCTGCACCCTCCTCCAAAGGGTTTCCAAGGCTTCCAGTTAGCACCAGTTAGCACCAGTGAACCCAGTGATGGCCAGCCCAGCCTGCTGTCACCCCAGTTACCAAGAAATGGGAAACAAAAGCAACATGATGCCACCCCACTGCCACCACACCCCTGCCAGCCCGGCCATGTCACAGGGCTGGGCACCCACAGTGGCCCTCAGGGACCCCGCATCCCCACAGCTCCCAGGTGCAGCTCTCCCATCCACTCCTCCCAACCTCCAGTGCCTCACACGCTGCCCCATGGCACAGAGGGGCTCTCAGTGCTGCCCATACTCCCCTGCCCAGGCAGGGCTTGGCACTGTGGCTCGGGGCAGACAGAGGCCAGAACCCTTTGGAGCCATGGCAGGGGCACAGGGGATGCAGGGAAGGCACAGGGGCCGTGGGTGTGGGGGCAAGGGGGGCAGCACAAGGCTGGGGGGTCCAACAGCTCCCCTGCCCTGCAAACCCCTGTCAGCCCCTGCACACACACACACACACACACACACACACACACACAGCCCCCAGGACAGTCCTGGCCAGGGGGCACAGGGTACATTCAGCACAGCCCCTCTGTGGGAGCCGGTGGATCTGGGCAGGACCAGGGACACATTCAAACCCAGAGCTCGAGCAGCCCCACTCCTCTGGGGAGGCAGGAGCAGCCAGGGCAGGTAGGGCAGGGTCTGGGAACAGGCAGGGGGGACACAGGGTGAGGTCAGGGGAGGGAGGGAGGGAGGGTCCCAGCTCAGGTTGATACTGCTGGAGTGGGGTGATGCTGATGAAGGAGTGAATGGAAATGCTCCCGGCTGGGAAGGGATGCCAGCCCAGGAGGGGAGAACGGCTGGGGGTGAATCCCACTTTGGGGAACCCGGGGAACGCCGGCGGCCCCGCACAAACCCCGCAGTGGTGCCAGCCAGGCCCTGCCACCCCCGGCCCCAGCGGAGGTAGAAAATGTCACACAAAATGTCACCATTCAGGTGAAAACAAACCCAATGAGATGAAGCAGTTCCTGTGGGGATTGGGGGAGGATGGGGTGCAGCCATCCTGGCCTCAGCTGGGGACCCAGCTCCGAACAAGGGGTGCAAGGTTCGTGCCCACCCACGAGGGGCCCCCTCAGGTCAGGATCTACACCCCACAGGATATTGGAGACCCCATGGAGTTGGGGACATGGCTCAACCCTGAGCCGGGGGGACTGAGGATGGATATGAAGGGGCTCACTTCGGGTTGGTGTGGCAGAGCTGGGGGAAGTGGGAGACATGGGGGGGACTGGATGGACCCCGGCTGTCCCTGCCCCAGCTCCCTGGGGGCCACCAGCCGCATGTACGCCCCAGTGCAGCCAGTTCCATCCCCACGGCTCTGCCGTGGCACAGGCACCTGTGTGCTGCCCGCTGTGCCCCACCATGCCCCACCATGCCCCTGGCAGCTGCCAGCTCCCATGCCCCATCCCAGGGTGTCCCCGGTCCCCATCCTGCACCACTGATATGGGCCACAGCACCCACCGCCTGGGCTCAGGCACCGGTGAGGTATTTTGGCAAGGACGAGCCCTGGAGGGCGTGGGGGCGGCCGCCGTCGGGTGGGACGGGTCTGGGCTGCGGGAAGGCAGCGCGGGGAGGGGATAGCACCAAGAGACCTCCCCGGCCACGGCCCACGAGATGCTTGGCACGGCGACACGGCAGCGCCGGCGAACCCGAAGGAAGGCAAACAGCTGTGGAGACACAGGGTGGCCCGGGTGGCACCGGCGCTCCCGCCGCAGCCTCACGCCCCTCAACCTACACGGTGGTCTCGTACTCCAGCACCTCCTGCGGGGCGCCGGGGGTGCGGTACTGCAGGCGGGGGGTGGTGGGCGACGCGTACTCCAGCGCCAGGATGGTCTTCCGCAGGCGCCGGTCGATGAAGTGGGCATCCCAGGCCGGGTACTTCTTCCTGGGCAGGTCAATGCGGATGACGGGCCCCTCTGTCCGCGGGGCGCGGGCGGCCGGCGCCGGCGGGGCGCAGGGTCTCACCTGGAAGACGGGCACGCAGCTGTCCCGCTCGCCCGGCGCCCCGTCCCGCTCGCCCCCTGTAGTCCGCGGCAGCGAGCGCGGGGGGCTGGTGACGGCTTCCACGGGGGACCCCGGCACCACCGGGGGCGGCTCCTGCCGGAAGATGCAGCCCACGGAGCGGTGGCTGAAGATGGGGCCGTTGGGGTGCAAGAGGCAGTAGTAGATGAACATGAAGAAGATGCCGAGGGCGAAGCTGGAGCTGACCACGCAGACGAGGATTAAGGCGTTGAAGTCGGAGGTGACCTTGCGGTCGTAGTAGAGGAACCAGAGGATGGTGAGGGCGGCGTTCTCCGACAGCGTGATGATGTAGTAGATGCACATGCGGTAGCGGCTCCGACCCTCCTTGACGTTGAACCAGCAGAAGATGTAGATGATGCCCACCACCATGTTGTAGATGATCTCCTCCCACTTGGACATGCAGAAATCTGTCTCGCCCTGGATGATCCAGAAGGTCATGATGCACCAGTGGGTGACGATGAAGATGCCGAAGTAGAGCTGGAACACGGAGGCGAAGAGGGCGAAGGCGATGGCACGAGCGGCGATGGTGAAGAGGTGCCAGAGGATCTGCACCACGGCGCCCTTGTAGGACATGGGCATCTTGTCCTCCCGCGAGTCCCGCAGCACCTTCTGGTAGGACGCGATCATCCAGGCCAGCGAGACCAGCGAGGCCGAGGCTGAGAGTCCTGCGGGGAGTGGCCGTCAGAGCCCACACAAGCCAGGACCTCCCTCTCCCCACCCTGTCCCCTGTGCCAGCGCTGTCCCTTACCCTGCAGCGGCTCGATGCTGTTCTGCTGCACCATGATGCTGAGCTGCAGCACGAGCTGGGGCGCGCTCTTGAGGAAGGCCTCGAGCAGCCGCAGCATGCTGATGTCGGCGCTCTCGAACATCATCCGCCAGTAGAAGTGCCGGCGCCGGTGCTCGGCCTGCCACCGGCTCTGCAGCCCCAGGTACAGTGTGCGGAGGTACCTGTGCGAGGCAGGCCAAGGGTGAGGTGAGCCCACGCTGCCAGGTGAGCTCACCCCACTCTGTGCACACCAGGAATGCCCTGTGACCACTGCCAACCTGCTGCTGTTGATTTGGGACCATGGAAAGCCCCCCTAGGCCAGGGGTGCCAGGAGCTGCCATGTGAGCTCACTCCACTCTGCCCACACCAGGAATGCCCTGTGACCACTGCCAACCTGTTCCTGCTGATTTGGGACCATGGAAAGCCCCCTAGGTCAGGGGTGCCAGGAGCTGTAGGGCAACAGCAATGAAGAACACATCTCTGTCCCAGGCCAGGGCTCCAGTTTGGGAAGAGGCAGGTTGTGCAAAGCCAGCTCAGCACCCCAGAGCCCTGGGCCATCACTACGGTGCCCACCCAGCCATACAGTGCCTACCCACCCATCACTCCAATCCTTGCCCACAATTCAGGGTCTGGCTTCCTCACAGGGACCCCATCCCCAGCTTCACTTTCCGGCCCCCCATGGATTTAGGCTGCCCCAACCCAGCACCACATCCGGCTGCTTCTCAAAAGCGATATTTTGGTCCCAGCTGGCGCAGAGCCCACTCTGCTTCCTCCTGCCCCGGCCGGGATGGAGGAACCAGCTGGTTGTGCCGTGCTGCCCACAGGAAGCTCCTGGCGCTCATGCCGGTGTTGCCTGGGCTCTTGGCAGGGCTGCGGGCTCAGCCACACGCTGGTCCCGGCCATCTGGTGGTCGGCCGGGGGTCAGCAGAGCCGTGCGTGGCACGGACGCACGCCCGGCTGAGTCACCGCCACCAGGGACCCTCCCCACGGCACCGGGCCAGAGCTGGCACCACGGGAGGGACGCAGGGCTGGCCAGGCAGGGCTTCCCCGGGCAGTCCTGCCTGCACCACGGCCAGGGCTCTGTTGGCCAGGAGGAGAAGGGAGCCGGGTGAGGAGGAAAACAGGTGCGGCAGGAGGACATCGGGCCACAGATTCCTCCCAGAGAGTAAAATCCTCTGGCAGAGCAACGGCTTCTCCATCAGCTCCAGAATGTGCTGCCAGACAACTCCATCAGCCCAGAGCATGGGAGAAAGCCTGATGGCAGCACTTTCAGCTCATCCGTCAGCAGGAGGAGGCAGCAGCCAGCCCTGCTCCCGCTGCAGGGACAGCAGAGTGCTCCCACCCCGGGGCTGCACAGCCCGGAGAGCACACTGAGGGCCATCAGCTGGGGCCACCGAGCCCCCAGGACACCCTGCTGCCATCTGCTCTGCCCTGCCAGCCCCACTCCCAGCCCCCACCGGCCTCTCTGTGCTGGTGTCAAAGTGACGTTTTAACCTCCACCTCCGGGGCAGCGCCTAATTTTAGCCTTTGCCGCAGCCTGTGCCTCGCTGCTTGGGGTGGGGAGAGGCTGTGGCCACCTGGCTCCTGGCCCCTGGCACAGATCTGCATCCCAGTGCCACCTGCTCACGGCAGCCAGACCAGCGCTGCCACTGTGGCACCTCCAGGGCCACGGCCCCTCAGAAGGGCCCGGCGAGGGACCCTCCTCTCTGGTGGGGAGCAAGTCAGCGGGCAGCCAGGGGTGAAGGCACAGCATAGGGGGGAAACAACAGGGGAAGCAATGTAAAGCCCTGGCTGCTGTAGGGCATCACTGCTGTCCCAGGGTGCCCATGCAGGAACCAGGCTTGGGAGCTGGTGACCTCATCCTGTCCCTGTAATTAGTCTTGATAATTGGGCTCATCAGTGATCCCACTGTCCACAGCACAGAGCAGCCCCCACACACAATACAGAGCCCCAGCCCTGGGTCCTGCACTGTTCAACAAGTGACCCGTGGCCTCCCCAGCTTTCAGCAAGGGCACAATTATCCCTCTGTCTGCCAGCTCCATAGGTCTCATTAAAATGAGATTTCATCTCCCATCAAGACTCCCGAATGAAATGTTGATTCTTATTTGTTCTTCATTTGATCATGCCGTGGTGTTTCAGCCCAGCGAGCGATCCCGGTGCTGCCAGCGCGGCGGGCGCTCCCCAGCCCCGCGCCACGGCAGCTGCACGGGAAACACAGAATCAATCACTTGAAAAAAAATCATTTAATTTTCAAAAAAAAACTGATGATGAGGCAGAAACCGACAGCGAGAGCTCTCAGGGCTAATTGCTCCCTCCTTTGTATTGCAAAGAGTGATCCAACAAAAACCCTGCAGCAGGAAGGTGGTGGCTTGGTTGGGCACTGGTTTTGTCAGAGCCCCACTACAGCTGGATTGTCACCAGTGTCACTGTTTGCCCCCAAGTCCCAAATACTGAGCCCAGTTCTCAAATGTGGGAAAAAATGAATGAAGAGAAAAGCCCAGCTCTGGCTGCAAACAAATCCCCTAATCATCATCCTCAGATGGAAAAGGATGAGGGGCCCTCTGGTCCCAGAGTGAGCAGAGGGAAGTGTGATTTTCCTAGAAGATAATTTGGGATCTCATCCCTTAATCCTGTATTTAAACAAGGAGAAAATTGCTTCTCTGTTACAGCCATTTTAATCCCTTACACATCCTACCAAGTCAGGTCATGAGGGAGAGCTGCACATGTGCCCATGTCACCGCAGCCACTGTGTCCCACCAGCCCCACAGCCCAAGATGCCCCGGCTACTTGGGGCAGATGGGAGTACCTGAGGGCTCCCTGAGTACCTGTGCTCAGAGAAAGGCTTTGTCTGGCCCTAAAAACCTCTTGTCCTTTGCACCAGGGCCAGGAGGGGACTGCCAGCACTGGGCCCTGCAGCAGGACAAGCCAACACCTCAAAGCTGGGGGCCCCAAGAGCTGGGAGGGCTCCTGCCCCAACACAGACAGAGCAAAGCTCTAGGGAGAAGAGTGGTGGGGAAACCTGCAGGCCCCAGCTCTGCCACCCCTCATGAGCCCACCCAGGATGACCTTGCCCTCCTGGGCTGCTACCAGACTGGCACCAGGGCTGAGGGGTGGCACTGGGTCCCCGAGCCAGCAGAGGATGGGGGTACACAGGCTGTGAGGGCTTTCAGGAAGAGAGGGAGCCGCTGGTCTGGCCCCAGTGACCTCAGGCAGCCAAACCATGTGTGACCCTGGGCTAACACAGACACAGGCACTGATAGGGCTGTCCCCAGCCCGGTGGGACCTGCAGCACACTCTGGCCAGCTGCCAGCCCACAGAGGGGGCAGGGGACCCTGGCACACTTGCAGGCAGGAGGACACTGGCATGAGCAGCATCCCTGCCCTGCAGAGCTGCTTTGGAGAGGAAGCTGGGGACTTTGTGAGTGGATAACAATTCCTGAGCTGCAAAACCATCCAAGCATGGCCCACAAGCACAATGGTGGTGTGGGACCAGCTGGGGACAGGCCCTTGCTGCTGCTGCTTACACGGACAAATGGTCATGCCACAGCAGCATCTCCGGAGACCACTGTGATGGAGCTTGTGCATGTGCACCATGAACATACCAATGACTGCTAACTTCAACAGATTTAATCAGGAATAACCACAGAGCCAGTGCCCAGAGCTGCTTTTGCAGGTGGGAAGCAGCTTTCTTTTTGGGGATTGGGGGTCTTTATCACAGGTGGGGCTCAGGGCTGTGCAGTGAGGTTGGTAGAGGTGACATCTCCAGAGGTGAGGGAAGAGGCAGGTAAATCAGGAAGGGGGAGATGTTTGGCAAGGGGCACAGTGCTCTGACCAGGGAAAATGCTTTCTTTCACCTGCAGCATTTATCCAACACTTCTTTAACTGCCACATCCTCCTGCACCGGATCCAACCCCACTAATGGGTTTAACAAACTGCATTTAACTGGTCACCCCAACTAATCCCAAATCCAGAGATTAGAAAGAGCCTCAGCTGCTGCTTGAGACCAACATGTCCTGGAGGGTGAGTGCTGAGAGTTACCGCTTTAATTGGCTTAGGAGTCTCCATGGCTCAGCCGATCCGAGAGCGGGACTGACATCCCCAGGAGCAAAGCCCCCGGCTGCGGCTCAGCTCCAGCTTGGGCTGGGATCAGGTGTGTCAGGCTCACTCCAGCTGCAGGCAGGGCCAGAGAGCTCCTGTCCTCTCCCTCACACACCAAAGCAGGTTTTGCACCCACCCTGCAGCCAGAGTACCCTGAGAGTGGCCCTGTTGTCAGGGGGATGGGGAGGGCAGGTGTGCTGAGCACGGCACACGCTGCTCTGTCAAACAAAGTTAAACACCCAGAGCATCCCAGAAGGAGGAGTAGGGGAATGAACATGCAGACACCAACAGGGAATGAGCAAAGAGCCTCTACTACAGCACTCGGGAGGGGAAACAGGATGGAAACCCGAGCAGGGAGTGCTGCTGGCTCCAGGCATTGTTCTGGGCATTGCCTTTGTCTCCCCTCCCGGCCCTGGCTCCTCCAGAGCTGCCTGGTGGCCAGCCCACAGTGGGGTTTGGAGCTGGGAGGGCGCAGGGCTTGGCCCGTGGCACAGCAGGGGAAGGTGCCAAGAAAACATCACCTTGTGCAGCTGGGGGGTCTGCAGAGAGGTGGGTGAAGGGCCTGGAGCTCCCTCAGCCTGTCTGTCTGCTGTTTGCCCTGCCCACAGCACCAGCCTGTCCCCAGGACTGGGATGGGGCAGCTTGGACAGGCTGGGGAGCACCAGCACCTTCTTGCCCACCACCCCACATATCCAGTGAGATCAGGACAGGAGCCCTGAGGTGTTCAGGGCCCAGCATAGTCATTCACACGCCCAGAGCCACACTGCCATGGCCAGGCAAGTCCCCAACAGGCCCAGCACCACCAGGCAGCAGGGCTGGCAGGGCTGTGGCACCGAGCTGGGCTGCGGCTCCTCACCCACACCCACAGCTCCTACCCACACCCACAGCTGCTACCCACACCCCCCTGTGCCCATGGCTGGGAGCTCTTCTCCATCACCCATCTTTCTGGGGCTGCAGAGACATTGATCCCTGTGCCTCCTCAGCTGCCTGGCCCCTCTCCATCCCCACCCATTTCCCCATGCCTTGCCAACCCCTCCTGGAGTCTCCATGCTGTTATCCCCACCCATGTCCCTGCTGCACTGTGCCGCTCCCTCCAGGCCCCGCCTGGCTCCATGACCCCCATGTGCCCCCTCCCCACGTACTTCCAGCCCTGCCCAAGCTTTAGCAGGAGGATCAGGCCCTGCAGCAGTCCCATCCCAGCCCCCTGTACCCTCACCCCCAGGCACCCTCGTACCTCCAGACCTGCCCCAGCTGCAGCAGGTGTGTCAAGCCCAGAAGCATCCCCATCCCCTCAGCACCCCTATCACCCCAATACCCCCATGCCCCCCGTTCTCCCATACCTCCCACGCAGCCACACCTGCCCCAGCTACAGCAGGTGAATCAGGCCCTGCAGCCGCCCCATCCCCGCTGTGCCCCCACCCCCCGGGCACCCCCACGGCCCGGGTCCCCCCGTACCTCCAGACCTGCCCCAGCTGCAGCAGGTGGATCAGGCCCTGCAGCAGCCAGACGCAGAGGCGGCAGCAGCCGCGGGGGCCGCTGTCCTTGGTGCCGCCGCCGCTGTCCTTGGTGCTGGCGGCGAAGTCGTACACGAACCACCTGAGGCTGAGCATCTGCACCACGAGCGAGGGCAGCAGCACGAACAGCAGCGTCAGCCCGAACCACCAGCGCTGCCCCCGCACGTAGTAATGGGCCGCCAGCCACAGGTCCGAGGCACCGTCTGCGAAGCAGACGAGGAGCGCGCAGAACACCCAGCAGCCGTCCCGCAGCCGGTACCGCCGCGCCGGCGGCTCCGCGCCCGCCTCCCGCCGCCCGCCGCCGCCCTCGGGGCTCTCCAGCAGCACGGCCGGGCCGCCGCCGCCGCCGTCCGACTTCGCGGCCATGTTGTCGGGGGAAAGGAGGAGAAAGGAGGGAGCGGGAGAGACTTCCGGAGGGATGGAGCCCGCCCCGGCAGCGCCCGCCCCCGCCGGCCTCGCCCCGCGCCCGCCGACAGCGGCTCCCCCCGCCCGGCGCCGGGAGCCCGCGGCGGCTCCCGCCGCTCCCCCGCCGGAAGGGGCAGCCGCCCCCCCGCCGGCGCCGCGGGGTCCCGCAGGAGCGCTCGGTGCCGCCGGGCGCCGCCCCGCGCTGGGAAGGGCAAGCGGCCCCTCCCCCGGCCGGCCCCCAGCCCCGGGCCCCGCCGGCACGGACCGCCCGGACCCGCTCGGTGCACCCAGCCCGTCCCGGCGGAACCGCGCTGTCCGCGCTCCCTCCTTTCTCCTCCTTTCCCTTCCCAGCCCACCGAGTACCGGAGCTTCCCGGGAAGCTCCTGGGTAGACCCGCGGTCCCCAGCCCCGAGGCTCCGTCCAGGCAAGACCCTGCCCATGAGTCCAGGCTTGGCCTAAGGTCTGGGTGAGTGTAGATGTGTGTGCCTCCTCTCCCCTTAGGCTAAGACAGGACCACAGACCACCAAAACCTTGCCCAGCGCAGCCAGAGAGGGTCTCAGCAGGGACTGGCTGGGCTCGACATGAGCCCTGCTTTGGAGGGAGAGACATAGAATCATCATAGGATGGTTGAAGGACCCTCAAAGATCAATAGAAGGAACCCCAAAGATCAATTTGTGCCAACCCCTTGCCAAGGGCAGGGACATCTTCCACTAGACTAGGCTGCTCAAAGCAGCTGTATCGTCTTTGAGAAGACCAATGATGGGGTTTGGTAGCAGGCTTTTGTTGTTGCGAAATGAAACTCGTGAAAGAGTTACAGATGTTATTCTCCAGCCTTGGGAATGTCCCTGAAAGTGAAATGCCAAGGCCACTGGAGTCTGGGCGCGCAGGATGTTGCCCTACTCTGCCGCTCCGCCTCTCCTGCTTGTTTTCCTCGGGAGTTTGGACACAATGTGTCGGGCGGAGCGAGGGGCCGCGTCCCGGGATGTGGGATGTGTGCTCACACGAGGGGCAGCGCTGTGCCGGCATCCCCGGCACGGCTGCAGGGAAAGGGCTGCGAGGGAAAGGGGAAGGGGCTTTCTCGCCTTTGTGGCGGGTCTCCAGGGACGGTGACTGCACACGGGCAGCTGCCTGCTGCAGGCAGCCCCAGCCCCCAGCCCGCGGGGCCGGCTCCGGCTCTGGCTCAGCCCCGAGGCTCAGCCTGCTGCGGGGGAGCCCGGCTGGAGCCTGGCCCGTGGTCAGCACACCACGGCACACTGAGAGGGGGAGCGTGTTTGATCCCAGGAAACACAGCTAACTTCCAAATCCCGCCTTGCAGGGTGGCCAGAGGGATCAGCACAACCCGAGGGTGGGGTAAGCCTGGATTCCTGGATGGAATCCAGGGGGTGAAGATGTTACTCAGCACAAGGGAGTGGCCGGGCCCTCGGCAAGGCTCTCCCCGCGCTGAATGTATTAGCATCGATAATGAAACACCTCACCTTGAGATGCTCCTGACAGATCCCCTCCACAAATGCCTGCCTGGGGGAGGGGATGCTCCCAGCATCCCAAAGCCGGAAGAGAGCAGCCTTTCATCAACAACCAGGCAGGGCAGGGCCCCTTCCAAGGATGGGGTCCACTGGCCAGAGCCCCTGCCAACATTTGGCCACTCCAGACCTCTTTGGGCTTGGTCCCTGGGGGCTCTCTGACTTGGCTGGGTGATGGAGCACAGACCACGTTGCCATGACGGTGGGCACAGTGCCAGGGAGAGGGCACTTGGAAATCAGGGAGAGACAGACCACCTTTCTTCCCTGACCCTGAAACACCCCCTCTGAAGCAGCAGTTAAAGATCCACAGCCTGAGAACATGGACACCGTGGTTTGAAGTCTGATTTATCTTAACAACAGGCCCCAGCAGCCACATGAAAGGAGAAGAGAGAAAAAAACCTTATAAACATCCCTGAAGCTTCCTGT
Organism: Ammospiza caudacuta; assembly: GCF_027887145.1. Taxonomy (NCBI): domain Eukaryota; kingdom Metazoa; phylum Chordata; class Aves; order Passeriformes; family Passerellidae; genus Ammospiza; species Ammospiza caudacuta. The sequence goes on from NC_080607.1 coordinate 12,447,482, forward strand.
GCAGCTGCCAGCAGGCAGGGAGGGTTTCTGGCTGCATACAGAAAAGGGCTGCAAGGAAGAAAAAGGAACATGATGAAACCAAACCTGCTCTTTCCACAAAACACACAGTAAAGCAAAGCAGCTCCTGGCAGCAGGCATGTGGCTGCTTCCTCTGACTGCCCAGTTCTCAGGGGAACTGGTCCAAATGGACTCTGGTTCCAGTCTGAGTCCAGCTTCCAGGCAGAATGTCTGCCCCTGGCGCTGGCTCCAGGAGGAGAAATCCATGATGATTTGTGGCTGGGGACAGGCCACAGAGAGCAGCACCAGCCACTTCTCACTGCCCTGAGAATGTTTTCCAGATGCCCATGGCTTGGTGATCCCTCAGCTGTGCTGAGCTGGGCCCCACCTTCCCAGGGAGAGCAGCCCCCCACTTCCATGCAGCCCAACATTCCTGGCAAAACCCTGCCTGCACTGCACTGTCATTAGCAAGCCCAGAGTCACTGCTGCCTTCCACTGCTGCCAGGACACAGCCAGCCTGCTCCCATCCCTGTTCTCATGCCACATCTCATCCCATCCCATCCCATCCCATCCCATCCCATCCCCATGCCCTCCCCATCCCCATCCCCATCCCCATTCCTCCTGCCCAGATTCTGAAAGCCCTCCTTCCCTCCCTCCTCCCTCCTTCCTGCTTTTTCAGATCTCCAGCCAGCTGCTCCCACTGACAAATGAGCATTTCCCAGCACTGGCATCCAGCCCCAATCCCAGTACATTTTCTGGTTGATGTCAGGAAGAAATCTAACCCGAGTGTGGATCATTCCCAGCCTGGAGTGCCCGTGTGTGCCCCAGGACTGGCTCCCACTGCTCCCTGAAGCTGCTGCACTTCATTTGATGCTGCCACAGACAGGGATCTCAGTTAACTGAAACAAATGACCTTATGGGATTAGAGCCAGTAATCTTCCGATCTGGGTAATCTCCCTTAAGGGATTATTTGCCCACAGAAGTGTGGTGACCACCAGCCAGCTGCTGCCTCGCTCCCTCCATCCCTGTCCCCTGTGGTCCTCATTTCTGGCAGCCCAGAGGAGCTGCAGCACTGGGGTCACCACCTTTGGGGAGCTCCTTATCAAATTTAATGAAGTGCATGTGCCAGGGTGGCCAAGTGCTGGGGCTCCTCCTCTCCCCAGCCCCTGTTTGCTGCTTCAGGCAGGTTTGGAGCTCTCTCTTCTCAAAGCACTGATCTAAAACAGATCAGAGGTCCCCCCACCATCACCAGGTAAGCAGCACAGCCAGGGTGGCAAAGATGCACCTTGAGAAGCTGTTTCAGGGCTCTGTCCAGAGCAGAGACATGTGACATGAGAACCCGTGTCCCCTGTTACCCACCAGCCCTGGGTGGGCTCCTGGGGCCCCTTTCCCATTGCAGAGTGCACACGGTGAGGATCTGCCAGTCCTCATCATCAGTGCTGGGTCTCCTTGCATCTCCCACACCCCATTTTCCCAGCCCCTCTTGCTCATGGCTGGCTGGGGCAGAAAGAAGGGGTTAAAAAGCATTTTGAGGGGCAATATATTTCCCTTCCTGCAGGCAGGGTCGTTCAGGGCAGCAGATGGATATGGTCCCCTGCCAGAGCATTCCCGGGACCAGCTCCTGCCTCACACAGACCGGGGGGCACCGGGGCTGGCTGAGGGTGAGCCGAGCTGCCGGAACCACAGTTGGCTCCAGTCCCTGGGGATGGCAGGTCCTGGACGCTGAGCTACAGATGAGCCACCAGCTGCACCAAAGGAAACCTGAGCTAATCACCCCGCGCTTTGAGTGCCCTTTATTGCTTTCTGGGATGACAGAGAGGTCACCTGATGCTCCAAGGGCCCAGCTGCCAACAGCGGGACCGTGCTGGGAAGTAGCGAGGAAGAGGAGACAGACGGTGGTGCTGTGAAAAGCCATAAATAATTCACACACAAGGGGACCAGGCAAGGCAGGGCTCAGCCTCTGTCCCTCAGGGCTGAGGCGAGCAGGATGTGTTGGGGACCGGCTGCGGGGCCAGGACCCCACTGTGGGGCTCAGCGCCACACGGCCGCACCGCACCCTCCATCCTCCTGCCGGCCGGTGCCGAGGCGGCCCGGAGCCAGCCCCGGGATCGTCAGTCCGCACTACGGACCAGACCCCACGCTGGCACCGGGCACGTCCGTCCCGGCCCACGGCCACTCACGGCCGCTCTGGCGCCCCTGGCCACCCGTGTTGGCAGCCCCGGCCGGTCCCCGCCGCGTTCGCGGCCCCGCTCGGTCCCCGCCGCCCCGGAGCCGCCGCCACCCCGGGGCGCCCCAACCGGGCGGCGCTCCCGGCGGCGGCCGCGAGAGGGCGCGCTGAGCCCGGCCCCTCCCGCCGCGGAACCCGCCCGCGCGGCTGCGGCTGCGGCCCGGAGCCGAACAGCGGCGGACCCGGAGCGGCCCCGGTGGCGGCCCCGCCATGGCCCGGGACCCGGCCTTCGTGCTGCGCTACCTGGCCGAGGTGGAGGAGCTGGCCGAGGACGTGCTGGCGGCACGGCAGCAGGTACGACCCAGCTCCGGCAGCCTCCCCCGCCCCGCTCTGTCCCGCCGCCGGCAGCCCCGAGTCCCGGCCGCTCCTGCCTCTCTCGCTCCCGTTGCAGATCGTGGACCTGGACGTGAAGCGGAACCGCAACCGCGAGGCCCTGCGGGCGCTGCAGAAGGACCCGGAGCCCGACGGTGAGGCCGGGCTGGCTGCGCCCACCGTGACCCTGTGGCCGTGGGTCGCGGAGCGGCTCCGCTGACAGCCGGTTCCTTTCCGTTCCTTTCCGTTCCCTTCCGTTCCCCTCCGTTCCCCTCCCCAGAGAAGGCCATGGTGTGCTTCGGGGGCATGTTCATCGAGCTGCCGAAGGCGAAGACCCGGGAGATGCTGCGCCAGGGTGAGCTCACCGCGAGGGCTCTGTGTAGCTATCAGTGTTTTGATAAGCACCATAATTAACGAGATGTTGGCTCAATTAACGGGTTTCTGTCCGGGGATGGGCTTTGAGATGCCCAGAGCCTCCCGAGAGGGCGATTCTGGCCCTGCTGTGCCCTGGGAAGCACATGTGGAAGCTGCTCGGCCCCGGGGGTGGTGGAGGCAGGGTGGGACGCCCCTGTGCCTGTGCTGTGTCCCATGGGGAGTTGAGCCTTCATCCCAGAGCCCACCGCAGCCCTCCTCACCCCCACCTCTTATCCCAGACCAGGAAGAGCTGGATGAGGAGATAAACAAGCTCCGGAAAGAGCTGCGGGTGAAGGTCAACCGGCTCTATGAAGCTCAAGGTAAACTCTCCCACTGGAACCTGCCTGGGAGCAGACTCATGCATCAGGAGATTCCTCAGTTCCATGTGTTCCTGCAGCCTCTTTCCCGCAGTTTTGCAGTTCCCTCCCTGCCCCAGCAGCCTTGTCTGTCTCTGTGTGGAGCTGTCACCCACCAGCACCTGAACCCCCTCTGACCCTGGGCTGGGGTGACCCCACTTCAGCTCCCAGGGCTGTCCCTGCCCTCCCCACAGCCCCTCTCGAGTTTACCAGGAGCTGCTTCACTTCTTTGGTGACAAAATCCTGATGTTTTCGATGTGTTTTCTTAGGTAAACCTGAGCTGAAGGGGTTTAACCTGAACCCCATGTCTGCTGAGGAGATGAAGCTCATCAACCGCATCCTGGAGGGCTGAGGTGGCCGTGCCATTGTCACAGCGTGCTTGGCTGTCACTGGGGGCTCATGTTTCAGTAGCCACAGTCCTTGGGACTTGCAGGACGTTGGTGTGTCCAGAGCCCACCCAGGTGAGGGCCCTGGGAATGGTTTGGCTCCTCAGCTACAACTCTGCAGTTTCTTTGGACCACAAACTCTTTCCTGCTCTGTGCTGGACCTCAAGACAGTGCTGAGTAAAAACCCCCAGCTGGGGTGGAAGTGGGATCATTAAAATCACAGCAGTGGGACATTCCTGAACTCCATGTGTATGTTCCTTGTTGGGGGTTTTTGTGAACTCTTGTGGGGTTTGGCTTCAGAGCTGCTCCTTTGTCACGTTGGGAACAGGAGTAGGAGGGGTTGGGAATCCTCCACATGCCTGAAGCACAGAGGAGGAGTTGTGCATTCAAACAAAGCAAAGCTGTACATCTGAGGCACGTCAGGAATCTCTAAGGATGTGTAGGGAGGAGCAGGAGGAGGCAGCATCCTTTTAGTCTTGCTGGGAAAACATGTTCCACTGTTGGAAGGCAGGAGACGACAGAAATGAGGCTTTCAGGACTGGATGAAGGGATAAAACTTGGGTATATTTAAAAAAGCAGCCCGAGGAGAGCTGAGCAGGAACAGCCACTGAGTTTGTCTTGTAGTAAAAGGACAATTGATGTAACCAGTAGTAGTTTCTGCAGAGGTTTTAAAATTTATTGTTTTCTGTGCTCCCCCAAGTGCTTAACTTGGTCAAGAGCATAAGATTTTAAAAGTAATTAGTACATGATTACAGTGAGATTGATTTTTTTTCTGCATACAAGGAGGTGTTTGTGTCCAGTCAGGCCCTTAATTTTTTGAACTTCTGTAGAGATATTTCTGGGCAGAGTTTCAGAACTGTAAACATGGTTGTTGTCCTTTCTCCAGCCCTGAGGTTGCTCACCTGTTCTGCCAAATCTTGCATGAGCAACAGAGCTGGGCCTGGCTGCTGGGCTTGGTCCCTTGCTCTCTTTCCTTTTTCCCAGCCATGACAACACCAAACACAACATCACCATTTCCCTGGCTCCCTGATCACTCTCCAGCTCAGCAAGGCCTTCTCCTGCCCAGGCCAGTTCTAAACATGCTTCAAATTACACAGAATTCAAAAAAATACCCTGTATCTGTCCCCTTAAAACCAAAGTGTGATTTCTTTAAACCAAAAGACCCAACTACCATTGCTTGGTCCTACTTTTAAAATTCTCCTGCTGACACTACATACCCTAAATGTGTCTCTGTCCACTTCAGGCTGATATTTCAGACACACAGACTAAAAATAACAGACTTACTACCCCAGCTGTCTTGCCTGCAGCTTTTTCAGAAGGCTGCCTGTCTCCTGGGAGCAGGAGCAGCTCACAGTGCCACATCCCAGTGCAGGAGCTGCTCTTACATAAGCCATGTGGTGCAGCCAGTCCGTGTCTCCGTAATGTGATGGCAGGGTTATTTTTACAGTCTCATGGCAACAGGTTTTCTGCTCTGACATGTTTCCATAGTAGTAGCAGGAGGAGGATCAGGTGCTTGCCTGCCCTAAAAGCTTTGTTTTGCTGTGCAGAATGTGTTTAGCCCCTTTGCTTTCTTACATGGAACAGAACTAAGCTCTGCAGTGCAGAGGGCCAGCTGAGCAGCCAAGCATCTCTGTGTCAGCTAAAATGCCTCATTCCAGCCCACTGCAGCTTCCAAACTCTCAGCAGGGAGAGCCAGTGCCTTGTGCTGAGCCAGTGGTGTCCAGAGGGAAGTGGGAGCTGCTGCTGCCCAACATGAGGGGAGAGTGAACTTCATCCATGAGGGTGTCTCCCAGCCCAAGCTTGGGATCAGCACCACACTGTGCTGTGCAGCCAGATTCCCGGAAAGGTGCTTCATTTGTTTCTTCCTAGGACACAGCAGCCACAATGAAAGCATTAACAGACAGGTTACACAGCACCTTCCTCTTCCTGCCTGTAGAGATGAGGTGATGTTTCACTTACAGGTGAAGCTCTGCTCATGTGTTGTTAGAATCCACAGCCAGAGATGATCCTGGACACCCTGAAGTGTGCATGGCAAAGGGAATAGTGTGTGTCAGCTTCTCCAAGTATGGAGAATCCAAGTACTGCTTCCCATCAGTAAAACACACAATTAGCTTCAGGAAAGTGCCCAATAAACAGTCACCACAGTGACTGCAGAGAGTCATTTTTGGAAAACATTTGGTCCTTTTGGTCTCCTAATTCCATAAGAGCTCACACACCCCTTCTTGTTCCCCAGTGAAGATGTGCATTCCCCTCCTGTACCAACAGCTTCAGGACCCAGCAATACACACTGGATGAGTTCTGTACCTAAATGTGAGCTTGCCATGATGTTCTCATTCACAGAACACCCAGATCTCCCCCTCTGCTGACAGGCCTGTCATTCCAGCCCAGGTCACCATGCTGCTCCTTCCCTGTCAGTTTGTGGCATCAAACTGATGGACTGAAGTACCTGAGCAGTGACAATACCCCAGCTGCATGCAGGAATCAGCTCCCAGAAAAGCAGGGACACAGCTGAACAGCTGAAAGCAGGGGACATCTCTCTGCTATTAATATCTGGGGTTGTGTAGTCAATGACAAAGTGCTGCAGGACCAGCTGCTGGGAACAGAGTGCTCCAGCAGCAGCATGAGTGGGAGGCACAGTGCACAAGGACCTCTGACAGAGAGCTCTTGTGCAAGTCCTGGCTCCAACACGGGCTCCAGTCCCTTGGCAGCCCCGTGCTGCCTTGTTTTCCCACTCTGAAGGGGCAACCTGCCTCCTTACTTTGCTCTGCTTCTGGATATTCGTCATTTAGTCACAATGAAGGTTAGAGGATTATGATCAGTTGCCAAGAAAATCATGGAACCAGACCATCCATCCCAAACAGTGTAATAAAACCCCTCAGAAAGTGATAAACATCTTTACCCCCTGCTCTCCCTGTTCACAATGCAAAGTGAGTCTTTCAGAAGATGAACTCGAGTTCAGAGTCAGGCTGGCAGCTGGCAGTGAGGGAAGGTGAAGTGTTTACCTCCAGAACCCAGCTGAGGAGATATGACAGTAAATTAGGGAGAAACAGGCAGTTTTGCCAATGGCTCATTAAGAAAAATGCCTGCCCACAAAATCATTACCCTGCTAGCAGGCAGGAGTGAGTGTGAAGCAATAGGAAATCCAACCCTAAATCTCTTTCCCATGTGCTGAGCCAAAGAACATTCTGAGCTTGTTGCAAAGTTTCTATTCCTGTTCTTGATGATACTAAAGAAAAAAAAAATCCCTTTGGCTTCCAGAAAGAAAAGTGAAAAGAAAATCATGCTGAAGCAGTAAGTGCTGAGGAAGATTCACAGAATGAGCATTAACCCTTTTTAATTACAGATGTGGGTGTCTGCAGGGAACAGGTTCCCAGCAGAGTGTTCAGATATCTCTCTCAGAGCCCAGCAGCACTGTGATGATGTGATCAAGGACTTTTATTCCAATAAATTTCTTTCCTGACTAACTGAAGTTACTTTGGCCCTTTACCTGCAGGCTGCCTTAGCAGTAATTTTGTTTGAGGCTGTGAACATAGTAGATTGTGTACATTAGAGCTATCCCAGACCAGAAATGAGCTTAATTTATTTGTTCATTTGAAATAAAACTGTCCCCAGTGGCACCATGTGAAATACTGGGCTGACAGGACACAGTGCTGTAACAAGTAACACCAGTGACCACATCTTGTTAGAAGGAGGAGTTAAATTAGAGACATTTCATAGGAGAGCACCATCAACATAAGTCACCTCTAAGGGAAATTGCCTTGCCTATGCTTCTGCTTGGTCTTTACATGACTAAGACTGAAAGAATAATAATGATATTTCTGCTTGTCATTTTTGTAGTGCTATTTGCTGTTTCTGCTTCTCTCAACTCTTGTAATGACAAATCAGTTGCGTTCTCAGGTTCCTGCTGTTGCAATACTTGGGTTGCGAATGTAGCAGATAAATTTCAGAGAATTTCAGCTGAATTTCATGATAAATATTTTTCACTTAACTAGGGAGAAAACCTGTGTTAAAAAAAAACAAACAAAACCCACAGAGTAAAATTCTGTTTTAAAAGGGCTTTTTGTTGTTAAGTGGCCTCAGTTCCTGGCCTGCATCTCAGTGCACCATGGACCTGGTGGTGTTCATTGCTGGCAGCCAAACCACTCTGGGGGAAGTTTATCAGTGCTGATGGGGCACTGCTGTGGGACACTTAAGCAGGAAAGATGATCATAACCCTCTATCTCTGGCAAGTGCTCTGATACTTGTGATTTGCTGGTACTTGGAGGGAACCATCTTCCAGAAATAGCCAAGTTGGCAGGGTTTCACAAAACAGGGCTAGAGATCAGAGAGTTATATGGTGCTGCACCCAGCTGAAGTCTGATGCTCTGGTTAAAAGCAGCTATATCCTTCCAGGTGGCAGCTTCCTTCATGTAACCAGTTCACACAGCTGTACATCTCACTTGCTGCACCACACCAGCTCATTCAGCCTGCAAACCCCTCCCTGCAAGGTGTGAAAGCATCACAAGACACCGCTGTACCAGGGTGACCTGACACTATAATCCCTTGTCTGCTTAAGAACACATTGAGGGTTTCAGATTCTGGTGGGGTGGGACATCACAGCCCAGGAGCTCAAAGTAGCATTTGTCACTGCTAATCCCCTTCTGAACACTGGATGAAAATGCTTGTCCATATCCACAATGAGAGCCTACAATGAGCCCCACACTTAGGAGTCAAGCTCTGTCCAAATTGCTTGATCACCCACCTGCAGCCCTGAGACATCCAAACAATTACACAAAGTCATTCCCAACAGAGACCACACATTTAGTCCATGTGATTTATTTTCAATCATAATCTCCACAGCCCAGCAAGAATTCTGAGTGAAAGGCCAGGGACCAGAAGGTTGGGGCCACCAGCCACACTCAGCAGTTAAATTCTCCAGGGTTAACTGCTATGCACCTACAGAAGAAAACCTGCACCCAGGTCTCCATCAGAAGTTCCCCAGCAGCAGTTGACATCCCCTTCTGCTATCAGGGTACTGCAAAACCTCACCTTTCCCTACTGAAAAGAGAGATTTATAGAAGGGAGCAGCCCTTAAAATGGGATGTTCAACACTATCCTCCATTATGCTCAAACACCATTCTCAGATTCATGAGGAATCTGACAACCTATTTTTTTCCTTCCATCCTCCCTCTCTCTCTCCCTCAGCTGCCACCTCTTGAGAGAGGCAGCTTAACAGTGACAGCTGTGTGCAGCAATGCCAGCCTTGCTGTCCCTCTGAGGCCTCAGAAAGGAAGGGCTAAGCTACATCTACCTCTCAGGAGTGCACTAACCAGAACATTACTGAGTTTAAAGTAAAAAAGATCTACATTATAGATGCACAAAGTGACATTAAAGCAGAAGGCTGGCCCAGCCTCATGCCTAAAGCTGCTACCAAGGAAATCACCTGGCTGTGTGTCAGGAGAAGAGGCAGCACACTGAGGTGGCTGCAGCACACGTGGCAGCTCACCTGCACCTGCCAGAGATGCCACAGCCAGCAGCAGGGAATAGCCTGCAGGCAGCATGTCCCCTCCCTGGCCAGGAGCAGTCAGGTGCAGGTTTTGTGCTGCCATGTTTGTGACAGGAACATCTGGGCTGAAATAAAGATCCAAAACAAACAGACACTGAACAAGCAAATATGCAATTCTCATTCTGACAGTCCTCTGTGGCCCAGTGACAATTAATTATTTTCCCTGTCTGTCCCTAACTATTTTCCCAGTTTTCAGCCATCTGAGCTGAAATCCAACACTGCATGATGCTATCTGACAAAAAGTAGTAAAAATCAGAAGTAATCAACAAAGTAATGGAAAAGGAAAGAACAACTGCCCTGAGCTAGTGCTGTACTTTAAGGTGAGTCACTGGCACAAGTTGCCCAGAGAAGCTGTGAACACCTCCTTGGGAAAAAACAAAGTTTGCTTAGATAAATTGGTTGACCCCTGCATCTACTGTTTCCCAGATAACCCACTTGACAAAGTGTTATTGCATCAGATAAGTGAAAAGGCAGATAAGAAGCAGATCCTGCAGAGGTGGGTTAATGTTTGGTGTCATGCCAATTTCCGCCCTCCCTATAAGGCACAGCTTCATGTGACAGTGTAAACTCCCACCCAAGGGAGGTATTGAGGCCTTTCCCCTAAAACTGAATGCATTTAACCCATGGAAGTCTTTGTTGTGTGTGGGCTCCTAATAGGTGAAGAACTGTGACCACAAACAGCGAAACTGCACTGACCAAATCTCATCACTGGATACCTGGGTAGTGATATTTTTCCTCTCCCCTATCTTTTATTGTTCTTTCTTTTTTTTTTTCTTTCTCTTATGTTTTCACTTTTATATTTTTATATAAAATAATCAAAACAGCTGTATGCTTCCTTTTAAGCTGTTTTAAAACAAACCTGCCTCATATATGTACCTTGGTCATTCAGGGTTGTTTCACTCTAATTCACCCCAAGGGATTTATTCACAAGAACCTCAGTTACCACTCAAAGGTGGGTGCTAACACCCATCCCTGGAAGTGCTCAAGGCCAGGTTGGATGGGGTTTGGAGCTACCTGCTTTAATGGAAGATGTGTCTGCCCATGGCAGGGGGCTTGGAACAAGATCTTCACATCACCATGGCTGCAAACCTTGGCACACCCTCCCCCAAGGGTAGGGTACTCTGCACCTTGTACTCTGGAAAGGCTTTTGATCATTTAGAGTGAGTGTGAACTCTGCTGAACTTTCACAGAGAGAACTGATGGATTTTTCTGTCTCCTAAACCATCAAATTGAGGTGGCATAACTTTTGGGAAGATGTGTTAATCAAATGAAAGCTATCAAACTCAATACAGCAGCAACTGTGACACGTTGAAAATCAAATAGTTCTCTCCCATGAATCACCCTGTCCTTACATTCTGTGAACCCAAGGAAGAAGAAAGGCTGCCAAAATTCAACCACCAACAGTAAAACCAGGAGTGACATTTCAGCTTTGCTCTGAGCTGCTTTGTCAAACTGACATTTCCAGTGATCCGATGACACCACTTTTCCAATGAAAAAGGACTGGAGAGAGACAGGGTGACTGCAGCAGTGACGGGCCAGCCGAGTCCTGTAGGTGTTTGCAGGAGTTGGAAGTGACAAGGTTCATCTGATGCATCTAATAGCAAGCAGTAGAACTGCACAGTCCTTTTCTTACCCTCCTGGAATCTTGGAAAATCCTGAGTTGAAAGGGACCTACAAGGATCTAAGTCCAACTCCTGACCTGTGCAGGATCACCCAAAGAATGTATAGCATAAATATATTATAAAAGATGTGTACATTCTATCTATCTATCTATCTATCTATCTATCTATCTATCTATCTATCTATCATAAAATCCAGTTGCTGCCTAGTGTTAGATATACTCAAGATTGGAAGTTTATATATAAATATGCACATAAAGTGTAAAAAATCAGATCCCAAAGGAATTGTCCAACCATTTGGGAAAATCCATTGTAAAAACCTTTATTGTTACCCTGGAGAATGGTGAAGGAATACGGCAGGAGGGCAGCATGAGAGAACAGACCAAGCACTGGCAGAAGGAGAGGATGAAAAAAGAGCAAAAGAACAAAATGCCTGTTGGATATTCCCAAAGAAAAGACAGTCATTCTCACCTTCTTCAATCAATTATACATTTCAGTTTTCAGGAACATTCCCCACCTTGTGACTTGCCAACCTACAGATGGGAGAGCAGACTTAGTGGCTTTTAGTTAACATTTCCTGCAGTTTTCCAGAACTTCACTGCAGAAGACCTGCATAACCTGATTCATCAGCTGCTCGTGTGCAAGCATGTTTATTTAAGGTTATGGGGGCAGGGAGATTCAACAAAAACCCCCTCATGTTTGTGTTTGGAGGATTCCTGGAGGAAAGGCAGAGCAGGCAGCCTATGGGGAACTCCCACAGCACCAAATAAACAAACTCTGTCACACGCTTCCAGAAATACACGTAACGCAACATATGTTGTTGGGAATTTTAAGTCCCATTTTAAATTTGTGTATGTTACAGAAGAACTTAATTAAACAGGAAAGACAAAAAGGGTGTTGGGGAACTGTGGCAAATGAGCAGAAAAATTCTGAAATCAGCCTAGGCTGCACATTGCATAGACGAGGGTAAAGAGTGGCCCTGATAAGGCCCCCAAGGAGCACAACTCCCACATTGCTGCCCAGGTACAGCTTTCTCCAGCCCCAGGATGTGGCACTGGGCACATCCTGCCCTACTGCTGCCTCTTGAGTGTGGGAATGGGCAGCCCAGGACATCACAACACGGGGCTGCTTCAGAGCACAGACCAACAGAAGGAGCAACATGGAGTTTATTTTTACTTGCCTGCAAGTTTTAAGGTCAGCCACAATCTATTTAAGTTGTTGGTATAATTTCAGTAATCACAGGCTTTTCACATATCCTTATTTACTGTGTTGTGGTTATTTACCATGTTAATTGAGGTTGTGGGGCAGAAAATCAGCTTAATATAAGGGTTTTGTTGCCAATTAACACTTCCCATTTGTAGAGTTAGATAATCACTAGCTGCTATCCTCCTGGTTGTAATTCACGAGTTAGTTTGCATAATTACCTCCCAGTCACTTCTCACAAGGGTAAGACAAATCCTCCTGTCCCAGCCTCCTCACCAGACCTGCTGCACAAAACAGAGGGACTGCTCACTTGCAGGGGTGTGTTTTTAATTATGCACCACACAACACTTAGGATGTTAAATGGCTTGGATCTTCTGGCACAGGCAAGGCATTTCTCAGTGTCACATTATATCGTCAGAATTTCTAAGGGAAACACAATTTTTCCTCAATCCACAGACCACTGGCTGAAGTGGAAGCTGTGGTGTTCAGCACAGCTCCAGGTTTGGGGGGACAAAAATGGCTCAGAGCATAAAGCTGCCCTTCCCTACCTGCAGGGCAGAGAGAAGTTAATGCCAACCAAATCCACCCCAGACTGGTAATGGATATCCCTTCCTTCCTGGAAGTGTTTAAGGCCAGATTGGGCTGGGCTTTGAGCAACCTGGTCTAGTAGAAGTTGTTTCTGCCCATGGCAGTGGGGTAGAAGGACATGAACTTTAAGATCCCCTCCAACCCAACCCAAACCATTCTGGGCTTCTGTGATAATGGAGCCTCCTGTAATCTCTTCACAGTCTCAGGGTGGAATTCCACCCAGTAAGTTTACACCAGACTTGACATCTAACACCGTGGGATTTCCCTAAATCCAAACAGATGTTTTCACAGTTCCACCTTTGGGGGCTGCCCTAATGCTCGTTAACCAGAAGCCCAATTAGCCACCTGTCCTGCACACACCCCCACCTTCTTGCACACCTGCAGCTGAACTGAAATGTTTCAGAGCATGAACTCAGCCAGAACCCCTGGGAGCAGTCTGTTCCTCCACACAGAGCTCCGCACTTTATACCTTCACCACTGAGTTAACTTTGGTTCTACAAATAAACTGAGCTGACTTTTGGCTGCTGAAATAAACTCTTACACAAGAAGCAGTGTTTTGGTGGTACATGTTGATCAGAAACCTGGCCAGGAGCACTGCTCCATGTTACCTTGCTCTGCCCAATTCTTCCTGTGGGTTTCCTGCATATTTTCCTCTCTCTCTGAAGAACGAAGGCATCCATTCATCTCTCACTTTCCTTGGGAGAGCACACACTTACCAGTTTCATAACCCAAGTGATGCCAGGGTTCTTGCAAAGTTCTTCCACAAACAAATAGTAGTCTGAAGGCATTTTGAGGGTCTTCAGAATAAAGGCTCGTTTTCTTGCCTCAGGCTTTCCTGCTTCCCTTTCTAACTGCTTCTGAAAACTCTTCTGATCCTTTGCTAAGCAGCTGTTCTGACTCAGCTGGGTAGAAAGAAAAATACAAGATTCAGCATAACAAATGCTCCCACAGTATGACTTGCTTTAATTGCCCTTGAGAAGCTTCTGGGGAACAACTGCACCACATATTCTGAGAGGAAAAATAAATAAATATGGATACCACTGCTTTTTCTTTGTGGAGGAAGAGGATCAATTTCAATTTTCTGTCTCTCTGCATGAACAGTGGGGGCTAGGACAGAGCAAGTCTTACAGTCCATGTTCCACCATTTCTGCTGTAGCTTTCCTGTGCAGCCAGCATCCCTCTCTCCAGGGCAGGCAGATGCCCACAGCAACCCTGCAGCAGCTCAGCCACAGCACTGCTGAACCACTGCAGGTCAACCCAGTGTTACACACCACCGTCAACCTCCCTCCACAGAGTCACAGACTGGCTTGGGTTGGGAGGGACCTTAAAAGCTCTTCCCATTCCACCCCCTTTCCATGGGCAGGCACACCTTCCACTAGAGCAGGCTGCTCAAATCCACACCTGGCGAGGGCTAAGGCTCCTTGGTGGGATCACATCCTGCTCAGCCACTGTGCTGCAGGAGACAGTGCCCAGGAGAGGACAGGGCTGTCGGTGTTTGTACATTGGAATTGGCTGCCCAGGGAGACGCTGGAATCACCATCCCTGGAGGTGTTTAAGGAAAGACTGAGAATAGCACCCAGTGCCCTGGTCTGGTTGACAAGGTGGTGTTCAGTGCTAGGTTGGACTCCATGCTCTCAGAAATCTTTTTCACCATAATTAATTAATTATGCCTGTAGCATTCAAACCTGCCCATAGATACCAGCCATACTCCCCATACACGGTGGGAAGCTTGGGGAGCGGGGACTATCCTTGCCCTCACCTGTACACAGAGCATATGGGGCTTAACATGCTGCCCCGGGGACGTGCAGGAATTGGGATACAGAACCAGGAGCTCACCGGGAACGCTGCGGGCCCCGCTCCGAGCCGGGCCGCGACCCCCGCTCCCCGCCCGCCCCTGAGGCCGCCAGAGCCCGCGCCCGTCCCCATGGCAACGGCGCTGCTGAGCGCCAGGGGGCGCTCTGGGCACCCGCACCCCCACACGGCCGCCGCGGCCCCGGCCTGATCCCCGGCCTGTCCCGGCCCCGCGACCCCCGCGCTGACCCTCCCTGCGGGCAGCCGGCCACAGGCGCTGCTGGGGAACCCTGAGCCCTGCTCCTCGCTGGCACTGCCCATCCTGCGGCCCTGCGAAGTCCCCAAGACACTCCTGCAGCTCCCCGGGCAGGACAGGGATCCTGCGGCACCTGGCTGCAGGTGGGCACGGGCAGGGCAGGGAGCGGTGTGGCGCAGGCAGGGGTGGGCACGCTGCGGGCAGGGCAGGGATAGGTATGGTGCATGCAGGGGTGGGCACGGCGTGGGCAGGGGTGGGCATCCTGCCGGGCGCTTCGCCGCGTGGCCGCACAGACCTTCCTTGATGAAGCAGGACAAAGGTTTTGTTCTTCTCCCAACAGTGCAGCCTTGTGCGGCCGCGGGCAGCGGCGACAGGCAGCAGCCAGCGCGGCCCCGTGCTCCCACGCCACGGCGCAGGGGGGGAGTTTCTCCTCCTTTGTCTGCTCCCGGCCAGGCAGCAGCCGGTGCGCGGCAGCGCCGGAGCAGCCGGGGAAGGGCCTCGGCAGCAGCCGCGGAGAACGGCGGCCGCGGTGCCCTCTGCCCCGGCACAGCCACCGGCCCGGCCCGGCCGCGCTGGGAGCGAGCAGCGACCCCGGGGGAGCCAAGCTCTTCATGACGGAAACCCGACCAGGCAGCGGGGACGGCAGCTGCGCCCGGGCACGGGGAGGACGGCAGCGTTGGGGACAAGGACAGCCGCGTCCCGTCCCCACCCCCGGCGCCCGCCGTCGGCCATGGGGAACGGCATGAGCCAGGTAACGGGAAGCGCTGGGGCGGCTGCTCTGCAGTTCGGCCATGCCCGGGCGGCTCGGCCGGTGCCGGAGGTGGGAGACCCTTACCTGGCGGCTGCCAAGCGGCGTTTCACCTGCCGGCACCGCGTCCCGCACAGGGCTCGGCTCTTTGTTTGTTTGTTTGTTTGTTTGTTTATCTGCCGGCAGAGCAACACCGGAGGTGAAACAGGCAGGGACACTGCGCTGGGACAGCTGACAGCTGCTCGGGGAGGTGGAGGGAAGGGGGTCACAGCGAGTTCCTTCAAGGAAGGGGGGAACTTTTCCCAACACCTTTAATCCCCAGGAACCAGCGCCAAGCGCACGCTGTGAGCCCTCTATGACCCCCAGCCTGGTGGTCCTGCACCCCCTGCTCAGCGGGGCTGGGCTGTGCGTGGGGCTCGGCGTCATGGGGCAGAGGGGATGGGCACTATTTTATTTATGTGCTGCCCCGTTTTCTCCTCTGGGGAGCGGGTCAGCAGGGTGCTGGGGACAGGCACATGCTGTTTATTCATGGTTCAGTGTCCTGCCCTTGGGAGCTGCCCTTGCTAACTGGCGCTCTCCCACCCGCTCCTCTCAGTGCCGCAGCTGTGAGTTAAAGGCACCCCGTCGATAGGAAATTGATCTAAAATCGCAGGAATCACAATAAAAACAACCCAACAAACCCTTCTTTAAGCTGTTCAATCGAGAGAAACGTTTCCAAATGTGAGCTGTGAGACAAGTGTGAGTCCAGCTGTGCTGGTGAAAATCACCTCCACCTGCCCTGAGCACCAAATATTGCTGCAGGGAGAAACTGGCAGAGAACTGGCTGGATACAGGATTGAACTCACTGCCCAGCTTGGGAGTGAGGGGGAATATAAAATAGCTCTGGCTGACAAGGTTTGCAAGGTGTCCTGCTTCTGCATCTGCAGTGCTGTTAACAGAGGCCTTGTCAAGTAATTATCTTTTCATCACAAGAAATGGAATTGCCCAGGGGAAATGAACTGAAAGCATGGTGTCCAGAGCAATCTGTGCCTGAGCTGTGAGAAATGGGCTTCCTGCAATGCAGAGTGAGGGGAGCACAGCTCAGGGCTGGGAGGGGGACAGCTACATCCCCTACAAGCTTCTCTGTGCCTGTTGCTTTCCCATCCCTCGAGCAGCAGGGCTTGCACAGGTCATGGGTATAGTCCAAGGCTGTACAAAGGTGTATGCAACTTGCTGAGCTCAGGTAGTAAACCCCAGCGGAGGACTAATTGATGATAAACAAGAGGAGCAATAAAAAAGCTGTGTCTGGCTGCCAGCACCCATGAGAGTGCAGTGCCAGGTGGTTGAAGGTGCCAGGGCCACATCCTGGATGCCAGGGCAGTGGCAGCCCTGGGAATGCACAGCTCCAGCTGCCCCAGCAGCATTCCTGCTCCAGGGCTGGATGGTCATGTCAATGCCAGAACTTTGGCTCCTCCAGCCAAGGTGAGTGCTTCCCAGCACAGTGGGCACCGCAGCACAAGGTCACTGCTCACATTGCCACTTCCCCTTCTGTCCCACAGATCCTTCCTGGCCTCTACCTTGGGAACTTCGTTGGTGAGTGGAACCCAGCTGCTGCAGAGGTGTTCTCCAGCTGGGGAGTGGGGCTTGCTTGAGCTGGTGTCTCCCTGCCTGCAGATGCTGCCTGACATCCTGCCTGCACCCCCTGCTCTGCCTGCACCCACGGCCTGCTCTGCTCTGTCACCCAGTTTGGGTTGGCAGTAGTGGGAGTGAAGACACTGTGGGAAAGGCAAGGCAGAGACCCCTGCCTCTGCATGTTTTCCTTATTTAACAGCTGCCCTGAGCTCTTGGGATGCATGGGGGAAAGAAGCCAAGGAGGAAATATGGATCCCCTGCCAGGAGCAGAGGAGCTGGTGGCGCCACATGGGTGCAAGGGGACAGGACTGGGGCACTTTTGGGTAATGCTCCCCAGTTTTGCTGCTGTAGAAGAGGCCAGAGAGGAATGCCCACGCTCAGGAGAGAATTTCCTAGAGGCAGAGTCACAGTCACCCCTTTTCACACCAAGTCACTATTTTAAGGAATTTTCATTGTCAGGGGACAGTTAATGGCCAAGTGTTGGCATCTGCCATGACAAACCAGCATTTATAATGCTCCCGACTCCCTGATGGCTCCTTTGCCAGCTGGATTCGTGCTGTAAGTGCTGCACAAGTTTAAAACCAGTGGTGTGAATTACTAAGGAAATTTCACTGGAGTGGCAGCCGTGTTCTCCCTTTGCCCCTTGGAGCACTTTGGGTTGGGCTGGGAGGGCTGTGGCTTGCTGGGAGCAGAGGGACAAGGACACCCAGCTGCCATCAGGGGGGTTCCTGTGAGCAGCCTCTGCTCTGGGGCTGGGCCTGATGCCATCCAAGCACTCCTCATCACTCTGCCAGGCAATCCAGGGTGACAAGATTCTAGGCCTGCAACATTGAGCTCACAGAGGCATCTCCTCCAACTGGAAGCTTTTCCAGCCCTGGTATGCCTCGATTCCAGTGTCACCAGTCGCTCTCACTGCCTGCTGAGGCGGATGGGAAGGTGGCAGGTGTGTGAGTCCCCATCTCCCTCCTCACACAGAGCAGCTTCCCTGCAGAGCATCTCCCTTGAGACTCACTCCTATTAAAATTCACATCATGCCGTTAGCACTTCCTGGGCTGGATCCCTGAGCCAAGGTTTTAAAGCACGTGAAAGTTTAGAAACCCAAAAGAATGAGATGGGGAAATGTTTCCCCTCCTCTCTGGCCATGCTTGGTGCATCTGCTGGTTGTGGCATGAAAGGGAGACACTTGGAAGCTGCTCAGCAAGACAAGCACGCTCCCCTCCCTGTGCAACAACTGCTGTGCTGGACTCGAGGCCAGCATCACATCCAGAATGCTGAGGCATTGGTGAGAGGCAGGGATTGCCTCAAACAGCCAAGGACACCCCATTTCTGTCCATGCAGCTGCAGAGAGAACAGACCAGAGAGCAGCAAATCACTGCTTAGGTGTTTCTACAGAAAATCAGAGATGAAATAAATTGCTGCAGCTCCACTCCCATAGTTCACAAGATAAAGCAGTTCTCTCAGGCTGCAGCAAGTCCCAGTGCTGTGTGTGTGTGTCTGATCAAGGAGGTGTGGGCAGGGCACATCCCCTCCCAAAGTGGGGACAAGTACGGGCAGGAGGGACACTACCTGCTGACCCAGGGTGTGTCTGTGCAGGTGGGAATGGTTCAACCAGCATGAACAGCAAGGAGAAGGGATCAGGGAGAGGCCTCTGCTTTGGGATCATGGGATTGGCATTCCAGGTTCCCATGTTTGCCCATGTCTGCACTGCTGCCTGTGGGGGTGGGATGCAGTTGATCTGCTGGAGCAAGGCTCGGTGTGCTGGCTGGCTGTAGAGGCAGGGTGGGAGCACTGTGGGAAGAGAAGGGTGGGAAATGAATACATGTTGGTGTCTGGTTTTATCCTTCAGATGCCAAAGACCTGGAGCAGCTAAGCAGGAACAAGATCACCCACATTGTTTCAATCCATGAATCCCCCCAGCCCTTGCTGAAGGTAGGGTCCTGCACCAGATGTCACCCTGTGTTCCTGCAGCTCCTTCCATGCTGCATCTTCCTTCCCCCTCTGAGAATCCCATGGCACATACACCTCTCCCTGGTCCCTGACCCCAGAGGGGCTGGGCATCCCCCAGCATGGGAAATTGGCTGTCTTGTGACTATAACCCGACCTTGAA
This sequence comes from Ammospiza caudacuta, assembly GCF_027887145.1. NCBI lineage: Eukaryota > Metazoa > Chordata > Aves > Passeriformes > Passerellidae > Ammospiza > Ammospiza caudacuta. Next base: position 12,466,642 of record NC_080607.1, read on the forward strand.
CACTGACGGGAAACAGTTTCCAGCTCTCCAGACTCCTCTTGTTTCCCATCCTCTCCCACGAGCTGCTGGTGTCCCCTTGCTCTGCCCTTCACCCCAGGGAGAGTGTGGCCCCATCCCCATGCAGGGGGGTGCAGTGTGGGTGAAGCAAAACCCTGTAGGCAGCTGTGGGAGGAGCACAGGCACTGCCAGCCCTGCTCTGACCATGTGTGACACCCTGGCTGCAGTACCTGAGCTTCTCCTCTTCCTGTTCTGGCTTCCAGGACATCACCTACCTCCGCATCCCCCTGCCTGACACCCCTGAAGCCAACATGTGAGTACCCTGGGCATGGTGGGGACATGCAGGGAGGTGGGAGGGTGGCCAGGGATGAGGGCTCACAGCTTCTCAAGCCCTCCATGTGCTCCAACTCCCTCCAGCTCCTCAAGCACAATGACCCACAGGCTAGAGATGTGATGCCACAGTGCAGGGGAGCTTCCCTTGACCCCAACAGCATCCCAGTTCAGTGGCTGCTGTGAGGGTGTGAGCCCTGGGGTGAGGTGAGGGGCAGCCACTCTGCAGCTCCCATGGAGAGGGGCAGCAAGTATCCCCCCAGGAAGTGTCTGGAGAGGGGAGAGCACATAAAGGGCATGGAGCCAGCCAAGAGCACAGGCGTGGCTGGAGATTCAAGCAGCCAGCATCCCATTGCCCCAGCATGAGTCACACAAGTCACAGGGCAGCCCCGTGCATCCCCAGCACAGTGTCCCCTTCTGTGTCCCCAGCACAGAATGAGCTGGCAAATCCACCTTTCCCTGGGAATAAACAGTTCAGGTCTCAGCAGTGGCTGGTAGATCCCCTAAAACAACTCAAGCATACAGGGCTGTTCTGCCTGCAGCTAAAAATGCTGTTCCACCCCTGAAGTTCTCATTCTGTCTGGTTTATTTTTCCTGCTAGCAAGAGGCACTTCAAGGAATGCATCAGTTTTATCCATCAGTGTCGCCTGCATGGAGGGAACTGCCTCGTCCACTGGTAATGCTTCCCCTGTGCCTGCTGCTGTGTCCCCCAGCTCAGCAGATACAGCCCCCAGCCCCTCACTTCAGATCAGAGCCAGCCTGTGCCAGAGGGCTCTGTGCCAATGGACCCACCCAGGATCCACCCTTGGCTGTGGCTTGTGACTCAAACCCAGCAGGATCCAGGCAGTCCTGGAGCCAGGGCAGCTTTTTGCTGCAGCTGAGTGCATGGGATGAGCGGGGTTTGGGGCAGGCAGCCAGGCAGTGGCTGCTGCTCCCATTCCCTGTAGAGGAGTGGGTATTTATAGGCACTCATGGCCAGGACCTTGGAAGGTCTCAGCCCTCCGGGAGAGCAAGTCCTTGGAGAAGAGGAACTGAAATATCTGAGGCGCAGGGGTGGAGGAGGAGGCAAGCATGGGGTCAGGGTGTGCCACTAACGCCAGCCCTTCTGCACTTTCCCTTGTCAGCCTGGCTGGCATCTCCCGCAGCACCACGGTGGTGGTTGCCTACGTGATGGTTGTGACGGAGCTGAGCTGCCAGGAGGTGCTGGATGCCATCCGAGCCATCCGGCCCGTGGCCAACCCCAACCCCGGCTTCAGGCAGCAGCTGGCCGAGTTCAGCGGCAGCGCAGCCCGCAAGGTGGGACTCACCTCTGCCACCTGTGCCCTGCTCCGTGGCTGAGCCTGCCGTGGGCCTCAGAGCAAGGACAAGTCCTCAGGGGACTCGGTTTCTTCCCTGCTCCCCTTGCTGGACTTGCCCTTGTAAACCAGCATTATATTTTACTTCTTGCTCCTTCTCCAGGTCCGCAGGCATCTGAAGCAGAAGTATGGGATGTCCCCTTTCAATGATGAGGAAGAAATAAAGGCCTTGCTGCCAGCAGGGAGAGAAGGAACGTCCAGAACAGAGGGAGCTGTGCAAGGACTGGTCCCAAGAGCCAGAGACATGAGGAGCACAAGTCCCTTCCTGCTGCGGGTGAAGAGGACGTTCTCCTGCATCCCGGCTTGTCTGAAGTGACCCAGGCCAGGGGAGAGCAGTGAGCATCACCCACCAGCCTGGGAGAGATGAAGGAGATGCAACACAGTGGGACAGGGAGCACTGGGCCGGAACCTGCACAAAGCCCAGCTCCTTCTTCTCTTCTGGGGTGGGAACATGCCACCCTCTCTCTGGGCAGGTTTCATGGACGCTGTTGGGCTTTGCAGCACATGCTGGGCTCATCTTCTTCACATCCAGTGTGCTGGGGACACAGATCTCTGTCCCTGGGTCACTGCAGGCTCCTGCTTGGGGCAGAACACAGAGGGGGTCTCTTCTGCCACAGGCCAGTGCCCAGGTGTTACCAGCAACAGCTTTAGCACTTGGGTACCCACTGCATGGCCTCAGGGTGCACAGGAGAGCCGGTGCTCCCCTCAGAGCAGTTTTCCCACCAGCAGCACAAGCTCCCAGCGTCCTGGTGGCTGCAGAGTAGGGACACACCAGTGTGCCAGCAGGTAATGCCACCACACAGGCTTCCAGGCAAGGGTCCAGCTCCAGACTGGCCAAGCACAAGCCCTGAGCAAGCACTGTAGCTTTAGGAATCCATTGCACCCCATTCCCACCTATCCCAGGGCACAATCTGTAACAGGTGGGAACCAAGCATTTAACCTGGCCAGACCTCACTAGAGCAGAGCCTTAAGCCATTTTGCTTAAAGACTTTATATGTTCCCCAGTAATAAATACCCTTCTCTGTGGTCTGACTCTTCTGTGATGGCCAGGTTGAAACAGGGATGCCAAGGGGGAAGGTCCCAGCATGGGACTGTCTGGAGCTGCTGCTGTGCTGCTGGACACTCTCTGGAGTGGGCTGGGGACACCAGCATGCCGGGACAGGGCTCATCATGCTGCCTTGTGGGAAGGTGACAAGGGAGGCCAGAAATGTGAGTGGCAGGGCAGGGCTCTCAGGGGACAAGCTCTGCTCCAGGAGAGGCTGGGAGCAACAGGTGGGAGCTCACCTGGAGCCTGTTTCACTTTAGCCTCTCCACTCACTGGATCCGGGAGCACAAGGTCCACGACTCTGCAGGCTCCTCCAGGTGCTGGGAGCCTGGCACCAGCTGAGTATCACAGGCCCCAAACCTCTCACATTTACAACTTTTCCTGGAGCAGAGTCCCAGGTGGGAAAAATTGTGAGGATGCCCAGCTGGGTCATCAGCATTGTCCCTGTTGGGACTCACAGCATGTTTCTGGGATACCCCTCATCCTGCCCCTCCTCTTCTAGGGAGAAGGGATCCCCCAGGAGACAGAGCCTCAATAACAAGGTTCCTTCCTGCTGCCAGCATCTGCCTGCTGGGCTGGGTGCTGCCTTGGGGTCACCCAGGCAGACTGGGAGCTCTACCAGGGGTTCATCATCCTTCACTGCTCCTGCACCATCTGCCATGGGGTCCCACTCTCCTTCCAGTTCCTCCCAGGCTCCTCTACCCTCCCTAGGCCCCAGGCCAGGCTCCCCAGCACCCTTTGGCCTCTTCATCCCCCAGCAGGGTGGAAGCCCTGCAGCCCAGGATCGCACCTCTGGGATGGATGTGTGCCCCATGCACATCTGGGATGGATGTGTGCCCCATACACAGCTGCACCCTCTCACACTGGGACACCTTATGCCAAGGTGTTTGCACCCAGAGATTCCCCTGTTCCCACAGTAAACCCCACAGGGCTCTCCAGCCCAGCTCCACAGCACAGCAGAATGTATTTATTTTGGCAGATCTGATTTACACAGCTTGGAAAAACCCGGGCAAGGGCAGGGTTAGCTACGAGTTAATGTTTGACTGCCTTTTGAAGCTCATTTTGGCATGAAAAGTGTAAGGGTTAAGCAGCTTCACCTTCCCCAGGAAGGGAGAAGCTGGGTGAGGAATACACAGTGGGGAATGTGGCTCCTGAGCTCCCCGCTGATGCCCGGGTAATTGGATCCCGCGGGTCCTGCGTCAGCGGGCGGCTGCCACAGCACATGAAATCCCCGCCGATAAAACTGATCCCGGCGGGCTGGGCTGACAAACGAGCCGGCGGCTGCGATTATCTGCCGGCCTTGGATGTAATCAGCCAAGCCGCTGGGAGGCCGTGCAGTGACTCCTTGCCGCAGCGCTGCTTCCCAAGGCACAAAGGGGAGATGTGGATTCTCTGTCCCTCAGTTCCCAGGCCCTTTTCCCAGAACGTGGCGCCACAGCTCGCCCGGAGGGAGGGCGCAGGTGGTGCCTGGGCTTCGCATTGCAACAAAGGGGTCCCGGGCAGGCTCAGTAAGGAGAGAAAATCCTGCCAGTGGGGCTCGCTCGCACACCCCATGTGGCCCCATGCGCCCTCTGCGCCACGTGGCTGTGCCCTGTCCTCACATCCTCTGGGAAAGCCCAGCACTGGGCTCTCTGCCACGGATTATTCATTTGGAGACTTAGCAGCCCCAGCAGCTCTCAGGAACTTCACTCCTCCTCTCGGCCGGAGGTGACTTTCTCTGACTCAGAGCAGGAAAGGAGACCTGGGTGACTGCAAAAGGAGACTTGGGGGGCAGCAGCCGGGCAGAGGAGCAGGGTTTCCCCGCACAGCGACATGAAGCTCTGCAGCAGTGATAGAGGAACCAGCACCAGTGTCACCTCAGGGTGGCCCAGTGACTCAGCCCGTGCCCTGCTGGGGGCCCATGGGAGCTGGTGCAGGATGTGTCTGTCCCACCCCGGTCCCTGCAGCCCTTGGCACAGCTCATCCACCTTTCCCACCCGTTTCCCGTTCGACTTGGCATTCAGAGACCCACGAGGCAGATGTGAGCAGTAGAGCAGAGGAGAGATTTGAGAGATGGGGACATGTGACCGTTCACACCACCCTGGAAACCCCGTGCTCTTGCTGCAGCTCCCTGCAGCTCCCCACACCCATGGAGTGAGCAGCTGGTTCCATGGGAGGACGCAGCCCCTGGAGCTGGGATGTGCCCGGCTGGGTCCCCAACGCACGAAGTAAAGGGAGTAGAGTCCCTTGTCCCCTTCGGGCAGAGTGTGGGAGACCTGACAGTTTTAGGGGAAGCATCTGATGCCTTATTTCCTCTCCCGTGGATGCAATGTACCTGCCCTCCCCCCCCCCCGCGAGTGCAGGGTGCGTGTGTTGAGAAATACACCTAGCGCAGGTATCTCGGTATGTAAATTACCAGTGCGAGCTGCACATTGTGTTCTGAACGGCAGGAAGAGGCTGGAGCCCCAGGCAAGAGCCGCGAATGGGCGCCCACCCTCTGCCTAACAAAGGGCACTTCCCGGGGTGGGGGTCAATCACCCAGAGCCTCTGCAGGAGCCAGTGAACAACGGGAAGAGGCTAAAATCACCACTGGTGTACATGGGTGCACACAATGTGATGATCTGAAACCTCGGGGATGCCTTTTTTGGGGGTCCCACCCGGAGGAACGAGCTCCAGCTCTTCCCATTGCTGTAACCGTCAGTTACGACATCGCTTGTTCCTGAACACGGATATCTGACGCTGCTGTGCGGGGAAAAGTGGAGCAGAGGAAAAAAAAAAATTAAGAACCGTCCCCCCCGTCCTTGGGGCAGCCAGAACCTCCGGCGTGTGCCGGGAAAGGGAAAGTGAAAGCCGGAGCCGCTTTCGGTTTCGCCGCCGGGCCGCGATGGCGGAGCCGGGGGCGCCCATGCGGCTGAAGGAGTGGCTGATCGCGCAGATCGACAGCGGCCGGTACCCGGGGCTGCGCTGGGAGAACCGGCAGAAAACGCTCTTCCGCATCCCCTGGAAGCACGCGGCCAAGCAGGATTACCGGCAGCAGGAGGATGCTGCGCTCTTCAAGGTACCCCGGGCTCCCCGCGGTCCCCGTCGGGCCCTGGGAATGGCCCCCGGGCTCCGTATGCGCTCCCGGGGCTCCCCATTGCCCGGGGCTCCCCGGCACCGCTCACCCCGCTCACCTGTGCAGCCGAGCTCCATGTGCACCTCCAGGGCTCTCCGTGACCTGGCTCTGTGCGCAGCGCTGGGATTTGGCTCCATGCACACCCCTGGCACGCACCGCCCAGCTCCCTGCACCCTCCCGGGGCTCTCGGTGTGCTCCCCCGGCGCCCCCGCAGCACCCAGCTCCCTGCAGTCCCCCAGGAGACACAGCCCCGGCTCCCCCACCCCGCTGGACCCCCTTGGACAGCCGAGCTGGGGTCAGGTTGTGGCACCCCCACAGCACAGGGCACCCTCTGTCCCTCTGTGCCTCAGGCTTGGGCCATCTACAAGGGGAAGTACCACGAAGGGACGGACAAGGCCGACCCCTCCACCTGGAAGACGCGGCTGCGCTGCGCCCTCAACAAGAGCACCGACTTCCAGGAGGTGCCCGAGCGGAGCCAGCTGGACATCTCCGAGCCTTACAAGGTGTACCAGATCGTGACTGACAGAGCCTGTGATGCAGGTACGTCCCTGCCGTCCCTCCTCCTGTGCCTGATGTGGGGTTGATAGCTGAACATACCTGAACCCTGCCTGTACAAGCCCCGTGCCCCACAGCCATTACCCTTCCTCCCCACTCCTTTGACAGCCAGCTGTCTTCCCTGGGGCTGTTGCTGCCGTTTGCCAGGGGTTCACCCGTTCTTTCTTGCTCTCTGCAGAGGACAGTGACACACAGTCCCCAGGCAGTGAGGACCAGCAGGTGAGCCTGCCCTGTGCCATCCAGGCAGGGGCGAAGGTGGGACCCTCAAATCCCCGCCTCACCCATCAGCTGCTCCCCTGCCTGCACACTGCCTGCATTTGTCCCACGGGGGCTTCAGAGAGGGCCCCCTGTGCCCCGCACTGCCAGACCCAGCGGGGGGATCTGCTGGCTTATGGGGTCCATGGTAGAGGAAGGAGCTGGCTCAGGATCCCCCAGTGCCAGCTCAGCCCTCACCAAAGCTGCTCCTACCCCCAGGGCAGCACTGCAGGGAGTCCGAAGAAGGAGGAAAGCCAGAAGGACATGCTGGAGAGTGCCCATGTCTCTCCACAGCCCTGGCTCTCTGGCCACCCCACCGAGCGAGGTGAGGAGGGTCCCTCTCGGTGGGATGGGGCTGGGGGCAGGGAGGGCTTCTGCCAGGATCCTGCTCTCCTGTCGCTCGTGCAGGGAACACCTGTGGGGATTGAGGTAGGAGCTGAGGGCTCCCACCCTACCCCAGCAAAGCCATTCCCTTAGGGGATATCATGAGGCCCAATAATGAGCAAACACAGTGGGAAGTGTGGGCCCAGGGGCTTGGGCCAGTAGAGTGCCTGGGAGCCCTTGGGGTAACTGTCCATGTCCTTTTACCACCTCATCTCTGCCCTGGTCCAGGGTGCCTTGTCAGGGGAGTCTTCTATGGCTGGAACCCAACCCATGGCCAGCTTCTTCCCGGACCCCAATCCTACCTCCCTGTGGAGGATGTCAACAATTCAGGTAGGTGCCATGCTGCAGGCAATGCCGTGGGTGACCCCACCAGCCCAGACTGCCCATGAGCTCACCCTCCCTTTGCCCCAGACTGCTGGCTGCACATCCGCCTGTACTACTGCGACGTGCTGGTGAAGGAGGTGACCACGCGCACGGCCGAGGGCTGCCGCATCACCACCAGCGCCGTGCCCGCCGACAGTGAGCGCCTCTACGGCCCCTCCTGCATGGAGCAGATCCAGTTCCCCCCCCCGCAGGTGCTCAGCGGCCACGGCCGCGTGGCCTGCATGACCAAAGTGCTGGAGAGGCTCCTGCCCCACCTGGAGCGCGGGGTGCTGCTCTGGGTGGCACCTGAGGGGGTCTTCATGAAGCGCCAGTGCCAGGGCAGGGTGTACTGGAAGGGGCCCCTGGCCCCGCACAGGAACTGGCCCAACAAGCTGGAGAGGGAGAGGACTTACAAGCTGCTGGACACGCAGCAGTACATCCAGCGTAAGTGCCTGGGACACCCCGATCCCTTGGGGAGAAGGGCAGGTCCTGCCCTGCTGTGGCTGATGGGGGCTGTGAGGGCCTGGTGACCCCTGACAGGGTTGGTGTCTTGCAGAGGTGCGGGAGTACCTGAGCAACGGGCAGCTCCTGCCTCAGTACCAGATCTACCTGTGCTTCGGGGAGGAATACCCCACCAGGGCTGGGCACCCCTTCCAGAAGCTCATCATGGCTCACGTGAGTTCCCACTGGGGCTGGTGACCCCTGAGCCAGGCCCAGGGACCATTGCCAGGCAGGGACACGGACCTGTGCCCATCCTCTGTCGTTCTGTGCCTCTGCAGGTGGAGCCGGTGTTCGCTCGGGAGCTCTTCCATCACGCCCAGCGCTTGAGGCCAACCCTGCTCTGCAATTCCCCGCAGCCCTGTGCCCCTGGCACCTCCAGCCACGTTCTCCACGTCCTCAAACAGCTCTGCCAGCCCTGAGCTGGGTGGGAGAGGAGAGCCCAGTTGCCATAAAGTCTCAGAGTGGGAGGCTCTGAGCCCCATGGCTCCATTCCAGCTGCATGTCCCAAGGCAGAGTGCTCAGGGTGCTCAGCGTGCAGGACCAAACAAGGACAGATGTTAGCTGGGTGGGCAGGTGCTGCTGCCCCTGTGATTGCTGTATTTATTCCCCAGGAGTCTCCCAGGTGGGGTTTGTTGTGTGCCTATTCAGCAAGCCAGGGCAGACCTGGCTCTGTCCTTGCACCTTGCACTGCCAGGACTCGCTGTTGCAAACCTTAGAAATAAAGGTTGTGTTTTCGTATGGGTGTTGGGGGCTGGCTCTGGGGTGGGGGGCTGGTGCTGGTCCAAGCAGAGCATGGGTGGCTGGGGAAGCTGAGTCCAGACAGCCTCAGATGGGCAAAGCCAGCTCAGCCACAGCATGAGACAACTCCCTGCCCTAGCACTGGTTCCAGACCTGTCCTGCCCCCTGTCCCAACCTCCTGGCAGGGGTGAAGGCGGCAGCAAGACGCCTGTTAGCTGCTCTGCTGACCTGGCAACACAGAGGGCTGTCCCAAAGGCAGTCACCACCTGTGTCTCAGTTTACACTGATGAACGGTGTGATGGGGCTCCTGGGGCCTGTGCTGTGCCCAGAGTTTTGGGAACAATGCAGGGACCTGGCAATACAGAGAGACCTGGCACAGGATCCAGCACAAGGCCGGGCTGGGGGCAGGGGCTGAGGCACTGGGGTGGGCAAGGGGCAGAGGGGCATCTGAGGGCAGGCAGCACCTCAATCCTGCCAACATCCCTCACTCCAGGCCCAGCCAGAGCCCGGCTGCTCACCGTGAGCAGGGCAGGATGAGAACCAGCTCGTGGGAACCTTCCGTGGGAAAGGGGCCGGGGGAGCCGGGGGCTGTGCCCGCCTCTGCCCTGGGGAGGCCGCGGCCGTGCCAACCGCGGGGCCACTGGCTGCCGGCCGCAGGTCTTGGCGGCGCATCCGTCTGTTTGTCCGCAGGGACCAGTGCTGGACGGCAGAGTCCTGCTCCGCCCTGGGCGGCCCCTCAGAGGAGGGGCCCGCCGCCCCCTCGCCGGCCGCGGGTTTTAACGGGCCGTGCCGGGGCCGTGCGGCAGCGCGGAGCGGGACCAGCGGCGGAGCCGGAGCGGCGGGGCCGGCACGGAGGATGCAGCCGGACCTCCCCGTCGGCGACGCGGCGCTGCGCAGCCCCCCGGCCCCTGAGCCGGCTGGCGGCCCCTTCCCCAGCGCCGAGGCCACCAAGCCACCCTACAGCTACATCGCCCTCATCACCATGGCCATCCAGAGCGCGCCCGAGCAGCGCATCACCCTCAGCGGCATCTACCGCTACATCATGGGCCGCTTCACCTTCTACCGCGACAACAAGCAGGGCTGGCAGAACAGCATCCGCCACAACCTCTCCCTCAACGAGTGCTTCGTCAAGGTGCCCCGTGACGACAAGAAGCCGGGAAAGGGCAACTACTGGACCCTCGACCCCGACTGCTACAACATGTTCGAGAACGGCAGCTTCCTGCGGCGCCGCCGGCGCTTCACCAGGAAGAAGGGTGTCCGGGATGGGCCGGGCGCTGAGGGGGACGAGGGGCGCGGGAAGACCCCCAGGCAGCCTGGGCAAGGGCTGCCCGCTGCCCCGCTGCCGGAGGAGGGCAAGGCAGACGGGGGCTACAGCTCGCCGCCGGCCGCAGGACGCCTGCCCAGCCCTGCCGCTCTCCCGGAGGGTGCCGGGCTGCCGGGGTGCGCCGAGCCCTGGGCCCGCCGTCAGCCGCCCAAGGCCAGGCAGCCGTGCCTGTACCTGCCGGAGGCGGCACAGCCCAAGGGGCCGCTCCTCTCGGCCCCCGAGAGCCGCCCGCCCAGGGACACTGTCTTCGGGGGGCTCCCGGCGGCGCTGCAGCTGCCCCGGCCAGGTCAGTACCCACTGCCCAGCGAGCGCCCGGCCCAGCAGCAGCCGCACCCTGCCCTGCTGCCCGCCCTGCTGCCCGCCCAGCACAGGGACCCTCCGCAGGACTCGCCGGCCACCCCAGACACCCCCCCAGAGCAGCTGGAGGGCAAGGAGCTGGCTGCCCATGGGTTGGGGCCGTGCCAGCCGTTCGGGCAGGTGCCATCTGCGTTCCCTGGCAGCCTCCTGGGCACGGGCAAGCCGCCCCCATCCTGCTTCCTGGAGGGAGAGGGCTACACGCAGCCCCACCTGCCCGTGTTCGGCTCCTTCAGCCGGCCGGGCCCCGAGGCGCTGGGGAGCAGCTACCAGTGCCGGGTGCAGGCGTTGAGCTTCTGCGTCAAGGAGCGGCCCTGCGGAGCAGCGCTGGAGCATCTCCTGGCCGCGGCACCCCCGGCCTCCAGCGCCCCCCGGCAGCCGCCCTTCGGGGCCGTGGGGCCGCGGGCAGGTGAGCAGAAGGAGCCCTGGGGGCCAGGGACCACGATCCCACTGCAGGGGGGTAATGGGTACCCCCTGGGGCTGCCTCCCTGCCTCTACCGCACACCCGGCATGTTCTTCTTCGAGTGAGGGACTCCCCACCCCGGCACAACCCAGCTCCTAATAAAGCAACGTTCCCCAACGCTGCCTCTGTGGTCTCTGTGCCCCATTCGAGGTGGGCAGTGGGCAGGGCCAAGCTGGGGACGCTCAGCCCCAGCTCAGGTGCTGGCTGGGGAACACAGGTGCCATCCCCACCAGTCCCTCCATCAGTGATCACTGACTGGATGGTGAGGCCATGTGGGGACAGGGCATGGCCTGGGTCAGGGCACCTACACCCCAGTCCTGTGTCCCAGGGAGATGCTGGGGACAAGGTTCTGCCACTTTGTGGAGCCAGGAGCCCCTGAAGTGCCATCCCATGGCAGTACGAGGGAACTTTGTCCCTGGGGGTCAGGGGGATGAGCTGCAGCAGAAGTTATCCGCCAGTGGAGCCCCACTGCCACCTCCCTGGGCCTGGGACCGCTCCAAGGTCCTGGTTTTTCACAGGATGTCACACGTGGCACAAGTGGCACCAGCCTCAGTGTGTGGCCCTGCAAATGGACCCAGAGAGACTGCAGGGAGTCACCAGGGGCTGTGGCACAGTGTGGAGGCTCTGCTATGGGGGGGGACAGGGCTCCCTCCCCTCCCTGTCCTTGCTTGTGGCTGTGTCAGTGCTTGGCTGGAATTCCAACCAGTCCCTGCAGACCCTGAGAGAAGGGCAGCCCCAAAGATGGGCTGTGCCAGGGGCTGCAGCTCTGATGGGAACAGCCAGGAAAGTGGATTCCTGTGACCTGAATCATGCAGGGTGGCTGCCAGTGGAGAGGCACCAGCTGAGTCACCGCTGCTCTCACTGGGCTGGGCACAGGGATGTGCCCCAACTGGCCCAAATGGTGGACACTGCAGTGGGCAGGGTCCCCACACAGCCCTAAGATAGGGCCTGGCCACCAGCCCCTTCCCACACAGCACTGGGACACCTGAGTCAGCATCTCTGAGCACAGGAGTGGGGCCAGAGTGATGCTGGCAAAGTGGGGGGCTGTGCTTGCACCCCCCATCCGTGTTAGAGGGAGCTCTCCAGGAGCGGCAACACCCAGACCCGATGGCACAGCCAGCCCCAGGATAGACACAGGGCTAGCAGGGGCTCTCCGTGCTGATGTGAGGACCAATTTTGTGTCAAAGCCCCCCAGATCCCTGAGGCCGGGGGGACTCCAGTTTGGCCAGTCTCGGGGGTCCCTGCGGGGGCCGTGCTGGCCCGAAGGAGCGCTGCCGTCACTCGGGGACCGGGAGCACCACGTCAGCTCTCTTATCAGCCCCCAGACGCTGCTGCTGGGCCATGGCTGCGTCCCAGCCCCGGGCAGGGCAGGGGGGCCGCCCTTCATCATCGGGGACCGCCACTCAGCCCTGGGCCTCTCTTTACTCGCTTTTTTTTCCCCTGCCCAGTGGAAAACAATATTTGAGCGCCTACATCATGCTGGCGTCTCCGGAGCGGCGGGCGGCGAGCGCGGCTGACCTCAGCCCCCTCCTTCGCCGGTCCCCGGGGGCGCGGGAGGAAGCGAGCGCCGCAGCCGTGCCCGGGGCCGTCTGGTTCCCACGCAGCGTGGCCGGGCCCATCGCCCGCCGCGGCTGGGAACGCACGGCCCGGGCCCCACGCTGTGCCCCGATGGGCTCCCTGTGCTGGGAGAAATGCGGTGTGTCCCGCTGTCCCCAGGCTGCAGCAGCCGCTGGGGATGGGCACTCGCGTCCTGCACCGTCCGGGAGTGAGGATCAGAGCCGTGCGCTCTACCCGTGCTCCCCTTGCCCGCCCTCACCCCGACTGCCGGTCACGGACCCGCTGTTCTCCCGGCTCTGCTCCTCCCTGGCTCGCTCCCGGCTCGCTGTGGGTGGCCCCGGTTCCCCGCCCGCTCGCCCGCTCCCATCCCGGGCCGTGCCGCGAACGGGACTCGCTGCGCTCGGTCACGGGGCGAACCTGCTGCTGCTGCCGCTGCCGGAGCTCTGCCCGCTGCCCTTCCCTCCCTGCACTGCCTGGGGAGTGTTTGTTTCTCGTTTCTGCAGGCAGGGTGGGAGCCACAGGGACGGGGTGCCTGGGGAATGTGTGTGCTCCATGCATGGATGCTGAGGGCACACGTGTGCACATCCAGACTGCACCCCTGGGCGTGATGAGGACCCCACACATAAGGGATGGACCAGGCTATGGTGGCCTGGGCTGGACCAGGAGCATTAGGCCCCAGTGGGACCTGTTCACTCCAGGCAGCTTCAGGGGCTCATGAGCTGTCAGCTGGGAGCACAGGATGGGATCACAGCTACTTCCATGGGGGTCAGCCCCACTCATCCAGCCCCAGTGTGTGTCTCTGTAGGGTCCCACGGTAGGAAGGAGGGGACTAGAGAACCTAAACTGGGCTGTGGGGTAGGGGGTCCCACACACTGGGATGTGCTGGTGTCTGTGCATCCCTCTGTGCAGAGCTGCACACACAGGGCAGTGCTCAGGAGCCGATCCCCTACAGCAGCTCAGGGTGCCAGCAGTGTCCGGGGCTGATGCTCCATCTGGAAGCGCCGTGGCCACCCCACAGCAGGGCCCAGCAGCCCCTGGGGCCGGCCGGGGCCAGGGCCGGGACCGGGGCGATCGCGGCTCCTGGGGCCAGGCAGGAAGGAGACGTCACCGCCGTGGAGCGTAACTCGAACCAGATGGGGCTGCGCTGGCGTCCAGGCCTGCGGGGTGGTCACCGACAGGAACCGGTCAAAGGCTGCCGGCAGGAAGCGGCTGGGAGGGACGCCTGCGGCCGCCGGAGTCCGGGCTGTGGCAGCTTTAACCACTTCAGGGCCAGCCACAGCTCCCCTGGGCAAAGCGACACCAGGTCCCACCCGCCCTTGCCTGGGCATCCCACCCGATACGGGCACATGCTGAAGATGTGAGGACACGTCTGACTGACAGCTGATGCATCCACCCATCCATGCAGTCACTCTCCCTTCCCCCATACCCCCGGGCTGCTCAGAGCTGTTGGGTGTGTAGAAACCCTTGGCACTGTGCCTGCACAGCCCTGCCCAGGCCGTACCAGGTGGTCCCTGTGCACGGCACAGCCCGGACCCATTCCCTCTACCACGGAGATGAGATTCTGCTTCCCATCCTCATCTCAGCTATCCTGCCACTGTCAGGCCCCACCAGTGGGAGCAGAGCCTCCCCAGCCCCCAGATGCAGCTGTGGGCTCTGGGCAGACCTGTACATTTATTTACAAGAAGGCGAGCGCTGTGGAGAGCTCCGTAATGGGGCAGGGTCCCACCAGCCGTGGCTCCTGCCCGCTGGGGACAAGCCTGAAGCCCCTTCCCCTGCTGCAGCCATGTGGGGTGAGCAGCAATGATTCCCCGTGTCTCTCCCCAGTGTTTTTCCAGCAGGCACAAAGGGCAGAGGCAGCTCCAGAGCAAACACACAGCCTTGGCTTGGGGGTCTTAGCCACGGCAAAAGCCAAAGCTGGGGGACCCTATCCCCTCCTGCAGTGGGCAAGGCTGGATGCTGCAAATCCCGGGGGATGCCCATCCTCTGGACGCTGCAAATCCCAGGGGATGCCCATCCTCTGGATGCTGCAAATCCCGGGGGATGCCCATCCTCTGGACGCTGCAAATCCCAGGGGATGCCCATCCTCTGGATGCTGCAAATCCCGGACGCTGCCCATCCTCTGGACGCTGCAAATCCCGGGGGATGCCCATCCTCTGGCAGCACGAGGAGGCCAGGAGTGGTGCAGGCAAAGGGGACGGGGCTCGGGACAAGGTTCGGGAGCTGGAGCAGCGCCTCTCTCCCCTCTCCCGGTCCCGGCGGTCCCGCGGAGCCCCCGCACGGGCGGGGAGCTGGCGGCCGAGCAGTTCCGCTGTGTTGGTGGTCGGGTGAGCGGTGCCGGCCGGAGCGGGAGCGCGGCCCAGCTGCTCTGCATTAGCCCGCCTCGCTCATCGCGATCTGCCGCGGACGGGTGAAGCAGAGGTTGTGTTTTTCCCCCGCTGGCAGAACCGAAGGGCAGGGAGGGCAGCAGGAACACAAAGCCTCCTTCTTTCCTCGTTGGCTCCCAGCTGGGGACGCCGCTGGAAGCGTGCTTGCTGCTTCCTCCCTTCCTGTGCGAGCAGCAGCTCGGGGCCAGCTCCGCTCCCACATGCCCAGCTGGCCGGGAGGAGGTGCCTGAGCCCCGGCTCCGCTGCCAAAGCACCGGGGTGAGGCTCCGCGGTGCCCTCCAGCATCATCGCCGAGCCACAGAGCTGGGGAGGGAGGTCGGGCAGCGCAGGGGCCAGCGGCAGCGAGGGCAGGCGGGGCTGCGGCATTTACAGGCAGAGTCCAAAGCAGCAAGCGCCAGGCGGCCGAGGCAGCGGGATCACACCGGAATGGCCTTGCTCCTCCTCCGAGGGCACGAGAAGGAAGCGTGAGCAGAGCAGAGATGCTGCAGGTCGGGCATCACGCAGCCAGGCCAGGGCCAGAGCTGAAATGAGAAACCTTCAGTCCGGAGCAGCCTCACAGTCTGAGACTGAGCAGTGATGTGGTCCTGAGAGCAGTGGGACCAGCTCCACAGAGCTGCTCCAGACTGGTGGGGGTCCCTCTCAGAGCGGGGGTCCCTCTCAAGTGGTTCCTTTCTGGCCTCGGCTCCCCTGGGAGCCCAGCTCAGATGCCCAGCGCTGTCAGGGACCCTGAGCTGGTGATCTTCCTGAAGCGGTTGGCAGCGCATACCCCGATGAAATTTTTCTGTGAAAGGGAAGAGCAAAGGTTCTCATCCTCTGGCAAGGGCTCTGGCACCAAAGATTGAGCCAGACCCAGCTCTGGGGCCTGACACTACTCCTGCCCCTCAAAGCTGCTTTTGGGATCAGCTCAGGAATAACCACCACAAAGGAACCTGTGCTTGATGGGGATGTTACCTCAGGGGCATCCACACTCAGGGGTCCCCAGCCCCGTGTCCCAGCTGCCAGCAGTACAGTGAGACAAAGCTATTCTCTGTGCTCCAGATGCCACCCACCAGGACAGGCAGAGCCTGGCAGCCCCTCCCAGCCCCCTCAGAAGCCTCTGACCCCCGTGCCCTTGCTGGACCCCGCACCTTCCAGCGCCTCCTCATGACATATTTCTTGAGCAGCACCTGGGACTTGAGGCGCCGGTTGGAGCGTTTGGCCTTTTCTGCCAGGTTATTGAGCCAGGGGTGCTGCAGGCACTGGTCAGCATTCATCCGGGCACTGGGAGAGAGATGAGACTGCTTCAACTCTGCTCAAGCCCCTCAGCCCCAACCACCCCCTCTCCAGCCCCTCCAGAGCCCCCAAATCCCATAACCCTGCAGGGGAGAACCAGATGGGAGAATGTTCCCAGGGACTGGTGGGGCTGGGCAGGACTCTGAGGGGTCCAGCACATCCTGCCTGGGACAGGTGTCCCTGCAGGGATACAGGGCTCTTTGGGAACAATCAGAGTGGGGCAGAGCCCCATGGGGTTAATTCAGTGCTGAACCCAGGAGATGCTGCTGGCCCTGGTGAAGAGGCAGCGTGTGGTACCTGGGCAAGATCTGGGGATGCCCATCCCAGGACCCCACAGTCACTGCCAGCCTCACACCTCTTATCCTTGATGATGAGGTTGGAGACGAAGTCCTTGGCCTCATTGGAGACACTCTCAAAGGTCTCCTCATCAAAGTACCAGTTGGCAGCCAGCACGTTGTTGAGTGTCTCGGTGTCATCGTCACCCAAGAAGGGGGAGAGGCCGCTGAGCCTGGGGGTGAGGGAGGTGAGGAGTCAGCTGCTCTCAGGCTTCAGCACCTCCCAGACCCCCTGGAGCAGAGCCAGCCTGGCCAGGGATGTTCCAGGCATGTGCTGCCACCGTCCTCCCTGCAGCCAGGTTGAGCCTCTTCCTGCCCCCCAGCCCACACAGGCATCTCCCCATCCAGGACCCCCACCTGCCACCAAGCAGCCAGGTGTCTGGGGACAGCCCTGCACCCAGGGGGGCTGTGCCCCAGCACCAGAGCTCCCCAGATGGCACTGGCAGCCCCTGCCAGCCCTGACATACAGCATGTAGGTGATGACGCCCATGCTCCACATGTCCGTGGTGTAGGAGACCTGCTCGTAGTTGACCACCTCAGGGGACAGGAATTCAGGGGTGCCAAAGTTCACTTTCAGCTTCTCATTGGGATTGTACCTGCAGCCGAGAAGGGGTGCAAGTCAGCACAAGGGGGACAGGCTGCTCCCCCAAACCCCTGCCCCTCTCTCAGCAGATGCTGCCCTCCCCAGCTAGTCATGGAGTGCCATGGCCAAAGTAATGGCCTGGAGCAAGTCCTGGGGCTCCTGGTACCCAAAGGCACACAGAGATGAAGGGTGGAAGGAGAAGAGGGAGGAGGGACAGAGCTGAGGAAGAAAACCTCACCTTCGAGCCAGCCCAAAGTCGATGATCTTCACCATGTGCCCAGTGGCAGCCACGCAGAGGATGTTCTCAGGCTGTGGGGACAGGGTGACCATTGCCCCACCACCAGACAGGACATCCCCACTGCACAGATCCACACCAGAGCAGTGCTGACCCACAGGCACCCCTCCCACAGCCAGCCAGTGTCCTGCTGTCCCCCTTGGCCCTGCCACTGTCACCCCCAGCACCTTGAGGTCGAGGTGGAGGACGCCCATGTGGTGCATGAAGCGGATGCCCTCGCAGATCTGCCGCACGAACACCATGCAGTCCACCTCGGTCAGGTGGTAATCGTCGTCGATGATCCGCTCAAAGAGCTCGCCACCCTCCACGCTGCATGGGGATGGACCCTGGGGTCACTTTGGGGGACTCCCTGCCCCAATCCATCCTCCTGCAGAGCTCCTCGCCCTCCTGAGGGCTCTGGCCCAGCTCCACCACGGGGTGCTGAGCAGAGCCAGAGTGGGATGTGGCATTTTGGGGTTGGACAGCCCCAGGGTAGGCACAGGCACTCACTATTCCATGAAGAGGATGATCTCCCGGGGGGTTTCGATGGCGTCGTAGAGCTGGATGAGGTTGTGGTGGTTCAGCTGGTTCATGACATCGATCTCCTGCAGCACCATCTCCTGCAGAAGGAGCCCCAGTGTGGGGTGTCAGCCTGGGACGGGCTTTGTCCCCGCACCAGGGACACACAGAATGTAACACTGCCACCACCTGCCCGGCATCGTTCAGACCTTGTCCTTTGCTCCCTGCTTCCGGATCACTTTGGCTGCCAGCTTGAGCCCCGTCTCCTTCTCTGTGCACGTGTGAACCTCACCAAACTTGCCCCTGTGAAGAGAAGAAGGAAGGGAGAGAGGGAGAAGTGCCCCCACCATCAGCCCCCAGGCTGCTGGGGACCCTCACACCGCCCTGTGGTGCTGCTCTGACTGCCCGAGGCACCCACCCATTGTGACCAGAGGAGTCCCACCGACACAAGGCCACTGCCCAAGGCTGGAGGGACAGTGGGACAGCGCCAGGAGAAGCACTGGGGCCCCTCCTTACCCGCCAAGGATCTCCTTGGAGCTGAGGCTGAACTGGGAGCTGACACTGGCGGAGCGCAGAGTGACGATGCGGTGGGCGAAGGGCGCTGGCGGCGGGGGGACATCGTCTGCCAAAGCCAAAGGAGGAGCTGAGCAGGGAATCTGCTGTGCAGGGACCCCACTCTGGGTACCCCAGTTAGGAGTGAAGACAGGCACCCAGCCAAGCCTGTGGGTGCAGGATGTGGCCACGTACTGAGTGCTGGGCTGTGAGCCAGAGGCTCCTGGCTGGGGATGCACTGGATGATGCAGCAACCCCTGAAGGGTTTGTCATTATTGCCCACAGCATTGCCCACATGCATGGCACCAACCCTGCTCCATGGCACCCTGTTCCATGGCACCCACCTTAATCCATGACAGCCACCCTGACCAACCTCCATGTCACATTTACCCTTTCCAGGCCATGTCACTGTCTGTCACCCTCTCCAGACCAATCCCCCTCCACGCCACCACCCTCTGCTCACCCTCCCAGGACAGACCCCACTCACAGGGCACCCCCTGCACACATTCCTGAGCTTCCTTTTCCCAGGGGGGAGCAGGACCCAGCCTCACAGGGATCCCCACAGGCACCCACTGCCCCAAGCCCTGCCATCCCCACAAGGACAGTGGTGCAGGATATGAGGACATGCTGTCCCCTGCCACCAGCCAGACAGTGACTGTCACTCTCCAGGCTCCTCTTCCTCACAGTGTGGCCAGAGCAGGCCAGGAGGGGACGCGACGTATTTAGCCCTGTTTACAGTGAAAGGGGAGCTCGGAGGCCACCAGGCAGGTGACAAGCCAAGGACAGGAGCTGGCAGCACGGAGGGCAGTGTGGGCAGCAGGCAGGGCAGGGGTTCCCAGGCTATCACTCCACAGAGTGTCCAGGGGATAAGGAAAAGGCAGGCACCTCATGACCTTACCCAGTATCTCAAAAGGGTCTTCCTTCCCAAAATCGGGGGTGAGGTAGGGGCTGGGGGGTGGCTTTGCCTCTGTCAAAGATGGTTCCACCCCAGGTCCAGGCTGCTCCACCACCCCAGCAGGATCTGGGGGCTGCCCTGGGGCACTGGGCAATGTCCTCTCCTGAGGGGTGCCGGGGGGCTCCAGGGGCTGCAGGTCCCCCTGGGCTGGTGGGCCATGGCCAGGCTCTGTCAGACTCTCTTTTGGCTCCACCATCGTGGTCTCCTCTTCTATTGTCTCCATCTCTGCCCAGGGCTGCTCCTCCCTGGAAGCAGGAGTGGGAGGTGAGCAGAGCCCAGGCAGCAGCTCCTGAGCCCAGCACCCAGAGGGCACCCAGGGCTCCCTGGAGCAGCGAGGGGGATCCCCCCATCCCAGCAGGGTGTGGGTACCTGTGGCAGGCAGCTGGGCAGCTCAGGCTCTGCAGCAGAGCCGGGCGTGGGGGCTCGGGGATTGTTGGGGGCTGTCCCTGTGTCCCCTTGGACACTTCCTCCCCTTCACCCTGAGCCCTCACCACGGCCACGGCCGCTGCCTCCGTGGGCTCTGCAGCCCCATCCCCAGCCTCTGCTCCAGGTGTGGGAGGCTCCACCTCTGCAGCTTTCTTCCCTCCATCCTGAGCCTTTGTGGTAGCCGGGACCTTCTCCTTTTTAGAAGCTTTCCCTTCATCCCCAGCCTTCGATGCAACTGTGGATTTTTCCACCTTTGCAGTTTTCTTCCCTCCATCCTGCACCTTCACAGCTGCTGGGGACTTCTCCTTTGCAGGCTCTTTTTTGCCTTCACTTTGAGCCATTTTTTCAGCTGGTGTTTTCTCTGCTTTTGCTGCTGCCTTCTCTCCATCCTGAGCTTTAGCAGCATCTGGGACTTTCTCCTTTGCAGTAATTATGGCTTTCTCCTTCACTGGAGCTGGGGCTTTCTCCTTCACTGGAGCTGGGGCTTTCTTCACTGAAGCTGGGGCTTGTTCCTTCACTGAATTTGGGGCTTGCTCCTTCACTGAATTTGGGGCTTTCTCTTTCACTGAATTTGGGGCTTTTTCCTTCCCCGGAGCTGGAGGCTTCTCCTTTGTGGGCTCCTCTTTGCTTCCATCTGGGGCCTTTTTAACTGCTGGGGCTTTTTCTGCTTTTACCATTTTATTCTTCCCATCCTGAGCCTTTGCAGCATTTGGGGCCTTCTCCTTTGCAGCAGCTGTGGTTTTCTCTTTTGCAAGCTTGGTATCAGCCGGGGCTTGCTCTGCCTTTGCATCTTGCTTCCCTTCATCCATAGTTTTAGCAGGGGCTGGGACCTCCTGTTTTGCAACCCCTGTGATTTTCTCCTTTGCAGGCTCTCCTTTTCCTCCATCCTGAACCTGAGCTGCAGCCAAAGCTGTTTCCTCCACAGGTTTTGCCTTCCCTTCTTCAGAGTTTGCTGCAGCCAGAGCCTTCTCCTCAGTGGACTCTGCTTTTCCAGCACTCTCAGCCCCTGACCCACCAGGTGCTTCCTCCTTATTGGGCTTGTCCTTTCCTCCATCCCGTGCCTCAGTTTCAGCCAGGTCCTTCCCCTCCATGGGCTCATCCTTCCCTCCATTCTCAGCCTTTGCAGCAGTTGAAGCCTTTCCTCCTTTGACCTCCCCTGCAGCAGCTGGAGCTTTCTTCTTCCCAGGCTTCTCTTTCTCATCTTTCCCTGCATCCTGGGCCTCAGTGGCAGCTGGCACCTTCTCCCCGGTGGATGCTGCCTGTCCTCCATCACACAGCACAGGCGAATCCTCCTCTCCTGGAGCTGCTCCCCATCCATCCCGGAGCTCTGGAGCAGCCAGAGGTGCCTCCTGCTCCGGCTCTGCCGTCCCTCCTCCAGCCTTCTCCTGCCCAGGCCCACCCGTGCCCGTGTCCTGTGTCCCGGTGGCGGCTGGCGCTGTCCCCGCCTGGGGCTGGGGAGCTGCGGGGGCTGCGCTGCCCTCGGGTTCGGGGGGTGCTGCCCCTGCAGGCCCGCCGCTGTCTCCACCCTGCTCCATGGGACACTCCAGGCAGGATCAGGCTGCCCTGCGGTGCTCCCGGCTCGGCTCCTGCGGGACAGAAAGCGGCAGCTGAGGGCTCGCCGGACCCGACACCCTGCAGACGGGTCGGCAGGACCCGGGCAGAGCGCTGCTGCTGCAGGGATGAGCGGCTGCCATACAGCGGGAACTGTGTCCCCGCCGCCCCGCCGGCGGCTCCCGGGCCGGTGGCACCGAGCCAGGGACCCCACGTGGCCAGCAGAGCCGGTCCCATTGTGCCCCGATATCTGCCCGCGGTGACTGATCGATGGCCTGACCCGGCACCTGTCACCGGGTGCCCGCGGCCTCCGCCGTGCGAGCAGCCAGCGCGGCGCGGCCAGGGGGACAATTTAAGGCCACATCCCACCGTGGCACGGCAGGAGGCAGCGGCTCCGGCCCCAGGCTGGCAGTGGGGATCAGGAGAGGTGAGCATTCCCGGCACTGCCCCACCATTGCTCCCCCTGAAGCACACAGGAGCTCCAGCCATGCAGGCAAACCCATCTGCTCACCCGCACCCAGCAGCCGCCAGCGCTGCTCGTCCCCCGGCCCAGGGGTACCCAGCTCCACCAACAGTCCTTGTTGGTGCCTGTACCTGCACTGGCCTCCAGCCCAGCCCCTGATCCCCAGATCCCCTGCCCTCCTGTGCCCGGTCATGTCTCCTCACCCTGTCCCAAGCACCTCCCTGTGCAGCCGTGCAGAGCCCGGCACAGCCCAGCCCCAGAACAAACCCAGCAGGGACCACCCCAGTGACGGGGAAGCTGCTGCTGCTCTGCTGGAACAGGAGCTCTGGCAGAGCAGTCCCTGGTGAGCGCTCCCACATCCCACAGCTCAGCACACGGAGCCCGTGGGGATGGAGGCGTTCTTCCCATGGCTGGGGGCTCTGCTGTCTGCAGGACACCCCATCACCCCACCCCAGATCAGACCCCCCCGGCCCCGTTACCTGGGTCCCGGTGCCCGGGCGGTCAGCGGGGCAGCATCCGCACTGTGGCAGCGCCGGGGGGAGCGGCCTCTTCTATGCCGGCTGTAACGGAGCCGGATTAGCGGGGCAGAGGAGGATCCCTTACAGCGGCAGGAGCCGGCCCACTGCGCCTTTCCCAGCACCTGTTCCTGCTGGAGCCCGTTCAAAGGACACGCCACTCTCGCCTGTCCCCCGTGGGCCGGGGACACGCAGACACGGGGCAGGAGACAGGGATGGACTCGCCTCCTGCTCCAGCACAGCACCACAGGGAGGGCTGGCACTGGGCACAGTGACACCCCAAAACCATCCCATGGGGTGGCCTGGGTGAGCTGGACAGGGTAGAGGCGGCTAAGGCCCTCCAAGGTGCCCATAGGTGACACAAGGTGGCCACTGGCCAGCCCGTGGGGATGGCGGCGAGGAGCAGCTCGTGATGGTGCTGGTGAGCTGTGGCCAGCTCTGCCCACTGGCACTGGCCCTCTGGGCTCTGTAGGGATGATGTGGCACCTCTGGGCACTGCCACTGGGCCTTGATGAAGGTGGCAGCAGCTGGGAGCTGGGCCAGCAGCTGCAGCTTTCCCCAGGAACCATTTGAAAGACTTATTTTCTGCAAAATCAAGTGTTTCGAGAATCAGGGAAAGAAACAGAGGAGCTCGAGGCTCCAGCAGGGTTGGGCTGTGTGTATGGGTGCTGCACAGGCATTGCCAGCTCTTTCTGGGGTGCTGCACCCCAGGACACACCTCAGGCACTGTGTAGGGCTGAATCCTGGCCTTTGTGGGAGGAGTGTGACTCTCCCCAGGCCCAGGCTGGCCAGGTGCCCCT
Source organism: Ammospiza caudacuta (assembly GCF_027887145.1). Lineage (NCBI taxonomy): Eukaryota > Metazoa > Chordata > Aves > Passeriformes > Passerellidae > Ammospiza > Ammospiza caudacuta. The sequence goes on from NC_080607.1 coordinate 12,489,586, forward strand.
GGGGAGGCTGAGGTTACCCTGGGCTCCTCCAGCCTCAGCCTCTGCCAGCTGCCAGCCTGGTCCTGCCTCCCAGCTCCCCACCCCACACAGAGCTCAGGTTCTGCCAGACACCAAACCTGGCTGCTTAAACCTTGCTTTGCTCTCTCCTTAGTTTAAACCTTACCTGTGGCAGGGCTGGAGGCTACAGCAGCAAAAGAAGTGGGGAGGCTGCCCTGGCCAGTGCCATTCATGATGGAGCTGAATCAACGCCACCAAAAAGCAGCAGCAGCCCCACAAGAGCAGTGCTCAAATTGCCTGCAGCACCTCTCAGGAGGATGAACGCTGCTCAGGCAGTGCTGCTGCTCCACATGGGCAAATCCCAGCTCCCAGTGAGCCACCAGCCCCTGTGTGCCACAGCCTGGGGTTCCCATGTGGCATTGAAACTGAGAAAAGCCAGGATGGGACACCTCCTGTCCTTGAGGTGCTGCTGTCCCACCTGTCCCTGTGCTGGCCTGAGGCACCCACCATCAACAGCTCAATGCAAGAGCAACACTTGCTCAGTGGGACACAGGGGGGACTCCTGGACAGATGAGGAGCTGTCCCACTCCAGCCTTCACAGCTGGGATTTGTGGCTTCAGCAAAGCCAGCTCCTTTCCTGAAACCCAAGGCAGGAGTTGGCATGTGATGAGCACCAGCAGGGATAATGCAGGAGCAGGCACACAGCTCCAGCTCACTGATGTGTTCATGCAGTTGGGTACAAGAAGAGGTTGGAGCACCACCAGCAGCCACAGTTCTTGGTGACAATGACACACACACTGCCCAGCCCTGGCACAGCCACCACCCCTGTGATGAGTGGGAGTCCCCACCTTGGCCTCTGTAGGGCCACAGTCAGCAATACTGGCCAGATGCTGTGCCTGGCCAGCGGGGCCTCTGCCCACCGACTGTCATCGCCAACACACAGTTTGGAATTGCCTCTCTTCTCCTCCGGCTGGGCTGCCAGGCACCTGGAGGCCACCGGTGTCACTTCAGGCACACACTGCCACCACTCCGCCAGCCTTTGGCTCTGCACCCTCCTGGCAAGGTGGAAGAAGCACATCCATGCCCAGGCATGAGCCGGAGCCATGCCCCACAGCCCCCTTGGAGCTCTTGGTGTGGTGGACACTGGGATAAAATTCTCCAAGGAGAGCAGGAGCAAGCAGTTGGACACCAGCCAGCCTTTCTGGGATGCCTGCAATCTTCCACACTCCCTGGGAGCAAGGCTGGTCTGGGCACAAATCTCTGGCACAAGGTGAGGAAGCAAAGCCCTGGGTGCAGCTACTGGGGAGCCATGGCTTCCAGAGGCAATGGCGGACCATGGTTTGGCATTATCACAGATAAAATTCATCTGTGGGCAGAGAGAAATAAGCTGAAATCAGACCTTTGGGAAGAAGGAATTGTAGAATTGAAAGACAGTATCTGTTCCACCCCAGGATTTCAGATGCCTTGGCCCAAACCCACATGCCCAGGGAGCAGCACAGTGCCCTGGGGCTCTGCAAACCAGCCACCACCCAGGCTTCTCAGCCTGGGCTTGGGGTTTTTTTTCTCCCTTCCCATTCAGGAACTTAAGCCAGAGCCTACATTGGCTGCAGCTGGGAAACAGCCTGTCCTGGGACTGTCTGGCAGCGCCTCAAGCACGCCGTTCCCAGGCGACGCCGTTGTCACAACTGGGGCAGCACACTTTAACCTTTACGTTTACCCTGGGAAGGGAGGCCCAGCGGGGCCAAAGCCGGCCCATTCCCGGGAAACCCGACACCCCTGCTAAATCGAGCGGCAGGGAAGGCTGAACAACATCCCCACCTGAATCTCAGCCATGCTGCTGAAACACAAACCAGGCGGGCTGTCTGGCTTCACTGCTTCCATCAGAACCGGGGCTTCCACCATCGTGTCATGACAGGTGTCAGCAAGGTGATAGGGAAAGACAAGGAAAAACCCCAACATCATCAACAGAGCATCCAGAGTGATGTGGCCACCAGCAGCAGCGCCAGGACCTGCCCAGATCCAAGAGTTCTTGCCAGGTTCAGGCCAGGTCACACAAGCAACTGCAAAGGTTTCCCAGTGGAGACAGAAAGGAGAAGCAAAGCTGTGATCTGAGAGCATCATCAAACCCTTTGATAAGAATTTATTCACCAGATAATTTGATCTTGCAATCAACATGAAAGTCCAGGAAAATATTGGCTGCCTTTAAGTTCCAGCCCTAGTCTATGTTCAGCAAATTATTTTGATAACAAATTGAGTACAGCCCAACTAGAATAGCAGAGGAAGATTTTGTGCCCAGATCTCCTCTCTCCTCCAAATCCTTGCTCTCAAGGCATGCACATAAGGGTGATGACCTTTGAGTACTGGAATACAAAAATGTGTTTGCAAAATCCACACAGAGAACATAGATTTTACATCAGTTTCTCAACCTACCCTGACTCTAAAGGGAGGTGTTGCAACAGCACTTAAGTTAAATCCCAGGCTGTTGCTCCCATCCTGTAAATTTGTTCTCCCCAGCAGAAAAAATCACCTGCCATCCTTTTCCTGCTGAAGCATTGGCCAAATCCCATCCTCTCCAACATCCAGCTCCTTCACGACATGATTTTTATACTTTGTACACTCGAGCAGTTTTCCCACCATGTCACCACTTCTTTCCTACTTAAGAGAACAGGTCCCACACCCCAGCCCGTGAGAACCTGGTGGGTGACTCCAAGCTCATACAAACACCCCAGAGCCTTGGAGGCACAGCTGCCTGAGGCTCCTGCCCCTGTTTGCAGTGCATGGGGAATACAAGACCCCATGGCTGGGGGAAGATGTAATGTCTTTTATTAGACCCAAATGGTACCATTGGGGAAAAAATCCTGCCAAGCTGAGGCACACAACCCCTTCCTTCCTCAAGGCAGAAGAGGCCATATAGGGCCATCAGGGAAATCCAGCTGCTTCATCCTTCAGGGCTCAGGGGCTGCTCCCTGCTTGCCTTTACATTCTTCAGCAGCTCATCATCATTCCAGCTTCCCCCTGACTTATCATAAATATTTGCTGCTTCTGCTGCCCACAAGCTGCCTTACCCAGAGCTGGCACTCAAGGAAAAAACATCTGAGGTTCTGTGATGTCCCCAGCCAGTAAGCAGATCACAGGGAACAGCCCCACCACAACAGAAATGGGGTTAAGGCAGACAGGGCAGATCCACATGGATTTTCATTTTCAAGAAGAGGATGCTAACATGTCCCTTGTGCTCCAGCCACTCCTGCAAATTGTCACAGTAGTAGTGACAGCAGTTTTTCTGGCTGTCCTGTAACTCTCAGCTCAGTGACACAAGGCTATCAGTAAAGTCAGAAAAATGTGGCTGAAGGCAGACTGGGAGATTAGATCAAACCTTTGGGCCAACCTCTGCCACAGCTACACAAAGATCCTCAAGAGAAGGGAAGGAAAAGCTGAAACTTGAGCAAAATGGAGCCACGTCTGAACTTACCATTTCCAAGAACCCACACTGCCATAGAGTCATTCACCCTTTAGTACTTCCCCAAGGCTCTCATTCTCCAGCTCCTCAGTTCTAACTACATAAAACTTTTAATTTTTTTTTTTGAAGAATCCTTGTATTTCAGTGTGGGTGACTTTTCCTCTTTTAATCCCAGCACTGAAGTTTGAGGCTGGTGCTCTTGAAAACACTCCCATAGACCCCAGCTGTTCTGCAATGACATCTCTTGAGCATCACACTTTTTAGGAGAATTCCTGCAGAAACATCATCCCTCAGGTCCAATAAATGTTCATCTTAGAATTTAGGTCTCTAAGGACTTTCTTCCACTGTTAACTCTTTCAATCTAGAAGTAAAATAGCAATTGCTTGATGCACTTTGGCAAGAATGAGACAGCATTTCTAAGCACCCCCTTAGGTGGAATTTAACACCTAGTTTGAACTCTTTTTCACCCAAAACCTGAACAAAAAGCTACACACTCTAGGAATACTTCTTTAACAGTAGCCCAGTTCAGAAGAAATGAAAGCAAATGTTTTCCATAACCACCAAATAACCAAGTTTGTCCAGTTAGGATAAATTAATTCTAAATTTCCATTTCCTCCCCTCTGCTAAGCAGCACAACAGTAGCAAGCAGCCTTGCTCATGGTATTTCAGCAAAATATAGAAGTAAGAAATCAGAGCACAACACTAAGTAAGAAATAATTATTAAAACTTTAATCTAGATGTGTCCACTCTTCACAATGCCAGCAGTTTTGTCCTCCAGCACAACTGAGCACTTGGGCTGTTTAGTTCTGCTCGCTGCCCAAACTAGCCAGAGATGTTGATGGCTCTGTAGCCAAGAGACCTGTTCTGGCAGAAGCTGGGGCAGCAGCTCACAGCAAGCCACTTGCCAGATAAATAGCTCCCCAAACAGGACTTCAGCTATAAAACAGCAAGATGGTTTAATAACTAATATACACAAAGGACTACCTTTAAGCGTGGGCAAGATTTATATTTGTGGTCATCTAAACATCAACAAGGAAGGTCAGACCCACACTACACTGGCTTGAAGGAACCTCTCTTAACACAATTCAAGCTAAATGCAGACTAAAATGCTAAAAAACAAGACACTTGAAAATAACACTTAGTGTAAAAACAAGGCAGTTGTGCCAGATGCACACAACTGTGTAGCCAGTCTTTATCAAAAACTCTTCTGCAGGAAAGGGCTTCAGCCCACTAGCCAGAGACAGCAAGTAGATTTGGAATTTTTATTTAGTTAGGTATAAAATATCTGTATGCAATATCAAAACTTGGTTTAGTCTCTAGAGAAGATAGGGTCTGTATACACAGCAAGGCCAGGAGGCACTGCTGAAATGCCACAGGCCCAGGTGGAGTTTAACTACTCAGTACAACAATGAAACCAAGCATAGGAGTTCAGACTGAGCAGTCATGGAAAAACAATTGCTCCCTCTCTCCCTGCCAAGGGAGTGGAGAGGGATGGGATCTCCCAGCAGTTGTCACGTGGATGTGGATGCTCATCAGATTCGGAATCTGTCTGAGAAGTTGGGAGACTTTGGCACAGTCAGTGGTTGATGACTGGACTTCACTTCCAGGCTGCGGTATTTGCGTATTGGGTTTGCCTTGTGAACCTGTGGAAAAATAAATATAAGCAAGGGCAAAACAAAGCAAATGGTTGCAGTTATGATGAAGCTGAAATTTGCAGGTGAGCTGTGGATGAGGTGAAGGCAGGCATCTGCCTGAGACCACCACACCACCCTGGGCACTGGAGTGAGGTAGTGGGAAAATGGACAGCACATGTTGGGGTTGTGGGTTTTACTAAGATCATTCTGCTTTGATAGCTACAAATGTGGAGCTCCAAAATTCAGCCATCTCAGCACAGCTGCCTTCTTTGCTTACATGGTTTTATAGGTTTGTTTTTTTAAAATCAGTTGAGAAGTTAGTGAGTCATCAATTTGCAAAAGGGAACCTTGAAAAGGCAGTTTTAGTGCAGCTCAACTGTGACATTAGCTCCTTAAGGATATTCTCACATTCCTTTGGGTTACTTTATAGCCCTTGCTCACAAACAGCTCACTTACCATTTCTTGTCTTAGCTTAGCAACTTCTTCCTTTTCAAGCTCCTCTTGTTCCTGCCTGATCTGCTCCTCATAACTCTCCTTTAAGGCTTCTACTTCTGCCAATCGCTTTTCAAATTCTTGCCGTTCTCTTGCTCTTCTTTCTGTTGCCAGCTCAAAGCTTTCAGGAACTACAGAACCAGAAAGGTTCTCTAAGTTTAGAAATAGAGGAGATAACATTGGTTCAAAGAGAGTCAGGTAAAGCAGAGCAGCACTAATGTCAATGGAAGCCTCCCTTTGGAGAGCTTCCCTTTGGCAAGGGTGGTTAGGAGATACCTCCATGCTTCAGGAAAAGACAAAACTTTACTCCCAGACGTGAGCAGTGTTAATGCAGACGTCACCCTGTCATGGGTGTTCTCATGGGAGGGAGCAAGCACACAATTGTTAGTACAAACAAGCTTTTGGCTGGTTTTATGCTCTACAAATCTCAGCCTACCCAAGCAGTAAATGCCTTCATCTCACTAGAAACGGGAGGGAAAGAGTGACAGCGCTGCAGAAATGCCAGCTGTCTCTGCAGGGAGCTCCTCACATTCTCAGTACCCTTATCCTGAGCTGGCACACATCAATCATCTGCCAATTGCAGCAGAGCTTCTAAATACAGCTGCCATGCTGGAGCAGGACAGGGGGGTGGAGAGGAAATCCCCCTGCTCCCAGGGGACACAAGCTGTTAGGCAATTAGTTGATTAAATGCAAGGCACTATTGGCTGTGCTGATGAAGAAGAGGCAACAGCCAGAAAAAACATCACTTAATTGCCTCAGTTCTGAGCTATCAGCCAAACCAGTGTAACAAGTACTTGCAACTCTACCTGGTAGCATCCTATGTTCCTTTTTGGGCACAAAAGGCTCCTGGTACACCACTGTGTTGGGACCAGCTTTAAAACACGCTGCCTCTTTCTGCCTTTTCAAGTCTTCTTCAAGCTGCAAGAGAAGAGAGCACATCAAGTGCCAGGCAGAAAGAGACCATCTCCCCCTGACCCAGACTCCAGCACTCCCTACACTGGAAAAGCCATGCTGATTCAGTCAAATAACTTCCATAGAAAATTATATTAAAGCCAAAAATTGGTGTCACTTGTTGCCTGACAGTTGCTTTGCCAAAAAACAGCCTGAAGAAAGTTTCAGGTGTCCACTGCAGGCTTCACATGAGAAAAGCAGTATATTGTTTATGTGACAATAAATTCCTGGAGATAGTCAGCAAAAAGATTCAGCTGACAGAGCAGGTGCTTAGAAAATGCCCCACAGCTGTTCATACAATTGTGGTAAATCCCATAATTTACCACTAAGTGAGAAAAATAAAAACAAACCATTGACCAATCCTTAACCCAATAGCACAAGTCTCATGCCAAGTACAGAAAAATTCCAACTTAGCTCCTGATTCGAGTAGGACAGTTTCTCTAGTCAAGCACAACTCCACCAGCTGATTAAAGTCTGGTCATTCCCATTACCCTTTTCATCCTACCTGCTGTTTCCAGCTCTGGAGCTTGGCAGCTCCCCGTTCATCCACCTGCAGATGGAATGGCTCAGGCTGAGTTGCAGGTTTGACCTTCTTTTCTGGCAGTTTAACTTCATCAAAGTAAGGCAGAGGCTGCGCTTTGAATTTTGGCACCTGAAATAAACAACTCAAAATATTTCTTGTCCTTTCCTCGGAGGTTTAATAGACAACACCAAATCCTATCACACTCTTTTTACTGAAGAAGTGGAATCCAAGGTAGCTTTTAATTCTTACCTCTTCCTTCTGAAGTTCTTCTATTTTTTTCTCTTTTTGTATTTGTCGCTCTCTGTCCCGGGCATCGAAAGAGAAGGGGCAAACTTCCACGTGCCTCTGCTCTGGCATTTTGGGTTTGAAGGGCACTCCATAATGTGGCATAGGATTAGCTTTGATCACAGCCACCTCCTCTTTTTCCTAAAGGGATATTAGCATTAGGGTCTGATTTTTTACTTTTGTATGGGCTGCAACTCCTGCCAAGCAAAGCCACAGAGAGCTTTGAATGAGCTCCTTTGATAAGGAACACAGCAGGGTCACACAAACAGTGGACACTGCAAAAATTAGGAATCCAAGAAATACCAATTTACTGGCATCCTGAACCACAGGCCCAATTCTCCCTTTTATGAAACCACTCTCAATTCTAGTACTCATTCAAATTAGACTGTAATTATTTAATATCCTCTTGACAAGAAGGAAAGGAAGAAGAATGTGAAGCTTTCAGAATCCTGCTCCCCACCTCAGGGAGAAAAAAAGTCATGTGTAATATCTGCCTTCAGTGACAGAATTGGGAAGGATGAGAAATCTAAGCAGTTCACCTTCCTCATTTATAGCAGCAACACCTCAGAAACCCTCATCAGTGCCCCAGCATTTAAATTATTTCATTTTTAATGAGAATTCAGTTTCCGTAAAATGAGTAGCAATAACCAGATTGTGTCAAGTGAATGGCACAGGCAAAGGTAACCACTAGAAGAACTGCTTACAGGAGGGAAGGAAGGGGCTTCCAGCCCCAAAGCATCCCACCCACATCCAGAGGCACAGCAGGCACTGCAGTGAGAGCTGGGCTTGGCTCCAGCCTTGTCACAACTGTTACCTTTTTCTCCTCTCTGCCAGACACACGGGTCCTGCTTCTCAAGGTAAAGGCTGGAGACTTAGCCACTGTAAGAGGAAGTTCCTTCTTCTCTGGAACACCCTGTTCAGAAAAGCCAGTAAGGAGTTACCCAAGGCCAAGTGCCAAGAAAATGCCTCAGAGAAACAACCTGACAGCACAGGATGTACCTACTGCAGTTCTTACCTAATGACAGACACTGTTTACTGAGATCATTAAACACATAATGCAACATAGCGACAAACATTCGGAAGCTCATTGCCACCAATTCCCAAGCCTGGGTATTATTAAACTTCTTACCACAACATCCTCCAGGATTTTTGTGGGACATGGCCTGGAATGGAATTCGAAGCGCTCTTCCTCCTGCTGCTTCTTGCTCTCACGCTCCTGAATCCTTTTTTCTATTTCCAGCTGAAAGCCAATAGGTTGGGTGAGCTTCTTTACAGGGGGTTTCTTGGGCAGGAGTGGCATACCCTCAAGGATTTTGTGATTGACTTCTCGTGCTTTGAATTTGTACCTATGCAGGAACAATGGAGACAGTCACCAGTTACACATTGTATGTTAGTGTGCAGCTATAGTTAGCAATTCTTCCTTTGCCTTCAAAACAGCAAGATTAATAAGGAAAATCTTATGGATTATTTTCCTAGAAATCCAAACCTTTGCCTACAGACAGGTTTTGAAATGCATGCAGGTTGCATTGCTATATTGGGTTTGCTTTACTCATAAGCTGTACTCAACCCAAGATCAGCTCTCCTAAGAGCACGTTCTTCAAAATGAATTGTTTATATTTCACTCCCCTACAATCAGAGCTAAAGAATTATGAACAACCTAAAGGAATCTCAATCATCCCCTGGAGGATAAGGGTAAACCCCTACTTACTGCTGAATTTTCTCTATTTCCTCTTCTTCCAGCTCTGCAGCAGTTTTGCAGGTGACAGGTCTCGAGCGCTGCTTCGTCCGCAGCACTGGTGTTTTGGGGTGTGTGGGCCCAGCCTTCATTGGCTTTTTTGAAACTGAGCCTACAAATTCAAGTCACAGAGACCAGCAGTTAATGGCAAGGCCTGCAACAATCACAGGCCATTTGCTCAGAGTAGTCAAAGCATCTCTTGCTGTGGACACAGCCAGGACAACTCACCTTCCTCAGATTTCCTGCTCCTCAAATGGTAACGAGAGGGTGTGCGTTTTTGGAACGCTTCTACCTGCTCAGCAAAGGACACATATTCTGTTGTGGCTTCTTCATGTTTTCTTTTGTTTCCCTGGGACAGATTGAAAGGTCTGGGGACAGTGTGCCCCTTTGGCATTCGCATCTGGAGACAGAAAACCACAGTCAGTATGGCCAGGAGGTTTTGATGACATTTCCTTTCCCCACTGAGGCACAGTATCTGTCCCTTCCTCTCACTGCAATGAAGATAACACCTCACATTAAGCACAGGTGTGAAGAGTCTGAAAATGCACAAGTTATATTGGGAAACTCTACTGATCAGATTAAAGCACAAAGTGGAATGACTGGAAGATCTGACATTAAAGGGCTCCTTTTTCCACAAGGCTTCTTTGGAGTCTTGTGGCACAACAGAGACACAGGAAGTCTGCAGTCACATTTGCACAACACCTGCCTCCTGTGGTAACCTCTCTGTGGGTATCAGCCCAAGCATTGCACAAGGAGCAGGGAGGTGATGGCAAGAACCAGTGAGCTGAGTGCTGGCAACACTGTGGCTCTCACCGGAGAAGGGGGATGCTTCCTCAGGACTGCTGCAAAATCCAGCTCCTTGTACTCATTCCCAGGCTGGCTTTCTGCATTCTGTTTAATTCTAGTCTCCGTGCAGAAGTGAAAATTAATTGGCTTTGTTACTTGACCAACAGGTTTCTTCACAGGTTGTCCTAGAGAAAAAGAACATGTAAGGACTGGAAGACTTTTGCTGTGGGGTACAATTTATGGAAATAAAAAAAGCATTTGATTTCTAACAACTAGGTAAATTTTTAGAGAACTCATCTTTAACATTTCAAAATATGGCATAACCCAAACCCACCTGTTTCCAGGCAGTTTAGGGCCTGATGTACATTAAATGGCTCCTAACATTTATTGCAAAGTCTGAAGTGCTTGTTTTCAAAGATACTTGCACAGCTCTGTGCACCACTCTCCAGCTGAGCCCAATGCAGCTCCATTCAGCAATTCAGGCAGAGCCCACCTGCTCCAGCAATAGCTGCTTTCAGAGACTCCTCATTCCTCTTCCGCAGCTCCACAACCTCCTGCTGCAACTGCTGCATCTTTTCCAGCTCCTGCTCTTCTGTACTCTTTGTCTTGCTAGAAGGTTTGGTCCTCCTGCATAAGCACATTAAAAACTAAGATATGCCTTTCTGCTTCCCTGGTTATTAGCATGATGTTTGTGCAAGGAACATGTTTATGTCCAGCCTCATTGCAGGAGCATCACCACTTATAAAAAGAGATCTGCTTGGGTTTTGTTTGTTCAAGAAATCTCACAGCTAGCTGCTATTCTGCACATCCCTTTGCTGTGTGCATTCTTGACCTATTAGGAAGAACAACTTTTTCCTCAAAAGAAAAGCAAAAGCTTTCCTGTGCAGAGATTCAGCTGTGAAGCACATTTAATCCTAATACTGTTGCCTTGACCCAGTGTTTACTAAATGTGATACCATCACATGTTAAGTTGAAGCTGAAAACACACAGCCAGGACTGTCACCTAAATCAACTGTGATTAGCACACAAGTCACAAGAAAGCCACGTACTTCAACATTGTTGGCGTGGAGGGCATGGTCTGTTTGCTTTTCCCTCTCCCTGGAGAGAGCTCAGAATCCTGCAGGGGCTCCTTCTTTGTGGACATTTCTGTCACCTTCTCTCTGCTACCAGAACTAAAAGAAAAAGTTGTTAGGGCAAACACCTTGAATTAACTGTGTTCTAAATAAGTTACTACCTGCAGCTGTCACCACCATGCATAACTTCCCAACACCTGGTGAGGTCTAAGGTATGCCAGGCTGGCCTTACCTCACCCCAGGCCCAGGTATTGACCATCCAGCTTTCTCTGGTACTCTAAGGCTGTAGAAGGGAAGATGAATTACTGAGTTTTTGGACCGTTTCTGGAGAAGGGAGTTACACTGTAGATCATTGAAATACAGCAGTGTTTCAAAGATCACACTTCAATTTCCTTTACCTTAAGCTTATCACCATATGGTACTTTAGTGCTTAAGTTAATTTGAGAAATATTTTGGCTGTGACTCTTTCATAGCTAATGACTGCCTGATGACTTCTGGATGGATAAGTTCAAACAAATTTAAAGCTGACAGACACTGAGTAAGAAGGTGAAGAAGCCCATGCTTATTTAATTCATATCTCCACCTCCAAACAGAGCAATTCCTTCAGCATTTACAGCCATTTCTTGTTCATGAAACCAGTATCAGCAATCGTTGCAGCCACTACCCCCTAACCTTCCTGTAAGAACTGTCCCACACAGGTGGAAACCCTTTCCAAAGGAACAGCTGTAGCCCTTTTCCCAGCCCTAAAGAGAAGGACTTGGATGACATACAGCCTCATTTTCTTCATGGGTGGAACATCTTCCTTATTTTCCAGGGCATTATCAATTTTCTCTGCTTTGATTCTGCCTGGCTGCTTGCGCTGCTGGGTCTTCCCCTGCTTTGGAGCCAGTCTCCTGCCTGGTCTAGGGTAGAACAGAAAGCAGAGGTCAGTTTTCCCAGAAATCTGAGGACACACCTGACCTGGATAACACATTTATGTCAGTGAATCCCCTAACTCCACCACACAAATTGGGTTTGACATAACAATCCAGACGCAGCATGATTTATTAAAGTTTAACAATCCATAAACTAAATATTCCTTGCTATATATGAGCATGCAGAGCTCCTTGCATTCATATCAAGAATGAGCTCTGCCCAAGTCAGGCAGATATAAACAAAGAAACTTTATAAGCCACCTCAGTTTCAGATATCCTCACATTCCAGAAGCTCCTGGTGCTGCCGAGTCTCATTTGACAAGTATGTGAGATACTGCATTACATTTCCACCCTGGAGACTGCCCCTCCAGCTTAGCCAGCAGATCAGATGTCCCAATGCACCATCTCCATGTTGGAGAACTCCAGCCCCACAGGATTCCCCAAGAACAGCTTAGAACTGCAGATCCTGAGAGCAAGGACCTGCTTAGTTACACCATCATCAATCATTGTACAAACTGAACACAAAGATTTCACCTCTGAGGGGCCTCTGCAGGGGCAGCAGCTCTCCAGGTTGCCAGGGACCCGATGATATTCTGAGGGATTGCATTGCCCTGGGCACATTCTGCTTCACCATCGTTTTCACCTGAGAAAGGGGCAAGAGTCAGCTCATCTATACACACATATACAGAACAACAACAAGTAAAATCACCGGAGACCTTGCAGATAAGAGTTTATGAAGATGGCCCCACAAAAGCCAGACAGAGACCTTCCCATTTTGTCAGTGAAAAGCAGGTAAAATTTATTTATTCCCTCCCTGCCACACCATGCCAGCTTACTCTTTGCTACTTTTTGTGAAGGGACAGAAGACAGAACGACATCAGGCTTTGACAAAGTAGGGCTGCAGTGTGAGACCTTTGCCACATTTTCTGCAGGAGGGACATTCTCCAGATTGGCTTTTTCATCTGTAAGGAGAGAAAGACTTTCACTATACACAGTGTTAGGAATTGTTAACAATACCCCAGAATATCATTATGAGGTAAACAAAGGCGAGTTACAAATGCCAAATTTTAAATACAAAAAAACAGAACAAAAGAAACCCCATACATTTAACATCATGATTAATTGGCACAGAAGCCAGGCCCAAAACAAGGATCACACCAAGGTGTCACCCAACAAGGAACACCTCAAGGAGCTAGAAGCAACTTACCAAACCAGGAATCTGCATTGTGCACATCGTCCTCATTCAGAGTTGCAAAATCGATGCAGATGTTTGGGACATCAAAAGAATAACGGGATTCTGGCTTAGACATCTTCACAGTCACACTGTCCCCAAGAGTCCTCTGTCTGCACTGCTACAGCCCTTTAGATAACAACAGGGAATCAGTGGCATCATCCTCTGCAGAATTTCTAGGGACAGGCATTGGGACAGCCTTTGGGACATCCTCCCTTCTTGCACTTCACACCTTTGGGCAGAACTCCTCATGAGCACTGCAGAGCTTTATCCTACTGCTGATCTGCAAAGCTAAGGATATCTCATCACTGTTGACATTTGCAGGTTCAAAACTATCAGAAAGATCAAGTTTTGACTGGATTTTTTCTGTACCTGTGGGTGCCAGAATTGTATTTTTTAAGAAGTATAAAGCTTTTCCAGAGAGTGTTTGATTTCCACTTCCTTCCCTCACCACACACTAAGAAGAGTTCTTTCTCTAACAAGATTTACAAACCTGATGAGATACACTGCAATGCACAGCCTCTCCCTCTAAAGGGCTACAAAAAAGAACTAATGACACAAAGGTGTTCTTCTGTATAATAAATTGATTTTCAAAGCAGGAAGAGGGCTCTGTAGAACACTGTAACTGGGCAAACAGTCAGAAGGAGGGCAGTGTCAGGCCCTCTTGCATTCCTTAGCACTAGCCCAAGGCTGGCCAGGCTATAAACAAACTGAGCACTGTGACCCATGTCAAACAGTCCCTGCAGTTAATTAACGAAGCACTGACAGCAAGAGGAGTCCCTGTGTCAACAGGTGATATTAAACTCAACGGAACAGGAATAAAGCCAGTGACAAAGTTATAAACCCTGAAATTATACAAAACCTTCTTGCAAAGGTGCTTTTGTGATGCCTTGAACAGCTGTGAGGCAAAGCCCACGAGGATGTTATAAAACACTCCCCAAGGAAATCACCTGAACTTTGCTTTTATGAATCCAAGCAATTCCAAAGCAGCATATTCCTAACCCACAGAGCCTCAGCCTTTAACCACCTGTCTAGGCAGACCACACATGGTTCAAAACCCAGATGTTCCTCAATAAATAAGAAAATGGTCAAGAGTAAAGCAGAGCAGTGTTTAGGGGGTACCATGCTGGTCACAAACACTGGCTCCCGAGGATGGGTGCACTGAGAAGCCTCCAGCTCCCCAGAGCAGAGCTGTGATAGTTAAAGGCAAGAATGCCATTAGAGAAGCACCAGCTACATGGCTGGGAAGATGTCATGGTAGGGCCCAAAGAAGGCAAACAGAAGAATTAGAGCCAAAACCAACTGTAACTGAGCTCGAGACACGGCTGGAATCAAATGCTTTCCTACTGCCCTTAATCAAGATAGAATTTCTGTCAACACTTTAGACTTTTTTAAAAATCAAATGCGTCATCTGCATTCTCCCCTCACCCTCTCCAGTCAGAGTCAGAGCTCTGGGCATCATGTTTCACTGCTACATTGCTGCAGTTCACAGCTTTTTACTGAGTAGAACCCATATTCCACAGTGTCACCACCCTCATCATCGACCTCATTGCTGACCCCTTCTCTCTCCCCTCTATCCCAGACAGAAGAGAATAATCAGGAAAAGGATTGTACCACTGCCCCAGTTTCATACTCTGTTTCTTGAAAGAGACAACGGGGAGATAAAAGTTATTGTGACTGAGCTCCAGAAAGTCCATTTCAGTCAGATGAACTCATGGCATCTGCTTCTCAAATCCCTCCATATCCTCCAAGTGCTGCCTGGACCAGGACTGCTGGTGAAGCAGCAGCTCCCTGAGAGGCATCCTGCTCCTCCACCCACCGACTCAGGCTGGGACAGGGATCAGCCAGGAGTGCCCTGGTGATTTATCACTCCTGTGCCCACCACGAGGCATCTGCAAACCCACCAGGCTCTGCCAAGCACAGCCCACTCCCTGCAGGCATTTTAAAACAGCCCATCGTGATTCTGACAGCACAGCCACATTTATCTCAATCCAAAATTCTTTCTCTCCACCGCAGCATTCACCCACCGGAAGGGAGGCGTGGAGATTTCCCCTCATTAATAGGGACGCTCCCTAATTAGCAGGCAGTGTGTGCATTTCCCAGGCGTGACTACAGGCTGTAATCCTACACAGCTCGGCGTGGATTTAAGGCCTGACCCTGCTCTGCCCCACATCCATCACCTCCCGTGTCGACACGGGTGTGTGCAGCCAGCCAGGGGAACCCTCACCCCCGTTCTGCAGGATCAGCTTTCAGCAGGTCTGCAGAGCTGCCCAGGCAGCAAAGGAGGATCTGATTATCTCTCCTGCAAAAAGACTCCCAATTCTTAACTTAATTAAAACCTTCATTTGCTTTCTAGGTGTGCTGTCTCACTGTGCCTCCAGAGCAGCACAGATGTATACATGGGGAGGAACAGGCAGTGGGTTCCTCTGGACATCAGGTTTCTTTTGAGTAACTGCACTTTGGCACGTTCCAGAAGAGTGCCTTGGCATGGTTTAGATTAGTTAGCTTTGAAAAAGGATTACACTAAGTTGGAACAAGCATTCCTATCCCAGAATAAGACTGATCCAACAGCAAGTGCAATAGGTATTTTGGAATAACTTCACACCTCTCTCTAATCCAAATTAGCTTTAAAATACTGACACAATTCCATCACAGATGTGTTCAGTGTCTTTGTCTCAATGTAGTTGTGAGTTTTGTGCCAACAGCACAATTTGCCTGGACAAAGAATCCTCCCAGCCATTTAGGCCATGGTGTTGGAGATAGGATACAGCATTCCAAGATGAGAAATCAAGGACAGAGGGAGAGAGAATGGAGGAGAGTGAGAGAGGCACAAGAACAGGATAGGGACACAGAAAGGTTGTGACAGGACAAGTGTGGGAGTGGCTTCAAACTAAAAGAGGAGAGATTTAGACTGGATATTAGGTAGGTAGAAAGTCTTCCCTGTAAGGGTGGTAAGGCTCTGGCAAGGATTGTCCAGAGAAGCTGTGGCTGCCCCATCCCTGGAAGTGCTGAAGGCCAGGTTGGACAGGACAGCTCCAGTGGAAGGTGTCTCTGCCCAGAATGGTGATTGGGGCTTGGAACAAGATGAGCTTTAAGGTCCCTTCCAACCCAAACCAGCCTGGATCCTGAGGAAGGCAGAGATATCTGCCCTTTCTTGCCACCTTGCAGTGTAGATAAGGTCCTGCTGAACTGGAGATGATGCCTTATCACAACACACCACCAGAGCCTCACAAGTTACAAATGTTACTTATGGCAAATCCTACCAGGATCAGGAAGCCCAATTAACAACAACAGACACACAAGAGGCTATCCTAGGTTACACCAGCAGATAAACACAAAGCCAGCTGATCCACATGCCTCAGAACCCAAGACAGGCAACCAGGAATAAGCAAGAGAAGCTTCCCCAAGGCTGAGGCAGCTGCATGGGAACGTGCTCCAGCAATTCCAGGGCCTTCTGCTGGGTGGGCTTCAACACCAGCTGCTGCTTAACCACAGGATGCTACACTAACCAGGCAGCTTTAATTCAGCCTGGCAGCTTCTTCATTGTCCTACAACACAGAGTTTTCTGTTCTTTTTATTGGGATAGTAATCCAAAGGGCCTGGATGCTTTACAGGAGTTAAAATGTAAGTTAGAACATCTTTGAAGTTACAGTCCTGTCACAACAGCCTGGTGAGAACCATCCCACCACAAAGCCAACACCTGAACTCCCTCTGCATGACACTGACAGCCTCAGACAGTCACCCTTCATCCTCGCATTTCCCTGAGCAGGGTTAAGTGAACACTTCCAACACGCTCTGGACCTACAGCTTCTCCCTCCTCTCTCAAAGCTCAACTGGGCTTTTCTGCAGCACAGAATCAACAACGGATTCACCATCCCCCAAAACGCTGCTGTTGCATCATTTCGTGCTCAAACTGGGATACAAAGCCTTTAACAAGCCCAAGGTGAGAGCTGAGCCCGCAGAAAGCTCCGCAGACCACCCGGACCGGCAGCCAGGGCAGGGGTAAAGCTCCGGCACAGCCTTTGCTCAGCTAACGGCCCAGACCCGCCCCCACTCCCAAAAATAAACAGCCCTGACATCTCGTGCTCCCTAAAAAAGATCCCACAAGTTTCAGGAGACATGAAGATGGGACATTCTAAGAATAGATGTTCAAGGAAAACATAATTATTTTTAGCTAGCACAGCCTCAACTAATTGTTACATTAAGTTGAAGGTCCTCTAGTTTAAAAAAAACCCGCATAAAAATAGAGCCCTTATTACTTTCTCTGTTACTTGGGCCGGGTTTTGCCTGGTTCGCTTCCCCCCTTTTCATGGGAAGCAGGATTTGGGCTGAGAAGAAGTTAGAGAACATTCTGTCGTGAAATACACTGTTCCATCAGATTTCGTGATTGCTTAAAGACTTAGAGCTTTATTTCACTGCCGAGGCCCCCACCCCACCGTAAGGCACACGCCTGGCCCGCCAGTACCGGGAACCCCCCCAACCCCACCAGCGCGGCTCCTCCCGTTACCGGCCGCGGGCTCCGGGCTCGGCTTCCCCGGGGAATGAGGGGCTCACAATCAGCCCCCGGGGCTCCGTTACGAGCCCGCCCGCCAGGCGCCATAATAGCGGCTCCGGCCGCGGGTTGAGCAACCGGAGCCGCCTTCCGCCTCCGTTTCTCAGCCGAGCCCTCGGCCCTGTTACCAATACCTGGGCTCGGAGTAGGCCCGGGGAACGGCCGCGTCGCCACGGCCGGAGTGGAGCGAACGACCAGATAAAGGGAAGGGCTGTGGGTCGGGGAAAGAGGGGCGAGGCCGGGCTATCCAGCCGGTGGCCCCGCACTTACCTCAGCAGCGCCGCCGCCACTTCGCGCGGCGCCTCTGCCGCCGCCGTTAACGGATTTCAAACAGGGCTCGGCAGTCCGAACCCACCAATCAGCGCCTGGCACACGCCCTTTGAGGCGCGCTAATTGGCTGAACCGCTTGAGGACCCGGATAACCAGACCCCGAGTGACGTAGTTGCGTTCTCCCCGCAAAGCCTGACGGGAAATGTAGTACGTGCTTGCGCAGAGCCACAAAGACTGGGAGATAGCCGAACCACAACTCCCATAAAGCACTGCGAGACAGACTAGACCAATCAGAAAAGGCGATTCTTTGAATAGGCGGCCTATCAGCGGGTGGTGGGCGGGTCTCCGGAGCCCGTGTCAGCCGGTGCGGTCGTGGGGCCGGTCAGGAGCCTACCGGAGCTGGGCTCTGGTACTGCGCCTCTGTCAGTGTTCGCTGCCCGGCTTCCACCCGCTGCTCCTCAGCAGATCAGCACTTCTGACTGCTGGGCCCGGGGAAGGCGGCTTTCACCGCCTGGTAAGACCGTCTTGGTTTCTCAATGCTTTGAGGAGAAAGTGCCCTTTGTGCAGGGTGTTATCGACCCCAAGTACTGCATAATCTTCCCCGCGGCCTTGCACAGGGATGGGCAGCCAACTGTTAACGGCGGGGCAGGACCCGGCTGCCACAGTTGCTTTCACTGCTCCGGCACTACCCGCATAAACCTCCCCTCACAACCCCGCCACGGGCTCCCTGCGCACTGTTGAGACACAAAACACCCCGCGTTAGTCCGGGACTGCTGTGAGGGGTTTGCGGCCGTATCAGCGGCAGGACCGTGCCCACAGGGCGCGGTGAGAGCGGAGGCCCGAGCTGACCCCGCCATGGCCGGCAGGGGGCGCCAGAGCTCCGCCCTCCTCCCGGCACCTTCGCGCCTGCGCAGCGGCCCATTCGGCTCGGCGCGTGCGCTCCGTACCCCCGCGCAGTCCGACCGACGCTCCTCGCCCAGCCTCGAGGCGCCGTGCGCATGCGCGCCGCCCCCTTGCTGCCCCCTCCCACTCTACCGCACCCCCCCGGCCGCTCGGCGGGCGATGTGGAAGGAATCCCGGGACTGCTGAGCGGGCCGAGGCCCGGCGGGGCTCCCGGCGACCTCCGGCCTCGCTGCCAGCTGGGCCCGCGCGGCAGAGCCGGGAAGGACGCCGACCCTCAGTCAGGCGCTGAGGTGAGGGGCGGGGTAGGGTAAACCTTGAGTGACGCGCGGCTCAGCCAAAGGGAGAAACCGGAGCCGGGCCCCGCCCCTCCTGGTCGCTGATTGGCTGGCGTGTCGGCTGCGCGGGCGCCGTGTCGGCCCTCGTGCGCGGCCCCGCCCCCCAGGTACGGCGACCGGTGGGGCCGTCCGGGGACCTGGGGGGGGCGATCCGGTGCCGGGGGGGGCGGGTTCGGGGCTCTGGGGGAGGCGGTCCGGTGATTGGAGGGAGGCAGTCCGGTGGCCGGGAGGACCGGCTATCCCCTGCAGTGCTCCCGCCTGCCGCTGCCCGGCGTGTCACCGTCCTGGCCGCAGCGGCAGCGCGCCGCTAACCGTGACTGGAATCGCTGCCGTAAGGACGCCGGGCCGTGCGGCGGCTCCCGCGGTGAGGAGCGCTCGCCGGTTTCAGCGGTTTATCCTCTCCTCCTGCGGGGAGTGAGGAGCTTCGGGGCGGCGGGGGCTGCGGTTACCTGCAAACCGGGCCGCCGTGGGGCTGCCGTGATCCCTCGGTAGCGCTGCCCGCCCGCTGCCGCCGCAGCCGTTGGGTAACGCCGGCGGAGGGGGCGGAGGCGCCGGGCCCTTTAACGGGCGGGGCGAGGCGGGGGCGGTGCTGTCGCGTTCCGGGCCGACCCGAAGCTCCAGCAGAGCAAGAACCGCCTCCGCCCCGGCCCGCAGCCGGCCTGCCAGGCGCAACCCGCAGCCGGTGAGATCTGGGGTCTGCTCGGAACGAGCCTGGGGCTCCCCGGGGCTCGGGGCTGCTTGCCGGGGGAGGGGGTGTTGTGGCTTCAATCTGGTGGCCCTGAGCCTCGGCGTAGAGCTGCGGGGTGATCTCAGTATAACGATAAGCTATCGGTGGTAATGGCGCGGGTGCATCTAAGAGCTGTGGCATTAACCGTTTCGGTGCCTCTCTCCTTCTCTGTGCTAAGGTCAGATGCTTCCATCGGTCGCGAGGAAGAGGAGCAGGGTCGGGACCTGCTAAGTGCTGATCTGCTTGTGCTCCGGACCATGGACTCATTGAGGGCGTCCCAGGTGTGAAAATGTACAGCAGTAACCGGGAGTTAGTGATTGACTTTGTTTCCTACAAGCTCTCACAGAAAGGATACAGCTGGAGTCAGCTGGAGGAGGAGGATGAGAACAGGACTGACTTTGCAGGGGAGGAGGACGAGATGGACGGGGTCCTCAACGGGAGCCCCTCCTGGCACGCAGCCACCAGCCACATAGTGAACGGAGCCACCGTGCACCAGAGCAGCCTCGAAGTGCGCGAGATCCGTCGAGCGGCCGA
Source organism: Ammospiza caudacuta (assembly GCF_027887145.1). Taxonomy (NCBI): domain Eukaryota; kingdom Metazoa; phylum Chordata; class Aves; order Passeriformes; family Passerellidae; genus Ammospiza; species Ammospiza caudacuta. The sequence goes on from NC_080607.1 coordinate 12,509,985, forward strand.
CGTGAGGCAGGCGCTGAGAGAGGCGGGGGATGAGTTCGAGCTGAGGTACCGGCGGGCGTTCAGCGACCTCACCTCCCAGCTCCACATCACCCCCAGCACGGCGTATCAGAGCTTTGAGCAGGTAGTGAACGAACTGTTCCGCGATGGAGTGAACTGGGGCCGCATCGTGGCTTTCTTCTCCTTCGGAGGAGCCCTGTGCGTGGAGAGCGTTGTTAAGGAGATGAGGGTATTGGTGAAACGCATCGTGTCTTGGATGACCACGTACTTGACCGACCACTTAGACCCCTGGATCCAGGAGAATGGCGGATGGGTAAGAACACCTTTGTGTGCTGGGGGTGGCTGCCCGTGCCCTCCCTCGCTCCAGGCTGGCAGTGGGGCTGGTCAAACCGGCAGCTCCCTGCAATGTTTGTGCTAGAGCTTGTCCTACCCCTTGCAGGGAGGATAAAGGGTGTGTGGTCTTGCCTTCTGTGCTCTAAACACTCTCCCAAGAGGGTCAGCCCACCGCGCTTTTTCTCCATCCCTGCTTTTTCTCCTCCCTGGATGTTATGTAAAAGACCTGTTTTTCCAAGAGCCTTTGGAAATCTAATGTCATCCAAGCTTGTTCTTCAAGGAGAGCCCTGGCTCTGGGGTATATTCCCAGTGTCATTAATAGCAGGCAGTGGAGCTTCCTCCTCTCTGAAGCAGTGTTGTGGTGGGCTGGCTGGTGGTTGGCAGAGGTAGCAGCTACTTCTTCATTCTGGAAACAGCTTTTGCCTTGTTCATGGTGAAGTGAATCCCACAGCAGATCTCGGTGGGTGGGTGGGCTTCTGGGACTCTCTGAGCTGGTGTGGTGGGAGCCAGGGCCGAGGTGGAGGCAACCTCTGTGCTGGGGAGCTGCTAAGCCTGCAGCTGCTTTTCCCTTGGCAGGGAGCAGTGCTCCCAGCTGCCCCAGCAGCAAACCCTGGGAGCTCTCAGTGGTGAGGTATTAACATGAATAAGCATTTCTTCAGGAAGCATTCTTGAAATGCCGGGTCCGGCTGTGCGGTGCAGCCTGGGACTGCCGGCGGGAGGTATATGACCTACAGATGTCTGAGTTTTCATTTGGCTTCTGCATCTTAGTGATTCCCTGCTGCTGTAACCTTTACCGGTTCCCACTGGAAAGAGTTCATGCTGTCAGGCATTGGCATCTGAACAGTGGGGAATTGCGTCCTTGCTGGGAGCTGGGGCCTCTCAGCCCCCTTCAGCTCGCAATCCATTGGCAGAGCCCAGCATTTCGGGAAGGGGACAGGAGCCTTTGAGCCCAACGTTGTGCTCTGCACTCTCCTTGCAGAGAAGAGGTTCTCCCCAGCTCCCCGTGCCTGGCCAGCAGTGCTGGGGACCCCGGAGAAGAAGGAGAGCTGGTGTACCCAGGGAGAGGGAGCTGGTTCAGGAAGGGTGAAAAAATTCCAGGAATGTGACCGCCCTGGGGCACTGCCTGGGTGGGGCTGCTCAGGCAAGGAGAGGAGCTTGGTTTCGATTAATGGCCTGGGATCTGCTGGCCATTTCATCTGGCTGTATGTGGCCCATTAGCTCTCTCATCCTGCAGATAACCCTGGCCAAATACAGAGTTCCTTCCCCCTCCCTCTGCTTTTGGCTTTTAGACCACAGATTAGTTTTGGAATTAAGTGATCAAACTGGGGTTTCCAAGCTAGTGTGGCTGTTGCTGTTAGTGACGGATTGGGCTGTATCCTGGAGACCTAGGCGATAATGCAATCTGATTTTTTGTAAATGAACTCTCTGGGGGATTTAGATTAAATCACTGGTGGAAAATCACTGGTCCCTGCTTGTGGGGAATCAAACACCTCCTCCCTCTGTTCCCCACCCCCAACCCACACGATTCAGACTCTTCAATTTTTTTGTGTCTGTCTCTAAATTAATTGTTTGGAACAAATATTTGTTCAACAGATTGCGGAAGGGTCAGGACTCCTCTCTATCTGACCTGCCCACCAGCTCTCTCTTTGAAAAATGCCGTTTCCCACTCAGGGGACTGCCTTGCTCTCTTGTTCTAACCTTGAACCGGGCTTTTAACTTCCCTGCCCAGGCTGTGCCGCTGCCTGGGCTAAGCTGGGAGCTGAATGGAAGCCAGGCAGGGTGGTGAAGGCCGGAGTGTGGGGAGTCCACACCACCAACCACCAAAAACCAGCACTGGGCAGTGTTGCTGCTGCCAGCCTGTTGCAAACCCTGAGTGCTCATTTGACATCTTGGCTGTAGCTTTCTTCCACTCTGAGCTTTCATCATGTTCCTTCCTGTAGGAAGCCATGCCACTCCACACCAAGGGACAGAGGCCATAAGAGCTCCTGAGTGCGCTTTGCTTTCCTTCGCTCTCGCCATTCCAGCTGCAGGGAGAAAGCCACTGGCCCTCTGCCAGCTCTCCCTGCAAGAGGAGTGCCACCCTGCCCTGGCTGTGATGGAGCCATCCCTCTCCTGCTGCCCTGTTTGCACAGGGAGTCTGTTTGGTGCACTGGAGCTGTTAGAGCCTGTCCCATTCAAACAAAGCACTCCCGAGAGGTGCAGCAGGCAGGTCCTGGTGAGAGAGATGCAAGTTCTGGCAGGCCTGCTTGGCAGGGCCCAGGTGGTTTGTGTTTTGGAGCACTGCAGCACTTCTCTTCCTGGAAAGCCCCTCTAAAAGAGGGAAGGAGCATGGCTCCATAGCAAGTGCTGCACAGCCCAGTTGTGTGGGAAGCTCTGTTTCATTCCCCACCAGTGGAACAAAGGCAGCATAGGAGGGCCATGGGGTGCAGGTGCCTTTGGAGGCTGCTGTGTGCTGGGCTGCAGCAGTTCTCTTGAGAAATCAAGTTTTGAGGCAAGGGGAAATAGTAAATCTTGCTCCATAACATTAACATAGAAGTGTTTTGTCACATTTACTGGCTCTGCCTTGGTTTGCCCTCTGCTCTGCAATCTGGCACTGGGAAAACAAACAAACAAGAGCAACCCAAGGGGAACATTTAATAACCAGCCAGAAGAGAGCTGCTGCCTTGGCAAGCCATCAGATCCAAAAAGGAGGCTTTCCTGGGCCAGTTGCTTTGACCAGGACCAGGTCCCACTAGCTGTGAAGTTGAAATGGTGGTGCCAGCAGGGATTGGGAATTGTGGAGAGAGAAATCTGGTGAGTGGGAGGGAAGGAGGGGGAAGCACAGGGTGAACAGGAGAGAGCCTGGCAGGCAGAGATGTACTGACCGTGCCTAATCTGTTTGAGAAAGGAAAGTGAGCAGTAGTTCCTTCCTGGCTGTGACCCTCCAGTGCATGACAGCTTTCCCTTCAAGGCTAAATCCACATTCAGAGTAGGATTTAAAGATGGTTTTCTGGATGAGCTTGGAGTTAGATCTGTGGATATAGAGTCAAGAGTTTTGTGGGGCGTATGGTGGGGACCCACATGAAGGGGCTGCATCAGGCTAGACCTGAAAGCAAATAGCATCTTTAGCACCAGTCTGTGATACATGAATCCCAACAAACTGTGCTAGGCTGATGGAGAATTAACTACTTCCTGCAATGGCTCAGTGTTTCCTGGGCTCTCAGTTGACCCTGACCACACAGGACTTGGTGTGCTGGGACATGTGTTGTGTCACCCTGCAGAGGACTAAAAGCTTGTGATTTTCTTTGGGGAAAACCCTTTGAACGTGTCAATATAGCAAGCTCATTTTTATCTTTTCAATTTTTTTTTTTTCTGAATGATAGGAAATGACTCAGCCTGGGTCATATGACAGCTCACAGCTGGGATTTCATCCTGTGCTGGCTCCAGGCTCCTCGATGGTTTCAGGTTGAGAGTTAGACTTTGATTCTCAGCTCTTTGAAAGTGCTTTTTGGCCTTGTGTCCCAGGTATGCTGCACAAGCTGTCCCTGCCACTACCACATTTCCTGGGAGTGTGGTTTGCCGGAGTTCTGCCCTTCTGAGTGTTACAGGTTGGGTTCTGGGGATGCCCCAGCACTTCTAATCCTGTTTGAGATCACAGCCATTTGTTCCATGTGGTGGTCAACGTGCAGCAGAACTGACTCACTGGAAATTACTGAGCTTAGGCAAGGCCACACTTTGCTGTCTTGAAGATTAATCCTATGGCTTCATTTCAGGCTGAGAGAATTGGGGTTGTTCAGCCTGGAGAAGAGAGGGCTCCTTGCCAGTGCCCAAAGAGGCTCCAGCAGAGGTGGAGGGGGACTTTGGACAAGGGCATGGAGTGGCAGGACAAGGGGGAATTCCTCCCCACTGACAGAGGGCAGAGTTAGATTGGATATTAGGAGGGTTCTTTGCCCTGTGAGGTTTATGAGACACTGGCACAGGTTGCCCAGAGAAGCCGTGGCTGCCCCATCCCTCGAAGTGTTCACAGTCAGGTTGGATGGGGCTTTGAGCAGCCTGGTCTGTGGTGCTCAGCTGTGCTGTTGCTTTGCACTTTGTCCTCAGTAATTATTTTACAGCCTTGATCCCTTGCAGCTGAGTCGATGGCCCCATTGTCATCACCTGCATGGGGTGAAAAAAGTGCTGTCCTCCTGCCAGTGGGGTTCCCCATGTCCCTTCACTGTCCTGGGTGTTCCTCCCTGGCTGTGGGAGGTGCCAGCAGTGTTCTGACTCAGGCTGTCCTGCCTGGAGCAGCCAGCCCAGGTAGCTGTATCCTCACTGACAGCTGGAGATCGGGCTCAGTGTGCAGATCCCTGGCAGCTCCTCACCCAGCCTTCGACCTGGGAGGCTTTTCTGCAGTGCTCTCCAGGAAATGCCATTGGAATGACTTCCACTGCAGCTTCCTGCCCGGCCCACAGCAGCATTCCTGCCGCTAGACCAAGAGCAGTGCAGAGGCTGATTCCAGAGCTTTGCTCTTTACCCCCTTTCCTCGTTCTCCTTCTTTGGGGCCCTGCCTGTTTTCCTTGCTGCCTCTCGGTGTGTGGTGCAGTTTGATTACGTTCCTTAGATCTGTGATTACAGCAGGCGCCTGGAAAGCCAAACTCCTGCCCGTGGCTGGCCGTGCCTCAGAGCAGCCCACTTAACCCCGGGGTCTTTGAGCGAAAGGGATAGCATTTCCTTCACTCCCAGGGGAGCCACTGGCAACTCTGATTCCTAAAGCACTCCGAGGCTCTTTAATCCGAAGAGCTGAGTGTCATTTAAAAAAAGACCTGTGAAATAATTAACAAACTGTTTCTTGCTGCTCTGTGTTCACAGCTGCTCTCAGTAATGCCATTCCGCCTGCTCATCCTGCTCCTCTCTGACGCTGGAGCCGTGTCCCTGGAGCGCTGCCCAGGGTCTCTCTCTGCTTCAGCAGCAGTGGGGTGTCCCAGCACAGCAGAAAGGGTGGGTGGGAGCTCTCTTTTCCAAGTGGAAGCTGCAGCTTTCTGTGTGTGTCTGGGCTGCTGTGCCTGATTTCCATGGAGCTCTGGTGTGGTTTGTGTACATGGTTTCCCCCCGGGAGCAGCAACACGCCTGCAGCACACACTGGGTGCAGCTGAATGGTGGTGTGGTGCTCTGAGACCTTTGCTGAAGCTGAGAAGGTTTGGTTTCCTTTGGTTCTTACCAGGCTGATGGCTGTAAGCACAGTCCCATCCTGACATTACAAGGAGTATTTCTCTAGCAGCTCTTTCCCCACTAGCTGGAAAGCCAGAGTATTCCCAGGAGGAGCTGGGGGAAGGTAAGGGATGGATATCAGTTGTAGAAGTGTTGCAGACCTGCTGAACCAAGAGGCGAGGGATTAATGGTGGCTTCTGCTGTGGGAGCAGAAGGGGACTGGGGGCAGCTGCTCTGTCCCCTCTGGGGACCCCAGAGCAGCCAGGATGTTGACCTACCTGCTGATTCAGAGAGAAGGTATTCACCGAGGGTGGCTCTGCCTTGCCGTGGCAGGAGAGCAGCCACTCTCCTCCACCCTCTGCTCTCCTGCTCCACCCTCCCACAAGGGAGGGATGTTGCCCTTAAACACTATTGTTCTGAGCCACTAAAGATTAACGCACAGAGTGGAGACATGAAAGGGAAGCAGAGTCCCTCGGTGCCAGGGCATTCCTTGCTTTATTGCCCTGACCTTGGACAGGGAAATTTCATCCTCCCTGCTCCTCACCTGGAAGGATGTGCGGGATGAGTTCTTGGTGCGAGATCTCTTTGAAGTCCCGCTCCTATTCATTCCTGAGATGCCAAGAGCTCAAGTTAAGGAACATGCATTCCAGAGGCGTGGGAGAGCTTCTCCCACAGCGCAGCCATGGAGGGGGGCAGCGGGGCAGGCTCAGGGCACGGCTGGCACCCATCCTGGTCAGGTGGGGAGGAGGGTTACTCTGCCACAGCACAACAGCCCAGCGGAACGAGGGTACTGAGGGCTGAGCCGTTAGCAGATGGCTCCAGCTGGGCTCACCGGAGAGCAGGTGTGGGTTTCGGGAGCAGCCTTTTAAGAGAGATGTCAGTTTTGAACCCGGGAGGCTCAAGGGGCTGAGCCGTGGCTGCCACAACTCGCATGCTGGGGAGCTGTGACCTAGTTGTGCTGTAGAAATGCTCGGTTTATTTTTTTATTTTTAGGTATTTTGCTTATTTTATCCTCATGTTTAATTTAGTTAGCAAAAAAAAAAAAAAAGAATCTGAGGGCTGAGCAGTGCTGGGAAGGACTGCCTGCAGGCGAGAACGCCCGCTGCAGCTCCGTGCATCCCTCCAGCCGCCCGTGCCTTGTCTCGGACACGTGCTCACGTGTACCAGCCCAGTGCTGTCTCTCAGGATCTCTTTAATGGGAAACCCAGTGCACTCAGCACTGCTGCCTGCCTCCGGGGTAGCAAGGGAGGGAGGGAGGAGCGGGATTCGGAGCGTTAACCAGAGAGGCTCCCGTGGCCACAGGGACTGTTTGAGTGTTGTGCTGTAACTGGTCTGCCTTCCCTCTGCTGCTGGGAGCAGGAAGCTGGGGGAGTTTGGTGTTTCAGGGGGCTTTGGGCTGGTTACTTTTTCGACTGCTGCTTGCTTCTACACTGGCACAGCAGGCCCAGGGAAGGGTAATGGGCTGTATCTGCAAAGAGGGAAGTTTCAGGGGGTTGTGCGATTCCCTTGGGGAAAGCTGTTTGAATTTATTGCATTATCCTCCTTCCTGCTCAAGCTTGTGTTTCAGCTGTGTCTGCAGACGTAGCTGCTGATTTAAGTAGATCCAATTAGTAGCTAGCTCCTGGCATCAGTATCCTGCTTGGGGAGATGAGCCCTGGAGATGAGGAGCCTCCGGTGGGAGCAGAGCTGGGCTCAGCCTTTCAGCCCCTGTTCCTGATCTAGGATGGACCCAGAGTTCCCCAGCTCACAACCCTGCACCTGAGCTCAGAGGGAAACCGAGGCAGGTGCCTTTGCCTGGCCAAGAACAAAGAGCAGGCAGGTTCTCCCTGCCTATACTGCTGCCAGGCAGGTGCTCTTAAGAGTGAAATCAAATACTCCAAAACGTGGCAAGCTGGCAGCAGGCAGGGCTTGGAGCAGGAGCTAGAGCTGTTCACACCGGGACTGTGCAAGGGGCCTGTGGGCAGAGCCATGCAGTGCCCTGGTTCCTGGGGTAGGATTCTAAAGGGAGCTGCTGGAGCTGGCTGCCTCCTGAAGGAGCGTGGAAGGGTTTTCTATGCTGGAGGATGAAGGGCTGTTGGTGAAGCTCAGAGAAGAGGTCTAGTCTGGCATGGAGCTGGTTTAGTTTGAATGCACCTAGTGCCATGATCAGGTGGAGCAGGAAATGTCTGCATTGCTTCTCTGAACAGTACCAGTGCCATTTGCCCATGTCTCTGGTTTGTGCCACCATGGAAGCTGTGGAGGGCTGGGGACACTGCCTGTGTTGTGCAGGGAGCACGTCTGGTGGCAGTACGTGGCATTACTCTGTGTGTGTGACTTGTGGTGAGCTGGCTCAGGGTTTGGGCTGGGATGTGGGTGCTGGGTATGTGTGTGGCCCTGGGTAGTGCCTGGGTGACATATGACTTATATATGGAGAAAATAAGGTGTTGCTACCTGTAAATCAGCCATCATGGAGTGTTGCAAGTGCCTTCATTCTATACTCATATGGCTCACCAGTGTATTAAACTTGCTGGAGAGCTAATGTCTTTTAATAGAGCAACTGACCTCATTTAGAAGCTTCCAGTGCACCAGCCAGTGATTATTTCATGCAACAACATGCATGGAGGAGCCCAGGGCAGAGCACAAAGTCTCCTTCTCATGCTGCACTGCTCTCTCTCGCGTTTGCTGCATCAGCTGCCTACTGTGCTTCCTGCCCTCAAGTCAGCAAGGATTTTGCTAAAAGGGACATTGTGGCTTGAATAATTTCAGATTTCATGGAACTAACAGGAAGTGAAAACAGAATGAGCACATCTTCCTCCTCTTCCTGCACCTCCACCCTTTCCCCTTTTTCATTCAAGTGGCATGTAAGAATTACAGCAGCCTCGTGAGGTGCTGGGGCTGAAGTGGGAAGTGGTGAAGCTTGGCTGTCGCTCCTCCAGGATGCTGGTGGACGAGTGGCTGAGGCAGGAGAATCAGGCAGCTCCCCCCCAGGATCTGTCTCCTCTGAGGACCGTCCCTGCACCCAGCTGGCTCCCTTGAGCCCTGGTAACACCATCGTTCCCTGTGGGGTGGCTTTGGTGAGGCTCTCGGTGCGGGTGAGGGCCAGAAAGAGCTGTCAGCATCGCCCACTCACCCCCTGGCAGAGGGAACGTGGCTCGGCAGCCGGGCACACGTGAGCATGGCTCGTCTCCCCGGCACAGGTTTCCCCACGGTTACACAAGGGCACGATTGCACAGGAGCTCTGACGTCCAGGAAGAGCAGTGACAAGGTGAAAATTGAGCTCTGTTCCCTGGGTGCCAGTGGCCCTGCTGAGGTGGTGCTGTCCCTCTGCTCCGTGGCAGATAACCAGGACATGAGAGCAGGAGCCCTCCCTGCCCCCCGAGCGTGCCCCTCGCACAAAGGCTGCTCTGCTGCGGGGCTCAGACACCATCTGTCCGGTGGGGACAAGCATCAGAGAGACCGTCTTTCCTCGGACTATTCCACTTAATGCCCTTTGGAAAACAATCCCATTCCCAGCAGGTGCTAATCTCTTGAGTGGATCCGGCTCAGCCAATGTGTTCTTCGCTGTGCCTTTGTAGCAGAGCCGTGTCTCCTGCCATCCCTGCCTGCCCTCCCAGAGCAGCCCGGTGCTGGGCAGGGCTGTGGCACCTTCGGGAGCCCTCAGCCTGGTTAGCTCTGGGAGGAACACTGATGAAAGATGGATGCAAATGGATTAGTCATTCACATCGTCTCCGGCTTCAATACACATGAATGTTTCAGCAGATTTCTGGAACGGAGAGCGCAATTCCCTGCTCTCCATCTCGTGCTGTGCACAGCAGTCTCCCGGGGCAGGGACGGGGGTTACAGCTGTCACCGTAGCCTCTTTCATGTATTTGGAAAACGCTGAAATTGTGCTGAATGGTGTGGGGTTATTGCAGGTTCCCTGGAGCCGGTGATGAAACCAGTTTGACAGAAGGTTGCCGAGGCAAGGATTAGGGCTGGAATGTGCTAGTGAGGGTTTGTTTCTGGTTAGAAAAGAGCTGGCTCTGGCCTGGGCTAGGCTGGAGCCCTGCAGGTCTGTTGGGCTTTGGCCCAAGGGACAGCTTCCCTGCTGGACCCCCAAGCTACGGTCCCACAGCAAAGCCCGAGTGAGGAGAGAAAGAAGAGGGGGTGTTCTTATTTAATTGCCTCTTTTGAATTTATGCCTGCCTCCTTCCCAGTCTCAGGTTTCAATGAATGCCCTGGAATTTGGGGAGGGCCAGCACCCCAGGATCCTCAACACCCCAGCACCAGCTCCAAGGGCAGGAAAGGCAGGAGGGGCAGTGGGTGGGTGGCATTCCCTGCCATTGTCATGGAGATCAGCAGCTGCTTCCCTGGAGGTCACCATTTGCATAACAGTTAGAGCTGAGTCTCTGGAGTATTTGCACCTGCAGCTGCTGTCCCCAGAGCCCCTTCCTCTCTCTGTGTCCCAGAGCCCCTTCCCCACCCCATTCTGAGCCTGCTTGGGGTTGCTGGTGGGGACCAGTGGGGTGAAGCTGCAGATCTTCTTTACCCATAGAAGGGGGACTGGAATTAGGTGATCTTTAAGGTCCTCTCTAACCATTCCAGGATCTATAGGGAATTGTGTGTTTCTATGGGGAAGGTCAGACCTGCCTTGGATGGCAGGATCCCTTGCTATGCTCCTGAGTCAGGTGCTCACTTTGACCTCCACTGCCCAGCACTGCAGGCAGTCCTGTGACCTCTGCAGTCACACTCTGTCCCTGCTGCCCTCCTTTCAGGGCTGGGAGTCCTGGGGGCCACATGTGGATACAGCATCAGGGGGAGCATGGCAGAGGGAGAACCTCTAGAATGTCTCTTCCATTCATATCACAAAGGGACCCACAGAGCTGTGTTTACAGGATCCCAGTGGCAGCCTTTGGGAGTACTTATGTTTTCTTTTATTCTTAAAGCTCTCAGCTGCCTTTTCTCCCCTGTGCTTCACCTCCAGGTTCACATATGCCAGCCCCATGTGGTGAGCTGGCAGCCCAAAGGGGCTCTGGGAGCAGGTTGCTGTCGATGCAGGGCTTTGTTGTGGTCTGTGCTGAGCTGCTGCCTTTCTTTTTCCCTCCTTGTCTTGCTGCTCAGCACAAAACTGTTCCCAGCATCTCATTAACAAATGTCTGGTCATCCAGATGACTCTGCTCCCGGCCGGTGGTTGCTGTTAGACCTCTGAGCAGGAACACAGCTGTACTTTTGGTGAAGGTAAAACAGAAACAGCCTTGTTTTCAAGGGAAACATTGCCTCGTGATGAGAATGCCTGGGTTGGGAGTCAGATGCTGTGGCTCATGCTGCTGGCTCGCACACAGCTCTGGGAAAGGCACTTAACCTCCCCATAGCTCTGTTGATCCATCTGGGAGCAATGCTGACTTGTCCCATGGGGGCGTTCTGGGGAACCAGATCATTTTTGCTAAAACCCATCAGGGTCCTTGGGTTGGAAAGGCTGCTGTGCATGCTGAGGTGGGTGCTGGGGGTGTCTCACTGGGCTGGCTGGGTGTTGGAGCCCTGGGGAAGCTCCAAAGCTCCTGCTGGAGTCCAAGTCTCCATGTCAAAGTTGGACCAAGTTCACCTGCATACTCTCAGTAGAGCCTGGATCCTCTCTGCTGATTTTCAGAGCTTTGTCCTGGTATCTCAGTGACCTCCATACTCCTCACCCCTTGTGCAGGGCAAGCTTTGAGCCCCAAACTGCCAGAGCCCTCCCCTCTCTGCTCTCCTGCCTCACCAGAGGCCAGATGGGAGTTTATTGCCCACATCTGCTTCCTTCACCTGCCCTCATGGCTCAGTGTCACCGAATCCTCTTTCCCCAAGTGCTGGGGCTTATCTTGAAAGAGGAACCTGCTCTGCTCTGCTCGCCCTGAATGGGATCCAGCAACTGTTCCCCCTCCTGCACGGGCAGCCCTGTGAATGAAACCAACCAAACAATGAGAGCCTCAAATTTTGGTGTTCTCCTTCCCAGGCTAGGATGTGAGTAGTGTCTCAGTCAGAAGTCATGCTTCTTTGGGCTGCTCTCCCACTAGAGACAGAGTACTTCAGGTCAGACCTGCTCCTCTTGCCTTTTTGCCGCAGGGTTGTGTGTGGGCACTGGGCAGTGTTTAAATGGTTGCTGCATCCCCCACAGTGCTGGGTTGCAGTTTGGGGCTCTGTGAGTGTCCAGAGAACTTTTGGCACTGCGGAACCTCCCTGCCCCAGCTCTGGGGGGTGGTGGAGCCTGACTCTCCAGGTTCTCTGCCTCCTGCAAGCAGCATGTGCAGCAGGAGGGAAGCATGCCCTGCCCCAGCTCCTCCAGCAAGAAAATGAGCATTCCTTCTCCAGTTCTGGAGAGGAGAGACAAAGGCAGGGGATTGCCTCTTGCACAGGAATAAGATCTCTGCTTACTCATTGCCTGCTCTGGAGCATCCTCCTCTGGGCCGTGTCAGTGACCCGGGGTGGGAAGGGGATGTGACGCCGTTCTGATGGAACAGCCTGTGCTCTCGGCTGGAACAGGCCCACAGAGTGGGACACTGACGTGCTGTTGCTACCACAGTCCTTGTGATCAGCTCAGGAATTCCAAATATTTCCTCTCAGATAAAGGTGACTGGGGGAGGCCAGAAATATCTGGACGTGTCCGGGCAAGCCTGAGATCCAAACACCAGGCCAGAGAGGTCGGGCTCAGTCCTGGCAGTGCTGGGCTTCAGGTGCAGAGGGGCCGGGATGGTGTGGGAACAGAGCAAGCTGCCTTTCCCTAACCTTCAACCCAGCCCCAGCATGGGCAGGGAGGACGTTCTCTGCCTGTTTTCCCACTCCCTCTGGTCTGGGATCTGGTTCCCAGGGGACACGTCTGGGATCAAAGTTGTGCAGAGGCTGAGCTATCCCAGCTCCTAGGGTAGTTTCCCTGGGGAAGGGCAAGGCACTGTCCTCGGGTCCCCTGCAGCCCCCAGCTGTGGCTCCAGCAGCTGCTGCTCCCTTCCCAAGGGTAGCAGAGGGGCTCAGGTCCCTCCCTGCCTGTGCTGGGCTCTGGCTGTGCTGCTCTCCGCCTGTAGCGCCCGATAGCTCCGCGCTCACTCTGCGCCATTTATCTCTCCTTCAGCAAACACTTCCTTTTCTTGGAAGCAAGGGCTTCTTGGAACTGCCTTTCCCCAAAGGCACCACATGCCATGGAAAAAGCAGCGTGGAGAGGCGGCTGCCAGCCCTCCTTGGCTCCCTGCCCTGCGGGATGGGCCTCTCCTGGTGCCTGCCCCACGGAGAGGCTGGGTGGATGTGTGGCCCTGTCCAGCCCTGCAGCCTTGCTGGGCACAGTGGGGACATCCCTGCTGTGGAGATGTGTGGGACTCTCAGTGGGGCAGGTCCCAATGAATCCCCAAAGGAAATCAGATCTGGGGGATGCAGGCACCTTCCTCCAGCTGAGCATTCTGCAGCCTCAGGTGCTGTGAGCTGGGATGTGTGTCCAAGGGAAGGACCATCCCTGGAGCGAGGGCCCTGGCACTGAGAGGTCAAAACATATGCTGACTTGGAAGGGACCCACAAGGGTCCAACTCCTGGCCCTGCACAGGACAGCCCAGCAATCCCACCATGTGCCTGAGAGTGTGGTCCAAACACTCCTTGAACTCTGGTTCAGGCTTAGTGCCATCACCACTGCCCTGGGGAGCCAGTTCCAATGCCCAGCCAGCCTCCTGGTGAAGAATCTTTTTCTAATATCCAGCCTAAATCTCCCCAGACACAAATGTTGTAGGGGTGGTGTTTTTTGGACAGGTGCTTTCTGCCCCAGTTCCCTGTGCCCCCCATCCCTGCCAGCCTGCTCTCAGTTTGCTGCCACTGCCATGCCCTGTCACAGCTCCATACTCATCACCACCTATCAGCATAAGGATTTCCTGTACCAGAATTTAAAATATCTCCTTTTTGGGTTTGGGCTCTGCTCCTGTCCCTCTCCTGCAGCACATCACTCGCTGTCTCTGGGTGAGTGGACTGGCAGCAGGCAGCAGCCCTCACCTTCCTCCCTGGACAGCATCTGCCTGTGAGCTCCATGCTGCCAATTCCTGCAGGGCCAGGACACAGTACAACACCTCCATAGATCCTCTGCTAGCTGACAGGCATGGTGGGAAGTGAGCTGCATTCTGCCACTTTGTGTGGGTGGGGGAGTCATGGGGATGACTGTCATACCCCTCAAGGGGACTCTTAAGTGAGGTGGCAGCAGTGACATACTCCAGGGTGACTTGGCAAAGTCCCTGTGTCCCAACACTCTGCATTTGGGTTTGTGAGTACCTCCTCATGGTCATGGGGTGTGGAAGGCAGCTGTGGGAGGTGTCTGGTGGGACATGGAGAAGAGCTTTGGTGGCAGAGGCAGGTGCTGAGGTGCACAGCTTATCAAGGACCCGATCCCCTGGCCTGAGGATCCCTGTGGCCATAAAGAGGGACACAGCCCAGCTCCCTGGGAGTAAGCATGCAGGTCTGCTGCACACCCTGCTTTGAAAAACTGTCTGAGCTTGCTCTTAGGTATGTGGCAAGTGAGGAGATACCCTGCAAGCTGTGACCATCCTGGGGCTGTTTGGTGGGAGCCAGGAGAATTGGCACCATGTTCCATGGAAGAGAGGCACGTGGATGCCAACCATGACCTGGGCACCAAACCCCCACAGCCCTCGGGCACAGGCTGTGGGCAGGTGTGGGAGGCAGAGCTGGCAGAGCAGGCAGCCAGGAGTGCTCCCCCTGCCTGTGCAGCGGCTGTGGCGAGGCGTGACAGCGTCAGCAGGGCTTATCTCTGCTTTCCCAGAGCAGCTGGGTTACTGGAACTGCTCTCACTTACCAGGAACCCGGGCATCTTGCTGGAAGATGGGCTCAAGGTGCGACAGCATCGAGCCCCTGCTGACGCTGAGCTGCTGGTGATCCCTGAGCCTGGAGCTCACAGCTTCCTCTCCATCCAGCTCTGAGCCTCCTGCTCAGCCCTGATAAACCTGGGAGATCCTGGCCACGTGTTTCTCTGCTGCCTGCCCTGCCGTGTGCGGCTCAGGGACCCCAAGAGCCCTCCTTACCATGGGCTGAGGTCTTCCCAGCTCCTGCTGCTGCTGGAGGCAGCCGGCTCGGACGGGCCGGGCCGGAGTGACTGCATTCCTGGCCAAGCCTCGTGCTTGGCCTGCTCTCCTGAAGCCGTGGGAAGGCAGTAGCTTGGCGACCCAATGTCTACCTTCGCCACAGGGATTTGTGAAATCCAGCTCGTGTTGTGGAGTAACCTGCGAGGGCCAGGATGTGGCAGTGGGAGGTGGGAGGCTCCACTGTGGACACAAAATCACTGGGGGGATGCACGGTGTGGGCTTCCGCCGCCATGGGCACCAGCCCTGCTGCTGCTTGCACAGGCCTTGGCCAGGGAATGGAGCCCAGCGGGTTCCCACTGCAATGATTTCTATCACACTTGGATGCTAATTTTAGAGAGCCAAGGGCACGTGATGCATCCCCTGCCCTGCCCGCGTGGTGTTCTCCTCACAAATCCTTTCTGGCATCCTCTTCTCTCATGACTGTGCTTGTCCCCTTGCCCTGCGTGCATGATTCAGAGCGAGGAAGCACAAGGCATCTGTCATCTGCCCAGTCCCCACCACCGCTTTCCTGCCAGCCCTTCCCTCTGCTCCACTCACACCCCCGTGCTCACCACTCTCCTCTTTCCACAGGAGCGCTTTGTGGACCTCTATGGGAACGATGCTGCTGCCGAGATGAGGAAAGGCCAGGAGACCTTCAACAAATGGCTCCTGACGGGGGCGACAGTGGCTGGAGTGCTTCTGCTGGGATCCCTGCTGAGCCGCAAGTGAGCGGCCGCCGCCGAGCCTCCGTGGCCGGGACGGCTGCGCCTCCACCGCCACATCCACTACACTCCGCCCCCGAGCACCGGCACCGGGGCAGCCCCTCCATCCCGGCCGAGCACCCTGCTCCACGGAGTTCTCTCCCTCGTGCCGCCAGCTCCTTTTATTGTAGCCCGTCTTATTTACTGTTCCGTTGTGTTTTAAAAGGCGCTGAGGCCAATGCAGCACTTCAGCCACCAGCTCCCAGCGCTGGGGAGATCCAGGCAGCTGGCGGGGGGGCACAGGCTAGAAGGTGTCCCAGCCCTGCAGGGTTCTCCAAATAATTTGGAAGAGAATAAACAGACTTATTTTTGCATGTGTGAGTGCGTGCGTGTGTGTAGATGTGTCACTAATATAAAAGTTCCCCAGCCAGAGCAAGGGTCAGGCTCCGTGCCTCCGTCTCTGGCACACGCAGGCACCAGGGAGAGGCAGGAACTTCCCTGCAGCATCCCTATCCTGTCCTTGCTTCTCCAGTCAGAGCTCATCCCTGTGGCAGGGAGAGGAAGAGGAGGAGGCAGAGGCCAGAGGTGAGGGGCTCTGCCCTTGGTCAGAATTCCTTTCTCCCCGCATTTGCAGTTTCTGGGAGCTGCGGCCTGTCCCATGTGAGGATGGTGTGCCAGGCCCAGGGCTGTGCATGATTTGAAGGGTTCTTTGTCCTCTTCCTCCTCCTCCTCACTCCAAATGTAGATGGCTGTGGGACAGTGCTCATCCCTTCCCAGCCTGTTCCTCTGGGTTGGCAGAGGAAGGAGGCAGGAGAGGGGGAGAGTGCTTGTCCCTGGCATAAAGGGCTTTGCAGAGAGCTGGGGCTGTGGTGTCCAGGATCCTGAGCTGGCGATTGGAAGGGTCAGGGGAAGCACCTTCACAGGGGTGGCAAAGCCCAGGGAGCAGCTGATTCACGAGACGAGCAGGGAAGCAAGCCCAGGGGAGATGGAAGTGAGGGCTGGCACTGGCTGAGAGCCATCTCCACCTCTGGGGAGCCTCTTTGGGGACAAAGGAGCTGTTGGCCTCTCCACTGCTGTTCCCCGCGTTCCCAGTCCCGTAGTGCAGGCAGTGCCCATGCGTGGCTGTGATGGCTGCATGCAGTGACTGAGGTGTCTGCCTTCCCTCCCCCTCATTCCCACGCTGCTCCTGCTGCTGCTGGAGCAGGGAACCTCTGGCCTTTGAGCTGAAATTAGCTTCCACAATAAACGCCCCCATCCTTCGAAGCCCACCGCGGGCAGACACAGCTGTCCACAGCTTGTCCATGTACATACTGCCCGCGCTCTGCTGTACATATACAAGTAGTTTTTAATTCATTTGTGAATACTATTAATGCTATTTTTGTTATCTTGTCTGTCCGTATTTATGTGTGGGACCGTGCTCCCTGCAGAGGCCAAGCTGGGAGGGACGGAGGTGAGGGGAGGACCGGAGGTTCCAGAGGGGCTCACTTGGCCACTGAGCACGGCCTCGCGCTCCTCATGTCGGAGCCACTCTGGTCCCACGTGGGGAGCACGAGGATTAGCATTAGCCCATTGAACGCTTCGGTTTGCAGGTGGAGGTGAATCCACAAATAAATTTGTCATTCGAGCTGCTGCTGTTGCTGTGGTCTTTGCAGTCGTTGGGAATTTGAGTGAGCCAAAGGAGTTGGCTTCAGTGGGATGGAGGGAGGGAGAGAGGGAGGGAGGGAGGGATGGATGGATGGGAATGAGGTCCTCTCTCTGCCCAAAGAAGGGTTGGGGTGCTCCAAGGGCAGTTTGCTGTGGTCCAGAGGGATGGTGGTGGGGTGGGGTGGCACTAAGGGGTGGTGGGGAGAGGAGAGCCCAAGGCAGGGGGTGCTGGTTTTGGGGACAGGGGCTCAGCACCCATGAGGAGGGCAGGGGACTCACAACCTCACTGGAACCCCCAGCCCCCCGTATTCCCGGGGCTACCGTTCAAAGGAGCACCTTCCCTTTGTGCAAGGCTCATTCCAGCACGGTTTGGACCACACAAACACTCGGCTTTTTTGGGATGTCACGAGCATGGGGAACGCCGAGCCACCCCACATCCCTCCCACGCGCCCAGCTCAGCGTTCCGCAGCCCCCCTCCCCTGTCCTTTCCGGGGACCCCCGGAGCGGGTGGCGGCCCCGGGCCCCGGCGGGCTCCGTGGGGCGGCGGGAGCGGCGGGAGCCCGCGGACACGAGCACCATCCCGTGGGCAGCGGGAGAGCTGCGGCCGCAGCGGCTGCGGGGAGCGGCAGCGCAGGGACCCCCGGGACCGACAGAGCCGCGGGGATCGGAGGGAACCAAGAGCCCCGTCCCCACCGTCCAGAGCCCCCCAGAGGGCACGGAGCCCACCAGGGCACAGGCAGAGCCTCTCGCAGCAGAGGACACGGCGACGCCCGGTGGTGGATCGGGAATGGGACCGTGCCCGGCAGACAGGGTGAGGGGGCTCCCCGAGACACCCACAGCACACAGGGCTGAGCTACCTCCCCTTTAATCCCTGCCGAGCATGGGGGCTGTGGCTCCCGAGGTTGGGCGCTTTGCCAGCCACGGGGGCACGGTGACACCCGGGATAGTGATGGGGACAGAACTGGCGGGTTCCCACGAGGCAGGTGTCTCACGGCTCGTACTGCAGGTCCGTGGCGATGAGCACGAAGCCCTGTAGGGAGTCAGGGTGAGAAAGGGGATATGGGGGACATGGGGGATATGGGGAACATGGGGGACCCCTGGGTAAGGGGACAGTGGTGACACCCACCTGGTGCAGTGAGAGCCGGGGTCTGAGCAGGCTGAGGCCATGCGGGAGGGGCAGGGCGATGCCAGCCTGGAGCCACTCTGTGGGGAGACAAAGTCGTAGCAGGGGATGGCCCTGGTGCAGCTGTGGGAGGATGGGGGGACAGCACGGGGAGAGCACTTACTGTTTGCCCGGGGAACCCCAAAAAGCCACAGACTGAACTTCAGCAGGGTCTCCAGACGCTTCACCTGTGGGAGAGGCAGGCCCTGAGCCCGGCTCAGCACAGGCAGAGGGTCCATGCTGCAGGCAGGGCTCAGCCCCCTGCCAGACTTGCCATGCATGGGGTCCACAGCCCCCCAGTTCCCCCCCAGGGCTCCCCTTGGCTTCCCTGGCACAGCCACTCACCTCCACTGGGCCCACGTTTGATGCCACTTGTGTTATGTGGAGCCTGTAGGACAAGAACGGGGTCAGAGCCCGGCACAGGGATGGGAACTGTCCCGTGCCAGGGTAGGGACAGGCTGAGCTCCATGGTGGGACCAGGACCCAGCAGAGCAGGTCCAGCTGAGCACCTGCTGCCAGGGCAGCTGGCACAGATATGAACTGGGGGCAGGATGGGGTCTGAGCAGGTAATTCAGGTCTCAGGGAGGCAAATGGACAGAGGTGGAGAGTGGGGGAGCTCTCCAGGTATGTCCTAGGGGAGCTCAGACCCAGCTCAGGGTCAGGCACTCACCCTGTCAGTCTCACAGTGCCCCCGAGTCTGTTCCTGGTGATTGTCGGCTTCCCCGTCACGTTGGCATCCTGCAGCAGGGAGAGGCATTGGAGAGACCAGGGCAGTGCCAGCTGCCCCCAGTATCCCCCAGCTGGCCCCAGTATCCCCCAGTGCCATCCAGCTGGCCCCAGCCAGGAGCACAGGCACACCAGCCCCAGCCAGGCCCTTTGGGGTCCCCTGGCTCCCCGAGGCGTGGCAGCAGCAGCCACTCACGATGTTCAGCAGGAAGGCAGGGGCACGGGTGGCGTTGGGCAGCACCACGAAGGCCTCGGCAGAGCTGAGCAGGGTCCCGTGCAGGGCATCAGGATGGCAGGAGAGCAGGGGCTGCTGGCGGGCCCAGAGGTGCAGCTCCATGGGCTGGTCAGGATAGAGCTCCTGCAGCTGGGAGGGACAGGGCAGGGGTGGCACAGAGCCATGCTGGCCATGCCCCCAGCAGGTCCTGTGTGCCCATCACTGCCCTGCCCATTTCCTTGTCCTGGGGTGTTCCCTTCTGCCTGTATCCCATACTGCCTGCAACACCTGCCATTTCCACTGCACCCCATTCCCTGTCCTGTCCCTCGTGCATCCCATTTGACCTCTGTGCCATCCCATGTTCCATCCCACCTGCAACCTTTCCCTCCTGCATCCCATCCCTTTCCTGTCCTTCCTTCATCATTTCATTCCCACTCTCCAGCATTCAATCACATCTTCTGTTCCTCCTGCAATCCCATCTTGTGTCCCATGTCCCATCCCACCTGCATCCTGTCCTACTCCATGTCCTGCCTGTGTCCCCTTGTCCCTGTGTCCCATGCCACTCACCTGAGGGGAGAAGATCCCCATGCTCTTGGTGCTCAGCTGGAGCGGGAACCGCCGGGGGACCTGGAAGGCAGGGAGGGATCAGGGGCTGGGGCTGAGCAGGGGTGGGCATGGGGACAGCCCGGTGGGGACAGCTCTGCTCTGCAGCCACCCCTACCATGTCACTGGAGATGAGCCTGCGCAGGGCCCCGGCTGTGAAGTAGGTGAAGGCGGCCGAGTTGGCGACGAACTCGGTGACAGCCAGCAGCAGCGTGGGCTCGTGTGCCATGGGCGGTGTGGTGGGCAGGGCCGTGGGCAAAGCCACAGGCAGTGCCATGGGCAGTGCCACAGGCAGCGCCACAGGCAGCGCTGAGGGTCTCTGGTGGTACGTGCCCACCCTGAAGATCTCTCCCTGCACAGACACACAGATGGATGTGAGGATCAGCCAGGCTCCCCTCTTCGCAAATGTGGCCCAGGGATGCCCAGGATGGCATTACCTTGAGGGCAATGTCCCCATACTCCTCTGTGAAGGCTGGCGGTGCCAGGAGGGAGTGGTCGATGGCAGCAATGGTGTCCAGCTGGGTGGACACTGCAGGGACACCGAAGTGGATGTGAGGAGTCAGACCCCTAGCCCCCTCCCACAGCCTGGCTCTGGCAGGATCCAGCCCCACAGGGGGGTCCTGCAGACCCTGCTGGGCACCAGCCCTGTCCACAGCCCCCCAGGACCACCCTGGGGTCCCCTCACCCACCTTTCATGCGCTTCAGGGCAGTGTCCAGCCTGTCAATGCCTCTCTGGAGCACGAGGCAGAGCTGGAAGCAGAGCAGGGTGTCAGGGATGAGGGTCTCCAAGCCTCTCACTGGGCTGGGGGGGACAGGGACACCCCAGAGCACAGGGGCTGAGCACCCACCTGCTTGTTCAGCTGCTGCCGCAGGGTTCTCTGGAGCAGAGGTGCCAGCAGGTTGTAGAGCCAGCTGTAGGGCACAGTGGGGTGCTCAGATCACCTCAGGGCCCCCACCCAGCCTCCCCCAGCCCACCACCCTGCCTGGGCACCAGGAGTCCTGCACAGAGCAGGGGCCTGGCATCACCTGTATCCACGGTGGAACTCCATGTGCAGGTCGGTGCCGTGGGTGTCACAGCCGGCGCTCCAAACCGTGGGGTGGCCACTGCCGTCCTCGCTCACACCCAGCACCGCGGCCACGGCCACGTCCTGCATGCCCAGCTCCACAGAGCCGCTGTCCTGGCTGGGGACAGAGCGGGTGAGCGCGGGGACAGCGGGGACACTGCGCCACCCGGGTGCTGTCCCTGTCCCCATGGGCACTCACACGGCTCCCAGCTGCGCTGCCCAGTCGGCGCTGAGCTGCACCCGGGCGCGCTGCACCGTCAGCCTCAGCCCCACGTCCTCGGCAAAGTCCAGCGTGGATTCGTTCATCTGCAGCTCGTGGATGCGAATCCTGCACAACACAGGCGAGCTGTGCTTGTGGCTGTGGCACAGACAGGGATGGGGACAGGGACAGGGAGCCCACGGGTGGCTCCTACCGTGGCACAGCGTAGGTGAGAGTTCCCAGGAGGGTGTTGTAGGAGCCCGTCAGGTTCAGCTCGTGCTCCTTCTGCAGCATCGACTGGAGCAGCTCCAGCCCAAAGCGCCGGCCTGGGGCAAAGTGGGAATTTGGGGTGACACAAGGAAGGGGCTGGGGTACCTGGGGTGTCAGCAGAGTGAGCATCCAGGGCCAGGATGGTCCTTCCATCCCCCATTCCTGTCAGACTTGCCATCATTCCTGGGGGTGCCCATTGGTTCCCTTCATTCCCCATCCTTGGCAGTCTGGGCATCATCCCCCACTGTCCCCCCCATCCCTCCCTACTCAGGAGCACAGACTCACCAAACTCCAGCGTCCTCTGGGTCAGCCAGACCTTGATGCCAGGGCTGGTGGTGGTGGCAGAGACACAGGTGGGCAGCAGGAGCAAGAGGCAGAGCCATGCAGCACCTCGAGGCTGGGACCTGGAGGCTGGAGCAGAGGACATGGCTGGGGGACACACAGCAGGTGTAGAGACCCCTTCCCTGTGCACCAGCACAGCCAGGACTTATACTGGGGACAGGGAGCCCCGGGTGACATCAGCACACATGGGGACACCGCAGTGCTCCAGCCACCGAAAGCCCAGCCTTGCCCAACCGTGACTGAAAGGGGAAGCCCCATCGTGGGAGCAGGGCAATGCAGGGTCCCACAGCAGCCCTGCCAGCCCCACCCTGGGGGTACACAGGAGCCAGGGACACCAGCTGGGGCTCCCCACAGGGACACGGGACATGTGGGGACACACAGAGACCCGGCTGGGGCAAGGCCACATAGGGCTTCAGCTGTGCCCTGCCTGGGAGCGATGGAGCAGTGGGGGACAGGGACGCAATGAGCTGGTCCAGGGGGCTCAGCCCATTTGCACCAGGGGCCAGCAGCTGTTCTCACCTTGGGAAGGGCTCTGGGAACCCTGTGTAGGGTTACCAACATGTCAGTGGGGATTGGGGTGTATAGAAGCAGCCCCCAAGGAAGTGATGGAAAAGTTGGGACAGTCAGAGTGAGAGCAGAACTGTGCAATCCCCTCCAAAAAACCCCAGTTGTGGGGAAGGAGCCACCCACAGTGTCAAACCCTAGGGACCGTCCCCTAGCTGGGGTGAGCCCCTCCAGTGCCCTGGGCTATGGATGAGCCCCTCCAGTGCCAGGGCTCCAGCTGCCCTCCTGGATCCAGCCTGGCAGACACAGAGGTACCTCTAGTAGGGCCAGGGCCTCATCTCAGCACCACAGGGGCACATAGAGCCCACATAGAGGGGCAGCCTCACCAGAGGGACCACAGCCCACATAATGCACCTTATGGAGGTCTTGAAACCAGCTGCCCCCTGGCCCGGGATGCCCAGTGCCACCAGCCACGGCTGCAGCAGCGACCAGAGCCCCCAGCAGTGACCCCAGCCCAATGCCTACCAAAGCCCCTCCATCCCAGGGTGCCCCTGCCCTTCAGCAGCTCTCACCGTGCCCAGTGGGTGCCGTGCCCCACACCGCAGCTCCTGCCATGGGTCCCGCAGCTCCTGCCATGGGTCCCGGCTCCTGCGTGTCCCAGGACTGTACGTGGCAGTGAAGAGCAGGGACCAGCTCTGACGCCAATGTCCATCCCGGGTCCTGGTCACACCACAACGTCACCCATTTCCCCCGTCCCTAATCCCTTCCGGGATGAATCAGGTCCCACGAAAACACCGAGGGACCGGTTGGGGCGCAGGTGCCCGCGGGCTGGGCGCTCCCTCGGGCTCTCCGGTGCATCCTGGAGCTGCCGCATCCGGCATCCCGACACGTGCAGGGGCTCGGCCCTGCCAGCCCCGCTGCCAGCCCGGGCTGGCCCCGCAGCCCCTTCCCGTGCCAGGTACCCGGGGGTGCCCAGGTACCCGGGGGTGCCACCCCGCGTCCCCTGAGCAGGGGATGGATGGCGGGCAGGGCTGCATGGCGAGGGCTCCGTTGTGGGGCACACAGGGGTCAGGCAGAGACCCGGGGACACACACGGACACACGCGGAGCCCGTCTCCCCACCGCTCCGGCGGGAGCTTCCACATCAGCAGCAATGAACAGGCAAGGACGGCACCCGCGAACACGGCACGGGAACAGCCCCAGCGCCTCCCGCGCCGCCCCCGGCCCGAGCAGAGCCCCCAGCCCCGGTTCTCCTGTCCCGGGACCTTCCAGGCTGCTCCAGGCGGGCGGCCCGAGCCGTGCACTGCGAGCGGGCACCGGGAGAGGGACCCACCGGCCCGTCCCGCCGCGCTCGGAGCTGGGAGGAGGGCGGGCGGCGTAGGAGACACCGGGGGGACGATGAGGAGGAGCCGGGGGGTGATGGAGGGGACCCATCCAAGGATGGACAAGTTCATCACCCAGAGCCCCCGGCCCCCCTGCGTGTCCCCCGCTGCTTTGTCACAGCCGGACACGAGTGGACAGCGAGGCAGTGTCTGGATAGCCCAGGTCACCTGTCCCCTGCACAGGCCCTGCCAGGGGCTCTGCTGGGCTGGGAAAGCACGAGTGGACACGCGTGGACACACAGCTGTGAGCACACAGACACACACAGAGGTGTGCACAGCCTCACACACGCACACGGCTGTGCCTGGGGCTGTTCAGCCCCTTCCAGCCCCAAATCCCCTGGTTGCAGGACCCTGGGGAGGGGGAGAGCCTAAAGGGTCCCACCGGAGCAACAAGAGCCCCTCCAGGCACCCCGATTGTCCCTGCCAGGCCCATAGGGAGGTCTGAACAGATCCAGGACAGGAGGCTGTGAGATCCCCGGGGTGTTTGTGAGTCACAGGGAAGCTCAGGTCGGCAGCTGCCCGGGGCACCCCCAGCCCTCGGGGTTGCACAAGCCCTGATGCAATTTCCTTGTCCCGAGCGTTGTGTGTCCCCACAGGCAGGGTTTGCACCAGGAAGAGCAGGAACCACGGGGCGAGGCCACAGAGAGAAGCACCCCAGGATTCGTATCTGCTCTCCCCTGTGAAGGGAACAATCCCTGCATCATCAGCCCTGCAATCCCCCAGTCCTGACACAGCAACAATCGTGGGAGCCCTGGAAAGGCTGCTGGGTGCAGGTGGCCCAGCTGGGAAGGGGAGGGAAGGGAATTCCAGGCTGTGAACACACCACTGTCCAGGGAAATGGGGAAACCACACTCCCATGGGGCACAGAACCCCACAGCTGGCTCACAGCACTGTCCCCTCTGTGTCATCATCCCATTAGGTGCCTAATCACGGGAAGATGCATCCCAGGGCTGCTGCATTATCCCACCACAGAATACAGGGTGCCAACCATCTTTCCTCCTGTGTCTGACCCTCAACACCCCACTGAGCCTAGGGAATGAAACCCCTCAGGAATCACTGGGAGAGGCTCTGTGTGGGCAGTGCTGGGACACAGGAAATTGAGACCAGCCCATGAGAAATCCCTTCCCCAGCACCACCACAGGGTCCCAGACCCTGTACCCCCAACATACCCACCCAGCCCACAGTGGTCTGCATAAGTTGCCCCCTGTTAAATGGGGCACAAATCCCCGGAGCAAAACACGCCCAAAACCCTGGGGAGGCGGCAGGAAGAAAACGCACGTGTGGTCATCAGGGCTTGTTTAATAACAAAACTCCAGCTATTGTAGAACAATATTCTCCAGAATCATTGTAATATACAATACGGGGAATGCTCTCAGCAATCTGAGAAGGAAGGATCCGGCCCACAGCACCCCCTGCCCAGGCTGCGGGGTTGGGGAGCCAGGGATGCGGGTGAGCCGCGGTGCTCGGGGACGGGGTCCCGGGAACGATGTCCGTGGTGGGACCGGGATCCCGGGGATGATGTCCGTGGTGGGACCGGGATCCCGGGGACGATGTCCGTGGAAGGTCCAGAGCGGTCTCAGCGGCAGAGGATCCGATCGGCAGCGGGAATGCACGGAGCCTGCGGAAAGGGACACGAAGCGGGCGGTCAATACTTGCCAGAGGTGCCGGAGATGGAAAGGGGCAGGAGGAAGAGACATCCCCGGGAAGGAGAGGGCGCGGATCGGGGGAAGGAGAGTCCAAGGAACGCCGGTGCTGCCCGTGAGGAGCGCGGCTCTGAGCCGGTGCCGCGGGGTCCGCACTCACCTCGGGGGAGTCCCCAGCAGCGGCGGGGCGAGGGGGGCCGCACTGCAGCTCCAGCTGCAGGTCCCAGATGTAGTCGATAACGTGCTGCAGCAGCTCCACCTTGGAGACCCGCCGGTGCCGCGGCAGCGTCGGCACCAGCGCCCGTAGCCGCGAGTAGCAGCCCTTCATATCGTACAGCAGCGCGGCGGCCGCCTGCTCCGCCGCCACCGGCGACACCCCCGGGACCGGCCCGCAGCGAGCGGTCTCCCCGGGCCGCACGGCCTTCAGCGGGCCACCGGCGCCCGCGGGCAGCGGCGAAGAAGCGACAGCGGCGACCTTCATGGCGAGAGGCGGCGAGCACGGCGGGCAGGACGGGGACGCGGCGGGCGGACAGGGAGCTCGCGCCCCGCCGCGCTCTTATAGAGCACCGCCGGTGGGTGGGCGGGGCCGCGGGGACCCCTCGGCCAATGGCAGCGCGGAAAAGGAGGACAGAGCCCCGCCCACTCCATTCATGCGCCCCAAAGGGCAGCGTCTTAAAGGGGCAATGGCGGAGGGAGTGCCGGGACGGGCTCGGGCTGCGGGGCAGGGACGCCGGCGGTGCGGCGGCTACAGCGGTGCGGAGCCCCCACCGTGCCCGCAGTTAGGGCGGGTGCTCGCCCCGCGGGCTCCTGGTGTCGGGCTCCCCGCTCGCTCCGTGTCCCCTCCAGGCCCCCGGTGCCCCTCCGGGCTCGGCCCCCCCGCTCTCCCCGCGGCCCCCCCGCCCCGCGGCGGCTCAGACCGTGAGACGCCAGGCTCGTGACGTCACCCATTCATAAAACGCCGCGCGCTGTCAGCGCGGCGCCGGGCGGGCGGTGCCCATGGCGACGGGGGCGGGGCGGGGCCACACACCTGCAGCCCCTACGGGGGGCACCGGGACCCCCACGGAGACAGCGCCATCCCCACCGGGACACCGGCACCCCACGGAGACACCGGCACCGGCATGCTCTCGTGGATACGGCCACCGGGACCTTACAGGAATCACAGGGACCCCCGGGGGACATCTGCACCCCCACGAGGACACCGGGGCCCCACGGTGGCACAGGCATACGGGCATCCCCACAGGGGACAGCTCCGCGCCCCCCGGCCCAAGTTCGGAGTTCCCCGTTCCCCCTCTCTCCCGGGGCTCAAACCTCCGCAGAGCTGCTCGGTGGCGGCCCCTGGGGCGGGGGGCGTCAGGTCCGGGACCACCCGAGGGGCGGGCAGAGGTTCGAGCGCTGGGTGCGTGGGGCAGCGCGGGGCTGCGAGCACGGTTCTGCCGCGGGAGAAACCCGTTGAGGTCCCGCCACTGTGCGAGGCAGCCGGTCCTTGCCCCGAAGGGTTTCTGGTCCGGGCTGTAATTAGCGTTCCTGCTAATTACCCCGCACCTGCGGGAAGGGCAGGCAGCGCCCGGGGAGGGCCCCCGAGCGAGACCCCGGCACACCCCGAGCAGCACGGAACGGTGTGGGAAGGGAGGGAAAGCCGAGCCTCAGACACTCCCGGGTGTGTGCTCACACCGACACGCAGGGTGGGTGTGCGTGTGCACACAAAGGTGTGGACACACACGTGCTTGCACACACAGATATGTGTGGGACATACCCAAATATGTGCACAGGAGCGTTCACACGCATACACAACCCTGTGCAGACCAAACACAGCCACAAGTACCTGCACACAACAGAGGCACACGCGGATGGACGCACATACAGGTACACACACACACGTGTACACACATGCACGCTCATGCACACGTACACCCTGCCTTGCACACCAATATGTGTTCCCAAATCCCAGCACAGCTCTCCCAGCCCTTTATGGGGTTGGGCTGGGAGGGCCAGACCCTGCCGCACGTCCCCAGGCATTCGGGAGCTGAAGGCCTCCCCTCTTCTTCCTCTTTTGGGGCGGGCAGCAATCCTGGAGAGCATGCATGAACTCCAGCCCTGCCAGCCTGGCTGGGGGGAGCTGGATCCCCCTGTCCCTCCCTCTGTCCCTCCTCCCTGTGTCCCCAGCCTGGTGCGGTGGCGGTTCCCAGGGTGGGCACGGCGCTGGGGTCGCCCCCTCCATTCAGGGCTCGGCGGAGGGCCCGGTGCTGCCCGGTTCCCACCGCGGCTCTCAAAGCTGCTAATTAGCCCCCATCTGGCGGCAGTGGCCGGGCCGCGGCGGGAGGCCGGGGACATTGTGCACAGGAATGTCTTTCAGGGCCGCCGGCCGGCCGCCGCCACCGCCAGCTGCGCCGCCAACAATGCCAGGACGAGCCGGACCCCGCGCCCCTGCCACCGGCCACCCCGAGCGGCGCGGGGACAAGGACGGGGACACATTTCGTGGTCGTGGTGGGTGTCACGGCACACAGGGCACAGCCAGCCTGGCACAGCCACTCCAGCTGCTCCAGCCCACTGGATGCCCCGAGAGCGGGACACCCTCACCCCATCCCTGTGCGTGTTGGGGTGCTGGGGATGGGGTGCGGGGCTCGGGGCTGCCAGCGTGGCACCGGGACGCTGCCTTGGCCACAGCTGGCCGCGGGGTCCCGGCCTGGCACGGCGAGCCGGCCGGCGCAGCAGTGTTGTCCGGCAGAACACAGAGCTTCATTTCCATCTCAATTCTGGGAACGGGGCTCACGGCGCGGTAACAGCAGCCTCGGCCATATGGTGCTGGCGGGGCTCAGCCCGGCCGGGGGGGCAGCCGGGGGGCGGCTGCTTTGCGCTGAGCAGGGGTTGCCCGGCAGCCGAGCACATCAAAGCCCCCGGCCGCCCCCGCCCCGCCGGGACCACACAGGGCACGGCCGGCCAGGCCGCCGAGGGGCCGGGGGGCTGCCTGTGCTGCTGTGAGGGGGAATGGGGGACAGGCGGCACCCCAGAAGCGGCAGCACCCAGCCCCACACTCCGGCACGCAGGGCTGGAAGGCAGCACGGACACCGCAGGTCAGGCTGGGCCCCAGCAGTGACCAGGGCTCCCAAACTGGCTGGGTTGGGCTCCAGCCAGATCCCCTCTCCCGGTGCCATCCGCAGGTCACCCCTGAGGCTACACAGAGCTTCCACCCCCCCACGTCCGCACGACACTGCTGAGCCAGGGTTGCAGATGTGCCGGGGCCGCCGGCACAGCTGGAGCGGGGCCGAGGCCTGAGAAAGCCCCTGCGCATTCCCCTCCCGCCTTCTCCCTTCCCGTTCCCAGCTTCCATCCGCCGCAGCCCAGACCAGCTGGAGCCAGGCAGCCCTTCCTGGGATTTATTCCAGCTTCCTGCCCCTCCTCGCCGGCCGACCGGGACTGGGGCTGCCTTGGGCTGCTTCCTCTCCCTGCTCGCAGCCGCCGGCCGGGCGCCACTGTCAGTAGCCATCATCACACAGGACCCCAGCTCCCACCACCAGCACCCACCACTCCACAGGACCCCAGAGCTCACCTCCAGCACCCACCACTCCATGGGACCCCAGCTCCCACCACCAGACCCCACCACTCCATGGGACCCCAGCTCTCACCACCAGCACCCACCATCACAGCAAAGCACCTCCCACCCTGCATGGTAGAGCATGAGGTACAATTGCAGCACCCATCACCCATCATCACTCAGCTGAAACCCTGCTGAGGTGGGGAGGCTCCACAGCGCTCTAAAGACGAGCAGCCCTGATGTGTCCCCCCTCACACCAGGCACCAGCACTCCCAAAACATGAAACCACCCTCCCCTTGCCTGGTGTTTGCACCCTGTGCACCTCCAGCTCAGCTCATCCCACCCCACTGCAATTCCTGGTGGGAGCTTGGCACAAGGGGTGTGAGCCCATGAGCTCCCCTGGCTAAGGGGCATCTACAACCCTGCCATGAGGTGCCATGGGTGAGTGGGTGGGCGATGATCATCCCAAACCCCACATGTGCTGGCAGCAGAACAGGCAGCACTGGCCCCTGCCCGAGCTGGGCGCAGTTGAGTGGACAAAGGTTTCCTGCTGGAGCCGGCACATCCCCGTTTCCGCAGCCCCCACCGGGCCGGAGGGACCCTGCCGAGAGGGGACCTGGCCCAGCAGCGGCGCAGACACAGCGGAGCCGAGTGGCCTCAGCCCTGCCAGGACCGGAGGTGCCACAGGCCCAGGTGCAGCGGGTGAGGGAACCCAGGAGCGCCGAGTGCCGGCTCCAGCAGCGGCTCCTTGCAGGGCCCAGCACATTTCCTTCCTCCCGGCCGGCCCCGGCTCATCGGCCAGGCAGGGTGAGGGGTGACCCTGCTCTCCCCTTCCCAGCCCTTCCGCTCCCTGCAGCCCTGGGAAAGCTCTCGGCCATGCTTCCACCACACCTACAGCAGGCAGGAGCTGCTGGGAGCTCTGCAGGGCAGGAGGGTGATGGTGGCACCAGGGGTACCCTGTGCACCCCCCAGGCTGCTCCTGCCCTCTTGGGGCCTCTGGAGGCTGCACGGGGATGCAGCTCCTACCACTCACAGCCAGGGAGGACACAGTGCCAGCCGCACACCAAGGGACACACCAGGCGGGGGAGTGGGGTCCTGACTGAGGGAAGGGTCCTGCACCCCACGGCAGAGCCCAAGTCCTTCTCCATGGAACACTGGAGGCTGGTGAAATCACATCTGGAGTCTAGACTCAGTGACTCGGTGGGCTGGGCCTGGCGGCCGTGCTGTACCCAGACCCTGCTGCACACTGTTTGCTTAGCTGGAGGTATTTAATTGGAATTAAAGTGGCCCCTCTTGTTTTTGCGGACAGGGCTGTTGGAAAAGGAGCTGTAAGTCATAGAAAACATCTGTAGGAGCCTGCGAAGGGTCATTAGATGGCAGAACGCGAGGCGCCACTTTTAGTGCTCGCAGCCGGCGCAGGGAATAATGGTTCAATACGGCTTTTGTGGAGGAGCTGCCAAGCCAGCAAACACTTTCTATTTATTCTGGCAGTGGGCATGGCCGAAGGGATGCACGATCCTCCACATGTGGCCCTCCAGGAGGGGTAGGGAGGACACTGCCAGTGCTGCAGGACACAGGGCAGCTGGTCCCAGTGGAAGCTGCGGTGGATGCTGGAGCTGCCCCTGCCTGCAGCCCCTCCAGCCCCCATGCCTGCACCAGCATTCTCTGCCCATCCCAGCCCTAAAGGGTGCAGGATTGTGCCTGGCTCCCTGCAAGGCTGGGGGACAATCCATACTGTCTTCACCCTGCTCCAGGGCTGGGTTTGAGGTTACCCACTCTTACCTCTCCCATTTCTGCTCCTCCAGGCTATGGGGCGTTAGCTTCAGCTCACTGAGCACCCCAGCAGCTGAGGGAGAGCACATTCCCATCCTGTGGGGCTCCTGCATCCCAATCCCTGATGAGCCACCCTTCTCTGGGGCCAGATCCCAGCTCAAACCCACACAGGGCTCAGTGGCTCCGGCCCTAAATCTGGGTATTGCAGAGCAGGCGCCAGGCTGGGGGAAGGCCTGGTGCCAGAGAAGTGGGAGGGGGAAGGGGACGGTCACTTGGTCACTTGGAAACAGCCAGACAATAGCCACCAGCTCCAGTGGGAGAAGGCAGGTAAACTGATGCCAATCCCAGTGCTGGCTGAGCAGGGGCACGGCCAGACCAGCACTCCTTCCTTCAATATGGTTTAATATGAGAGAAAGCAAATGCACAATACAAAATTTAAAAACCGGCATACATCGATACCCCACCTGGGTGGCTGCTCCGACACACACAACACGATGCTCTTGCACAATTGTTTCGTCGTCTGTCACTTGCAAAGGGTCTTGAAGGGCCCCAGCCCAGCAGCACCAGGCACAGCCCACAGGCAAGGTCACTTCTCCTTCTTGGAGGCTTCTGTTGGCTCTTCTTTGGAAGCTCCTGCTGCCTCCTTGGGGGTTGAGCTCTCCTCGTAGCTGGGGACAAGAGGGACATGAGTGGGGCCAGCTCTTCCCTGGGGACAGAGCCCTGTGCCACATGGGGACAGCCCAGCCTGTGGCCTCAGCTTCTGCCCTGCTGCTGTTGAGGACAAGGTGGGCTCCAGCCATCAGCACCCAGCACAGGAAGCCCCATGGGGCAGAGCCCAGGCAGGGAGATGAGGGCTGCATCCCCCCAAGACACCTCCAAGGGTAGGGTGGACCCAGCCAGGGGCCAGCTCTGTGCCCAGGGATCTGTCCTTGCTCCCAAGAGCACTACTGGATATCCTGGATAGCACATGCTTTCCTTGGCTGAGCACTGGTGCCAGCGGGGCCAGTTAACAGGGGAACTGCAGCAAGACCAACAGCAGCGTTCCCTCCCAGGGTCTCACTCTTCTGGCTGCAAACCCCCTCCAGCAGTGGCCCCAGGGCTCTGGCTGAGGAGATGGGAATGCTGCTCCAAGCAGAAAGGACAAAGTCTGGGATGTCAAATCTTTTTGCCCTTCCCAGTGTTCTCTCTCAGAATGGGAGAGAAGCCGGCCCACAGCAGCACAGCAACAGCTCCAGCCTCTGCCCACAGAGTGAGGGGAGCTGGGAATAGGGAGAGCTTGGGCCAGGGAGAGCCAGGACTGTCCCTACCTGGCCAGAGCGACAGACAAGGGGCCCTGGTGGCAGTGCTACATGGCACTGGGGCTCTGCTGCCGGCGTCGGCGGGGACAGGACAGTTTCTGCTGCATGGAATCAGCCAGGCTGGCCGGTGAGCCAGATACCGTGGGGAAGTGGGTAAGTCTTGGTGTGTGAGGCAAGATTTCAGCAGAAGATTCATAGCTGCAGGAGAGAGAGGAAGCAGGAAGGGAAAAGACAAGGACAGAAAGGAGGGGAGGGGAGGAGAGAGAAAAAGCAGAAGAGTTTTGGAGTGAGAGCGCCGAGAATGCACCGCCCTGTGCAGGAAGCCTGGCATCCCCCTTCACCTGCTGGCACCCCCTGGCCTCTCCTTGCCTGCAGACTCCAGGACAGGGCTGCAGCATGGAAAAGTGAGCACTGAAACTCAGGGATAAGACAGCTCCCACTGGCATGAGCAGAGCCAGGCAGCCAGAACCTAGGGAGAGCAAGCCTGGGCAGTGGGGAGGTGGCAGGGGAGCAGCCCAGGGACTGGGCAGGTGACAGAGAGATGCAGCAGACCCCGTCCTGCCACTCGAGGACAGCGTTCCCACAGCAGATGTGGGGAGCAGGATGGGTTTCTACTGCTGAGGGAGCTTCCTGCCCAGCCTAGGGAGGTTTGGCAAGGCTGAGAGCCATGGAACTGATCCCAATGTCACCGACCTCTGCTCCACCAGCACCCCTTCCCTGGGCCTGCAGCACAGACCTGCTCACTCCCACCCTGCCTGCAGACCCTCACTGCTGTGAGACACCATGTGCAGGCAGAGGCCAGAGGAACTGACAGCTCCAAGGAGGATCAGGGCACACCAAAGCACCACAGCAGAGCAACCTACACCTGGTGGGATTCCTGCGGTGGGAGCCACTACCCTCCAGGCATTGGTCTCTCCGAATCCCACTTCCTCTGCCTGCAACTGGAGCCACTTCAAGGGAGGTCTGGCCCCCTGGGGCCATCAAGTTTGCAACCCTCCAGCATCCTGCTCTTGCCCTGGCAACACTTTGCTGCTGGAGCAGCTTGTGCTACTGCTCTGGGAGGGCACTGGGCCCTGGCTGCCAGGCTCCCTGCGCTCCTTGCTGCCCAGTGGGCCCAGCCTCACAGTTCATCTCTCCCCAGTTTCCTGGCAGGAGCTGCTGCTGCTGTCAGCTGGTGAGTCACAGCACTGGGGAAAGCGGCTGCAGGATCCCAGGTGCACAGGAAGGACGATCCCAGGACACTCAGTGCCTGCAGCAGCGATTGTCAGAAGCAAACATCAAAGGAGGGGCAGGTGCGGCAGGGCTGGGGACGGCCCAGCTGAGAGCCGCTGGGAACATGCATACCTGCATCTCCCAGGGGAGGGGAGGGGAGGGAGGACAGCTGGCTTCCAGTTTCCCTCTGAGGAGGCTGGGAGCTCAGGAACACTCCCCAGACTGGGGCACTGGGGAGGCTGGAGGGTACACTGCCCTGCTTTAGGATGTTCCCCTCCCTCCTCTGCATCAACCATCATTACTGTGCTGAGCCACCACCAAGTCTCCAGCATGACAGAGAAACAGCTCTCAGGCAGGAGGCCAGAGCTGCCCACTGACAGCCTGGGCAGGCTCCAAGAACAGCTGAGCACAACAGCCCAGTCCCCCCTCCTCTGTACCCACAATCTCTGGGGCAGGGAGAATACTACAAACCAGGAGACTGTGCCCAGTTGGGGAGGTTGGGATGTGCTCCAACCAGCCTTGGCTGCTCTCACAGCCTGCTCTGGCTCCGTATCTCCCCACCCACAGCCCCTGGGACACAATGACCAAGTATCTCCACACCAGGTGTGCAGTCCCACCCTCCCCTGCCTGCCAGCTCATGGGAAGAGTCTGTCACTGGGGCGTAAGGCAATCCCAGGTGCTGCCTGCTGGTAGCAGAGCACAGCTCCTGGGAGGGGCTGCAGCCAGGCCCGGCGTGTCCCAACACAGCTCAGTTCCCTCCACCCACGCACGAGCCGGGGCACACCCAGAGCGTGCCCACATGAACCCGTCCCTCCAGCTGTGCCCGGCCGTGGGAACATCTGCACGCTTCACGGGCTCCCGCCCGCCGGCAAAACAGCTCCAAGGGCAGCTGAGGCTCACCTGAACATTTCAGTTACTTCTCCCTTTGCCAAGGCCACCAGAAGCGGGAATCCAATGCAGGCAGGGACCAGGTAGAGCAGCGCAGGCTGTGGGGAAGGAAAACAACTGTTAAACCAAACCACAAATCACCCTGAGGGAAGAGTGCAAGGTGAGCTCATGGCCTTGTCCCCTCTGCACCCACAATCCTGCATCCCTTCGGCTACACAGGGAGCTAACACCCCAAAAAGCAGCTCCAAGAGCTAAGTTAGAGCTGCAGCAGCATGAAGCTGGATTGGATACTAGGAGGAAATTCTTTCCCGTGAGGGTGGTGAGATCCTGGCACAAGCTGCCCAGAGAAGCTGTGGATGTTCAGTGCCTGGAATTGTTCAAGGCCAGGCTGGAACAGGGCGTGAAGCAGATTGGTCTAGTGGTTGGTGTCTCTGCCCATGGCAGGGGAGTTGAAACAAGATGGTCTCTGAGGTCCCTTTCCAAACCATTCCGGGATTCTGTGAAAATCTTCACTGTGAGGTCCCAGTGGGCCATGAACACACTGAGAGCCCCTGTGCAGACCACAGTGTATGGGCTCCCAGAGCCCCCTGCAGCACAGCCCTGGTGCTCAGGGCAGCTTTGCTAAAGAGCCAAAAAACACAGGGCCCCTGGCTGAGGGGCTGCTATTGGAAACAAGGAGCCTTGCCCCAAGCAGGCTCTGTCCCAGCTGGGCACAGGAGCTTTGGGAAGGGAAAGGTACAGACAAGCACTAGAAAATCAAAGCCAAGAGAAGAAATAAATCCACTTTTTTCTGGCAGGATGTAGGAACTTTGTGGCCAAGCTGGCCTGACCCACTTGGATGTGCATCCACAGGAGGCAGCAGGGTGGAGCTCACCTGGGCATGCTTGAAGATGTGCATGATGAATATGGTGAGGCCCAGCCCAAAGATGTAGGCCACAAAGCTGGTGTAGAAATACGTGTGCGTGTTCTTCTTCAGGCTGTAGGGAAAGGGAAGAGCTCAATGACCTCTGGTCTGGAATGTCAGTGGCCAAAATGCAATTGGCCTGGTGCTCCTGGGCATCTCCCACCACAATGGAGTGTGCAGAGCAATGCTCTGCCTGTGCAGCCCCTGGGACTGAAGGCAGTAATACCCAGGTGAGGGGCTGGGGAAGGGAAGAAGGCAAGTGATTGTTGCTGGATGGCAACTGGGAAGGGAGGAATTAGGGCTAGGACCCAGGGAGCAGGTCCCATTGTCTTGGTGAAGCCTGTCCCTGGCTCTCAGCAGTTACTATTTTATCATGGGGCAGGCTGCAGGAACTGGGATTCTCAGCAGGTGCAGGCAGGATGTGGGTGGTAACACCTGGAAGAGCTGGCACAGACCCTCTGGTCTGTGCAAGAGCAGCAGGAGTGGGGCCACACCACCACGGTCACAGA
The DNA here is from genome assembly GCF_027887145.1 of Ammospiza caudacuta. NCBI lineage: Eukaryota > Metazoa > Chordata > Aves > Passeriformes > Passerellidae > Ammospiza > Ammospiza caudacuta. Next base: position 12,545,085 of record NC_080607.1, read on the forward strand.
GCACCCTGCTCCCCAGAGCCTTTCAGTGTGGGGCAACTGCTGCAGCCCAGCTGGAGGTGCAGCTTCCCTGCGCGGGAAGGAGCTGCTTCCTCCAACATCAGTGGGACCTGGAGGCAGCCAGCACTGCCAGGCAGCCATCTGCATCCACATAAGCATTCCCAGGTGCCAGCACTCCTGGTTCTTTCCCACACTGTCACTGCCCGGCACTCCTTGGTTCCAGGGAGCTGCTGAGGCTCTGGGGGGCTGCTGTGTGCTGCTGTCCTGGTCCCCATCCCTATGCTTGAACTCAACCACTAACCCCAGTGCTCAGGACATACCCACAGAGCCAGCTCCCTCTTCCAAGAGCTTTTCCTTACACCCCTGGTGTGTCTCCACACCCAACTCCAGAAGGGAGCACACGACTGCACTCCTGGCTTCCCTTTCCCTTTTTTCCTCTACAAAAGCAGCTCAAATATGCTGCAAGATCCAACCTGCCAGAGACCTTTCCCTGCTGCCTGCTCACCTGATATCAAACCGCAGCAGCAAGGCAATGAAGATCCCTGCAGGGAGAAGGAAACAGTGAGGGGCTGCAAGTGGCACAGGAGGGACAGAGGAGCAGGGCAGGGACGGCGAGGGGCCAGAGGGGCAGGGAAGGGACGGCGAGGGGCCAGAGGGGCAGGGAAGGGACGGCGAGGGGCTGGAGGGGCAGGGAAGGGACGGCGAGGGGCCGGAGGGGCAGGGCGGGCTGAGGGAGGCAGGGCAGGAGCCGCGGCGCGCGGTGCCGTGCTCGGGGTGACAGTGCCCTCTCGTGGCACGCGGCACTGGGACAGCGCCCGGACCTGCGGGGACACGGCCAGCACACCGGGACACTCCGGGACCTGCGGGGACACTCCCGACACACCGGGACACTCCGGGACCTGCGGGGACACTCCTGACACACCGGGACACCGCGCCCGGCCGAGGGCACAGCCAGGCACTGCTCGGCTCCCCGCAGCCCCCTGAAAGGAGACCCCAGACCCGTCCTCCCCCTCTCCTGTCCTCACCCGGAATGACAATGTCTCCCAGTCCCAGCATGGCGAAGTTGTCGGCGTCCAGCCCCTTCTCCAGCAGGTCCTGAGGGAAAACCACTGCAGGAGCAGAGTGAGGAACAGTGAGGGGACTGTCCCCACTGAGCAGACCCCAGCCCCACCGGGCCTGGCAAACAGGGACCAGAGCAGGGCAAGGGACCTGTCCCTGCCCTCAGCACCCTCCTTCCCTGTAGCTTTCCTTGCTCTTTCTGGGACAATTCCAGAACAAGAAACCAGGAACCAAACTACGGCATTCACCACAACAGCACCAGTTCAGCCCTTCTGCTGTTTTGGGGCTCTGTGGGGTTTTTTTGGTTTTTGTTTTTGTTTTTGTTTTGTTTTTTTAATTTGGTATGGACTGTTTCTATAAGTAGGTTGGAATTGCACACTCCAAAGATACAGAGTGACCCAGACAGAGCAGGGCACTGCAAACCATCCCTTTCCAGAGACCTGCCCTGGCTTGAGGCTGACCAGTGACAGGGAGGAGGGGTCACTACCTGGGGAATGTTCCTGCACACATCCCAGCCTGAACTGCCCCAGAGGTGGAGGGTGCATGGGGCAGGGCTTGCAGCAAAAAGGACCCCAGCACACAGGGAAGATCTACTCACGTTTTATTGGGGCCTCAAACGATTTGGCAACTGTCACCATCACGTTGGTGCCAAAGACCTAGAGCAGAAGGAGACCAAGGTGACCACAGCTGCACAGGAACACACACACACAATGCTCAGCTACAGCCTCACCCCAGGGCCAGGAGTGGCAGAAAATAGCCACTGACCTGCCAAAATGTGGGCACAGGAGCCCTGCAAGCAAGCCCATAGTCTGGGGGAGGTGGCTGCTTCACGGCTGTCCTGCTCTCAGAGCAGCATGGGGACAGCACTCACATGGCAGAGCTGCTGCCCACCACCCAGCCCTGCACCTCTTCAGTTCAGCTTTAATCAGTCAGCTCCATGTAACATCCAATTGGAGGGCAGGAGCTGCCAGCTGGGACAGGGGCAAGTGTCAGATGAGCTGCAGTTTGCTCTGAGGTCATTTACTTGCATGGCCCTGTCTGCTGTAAATACTGGCAGCATTTGGGGGTGGACTGTAAACACTGAGGGCAGCCACTCTGATCTCTGCACCTTGCCATCTCTAAGCCTCCAGTCCAGCAGGCACAAAAACAGGTGCTGGTTAGCACTGGGTGAGCAAAATCCTGGGGCTTTGGATTAAAGGGAAATCTTAAAGAATCAGATAAACTCCCATAAGGTGCAGCAAGTTCTGAGCACTGCCATGGAGTGACAGGACTCGACACTGGGATCAGAGAAAAGCATCATGTGTATCCCCCAGTTATGTGGGGGCAACAGCATCAACCCATTGAGATCTCATTCCTCCTTGAAACCCTCCTGGGATTGCCACTATGATTGAATCCATGCCAAGATCCAAGTGACCAGCTCCTGCAGAGGGGCACAGTACCAGGGCCTCCACTTCAAGGCAGCCCTTCCCTAAGTCTCCAGCACTACTCTGATCCATGGGGAAGCCAAGGTGAGACACAGCCAGCAAGTGGAGAGCAGAGGGGTGCACTCAGTGTCCCCAAAGCACTGGGAAGACACTCACACACTAAGCAGGGCCTGGGGCACCAGGTGTACTAAGGCAGAAGGCTGAGCCTCTCCAGCTGAGAGCTGCACAGGAAGTGGCCCACAGGCTAAAAAACCACAGAGCCCAGACTGTTAACGAGCCTGGGAAACAGAGGCACCACCAGTCAAGGACAAAACAACCCACAGTAGCCAGGCATAAATATGGAGGGATTACACAGGCAGCTGCAGAGCTGCTGGACAGACCTCAGTGTATACAAGGCTCTCAGACATTTGGAAACATGGTGATTCAGAAGGTGGAGGCAGCAGGAAGGGCTGGGGAACACAGACATTACAAGGAGAAGCATTCTCTCATGCATGGAGCAGAGCACACGACTGCATTCCTGCCTTCCCCACCCCCTTTCCTCTACAAAAGCAGCTCAAATGCACTGCAAGAAATAAGGAAAACCTCAAAATGAAAAAGTTAGGGTGCAGCACTGGCTGAGGAGAAGGGACTGGAGGTATTCCAGGGTCTGGTCCTCTGTGCAAGAGAACAGAAGGACACTAAGGAAACCAGCAGATGACAGAGCCAAGGCACAGCTCATACAGGCAGGCTGAGCGTGCCCCAGAGCAGCCTCCAACCCACCCAACAGCTGTCAGGCCTTGGGGAGACCATAGTTGGGAATACAGGACCAGATATGACACACACTGAGTACCCCACAATAGCTCTGATGAGGTCCCTGCCAGCCCTGGGCTCTCTGAGTGAGAGAATAAAAGAAAACACACTTGATGAGCCACATTCTGCCTCTGTGGATTCTGTCATCAACCCTGCCACACCCTCTGGGCTGAGAAACCAAAAATTGTGACTCCAAGTGTGTGTCCAGCCAGCGTGGTGCCTCCAGAAAGGCAGAATGCCAGGCACACACTTCCACCAGTGGCCTGCAGAATGCTTCTGCTTACCCAGAACACATCGTAGATGAAGAGGCCCCCAAGCAAGATGCAGCCAGTGCTGACGTTGTTCAGGTGCAGCAGCTCCACCCCGTTGAGGGAGAATGCCAGCCCGAAGAGATTGTTGGCAATCCAGTGCTGAGAAGGAGAGGAAAAGGAGATCTGGGTCCTGCTGTACATGGAACCCCCACCCTGCATGGAAATGAGTCAGTGTCTGATCCAGCCCAGCCCCCAGCTGTGCCTCACTTACCTTCCTCAGCAGGTACCAGACCCCCACAACACTGCTCAAGGCCAGGCACACGAGATCCTTGGTGTCAAACTCATAATTCACTATTTCTGCAAGAAAACAGAGAAGTCAGACTTGGGGCAGGCTGGGAGCTCCCCTTCCCACACAGGGCTGAGATGAGTGATTCCACAGCTGGGGAGCCCAGAGCTCAGTGCTCTGTCCCAAACAAGGGGACTGTACCCGTGGTACACATGTGTGAACTGCCTGGGAATGAGCAGGGGGCTCTGCAAAGCTCAGACCTTCTCCTTCAGCCAGACTCTGCACATGGACACCATCCACGGTCCTGCTGTCAATAAGGAAATTGGATTCAGGCACTGCCTAAGGCAGGGAGAGACAAATCTTCTCCTTCTTCCTGTGCCAGTTAACTCCTGATGGTATCACCAGAAATACTCCCTTATCAGTAAAGCTACTACAGGGCAGGATACTTATCAAAGCATCTTCTGCCAGTGTAAAGATCTGGCCCAGATAAGGCAGCATAAACCAGTCAGGCCTATGCTTTCCAAGGGGCTTAAATAAAAGCTGTGCATTTAATGACAGCCACAGCTCCATCCCCACAGCACTCTGGGAGGTGTTTCTGGGCTCTCCCTGCCAGGCAGAGGCAGCACAGAGTGCCAGCCCAGCTCTGCAGGGACACGTGGGGCTCACAGTGGCTATGGAAGCCCAGTGGGGAGCAAGAGGCGAGCCTTTGAGAAGGTTGTTTCAATGGGCTGAGAGTAATAAGACCAAAAAAGGAAAAAAAAAAAAAAGGAACAGTAAAGGCAGAAAACATTCAGGCTCCCCTGAAAGACAGGAAAGCCAACGTACCCTCCTTGCTCTCCCCGGAGCCCTGGGTGAAGAGGAGCTGGTACTGTTTGTTGGGGAAATTTGCAGGGAAGAATCTGTTCATCATGGGGCTGAAACGAGAGGTGTAGAGAAGGGCAGTTCGACAGAAACCCCACAAGCTGCCCAGCACCTCTGTGGTTGAGGGGCCCCACACCCCCTCCCAAGAGGGGAAACACCATCTGCTCCATCAGGGACTGCCAGGAGCCACAGCAACTCATCCTGCACAGAGATCTGATCTGGCAACACGTGACAGTCCCCCAAATCCTCCAGGCAAGAAAACAGAGCATTGCTCACAATAAAGGAGGAGCCACCCCAGACCCCAGCAAATGCCCTATGCCCCCCAGCAACCCTCTGGGTACCCAGCAGTGGCTGTGCCACCACTGCCTGGCTCTGCTGCAGAGCCAGGAGCAGAGCAAAGCCCTTGCCCAGCACCAGTCTAGGGAAAGCATCTGGTCCCCAACGCCACAGAGCTCACCAAACAGGAAACCAGTTCAACTTTTTCAGTTACTGAAACAGTCTGAGCTTTCAACATCTCGTACCACACATGGCCATGAGAGGCCAGGGACACTACCAGGAGCTCCAGCTGCCTGGGTCACCCATCCCAGTAAGGGTGCTGCTGTGCTTTCCTCTCGGCAGGGCAGCAAGGACTGTGCCAAGAGGGGTTTAAGCTGGATATAAAGAAAAGGCTCTTCACCCAGAAGGTGGCTGGGCACTGTTACAGACTCCTCAGGGAAGTGGTCATGGCCCTGAGCCTGCCAGATTTCAAGAACTGTTTGGAAAACATTCTCAGGAACATGGTGGGATTTTTGGAGTTGTCCTGTGGAGGGTCAGAAGTTGGACTTGATCCTTGTGGATCCCTTGCAACTCAGGATATTCTGATTCTGTGATTCTGAGCCAGAGAAGTTCCTCAGGGTGAGTTTGCCTTGTTCCAGTGCTGGTGTATGGGATGCTGGCTTCCCAAGACCCCCAGGGCTTTGGCTCCCACCACCAAGGGACAGCTCCCTAATAGGTTGGGCAAATACCCCAAAGACCTGGCTCTGCTGCAGGGCAGCGGTACTCTAAAACTCTCCCAATAAAATGAAGCTTTAGGTAGCCCTGCCCCAGTCACACCCATCCTTGTGCTGTACCTGATAGTGTGGGACAGGGCCAGGATCCCCAGCACAAAGAAATACATGGAAAGCAGAAGATTGATGTACTCTTGAGAGAATATCTGCAAGACAAAACCACAGAGGGGTTAGTAACCACAGCATCCTCCCATCCTCATGCTCCTGTTGGCAGCTGCTGTGTCAGTGCTCCTCCAGGGAAATAAGAAGAATAGCTAGATTAACCCAAATTCCTGCATGCTGAAGGAGACTATGTTGGAAATAGCCATGTGCTCAAAGAACAAGCACAATGGGCCCGTGAGCTGTAGCGCATCTGTGAGCTGCTCAGGTCAAAAAATAACTCCAGTGCTGCAGAAAGGAGGCCAGAGCTTCCCCTGCAGAGCAGGGAGAGAGGCACTGCTCCCAGGGGCTGCCCAGGGCCAGGGGAGCAGCAGCATCCCCTGCCCTAATCAAACAGGGCATTACTAAAACTCCTGCCCTCCAAGTGACACACTCCCCTGCTGAATCACACCCCTATAAACCAGTGTGGAGGGATCCTGGGGTCCTCTGTGCCCTCCTAGAAGGGGGATGCTGGAATTGGAGAGCAAATGGCACACAGCTACTGACAGAGAAGGGACTGAACTGCACCTAAACCCTCTGCACCTTAACGCTCACCTCCTGGCCAGGCAGGAGCACCTTGGCACCTTGCAGGGATCTCAAAACAGCGCAGCTTGGAAGCTGCCATGCCCACAGGACCACTCTGTGCTGCAGCTCCCCAGACCCCTCTGGGAGCTCAGCCATGTGCCAGACCTGCATGGGCAGCCCAAGGTGCTTGAGGCCAAGACATCTTCTCCACACCACCAAAAGCACAAGCTGCTGAGAGCTCCCATCCATTTTTTCAGGTCATCTGACTGCTCTGAACATCTTTAAGTCTTCACCTGATCACACAGGGGCTCCCCCACGCCTGCAGCTGAGATGGCTCCAGGAGCACAGCATGGAACACAACACAGAGCCAGCAGCATCTGCCCCTCAGAGACCCTGGCACCCTCTGGCTCCAGCCTGTGCCCTGTCAGCTTGGCCCACAGAGGCAGGAAGAGCTCAGGGCTATTTGCTCCTCGGCAGCTCTCCAGAAACAACCTGTGCACAAACAGGCTCTGATTTCCCCCAAGCTGTGACAATTCAGGCAAGAACTGACGTCCTCGGCACGGCGACACCGAAGAGCTCGATCTGTGCAGCCTCACACCTTCTGTCCCAACACTAAGGGCCAAAACCAGAGTCACCCCATTATGGGAGCTCCTGCCAGGCAGGAGGATGTCCTGCCCCAGCTCCAGTGCCCTTCACTCACTTTAAAGAAGAGGTAGAGCCCCAGGAGGGTGCAACTGGCAACGATGGGAAAGCGAGCAGCGTCTCGGCTGGTAATGGTCTCTGGCATCTCCGAGGAGTTCTGGGGAGAGAAGGACAGAACAGGAATGGATCAGCCCTGCCCTAGTTTCACACCTGAGCAGGGGGGAACAGACACAACACTCCACAGTGATCTTGGGAGGGACAAAACACCCACTGGCCCCTGCTATATCCGGAGGTGAGGCTGTGTCAGAGGCAGAGCCTGAGCTGGAAAACACAAACCTTGCACTTGTCCTTCCCAGGGCAGCCAAATTTTACTGCTTTTCTCCTCCTGGAGAAGGAAAAAAATCCTGTTCTAGCGTTGTTCTATTCTCCTCTGCCCAGAGGGAAGCTGGGCTCCCTCACCGCTCACGCCCAGCCAGCCCCATCTGTGCCACCATCTGTGATCACCCCGTGCACGAGGCTCTCTCCAGCCACCTTCTCATCCTCACCTTGCTCTTGGGACACTTCTCGTGCTCAAAAGCCCCAAATTTATAATCCCCTTCCAAGCCATCTTTGCACCATGTCAACCAGCCCCTTTCAAGCCATTTCCCATGGGAGACCTTCAGCTTTCAGAGGAGGCAGAGGGGTGCCTGTTTTCTGCCTGTTCCCTGCCCGCTCCAGGCCCAGCTGGCTGCTGCTCACAGATCTAATCTCACTCAGGCAGACACCTGCGGCCAGCACAGATCCAGGGCACCTCAAAAGCCCTCGTGCAGCTTATCCTGGCCACGGCAATTGTCACGCTGTGCCCAAATTCCTGCTGCTCCCTGAAGAGTGAGGGATGAGAGCCCCCACCCTGAACCACGGCTGGGCTTTGCTCAGAGCCCCCCACTGCCTGGGCTGCCAGAAGCCCCCCAAGATCACCTGAAACCTCTGATATGAGGCTTAAGGGCACACAAGGAGATTTTAAAAATAGTAATAGATCAGACCGTGTAAACCAGTCCTTCCTCCTGAGCTACAGCAGCCCAACTGTTGGCATAGAAGTCCCTGGTATGAAATGCAGAGAACGGCGAGAGGAATACCGGGACAGAACAGGGTGTACAGGCAGGAGGGCACCCCGGGACCAGCCCCAGGGCCGCGGGGCACAGCCATACTCGAGTCCCCCCGCACAGCTCCTCCTGAGGAGGGACAAGGGACGCTTGTGTTTTGCAGCACGTGAATTTATCGGGGCGCTGAGGAGTGGCTGGAGAAGCCCCGGGGGAAGCCAACTCTCTCCCCGGAGCTCCCTGCGTCTCCAGAACCAGGGCCGGAGCCGGGCACATGCAGCTGCCGGTCCGGGACAGCTGAACGGGGCAGTGACCGGGGCGCCCGGAGGGGACCCTTGGGGAGGGGCTCGGCCCATAGGCCCGGCTGCCCCGAGCCGCGGGGGTACCTTGCTCTTGGCGCAGCTGACGGAGCGCAGCGCCCCGAAGAAGATGGGCAGCAGCGCCATGAGGACGAGGCTGCCGTAGGCCAGCGCCATGCCCTCGGGGGTGGCGGGCGGGCGGGCGGGGGTCCCGGCCCCGGGCGCGGCCCCGGCGGCGCTGCCGTTGTGCGCCGCGGGCTCCTCCATGGCGGCGGCTCCCACCGCGGTCCGCACCGACACGTCCCCTTACCGAGCGGATGTGCGTCACGCGTAGCGGCGCTGAAGCCGGCCCCGCCCCGGTGCCCCGGTGCCCGGAGAAGGGCAGAGCTCCCCGGTGCCCGGAGAAGGGCACAGCCCCGCGCCGCCGCCCCGGCTGGGCCCGGCCCTCGCTGGGTCACGGGCAGGGAACCAACGCCCGAGGAGGGAAAAGCCCCCGGTTTGCCGCAACCCCCCGGAGCATCAGCGGGGAGGCGGCAGCTCCCGGTGCCATCGCCCCGAGCGGGTCCTGCGCCGCCCAGGGTTTTCCTGCCCTTCACCCTTTTCCAAGGATCTGCACCCCTGTTCTTGAGGCTCCCCCTGACTGCTCCCAGCCCAGCCGTGAGCAAACAGCCTTCTGTAAAATTCCCTATAAATGGCAGCAAATTCTCCCCACGCGCTGGACTGGGACCAGGCTCTGCTGGGAAATTGGCCGAAATTTTGTGTGTTTTCCTCACAAATACTCCGAGGCACTGGCAGCTCGGCTGTACCACCAAGCCTTCTCCTCCTCCTCATCCTCGCCAGGATGAGAGTCTGCTGAGGGGCAAAAATTGGTGAAGATTTGAGCACAGTGAAGTGGTGCTGCCCCCCGTTTAGATCTGAGCCATGAGCAGGAGACAGGAGCACAGCAGGGATTAAAACACAAGTCTTTAAATTATTTTTTTAAAATGTCTTTTAAATTTTATATTTTAACTAAAAGAAATCTATTTCAGGAGCGGGGTGATTCATAATTCCGTGTTTCAGATGGGAAAAGCCTCCTGGGAGCCCCTCTCTGCGGGCTTGGCCTCCTGCCCGGGATGCTGCCCTCTCCCTGCAGCTGCTGTTCCCAGAGCAGGCACGATGGGCAGCGCAAGGCAGTGTGCCCACACACCCCCCTGCATCCCAGCCTGGCACAGCACAGCTTTCTGCCCCTTTCTGAATCCCAGCCTGGCTTGGGAGTCCTCACAAAGGGCAGCGTTGCTGTGCAGAGTGAGATGGGGGAGTCAGGGGCTGCTCTCCCACGGTGGCCACCAGGGAGCCCTTGGGATGGCAGAAGACTGTGCTAGGACTGGTGGGCACCCAGGGATGGACGGCATTGGGAGCGATGGCCACCCAGGGATAGACAGCACACAGGGGCCACCCAGAGGCTGATGGCACTGGGACAGCCCCGGAGCGCCCGCTGGAGCAGCTGGTACCGCCGAGACTGGCACCACCTTCCCCAGGAGCGGGCCCAGCACAGGCAGCCCCGGGCCCCCTGCCAGCACCTCCTCCCTCCTTCTCCTCCCACCCTCTCTCCTTTCCCAGCGCTCACCGTGGCCCCCCTTGGCCTCTCCTCCCACTCCTCCCATCCTCCAGCACGGCCGCATTTTTCTGGGTTTGAGCTCATTCTTTCCACTCCCCTCTCCGCCGGCTGCCAACTTTCCATGCCGTGGCCCCGCTCCCCCGCCTCCCGCCACAGGGAAACACCGGCTGCAGCTGCGGGAAGAAGCACAGCAGCCAGGAGCCCCCGTCCCCGGGGTGCAGCCCCCAGCCGGGACGCTGTGTGAACCTCGGCATCGCCTCCAGCAGCTCCAGGAACCGGGAGCTCCAGGGCAGAGCAGCAGGAGCAGAGCAGCAGCAATGCCATGGGCTAAGCAGCATGGCAAAAAAAAAATTAAATCTGAGCACCCACGTCCCCATTTATGAGGGCAAAACTTGGGATTTGCACCTCTGGAGAGATCAGTTTCCCATAGGGACAGGGCACATTCCAGTGTCCCATCTGTGCCAGGCACTGCCAGTGGTTCCCCACGGTCTGCCCACAGAGTGAGTGGAAATTCCCGACCCGAGTAGGAGGCACAGCTGATCCTCCCTGGCATCGGGCCCGGGATGCTGAGCAGGTTCCCCCATGGTATCCCAGCTGCTGGATGGCAGCACAGCCTAAAAACAACAGGCAAAGCCCACACAGCTCCAGCATTGCCTCCCTGCGTGCCCGGGGTCATTCCCTGCTGGCTGCAGCCAGGCACGTCCCTTCCTGCTGTGCCATCCTGCCCCCTGCCCCTTCCTGGAGCCACCAAGCACCCACCTCCCTGCCCAGGCTGCGGCTCCCACGGTGCCCAGGGCTTTAAACTTGCAGCTCAGCATAGCTCAGCCCTTCCCACAGGCTTTTCCAGAGCTGGGAAATGCAGGGGGCTTCACAGGGGACAATGCTGGACCAGTGGGTGAGGAACTGGGACCTCCACCAAGAGTGGCCAAAGGAAGCCCTGGTCAGAGGTTCTCCTTGCCCCAAGATGGTCCAGCTAATGAAGGAGCCAGCCAAGGCCTGGCCCGAGCAGGAAGCAGATCCTCAGCCCTGGCACAGGCGAGGAACAGAGCTTCAATCTGACCATGTGGCTCCCCAGGGCAGGGACCCAGCAGAGAACAGCACCTCCCTGATGTGGTTTATTCTGCAGATCAAGGGTTTCCCCATCACACCAGTACAGAGAGAGCACAGAAACACACTGGTGCCAGTGAGACATGGCACAGAGCCCTGGCACAGCAGGGTCAGGGTGCCAGGTGATGCCGCTGGTGCTCCCCTGCCCCCTCTTCCCAGCCAGGCTCCAGGCTGTCCAAGGTGGACAATGCCACGGTGCCCCTGCCAGTCCCTGCTGCCCTGTGAAGGACAGCACTGTGAGTGAGACCTGCCACACTCCTGGCAGCCTCCAGCCCAGCTCTGGGGCACAGCCACCCCTCACCTCCGGCTCTGCAGGAGCAGCTGTGATCCAAAACCTCACCACTCCAAGTGCAGGTACCCATCCCATCCTCCACTCCACGGACCTGATCCCACTTATCCCCTCTCCTGGCGGGGAATGGCTGGATCCAGAGCACCTTCTCATCCCTCAGCACCAGTGAAAACAGCTCCACGTGCTCAGCATCACTGCAGGCCAGTCTGAGCTCTGCACTGGCCACTGGCCACGCTGCTGGCAGAGAGCAGAGTCCCAGCCGGTGCGCGGGGTGGGACAGGAGCGCGGCTCTCAGAGCACGGACAGGTCATGGCAGGACTTGGAGCGGACTTTGAGGGCCACTTTGCTGCTGTTCCTGGTCACCAGCCTGTCGAGGAAGTGCCGGGCTCTGCTGGCGAGGCTCTCCTTGTGCTTCTGGCCGGGCGGGGGGTGCAGGTGGGACTTTTTGCCCCCTTGGCGCAGGCGGATCTGCCGCACCACGCCCTCGAAGAGCTCGTCCACGTTGTGCTGCAGAACCGCTGACGTCTCAATGAACTTGCAGTCAAAGACAGCAGCACAGGCCTGGCCCTCTGAAAGGGAAGGGCAGAGAGAGGACACAGCCCTGCTGGCACCTCAGGTGCTGTGGGATGGGCACTGCCACATGCACGACAGCAGCTGCACATCCAGGGACAAGGAGACAGATGAAGGGGAAGCAGCTGGGCACGGAGCCCCCTCAGGGGTCTCCACCAGAGCCTTCACCCTTACTCACCTTCCTCAGACACCTCCCGGCAGCGCACCAGGTCGGTTTTGTTGCCCACCAGGATGATGGGGATGTCCTCGGCCTGGCGCGCCCGGCGCAGGTGGATGCGCAGCTCCGAGGCGCTCTCGAAGCTGTCCCGGTCAGTGACAGAGTAAACGATGATGTAGGCGTTCCCTATCTGCAGGCAGTGGCTGCGGCGCTGGCTCTCCTCATCCTGTCACCACACGGGGAACGAGATGTCACCAATCCGTGGCCACGGCCACTTCCAGGGGACAGCAGAGCACCCCGGCATTGATGGGAACTGTCAGTGCATCCCATAGCCCCCACGCTGTGGTGAACAAGTGTGTTACCCTATTAATTAAATGCAGATTAAAAGCTCTTGATTTTGAGGGGAGTGTTTGGGAGTTTTCCTCTCTATCACCAACAAACTGGAGCTGTGGGCTTAGCCTGGTGGGAGGAGGTGAGGCTGAATCCCCTGGGAATGCCCTGGGACAGTGTGGTGGGTGCTGCGCCCTGGCACTGCTGGGCAGTGTGGGAATAAGCCATGGTGGAAAAAAAGGGGGCTTGGTTGGGGTGTCACAGTGCTGGGGCACCTCTGGGCATTGCAGGTAAGTGCCAAACACAGCTCAGTCCATGTGGGTGCTGCACCCCTGTGCACAGCTTGGGCACTGACCCTGTCCTCAGTGCCTGGTGGCACCTACAGGAATGCAGGGCCCTGGCAGGAAGGGAAGGAGGGAGGCAGTGACAGCAGCAACTGGTATTTCTGCCCAGGAGATACCTCATGTTCTGGGCATGAGGAATGCCCTATGCCAGGCACTGTTCTGTCCATTAAAGTGTTCTGGCTGGCAATACTGACTCGTGGATTTACCCAGTTGGATCCTTCAGCCCCATTCCCAAACATTTCCATGCATTTTGAAGTTGGTTATCATATAAGAGCCCACACCAGTGAGAACATGGGGGGCAGCCTCCCATGCCTCAGGAGGGTGGGCACAGAGCTGTGCAGAGATGTGACCCCAGCCTGTCTTGCCCAGTGTGTACCCTGTGCTCCAAGGTGGTGAGCCCCAGAAATGAACAGGGGGGCACCAAGTTGCCCCTCAAAGCGCTCAGAGGCCCCAAGACAGCATTTGTGCCCATGCAATGTCCCCCGGGCACATCCCAGCTCTCTCCAACACCCAGCCCTGCCGTACCCGCTGCTCTGACTCCCAGGTGTCCAGCACCAGCAGCGTGGTCTCCTCGCCATCCACGGTCAGCCTGCGCTCGTACGCGACCCCTGCGGGACACCGGGATGGAGAGCTCGGTCAGTGCCACCTTTCCCAGCCGGGTCCCGGGCTCCTCCGCCTCGCACATGGCTTTGTCCCACCACGGGATGCCCCGCAGGTGACCCTGCAGCAGATCCCCCCAGCAGACACCCACCTCCGTGCTGGTCCAGCGGGTCCCTCTCCTGGACGCCGGCGAAGAGGTTGACCAGGCTGGTCTTCCCCACGCCGGGGTCCCCCAGCAGCACCACCCGGTACCGGGGCTCCCTGAGGCGGGGGGAGCCCGCGGGGCCGGGGCAGCCGCTGCCGCGGGGAGCCCTGCCGCCCGGCTCGGAGGCGGTGTGGCCGAGCTGCGGGTGGAAGGGCGAAGCGGCCCCGGAGCCGCCCGGCCGCGGGAGCGGGGTGCTGGCCCTCCGCCGCAGCGGGCTCCTGCTCCCGGGCTGCGTATTCAGGGTCATCACCAGCACCGAGGGCACGGGGCCGCAGGGCGGGCAGGGGAGGGGGTGTCGCCCCGAAGGGCACCCGCACCCGGCAGCCCCGAGCGCGCCGCTGCCGCTCCTGGAGCCGCTCCGAGCCGATGGCAACACGGGCACAACTTTCCCGGGACACCCGCCCCGCCGTCCGCCCCGGGCTTTAAGCCCCGGGAGGTGGAGCCCCTCGCCGCTCCGATCCCTCCCCCGCCGGGCACATCCCCGCCCGCGCTGGCCTCGGTCCGGCCCAGCCGCCCTGGCCCGGTCCCCGAGGTCCCCTCGGGGCTTGCGGTGCCGGGGAACGGCGAATTCCCCCGGGAGCCGCGCCTCGGTCATGGGGAGAAGGGTTACATCGGGATGCTGCGGGATGCGCCTCCGCGGGCGGGGGCTGCACCACGCTCCGGGCCCGTGTGGAGCTGCATCAGCCCGGTTCCCGGCCCTGGTCTCACTACCCCAGGCTCAGTTCTGCCAAGAAAGGAGCGAGCCGAGCCCGGCCCGGTCCTGCCCTGCCCTGCCCTGCCCAGGGGAAGATGTGCTTTTTCAGGACCTAGAAGCCCCGGCTGTGCAGCTCTGTCTCCAAGATGCAGTGGTGGAATACAAGGCTGGGGGTTTCCTGGCACGGGCAATAGCAGGAGCTGTTTTTATTTGAACCTGTCTGTAGATCCCAGACACTGGCAGCACTGTCCCAGTGTGGATCACCCTGGATCACACTGGATCACCAGTCCACCCACAGTGGGATATGCTGGCAGAGCCTCATGGCACCAGGGCTGGCCCCAGGACATCCCTCATGATCAGAGCACAGCAATGGGGAGGGCAGGAGTGACAGCAACACCTTTATTGTGCCATAAAACCACATCTGCAAATGCCCAAGGTGCTGAGCAGGATTGGGAGGAGGAAGAAGGGCTGAAGGCAATGGAGTCAGCTTGGCACCTCATCCAAGCCTGGCTGCTCCAGGCTCTGGGCTGGCATGAGATGAGTGTCCCTCCTCAGTGGGAGTGCTGAGGACAGTACCACAGTACCCAGCACTACTTGAGAGAGAGGAGAGGTATGAGTGGAAAGCACAGAGGGGAATAAGCCTCTGTGCTTTGGCTGTTCGGGTACTGGAGGAGCAGAAGCAGGAGCAGGGTGACTGCTCAGATGGACTGTGCTCAGAGCTGTCCAGTTCCCTGTGTGGCAGTCCTGTCATCAGGGGGCACAATGTGGCTGGAGGGAAGCCTGCCTTGTGTCAGCTGTGCCACCCTCTCTATGTCCCCAGGATCCTGCACTGGCTGTCAGTGGAGTCAGCCCAAATGCTTGTTCTGGGATCCAGGACCATGCAAGCAGTTAGGGGAGGAGGGAAACCCTTTTAAACCAAGCGAGGGTAGTGCCCAGCTCCTGTTTAGGGTAAACCAGAGCCAAACCTGATCCCTAGTAAACCCAGCAGTATTTTCTCATGCCTCATGGTCTGCCACAGTCACTGACCCCTCTGCCAACCACCAAAATCGATTCCAGCCCAAGCCCTGCTCCACCACCCTCTGTATGGCAGGCTCAGCCTTGCCAGCCTTCCCGGAGCAGCAGAGCTAGACACAACTCCTGGGCCTCTGAGAGGGAGAAGGAATGACTTCAGCTGCTCTTATTGTCAATCCTGAAAGACAAACAGAAGCAGAGCAAGCCCGCTGGAGCAGCCAGGTACATCTGCTTTCTCGCAGCGGGGACAAGCGCAGCAAGCTGAGCTGCCTCATCCATCTCCGTCTCAGCTGAGGACAAACTGTGCATCCAGAGTGTCCCAGCATAGGTCTCAGACCTACCAGCAAAATCCACCCAGGGACTCTGCAAACAGGAGGGTTTTTAAGGAGGGGAAGCTGAAAAGCAGATGGGAATGGATACAAGGGGGTCACAGCTCTTCTGGGCTCCAGCGACACGCAGGGACCAGCAGGAGCACTGTGCTCCTCTGCATCCTCACGTTCCCAGGATGAACAACTCGTGGCTGGATTTGCTCTTTCAGGATGCAAGTCCAGTGTCTGGAAGCAAAGGGTTAATTAGCAAAACGAAGGGCTGGTGATGTCGTGTGAAAAGTTGCCGGGAGGTCAGTGGGAAAGGGCTGAGGATGGTGGAGAGGGCTCTGGCACAGGCTCCCGCCTGTCAGGGCGGGTAAGCACCAAATGCCTGACTTGTGATGTTACAGAAACTTTCCACTTGGGCCTTCCTGCTATTTTTAACTCTTCTCCCATCCACCCTCAGTAACCCCAGCCCCACCAGCTGCTGAGGCTAATTAATTCCCCTTTTTTATAATTTTTTTTAAAACAGAAAAAAATGAAGTTCCACTAATCTATCACGCAGCCACTCGCCTCCTCCCTCCTGACATGTTCCAGGCTTTTCTCCTCCTTTAGCTTGTGCCTCCATAGCTACAGCCATACCTGTCTTGCATCTAAAACCCAGACCCTGGTGCAGGAGATGGAGCCTCCTTGACACCCACACCACTGCTGCTCTGCTGGGTGAGTGTCTGCCTAACAGGGTGAGATTTTAATGAAAAATAAGCCCTGTGTGGACCTGGGATACACCAGGAAGGAATGATGCCATGAGCAGACCCCCCCGAGCACAGGTTGCCGTGTGTCACAGGGCTCTCTCCCTCCTGGCAGGCTGGTGGGAAGATCCTCCCCACAGAGCAAATGGGATTCATTCTCAGAAATGGAATTGTTTGACATTTATAAGATCAACACAGTGTCTTTAGCCGAGGATGGAAAGCAAAGGTAACATGACTGTATAGACTCATTTCACAGGGATGTGTGCAACCAGCTTCTCAGATTATTTTCCATTGTTTTTTCTATTTCCTGGAGTTCTGCCCTCACTGTGTCCAGCTGGTTCTGACAGCAGGTCTGCACCACTGCCTTCACCCTCTGCTCAGGGAGAAACACAGTCACTGCTGATTCCTCAGAGCTGGGAGATGTCCCCTTGCACCAACCCTGACCTTACCCTCAGGCGCTGCTGCTTGCACTGGCAGCACGGAGGAATCTGTCACCGTGCCTGGTGCCATTCCTCACAGGAGTGGCTCTGCGAAGCTGAGTGGTGTTCCAGCAGCCAGCTGGAGCCAGGGGCAGTATGGAGGAATGGATTTAGTAGGCTGTTGCAGGGGTGATACCGCTGCTGGTCTATGGAAACCCCTCCCGGCTCGCTCTTTTGTCCTTTTGGCAGATTCTGTGCCTCGCGGGACACCTCTACATCCCATTGATCCTCACCCTCCAACCCTCTGCCCTCCGGGCCCCATCGCCCTCCAGGAACCCCTGAGGTGTCTGGGGATGCCCGTGATCCCCGTGATCCGAGCCGGTGCCCGCGGTGACAGCGGCCGGGCTCGGGGCCGGGCGGGGCCCGGGCTCCCGGCGACGGGCGGAAGGGACGCCCCCTGCCGGCTCCGCCCCGCCACCGCACCGGGCCGGGATCACCGGGCCGGGATCCACCGGTGCTTCCATCTGCGTGTCCGGGATGGAAGCAGCTGTGGCAGCCCGAGGAGCCCGGCAGGACTGGCCCTGGGCTGCTTGAGGAGAGGCCGGGGCCGGGAGGGAGCAGAGGAACGGCTGTCGCGGGGAGCCCGGGTAGAGGCGGGCCCGGTGCACGGGACCAACGGGGATGGACAGAGTTGCTCGACGGCAGGGGCGTTCCGTGGTAATGCGCACCCAGCCGGTTCTGCCGGCGCGATGGCAGCTAAGAACGGAGGTGTTTGGGAGCGGCCGAGCAGGTTGTCCCTGCCAGGGCCATGTGGGTGACCCGTGCCGGGCATGACCTCCGGCTGTACCGAGCGGGAGCGGCTCGGGGAGGCGCCGCCCGCAGGCAAAGCCGCGGTGGAGAACTGTGCGGTGTTCTCCGCGCAGTGCGGCTCCGGGACGGCGTGGGCAGCGCCCGGGGCTGCGGGCCGGGACGGCGGGAGGGAAGGCCCCGGTGTCCCGGCTGGCCGCAATGCCGGGGCGGCCGGCAGGGTCGGGACAGGCCACAGTTCCCGCTCAGAGTGAGAGACGGGGAGAGCCCGCGGTGCCCGGTGAGCGGCAGTGCCCGGTGAGCCGCGGTGCCCGGTGAGCGGCGGTGCCCGGTGAGCGGCGGTGCCCGGTGAGCCGCGGTGCCCGGGCGGGTCGGGCGCGGCCCCGCGCCGTCCCCTGTCACCACAGCAACTGCCGGCGGCGGCGCAGCCAATGGGCGCGGCCCCCGGCGGGCCCGCGCGCGGCAGCGACAGCCAATGGGCGCGGCCCCCGGCGGGCAGCCCGCGGTCTCCGGAGCAACAGCCCCGCCGCCGCTGCCCCATTGGTGCCGCCCAGCGGAGGGGGCGGGGCGTGACCGGGAGGGGCGTGGCCCCACCCACGGCACCGGGGAGCCGCGTGTCCGCCTCGTGGGCTGCGCGTTCCCCGCCCGGCGCTCCCGTCCCCGCCGGGGGCCGACCCACGGGGAGATAACGCGCTGCAATGAGTGGCGGGGACGCGAAGGCGTCGGTGTTACCACAACGCGTGGCGCCGAGCGCTGCCAGCCCTAGCGAGCGCCCGGGGACTGTTCCGGGCCGGGGCTCTGCCCGGATGACCGGGAGCAGTGGGCGTCCCGGGAGCCCGGTGGGCCGGCAGGGCAGGGTTCAAGCGCATATTCCGGGGTGATACGCGGTGCTCCGGCCGGTCACACCCGTGCACAGGCTCCCGGCGAACCGCGAGGGGCGGGGGTGCTCCCGAGGGTGTGGATGTCAGGGTCACCGGGGACATCGGGGTGCCTAAACCGGGGGAGCGGCGGGTTACTGGCAGGAGCTGGAGCATCCTCGGGTGCGTGCCTGAGGGCGCAGAGCGGTACCGGCGTACCGGGATGCTTGTCTGAAGGTACCGGGTGTCACCGTGGGTGACTGCTCGGGTCGGGGTACTGGGGACTGCCGGGTTGCCTTTGGGCGGTATCCGGGATCGGTGTGCCCGGTTACCAGGGGGTAGCGGGGCGTGCCGTGTCTAGCGGGGGGTACCGGGGAGTACCGGGGTACCGGGGCGTGCCGGGTAGCCGGGCGGTACCGGGGGTACCGGGGCGTGCCGCGCTGCCATTCTCTCCAGCAACCCCTCTCGGCGGGCGCCCATTGGCTGAGCGGGATCTGCCCCCCCGCCCTGCAGCCAATGGGCGGCGGGGGGCGGGGCCGCCCATTGACAGACCCGGCGCGGCGGTGTTTACCGGGGGCGGCGGGGGCGGGGCGCCCGTGTCTATAAGAGCGGCACCGGGGGGCGTGCGGCTCCCGGGCTGCCCGCACCGCCCCCGCGCACCCCCGACCCGCACTTGGACCTGCCGCAACCACCCTACACCATTCCCGACCGAAGCATCTGCCGACTTAACCGGGGAGGCATCACCGGGGCGGCGGGGAGAGGAGCAACCCCGGGGCGGAGCCCTCACGGCGTGCAGCATCCCCCGAGCCGCTACAGAGCATCTCGGAACATCCTCGAGCCGGCGGCGAACATCCCCGGGTTGGTGTGGAGCATCCCCGAGACGGTACAGGGTATCCCGAAGCATCCTCAGACCGGTACCGAGCATCTTCGAGGTGCTACAGAGCATCCTCAGACCGGTACCGAGCATCCTCGAGGTGCTACAGAGCATTCCGGAGCATCCTCGGACCGGCGCAGAACATTCCGGGACAGAACCGCTGCAGAGCATCTCCGAGCCGGAGACCACCGGGCCATCCCGGGGCCCTTCCGGAGCATCTCCGCGGCCGCCGCCCCGGCGGAGCCGGCCCCGCCGTGCGCCCCCGGGCCTCGTCGCGGCCGCCTGCGCCCCGCCCCGCCGCCGCCCGCTCCGCACAATGGGGGCGGCGCGGCGCGGCGCGTAGCGGCGGGCGGGGAGGCGGCGGCGGCGGGCAGGGAGGCGACGGCGGGAGGGGAGGAGGAAGAGGCGGAGGCGGCGGCGGGATACCCGGCTCCGGGATGGTGCAGCGCGGCCCGCGGGGCCGGGGCGCGGAGGCTCGGCGGGAGCCCTGCGCCCCGCTGCCCGCCCGTGACACCGAGCCCGCCTGGTGCAAGACGCCGAGCGGGCACATCAAGCGGCCCATGAACGCCTTCATGGTGTGGTCCCAGCACGAGCGCCGCAAGATCATGGACCAGTGGCCCGACATGCACAACGCCGAGATCTCCAAGCGCCTGGGCCGGCGCTGGCAGCTCCTCCACGACTCCGAGAAGATCCCCTTTGTCAGGGAGGCCGAGCGCCTGCGCCTCAAGCACATGGCTGACTACCCCGACTACAAGTACCGGCCTCGGAAAAAGGGCAAGGTGGGCACCGGAGCAGCCCGCCCGCGGCTCCCAGTGAAGATCAAGCCCTCGGTGTTGGGCCGTGTCTCTGGCAGCCGCAGGCAGCCCGCCAAGCTGCCCGCCGGCCCCGACACCCCGCAGGAGCCCGCAGCAGAGGTGCCCGCTGAGGACAGCCCTGTGGTGCCTGGCACGGCTGCCTGGCACCCGGCACCCGACGGGGAGCAGAGCCCCCAGGAGCCCCCTGCACCCCTGAGCCCTACCACACCCTGCCCGGAGCCAGGGCGGTCCCCAGAGAGCGGGTCCCCCTCTCCCATGTCGGCTGGGTCCCCTCCCTCTTCCTTCAGCTCTTCTGACGAGGAGCTGGAGGAGGAGCTGCTGGGGATCATGCCCGGGCGGGCGCCTGCCAGTGCCACCTGTGGTGCCCTGGACTGGTCCGTCTTCGACAAGGACCACGACCTCTACCCGCGGGGAGGCTCCTCGCACTTCGAGTTCCCGGACTATTGCACGCCCGAGGTGACGGAGATGATAGCAGGGGACTGGCTCATGTCCAGCATCTCAGACTTGGTCTTTACCTACTGAGTCCCACGCTCTGCAGGTAACACTCATTTTTATTTTCACCCACAATCAGGTCATATCAAAAAAACAACCCAGGAAAAAAAAAAAAAAAAAAAACAAAAAACAAAAAAACAAACCGAAACCAGCTGTTTACATGCAGGAATCAGGTATTTTGCCTTGAAGCTGCTGGAAGGCAGAGCCCCTGCTCCCCCCATCCCCTGGCACACACCCATTCTCCATCCGTCTGTCTGTCCGGCTCTCGCCTCGTGCCCGCAGGACGCATGGCCGCCCGCTGCGGTTACTTGCCCGTGAAATGCATCTCATCGGGTTTTCATTGTCACACCCGGCCGCTTTCCCCCACGGCCCCGGCGCTGACAGCCATGGCTGCTCCCGGCCGCTCCCGTCTGTGCCAGCACCGTGTGCCCTCCCGCTCTCCAGGAAGCAGGAGCATCCACGCCACCCCAGCTCTCGGTGCCCGCCCCACCTTCCCCATCCCTCGGAGAATGGCTGATTCCGTTTGCTTTTTGACTGCATTGAACGCATGGCTTCAATTTTCTCCTCTTCCTCTTTGCAGCCCTTGGGGAGGGATGCCGAGCCATGCCAAACTGTCCCTTCCCAACTCCCTGTTTTGTGAGGGGTCCCTGGTTTGGGGGTGCAGTGTCCCACAGCAGTGACTCGTTCCCGGTGGCGTGTGCTCCGCGCCACTCGCTTTGGGAAGAGTGAAGTTGCGCACACGTGACGAGCACGTGGGCGCGGGAGGCTGTGCTGTTTCTCTCGCCAGGCAGTTGTGCAGGGAAAGCTGTGCCACCGAGGGGAACCCCTGTCCGAAGTCACCCCGAAATTGTGCGGGGACCAGCCCTTCACTAAGCAGCCAGCCCTCATTTTAACCTTGGAGCCCGTGCAGGACCTGCTGCTGTGGGCTGGCTGACCTTGAACGGCAGAGCCGGGTTTCACCGTGCCCAGCCGGGTGTCACTGTGCCCAGCCGTGGCACCTGGTGCTGCCGGGATGGCAGGGAGCAGCGTGGAGGGGCTGGGTGGCAGCGAAGGGCAGCTGTGGGAAATCTGCCTTAAGAAACCACCCAAAGTGGTCCAAGAGCAGCTGCAGCCGGTGCTGGTGGGCGTGTGGGTGATGCTCTGGCACAGAGCTCCTCCACACAGCACCGCGCTGGGCTCCGCTGCCAGCCACGCCAAGAGCAGGGAGATGCTGGCAGGAAAGATGCTGCTGCAGCGGCTCCTCCAGCTGGGATTTTCTTTGCTTTTCCTAATGGCTCCTTCCTGCGCCAGCCGCCTCCTCCCACTGCCGGGAGCACGTGGCTGCAGTGCTGGCTCGGCAGCTGCCGCATGCTGTGCTTGGGGGGCAGGGGCTGCGCTCTGGTACAGCTGTGCTGGGTGGGGACCCCACACATCCCCGGGGACGCGGTCATGGTTTGGGCTGGCAGCGTCTGCAAGAGCTGGACTGGGCTCGGCAGCAATCGCTGCTTGAAGCAGCCCCTGCAGTCCCCCACGGCCTCGATTCCCCAGGGACTCTGGATTTGTGGGGGCCCCTCGGATCCTTCCCTGCCAGTGGGGTGCTGGCAGCAGCAGAGCACCCGCTGCTTGGGGCTCTGCCTCCCTGTTTTGGGGCTGCCGGTTCCCCCAGTCACAGGCCACCCCGTGCCTGCCCCTTGCTGGCAGGCTGGACCGAGCCGTGACCAGGGGAAGGACATCCCTCCCTCCCTTGTCCTGGCATCCCCCGAGGGTGCCTCGGAGTAGGTGCCTGGCCCTGCTGCTGGAGCTGCTGCTGGCCCTGGCTCAGCCGTGGGGATGGGCCCTGCAGCGCAGGGAGAGGTGTGTCCCTGGGCCCTTTGCAGGGATGTTTGATGCCCCCAGCCCAGTCCCTGGGGACCCCTCGAGGCCCCCCGCGATGGTCAGCCATCAGCAGTGTAGATGTGTCGGTGTGTAGCGGTAGCTGTGCGTGTGTGTTGGCATTAGCCACGGTGTTTCGGTACCCCCGTGCGGGTGCCAGCCTGCGGAGCCAGGCGGGCATCACGCATCAGACACGTGTTCCCTGGATAGAGCGCGTCCTCTTCTCTGCGTCCCCTCCCTCCCCGGCCGTCCCCCACCGGATCCAGTCCCGCCCCCAAAGGTGGAAAAGCCAAATAAGCGCCGGGACAGCCGTGATTCTGGCAGCCTGCTCCCGCCTCACCGCCGCCTCGGGGGGACTTTGCCTTCCCACCCCCTGGGCAGCCCCGCTCCAGGAGCATCTGAAACCGCCTCCCATGTGTGAGCCGGGTTTGGGGTTCCCGTGGGGGCCGGCGGCCCCAGAGCTCTCTAACACACACGGATCTCACCCAGCACCTCGGTGCCTTCTTGGGGTGCACAGCCACCCCGTGCTGTGGCCAGGGCTTCTCAGGGAGGGCGCTGAGGCTGACAGTCACCTGCCCTCCATCCCTGTCCATGGGGAAGCCAAAGCCCCCAGGTACCAGCAAGGCCTGAGGCCACACTGAGGGTCTCGCATCACACGTGTGCTTTGCTGACCCTGCAGCTCAGGGCTCAGCTTCCGTTCCTAGGGGGGACACGGGTCCCAGTGGTCCCCTACGTGCTGTGCATCACCCTGGAGCCAGGGTGATCCCTCCACAGACTGTCAGGCGAAATATTTCCTCAGGAGCAGGTTCTGGGTCGCTGCCAGAACCGGAGCCAGTGCCGGGGTCTCCTGCCCTGGCCGCAAGCACAACATCATCCGCTTTGTCCCCGTCCTCACCCCTGTCCCCCTCCTCGAGTCTCGCCGGGTGTGTTTGTCAGGGAGAACCGTCGTGGACAGTGGTGGATTTTCTGTGCCGTGTGGTTGTAGTGCTTAGAGACCCCCCCAGCGTGCGGCCCCTCCCGCTGCGCCCCCGCTGCCCGGTGCTGGCTGGCGTGCGTGTGCGAGCGTGTGTGCGTGCGGCATCCCGTCATCACTCCAGACAAAGCGAATAATAATAATAATAATAATAATAATAATGATAGTAATAATAAATAATAAAAATAAACCAAACCTCTCTCAGGAAGCAGCTGCCCTGGCGGCGGCCGAGTGGGCCGGGGGTACCCGGAGCTGGCGGGGCCCCGGCGCAGCCTGCGGACGGGCGCCAGCGCTCGGGGTCACCTTTGTAGTGTTGTGTTAGTGAAGGGTCCCTGTGTCTGTTATCTTGGAGAAACAGGATTTTAGCCGAGGGGCAGTGACGACCCCATCAGGGTCTGTCTTGGGGGTGTGTGACATGGCTGGCCCTTGCTCTGCAGAACCTCGGCTAACAATGATCCTGACTGTTGTGATTATGGAATAAAGTGTGTTGGTCTGCTCTCCACGGCTCTGGCTCCTTCTGTGCTGCCTCACTCCTCCCAGGGGAATTTGGGCTATGTGAGGTCTCCAGGGAGATGTGGGATTCCCAATGGCCAGCATCCAGCTTCCAGGCATATCAGTTCCCACCCTGAGCCCGGTTCCTACGGGCTCTCCTGCAGCCGGGAGGTTCACCCTCATCCGTCGGAGTGGGCTGGGCGTCCCTGGGAGCAGTGTGAGCATGTGCACGTATGTGCACGTATGTGCTGCGCACATGCAGCCCCTCGCCCCACCCGAGTGTGTGTGGGCAATCCCGGCGCCGCCCCCGGTTCCGTTCAGCCGGGGGAGGGGAGCGAGGGTAATCGGGGAGGGGGAACTGGAGAGGGAGGGAACCGGGGGTGCTAATCCAGACCCACAGGAGGGCCCGGGGGGGCCGGGGTCACGCGCCACTTGCATCACACGCAGACCCCCGCCGCCAGTCTCACCGCAGCTGTTGCCACGGCAACAAGAGGAGCCCAGAGCATCCCCGGGTACCGCCAGCCCCTCCCGCTGCCCTGGCGCTGCCGGGGACCGGGCTGTCCCCGAGGGAGGGAGAAGTGCAGGGGTTGCCCATGCCACGGTGACCCCCCAAGTCTGCAGGCTGCCCCCAGCACCGCCCAGGGCTGGGCGGTACCACAGGGGCAGCAACGTTCCAATGTGGTGTCACTGCAGCCCCAGCAATGGGATTCCTCTCTGTGCAGGGCACTGCTGGGAGCAGGGAGGACCATGGGACAGCCACAGTCAGAGCTCACTGGCCATCACCAGTGCCCCCATCACTCTGGTAAGGTCAGGGCCACACGGGGCTCTTGTCTAATGTCCAACATGGCCCACACAGGCACATGCACCCATTGCCACTGGCCTGCTTCTGTGTCACATGAGGCAGTGGCTTCTTGGCTACCCCAAAGGTGCCACATACCTCCTGCCACCACTCTTCCAAAGGATGTTCCTCCCAAAGGGATTCAAGCACTGTTGAGAAAATGGTTCCTGGGGAAGCCACAGGCAATTAAAATCAGCCAGCAGGACTGCCAGCCTTGAGCCATCCAGACAAAACCACTTCCAGCCTGGCCAAGGCGGCTGCACCACCCCAGCTCAGCAGAGCGTGCCCTGGGAGTTGGGCACCATGCCCGGGATCTCCTCCTGAGCCGGGCACCCAGCCTGGGGTACAGGGCAGCCTGGCAGGTCAGGCTATTTCCAGCCCCACGCTGCTGATGGGGGGGACACCCCGGAGAGCCAGAGCACACACAAGGCCTGGCACTGGCCCAGAGGGAGGCAGATGGATGGAGAGCAGTGACCGGGGCACGCACACACCCTTTGGCTCTGCTCCTGCTCCTCTTCCCACGAGGCTGCTGGGTGTGAGGCCACACTGAGCTGGCCTGGCCACTGCAGGGAAGGTGCCAGTTCTGGGCCCCAGGGTGCCACAAGAGCAGATCTGGCAGCCCTGGTCTGTGGAGGGCAGGAAGTGTGTTTAGTAACTGTTTATTTTACAGTTTTAGGGCTAGTAGAAATCTGCATTTACAGGGGGTGTATAAGTCTTTGTACAGAGTAACTGAAGCACCCTGGTCTCCTCCCAGGCCTTTCTCCCCCCACTGGGGACAACACAAGAACTAAAGTGCATCATGGCCAGGGAATGAAGGGGCTGCAGGGGCTCCTCTGGGGAGCTCCAGCCATCCCATCCTTCAGTGTAGTGTACAGAGCAGTCCTGGGCCCTCCAGCAGCATTCCCAGGTCACCACACTCTCCTGCACCAATGGTTTCTAAAGTGCTAAGTGGCCCAGCCCCCAGTCCTGTTCTGCTGCTCTGGGGATGCCAAGGGGCCAGGAACGGGCTCTGCCTTCAGCCACACTGGGAGGAGCCCCTGAGCAGCCCCAGGTCTCTCCAAGGCCACTGGCACCACTGAGGAGAGGAGGGAACAGGTCTTGCTGCCTGCCTGGACGAGGCAGTTTCACCCACTGCACATTTCACCTGCAGAGGCAAAGGGAACTCCTGCTCAGAGCTTCGTGGGAACACAAGTCAGGAATGAAAACTGCCCACCTGCCCTCTGGCCAGAAAGGCACATCCCTTCCATGAGCAAGGGCCTGGGGGCAAACCAGAACACACCCAGGGCGGTTATGGACCAAGATGGGTGGGAGTGGGGGGTGCTGAGCTTTGCAGGGCATGAGTTTTCTTCTCTATCCCAAAATCCCTTCCACCAACACCTCCTTTTCAGGTGTGCAGCCCCTGGGCATGGCACAGATGGCTTTGGGCACAACAGAGCAATGGTGGGGCAGCGGGAGGGAGATGTGAGGGACAGGTAAGGACACTTGAGGGAGATTTAGCAGCTTGGGGGAGAGGTAGAGGCATAGAGTGTCTATTGGCTCTGTCTCAGTGGGACACTCAGTTGTCTAGAAGGATTTGCTGCTTAGCTTGGAGGGCAGGGAGCGCTGGGACTGCCAATGGAACTGGTGGGGAGATGGGAGCTATGCAGGGGTCAGGGTGCCCTTTCTGGGAAACCCCTCATGTTATTTCCAGAGGTCATGCTGAAGCCTGATCAGCTCGTGGGGGAGGTTTTTGTCACATTTCCTAGTGCAACAACTTCTATCCTGTGTAAAGTGTTTCACAAGGTGGAGAAAGCCTTTCTCGCCATGGGCATGGTAATGTCCACTTCCAGAGCTGTTAAAGAAGTCTGCAAAGGGTGTTTACAGTGCCACTAAGGCTTGTGGTAGCATAACCTGGCACATGACAGTGCACACCTTTGGCAGGGTGACCACACTCGTGCTCACTTCACTGACCCCAGATATGGTCACAGCACTGCCAGCACAGCAGTGGCAGTGCCTGAGAGCTGGGGGGAACTAAGATCTGCTCCTGGCCCCTACAAACATCAGGCTGCAAAAATGTGGGAGCAAAAAGAGCCAGGGAGTGTTACACACTGAAGAGAAGCTGAGAGCATTGTGCTGGCCAGGGTGTGGGAAAGGTTTGGCTCTGCTCAGAGGGTGCTCAGAGGACAGGGAAGAGCTGGAGCACTGGCAAAGCTGAAGGCAGATCGTGGGGCACACTGGAGCAATGAAGAGCCAAAGGGCTGCCCTGTTCCTCAGGAGTGCAGTGCCCTCTACCCTCACACATGCAAGCACCCAGAACAAACCCTGTTGGACACTCCTGCAGGCAAAGATCTGCTCTCACTCCCACTGATTTTCCCCAGTGGAGTACACAGGATCATTTGGGCACAGCCCACACACAGCTCTCCCTCTGTACAGTCACCTGAGCACAGCCTGAACAGCCAAACTTGTCCATACCTCTGGTTCCTCAGGAGACAGCAGGAGTGCCTGTCTGCTCACCCTTGCACAGGGAAAGGGGAACAAGGTGAGCATGGTGTGGGGAACCGTCCTGCTGGGCTGGTTCCCTCAGCCTCTGTCACAAAGGCCAAAAGCGTTACTGGACGCAGTAAGAATAAAAAATAATCTTCAGACAGGTCGTTTCTGGGCACGTCCTTCATCACACATCAGCCCTTCCTGCTGGGGGTGGATGCAGTGACAGCAAAGGCCCTTCCTCCGGCTTCAGGGGAAAATCTGCAGCTGAAACTTGGGTGCCCACTCCAGTGCACTCTTCACCATGGCCAGGGCAGCTGCTCCCAGGGCCACCGTCAGCCCCATCACTGCCAGCTTGACAAAGCGGTTGGTCCGGGGCTTTGTCAAGAAGGATTTTGTCCTCTCCTCGCCCCGGAGCCGCTCCTCCCCTCGGAGCCGCTCTCTGAAGCGTTGCCTCAACACAGTGTCTGGTCTCTGCTGCACTGATGCCAACTCAAAGTCCTTAAAAGTGGAAGCCGCAGTTCTGCAAGAGAAGGAACAGGTCAAAGAGTGTCCCCTGCTCACCCCTGGGAGCAGCCTCTGGTCAGGAAGATCCCCACAGGGAGGCCAGGCCTGGCAAGGGGATGCAGGGAGCGCACGGGCTGCCCAGCACTCACCGTTCCGCCTGAGCTGCCTGAGCTGCCTCCTTGGCGAGCTCGGATGGTGGGAACTGGACAAAAAGGTCCCCGGCTTTGCTGATCAGAGACTCATAGGGAAGGTCCTGTGGGATCTGGGACAGGAGGTGGTGCACAGAGGCCATGTCACACTCACAGTCCAGAACTTCCTGCTCCCGGTGCAGCACGATCTGCAGAAGAGTGAGAGGAGGACAGACAAGGAAGTGGGGACAACTCCTAGGCAGATGCTGGCACTTGTTTCAGAGCCAGAAGAAAAAAAAAACACTTTACTTCCAGCTGAAAGACCTTCTTCAGGAGGACACACTGCAGTGAAGCATTCAGTGGGAAGACAAATGCCAAACCCCTTCTGAGACTCTGAGGCCACGGAAGCCTCTTTCAGGGCACTTAGGTCTGTCTGCTGAGCAGAGCCTGCTATTGGCAGGTTGGAGATGGGGGCAGAAGCTCAGCAGGGTTTGACTTCATGACTTGCCCTCTGCTATAGGAGGATGGGCAGGATGGAGGCATGAGAAGAAACAAAACCACTGTGTCCTGCTGCCTCCACAGTACTGAACTGGTAAAGCTTGCACATTTGGACACCCTCAGGCTGCCCTGAGTTCCCCTTGATCCCACCTGCCCTTCACCATCACCAAGGACATCAGTGCACCAGCACTGGGTTTGCCAGCCTCCCTCTGCAGCCCCAAACTCCTACCACCTCAGAACAGCTCATTTAATCCCTGACCATTCCATCAATACCTACCACAGCTGCAAAATAAATGGGCATCAGCGGGTGGCAGGCCAGGAAGAAGTCATATAATCGCACAACGTGCCTGAAGTCAGACAAAACGTGGCCAAACCAGGTGATCAGCCAGCTGAGAGCAAAGATGGTTCCCACCTCCGCACTACACACAGAAAGAGCCATTAGGTCAGCCTGGAAACAGAGATGAAATGCTCCCAAGCCAGCCCTGTGCTGCACAGCCATGCCTGGGGAAATAGAGCTGGCTGTCAGTGGAGCACTGAACCCCCCCAGAGCAGGAACTGCACCTCTGACAGAAAAAATTGTTTATCCCCTGTGCCACCCATGTGGCAAAGTGCTGCCACTATTTGTGTCACATCCAGTGGGGCCACAGCAGAAGCCAAATGCTGCTTTCAGGAGACCCTGAATTTGTCATGTATCATGGCACTGTCTGGCTTGCTGGCCTGAGGGCAACCAAAGTCCTGCAGCACAGACTGATGTGTGGGTTCCTTCCTACCCTGAGGGCTTACTAATTCTGGGAGTTTGCAATCAGGGTTGGTACCCAAGGACATTCTGGCTGTGAAAAAAACCACACACCTGCCCGAAAAAGGGCTCTGAACTGACTCTTCCCATTCACCTTCCTGCTTCTGGTTTGATCTTCCCACACCTGTGTGTCCCTAATGCAAAACCTGGGAATTATCCCCAGAACTAGCAAGGTCCCACCAGCCACACAAGTGGTCACATGAAGCAGTTGTAGCATTTGTACAACACTGTCCCCAAATCCCCAGCCCTCCCAACACAGACTGCAGACAAATGGGCTGAAGATGGCACCATGTAACACCCCTCCAGACAGGCATCACAGGGTTGAGTCTGCTCAGAAATGAGTGCCACATGCCTTTGGGGTGCCACCATCAGCTGTGGGACAGCTGTTGACTCCCTGAGGAAGCCACTGTGGTGCTGGGGATGTGTGGGTGAAAATGGCCCTGTGAACAGTAACCAGGAGAGCCAGGAGGCTCAAAGGGAACATCTGCATACCTCTGCATGAAGTCATGCACCTCAGGGTTCACCTGGTCTATGATGGGCATCAGGTAATTTAAAATGTGCTTGGTATTATCCATTGTTGAGTCCATAAAATCCCTGAGGAAAGATTTAAAAGAAGCTTTGTCAACATCAGCGAGCTCCCCCTCTAGGGAGACAGCAGAGGTGAAGCACATGCAATAAACAGCCTTGCTGGCAGGGTGGCCCCAGCCCCCAGGAATTCTGTCCCTTTGGAGCAGCCTCCTTCCAGCTTGTCTGGGACACACAGGGCTGACCTGCACACAGAACCCAGGCCCAGACCATCACACTGCTGTCAGCTGACACTTCTTATTTTGCTGCAGTGCACACAAGAACTGTAAAGCCTTTCCAGTAACCAAAATCTGACTCCTGCCTGGGAGAGGAGAGATAATCCCTGCAAAACACACAAGCTGGAAGCTTGCTCTTATTTCAGTGCACAAACAGGAAAGACTCTTCATGTGGGGTACAGGACACTGGTAGTACAGACCATGCTGCCCAGGGCTATGCAAGGACAAGAGAGAGGCAGGAGCTGAGCCAGCCCAGAGGACTGGAGAGGCCCTGACAGCCACACAACCATGGATAATGCATGTGAGTTGGCTTTTCCAACTCCAAAAGATGCTATAAATTAACTGACAGCCTTCAATTATCCCTTCCCCAGGGCACATCTCCCTGCAAAGCCACGTGCTGTTGTGTGGTCAGGCTGCTCTCAGTCACCCTCTGGGTACAGGCATGACAGGCAGCTGCTTTAACCCAAGGCTCTGCCTTCCCAGCTCCCCTTCCTCTACCTGCACAGGCGTCCCCACAGCCTGAGGACACAGAGCTCCTCTCCTCCCACTGAGTACCTGAGATGATGTGTTGAGAGCTTCTCCACCAGTGCTGTGGCCAGCCTGTCCCCCACCACCAGCAGGAAGGTGACCACGATGTCATGGTAGCCCTGGTAGTAGTGCAGCTGGGGGTTGCGCTGCAGGACGTGCAGGATGATATCGATGAGCTCCTCCTGCAATCCTTCCCTCTGGTCATCTGGCATCCCTGTGGGAGGAACAGCAGAGGTGGCACAGCTGTGGCACCTACCAGTGCCCGCTGTGGTGTGCAAGGAGAGCACCTGTGCATTTACTAACCTGCCTGATCCCAAGGGATGTGCTGTATAAGGGGAGGGTGGTAAAACTGGCAGAAAAAACTATCCAAAGCCCTAACTGTCCTCCAAAACTCTGCAGGGCCAGGGGAATCTGGCCAGTTGCTGAGAGGTTTAATATTTAGATCTGCAGAATCCTTATCTGCAAGGAAGCCACTGTGGAGGACAGGAGCAGGGTTTACAGATGTTTGCACAGTGCTGCTGTGAAGAGAGAATTGTTCTACACATGCAGCACAGATGAGGATGTTTTAGTAATTTTTAATTTCCCGGGAGTTCTAGAAAAAAATTCAACAGGACCCATTTTCACAGAAACTATGCCAACTGCATCAGACTGCGAGGCCTCCACCAGCACAACTTTCTATCAGTCCCCTGCTAAGAGCACGTGTTTAGGGACAGGATGTCACAGGGAACATTGTTCCTGCCTTGCACAGCTGCAGCCAGCTTCTGGCAGCTCTTGTCAACAGATAAAACACCCAAAGGCCAAGCAGAGAGTCCCAGCAGAGATCCTGCAATGACAAAGTTCTCCTTTTCCTCTGCTTCTCTAATGCGGCTAAAAATAGGCAGGAGGCTGCCATTCAAGGGCAAAAAAATCCGTAGGAGCAGAGCCTCTAGGAATCAGGCCTGCACACAGCATCCATGCCTGCAAGAATCAGAGTGAATCAAGTGTTTATACAAAATAAAAGTGGCAGAAGGGGGAGGCAGATTCTGGCCAGAAATAACGACTGCTCTACACAGAGAGCTGCTGGATTTAGCATTTTATAAATAACACAAGGCACCAGCCTCCCATTAGAACTAAACAACTGCAAAACCATTTTGCTTCTAAATATTTTAAGTTCTGTTAAATTTGGTGCAAGAACCTGATTTTGAGACTGTTTTATACCAGAGGTTGTTCTAAGCACAGACAAACCCGCCTTCCCTGCCCCTGAACAAGACCATGGACTAAAATAAACTGAAGCAAATGGTATGTTTCTCAAGCTTCCCATCTGTCCTAATCTCAACAGGTCATGGTGCACCAGATCCATGCAGGATCCATCCTCTCTCTGCTGCAACTGCCTGCCAATAGCAGCCTCCTGGCAGAGGGGCACAGTGGGGCAGGGGAAGTGGAACGTTGGAAAAGCCACATCAAAAACCATCTGTGCAGAGACAGCTGAAGGAAACTGATGGCTGCAGAAGGGCTTCACTGCAAGAAGCAGCTGCTGGGAGCTCACATGGAAAATGTTTTCTAGAGGTCGGGCCCTTGGAGTAATAATGGAGTGTCACCTTCTGCAGTGTCCCAGGGAGGTGTGGGCCAGGAGAGCCCCATGGCAGAGAGGGAAGAGCAGAACCCCCCTCACCTGGCGGGAAGCGGCGCAGGGATCGCCGCACATCCAGTAGCACCTGCTGGTAATCCTTGTTGTCCTCTCGCAGCTCCTTCCTGGCTGAGGAAAAGAGGAACAGGATTAACATGAAGCACTGCAATGGTCCTGGGAAAGAGTGAGGTGAGGGAGCTGGGAAGATCCCTGCTCAATATGGATGTGAAGCTGCACACACCCCCTACTCCATTGCATATCCCCTTTTTCATGTCACACCTCAGCCCTGTTCCTGCACTTTCATTGCCACACACTGACACTAACAGCAAATGAGACAATTATTTCTTTAGACAACACATGCTAAAATGCTTAAACTGACAGCAGCACTCCCAGTACTCCTAGAAACATCTCTGCTCCACAGTTTTGCTGTGCAATTCAAAGTGTACTCAGCAGCAGCACTGGAGGAGTGCTGCGGAGACCATAAAGAATCCTTTATAAAACAGAAACAATTCAGAGGCAAATCTCACCCAGGGTTAGCTAAGGCAGTTAAAATAGAAAAGTTCAGTGGGGCAGCAAATTCCTTCTATGTGATCATGCAAAGTTAAACCTTGTCTTCCAGCAGCTCTGGTAAACTCACATCACCCTAATGCCACCCAGCTCTGGACTGAGGTGGGGGGGATGCACATTTCCAAACAACCACAGAATCAAGAACAACAAAATCTGTCCTGGGTGACTCTAAAGCTACAGGACCTAGAGCTCCTGCATTGCTAAGGTTTAACAACCATGTGGGTACTTCACCAGGAAGGTTGTTGTCCCTGTGCCTGTTCTGACCAAAACACCACATGTGCTTCACACAACAAACTGCTGCCTAGGAGAGACACATCAGGAGAATTTTGGCCACACCAGGGCTCAGCACAGCCACCTCTTCATGGGAGCAAAACAAATCAAGTCTGATCCTTTCTGCTGCACGTAAACTTACTAATGCCCAGGGCCACACTGACTGCATCCACAATGAACTGATTCCATGACTATCACTAAAGAAAACAACAAATGTTGTGTTTAGAAGTCATGTATTGTTTACATACAACCCAGTACTGGTGCTGCAGTGAGTCCCCTTTGTACACGAGCTTAGTGGGAAATACAACACACACAGGGAAAAGACAGGTCAGAAAGCACGTCCCTCCTCTAGGGACAAAGTTCACTGAGCTGTTCCTCCCAAGCAGGTGAGCCCAGGCTGTTCCATACCTGGAAGAGGGGGCAGGTCATCTGTGTTAACACTGAGCAGCTTTGGCCACACTTTGCGCCGGATCTCGTCGGTGAGCAGCCCGCCCTCGCTGATCGCCATCCGCCTCAGCTTTGCCACGTTGATGGGGTCGCTGTTCAGAGCCTGGTAAATCTCTGCCACTTTTCTTTTCTTCTTAGCATCAAAGTCTGCAAAAGGTCACAGAGACATGAGCTGACAGGCAGGGGCAGCACACAGTGGGGGCTAGCAATAGGCACTCACAGTGATGTCACACAAACACACACGGGAGATGACACAGGACAGTCACCGCGCTGCCAGGACAGGGATGACTCTGGTGAGGACCCCTCCAGCTGAGTGTCCCCATTTCTGCAGGCTCAGCATTGGGAGCACCTCAAAGGGCACTCTCACTACTTCCCTATCCTGGGGGTCCCACTGTGGGGGGCACATGCTGCTCCTCCTGACACTGGAGCCACCACCAGTGCCCAGACAGAGCCCTTGGCTCCTCTCCTTCCCAACGGCTCACGGCTCCACACAGGATCAAGACAGCCCTGCAAACCCATCCTGAAACTCTTTGCTCTCTGATGCAACTGCCAGCTCAGATGTCAAGTGTTTCCTAAGATCAGCACTTAGGAAAGTGTTCAGAAAAAGTGTTCCCAAAACTGTGTTCCTACCGACTCCCAGGTGCAGCCGTCCTAGGAAGAAGCCTGAGTATTTCCACTGACAGCAACAGACACAAGAAAGGACATAATTATACCAGAGTTAAAGAATCATAAGCACATTGACTTCTCCTACAACAAACACATACCTGCCAGCCATCAGTACACACACAGCTCAGCCAGTAGGAAATAATTCCCACTGTTTTGAGGAGCACAGGAACTCAGGGCAGGGAGGGAAGGGGTAACACAAAAAGCACACAGTGCTCGGGTTAGACACACTTACAGGACACCAGAGAGCTTCCCAGGGAGCGGAGAAGGGACACTACTTCACACCACATGGTGGAATTTGTCACCGCTGCCTCATGTGAGGAAAGAGAGAAGCAGCCGAGAGCCACTCGATATCCCACACTGGAGGAGTTCCCAGTAAGGAGGCTTTGCTGAGCAGCTGTGGGAGCGGAGTGCAGGATGAGGCCACAAACACTGCCTTTCCCTAAAGGCTTTTCCCATAGATGCAACAACTCTTGGGATCCAAACAGGATTCGTTCTACAAGGGACGTGTCCAAATAGGATTTGGGGTGGGAGGAATTCAAAGGATTCCGATGGAGAAACAGCTGTTTCCCAAGGCCCTGCCCTCCCGGCAGATAGGGGAGCTCGTTCCTCTGCCCACGTGGCACCTCAGCCACTGCCCCGGCCCTGATCCTGCGAGCTCCTGGCTGGAAGTGCCGCTCTCAGCGAGGTCTGAAGGCAGCCGGCAGGTCGGCAGGCTGTTCACACACACGGACGCTAAGTAGGTCGAGCAGTGGATGCTGTTCCTTCTCAAAGACACTTTTAAAACACTTCTTGGATCAAAACAAGCTGTAACAGCCTAGTACAGAGCTCCACCTCCCTCCGAATTCCAAGATCCTGGTAACATTAAATCTCCTATCGCTCACACAGTGACTACAGTTTCTTTTATTTCCTTTCCGGCCCCTTGTGCAAGCAGAGTTATTTGCACAACAGAAGGCAGCTCTGCTCAGCCGGTTCCCTGTGCCCAGCCAGTTCCCTACCCCCAGCTGTTCCTGATCCCCTGCCACACGCACACACTGGGCTGTCACATACCGATGCCTGGGGAAGGAGGAGACAAAGCCTACGGGAGAAAGAACTGTTCAACACAAAGAACTTAAGGACTAGTGGCAAGGAAGAAGCAAATCTTGCGGGCTCCTCCTCTCAAACTTACTAATAAAGACCGCAATATTTACACTTTTCAAACACACAGGGGACAATAGCTGCGAGTATTACCAAAACCAGTGCATTGTAAAAAATGTTTTATGCAACCACAAGACTTAACTCGCAGGTTCACCCTAGGAAGAAGAGACACAAACGCAAGGTGAGGGCGGTCTAAAACCCACATGAGTCCGTGGGGGGTTCTGCACCGCTGCAGGCACCGGGCACCGACACACGGCCTCGCCAGCTCTGGCCAGCCCGGCGCTGCCGCAGAGCCCCCGGTCACTGCCGGGGACCGCCCTGGGGTATCAGCCGGGCCCGGCTGGTTCCTGTCCGCCCGAGCCCGCGGCGGCCGCACAGCCGCAGGGTGGGCCGGGCCTTTCGCTCGGTGCCGGGACCCCCGGGACCCTCAGCGCCCCCGGCCGCTCCCGCGGGGCGCCTT
Organism: Ammospiza caudacuta; assembly: GCF_027887145.1. Lineage (NCBI taxonomy): Eukaryota > Metazoa > Chordata > Aves > Passeriformes > Passerellidae > Ammospiza > Ammospiza caudacuta. The sequence goes on from NC_080607.1 coordinate 12,580,730, forward strand.
CGAGCGCAGCGCCGGCCCCGCCCCGCCGCCAGGGGGCGCCGCCGCGCCCGCAGGGGGCGCTCCAGCCCCCGCCCCCTCAGCGGAACCACCGCCCCCCGCCCGCCGGGCCCGGCCCAGCCCGTACCGTGGCCGCCGACGCCGTTGCGCGGCGGGCTCTGCCGGCCCATGTTCCCGGGCGCTGCGGCGCATTCCGGGCCGGACACCGGACCGGACCGGGCCGGGGCTCCGCGCTCCCCGCGCCGTCCGGTCCCGTCCCGCCCCCGCCCGCTCCCCCCGCCCCCCGCCCGCCGGCGCGCGGGCGGTACGTCACGGCGCCGCAGTGCGCAGGCGCGGCGCCGCTAGGCGAGTCACACGGGCGGAAGCAGCCGCGCATGCGCGAAAGGGGGCGTGCGGCCCGGCTGTGTCCGTCCCGAGCGCGCCTCAGGGGCTGCTTAAAACCCACAAAAACCAACCCCGAACCCTCCCGATGGCCGCCGGACGGGCCATTCCCAGCGCTGCCGGGGGCTGGTAACGCACCCACAATGGTGCTGCACACAGGGGCTGCTGCCACCACGCAAAAAAACCCGAAAACCCTCCGAACTCCCTCGTCAGTGCTTGCAGGGCACTGCTGTGAGGGCTTGTCCAGGCCACAAAGCTCCTTCCGTGCACAGTCCGTGCAGGGCCTGGCAGGCACTGGGGCCATCCACCACTCCCAGCTTCCTCTTCCATTCTTATCCTTATGCAAACCTCCCTTGCTTGGAATAACGAAAGAACTGGGTGCAATGTCCTGCATAGCTCAGAACCAGTGCAAACAAGCTGTATTTTGTCATACTGGGTGCTTTTACGGTACAGCACATTGAGGTAACAGTCAACACAGTCCAACTTTCACATCACTTTAGGATATAAAAGATTAAGTACAATGGATTTCCACTGGATGAAGGCATGGAGGAGAAAGCTATCCTGGTGTATGTGAAAAACCTCATCTCCCTGCTGGCAATCCTCACAGCAAGGGGCAGTGTTCCATGTCCCACAAATCAGTTTAATCCAGCCCACACGCCCCATCCTAAAATGAACTAAGCAACGTGGAAGCACATGTCCATCCTCTCCAAAGAACAGATGAGGGATGGGTGCCTGGGACAGGCAGGAGCTGCAGGCCAAGGCATCAGCACCCACTGAGGAACGCGAAGATCACTCAATGTCCACGGGAACAACTGCTGCAATGGCTTTGGGATGAGGGGTCACTGAAAGGGACAGGTGCCACTGTGCCTGCAGCCACACCAGCTGAGCCAGCCTAGTGTTAGGTGACTGAAAACAAGTCACAGAAATCCAGTGAGTTGCAACAGGCAAACAACTAATAATTGGTTCATCATCTCAATTCCCCACCATCATGGCTGAGACAGAAGAGGGTTTTTTTGTTATGGCAAAAGATCCTTCTCCCAGGAGATACTTTGGCTTTGTGACATCTGTGTAAGGCTTCTCTGCACTGCTCCCCATGGGTGTGACAGGGACATGGCCTGCCCAGGGCACATGTGGCTGTCACCACTCCTGTGTCAGTGTATGACCACCCCAGGGAGGCCTCTACACAGGGAACTTAAATCTAACCTCGATAAATAAAACCAAATGTTTATTTACACCAAAGAATTCCAACACTGGATCTTTCACATATGAAGGACAAAGTATATATACACAGCAAGGGGTAGCAGGGCTGTAACAAGGGTGCTTTTCCGTTGTCAATGATAATATTTGTCCACAATTACTGATCTACCATTTCAGTTTAAGTTAACGTCTCCTGGCTCCTTCCTCTCAGTGCATATTTACAAGACTGTGAGGTAACTGGTATTCTCACCACATGGCACGTGAGGGAGGGGATGGTGGGTGAAGATGTGGGATCGGACTTGGCGCAGTCTGATTTTTCCAGCTTTAAGTAGCCACCAGCTCGAAACCTATAGAAACAATTTAAAAACAATATACCCAATAACAAATTAATTCCAGAGATCCAAGCCAAGCAATGGCTGGAAGAACCCTCCACGAGAAAGGGGCTGATGAGAGCAGGGCTTACTCTACAGGAGCACCTGTCTCAGGAGGTGCCAAGGACTCCAACTGGATCAGTAACTTCATTTTTAAGACTAAAATTACATGCAAGGGGTGAGTTAGCATTCTGGTTGACTCCTAAGGAGACATTATCCAATCCAGTTAGGGTTTTGGATGCTATCTGCACTTATTCCTTTTAAGCTTATCCCACCTCTCCCTACTGGAATTGTCTCCTCAGTGTACCCTGGCTGGGACATATGCAGGACATGGGGTTCAAGTGAGTGGTACTTTAAGAATCCCCTCCCCTGCCTCATGAAGACTTGGTTTGGTAGTCTCTGGAGAACAGCACAATCCCCCAAGGCTTGTGGAGGAATAATGGTGGGAACATGAAGAGAAGAGATTTCCAGCAGGATGCAAGAGCTTGGAAATGCTGTTGATTCATCTTTGTTATTACATGAAGAGTTGTTTTGTTGGTGTTTTTTTTTTTTGGGGGGGGGGGGGGGAAAGAAAAACTGTCCAAGAAGTATTCCATCTGTAGGTATTTTCAGGGAATCCCCTGAGTTACGAAAAGTTCAAGTAAAAAAAGAAAAATCAGCCTATAATAATTTTGTATATAATGACTGAACTACTATAAATCCACAAGCAACAGTTCAGACACGGTGTCTCCAAAGCGTTCATCCCCTCCCTTCCCCTGCCAGGCACGAGCTGCGTCCTGAGGAGAGGTGGAGGGGGAAACCTCTTCCCCACCTGACTCAGCTCAGGCAGCAGGAGACAGAGACCGTCACTACTGCTGGGCGCCCGCAGCAGCTGGAACCGGCATCCCCAGGGTGGTGGTGGCAGAGATGACGGGGGAGCCTGCTAGAGGTCCAAGGGGTGAAGGTGTTGGCACTGAAGAAATCCCTGAAGAGAGACAGGTAAGCAGGAATTAGAGTAAAAACAGCACACTGCTATCCAGGACAGCTTTTGAAGTCAAGCGGGAGCTTTGTGGGTCAGTTATGTTTTCAGAGCTGCCAAAATAATTAAAGAGAGAAAAGATCTGTCACTGTTCTCTGCAGCTCTGGGAAGGGCACAGATTTGCACACCCCTGAGTGTCACTGATGGGCAGAATCACAGAATGCTTTGGGTTGAAAAGGTAACCTTAAATCTCCTCTTGTTCCAACCCCTCTGCCATGGGCAGAGACCTTCCACTAAACCACGTTGCCCCAAGCCCCGTTCAAGCTGGCCCTCAAACAATTCCAGGGATCTGACAGCCACAGCTTCTCTGGGCAGCCTGTGCAAGTGGACTGTCCTTCAAGATGCTGCCAGAAAATCAACTGCAAAGAACTTCTTAAAATGAGACCAGAAAAACAGGTCAGGCTGCCCACGGCCTTACTTATCAGACTCTCCCACCCACTTTGCAGCTCTCCTTGCCCTTGTCCCCAATCCTGGGAGATGACCCAACACCGCCCTCCCTGCCTGCTGAACTCTCCCTCCTGGGTCCTCCCACCCACCCACCCCACACACAGAAAAGCTTCAGCAGCCCAAGCACCAAGAGAGTTGGCAGAACTGACCTGACATCATGCTCGCACTGCTGACAGGAGTGCTGCCACCCGCCATGTTGGACGAGCCCATCCGAGCCTGGTCTTTCACAATGGGGTCTAGGAAGAGCACACTACCAGTGAGTGCTGTGCTGCCAGAGAGCTGCTGAGGCACACACACTGCCTGTGGCCTCTGTGCTCAGCCAGTCCTGGCACTCTGCCTGTGCCAAACAACATCAACCACCATCTATTGAAATACAGACATTTCCACCAATGCCAGCGGGAAGCACTCAAGAAGGTACCAAGGTCACATTATATCAGGGAAAATCAGCTAAATGATGTGATTTGGGGTTCAGCAGGACTGTCTGATAGGAAAAGACAAAGGTTATTATGGCATAGTTGATCTTCCTGTGCTAAGCAACTGTGTAATTGCAGAAAGCCAAACCCAGAATATGGGTGCAGCAAGCAGAAAGATTATCACTGATTACAATCGTGTGTCATGTCTCTGTACACATCTTACATCTCTGTGAGCTGCCAGGTGTGTCACTAGAACCTGTCATCCATGAGATGATCACAACTTACTAACTCTTGATTTTCAGCTGCATGTAAATAAGGCTCTCATCTGAACAGGGACAATCCCTTCCTGCCTCCAAGGCCTTCTGTGTCAGACAAGGGAATTCCAAACTTTGCTGAGCTCAGCACTACGTGTATCTTTTTGTGAACACAAGTTAATGAACTGTTTGTCCAGCTCTCACATTCCAAGCTGTTGGCTTTTCTAATGCTCATACTTGCAAAACATTCCCCTGGGATTTTTCCAACAGGTGTAACACAGATCAACAGTCTGTTAATTACAGAGGTCCCCTCAGCAGCAGCTAAAACAACCCCAAAACCAAACCACCTGATCAAATATTGACATTATGCATTGTTGCATCTGCTTCAAACCCCCAGATATCAATATTTGTGAAGAACAGCAAGCACTTAAAAGCATTTACTAGTGAAAATAACATTTTTGCTTGCAAAATCAAGACCTTAATATAGCAGTAGCTAAGCAATTTAGCAACAGAAGGAGTGAAAACATCTGTTTATCAACAAACCAGAATTCTCTGGGTTTATCCAAACAGAGGAATCCATGCACACCTGCAGAAAGCAACCCCAAATCACATGAGTTAGGTGACTTTCCTTGATATCACGTGCTGATTCACGGGCCTGACACAGGCACCCAACACTGATTCTTTGGCTGGTGGAGGTGGCAAACAGAGAGCAGCAGCCTGAGCTCCAACACAAATTATTTGCAGACCAGGCTTATCATTGTTGCCATTCTCAGCTTCCATCCGCACAAGGCGTGGGAACAGAGATTTCCCAGAGGCAGAACTCTCAGGACAGCAGCTGATACTTACAGAAGTAGGGGTGTTCCATGGCTTCTCTTGCTGTGAGTCGTGACTGGTGATCATATCGCAGCAGCTTGTCTAAGAAATCCAGAGCTTCTGGACTCACCAGGTGTTGGTTCTCACTGTGGACAAAGCGCTCCCATCGCTTACGGGAGTGTCTGCAGGGAAACACACCCAGATCAGGCCAGCCAGGGGACAGCAATGCCAAAACTCACTCTCTTAAGGAGCAAGAGCTGTGACAGATGTCTCCCTGAGGGAGGCACAGGACTGAGACATTCCAGAAGATGAAGCAGTGTCACTGTGTTTCCACGTGGTGGCACAGCAGACACAGCCCCAGCACAGCCACGTCAGCCCCTGCACGGCCCTGCCATGACCCCAGACAGCAGCAGGACTAATGCTCAGAATGGATTACAGGCCTAGAATTGCAGGTTCTGTCATCTCTTTTGCACCCAACGTGAGTTCCTTTAATTTTAGTCCCACTATGAGGGGAAAAAAACATATAAATGCCATTTTTAGCAGTACCTGACTTTCTGCACTCTAATGCTAAGAAACACCATTTTGTTTTTTCCCCTCCAGACTGAAGAGAGCATTTGCCCTTCATGCTTTCTGCTCCAGTAGCTCCTTTATTGCCTGAATGACATTTAAAAATCTTTCCTCAGGTCCATTTCCATATAAAGGACTATGGAAAGCACTGGCAAAAGGGACCAAAGGCACAAAGTGTCAGTTCTCCAGAATCCTGGCTCTGATTTCTTGCACAAATTTTTGTTCATTTCAAGGTCTGTTGACAAAGCTGTAACTGTCTGGATCTACCAAAGAGACTCCAGACCTTGGCTCACCTGCCCAAAATGTCATTGAAACGTGGATCCAGCTCAATGTTGTATTTGTCAATGTAGTCATACAGATCTTCTGTCCCCAGAACCTTGGCTATCCTCACCAGCTGGGAACAAACACAAAAACAAGTCACTGCTGTGAAGGGATGATAATACCAGAGCCTGCATGAAGATACAGCAGCACATTCCCATGGGAGCTGGAACCTGATCCCAGCAGTATGAATCAGAGGCCACAGGGTCAGCCTGTGGCTCTGGCTTCCCCAGCCACACAGTCCCAGGCATCAGGAACATGACTGAACTCACAGCTGGAGCTCAGTACCCCAAGGCAGCCAGGAGGGAGCCACAGACCCTAAAATCTCTAAACCTGAGACCCTGCAACACTACCTTCCTTAGTAGCATGAAAATACTCAAATCCAACAGAAGGGAAGGCAAGAATAACTGGTCAAAAAAGCAGAAACTCTGGATCTTGCATATGAAAGGTGAAGCACCACCCCAGAGAGCTCCAGAATAAAGGTTTGAGAACAGAAGGTCCCTGTTCCAGAATATTTGCATGGCAGTCACATGCTGAGCATGTGATAAAAGTTTAAAAATAAAAATTTTGGCCCAAAGGCAACATATCAAAGATTCCAGAATCTGTATAAACCTGTACCTAATTCACAGTTTCTATACAGGGGGGAGAGTGAGTAGTGGCAGGGGCTTTCCACATAACATAACCTCAGGAATAGTCAAACTATGTACTAGAACACACCAGCCTTAATATAACTATTTCCACAGCTTTTCCCAGACACCTACTGAGGAGCTCCTAAGTACAAAGCTCTATAAATCCATTTCTATTTAATTGGTTACATAATCTTGCACACTTGAGAAAAGGAATGTGGCTTCAAACTGAGCTAAGAAGCCATTAGAAAAAGGCTTAAAAATTCTCTGGATGACTTGATAGAAGCCTAAGCAGGAAACCTTCATGGTGCTAAGAGAACAGACATTGTACATGACCAGCTCTCACCTGATCATAGTTGTCATGGCCATGGAAAAATGGCTCCTTTCGGAATATCATACTAGCCAACATGCAACCCAAGCTCCACATATCCAGACTGTAATCATACATCTGTACAAAACCAGAAGGACAATTCAATTTCTAATGAATTAAGCAGAACAGACCTCCAAAACTAACAGGGTTCCCCCACCCCACCAAGGTGATATGAACACAGCCATGTCATGTTGGAAACAAATTGAACTATCTTCATGTATCTTCATCCCTAAACCAGTGTTCAGCTCAGTGTTCCAGTTACTCAAACTGGGATAGAGCAATTAGCAGGACAGCAGGTATCCTAATTCCATCCCTGTCTGCCAGGATATTAAAAACCAGAGCTTTCTTCTATTTTCACTGCAGACTCCAATGTTACAAACCATAGAGAAATATGTGCTGGGAAAGGAAGCATTGGAACAAACAACAAAAGGTGTGGAGTCCCCAGGGTCTGTGGACAGGTGAGGATGTGTTTTTTTTCCAGAACCAGCATGGTCTGAAAGTCACCAGGAACACTGTGATTTCCATAATGCAAACTGCCATCAGATAAGGGGATGCTTTTATGGCTTAATTTAGTTCATGCAGTACTTGCTGTTCCCACAGGGGCTTTGTTTCATTCCTGTACCTTACTGCAAACACAGCCTTGCTAAAAAAATATTCAACATTTGTATTCCAAGATCCATAATGATAGTTCTGCAGCTCTTCCTCAGGTCCTGAGACTACTCATTTGTTTCCTTCATTCAGTGGCTTTATGGCCACTGCTTTCTGCCATACATTTTGGAACAGACTGTCTTTAGCTTCAACTCTCTAGACATCTGAATTTTGGGTTTATTACCTTGAAATGGCACTGACTTTCCATATCAAAGTCAGTAAGAAGTACTGGTAACTCTTACCTGATAATCTACAAGAAGTTCAGGTCCTTTGAAATATCTGGAAGCCACTCTGACATTGTACTCCTGGCCAGGGTGATAGAATTCAGCCAAACCCCAGTCTATTAGTCTAAGCTAAAAATGGTAGAAAACAAAGAAAAAAGGCTCAAGGGATGCTCCAGCTTATCACTGGCTGAATGACACTGGTGAACTTAGCATGAACTTAATTTATAAGTCTTCCATTTTCAATTAATTTGATCAGAGTGTCTGGTTACATATTCTCCTCAAACCCATATCACCAAGCAGACTAAATAAAATATCTCTCCTTACAACCCTGCCTGAGGGTTACATGTGACCAAGTAAAGCCTCAGAAAGCAGCACAATATTCTCATTTTACATTTGTCCACACCATTAGAGCAGAGTTCCCCTCAAAGAGGTCTGCTAGTACCACTACACAGGAGTACCCAAAAGGGATCCCAGTTTGCCAAAAGAAAAGCAGAACCCCTCCCTGCCCCCCAGCCACCCCACACTACCTTTCTGTGCTCATGGTCAATCATGACATTGTGAGGTTTGACATCTCTGTGCATGATTCCCATGCTATGGCAGTAATCTAGAGCCTGCAGGTGAAAGGAAACAGATGCTGGAGTCACAAGAATGGGTCAAGTTAACCATATTCCAAAGTATTTCCACACATATCAAGTCTAACTAGATAACAGGACTGTCCAGTGTTAGATCCTGGACTAGACTCACTGATCACAGAAAATGCTTCTAGAGCCCCCTCCCAAAGGGAGGCCCCAGCAACAGAAGTCTCTTGACTTTATTTAATGTGCTTCCTCATAAAAATTGGAATTTCAGAGTCTCTAAGAGAATAGTTACTAGGCACTAATGATCACACAAGCCCCCTTTCTCCAGACTCCTAAGGAGAAATTACTTAGTTCAGAAGAACGGATGAAGACATTTGACTCACATTATACCTGAGCACAAACTCAGCCAGTAACAGCTCACAGTTTTCTTTTTTCAGAGGCTACATGTACTCTTGATTTAGGATTTTAAGGTACCTCAATGTACCAAAATGCTGTAAAACAGATACTGACTTGGTATTTTTCTGCCCAATTCTTCCATGGACTCTCCTTCCCTTAGTGATATGATGTCACTATCATCAGTGATTAGCTGAGAGCAAATAAACCCACAAAACAGCAAAGCACCAACTTACCTTCAAAATCTCATACATGTAGAATCGAATATCATAATCTGTTAATGTCTGGTATAATTGCTGTGGGACACAAACACATCATGTCAGTGTTCAACATCCAAAAAACCCTGTTCAGGGCTGCTGGCATTCTCCAAACCCATCTGAAGGTACAGTCCAAGTTTCTCAAGTTACTCTGATCAGTCTGTTCCTCTCCCTTTGCAAATCCCATACATAGTTTACTTCCAGCTCTGCTCAGACAGCACATCCTGGTTCCCGTCACTTTCTCCCTCTGGTTGTACCCACCCAGCACAAGCATGATGGATGGCATTGCACAGCTTTTCTTCTTTTGAGGCAGGTCAGTATGAAGGGACAAAGAAACATTTAAATCCCCATTCCCAGGAGCATGGAAGGCCACAGAAACAGCTGTCCACACTTAAAGTGGTTTCAATAAATAGTTGTACACATATAAGCCAAATGCCTCAAAAACACAGGCACTGATGGACCACAAGGTAACAGATTCGTTTGCTCTCAAGGTTAAATGCCTCTTGGAATCTGCATTCTCATCTTGTAACTTTTGTGGCAAAATGGTACTGATGGGCCAATTACAAACTTTTGTCCCAACTGCATTTACCTTTAAAAGCATTTCCTCTGCTGGAAGGAAATACCTGTCCTATGTACTTGCCCTTCCCCAGAAAGTATGAGTGGTGTTCAAACACAAAAAAAAGAAAAGTTACATCTCACACTGTACCTTAAAGTCTGTGTTGTTTACATGTTCAAAAACCAGAGCGGGTGTTCGAGACTGAAACAGAAAAAAAAGTATTCAGCCACGTAAAGTTATGTTTCCACTTAGAATAATGAATTGCATCTTTTTTTTTTCTACTAAAACTGCACAAAATCCCTCTGACTTAGACATATTTATGATTCCCCTCAGACAGAGAGAGCAGAGCCTGAGCCCACAGCCTCCAGCAGCACTGTTTGCAGAGTGAATTAACTTGACTCAGCTTGCTGGTATCTCTTCCTCACAGAGTGAGGGGCTGGAGGGACCTGTGGGGGAAGGGCCCTCTAAAAGAAGTTTATCAGATTAAGAGCTGATCTGATCAGTCAATTCAAAAGCAGGATTTAAGAGCAGGGGAAAACAAAAAGCCAGGTCAGAGCTGAAATCAAACAGAGCAACTTCACCCTTAACCCCAGTGTACCCCTTGAGTTTCTCCCTTACTCACCACAGGATCTTTTACTATATCTGCAAGGGTGATTATATTGGGACCGCCTCGCAAGTTCTCTAAGATCTTGATTTCACGCTTGATTTTCTTCTTTTTAACAGGCTGAAGAAGAAAAACCCAAAGTGTAAGATAAAGCCCTGCAGTAAAGTGAGGCTAATAGCTCAACAGCCAGATGACAACACCCAGGTGACTGCAGATCAGCAAAATATATTGAAACATTTGAAATTTAACCTGAGTATGCATCACACCAGTAAGGGCTCAAATATCTGCTGTCTCCTTTCTAACCACACTACCCTGACAGCTACAGACAATAATTCCAAGTGAAGGAGAGGCTGGAAGATGGCATTTTTTTAAAAAAGCTCTCTGAACATAATCTGATAGGCCAAGAGGAAAAGGCCTCAAGTAATGCCAGGAAAAAATTTCTTCACAGAAAGGGCTGTCAATAGCTGGAACAGGCTGCTCCAGCGGTGAGGACACCATCCTTGAATAGATTTAAATGATGTGGCACCTGGGGACATGAATGCTGGGGTGTTGCCTGGACTTGATGATCTTTGAGTGCTTTTCCAACCCAAACAGTTCTGTGATACTCCAAGACTTCTTAACTGGCATGTGGCAAATGTTTAACTATGAGAAGTCTATGGGCTATTGGAGGGTCACTAAATGAAGGCCAAGGCCATGACAGCCTGCCAGGACACCAGCACTTAGAGAAGCTGAGAATTTTGTAGTCACCAGCTGAAATGCTGTTTAGTTCTAAGTAAAAAGGTGTTGCACATCAGGGCTTCTTTAAGACAGAGCCTAATCCCTTACAGGCAGAGATCTGACTTAACTGCAGGGCTTATATCAGCAGGCTCAAACCCATGCCCTGTTTCACTGAGTGACACTCCAAAGCTAGGCTTTAAGGATTTCAGTTTTAGAACATCAAAAAGCCCTTTCTGGCCTCCTGATCACCTCAAGACAGATTTTATCTTTTGCCCAATCCCCAGCTCACCTTGAGAATTTTAACAACTACTTTTTCGTTATTTGTAATGTTGATGGCTTCAAATACTTCACTGTATTTGCCTCGGCCTAATTTTCGAACTAGCTGGTAGTCATCTTGATTTCTGTGGAGAGAAAAGGTTAGAGTTCCAAAGGGCTCAGTCATTTCCATCACAATTTATAAACTGCTCCTTAACACTCAATCACTGCCTAACTTCACAGACAAAGGGGATTAACTAGTGCCTTACCTCTCCTGAACCAGATGATTTAAGAACTAGGAGAGAAACAGGGAACTTCTATTTGCCCAAGATTCAATCCAAAAGTATGGATTGAAAGCCTAACTATGTATTTCAGCATTAGCAAACTTGAACTATCCCTTCTCTCTATATTTGGAAGCTCCATTTTTCCTTGTATAATGCTGGTAAAATTCAACAAAGCCAGTAGGAGGAAAAATCTAAGTGCAAGGCTGTTTAAAAACAGTCTGGGCACAAAGCAGCACTTATGCTCAGACGACTGTGTACATTCCAGAAACTGGGAACTGCACAGCTGAGGGCAGAACTCTGTCTGGGCCCTCCATATCCCAGCAGGAACGCAGAGCTATGAAGCTGCCATCACTGCTGTCTGATTCTGGGACACTTTAGTCATGAGCTCAATTTAGACACCTCCTTCCTTCAAAGAGAGGCAGCCATGTCTTTTCCGGGCACTTGGAGAGAGCTGAGCAACAGGTCATAAAATAGCATGTACTCATTTAAGTCCGTGGAGTTTCTTCACTTATCCAAGTCAGCAGCAACTTCAGCTTGAAAGTCTTTTCATTTCTTTTCAGCCCTGCACTCAAGGACTGTTTGGATTGTTTCAGAAATACATTTTCTTCCCTCTGAAAGGGGATGTTTCTCGACTACCTGGCAAAACTTCTTCAAACTTTTAAGGAAGCTGCTATAAATGTTCTTTCACAACTGGGAATTTAAAAGTTTGATAAGAAACGTTTTCCTGAAGAGAAGTTGTGATCCTTTCCCTTGCCATCTGCCAAGAAGCTGCCATCACGCAGCGCAGTTGCCTTAACTCCCCAAGTACCACTATGCAGGATCCACAGGGACTGATCCTGGTGCAGGGACATGCAGAGGCAGCCCAGACTTACCCCCACTCAACCACGTGAGACTCATAGTCCCAGTACTCCCGGGGTCTGTGTGTGTTCACATCCGTGTAAACTCTGGCCCTGCTCGGCACGGGTCCCGACATATCAGACAGCTTGGCAGGCGGAAGCGCGATGTGAAATCAGAGGCGCCCTGCTCTGCAGTGCTGACAGAGGAGAAAGGCCTCAGATTCCTCCACCTGCAGACAGAACAGAAACCAGAGGTTAAATTCTCAAGGTACTTCAAAAGTATTTAAGTTAATCATTAAAAGCTGCTGCAAAAGCTGGAGCCTGCCCAGCCATAGGCCTGGGATTTCTTGAAAGCCATTTGTCTGCTCTCCCTCACTCAGGACTGGCCCATAGCAAATCAATGTGCTGACCTGGTAATTTTCGGCACCTTGTTTCCAGCTGCTGGCTGTAGAGGTAACTTTCCAAAAGGAAAGAATGCCATGTGCTCTGTATCTGCAGACTGAAAGCAACAGCTACAGTCTCACCCCTATCACAAGTCTTGGGCCATCCAATGTAACAAAATCAATTCTGCTGGGATGGAAACCAGCTTTAGTCACAACTTCCTACAGTCAAAGCATTAAATCTGACTGTCCAAAAGACAGCAGCATCTGTGTTGGATTATGCTTTATTCAAACATGAAAGAAATGCACTGCTGCAAGGGTCTGAAGATATTCCTTTGCATTGTGCTTGCCCAAAGTACCTTCAATCCTTCCTCCTTCCAAGGCAATTTTTGCAAATCTTCTGATTAGTTTTATCAGTATTGAGACTGGTCAAAACCACTCAAAAGAAAGTTACTGTATGTCAGAGACAAACACTGTATCTTTATCCTATATGTCTGAATACTTTATCATCCACATCTGAATATTTAGGACAGCAGTAACTCACTACAGTTCTGTATCAATATTGTCCTACCCAAGACAAATATGGTGCCTTTACATGTCTCAAATCCTTCACAAGGGGAAGATGTTTAAATACAAGAATCCCCTTGTTAGCTTTCAAAATAACTTAGAAGAAAGGGAGCTGTATTGGAGCAGGGACCAGCACTGTTTGGTGTAGCAGCACATGGCAGGGTCATCCAGCCCTGGGTTTGTGCCCCAACAGTGGGCAACACTGTTATCTAAACTAATACACTTATTTGTTGTGCCAATCTTATCCCTTCAGAGAAAATGGGCAACTGCCAGCCTGCAGAAGGAAGTAACAGCCCCATTAATCACACATTAATGAGAAAGACCAAGAAATCTGCTCAGAGCAGTTGGCTTAAGCTACTAAGGCACGTCACAACAGAGAAAACTCCAGAAGCAAAATCCTGCTCTACAGGCACAGTCCTGTTGTTTATTTGAGGTCTGCAGCACTTCAGCTCCTGTGAGGACCCACTGGCTGTGGAGGACCTGGGGGACACAGGTCTGATGTCCCTCGCTGTGTCACACAAGCTGACCAGCAGCTGGTCCTGCTTCCAGAGGCAGGAGAGCGTGCAAGGGCTCTCTGACATGGGCAAAGCCTCCTTGGGTGGGACAGAGATCAGCACTGGGACATTTTTTGACCTACTGACACACAAATGGTGTTGGTGGCAGCTTCAGGTAGACAGGGGTGCAGTGATCCAGTCCAAAGGGTAAACAGGGACACAAGCACTATCCCAAAATCCACTATGGAAGGGTGACTGAGGCCTCAGACCCACAAAAGGATGATGAGGCACTTCAGTGTCCAGCTAATGGAAGAATATGAAGCATTCCTCAAAATATAATAAGTCTATTCCTAGATAAAATTCTAGTCCTCTCACAAAATACAATTTCAGAAGATGAGGCAGCAATCATCTAAGACCTCAAAGCATTTATGTGGCATGACTCAGACACTTAGAAATTAGATGTCCCTAGGCATTACTAGAGCATGCAAGTTTACTAGAACAGTTTAGTACAGTGAAATTTATTAGATTTCAAAGTTCAATCACTGTGTTTGTGTTTCTTCTCACTCCCTGTCCTTCTGGCAGGAGATGCAGTGGCCCATTTCCTCTGCCCAATCCTCCTTGTGAAGGAATTAACTGAACTTATACATGTCTCAGATGACTTAGCAATTTTAATTTTTAAGCACAATCCAGTATAAATAAAGCACACGTGACTGCTCCCCTCACCCAGCTCAGCAAGATCAGTTTCAGCACAAAAAAAAAGAAGAAAAATCAATCACATTATCTAAAGATAGATCAAATTTCATAGTGGCTATTTTTTGTCACGTAGCTCTAGCCTAGCTCAAGCAGCACATTGTAACAGGCTGCTCAGAGAAAGGCTTTTTCAGGAAATCATCAACTGCAGCTTCTAAGAATGGCACACAATGTCTATTTACAAGGGTAGGTATTATTGTCAACTACTCTTTACACAGGAAGGGGAGAGAATCTGCACAGATAACTAAATTTTAAAGCAAACAGAGTTACAGACATACGCAAACTTACCCTGCCTGAAAGCTGCTCACTCTCTGCTCAAAACTGCCAAGGAATTTGTATAGATTTTTGCCTTCAGTGCCCCTGGAGGGGGATTATTTTGCAGTGGATCCAAGCTCTTTGGCAGAAGGGAATGACACAAATAAGGACAGATAATGGGGACAGGTGTTGACATGCAGGCATCAGTTGAGCCTGCAGTTTTAAAGCAGAAAAATCTACAGCAAGAGCAGCGATTGCACCCAGAGAACAGACCTGAGTCTGTTATAAAAGAGGAGTTCTATTTCTGCAGAATCCAAACAATTTTTTTCATTTGTTAATTCCTGCATTGATGACAGAATCATAGAATAATTTATATTGGGAGAGTCTGCTCAACATCACCTAATCAAAGTAGATGTGGGGAGATCAGGGTCCAGTGCAGCCTTGAGCATCTCCAGAAACAACATTAAAATTTTAATTTCTGTGGTAGAGAAGTGTTTAACTGGGAAACAACCATGAGCTTTTAGGCAATGTACCAGAGGTCACAAGGAGAGGAAGACAAAGCTCCCAACCACAGTCTGACAGGCTGTTCACTGTGCAAGGACACAGAGCAGGGCTTCTCAATCAGCCCCTGTGGTGGCATCCCTTGGACAGATAGCACCCAGAAGGGCTCACATGACAGCTACAGCAAAGGAACACCACCCCAAAGTCTCACTGCTGGCTTCTCCCACACAGGCCTGGCCTCAGAAATGCCGTTGGAGCATTAACAAACTGATAATGAGCTGATTTCTTACACAGCAGCCTTATCAAGAGGAACCCTGCTCATCCC
This sequence comes from Ammospiza caudacuta, assembly GCF_027887145.1. Classification (NCBI taxonomy): domain Eukaryota; kingdom Metazoa; phylum Chordata; class Aves; order Passeriformes; family Passerellidae; genus Ammospiza; species Ammospiza caudacuta. The sequence goes on from NC_080607.1 coordinate 12,596,126, forward strand.
AGGCAAGAACAGAGCCAAACACAGTCCTGTCCTGCTGACAGACTCCAGGGGAGTACCCAGAGCCCCAGCCCAGACATAAATAATTGTGCTGCTACCATATAGGAATTTTTTAATTGGAAGGCCTACTAATTAAAAAAGTTCAGTTCTTAAAAGTTTGAATTCTTTTAACATTAGCCTGTTGTCTAAACAGCTTGGCAAGCTTAGACATTTTGTGCCTAAAGTTCAATAAAATGGTAAAAAGCCTCTCAGTGTTCTCTCTTTGACTCTTTTACAACATTTAAATCTAAACTAGTTACAAACCCCCTTATTTTTAAAAAGGGGGTTTGTAACTAGTGCACTCTAATTCTAAGGGCAACCATGTCCCCATAAAGAATTTGATATTTTGTGATGGATCCATACTTCCAGCACCTACTCCAATTAGTACAGGAATTTCCTACACCCTCTGTCCTTCCAGATGCATGCACTTAGAGCAAGTAGCAACAAAACAGAGTTAAGAAATCCATGCAGATGAGTTTCTGAGAAACACACCTACTTTGCCCCTAGTAAAATTTGCCTTTTTTTTTTAGTCCAGAATAACTGAGATACCAGAATGATTTTTTTCTCCTTTTAAATGGAAATGTTCTTGGCATGGAACCTCTCTCAAGCAGTTACTCATTCAGAACTTAAAACCTGTGAAGTTGCCCCAGTATGATGCAGCATTTATAGAGGCTCCCAGTGAGCTGAAAGCCAAGCTTCCCAGAAGACTGGTGTCCCAAGGAACTCACAAGTGCTGTCCAAGTGATGACCTTTGTGGATAAGGTTTGGAGTATAAATAATGTACCCAAGAACACAAACACTGCTTGACACTGGCTTCCCTGTGGACTGCTGTTAACAGCATGCCTTGCCCTCAGTGTGAACACTCTACTGCCAGGAAGATCCAAGTTCATGCAGAGAGAGTGGAGTGAACCCAGAAAACCTTGTTCAACACCACATAAACCTGGTTATTCCCAATGACCCACCTGAACTCTGCTTCAGTGAGCCCACAGCAGTTCCAAGGGAGCAAAACAGGCCCTGAACTGCAGCAAGCTGAACTCAAAGAGCCAATAAAACATTTCTGCAGCTTTATGAATGCCAGAGAAGCTCACCTTCCTCTGGAGGAGAAAGCAAAGTGGACAGATTGACCAAACAGGTCTAGAGACTTTCCTCTCACTTCTACTTTCCCCACGTAAGCTCATTACAGTGTGACTGTGCCAGCCTAAGACTGTAAACAGGCTGAGACAGCAGCGGGTTTGTTGTGAGAGAAGAAAAGCTCTGTCAGTGGAGAAGAGCAGAATTACAGCACAGAGCCTGCAATATAAAGGTTATTCCCCTCCTTTTATCTCCAACTGCAAGCAAGATGTTACCTTTCATAGCAGAAAGCTTAAAGCCAGCCTCTAAAATCATGAGTGTAAAATGTGATTTGGTAGGGTGAGCAAGAATTACAATTATCAGATAAAATTGTTGATGATTTCCTTCACATAGCCCTGTAATCCTCCCAGGGAAATGCACTTGCTCCTTCAGAGTTTGGAGAATATCTAATACCAGAGAAACACTGAAATTAAAAAATCAAGGCATGCCTAAATATTACAGTACTGCCTGCTGGCAGTCAACATCAATCAACACTCAGCTTACTTTTAAAAGAAATAATAGTAATCATCTCCATTAAAAATATGCTCTATCTCACAAAAGAAACCTGATTTCTATATTCTCATGATGCTGAAACTTCAGCAATACAAGTACAGAACAAATGACCTCCAGAAGTCCCTTGCAACCTATATTTTTCTATGATTTTACAACTAAAATAGAAACAAGCCTGGATTAACAAAATTGACATTTTATATCCTTTCCTGAAGATCATTCCCCTACTAAAGGGACAACATCAACAGAAAAGCAGATTTTAAAATTTGAGTTTAAAAAAAAAAGCTTAGGTTTGAAATCAAACTTTTCTCTGGGTATTGTTTTGGAACAGCACAGTCTGATTTAACTGCAGTTTCCACTAAAATTATTTTCCAGATTTCTTTTAAATAGCTGGTTGTGTCCGACTGTAGAGAAATAACAAATGATAATGTAATGACCTCAACATTCCCTTAAGAAAGAAACATGAACTGTTGTGATTAATTCAAAACAAGACATGGCCAGTCTGCAGAGAAAGCAGTTGACAGGTTTAGTTATACTGGAAGCAACATCTTGGAGTAATTCTGCATTAGAAACATCCTAAATTTAGATTGGCTCTTCCTACATCAGCTCCACTGATTCCTCTCTGAATTCCTCATGATTTTGCCAATGAAGAAGTCATCCTCTGTAATGAGGATCACAATCTATATGGAAGCCACAGGAATGGTTTTGCTGTAACTCCCATGTTTGATGATACTCTTCACAGTCTTGGGGAAAACTTCACTGTCCCACTTTCCCACCTCGGGAAGCAGAGTGTAACATGTCTGTCACCCTCCAGGGTGCCCTGGCAGTGCCTCTGGTGCACACACTCTCCTGGCAGAAGGTCTGTCATGCTTTGTCTTCCTTTTCATTCACATCTCTAACAGCTGAATTTTAGCAGAGCTCACACGAAGCCTCTATGGGTCTCCAGCATCCCAACCTGGTTGGACACCTGTCCTTTGCCAAATATCAGTGCTGGCAACAGCACATGGACTGGGGCAGAACACTGGGCTCTCCTCCAGCAGCAGTGACAGGCATTCTATGCAGACAATTCCCCAAGATCAACACTATTATTTTCAGAGCTAAGTCAGTCAACAGCACATGGAGCAAAGGGAAAGACCCCAAAACACCAAAGCTGACCTTGGATAGGGCCATGTAGCCACAGAGGGCAGCAAGACACCCAAGCCCCAGCAGCTGAGGGCAGGCTCTGCCTCTTTCCCATGCCTGCAGCTTCTGCCACCACTCCCAGCACCCATAAACCCAGAGGATATCCTCAGTGCCAGTGCCAAGGACTCCTGACACAGCCTGATAAAAATGGCTGCAATATAACCAGGCACTGCCAAATCACCTTGTCTGTGCACACACCAAACAGAAACCAACGACAAAACTCTGCTTGCACCTCTTCCCCAAAGTGCCAGTTCAGGCTGAGCAGGCAGTGCAGGAAAGGCAGGGGGGATTTTCTTTGGAGGAATATCCCTCCAGGTCTGCCCTAAAGCCAAAGCAATACTTCAACAGGAAGCAGTTCCTTTTTCTTCCAAGAGCACTAACAAAACTAAATCTCCTACTGCTGGAGCTTTGGACAGGATTCCAGTTCCCAAAAGCACAGTTTCTGAGAGTCCAGCAACACCAGGGAACTCTTCCTGGAGGCTCACAAAGGGGAATGTTTCAGCAGCACTATGGCCTGACATCAGGTTCCACTGGCAGCATCCTCTGGAAAGTTCTACCTCCCTGATTGCTGCTAAGTGACACAGTTGTTTTCTTCATTAATTAGTAGGCACAGAGTACTGCCAGGACAATCATTCAGCTGATTTGACTCTTATGGGTCATGTACAGAGAGGGATTTAGGCAGAACTCAGAAAACTGACCCGTACCAACCATCTGTAAAAGTTACACAGTTTTAATTGATCCAATCAAGCAACTCCTAGAGGCAGGAGGAATTACCAAAGAGCACTGCCTGTAACTATTTCTTCAGGAAATCCCTGTGATCAGCTGTTCCATGGAGCAGGCAATGCACTGCAAACCATGTCCAACCCTCAGCCAGCATCGAGCAGGCTCAGCAAGAGGCACCCAGTGCAAACCCCTGCCAGCAAGTGAAGCTCTGACATAATTCTGTAAAAATTTATCTTTATTAACACAAGATGAAACTAGCTACCACCATTCCAAGAATCAAATGGAAAAACCCCCCAGCTCTTAAACTCCAGCAATCAGCACTCTCCTTCACACCTTGCAAGCCCCCAGTAAAGCCATTGTGCCAAAACTTGTAACTTCATTTGTAAGTTCAGATGAAATTAATCTAGATGCTGCAGAGCGAGGAAAAAGCCCTCTAAAAAGCCCTCTTTTTCCTTCTGGAGTACAACCAAGCGTGGAAGAAAGGCTGGAATTCAACAGCACATTGGTAACAGACAGAGAAACCTGTGAAAAAGGCTGCAAGAGAAGGAACACTGCAGGAGCTCTTGCTTTTCTAGACTGGAAATTAATTTGTTGTGCGCGTCCACGCTCATCCATTTTCTGAACACTAAAAATAAAGATTTTCTGACAACTCACACGCACATGTGCAAATATGCTCTGAGAAAATGCCTTCTCCAAAGGCTTTGCTAACAACAGGGAGAGGCACCTTTGCAGCTCCCTGGACACACAAGAGGATTTGGGGCCACTTCTCCCTCCACAGGAAGACCTTTCCCACCCAGGGAAAGCAAGTTCTGGCATGTAAGGCTGTATTAGCACGCAGGATTCTCCCTGAACTTGGCTTAATTAAAAGAGGACTAATTTAGCCTTTGGTTGTTCCAGAAGGTGCAAGGGCAGAACCTACTTCTCTGCAAAACAGAGTGAGTAACTTCAATTTTCTAGGTCTGCTGTTAACACTTGAGACCATCCAGTGGGAAAGCTGCAGCCAAACTCTTGCCTTGACTCAAAGCTGTTTTCCATCTAGCACACAATTTATTCAGCACTCACATGAAATAAATAAACTGCCATAATATGAAGCAGCCATTACACAGGCAGGAGCTGGGCAGCCTGCTTTAGAAACCACCTCCCTGTACATGGTAATATTAATTAAAAAATAGAACTCAGTAAGGAGGACATAACCTAAATCTCAGAACTCAACTCCAAGGAAAATTAAAATTATTGAAGCTGTAACCTTCCAAACGTGAGTCTATGGTGGTACCAAGTCCACAAAGAACTCCAAGCTTCCCTTCTGCTCTTCAGCCTCCCAAAGCAGCAGCAAGAAATGGGTAATAATAAAACCATTTGTCCAGAACAGTGTGAAAACAGGAGCAGATGAGACTTGGGCCAGGCTCACATTGCTGTTTCTCTACTGGACTCCCAACCAGAAAATATCCATGAACCACATCAACAATCCCACTCCTCATCAATCTTCCCCACCAATATGTAATTTGGCACCTTGATGGAAAAAGGGGCCAAAAACCAGCTTGGAAAAACTCTACATTCAGCAGAGCACAAACAGCAGCTCAAAAAGCTGCAGCCTCCTCTTCCAAGCAGTTTTTTCAGGTTCAAAGGAGAACTCCCTTTCTCCAATTACATTCTGTAAATTCCAGGGAAGTCAGCTCTTGGAAGCCCCTGGAAGGAGATATCCAAGCTTAGAAAAATTATCCAAGAGCTGTCTTGCAACAAATGTTTGTAGCCAGACTAAGTCAAGGCAGTGTTTCCTGATCTTAAAATCTTATTTTTTTTTCCTCACAAGACCCTTATGGGACAATAAGATGGCAACAATCTCATGCAAAGAGTTCTAAACAGATATTTTAATGTAAGCAATTCCATAATGGAGGAACAGTGGAGGTGACAGGTCTGGTAGCCCAGAAATAAATCCCTGCCTCTTCAGAAATGTGACACTAAATTAATCACACCACCACAATGTCACCCATTTGCTTCTCCTGTCTTCCTTTCCCTTATCCTCAGAGGACATGAGGAAAGACAAAGAGAAAATGAGTTCTGTAAGGAGAAAATGGAGAAGAACTGAAATGGAAGTGTAAGGACACCCACCATTTACCAAAATTGGGAAAAGCTGGGTACATGTCCCTTTCATCAGAGCAGAAAGTTTCTTTCTCTACAACTCCACAAATCTGTAACCACCTTTCAGCATCCTTTATACCCTGAGATTCCTACTTCCAACACATTCCATGCTGATGAACCCAATCTGCATGACTTGAAAATGCCCCAAATACCAAACTCTAAGTCTTTCCATGTCTCACTGTCAGGAAATGGCATTTTACCAAATCAATTCCCAATCCCAGGTTTGCATCTTCATTCTCACATCTCACCAGCCTTTTTCAAGCAAACAAGTTCCATTAACTGCCCCTGCACAAACCTCAACAACCTTAATGCCATGCAACATCCCATGATCCAATTTCCTCCACATTTGCTAGAACCTACTGCCAATTTTAGCATCACTTTTCCAAAGAGCCACATTCCCAACATCCAACAAGTCTCACTTTCCCTCCATCTATGAAGCCAAGAGCCCTGCCAAACAAAGAAAACCTGCTCTGACCCTCCCACTTGCAAGTGTCTGCTTTCTCCTCCAGCATCTCCCTCTCACCACATCTGCCCATGCTCTGTGCCTCATCCCCTCACCCAGATCTTCAGCTGCATCAGTTTTTGCTTCTTTGCAGCAGCCAAAGCCAAGATTATGTTCCCTTCCTCAACCCTCTGTAGGCAGCAGCTGAACAGGCCAAGCTCTGAGTGCAGGACATGCACACCCAGCTCTGCCACCACACACACGGGGAACAAGACAGGACATTTCACTAACAACAGAAATTATCTTACCAGGTATTGACAGAAATCACTGGAGAAGGGTGAAATAATGGAAACTTCTCCCCATTGGCAAGATGAAGGGAAAGGATCACTGCCTACCACCAAAGATGGACATTCTTCATGCTCAGGCCCATTACAATTGCACAATGTCTGGCCCTTTACAGTTACAATTTACCTCCCCTGTCTGGAGCCATGCAAAGAGAACAGGGATTGCAGCCACAAGGCACAGGCAGATCTGCTGAGGGCAGAGGCTGCCCTGATCCTGGGATCAGACATCCCAATCCCAATTTCCATCCTCCAGTTACAGACACAGTGCCTGTGCTCTAGGAAATGCAACATTACCCTAATCCCAGTTTTAGGGATAATTAAGGAACTGATAAAGCTTCACACTTTCCCCAAATCTTGCCTTGAGTCTTCCCAAGATCACTCCCTCCTCTCCTAGCAGAAACTTTGTCCTTTTCTACACCACACCAAACCAGCAACCACAGGATGAGTGACTCCTCTGCCCCAGCTGATGATGCACCCAGAATCCACCCTGGACTCACATCCAACACCCAGGCTGGCTGGCAGGATGGCACAAGCCCCAGCTGAGTCTGAATAATTTGAGCAATTCTGTTTCAGAAAAGAGAGTGTGCACAAAGAAAAAAGAAATCACTCCCAGCCCCCAGCAGAAATGCTGGGTGTCCACTTGCTTTCCTCTGAACAGCTGCCACTGTGCCCAGTCCCCTCTGGCAGGGGCTCTTCCCAACTCCTTTGTGGAGGGCACCCATGAGGAGCCAGGTGAGCACATGGCACAGCCCTCTCCAGGGACAGTGCCCAGCCTCAAAGCCTGGCACCAGGGTCAGTGCAAGAGCAGCTGCCCAAAGCTCCAACCCAGGGTCAGGTTTGAGCAACACAAATCCCAAACCATGAGAGACCCCTCTCAGGGGTACCGGGGCTGGAAGTGACCCACAAAGAACACGGAGGCAACTCCTGGCCCTGCACAGGACAGCCCAGAAATCCCACCCTGTGCCTGAGAACCTTCTCCAAGCTCCTTGAACTCTGTCAGGCTTGGGGCCATTACCACTGCCCTGGGGAGCCTGTTTCAGTTTCCATCCCCCCTCTGGGTGAAAAACCTTTTCCTAATATCCAACCTAAACCACCTGCCCACAGCTCCATGGAGCCCCCCAGGTCCTGCAACCGATCACCAGAGACCACAGATCAGAGCCTGCCCTTCCACTTTGCCTGAATATTCACAATCCAAACTTTATTGGTTTAACCCAAAAACCTCAGTAAGAAAAAATTAAGCGATCTCACACACATAGGGTTCCATAATCTTATCTTACTCCTCTCTTACAAACCACATTTTACCAACAGACACGCTGCTCCCGGTCCCAAGGCACAATTAACTAAATTACAGCGGGGGCAAGGCTGACCAGCGCTGCTTCCACAGACTGGCGTGCACAGCCGTGAGAACGACCTTCCCTCCACCCAGAAAGGCCCAGAACGGAGTCCCTGCGCAGCCGGGGGAGGCACCGAGCACGAACAGGCCTTTCCGTGCCCCTCCGCATCTCCCCGCTTCTCCGGGCAGGGCGGGGAAGAGGCAAGATCGAGCAATTGAAATCAATAACACCTCCACGGCCCGAAGGTGCGAGCCGGGAGAGCTGGGGGAGGGGACGGCTCCCGTTCCGCGGGGCTCTGCCCTTCCTGCGCGGCCCCGGGCGGCCCCGCACCGGGCTGGGGGCAGCGGGGCGGCCCCTGCACAGCCCCTGCCCGCTCCCCCCGGGCACTCGGAGCCCCTCCGAGGGCAGAGGGCGGCGGGCCGTGCCCTTTCCGCCGCACCGGACCCGCCCGCTCTGCCCGCTCCCCCTCAGCGCCGCCGCGGCCCCACTCTCCGGAGGGGCAGCCGCGGCCCCCCGGCCCACACCGCGCCCGCGGCGGGGGGGCGGAGGAGCTCAGGAGGCGCAGCGGCGCCTCCCCCCCGCCGCCCGCTCCGCCCGCCACCGCCGCGGGGCCCCGCTGGGGCGCCGGAGCCGCCGGTACCTGGCGCGGCCGCTACCGCCGCCGCCGCCGCCGCACACAGACAATATGGCGGAGGCACAAGGCTCGGCCGCCGCCGCAGGGACCAGAGCGAGGCGCGCCGGAAACGGAAACCGCGCGGGCCCCGCCACGCGCCGCGGGGGCGTGCGCAGGGAAGGGTGGAGCGCGCCGCGGGGTGCTATGGGAGTTGTAGTCCACGGTGGTGGCGGCAGTGTGCGAAGGGCGCGGGTTTGTTCCCGTTCCGTGTCCAGGTGTGTCCCCGTGAACCGCGGGAAGGTGGCGGGGTCCGTGTCGGCCTCCGCAGCGCCGGCGAGAGGCCCGACCGTGAGCGGTGGCCGCTTGGGCCCAGTCTCTCTGCGGGGCTGTGCGCGGGACCCGCCGCCAGGGGGCGACTGTGGCCTGTGGAGGTGCCCCGGTACCGGCGCTGCCCCGGCCCCTCCATCGGGCCCGGTACCGATCTTTGCCCCGGTCTTTCCCACGCCATTCCACGGTCCTGTCCTGGCCCTTCCACAGCCCTGTCCCCGCCGTTCTTCAGCTCTTCTCTGGCCCTTCTATCAGCCCTTTCCCAGCCCTTCCACCGGCCCGGCCCCGGCCCTCCCAGACCCCGCGGCCGCCGCAGAGCGCTGGGGTCCCGCCGGCCTGCGGGGTCTCGGGCGCTGTTCATGGAAGGGGCTCATCCCTCTGCTGAGCCCGCAGCCGGGCCAGCAACCAGGCCAAGCCTTGACCTAGTCCAGCGCCCTGTGACCTTCTCTCCCTGCCTTTCACCTTTTTAGCCCAATTTCTTGCCGTGCAGCTCAGGACATCACTTTTTCCCCAAAGTGCAAGAGAATGGTCCACCGAGCCATCTGGCACAGGCTGAGCTGGGGGAGACCCCGAGGTGGGAGGAAAAGCATCCAGGTTCAGCCTGAGGATGAGCAGGAGCCTGGGCTCATGGCACACTAAGACCATGGGGACATGCAGCTCCGGGCTGGTCACCGTCCTCCCACCATGTCCAGCCAGCCTGGAGGGGAAGGGGTTGTGCTGAGCTATGTCTGCACCCCTTTGACCCCCCCAGATCTCCCCATGCCCTTCAGCAGAAGGGAGCCAGCCAGGCCCCCCCTCACCTCGACCTCAGGGAAAGCCGAGCACGGCCAAGCTTCACCCCACTTCCCTCCCGGTGTGGGAGTCTCCCCCAGGGGAGGCCGCTGGCCCAAGGCTCGCGGCCCCTCACCCCGGGTCACTCCCATTAGGTAAAGGAGCAGCTCGTCCTGGCGGGGGTATCTCCCTCTCGCGCTTTCCTTGTATTGTACGGGCCTGGGTCATCGAGGAAATCTTACAGGTCCTTCTGCTGCCGAGTGGTCACGGGGGAAGCCCGGCCCCCTTCCCCCCATTGTCAGCGGCCGGGCCGTATCCTCGCTCCGAGCCCCGGCCCCTAAAAATAGCTCTTTGTCAGGCGATTGTTCCGACACCTTCGCGGCGGCATTGACGTGGGCCGGAGCGGGAGAGCGGTGGGGTAGGTGGAGGGGAAGGGCTGGAGGTCCCCCCTGGGAGCACTCGGAGGATTTGCCGCTGATAAGGGCCCCTGTTGTGGGGAAATGGGCTCCCGGCGCGAGGCACGGTGCCGAAGGCCTTCCCGAGCCGCTGCTGCCTGCTGGTCACCTCTGCCCCAGCTGCCCCAGCCTCCTGCCAGCCCCACACCGCTCTGGGGCACCAAGCAGGGGAAGGGTCTCCCCAGGGCATGGGGGGGATGGAGCCCTCCCAAGACCCCAGCTCAATCCTGCAGTGTGGGGTCAAGCCCTGACCCACCCAAGCCGGCTCCCTTGTGTCCAGCCCTGTTCACCCCCAAACCAGCACCATGGGGTCAAGCCCTGTTCCCCCCACACCAGCTCTCTGGGGTCAAGCCCTGTTCCCCCAAACTGGCTCCCTGGGGTGTCCCTGTCCTGTTCACCCCATTGGGGCCAGGGCAGGCAGGAGCAGCCCTGGGGGAGTGGGGATGTTGGTGTATGGGATGGCCACATTTTGGAGGGTTCAAGGCTGTCCCTGCAGCACTGTTCCTGACCTGAGCATGTGCAGTCATTCCCTGCAGTGAGACCTTTTCCCAGCCCCTCTCGGAGCCCCATGTCCAGCCACGGTGCCTGTTTGACTGAGTGTGGGCCCTGCCGTGGGATCCCAGGGAGGCAGCACCACTGCAGGGCTTGTGCTGGGAAAGGGGCTGTGCAATGGAGACATCCTGGGACAGCCCCTCCCTTGTCATCCACTGCCACCCACTGCCAGCTGAAGGTGATGAGCCCCCCGGGCCCTCTTCTGCCCAGCCACCCCAGCTGCAGAAATAGGATTTTATTTCCCATGAAGAGGTTTGGATTAAAATAACCTCCTGGCCCAGATCCCTTTTTTCTGATGTGGCTGGAGATGTTTGCCCACAGCCCTGCTGGGTATCCAAGCCTTGACCCTCCAGGCTGCTGTCCCCATGGTGGGGACATGCCTGTCCTCAGCCTGCCCTTCAGGGACGTGTCCCTCTCCCATCCATGCCTGGCCTTACTGACTCAGAGCCTCTGGCCCTGCTCACCTGCTGCCCACGGGCTGAGCTGAGCCCCCAGGGCCGCTGGCCATGGGGCAGGGCACAGGGCCAGCCCTGCTCTGATTACCCCCAGCGTTTTTTCCTTTTTCTTCCTTAATTTACTGAGGGCTAAATCCAAATATTACAACTTCCCCTCCGCGCCGCTGGTTACGCAGGCGGCCCCGGCCGGGCATTGTCTTATTGTTTGCAGAGGGAAGCTCCAGCGGGAGATTAACCTGGCGTTCACCCCGCGCCACGGCCTCACACCCTGTCCCTGCTGCGGGGCCCGTGTCCCCAGGGAGCCCACCTGGCACGAGGTCCCAGCAGGGAGAGCAGCTCCGAGGGCTCCTGTGCATGGGGGGGACGTGGCGGGGTGGTGGCAGCCCTGCAGCAGTGCCCACTGCACCCCTGGGATGTGTGAGACCTTGGGGCATTCTTGCTGTGCATCCCTTGTGGTGGGGAGGACCTGGCAGGTGTCTTGGGGGTCTCAGGCAAACCCTTTGCCCATTTTCTTCCCAGGGATTCTTGCAGGATGCTGGAGGGTCAGTACAGTCTGTGTCTGCTGGCACAGGGAAGCTGGGACTGCCCAGCACCCCCACCTGGAGGATCATCGTGCTGTTCCTTGGTCGTCCCATCCCATCCCATCCCATCCCATCCCATCCCATCCCATCCCATCCCATCCCATCCCATCCCATCCCATCCCATCCCATCTCCCATCCCATCCCATCCCATCCCACCCCATCCCTCCATGATCCTTCTCTCCACCCTGCCCTGGGCAGCAGAGATGTGTCACCCTGTCCTCACTCAGTGCCATCTGGACCTTGGGAGTCCCTTCTCAGTCCTTCGCCCCCAGGTCTGACAGGGCTCAGAGTGACCTGTGACACTCAGTTGATGGCTGTCACTGTCACAGGGAGGATTCCCCAAGCAACAAGCAACTGAGCTTTGCTCCAGGAAACACTGGGGGCTTTATCATGAGCCTCCACTCTGGGGGAAGCCCAGGGAGGGTCAGGCAGCACCCAAAGGTGTTGCCAAAGGACAAGGAATGAGTGGGGCTGAATCCTGGCCCCAAAATGTGTCTTTGTGTCCTCTATCCCTGTCTGGCTCCTCTTGCTCCGCTGACTCAGATTCAGACATGGTTTGACTCCCCAGCCCCATTCTGGGGGCGGTGGGTCAGGGTTAGCAGCGCTGCCCACGGACTGCAGGCTCTGCCTGATGCCTGTGCCCTCTGTCCTCCCACACCCCATGGCCAGACTGACCCTCCTGTGTCCCTGCTTGGCCATGGATCCCTTCCCAGCAGCACAGCAGCACCAGGGGCTCTCAGGTCCTGGCCCCTGTCACTGGGGGTGAGCCCCAGGCTGACCCCTGCCCACAGCTCCTGTCAGACCAGACCCAGCCTCATCCGTCCCACCACAAGGCAGCTCCCGGCACCCGCGGGTGCAGCCCTGCTGCATTCCAGCCTGGCTGGCCAGCCTGCGGGGAGGCTGAAATATTTGGGAGGGGAGTGGAGAAGGGAAAGGGGAAAAAAATAATAAAATAAAAATCTATAAAAAGAAAGTTTAAAAACACAAGTTAAAAAAAAATAAAAATACCAGGCGCGGAGTGCAGCTGCGGTTCTGGTTCCAGTTCCCAGGTGATGTCAGGCCTGGAGCCTCTCCAGCCCTGGCCCCTCAGAGACGGTCTTTGTGGGTTCAGCACTGAGTGTTTTTCCTTCCTGAGACTCGGGGACACCTTCCTGTCTCAGAGAAAGCAGCCAAGAGCCTTTCCAAGGGTGTCTGCACGCAGGAAGGGGAGAGGATGGGAGGGGAGCGTGGCTGGGCTCGGCCGGGGCTGCTGGGGAGCCGGCGGTGGCCACAGCACTCACCCCTCACGGGGCAAAGGGGCACCCGGCTCCCATCGGCCCGGCAACTCTGAGTCACTGCTTCCCCTCTCGTGGTGCTGGGAGGGGCTGGAATGTACTGGGACCCACAGGCTTGTCACTGGGACACGCTGGGAGCAGTGGCCCCAGTACTGGGACATGCTGGGATCCATAGCCTCAGCTATCAGTGGGATGTGCTGGAATCCACAGCCCCAGCACTGGATGTGTTTGGGTGCCCAACTTCTGGACCAGCACATGCTAGGACCCAGGGCTGTTACACTGAAGCTTGTCCTGGGGTCACTGTGCCATCCTTGGCACTGGGGTGTGGTGACATCCATGGCCCTAGCACTGGGACATGCTGGATCCTGCAGCCTCGGCACTGGGATGTACTGGGATGCATTGCCTTTATACTGGAGCTTTCTAGGGCCCCAGTCTCTGGCACTGGGACCTACTGGATGCACAGCTCCTGTGCAGGGATTCACTGGGGCTCATGGTCTTCATATTGGAGCTCGCTGAGGCTCCAATTGCTGGCACTGGGACATCCTGGAACACTGGTGCTCAGCCCTGGGACATACTGGGACCTCTACGCTCATTGCTGGGACCTGCTGTGCCCCCAGCACTGGGACCACCAGCCCTTGCTGACCCCCTGGGGGCTCCAGAGCTGCTACTTCATGAGCACAGTCCCTTTTATGTGCGGGTCGGGTTGTTTGCAGAGCACAGCATCCCCCACGGCCCCTGCCCCCCGATAAACCCGGGGGCAGGGTCTCTGTGTCCCGGGCTGTTTGGAGAATCTCACGGCTGTTTATTGGGGTCTGGGACACATTAGCCACGCTGAGAACAAACCTCTCCCACCCACCCCGGTCCCTGCTTGGGACCAGCTCTCACAGCTGCACCGCACTGTCAGCTCCATAAATCAAACCCGGGGGAGGGAGCCTGGGGCAGGCTCACCTCGGTGAGCCGGGGGCCAAGAGGTGCTGTGGGCTCTCAACAGAGCCCCTGCCTGGGGCAGGCTCCAGTGGGACACCCAGCGTGCTCCCCCTGCTCCATGCTGGCTCCAGGACCTAGGGAGACAGGGCAGCTCCAGTTCTGCAGCCCTTGGGGGAGCCCCCAGCTGCCCCATCCACAGCTGCCTCTGCTCCGTGGGACACGGCGGCCCCTGGGAGCCGCCAGCCCCAGCACTGCACCATTCCCAGGCTCAGCTATCTGCACTGGCCAGCCAGTCCAGCCCCTCAAACAGAATCCCATGTGGGGATCTGGCCTGGGAACCCCCCATGTCCCCATCTGACCCCGTGCAGAAGCTGCTGCTGCCTGCAGCCCCACTGTACAAGGCTCTGCATGGTCATCGTGGTGGCAGTGGCAATCACAGTGGGGACAGTCATTGTGCTGGTGGCAGCAGCGGTGATGGTGGCAGTGACATCGTGCCAGTCATGATGTACCAGGTGGAGGGCAGGGCACCAAAGCAGTTACACCAACCCTGACCCACCACTTGGGCACTCATGGCTGCAGCACGGGGCTGGCACTGCCATCCCCATCCCATGGCATGGCACTGACCCCCTTGGGACTTCTGCAGCCTTTGTGGGGCTAAAGCTGTCATCAGGGCCTGGGGACACAGGGACAGCTCACCCAGGGGTCTTACCCATGTGGGTAGGGCTGAGATGATCACACTGGTTCCAGCAGCACAGAGCAGCAGTGCAGGGCTGGGGCTCCAGAGCCATCTTGGGGACCCCACCTCACCCCACACGGGGGTGACAGGCAGGCACTGGCCCATCAGAAAAATAAGGCTTTATTTTCCAAGCGGCTGCACGTGCACAACCAGCACCCCCAGGGCCACTGTCCCCCCGGAGCGCCTCGACGCCGGCCGCACACCGGCCCCTTCCAGTCCAGCCCCGGGGCGCGGGGACCCCTCCCCGGGCCTGCCCCGCGTGGGCAGCCTCGGCCACGGGCGCGTCCTCCCGCCCCCCTGGCGGCTCCAGGGCCAGTGTCGGTGTGGGGCCAGCCTGGGCTCGGCCGCTGCCACCTCAGGTGAGCAGCTCCCTCCCTCCCCGCTGCGGTCTCTGGGCTGGCGTGCGCGGGCTCCGTCTGCCTCCGCCGCTGTGTCAGGTGGGCGCTGCCGGAGCCCGGCTCATCTCCGCGACACTCGCAGGGGCGTCACCCCTCGCACCTTCAGGCAGTTGCCCCCGAGGTCCCTCCGACTGCCCTGCGGAGAGAGGAGGAGGGAGAGCTGCAGGTACTGTGGGGTGTCTGGGTGTGGGCGCCCCGCTCCTGCCCGCTGCCCACCACACCGACCCCTCCATGGGGACCCACTGTGAGATGGCTCAGTCCTGGGGTGGCTCTGTGCTGCCTGGAGTGGACAGACAGACAGATGGGGCTACGCCTGACAAGTGGTGGAGTGTGTGGCTGAGGTGGGTGCTGTGGTGGAGCCCTTCAAGGTGGGTCCCCCTTGGCCTTGTCACCCTGCAGGACACAGCCCCCATGGCCGCTCAGCACCGCAGGGCTCAGACCTGTGGCAAGAGCCAGTAGCACCCCAGGACAGACACACAGCCCAAGACAGATCCACAGCCCTGACAGACAGAGTCCAAACTGGGATGGGGAGATTCAGCTCTACCTTGCAGTTTATGAAAACATCAGCCCAGTACTGCCCAGTATGATCCAGCACAGACCAGCATGGTCCAGATTTAGCCCAGAACATTCCAGTATAACTCAGCATGGATCAGCAGAGCCCAACAGAGCCCAGTTCCAACCCAGCCTATTTCCAGCCTTGCACAGCCAAGCATGGTCCAGTACAGCCCATTTCCAGGCCATTTCCAGCACAGCACAACCCATTTCCAGCCCTGCCCATTTCCAGGCCTGTACAGCCCCTTCCCAATCTCAGGGCTGGGATGCAGAGTCAGATCCCAACTCAGCTCCCCCATTGCCCTCCAGCAGGAGCTTCCCAGCCCCAGTGCCTCCACAGGGTCCCCTGGGGATCCAGCACTGTGCCAGACCCCTGGATCCCGCCCCAGGAAGCAGCTCAGGGGATCCCAGCTCTGCCAGGGACCAGGGCTGCAGGACCCCAGGAGGGCTGGAGAGGCCGCTGAGGGGGCAGCAGGAGCAGGGGAGCAATTAAAAATGGAGCAGCAAAATGTGAAAAAGCTCTGAGGGCTGGAGTGTGACCCATGGCTGTACTGCTTGGGGGCACACACGGGACAGGGGACAGCAGCAAGTACAGCAGCCCCTGCTCACAGCCCTGCCAAGGGATGTCCAAGAGGTTGGGCAGCTTCCAGCCCCTCACCCGGCACCCCAATCCTGCACAGATGTTCCTGGGTCAAGCACACCCTGGCACGGGCAGCAGCGTGGGCTCACCACAGCAAAGGTGTCCCTTGAGCCACGGGGTGCTGGGGGGAATCAGCTGGGTGAGCAGGACAGGGGTGCTTTGCCATGGCCCAGCTCAGCCATGTGGGAGCTGTGCCAGTGGTGCCAGCAGACCCTGCATGGGAACACTGGATGGGGAACTCTGGGTTCCCTCGGGGGTGTCTGCTGGGCTCTTCCCGTCCTCATCACATCAGGGAGCTGCTGGAGCAGCCCTGCTGCAGTGCTGGTGGGCTGGCAGGGCTGGGTATGGAGATGGGGATGGGGATGAGGATGGAGAAGAGGTCAGCCAGCGAACTCAAGCCCCCCTGGGACAACCAGTGCCGCCAGCTCCGGGGTGATTGTTTAACCCCTGAGACCTCCCAGCCCGGATGGACGTGGGGGAGCAGCCCAGCCCTCTGACGTGAGCAGGAGCTGTAGGCGTGTGGCTACAAGCAGGATTTGGCCAGGAGCAGCCAAAACCTCCAGTGGGAGCTGGAGCCAGAAGCTGTGGTTCTCACTGAGCCATGCCAAGTCTCCTGCCCCGCTCAGGCCAGGCAGGGTCTGCTGCCCCCCATTCCCTGGGCACATGCTGAGCCTCTTGCCCCACTCAGCCCAGCAAGGGACCCTAACCCATCCCGGAGCCCCGCTCACCCCTTTCCGCTGGTTGCTGAGGCAGAAGGTGCAGATGCTGCGGGGCTGTTTGCTGTCCAGGTCGCCCTTGGCGCCATAGATGGCACTGAAACAGGGCTGCCCGTCCTCGCAGCCCTCGCCCAGCAGCAGCACGTTGGCCAGGTGGGAGATGTAGCTGGAGGCCAGGCGGAGCGTCTCGATCTTGGACAGCTTGCGATCCACGGGCTCGGTGGGGATGAGGGTCCGCAGGGCGGTGAAGGCCGTGTTGACGCTCTGGGTCCGGTCCCGCTCCCGCGCGTTCGCCGCCTGCCTCTGCTTCACCATCACCATGGGGCCCGGCTTCCGCGGCAGCTTGCGGCGAGCCTCGGCGCCCTCGCAGCAGCCGAACGACTGGTCCGACGTGTCGCTCTCGCTGCGGTTCTCCTCGTCCTCCGAGAGCATGCTGAGGTCGGGGTAGAGCACGCGGGCGGCCACGGGGCGCAGCATGGTGAAGGCCATGTTGGGGCGCCCGCCCGCACCCCCGGCCCCGCTGGGGGCACCCCCCGGGCTGCGGGGAGCCTTCCCCCGCCGGCACAGCTGCGACGGCGGCTCCGGGCGCCTTCCCGGAGCTGCTCCGCCGCGGCTGAGCAGGGCTGGGACGGCTGTCTGCAGGGGGAATCGGGATTTATACGGCCGGGGAGGGGCTGGCTCCGGAGCCCACCCCCAGCCGGCCCCCCGAGCTCCGGCCAGCGGCCAGCGGCCAGCGTCCTCACCCCAGCCCTGGCTCTGGCCACTGGCCTGGCCCCGCTCCGGCACGCTGGCCTGGCTGCGGGCACTTGACCCCGGGTCATGCCCGCGGTGTAACTGAGCCGCGGCAGTGCCCGGGGCACTGTCCGACAAGTGCTCCCTGTGCCGTGGCCTCTGGCACCTGCAGAGCAATGTCATACACAGGCAGCGTGTCCCCAGCCCCTGCCTGGCTGTCCCTTGCCAGCCCTGGGTCCCACACAGGGTGGCATGAGAAGAACCTGGGGCACAGGTGCTGGGATGGGGAAGGCATTCAGGACAGGGTGGCACTGGTGCAGTGCCAGGGTGTTTATCAGAGGAATGCCAGAGGGGGACATGCTGCTGCCCACACCCTGCCATGCCCCCTGGGACAGGGGCTGTGCCCAGGAGGATGCCCGGAGCAGTCAGGGAGCAGCAAGGGCAGGCAGCCCCGCAGAGATGCACTCCTTGCTCCTCTGTTCCGTGCCTGGGAGGTGACAGGGACACACGGAGAGGCAGGGGCAGCACTGCCGGCAGCGCTGCCAGGAGCATTTCCTCCCGCCCAGGAGGAAGGTGTGTGCCGGCAGTGGAAACACGGAGTCTTTTCCTGAGAGGGGAGCGATGAGCTGGCAGCAGCGGGAATCACCGGTGTCCTGGGAAGGGCTGGGGGTGCCCCCAGCCTCACTATCGCTCCTTGTCCTTCCTTGGCACTCAGTACCACAGACAATGGCCCTGCTCCTCCTCACCAGAAGGGTCTGTGCGGGTCCCACTCTGCCCTCAACCCCCCAGCCCTGAGCCCAGCCCTCCCAGGAGCAGGCAGGGGCACAGCCAGCTGAACCGAGCAGGCAGGAGGCTTCCTGCCCGCCTTCCTCCCCTTCCTCCTCCTCTGTGGTACTCCAGGCGCGATGAAGGTCAAGCGGCAAAAACACGTGGAGGGCAGGACCTGGCTCCGGGCAGATGGCCCAGGGCTGCTGGGGATGTGGCTGGGAGACTTGGCAGTGCCAGCTGCAGCCCCCACTGTCCAGCAGCTCCACAGCCAGAGAGGGATGCTGGGGAAAATCTTGGAGGCTTGCCAGGGCTGAGAGAGTGGCCATGGGATATCACAAACACCCCAGTGGGGTGCCCTGGGGGCCACAGGATGGGGTGGCATCATGTTCCTCGGTGTTCCCTGGGCAAAAGCAGATTGCAGGACTGCAGCTTGGGGTATGGCTCCTGGGGTCTGGGTCCCTCCATGGGCTCTCCTACTGCTTCCAGGGCTTGTGGCTGCTGGGCCATGACAGAGGCAGCTGTGCTGGCTGGCACAGGAGCCACTTCACTGCCTCCCACCCTGCTGGCTGTGAGCAAACGGCCCCTCTGCCCCCCGCAGGGCACAGGCAGCCCTGGCTGGCGGGACCCCCTGCCCTGTTTTCCTTCACCATTTGTCTGCCTGTGCAGAGCCTGTAAATCACGCAGTGGGGGGCAGAGAGAGGGCCTGGGGGCTGGTGGTCTGGCTGGGGCTGGGGACTTCTGGGGCTGCACCAAGGGCCAGGGGTCCCACTGGAGCAGGGGACATGCAGGGCCACACCAGGGGCTGGGCACGTGCAGGGCTGAGCAAGAGGGCAGGGACCTCCTGGGGATGAGGATGGGCAGAGGTCTGCACTGTGGCTGCAGTGGCAGCTCCACCATGCATCAGTCTCCATGAGGGACCCCAACCTTCTCCTGTAGCAGCTGCCCAAGTGCAGAACCCCACAGAAGGGGACGTGCAGCAGTGCTAGGGGCAAAGCTGAGGATGGGCCAGCTTGGCATGGCAGGCAGGGCTCAGGCAGGTGGCTGTACCCCCACTCTGCCCCCCTCTCACCCCAGAGCCTTGCTGAGCCATGGCTGGGGGGCCACGGCAGCCCCTGGCCCTGACAGGTGCTAAGACGGATGGCAGGGCCTGTGTACTCAGCTGCACGTCCCACACATGGCCACCAGCTGGCAGGGACAGGCTGGGGGGGTCACCCAGTCCCCACACCCAGCCAAACTGCCCCAGGGCTTTTCTGAGGGGCACGGCCATGTGTGGGGTGCTGGTGGCCTGTGGAACATAGCAGGGCACAGGCAGGGAAGGAGCAGCAGACAGGAGATGGCTCAGTGTGGGGTGGGGACAGCACGAGTGTGTGCCCATGAGTGTGTGTGGGGGTGTGCAGCTGCACACATCTGTGCATCCCAGCATGCATGGACGTGTGCACAGGGATATGTGTGAGTATGGGGCTGTGTGCACGTGTTTGTGCAGTTGCACATGGCTGTGTGCCTGTGGGTGCCACATAAACCCCAAATGCCACCACCTCCTGCTGCAGTGACGCCTCAGTGCTGGCACAGACGTATGTACGTGTGACCAGATGCTGCAGACAGAAGGATGGATGGACAGGAGCTGTCATGCCTGGCTGGGAGAGCAGCAGGAGCCATGGGAAGCAGGGAATGCTGCCGCCTCCCTGCCTGTGCAGCTGCCTGTACAGGCTGTGGCTGTGGGGCAGGAGGACGTGTGGCAGCAGCCAGGTTTTCCTGTGCTGTCTGGCAGGCATCTGGTACAGGCCATGAGTCCTTGTGCCTGGGCCCCCCCAGCTCCCCCAGCACTGTGGCCTGGGCCCTGACTCAGCTGGGCAGTGTGAGGTGCAGCTGAGGCATCACAAACCTTCTGCCAGGACATGGTGTGGTTTGGCACCACAGCTGACCCAGCCAACTAACCAACCCCCGGGCAGAGAGCAGCACCAGGCAGTGGCTCAGGCATTCACGGGACCCTGCATGGGACACAGAGCCTGGAGGGGACATGGCCTGAGCACGGGGATGCAGCCCTGACTCCATCCAGCCAGGCATCTCCTGCTTGCTGGGCATCATGGGGTCAGGGTGCTGGGCACTCTGAGGGCTGGGCTCTGCCTCTGCTGCCAGGGAAATGCCCCTGCCCCCCACACCAGGGAGTGTTTATCTTGGAGGTGATACTTAAGTGTAAGAAAATAAACAGGGAGCAGATGGGGCAGGGGCCAGGGCTGCCCCTGGCCCCGCGGGAACACTCCAGCCCTGCTGGGAAAACACCACGGCCAGCGAGGCAAATGGATTCCAGACCCAGGGCAGAGCTGGAACATGTGGCCACCAGGGCACTGGGCCTGACCCTGCTGAGCCCTGGTGGAGCAGTGCTGGACCGATCCATTCAACTCCACCCCACCCCATCCCATCCTACCCTGTCCCATCATGTCTCATCCTATCCCACCACAACCCATCCACGCCATCCTGCCCCATCTCATCCCACTCAGTGCCCCGAATCCACAGCCCCTGACCATACCTTGGCTCTGGGGGTGTCCAGGACTGCCCCCTCTGCCTGTGACCCTCCAGTTTCAGGGTGCTCAGGCCAGTGAGGACACAGATCTGGGAGCTGCCCCATCCCAAATGCACAGTCTTGTCCAGCTGAGCCCAGTGAGGCAGGGGTCTCATCCCAGGGGAGTCTATCCCTGCTCCCCAACACTGGCAGACCAGAGATGGCAAATCGGGGAGCCCCCGGAGCCCCCTGGGTGGGGAGCAGCAGTGAGTGCCATGGGGATTGGGCACTGTGGAACATTTGAGAAACAGGAGATGGATCAGGGCTGTGTCAGGGTGACCTGGTGGGTCCCCAGGCAGTGTGGGAAGCCCCAGCCCCCCCTGCCCCCGGGCTGTACCTGAGGGCTGGGGCTGCTGGTCTGGAAGGCATTACACGCCTGTCGCGCGGGGAAGTCTGTCCCAGTTCCGGAGCTGGGACCCCTCCCCACTCAGCCCGGGCTGGGGGGAGCCCACAAAGCTCCTTTGTTCCTGCCCTGGAACGAATGGATTGGAGGCAGCCGGATCGGCTGTCAGCCAGCGACACCAGAGACCCCGCGGGTCAGGCAGAGGGAAGGGGGACAGGTGGAGCACGGATAGATGGAGGCAATGCAGGGACCATTCCTGTGCCAGCCAGGGGCTTGTGGCACCAGCAGCCCCTGCCCACACCATGCCAGCCCCATGGATGCAGCAGTCAGCCCTGGAGGTGCTCACACAGCACCTCAGACCCAGTTCTGGTGCCAGGGAGCTCTGGGAGGGATGTCAGGACACCCTGGGACTGGCACGGACCTTTGGCACTGTGTGCAGGGGATGGCAAGCTGGAAAAGCAGATCCTGCAGCAGGCTTCTCAGATGGAAGAAGCCTCCATGGCTTGCAGGAAAACGAGCTGCAGGATCTGGGCAGCCTCAGTTCATTCCCACTTTGGAATTCCCAGTTCTGCCGAGCTGCCTCTTATCCAAGGGATGAGGGGCACAAGCCTGGGAGAGTGGGGCAGACAGCTCTCATGTGAGATGCCCAGCAGTGGGGGCACACAGGATATGGGCAGACATCAGTCCCTGCCATGGGACTTCCATTTGGGAGCACTCTGGAAATGCCCACATTCATTGCCCCAGGAGCTGCCGCAGGAGCTGCTACCTCCTGCCTCCACACCCCCCCCCCCCCGGGCTCTCTAACAAGAGGAAACTTTTTAGCACGCCACAATTCTGAGGAGAAATTTATGGCCCATCAGGGAGCCGCGGGCCAGGGCTGCTCTCGGTGAGTGCTTGCAGGGCTTCCTCCCGGCACACAGCTGCCTTCATGCGGCGCATGCAGCTCTGGAGTCTCCCTCCCGGCCCTTCCCCTCGCCCAGCGCCCCCAGCCCACCCTGCTCCTCCTCCCCAGCACGAAACGTGGAGGCAGCAGGAAATTGTGCCCTGTCCCGTGCCAGCACTGCCAGCTCCTGCCATGCAGAGGAATCAGCCGTGCCCTCCTCTCCCATCCCTAGGGGAACTGGATCCCTTCAGGAAGGAGCGTGGCTGATGGGGCAGAAGTGTCCGGCCGCAGTTCCCATCCTTCTGCTGACTCACGGCGTGCTGAGTGAGTCAGTGGCCTTTCCCCTCCCTGGATGGAGGCTCTCGACTTAAGAGGGATGCTGGGATGCCCAGGGGATGCTCGAGGCGTTTTTCCAGGCTGCACGTGGGGTGAGGACGTGGTGCTTGCATGGCAGGACCACATGAGTCCCCACAGCTGGGCCAGAGCTGACCCTGAATTCAGCTCCATGGCAGAACATTGTCCTGTCACAGCATCCATCCCCCAGCCCAGCATCCATCCCCTCACAGATTATTCATCCCCTTGCAAGGCCTCTGTCCTTGTACTCTGTGCCCACAGGTGTCAGGCCACCATGCTGTGCTATGTTGGGCCACTGCATCCCTGCTCCCAACCCCAGCACCCTCTAGCAACACACCAAGGAGCTGCAGAAGTTTTGATAATCTTTATTCCAGGTGCAGCAGCGGCTGTCCCCACCACAGGATTTTGGAGATGTCCCCCATGAAGACTGGGACACTGGTGAGCCCAGAGTCACTGAGGGAGGGCTGGGGACTGGCCATGCCAGGTCTCTTCCCTGTGTCCTGATTCTGTCGTGTCCCAGTTCGCCTGTACCCCTTCCCGGTTCAGCTGTGCCCCGAATGAGCTGTGACTCGTCCCAGTTCCAGTGTGCTCCGGTTCCGCCATTCCCGCTTGAGCCATGCCCCGGTTAAACCCATTCCATCCCGGTTCAGCTATTCCCGGTTGAGCCGTGCCCCGGTTTAGCCTGTTCCATCATGGTTCAGCTATTCCCGATTGCGCCGTGCTCCCGTTTATCCCACCCAAACCAGTCCATCCCGTCCCGGTTCGTCCCGTCCCGGTTCGCGCGGTCGCTCCGGGCGGCGCAGCGCGGCACAACAGCGCCACCTGCCGGCCCCGCCGGGCGCCTCCCGGTACCGGCGAGAGTCCGACCCATCCCGGCTGCCGGGACCCGGGGATCTTCCGAGTCTGGGGACCCTGACCCATCCCGGCTGGAGGGACCATGGTGACTCCCCAGGGCTGGGGACGCCGACCACATCCTCATAAAGGGCTCACGGGTCGGAACCAACAGGGATAGAAGGGGCTGCTGGGCATCCTCGGGGTGCTGGGCTAGCGCAGGTGAGGCGTGGAGGAGCCGAGGTAGGTACGGAGGTCGCTGAGGGTGGAGGGGATGATCTTGGCGGGGATGGTCTCCCGGCGGAGTGCCTGGTGGGCAGCATAGCGGTGGCAGCCCCCGAAGGAGTAGAAGTAATCGCCGCCCTCACTGCCTTTGATCCAGAGCACGTCGATGGGGGGCACCCGCTCGGGATCCTCCTGGGAAGGGGAAGAGACATCCAAGAGCAACACACCCCGGCACCCCCATCCTGCCCTGACACCCCCCGACTGTGCCAGGGCTTGGGCGCTGACAGCTCCCCAGCAGCGCCCTCTGAACGGGTGCAGGAGGGGCTGTGCTCACCTGCAGGGTCTCCATCAGGCTCTGCACCTTTCCCGGCTCCAGCTCTGACGGGATGGGCCGGATGAGGACCCGCATGGGCACGTTGTGCACGGCCGAGATGTGCTGGGTGTGGATGCTCCTGTCCTCGGCCTCTGCCATGGCTGTGGCTGCCGGCCGGCCTTTGCTTTCCTCCGTCGTGCTCAGCCGAGCCCTGCGCTCTGCCCCGAGCAGTGCAGCGCCCAGCCGTACCCCTCTACTTCCTCCTTGCCCGGCCATCGTCATCGTCACGGCCTCCGCCCCGGTGTTTTGCAGAGTCACAGTGAAGGGGCAGGACAGAGTTCCGGGCCGGGTGCCAGAGCCGGCTGGCCCGCTGCCTGCTCCGGAGAGCCCGCGGTCAGGGCTGCCCTCGGCTCCTCCCTCCCCTGGGACGCCCATGGGCATGCGGCAGCTGAGCCCCCCCCAGGTGTGCTGGGGGTCCCTGTCCTGCCCCCTGAGGGTCCCGCCTGGCCGGGCCGGGGCACTGAGGATCATCCTGCAGCTGAGAGCTGGGATGTGCCCCCCACCTGCCTGGCTGTACCAGGAACACATCCCCAACCCAGAGCCCCCTCCCTGCTGCGCTGACACCTATGGTGTCCACAGCAAGGAAGATGAGGCATGAAATAACTGCAGAGCTGAGCGGTGATGCTGGGATGCTCCACAGCTGGGCAGGCATGGAAGAACTTCAGCCCTGAGTCTGTAGCCATGATATTTTCTGAAAAATTCTTTCCTTAGGATTTTTCCTCCTGAGAAGCTGAGAGGCCTCAGGAACAAAATGTAAACATTGATTATCTGCTGCTGTGGAATGCAAGAGGTGCATCTGTGATTGGTCTCATAGAGTTGTTTATAATTAATGGCCAATCACAGTGAGCCAGCTTGGACTCTCTGTCCAAAACACAACCCTGTGTTATCATTCTTTCTTTTTCTATTCCTAGCTAGCCTTCTGATTAAATCCTTTCTTCTATTCTTTCAGTATAGTTTTAATATAATATATATCATAAAATAATAAATCAAGCCTTGTGAAAAGTCAGATCCTTGTCTCTTCCCTCATCCTCAGACCCCTGTGAACACCAGCACACTGAGTCTTTCTAGGTCGTTTCTTCAGACCAGTGCTCCAAACGGGGAGAGGCTCTCGGGAGGATCAGGGTCTCCCACCCCTCTGGCTGCTGCAGGGGACACCCTGAATCCACAGCAGGGACACGATGACAGGGGATGGCTGCTCCCAGTGCCCTCACCCTGGCTCTCTGGTGGCATGGAGGGTCCTCAGCCCCAGAGCTGACTCAGAAGCGTGTAGATGATGGGCAGGGATGGTTTTGTGAGGCTCTGGAACTAGTTTCTTGCAAGGTGAACCTGGCAATGACTTTGTGGGTGAAGGATTGCACTGATATCACTGGGAGCCCGGGGCTCAGCTAGGTCTGTGCTGACAAGCTGCATGCTAGAGATAATTTGCCTTTCTCCACTGGCACCCACATCTGGGAAAAGATGAGGAGAGAGGGGTGGGGAGCAGGAATGCCAGTCTCCCCTGGGAGCGGGGGCTCTACGGGGTTGTCATCACTGGCGAGTTCAAATAAAATGTGCTCACAGAATCCTCCCCATCCGGGGTGTGTGAGCATCACCGGCGCCCTTCCCGGGCTGCCCGCCGGGCTCCGCGCCGCTGCCGGGATTCACACGGGATTTACTTCCAGGTCAGCGCCCCGCCGCTCTCACCAGCAGGGTGGCACCGCAACCCCTCCTTGTCACAGCAGGGGCTGTCTGGCTGCTGCCCACCGGCTGAGGGGCTGGCAGGGCCATGTGGGCACCGTGGAATGCTCTGGGTGCCCAACGGGCTGCCAGGACATCGCCCCTCTATTTGGGGCAGTTCTGTCCAGGATGCCCCAGCCCAGGAGCGGGCACAGGGCACCGTCGATGGGCAGGGTGGCAGCTCGCGTGCCACCACCCGCCACCGCCGACACAAATCCCACAAGACACATGGTTAGTGGCAGAAATCCCTTTTATATCCCTGAATTG
The DNA here is from genome assembly GCF_027887145.1 of Ammospiza caudacuta. NCBI lineage: Eukaryota > Metazoa > Chordata > Aves > Passeriformes > Passerellidae > Ammospiza > Ammospiza caudacuta. The sequence continues at coordinate 12,621,995 of NC_080607.1, forward strand.
CATTACAAGTAATACTGCGGGTGGCCGGATCTCAGTAGACTTGTCATACTGGGGCTGGCGAGTACAAAACCTGGCAGAAAAAATCTATCATGCACGGAAAATTATTGCTGTAGTATCTGCTATTTACAGGAGAGAGGGGCAGCAGCGCAGCGCTCCAAGCCTGCCGGCCTCAGGACACCGCGCCCCGCGGAACGGCGCCGGCATCGCGGGCAAAACCCGGCGGGTGCCTGCGTGGCCAGGGCGATGCTCATCCCCTCCGTGGGGTGCGGATGTGTGGTCACCGTGCCGTGGCAGCGAGAGGACCATGACAGGGACATCCCCACTCAACCCGTGACCAACACAGGCACCGAGGCAGCGGGAGGAAGACGGTGCAAGGGAGGAAGACGGCGCAGGAAGACGGTGTGGGGGTGCGCGAGTGCGGCCCCGCGGGTGCCGGGCTGAGTCCCCGAGTGTTGGGGACCGGCACGGGCTGATGGGGCTGTGGCAACTCGCGGCCCGAGGTAGGAAGCGGAGGCGTGGGTCGGGCCCCGCTCCGGGATGCCGTGCGCGGAGCTTGCTCCGGGGCGGGGGCGCTCCGCCGGGAGGTTGCATAGAGTGGCTGGTGTGTCCCCGCTGGGCTGGCGCGGGGCACGGAGCAAAGCAGGAGCCCGTGGAAGCAAGGAAGACAAAAGATAAGGGCTTTGCCTTTGTGGGTGGCTTGCAGGACATGCAGCCTGAGCTGCCGGGCCAGCTTGCGCCCTCCTGCCTCCGTGCCCGCCGCTCTGGGGGTCCTGTCCCCGTCCGTGTCACCGTGGCTGTGTCCTGGGCACGGCAGTTCTGCTGCAGCTCTGCCACCTCCTGCGAGCCAGCGCTGGCATGGCCCGGCCAGTCTTGACAAATAAATAGTGAAAAGCATAAGTTATAAATAATATAAATAAGAACATTTAAATAGACTCACCCAAACTTTACAGCTACTCTGACCCCCTCCTCCTGAGTGCAGGTGGGGGGCAATGGCGAGGGAGCCGGGAGCCGGCTGGAGAAGGGGCTGGGGACACATGGGGGGGTGGTTGGGAGTTTGGGTACTACCTGCCCAGGGCTGGGTCTCCAGCCCAGCTGCCAGCCCAGCCCTTTGCATGGTGAGGGGGCTGCACCTGCCTGGGTGCATCACCGTGGCAGGGGCCAGTTGTGCCTGGCCAAGCTGGGAGCTGGGAGCCAACGGAGGTCGTGTCCTGTGGATCTCTGCTGGAAGCCCCTGGCTCCTCCCTTGGCTCTTCCCCTGACTCCAGGGCTGCGGATTTGCAGTGCCAGGGTGAACGCTGTGCCACGGGGCAGAGGGGCAGCCGGGTGCCCTCTGTGGTGGGCTGTAGGGACCCGGGGCTTCAAGGGTGACTGGTAGCCCTGCCCTCTGTCAGCCTCAGTGGCCATCAGTCCTGCTGAGCTGGCAGGAACACCAGCCCGTGGTCTCATCAAGATTAGGGTCAAGGAGAGGGTTTGCTCCTAGCGGGGAGCAGAAAAGTGTCTTTTCTCCCCCAGGATCCCCTGGGAAGAGAAGCAGCAGCTCTAAATAAATAATAGTAATAAATTAAATAAATAGAGGTGAAAGTCACAAGCTAGGGGAGGGAAGTCTCTCCTGGGTCGGGAAGAGGTCCCCAGGTGAGTCCCCCGCAGAGAGACCTGCCTGGCTGCGGGGGGGCTCTGGGACCCAGGGGAAAGGAGCTGGGTCCCAGTGTGGGGGGGACCCCCTTCCCAGGGAGCAGATGGGGAGTGAGTCTGTGGGGATGTGTCCTCCAGACTGAGCACAGCAACAAACCAGCTGGCTGCAGCTGCAGGAGTGCTGGCACAGGGACTGGGATCAGGATGGGGACAGGATGGGTTGTATAGGGGAATAGGGATGGGCACGGGATGAGATGGGAACGGGGATGGGGGTTGGATAGGAGGATGAGGTTGGGAAAGGGGATGTGCCACAGGGCTCGGGGGGCTAATTCCCTATTGCACAGCTGTGTTCGGAGCCCTTGAAGCAGGCGGACTCGTAGTGCTTGTTGAGGTACGACTTGAGGGCGAAGGTCTTCTCGCACTGCTTGCACTTGTAGTGCTTGAAGGCGGAGTGGGTCTGCATGTGGGCGCGCAGGTTGGAGCGGTCGGCGAAGGCTTTGCCGCAGTGCGAGCAGCCGAAGGGCTTCTCCCCGGTGTGCGAGCGCATGTGGCCCTGCAGCAGCCAGGGCCGGCTGAAGGCTTTGCCGCACACGTCGCACTTGTGCTTGAGGTTGTGGGTGAGGACGTGCATGGCCAGGGCGGGCATGGAGACGTAGGCCTTGCCGCAGGTGGGGCATTTCCTCGCCATCTTGCTGTCCAGGCTGCGGTGGGTCTGCTTGTGCCGGCTCAGGTTGGAGGAGGTGGCGTAGGTCTTGCCGCACTCGGGGCAGGAGTGGCGGTGGCTGCCACGGCGCTGGCTCTCGCTGCGCCGGCGCGAGCGCCCGTCCGTGATGAAGAAGGCATCCATGGAATAGCTGTCTGTCACTGCCGCCTCCCCGTTGAAGTAGCGGGCGGAAAAGCTGGACTGGGGGCTCTCGGGGTCGCTGTACTCCTCGTGGCCGGGTGCGTAGGCCGGGTCTGCTGGCGGTGGTGGCAGGCCTTGCTTCTTGTCAGTGTCATAGCCGGCTGGCGCCAGGCAGTGCTGGAGGTACCCTGTGGGGACAACACAGTGGGGTCACTGTCCCTGCAGAGCAGCCACACCAGGGACAGGAAAAAGTCACAAGCTAAAATTTCCCATAGAAGGTGCAAACCCAGGGTTGTACCCCCACAAACTGGTTCCTGTCTGTGCTGAGCCACTGAGCACCAGAGCTGCATTGTCCTGCCCTGGCTCCTGCCTGCATGTGTTAGCAGGATGGGTCCCATCCCGCAGGGCTGCCTGAGATGGGAACTGGGGATGGAGCTGCGGATGGTCCAGCTGCGCCTGCCCGGGCTGCGGGCAGCCCCCAGGGGCTATTAGCTGCCAGACAGCTGTCGGTGCCGGGAGCTCATTGTTCACCGGGGCCGTGCCGGTAATGAGCTACGCTCCGTGGGCAGCCGGGATGAGGGGGATGAGGCTGCTCCAGGCTCCCCTTCCTCAGCAAAGGGGCTGGGAAAGCCCCCCACCTCTCTGCTGTCCCCACAGGGCCTATTCCTTGCAGATGGGACAGCACCAGGAGGGCAGCAGCATCGGGTACCTGGCCTCCTGCCAAATTGAGCGATGCACAGCACCCCAGATGTGGAGCCAGGCTCGGCTACCACTCCACTGGCGTCACACACATGTGACATTGGTGCAAGTCAGCTCATGACTTGCTCCGTATGTGGGTCTCTCAACCTGTGTCAGAGCGGGCACTGCGCTGGCATCCCGGTCCCTCTGAGCTGTCACACAAAGGTCACAGCAGGAGCAGCAGTGCAGCCCCCCTTCCCACCAGGCCAGCAGTCCTGGGGATGTACTGGCATCCCCCAAACTGGTCCCAGCAATCCCCTGCCTTGTGCACACTGGTCCTTGCAAGCTGTTTCAGAGGGCTCATCCCCACTGATAGTGGCAGAGGGGCTATTGGGGGCCTGGGGTCTGCACAGCTGGGCTGACCCATGCACACCGTGGGGCACAGGGACATCCCACCACAGCTGCAGCTGAGCATCCCCTAAATCCACACAGCCCCTGGCAGCACCCACGGACCCCTTGGCAAGCAGTGCTGCCGTTTGTCCCGTGGTGGCCAGGGGTGCCCATTGTGGGGAGGGGGCTGTGGGGCAGGGGCAGAGCCGGGCCCCCCCGTCCCCCGCGCCGTGCTGACAGCGCGGGCTGTGCAGAAAGCGCTCTGCTCAGCAATTTCTCACGCTGCCTCCGAGCATGCAGCAAGGTTATTTCCAGGAGAGCAGCGTCGGCAGCTTCTGCCCAGCTGCAGCACATCCCTCCCCCACCGGCTCCTGGCTGATGGGGGGAGCAGAGGACCCCCAGACCAGACAGGCTTGGTACCCCGGTCCCTGGCAGGGAATGCCCCCCACGGGCCGGGGAGCACTAGAAAAGGGGGGACAAGCGCCGCAGCGGCTGGGCACTGTTAGCTTGTGCATGGATCAGGCCCATTCCCGCATCCTGCTCCGTTTCCCAACCCACGAGCAGCCAGGACTCCCCATCCTATGCAACAGAGCCCCCGACCCACGGCCAGCCCCTCTGTCTGGGCTGCCCCGTTGTGGGGCTGTGCCAAGCCCGGGGAACTCCGAGCCCTCCCCAGTGTTCCCCCGCAGGAGGACGGGATTCCAAGGACCACGGGCACCCCAAGTCCAGCCTTTTGCACCCCTCCCGCTGCTGGGGTACCCCCCAGTCTCCCCCCCGCTCCCCGTGTCCCGGACGGCGCCGGCCCCCCCGCGCTCCCAGGGGGGCTCGGGGCACCGCTGCGAACAATGAAACCCTCCGGCACGGCGAGGCTGCCGCCCCCCGCCGCCCCCCGCCGCCCCCGCAGACCGCTTGCTCCTCACCCCCCAACTTGCCGTGGGAAGGAGCCCACCCCGGTGTCCCACGGGCGGGGGGGACTCGGGGCTGCCCACGGGGCTGATGCTGTCACGCAGGGGATGTTTCCCCAAGGACCAACTTCGGCAGCGGCCGGTGGCCCCGGGGACAAGGCGACAGCGAGGGATGACACACCCCACCCCGCACCCCTCGCCCGCCCGCGGGACACAACGCGGGGACCCCTCCCCGTCCTGCCCCGCGTCCCCCCGTGTCCCCCTCCCGGTGCCCCGCCGGGCGCACAGACAATAGAGGCGGGGGGGCCCCTCCGGACCCCCGGCCCCGCACTCACCATCGCCGGCGGCGGGGCCGGGCAGCGTGTAGGGGGGCTCCAGGGGGGCGTAGGGGGGCGCAGGGGCCCCGGCGGCCGGGAACGCCTCCGCTTTCAGCTTCTTCACCAGGAAGGAGCGGGGCATGGCGGGGCCGGGCAGCGCTGGACACCTCCGGTACCGGCACCGCCACCGGCCCCGGCCCCCGCACCGGCGCCGGCCCCCCCCGCCCCGGCCCCGGCGCTCGGCCCCGGCGGTGCGCACGGAGAGGCGCGGGGAGGCGAGTGCGAGGGGCGGGGAGGTGGCAGGGCGGCGAGGAGGAGGAGGAGGAGGAGGAAGAGAAGGAGGTGGGGAAGAGGGGGAGGAGGAGGAGGAGGAAGGCAGGCGGTCGGGGGGGGAGGGGGCCGCTTCGCCCGGCCGCGCCCGGAGCCCCCCCAGAGCCCCCCGAGCCGCCGGTAGCGCGGGGTGCCCCTGGCATCACGGCACTGTGGGGTCCCTGGTCCCTCCCCCTGGTTCCTCCCCCCACCCCGGCCACGGACAATGGGGACACAGGGGGACGGGGGAGACGGGAGGGGGGGGCACATGCCTCTGCCTCCCACCGCCTTTGTCTCCCTGCCGTCAGTCCCCGGGGCCAGGGAAGGACGGGTCTGCCGGGCGGGAGTCCTCATCCCCATCCCTGTCCCCTGCCCCATTCCTGTCCCTTGTCCCTTGTCTTGTCTCCATCCCTGTCCCTGTTCCTGCTTCTTGTTCCTTTCTCCTTTCCTTGTCCTTGCTCCCTGTTCCTATCCCTGTTCCCTGTTCTCATTCCCATCCATCTTCCCTGCTCTCATCTCTGTCCACAGACCCTTTCCACTGACCCCTTTCTCTTTCCCTTCTCTTTCCCCTGTACCTTCTTCTCTGTCCTCAACCCTTTCCCCTCTTCCCTGCTCTCATCTCTGTCCCACCTCTGTCCCACCTCTCTCTTGTCCCCATCCCTGTTCGCTTTTCCCATCCCTCTTTTCCCACCTTCTCTCCCCTTCCCATGTCCCTGTCCCAGTCCCAGTCCCCAGGAAGCACCGTGACCTTCGCAGCCACAACAATAGCCGGGCTCGTGGCAGTTCATTGTTCCCGGCCAGAGCCCCCACTCCTGCTCCCCCCTCGTCTCACTGGAGCCCCCACTCGCGCTCCCCCTCCTCTCTGCGCTCCGCTGCAGGCAGCTGCTGCTCCGGGGCTGCCTCTCCTGCAGTGGTGCCAGCTGAAGGCCGAGTTGTGCCATCTGAGGGACAGTGGGTGACACGGGGACCTGGCAGGCAGCTGGCTGTGCTCTCTCTGAGCCTTGTGCAATGCCCAGAGTGTTGCAGCACTTAATAAGGATGGTCCCTCTGCTGTCACCGCAGGCAGAGTGCTGGCATGGCTGGCACGGGGCAGCCCTGGGCACACCAGCCCCTTTGGCCAGGGATGTGGCACTGGGTTTGGGGATCAAAAGCAGCATCCCCACAGGCAGCACCACGGGCCTGCCTGCTCACAGCCATGTCTGCTCCTTCAGTTGTGCCTAGAGCCACATCTGGAGTCTGCATCGCAGTGTCCCTGCTCACTGCTTTGTGTGGTACTGCACAGCCCAGGGCATCCCACAGCATCCCACAGGATCCTATAGCCCAGGGCACCTCACAGCCCACATCCTAGAGCATCCCACAGACCACAGCATCCCACAGCATCTGATACCCCACAGTATCCTACAGCATCTGACAGCATTCCACAGCTAAGTGCATCCCATAGCTCACAGCACCCCCCGTCCCAAAGCATCCCATATCGACAGCACCCCATACATCCCACAGGATCCCAGGGCTGCTCCCCACGTGGGCTGGGGTCTCTCCCCTTGCTCCCGCTGCCCTTGGCCAGGGACTGCCGGCAGCACCACGAGTCCCATCTGTCCCTGCAGCGCTGCCCTGACGTCAAGGCTCCGCCAAGTTCAAGGTCACCTCTCCCGCAGGGCTGCGGCCCCGAGGGGACATCGCCTGCCTGCCGGGCCGCTCGCGGCGTCCCCCGCACACACCCCGGGCTCCCGGCCTCTCCCTGCTCCCTGATTTATCTATCCGTGCGTGTGCCTGCTCTCTCCTGGAAGGCACGCTTGCAGAACGGGCATTACTCACGCCCTAGTTGGGCCTGCCTGCCCGCTGCCCGCCCGCTGCCCGCCCGCTGCCTGCTGCCTGCCTGCCCGCTGCCCTGGGATTTTTGTCTCTCTCCAGGCTGCGGTGTAATAAGGGAGGTAATTAAGTGTAAAAGGCAGGAGGAGGGAGGGCTGGGAGGGGGGAGCAGCCCCGGCTCCTTTCGGAGGCAGGGGACTGCGATAATGTATGGTAATAACCGCAGCCAGCCCTGCCGAGCTGATAGCGCTGACGGCAGCGCCTGGGCCCCCCCAAACCTGCCCCCGCCACTGTGGGGAGGGGGAGCAGCGCCAGAAGAAAGGCTCAGCCTTCCTCCACCGGGTTTGTGCCTTCCTGAGCAGCTGTATGGAAATAATTCCCATCGGAGGCAATTGTTTCCCCGACAAGAGGGAGGGGGCTGCGGGGGTACTGTGGGTGAGGGGTTTTGGGGGCTCCCAAGGGCAGGATCATCCTCTTGAGGGGCAGGAGGAGAGAGGTCAGGTCCCTACTCCAGCTCCCAGTCTACCCACAAGGGACATATCCTGCTACTGGAATGAGACAAGCTGCCCCGTGGTGCCCCCACATCTCCCACTGGTCCTCAGCTCCCCCATCCTCCTTGGATCCTGGACACGGGCTCTGGGGTCAGCCAGGATCTGCCCGAGGATGCCCACTAGTGCCAGGAGGCAGAGCCCCCACTCCTGCCCTCCCTGCTGCCTCAGCTGCAGGACCCCCCCAGTGCCAGCCTGGGGGGCTGCTGGCCATTAGGAATTCCAGTCTCGTTCCTCCCAGAGGCGGCCGGGTCGCAGCCGGAGCCCCGAGGTGGCTCCAATCCGTGCTGTGGTGCTGCCGCCGGCGCAGGGAGCAGATGCCAGACAAAGGGCCGGGGACAAAGGCCCGGCTGCCTCGTGCCCCAGGGAAGGGGCGCAGGCGCGTGCAGGGCACGGGCGCTGTCCCACCCCGGGGCTGCGCTGCCCTGACCTCCCGTGCCTGCCACGTCCCAGGGCCACCCTGCTGGCAGGGCTCGGGCACAGCGAGGTACCAGGTGGGCCAGCCCTGGCACTGGTGCTGTGCCAGCCCTGGGCACTCTGCCTGCACTGCTCTGGTGCGAGGCTCTGCTGCGGCTCCCCTCCAGCTCTGCCCATCTCAAGGTGCAGCGGGGCTGAAATGGGGTGCAGGGGGGCACAGGGCTATGGGGATGGGAACACAGCAGAGGGTGGCAAATATCACACGTTGCTTCAGTCCCACTGTGCCTCAGTTTCCCCAGCTGCTATTGGGGGTCTTGTGAATGTTCCGTGTTGCCCCACCATCCCCCTCCCCATGGCCGCCTTTGTCCCCAGTCCCCCCAGCTGGCTGCAAACCCCCTGTCTGGGGGCAGCTGCCACAGCACAGGGCCAGGAACGCCACCGGTGCAGCTGGGGCTGTGCCCACCCGCAGAGTCCAGGGGGGCTTTAGGGCACGATGCCAAACGGTGCCAGACCCCCCAGGGGAAGGGGCTGGGCATGGCCCCAGTTGAGAGGTACCAAGATGGGGGGCAGTGGCACAGACAGCCCCCTCAGCATGGGGGGTGCAGGCAGCAGGGAGGCAGAGGGCTGAATAAAATAAAGCAAAACACCTTCTATTGTTTTCACAGGATGGGAACACCCCGTGCCCCGGCTGGGAACAAAGCCCTGGAGATGCTGCGCCCTGGCAGAGTCCATCAGGGAACTGTGTCTGCAGCCGTCTTGGTCCCAGCGCTGCTTCCCAGCCAGCCAGCCTTGCTGGTTCTGGGAGTTCATGCTGGCAAGAGCAGCGATCTTGGAGCGTCCACCCCACTCATGCTGGGCACGGCAGGTTGCAGTAGTCAGCAGATTTGAAAAGGCCATAGATGTTGACAAGGGGGAACATGAGCAGCGCCCCCAGGAGGGAGCCCAGCTGCTCCAGCACCCCGTACCACACCAGCGCGCTGCGGCTGCGGCTCCGCAGGATCACCCCGGCCATCACCTTCATGTAGGAGAGTGTCCCGGTGAACAGCACCCAGGAGAGGACCTGGTGGCACAGGTGGAAAAGTGGTCAGGGCCAGGGGTTTCCCACTGTGGGGACACCATGGTGAGGCGTCCAGGTGTGGTGTCAAAGACCTCCCTGAGTGAGAGGGGAACACTGTGACTTACGATGATGACATCACCCCACTGGGACTGCTGGAGGAGCGGGCAGGGACTCATCACTGCAATGGCCATGTTGTAAGCACCAAAGCCTGTCCCTGCCATAGTGAGGAGGACCATCAGGGTCAGGGACCTGCAAGGGACATGTGAGTGTCACTGGAGAGCACTACCTTTCCCTGATGAGCAGCACAGACATGCAGCACATTCCGGCTCCTTGTATCTCAGTTAAAGATATAGATGCAGCTATTAGCTTTATACTGCTTCTACTTATCCTCCACACAGAAATGTTGCAGCTCTATTTCTTGAAGTTTGATATAAAAGATAAGCACTGAGAAGATGCATGAAAGGAAAGAGGCTCCATCTTCCTTTCCTGAGGTGTCTGTGATGCCAGGGCATGGTCACCCCACAGGCCCTCTCCCAGCCTACACTCCCAACCCTTGCAAAGTAGGGCCCCCTCTTGGGGCAGAAGCCCCTGCAGGGTGTGCACCCTGCTGCAACCCCCAGGGCCCTGCAACTCACCTGCTGGGCAGGAACATGGCCACGATGCAGGCCAGGGGGTTGGCCATGGAGCTGAGCGTGGCTGCCAGGTGGTAGGTGGTGTGCCCGTAGGGGAGGCAGGAGTAGGACTGCACGGATGGCAGGACCCCGTTTGTCAGGGCGCTCACCCAGGCGATGAGGAGGTAGATGAGGGTGAGCTGGGTTAGGGAGTAGGAGACCTTCTGTGGCAGGATGTCCCCAGGTCCCTTGGGATCCTTTGGGCATGAGCAGCCTCTGCTGAGGTGCGAGTCAGCTCCCTCATCAAGGATCTGGTCAAATGAGCTCAGCACAATATGGCTGGGAAAGAGGTGCTGCTGGGAGAGCTCCCACACCTTGGGCTGCCGGGTGAGGAAGAAGAAGGCCAGCAAGCAGGTCAGCATCATCGCAGTCATGAGCAGGAAAAAGATGAGGGTGGAGAAGTTGGGTGGGAGGTAGTGTGTCTCCAGATGGAAGATGGTGCTCTCCACGGTCTCGTTGCCAGTAGTTTTGTTGACTTCGTAGCTGACATTGGTGCAGGTGGAGATACCAGAGCCCTGGCCCAGGGCAATGAGAGAAGGGATCAGCCCACTTAGCCCTTCACCTATGAAGAAGGTGTTCGTGTACTGGGGCTGCAGCTGCATCATGAAGGGCAGGAAGGTGACAGAGGAGGTGCAGTCCACCAGGGCCAGGAAGAAGGTAAGGATTAGGAAGGAGATGCTGTGGGATGTCCCAGCAATGACGGACGTGTGGTTCCAGAGGAAAGCCAGGAGCAAGCAGGCCACGACACCCACGGACACGATCGCATAGATGACAGCCACCTCCTTCAGCAAGCCAGGCCGAAAGCGATTCATGAGGGTGACGAAGAGTGGTCCCACGTTGGCCATCTGGATGATGACGGTGATGTAGGAGGGGAGGTACCACTGCTCCGGCAGCACCGTCACCAGCAGTGGCACCTCCACCCACAGCCCGTTGATGGCCACCCAGGAGCCCATGCCGAAGGCACAGGCCAGAAGGTGGGTGAGCAGTGCCATGGCTCAGGGCTGGGTGCCTGGGCCTGCGAGCGACGCTGCTGTGCTGTGGGGAGAGACTTTGATGAGTGCTGAGGAGAGATCTGACCCTTCCAGATCCTGGCCCTGTCCTCCCATGACCGCTGCCTGCGTTGGCAGAACAGCTTCCCTCTACGTGCCGTGGGGGTGTGGGGCACACAGCCCAGCCCAGCCCCCTTTGCCCTCTGCAGGCCCTGTGGACCCCTCTGCCCCCTTGAAGTGATGACACGGTGTCCTCCTGCCCTGGGTGTGGATCCTGATGAGCTTCACCTGGTCTCATCCCCGAGCACTGGGGCTTGGCAGCAGCAGGTGCGCTACCCAGGAGGGCATTGAACCTGTGCCAGCTCACGTAGCAGCTCCCTGCCGCCTGCGAGGGCTCGGCACGGCCGGGTGCAGGGGGAAAGGGGCTCTCACCTGGGGGCTGAGTGGCCTGGGCAGCTGCTCTGCAGGGAATGGACGCCTCGTACCTCCCACTGCATCTGCAGGGCAGGACGACACCGCGCCCGTCCCCTTCCAGTCAGGACCCGCGCGATTCCCACACGCTCCGGTGGCCGCGGGCGCCAGGCCCAGCAGCCCAACCTGCAGCCCAGGCTCTGCCCGTACCGATCAGCTGAGTCAGCCGGGCTCCGGACTCATCCCTCACCCGCTCCCATCCCGCTCCTGGCAGGAACTCTCACGTTCCGAACATGTCCCTACGCTTCCGTGCCCCCCCAGCGCCGCGGAGCCGAGTCCAGCCCTGCCCCGGGGCGCTGAGGCCGCCAGAGGAAACTCACGGGGCTGAGCCTGGCGGGAGCACCGACCCCGCCATGGCCCCGGCCCCGCGGGAGGCGGCGGGGCTGCGGCGGGAGCCGGGAAGGAAACGGGCTCCGGTCGGGCCGGTCCCTCGGCAATGTCCCAAGGGAAACTCACTGCGCTCTGGGGAACCGGCAGCACCACGCGGGCGGCAGCCAGTCCCGGCTGCCCGAGCAGTGACGTGAGGCGGGCGCGTCACCACCTCCGGATGCGGACCGGTGACAGCCTGGCCCTGCTCTGCTCCTCGTCTTGGTCCCGGCTGGCAGAGTCCCCAGCTCAGGGGGGTTATTATTCTTGGCGGTGTCCTGGACTTTGTCCTTGTCCCTGCCTGAACTGCATCCCACCTATCACAGACTCTTCTTGCAGGTGCAAGTGTCAGCCGATGACGGTTCCTGTCCCCATCAGGATCTCTGCGGGGTCACGGGCTTGGCGTGGGGCGCTGGGAACCTCCGAATGTGGGAGTTGTCCCACCTCGGGACACTGCGGGGACCAAGCCGCGAGCCAGCGGATGAGCCATTTGCACCGGCCGGGAGGTGACACGGGTGAGGACACGGACCCCAGGTCACCCCCAGCAGCCAGCCCCCCTCTCCCAGCCCGGACCCACCGCCCCGGGATGCCTCATGGCGGCTCTTCCCCCAGCACCCACCGGGTGTCGCTGGGAGAGCGGGCTGCAGCCCTGCAAAACCCGGGGCTGCCTTCTCCCTCCGGCTTCCCCGCCTGCTGCCCTGCCCTACCTGTCTGCAGCGCTCTTACTGTCCCTGTCCCTCCGGGGGACTGCAGTTTTCTCCTCCACCCTGCCCTGCGCCTGTGGGAGCACCCATGGCAGCCAGGACCGTTGGGTGTAGCGGGGACAAGTCTTGTCCCCGGGGCTGCAGGGACACTGGGTGACAGTGGGGGGGATGGTCACAGTTTGAGGTGCTGCTGCGATTTAATCCCAGCACGTGGCTCAGACCCCCTCAGCTGCTCACTCACACACACCCGGTGGGATGGGGTACAAGATGGGGAAAGATAAAATGGTAAAAGGGACTAAACTCACGGAGCAGCTTAATAGAAAAATCAAGGATATCCTATAGTCTGGGGTATACCGGGGCAGGGGGGAAGGGGGAGTGGCAGAGCTGTCCCATCCACGTCCCCTCGCAATTTCTATGTCCCCCCAGCGCTCTTACTCACTGGTGAGGCAGCGGGAGGAGCAGAGAAGTCCTTGGGGGTCTGTGTGCAGGGCTCAGCCAAGATCAGACACTCCTGGGTCATCAGCACTGCTTTCAGCACAACTCCAAAACAGTCCCGCCCTGGCTCCTATGGGCAGAATGACCTCTATCCCAGTCAAACCAGTACAGGACTCCAGGGAACCTGGAAGGTGGGGAACAGTGCAAGGTGCTGGGGAAAGCAGGCACAGGGAGCTTGAGGTGGGCAGCTGAGGTCATGATGTGTCCATGGGTATGGGGACAGGGAGGGTACGGCAATTGTCCTGTGTTTAATTTGTCGGCACAAAGAGGCGGCTCAGCCGGCAGTGAGACCCTTCCCAAGGGCTGCGGGGCAGAGGCAGCGGGACCCCCGTGCTGCCCCTTCACGCCGCTCACCCAAATGCACCGGACGCGTGCTGCCCGCCCCGGCTGTGCCTTCTCCGCCCCCTGCCCGCCCCGCAGCTGAACTCCCGGCCCCGGGCCCCTCGCCCCTCCGCAGCCCCGGCAGATGCGAGCCAAGGCCCCGGAGCAGATGGCAACATTTGGTAGCCGAGCGGTCCCTGCCTGCGGGACTTTGCTGGGCTGTGATGACCACCCCTCCAGGTAGCCCCCTCCTCACCCAGCCAGGGCTGGGGAGCCCATCGCAACTGCAATGCCAGGGGGTGCAGAGGGGATCCCAGGGTGGGCACACTGCCCATGCCATGGGGGTAACCGGGTGGCATGGAAAGATCAGCAGCTCAGCAAAGCAGGGGTCTGTACTTAAGCTCAGCCCTAGCGAGACCCATTCCCTAATATCTTCTTCCATGTGTGAGCAGTGGGGATGGACTGCCAGGGCAGAAGGTGGCTGCTGCTCCATTGCTGGGGGACAAGGGGACCCCTTCACTCCAGGGACTGCTGGCCACCGTATTTGACAGGGTGTGACCCCCAGACTTGGGGACCTGCTGGCAGCTCTCAGCCTGGACTCCGGCAGCCCCAACCTTATTTGCATTCCATTTCCATGTGAAAGGAGCAGGTCAAGTTGAAAGTGGAAAGGCTGGTGGGGGGCAGCGGGGAAGGGGCCTCTGCCGGAGGTGAGACCCCAACAAAAGGGCCGGATCCCCAGGGCCCAGCGCTTGCCTGGCCATGGGCTGCGGCCACGGCCCCACGGCAGCCGCCATCTGCGGGTCTGTGCCGCTGCCACCACCGGCCAGACAAAGGCCTCGTGCCCAGCATGTCCCCATCTGTCACCTCCCTGGCTCCCGGATCCCTGAACACAGACCGAGTGTGAACATCTGGGTGCAGGCAGCATCCTTCCCTCTGCCCACAAGGAATGGGGGAATGCTGGGTGCAGTGGGTGCCTCCCCATTCTGTCCCCATGTCCCTTCTGGAGCAGCTCTGTAGAGCTCTTGCTGGGGAAACTGAGTCAGGAGCAGGTGGTGGCTTATCCTGGGTCTGGGCATGGCAACAGGCTGGAATAAAACACTGGGAGTTAACACCCAAGATGAAAGGGCTGGGGACCTCTCAGCTCTGGGGGTGCCTGTGTGTGTGGGGGTGCCCACACTGCCGAGCCCCAGCCCTGCGGCTTGGCAGGTGTTGCCAGGCACCCGTAGCTGCCTCCACCCAGCACTTCCAGGGGGGAATTGGCTGCTGAGTGTGTTTTCTCCTCATTGGCAGCTTAATTTAGCATCCAGGAGGTCCTGGCAGCAGCACGAGGGTGTCTGTAGAAGGTGAGAGCAAAGGCACTGCCAGCACCTCCTTGTCCCTGTGTTCACAAACACAGTCCACGTGTTCCTGGGGCAGAGTGGGGATGCTGCACCGGGTGCTGGGGGAGCATTCCTGCAGGAGGCTGCCCTCCCAGGGCATGTCCCGGGATGCTCCCGGGGAGGGCGAGGCTTGGGGCGCTGCCTGCATCCAACGCCCCGCTCCAACGGGCCAGACGTGCCCAAGCAGCTCCTGCAGCTCCTGCCTGCGCCTCGGCACCCGTGGGGGGACGCGGCCTGGGGCTCTGCCCTCGCCCACCAGCTGGGATTTTCTAGCTGAGCCCGTTGTGTGAATCTGGGCTCAGGGCAGCCCTCTGGCTCCCAGACTGTGTGCTTTCCCTGGCCCTTCTCCCTCCACCAGCTCCTTGTCTTGCTCCAGGAGCCGTTTGAACAATGCAGGGCTGTAACTGAGCTCCACAACATGAGCCAAATGCTCGTTCCCTCTGTGCAGAGCTGAACAGAGATGCCTGGACCATGGGGCAGGAGTCACCCTGGGGCTGGGTTCAAGCCAGCAGGTCCAGGTGGCTGCAGGCTTGGTGACCCTGTTTCAGTCTGTGACCTCTCCTGCTATCCAGTTTATTTTCCTATGTTTTGGAGTTTGTTGCTGCTGGGTGAATGGGGAAACAAGATGAGATTTCCAAATGAGACCAGGCCCTGCCAACTGACCATACCAATGATATGAGGAAATCTGGGCGCCCACAGCAACGCTGGGAATTTCCCCTGTATCCCTGAAGCCCTAACCCAGCACTAGCACCCTCTGCCCACAGCGAGCAGTGACATCCAGAAGAGTTTTGGATTTGTCACTGTGAGCACCTCAGGCCGTGTGTGCACCCAGGCTGCCCAGCCGGCACCGCGGGCTGAACCGGCACCCGGGACGTCACCGGGCACCGGCGCGCTGCGTGACGCAGCCTGGCACGGAGGAGGAATGCCCTGTGCTTTCCATCCCATGGGAGCGCTGATTTGCCTCGGAGGGCGTCCTCGCCCGGCGCTGACTCAGCCGCAGCAGAACCGCTCCAGCACCCTCCAGCCGCCGTCAGCGGGGAGACGGGGAGGACGGGGCTGGGGAGCAGGAGGGTGGGGACAGCAGGACACCATCGGGACACCCTCGGAAAGGCAGCACGGAGAAGGAGGTGGCAGCTGATCCGGCCGACGAGGCTCCCACGCCGCAGGGCCAATCCAGGTGGGTGGCAGAGGTGGTGCTGATCCCGTGCTGGTCCAGTGCCAGCAGAGCGGGGCTGGGTGAAGGGGTCACAGCCGTGTACCCCATGTACCTCTGGAGCAGCTCCTCCAGGCTGGAGGTGGCCTGGTGTGCCATGTGAGCCTGACTGGACTGCCCACCCCAGGAGGGAGAGGAGCTGGGGCCACACTGGGCAATGCCCAGAGCTTGGATCCCTGAACTCCAGATGGGTTTGGGGTAGGGGATTGTATTGCCGAGTTTTTGGGGCTGTTTGGAGGGCGGCTCCGCTCTCTCTGCTTGGCTCGGTGCAGCCCAGCTCGGTGTGGCCGTGCCAGCGCCGTGGCTCATCTCTGCAGGAATGTGGAGCAGCAGGTTGTGCCCGGCCGGGCTGTCCGTGCCGGGGACGGGTCCCCACTCCGGCCACTGGTGGCTGTGCTGTGGCTCCCGTGTCCTTGTCCCTGGATTTCACAGCCATCTCCTCTGTGGCTTGGCTGAGCATCTGGTACAAGGCTGAGCTCCAGTGCCTGGCATGGGGACATTTTATCACTTTGCCTTTCCTGGGGGACAGTTTTGCACCCCTGTGCTGAACCGGGGAGCCCTCCCTGTGCTGGGCACAGGTACAAGGGCAGCGAAGCTGGCCATTGGCACAGGGGCTGGGCAGCACTGCACCCGAGGGGTTGGGCAGAGGGGTGCAGAAAGCTGCCCCAGGAAGGAGGCAGGAGGATCTGTGACAGTGCTGGGACCGTTCCCAGCTGTCACCACGCCTGGCCGCCCCCCTGCAGACATTTTCCAGGTCAGGAGGCAGCATGTCCCCCCAGGCAGGGGATGAGGACGGGGAGAGGGGCAGCCAGCCTCCCCCATGGCCACTCGTCTGTCACAGCGTGTCAGGGGGATGCACCGTGAGCTGTGCAGGGATCCTGATCCTGCTGGGGTGCAGATTCTGGGGAATCCGGCACCCGTGGGCTGGTAGGGGGTGCAGACATGGCTCAGCTGTGGCTCAGCCACGGCTCGGCGGGGCTCTGGGTGCCAGGGCTGGCTGCTGCCGCTGGGACAGGCGCTGGGCTGCTCCCAGGAAGTTTGTACACGCAGGTGAGCGGGTGACGGTGGCAGCTGCCGGCTCGGGGCTGCCACGGGAGCAACTGAGGCCGCAGCACACCGGCCCTGCCCTGCCCACCTCTGCAGCCGGTGAGTGCTGGGGCTTGCTGTCACATCCTCGGGCTCATCAGTGCCCCGAATCGGGACCCTCAGGAGGAATCTCGGAGCAGCTTAGGAAGGGGTTGGGGGAGAGGGTCTGACCCACATATGCTCCTTTGTGCCCTGCCGCTGCTGAGCCCCTCTGGGTATTGGGGGTACTCTGGGGGTGTCCACCTCTGGTCAGGGAGCTGCAGAAGGGTGTAGGGCTGGTTTGGGTGCCCTCCCCCCCCTTTTCGCTGTGGGCGGGCTGGTGCGACCGTTGTGGCGGCTGCGCTTGTTGGGGTTGGCAGGGACCCAAGGACACGGGTGCACAGGGCCTCACGCTGCCCCGAGCAGCCGGGGAAGCACGAGTGGAAACCCCCGTGTGCTCCACTAACTTTCCAAGGAGCTCCAGGGTGAGAGCAGGGAGCCTGCGAGCAGCCTCGGAGCTTGCGAGAGCTGAGGGAACAGCAGAGGGAGCGGAGCACGGAATCCACCGGCCCGGCAGGGTGGTGGGTGATGGAACCCTGGGCATGGGGGATGCACTCCTGGGGGCAGGCAATGCACCCCTGGGCATGGGGGATGCAAGGATGTAGATGAGGCACCCATGGGAGCAATCAGTGCTCCCCTGGGAGTGGAAGATGCACGCCTGGGTGAAGGAAATGCCCCCCTGGATGTGGGCAGTGCACCCCTGAGCACGGACGAGGGGCACATTCAATGCCCCCCTTGAAGGGGGAGATGCACCCCCGGCACCTGCGGCTCGGGCAGAGCATCGGTGAGGGGCGCTCGGCTCTCTCCGCCCCCCTCTCTCCGCAGGGCGCCCCTCGCCGCGACCGGGGCGCCCTCCCCGGCGGCGCCATTGGCCCCGGTGCGGTTTGAAGCAGGCGTGCGGCGCGGATTGGCCGGGGCATTGTCGGGGAGGCTCGGCGGCGGCGGAGGCGTGGTGACCGCCTTCAAATAGGCAGCCCGGAGCCGGGGGCGCAGCGAGTGCGGTACCGCACAGCCGGGGCTGCCTTTGTCTGCCGTGGGGCCGGGGCGCGGGCAGGGGCAGCATCGCCGCCGTTCTCACTCCGGCCCCGCTCTCACTCCGGCCCCTTTCCGCAGCCCTGAGCCCCTCGCTGCCCGTGGCGGCCGCTCCGCCGTGTCCCGGTGCCGGCACGGAGGATGCCCGTCGAGGCGCTGCAAGCCGGTGACACCATGAAAGGGGTGACGGTGACGGCTCCTTTCACCTCGGCCATGCCCGTCCGTATCCTCCGCAAAGGTCCCGCGTATTTCCGCCGGCACGCCGAGCCGGGGGCCGGGAAGCCCAGCGCGGTGGAGAGGCTGGAGGCCGACAAGGCCAAGTACGTGAAGAGCCAGAAGGTCGTCAGCACCAGGCAGGAGCCGGTGAGGCCGCTGCTCCTCAAGCAGCCTCTCTTCACCCCCGGGGTGCGCCGGGCTGTGCTCACCCCCAGCCGCAGGGCACCCCCGGGGCCGCGCCGCGCCGATGCCGCCAGCCCGAAGACCTCCCTTGACCTGGAGATCCTCAACAACCTCATCAACCTCTGTGACAGCCCCTTCCCTAAGGCGGAGAGCCCCCTGGGCAGGGAGTGCCGGTGGCGGGCGGAAGCTCCAGCGGTGGAGGGGGCTGTGAAGCCACCGGAGAGCCCGGCCACCCCCAAGCCCCCCGGCAACGTGGCCGTGCGCAGGGTGGACGTCCGTCCCTGCGGAGCTCCGCGGAGCCCGGTGACACCGCTGCCCGCATCCCCCATCCCCGGTGGGCTGCCTGTGACCCCGTCCCGGAGCTCGCCCGCCTGCCCGGAGAGCGCCCGCCGGCAGCCGCTGCTGCACCGCTCCAAGTCGGACCTGAGCGATCGCCTCTCGCGGGCCACCGCCGACCTGGAGCGCTTCTTCAACTACTGCGGCCTCGACCCCGAGGAGATGCAGGACATGGGGGCCGAGCGCTTCGCCCGCGCCAGCTCTGACATCGTGTCCCTCAAGTTCCACAGCGTGAGCACGGCCAGCTCGGAGGGCGGCCGCTCGCCGCCCAGCGCCGCCACGCCGGAGGGGCGGCCGGCCGAGCGGGTGCCCTACGGCATCTCCATCATCGAGCGCAACGCCCGCGTCATCAAGTGGCTCTACGGGCTGCGCCAGGCCAGGGAGCCCCAGCAGGTCTCCAATGTGTAGCAGTGCCGTGGTGGGCACCGGGGCTGGGTCACTCATAAGTGGGCACTGCTGGGGACAAAGCGCTGGCTGTGCCCTGGGAGGAGCAGGGACCTCTTGGTGGTGACAGGACCCTGCTGTGCCACAGCATCACTGGCCTGATGTGGCCAGGGATCCATGGTCAGACCCCTGTGCCAGCACTGGAGAACCAGAACCAGGTCCCCCAAGCCCATGGGAAGGCAGAGGACACGTGTCCCTGGGTGTGTGGCTGGTCCTCAACACCCACAGGGCCTCAAGTGTGGCTGCCCTGCCTGTCCTGCTGGCAGCTCCTGCCTGTCCTGCTCCTCACCAACATCCCAGGGTGGGGTGCAAGGGGCTGGGTCCCCTTGCACGGAGCAGGGACACTGTATCCGTGAAGGAGCTGCCCCTTGCAGCCTCCACGGAAGGAGTCCCACTGCCTGGGGTGGTGGCCACATCCTGGTGGTCCCATCTTATTGCTGAAGAAAAGCCTGGTGCTTTGAGGGGTGAGGGGCAAACCTGACCCCCTGCTTCAAGCTGCCCAGGGCTGTGTGTCTGTGTCAGTGTCTGCAGGTCCCTGTGTTCTCCTTCCCGGCTACCAGTGGGCAAGAAGCCCCCACCATGCTGGGCCTGGTATTTATGAAGACAACAGTTCCTCTTTTCTACTCTTTTCCTTATGTTTGATCTGTAAATAATAATAATAATAATAATAATGCAGCCAGTTTTATTAAATGCCTGTGTTTTGGAGACTGTGTGTTGTCTCTTGGGGCGGTGGAGGTTGGGATGGTACAGGGACTCTTGGGGTGCCTGTAGCTGTGTGGGGCTGTGGGTGCTGAGTGGTGGTGGATTTTGGGGTGGGACAGGGACTCCTGGGGTGCTCTGCAGGGCTGTGGGTGCAGAGGGGATGGGTGCTGGGAGGCAGTCATGGGTTCCATGGTGCAGCGTGCCAGCGCGGGGCCCGGCGGGCACGGCAGGGCGGAGGTTGGGTCTGGCAGGTCCCAGCAGAGCCCCAGCTGCTGGGATTCCCCTCTGTGCCACGCACCCTCCCCTGCCTCCTTCCCTCCCTGCTGCAAAGCTTGGCCCGGTCCCGGCTCTCCAAGAACTGGAGATGGGGGCGGCAGTAGCAGAGAGCTCCCAGGTGGGCTGGGATGAAAGCGGGAGCAGGGAGAGCTTTGAAGATGAAAAGCACCCGTGGTTCTCCCAGGGCAGCCTCACAGGGCACCACAGCTCTCATGGCACGTGTGCCCTGCAGTCACCGTGCTCCTGATGTCCCATGCAGCCAGGTGTCTGCTGGGGAAGGTGACATCAAAGCCACCAAAGCACCTGCACCCAGGGACTCCACCTGGAGCTGGACCTGCCACTGCGTCCCTTCAGTGACAGCCCCCAGCAGCTGCAGGCCAGGGCAGCACCATGGGCCCCTTGACTGAGGCTTCCATCCAGCACCGGGGGTCCCCAAAAAAGCTGCCATAAAGAAGAATTTACCACCCCAGCTTGATTTCTGCGCTGTTGCGTGTCCGCACAGATCCCCTGCTTAGGGTGCAGGATCCACGTGACTCCTGCTGGGTTATTGTCAGGTCCTGCTGTTGGGAATGTGGAGGGCAGGATGTGGTGTCAGGACGTGGTGACAGGACACGAGGATGGCATCTGGCTGTGAGTCAGGCTGATGAAGTGACACGCACACCCAGGGGATCCTTAATGACGGCACATGGGGCACTGGGTGCCTCCCCAGGGAAAACACCCCAGAAACCAGAGGGTGACAGGGACCCTGGGCAAAGCCTGGGGACAGGCTTTGCCCTTGGGGAAATCTCTGAGGGAACCAGATCCTCACTGGTGGCTGGGACCGGCTGTGCTGCTGGATTCCTCAGCGTGGTGTGTCCCAGGGCTTGGTCTAAATTTGTTGCTATTGCTAAGGAGAAGGTGGGGGGGCCACCAGTCCCCAGCCAGGCAAGGACTGAGCTGCCACATGTCCCTCAGGTGCTGCCAGTCCTTGGTGTGGCTCTGGTGTCCCATGCTCTGCATGACTGGGACCTGCCATGGCCATCCAAAGCCCTGTGTGCTCACGTGTGCATGCAGGATGTCTGTGTGTCCATGTGCACACGTGTTTGTGAGCAGTATTTTGATGTGCACACGCAGATGCACACACAGCAGCCTCGTTGCTGAACCAGGAGTCTCCATCTGACCCCCACCCATGGGACTGCCAGCGTGAAACCCTGGCACAGACATGTTCAGACACACGTGTCTCCCCCAGAGTGCCCCCCCGTTGCATGTCCCCACTGGGGACAGCAGGACAGCCCCACTCTCCCTATCACTTTCCCTGGCAGCTGCTTCCTGGTGGCTCAGGTTTCATGGGGAGCACAGCTGAGGCCATCGGTTATTTATATTATATTATTTCCAGGGAGGAGGGACAGCCGGGGAAACGTCCATCACCCTCACCCTGTGCGCTGAGATTCCCCACGGGTGCCCCATGAGCAGGCAGGAGGTGCAGGCAGGCAGCCAGCACAGAAGGAAAACCGGCAGCACCGCCCCCCGTGTTTTCCATTTTTTAATTATTCCCCACTGATGAGCATCTTCAGGAAGCGCCAACAGCGTCACGTGCTTTAATCAGCGTTAATTAGCGGGTGCCTTGGGACAGTGATGAGGGCAGGCAGCAGGAGCCCCCCCCTGCTGCGTGCACAGCCGGTGTCAGTGCCAGCACCCAGCACCCAGCACCTCCCACCCCTCTAAGCCACAGCCCCCTCCCCATCCACGACCCCCCAGCCCCTTCCTGCCAGTCCTGGGGCCCTGCCAGTCCCTGCCACTGCAGTGTCTGCTCCCAGCAGGGCCTTCCAGAGCTGGCCATTGGCCATCCCAGGTCCCCATGGAGGTCCCCAAGGGCACCTCCTGCTCTTCCTGTCCTCTCTAGAGCTGGAGAAGCCCAGCTCCATCCTGTGAGGAGCAGTGCCTGTCCTGCCATACATGGGGACAGTGGCTCGGGCCATGCTTGGAAGGGGACAGCCTGTGGCCCTCTGCATGCCTGTGTCTGGATGAAAGGGGAAGGAGGAACCACCAGCCCCCATGCTCATCAGGATTCCTGTCCCATCCAGCTCCTCTAATCCTGCAGGAAAGTGGGATGGTGGGGGATTTACAATATCCAAAACCAGTGAAAAGGCAAAGCCCCCATCATGTCCGGGGTCCCTTTGAATGCACATGGTCCCAGGGGTTCTCAGAGCCCCTTCACTGGGGAGGGTCTTGGAGCCCTGTCCCCAAGATCAAACCCTGAGGCCCAGCAGAAATTCATGGAGAGAAGCTGAGGTGAGATCAGGGGGTTTCCATGTGCTGGAGCCCATTTTGGCTGGTCTGGCCTTGTCCCACTCCTGCAGCTCCTGCAGCTCCAGCTCCAGCTCCTTCACCCCTGCCCATGGCTCCTCCAGCATGGCCATGGTGACACTGCAGACTTCTGAAAAATGGGATAAACAAGAGTAAAAAATAAACTCATGGCAAAGGTTCCCTGCAGCAGCTGGGACATCTCAGCCCCAACCATCCCTTGTCCCGGACTTGTCTGTCAGTGTGGCACTGCTGTGGGCACGTCAGAAGCTGGAGGGTCGGATCATCATGCGGGTGCCCTTCAGGGAGTAGCTGGGCCCCTGGAAGTGGTGCCAGCGGATGCCGTTCAGCTTGCGGATGTTGTTCCGGGCTGGGTAGTAGATGCCATTCAGGTTGGAGAGGCCACAGGCATCAAACCACCATCCTGTGGGAAGGGACAAGGGCAGGGAGGTGGCACTGCAGGCTGGCACCCACGGGTGCTGCACGGGGGTGTCCCCCTGCTCCACTCACCTCCCGAGAGCATCTGGGCACACTTGCACAGGCAGTTGTCGTTGTCGGCATCACGGGTGCTGAACTGGGTGCCCTGCAGTGCCAGGCCACTCTGCTGCCCAGCTGTGCCACTGTAGTCCTGCAGTGACAGCCTGTGCCCATGGGACACAGCCACTGTCACTGCCGGCTGCCAGGGGGTCACAGAGCCCAGCACTGCTCAGGGGCTGCCATGAGCTGGACACAGCACAGAGGGATGGGCAGAAATCCTGCAGTGCCAGCCTGGCCTCCTGTCCTTGGCCCCCGAGAGTGGGGTTGTGGAATGCTGGGGCAGAGAGGGCCCCCCAAGTCTCCTCCAGTCCTCTTGCTGGGGGTCAGCTCGATGCATGCATGGCATGGATGGTGCAGGGCATGGATGGTGCAGGGCATGGATGGTGCAGGGCATGGATGGTGCAGGGCATGTCTGGGGGCTGCTTCCACCTCCAGCCCAGCAGTGAAGGCCCCCAGCTGCTTTCCACCCTCCTGCCCATGGCCAGGAGCACATGGTCATGGCAAGATAAGCATTAGGAGCACAGCATCTCTTTGTGGACATGGACAGCCTGGGGATGCCCAAGACCCCGGGAATGCCTGGTGGCCGCAGCTTTGTCACCTCCCTCAGTGCAAGTGCCCAAGTTGCTCCCACTGGGATGGCAAATCCCACAGCCTTGATGCAATTTTATACATTAAAAATCTACTTCTCAGAAGCCCAGGGAGAGATGAAATTGTCACAGCAGTGTGCCTGGCACCTGGCACCATAACTACACCAGGACAACCCAGTGAAGCCCCAGGTGATCCTGCACTTCCCACACCCAGCCCTGCCCCCTGGGCACTGCTGCCCGCAGGGTTGGGGACAGTCAGGGATGGGGAGTGCTGGGTGGCCGTTCCCACAGGGTTTGGGGACAGTCAGAGATGGGCAGTGCTGGGTGGCCGTTCCCACAGGGTTTGGGGACAGTCAGAGATGGGCAGTGCTGGGTGGCTGTTCCACAGTGCCTCTCCCCTACCTGTAGAACTGCCGCTCGCTGCCCAGCTGGAATTTCCCGTAGTGGGCATACACCTGGCCGCCCTCCCAGTCCTGCAGCTCCACCCGCAGGGCGTAGGGCACCCGGCTGGTCAGCAGGTGCACGGCCTCATTCCCCAGCCAGTACTCCCCCGACGCGTCCCCAAAGCCCTGTGGAGCAGCGGGGCGGGTGAGTTCAGGGTGCCTGGGGCCCCCAGGGTGTCCCCAATCCCCAGTTAGACACACACCTGCTTGTACTCGCTCCAGCTCCTCTGGAAGCTGAGGCTGCCATTGGCACGGAGCTGGATGATGGTCCAGCCCCCTCGATCCGTGTCCATGTCACAGAATGCCTGCAAGGGAGAGAGGGACAGCTGGGGGTGGCTTGGAGTGGGGTCCAGGTGCATCCCTGACAGGCTGGGCAGCTCAGTGTGGGTGCTCTGTGGGTGCTAGAGCTGCCTGAGGGGTTGACGAGGGCGTGCTGTGCCCAGTGCCTGCTGAGGGGTCTCTCCTCCCTCCATGGCCGTGGGCAGGGGCTGGGGTCTGGTGCTTATAAAACTGCCTAAAATCAGTTTTCTGCCCTCATTTGGAAGGCTGTGCCAGCCCTGCTTTCATCCTGTGGGTGCTGCCTTCACCCCTGTGCAGCCCCCAAGGCTGGAAGGGGATGGGGTGGGGAAACTGCCCCAGGATGTGCCGAGCAACAGAGGGATTGGGGTGGGGCTGGTGTGCTGGGTGGGCAACACTCCAGGGTGCAGCAAGGGAGACCTCTCTGGGCTGTGCTCACCTTTTTGGGCTCGCTGAGGTTGGCAATGTGCAGGGTGTAGATGCCACTGGCATGGATGCCCGCCCGGTGCACCTCGGCACAGTCCTGGAATTGCTGCTCCTGCCCAGGTGACGTGGCTGTGACAGGGGGGACAATGAGAAGGCAGAAACCGTGATGGCCCTGCAGCCCTGACTGATTTTGCTGCTCTTCCCTTTCCCTTTGTGCTCACGGATTATTTTTTTATCTTCTGTGCCATCTCCTGAGGGCTGAGCAAGGCAGCTGTGCCAGCCTCACCCCTGGGGGTTTGCCATGGCTGGGAATGGCATCAGGCTATGTACCCAGCCCCTGGGGCTCCAAGCTACTCCTTGGTTGAGACGAGTGGATCATTTTCTAGCGGAAGGTGCTCCTGCCCACGGCAGGGTGTTGGAATGAGATGAGCTTTAAGATCCCTTCCAAACCCAAACCATTCTACCACTGAGTGATTCTGTGATTTTGAGGTGAAGTCACTCAAGCTGAGCAGACCACAGGGGGCACCCTGGCTCGCTGCTGCGAGGACACGGAACTTTCCCAGTGCCCCCGCTGTGCCCGCACACCCCGCTCACCTCTGCCCTGCGACACGAGGCGCACCAGGCTCTGGACGGACTGGAGGAGCTGGAGCTGCTGCCGCTGGAGCAGGCTGGTGTTGGCACTGGCAGCCAGCAGCGTCTTTTCCATCTCCTCGATAGCGCCGCTCTGCCGGCTCAGCAGCCGCTGCAGCTTCTCCTTCTCCGAGTGGGCCCCCGCCAGCTCCGCCTGCTGCTTCGTTTCCATCTCCAGCACCCGCCCCTCCAGGATGCTGGGAGTGGGATGCAGCGGTGATGGGGTGGCAGAGCGGTCCCAGGGTGTCTGCAGGGACCCACTGCTGTCCCCATCCCCTGCTGCACCCCCTGAATTGCACCCTCACTTCTGGGACGTGCCCAGCCGGGGGAACCCAAAGCCCGGTGGCCGTGCTGGGGCTGTGCAACCCCCCAGCGACCACAGCCAGCACCTGGAGGGGTTCAAGCCCCTCAAAGTGCAGTGTGAGGTGGGAGAGACCAGCCTCCCTGTGGGGTCCAGGGGCTGTGGGGGTCCCTGAGCCGCCCCAGCCCCTACTTGTTTCTGTTCTGCAGCTTGTGGATCTCATTGGTCTGCAGCAGCAGCTGCTTCTCCAGCTTGGTGGTGGACAGGAAATTCTCCTGGAGCTGCATCTCGATGCGCCACGTCTGATTCAGCACCTGCCTCAGGAGCAGAGGGGACCCTTGGCAGCAGCACCAGGGCCACACCACACCCGAGGTGTCACCAGGCTGGCCAGTCTCGGCCACACAGCCCTGCACCACACCAGTGGTGCATTAAACCCTGGTCACCTCAGGGCATCGCTTTTATCTGCAGACAAACCGTGCTACCCACCACGTCTCAGGGTGGCAGGGAAATGGGGGCACACGTGCTGTACCTCTCAGGGTGGTAGGACATGGGGACACACAAACCATACCTCTCAGGGTGGTGGGACATAGGGACACATATGCTGTACCTCTCAGGGTGGTGGGACATGGTGACACACGTGCTGTACCTCTCAAGGTGGCAGGGACATGGGGACACACATGCCGTACCTCTCAGGGTGGTGGGACATAGGGACACACATGCTGTACCTCTCAGGGTGGTGGGACATGGTGACACACGTGCTGTACCTCTCAAGGTGGCAGGGACATGGGGACACACATGCCGTACCTCTCAGGGTGGTGGGACATAGGGACACACATGCTGTACCTCTCAGGGTGGCAGGACATGGTGACACCCCAGCCGTACCTGTGCCTCCACGTCGGTGAGCTTGCGGCTCTGCTCGGCGCTGCGGTTCAGGAGGGAGCTGCCCATCTCCAGCATGGCCGCCGTCTGGTTCTGCACGGCCGCCTGCTGCAGCTCGGCCACCTCCGGCTTCACGCTGCTCTGGATGTAGCTCTCCAGCTGTGCAGGGAAGGGAGGGTGCAGGGGTCATTTGGGCACCTCTTTGGGTTCTGTCTCAGCGTCCCAGCTGAGCCTGGCACCGCTGGGCACAGCCCTCAGGCACAGCCCTGTGTCTCCGCAAGGCTTGACCCACCTCGGGGCCCTTGGAACCTTATCAGAGGACAGAGGGAGCTGAGCTGCTGCAGGGGAGGCTCCTCAGGCACCGGCTGCCAAGATTCCTGGGCTGTGGTACCAGCTGGAGCCTGGCATGGGCTTCTGTGTGCCCAGGTGTGCTGGCGAGCGGGGGCTGATGCCCAGCCAGGGTTGCCTGTGCCAAGCAGCCGGGCAGGGAGTGGCTGGCACTGCCATCAGCACCAGCTGCCAGCCCCAACCACTGGGATACAGAGGGTGAGGGGACACGGTCAGCCAGGGAAGGTCAGTGTCCGGCACCCCGTGCTGCCCCACGGCGTGTGAGTGCTCGGGGCTGGGAAGAAGCTGCGGCTGCGAACACGGCTCGGACACAGCTGAGATGACGCTTCCGCTTTCCCAGCCCGCGGGGGAGCCGCCTTTCCCAAAGGCTTTGCTATTTCTGGCAGCCCCGCCATGAGGTTCCCATTGAGCCCCTCCCCAGGGCGATGGCCTCGCTGGGGGCACGGTCCCTCGGCGGGGCCGCGGGCAGCGGAAGGGGCCGCCCACGCTGGGAAAGCAGCCCCGGAGAGCAGGGGGGACCGGGGCTGGCCCGCTCCCTGCATCCCGCAGATCCTGCTCCCTGCCTGAGCTCCCCGTGGTGCAGGCAGAGCCCCTCATCCCCCTGCATCTTGTGGGGTTGTGGAGCAGAATCAGCAGGGTTGAGATGCTGCTCTATCCCCCTGCATCTTGTGGGGTTGTGGAGCAGAATGAGCAGAATCAGCAGTGTTGGGATGCTGCTCTATCCCCCTGCATCTTGTGGGGTTGAGGAGCAGAATCAGCAGGGCTGGGATGCTGCTCTCTGGGCAGTGTGGAAAGCAGGCAGGGGTGCTGGGATGTTCTGCAGCATGGTGGGAATGCAGTGCTGCTGGGATGTTTGGCATGGTGGCAGGCAGGCAGCAGTTCTGGGATGTTTGGCACCATGGAACACCATGGCAGGCAGCAGTGCTGGGATGTTTGGCACCATGGAATACCAGGCAGGCAGGCAGTGCTGGGATGTTTGGCATCATGGAATACCAGGCAGGCAGTGCTGGGATGTTTGGCACCATGGAACACCTTGGCAGGCAGGCAGCAGTTCTGGGATGTTTGGCACCATGGAATACCAGGCAAGCAGGCAGCAGTGTTGGGATACTCAGCGTGGGAGTGGGGCCGGCAGTGGGCCAGGGCACAGGGCTCTGCACTTGTCTGGCATGATGAAATCTCACTGCTCCCTCCTCCTCCTCCTCCGCACCAGGCAGTGGCAAAACCATCACCCCACGCTGAGCATCCGTGTGGGGCAGAAGGGTCTTGGGGCAGGAAGGTCCCAGGGCTGACCATCCCAGCCCTGCCTGCACCCGTTTCCCTGGGGATTTTCCCTCGCAGGAACGTGCTCTCAGGGAGGAAGCAGGGAAAGGTCGGGAAGCCGTGTCTGGAAAACATTTCCCCGAGCTGAGGGATTGCTGGAGAGTTTCCCTTTAACCACGTCGTTAATCTTGTTGCTTCACAGGGCTTGGGGAGGCCTTTTCTCCCTCCAAATCTTGCTTTTTTTTTTTTTTTTTTTTTTTTTTTTTTTAATAAACATATCTGTGAGCTGAGGGCAGAACATACCCAGAGAAAAGGTCAAGCTGGCATGGGGAAGCTGAGAGCCCTGGAGATGGAGCCCTGGATCCTGGCCCCAGCAGCTCCCTGGAGCTGGAGTGGGGCACAGTGTCTCCAGGCATGTCTGGCATAGGGGACACAAGTGGGGCAGGCTCTGAGCCAAGGACAGGGAATCTGGGAACCCCCCTCCTTCATCTCATGGGTGCTGCTGTGAGCTGGGCTCTCCTGGCCTCAGACTCATTTCTGCACCATAAGGGCAGAGCTGCTGTGGGAACAGCTGTGGTGCTGTTTTGGCCACCCCAGGAGGAAACTCAGCCACTCTCTGTGCCCATGCTGGGATCCCACTGCCCACAGCTGGATCATCCTGTGCTGCCTTCTTGCAGCCACATCCCTCCCCTGTGCCCCAGTTCCTATCCTGCCCTGGCATTTCTAAATATTTCACAAGCACCAGCTCAGGAATCCTTGAGTCACAGGTGGGTGGAAAACCCTTCACCTGCTCCCCACACTGCTGCGCACATCCCAGGGTGAGCAGCACCAGCCCCTCAGGCACTTTAGAGCTGCCAAAATGCCCCCGCCCTACTGGAGACCCCATCCCACCCCGAGTCCCCCCCTAGACCCAGCGGCACCATCAAGTGTTTGTGTTTGAACTAAAATTAATTCCTCCTGAGACACAAGTGTCCTTGTGTGCTGGGTCCTGGCCATGTCCCCACCACGGGGTGCGTAGTGGGGAGGGTGGGCCAGCCCCAGGGTCATGGATGGGGCTCCTGAGGGAGGCCCAGGAGATGCCTGAGGGGACCTGGAGAACCTCTTGGGTACCAGGAGATCTCCCAATTTCTCAGCACCCTGCAGGGCTCCCCATGCCAGGGCAGAGCAGGCAGGGATGCAACGTTGTTTACGAGCTGTCCCTGAACCCAGTGCCTCTTTTGAGCCCTCGTTTGTTTGTTCAGGACTGGAGTCTGACCAAAACAAGCGTTCTTGGGCAGCTCTGCTGAAATTTGGGAAGCTAAGGAACAACAGCAAAAAACAGAGCTGCAAACTGCCTCTAAAAGGAGAGAGCCATGCTGTGGGATGGGATGGGATGGGATGGGATGGGATGGGATGGGATGGGATGGGATGGGATGGGATGGGATGGATAGAACAGGATGGGGACGGGGAAGGAATGGGGTACTGGCTGCCCAGTGCTCCACTGCTCTGTGCTCCTTGGGGCTGTGGTGAGGGGCATTGCTGCCCACAGCTGTCCAGATGTGCAGTCCCACTTTGCCTGTGGCTGTCTGCTCTGGACAGGGCCATGTGCAGCTGTGGTGGGACCCTGATCCCCTGCCTTGCTTGGCCACAGAAAAACTGCCCTCATCCCGAGAGGGCACAAGGACACCAGAGCACAGGGACCCCAGGGCACAGGGACCCCAGGGCACAAGGACCCCAGGGCTCGTGTGCACCCAGCAGACCCAGCAGGTTCCACAGTGACAGAGATTTGGTGCCACCAGCCAGGTTGTCACTGGCCCTGCTGACCCCTCTGCAGCACTCTGGGCTGGCTTCCAGCAGAGCCACGGTTCAGCGTTTTCCCAGCTCTTGAGGAATTTGTTCTCTAGGATGGCTGAGGGGACAAGGGAGAACGTCCTGCACGTCCCCACTGCCTGCACTGTCCCGCACAGCCAGGGTGGCTCCCCAAGCAGTGTGGCTGGCACAGGCCATCCCCGGGACCCCCACTCAGTGTGTTGGCCCCATCCTGATCCCTGAGTGCTGCATGGGGACATCACCCAGGAAATGGGACTGCAGAGTCACACAGGTCCCATCGCAGCCTGGTGGCACAGCACAGGACAGGCATGTGGCTCTGCTGGGTCAGTGACAGCTGGGGACAAGCTGCTTCCCCTCTTATCAGTGCAGGTACCCAGTGTTCCTGGCACGGGCTGTGGGGCTCAGGGCCCCCGGGGATGTGTCCCTTGGGATGAGCTATTCCTGGGTCTGACGCAGGCAGCCACACTCAGCTGGGGGGGGCTCCAGGAAGGAAATGCTGCTTCCTGCCTCGGGCATTGGGGATGGGGTGAGCCAGTGGGGGCTGGGGGTGGCAACCCTGTGGGTACACAGCCCCTCTGGGGTGGCACCCCACTGCTCCCACACAAAGTCTCACCAAGTGCTGGGAGCTTCTGCAAAGCCTGTAGGAGGGAAAACGATGAAGCTGGAGAGATTTTGGTGGCCCCTGCGCTTGGGACCCTCTCCCTACCACTGGCCAAAGCCCTTCCCAGTCTGCTCGCCCAGAACGTGGAATGCTGATCCCTGAGGGATGCTTGGCACAGCTAACCCAGCCAGGACCATGAGGAGCCCTAAGGCAAGGATGGACAGGGAATACAGCCTCAATGGGGGGGAGTGCTCTGGGCGAGTGACCTGCAGCACCTGCAGAACCCACAGCAAGCATCCCCTCCGTGCTGCTCCAGCTGCACACCTGCCGAGAAAAGCTGACCTGGATGCTCAGGTGGGCACAGGCCCCAGTGCCCAAGCTGTGCCCCAGGGATGCTGCACGAGCGGGCGCTGCACCCACATCGCTGCCCACACCGCCCCTCTGCTTGTCCCCCCGCACCCCCATCCTGCCCCGTACCTTCAGCAGCCACTGGGTGCTGTTCTCCAGGATCCTCTCCAGGTGCCGCAGGCGCTGCGCAGCCCCGGCGGTGCCGGCGGGCGAGTCGCGCTGGAGCAGCCCGCTGGCGGCCCCGGGGGCGGCGGGGCACGGCGGGGGCTCGGCCTCGGGCAGCACGAAGGTGTAGCTGCAGTGGCCGTGCTGCACGCGGTGGTAGCGCCGGCGGCCGCCGCCCTCCAGAGTCCGGCGCTGCGCTCCGGCAGCGCACAGAGCCGTGGTGGCACAGGTCAGCGCCACCAGGCCGAGGCTGAGCGCCCGCATGGCCCTCACGGGGGTCCCCCCGGGGCCGCGTGACACGGCCGGGGATGCTCGCTCCGTGCCGGGTGGGTCAGTGGGCGCTGGCCGCCGCCTCCGACCGCGGCGATTTCGGCATTTCCTCCCTCTGAGCCAGCGCTGGCCGCCCCGGCCTTTTATCGCCAGCCCTCGCAGGGGGAGAGGGGAGGGAAAAAAAAAAAAAAAAAAAAAAAAAAAAAAAAAAAAGAAAAACAAAGGAAAAAATCTGTTTAAAAACAATACTTCTATCTTTTTTCTTTCCTCTGGGTCCACTGCGGGGAGATCAAGTTTCACACGTGATCTATAAATGTCTCTCTCACACACATATACACACACACTCAGTCGCGCACGCAGCCCCGTCCCTCCCCCGGGCCTTCTCTGCACAACTCATCGCACGTCCCGGGGTGGGTGGATGGATGGATGGATGGATGGATGGATGGATGGATGGACAGCGCCAGGGCAGCACCGAGCGCTCCCAGCCCCGGCCCTGCACTCCGCGAGTGCCCCCGATCACCAACCCCGGCACCCCATCCCAGGCTCCTTCCCGAGCCCCGGCTATTTATAATGCCAGCGGGAGCCAGGCCTGCATTTCGCTGCTCTGGCCGTGGGATGAGCCCGTGGGGAGCAGGAGGAGGGAGGGCTGTCCGAGGCAGGGCTTGGCAGGACACAGACACAGCCAGACTGTGCACGGGGCTCGGCGTGCCCGATCCCGGCTGGGTCTGTCGGAGGCTGATGACCCCAACCACAACTGGGGGCCACCACCTCTGGCAACCCAGGGACTGGGAGGGGATCTAGGCTGTGTCCCCAGGAGGAGACAATCCCGGTGGTGGGAACAGGCTGCCAAGGGGATGTCCAAGCATCTTAGCAGAAGGGGATTTTCTCCAATACCCAGAAAAAAAAACCCTGGTGTTTCCCAATCCTGTGGAATGGCAGTCCCAGTGTCACACTTGCCGCTTCCCCCACAGCTGGCTCAGTCAATGTGCAATGCTCATTAAAAACTTGAACTAAAATTTTTCCCCAGTACCCCAGTGCTGGGGGGCCAGGGCAGGGTGTCCCCCCACAGCGACCCGAGCTGCAGAGCTGTGGAATACGGGATTGCATCGTGGCCATCATAGCCAGCATCCCAAGCCCCCGGGGGCAGCAACTCGTGGGAACGGGGAAAACAGGGACGCAGGAGAGATGCCGGGGGTTTAATCCATTTATTGTCATGAAGCGATCGGAGGCGATGCTCCAGCAGCTTTGTGCCGGCCCTGGGGCTGGCTCGGTGCTGACACCCAGCGCTCCCGTGCTGAAGGGTCTGAGCAGCCCCCGCAGCCCCGACACCCCCGGCCAGCCCCGGCCTCCCCCCGCTCCCACTCTGGGCGGGGACGGGGAGTTCGCACCCCGGCAATCCCCAATGGCAGAGCTGCCTGCGGCTGGACAGTGACTGGAGCACTCACACGGTACATATCCCGACAGAGCCCTCTGTGCCTGGGACACACACAGCGTGACAGGGACGGATAGACTGGGCTCAGCACCCCACGGTCACGCCCTGGTGATGGCTGGGAGGGGGCTCAGCACCCCACGGTGATGGCTGGGAGGGGGCTCAGCACCCCACGGTCACGCCCTGCTGATGGCTGGGAGGGATTTGCAGCGCTGCTTCCAGCACATCCCAGTCTGGGGTCACAGGATGCAGCAGCATCCCCTGCCTGGGCTTGCACTCACACTGTGCCTCTCCCTGTCTGAATACAGACACGGTCCCCCCAAATTTCTGTGCCCACATCCAGCTGGGAGAGAAGCTCTTTGAGCCTCTCTGTGAGCCTGAGGATGGCAGGATTTGGCCCTTGAGGGTGCTGAGTGCTGGGATGGCATGGTCCCAAGAAGAGTTGTCAGTCTAGAGGTCCAGCTGCCCTCGGAGTCCCAGGAGAGCAGGATTTGTCCCTTGGTTGTGCCAGTGGGGACACTGAGCACCAGGCTGGGCTGCTGTGAGCAATGGCACAATCCCCAGTGGGGCCCCAACCCAGGAGTGCTGCTGCTTCCCATGCCTGTGGCCCAGGATGGGGGACACTATCCAGCACCTGGAGCAGCTCAGTGCTGCACTGTGCCCCCTAGCCCTCCCATAAAATCAGGGCCCCGTGGAGCCAGGGCATCTCCCAGCCCTGGGGAACACTATCCAGCCAGGCATCAGCTTCATTAGCAGGGTCCAACCCCAGTCTCACCCCATCCCACCTGTCTGGAGGAAGGGATGGAGCAGGCTAGGGCAGAGGGAAGACCAGAGGAATAAAGGAGCCACCCCCTCCCCAAGCCCTAGGGCTTTGCTTTGGACATTGCAAATTAGATTTTCTGAAAAGGAAATGTTTTACAGGCCATAAATTGTCTCGAAAGAAAAGGGGGATGGGGGGGGGGGCAGAGAAAATTGTGCAATTTTTTTTCCTTTTTTTTTCTGTGGATGGAAAACCAGGGGTGATGTGGCTGGAGCACCGTGGCAGGAGTTGGCTGGGAGCTCCTGCCATGGTGCCCCAGCTCCCGCGCTGGTGCCCGCTAGGTGCCCGTGTGCCTCTCTGTCTTCGGCTTCTTCTGTCGCTTTTTGCCTTTATTTTTGGGTTCGGTTTTCTCTGTAACAGAAAAAGGAGAAGAAAAGGAGCACTCGCTTGTTGGCCAGGCAACATGACCTGACCTGAACCTCATCCATGGGATGCTGATCCCATATCCTCCCTCAAGGTGTTAGTGCTGGACCCAGGTTCTGATTTTGGGGACCCCAGAGCCCCCTCCCAGGCATGAAACAGCAGTGTGGGTCTGTGTGTGCTGATGGCATGGGCACAGGGACACTGGCGTGTTGTCCCCACATCTGCCATGGCTGGACTCTCACTCCTGGTACCCCCAAATCCCCAGGAATGGGGTGGGGCAGCTCAGCCCAAGTGGAAGCTGCCTGGAGAAAGCCCAGCTCCTCCCTGAGCAAGGACTGTGGGTGCTGGAGGGGGGCAGTGGCTGCACCCACACCCCACAGCCATGGCACAGCCGTGCCCAGCTCTGCCCTGATGGGGAGCCTGCCCTCCACCACGGGACCCAGTCACCCCTGGGGGGATTTGGGCATGCTGGGGAGCAAGGTGGCTTTGGGGTGCATCCTTGCACAGCTGCTAATTCTCTCTCCCTGTGGATGCCCTCCATGTGTGGATGGTCCCCATCCCAGTGGCACAACCAGGTGGAGCCTGGCTGCATCCCAGGTCAACCCTGTGCCAGCTTTCCAGGGTCAGGCTGTTGTGGCACAAACCTTTGCTCACCCCAAGAAGCTGCCACACACCCTCCAGCTGGCTGAGACACCAAAAAACCAGGGATTCAGGATAAAACCTGCTGTGCCATGGGCTCCATGGATCAGAATGGTTGCCCAAAAAACTGGGCAGCTTTGTGGGTCCTTGCCCCCTGCTCCCACTCCAGCTCAGTGTTGTGAAGGGCACAAGGGACCACGACTGCCCCTGGTGCTGCGTGTGCCAGCCCTGTTGTCCCCATCCCTTCTGAGGGCTCCAGTTCTTGTCCTGGCTGGCTCTGAAGCCCTGTTTCTCAGCTCTGATCTCCAGACAGCTGCCACCCACAAAGGAGAGGGCACGGCACGCACGCCAAGCGTCTGGAGAGCGGGACAGACACCCAAGGCAGATTTACAGCAGCGCAAGGGGTTTGTGCCACGGCCAAGCGTGGCGGCTTTTCCCTTCCAGCCGCCTGGATGGCTCAGAAGTGGTGGCACAAATCTCTCATCACACGGTCGGGTTCGGCCGCCTGCCCTGGCTTGGCCGGGCTGGGGGTGCCTCAGATGCATCAAGTGAACTCCTCGTCCTCCTCCAGCATCTGGATCCCATAACCCAGCACTTGGCCAGGCGGGCAGGAGCCTGGGAGCGAGGGCAGAGACACGCTCTGCCGTGGCAGGGACTGCAAACAGCCTGCCCAGGAGAGGGGGGACATGGAGGGGCTGCTCCCTCCTGACGGGGTTGCCTGGGGGGCACTCATGGGATTCCTTCTGCTGGGCAGGGGACAGGCCTGTCTCTGAAGCTGATCCCAGACAGCAGCCTCAACAGTAGAGTCCTGCCAGTTCCTGGCCCACCACTGTAGCCCCACGGCTTCCAGCTTGCAGGAGCACAGGCAGAGGCAGAAGGCCAAGCATTTTTCTGAGGTGCCAGTGCCTTCCCAGTAACTTCACAAGACGAGGTGTCCCTGAAAGACAGGCACAGCACTTCCTGCCAGTGAGATGCACTCTTTGCCAGGCAGGGCAGGGCGCAGGCATGGTGCTCCAGGACACAGTGCTCTGGAGCAGCCTGTCCTCCCACACTAAATTTCTTGCATCAAATTGTCACCAGCTCTGCGGGTCTGGAGCTGCCACACACCAGCAGGGAGGAGAACATCCTTAAAATCAAAGCCACCTGGCACCCCAAAGACGTGAGCTGAGACCTGGGTGGGGAAGGGAATCAGCTCCTCTGCACTGTCAGCAGGAAAATATTACTTATGATTGATGCTGCTGGGATGAAACCTCTCTCCTGGCTCCGTGGCCCTCGCCCAGCACGCACATCCTCTGCTGCTGCCCCCCTTCTTGATCCTTTTTCTCTCCCCCCCCAGTGCTGTCCTCCCTGATCCCTGCCACGCTGGCGGTGCCGGCCAGCTCATCCCAGGGCTCAGCGATCCCGCAGCTCGGAACCGCAACCCCGGCTGGCTCAGATCTGCTGCCAGGCACTTCACTTCGGTATCTCATGCATCCCCTTTCTGCCAGTTATTAAGTGGAGATTTATTAGGGTAGCTCCAGTCCAGGCGCCTGCATCCAAAAATGACATCAGCCCCGTCCTGGTTCCCAGCGCCAGCCCTGCACCCGTGCACGCACCGCCCGGACAGACCCTGCAGCCCGTCTGGTGTGGGAAAGGTGGGGGGATCCCGGAGCCAGAGAGCCCCCAGCCTGGCAATGAGGTGGGGGAAGTGCAGGAGCATGAGTGAACATCTGGCCAGATGAGCCATGGAGGGGCACTGTGCCCTGGGGTGTCTCCCAAATCTTTGGCCATCAGAAATCCCCTGGGTGATGCCCTCCTGCTCCACGAGCGCTCCAGTTTTTAGGGAGCTCAGAGGTTTTTGCAGGAACCTCCCCTGTGTGTCTCAGCCCTCCTTACCCACAGCTGCAGTACAGAAAGCCTCCCTTCACGTCGTGGCAGGATGGGAGCTGGAGCTTGGCAGCCTCATCCCGCCACGGCGGTTCGTGCCAGTGCCCAGCCCAGCCCAGTCCAGCATGGAAGGGGACAATGGCTCGTCCCAGGCAGTCCCGGGGACTGCCAGGTGGGAGCAGCCAGCCCTAGGGCTGCTCAGCACATGTGCCTGAGATGACGGCTTTACCCAGAGTTTCAGAATGCTTGGGAGATGACAGCATGGTTCGCCGGCCACGGCCAGACCCCTGCTGCCACCGTCCTCCTGCAGCGCCCTCACTTTGGAGGGACGCGGAGCTGTCCCCAGCCCCGGCGGCACGGTGCTCACCTCCGGGGCAGTGCTTCTTCATGCGGCACCTCCTGGTCTCCAGCAGCGCGGGGCAGGCGGTCCCCTCCTCCCGGGCAGCCTCGGGCACCTCCCGCACCCGCGTCTCCACTCCCCACTTGCAGCCGCAGGTGCGGCTCTCGTGGGTGCAGGCGCTCCACTCGCTCCACGGGCCCGGCTCGCACGTCTCTGCAGGGATAGGCACGGCAGGGATGGATCGGTGACCCCTCGGAGCCCGGCACATCCCCGGGCACGGCGGGCAAGGCTGCTTACCTTGGCACTCGCGGGTGCCGGGCTGTGCCGCGGTGCCGGGGGGACACTGCCGGAAGCACTGGCCCTTGTACAGGTAAAACTTGTCCTTGCACTTCATGCAGAAGTCTCTGCTGAAGCAGTTCTCGCAGCTGGGCGACCTGCACTCTGCCGGGAGGGACGGCGGTCAGCGGGACCGCCCGGGGCACCCCGGCACCCACCGGGTACCCCAAACCTGCGGGCTCCGGGCTGCGGCTCTGGGCGAGGGAAAAGGGGACGAACCCCCCAACCCGGACTCCCTGGATCCAGCGGCACCAGAAATGCCGTGGGAAATGAAGCCACTGCCCTTCCCGCGGCACTGGGACCCGCAGGATGCCGAGGGGAGCAGGGCAACCCCCGCTGGATCGGGACGTACTTGTGCATCTGTTGACCTCCAGACCCCGCACACCGAAGTAGCCCGGGGGACAGGTGTGGACGCACATCCCGTACTGGCGGATGCCGTCCCTCCAGATGAGCAGGAAGAGGCGGTGGTGGCAGGTGATGCAGCCATTGTCCTCAGAGCACAGGACGCAGCCCGTGCAGTTCTCCAGCAGGCCAGCACTCGCTGCGGGGACAAACGGAGGAGAGGGGCTGTGACACAGGCGCTGAGGGGGGCCCCAGCCCCGTGGCCTCTCTCTGACACACCAGGGGGACAGCGCTGTCCTGTCTCCCTGCAAATGCCACCCCACCTCTCTCTGCTCCTCAGATCCCCACCTCTGTCCACACTGCAGCCAAGGGACACACGGAGCCATCGCTCCCAGCTGGGTCAGCACTGATGGCCTCCAGCACTCCAAGATCCAGACTGAGGGTTTGCCCGTGCCCAGCACTGCCCATGGGTGACAGCCTGAGCCACACCCCAAGCCAGCCATGCCCGTCCCGTGGGAAGTGGAACAACCACTGGGTCAGCGGGTAGAAACATGATCTGACCTGGATTAATCAGTTGATGCCTCTTGAGTGTCAGAGGACAAAGGGCATTTTGGATGCACTCAAGAGGAGCTGAGAAAAGAATCTGTCTGTTTGCTCAAGAGGCTCTGCTGCCTCCCTGGCTGCCTGTGCTGCACTCCCAGGCTGTGGGAGGGTGACTGACCCCAGCGTGGGTGACCTCTGTTCCCAGGGACAAGGACAGGGTGCCAACATCCACCAGGCCTCAGAGACACCACCAACTGCTCCTGCTCTCTTTTTCTGACAGAAAAGCCACAAAAGGGAGCACTGAACTCCTGCATGCAGGCATCCAACACCTTCACCATGCCCCTCTGCTGGGAGCTGTTTGTTTGGCTCTGGCACTACAGCCTGACAGTGCCAGAAGCCCTGGTACAGCATTCTTGGGACCTGGGCTCTACAGAACCACAGAACCACAGAATGGTTTGGGTTGGAAGAGACCTTCATGACCATCTCAAGCCCCCTGCCATGGGCAGGGACCCCTTCCACTACACAAGGTTGCTACAAGCCCGAGCCACCTGCCGGGTGCTGCCCAGCACAGACAGAGACAGCCCTGGGAGCACTGCCTGGCACTGGTCCCTCTGACCCCAGAAGCTGCACCAGAAGGGTCCCTCAGCTGTGGGGCTGGGGCAGAGGTGCTGGGAGGCCGGGGGGATGCTGGCAGAGGATTCTGTCAGACGATCATGGTGGGCAATGCCTCACAGCCCCGTGTGCTGGTCCCTGGCACGAGCCAGTCCACGGTGCTGTGGTGCCATCAGCTGTCCCCAAGCTGGCTCATGCCAGTCCCTTCTCTGGGACACCCTGTCTGGATGGCAGCACTGCCAGGAGCCCTCATTAGAGCTGCATCTGCTGGGAGCACTAATGAAGCACCTTGGATCCATTAAGTTGTTATGGTCTCCGTTACATATTTACCAAACGCTGACAACATTTGTGTTCCTGGCTGCAGCTGGAGTGGCTTCCCTGGAGACCCGTGGATTTACGAGCCTCTTTCCCTTCCCTAATTCTTTTTGATATTTAGTGGATTTTGCTGCCCTCCTTCCACCTCCAGCCAGGCCAAAGAAGGTGGGGAGCCCTGGATGGGCTCCGGGGTCTCCTTCCTCTCACTGGCTTTGGAAATAATCCCATGGTATGGAGCTGGGAGAAGTGGGCGATCCTCCTCCACTCCACAGTGCTGCTGGCATGGCACACACGTCTCTGCCACTAAGGGTGACACTGGGAGCCAGCACAGAGAACACCAGGATGTGGCTCACTCCAAAACCATGGGCTTGGGGATTTGGAACAAGAGGGGTTCATCTCCTCCTGTGCCGAGGTGATGGCAGAGGGCAGGGCTGATCTGGGATGGGCATGGGGCACAGTGGGTACCTGAGTTTGCTGGGCATGGGTGTGACATCCCCCATCTCTGCCCGCCCTGTGCCCAGTCCTGCTGGGAACCACAAGTCCCTGGGGCACTGGACTGCCCAGACCAGAGCTCCCAGTGGCAGTAGGGAGGCTGTGGGGTGTTCCAGCATCTTTCATGGCTCCTGGACCCTGTGCTGGCTTTTCTGTGCAGGTTATCCCAGGGTATATAACATGTCTGGGGTGTGAAGCCACATCCAGACCCCCAGGCTGCCAAGACCTGAGGCCTTTGGAGCATTGTGCTACCCAGCATCAAGCAGTGGTAGCTGGAGCCCCTCGTGGTGCTTGGCTGTTTCCCATCAGGGGTGTTTTGGCCCCCAGCCTGGCCACCCACATCATCACCCACACCTACTGCCTCCGCATGCCTTTAACATGGAACAACTTCAAGGGAAGCTCTCCAGGCTCCAGCCCTGAAAGCCCTGGTCCTGGCAGGTCCTGCCCCTACCCTGGCACATGTTGGCCCCAAAACCAAGGCATTCCTGGCACAGAGCTGAGAACCAGCCCTGGACCCACTGCACACAGCCAGCTGGCACTGCCTGGCACTGCCCGGTGAGGGGACATGAGCCAGTGCCCAATGGAGGGGGCACATGCCTTGCACAGCCCCAGCACACCCTGCCCTTGCCCAGGCACTGAGCAGGGGCTCAGCTGGTGCCTCTTCCTGGGGAAAGGATGGGGCAGGGGACAGGGGACAGGCAGTGCCTGCCGTGCCTCTGAGCATCCCTCCAGGGGGTTTTACTCCTAAGGCACTTAGTGTGCCATGCAGAGAAATGAATTATCAGGAAATCAGCCCATTTTGCGCTATCCCCACTGTGTCTGGCTCTGCTGGGGTTTGCAGAGCTGGTCCCAGTGCCAGCCAGTGTCCCTTGTCCCCAAAGGCAGGGCTGGCACCGGGCAGGCAGGGCTATGGGGCTGCGCTCTGCATCTTCCTGCCCTGCCAAGCCAGCGCCGTGCCACGCACCCAGGGGGGAGCACAGACGTCCCCAAAGGGCTCAAGGTGAGGGGTTGGGGGCAGGCTGGTGGCTGGCACCTCCAGCCCTGGTTCACAGCTCCTTCCTGGCAGGACAGGCAGCCCTGTGTCCCAAAGCCACCCCGCAGGAGCCGAGCGCGCTGCGCACACCGTACCTTGCTTCTTCCACCGGTTCTGCGTGAGCATTTCCATGGAGCTGATGAATAACAGCAACATGAATATTATCCACTGCATCTGGGCAGGAGTGGTGTCGGACAGGGGAGGAATCAAATCATCCAAGCGGCTGGAGGGCTCGGCTCCTGCCAGAGCCGGTGAGGGTGCTGGGAGGGCGAGGAGCGGCTCCGGGCTCACACCATCCCAACCCGAGCTTCGGACACACAGCCACACTCCAGGGCAGCTTCAGCCGGCGACAGTGGGACAGGCTGGGGCTGTCAGGCCCGGGGAGTGCTCATGGTGACGGGGAAGTGCTGGCTGCTCCAGGGAGCTCTGACTTTATAGTGAGTGTCAGCCCCCTCTCCTCACCCTCCCTTTCAAAATAATAATAATCCTAAAAAAAAAAAAAAAAAAAGTAAAAAATCCCCCAGCAGCAACAAAGCGACTGGCAAACGCCCTGGCTGGATCCCCCCGGAGCGCTCCAGCCACCACCTCGGCTGGGAACCGTCCCGCCGTCCCGCCGCGGTCCGACTGTCCCGCTGCCATCCCAGCGCCGGGGTCACAGCGGAGCCCCCTGCGATTTTGGGGGGGTGGAGCCACGAGGGTGACGCTGCCTGTGCCGGCCCCCCCTGCTCAGCCCCCCCAGCTCATCCCCCCAGCTCAGCTCCCCCCGGATCAGCCCCCCAACTCATCCCCCAGCTCAGTCCCTGCGGCTTAGCATCCCGCTCCGAGCCCCCCAGTTCAGCCCCCCAGCTCATCCCCATGGCTCAGCCCCCCAACCAGCCCTCTGGCTCAGCCCCCCCGGCTCAGTCCCCCGGATCAGCCCTCCAACTCATCCCCCCAGCTCAGCCCCCCGGCTCGCCCCCCCAACTCATCCCCCCAACTCATCCCCCCAACTCATCCCCCCAACTCATCCCCCCAGTTCAGCCCCCCGGCTCAGTCCCCGCTCCGAGCCCCCGCAGGGCTGGGGGGACAGTGCCACCCCCGGGCAGGGCTGAGCCCCCCGGTCCCCGGGAGCCCTGGTGGGTCTCCGGCAGCTCCGGCGGCGGCCGCGGCTCTGCCCCGGCTGTGCCCAGGATCGCAGCTGACTCTGATTTTCCGAGCGCTTCTTAACTCACCTCCCTCCGAGCTGCGGGAGCGAAGCTGAGCCGAGCCGAGCTGTGCCAAGCTGTTCCAAGCCAAGACGGGCTCACTGCTCTGTTTTGGGCTCCCATGTGGCTGTCCACACCCCTTGTTGCAGGCTGTGCTCCCCAAAACTCACCCTAGGGGCTGTGCTTGAAGTGGGGTGCAGGACAGGAGGGGGACACCTCACTGGCCAGGTACCCAGGTGACCCTACAAGCACAGGTCCCCATCGTGGGAGCCCCACATACTCGTCCCATCATCCCAACCCTGTGCCAGGAGCTGCACCCTGGAACAGCCTGGGGACCTCCCAGCCAGGGCTCCAAGGCCACCAGCCACCAGTGACAGCCCCAGCGACAGCACATTCACTCCTGTCATCACCACGTGCAAACCAGCACATGGTGCCCCTCTCCTGCCCCCAGAGGGGGCACAGAGAGACTTTCTGGGCACACAGGATCCCCCTGAGGACCCTGGGGCAGATCATCATCCACCTGCTCATCCCACACGCCAGAGAGCTGCAGGGCTCCTTTCCACCGGGGATGCTCTGGGTCTGCATTGCCTGGGATGCTCTGGGTCTGCACTGCCTGGGCTGGGGGTGCTGAGAGCCACCAAACTCATTGCACCAGAGGGAACCACCCATGGGGCTGCAGAGGATGTGTCCATCTGTGTCCTGGGGTGTCCAGCCATGCCTGGGACAGTACACTGGGGTTAATCTTCTCTCTGCCCTCTTATTTCTCCCTCCTGTTTCCCTTCTTTCCCCCAGCCCCACTGAACCTCCCTCCCATCCAGCACTGCTGCATTTCATTCCTGAAGGGTTAATGATCAGACAACAAAGGAGCCATTTCAGACCCCTTTGGCCTCAGTGTAGGAAACCAGGAGTAATAACTGAGGAAACCAGGAGGAATAATGGTTGGGATCACTTCAGGTGTTTTTTTTTTTCTAATTATGAAATAAATTGAAAAATTACACGTAAAATGCATAAATTGCAGCATCTGGCTCAGACGAAATTTCCATAAACAACCAAACCTGCAGCATGGCATCACCATCAGGAGTTTGCAAGGGCTGGGGCCCATGTGGACATGGGGATGGTGCTGCCATCCCAGCACAGAAGAACAGGGACATGGCAATGGCACCGGGGATATCTGAGTGTGTCCAAACCCTGGCTGCAGGCAGCTGCATCGGTGTGGATGGCAGTG
Source organism: Ammospiza caudacuta (assembly GCF_027887145.1). Lineage (NCBI taxonomy): Eukaryota > Metazoa > Chordata > Aves > Passeriformes > Passerellidae > Ammospiza > Ammospiza caudacuta. Next base: position 12,664,547 of record NC_080607.1, read on the forward strand.
ACTGGGATGTGACGTAGATGCCACAGGGCAACGAGCTTCCACAAGGAGCTTCCACAAGCCCTGTTGGGTGCCAGCACAGCTGCCCTGGAGCCCATAGGGAATTTCCTTGTGCAGACCTGGAAGGCAAACACTGGGCAAGGGCCAGGGAAGCACCTCATTGCAGGTCACGCTCTCTGGCTGCTGGCACAGGTGAGCGGATGTGGCACAAGCCGTGCCAGGGTGACCTGTCACAGGAGGACGCACTAATTAGGCATCTCTTGTTAGTGCTGGATCCTGGGGGCACCACGTGGCCATTGCTCAGCTCATCCCCAGCTGTTTGGGGTCAGGGAGGATTTGCCAAGGGTGGCAGTCCCCATGCCCCTGCTGCTGTGTGCCAGGCATCCCTGAGAGAGCAGAGAAACCCACAAGTTTCCTTTAATTTGTCTATTTATGACAAATCCTGCCGTCGGTGGGAGGAGAGGTGGTGTCTGCTGTTTAACCGGGCACCTGGCAGCCCTAGGGGTTGTGCTGGGAGGGGTTTGGGGGCTGCGGGAGGGGCAAGCCCAGCCGATGGTGCCGGGGCTGACTCGGGGATGATGCCGGGGAGAAGCGAGGCTGAGCCGCGGGTGCCGCCGGCAGCTCCCGGCTCCTCACGCAGCCCCGCTCCGCGCCAGCACGAAGGGAATGAAATGTTCCTCCTCCGTCTTCCAAAGCAGAAGGGAGAAAGTGTCCAGAAAGATAATTTGGAAAGCTTGTTTGACACTTGAGCACACTTTCATCTTCGGAAAAATCTTGGTGACCTTCCAAAGCTGCACCGCCTGCTTCCCGGCACGGCAGGCGCCCCAGGGCACACGCCCATGGCACCATCCCAGGGGCTGCTTTTGGGATGCTCTGGGTCTGGAGGGGACAGCGTGGTCCCCCCGGGCCCACAGGTCAGCAGGGATGCAGTCACAGGGGTGGTGGCACAGGGATGCAGGTGCTGGGATGCAGGCAAAGGGATGCAGGTGCAGGGATGCTCCTAGGAAAGGTAATAAAGTGAAAATAAAACGTCTGGAGCTGGCTAGGAAGGGGCAGGGGGATGGAGGGAGCCCCTGGGTGAGGGCGGGGTTTTCTCCACAGGTGCCATGAGCCCTCAGCAGCCACGAGGGATCTTCCCCAGTGCATCCCAGGCGATGAATGTGGGTTTGATCAGGGGAGGGTTTGAGCGGATGGTAGTGGATAAGGAAGAAAAATACTTGGCATTCCTCTCCCATCATAACAAGCCCAGATGCTTGGACGGTGGCAGCCCACTTCCCACAGGAATGGAAAGTCACAGCTGCTCTCGCGCCAGTTCGGCAGAGGCCCTTTCCCTGCGCTGAAGAAAAGCCAGCTCCACCTCACGCTGCACCACAGCCCTCGCTGGCACCCCGTGACACTGCTCCCTCCATCAGCCGGGTGCCTGGGGGTGGCACTGCCCATGACCCCGCTCCAGGAGAGCTTGGAGCAGGGAAATGTGGTGGGAAAGGCCAAGTATGGATTTGCTGCTGCTGTGGCTGGTGCTCCTTGCCACATGCCAACACGTTGGGAATACCTGGACTAGCACAGCCCTGCTGATGCCGTGGGAAGCATTAATAGGAAGCAGCTCCTGTCTGGTCAGAGCTGGTGGGAGCAATTCCAGCCTCCTGGCAGCCCAACTCACCACCTCCCATGCCAGCACAGAGCCAGTGAGGTCCCTCAGTGCTGGGGTGCCATCAGCTCTCCCAGATGAGAAGGAGGGCATAAAGGTGGCTGATTTTAGTGCTGACATTGCCAAGTGCAGCCCACAGCATGCTCATGGCACATTTGCTCTTCCCTCCTCCTCCTCCTCTTCCTCCTTTTCCTTCTCCTTTTCCTCCTTCTCCTGCTCCTCCTTCAGCCATTCCTGGATTTGTGCCACCCGCCATTCCTGCTGTTCTCAGGGAATGTGGCATCCCAAGAGGCTCAAGATTTGCCATAAATCACATCCTTCATCCCAGAGCGAGCTCTGGAGCTCCATCTCTCTTCTTGGCTCCTCTGGTTTGCTCCAGTCCTGGATGCCAGCGTGGCTGCACAGCCTTCAAGTGCTCCAGCTGCCAAAACAGGAGCAAAGCCCAAAGAGGGAATTGGCATCGAGTGGCACGGAAGGCCAAGGGGCAGTGAGAGTAGGAGAGAGAGCTGGGAGGAAAGGGAAGACGAGCAGTGAGATGGGAGGGAAGGGCTTGGTGTGGAAACCGAATTCCTGGTCCATGTCAGCAGAGCAGATTTCCAGTGTTTATTTTATCTCTTTACTTGAGCCCCTTTGAGGCAGAATATATTAAATGGCCTGACTTTATATAATGGAAATAATTGAAACAATACTCCTGCTTCCAGCCGCAACGTGCCGTGATTTCAGCCAAGAGTGGCCAGCCTGCTCGAGGTGGTGGGGACAGCCGCCGCCGCCGCCGGCAGCGCTTGTTCGCTGGTTATTGTTGACACATGTCAGCGTCGCCTTCCAATTTCCGTCCAGCTGTCAGAGCGGGGAGAACGCCCGCGGCTGGCGCGGGGCGGGCTCGGCGCCGGCAGCACCGACGGGCGCGGGGAAGGACGGCGTCCCCGCGTTGGGATCTCCGCTCCATGGGGCTGGTGGTTATCCCAAATGGAGGCGGTGTTGGGGCAGCGGTCTCAGGTAGCCAGGTGAGGATTGTGGAACGTGGAGAAGCTTGGGAGGATGGAGGGTGTTGACCTGTTGAACTGGGATCTTCAATTCGCTGGAGGAGGTGAAAGGAGGAGGTGAATGTGAAGGCTGGGGGTTGTTGAAGGTTTTATCCAACTCCGCCCCAGCAGTGGGTGATGTTGGGGCAGCAAAAGGCCCCCAGGATCACTGTGGGAAAGCACTTGCAGCAAGCACCATCCTTGAAGCCAGCATGAATCTCCATCCCACGTGAGCCACTGAAACTCTGTCACTGAAAATCTGTCACTGAAAATCCGTCATCGCTCCTTGAGTGGAGCTGAAGGGATGAAATGAGCAAACATGGTGGTGAGAGTCACCAACACTGAGCCAATAAACCAATTCCCATTTGTGGGCACTGCAGGGTTCCAGGGAAAAGCTGGCAGGAGGTGATAGTGAGAGCAACAGCAGGCAAGGTCTTCGAGGAACTGCAACATGGTGTGAAAAGTGCTCCAGAATCTCCTCTCGCCATTGCAGCCACTCTGGCTGTGCACAGTGGGGCTCAGGGAAGGTTTCTCCAAAGAAAGGCAGGAGATGGGGCTTGCAGTGTAGGACAGGGAGCCTGGGGTTTGGGGCAGCTGGACTGCAGATTCCTTTGCTGCAGGGAGCTGGAATTCCCCAGATGGGTTGGGTGCTGCTACTGTGCTCAACAGGACCCTCAGCCTGGGCAAAGCCTGCTCTCCCAGCAAAGCCAAAGCATCAGTGACCATGGAGCATCCTCCTCTGGGCCAGATGTGCCTCTGCCTTCTCTGCAATGAAAATCATGTGTTTGTTACTGGAAGGGAGCGAGGCAGCGGCATTTTAGTATCTGGCCCTCTTCTATTCTCCTAAGAACCATATATGCCAAATTCCAATAGATTTTTTATTTTTTTTAATATTTGGACTATTTAAGGAAACTATTGAGAAAGACAGATGGAAGCATCAGTCAGATGGATGTTCCTGGCTCCACGTGAGACAGCTCTCAGAAGTCCCATTCTTTTTCAAATAATTTTAATGTGACTACACAGTTCCCTCTTGCACATCATTCCCCAGGAGGGTAAATCCTCTGACTCTGGTGGATGACTCTCACCAGCTGGAATTCAGCAGAAGACAAAGGCTTTGAGCAGGCTGCTGGTTGGGGATGGGGAAATTCCCCCCTGCAGCCACAGAGCCCAGGGAGGGCTGTGGAAGCAGCCACTGCAGTCGTGGCTCGGGTGCCCAAGGCCAGCACTGTCCATGCCCTGCCACAGCTGCAGCTCCCAGAGCATGTGCTCTCACTCAGGGGATGTGGTGAGAGGCTGAGGTGATCCTGGGCAGTGGAAGGCAAGCAAGGTGCCCATCTGTGTGCCCTCAGGGAAGCAAAACTTGGGATATGTGGCTGCACCTGCACCTCAGCTTGTGCCAGGGCTGAGAGCCTGATGTTGTTGCAGGCCTCACTCAGCTGGGACTTGGCCACCGAAGGCTGTGATGGTGTCTCTGTCTCAAAGTTTACTTTTAAGCCATTTTGCTGATAATCCAATCCCAGTGTCTCAGCTCTGTGAACTGCCCTGGATCCTCTGGTTGCAGTTGAACGTGGGCTTTCGCAGCATCCCAACTCTCACGGACCCTTCCTGGCAGCAGGATGTGATCATTCCGTGACAAAAGCCAGCGGCTCCTCAGCTCCCGCCTGCCCTGGCCAAAGCTGCAGCAATGTGCTCATGCTTTGGACACCAAGCCAGGAGGAAACAGCGTGTCTAGGAGCTTTGTCCTTTGATGGACCCTGCTGTGCTGGCACGGGGTTGGGAAACACCCAATTTCAGTTCATGGTCCACAGGAAATGGAATTTGGGTCTTCCACAGGGACATGGGTCCCTCCTCACCCTCCCAGCCTCAGGATCCATCCTCAGTCCTGCTGACATCCCAACTCCTGGCTCTGTCCCTGGGTCTCTAGGGCACTGCCTCTCATCCCTCCCCTCCAGAACAATCCAGGAACGTGGCACAGCAGGGCCAGCCTGGACTTTGGTCACCAGCTGTGGCTGCCAGCACGCCAGGGCCGGTGGCCGTGTGCCATGGTGACTTATAAAGGCTTTTTTTCAAAATTAATAACAGAAGAAACACAAACTTTAATATTTCTGAAGTGAAAATGGAGTGATAATTGTATTTAGCCGACATTCAGGAAAATTATTACCACCTGGCAGCCCCATTTGTGGCTGACGTCAAAGAACACCATAAACCACCGTTAGTTTGGAGAACACCAGGGGAAAAAAAAAGGAAAAGAGCAGAAATAGTGACCTTTGTATTAAAAAACCCAGGATCAGGAGTGTCCTGGGATGCTGGACAGAGCAGGTCCCCAGGGCCTGTTTGTCATCAGGAGTTTGCCTAACACTCAGGAGTGTCAGCAGATATGGTCCTCAGAGGTTGAAGGAAAAGGCATGGAGAAAAATGTTCCCCTCTTCTTTTTATTTTTTCAGTCTTTTATATCCTGTTTATGCCATAAACAAATTCAATTTTCAGGAGCTGGAATAAAGACAAAGCCTGAGCTGTTTAAAATGGGTTGTGGGTAGCTCCCACTCGAAGCACACAGAGAAGGTTCATCACCTCAAAAAGCACCAAATTGCAGGAGTGTGGAGAAAAGGGGGTTGGAGTGGGATAGAGGAGCTGAAGCAGTGATGCAGAGGCGCCAATTGGGTGCCCTGAGCCTCATGCCCACTTCTGAGCATCCCATGCCCACTTCTGCTGCAGTTGGAGGAGGGATACAGGGCATGGTCTCCAACTGGTCCCCAGTGCCACGGCTGGGCACAAAGCCGTGGCAGCAGCCTCTGGCTCATGGAAAGAATTCTTCACTTGGGAATTTGAGCAAAAAAAGATTAAATGAAGTAAAAAATGCATGTCACACTATGAAAGCAGAAAAAGAACGTTTCCAAACATCCCCAGCCTCCTCTGCACCCCGCACACACTCCAGGCGCTCTCAGCTGCCTCCTCTCCTTCCCACGGCATTTTGTTTTGGGGGTTCATGGCTCCCCACCACAGGGGAGAGCTCTGTCTCAGCTCTGAGGCAATCACAACATGGAGAGACATCATGGCCTGGTGCCCTCGTCTCTTTCCATCCATCCCCCCTCTTCCCTGGCTGTCTGGGAGGCTCCCAACAGAACCAACCTGGCCATCCATTGCAGTAGGGAGGTTCCAGCACCTTCCTGCAGGCAGAGTTCCTCCTGCTGAGGTCCCAGCCCTGGCCTAGGGGTGCTCTGGGGTGCAAAGGGTGATTCCAGTCCCAAGGGAACTGATGCTGCTCAGAGTTCCCTGGAGACAGGGAATAAACTTGCATCAGTTCTTTGCTGGAGGATATTCCTGTGCAGGAAGAGGGGTCCTGTGAGGATCACAGCAGTGCACCCCATCGATGGGGATTTCCAGGGTCCTGGCACAGCAGTGCTTTCCCACTGTGGGCCTGGAGCAGGGCTGATTCCAGACATCAGCACTGAGGAAAAATCTCATCATACTGTGGCGAAAGAGCAATGTGTGGCATGGCCTCCCCAGGTGCAAAATGCCTCCTCCCTTAGGAAAAGGGGATAATTAAAGGGTACTGATGTTTTGAGCTGTTTAACAATGCTGGTTTGTTAATTTGAGCCCTCCTGAAACACCACACAAGAATCCCTGTGCTCCCACACTCCCCCAGCCAGCCTGACAGAAGCAGGGCCAGCAATGGTTCCATCAGCCAAAGCAGTTCTGGCTCCAGTGCTCCCAGTTCCAGTGGAGCCCCTGGGATGGGGATGTCTGTCTATCCCCACATGGGGATGAGCCCCAGCTCTGCTGACAAGGGCTGGGAGCACCTGGGCTTGCAGCAGGTGTGGAGTGTCCCTGTCCTTGGCCATCCCAATGGCATCTCACTGAGCCTCAACCAAACAATGGGAGATCCCTGAGACCACAAACAAACAGCATTTGATTAGATTACTTTGTTTTTCACATTTCTTTTCTCCTGAAAAAACAAAGAGAAGAGGAGAATTCATATTTCCTGTTCTTGTGAAATGAATTTGCCAGCATGTAGCAGGGAAAGCAATGCTGGTGGCCTGGAAAAGTCACCACCTCGTGACTCTAGGGGCAAAGAGGAGCCAGGAGGTGGCTGGCATGGAGTCTCCACACCCAACACCTGCACAGGGGCACAGGCCAGAGCAGGGAGCTCTTGCCAAGGCTGCAGCTCCTAACACAGGGTGCTGGGAAGAGGCAGGATGGCATGGTCAGGCCAGGCTCAAGCCCCAGTGCTGCCAGGGTCTGAATGTCTCAGCAAAGTAGCAGCAGTGCCCAGCCAAGGCTTCAGGAAGGAATTTCAGAAAGGGCTTGGTGTGGCCTCTCTTTTCCCAGATCAAAAGCTGGGATCTGCTCAGCAATCCTCCTCCACCATTTTGCCAAATTGCCTGGAGGGGTCAGAGGAGCAGAGTGAGGCTGATCTGAGAAGGCCTCAGCACCCTAGGGTTAGGGAGAGGATCTGCATGGGCAGAGGAATGTGATGGGCAGAGGGATGCATCCCTGCATCCCCACAACCCTGAATCTCTTCATCCCTCCATCTCTGGGACCCTGCATGTCTGCTTCCCCCAAATCCCCACATTCCTGCATCCATACATCCCTCTATTCCCATATCCCTGCACCCCTGCCTCCCCACAGCCCTGGAAGGCTGTTCTGTTCTCAGCTTATTCAAACATCCTGTCATTCTTCCCAGACACTTGGTGCTGCTGCTTGTCCAGCACATCCTACTGCACTGGACAACTCTGCAGCCCTGGTATCTTGCTCTCGATCAAAGTTACACATTCACTGAATATTTTTTTTTCCATATTAATAATGGCTAAATTGTGTTGCATAATTATTTTCCACATCATCTCTCTTGCCTGGTGCTGAGAGGCACCAACCACCCTACAGATCCCTGCATAGCTGTGGTAAGGGTTGGGCACCCTGGTGCTACAAGGGGGAGTCCTTGTCCCTGGTCCCTTGAGGCTGGAGATGCTGCTGGGTTTGAGTTTCCCAGTCCCTGGATGTGTTCGAGGCCAGGTAGAATGGTCTGATGGAAGGTGTTCCTGCCCATGCCAAGAGAGTTGGAACTGGATGATTCTATCATTCCCAAAGCTTCCAGTCCCCTCCTCAGTGCTGCTGAGGCCCCAGGAGCTCTCAAAACACTGGGGGGTCTCAGCCAGACCTTCACCAGACACCGGCACAGCCCCTGCATCCTCCACCACCCCTCAGGCAGGCTGCAAAGGGGAAATTATGCTGGAGAGAGGCAGGATGCAGCATGCCAGGGGTCCTGTGCCAGGCAGGGACGTGGACCAAGGTGCAAAAGTCTGTGGGGGACTGGCAGCAGGATGCAGCACCATCTCCATCCCTGGAATGGGCCCTCCTGCTGGTTCTGGGGACAAGAGCGGCTGCGGGCGAAGGGAGCAGCAGTGTCAGTGCACGGCCAGTTCCCAATTTGCACCAGCCTAGAACAATGACAATGACAATGGTAGAAATAAAGAGATGAAAAATGTGTCTGTGATTTGAAGAAGCTGGAAACATCCAGCACAGGGGACAGAGGGCAGGAGAGTGGCTCCTGACTGGCCATTGCCCCGGCAGAGAAAGGGGTCCCTAATGCCTCCAAGCTGTGCAGCCCTTCATGGAGGGCAGCCTGGCTTTCCACAGTCACAGCTTGGGAATAATTCAAAGATTTTCTTGTCGGGAATTTCTTGCTGGGAGTGGCTGTGGGCTTTTATGTCTGCACCAAATGACTGTGAGGGGTTGGAAAGGCAGGCAGGGGCTCAGTGGAGCCCCATGGCCTTGTGCAAAGCATCCGTGTCCTGCTCCCATATGGAGAGCAAAAGAAAGGGAAAGGCTGAGTGGTGGCAAAAACCACAATCATCCAGGCCTCAGCAAATGGCAGGTCCCACTCAGGCACCCGTTCTGAGGCAGCGGCCACATCTCTGCCAGCCTGGTTTTCCATCCAGGATGAAGTGGGAGCAGGAGGGGGCATCAGTGCCAGACCATCCCCGGTGCCTGCCATGACAGCACCACCCCACAGCTCATCCCCTTCTTGGGCTCTTCTCCTTTCCTCCCTGAAATTTTGCCCTCCTGGTTGTTTTTTCTTTTTTTTTTCTTTTTTTTTAACTTTTTTTTTTTTTGTAACATAAATTTTTTCATAGCCTTTAAACACTGTAAAATTTAATACAAAGGAAATTAAAAAACCCAGAAGAACTATTCTCAAAATAATTTCACAATCCGCACACATCCCTCAGCAAATTGAATTTGTAGGAAATAAAGAACAAAATATGACAATAAAGGGCTTCTAAACAAGTCCTAATGTGTCACATATGGAAGTGCAAATGCCAGCCTGTGTGCAGGCACTTGGCAGAGGTGGGTGGCATGTGGGTCTGGGGGGCACAGCTCTGCCACCCCCCAACACTGCTGGGAGTCCCTGCACTCCTGGGGGCAGCTTGAAGGAGCCAGGGGGGTTTTGCTGCCCCAAACTTCACATTATGAACCCTGGCTGAGCGTGTCTTTCTTCTGTCCCAGCAGCTTCAGCTCTGGTGGCAATGCTGACAGCATGTCCTGCTTCATCAGCCTGGATCCTGACCAGTTTGTGGCAGTTAATGGGGAAAACTTCAAAGGATCTGAATTAGCTCTGCCAGGGTCCCACAGGGTGAGCTGGGAACCTCCTGCCTCAGAGCAATGCCCACACCATGACTTCCCCATGGCCACTCTGCACCCTGGGGGCTTGGTGGTGGGGGGACATGGGTGCTTACTGCACCCCCCTCCTCACACCCCCATCCCACACACACACCCAACACCATCCACCCCCAAAAAGCTTATCCTTCCCAGATGTTCCTTGTCCAGCTGTGGCTCTGCTTCTCCCCCTTGTTTTTTTCCTCTTCTATTAATAAACCTGGCACCTGAAGAGGAATTTTCCCTGTAAACGCCCAGCCTCACACTTTAGTGACTTTTGTTCCGTGTTTTAATTAATGAACTGGAAAAAATGTCAATTGTTACCCACCACGGGCACGTGTGTCCTGCAGGCTGCCAGAGACAGGTCCTCCTTGCTCTGTCCCATGCTGTGGTCACAGGGCAGAGCCACCCTGCCCTTTGCCAAAGGGAAAATAGGGAAATATCTGGAGGGTTATACCCAAATTGCTGCTCCACTGCTGCATCCACACATGGCACTGCTTCAGGGGGATCTCCCTTGCCCAGATGCCCCATCCCAGATGGTCAATGCTGCTGGTTTACCATGGTGCAGCCCAGCCCACCACGACTGAACCCCTTGCACCCCCTCACCATCCCCAGCCCCACTGGGCAGCATCTTGGACCAGTTTCACCAAGGAATACTCCCCATCAGCCGGGAAGCCAATACTCCCTGGGAACATTGCCTCATCCCAGCCGTGCGTGCCTGGGATGGGGAGAAACGCTGGGGAGCTGCAAAAGGCATCCAAAAATTAATGTACTGTCTGCAGCAGCGCTGGGGCTGCAGCCCGGGGGAAGCGCCCGCCGTGTGGCATGGAAGGAACTGCAGAGGAAAGGGTCTTGTGAGGATAGCGGGAGCTGCGCGGCAGGAGCAGCCTTTGCTCTGCAGCCTTCCCGCAGCTCCAGGATAAGCTTGGCACGGGGCTGGCTCTTCCCCCATATGCAATGCCACCTCCTGCTCGCCCCTGCAGAGGGAAGGCGCTGCCAGCCCTGGAATGCTACAGCGGTGTCCCCGCATCCATGCACCCCCACCTCTGGTGCTCTCTGCGGCCGCCGTGACCTCGGACATCTCCCCCGGCACTCGGAGCAGGGAGCAGCGCTGCATCCCGGCTGTGCTGCCGGGGCTCAGGCAGTGAGCAGAGGCCAAGCCCGTGTGGGCAGTGCAGACAGGCAGCCCGTGGGCAGGGCGCTGCCCGTCTGGGGCTGGGACACCCCGGCAGCCAGCTTGGGACACCCCGGCAGCCAGCTGCTCCTGCTTTGATGTGGAGTCCCTGAGGCTCCGCACAATGCAGACTGGGGCGGGATGAAGCAAGGGTGATTGATTGTCTTGTTTTGTTCCTCCAAGGCTGTCCTGGACCGCTCGGATTCACAGCTGAGATCCCCCAAGAGCAGGGGCTGGCAGTGTCCACCCAGGCTGCAGGGATGGGGCTGGTGGGGTGCAGGCTCTGGCTGGAGGCAGTGGACTGGTGGTCTGAACTCTCTGTGCCTCAGTTTCCCCATCACCACTGCCCTCTTGGAAGGTCTTGGTGTCTCTGGATGAAATACATCCCCTGAAACCATCATCCATTACTGGGCATCCCAGTAATTCAGGTCAACAACAGGAGCATAGGAGTCCTATCAAGGGTAAACCTCATTAGGACTTGAGCATGTTGACCTTCGAAAAATGGAGTTTAGCTCCATCCAGTTGATGAGTCATGACTCTGTTTGTGCGATGCACTCCCTGCAAGCAAGGTTTCCACCGCAGAGCTAACAGGCTTTTCTGGGAAGCACTGGGGTTCTGGGTTTCCTAATTATTTTCAAACCCTACTGGCAGCCTCTCTCTGACAGGGATCATGCCTGCTCGAAGCGCAGCACTCAGGCGTGTTCAGAGTCCTGAAGCACTGACTGACTTTAGCTCGGCCTCGCTGCTGAGCGCTGGCTCTCGCAGCCCCAGTCCCTCCTCCTGCCCGAGCCTGCCTGCATGTGGTTTGCATTTCTTCCCCGGAGAAAAAACCCCTTTCTCCTGCCTCAGTGTCATCTTTCCCTGGAATTCAATTTAGGATAAATGAAGGGGAGGCCAAATTTTCACGGAGTGACTACCTCCCTTCTCAAGGCAATGATGGCAGTGAGGGGAAAAGCCCGTTCCAGGAACCCCTGCCCCGGTCCACATCCCTTGGCACTGGTAATTTTAGTCACAATCAGGTGCCTCCTTCTGAGCCAGTAAGCCCTGAGGCACTGAGCAGATTGTGGAGGAGCTACTCCAGTGCTGCTGGCTCTCTCTGCTATGCAGCAGAGGATCCAACCTTTCCCTCCTACCGTGTGCTAGGAAACTGCTGCCTGCATGGAGCAGGACAGGGATTTTGACAGAAAACATGGCAGTGCCATCCATCACCCTGAGTGATGAATGGGGGGCTTTCCCATCCATGGGAGAGGAGCAGCAGGAAGCTGACCTCGAGGGAAGCAGCAGCCTGCAACACCTGAACATCAGTTAGGGATTATCCATGGCCCCTCCCTGCCTTCTCCTGTGAGACTCTGGGTCATACCCAGCACGCAGAGCACAGCCCAGGGGTGAGCCAGCTGCCCTGGCCGTGCTGGCTGCCCTTCCCAGCACAGAGGGCTCATGGGCTGCCAGCGGGGCGGGCGGTTGGGAAATCTGTTTCCTCTTCTGCTCGTTACGACACCACAGTGGGCGCATGCAAAGGGAGCAGTGAGGCAGTGGGAAAGTATGAAGGTCAGGGGAGGCTGCGGTTTGTGTGACGGAGGTGACCCCAGCTGATGTAGCCTTTTACCTGCTCCAAGCACCGCCATCCAGCTGGGACAGCTCCAGCTACTGCCTCCCCTGGGACATCACCCCTAGCCACGCTCTGTCAGGGAGCAATATCTCCACAGATCGTGTTCCTGGGTGAAAGAGGGAGGAAAATGGCCAAGGGCAGCTTCCTTGGTGCAAGAGCTGGGCGTGAATCGTCATGAACACGTGCGAGGCATCGGGGCACAGGCTGCTCTGAGTGCTTTGCTCAGCTCTCACAGGATTGCTCCTGCTCCCAGCCAGGCTCCAGCAGTCACAAAAAGGACATGGCTGCTCTGACAATGGCACCAGCGTGCCCAGCAGCCACCCTGACACACTCGCCTTGCAGCACAACTCTGCCAGCTCTGCAATCCTCATCACCTCCTCAGTGACTTGGCTGTTGATTCCAGCCGGGGCCGGGCTCTTGGTACCTCCCACGCAGTTTGCGGGCCCCTAACTCACATTAGGGGGCTGCTTTCATGTGGCCAGTGGTTTTCATCATCACTGTGCCATGGCGTGAGTGAAGCACGGGAGTAGAGGAAGGAGACAACGGGGAGGCAGGCAATGTGGGCCAGCGTGGCACCGTGAGTGCTGGAATAACAGCTTTGATGTAGTGGCAGTCAGCCCCAGGGCCACAGCTCAGGTATGGCAGGGCCCTGGCTCCCAGGAGGGTCCCGTGGTGAGGGGATGCATGGAGCCATCCGGCATTCCTCACTGCTGTGCCCATGGAGAGGCTGATCGGGCTGAGGGAGACTTGGCTCACTTTCCAAGAGTGTCTGGGGCAGCTGATACAACACAGTGAGGGAAAATAAATCAAGGATGAACATGGAGGTGAGGCCACAGGAGGACAAGCTGAAGGCTGGGTGGGAGCAGTTAGTGAGGGGTGAGAGGGTGGGGAGTGGATGGTGGGTGAACAGGGATGGCAGAAATTTGGATGGGAAATGAAAAGCTCGGCAAGCACTCAGCAGAGCTTTGGTGTGATCCTGCTGAGACCAACTGATCCTAAATACCCTGTGCTCCTGCACCTGCAGGAACCTGTGCTGCAGCCCTGCAGGAACATAGAGGGAGTCCAATAGCAGCAGTGAGATACAGGACTCCAGATCAGGTTTCTGGAGGGAGATCTATGATTTCAAACTCTGCCTCAGAACTGGGCATTTAAATGGAGTCACTGGTAGCTCCTGGCCCACCCAGGGCCGGGCTGTGCTGGGAAAGTGAAATGTGGATGTCATCAAAGCCTGAAACCGCGGCTGCTGCCCAGGAGTGAGCCGAGCCATGGGGTGGAAATGCTGCTGCTGCTGCTCTGAATCACATCTGAGTGATGGAGAAGCTGCGGCTGAGGCATTTCCTGCTGCTCCCAACTCATCCCCATCCGATGCCTCTCTCAGGGAGCTCCTGTGCTGAAATCCCGGCCCGGTGGAAAATCCACAGCAGCTTTCCTGATGAGTCCAGCTGTCTTCCCTGATGAAAGGAGTGACAAAGTATGGCAGGAGGTGTGGTGTCTCCTGGTAGTGATTCCCATGGGACCTGCCAGGCTGTGGTCGGTTGTTCAGCCTCAGTGACTTCTTGAGAGGGAAATGGAAAGAGCGAGCAGTGCGAGTTAATTAATTGATGCATAATGAAGTCAAGATGAGCATCCCCCAAGGACCTGAAGCTCAGATTAGGAAAGCAGCAGATGATGGTGTTCCCTGGCTTTGTCCCGAGCCCCAGCCTCCTGCCAGACACGCTGAGGACACTGGCTCTGGCCCAGGGGCAAGGAAAAAAAGCCCCTGAATGCCTTTCAATGGCAAATTTAATAGAATTTAGGTGTCATAAGCACTGTGACCCAGACAAGGAGTTATGGAAGGGATGAAATAAACCCATCAATGGCTTTTTGGTGCTTTGATCCCTTTGGTGTCAGCATGAAGGCTTGCTACAGCAGAACAAGCAGACCCAGAATGAACTCAAATGCTTAAATGCTTTTCTGATGACAAGAAAGAGCCAGGAGCAGGGAAGGAGGCTCAGAGTGACTAACCTGGAGGTTGCTGGATGGTGCTGGGCAGACATCCTTCACAGGATCATGGAATCCTTTAGGGTAGAAAAGCCCAGTTAGATCACTGAGTCCAACTATTGCCCCAGCACAACCAAGCCCACCAATACCCCTTCTGGCAAAGAAATTTTCCCTAATATCCAACGTAAACCTCCGCTGGTACAACGTGAGGCCGTTTCCTCTTGTCGTGTCTCTGTTCCCTGGGAGCAGAGCCTGACCTCCACCAGGCTGCACCCTTCTATCAGGGAGCTGTAGAGGGAACCACCCTGAACCTCCCTTTCTCCAGGTTGAGTCTCCCCAGCTCCCCATGTGCTCCTGGTGCTCCAGCCCCTTCCCCAGCTCCATTCCTTTCTCTGCTCCAACCCCTCAATGTCCTTCTTGTCCTGGGGAGCCCGAAACCGACTCCAGAACTCGAAGAGCGTCAGCAGAGCCGAGCACAACAGCCCCGCGGCCGCAGGCGGAGGCTCGGCCCAGCGCAGCGGACGGGGGCCCTCTAGCGAGGGGCGGTGCGGGCTCGGCTCCGCCCCGGCCGCCGCAGCCATGGCCGGTTTGGAGCCGCTGTACGCCTGGGCAAGGCCCGCCATCTCCCGTCCGCAGGACGCTCTGGTCTGCGGCATCCACTGGGAGCTGATTCGGCACGGCTACCGCTGCCTGGGTGCCGGCGACCAGGTACGGCCCGAGCCGCGGTGCGCCGCCGCAGGGGCCTAGTAGGCCGCGGTGAAGCCTCGGCCTTTCCTAGCGCCGCTCGCCGGCGCCGTGCGGTCGAGCCGGGCGACCGCTGCCTGGGCCAGGGGAACTGGGCGGCGCCGGCTGTGTTGGGGGCACCCGGGCCGGTGCGGGGCCGAGGGGCCTCAGTACTGCCTCTGGGGGGCTGCGGGGCGGGGGTGTCCTGGTGTTGGGGGGTCCCGGTGCTGTAGGGGGGCCCCACTCTTGGGATCGTGGTGGTGCTGAGAGGATCCCAGTACTGGGGGCACCGAGGGTCCTGATGCTGGGGGATGTCGCAGGACAGGAGATCCTGATGTTGGTGTTGATAACTCCGGGAAGCGAGTTAGTATAGTGCTAAGTTGGAGCTTAGTGGTGAGGCAGAAGTCTGTAAGAAAAGGGAGGTGTCCAGTCCAGTGTTGAGGAGGAAATGTACTGGGGCAATATCAGAGGGTGGGGCAGTCTAATTCTGGACCCAGTGCTAAGATGGGGGTTTAGTGAATTGGGATCCTGATGGGTGTTGGGGAGATGTGGTGTTGGAGGGTAATGGGGAGTGCAGGGCACTGTCACAGCAGAGAACTCTCCCCAGTACCATAGGAGGGGACTGTGTAGGGCAGGGCCCCTGAGAAACACTGATATGGGGCTGGGACAGACATAATGACAGCCTTCCCTCATGCCCCAGACAGCTCTGTATCATGCTGTGGAGGTGAAAAGTGTCTGACAGCAAAGAACATTGTCTCCTGTGTGGGTATTTGTGACCTCCTCCTGCTGGTCATGTCCTCCTCTTCCCTCTTCCAGTGCAGGGATGCTGTGGGAGGCTGGCAAGCAGACAGGGCCAGCCTGTAGGAAATCCCTGTTTGTCCTGTCAAAACCTGGAAGGCATTGAGGGATCCCCTCCCAGAGACCTCAGTTCCCTCCTGTATTTCCCTGTGCAGCCAAGACAAGACCCCCAGCCCTAGGAGGTCGTGCTGGGCTTCTGGGCAGGGTCTCAGCAGCCTATCTGTTCCATTGCAGCCAGGTCCTGATGAAAGGAAGTCAGAGCTGTTGCCTGCTGGCTGGGAAGCCAACAAGGAGGTGTACACACTGCGCTACAAGTCCATGGATGATGCCTATGAGCTGCTGCTGAAGGCCATCATGGTGGAGGACAGCATGATTCTCAACGTCATGGTGAGCACATATGTGGTCCCTGTGGGTTTGAAGTCCTTTGGCTGAAAAGAGCACCCGGGACAGTTTATTAAATGTTGGCTTTTGCTTGTTCTGCCTGGAAAGTGTGTTTGTTCCTCAGGATAGGGCAGACCCAGGGGGTGTTTTTGTGTCAGATGTGGCCCAGCATGAAGCTGGTCAAACCCTGGCTGTGTCAGGGCAGTGGGGCAGTTGGCCTTGAACAGTCCAGCGCAGGAGCTGCCCTGCTTCTGTCCCTTTCCCAGCTCAGGACTTCTCTGCAGCCCCCAACAAGCAGCTGCTCTGGGTGGCTTTGCTCAGTGTTCCCCCCTTTGCAGCCTGAACTGGGAGGGGGAGCAGGGAAAGTCTTGCTGTACATTGGGGTTTGCTCCTGGGGATTCAGGCACAGCACAGGGATATGGTGGAAAGCAGGTGGACCCCCATTCCTTGTATCCCAAGCCTGGGGCTGTTGTTGTACCTTCTGTGTCCCTCATTCCCAGCTCTGCCAGGCTGCTCACTCTGCTTTACCTGTGCTTTTCCCAGGATCGCAGATCTCAGAAGGTTGCAGATGTGACCTTGGCAGTGGCTGACTACATCAACTCAGAGCACCTGGACGATTTCCACAAGTAATTTCAGTTTCCTGGTATTTTCTGCAGGAGCAAATTTCTTACTGGCATGGAGATGGGGGCAGAAATCAGGTTGGGACAAGCTGGAGGACTTACTCCTCAGTTCAGAACCAGGCCAGCCCTGAAATGCAGCCAGACCTCTGTTCCCTGCCTTCCTCTGCACTGGCACGAGAGATGTAGAGAACAGTGGGATCATGGGTTGGAGCCCAGGGGAAGGCCACCCCACCTGGGAACAGGCCAGGCCAGCACATTTATTTCCAGAGCATTGTGCTGGGTGGACACTGCCCAGGAATGTGACAGCTTCAGCCACATTCGCAGTGTCATGTGCTTTCCTCCAGAGCAGACTGGTTGGGTTGGAGCAGAAGGGAGTGGCTGGGTGGCACTGAAATGGGGTAAATGGTGTCCTTGTGTGTTGTTACCCTCTGTGCTGCCAGTGGGGGACATGTTTTGTGCCAGGGACACTTTGGGTTTGTCTGTCCCCTCCCCGTGCCTGTTGCAGTTTGTTCAGCACCCCATGTGCTGGTGCCATGGCCACCCCACCCCACTGCCTTCCCTCTCCTTGCTGCAGGGTGTACAAGAACACCGAGGAGCTGAGGACAAGAATCACTTCAGGCATCATTGTTCCCCTCGGGCCCCCTGCAGGAAAGGGCAGAAAGGAGCCTGAGCCCAAAGAGGATGTGCCCTGGGATGAGAACCCGCTCCGGCTCCCTCCCCGGCAGCCCATGGGCGCAAGGGCCCCACACAGGTGAGGAGAGAGTGTGTGCCTGCTGAGAGCCCCCTGACAGAGGGGATGTGGCCCTGGCAGTGCTCCCCAAACTACACATCAGGTCCCCATCTTACACATGTGGGATGGGGAGTGAAAAGAATCCAGACCTTCCCCAGCTGGATCAGCCTGGACACTTGGGTTTGATTTGGTTGTTGGAGAGGGATGGGCTGCTCTGCAGCTGCGTGTTGGACTGACAGACTCAGGAAGGAACAGGCAGGGGCTGGGAGGTGAGGTGTGGGGTGAAGGACAGTGGCTCTGCTCCTGCTGGCTGAGGGACCATTGGGGCTGGCAGAGCAAGGACACCAGTGGGAAGGACAGCGCCATTGTGTGGTGGAGCAGCTTCTGGGAGGGACACCGGAGGTGCACCCAGCACCAGTGTCCCCACACTCTTGAAGTGGGATTATGTCTCTGTCTGGGACATGCTGGAGAGCCGGGCCTAGCCCAGCACTGCTTAGGGATTCCCTGAGATGAAAACTCCTGATATACGTGGACAGCTCCTGCTCCAAGCAGTGGGAACAGCAGGGGGAACAACAGGGCTCCCTTTATCTCAGCAAGCTGCTGCCACACACATCAGTGTCCTCATCCAGCAGCACCCTGGAGCAGGGAATGCTCCCAATGGCAGCCCCCTGCTGTAGGGCCCCACAGATCCCAGGGCCCTCCAGGTATTGCACTGTTTGCCATGGGAGAGCACCTGTGGGCACAGCTGCATGCAGCCTCTCTGCTCTTCCTGAACATTTTTCTGTGTCCCATGTTTCAGGCCTTCCCCCTTGAGTCCCTTTGCTGTTGGTGGAGAAGACCTGGACCCTTTTGGGTGAGTATGGCTCTTGAAGCACACCCTGCTCTGCCTTTGGGGGATGTGGGGTAGTTGGAGACCACCAAAACATATCCAGCCAAGTATCTCTTAGTGGGGGCAGTTGCTCAGTGCAAATTGTGAGGGACCAATTGACAGTTGCTAAAGCTCAATATGGTTCTAATGTCGTAATAAGATCCCGTCTCTTGCATAGATGATAGGTTGCAATCTGTGTCTGTTTAATAATCAGCTTGTATTCATTTAACACACAGTAATTCCTGCAGTAAATCAAAGCTGAATACGTCGTTAAGTGAATGTAAGCCTCTAATTTAAACCGTTACCAGCTGCTGTGTCTCCAGCCCAGCAGTCTGCAGAAGGGGAGGCTGAAAGCCGAGTTCACAGATTCTCAAGTCCTGTTTCAAGCCTCCCGGCTGTCTGAGGCACTTGGAGAAAGCCTGGGCAGAGGCAGGGCTGTCTGGGAGACTGAGCTTCATAGATACATCCTTGATATTTGGTTTGGTGAGGCAAGGAGAACCTGTCATCTTCCACTCTAGTTAAAAGCACAGAGTCAGACAATAACCAGCTTGTGGTGTCGTTGTGGAGTGTCCTGCAGCCCAGAGGAGACTCCTCTTTGGAACCACTCTCCTGTGGGGATGGCATTTTTTCCCCTCTTGCAAGACTTGTTTCTCCATGGGTTTGGCTAGAAAGGGACAGCTAAAAATGTCCCTGCTCAGCTGGAAAGAGAGGCCTGGAGCTGGGGGAACTGGAAGGAAACCTGATTGCACCAGGAGAGGGGATTCATTTTGAGGGAAGGGTGTCCCTGTTTCTCTTGCTGCCTCCAGCGCTTCATCAGAGATTTTCTCTGTAAATGACAAAAAAAGATGGTAAATGGAAGCAGATTTGCGTGCTGACACCTGCCAGTGCCGGGACTGGAGACCCAGACTCCTCGGAATATGCTCATGGGACCTGGCTGTCCCGGGGCACTTTGGGCAGCTGTTCTGGCCTAATGGAACTCATTAGCACGGTTGTTAATGACTTGTACGATGGCAGCGGTGTCCGGAGGCTGCAGCCGCATTTGCACAAAGCCGACCGTGAGGAATGGCGCTCGCAGCGTGGGGCAGCTCCGAGGAGCCGCCGTGGCCAGCAAATGACTTCCAGGCAGTTCTCTGGAAAGGCTTGTGGGAAGCCAGCCGGCTCTTGCAACAGTGCCAGGGCAGGATGGGAAGAAGAGATGGAATGTGGGTCTGCAGAGAGGGCAGGCAGGTCTGGTGCTTCTTGAGGGAACAGCCAGCACCTCTGTTGTGGAGATGGGCTGAGAGAGCTGAGGCTGTTCAGCCTGGAGATGAGAAGGCTTCAGGGACACCTTAGAGCCCTTACAGTGCCTAGAGGGAGTCCCAAGAGAGCTGGAGAGGGACTTTAGACAAGCACTTGAAGTGACAGAACAAAAGGGAATGGTTCCCACTGACAATAGGCCAAATTAGATTGGATTTTGGGAAGAAATTCTTTGCTTTGAGGATTATGAGACCCCAGACCTCTGGTTATCCAGAGAAGCTGTAGCTGCCCCAGCACTAGGGGTATTCAAGATTGGATGGGGCCTGGGACAACTTGGTCTAGTGGAAGATATCCCTGCCTGTGGCTGGGAGCTGGAATTAAATGAGTTTTGAGGTCCCCTCCTACCCAGACAATTCTGGGATTCTCTGCAGGGCTCTCTGTCTTCCTGCCATGGGCTGCTTCACTGGCTGGTCTTGGGAGCTTTCCTTCCCACATGCCATGTGTCAGGTTAACCCCATGTTCCCATGCTCAGCATTTCTTCAGTTCTCTCCAGTGCCAATCTCATCTCATTCTCTGCCTTTTCTCTCTCCAGAGGTCGGGGTGGGGGAATGATTGTGGATCCTCTCCGCTCTGGCATCCCGCATCCTGGCATTGACCCATCCTCGGGCATCCCAGGGCGGCTTCCCCCAGGAGCTGTTCCACCAGGCGCCAGATTTGACCCCTTTGGCCCCGTAGGAGTTGGGCGATCCGGGTAGGTCCTTGGCCATGCTGGTATTCCAGCCTGCTCCCAGCCTGCCACTGGAGCCCAGCTCATCCCTGTTGCTGCAGGCCTGAGCTCTCACTTCTGTTTGCTCTGAATTTCTTTCCAGGCCGGATCCTGACCACCTTCCTCCTCCAGGCTACGATGACATGTTCATGTGAGGAGTCCCCACGTGGCTGCTCATGCACAAGTTTTCTGGGAAGCAGGGGCACTTTGCCTCGTCACTCCTGTGATCTTTCCAGCAGCGTTTTCCTTTCCTCCATTTTGGGCCACATTGCCTTGTGTCCCATCAGCTATAAAGGCTTCCCTGTTTGCAGAATGGAAGAGGAGGCAGTAGTAGGTCATTTCTTTCTCTGCTCCTCTGAGGGAGCTGTTTGCACCCAGCAAGGTGGGAGTGTGGGGTGTGGCTCGCTGGGAACAGCCTGGGTGCTGTGGGATATCTCTGCTTCTGTGGGGTGGCAGAGCTTGCTGCTGGGGTCCCACAAGTGGTGGGTGTGAGAAGGGAGCTCAGCTCCTTGCTGCTCCTCTGCAGGAAACCACAGCAACCTCCTGAAGGGGACAGTTGGAGTAGGCTCCCCACAGAGTAGGGTTCTCTCTTACTCTGAATCTGAGCAAGGCACTTATTGAAGGGCTGGAAAGCCCAACCCACAGGGTCTCCATGGGCAGACCCCCAGCAGCAGCTGGGATTACAGCTGTGCTTGCTGGCTTTGAAGAGCAGCACCAGAAAAGCCTTTGAAGTGCATGAGAAGAGACATAGATTGAATTCCTGGCTCACCTTGCCCCCTCTCTTCCCTGAAGCCACGGTGTTTTTCATCCCTGGGGTGTCTGTGAAGCCCTGCAGGCAGTGTGGTGAGGGGTGCCCACTGTGCACTACATGGATCTGGAGTAAGAGGGAGGGAGCTGTGCAAAAGAGGTTTCTCAAACATGTTTTCCTACTGCCAGTGTTGTTTCGTGTGGCTCTGCCTGGATTGGGGTGGATGGGTGAGATCTGCTTGGCTTAGGCTCCTGAGCTCTCTAGAAGCCTCCCTTCCCCAGAGATTCCCCAGCTCAGTTGATTTGGGCCTGCAGCTCATCTTTCCCGTCAGGGGCTCAAACTGTTTTTCTTCTCATGTCTGATCTCTTGGAAGAATGTTCATAAGACTGAAATAAAAACATGACAACAGTGTTGTACTGGTGCATACTGGGGTGGCCCCTCTGTTCCCTACTGTGCAAAGGGAAGCCCCAGAGCCCTCCCCAAGGCAGAGGATTCACATTGGGAATTTGCTTTGTACCTTCCCCTGAGCAGCAGCGCTTTTCCAAGAGGATGTAACTGTATTAGGAAAATGAAGTGGAGAGCAGCCCAGCCCTGCTCCTGCAGTAATTGCCTCTCCGGGGCATTGAGTGCTGTTGGAACACTGCACACAGCTGCGTTGGCAGAAATATAAAGGGGGAAGGGATCCCCACATCTATCTCTTTTCCCAAAAGGCTTTTTCCTTTTAAAACCTCTTTGCCTACAAATGCAGTTAATAAAGCTGTGTTATGGTGTGTGTGCCACTCTGGGCCCTGCACACGTGGGAGCAGGGAAGACCAGCTGGAGAAATCAGGTGCTGGGAGGAATTGGAGCAACTCCTGCATCTCCCCAGGGCTCATGCATGGATCCCCATTCGTGGAGGGGCTGGTTCTGAGCCCAGACCCACTGCATTACCCACAGGTTTTTTGGGGGAAGTCCCAGCTGCAGACGCACGGGTGGGCTGTGGGCAATGCCCATGACCAGAGCAGCATGGGAGGGATGGAGAGAGACCCAGGCTCAGTGAGGCCACTGCTCTTTCTTGTCCCCTCTATCCACAGCTTCCTTCCAGGAGAAAGAAGCTCTCAAATGGGGAGCTTCTGGGGTTGAAAGACTGGATGAGGGATGCTGCTGGAGTTGAAAGACTGGATGGGGGAGAGGAAACAGCTTTGGCCTCATCGAGAGGCCCTCTCTGCAGGGGGCGGCTGTTTTCTGTGCCTGAATTAATCATGTTCTGCGACCTACCAGGAGGGAGAGGCGCAGCCGGCTTTGATGGGGCTAATTAAAGCGAGTCAGCGCGGGGAGAGGCTGCGGCAGGGCGAGGAACCGGCTTTTGTCTGCAGCGCCCGGCCCCGGCGGCTCCGTGGTGTTGTGCAGCTGGGAAACAGGTGGCAGAGGAGGGGAGTGGGTTCCAAAGGGGACAAAGTGTCTGCTGCAGGCCTTTGCCTGAGCCTCTGGGCTCCCAGGGCTGAGCCATCCACTCTCCAGAAAGGATGAGTAAAACGAGACAAGGATCCTCCTCTCCATGTCACAGGACAGTGGGAACAGGAGAGTGCCCCCACAGTTGCCACTAAAGGAGCTGGAGCATGGCAGAGGTGGCTCCTGAGGACCAGTGATCCCAAGCACATTCCATATTCCATCTGTAGGGCTTGTGGCCAGCACAAACCCCATTCCCTGAGAATGGCTGGAGGACAGCTGCCCCCATTGTGGGTTTGTTCCACAGGGGATGCAAGGGCCAGGTCTCCCTTCAGCAGGAGGGACAGTTCAGGCCCTCAGCCACGTGTCCCTGTCCCCAGCACTGCTGTTTGTGCCCCCAGCCACAGGAAACATTAGCATGCACGGGAGCACAGTAACACACCCCGCGTTAATTTTTATGGGGAGGCTGCGAGGAGCGGCTGGGGCTGGATGTGCGGTCTTGGCACAGGCTCAGCTCCCTCCTCCAGCAGCAGCACTTCCACTACACGTTTGAAGAGAGGCACTGGATTATTGGTAATGGCTCAGGATCCCCAGAGAGTCCTTCAGGCCATCTGCCAGCCCGCCCAGCCCACAGCACCTGCCTGCCTGCTCCCGATGGGATGGCAGAACCCCCGGCGTCGCTAATTACCCTGCAGCCGGTGCTGCATCCTTGGATCCTGGGTACAGGGAAGCCGTGTGTGTGTGTGGCCCAGCAGGAAAACAAAGCAGCCCCCATGATATGGAACTGGGAAAGGCACTCTGGACCCTCCCTGCTTGCTTTGCTCATTCCTGGCACAAAGAAATACACCCCCAAAACACCAGCACTGTGGGACTGGAGAGCCATTGACCCTCCTTCCACTCAGGCTGCACAGCATCAGCCTTTCCCAGCCAGATTTTTCTCAGCACTGTGAAATATTTTGGAATGCTTCCTACTACTCCCCTGCACATTAAGCACCGCATGCTAGTGCCTCTTTCCCAGTGCCTGCCAGAGTGATGAAGGGACAGCCAGGTCAGACAGCTCCATGTCTCTCTGCCACAGCCACCCTACATCTCAGGCTGGGGGAGGTTGTGTACGAGATCACATCCCAGCCGTGGAGGTCTCAGTGCAGAATCTACTTTAATTGTGCTGTTCCTTCACGGTTTGTTCAATGTAAATATATCTCTATATATGTAGAGGCTTCCCCTAGTCCTGCAGGGACTCAAGGCAGAGTCCAGCAATGTGCTGACAAAGCAATAACAGCCCCTTCCTGCAGTTTCTTGAGCAGCCTCATGGCCTAATCCATGGGAGTATTCCTTGTGCTCACATACAGCAGGTGCTTAACAGCTGTAACCTTCACCAGGCTCAGCTTTTCATCCTGAAAACACTCCTTCCATCTTATTTGAAGCAACAAAAAAGGGATGAGGATGATTTCTCCATCTAACGGGTTTATTTTACTAATCCAGAAATGCAGGGCCAGTGCTGAGTTGCAGGAGGGACATCTGCCTTCTCAGGGCAGAGCCTTGCTTGGAAAGACTCAGAGCTCCCCCTTTCTCCCTTTTTTCTCTTCTTCCTTTTTCTTCCCTCTCTTCCCTCCCTCCCACAGCATCACCCCCTCCTCCACCCTAGAGTTCCTCAGTGACAGCCACAATGACATTTACCCCTCTGTGTTCTCCCTGGACCCTTCATTTGGCCCCTCAAATTAAAGCCATTTGTCCCAAGGCTGTTGGGGACAGGCAGTGTTTGTCTGGGGACAGTGGGGCACAGCCACCCATTTCACTCCAAGTGTGGTTTCATCCCAGGGAAAGGTGCCTGGGTGCCAGGATTGCAGTTGTGAGGTGATTTAAAGTTGTTCCCTGGGATCTTACAATAAGTACAGAGCGTGACCAGTGAATGTAAAAATCCCTTTTCTTTGTGTCAGGCTGTCTGGAGGGACTTGTCCCTGCCTGAGAATGTCTGAAGTGAGTAGCTTATGGGATGGATTGAAAACTGGTGGCAGTTCATGATAAACAGCACCTTTTGTGGGTCTGCATTTTCCAGTGGGATAATTATTTCCCTTTCCCAGCACACTGCTCATACCCATTTCTCTTTCCACAGAACATTGTGCTTTAATGACGCTTCATGTTTAATTCCCGAGATGCAATTTTGCCTTCACACCACAGACAATGGCCTTGAATCAGCAGAAAGGCCAGCCTGGGAACACCCCAGCAGCAGCACTGCCAGCTCAGTGTGGGACACAGCCACCACGAGGCACTGAGAATCATCCACTCTCCTCTGTACAGAGCACCATGGGTTTGGAAGAGGCCATTCCAGGGCTGCTGGTGGTAGTGGGATGCTTGGCACGGTGCAGGCATGTCCTGGCCTTCATCCTGCTGTGCGGAATCGAGCTGGTGGGCTGTGAGGGCTGGGGGTGGCAGAGGGCTGGACCCCACCCCACAGGTGGTGGGCATGCTTGCTGCCTCCTCTTCTGCCCGGAGCAGTGCAAGCACCAGCGCTGTGCCAGAGTTTTACAGGAAACTATTGCTAAAAATGATCACTGATGGCAGAAACAGGTCTGTAGGGAAGAGCAGTCAGGTCCTGGCTGTGGGAAGGAGCTCAGCCTCACATCCAGCCCAGGCTGCAACCGACCATGGCACAGAAATCCCATGGCTGCCTTGGTTGTGCCACTGCCATGATGCTGGTGGCAGGATCCCATCCAGGAAGGTGCTGGGGAGGCGACAGGAGGTCCCAAGGCCATGCTGTCCCAGTGCTGGTGGCGGGGAACAACCCGGGCCAGGGCCATGCAGTCTGGTGGAATACCCCAAAGCCTCATCAGTCCGGTGCTGTTGGGCCAGAGCACCGTTCAAGAAGGGTTCAAGGAGGTGGGAATGGTGGCTGAAGGCTGGTGGAGGCAAAGTTTCACCCAATGGTATCGGTGTTGGGAGTGCAGCAGGGGGACCCCGTTTCTGCCAGTGGCGGGGGGTCCCTGGGGTGCGCACAGCTAGGAGCCGGGCCCCTCGGGGGGCTGGGCTGGGGGGCTCAGCTGGCTCTCGAGCAGCGCCCGCGTCCCCTCAGCTGACAGCCTCCGCAGCCGCAGCCGCACCGAGCCATAGGTGCCCCCGGTGCGGCGGGCGGCCCGGGCGCGGCGGCGGGCGGCGGCGGCGGCCAGCAGCAGGGCGGCGAGCAGGAGCCCGCCCAGGGCCAGCAGCGCCAGCCCGGCCACGGTGCAGCGGTCGAGGCGGGCGCGGAGCCGGGCTGCCCGAGCCTCCAGCCGCTCCATCTGCCGCGCCGGCACGGCGGGGTCGGGCCGCGCCGCCCGCGGAACGGCCCCCGCCAGCACCACCAGCGCCGCGCCGCTGAGAGCGCAGCCCAGCGCCAGAGCCAGCCCCGGGCCCGCCGGCACCGGCCCCCCCGCGCCCGCACCGGCCCCCGCACCCGCCGCCGCCGCCGCCTCGTCCGGGCTCCGCAGCTCCGCCGCCCGCGGGGACGCCATGGAACCACCGCCGGGCTGCGCGGCCGAAGGTGAGCGGTGGAAGCGGGACGGGATGCTCCGCTGGGTCGGAGGCGGGTCCCCGAACCGGGATGCTTCCCCAAAGCAGAGCCGGACCCCGAGGGCGGGATGCTTCCCCTCCCCGGAATCTCTTTCCGTGGCCGGGCTACCAGCCCCACCCCGCAGGTCTCCGAGCCGGGCTGCTCCTCCTCCTGGGATCCCGCTCAGCCGAACCGGGCAACCTTCGGAGCGGCGACCCCGCCCGGACTGTCCCCCTTCCGCGGAACCGACCCCCGGACCGGGGTGTTCACCTTCCCTGAACCCTCACCTGCCTCTCCGGACCACCTGGCTCTCCTCCTTCCCAAACCAGGCTCCCACCGCGCCACCCACCTTCCCGAATCCGTCTGAAACCCCCTGTGGGGACCTGTGTCCCCGTGACTCCACTAAATTGCCCCTCACCGGACCCTCTTCTCCCGCCGGGGTCTGCCCTCCCGTTCCCCGCTCCCGCACCGGGCTGTGGCCCCGCTCCGCGCACCGGGCTCCGCTCCCGCTTCTCCGCTCGGTCTCCCCTCCCCGCCGATGCCCGCACCGAGCTGCCCCGCTTCCCCTCCCGGTCCCCCGCGTCGGGCTGCCTACCCCCGCCGCCTCCCCGGCTCCCCGGGCAGGTGCCGGTGCCGCCGCGGGGCGGGCGGTGGGTGCCCTGAGCTGCGGTCGCGCACGGTCGCCGCACGCACACGCACACACACACACGTACGGGGGGCACACACATGCACTCGCATGCACACGCCCGGGTGCACACCGGTACCCGCTGTGCACGGACCCTGTGCGACAGGGACCCCTCTGCGCACCCCTCGGCAGCGCCGGGACCCTCCGTGGGCACCCCGGGGGCTGCGTGGGGAGGGGCTCTGGAGAGCACAGAGCAGCACGGTGGGTTTTGTGTGGGGTGTGCCTGGAAGACGTGCCCTCCACAGCCAGCAGTCCCCTGTGGGACATGAGGTGGAGCTGGGCTGGCGACACTGGGCTTGCAGCATGAGCATCCCCAGCACCAAAGACAGCAGGGAGAGGTCCCATATGGACGTTGCCCAGGCTGCCCCCAAATTCTCAGGGAAAGTGGGGGTTGACCTGGGTTTGGGCCAGGTATGACATGCCCCAGCCTGGGACAGAGGAGCTCCTGACCCCTGCAGTCCCACGACAGTCCCACTGGGCTTAATGCCCCCCCCTACAGACAGACAGACACACACACACACACACACACACACACACACACACACACACACACACACACGTTATTTATTCCATTTTTCCTAGACCATTCATGTCAGTGCCTGCACTTTTCTTCTCCCTGACCTGGCACCAGAGCCAGGCACGTGCCCCAGCAGCGACCTGCTGGCAGCCACACGCTTTCCCTCATTTGTTAGTACGACGCGGTCTATTTCCACATTTGGAGCAGTGCCTGGAGATGTGGATATAAATCCCAGCAATAGCGGGTGGGCTGCTGACAGCTGCTTGGAAGGTTTGTCCATCACTTTTCCAGTCCCTTCAACACCTTCACATGTTTCCAGTATATCCAAAAGCACACCCAGGGCTGCAGGTGCTGGGTGAGCTCAGTGCTGGGACTGCAGGGATGATGTTTGTGCCCTGCACCCTGTCCCCATCGTGTCCTGAACCCTGTCCCTGCACACAGCGTGTTCCTCTGCAGCTACACTGGGCTCTGTGTTACCCATAGTGTCTGGGCCCTGCTCTGTGTGGAGATATCAGATGGGAGTTTCTTGCCACCTGTGTCATGACAGGGCAGGGATTTTCTCTGAAGTCTCTGTCAGGTACAGCTAAAATGGATTAAAAAAGGTCAGAGAGTTTTAGAGCATGCCACACAAATAAAGAGGTGTTTTCTGAGGGCTGGACAGGTGCAACACGATCCAGGCTCAGCACCTATCCAGGCACAGTGTCTATCCATGAGGCTGACTGGAACACCCTAAACCAACACATGGCACCTTCTCAGTCTCTGAGCTGCAGCAGGGGCATGGAGCTGCCATGGCAGGGGGCTTGGAATGAGATGATCTCTAAGGTGTCTTCCAAC
Organism: Ammospiza caudacuta; assembly: GCF_027887145.1. Taxonomy (NCBI): domain Eukaryota; kingdom Metazoa; phylum Chordata; class Aves; order Passeriformes; family Passerellidae; genus Ammospiza; species Ammospiza caudacuta. The sequence goes on from NC_080607.1 coordinate 12,692,488, forward strand.
CCAAACCATTCCGTGACTTTGTGACTCTGTGGAACACAGAGGCTTCCCAGCACAGTGTCCCCAGAGATGTAGCCAGAAGTGGGCCAAGAAAGAAGCAGAATTAAAAATAAATGTAAGTGCATCCTGACACGTTAACTACATTTAGAGAGTCTTTAGTACCAACCCACTCCGCAGGAAGGCAAGAAATGCTTGGAGACAAGTAGGTCATGGGACACAGATTGTCCCAAATCAGCAGGAAAAGATGGATTTGGAGCAGGCAGGCATATCTCAGTGAACAGATGGGCAGGAGCAGATCTGCTGCCTCACCATCGCCAAATTCCCTGGGAAGACAGAACTGCCACCAGTTTGCTCCTGAGCAGAGCTGTGGTCAAGCCCTCTGTCCTGGAGCACCCAAGCCCTGGGGCTGCCCGTGCACCCAGGGATGCCAAGGCCAGGAGCCTGGCCAGGATGGGGATTTGTGAGGCAGAAGCAGAGGTACTCCTGCTGTGGCTCCCACCTGCCTTCATACAGGGACAGGCTGAACCTGTCATGGGGTCAGGGCTCCATGCTGCCTGGGGCTGCTCCTGCACCCCAATCCCACAGCAATGCTCGAGAGGCCACCTGTGAGGGATGAGGTGGAGGGATGCATCCTGCTGGCATTGCTGCTGCCCCAGGATCCCAGTGCCATTGCTGGATGGGAACTGGAGGGGACCCCAGGCCTTTGAAGGGGCCTCAGGGTAGCCCAAAATCCTTCCTGATCCTGAGGATGGAGACTGGCAAAGGCCACGCCATCCCCAAGGTGCTGGCACTAAGAGAAGGAGAGGAGAGGCTGAGACAGCCAAGATCTATGCTGCCAGTGCAGGAGCAAAGAGAGGAGAGAGACAGCCAAGGTCAGAGGGAGCACTGCCAAAATTCACAATGAAACTGCAGGAGTGCTGGAGGGGAGTGACAGACGACTTGGAAAGAAAAGGAAAGAGGAGGGGGTGAAGGAGTCTGGGAGATGGAACAAGGTGAAGGAGCCAGACGGGGAACCAAGGATGGGAACATGTAACTCCTCAGACAAAATGATTGAACATGGATGAGAGGGACAGCAAATGGGAGCCTCAGGCAGGCAGAAGAGGACAGCAGGAGCAGGAATGTGATGGAGCTAGACCTGGCTCTGTTCCCTAATACAGCCCACTGCAGCACAGCCCAATTTTGGGGAGTGCACAGCTGTCTGGTGCCCACTGGCAGTTCTGACCCCTATCCAGCCTCACCACCGAGGTGAAGTTTCATTCCTGCCTCCTTAGCATTCACAGCATCCCATGGCAGAGCGAGGACTCGCAGCCAGCACAGCTCAAGGTGACTCAGAGGTCAGGGAAACAGCAGCCAGGCAATTCAGGAGCTGGCTCTACATCACCATGAGATCCAGCAATTTGGGACGACCAGAGATGCCCGGCACATCACAGCCTTCCTGCCTGACACTGCCAGTCCCTGTGTACCCCAGACACAGCATCCCAGTGCTCCCCATGGATGAGAGGGGGTTCTGATCCAGCAATCTGCTCCTGGGAGCTGCTGCCACCAGCAAGGCAGGTAGGGCTGGACTTGAGCCTTGGTGCTGGGGAGGGCTGGAGCTGCACAGTGGGCAACAGTGAGGGTGGTTACCCTCTTGCAGGGCATGGAGTTCTCAGACAGGTTTGGTGCCCTGGATGGGTAGTGGATACCTGCCCCTGGGCTTGTGGGAGGTTCCTCCGAGTCCCTGTGGGGATACACCACTCCAAGGATGATTTATAGCAAAAAATCGCTCTCCTTCCCCAAACATCTGAGCCCCAGCCCTAAGGCAGCTGGAGGGATGGAGCCCTGCTTGCCACTATGGCCAGATGCAGAGCTGCACTGGGATGAGGCTCAGCACTTTCCTGGTGATAATTAAGATCTCATTATCTTCAGCTAACACCAGGGAGACAGGGAAAACCTCAGGTGCCTTGTGATATGGCAACAGCTGATGCTCTGGGCTGTGCCTGGGAGCTAATGGGAGCCTCGCTTGTTCTGCCTGAATATAAAGCATGAAAAGCACAAAGCAGAGGGTGAAAAACTATTTTTCTTCCTGACTGGTGACACCTAAGTGTGCAAACACACTGTCTTCTCTCAGGGATGGCTGGAGCTGACACAGACAGATGGCTGTGCACCTTTTGCCTTTCCTCCCCTGCACAGAGGTCTGACCCGAGGCTCTGGTTTTTGTCTTTTTTGTTTGTTTGTTTTGTTTTTGTTTTTTGTTTTGTTTTCTTCTGCAAATTTCCTTCACCAGGGGAGTTTTATCAGACGTGTCTGGAGCCACGCAGGAGCTGCTCACCTGCAGAGAAAGAGATGGGGCGGTGTCTCCAAACTGGCTCTTGGAACGTCAAGGGTGAAAGGGATTGGGAGAAGAAGGGGAGGGGAAGACAAGGAGAGGAGAGGAGAGGAGAGGGAGAGGGAGAGGTGGATGGAGAGAGTGAGATCGCTCTCCACTCTCAAGAACCCAAAATGACACATGCGACAATGTGTTCCCGGGCACGCGAGGCTCCTGCTGCTGAGCCCCAGGAAGGAGGGGCCATTGACGGCGGCAGGTCCCTGCCGAGGGCTCCGTGGCAGTGGACACGGGCCCTGGGGGGCTCTGAGGGCGGGCCCGCTGTGCAATCCCCTCGGCGCCTTCCCGCCCTCGGCCGAGCCGTGGCTGAGGCCTGAGGAGGGTCCGCCCGCCCCGCCGAGCCCCCTCAGCGCCGCCGGATCCTCCTCGATCCCCGGGGCTCCTCATCCCCGCAGGGCCCCTCAGCGGCCGACTCTGCCCATCCGTCCCTCAGGATCCCGCTAAGTGCAACGCGTCCCTCCTGGCATTGCTCAGGCCCCCTGTCCCCTCAGCGTCTTGGTCACCCCATCCCCTCAGGTCCTGCTAAATCCTCAGGGCCTGGCTGGCTCCCCCTGTCCCCTCAGGCACCACTAAATCCACCCTGACCCATCCTTTAAGGATCCTGCCAAATCCCCCCTGCCTGCCCTCTGAGGGTTCTGCTAAATCCTTTCATTCCCTCAGTGCTCTCAGGGTTCTCCCATTCCCTCAGCGCCCAGCTGGGTGATCCCAGCCTTTCTGGATCCCACTAAATCCTCACATCCCCCAATATCTGCCTGGGTGCCCAGTCCCCTCTGATCCCATAAATCCTCTCATCCCCATCAGTGCCTGGTTGTGTCCCCCCATCCCCTCAGATCCGACTAAATTCCTCCTTCCCCACAGCAGCCGACTGGGTCCCCCATCCCCTCAGATCCCATTAAATCCCTAATTCCACTTGGGGCCCCAGCACCCATCTCCTGTTGCAAGGGGAAGAGCTCAGGGAATTTTGTCAGGGCTGCCCTGAGACCTTTTGCCAGGCACCATGTTCTACGTCCATTTGCTCATCAACAAGCGGGGACCACTGGCCAAAATCTGGCTGGCTGCTCACTGGGAGAAGAAGCTGACCAAGGCACACATCTTTGAGTGCAATTTAGAGGCCACCGTCCAAAAAATCCTTTCCCCAAAGGTAGGCTGCGGCATGGGGAGGGATCTCCTGCAGAGTCCTGGGGTGGAGCTGTTGGTCTCTTGTAGAGAACTCTGTTATTTCTGTGTAATATTTTAATGGTTTTGCCAAAAATACTAACTCCTGAACAACCTTTTTAAAAATTTCAATCCTTACAGTTTGCTATAGCTCTGCGAACCTCTGGACACTTACTCCTGGGGGTGGTGCGGATTTACAACAGGAAAGTAAAGTACCTCTTGGCAGACTGCAATGAAGCTCTGACCAAAATGAAGACAGCCTTTCGTCCAGGTATACACAAAATTCAGCATTTTTTCATCTGTGTCCTCTCATTTTAAAAGTTAATTTTCGGATATTTCTGTTAAATACACATTACTGACCCCAAAAGAAACTGACCATACTATCACCTACTGCTGGTCTGGCTTAATTTACTGCCATTTCAGATCTCTGACTACCTTAACAGAAGCAGTATCTTAAGTGGGCTTACAAGAAGATGCTAGAATTCAGCCTCCATTGCTGAATAATTAATTTTAATTTCTGATGACACCAACAACATGTCTAACAGTGTCAGTGCCAGACCTGACAGTGTGTTTTGAGCTCTAGCCATGTAGACAGGGAGAAGGGACCTGAGATGACTGGAGCCTTTTCCAACAGGCTCTGTATTTGTCATACTTAGGCAATAAATGGGAGGCACTGTTGTCTAAAAAAAAGCCTGAGAACAGCAGTGTCTACTGCCAGTTTTAATGTGCTTTGTGACCTGGTCTGTTTGCAAAATAGTCAATAATTACTCTGCATTATTCTCAAGGATATGATCACAGAATTATAGAATCACAGAACCATTTAGGCTGGAAAAGCCCTTCAAAACCCAGTCCAACTGTTCACCCAGCACTGCCAAGGCCACCACTAAGCCATGTCCCCAAATACCACGTCTTTCAAATCCCTCCAGGGATGGTGACTCCAGCATTACCCCGGGCAGCCTGTGCCAGGGCTTGAAAACCCTTTTAATGAAGAAATTTTCCCTTAATATGCAAGTGAAATCTGCCAGCCACAACTGGTGGCTATTTTGGAGAGAGATCCTACAGCAACTTGGAGGGCACCACACAGCTCAAGAGCACCCAACAGCACCACTGCTGCAACAGAGACTTTATTTACCTAGAGAAAAGGGGGGAGAAGAATCTCAGCAGAAGTGGTAAAATGCTGAAAAGGGATGTTCAGGGATGCTGTGAAATCTGCATCAACAGAAATAGACAAAAGTGATCTGACTTTGAAATTAACCCTGTTCTGAGCAAAAGGCTGGATTGGATGACCTTGAGAAATCCCTCCTCTCGTGAATTTTCCCAGGATTCTCTGATTCCCAAGTAATTGGGAGTCTGAGTACATAATTATTTGCTGCTGGAGAACAGTGTTATGGAGACAGAGCAGAGGAAAGGAAAACACAGTGGTTCATTTGCAGTGCTGTGAAAGACTCTGGGCTAGACATCAGCTGGGAGAACCTTCCAGGGACTTAAAGTAGCTGCTCACCAACACGAGTACTTACATATTTCAGGTCCTGTTGCAGCAGACTCTTTTGTATTTGTCTGTAAAAAATAGATCATTTTAAGGACATGGAAACTGAAATTTCACTTTTGGGTGCCTAAGCTGTGCCATTCTGTGATTTAGAATGGCAGCAGCCCCTCCTGACAGGTTTATGGGCTTATTATACCTACTTGGGAGACAGCACTACTTTTATTTTATTGATACTTATTTTGTTATGTTGTCTGTTTATTTCAGGCCTTCTTGACCTTCCAGAAGAGAACTTTGAGGCTGCTTATCAGTCCATTACATTACCTGAAGAATTTCATGATTTTGAAGCACCACTACCAGATGTAAAGTAAATGCCTCCCCAGTTTTTATTCATTCTTTTAGAATTTCCAGAAGTAAAAGCTATACACTTGCTGTTATCTGATTGAGACTCAGATTGGGTTGTTTTGATTTAATAACTGAATTCTCCTAAATTCTGAGCTCTACAGCCACAGGCATTGTGCTTTGGTAGTTTTCCTCAGTCCTTTAATCAACAGACCTTCACAATGGAATAATGTCTTGAACTTAGTCTTCAGGATTTTAAATTGTCTGCGTGAAGGATGCAAACAGCTTTCTGAACCCCAAGAGAAGAGATAAAAATTAGTATTAATCCTGAAAGATGTGGCCAGTAACCACACAGTGTTGCACTGTTCCACTGGGTAGCTTCATTTTGTTTCTGCTCCACTGCTCTCTGGGGCTGGAGTGTTTTATCAGCAATAGTCAGCCTGGCTCCTGAGAAAAAGCCAGCACATTTCTTAGGCTTTTTTGACACAAAGCAGCACTAATGTAGAAAACTGATAAAAACCAGGAGGCTAAGTCATGTTTCTGATGGCTCTAGTGCCTCAAAGGTCCAGGACAGGAGATTTCCACTGAGGGTTGCTCTGTACCTCCTCATAAATATGGTTTGATGGGATCAGTAAGGGTTTATTATTTTGTAAGTACAGCTGCAATATAATACACTTTATTCAAGTGCCTCAGTGTGCTGACTCTGTAAAGGTGCCTTTTCTACCTGCCCAAAGAATTGTGTAATTTGATTTAAAAGATGTTTCACTAATTAGTTGCCTTCTGACAAGGGTCTGGTAGGTACCAGGGCTTGGATGGGAGCAAAATCACAAAGGCCCAAGTTTAGTGGCAAAAGGGAGTGGAGAAATATGGAGATAAAATTGTGATAAAATGCCAGGATTGAAGGCTGTGTAGAACCAAGTTTTCACATTCCAGCTGAATGCTCAATGAGTTTCAGTTCACTCTCTATTTTTATAATGTTTTTTTCATTCAGGGCCATTGATGTTGCTGAACATTTTACCTTGAATCAGAGCAGAGCTGAAGAAATCACACTTACAGAGGATTATGAAAGCAGTATACTTCTCTGTGATAGAAACTTTGGTGAGAGTAGTTGAGAGTAGAAGAATTTCATAAGGGGAAATGTGTTTTATGTGAAACTTTTATGTGAGCCCTTTCCATGTGTGAAAAAGCTGTGATTAAAGGTCCATTTGTTTCATGCTTTTGCTGATTGGGCTATCATGCTGTCTTAGGTTTAAAATTTTGTGTAAGCAATATAATCTGGTGTCAGAGACTGAGAACCAAACCAAACATTTCCTGCTTTTACTAAATTAGCTAACATTGTTTATTCTTTATTCCATTTGAGGTATGGGGTGTCTTGTAACCTTTAAAAAATTACTTGAAACATTAGGAAATTGATACATCTGAGTTTACAAAACTCAGACAGATGTGGGATCAGGAATTGTGTGTTCCCTCAGATGAAGAAACAGAAGCCCTGAGGAGACAGAGCTTCTTTGAGGGCAGTGTCCTGACGAGCAGTAACAGTCTGGTGGCAGATCCCAACTCAGCCAGCACCAGTGGAGACAAATCTGTGCTGCATGAAGATGTTTACTGCTTCCAGGATGACCATTTTGGGGATGAGGAGGATGCTGCAGATATGATTGGTAGGGTTTGCCACAGGCAAAGAGAATTGGTTCCTTTCCAAGTATTTTCATTCTTACAGGAAAACAGTCAAGAGAGCAGCAAAGCGATTGTTGTCAAACATAAATTCTCTGTTAGCTGTTGTTTCCATACATATATTTTTACTACTTGTCACTAAGTCTATGATCACTTAGACACTGCCAAGTCAAATTGGTTTAAAGGCTGTATTTCATTATTTTAGAATTAAAGACATTAAATTTATGCTTAATGTTTAATAATTAATTTCTGTTTTCAAAGGTGAAATAGTGCCGCACTTTTTATCCTTACTGTTGTAATAACAAAGGCAGCAAAGTAGTTTCTGGATCATTATGGCTTAGAACATTTATGTAAACCTTACAGATTGATACCTGTTAACACTATTAAGGCGATATAAAAAAAAAAAAAAGGGTGGAAATCTCAAACTTGGGACTAATCCCCTCCTTTGTGTGCTGCTGCAGACAGCCACACCACTGCCAGCCATCTGCAGAAGCTGAGCTTGCTTTCTTTGCAGAGTATTAACCTTGACTAACATTAGGCTGTATCAGACTGTATCATGACTACTAAGGCTTAGAATGATTAAAACTATGTGCTTTGTATTTAAGAAATCTTGTTGAGGGATGAGCAAAATGTCCTAGATAAAGACATTCTTGACGAGGAGGAAGCACGTCCTTTGTCACAAGATCTGCCAGAGAACAGCACAGCCAGTGAGTTTGCAGTGTCTGCTCCATCTCACATAAACCCTCTGTTCCTCTGTTAATGCCTAATGTCACTCACATTCAGCTTTTTGTATCCTTGTGCCTTTTTCCTTTCTTCATTTATTTTGCTGCTTTTTTTCCCCCTAAACTGCTTCGTCCACCATTTTAGGATCATTTTATTTGATTTAGGAATTCCAAATTTGTAACTTCACATTGCTTAGAAACACCTTCATGTGACATCCTGTTGGATATGCTGTTGGTTCACCCTGCTGCTCACAGCATGATGTCCCTTTTGAGGGGGAAAGAAATCCAAATAAGGCTGTCCTGTAACAGTGAACTTTCCTAGTGAGAGCTTAAAAGATCTTTTCCAACAGAAACAATTCTGTGCTTCTATTTCTGGCTTCATATTTCTGCAACAAATGAGACTTAAGTAGCTCATAAATGTGCTGTTAATCTTCTTTTGGTTTGATGCTGATGAAAGAAATTAAGCTTTGATAACTATTTCTGAGAAATTTTTGCTATCTTAAATCCTTACTCCCCCATCAGAGTGTTAGTTTAAAACAGAGAATTCTGGAACAGCTTTAAAGGGATAGAGTGGCTCTTGCCTCTCCTTGCTCTATTGCTGGTGCTGCTTGTTATTTTCTGTTGACAGAGATGTCCCCACTGCCATGCACTTGCCTGGAACTGGAAACAGATAGGGATTATTTGCCCCTGAACACTTTTTGTTGTGTGGATTTTTCTCCAGATCTGTCTCTGCTATGGCCTGGTCATTCTGGGATCAGTGAAGGGAAGTGTAGAGCATTGAGAGTATGAGAAGGAACTGGTGAACATAAGGGAGATTATAAACAAAAACACAGTTTCCTATTTCTTGCTGTTTTTGTCTGGTAGCATTCTCTGTCATGTGATTGAGAAATTAGTCCATATTGCAATTTTTCTTTGTTATTAATTTGGGTTATTTGCTGGGTTTTCTTGCAGTTGAGTCCAACTGTGCAGACACCACTGTTAAGGATGGAAATCACACAATGAATGAGACAATCCTTTTGTTCCAGGAAGAAGGGTTTGTGCTTGAGCCAGTTGATGATGCAGGTCAGAAGTTGATCTGTTTCTGATAAATGTTTGCATTAACTAGTTTTGGTTTGCTTTTTAGTAGTGAAAATATTTGCAATAAAGATTATTCCCACCTTAGATTTCATCTGCTCCTGCAGTCAGAGTTCATTTTTACAGTAAATATTATACAAACCCAGTGTCAGGTTATTTATCCTAGCTTCCCAAATTTCTACTTGCAGTTTTTTTCCATGTACAAGTCAAGTTTTGTTGCTCTTCAGCTGTGGTAGCATTGCAAGCTTGGCCTTGGGGGTGGTACTGAAGATTCACCTGAAAAACTTTAATTGCCAGTCAAACATCAATGACTTTTATATTTAAAATCACAATCCTAAAACTTTCAAGCCTTTGGAAAACATTGGTTTGTGAACTTTTAACAAGATCCAAGTGAAGAGTATTACATTTCCTCTGCAGAGGAAATCTAAATGTCCCCTATCACATTGGTGGCTGTTTATGAATAAGCAAGCTCATGTTGACAGCAATATTTACAATATTGGAATTTTCTGGCCTGCCCAAATAATATCCAGGAAGTTATGACTATATAACTAATCTGTGCCTTTCTTTTGTGTTTACATCTTGATTAAATTGGTAAAGGATTAAACTGACAAATACAGATATTAATTATAAGGTAATGAAACCTCTTGAGTGCATCAGCAGTTCCTGGAGCACTTAGCTTCCTGATGGATTAAAGCCTATTCAGTCTTGTTGCTCTATCATGTGTTTTCATTATGTTGTCCTGTACCCAGCTCTTTATTAAAAGAATCATTTGTCTTCCACAATTAAACATAAGGGAATTTCCAATAAAAGAGTACAAAGAGTGAAAACTTCATAGAAACTTTTGAAGGACTGGCCTGTGCACTTGTGCTTTGATTTTCAAGTCCAGGCAGTGTTCAGAAGGTCGGCAGCCAGGTTGATTCACTGGGCTTTTTTTGTGTGCCTAATGTCCTAGGAATAGACCTTAAGAGTTGTTATTAATACTTGCTTTATGTAGCTGTCACCCCGAGGAAGAAAAAACAAAGAAAGAGGAAGCTGCTGGTGGATGTAGAGAAGGAGCTCAGCTGCCAAACCATTTACAAGCAGCTCTCCAACTCCTCTGACCTCCTGGCCACGCTGGACCTCGCTCCCCCTACCAAGAAAACAATGATGTGGAAGGAGTGGGGAGGTGTGGATAAACTCCTGTCCCATTCTTCACAGCCTATGATTCATGCTCAGCTGCAAAAGGTAAACATCAGTTCCTTGTGGGGTCTGTGCCACTGTGTAGGTTCCAGGATTGTTGCAGAGCTGGGATCTGAGTGAGAGAGTTTTGCAGACTCTGATCTGAAGCTGGAGCTGGCTGCAGGTGTGCCCTGAGCATTGCTGAGCAGTTCAGGTCAGCAGACACCTGATGGTTTGCACACTCACCACTAATTGTTTCATCATCTCTGGGGTCACAGCCTTAACCTTCTGCACTCCAACAAGAGAAAAATTACAAAAGGAACAAGAGAGCTGATGTTTCATTTCACACACTGGCACCTGACTGATCTTATACTGAGACACAACTTTTTACTCCTCTGTCCATTTTTTTTTATACTTTCTCCTTTGTTGTATTGTTTCCTGGTTTATTTCCTCTTTGTAATCAATTTGAGTTATCTTTTGTTTATATTTACTTTAAAGGTACATCAGACATTAGTAGTAGAATATTGCTGATGGATTTGGAAGGGTTCACTGCAGCAGTGCAGCTTCACCACTTAGAGTCCAGCTGCAGAATTACAACTTGCTCTTTAAGAAGATGAAAACTGCAGATGTTTCTTTCTTTCATCCTTCCCTACTGGCTGGCTTTAAAAAAATGATTCAAGCTGCTCCTAAGATGTTTTATTTTTTCATGGAATTCATGTCAGAGCTGCAGAAAGCTATTGCTTAAAAACAAACAAAAAATTGCAGATTTTCAGAGTGACCTAATTCAAATACCGAAATTCTGGGTTGCAGTCATTAACATACAGTTCCTATTCATATTTTGTGTTGATGTTTGTAAATAATCTGACATGATATTCTGAAAGCAAACAAAAAATAATTCTTTTCAGTTGTTTGAAAAATGCTTCAAGACTGACGGATTTAAGATGAGAGCAAATGGAATACAGAGGATGTCTGAAATGAAAGAAATGAGAAAAGAGCAAGATACTACAGGTAATATTTTAATTCTGTTGTGCAGAATTAGGTGTTAAAGAGTATTTTCTATTCTACATAGTGTTTGAGAGACACAAGAGGTGTTGTTGTGCAGTATTACAGAAATTACTACTTTGCTGTTCTTTTGTTTCTTAGAAATTAAATGAAATCCAAGTTTTTTCTTCCTTGTGGCATAAGAAGATATTTTTTGTTTCATCTTTGGTTTCTCTAATTATCTCTGAAACTACAGATTTGGGTAATGTTGCTTGTGGGGTTTTTTCAATACAATTGAAAAAAATTAGCTTTCCACTTGTCCTAAGCTTAATCAAACTTCTCTCCAAAATTCCAAATTAATGTAAAAAGTTCTACTTGTATCTGGAAGATGTGTTTAGTTAATATCAGGCAAGAAGAAATGTTCCATTTTAAATCTTCTGAGAAGGATGTATCCACTTTCATTCCTTTGCTCTGCTGGGAACCTAACCTCTCTCAAAAATTAATTAACAAACCCTCCTCCTGTGAGTCCATAAAGGTCAACTTTCAGAAAAGGAAAACCTGCCTTAGAAGGTTCTTCTTCCATGATTCTGTTGGGAATGATGTTTCTTCAATATTTGCTTATTCTGGCTCTTCCTCTCAAAGACTGTGAACTTGTGTGTGATTTTTGATTTTCAGAGGATTTTTTAAGGATGGTGATTCACAGTAATTTCCTCTTCACCCTTGGTTTTCTGTTAATACAGAGATGCTGCCAGTAGAAGAGCCAAGTTACCTGCAGGAGCCAGCTCATTCCGAGACTGGGAGAAAAATTAGAAATGATTCCTTTATGTTGACATCACAGAATGACAGAAATGAAACCAATGAGAACTGTGGTGAAATTATAGTGAGCAGTTTTCCTCAGTTTTAGAGACCTGAGTGTGCCTATTGGTTCCACTTTTTGCTAAGATTCCATTTAAAATATGTTAAGAAATTAATAATGTTTGGAAAGGATGCTAAAAACAGTCAAGAGAGCATTAAGTAGCTTGTGTGATGAAAGTTTATTTATAATTTGGTGAACTCCCACAATGAATGAATGGTTAATTAAAATGTTTATTAATCAGCATAGATTACAGTTTAATCACTAAGTATACATGAGAGCTTAATATTAAATATGAAATATTGTACTGAAGAGACAAATATAATCTTTATAAAGGATAAAACTTACATTTTGTGTGTCATATTGAGGAAATACTTAAGCAATATCTCCTTCATCTTCACTTCTGCTAAAGGGCATTCTTTAGAGAATATGAGGCTCATTGGTGTTGAAAAGTGATGAAATTGGAGCTAATGGCAGCAGAAAATGTGTGCTCCATGCCTGAACTCTGCCCATAGGTTTAGATTCATCTGTAGATAAATCCTACACAAGGTCCTTCCCTGTATCAGGAAAGACATGGTAGAAATAGCAGCTATTAACTTATTTTGAAACACTTAATTATAATAAATTCTTTGAAAAGAACTGTGTGAAGAGAATTGCACTGTGTGCATAAATAGCCAGGCATGGTGATTGTCTTCTTCATGTTCACAGGAGGATGGAGCAGCTTTCTCTGAGAGCTCCAAAAATTCCCTGGGCCAGGAGGTTGAAGCACAGCAGGTGGAGGTGCCAGAGGTGTGTGTCCTAAGCTGATGGCCCTGGCTTGTTTCACAAGAGAACCCTGTTTCTTAAAAAAAAAAAAAAAAAATAGCATTGTGAACTTCCAGGGAGTTTTGCTTCCTGTGAGAAGGAAATAATTTCAATTCAACCCTGCTGGTTCTGAGGATGTTCATGTACTCTGAAACCAGGGCAGTCAGCTGCAAGCTTCAGAGGTTAAACCCAAAATCCCAAGTCAAATATTTGAATATCTCTTTAAGCTCCTGGCCAGTGCAAATCCTGTCAGAATCCTAGTCCCACAGAGCAGTACCTGGCTGTGGAGCTACCTCACTGGGACCATGTCCATGTTGCACCTGAGCTGTCTCTGAGCACAAAGCACACAGGTCCCGTTCTTGTTTCACACAGCCTTGTGTGAGCACAGAGGTGCCAGAGGCTCCTGATTCCCTGAGTTTTGCCATCCAGCTCCATCTGGATTTTCAGCCAGCCTGGAACTCCTGTTCTTTTTCTTGTGGTGTGTGATTTTTTTACAAACCCTGACTAACTTTCTGTTTACTTCCTCTCAAGGAGCAAACAACAACAGGGAAAGACAATGAAGAAATAAGATGGGGCAAAAGAACTCTTCGGTTACAGAAAACTTTACAGGTACCAGTGCTGGATTTTGCTATTAGATACCAAAAGCTGGTGTTGATTTCAGCTGGACCATGTTAGAAAAGCTCTTCCTTCTACTGTCCACTGTGTCTCTGCCTCTCACCTGCAGCATGTGCTTTTTTTTGGTATTTCTGTGGAAAATCAGGATTCTGGGTGCTCAGTGTGTGGTGTTCCTTTCCACAGCTGCTGGAATTACTAGAATTTTCTGAATGCTCTTGTTTTTGAACATATTTCAAAGGTTCTGTGCAAATAGTAAATAAATATTTACCCCTAGGTACAGCCTTTATAAAACAAGAGATAACTGATCCCAAAGAACTGCTCAAGGATATTTATTGTTATCAGTCACAAAGCATGATGGGAGCACTCACTGGTGTAATGGAATTCTGTGGAATTGTAGGTTTTAGTAACACATATAAGTACCAACACTTATGGCATTAAAATGTGAAGAGTCACTTCTATAAACACAGATGGAAAATAGCCAGGGAGGTTGTGGACTCCCCATCTGTGGAAGTGTTCATGGCCAGGTTGGATGGGGCTTGGAACAACCTTGTCTGGTTGGAGGTATCCAGGATGGGGGAGTGAGATGGTCTTTAAGGTCCCTTCCAACCCAAACCAGTGTGTGCTTCCATGATTCTATGGAGATGGGATCCCATTTGAGGCATTCAGGCAGGGATATTCCCTCTGTGCTTTGCTCTCTGTTTGGACTCCATGGGCTCCAGTTTTACTGGTGCAGAAGCTGCCCTGACTGATTTCTCACTTCCCTCACACAGCAACTGAAGAGATCAGGAGTGTCTTCCTTCAGTTTCTGGGAGCTCTGCCAGAGAAACAGCCGGAAAGAAGCTGCAGCCACATTTTACATCTTCCTGGTGCTGAAGAAGCAGCAGGTCCTCCAGCTGCAGCAGCCCAAGCCCTTTGCTGACCTCACGGCCACTGCTGGGCCCATGTTTGACAAGATCAGATAAACTGATCAAAATACAGCTTAGGTTGCATTTCCCTGCAAATTGTTTTTCTGGGAAAAGGATGGAATGTCTTGTCAAGCTGTGGGAGATGAGCAGAGCTCCCTGCCCTCTACACCACCCAGCCATGGCTGGTGCAGGGGTCCTGCCCCAGGTGATCACTACAGGGCTTACTATTAATATTTATAGTTACATAATGAGTTACATGATAGCTATACAATATGTTAATAAAATACCACTAAAATATATATTCTACGCAAGAGATTTACATTGTGAAGGGTTTTATAAAAGTCCTCAAAGGAATTTTATAAAAATCCTCAAAGGAATTTCATAAAACCTTTCTCAGAGACTACCTTTGGAGCTTAAATTATTTTTACAAGGCTTGTGTCTGTTAATTGTCTAATACCATCAGTAAGAATTATCTGTTTACTCTCTGTAGCAAAAAATTTTAGACTATTTAAAATTGTTACTGTCAAAGAATGTTCAATATTTCATATCTTAAGATCTAGCAGGGTACTGTCTCCAGTGTTGCTTTTGTGTGTTCAGGCAGACAGAGGTTACACTGGCCCTAGAAGAGTCCAGAAGCTGCAGCCAGAAATTCTATTTCCTAGAAACCCTGCATTGTCTGATTTCACAGAGCTTTTTAACTTATTAACACCTTTATTCATGTGTAGACCTATTTAAAAATGGATGTTAACTGAAATATTATTAGTTCTTTGCATTTTTATCTAATTTAGGATAAATTTTGTCCCTTTTACTGTCATTTTCTGAAGCTCTTGGTTTCCAGCTGCCCCCCACCTGGAGGAGGAATGGTTGTGCCCCACTCAGCTGCTTTGGTGACATCACTGTTCCTTGATGTGGAATCAATAAAAATCAGAAAATGTTTCCTTTGCTTGTTGTTGTTTCTTCTGAAGGATCAAATCCTGTGGGTTCATCTCAGGGTCAGGGACTTGGTGATTTTACTTTAAATGGGAAAGGATGGGTGATGCTGTCACCTGACTTCAGCTGTTCACTCACCTCAGTGACACCCTGTTTTTCTGTGCCCACTAATGTGTGTGGTTCCTATCCCACAGGATTTGGGGTGCTTTGGTTTTGAGGGTCTGTTTAAGGGAGTAAAAAGGCTTTAAAAGAGGTGAAGCCCCAGTGTGGGGCATGGGGTGGCCACTGGCTGTGGGGGTGTTCCAGCTGAGTGTCCTTTCTGAACAGGAATATTTGATTACATAAGTATTGGGCCTGTGCTGCTGTTCTCTGAGGAGTTCCTTTTCTGAGTGTAAGGAAGGGAAAAGCATCCCTGTATAATAAAAACATCTCAGTTTTCTGCAAAAGAAACACTATTTTTGGGTGGGAATAGGAGCATGGCTCTGGCCAAGGCTGGAACCAAGGGCAGCTCCCAGAGCCAGGTGCTGACCTGGGAAAAGGGTTTGAGTTTGGTGAAAACCTCTCCCTCTTTCCCTGCAGCAGGCCCAATCTCCCGGGAGTGGTGCTCCCACTCTCCAGGTCAGGGTATCCTGGGAGACCAAGCACTGCAGACTGCAGAGGGAAGGAGAAACCATTTTTCTTTCCCAAAAGCCATCAGGAATGACTCTGCATCTCACAGCAGAGCTGCTGCCTGTGCCACATGGTCAGAGCTGCTCCAGTGGCAGCAGCTGTGATAACTCATTAATTTTCCTTTCAAGGAGAGAGGCTGTGCGTTGGATTCACCGGGAAAGAGGGAAACAAAAGGCAGCTGGAGGTGGGCAGGAATAAATGGGAGGCAGGAGATATATATACACTGAAAACAGTCTGTGTGTTGGGATAAATGAGGCACAGATCATGCAGGAAATAGTGCTGCAAGAAAGACTGACATGTATTTACCAAACAGGTTTGTCAAAACTCTGAAATAACCATGGGGGCGTGACAAAGGGAGCTGGAATCGTCTGGGAAGCACAATGGGCCTGGGGTCAGACCCAAACTGGGCTCAGGTTCCACTGTGGCTGTGAATATTTCCCACATAAATCCGTATGCGGATCCACACAGGCTGGATGTTTGCAGCACAGGCACAAGTGCATCTCTGACGCTCCCGGTCCCCACGGGGGTGTCCGCAGCCGACCTTGGGCGCTCCGGCCGCGGGCACGGCGCTGCCCAGGAGCCGCTGCCCAGCGCAGGCTGCGGGACGCGGCGCGGGGGCTCCCGAGACGTTTCCTCCGCAAATCATTTGGGAAGGTTGATCTTGACAGCTACAGCAGGAAGCGTGTGGGAAGTGCCATGAGTAACCGGGCTGTGCTGGAGAACGGGACGTGCCGTGCTGTGCTGTGCCGTGCCGTGCTGTGCCGTGCCGTGCCAGCCGTCAGCCTCAATTCCCAAACCCCCTGGACGCCACTCACAGCCCGGGACAGCAGCTCCGGGTGGATGTTGCTGCTTCTCCACCCCAGCCCCGGCGATTAGGGCTGAGCCAAAGGGATTGAAATGGGGCACAAAATTCCGGTTTTTTAATGACTTTACTTTATGAAAGTGCGTCACTAATAAGAGGCAGGGATCTCCTCGGAGCTGTACTGCTTAAAATGAAAACTGCAATACTGTGGGGACGCCAAGGGCCGGGTGGCTGCAGCGCGGGGCCGCCCCGGCTCCCCCCCTTCCCTTCCTCCTCCTCATCCTCCTCCTCCTCCTCCTCCTCCGGGGTTACGCGGGGCGAGGAGCCCAAGGCCACCGGGCACAGGGCGCACCCGGCCCGCGGGGCTTCGCAGACGGGGAGGGACCCCAAAACCCGGCTGGTTTCTTTTTTTGAGGCGGCTGCGCCGCTCCGACAGAGGGCAGTTGCCATAGAAACGGGGGGAAACCCGGCGGGGGGGGCGGGGGGAGGCACCCGCGGCGCCGTCGCTTTAAGATCGCAGAGGGAGCAAATTACGCAGCTGCACGGCTCATCCCTCCCTCCCTCCCTTTTCCATCCATCCTTCCCTCCCTCCCTTCGCCATCCCTCCCTCCTCCATCCCTCCCTCATCCCTCCCTCATCCCTCCAGCGCTCCCGGCCGCCCCGCCGCACCCATGGAGGCCGGCGCAGGTGATGGAGGCGGGGGAGGGCGCGGGGTGCGGGGTGGGGCGGGGGGCACCGCATCGGGCACCGCACCGGGCACCGGGCACCCCGCCGGGCCCGCGCCGCCGCCGCCGCTCACCGCCCGCTCTCTCCCTTCCCCGGCAGGTCGCTGAGCCCCCCACCCCGGCGCTGCCGCCCCCGACATCGGCGGGGCCCCGCGCAGGTGAGCGGTGCGGGCGCGGTGCGGGGGGCGCGGTGCGGGACCGCCGTGACTCATCCCTTTCTGGCTGCAGTCCGGGCTGGGGGGAGGCGGGGGGCGCAGCCGGGGCTGCCAGCGCCGCTCCGCATCGGGGGGCGGGAGCGGGGGGGTTCCCGGGGCACAGGGGGCTCGGGGCGGGTCACGCATCGGGCCCGCAGCACACCCGCATTGCGTGTGCCAGACCCCCGCGGCACACGGCACAGCCGTGCGGCTGCACCAGAGCCCACGGCGTGCGCTGGACCCCCTGGCACGCACTGCACCCATGTCTGACTCACCAGACCCAATCTTATGTACCCTGACCTGCTCTGCAAACCCACCTGGACCCCCACCACACCCACCGGTCCTGCTGCACAGCCATGTGACATGCACTAGACCCACACAGAGCACCAGCCATGCATTGCACTCACCAAACCTGCACTGCGCCCTCCAGACCCACATCTCATGCATCTGACCCACATTACCTGCACCAGTCCCTCCCTGCATGCCCCAGTCCCACATTACCTGCACCAGACCCTCCCTGCACACCCCAGACCCACATCTCATTGCACCAGACCCTCATCACACGCATCAGACCCTCCCTGCAAGCACCAGACCCTCACTGCACACCCCAGACCCACATCACATGCACCAGACCCTCCCTGCATCCACCAACCCCATGTCACATGGACCAGACCCACATCACATGCACCAGACCAATCCCTGCACACCCCAAACCCTCCCTGCACACCCCAAACCCACATCTCATGCACCAGACTCTCCCTCCAAGCACCAGCCCCATGTCTTGCTGCTTGTGCAGCATCCCAAAGTGTCTCCGGCACCATGGGGTATTGCAGGAGCTGGGGCTGCTCTGCAGTTGACATTTTATTATTTCATGGCTTCATGCTCCGTCTCCAAGGGACACAGGAACACCCCGGCGGGTTGGTGAGCCGGGTGTTCTGCTCTCTCCTCCCCACAAGGTCAGCGCTGTGGCTGTCGCACAGAACCCACTGCTGGGTGCTTGTTCTGTTTATAAAATCCGTGTTCCCACCCTGGCTGGGCAACAGGCACGCTGTGCTATGACCGTGTGCCCCAAGATGCAGATCCTGGCGTCGGGGGGTGCCAGGGTAGGGGTCAGAGGGGCAGTGCCCGTGCTCCCATCCCTGCTGCGGCAGGCAGGGGATGCGGTGTGTGGGTAAAGTAGGCCATTCCAGCGTTGTGGAGAGCAGGGCTAATCCCCCGGCACCGCCGTCATTCCCAGCCCTCGCTCAAGGTGGATGGATGGTGGATAGGGGAGACCTGCTTCCGCCGAGGCTCGGAGGGGAGGCGGAGCTGGTGCACTGGAAGCTGGGTTTGTCTTCCAGGTTTTTGCCTTTGTATCTCAAAGGAGTGGGCTGTTCCTTGTGCTTCGCACAGCTCGGCTCGGCTCCTGCCAGAGCACCTCTGCAGGATGGGCTGTGCGGTGGGATGTCTCCTCCATCCCACCCTGCTGACCTTCCTGGCCTGGGTGGGACCGCGGGGTCTGCATCCTGGGTGTCCCACTCCTGCTCTCTTGCTGCTCCAGCACTTGCCATGGAGCTCCTTTCCCATTTCCCTTTGGCTCCAGTCCCCAGTGAGACCCCAGCCTTTGCCCTCTGCTCAAGCACCTTATTTTAGCTCATGAGGGCTGGAAATTGCCACCTCCCTGTTTGGAGTTGCAGCCAGGTCAGCTGGAAAAGTGATGAGCTGCATAACCCGAGCTTTCCAAATGGTGTCTGTTTTCCTGTAATCTCTGGATGTCAATTCAGCATTTTATAACAAACAGGAGAATAAAAGGAGATGCTCCTGCCTTTTGGAATGGGATACTGCCACTCTTAGCAACATTGATTTTTCTGGTGGTGTTGCATAAACACCCCATGGGGTTTGTCTCTGCCCTGAGCTGGATTTAGCAGTGGCTTGGGCAGTGCTGGGTTAGCAGTTGGATTTGAAGGTATTAAAGGTATTTTCCTACCTAAATGGGTCTGTGATTCCATGATCTCCCTCTGCCTGGGACCCAGGTGAAGCTTTGGGATGAACCCATCCACACTGGGGCAGAGGCTCCCAACCTCTGGAGATATTGCCACATCCTTGTAATCCCCTTGGAGCAGAAGCAAAGCAATCCCTGTATCCCAGAAATCCCCCATGGCAGGAGGAGGAGTGGACACAGTCATGGATGTTTGCCCCCAGCTGCCCAGCTGGTGGCCCCATTGCTGTCCCCTCCTGCACCAGGACTTCTGCCAGCCCTGGCTGCTGGATCCTGCTCTTTCCCATTGCAACCCAGCTGTATCCCAGTCCCTTTTCCAGTGCAAGCAGCCCTGGCATCGCCACTGTCCAGGAACAAGGGCTCTGCCCCCCATCAGCTGCTGCTTGTTGGCCACATCCAGCACTTTGCTTATTTTTAGAGCGTAGAAAAGCAGAGCCAGTGTCAGGAAGGCAGGGTAGGTGCTTGGGAGCCCTTTTTGTCCCCTGGAAAAACAAAGCTGTGCTTTCCCTCTCTGTGTTCCCTCTGCTTTCAATCTTGCTCACCCTGGGAGGCTGAAGATGGTGCAGGGGACCCATGGGGACACCACGATTCTCTCCCAGTGGGTGAAGCTGCTCTCAGACATTTGGGCTCAGTGCCACCATTGCAAAAGATTCCTCACCCAGGATGTGCCAAGGGAAACACAGGAATCCAGCAGCAGGCAGCATGATGGGAGCCTCGACAAAGGAAGCAGTGAGCGAGAAATCCAGGGAAATGTGGCAGCTGCTGGCACAGCAGTGTTGTGCTGAGGGCTGACACTGGCAGTGAGCTGCAGGCTGTCACACCTCCCTGTGCCCTGTGGGCATGGGGTGAGCTGGCAGCAGCTGGATCCCTCTGAATCCCACAGAAGCTGAGCTTTGGAAGCTGATGGGAACAACTCTTGAGCCTGCAGCCATGAAACCCTCAGAGGAACAAGCTGAGGAACCATCGGAGGCTTCACTGGACCATGATGAGGATCTCTCCAGAGGTCCTGTGTCCCTGTTTCCCATGTGAGAAGCATCTAGGAAGGGCCATACCTGCCCAGCCTGGTTTGTCCATTACTGGCACAGCCAGGGGATCTAGAAAGGAGTGGGGAAGTTGCAGGATTTGAGGTGAAGAAGCATCTCTGTGGGGCAGTGATCCAGCTGAGCCAGGGAAATCTTCCTGTGGGACACCAGGCTGAGCCCCACTCTGTCCCTGCTCTGCCATCCATCACTGTCACAGCGTGATCAGCAGTTCAGCAGGAGCTGGGGAGCCACCAGAAGATGAGTGTCACCCCCCAGGACAGTGGCAGTGTGGGGGACTTGTCCCGATTCTGCATCCCAGCCCTCTGTGGGGGATCCACTCTCATGCTGCAGCTCCAGCTGTTTCCTTACCAAGGCCCATTGCTTTTATTTGTCAGGAATTCTCCAGGCAGATTCCACTGCATGGAACAAACCCTGGTTTGTGCTGTTGTTTGTAAAAGCTCTGCCCTTCTGCTCCACACGTGCTGGAGCCCTACAGGGAGTTTTGCTGTCAGCAGCACCAGCAGCACGCTGGTCTTTGCAATGGGCAGTGCCCACCCTGCTCAGCCCTCAGGCTGCATTTTGGGGGATTTGCAGGGTGCTGGAGCACAGGCAGGTGGTTTGCAGGAGAATCTCTGGGTTTGGTGTAAGCTGGGGTGTCAGACCCTGGCCCATGGTGGCATTGCCAGGGGTGCTGTGCTGAGCTGGGCCCCACAGCTCCCCCAGGATGGAGACAAGCCAGTGCCCCCCAGGTCACCTTGGTCTTGGTCCATGGATTGCCCTGACACCCCTAATGTGGAGACAGGCTGAGAGAGCTGGTGGAGCTCTGATGAGACCTTAAGAGCCTCTTCCATTACCTAAAGGGGTTCCAAGAGAGCTGGAAGGAGACTTGGGACAAGGACACGGAGTGCCAGGACAAGGGAATGGCTTCCCACTGCTAGAGGGCAGTCAGATGGGATATTAGGAAGAAATTCTTCCCTGTGAGGATGGTGAGGCCCTGGCACAGGCTGCCCAGAGAAGCTGTGGATGCCCCATCCTTGGGAATGTCCAAGGCCAGGTTGGACAGGGCTTGGAGCAACCTGGGATAGTGAAGGTGTCCCTGCCCATGGCAGAGGGTTGGAATGAGATGAGCTTCAAGGTCCCTTCCAACCCAAACTCTTCTGTGTTTTTAACCCCCTGCTAGGGGCAGGGATGCCACCCATGGACCAGGGTTAATCCTGGATTTCCCCTCACTTTCCTGGTGGGGCTCCATTGGTGCTGCAATTACTCGTCCTGGAGGTAATTCTGAGTGCAGATCTGTGATTTCCTCTGCCTTAAATAGCCACATCCCACATGGGAAGGTGTGTGCTCAGCTTTGGTGCTGAATCTGCCCACCCTGCCTGTCCTGGGCAGCCCCTGGGCACAGTGAGGCTCCTGGGGACACTGGAGTGGCCCATTGATCCTTTGGGAATAATGACAATTTATTATCACAGAGTAAATTCCAGACACCCTGGGTGCTGTGGGAGGCATCAAGCCTTGGTGTGGGCACCAGGCAAGTCTGCAGCAGTGGGAGGAGAAGGAAATGAGGTCCCCAGGCATGAGGGCAAACCCAGGTGTCCCCACAGAGCCATGTCAGGCTGTGATGGTGGCAGCAGGGCCTGGGGTGTGCTGTGGGGTGCACTCACTGCCCCATTGCTGGACACACACATGCCATCTGCAGTGCTGGCACTTGCTGGGGCACAGAGGGACCCCTGCACAGAGCAGTGTGCCCCGAGGGTGACCTTGACGTGGGAGGGGAAGATCCAGGTCCAGCTGAGCTGATGATGGGCACCCCTGGCATTATACCAGATACCACTGGGCTGCAGGGAGAGGGTGAGGAATGAACCCTCCTAAATCTCCCTAAATCCCTGCTGGAGGTGACAGACAATCCTGGAGGATGCTCCTGCCAGCCTGAGGCCGTGCTCAGCTCTCTGTGGATGCTGATTCACGCTGCTGCAGTAGCAGAGCTTGCTGCCCACTGGGAGCAGTGATCCAGCAGGACAGAACACTGCCTTCCCCAGCCCAGGTCATCTCCAGGCAAATCCATCCAAAGTGGGATCCCCAAATCCTTCTTGCAGTGTCCCAGGGGTGCTGGCACCCCTCTGCATGGGGCACTGTGCCTGCTGGGGCTTGGGACTTCACAGCACCAGTGCTCTGGGATTTTTGATGCCCTGGTTTGGGGGTCAGGGAGCAGCAAATCCTAGGCAGAGGAGAAACCTGGGCTGGCCAGGGTGGGTTTTGAGGTATCCTGGAAAAAGAAAAAAAATCACCTGGGGTTGCAAATGTAGAGGGCTGCCCTGGGGTGAGCTGGATGTGCCCCCCTTCCTGTGCTGCCTCCCCTGCTGTCCCACTCCTGGCACTCCCCTGGAGCAGGGCCAGCAGCATGGAGTGTTTCCTGTCACCCATCGATTGTCTGTTGGCAGGTCCCATCTCCTGCACTGCTCTGCCAAAATCTGAGATAAATGCTGGCATTGGGAGTGGCTCTGGGGATGGGGGGGCCCGTGCTGCCCCGATCCCCATCGGTCTCTGGCAGTCTGGGAGCACAGTGGGGATCCCAGCAGTGCCATGGGGTGCTCGGCAGGATGTGGGTGCTGAGCAGATGCTTCCCTCATTCCCGAGGTGCTGCAAGCCTCTGGATCTGGCCTAGTTATTTACAAGAAAGGCGGCTCTGTGTTTCCCTAGGGATTAGCAGCTGCTTCATCCTGCAGGGATCTGTTCTTCCTCACCTGATTTCACTGCTGAATGGGGGATTTGCACTTAATTAAGGAAAAGCAGGCACCCAGCCCACTGCAGGGAGAGCTGCCTGGCTGGGTCAGAGTCCTTGCACCATCTCTGCCTCCAGTAATGCCCCCACTGCAGGCACTCTGTGTCCCTGTGGCATTGCCCTGCTTCCTGACAGGGATGGGCATCTGGGAGCCGGGGGAAGCTTGTCCCATGGGGAGAAAGGGGCTCCAGACCATGGGCAGGCAACCTTGCCCTGTGCCCGCAGGATCCTGGTGGGACCACAGGCATGCAGCATTCTGGCATTTCTGGGCTATGGGAGAGAAGTGGGAAGCCCAGCCCTGATGTTCAGGGCATGCTGTCCTCATCTGTCCCTGTACTGGTGGCCTTGGGGACTGTACTGATGCCCTGGTGTGACAGTGGTCACAAGGGTCTTCAGGGTGAGAGAGAGACGAGAATGTTGACTTCATGTTCAGAAGGCTTGATTTATTATTTTATGATATATATATTACATTATGACTATACTAAAAAGAATAGAGAGAAAAGTTCTCAGAAGGCTAGCTAAGCTAAGAATAGCAAAAGAATGAATAACAAAGATCTGTGTCTCAGCAGAAAGCGAGACCCAGCTCTGCCATGAGTGGTCAGTAAATCCAAACATCCACAGGAGACCAGTCACGGATCCACCTGTTGCATTCCACAGCAGCAGATAACCATTGTTTAGATTTTGTTGCTGAAGCCACAGCTTCTCAGAAGGGAGAAAAATCCTAAAGAAAGGATTTTTCACAAAAGATGTCTGTGACACCCTGGTGCCAGGGCTCACCCCACATCTCATCAGGGCCATTTTCCTGCCTTCACCTGCTCTCTCTGTTGCCTTTGCCTGCAGTTCCCTGTGGCCAGGAGCCGTGGCACTGTGGCCATGTCCGTGCCGGGGAGCAGACGCGCGTCCACGGGATCACGAAGGTGAATATGCTTCAGCCTCTGGCCTCGGGACTGGACTCCAGCGCCTGCAGCCGGGATGAGACGCTCCCCACGATCCCCACACCTCCTCCACCAGCTGCCAGTCCGCAGCACCAGCCCCCAGCCCAGCTTTCGGGGGTTTGCATGGCACTGCCCGCTGCACAGCACTTCCCTGTCCGTGCATGCAGCTCCCCGAGTGCTGCACGCCCTGTCCCTCTGTCCGTCTGTGCCACGGCCAGGACCGACCCCTCCGTCCGTCCAGGCGAAGGCAGGCAGTGGTGGAGAGCACTGGGTTGGGGCAATGAAGCTGGGAGGTATGTTAGCCCTTGGAAAATGTCTCCTTGAGCTGGTAAAGTGAGAAAAAGGGAAAAGGCATTTGTTCCCCTGCCAATGTCTCCGTGACCTGGACTGCCCAAATGGAGGTGCAGGCTCAGCGTGGGCAGGGAGAACAGGCAGAGCTGCCCACGTCGAGGTGATGCTCTGGCAGATGTGGCTGGAGCTATGCTGGGACTGCTCCCAGGGGACTCTTATGGGGCACCCAAGGGGATCCCAGGGGCTCCCAAGGTCCTCACGGTATAAGGATGCTGTGCCAGCATCCATGGGCTGCCAGGCCAGGGAAGGGGGAGCGGGTGGAGGACATCCCCCCCAGCCCCGCCTTTGTGCCCGTCACCATGTCCGTGCGATTTTGATCCCTGCTGTTTGTTTTGTCCTTTTGTCTTGTGTGTTCTCGGTGTGGTGGTTGGCAGTCGCGGGGTTTATGGACGGAGTGGCTTTGCCTCCTTCTTTAAGTCTTCAGCGCCCTCAGCCACTCGGCCTGAGACACAGCCTCTTCTCCCTGCCTCCAGGCGCCCCTCGCCCCCCGGGAGGGACACCTACGGCACCTCCTCGCTGAGCAGCAGCAGCAATTCTGGCTCCTGCAAGGGCAGCGACAGCAGCCCCACCCCAAGGTAACCCATCACCCGTGGCCCCAGGGCGGCTGCTGGGTGCCCCCGGGCAGGGGGAGCAGTCCCGGTGCCGGTGCCAGCGGGGACAGGAGCGCAGGGGCCGCTGCAGGAGGCTGAGCGCTTGGTGGCCGGGGGAGCCGGAGCTGCCGGAGCTGCTGCTGGTGTGTCTCCACAGACCCTCACCACCCTCCTCCTGCAAACCTCTCCACCGCCGTTGTCGTGTCGTCTCCCTCCCTGTCCCCCCCGCCTGCCACCCAGGGCTCCCCCGTCCTCTCCCTCCGTCCTGCTGTGCCTGTGGCTTGCACGCTGCACGCTCCCTCCCACCGCTCCCGCATTCCAGGGAGCGCCCGGATCCTTCCAGGCCAAAGGCACGAGGGCAAGAGCTTCGCTTCCATCCCCCTGTGCTGCCCGGCAAAGGTTTGGCAAGAGCTGGTGACCTCCTGGAGCTCTGCGTGTGTTCGGGGCACAAACAGCCAGCACTGAGCACCAGCCCCAGCCCTGCAGGCACAGCCGCCCGTGGTGCCCTGCTCATCACCTGCCTGTCCCCTGCCAGCCCCCAGAGGTGGAATCGTTCTGGGAGGATCTGAGGGGCCCGAGGGTGAATGGTGAGCAGGTGCCATGTGTGCTGCAGCCAGGGGCAGTGGCCCTCCCGCTGCCATGGGGCATTCCAAGGCATGGATGCTTCTCACACAATGCTTCTGGACATGGCTAAAGGCTGCTGGGCTGATGGACACCATGCAGGGGGGCTTTGGGACGCCTCCTTTCCATTCATAAGGAGTTTGTCCCCTCACTGCCATGCCAGAGCCACTTGTGCAGCTCCCATCTCCCCACGTGCCTCCCAGCTTGGCCATGGAGCCCTGGCCAGCCCCTGTTCTCTGCACTGTCCCAGGCTTTGGCCCAGAGATGTCACTTCATCTGCCCCAGTGCCAGTGGTGGCATAAGGAGGGTCCAGATGTGCTGCTGGCCCAGCCCAGAGCAGATGCTGGATTCCCTGGTTTGCTCCCCATGGCAGGACAGCCACTATCTCCAGACCTGCTCCATCCCAAACCCTTCCATTCCCCATCTTGTGCCTCCATCTCTGGTGGGGCCCATCCCACCCTGGGGTCTCCATCCACATCAGTTGTTTCCAGGAAGGTTTCTCTGGGCACACAGAGATCTTGGTGGCCCTGGTTCTGCTCATGGCCCAGCAAAGTCCCCAGCACCACAGAGCACTCAGCACCTGACAGCAGCACTGGTGTGTCCAGGAGCTGCACCCACCCTCCTGCCAGGGGCACAGCACACAGGACACCCACCCTGCCCCTCTGACCAGGGCACAGCACCCTCATGCACTCACCCTGCTCCTCCTGCTCTCAGAGCTCCTTTGGGGTGTATTATGCAGCTGCACCCCAAGAGCCAGCCTTAGAACCCCTGGGTCAAGCCTGTGCTGACCCTGGCACTGGCAGTGGGTGACATCTGTGTCCCTGCAGGCGCTCGTCCAAGTACAACCTGTGCAGTGACAACCATGGGATAAAGCCGCCGACACCGGAGCAGTACCTGACGCCCCTGCAGCAGAAAGAGGTCTGCATCCGGCACCTCAAGGCTCGCCTGAAGGACACCCAGGAGCGGCTGCAGGACAGGTGAGCTCATGGGAAGGGAGCCAGCAGCAGCCATTGCCACCCACCGTGGCAGCTCCTGTCTGGGACTGCTCCTTCTGGGTTCTCAGTTCCCAGCATGGCACCTTGTCCTCATGCTCGTGCCAAAGGATTGAGGGCACAGCTGTACCATGGCACTGCTGGCATGTGGGATCTGGCACTGGAGCCTGTCCCACCTGGGAGCTGCAGATCTGGGGACTGGGGAGCCCCACCTGCAGTGGCTGTGTTCTTCCCTCACCCTGTTTAAGTCCCTGCCATGCTTTTGCTGAATTTCAGCGTCAGAGGGTGGCTAATCCCCATCTGCTCCTCTCAGGCTTAGGCACGGCCCCGCCGCCGTGCCAGCTGCCACGCGCCTGCCCGGGGCACCTGCCCACCCCCACGCAGCCCTCAGGGGACCTGGGCACTGCAGCCTCTGGGGACAAGGCTGAGCATCACTTGCAGGGCTCCCTGAGCTCCCTCTGCTCCAAACAGTGCTGCCAGGGGGCCCTGAGCATCAGTCCTGAGGGTTCCTGAGCATAAATCCTAAAAGTCCCCAAATATCACTCCTGAGGTCCCTAAGCATCCATCCTTGGGGTGCCTGAGTGTCACTCCTGAGGGTCCCTAAGCATCACTCCTGGGGGTCCCTGTACAATGCTCCTGAGGCTCCCTGAGCATCACTCAGAGGCTCCCTGAGCCTCACTGCTGAGGGTCCCTAAAGCACTGGATCCATCCCTTGTTCCCAGCTGGGAGTGTCACTGGGGGATCTGGGTGCAGCCCAGCGCTGGGCACAGAGGACAGGGCTGTCCCCGCAGCCCCCTCAGCGCCGCGGTGCTGCCCTCCCGTCTCCGCAGGGATGCTGAGATCGAGGACCTGAAGACGCAGCTGTCGCGGATGCAGGAGGACTGGATCGAGGAGGAGTGCCACCGCGTGGAGGCCCAGCTGGCGCTCAAAGAGGCTCGCAAGGAGATCAAGCAGCTGAAGCAGGTCATCGACACCGTGAAGAACAACCTACTGGAGAAGGACAAAGGCCTCCAGAAGTATTTTGTGGACATTAACATCCAGAACAAGAAGCTGGAGACGCTGCTGCACAGCATGGAGGTGGCACAGAACGGGGCGCTGAAGGACGAGGGCGCCGGCGAGTCGGCCGGGGGGTCCCCAGCGCGATCCCTCACTCGCAGCTCCACCTACACCAAGCTGAGCGACCAGGGAGCCGGGGACCGCAACGTGGGCGGCTCGCAGACCATCTCGCTGGACGAGGGTGCCGACAGCGGCTTCGTGGGCATGGAGGAGGCTCCGGGCCACACGGACCCGCTGGAGGTGGGGGGTGAGCCCGGCACCCGCCTGCCCCCCAGCAACACCTACGAGAAGGTGCTGGGACTGCGGAGCAGCGCGGAGGCGGGCGTGCAGGCCAGCTGCATGCAGGAGCGGGCCATCCAGACGGACTTCGTGCCCTGCCAGCCCGACCTGGACACCATCCTAGAGAAGGTGATGAAGTCCCAGGCTTGCAGCTTGGGCAGCCCCACGTCCGCCTGGGTCTCTGAAATGGAAGACACGATGCCCGTGCCCGAGCTCGCCAACCCCAGCGGGACCACGGACCTGACGGTGGCCGAGCCCGACGCCGCGGCGGCGGCTGCCAGTGCTGAGGGGGGCGTCCCCTGCAACCCGGCGGTGCGGCAGCCCCCCAGCGCCAGCCCCTCGGTGGCCATCGCCTGCGTGGCGGAGGAGGAGCTGATGGAGGTGACCGGCTGCGAGACCAACCCTTCCAAGAGCTACTGGAGCCGCCACTTCATCGTGGATCTGCTGGCGGTGGTGGTGCCGGCGGTGCCCACGGTGGCCTGGCTGTGCCGCTCGCAGCGGCGGCAGGGCCAGCCCATCTACAACATCAGCTCGCTGCTGCGGGGCTGCTGCACCGTCGCCCTGCACTCCATCCGCAGGATGGGCTGTCGCCCCGTTGCCAGCCCCGGCCCCGGCGGCGCTGCCCAGCCCTGACCCCTCCGGCGCCCTCCGCCCGCCCCCACGGACCCGACTGCTGATTGTAAAGCCCCGGCGTGGCACGGGCGGGTGGGAAGGGGCCGAGGGGTCTGTGGGTGCATCGAGGTGTGCTGCTGCCTCCCCCCCAGCTCCTGGAGGAGGGAAAGAACCATTGTTGGAAGAGGGGCACCCAGCGTCACCCCCGCCGATGGACACCCCTGCCTGTGCCTGTGGCTGCGGGGGCTCTGGGGCTGCACCCGCCAGGGGGGCTCTCCTTCCATCGCACTTGCTCTTTATTTGTCGCCGGGTTGTCCCCTGGCCGGCCGTGCCACGGGCGGGGGATGGCGAGGAGCCGCTGGCAGCGTGGAGCGCTGGGGATGCGGCGGCTCCTGGCTGCAGGTGCGGTGTCTGTCTGTCGGCAGGGGGATGGGGGTTCCTGTCCACACGCAGGGATCAGCTCCGGATGCCTCCCCACACTGGGATGGAACTGGGCTGCAGATCACGCACGGAGCCCCCCGAGGAAGCCGTGGGCTCTCCCTCCCTTTGCTTTGCACTATATTCACTTTTTTTGGGGTACAGACTGAAGCCCGGCTGTTGGGACTCTGGCTGCCGGGCAGCGGGACCGGGGGCTCCTGCAGTGCTGTCCGCCGTGATGCCGGTGATCCCACCGCCTGCTGGAGCTCGGATGCCTTCGCTGGGGTGCGGGCAGTGCCGTGCAGGCAGAGCCAAGCCCTTTGCCGCCCCGGCCCGCCCAAACCCCCGCTTTGCTGGCGGCCTCCGGGAAAAAAAATGCCTTTTTTTTTGTTGTTGTTGAAACACAAAGACAGCAAGGATTGCTCAGCGGGGCTGTTGGGGCGCGGGACTTGGGGCTCCCCCGGGCGTGCCGCACTCCCACCCCACGAATGTCTGTGGTTTCTTCGTGACTTGAACTAACAGTGTTTCCCCCCAACCCCGACCCAGGCCCACTCCCCACCCGTGGGTGCCACCCGTGGGTGCCCTGGCAGCCGGTGACGCTCCACACGCCGGTGTCCAGCGGTCCCCAGAGGGGCACGTGCCCCATCCTGCGTGCCCCACACTCCCCTGCATCCCCCTTCTGCCCGCTCTGCCCGTGCTGGGGGGCAGTGGGGACAGCAGCTCTGCCACCAGCACAGCACCAGGTGCTGGGGGAAGGATCTGGGGACCAGCAGTGTCCACCAGGGCAGATGTAAGTGGAGCTGGGATATTCGCCTCTCGTGCAATGTATTTGTGGATCTGTGTACACGTCTGTTAGGCTATCCAAAGCTTTGCCAAGAAATAAATGTAACGACTATATTTGAAAGACAAATCTATATAATATATTTTTTAAATACAGAACTGAAAAAGCTGTAACCCCCCTCTTCTTGTTTCCCCTGTCCTGTACTCGCTGTCTGTGGTGGATGTAATAAATGTCGCTGGGTCTGTGTCTGCTTCGGCTGGAGCCAGCCCTTGGCATCTGCCCTGAGGGGGTGGCCCAAGCAGGGAAACGGGGACAGTGGGACCCTAGTACAGGACAGCTGCCCCATCCTTGCTGAGGAGAGGAGGAACCACCCAGCAGCCACCAGACTCTGACAGGATAAGGGGTTTTGTGCCAGAATAGCTCCTTTGGAGGTGCTGTGGGGTCCTCTCAGCCGGGCTTCCAGCATCAGCTCCCGGAACAGCAGCGATGGTGTCACAGGTCAGGGATGGAGTGGTCCATGGATGACTTCACCAGCCCTGATGAGAGCCTGAGCAGAGGGAAGGGAGGTCAATGGGGGGAGCCCGGGGTTCCCTGTGGGGTGTGGGGGTCCCTGCAGCCCCACATTCTCACCGTTTGACCATGTGCTCGTAGATCACAGTGGGGATGATGGTCAGTGTCACCACGTTCCCAGCCCCTGCCAGCACCTCCATGAGCTGCTTATCCTGCAGGAGAGAGAGAGGGGGGTCCATGGGGTGCCCAGCTTTGCTCAGTATCCCCCTCCCTCCTGGGTTCTCTGGCCACATTCTGCACCCCAGGGCACAGCCCCACCTTCATGCCGATGACGTTCTGGCCGTTCACCTCGCAGATGCAGTGGTGGGTGAGGAGCCCGTTGCGGGCGGCCGAGCTGTCCTTGGCCAGCGACACAATCTTCCCTTTCTTCACCACGATGCCGACGTGGCCGGTGCTGTCCTTGTGCACGGTCACGGTGCGCTGGAACGGCCTGCGGGGGGAGCACCGTCAGTGCTGCCACCGGCACTGCCACCACCACCGGTGCCACCAGGACTCACCTGTCCCTCACCACCATGACGATGCCACCCCCACCAGTGTCACCAGGACTCACCTGTCCCTCACCCTCACCACCATGACAATGCCACCACCACCGGTGCCACCAGGACTCACCTGTCCCTCACCACCATGACGATTTTTTCAGGGTTGGCCTTCTTCAGGGCGCGCTGTGCCTTGTCACTGCTCCAGCCCGCGCAGTTCTTGCCATCGATCTGCAGCACCTGGTCCCCAAAGCGCAGCCCCACCAGCGCTGCTGGCGAGTTGGCCTTCACCAGCTGCACGAAGATGCCCTGGGGACACAGTGGAGTGGTGGCACAGGGCTGGCACAGGGACCAGTGGCCGTGCCGTGCACCATGGTATGCCATGCCGTGCCATCTGCACCCTGCTGTGCTGTGGCACGCTGTGACATTTAATGCCACACACAATGGCTGTGATACACTGCCACGTCACGCTGTGCTCTACTGTCATGCTTATGCCATGACACAGCCCCGTGCCATG
Source organism: Ammospiza caudacuta (assembly GCF_027887145.1). Classification (NCBI taxonomy): domain Eukaryota; kingdom Metazoa; phylum Chordata; class Aves; order Passeriformes; family Passerellidae; genus Ammospiza; species Ammospiza caudacuta. The sequence goes on from NC_080607.1 coordinate 12,723,909, forward strand.
CCCAGCCCCGTGCCAGCCCAGCCCCTCACCTGGTCGACGTTCTTGAGCTGCAGCCCCGTCTTGCCGCGCTCGTCCTTGCACAGGTGGATCTCCCGCACGCCCGGTTTGATCTCTGCCCGCCGGAGCCCCGCGCTGTTCCCGCTCAGGGGAGCCACCAGCTGGCCTGGGGAGGGCCCCACGGGGGTCAGCGCCTGCTGGGGGGGAGCTGCGGGTCAGTGGGGACAGGGGGACACCTCAGCCCCCCTTCGGGAGGGGTGCATCCCTTCTCGGGCAGGATGAGGAACACAAGGGAGCCCCGTTCAGGCACGGGGAGCCACAAGGGGCAGGGAGCTGCCAGCCCAGACACCTACGGTGCTGTCCTCCGTGCCCAGGTTCTTCTGGATCTCCTCGCTGGAGAGCGCCAGCCCCATGTAGTTCTCCAGCTCGGCCAGGTTGGGGTACAGCACAGGAGGCTCTGAGGGACATACCAAGGGTGGTCTCAGTTCCTGGGGCCCCCAACCCACAGTCATGGCCCCCTCCACCCTAGGAGCCCCCTGGGACCGTGGGCCAGCAAAAAGAGACCCCCAAATCCCATCCATAACCCATGCACTGAGCTGTGGGAGGGTCTCAGCTGAGCCCCCCCCCCCCCACTGAGCATCATTGCCCACCCAGAGAGCCCCTGCACATGGTGAGCTGATCATGTCCCACCTTACCAGTGCCCGAGGTGAGCTTTGGCTTCTCTGTGGACACTGTGGTGGCAGAGGTGAGCTTTGGCTTCTCTGTGGCCACTGTGGTGGCAGGGGTCCTCACCCCAGCTGCTGCCTGTGCCTGCCAAGAGACAGCATGCTCAGTGCTGTGTCCCCAGCCTGGGGACCCTCTGAGGTGAGACCCCACAGGGCCCCATGGGGGTCTGCTCACCCCTGTAACACTGCTGAGCTGGCACTGACCTGCAGGACCTGGTGGCCCTTCATGTCCTCCAGGGAGGGGTAGAGTGTTGCCATCGCGGCTGCTGCTGTCTGGGGACAGGGATGGGGCAGTTCAAGGACTGGGCTGCCTCTCTCCAACCATCCCTCCCAGCCCGTGTACCGGACATGGGCTGTCTGTCACCTGCAGTCTCCAGTGTGACTCAGGGCTATGTCACCAGGGTCACCATCACTTCCTGGTGGCTGGGACATGGATGGCAGCTCCTGCTCCCCATGTCCGCCTGCCCCACAGAGCCATCCCAACACCACCCACACAGGGGAGGGGGATATCCCACGGGAATGGCCCCTTTGCCCCTCATCAGACCCCTCTGCTCCCCATGTCCAGCTGGGGCATTCCAGCATCACCCAGACACAGCAGTGGGATGTCCCATGGGAACAGCCCTCGTTCACACCAGCACCCCCCTCTGCACCTCATGTTGTGCCCCAGGCTGTGCCCCCCAGACCTACTCTATGGCATCTTGTGCCCCAAAAAGCATAATCCAAAACTCATTGTGTAGAGGCCAAATCCAGACCCAGCTCTGAGCCCTGTGGGAACCAGGCAGGATCCCACCTCCAGCCCGGGGATAGCAGCCACATCCAACAGACAAAACCCCCCAAGTCCAGCCCTGGCACCCTGAACTCACTTGCCAACAGCTCCCAGATCCTTGTGACACCCTCTGCCTGGCCCCTGGGTTTTATAGCCAGGCCCAGCCCAGGGAGGGGCCAGACAGCCTCAGCTGATTGCACCCCCGCTAGGTAGGGCACAGGTGAGGAAGAGGAAGAAGAGGATGAAGGCAACAATGCGCAGAGCCCATGTGCTGCAGGGGTGGGACAGGGATTGGATTAGAGACAGGGATTGGATTAGGGACAGGATGACTTTCTGTAGGTTTGGGCATCCTGGGGGAGCAGGGATGGGACTGTACCCCCCCATGGTGTCCCACTGCCCCACTGCATCCTCTCTCCTGCCACCCCCAGCACGTGGCTGGGCCCCCCAACTGGGACCCCTCCCCCATTATCCTTCCTGGGCTCCCCAGGCCCTACTGGGGGTGCAGGGGTCCCCTCTGTGATCCCCTGCGTGGGTGGTGGCTCCTGCTGACACCTCTCTGCCCTGGCGCGTGGGGCTGACGCGGCCGTGCCCACGATCCCGTGTCCCACACCCTTCCCCACGTCACCTGGGACACGTGCCAGCCGTGGGAGTCCCATGCTGCAGGTGGAGAAACTGAGCCAGCACAGAGCTCAGCTGGGGTGCCCGTGGCATCCTGCTGCCGTGGGCCATCACCATGTCACCTGGGGATCCAGCCTCCAGCAGTGACATTCTGCTGTCAGCATTGAGGGTGCCATGGGCCACCGTGTCCCCAGGGGTGCTGAGGGCACTCAGGCAGGCCTGGACCTGGTGGCACCAGCCCAGAGCTCCCTGGCACAGGGTCAGTCCCGCTGTGGAGCCGCAGCCAGGCACGTCCCAGCTCCCTGTGCCTCCGCTCCAGCGTGCCAGGCCAGGAGGAAGTGTTTTATTTACTGCTGTTATTTTTAGCTGGATCGTGCCCAGCTGCCTTGACCAGCCCAGGACAAGAACAGTGCCAGCGGCAGGGAGAGTCCTGCACAGACAGGGAGGATTGTTTCCTAGAGTCTGTTCATCTCCTAAACCCTCATCCCCACAAAACCACAGCTGTGGGGACTCACACCCCACCTGCACCCATGGACGCTTCAGGAGCTGTGCAGGGGCTGAGGGCCCAAGGGTAGGGGGCTTCCCTCAGCCTCCCCCCTGCCCTGGCTTAGCCCCAGCCAGAAGCCATGGCACTGCCTGGCATTGGTTAATAATTAAAGCAAAAAGCTTTGCAGGAAGAGAAACACAAACTGGCCTCAAGCTTCCAGCCAGAAACGGCCACAGCAAAGGACAGAGCAGGGTGCTGGCGCCCCACAAGCTCCTGTTCTGCTTAACTGAGCCGCAGTTAAGCGCAGTGCTCATTCCTGCAGGGCCCTGTGCAGGCACCAGTGCTCCTGGATGGATCCCAATGGCTGAGCTGCTCCTGCCCCAGGGCCACTGCTCCCTCCAGGACACATTACACACAAACTGCTTGGCAGCTGGGACAGGCTGTTATTGATCGTGGCTGTGTTATCAGTTGTGGCACACTGATCAAAGGTTGTCAACAGAGGAACCAGGCACTGGCCCACAGTGGTGCCTGAGCAGGTCCTACACACACAACACCCACAGGGCAACAGCAAAGGCCAAAGCAGGTGATGTGCTGTGTCCCAGGTGCCATGTCCAGCTTCCAAAAAGCACTGAAATAAATCCAGAAAGGTGCAAGGAAAGGCTTCCCTGGAGCTGCAAGGACCATGGGAACATGCACCCATCTATCCAGTCCAGGTTGAGTCACAGCCACAAGGGCATGAGGCCGTGAGGGCAATGCTGAATAGGTTATGGTGAGGCAATTAATTATGCAAATTCCAGCAGGCCACCATCACCTCCCCACAGAGCATAGGAGCCCCAGGCGCCCTATTGTGCTCCCCAGCACCTGAGCCTGACACCAAGGCACAGCAACACAACCCTGGCACAGCACCGCCTGAGCCTGGCACAGCACCCTGCGACCCTGACACAGCACCCAAAGCACCCTGTGAGCCTGGCACAGCACCCAAAGCACCCCATGAGCCTGGCACAGCACGCTGTGAGCCTGGGACAGCACCCAAAGCACCATGTGAGCCTGGCACAGCACCCTGCGACCCTGGGACAGCACCCAAAGCACCGTGTGAGCCTGGCACTGTACCCCACAAGCCCAGAGCACCCCACACAGCACCCCCTGAGCCCAGCCCAGCCCCTGCTGTGCTGAGCGACAGACGAGAGAGGGAAGAACCTCAGGACACAGGGCTGAGAAAAGCCAGCATAAAGCGTTTTTATTGCGATAATAAACTGGATACCTTTGTGCGGCGGAGAAGGAAGTGACTGCTGGGAATTTCTGTTACCAAGGGACCGGGCAGGGCAGAGGGAGGGGCACAGGGGACAGCTATGCGTCCTGTGAGACCAGGCAAGCAGCGATGACCAGCATCAGGTGGCAGGAGAGAATGGGCAGGTGTGCTCAGAGCAGGGACAGCAGGGGGCTGATGGTTCCTTTTCATGGGGAAGGAGGAGGACAGAGGCGTTTCTGTTGAGTTGAGCCCCCGCCACCTCCCCTGCAGACAGCACCTTCCCTTTGTCCAGTTTTCCTTTTTCTTTAAAGAAAGCTCCATGCTATGGGATTTTCAGGGTGTGGTGGAGCTCTGGTGGAAACCCAACTCCCTAAATCCAAAAGTGGTCTGGAGGGGAAAGCAGGCCCACCATGAGATGGCAGGGTGAAGCAGGGGCAGGGCAGCCCTCCTTTACCAGAGCAAACCCACAAGGCCTGCAGTGATGCTCCCCAGGGAGCAGGGAAAGGCCAGGCTCCCTCGCTGTCCCACTCCAGGCAGAATTCCTATAAACAATCCTAGTGCTACCTTGCTCTCTGCATCCCTTCAGCCTCAACAACCTCACTCTGCTATGGCTTTTGCAGCAGCAGCAATTTCTGGTTTGGAAACACCATAAATCTGCACCAAAACAAGTAACTAACAGGATTCCTTTTGTTCAAATGACTCCTATCTAAGGTCAGCCCATCTGCGTGCTACTGGGAAAATGAAGTCTACACCTGGAACAAAAATAAGATTAAGAACTTGACCCAAAAAGAGTTGAGGTTTACGGTGTATAGTTTAAAAAGACATAAAAACACGATACAAGGAGGAAGAGTCAGACGCAAAGCTTAGTGACCAAAGGCATTCAATCAATGTGTAAGGTTATACAATGAGTGTAGTGGACTATCAGGAAAAGCTCCGTACAAAGTCATGTGCACTCTTCTTGAAGCTGAGATTCTGGATTCCTCCATGTGCCAAACCTGTGTGGAGAGAGGAGAGGCAGTGTGACAGAGTTGCCTGCTGGACAGGGAGGGAATGTGCCAGGGCACAGCAGCCTCCACACAAACCACACCGGGCCCTCAGAGCAGCAGCCAAGCCTTGATCACAGAGGGGAGCACAGCCCCACCCTGCCCACACCGTGGGGACCCCACACCCCAGGGCAGAGCCCCACAGGATCACAGAACGGGCTGGGTTGGAAGGGACCTTAAAGACCCATCTTGTTTCAGCCTCCTGGCACAGGTAGGCACAGTCCACTAGTCTAGTTGTTCCAAGCCCCATGCAGCCTGGCCTTGGACACTTCCAGGGATGGGGCAGCTGTAATTTCTCTGGACAGCCAGTGCCAGGGCTCCTCCAGCCACACAGGGAAGAATTTCTCCCTAATATGTAATAGTATCTAATGTACCCTTGCCCTCTGTCAGTGTGAAGCTGTTCTGCCTTGCCTTGTCACTTCAGGCCCTTGTGCAAAGTCCCTCTCCAGCTCTTTTGGAGCCCCTTTAGGCTCTGGAAGGTGCTCCAAGGTTTCCCCAGAGCCTTCTCCACTCCAGGCTGAGCAGCTCCAGCTCTCAGCCTGTCTCCACAGCAGAAGTGCTCCAACCCCTGGGTCACAGTCATTCCCTCCTGCCCACACCATCAGCCCCATGCCCTGGCAGCCTGAGAGGCAGGAGGAAGTGCGGCAACTGAGCCCCCTTGGTGCAACAACACTCAGAACCCAAGACACAAAGAACCAACGTGAACCTGCTCTGCCAGGCTGGGAACTTTGCATGTAGCACTGTAGTGATCAGAACCCCAGCTCACCAGACTCCCAAGAGCAACTTCTACCCACAGCCAGAGATGTGCCCTGTCCTCCTCATATTCCCCATGGCTCCCCACTCCCCCCTTGCCTCCATCCCACCTCCCCACACTGCCCCAAGATCAAACACAGGGCCCTTGAGCTGTCCTCAATGCACACAGTCCCTGACAGAAGCTGCCCCTCCTTACCCGAGGACAGGGTGCTGGGATGGGTCATTCCAATTTCATGAGCTCCACGTCAAAAATTAGAGTGGCGTTCGGTGGGATGATCCCTGGGTGCCCAGTGGAGCCATAGGCATAATCTGGGGAGATGGTCATCTTTGCCCGCTGACCAACGCTCATCTGGGGCAGGGACAGAAAGACAGGGACGTCAGGAGATGGGCACAACTGCCAGGGGAGTGACAGAGGAGGGACACACACACCTGTCCCCACTGCTTTCCCTACACTGGGCAAGAGTACAGACTCAAAGGAGAGGAACAGGAAGAATGTCAGAGGGAAAAGGCAGGCAGCATGGGCTGGAAAAGGAACAAGGCTTGAGATGTCCTTTACATGAGGGAAGGCAGGGAATGCCAGGAAATTCCCTCCAGCCACCAGCACCCTTGTGCTGCCAGCACGGCACAGAGCGAGCAGTGTCACACGGGCAGAGCTGAAGCTGTGCTGTGCCCACAGCGTGGGATCACAGCCTGGAGCTGTGCTGTGCCCACCAGCCCTCCCTGTGCGTGGGCTCTGGAGCCCGGGAGGCCTGAGCGCTCCCGCCGTGCTCCTGCAGAGCAGAAATGTCAGCGCTGAGTCACCGGCGTGCCGTAGGTGTTGCTGGGGCCTGGCCCGGCTCCATTGCTGCCAGCTGGCAGGTGGCAATGCAGAAGGTGATATTCACACCCACACCTCCCAGCGCTGAGGGGGTGGAACAGGGGAATAAAATAAAGAAATAATACAAGAGGGAACGAGCTGCAAGCACACTGAGTGCTGCCCACGCCGTGGCTCCGGCACGGGGAGCGCGAGGCAGAGGAGCTCCAGGCACCTGAGCGACGCCTTCCTCCCAGCCACGGATCACCTCCTGCTTGCCCATCACAAACTTGAATGGCTTGTTCCTGTCGCGGGAGGAATCAAACTTCTTCCCATCCTCCAGCATACCTGGGGAGACAGAGGGAGATGGTGATACAGGGACAGAGCCACGCACGCCAGTGTGAGATGTTGTGACCTGGCAGCCCGAGCAGGTGACAGGCACGTGGCTCTGAGTCAAAGATGTGTCTCAGCTTGTCCTCCTTTTCCCTGGGAAACACCTGTACAGGAGGGGAAACCCCTGTGGCATCACCCATCCTGGGACAGGGAAGGATGACACTTAACTGCTTCAGCCCAAAGAGAAGTGCTCCTCTGGGTCAGGAGCAAGGACCGACGGGAACAAACGGATGGGGGAAGAAAATCTTGTCCATCTTGCAGGACAACCAACAGTCATTTATCATGAGGCAGCAGGATCCGACCTTGTGCTTCCCATCCCACCAGCAAACACACCTCTCACTCACCAGGCTTCTATCTTCAGGCACCCAAAACTCTGATGACACTCCAGTGCCCCATCTGGAGGCTGTGATTGGCCTCCAGCCCTGCCTGTGCCCAGCTGATCTAAGCCAAATCCCTCCTGGACCCGGGAATGACGATGGGGAGAGGCAGCACCAAGTGCCTGGGGCAGCCCTAATTCCCCAGCACGGGCTGAGCCAGGCTGATATCCCCAGAGCTAAATATAACTCCCCAACATGAGCTAAGGAGGAATTTCCTCCCCTCCCTTGCTCCCTGCCTGACCTTCTTGGGGAATCTTGGAGCTGGCACTGCCTTATAGGAGCAGTAACTCCACCAGTCAACTCCTCTAAGGCAGCTCCAGCTCTACATTAACACAGCCAGTGCCCTGTACAATAAACCCTGTGTGATAAGAGCACAATTAAACTCTCTTCCATAACACTTCACTTCCCAAAACAGCCAGAAAATCCTGCTATCCTGACTGGAAACTGCTCTACAGTCTTGAAAAACCAAACTTCCTCAGGATGGCACCAGGTAGATTGACTTCCTTTTGCCAGGGCATGTGTGCAAGGGAAAATGTGTCTGTGAAAAAGATGGGATGGGGGAGCTCAGCCCCTGCTTGCACAGTGACCAGAGGGAATGGCACACAGGGATGGGGAATGTTGAATGCAAAGAAGGGAATGGGAAAAAATACATCTCTTTTGCAGGGGCAACAAGCACCAAGACCTGTGGGCTCCTCCCAGGGAGCAGAATTAAGTTTTTAATTTAACAGACAGCAAAAATCCCTTGTCCAGTGTGTCGAGCGTCAGCTCAGCTGGTCATGCTGCAGCCCTGGACTTTGGAATAGTAAATCTGGAGTTCTCTCATTTCCTCCTTCCAGGATAAACCTCTTGTTGCTGAACCTGCTTCCAGCCTGCCTGGCACTGCTCCTCGCTCCCGCCTGGCAGCAGGGACAGGGCAGCCCATGCTGGCTGGCACCAGCAGCGCTGCCTGCCTGCGGCCCCAGCTGACCCCGGCTCCCAGCCCTCCAGGGCAGCACTGGGCCGAGGTGGGACAGAGAGGACAGCCCTGTGCCACCCTTCTCCCTGCACATCCACCAAGGAAAAACCCCAGGGGCCACACAGCACAACCCCCTGCTTGTCACAGCAAGCACGGACTACTGGGATGCTCCCAGGGCATCTGCAGCCTGCAGAAGTGCATCCCATTCGATGTCCAGAGGCATCAGCAGCAGTGCAGGAGATGCTGCCAGCCTTGCACAGGAGTGGATGGCACTACCTGACTCCACTGCCAAGTTCACCTGTCCCAGTGCAGCCCCAGGAAGTGTTTCAGAGCTGCCAGCTCCCTGGCTGCAGAAGAGAGGGATTGATGAACTATGCTGGTTGCAGCAGCCTGAGGGATCGATCACTCAGCTCTCCCAAACCAGGATGGAGAAGGTCATATGTGGGAGCCTGGCCAAGCTCCCCCATCATGCCAGAGGGGAAAACAAAGAGGCTCCAATCCTTCGGAGACTGCATCCTCATCTCAGGCACTTCATCTGCCCACAAGCCTCCTGGGAGACTTCTCCAGCCCTGAACAAGTATGAGCAACCATTTCCTCCTCCCTGCCATCCCTGAGCAAGGAGATAATGAGATCTTAAAGCTATTATGGAGGAAAAGCATCCTCGGGCAAAAGCAGTTACCCCTGCAGAGCCCAGGAGCAGCAGACAGCCCCTGGCACATCCCAGCTTATCCAAGCCCCTTACAGGGCTCCGTCCTTGCCACCCCCAGTCCTGCAAGAAGGGCAGAGCTCACACGAGTGGATTATGGAGACCCACAGCCCTAGCTTCCATCTGAGCCCCCGGAGATCCCAGCTGGTCTATACAGACCCCAAGGGGTCTCAGGGAATCACAGTGAGGAAGAACAGAGAGCCCTACAGCTCAGCCATGGGATGGAGTGGGGGCTCTGGAGCACAGCCCCAGTGGGGCAGCGTGGCCCTGCCAGGTCTCTGGCACACTTGGCAGGCAGGAGCTGGGAGACGCCGGCTGCAACGTGCGCCTTGGCTCGGGGCCCCCTGGGCGGGCAGAGGCGGCGCGGAGCGCTGCTGGAGCAGGCACAGTCAGCCCTGGCACAAACCTGCCGGGTCGGGTTCTGTGGGGGAGCCCCACCCGCACCCCCTCCATCCCCTCTCGGTGCTGATCCCTGGCACGGCCATTGCCCAGGGGCTCTGGCACAGAGCCAGACACCAAGGAGAGGCAGGAAGACACCAGAGCAGTGGGGCAGGCACCGCTGCTCCAGCTGGGACAGGATGGAAAACCCTTCCCAGATGCCCTGGAATACCCAGCATGCTCCAAACCCCTGCTCAGGGCAGGGATGCCTGGATGAGGTTCAATCCTGCCTCCACCAGCACTTGCCATCACTCAAGCCCACCCCATTATCACCCACAGGTGGATGGGGAGAGGGCTCTGGCCAACATTCTTGAGGCCTGGCAAGACAGAGGACTCCAGCACAGGCAGGGAAGGAGGTTCAGGAGATGTCACTGAGCTCCCACAGATGCCACAACCCATGGACTGGCAGTCGCACGCTGGGGAGGAAACACCTCCTCACCACAGGATGTTTGCTGAGCAGTGTGAGAGCATCGAGGGCAGCACCCAGAGCAGCCAGGGGAGCACCACTGCCCCAAGGACTGTGCACAGGCTCAATGGGAGGACAGCAGTCCCCTCAATGCTATCCAGCCAGAGAAAGGCAGGTTCCTCCAGTATTCATCTCTGCTCCAAGCCCAACTCCCTCAGAGACCCCCCCATGCCACTCAGGCAAAGCCATTTGGCCATTCTGTGTCAGACTTGTTCCTGTCCTGGCACTCCCCAGAATGACTACAGCCCCCCATTTCCCCTCCTGAAGTGCAGTGGGGTGCCCACAGTCCCCCCACACAGCCGGTCCCCCTGGCACCAGCACTGCAGGACCCCCAACTGCACAGCAGCCCCACTCTGCTCCCTGCTCTGACTCAGGGGGGCTTAGCTCTGTTGGCTCCAGTCCACACCCTCTGTTCCATTCCACGCCAGTTACTGCAAGCAAAGTGTGCTGAACACGCTGGGCGCATCAGGGAACTTCATTTAGTCCCTTTAAGAGCCCCATGTAGCAGATTTCACATCAAAGGCTCTTTTGGACACTCTGTGGCACAAGCTTGCCACAAAAAGACCCAAGATCTGGAAGGAAGGAGGGGGAAAAGGTTCAATTTCACCAGCTCCCCCTTTACATTTCCATCTCTGCAACCCCAGCATAAGCAACTGGCATCTCAAAGGAGGTTGCTCTTCTCTCCACCTCTTTCCTCTGCACTGCCCTCCTGCACCAGGGCTGTCTGTCCATTCTGGGATGCTCTCAGCCCGGCCATGCCCCATGGAGCAGGAGCCTGGACTAAGGCAGAAGCAGCACCAGCTGCTGGCTGACCAAGCTGGCTCCCCATAATCCCTCCCCTTGGATCACTGTTTTTTTTCCCAAATGGTTTTTACCCAAACCAGTGTGCATCCATAGCCCAGCACAGGGAGAGCTGCCTCCTGCACACCACAGCCTGGATCTCCCCAGCACTGGAGCAAAGGGCAGCTGGGGACGGAGCCAAGGCAGGCTCTGGAAGGAGTCCTGGAGTTCGGCACCTCCAGCACTGCACTCTGCCACCATCCCTGATGCTGCTATGGGATCGGGAATGCTGCAACCGGGATGGGAATCAAAGGTTTGTGAGGTTTCCCATGAGCCAAGCCCCGCTCCTGTCTCTGGCAGAGCCGGCTGCAGGAACTGCGCTGCCGACGCAGGGAAATGGCATCAGGGCCTGGAGGTGTTTGATTCCTGCTGCCTGCCGAGGCGGGGGGGCAGGAGCTGCCTGCAGACGGAACGGGGGTGGGGATAAAGGACAAATGGAGACAATAACAACAACAAAAAAAACAAAATAAAGGAAATTAGAGAATGTCTCCCAGGCGCAGCACATCACTGCTGCTGGGGAGGGTCCGTTGTGAGCAAGTCACCACGTAGCACTTTGCCTGAAGAGCCATGATGTGGGGACAGGATGCTAGTGACCCCCAAACAGCTCTGCCGGGGTGGGGGACAGGGCTGGGGAGAGCAGCCAAGCTCCAGCAGCGCCGCAGGAGGGGAGAGCCGGCGCAGGGAGCCGGAGGGTTGGGAGTCGGAAGGGCTGGCAGGCAGCAGGACTGGCCCACCGGGAGCCACTTGACTGCCTGCCAGCCTCTCTTTGTTCTTCCACCGGCGGAGGAAACGGGGTGGCCGGGCAGACCAAGCTGCTTCCTCTCCCTGCTGACGAGGGAAAGGGAAGGACAGGGGAGATGGAGGAGCAGCAGATGGGCTGGATGCCCGCCGAGCCCTCCCAGCAGGCCGGGCCCCGTTCTGCAGAGAGGGGCAACCCCAGCCCCCCAAAGGGAGCAAGGGGAGGCGGAAAAGCGCTGGGGCGGGAAGGGGAATTGGTTATTAGCAAAAACAGTCACAAATGAGTCATTAACTCGTTTTCACCACGCCGTTGAGCCAACGCTGTACAAAAGGCAGCCCAGGGGGACAAGAGCCCCCAGCGTGATCCCCAAAGCATTTTTGGGGTCCAAAGATTGGTTTCTTTACCTCCCCGGCTCACAGAAGGCTGCTGGAGGACATGACCCTCGCTGGCTTTGGGGCAGCCCCTCATCAAAGCACTACCCCGACCACTCAACAGCGGCCTGGTTACCCGCACCGGGGTCCCCCCAAAAAACCCAAGGATGCGAGTCTGGGGTGGCCCCACGGGTACCCCTGGTGTCACCCCACAAGGGAGAAGGGACTGGGGCAGGACTGGGGCGGGGGATTGCATTCCTGCAGGGAGCTGCGGCAGGAAAGACCCCGCTCTGAAGAAGCAGACCCCAAAGCTCCCGGGGGGTCACTCGTGGAGCCCTTAAGGGCCGCCCCACAGCCCAAGGGTCCCGGCTGCCCTGGGACCCCCGGGGCTCCACCCGGGGTGCCCCTGCCTGCGCCCCGGCTCCCCTCTGGGTCGTTCCCCGGTGCACCCCCATAAAGAAGGCTGGATACGCGTGGGTAAGGCCCCTCCATTGAAAAGGCTGCGGGAAAGATGGGGACAACGGGGCCTCCCCACGGCCACGGGGCGCCGACAGGACCTCCATCCCCCGCCGGGGGCTCATCCGCGCCCCCCGGGAAAGGCCCCCGAGGCGGCCCGGACCCCCCTCCTCCCCACGGAGCGCCGCGGCCCATGCGAGCCGCCGCGCTCGGGGTCCCTGCAGGCAGCCGGGGGCGGGGGGACCGGCAGGCCCCGCTCCCCCGGTGTCCGGGCCGGTGCGACCCTCCCGCCCCTCCGCTCCCGGGCTCGCCCTGCACTCACCCGTGTAGTGCACCACGCAGGTCTGGCCGCGCTTGGGGAACGTCCGCCCTGCGGGGAGACACGCGCCATCACCCCGCGGCACCGGGACCCGCACCGGGAGCCGCGGGGAGGGCAGGGAGAAGGGGTAGGAGGGAGCGGGCTCGCCGCGGCTCACCGTCGCCGGGGGCGATGGTCTCCACATGCACGCCCATGCCGGTGCCGGTGCCGGTGCCGGTGCCACTCGCACCCGCAGCGCCCGCAGCCCGACGGAGGAGGGGCCGCGTGTGCGCAGTCGCGGCGGTCACCGCCATAGAGCCCGCCCGTCACTTCCATAGATCCCGCCCGACCTTCCATAGATCCCGCCCGGCGGAGCCGCCCTGGCCGCCGCCATCTTCCGCCCCCCCGCCCCGCCGCCATCTCGGCACCGCGCGGTTGCCGGGGGAACGCGGGCCCCGCCATGAGGGACCCTCCGGGCGCGGGGCCCTGCGCGCTTCGCCCCCGTATCGCCATTTCCAGCCCGCACAGCCGCGCCCGGAGGGTCCCTCATGCCTGCCCACCAAAGAGTGAGTGAGGGTGGAAAGGGCCTCTGAGATCAGCGATTCCAACCTCTGACCCAACACCACTATGGCAGCTATAGCAGGGCACTGAGCGCCGTGTCCAGCCTTTCCTTGAACACCTCCAGGGACGGTGACTCCATCACTCTAGGCAGCCCATTCCAAAGTCTGATCACCCTTCTTGTGAAGGAATGTCACCTAATGCCCAGCCTAAACCTCGCCTGGTGCATCTTAAAACCACGTCCTGTCATCCTGCAGCCACGTGGGGGTCAGGCTCTGCTCCCAAGGAACAACGGACAGGACAAGAAAAAATGCCTCAAGTTGTGCCAGAGGAGGTTTAGGTTGGATATTGAGGAAAATTGGTTCAAAAGGATGATCAGACACTGACACAGGCAGTGCAGGGCAGTGGAGTCACCATCCCTGAAGGAATTTAAAAGACATGTGGATGTGGCACCTGGGTTCATGGTTTAGTGTTGGCCTTGGTCATGTTGGGATCTGATGATCTTAAATATCTTTTCCAACCATAATGATTCTGTGATTAATGCTGCTCCCCGCTGTGCAGATGGAGGTCAGTGCTAGCCCTGCATTGCTGGGACAGGCTCAGCACAAGATATGCAGGTTTGAACAATCCCACACTTAAAAGGCCTTTTTTTCTGGTATAGCAGCAACTATTTTCTTTTTTGGTCAAAAAAAGAATCACTCCAGGCACAGGATTTTTGCCTCAAAGTGTCCTATTTCTTTACTTCAAGGAGGTGAACTTGAGCCTCCACAAGGGAACAGAGAATTTCCAAGGACAGCCAAGAGACTAATAAAAAGCCAGGATTCTCAGCAAGTGCATTAAAATGGGACACAAGAGGAGGAGGCTCTTAAAATAACAGATAATAGCATGAAGCTAGTTGTAATTGCTTGTGTCCCTTGCTAGTATCTTTTAAATACTGAATACCAAGGGTGGGCTTTTTTCTTGTTTGATGCCATGGCATTATGTTTTACATTAAAGCTCCAACACTGAAAGTGCCAGTGGTCCCTGACTTTCCACATCAGGAGGGCAGATGTGTGAGGCCGTGAGTCAAGGTGAAAAACAACAGGGTATAAAAAGGGGCACGTTCTCATCCCTACTTAGTAATGCTGTCTTTGCTGAGAGCTGGGCCTGCTCTTTCTATAAGAACTAGTGATAAACAAGGATCTGAAAGGGGAAAATGCTGCTGGATGTAAGCCCATGCTGGAGCCCTCTCCTCCACTGGCACAGGCACGCTTGCACACGTCAGGCACAACAGCTCTTGCTCTGGGTGGGGTGTTTTGGTTCGTTTTTGGGGTTTTTTCAGTCATTGGTATAACCTGCCCATCTTACCAGCAGCAAGGTGACTGCAACAAGCAGTGTTTCAATGGGGACAAGGAGCTCAGGCAGGTTTGACCAGCCCCTCACTGCTCAGGGTCCAGCTGGTCAGACCCAGGACAGGTCCAGGTCACATTCTGGTGCCTAAACTCTTGAGAAAGCACAAAGGCTTGAAAACTGGTGAATTCTGCCCCTGTCATTCCCTGCCCTCAGGATCATCCTCTGACAGAACTCACAAAGTCAGAAATGCCAGAAATGTCAGAAAGAGGGACAAGCGTGACCATTGAGATTTAATACTATAAAAAATAAAAGGGACATTATTTGAGCTACAGAAACACCACCCCAGGCAGCAGTGGGCTGGCAGGCACCACACACAGCAGCAGCTGTGGGTTTGCTGGAGGGAAGGATGGATCCACAGAGGGATCTGGGCAGGCTGAATTGATGGTCCAAGGCCAAAGGTATGAAATTCAACAAGGACAAGTGCCAGGTCCTGCCCTCAGGTCACAACAACCACACACAGTGCTCCAGATTTGGGACAAATTGGCTGGAAATCTGGGAAGAGATGTGGGGGTGCTGAACAGCAGCATCTGAACATGAGCTTGTGTGTGCTCAGGTGGACAAGAAGGGCAGTGGCACCTGGATGAGCAATAGTGTGGCCAGCAGGACCAGGGCACTGACCCTGCTCCTGTACTGCTCCTAAACCCAGAGGCAGCCAGACTGGCAGTGAGGCAGTGGCAGAGAGTGCAGTGCATCCCAAAACCTGACCAGGCTGAGCCAGCTGATCCCAAGGAAGAGCCTTCACTCTCCAGAAAACAACAATAAAGAAAAAAAAAGAGAAAAACATGAGGTTCTTTGTGCATCAGAGAAATGGTTTTGAAGCAGGGCTGCTGTGACCATCCTGACACTGCTCTCAAACACCATCGCCCCCCTGACTGCACCATGAGACTTGAGGCTTTGCATTAATTCATCGCACAACTGGGGAGCAATTTGCTCAAATCCTGCCAGTGTGCACCAGACTGGAGAGCTGCAAGGTCACCCTACGGTCAGATCCAGCTCCAGCCCTAAAAATAACCAGCCTCCCTCTCTGGCTGTGCACAGGGCTGAGCCCAGCCCAGCAGTACAGCCCCAGCATGGCTGACTTCCCCCCTCTCCCCCCACTGCCCCCTCACTGTTGCCAGGAGAGATGTGGGGGTGCCAGCAGCTTTTGAAGATGCTGCTGTGGGAGATGTAGCTATGGGCTACGATTTAAAAGTTCAGTCCTTCCTGAAATTCATTTGACACTTCTTCCATAAACTCCCAACCTGTCAAAACCCAGGACAAGCTGCCAACCCCTCCCAGCTGCTGACCGGAGGCAGTAGAGCCCATTCTCTCCTGTTTTCCCAGAAGTGACTCAGGTGACATGGCCCAGGCAGGTGGACAGAGCTGACTCCCACCCCCTGCTGCCAGGTGCTGTTTCTGCTCATGCTTTAACCCACTGCTAGCTTCAACTTCACCTTTGTTCGAAGAAATTCTAAACCTTTCTCCATGAAAGGGCAGTCTGAGTACAAAGACATCCACTATCTCAACAGTATTTTCCCCTAAATCTGGTCAAAAATAGTTTCCTCTCAAAAACAACCTCTTTGTTGCTTGTGTTCCCACAGGCCAAGTGACACCTCCACACCCTAATGTCTCAGTGCTGCTCTGGGGCTGGTGGGGGCCCTTCCTCCCAGCACTGCAGCCTAAAGGAAACCATAGATCTGCCTTGCCCAGATCTGTCAGGACCTGCCAGGCCAACCCCTGGGAGAAGCTCTGGTGAGGTGGCAGGATGGAGGCTGCAGCAGGACCCCCTCCAGCTGGGAGAGGGAGGGGTTTGGGACACAAAGCAGGCCTTTGGGACAGGGAACAGGGAGCAACAGGAAGCAATGACTTTCCCCCACAGCAGCACATCCTGACAGAGCAGCAAATCTGTGTCTGGATGAACTCAGCCTCTCCAGGTTTATTCCCAGCTGCCACACTGTACCTGACGTGGGTTAAAAGGAACCCAAGCTCTCATGAAACCTGGTGAGATGCCAGGCAGGGTTAGGACAGTGGGCAGTGGCTTCTAACTGTATCCATCCCTCACAGAACCCAGCTACAGCTCTCACAGGCTCTGTTCCAGGTCCCTTCCCAGCTGGCTGTGCCCATCCCTAGCAGCACGGGATGGTGTGTGAGACAGCCCCAGGCACCATGTTCCTGCACTCTGGAAGGAGCTGTACCTGAACAGGTGCTACAGGAATGTCAGGGAGGCAGGGCAGGGATCACACCATGCTGCAGCAGAGCACCCTGGCCAGCACAGAGCTTGGAGCAGCCCTGAGGAGGAAGCAGAGCTGGGCAGATGCGACCCTCAGATAAGGTGGTCACACTGCTCCTTGCACAAGCTGAGCTGCCCAGTACAGCCTCTTCCCCAGCCTCCAAACCACAGCCCAGCTACTGAGAGATCAAGGTCTGTGAGAGGAAGCAGTAACATCTGAGAGAAAACCTAATATCTGAGTTTCTAATATCTCTTATTTTCTTGCTTAACTGCTTCAAGTCCTTGCCCTGCAGCAGAGCCCTGGGGCAGCAGTGACCCTCTGCATGCAAGATCTGCCCCCAGTGAGAGCCTGGACAAGAGCTGCTGGCACAATTGATTCTGCATGTCCCACCACACTGGCTTCTCAGAGCTCTGAATCCCTCAAAAACCTCACCTCCCAGTGGAGTGTCCCAGCTGCCTCCTTGTGCTACCACTCAAGGAATTTAAACACAGCAAAGACCCTCCTGAGGTATCTTCATGGACATTCACAACGGGACCAGCTTTTTGCTGTATTTTCTTCTTGGGCTCTTGCTGACCAGGAAGTCAGTAGCAGACTGCACCCCAAGTGTCTTCCAAGGAAAATGATCAAGGAGATGTGGAATGGCTCCAACCCGAGAGGGGTGAAAGGGAAACAACAGTTTGAAAGGGAAAGAAGTCCTGGGGAAGGCTGCGAGCAGCAGGATGATGCAGCTTGTTCCAGCCAGTGTTCCATCTGCATTCCCTGGACACCCCTCCAAGTGCTGAAATGGCCCAGAAACATCTCCACCACCAATGTTTACAAGCATGTGATTGTGATCCAGTTTGAATGCATTCCTGATGGCTTTCAGCTACCTACCAAACTCTACCTTTGCCCCATACTGCTGAACCTCTTTGCAGGTAACTCCATCTCGTGTGGACCTGCACAACATCCAGCAGGAAGAAAACCATGGGGCATTGTCTGTCATCTGGTAAGGAATGGCCCAGCATCAGAGCAAGCCTTTGTGCAGAGAGCAGCCCTGGCTTCTCCTGCAGCTGAGACTCCAGGGAGCTATCCCACCTGAGAAATGGCACACACCTCTGGCTGACAGCTAAACCACAGCTGCTGCTTCTCTCTGAGGATGATTTAACCCCAGGTGATGTCATGGCCCCCCAGGACAAACATACCTGTCCTTGGCTGGACCTTGCTCCACCTGACACCCACAGACAAGCTGCTCATGGCACTTGGGGTGCTGTGGGGCTCTTTCCCAGGTGCTGGAATCTCACTGGTCAGGGTGCAGTGCTTCCAACACACAGCCCTCCCTTGGGCCAGCCTGGATACCCAGGTCCTGCTCAGTGGAGTTCCATGATCTTTAGCCTCTTGCACAGCAAATTTGAGGGACCAGGCACACTGGCAGCCTCTTTTCCTGCACCAAGCCAGTGTTTGAGGGTGGTGAGGCACTGGCACAGAGAAGTTGTTGATGCCCCATCCCTGGAATTGTTCAAGGCCAGGCTGGGTGGGGTTTGGCACAGTCTGGTCTGGTGGAAGGCGTCCCTGCCCGTGGCAGCAGTTGGAATGAGATAAGCAGTAAGGTCTGTTTCAAACCAAACCTTTCTCTGATCCCACACCCACTCCTCCACCAGCCAGAGCTCCAAGGCAAAAGCTGATCAGTGAGCATCTGTGTCTTGTCAACAGGGTCACATCTCTGGTGTTTCCCCTGATCCTCCTCAAGGCATATTTGCAGGAGATGAGAGGCTGCTAACAAATGAGACACAGATCTAATTGAGGCACAGTGCTCTGCTGAGCTCTGACATTGTCCTTTCCTGTTCTATTGAACCACAATCCAGTGCCTCAAGTTCTGTAACATTAAAAAGTATAAATTGCATCAGGCTTAAAGTGACTGTAATGGAGGCAGGGAGGAGAGAGACTGTAAAGACCAGAGCCCAGGGGATTTCTACAGATCAGCAGGGGAAGCACAAGGAATGTTTCAGCAAGCAGGAAAAGGGCTGATGGCAAAAGCTCTCTTTTATTTGGATGTGGTTAACTTCAGTAAACACCACACGGATCCTCAAGTATCTGGCAAGTTCCCAGAGGCAGCCTACAGCACTGACTTCCCCCAGCCCCAAACTGAATTTGCTATCTAGTGTGATCCTCAGCATCAAACAAGACCAGGAGTATCCTGTGGGATTCAGGCTAAGGCCACATTGAGAGTGGACAGATCACCCAAGCTCAGCTGGAGCAGCATGTGGCCTTGGTGACACTCGCTCTCCTACAAACAGACCTGTCCTGAGGCCATTCTGTCAGGACAGTGCAGACCAGGGCTGAGCTCCCCTGTCAGCCGAGGCCACTCTGGATGATGCTCAGGGCTGACAAGCTCGTGAGCACCTCAGGCTCTTGGTCACACCACGTTTCAGCTTTCCTGATCCCTGAGCAGCTCCAGTGCTCTGTCCTGCACTCAGAAAATCCTCAGCACCTTTTGAAGGACACAGAAGGCTCCCTTGCCCTGTGGGGCACACGGCCATCTCAGACACCAAGCCTGGTTCAGAGAGAGCTGTAAAAGGCTGTGAGCTCCTCCAGAAGAGCTCTGCAGAGAGTGAGGAGGGATGAACACTGGGCATAGGGCTGTGCAAGAGGCTGGGCTGAGGGACAGGCTGCAGCATCACATGGACAGCTGGAGAACCAGGAAACTGAGTCAAAGAATGCCTCAGATTCCCACTTCTCTCATCTCTTTTAGGGTGAGGGGGCAACCTGCCAGCTCACTGGGATGGTACCTGCCATCTCTTTTAGGGCGAGGGACAGTTTGCTGTGCCACTAACATCAGTCGAGGTAACATCTATCCTTGAGGGATGAGAGACCCTCATTGTAATGGTACTAGGGAGCAGTGTATAAAATCAGGGGCACAGTCCCAAAAAAGCAGCATTCCAGAAGGCACTGAATGAGTTTCCCTCACGCAGCAATTAGCAATAACTCCTCCACAGCCCCTGCCACGGAAAAAGCACTGACGCTGCTCTGCCCACCAGGCTGGAGGGCCCAGCTTCTCCCCGCACACCCAGGGGAGCAGAGTGTCAGCCTTCCCTGTGCCAGCCTGTTCCTGCCTCTCAGCTTTCAGTCCCAGTTTACTTTCTGCCTTTTACAGCCCACAGCGAGAGTCAGGTCCTTGTATTCCAAACTGCAGGCATGCAATCTCAAAAGCCTTGTCCCGTGGGGAAGGCTGAGGCATTAGGCTTGCACCACCAAGGAGCACTTACTCATACAACATCTTATTTCCACAGCAGTTGTATTTCTAAAATTACAAAGGCATTTCAAGGGCTGCACGGTTTTGTGGTAGCTTTTGTTCCCTTGATGCTCTCAGCAGGTAGGACAGCGCTCTGCACGGCTCTGCCCGTTTCACTTGAAAGTCAGCAACAACACCACAAGGCAGAGCTCTGCTTTAACAATGTGTTCTCGAGCCTGAGTCATAAACACTTCAAACCACCCCCACAGCCTGCGGCTCGAGCTGGGCAGGCTCCGCGTGGGCGAGCGCACTCGAGAGGGTGAGCTGCACGTGTGAAATGCGCCTCTGCATGTGAGGCAGCAGCACCCTGGGACTCTGCTCTTGCCTCTCTGCAGACCCCTCTCTTCTCTGGGAGAGCCCCTCGGGTCGAGCAGTGCAGCTCAGCACTTTCACAATGCCCAAAGTGCGATGGCAGACACGGCCGCATCCTGCGCGTGGCAGGGAGGCAGAGCCTTCCTTGGCCACGGTGAGGAAGACTCTGCCTTGCACATCAAGGAGCTGCTGCAAATGCAGATGTGAGCTGGCTGAGGGTTTGACAAGTGAAGGTGCAGCATCTGTGAGGCTCCAGGGGGAGCTGATATGGGGGAAATGGCCTGCCCTGCGGGAGGAGTGTGGCCAGACCCTGCCCACAGAGGCAGGAGCCCTGTCAGGGCTCACAGTGCAGCTCGTACTTAGGGCAGTGGTTCCCAGGCTTTCTGCAGCCAAGTGGAGAAATCTACTGTTCCTCAAAGGTCAAGCTGTGTCCAGCATTTGTTCCCCATCCCAGGCTGCTTCCACAATGAGATCTCAGGGATGTGTGGAAGAGGCCTTTGCCTGAGCTCCAGAGCACCACAGGAGCACACTGGAGCCAGCCCAGCACTCCTGCACCAGCAACCACCAGCTGCAAAGAACCAGCATGTGAAACCCAGAGCCGGCAGGCAGAGTGGCAGCAATAGGCAGGGAGAGGGCAGTGCGAACAGGCAGGTCCCTGCCACAGGCCACTCCACAACAAAAATCCCTCTCTCCTAAAGAAGACCGGGAACCCAGCTTGGACTCCTTATTCACAGAATTACAGAATGCTTTGGGTTGGAAGAGACCTCATTTTATTCCAACCCCCTGCCACAGGCAGGGACACCTTCCATTAGACCAAGTTGCTCCAAGCCCCATCCAGCCTGGGCTTAGACACTTCCAGGGATGGGGCAGCCACAGCTTCTCTGGGCACCCTGTGCCAGAGACTCACCACCCTCACAAGCGAGAATTTTTTCCTAATATCCCATCTGACTGCCTTCTGTCTTGTGAAGCCGTTACCCCTTGTCCTGTCACTCCAGGCCCTCGTGCAAAGGACAAGGTCAGTGAGCATGGCAAGTGTGGATACATCCATGTGGATACGGATATGTTTTTCCTTTATATTGGAAGATCTGCAATTTCCAGCCTCCTTCAGCCTGTGAGCTCCCAAGAGATCTCCCCTAGCAGTGCAGTGTTTTAACCTGGTGACAGAAAGGTGCAGTTCAGTTCCCTTCCACAGTCCTTTTGTAGCCCAGAGCATCCACCAGTCCCAGCATCACAGACCAGGAATTGCTCCTGCCCGAGGAGCGGTGGGATTCCGGTGCCTTGGTGCTGGCTGTGTGGGAGCAGCGGCGTTCCCAAGGCAGCCGTGCTCACAGCTCACAGCCAGCACTGCTGCAAGCGCTGGGCACAGCAAAGCACAGGGAGAAATTGGCTCCAGAGGACAGAAGGCACTGGAAAAGGCTGGCAGGGAGGGCTGGCACCACCACTCTGCCCGCTAATTGTCTGTTTGGCACATATCATCAGGCAGCTCTTTAAAAGCAGATCCTGCCTCAGACCCTGAGACTGGACTTATCTGCAGCAGCCAAGGCAGAAGAACAGAGGCAAAACCCTCTCCCTGCTGCCAGTGGAAGCATTAAATTTGTAAATCCTGTATCCAGGGGGAAATGAGCACCCTCTCTGCAAGGTTCATTACAATGTGCCATCTTCAGCTCAGTCTTGCCTTGTCCAGTGGGGGTTAATCTAAACCACCTGAATTTCACAGGCTGACTCACAACTTGGTTAATAAGGCACAGTACAGTGGCATCTCTCCTCATTGCTGTTTTACTGACATCCCAGATAACAAATATCACTCATGCTGGACCACAGCCAGTGCGGTGGGATCCAAATCCCCATCTCCCACCAGTGTATCTTGGCATACATCTCTGTAAGAAAGCAAAATACATCTCTCCCCATTCAAGAGGAAAGGGGAAACTCAAAAGGAAATATTAAATCTTGATTTATTTTTTTTCCGAGGCCATTTTCTACCCACACACCACTCAATTACATTTGGACAGACACAAGGTACTTTGGAAATTGTACTCAGCACTTAATCCTCTGCCTTTTTGGCACTCATTTACTCCCCAGGTGCACAGAGCTGCATTTGCTGCTCACAGACTACAAAGCAAAGAGCTGACCAGCAGTTACCTCTCCGAGTAGCTGAGTAGCTCTTGCTTCCTGGCTAAGTCAGTGCACAATTATCCCCAAACACAGGGAACCTTTATTCCTGCCGTGCTCAGCTCCTCCCAAAGCCTCTGTCGTGCCCTCGGTGCCTCGCAGGAGGCAGCGTCACCCACTGGAGCTCGACAGGATGTCACGATTGCTGGAGCAGCATGGGGAGCTCTCAGCCTCTCTGTGTGACAGCAGGGCTCAGCTTGGTGCTGGAAAGGCAGATTTTGGTGAAAACAAAATTCACCAATCCCAGTGTTAATTGTTGCTGTACACTGGTGACTTGCTGCAAGCAGTGAGCTCTCCGGTAACACTCTGTGCCAAGGCCTGGAACCTCACCAAGGGGCTGGAATGAAAGGATGATGCCTCTTCCATCACTAACTGATCTTTTTCTATCAGTTGCTTAAAAATGTATTTTGAAAGAAAATGGAAATACACATGAACACAGCAGCTACACCCCGTGTTCTGTGGCAGATATTACGCAAAAGGCTCAGAGAAACCTGAAGCTCTGCAGCTTGAGAAACAAGGCCCTGTTGGAATTACTCACTGCAAAGGAACTTCCCCAGAACCCCCTCTCCACTGCAGAGCCATCAGATCCCTGTCCAGCCAGCCCAGGGCCCAGGAATGTGGGATACCAACCGCTTCCACCTGAGCCACACTGGCTGAACAGGGCTTTCTCAGGGCCCTGTGACCTAGAGATGGACTGCTCAGGCAAGGAAGCCCCACTGAAAACAAATAAGGTAAAACACAGCCTAAAGCCAGCAAATGGGGATTTTTTGTTTTGGCACAGCAGCAAGTGGCAGCATTTGGATGTGTTCCACCAACCATTCCTCCAAAAGTTCACCTCTCCTTCACTGCTGTAGAGCAGTGCCTCTTGGGCTCCCCTTAGCACAGCTGCCTTCTCTTGGTGGAACAGGAGCCAGGACTTAAAAGCCACCAAGATGGATGAGGCAGGAGAGACCTTGTTGCCACCATAGGCCTCAGAAGCCATTAAAGAGTTAATTTAAGGAGGAGTCATGCAATGTACCTGAGTAAATAAGAACATCTGGAATCTATTTAGGAACTCCCAGGGCTGGGACTGACAGGTTCAGACAACAGACAACACAGAACAGTAAATAAGATAAGCATTTAGGAATGTTGTAAGTAAGTCACAAAATGATAAATTAGTAAATTGAGAGGTGCTTGACACTGGAGCTGTTCAACTGCCAATGTTGGGAGCCCGTGGCATCATTAGTATTGTACTACTCTCTGTACACCTGTGTAATTGGGAAACATGGGACTCATTGGGAAAAACTGCTCACAGGTAACTAGAAAGGATTTCACCTCCCGTTTCTGTGGAATCCTGCAGGATTCTGGCAGCCCCATCACTGGCCTGCACCTGCAGAGAGCTGCTCCCTTGGTGTGTGTTTGTTTAGCTGCCCACCAGTGCTGCCCCAGGAGCCCACTCAGCAATCTGCAAGCCATGGAAGTCCCCAGGTGACCTGCAGGGACACTGCACCAGATCCCAGTGTCACTGTGCCAGCCATGTGTGGTCATGGCATGTGGCACAGCACCTGCACCACTTACCTGAGTAAGGAGGAGACTTGCAGCTGAACTCTCAGCAGACATCAAATAATTTAGTCTATTTTCCTTCCTGAGGTAAAATGAAACTGCCCAAAGCACACCATAAATCCAGCAGGGCAGTGGGGCCTCGTTCGCAAGGAAGAGGGTGAGGAGACCCAGCTCTGCAGCATTCAGTGCCTGTGTGCCATGGCTGCTTCTCCTCACAGCAGGCAGAGCAGGGATGTGTTTGTGTACCTGTGCCTGCAGGAACACAAACACACAGCTTGGAGAGGTCTGCTCTGAGTCTCCCAGCATGAGAGGAGCTGTCAGGCTTTTCTTTCATGGGCATGCAGCTGGGATGCCAGGAAAGCACTGCTGGCAGCAGGCAGAGCTGAGAAATGTGGGCTCCAGCTCCCAGCCCTGCCTGGAGTGGCTGTCAGACACCCTGCCTTGGAGGATGCACATTTACCTCACAAGCACCAATGGAAACTCACAACTCTGTAAGAAAAGCAGCTTCATTGCTTAATTAAATCTCTCATTTAAAAGTACCAGTCTCCATCTGGTTCACCAACAAGGCCATTCAGAAGCAGTAAGGGGCTGACCCTCTTCCTTTCACAACCCAGCAATCCTTCCTGCAGGTACCTTGAACAGCAAACTCCTGCACAGACAGCAGCTCCTGCCCAAGGATTAACACAGGTGTCACAGCTCCTCCCCTCGTGGTGCTGGGCTTTGAAGAACCCCACAGCATCTTGTTTTATGTGACTGTGACATCAATCCCCTGAGCACATTTTCCAGTCTAACTGCAGAATTGGAAGAAATCTCAATTCAAGGTCCTTTTTCTTGGAAACAAAGGATCTGTAAAGCAGAGCTGCTTTCAAAAGAAAACCTCCTGGCTGAACTTCCAGATAACATCCCAGGAGCAAGCTGACATTTTTTAATCACTCCTCTCTCTAAGTCAAGACACAAGGAGGTGAAGATCTATTCAAGAAGCAGAAGGTCACTTTTTCTTTCTGGAAGGATGGAGGGTTGTCCAACAATGAGAAGCAAAGACTAAATTGAATATAACTGATTATAACAAAAAGCAACAAGACAAAAAAAGGCCTAAATTCCCAGTCACCCTCTAGTAGGGCTGCTGTGCCCACTGGGATTTCTTTCTCCATATCTTTTATGCTGTTTCTACTTATCTGCCAGCTGAGCTAGTCAAGTTTGGGGCCAAAACAAGCCAATCAAAACTTGCTGCTTCATGTTGTTAATTTTATTTTACCTGAACAGGCAGTTGAAGGTACAGCTTCACTTAGAAATGGGTATTCCTACAGCAGGATCACTGAAGAACTGGGACAGCAGAATTTCCTGAGGCAAGCAGAGCACTGACCATGTAAGAAACACAGACCAGGAAACATCCCACAGCAAAAGCGGCATTACAGAGGGGGAGGCAAAGTTCCCAGGAAATGGTGTGAAATGCTATCAGAAAACACAGGAACTAAAGCTTAGCAACGAGGATGTGAAAGGAATGAAGAGGAAACAAACCACTGCATACAAAGGAAAAAAAAATCCCAGGAAGTTCTACAATTACCCAAGTGAGGAAAACTGTTAAAATGCAGCATTTAGAGAAAACAGTTGGATACAGCAAAAGACATCAGCCCCAGATGGAACAGCACAGTCCTGAAATTGAGCTGTATTGAACCCAGAAGTTGAAAAGAAATTGAGTTTTCATGTCAGATGTGGAGCACTGCCTTAACATTGGGGTGGGAAAGGCCGGGACTACAGGCACGACCTTCTTGTGGGAGAATGATCAAATGAAGAAAAAAAAGGAAAATTTTGCAGGGGAACACTTCTCAGGCAAAGAAGGAGAAAGAAAAGACTTTTTTGTCACCATAAATATCAGTTTTAGAAAAGCCTAGTCTTGGCCTATGACTTTGTTAGAACACAGAAATGGAATGACAAAGGCAAGAGATTTTACTGGAGAGGAAGTCAAACTCATTAATAATCAAAAGCTGCATGAATGTCAGAAATAAGAATTTGTCCATTGCAGTGGCACAGCACCAAATAGAATCATGGAATCAAGGAGTGGTTTGGGTTGCAAGGGATGTTAAACCTCATCTTGTTCCAACCCCCTGCCACAGGCAGGGACACTTTCCACTAGATCAGGTTGCTCCAGGCGCTGTCCAACCTGACCTTCAAATCTTCCAGGGATGTGACTGTGCAAGTCACAAGGTGATTTTCTTTACAAAATCACAGTCTCTTTCCTTCTCCCTTTTTTTCCTGTTCTGGTGTGTTACCTCTTCTCGTTAATTAGCTCATCATTTTTGCTTTATAGCATATTTTATTTTATAGTGAAACACTTCACCAGTTCACAGAAGGAAAGAGTTAATATAGCAGATTGCATGTATGTCGCTTCCAGTTGGTTCCACAGGTTTTTTTGTCAGGTTTGGATGAAGACAGGTTTACCTTGGTCACTGATCTCACCTCAGCACTCCCTGGGGCAGTGGGGCAGAGCTGACCTGCTCACCAGGAGACAAGCACTGCTCATTACTTACAAAAACCATGGAGAGACTCAGAGGCAGGAGGAGCTGGCAGCAGTGTCCCAGAGGCGCTCACAGCACAGCACAAGGTGCAGCTCCCAGCAGGAGTCGGCAGAGCTCCTCAAAGAAGCCTTCGAGGAGGAGCGGCTTTTCTGCAGCACTGCCACCCTCCGGCTCCAGGGAAAATTCCCTCTTCCTGGCAGAGAAAAATCCCGGAGCCCCTGGGTTTATCCCCTTTCCCTCCCACCGGCAAGGAGAGAGCTGGCAGCAAAGCTGGATGGGAAAGTTCCCATCGGCAAGCAGAATCTGCACAGCAAACCCTTGGGATCAGCAGCTCGGATGAGTTGCAGTCTGGCTGCCAACACTCCCTGAATTTGGGGGCACCAACGTGGCCAGTTCATCCAAAGACCCCAGACAGCACCTCAGTGCTCTGATGCTCCTGGCTAACAAACAGAAGCAGGAGACAAGTGACTTGCACCCTTTTCTGTTAGATAAACTTTATTTTTGGGTCTAGGGGTGCATCCTGTCCAGCACTCTGGAAGATTCTGTCCCAAGTCCCCAGAATGGCACATGTGAAGATCGGGATTCAAGAACTCCACAAGGCAGTTGTGACTATTTAGCTCCGAGGGAAATTCCCTTTCTTTATTCCCCCTGCTGGTTCACACAGGTTATCACACATCACCAGTAAGTGATGCACAGGCAGGTGAACCCCAGGCTCTCCTGTCACCAAAAATAATCTTTTAAAATGCTGCTGAGAGGTTGAATCTCATTTAGTAGAAGACAGCTCAGCACAGGAAGTCTGCTCACAGAGCAACCCAAAGAGGAGACACCCTCAATGAGCATGATCCAAAATCTGAGACAGATGGCAGCTGTTATTAGAAAGGGTCAAACACTGTTTTCCTGTTTGTGGGCTTTTAATGACAATTTTCACAATAATTTACAAATTGGTTGTTTCGTACACTTATGTCCATTTAGTAATGAAAACTGTGAGTTAATTCAGCTCTCAGTTGAGGAACTGCTGTAAAAATGCCCTTGCTGAGGGCTGCTCTCTGCTTTGTGTTCTGCAGGCAGCCAAGCGAGTTCCACACGCTGAACCGGCCCAACCTGCCCGCCCTCCCCAGGCTGCTCCCGAGCTCCCTCTGCTTGCACCAAGGCGAGGACCTGGAAGTTTCCAAGCGCTGAGGGCGGGGAGTGACGGCCGCGGGGCTCAGGTGTGCCTAAGGCAGGATGGGGAGGAAGCATCCCAGCCCTCAGCAGTGCAGCCTTTCCCAAGGATCCCCCTCCCAAGGAGCCGGTGGCTGCAGCCCACAGCTCAGCACAGCTCTTGGCTCTGCTCAGAAGCCCAGAACAAAGACAGAAGCAGCTGAGGGGCACTGCAAAGTGCCCTGGCACAATACTCCATGACAGCTATGCCAGCCTTACCAGTGCCTCCTGTCTGGGCATCAGGAATTCACCCACTGGATACTGTTCAAAGGAGGGAAAGAGATGGAGACCTGAGCCCAAAACACAAACAGAAGAGATCAACGCTGGAGAATTCCAGGAGTTCAGCTATGTTAGTCCTCAGTAGAGGAGAGGAAATACATCAAAGGGTACTAAAGCCTTGAATTTTCCCACCCAAGCTGTTGCAATCATCTCAATAATTCACCTCAGGAGAGAATTTGTTTTCCAGTAAGACAGACTCTGTTTGCCTTTTACTTCCAGTCACTTCAAGCTGATTCAGCTTTGTGCCTTCTTGGAAAGAAGTCAGCAGCAGTGTTTCTCAGAGAAATGCAATACAGCAATTTAAACCTGCAGCCAGTCTGGCCTGTCAGAAAAAGTGAAGGCAGAGCAGGTGGGGACTGCAATGAATGCCCCAAGAGTTCTGCTGAAGGAAGGAAAGTCAGGGATTTCTCTCCAGAAAAGCATGGGAAGTGTTAAATCTTGCACCTCACACATGTTGGAGTTTTCCCCACACTGAGCTCTTTCACAAAGACGTCCCCCACAATGCTTTTACAGGAGTGGAACCATTATCCTGACAATCAGATCACCCATTCTCAGATAACTTATATTTAATGTGTGAAAATAAAGGGAGTACTTCACAGCAGTCCCTGGAGAGAAGAGAAAGGACTGTGGTGAGCAGTCCACTGACAGAAACTGCTCCCTTGAGTTCCCTTCCCCCTTGCCTTCCTCCCCTCTCTGAGTGCAGTAACTCAATCCACAAGGTAACTGAACTCTCCTTGGGGGAATCTGGGGCACAAGAGGCTGCAGCTCCTTTCCAAACGAATTCGTTTCATTTCTTTATTTTAAAGTCCACTGATCATCATCATCATCATCATCATCACAAAAAAACCCCATGGGAAATGCAACTAAAGAGAAAAAGTCCAACCAAGACCTAAGAACCCAGAGCTAGGAGCAGATGTGGCCTGCGTGGCACGGCGCCGGCACGCGCGTGAGGAGACGGCCCCGCGCGCCGCAGTGGTGTGGCCAGAGCTGGGGTCCTTTATGTCAACCTCTGCACAATGACAGCGTTGAGCAGGTTGGCTTCCTTCAGGGTCTGGTTCTCATCAGTCAGCTCTTTATTGGGGAAGGTGGTCATGAGGACGAAACTGGTGGCAGCCATCGCTGGCCGAGCATCTACGATGAAGAGCCGGATGTCACGGATCCTGTGCAAAGGGATCAAACACAAGGGTGGTGCTGTCACTGCACAGCCTGGACAAGGGACTGCTCTGCCCAGAGTGTGCAGCCCTGCAGCTCTGTGTCTGCATTCCAGCTCTCACCAGGCCACACCAGGCTATTCTGATTCAACCTGCTCCCGTTTAGTGAAATAGCAGCAGCTGCTTTCTGGGCTACAGGCTCAGCTCAGTGTTCTCTGTTGTGTTGTCAGGGGGTTATCTGAGACTGAAAGCCTCCAGACTCTTTGCTATGAACAATTTACAAACTGACACTTTCTGAGCTTGTCACACACAGCAGAACCCAGAGGACTTCAGCTCCTGGGAGCGGCCACACAATGACACAGGATCCATTTCCAGAACTCAGTCACAGGCACAGGTTTTTTGAACTTTTTGCCCTGAGCTTGACCCTGACAGAAACTGGAGGAATGAGTATAAATTACAAGATCAGGAAGGTGAGAAGGATTTCAAGAGATTTCAAGTGAAGCAGTGGCGTACCTAAGCCAACTTTGCTCATCTAAAGAACAGAATTGTGGTAAGAGCATCCCTTGGTGCTCCATTCAGCACAGGGAACAGCCTCATAGAAAAGCCTAAATTGAGTCAGAGTAACTGAACCAGGTTCCTAATTATCTGCCAGTTTCCAAAGCCTTTAGAAGAGAATCAGTGCTTTACAGGCAACATCAAGGAAAGTTCTGCTGGTCACATTTATACTCCCAGGTGTTATGTCACTGGCTATAATCTATCCCAATTTGGGAAGCAAATCCTACCCAACAGTTAGCAGCTAATTTAAAAACACCACAACAACTTTATTCCCTTTCACTTGTATAGAAGGATGCCCAGAGCTCCTTCTGGCAGGCTATGCAGGATTTTAGCACTTGCTCCCTGCCTTGCAGGGCCATCTATGCCTGCCTGTGCTCCCTGTTGTGCTCGTACCTGTGACTGTGGTTGAACTTCTGCACCAGGCGCCCGCCGTCCGCGAGCCGGATCTGGATGTTGGTGACGGGCTCTGACTCATCGATCACGATGGCAGAACTGGCTTTGGCCTCGTTCTCTGCCTGCTGGGCCGGAGAGCTGGTGCCCATCACCTGGGGCGCGGTGCTGCCAACAGGGAGACGCAAGGTGAGCTGTTAGAAACCCAACTCACCTGCCCACAGGGTACCAATCAGGCAGCAAGCTCACTGTCTGCCAGGCCCAACTACCAGGGCTTCTCCACAAGCAAGCTGCAAGTCAGAATTCTGGAGTCAGCCAAGCAGAAACTTGTCTAGAAGTTCAACTCTACCATCCCCTTTGGTGCCACAGGTCCTCACACCCACAAGGTAACAGGGGAAGTGTGAATTGGAAACACTGCTCCAATGCAACACAGCATGGAGGTTCCAAACCAGGGATCTGGCTCCTGGCAGGGAGAGGCTGAGCTACCTCACAGTATGTCAGTGAGCCTTGTTTCCTTAGAGAACACCTCCCATCCCACAGGCACCCAGTGCCTTTACTTCAGAAGGATGAATCAGAAGGCTCCACCTTGCAAGGCTTGAGTGACTCTCACATTACATGTAGTAAACCAGTGTCACCATCTTCTCACCTGCCCAGCTTCTGTCCTTCTCCAGTAAAAGCTCTAAAGACACTTTTAGGTTTCACATACTCCTCATCACGGTGATCCTCCATGTCCAGGTTCACCTGTCCGCCCCGTGCTAACCTGCGCAGCTCAGCTGGGACTTCCCTGCAAAGAGAGAGCTCTAAGGCAGCTGCCTGGGGCAGCAAGGCAGGACTGTGTGGACAAAAAGCCCAAGATCTGTGGAATTTCAGGAATCACAGAGAGCCTTTGCTTAACTGACAGGGCAGATGCACACCTCCCCACTGACAGACACAAATTAAAGGTTGCTTCTCCCTGGCCCTCACCTGCCGTGACACAATGCATCAGAAATTCTCAACACAAATATCAACACGTTTGTTTACTTCAACTCTCAAGGCCCCACATAAATCAAACCCACTCCCTGTTTACCTGAACCCAATGTTCCATATTAAGAGTAACTAATTTCTTGCAAGAAAGCTCAGGTGAAAGGTGCCATGGATTCAGAAGCCTGGATTCCACAAACACTCATGTTTCAGGGAGCAGCTGTCCCTTTTCTCCCCTCTCACTACGTACCCTCTGCGGATATCATCGAGGAACTGGGCATTGGATGGATCCTGGTAGCTCCTCAGCTCTCCACTATCCAGGCTAAATCCACTCTTCCAGAGCTTCAGTACAACGTGCACCTGCAGCAGCCCCAAAAGAACAATCAGCCTCACTGAGCTTCTTGGTGACAACAAAAACTGAAGCAAAGTGAAAAGTTTCAGATGGGCAGAGAAGCTTCAAGGTGCAAAATCCCAGGTTTCTCTGAGCTAAGGGAAAACCCAAAGCACTGGCTTTTATGTAATGGTCAGGTGTCAATTCCTAAAAGATGGCACCATGGTCCCCTTTTGGATAAATATGGCTGAAGAGCCAGAATTATGCTGAGTGAGGAGCCTAAACCAGGCTCCCACCACAGCCACGACCTTGTCTGGTCACAAACCAAGCACAAGGGAATCTTGAACTGATACTGTCAGCTCCCATCTATGGATGTATATTGGATGTATATAATAATGGATAAAGAAGAGTTGATTTCCCAATGCTCTTTGCACACTATTTTTCCTGATCTGCACTTCTAAGAAAAGCTCAGATTCTTAATTAAAAGATCACCAGAAAACTGCTTACCCAAGACCTAATCATCTATTATTCTCTACTTGGAAATCCCACAGGAAGCAGGATTTACCATATTTCTGTCCTTGTGAATTTCTATCAAGCTTTGTATCTCTCGGGGCTGGCAAGCTCAGTAGCTGGAGCAGAGAAATCCCTGGAGTGACAGCTACAAACCCAAGCAGAGATACTCACATCCTGAGAAGAGCTCGGTCTCCTCTCTCCCGCCACATAAGCTGACTCCTCCTCTGGAGTAGCCCCAAGGCGATATCCTCCCCCTGCAAAAGGCTGTGAGAGAGAGGCAGGCACAGGGTTACAGAACCATACAGTCCAAAGAGCTGCTTCCCTGCTCCCACCACCCCTGTGGGTGAACAGGGGCTTCACAGCATCAGCAACATCTCCTGCCCCGCAGGCAGTGACAGCTTCAGCAAGTTAATAAATGTGGCACACAAAATGGAACTGCACTAAGAGTCCAGACTTAGCTGCTGAGATAATTCCAGGACTCCTCAGTACCAAAGAGCTGGCAGGGTGGAACAGAAATGGGGAACAGAAGGAAGAACTCCTCCCTCCTCACCTTTGGCTTGCTGGTCTCGCCGCCGCTCTTGGCTGTCCGATCGACAGCCACGGCGCCGTGCTCCTTGGCTCCCTTGAACAGATCCTCCACCAGCTCGTTGGGACTCTTCTTCCTCGGAGGACCCACGATCTGCTGCCCACTCCTCTCTGAGCCACCGGCATAAAACCTGACAGAAAGCACCCAGCTCCTGGTCAGCCCTGCCTGCTGCCTCCGCAGGAGCCCCGGGCTGGATCAGGGCTCGCTTGGTGCAGCTCAGGGAAACCCCTGGATCTGCAAATACTGGCTACCACCAGTGTGTCTCCCACTGCAGCCACTGCGCTGCAAAGACTTTCCCTTTATGTCAATTCCTGTAAATTACCCATGGATCAATAGCAATAAAATGGTAACAATGCTCAGAGCGGGGAGGAGGAACAGCCCAGAGGGACAAGCCCACTTTTAAACACCGGTACCAGCTCGATTGCCCAGCTGAGCAAAGCTTGCAGCAAACCTCTGACCTGGCAGAGCAACGTGCAGCTGGAATTGTGAGGGAAGGCACACGTCCATGCCACACAAAGGATGGATCTCAACTGGAAGCAATGCATGCACAGTCAGTGAAGTGCAATTAAGCACTTCTGGAAGATTGGGTTGATTAGCTTCCAGATGGCTTGTAACACACAGAGTGAGCTCCCAGCTGCCTGCAGACCAGGGCCCATCCAGGCTGAGCCACCCCTTCAGATACATCAGTTCCATTCCATTTACCTTGCCTGTCAACCTTAGGGGTATTTAACTACTTAGAGCTGACACTGTAAGAGATTGGCCTACTAATACTCCATGTTCCTCTGAAAAGGGTCCCTACTTTTTTATTTCTGACTCCACACTCTATTACTTCACCCTTAAGCAACACTTAAAAAAAAGAACACAAAACCAAAACCCCCACCAAAATAAACCCCCAAAACCCCAGGCAGTAAGAAAACCAATCCCTGCATAATTCCCACATTTCCTGTGGACACACATGAGGATCTGGGCTGTTTTCTATTCTTAACCCAGGCCTTCCACATCCCACTCTGGGCTTTCTTTGAGTGCTGAGAGCTGGTGCCTACACAGCTGTGCACAGGCTTTGCATTGACAAACCTGCCCTGTCAAACCTCAAGTGTTTCATGACAGGAACTTCATATCCATGTAAACCTGATTCTTTCAAAGAGGCTGTACACAAGCAGCAAGTCCTCCCAGAGGGGACAAACACCCAGCATTGGAGCCTTCAGCTGCAAACTCACCGCTGTCCCTCCTCCTCTTCATCATCCTCCTCCTGAGCATGCACAAGGTCTCTGAAGGAGGTTACTCGGTGGTCACTGCAAAAATCCAGCAAGAAGGATGTCAGCCTCCATGCACGTTCCCAGCTGGAACATTCCACACTGCAACAGGCTCTGTTCAACAGCAGCTGACCCCAGAGAACTTTTCCTGAGTGACAAAGGCAGCAGCTCCTCTTTGGGACTGGACAGCATTCCCTTACTGCAAAGGGATTTGGTAAGGTAAAATTCACTTTATTGTTTTGTAAAATGCTCAGCTTGATCAGCTCAGGTGTCACACAAAATGAGAAAATACTCTTCCTGCTGAGACATGATCTGCTTAAATGAAAGGTCACTATCAGACTGTTTTTAATGTTAAAAGATAAATCAAGCTTTTCCTGAGCAATGAGGCAAGTTTTCCTAACTGATCCCTGGCTTAGCTGTGCAATAACAGCCATGCCTGTGATGTACAAACACTCAGGTTTTCACAGTTTCTAGAGAGCCACACAAGGGGAAGCAAATCTAAACAAAGAGCTACTCCTCCTGAAAATTAACACAATTAACAGTGCTTTAGGGAGTGTGTGTGCTTTGCCAGCTCCCAGTATGGAGCTGAAGCTGCCTCCTCACCTGGCTCCAGTGCCTCTGGAGATGGAGCTGGGCGTGGGCTGGGGAAGGGTCAGGATGTCCTCGTCACCCCCGTCCTCATAGAAACTGGCAAGTGCAATCTGGAAAGGAAATCCACCAAAGCCCCTCAGGAAAAACACACACAAACAACCCAGCTGAGACATCTGTCACGCTGCATCTCCTGAGACTCCTCACACTAAAGACACTTCATGTCATTCCCCCTCCTGCAGGTCCTGGCAGAGACGAGGCCTCAGAGGGTTTGCCATTTGGCTGTGTCATGGCAGGACACTCAGTGCTGCAGGGATGTCACCCTCCCTGTCAGGGAATGTCAGGGCCCTTCTTCTGCAGCACTTACACAGGAGTTATGCCAAAACTACGGCTCTGAAACTGCAGCTTTTGTGCCGTCATGAGCAGACTCGGAATTTAACACAGCCAGTTTGAGGAGGTGCAGGGACAGGAGCAGGTCAGAATGGTGGCTGACTCCCCCTCAGATTGTTTGCTGACAGCGCCAACAGCACAGCACTGACAGCCGCACCGGCATTCCAGGAAAACCGACAGAACCCCGGCAAACCCCGGGCCCACCGTCCCTCACCTCGCGCTACAAAGTGAACGGCAGAACCAGGAGGGGCCTCAGCCTCAGCCGGCCCACGGCCCCGCCGCCAGGGCTGAGCGCGGCCACGGACGGGGTCGAGGCCTGAGCCTGCGGGACACCGACCTCCGGCCCGGCGCTGCCCCCCGCCAGCGCCACGGCCTCCTGAGCGGCGGCCCCGCCGATCCCCGCGCCGGGCCGGGGAGGGCAGCGGCAAAGGTACCTGGAGGTCCCAGCCGGCGGACTCGAGGAAGAACCGCGCTCGCTCCTCCTCGGCGCCGGTCACGGCCACGAACTCCCTCAGCGCCTCCTCCCTGTCCGCCATCTTGCCGCGGTGCAGCGCCCAAACCGCGCCGGGCCGCGCCGCGCCGCCCCCGCGTGCGCCGCCAAAACCGCCCGGCCGGAAACACCCGGGGCGACGCGCGGCGCCCGGCCCGCGAACAGCGGCCCCTGCCGGCCAGGAGGTGGCACTGCACCGCAACCGGCCCCGGAGCGAGCACCGGGAACCGGGCACCGGGCACAGAGCACCGGTACCGTGTACAGGGCATGGGGTACCAAGCACCGGGCACAGGGCACCGAGCACCGGGGACCGGCACGGGGTACCGAGTACCGGGCACGAGGGACCGGGCACGGGGCACCGAGCACGGGGTACAGAGCACCGGCACCGGGCACCGGCACCGGGTACCGGACACAGAGCACCAGGCTCCGGGCACCGAGTACAGGGCATGGGGTACCAAGCACAGGGCACCGGGCACAGGGTACAGGGCACGGGGTAGCGAGCACTGGGCACCGGGAACCGGGACTGGGGTGCTGAGCACCGGGAACAGGGCTCGGCGTACCAAGCACTGGGCACCAGGCACAGGGCACCGAACACCCAGCACCGGGCAGGGGGACCCGAGCACTTGGCTCCGGGATGGGCAGCACCGAGCACTAGAGCGGGCAGCACCGGGCACCGGGCACCGTGTGTGCAGCACTGGGCACTGAGCCCTGGGACGGGCAGCCCCGAGCCCCGGTGTGCAGCAGGGAGCCCCGGGATGGGCAGTGCCAAGCCCCGGAGCAGGGCGGGTTTATGGCCACAGGCGGGGCCGGGATGGCGGCGCGGAGCAGCTCACGGCAGCCTGTGCATGCTGGCTCGTTTATTTCCAGGTTCACAAATCGCTGCTGACAGTGGCCAAGCCCTGGGACCCGGCTGCAGGAGCCGGGGACTGAGGTGGAGCAGGGTAGGGCAACATCTCCGATGCTTTTCTATTCATGCGCTTGAAGAGGAAGAAGAGGAGCCCCCCGAGGAGCCCCTTCTCCAGCAGGACACCCATCGACAGGAGGAGGAGGAGGCTGGACAGAACGTTCGCACCTGCAATGGGGACAGAGAATGTGAGTGAGCAGGGCCCAGGGAGAGGCATCCCAACCCCCTGCAGGGAGCCTTTCCTGGGGCTTTGAGCTTCCTCAGGGGTGACACCACACAGCCACCCTGCCAGGCACCCCATGCCAGCAGCTCTGACGCACCTTTATTAATCTGGAACTCGTTGCTCAATCCTCCCAGGGTTGGGTTGGAGATCCACAGGACGGCTGAGTCGTTGGCAGGGGCCTGGCCATCGTGCACCACCCTGCAGGTGATCGTGGACCCGTTTTTCTCCTCCGTCGCTTGCACCTCCACCCGGCTTCTCAGCTCAAACAAGCCCCGGGACACCTCCAGTGGCCCGGAGAGGTTCTGCCCCTTTATCTCAATCCCATTCTCCAGCCAGGAAATGAACACTTTGGCTGGGTAAAACTCCTTCAGGAGGCAGGTGAAGGCCACGGTCTTGTTCACCTCAGCAGGGCTCGGCTCAGCGCGCACTTCGATGCTGGGAGGAACTGGGAAGAGAAGCAGAGCTCGGTGTTTGCTGTGCCCCACAGGGTGCCCTGCCCTCCTCCCAGGGACCCCAGCCCCACAGAGCAGCACCCCCATGCGAGCCCCCAGCCCTCACCTCTCAGCACCCTGCTGAGCTGGAATCTCCCTTGCAGCGGGGCCTGCAGCGTGGGGTGTGACACCTCACAGGTGATCTGCGAGCGGGCATCGTCCTTCTGCAGGGTCACCTGCACTGTGCTGGACATGTTGTAGGTTTTCATCCTTGACTGAGTGACCTGGGGCGTCTTAGCCGTCATGGGGTTGCTGTTCTTGAACCATTTCACGTCAATCTTGTCAGGAAAGAACCCTCCAGTCGTGCAGGTGAAAGGCACTGACTCGTCCGGCCTTGCTCTCTGCTCAGGCCCGGACACGAGCGGGGTGCTGGGTTTGGCTGTGGGGAGAAGCTCAGACCGGGCTCTGCCCCCTGCCCAGCCCTGGGCCTGCCTGGAGCAGAGTCTCACACAAGGGCACGGGGATGGCCCATGGGATCCTCTCCTGGAGCAGCCCTGAGCCCCTTCCCCATCCCTGCTCCAGCTGAGCAGAGCCCGCTGGGTGGCTCCCTGCAGGAGCTGCTCCAGGAGCCCCACTCACCTTGCACAGTCACCTCGGTGCCACTGC
The DNA here is from genome assembly GCF_027887145.1 of Ammospiza caudacuta. Taxonomy (NCBI): domain Eukaryota; kingdom Metazoa; phylum Chordata; class Aves; order Passeriformes; family Passerellidae; genus Ammospiza; species Ammospiza caudacuta. The sequence goes on from NC_080607.1 coordinate 12,761,256, forward strand.
CATGCCTAAAGAACTCATCAGCAGCAAAGGCAATCTTGACAAACTTCACACAGTAGTAGGTGCCCATGTCCTCAGGCTGGACGTTCCTGATGTGGATGGTGTAGTTTGTGTCTGACTCACGCACTGCCTCCGTCACACGGGAGGAGGGATCCCTGTTATTGGGGTCATAGACAGTCTTGTTCCCACTGCCCAAGCCTTTCAGCCACATCACAGGACCTGGTCCAGCAGCTCCAGACGTGGTGCAGATCAGGGTGAGCGTCTCCCCCGCTGTCACCGTCACCTTGGCCTGGGGCTGCTGCAGAGCGAAGTCCTGACCTGCCTGGGCATCCACACCTGGGCACAGAAACAGGTTTGGAATTGACAATGGGCCCCAGGGCCATGGAACAGCAGAAGGCATCCTCAGACCCCCTGAGCCTGGAGCAGGGGATAGAGAGACATTCCTGTCCCCTTGTCCCCAGGCTGCTGGGGACTGCAGGGTGAGGAGAGCCCAGAGTCTTGCTGGGTAAACTGAATTTCATCTGGAGATAGAAGCAAGCTGGAAGGGAGGCAGTGAGAGGAGATCCCTGGGTACCCATGGGCACAGGGAAGCACTGCCAGGCCTGCAGGGTGGGGAAGCGTGCATGGGAAATGTGATGGGGCTGCGCAGGGCCCACTTACCCGGCTCTCTGCAGAGCAGGAGCAGCACCAGGCACATGAGAGGCAGCTCCTGTGCCACCAGAACCATGGGTATTCCACGCCTTGCTCCCCGATGGCCGGGCTTTGCTCAGCTGGGTTCTGCTCCCTGGGACTCTGCTGCCCTGGGTTCAGCTGACTCAGCTGGACTGGCCTTATCTTAGCAGGGCGCTGGTCACTTACCCAGCAAAGGGGAAGGAAAGGAGCCACCACCAGCCCAGTTCCTCCATGCAATCACGTCCCATTTGCTTCTCAAGGCCTACATCATCTCCTGTCACAGCACTGGTCCATAATGGCAATGTCCACCCCACTTTTCCCTCAGATGTGTGCCACAGCCATAGCCGTGGGCACAGCCAGCAAGAGGGACCCCGGATCCAGCAGACTCCCTATACATGGCCAACCTGGGGGGCAAAGAGGACCCTCGGCCCTTCCCAGCAGGATCGGGGTCGGGATGGGTCGGTGGTGCAGAGCAGTGCCCGGGATACACCGAGCGTCCCACATCCCGAAGCTCCGCTGCTCCTGCCCCTCACCCCACCGGGGAGGACGCAAAGCCGCCCCCTGTCCCGAGCCCGGAGCAGCCGCTCGGTGCCGGGTGGCCCGGGAGCGATGCCCGGAGGGTCTCGGCAGGGTGATGCCCGCCGGGGGTGATGCCCGCCGGGGGTGATGCCCGCCGGGGGTGATGCCCGGAGGGTCTCGGCAGGGTGATGCCCGCCGGGCGTGATGCCCTCCTGCTCTGCCGGCTCCCGCCGCCCCGGGCAGACACCAAAGCGTTAACCACCCGCTCGCCTCAATTTCCTGTGTCGCTTCCCCTTTTCCTCCCCAAAGTTTGGGCAGAACCCATGGCCGCGGCAGCAGCTCCGCTCCTGTCTGGGCAGCGAAGCCCCGTCCAGCGGCGGCTCTTGGGTGAGTGGGAAGTGGGACCCCCCCAGAGCCCCCCGGAGCTGCCTTGCCCCATAAACACGAGTGGGCGGCAAAGATAAACACCGGGCGGGGCGGAGGGTGGTCCTTCCCCAGCACTTTTTTGGGTCAAACCGTGCCCAAACCGTGCTGGCAGTGCACCCCCAGCCCCGGGGGTGGGCACAGCCGGGTCCAGCCCTGCCGAGCCGCTGCCGTACCTGTGGGGACTGTGGGCAGGAGAGGTTTGGGGATCGGAGGGGTTTTGGGGAGCAGGAGGGGTTTTGGGGCAAGAAGGGGTCGGGGGGCAGTGCTGGCTGGGCTCCAGGGCTGCACATCCTTTCTGAACTCTGGTTCCTGCCTGTGAACCCCAATTCCTCACAGAGTGATCCTGGCTGGTGTGGAGCAGAGCCAGGGTGTTAATGTTTAACAGCACTCGGGAATTTTTTCCTGCCAGGAGTTCCCCTTGGCTCCCTCTGCCCCTCTCTGACCTCCAGGCAGCTGCAGCACCCCCTGCAAATGACAGAACAGGATGCAGATTTATCAAATCATAGAATCGCAGAACTGTTTGGGTTGCAAAAGCCCTCTGAAGTCCTCGTGTCCAACCCTTACCCCAGCTCTGCCAAGGTCACCAACTGCCACATCTACATGTCATTTACATCCCTCCAGGGGTGGTGACTCCACCACGGCCCTGCGCAGCCTGCTCTTTTTTCAGATTTGCCCCTTGTTAATATTGAACGGGTTTTTGAAGGGTTTCCTCCCTCCCAGTGCCTGCATGTTGTCTGTGCCACATCCCAGGATATCTCTCAGCTGCAAACTGGGGGATACTGGGAATTCCCTGCCTGTGAGGCTGCCCTTGCCTCACCCCATCGCTCATCCCTGAACCCTCCTGTCTCTGTGCCCAGGTGTGGATGCCCAGGGGCGTCAGGACTTCACTGTGCAGCAGCCCCAGGCCAAGGTGTCAGTGGCAGTGGGGGAGACGCTCACCCTGAAATGCATCACGTCTGGAGTTGCTGGACCAGGTCCTGTGATGTGGCTGAAAGGCTTGGGCAGTGGGAACACGACTGTCTATGACCAGAATAACAAGGATCCCTCCTCCCGTGTGACAAGAGCAGTGCCTGGGTCTGACACGAACTTCACCATCCACATCAGGAACTTTCAGCCTGATGATGCTGGCACCTATTACTGTGTGAAATTTGCCAAGGAGACCACTGGTTTTGATGAGGTGTTTAGGCATGGCAGTGGCACCGAGGTGTCCGTGCAAGGTGAGTGCAGCCCCACAGGACACCTCTCCCAGGGAGCCCATCCCACAGCCCCCACACTGCCCACAGCCAGGTCCTGCTCTGCCCCACGGCCACCACCCTCTCCTGCTCTGATTCTGTCTCCACAGAGGCAGCCCTGGTTCCTGGAATGGTGGCTGCAGCTGTCGTGCTCTGCTTCCTCCTCGGCCTCTTTGTGGCCCTTTGCATGTACAGGAGGAAGCGCCAAGGTGGGGTGGGCAGCCCCTGCCCAGCCAGGACAGTGGCCATGGGCAGCCTCTCGTCTGTGCCTCTGCAGTGCTGTGCAGAGACCCCCGGCACCCCCAGGTTTGTACTCAGCACCTCTCCCTTCTGCACCCTTAAATGAGCAAACTGCCTTATCCACCTGCTTTATCTTGGCTTCCTTTCTTGTCTGGAGATCTAACTTGCCCCAGAAAAGGTCCTTTGCTTACAGGTGCACTGCTCTGTTGGCTCTTTCTGCATTTCATGGAAACTTCATGGTAGGGAGCACCTGGTACCAGGGAGCTCCTGCAGCCCCTCACTGTGTGTCTGAGCCCAGCCCAGATGTGCAGTCAGCACTTTGTCCCTATTTGCCTTCAACGGGGACATCCTGCTGAAATTCAGGAGGGGAATTGAGGGCTGCGCTGGGTGGGGAAAGGAGCCAGCTTCCTTTAGTTCTGATGCCCATCCTTATCCTTCTCCCTACAGTGAAGTCCTGGATGCAGAGAGCTCCCACCTGCCCAGCCAGGTAAGAGTGAGCTGTGAGTATGGGGAAGCACATCCCATGCTGGTGCCCTGGCTTGCAGGAGCCCTGCAAGTCTCTGGGGGCAGGGGGGACGCTGGGTGGGCAGCAGCTGCCTGCATGTGATCCTTGCACCCTCTGCTCCATGGCACCACCTCTGCAGCTGTGGCATCCCCAGCCTGGCTTGAAGCTGGTTCTTGCTCTTGTCCTGTACAGGGCCACGAGGTGGTCTTGGTGATCCTTGTGGGTCACTTCCAACTCTCAACATTCTGATTTATGGTTATTTTTGTGAGACTTTCCTTGTGGCATCATTCCCCATTTGTGTGCACTTTTGCAGCCGAGCAGCAAGGAGGAGAGCAACATCCACTACGCCGACCTGCAGCCTCTGCCCCCGGCCCCACGGCCTGGCAGGAGCCCGGGCACAGCCCCCACCGAGTATGCCAGCCTCAGGGTAGCTGCCAAGTGACACCTGGCACTGCTGCCTGTGCAGCCAGGACGTGTCAGGGTGGAAGAAGGGATGTTTCTGCAGGACACCATAAAGAAGAAGTGGAGCTGTTTGCATGGCGCACCCTGATCGCAGCTCAGCACGCCACGCTCACCACGTTTGCATCTCAGGGGAGCTCTCCTGGGACCTGGAAGCCTTCTCGACCACAGGATCAGACCACGAGGCCAAGCACCTCTGCCTTGTGCAATCTGTTTTGTGCTGATAACACCAGGAGGACCTTACACACAGCTGTGTCCACCAGCATGGGCTTCCACTGGCCCTTTCCTGGCCCACAGGTCCATAATTTGTGTTATCTTTTCACCAGCCTCATTAAAGCCAGCAAACAGCCTGCTGTCAGTCCTGCTGTGCTCAGAGCAAGAGCAATAGTGCCAGTCCTGCAGGGTCCTGGGGGGATGTGTGCCACCCCTGTGCTACTGCCAAGCCCCTGCTCAGCTCCCAACTCCCACCTGCCCCAGGCAGGGAACCTGCCCAGTCCCACAAAACCTGCATCTGCTCCATGCACATCTGCTCCATGCAGAACCCCTGCTCAGTGCACATCTGCCCCGTGCACATCTGCCCCGTGCACATTCCCTGCTTTGTGCCCACATGTTTGGTGGTGCCCACCTCCAAGGGAAGCAAGCCAGAGGGGCGAGGTGGCCATGGCAGGAGGCTGCAGGTCACACTCCACACTGGGCACTGCTGCAGCCCCCAGCAACAGCAGGCAGCACACACAGCCCCACAGCCACAGTGTCCCAGCTGCGGCAGCTGAGCTCCCACCACATGTGGCCCCAGCACGCACCTCCTTGGCAGGAGGAACTGAGCCCCAAACAGACTTTCCAGGCAGAAGAACCTGCTGCCAGCACCGCTGCCTGTGACCTTGAAAGCTGATACGATTGCCAGTTTTCAGCTTTATCTACTTTTGTTCTGTGAAATGAGAAAAGAGAAGTGAAACAAGACAGTGTGACCCAGGGGAGCGGTGCTGGCAGGGAGATCCTTGAGGGGACAAAATTGTCACAGTGGGGAGAAAAGCCACTACGGAAATTGATTTGCACGACTGAATGTGAGTCACCTGCACCGGGGATGTGAAGTGGGGACAGTTTGGAGCCAGTCCTTTCTCAGGGGACACTCAGCACCCTGCAGGCAGGGTGGTGGTGATGAGTTTGCCAGGTCAGGGATCCAGCACTGGCTCCCTCAGTGGGAGGGTTGGGGTGTTGGAATGAAGCCTCTCCCAGCATCATTTCCCCAGTGGAGCCATGACCAGACCCTGGATCATTTCCCAGCTGAGGCAGTGGCTGCTCTGAGCAGGGCTTGGGCTGCCCAGGCTCTGTGCAGGGACAGCACCAAAAGTGGCAGAAATCTCCCATCAAGGCTGTGAACACGAGTATGTAAAATACGTGGGTGAGACCGAAACTGGGGATAGACCTCGAGGACCAGAGGAAATGAAATTCGAGGGGATTTAGGGCTTTTTAAGCACGGGGCTGAATCGGGAGGGGGGAAATCCAGTTCGATAGGAGCATATGCAAAGCAGGGAGTGAGCAGAGCACCGGCAGAATGCTCTGCACCTAGGAAAGGGCCCAGGTCTGCAGCTTACTGCCCAGGGGAGGGATTTAGTGGTTATTAAAGGAAAATCCTTTAAGCCTTCAGCCTGGGGTGTGCCGGCAGTGAAAGCACAAACAAGCGCCTGGGCACGGACACAAGGTAGGAGCGTGCTGGGGAGCAGAGCCTGGATTGGGGGGCAGAGCCTGGATCAGGGGGCAGCACCAGGCAGTGCCGGGGTCATGGATTCACTGCTCATCCAGGCTGCTTTCCTGGTGCTGCTGGTTGTCACACCCCACTGAGTGACCTGCTTGGTCCCAGGGTGTGTGTGGGAGGCCGGGAGCTGCCATTGCTGGGGAGGCACAGGGCAGCGCTGGGGTTGGGGCTGGCACCATCAGGCTCCTGCTGCCACCGCTGGGGACTTTGGGGCAGAGCAGAGGTGGTGCCTGGATGGGTACTGGGTCAGTGTTGGTGTCCCAGGGGGAGAGGACACGCTGGCTTCAAGCAGGTTTGGGCTGTGTCCCTGTGCACGGACGCTCTGGGGCGGTGCCATGCCAGGTTTACCTTGGCTGTCCCTCAGCATGGTGTGTGAGCCCAGTGCCAGGACCTTGTGCAATGGCAAGGCCAAGGAAAAGGGCTGGGGAGGCTGATCTGGGCTGCACTCTGATGGGTTTCTGGGCTGCCAGGGGATGCTCAGGGGTTGCTCTGGCATCTGACCCACTCCTGATGCCGGGAGGTGGGAAACAGCCCTTGGAGGTGCCAGGGCAAGAGGGCTGGCAGGGCTTGCCAGGCAGTGGTGTGTGCCACTGTGTGTGCCATGGAGTGTGCTGTGGTGTGTGCCACACAGTGTGCCATGCTGTGTGCTGTGGTGTGTGCTATGCTGTGTGCCATGGTGTGTGCCACTGTGTGTGCCGTGGTGTGTAACACAGTGTGTGCCATGGTGTGTACCATGGAGCGTGCCACGCTGTGTGCCACAGTGTGTGCCATGGAGTGTGCCACTGTGTGTGCCATGTTGTGTGCTGTAATGTGTGCCACGGTGTGTCCCATGGTCTGTACCATGGTGTATGCCACAGTGTGTGCTGTGGTGTCAGCCACAGTGTGCCACAGTGTGTGCCATGCTGTGTGCCATGGTGTGTGCCACTGTGTGTGCCATGGTGTGTAACACAGTGTGTGCCATGGAGTGTGCCATACTGTGTGCCACGGTGTGTGCCATGAAGTGTGCCAGAGTGTGTGCCATGGTGTGTGCTGTGGTGTGTGCCATAGTGTGTGCCATGGAGTGTGTGCCACGCTGTGTGCTGTAATGTGTGCCACAGTGTGTGCCATGCTGTGTGCCATGGTGTGCTGTGGTCTGTACCATGCTGTGTGCCATGCTGTGTGCCACAGTATGTGCCATGTTTGTGCCACAGTGTGTGCCGTGCTGGGTGCCCGAGCCTCCAGCAGGCAGCACACAGTGACAGGAGCAATTAGCCTGGATGGGAGGGGCTGGCCGGGCAGCCAGGGGAGGGGAGCAGTGATCAATTAACGCCGAGGAAGAGCGCGGTGCCAGTGCACGGGCTGGCTGAAATGGGGGATGCAGGTGCCTCCTTTGTGTCCTGGGGACAGCAGAGGGCTGGCTGCACCCTCGGGGAATGGGACAAAGCTGAGCTGTGCTGGGGCCAGGCTGGGCAAGGAGAGAAAGGGACAGACAGGGATAAATGCCCCGTGCCCTGTCCTGGGGTGCTCCGGCTCAGCCATGAGAAGCAGAGGCACTCACAGAGGCAGTGCTGTCCCAGGGTGGGTGCCCAGGGGATGTTGTGTCTCCAGGAGCAGGCATCGCTCCAGCTGGTGTGACAGGGCAGCAGCTCCAGCCAAGGGCTGGTCTGTGGCTGTCTCTGCCCAAGACATCCTTGTGCTCCTGCTCTGTCCCCATCCCTGTCCCCATCCCTGTCCTTGCTACTGTGAGACCTTGGTGCCCACAAGTCACCAGGGAGAGACAGGACAGTCCCTCAGCATCATCCAAACAGCCACAGGTCTGAGAGCATCTGATGCCACAGGGACCCCTCAGGGTCCCCACGATGCCACAGGCATCCAGTGATGCTTTGGGGACCTCCTGATGCCATAGGGACCCCATGATACCAAGGGGACCAGGCAAAGCCATGGGGACATTGTGCCAGCGTGGCAGCAGAAGCTGGAGGAGCAGCTGGGTGCTTTGAGGGGGTTGGAGAGAGTGAGAGAGTCTCAGAGACACTTTGATTGTCCCCCAAAAATGCCTCATGGGTCTTGTTTGTCCCTGCTGGCTGGCCTGGACTGGGTCCCTGCCAGAAGAGACAACAGGAGGGAGAAGTCTTGGGATGCTGCACAGTTGGAACCTGCTCCCTCAAATTCCAAATCTGTGAGCTCACCCCTTTGCAGCTCCCTGTTTCTCAGGCTTTTCCTTGGAAAGGAACGAAGCCAGAGTAAAATGGTGACATGCTTTACACTGGTTCTGATTTATTTCAGTTCTTACTATTGAGTCTTATTCCCTGTTTTCACGGTTGTTGTGGATTTTCACCAAAGGGGATAAACAGGTCTGGGATTTGGGGTTGTCATAGGAACAGTTTCTGTGCCACAGCCTCACTGCCAGCCTCGTCCCCTCCTGACAGAGTGAGGGCTCTGGCCAGCACAGCAGGGGTGTCTCCAGCCCCCAGGCACAGCCCCAGTGACAGCTGGGGTACAGGACAGCCCCCCATGGCACTGAGACACTCGGGGTGTTCAGGGAGGAGATGGACTCCCAGGCACTACCCAGCCAGGCCCACGAAGCAAACTGGGACCCCCAGGCTGCAGACTAGGGCTTTTAGCTAAGAGCTGAAGGTGTTTGGAGGATGCTGCTTTTCCCTGTGGGTTCTCTGGTGCCCAGTAGGAGGTTGTGCTATTGCAGTTATTGCTGCTGGGACCTCTCTGGCCAACCTGGAATAATTTTCATTAAATCCCTGGGGTGAACAGGTGTGGAGGGGATGGGGGGATGCCCTAGGACCATTCCTCATCTCTTCAGTCACAAGAGGAAGGGCTAGGCAGTGAAACTGAGAAGTGTCACGCACATCCTTTGTGCCCAACTCTCCTTTGGCCGTGCGGTCCTGCACTGCAGGACACCGTGAGGCCAAGGCTCTGGCAGTGATTAAAGAGGGGTTTCCAGGGCCATGGGACAAACAGAAACATCCAGTGCTTAAGAAAGACTCACACTGTGCTTTCAATGTTGGACGGGACATTGCCCAAAGACAATCACCCTCTGGAGCCAGCACGGGAGGGCAGATCAAGCTGCAGGGCTGGGCCCTGACAGTGCCCCAGGGAGGGTCCCAGAGAGGGTGGGAGAGGGGCTCTGCCTGCACGGCAGTTCCCAGGGCTCTTCATGCTGGATCAGCTCTTGGTGTGGTCCTGGTCCTCCCAGCATCCGCATGTACATTGTACCCGAAGTGAGCCGTGAACACTTCTGGGGATGCTCCAGGGGGTTTTGTCCAGTGAGAAGAGCTCAGGGTAGGGAAACTCCTTGTGGAGCTTGCTGTCCCGAGGGCAGGATGCTGTGGGGTGCCTGGAGCTCCCTGTCCTGAGGGCAGGATGCTGTGGGGACCCTGTCCCGAGGGCAGGATGCTGTGGCGTCCCTGGAGCTCCCTGTGGGGTCCCTGGTGCTCCCTGTCCCGAGGGCAGGATGCTGTGGGGTCCCTGTCCCGAGGGCAGGATGCTCTGGGGTCCCCGTGCCGAGGGCAGGATGCTCTGGGGTCCCTGGAGCTCCCTGTGGGGTCCCTGGAGCTCGCTGTCCCTCCCGGGACCGAGCGAGGTTAAAGCGTGGCTGTGCTTGGCCGTGGCCCCAGCGCTGGCTGCCCCGAGCCCGCACGAGTGTCCCTCTGCAGAGAAGTGCAGGGAAAAGGAAAAATATTGAGAGAGGCAGGAGAAGGGGGAAAGCAGGCGCTGCGGGAGGGAGCACAGCACGGCCTGAAAGCTCCCTCTCAGCGGGCTTTTGTTCGCCCTGGACGTGCCCAGCGCTGCTGCCAGCCCGGAGGGGCTGTGCTGGCGCCGGTGGCTCCCGGCGATGCCGGAGCTCCGCAGCCTGCCCGGCGCCTCGATCCAGGGACGTGCCCGTGGTCGGGATGCCTCCAGCGGGGACCCCCATCACCCCTCGGCTGGGCTCGGACCCACAGCGCGCTCCCGAAAATAATTCCTCCTGACAGATCCATTTCTTCCACATGGTTCAGGCTTAATTTTATAATGGCATCAGTAGCTATGGCAACGTGTAAAAATAACGGATCCCCGAGCCCGGCGAATTCTCCGTAAACAGCTCCGGTCTCCCGGAGCCCGGCTGGGTGGGCATCGCCCCTTCCCCGCGGCCGCTGCGCTCTGTGCCCGGGCTGGGATTCACGCGGTGGTTAATTAGCAGCGTTAACTGCTTACGCCTTGGGATGATGGTTCCATCCGCTAATCCTTGCGGCTAGGCTGGGCTAATTGGGTGGATATCATTAACGCTGGCGGTCAGGAGCTGCCCTTACAGGGTTGCAGCACGGCGAAGACTGGAGCACCCCTCTGGCACCCCGGACCCCGCACGGGGCTGGCAGCCACCGGGGTCGGACACGGCCCAGCCCCCACCAGCCCCATTCACAGCCCCAGAGCCGCCGCTCCTGCACATCCACGCGTGTGCACACGAGGGAACGTGCCCACGAACGCCAGCGGGCACACTCAGATCAGATTTCAGCACAGGACCCCCCTCAGCAAACACCAGCCAGTGCCGGCACCCGCCGCGGCTCAGAGGTCTCTGGGCACCGCCGCGAGTGGATAATCCCAGGCAATATTTTCTAAACCTGTTAGACATCACACAGACCCTCTAAATCCCTGATCCCCCTCCAAGGCTCCAGCGGGATGGCAGCGCTTGGCAGCTCGGATTTGCAGCTTCTTATCAGAGGCAGCCCCTCGCAGCGATGCAGTCACCGGGAGCGTGGTGGATCCTGCCGACCAGAAATAATCCCCCAGAATTTTATTGCTTTAAACTTTAAAAAAAAGGACAGACCAAAAGAAACCCCACGGAGAAGCGTTTTTCTCCAGCAGAGCCAGAATAACCTCAGCCCCACAGAGCTGAGAGCACTGAGTCTCAAAGGGGGCAAAATAAAGAGCCAGGAGGTCTGGAACGTGGCTCCTGAGACTTGGGGCGGCTATGGGGACAACATGGGGACAGTGACACAGGGACAGCCTGGCAGGAGGGCTGGGGATGGCATTGAGGGCTGGGCAGCATCCTCTTCCAAGGGCTGGCTGTTTCAGGGGGTGCAGCCCCCCTGCATTCCAGCAGTTGTGCTATTCCCACTGTGAGGCATCAGACCCAGCAAATGACCCCACAAAGTCCCCACTGCTGGACACAGCACCTTCCTTTGCAGTAAAGAGTGGCACAGGGTCATACCGGGTCTCCTACCCCAATGTGCCATGTCACAGCCCTCCATGGGGCATCCCTGGGGCCATGCCCACATGCCAGGTTCCACGGCACAAATCCCACCTCTGAGCCTGGATTTTAGCACTTCACAGCAAGGGCTCTGCCAAGCAGGAAGCAATGGGCTGAGCTGGCTGAACATGATCAATCCCCCACGTTAGCAGTTTTATTTCCATCCGCAGCTGCCGCAGGACTGTGAGGCAGTGCAGCCTCTCTGAGCTCCAGCGTTATCTGCTGCTGCAGCCTCGGATGCGCTTTCACGATAACGATTTGCAATCAACAAAGAACTTGGAGAGGATGCAGAGAAAAACCCCAACAACTGGCATTGGAAACTGAGATGGTATCTCTCTTCCCTCGGCCAGGCTCCACCACAGTCCTGCTGGTACCACCAAGGGGACATCAAGGTCTTCTCCAGCATCTCTCCATAGGGCTGGACGTGTGCTGGGGATCTGGGTGCTGGCACTGCCACCACATCCCCAGGAGCCAGCACGGTGCAGAACTTCCCCCTCCAGAGCAGGGAGGGAGGCTTTAGTTTAAACAGCTCCCTGGAGTCCATCAATGATTAACACCCAGCCCTGAAATGTCCGTTCATGGCTGGAGCTCTGCCTGCACCCTGCCTGCCCTCCCCCCTGCTCCTGCCACTTCCTCCTCCAGGGTGGGCACCAAGGCTCCCTGTGGCTCTGGAGCCCATCAGGGCTGGGGGGAGCCCAGTCATGCCCCATACAGACAGCACAGACATCTCCCAGTTTTGCAGCCACTGCACTAAGGGTGCAGGATTGGGGCCACCCTGTGTCCCTGCTGAGCTGCCCTGAGTGAGGTCTCTCTTGTGCCCTGTCCCTGTCATCAGTTAAGGTTGGAACAGCCCCCTGAGATCACTGAGTCCAACCATTCCCCCAGCACTGGCAACCCACCATGTCCCCAGTGCCACATCCACATGTTTTTGGAACACTTCCAGGGATGGTCACTGCAGCACTTCCCCTGCAGCTTAGTCCCGGGGCAGGGCACGTGTTGCAGACCCACACAGAGAGCAAACCCTTCTCTGGGGCAAGGGGACGATCCTGTTTGCCAGCCAAGGTCAGCACAGCCCTGCCAGGACTCGCAGCACCTCAGCGGGCACAGGCGCCAGCACTGCCAGCCCTGTCCTTCCCAGCCCACGCTGCCGCTGTGCTTTCCCAGCCTGTCAGCAGTTTTACCCTAAAACCCCTCACTTCAGGTCAGCCAGCGCGTTTCCAGGCCAGGCACAGGATATAAGCCACCTTTCCTGCTCTGACACAGCCGTGAGGAATTCCCCCAGAGTGTGAGCAGTGCGATTGTGCTGGGCTGCATTAAGGAAGCCCGGGCAATTCCCTGCTCCGCAGCATCCCACGGGGCACCGCTGCTGGCTGGCACAGCCTGGGAGCACAGCCCGGCCCCAGGATGGCTCAGCTGCCCTGTGGATACAGTCCCTGCTGGAGCCTGGGGGTTTTCCTGCTTGCTTGTGGATGGTGGATGTTCTGATGGGGGTGGGTGGGCTGACACCGGGCTCTGCTGCCACTGTTGAAGCCCAGGGTGACAATGTGTGAGCGCCATGGGGACACTCAGAGCATCACCCCAACCCAGCAAAGCCCAGCTGGGCAGGCAGAGCTGCAGCCCTCCCTCATCCTCCCTGAAAGTCATTGCAGGGGCTTGGAGGGAACCAGCTGATCCTGGCAGTGCTGGGATTACTTCAGTGGTAGAGGGACACTAAAATTAAGTGGGCTGTGATTTGAAGCCCTAAGGAGGGGGCAGAAATAAGGGGTCTGGGCAATGTGCGCAGAGGGGCCCCCTCAGAAAATGCCCCATGCCAAGGAGCACCTCACCTCCAGCCCACACCAACTGTGCCCCAGAGCCCTTACAAAGACCTGAGAGAGCTGAAATAACTCAGCTGCAACTCCTAAATCACTCAATAAAAGCTTGGCTAAAACAATTACAGGTAGTTCTCATGAGCCCCCTCAAGAGGTGAGGAGCAAACCCATGCACAGGCTGCTCACAGAGCATCCTCCACAGCCAACCCCACCCTTCCCCTGGCAATCACAGCCTTAACAAGGCCCCTGCAGCTCATCACCCTCTCCAGGGTCTCTCCCATATATAAGGGGGTGATGTGATGCACCCCTTCCCCAGCTGCAGGTGTTTATGATGGCGGATGCTATCACAGGAGTATGAGGAGACAGGTAAGATGCATACCCCTGCTTCTAAAATCCACTTTTAGGGGGCTGTGGATGCCCCTTCCCTGGGTCACAGTCCATGAAAGCCATGCCCACATTAACATATTGCTTGTTATAAGTTAACATGAGATAAACTAATTTAAGCTTCCCCTGTACTGCGTGTCTCGGATTAAATTGGCAAGGTACCTAATGAAGCTGCAGCTCCATTTGTTGTGCTGGAAGCCCTAAATATCAGCAGTGTAATTGGTGCTCCCCGCTTCAGGAGACATTTGTGCTTCTCTCCCAGCTGAAAGCCCTCTCTGGCTGCTGAGAGGTGGGGTGGGTGGAGGCTGGAGGATGTGCCCACCTGGATCTGAAGCTGGAGGGGTCTTGGAATTTGTTTTTGAAGCTGGAGGATGGATGGGGGGAACATGAAGCTCTATGAAGGCTGCGCTGTCTTGTGGGTGCCAGAACAGACCTTGTGTGGGCCTGGTGCTCTGATGTGGTCCCACAGGGTGTTTTGTTGTGGTGAGCTGTGAAAGTAGCACCTCTCAGGGGCTGGGCTGGGAGGTGGTGGTGGCTGGGACTGGGCCAGGATGGCTCTGAGTTTCCCCAGGGTGGTGAGTCCCTGCGGCACCGGGTTTTTTAGTTTATCAAGGAATCTTTGAGATTGGAAAAGACCTTTAAGAGCATTGAGTCATTATTGTGGAAGGCTCCCATAAGTACTGGCTGCTCACTGGGGCTTGGGCATGGCTCTGTGCCCACAGCCCCAAAACAGCACCTCTGGCTGATGTCTAAAGTATTGGTATTTTTTCCTGTATCCCTAAGCTGGTTTGGATTTTGAAGGGTGGACTGAGCATTTTGGGACAGCTGCTGTGTCCAGGTGTCACTCAGGCTATTGGTGCTTTTCCCACTGTGCCATCCCATTGCTGGAGTGGGGATCCCAGGCAGAGAAAGACTGCAGCCACCTCCCTCAGTGAAATGTGATTCATTGGCAGGCCCAGGTTTGGCCCTGCAGGGCAGGGACTGGAACCTCTCCCAGCTCCATCCCCTGTGAATGCCCTGCAGCCAGGGGAGGCACCGCTGTTCCCGGGGGCAGTCGGGCTGGGAGATGATCAGACAGGAGCTGATTAAGGCATGAAAGAACAGTCTGGGCCAAACCAGTGCTGCAGGACTTTCCACTGGGATTGGTGTTGTAATTGTTTCCACTGCATGCTGCCAGGCTCTGACAAGAGATGGGGTGCTGCTGCTCTGACTGAGGGTCCCTGTGTGTGGATGGGTGAGGGAGCAGATCCTGCAGAGCTGCCCAGCTGGGAATGCAAAAAGGACATTGAGCCTGTGGTTGGCAATAGGGAAGGGGAGCAGACCCCTGCCTGCCCAGCACCCAAACCCACAGGGGTGGCTGAGCCTGGCCCAGCCCACGTGGAGCTCGTGCCTTCCCCAAACAGGTGCTAGCAGCGTGATGTGAGTTCCTCACTGTGCCTCAAAGCTGTGAAAATCAACTCATTCTTGAAAAGCTCTCCAGAAACGCTGCCCTGTCCCCATGCTGGCTGCTGCCCAGCTCCTGGGGCCAGGGAGAGCCCAGCTCTGGAATCCTCCCTGCCGGAGCAGGGGTTTTGAGCTGAAGCAGGGAGATGCTGCAGAGCGAGCACAGCCTGGGTGCCCGCTGGCAGCACAGAGAGCCTGGCAGTGCTGCCCGCCCTGCCAAGCAGTGCTGCAGCCTCCTGCTCACCGTGGGTGTTCTGTACAGAAGGATGATGATGATGATGGCAGAGTTGCACTCCCAAAATTTTTTGTTGTCCCTCTGTCTCAGGCGCGCAAGGAGCCAAATGCTCCTGTCTCCCTGGTTCCCAGTGCAGGGCAAGGTCTGCCCTGCCAGGGTGAATCCTCCAGACCTCTCATGTTGGAGCAGGGCCCCTGTGATGCAGAGTGGAAGGGCCATGGGTGGGAGGGGAGGCAGCTGAGCCTGCCCATATGCTTCCTAATGGGGAGCAATAGCAGCTCTTCCCGGGAAGCTCGCGCCGCACCATCTGCTCTGTGCAGTACTTTCTCTTGCAGAGCTTTTTAAAGCTCTAACTTCCCTTCCTGAGCGCTCTGCGGTGGCTGCTGCTTGTGTGCAGGCTGGCTCTGCTCTGAAATCGCCTCAGAACAGGTTGTCTGAACCTTCCACACCGAGCAGAGCATCCCAGGCAGGCTGAAGCCAACCGGGCCTCCAGGATCTGTGCTTCCATGTAAAAATAACCAGGAAAGGTGGCTGTGAATAGCTGCAGTGTGTCCCTGGCATTTGCCCTCATGCTGGGCACTCACTTGCCCTGAGGGTCTCTGCTCCTGGACTTGGGCTGGGTGGGATGCACTGCCCACGGTGGTGTAGCTGCAGGGCTTCCACAATCCACTGCTAATCCCATGGAACATCCAGAGCTGAAAGTGACCCACAAGGACCAGCAAGTCCAACTCCTGTCCTGGCACAAGACACCCTAAGAACCCCACCCTGTGCCTGAGAGCATTGTCCAAATGCTTTTTGTGCTCTGCCAGGCTTGAAGCTGTGACTGGGGAGCCTCTTCCAGTACCCAAACACCCTGTGGTAGAAGAACCTTTTCCCAATACCAACCTCAAACTTCCCTGACAGAGCTTCATGCAGTTCCCTGGAGGCTTATCACTGGTCACCAGAGAGCAGAGCTCAGCACCTTTGCTTCCTCTGAGGTGTAGTGTCCCTCTTGTAGTGATGTGTCCCTGTGTCCCATCCCTGTGCAAAGAAATTATTGCTGTGCACAAAAGGCCAAATCCAAGCGCTCCTCTCGACCCCTGCTCCCTGTTGGCCACTCTGGCCAGCTCTGTGAAGGGAAATTATGGCTGTGCTTGGCTTTCCAGGACCAACGCTGCTGGCCACAAAAGTTTTTCCAGTGGGATCAGAACTGGCCACAACGCTTGAGTGCAGCCTCCAGCTGCCAGGGGATGGCAGAGGGAGGTGGGTGCAGAAGCCTGGGGCGTGGTTCCCGGTCCCAGCAGCGCTAAATTAAGGCTGGATGTGCCCCATGGGCGTAGCTGGGGCTGAGGGGGAGGCTGGCGGGGCCGGGGATGCGCGGGCGGATGCCGTGCGCAGATTGATGGTGCCAAGTCACTTCAGATATCTCGGCTGTGTTTGTGCGAGGCTCTAAATAAAACCGACAGCCCTGGCGGCTGCCTGCAGAGGGAGGGAGAGGAGGAGGAGGGGGAGCCGGCAGCGGGTCCTCCAGTGTGGCACCCAGTGCTGTCCTCGGGGACCCGGCCCAGTGTGCAGAGTGATGGTGCGAGCTGTGATGCTGCGTGGGCTGGGAGCGCCTGCTCTGCAGCGCCTGCCCCGTCCCTGCCAGGGCGGAGGGGACGGTGGGGTGGTGCTGGGAGCTGCCAGCATCGCACCTGGCAGCCCAGGTACCTGGCCTGGCCTGGCTGAAGTGCCCCTGGGCTGTGTGAGAAGCTGTGACACGTGCAGGCAGTGGAGAATGTGTCCTTGTGACTCCCCTGGGAAGGACTTGGTGTCAGGGAGAAGCAGGGCGGTGCAGGGACACGAATCCCATGGATGCTGACACCCTGACATCCTCTTCCTCAGCCCTGCCTACCATTCCAGCTGCCTTGTCCTCAGAGTCTTGCTTCTGCCTGCTGCAGGCTCCCTCGGAGGGGACATCACGGGGATGTCCCCATTCTCCCAGCGTGCCGTGTATGAATCTCCTCTCCCTCCCCATCCACCCTGTGCCTGTCTGTGCTGCACCAATGTCCCCTCCTGGCCCTGAGCCCCGTGGGCCAAGCTGACCTGTCCCTGTGGCACCGCAAAACACCCCCTGTGCCTCTGCCATGGGCTCACCTGTCCCTTGGGAGGGCACTTGGGACCCCAACGCTTTGTGCTGTTTGTGCCTCTGCCACGGGCTGTCCTGGCTCAGCCCAGGTGGCCCCTGTGTGTGGTCAGGACCGCGAAGGCTGTGTGTGCTCCTGTCCCCAGTCCCAGCTCGGGGATGCAGGGCTGTGTTTTGTTGCCCCTGTGTGCTCCTGTCCCCAGTCCCAGCTCGGGGATGCAGGGCTGTGTTTTGTTGCCCCTGTGTGCCCCTGTCCCCAGTCCCAGCTCGGGGATGCAGGGCTGTGTGTTGTGGTCCCTGTGTGCCCCTGTCTCCAGTCCCAGCTCGGGGATGCAGAGCTGTGTGTTGTGGTCCCTGTGTGCCCCTGTCTCCAGTCCCAGCTCGGGGATGCAGGGCTGTGTTTTGTTGCCCCTGTGTGCCCCTGTCCCCATTCCCAGCTCGGGGATGCAGGGCTGTGTTTTGTTGCCCCTGTGTGCCCCTGTCTCCAGTCCCAGCTCGGGGATGCAGGGCTGTGTTTTGTTGCCCCTGTGTGCTCCTGTCCCCAGTCCCAGCTCGGGGATGCAGGGCTGCGTGTTGTGGCCGTGCCCAAGCGCTGCCTACACCGGCAGCCTGCGGCGAGTGAGCGGATCCCCAGCCCCCATCCTGGGGCCACGGAGCCGCCTCGCTGTGCCCCGGCGGGCAGGGACCGGGCACCGCGGGGCTGCTGGCGGCCGGTGCCGGTCCCCTCTCAGCCCACCTTAAGGCAGCCGCACACCGGGCTGACCGGAGGACTCTGCCCCGGCGCGGGCGGGGCTGGCTGCGCCCCCGCCACGGCGGGAAGCGGCGCCGCACCGGGGCTGCTGGGAGCCGAAGGGGGTCTCGGAGCTGGGGCCGGCTCCGTCCCTCCCCGGTACCACGGCAACGGAGGCGGCGCGGCGCGGGGGGAGGCGGCTCCGCGCGGCACCGGGGCACGCGCCCGCCCGGGGCCCCGCCGCGGCGGCCCCGTCAGCGGCCCCGAGCCCGCTCCGGTGCCCACGGGTGCGGCGGGGCCGCGGGTCCGTGTCGGTGCGTGCGTGTGCGCTGCCCGCCCGCCGCGGGGGGAGAACGGGGGGAGCCCGGCCTCCTTCCTCATTTTGGGGCTGAGAAGGGCGATTTCCTTCGCCAGCTGCAGTTCTGCTCTTCTTGCTTTTTTTTTTTTTTTTTTTTTTCCTTTTGCCTTTTTTTTTTTTTTTTTAATTTGTTTTATTTATCAAACCCAGCCGCCGAGCCGGGCGCGGGGCCGCGCTCTGAAGCCGCGGGCTCCGCTCCCCGCACCGATGGAGCCGCATCCCCGGGATCCCGGCCGCACCGCCTGGGCATTGCCGTGCCTGCTGCTGCTCGCCCTGCCCGGTAAGCCATGGCTCCTGCCTGCCTTCCTGCTCCTTTCCTAGCCCCGTTCCCCCTTTTCCTTCCCACCCTGCTGCCCTGCTCTGTCCCGTCCTCCCCTTTCTCCCGCTGCTCCTCTCCTCTGCTTTGCCCTGTTTTCCCCCTTTTTTCCACCCTGCTCCTGCCTCCTCTGTCCTGTTTTCCACCTTTCCCTCCCACACAGCTCCTCTCCCTGCTCTTCCCCTGTTTCCCCCCTTTTCCCTGCTCCTCTCCTCTGCCCTGTCCCCCCCTTGTCTCCCTGCCCTGTCCCCCGTTTGCCCCGATCCTCTCCCCGCACACCTCCGGTACCGACATGACGCCGCCTCTCCGCGCACGGTTGCTTTGACCTTTCTGCGGTGACCTAGAGAGCGGCGGTGGCCGAGGGGCTCCCGCAGGGCCCTTGCCTCTTCCCCAACCCAACTTCAAGGCAGGCAGACATGCCCTTTCCCAGCGAGGCAGGGAATTCGGCAGGGGCATGAAGAGGCATGTTGTTCCCACCCATTTGCGAGCACCCCCTGCCAGCTATGGGTGAGGCAAAACTCAGCAAGCAGCCGGAATTCCCACTTGGAGATGGTAGTGGAGAGGGCATGGGGAGGCTCGGTGAGGGCTGACTGTTTTCTCTGGCAAGAACTTGTTTTTCTTGCTGCCCTCCTGCTTCACCCCACAGTGGGCTCTCAGCTGTTGGGCACTGAGGCGGTGGAATTGCAACACCTCTGGCCGTGTAGTCCTGTGTCGCCTCAGGGTGCCCCAGACCTCCCAGGGGTTCATGGCTCCACCAGTCCCTTATAAAAGCTGGGGGACACTGCAAAGGACCAGTCAGAGTGTGCCACTCTTGGCTGTTTCCCTTGCCGGCAGCGGGAAGTCTCTCATCCCACCAGGAACCGAGCCCTGTGCTGACTGCTGCTTTCAAGGATGCTTCCTTTCTAGGGTGTTTCGTTTTGGGTGATTTCGAAGGAATTGCTTTCCCTGCCAAAGAGGGATGGGGTTTTTGAGGCAAACCTGCAGCAATAATGATGCATCTTCAGGAGCATCTCGCTGCTGAGCTTTCTGCTCAATTCCAACCCCATCCCTTTCAGCCAGATCCCACTACAAACAGCCCAGCCCAGGTTCCGCGGGGGAAACCCACATTCTCCCGAGCCCATTGAAATAGTTACCATCAAAGCTTTGCTCGGGCAAAGAGTTGGATGCAAACTTGGGTAGAAAGCTAATGCTTTCAGCACAACGCTCCTTGCTTTGAGTCGCCTGATCACAACTGAGAAGAGTTGGCCCCAAACTGAAAACTCAGGCTGCCGAGAGCCAAGAAGGCTTTGGCGGTGAGCGCGGCTTCCCAGTGAGCCACTGCGATTTCCTGCGTGAAAGAATAGCTCCAGCAAAGCTCCTGAACTTAATTAAATGTGGTCTTGGAGTAAAAACCCCATTTCTTTGAGCCAGCCATGGGAAAAAACCACCCTGGTGTTTTGAAGTGGTTTTCATCCCTGATTTTAGGTGCAAACGTGCACGTCTTTTTTTTCCATATGGCGAATCCCTCCTGGGCCGTGGCTCAAACTGAGCTGAACTCCAGCAGAGTTGGCCCAGGCTCCCACTGCCGGCTGTTCTGACAGCTTCTGCAGAAGTGAGGGGGAAAAGGAAAGGTCCTGGAGGAGACCTTCCTGTGGGGCAAAGGCAGTGAGATGTGGGAAACCAAACAGCAAAGCCCCATTGAGGAACTGTGCCCTGCAGAGCCCTTCCAGGCCAGTCTGTCCCCACAGAGGGTTTCAGCTGTGCTCCACAGAGCCTCTTCCAAAGGGGAATTCAGTTTCCTGCTGGGGCTCTGGCTCTTGGGATGAATTTCTGCTGATGCTGGAGGAGGGGAGCTTGGAAATGGAGGCTGCCTGTGAGCTGAGGCTTCCTCTGATGTCACGGATGTGAAGCACAGCCTTTACTACAGCCCTCCCTGAGCGCCCTGGGGTCTGCTCAGGGCTCAGCAGCTATCCCCAGGGCTCTCCTTGCCTTCCCTAAACAGCAGATTCCAGGCCTTTTATAGGCAGCACCTGTTAGTTTCCGCCCCTGGCAGCCCTGCTGCAGGTGAAATTCCAGCAGGATTATTTTGGGGTTCCCCTGCCCGTTGGCCTGCTCCTTCAGTGAGTGACTGTGGGGCTTGGGATGCCGGTGACCAGCTGCACGTTGTTTCTGGAGCACGCAGCCATCCTGGAGCTCCTTACCCAGCTCCTTCAGAGGAAAAAAAATCTATTTTTACCAGGAAGCATCCAAGCAGCCTCTCCTGAATTAAACCCCGGCCTCTTGCAATCTGTTCAATATCAAATACTTCAAAAGGTGGAATATAGAAAAAAATGTGTCACCGACATGGAAAACTTGCACTGCAGCGAGAGCTGGGATTATTTTGCTCCCAAATTAAACTGAATAAGGGGAAGGAGGCAGGCTCTGCTAGATCGTGCTCCTGCCTCTGCTCTGGGCTGGAAGTGCTCTGGGTCTGCACTGCGAGGGTGCTCCCTCCTACGTGGGAACTGTCAGGTGATGCTTTTCAGGGCTCTAAAACCCTTGGCTAATTCTGGAGTGTAGGATAGAACAGATTACAGGGTCAGAGCACCTAAGTTCCCCATGATCTTGGGGGCAAGAGGATCGTGTTCCAGTCCCTAGTGGTTTGAAATCTAAGGAAAAAGGTATCATCAGGCAGCAGGGGAGAAGCAGGGAAACAATGAAAAATTGTCGTGTCTCATGTTTTTGTGGCCTGAAGCCCCTGAATGTCCCACTCCTGGTGCACAAGCACATCATGAGCTGCTGGGAGGGAGCTTGGCTGGGCTCTCACTCCCACTCCCACTGGGTGAGCCCCTCAAAAGGGGAAGGAAAGGGATCAGCTGCATGTGAGGAGAAGCTGTGTTCAGGGAGAAAGAGGAAAGAAGCTTTGGTGGAAACTTTGCATTTTCTAACTAATGTATTCTGGGGTTTTCTGCCAACTTCCCCTTTGTGTTTTCCCTTTGGGGTGGAGGGGTGGGAGCATTGCTCGGAGCTGCTGCAGGGGGTTGGGGTCGTTCTGAGTGGGAAGGGGTCAGGCTGATCCTGGTTGGGGTGATGGATGCAGGCAGTAGGTGGAGGAGCCAGGTATGGGGTGGTCCTGGTTGGGGTGTTTTGTGGTGGATCTGGCTGTGTGTGTCATAGAGCAGAAATCAGAACAGGGTGGTCTGAGCAGAGCTGGGTGAGGGTCTCTGAGGCAGCAGAGCAGAATATGTGGGAAAATACCCCAAAGCCCCATTTCAGTCCTGTCTGAGGGGCTGCCTGGAGCCTCATGGTGTGACTCTTGTGCAGTGACCAAGAGCTGCCAGTGAAGCCGGCAGCATGAAGCCCTTTTTCCCCTCGATCCTCTGGGAGCAGCAGCAGTCAGGAAAGCAGGAAAGCACCTTGCATCCTATCCCTGGACAACAGCACGCTCTGTGCCTGCTAATCCCTGCGCAGGGCAGGTGGGCACGCTGCTGCCCCGGTGAGGAGGGAATGTGAGCTTGGGCTGTGGAATGCATACAGACCTTCCACTTGTGGCTGCAAATCTGCACCCTGGGAGAGATCCCTGCTGCTTGCAGGGGTAAATCCCTGTGGCTCCAGGAAGGCAGGACCTTTGTGCCAAGGTGGTGGGGAGCCCTTGCTGCCCACCAGCCACAGGCAGGGCACCCAGCCACGGTCAGCTCAATGTTCCACTGCAGTCAAGAAATGAACTTTGGAGTTGAGCAGTGCCCACCCTGACACTCTTTGGTGTTGGGGTCAGCTCTGGGGCCCCAAAGCAGGCACTTGCCCAGCTCTCCCCCTCAGCACACCATGTGCCTCATGGGGAGATGGGCAGATGGAGAGAGGGAGGATGAGGAGGAGGCGCTCGGCTGGCTCAGGTTCGGCTGTGTGGGGCCGTGCAGGGGACCCTCATGGGGGTAACCACTCCATAGAAGTTGCTTTTGCAGAGGGGAGCAGTGAGTAACTCACTCATCACAGGGCACAGTGAGTGGTGAGGGTGGCCCTGGCTTCCTGCTCCTGTGGCTGCACATGGGACGTGTTCCTTGCTGTGCTGAGTGCCACCAGCTAATAAGCTTTGTTTGCCCAGTGTGGTGGAGCCAGTGCTTGGTGTTGTGGCCCCCTGGGTACCTGGGAGGGCTGGGGGTGCCAGTCTCTGTGCCTGTGGCAGCCTGGTCCCTGCCTGTGTCGCATCCACGTGCAGTGGGTTGGCATGAGACAGATGATGTGATGATGCTTCTGTGCTTGTGAACTTCCTCTGTGTGTTTCTCAACCATTTCTTGCAAAAGGTCTCTCGGCAGCAGGAGATGGAGAAGTTCAGGAGCTGCCACAGAAGCAGATCTGGTGGTGTTTGCCCCGTGTCAGTGCTGCATTCAGCACATGGAGTGCACGAGGCCTCTGCTCCAGGGCTGCTCCCCACAATTTTGGTGTCATCTGAGAAACACAGGGCTGCCTTGCAGGTGCCCAGGGCACCACTGCTCAGGTGCAGGACCAAGGCTCAGAGTCAGTGACTCATCTGGACATGACACAAACCAACTCTGTCCCTCTGTGCTTGTTTTGTGGGAAGAACTTGTTCTCATGTTGAATGCTGCTGGTGTGTTAACCCTGACATGGCTTCAAAGGGAAACATCAAGGCCTGAAGGTTTTGGCTGAGGATGCTGTGGACTGATGCCCTGGGCAAAAAGCCTTTAACTGGGGCAGTCTGGAGAAACTGCTCCTGGTAATTCTGACCATGGAGATTGAATAATTCCAGACACAGTGGAACAGTGAAAACATCTGTGGGTACAGCACATACCGCTGTGAGTCAGGAGGGATTAACAGCTGCCAAAAATCAGCTCCGGTCTCTGTGACAGCCAGCTGTGGCCAGAGGGGTCAGAGCAGCTTGTCCTGCAGCAGGTCCTCCTGGGAGCATCCAGCCAGAGATTGTCCTGCTGGGTCCCAAGGGAAGCCTTGGCACGAGTTGTTGTCCTGGATTTCCCTGAGAGGAGGCTGTAGCCAGGTGGAGGTCATTCTCCTCTCCCAAATAACAAACAACAAGACAGGAGGCTTCAAGTTGTACAGGGGAGGTTTAGGTTAGATATTTGGGAAGAGTTCTTCACTGAAAGGGTAAGAGGGCTGTCCAGGGCAGTGGTGGGGTCACCATCCCTGGAGGGATTTAAAAGATGTGTGGATGTGGCACTTGGGGGTCGTGGTTTGGTCAGGGGCTTGGCAGTGCTGGCTTAATGGTTGGGCTCAGCGATCTTAGGGCTTTTCCAGCCTAAAGGATTCTGTGATTCCATGATTCTGCTGTGAGGGATGTGGGGTGCTGGTCCATGTGCTCCCCGTGCTGCTCAGCATTACCTGCTCAAACACTGAGATCTCTGTGTGACTGTGACACTGGTTCTGGGTGCCACGGCCACCTGTCACCAGCAGGTGGATCCAAGTGGTTCCTCCACTTCTCTCCCCATGCAGCTTAAAAAAATGTTCCTTTAGGCAGTGACCAGGACTGAAATCTTATGTGAATTTGGTTGCAATAACTATATTGGCATAGGAAGCACTGACAAAACTAACCCCTGGGTAACCCATGGGTGTGTAGTGAGGGTTATTTGGGATGTTTCTGTCTGTCTGTGCAGGGAGGTGTGGCACAAGTGACTGGGTTAGGGACCAGTGGAATGGAGATGCTCCAAAGGTGATGTCTCCCTGTGCTTGCTGCTGAGCAGGAACAGCACCTGCTTGGCTGGCATTGGTGGGAGATTGGCTGTGCTGTGCTAGGATCACCAGGGCTGGGATCCCATGCAGAAATGGGACAGATTCAGGATAGAAAATGCAGTGTCACATTGGTGATGGGAGCTGGCTCTTTGGAGCACCTCATTTTGTGTGCTTCTTTCTCCTGGCTGACAAAGCCAGGTTGCTGTGGGAGGCAGCCCAGCGTGCTGGAGACACGGGCAGCTGGGATGTGCTCCATCTGTACAGGGCTCAGCACAGTCACCAAGCAAAGCTCTGTCCAGCTCTGCTGCCAAGCCCTGCAGGCAGAGCAGTGTGGCCACAGCCCATCACCTGGGGTGCCCAGCCTGTCCAAGGGCTGGGAGAACCATCAGGAGTCTGGATGTGTGGTACCAGGCAAGACTTGGTCTCTTTTTTCTCTAGGTGTGGATGCCCAGGCGGGTCAGGACTTCGCTCTGCAGCAGCCCCAGGCCAAGGTGACGGTGACAGCGGGGGACAATCTCACCCTGATCTGCACCACGTCTGGAGCTGCTGGACCAGGTCCTGTGATGTGGCTGAAAGGCTTGGGCAGTGGGAACAAGACTGTCTATGACCCCAATAACAGGGATCCCTCCTCCCGTGTGACGGAGGCAGTGCGTGAGTCAAACACAAACTTCACCATCCACATCAGGAACGTCCAGCCTGAGGACATGGGCACCTACTACTGTGTGAAGTTTGTCAAGAATGCCTTTGGTGCTGATGAGTTCTTTAGGCATGGCAGTGGCACCGAGGTGACTGTGCAAGGTGAGTGGGGCTCCTGGAGCAGCTCCTGCAGGGAGCCACCCAGCGGGCTCTGCTCAGCTGGAGCAGGGATGGGGAAGGGGCTCAGGGCTGCTCCAGGAGAGGATCCCATGGGCCATCCCCGTGCCCTTGTGTGAGACTCTGCTCCAGGCAGGCCCAGGGCTGGGCAGGGGGCAGAGCCCGGTCTGAGGGCCCCGTGCTTCTCCCCACAGCCAAACCCAGCACCCCGCTCGTGTCCGGGCCTGAGCAGAGAGCAAGGCCGAACGACTCAGTGCCTTTCACCTGCACGACTGGAGGGTTCTTTCCTGACAAGATTGACGTGAAATGGTTCAAGAACAGCAACCCCATGACGGCTAAGCCACCCCAGGTCACTCAGACGAGGATGAAAACCTACAACATGTCCAGCACAGTGCAGGTGACCCTGCAGAAGGACGATGCCCGCTCGCAGATCACCTGTGAGGTGTCACACCCCACGCTGCAGGCCCCGCTGCAAGGGAGATTCGAGCTCAGGAGGGTGCTGAGAGGTGAGGGCTGGGGGCTCACATGGGGGTGCTGCTCTGTGGGGCTGGGGTCCCTGGGAGGAGGGCAGGGCACCCTGTGGGGCACAGCAAACACCGAGCTCTGCTTCTCTTCCCAGTTCCTCCCAGCATCGAAGTGCGCGCTGAGCCGAACCCTGCTGAGGTGAACAAGACCGTGGCCTTCACCTGCCTCCTGAAGGAGTTTTACCCAGATAAGGTGTCCATTTCCTGGCTGGAGAATGGGATTGAGATAAAGGGGCAGAACCTCTCCAGGCCACTGGAGGTGTCCCGGGGCTTGTTTGAGCTGAGAAGCCGGGTGGAGGTGCAAGCGACGGAGGAGAAAAACGGGTCCACGATCACCTGCAGGGTGGTGCACGATGGCCAGGCCCCTGCCAACGACTCAGCCGTCCTGTGGATCTCCAACCCAACCCTGGGAGGATTGAGCAACGAGTTCCAGATTAATAAAGGTGCATCAGAGCTGCTGGGATGGGGTGCTTGGCAGGGTGGCTGTGTGGTGTCACCCCTGAGGAAGCTCAAAGCCCCAGTCAAAATCTGGTTAAAGGACCAAATCTCCATATCGCGGGCTGGTGGATATGCCAGTGGCAGGCACTGAGCTGTCCTGCTTGGTGCTTCATGCATCACTGGGCCAGTCGCAGTTGTGAGGCTGCTGGGACTGGGTGGTACCACGTTCCTGGGCCATGGTGACCTTTTTGTTGGTGTTTCAGATGATATGCTCATCTACATCGTGGTGGGTGTGGTCTGCACCGTGCTGGCCCTGCTGGTGGCTGCCATTCTGTACCTGATCCGGACCAAGCAGATCAAGGGTAAGGGAGCCAAGTGTGGGGCAGGGAGGCAGCTGCTCCCAACCCCATTTTTCCTCTCTTTCCCATGTGTTTCACATTGCTCCATTGGACAATAACTCCTGGCAGTGCAGCTGCAGGTCCTACCCAGTGGGGTGATGGATAGAGCTGCCCAGGTTGTTTGAGGCTGCAGGGAAAACTCTGGCTGGTCTAAATCCTGCCCTGCACCTCCTGTGCTCCCCCAGGAGCAGTCCTGAATGAAATTGATTGAAACTCCAGGGAATTGCAAGCACTTGCCTCTGGGAAAAGATGTGTCCTTGTCCTTGAAGCAGTCTCTGCATGTGTTCTCTGTGCCCAGGGAAATGGGGCATTTATCTTGTTTCCTGAATTATTTTTTCCCTAATTTTTTCCTTCTCTTTCAGCAGGTAAAAGCTCACCGTCTGCCAGGTGAGTGCAAATCTCTTCTAGTCACCGGGTAACCTGTGGGTACTCTGAGCTGGATACCTCCAGTCCACAGAGTCCCTCAGGACTGGGACAGAGCTATATCCCCAAAACTTGTGAAGGGGAAGGCAGGAGCACAGTCTCTGCCCATCTCCCCAGCTGGGGTTCTGAGGATTTTTTGCTTGTGGTGGGGATGAGCAGAATGGTGGGAGCTGGTCTCTGGCCAGCAGAGAGGCAGCTGTACCAGCACAAGCCAATGTTCAGGACCTGTCTTGTTGGGTGCAGCTGCACGGACCTTGGCTTGCATCTGACCTCCATCACCAGGGAAAGGGCAACAGGACCCTCCATCCATCTGACTGTTTTTGTTCCTCCTTCCAGGTTACATGAGCCAGAGAAGAGCAGCGAGGCCACAACCCAGGTGGGTCATGCTGGGACTGGGGAGGGAGGGTGGCTGGGAGCCACTGGAGATGGCAGTGGAGGGTGGTGGTTCTCAGTGAAACATCTCAGTGTCTCCACTCTGTGGCCAGAGGTGGAAGACAGGCTGCCCCAGGAAGAGCATAGCCACTTCCCAGAATCTTTTCTGCCTTCACCCTCCCTCCTCCTCCTCCTTCTCCTTCTTCTTCTCCTTCTCCTCCCAGTAAAGTCTGGGTTGGTGCTGCCTGGAGAACCAGCTGTGCGATAGCCAGCCAGGCTATTTGTGGAGTTATTTTGCATTTGGTGACGCAGCTACGAGCGAAGTCGTGATCAGCAGCAATCTGTCCATCCCACCCAGGCTCTGCCAGCTCCCACGTGGGCATCACTGGGCAGTCTGGCCTTGCTGGGATGCAGTGGCTTCAGTGACAGCTCTGGAATTGTGGCAGTGGTTTTGAAGCCAGAGCAGGGTGATGGGATGGCTCACGATGTGAAGCTATAGCACGGGGTAGAGCATGGCTTCAGGGTGGTGGCTGCTGGCATTGTTCCCCCATAGAAGCAAGGTTGAGGTGCCCCAGGCCAAACTGCAGTGGGACTGACTCCAGAACAGGGCTGTGGGTCCAGGGGCATCGTTCTAGAGGAGGAACTCTTGGTGCCTCATGCAGGAATCCGACCCCAACAACCTGACCTACGCGGACCTGAACTTCGACAAGGAGAGGAAGAGCATCCAGCGGATGGTGGAGATGAGCCAGCAGTCGGAGTACGCCTGCATCCAGAGCAACCAGGCGCCCAACGGCGACGACAACCTCACCTACGCCGACCTGGACATGGTGCACCTCAGCAAGGCGCCCAAGCGGCCGGCCCCGCGCCCCGAGGAGGCTGGCTCCGAATATGCCAGCGTCCAGATCACCAGGAAGTGAGCAGTGGCTGCAGGGACCCCCTGTCCTGCCGGGAACAGCTCTGCTCCTCCCTCAGACTGTTCTCTTGGAAGCAGCGGGAGCGATGTGAGGATGCGCTGCGGTACCTGTGTTTTAGGATGGAAATGGAGCCCGCAGTACTTGTGGGGGTCTTCTCCCATCCAGAGAGACATGATTTTTGGGGGCAGTTTGGTCCTGGGGCTGCCAGCTCCATCCTTTCAGGACCCCCATCAAGGGTTGCTCAACCTCAGTGTGCCGGGTTTGCCCGTGAGCAGATTCAGCCAGCGGAGCTGCAGCTCCTTGGGAAGCTCCAGCTGGGCTGAGGGGACAGGTACAGTGCCTCCACACCAGCTCTCATGGGGATGCCCCTGCCTGGCCCACGGCTCCCCAGGACCAGCAGGGTCCCCACACTGCCTTCTGGGGCTCTGCCACCACGCCTGGACACCAAACTCTGGCTTTAAAGGAAGGACCCGAGTGTCCGCCTCTCTTCCCAAGTGTCCCTTCTGCGGGACCTCTGTCTCGCCACAAGGCCAAGAGGCTGGAAGGCCAACGAGCCAAGGCCCCCGCCCTGCCGTCCAGGGGAGCTCCAGGTCTGGCTCCTCAGCACCAAGCATCCTCCTCATCATCATCACCACCTTCCTGTGCTCAGCCTTGCCCTGCCCTGGGACCCACCAGCGCTGCCCCAGGCTTGTACAAAGCGTGCGAGGGCCCCCCCAGCCTGGCTCCCCCCGGGAGCTCCCCGCAGGTACCGTGTAACATGTTTTGACTGTTTGACATGTAACTGTTAATTTTTAGAGCTGAAACCCCCAATGTTTTGTGTTGTACGTGGGTGTACTGCTGTGTACTTAACACTAGAATAAGATGTGCAAAATTAAGACCGAGGCCTCAGTAAAGAATTCCCCAAACCCTACAGAGTTTATAAGAGACTTCTATGCTCCCCCCACCCCAGCTCTGTCTTGGGGGCCAAGCAGGCTCCCCCTAGCCCGCCCATGGGGACAAATGTCTTCCCTGTGCCCCCTGCCTGGGCCACTGTGTGGAGTCTGACCCTCTGTTGGCTCCTGCAGCAGTGGAAGTGCAGGGGGCTTGAGGGCACCTGGGGTCCTTGGGGTGCTTTGGGAGCAATGTGACTGCTTGTACAGACATTTTTTTGTTGTTGTTTTTCTTTTTTTTTCTTTTTGCTTGCAAGATATTTTTATAATAAAAGTGAAAAGTGCTGTGCTGCTCCCGCACATGAGCGTGTCCCTGTGCTCAGGGGGGTCACCTTGGCACTGGGGCTGCAGGGTGGGCTTGGGGGTCTGTGTGTCCTGCAGGGAGGAGGAGAGGAGGGCTCGTCCTGCACAGCCCTGTCATGTGAGCTGGAGGGGGGGAAGAGAAGGCAGGAGGTCAAGGCTGGGATGGGGGCTGTGGTGCTGGTTCCCTTGGGCACCATGAGGGAGGGGAGCAGTGCACCCCATGGGCAGGGAGCTGAGCTGGGGTGCCCAGACTGGTGTGCAGGCAGGCTGGCTGCTGGCTCCAGCCTGTGCTGTGAGTGAGCTGAGTGTTCAGTGCTCTGCAGTGACCTCCCCCCTCTCCCAACATGGAGCTGGTGCCTGGGCTGTGTCTGGGGCATGAACTGTCTCACCAGAGTCCGGAACTGCCATGTGGGGCTACAGAGACACTCAAAAGGGAACTTGCTGCCCAGGCTGGGTTTCCTCGGTGCTGAGCTGCTGCTGGAGGGGTCACTGAGCAGAAAAGGGACAGTTTGCCCCCTGCCCTCAGCACAACTGCCCCTTCCCAGCTGGGCAGCAGTGGTGATTCCCAAGGGAGTCTCCCCTTGCCAGCACCCTACACACCCCTGCAGCAGGCTGAGCATGGCTTGCTCAGCTGAGATGGCTCTGTCACCCCCAGGATATGGCTCCAGAGGTGTCTGGGGTCCCACATTCCTTTTGGCACCCATGGCCCAGGAAGGACACCACCCGTGTGCTGCCTGCAGCTCTCACAGCCAGCACCCCTGGCCCATCTGGGCACCCCAGTTTGGGGTGCTTGCTCTGCCCTGCAGAGCACACTCAGCACCCAGATGGCTTCAGCTTCGTTGGCATCTGCCTTTTATTGACTGCGGGGGGAGTTGGGTGTTGGGGCTTGGGGCTGACCCTGCCTCTGGAGTCGCTCTTGGAGGGGGAGCCCAGGGGCACCAGGAGGGTGCTGGGATCGGTGGGACACTGTGAGAGGCTCGGGGAGGGGAGTGAGGGCTGGGCTCAGCACTGCTTGAACACCTGGTGATGGTGCTGTGGTTCCACCAGCCACCTCTGCCCGTGGCCTCCCTGGTCCTGCCCTGGTTCATCCTTCCCAGTGCTCGGAGCCCCCTGCCCTGTAGCTCAGCTCTGGTGGTTTGCAGACCCTGCTGTGCTCCGGCGGCCACGGGAGGATGGAGGATCTGTGTCCCCAGCAATACCCCCGGGAATCCTGGGCTGGGCCACAGCCACTCCACCAGCAGCCAGAGTGGCACTGTCCCCTCCTGCACACAGGATGGGCAGAGGGACAATGGGACGGAACTCACGGTCCCCTGAGCGAATGAGGCAAGGGTGACACCGGGCTGGGCAGGGGACAGGGCTGGGGGCGATGGCACGGTCGGGGTGGCAGTGGCAGTGTGGGGAGCCATGCCTGGCGCTATAGGTCTGAGACCTCCCCTGAGTAGGCGCTGGGGTCCTCGTCCGACCGCGTGGTCACCTTGAACTGCCGCCGCAGGAAGCCCCCGTAGCGCTTCTGATTGTCCCACTTGAGCTTGGGCCGGATGCGGCGCAGGAAGCCCCCGTAGCGCTTGTGCAGCTCCGGCCCCTCGGCCCCCGTGGGCTCCTCGTCCCCGTCCCCGTCCCCTGCCGGCCCCGGGTAGTCCTCGGGGGCCGCTCGCTCGCCCGGCTTGCGGCCGAAGCCCCCGGACTTCTTGCTGAGGCCGCCCTTGCTGTGAGCGTTCTCGCGGAGCAGGGACAGCAGCTTCGCCTTGGACATCATCTTCATGAAGCCCCCGTAGCGCTTGGCCGGCGCTGGTGGCAGCTCTGCAGCGCCCAGAGCCTGCTCTGGCTCTGCCTCATGCTCCTCTGCCTCCTGTGGGGACGGCTCTGTCCCCTCGGCCAGGGCCACCAGCGGGGCCAGGAGCGCCAGCGCCTTCCTGCACATCTCCCACTCGGGGCCGGGTGACAAGGAGCCCTGGCATTCCCACAGGCACATCTGTAAAACAGCGGCCACAGGTGCTCGGGGTGAGCCCCTGCCTTCCTCCCACCCCACCCCGAGCCCAGGGGTCCGTGCCCACCGTGCCGCTCAGCTCGGTGAGAAGCCAAATTTGCACAACCCCAGCACCCTGGGATGCCTGTGACCAGCACACCAGGTGCCACCCAGCTCTGCCACCCCGCACCCGTGGCACTCCACTGCTGTGGCTCCCTGGCTCCCGTGGGGCCGGCACTCACCAGGGGCTGGACGCTGCTCTCGGCACCGCGGCTCTGGGCTGCGCAGAGGGAGCACTGGGTGACACAGTCGGCAGATGCCACCGCAGACAGGGACAGGCAGAGTGCCAGTGCCAGTGCCCACCGTGCCATCTTGCCCTGCAGACGCTGCCTGGAGTGGGGAAGACAGCACAGAGCCTGTCACCATCCCTGTGCCAGCTCTGGGGGCCATCACCACTCCAGAGGCACTGGGCACCTACCACCTCCATCTGTGAGCTGCTCCTGGGATCATACACAGGGACCTGTGCCTGTGCCCACTCCCACATGACTCACCTGTGGGTGCTGCTCCCAGCAAGGACACCACAGGATGGGACCCCTTACCCTGGCTGCAGCCTGGTCCTTGGCACAAGCCCAGAGCCATTGCCAGCCCCTGGTGGCCACCAAGTCAATGTGGGTAGGACCACAGTATTGCATCTCGTATCTCATCTCATCTCATATCTCAGTTCCTCTCCATCTCTTACCATACAATTAAAAAGAAAAGTCCCTTTTTTCCCCCAGCACTGGGTTTCTCTGTGGTTGCCACGTCTGCACGGCGCAGGCAGATGAATCACCAGCTCTTCCCCTTGGCTCTGGGGAAAAGAGCCCCAGCAAACGGAGCTGTGGCAGCAGGTGGATGGGGGGATGCCATGGCCCAGTGTGGACTCACCCAAGGCTGCTGTACCCCACACCAGGGCAGCCTCATCTCCCCTCCCTCCCACCCACCAAGTCTGCTGGGCTGGTGCATCAGGAGAAGGGGAAAAGGAGGACTCTGGGTTCCAGCCTACCTGCAGACCACCATTGCCATCCTCCAGATGTTTGAGAGCCTCTGGCCTCTGTGGATGGACGAGGACACTGTGCTCAGCTAGGAGAGGGGCTCTGCAGGTGGCAGTGCTAAACCTGACCCTGGCTGAGGCTGGAGGGGCCCCTGCCAACCCCAGCAGCAGTGCCACAGGATCACGGTGCCACTGGGACCATGATAGCCCTGGAGTAAGAGCCAGCCCCAAAGGGGTGCACTGGCTGCAAACCCCTGCCCGCCTCCATTGCTGCTTTTATCTAGGGTGGGTAAGGCATGACCCAGAGGGATCTGTTACACATTAATGACGCATATTAGAGACTATTGTGCTCTCCAGCAGTAGCAGCTAATGTACTGTAATTGGTACTGATGAAGAATTGTTAATGCCACAGTATTAATTCATGCTGGATTAAAATTTAATTTAAATTATCTGCACCATCGTGTGTCGAGCTGTCTGCATTCCTTGGCTGCACAGCCACCAGCTCCGTGAATCCTCGCAGTGCCCTGGCAGTGTGGCAGGGCACGGGATGGCAGCTGCCCAGCATGGCAGGGGCACGGTGGGACCTCAGCCAGCCTGGACTCTGACACGGAGACAGTCCCTTATGGCATCAGGGCCACCGAGACCGCAGAGAGGAGCGAGGACGTGCCCGCCGCACAGGTAGGTGCCAGCTGCAGCTCCAGGGGGAATGAAGCTCCGATAAAGAGCTGATAACTGCTTCTCCGAGCCCCGCCGGGAACCTTTTCTTTCCCTTTCCCCACCCGCTCCCCTCCCTTGCTCCTCCGCTGCCGGTGTGCCCGTGGGTGCCGCCAGAGCAGCACACAGGGACGGCACCGGGCACGTTCCCATGCTGGTTTGTCTGACACTGCACAGTTCAGACCTCTGGCATTCCAGACACGGTGTGTCCCATCCCTGTCACCCTACTGCCGACGGGGGATTTCATGGCACTCAGGGGAGCTGCAGTTCCCTGAGCACGGCGTGGCCAAGGACACCCTGGGACACCCCACTGCAAATGTACCGTGTCCAGGTGGTGCCACAAATGCCCCAGCTCCTGGAGCTGGGGTGAGGAGGACTGGGAAAACGGGAGCAGGAAAAGGGGAAGAAAACAAAGGGCTTTGGACAAAAGAGGAAAGAAGCAGCGGAGAGGAAAAAGCGAAAAGAACACAAAGGGAGGAAGAAGAAAAGCAGAGTTCGAGCTCAATCCTGCGTTACCTGCAGGAGCCCAAGGCTCCGGAGCCTTTCTTCCTGCAGGAACACCTTGCAAGGACCAAGGCAGGGTCTGGCAATGCCAGCAGTGAGTCCCAGCCTCTGTGGCCACTCTCAGCACATCCTACCTGTGCCAGATGCCTGCTGATTTCCCTTCCTCCCCTGTCCCATTTCCACTTCAAATACCAGGCTTTGCTTTGGAAAACCCCCAAGCATCATCCATGCACCCCAGGGGCCAATTACAGACCTGGT
The DNA here is from genome assembly GCF_027887145.1 of Ammospiza caudacuta. Classification (NCBI taxonomy): domain Eukaryota; kingdom Metazoa; phylum Chordata; class Aves; order Passeriformes; family Passerellidae; genus Ammospiza; species Ammospiza caudacuta. The sequence goes on from NC_080607.1 coordinate 12,794,902, forward strand.
GACCCAAGGAGGGATGAGGAATCAGGACTGTGTGTACCGGACAGCAGAGACTGGCCCCATCCTGACTAACCTGTGATTATACCTAACAAAGGATGTGAACAGCTCTCCCACACTGAGCAGATCCCTCCTCCCACACAGGTCCAGTTTCACAGGTTTGGGTCCTGCACATAGTTCTGGTGGAGAAGAACAATCAACCTTCCAACATCTCCTTTCCTCACCTCCAAAAAATTTCCTGGAAACACCATCAGGACAAGGCTTCTCAAAAAAGCTGGTAACTTTTGGAATAGAATCACTCAAGCACTGCAGCCACACTGCTGCTTGAGCCAAGAAGGGGGAGAGAGAACCCCCCATCCTCTCTGCCCACTCCCTTTGCCCCTCCAAGCCCTGGGTGATTCTGCCAGGATGGCAGGCACAGCATCAGCACAGAAATGAACCCCAGCAGAGCTCTGGACTGCTGCTCACGGGCTCTGAAACCACTCAAGGGACAGGAGGGAGCTACAGCCATGTGGAAGCTCCCCAAAATAACACAACTCCAACCACAAGCCACTCTCAGCAGTGCTGTTCTTAAACTGTTGCTTTTTGGGGAGCAAGAGCGATGCCCTGATGGTGCCCTCGCAAGGGAAGGGGGATGCCACCCCCGGCAGCCCTACCTGCCGCTGCTCCCCGTCCCGCCGAGCACCCGCTTCGCCAAGTCAGGACGGCTCGTGGCCGGTGGCTGTCCCTCCACGGGCGTCAGGCTGCGCCAGTCATCGGTGGCAAGGCCACACTGGCAGGTGGCCCAGCGGTGCCGCCCCGGTTGCCCACCGGACTCGCCGCCGGCTGCCCACCGGACTCGCCGCCGGCTGCCTCTCACCCCGCTTTTATGGCCACGGAGTCTCCTCCTGCGGCGGGGCCCGGCTGTGCGCGGCGGCAGAGCCAATCGGGGCGAGGGAAGCTGTGAATAATCAGCCCCGCAGCATCCTCGCCACCTCCCCAGCAGGCTCGCCCGCACCGCCGAGGCCTCCCCGCAGCCCCCGGCCGCCCCGGGAATCGGGGTGCGCATCCCACTACTGCTCGGAGACATCCATCGTGCCCTGCCTCGGTCCTCGGGGCTGAAACGCCTGCCCCAGACAAGGAAGGTGGCAGAGGACTGAGGTCTGTCCATCTTCCCCCACAGCTGCGTCCCAGAGGGGTTTGGCTGCTGGGGGTGTGAATCCCCTGGGCACCGAATTCAAATCATGTCCAAGAAGGGTGGAGGGGGAAAGGTGAATCCCTGACCTGCTCTCACGCTGCTCCCCAGGCTGGGGAGAGGCACTGTCCTCAAGTGAGCCCATCCAGAGCTGCAGGAAGGGAGAGAGGGTCTTCACGCCCCGGGAAAGGGATGTCCCAACCCACCCAGCCTAGCTGCTGTCAGTGAAAAAGCCTTTGCATAGAAACCCCCCAAGCTCGGCAATGCCAGGGTTCAGAGCGCAGCTCCACATCTCCCTGAACCCCCTCCTCATGAGGGCAAACACTGAGACGAGCCAAAGAGGCAGGGGAGCTGGGTGAGGGGAAAAAGACACCCCTACTTTCCCCACTCAGCCCTGATTCCTGTTCTCACACATTTCCAAGTCTGATCTGGGGATAAAGGCGAACAGCAGTGGGGCAATGACAGGCAATCCCCGATCCCCTGCAGCTCTGTCCCACTGCACCATGTCACAACAGACATGGGGGGCGGGGGTCCGAGGTGCAGACCCCACAGGACATCCTGTGCGGGCCCCCACACCCCGGAGGGTGCAGACACATCCCCCGCGCCGCTGGCAGTGCAGCCAGTCCTCTCGCCTTGAAGATGGAGCTATTTTTATCGGAGCTCAAGAGGGATGTTTCCCAGCAACCTGCTGTTCTCCCAGCTCGAACACCAGCTGCTGGACCTGGTGCCCCCCTTGCTCAGCCCTCCCAGCACTGCTGAGGGAAGTGGGGGCCATCGACGCGGCTGGGACCCTCTGCTGGGCGCCCGGCAGCCACGGCAACCTGTGCCCGTGGTTCTCTGTCAGGGCTGGTGATCGGGTCCGTCGGCATCCTTGAAAAGCAGGCGGGACCCCAGGCTTTTGTCTGGAGGTGGATTTTAACTCATCCGGGCTGGGCTGTGCCAACACGGAGGGACCAAGGGAGCAGGGCAGACCCTGCAGCCCCCTCAGGGCCAAGGGAGGAACCCACCCCTCCATCCCTGGCGCTGCAGCGAGGGCGGATGGAGCTCAGGCCCCGCAGGGGCAGAGGGCGGCCACGGCCCCGCCTCGCTGTGTCGGGCTGTGCTGGGCTGGGCAGGCACAGAACAAAGCTGAGAAGAACAAAACGCATCTGCAAACGACCACAGCACCCCGGGCGAGGGGCTGTGGGCAGCCCTCGGGCAGTTTAACCCTTGCTGCTGGGACTGATGGCTGTGCGGGCACCACAGACACGGCGGGGTGGAGCATTTCTACACCAAAGCCAATATTTTTATATCAATATGTGTAAATGTATATATGCACCCAGCGGCCTGGGGTGCAGTCACCTCCCCGCACAGGGTAATTGCACACGAGGGAGATGTGTTAGAGATCGAACAAATCCCCAGGACGCAGAGGGAAAAGTCGTTTGGAATGAGGCTCCTTCCCTTTGCTCCGGGTGGGAGGTCGAATTACTCCTGTCCCCAGAGCGAAGTGCCACCGATCCACTGAGCTGGGTAAGAGGGTCCTGCACGGGTCCAGGGCGTGGAGGGTGACAGGGTCCCCTGGGAGAGGAGCTGGAAGCCAGCCCACCCACCAGCAACTCAACTTAATATTCATCTGTCTCTTCCTAATGGGAAAGTGTCTCTGAGTCACACTGACATTTCCCTGGGACAATGGTAATTAAGTACCTGGGTAAGTGAAATGTGCGGTAATAGAAAAGTTAACTTTTCCCAACTACATGAGTGAAAGGCGCGTTCGGCGAGGAGGGGGCCGAGCGTGCCAGGCACCCGCGGAAGCAGTGGGAGTTAATGCCAGCTGGCGTCACACGGCGCTGCCACTCTGTCCCTGAGCCCCCAGGCCCCCCCGAAGGACCCTGCCCCGGAGCAGACAGGGCTCCCCATGCTCTGGGGCGCGGTAAATCGCCCCTGCAGCTGGTACAAGCTCTGCCGAGGCTGTCCCCGAGCAGGGGGACCGCGACCCAGAGCTCCGGTGGGAGCATCCCCAGACGGGCAGTGGCTGCGCTGTGGGTGCTCCAGCACGCTCAGCTTTATCCCGTTCAGGGACACGGCTTTTCCAGAAACTCCCAAAACGCTTGCACGCCTGCCTGGCCTTGCCGTAAGTAGGAGAGGGAGGCGTTCAGACGAATTTTGCGGGACATGGGGAGAAACACCGCGGTTCTGCTCCAAACCGCCCGCGGAGCTCCGATCCAGGGAGCCTCCGGCGAAGGGAGCCCCGAGCAGGGGGCGGCCAGCGCTGCCCAGGCGGGCACACGGTGACCTCCATGCGTGGGCAGGAGGCACAAGTGCCACTCCACGGCGGTACGAGGAGCGGCGCTCTCGTAAACACGGCGAGTCACGCCGCTGCCGAGCGGCACCGGGGGCGCGGGGCTGCGGCGCGACCCCCGCAGCCTCCCCGGGAGGAGAAGCGGCTCCATTTAAAAATAAATTGAGGTCAAACCACTTGCAGGAGCTGCAGCCGGCGCCGTGACACCGGGGGCAGCCTCGCATTAGAGTCGCCGGTAGCTCCGGGGGTCGCCGTCCCTTCCCCGCGGGCACCGGCGTGACGCAGCCGGGAGCTGCTGGGGCTGCGTGATGGCAGCGGCACATGGCCCAGCAGTGAGGCAAGAAAATGGGAATTTTGAGAGCTCCTCCGTGAGCCGGCGCTGCAGACGTCGTCTTTGACCGGCAGCAGTGCCCGCTGCCAATGGCACCGTGCAGGGGGCAGGAGAACGCGGGAGAGGCGGCTGGAAAAGTTCATTTCGGTTGGATCGCAATTCCCTCCCCAGATATTCCCTCCTCCTCCCGAGGAGCGGGGCGGCGGCGTGCAAAGCCCCGAGCCCGGGGGCTGCCAGCAGCACCAGGAACAGGATGAGAGCTCCGGGCAGCCCGGAGTGGACGGACACTGGTGATGCTCATGGCTCAGGGACTGAAAAGCAATTTAGGGACGGGGATCTCTGTGGTTCACCCCACCTGCTCGCAGGAGAAATGCCACCAAACTAGCCAAGATTCAACCCCGCGGGGACATGGACATCACTGCAGCCCCGCGGTCTCCCCTGGCCCTCGCCGCCCCTCGGGGTCCCGGTGTAGGGCGGTCGCCGTGTCCCGCTCTTGGTGACCAGTGCCATCACGCGGACACCCGGTGGGTGCCGCGCCACATTGGGGTGCCCCCAAAACCCTCGGTCCCAGCCCGCAGGGATCCTCTCGGGATCGCAGCCACTTTCCCGGGGAACTTCCAGTTGGAAACTCCCCGGGGATCCCCGGCAGTGGGGTCGAACCCTCGGGGTGAGCGCAGCGGCCAGGAAGGGTCCCCGAATGCCGCCGGAGCTGTGAAACCGACCCCGAGCCTCATGCCCGCCCTTCCCGGTGCGGCTGCACAGCGCCAGCTCGCCGAGCATCCAGCACCGCGCGGCTGCTCCCGGCGCAGCGCGTCCCGGGATTTACCGGGTGCCGAGGATTTATTGGGTCCCGGGGCACCACCCCCTCCCCGGGGAATCACCTCCCCGCCGGGTCATCACCTACAACGTGCGCACCGCCCCCTCCCCGGTGCACCGCGTCCCGGAGCATCATCCCCCCAGCCCCGGCGGCATCACACGCAGCCCCCCCCGCTGCACCCCTGTCCCACCAGTACATCCCATCCCGGGGCATCCCGCCCCCCCGGTGCACCGCCCGTCCCGGGGCGGGGGGAGGGGGCTGCTGGGGGCGGGTCACCCCCCGCCGTTACATAAGGGGTTACGTCAGGGCGCGCGGTCACGCTCTTATCCCACCGCCGCCGCCGCCGCCGCCGCTCCCCCACCCCGCCCATTCACACTGCGCCGTGCAGCGCCCGGCCCGGAGCCGCCGCCGCCGCTCCCCAGGTGAGCCCCGCGGGCCGGGCCCGAGCCCGCAGCGCCTCCCGCGGGCCAGGCCCGGAGGGAAGGGATGGAGGGGGGAGACCCGCGGCGGACGCCGGGGCCCCCATGACCGGCCTGTTTACACCGGCGCGGCGCGTACCACCGTGGCGGGGGAGCGGGAGGGGTCTGCCGCCGCGCTGAGCCCCGGCCGCGCCGAGCCGCGCTGGCGGCGCCGCGACCCGGTTACCGCGCCCGGGGCGGCAAACCCGGACCTCTCTTTCCGACTACGGGGCCGGCACCGGGGAGAGGCCGAGCCCTGTCGCGGCGGCCGCCGCCCCCCCCCGGCGCCGCGGTGGTTCGCGCCGCGCGGCCGCGATTGGCCGAGCGCTTAAAGCGGCCGGCAGCGCGCGCTTTTCCGCCCCGCGGCGCGGCGGCGGCATCGGCGCGTGCCCCCTCGCCCGCGCGGCGCTGCCCGGCACGCGGGGCGGGGGGGGCCATGGACGGCGGCCGCCGCGGGACACAAAGGATGGGGAGGCGGCGGCGGGCGACGCGGCGCGGGGCCATGGCGGCGGCGGTGGCGGCCGGGCCGGGCATCGGCGGCGGCGGCGGCGGCCCGCGGTACAGCCTGCTGGCCGAGATCGGCCGCGGCGCCTACGGCGTGGTGTACGAGGCGGTGTCGGGCCGCAGCGGCGCCCGGCTGGCGGTGAAGCGGATCCGTTGCGACGCTCCCGAGAACGTGGAGCTGGCGCTGGCCGAGTTCTGGGCCCTGACGAGCCTCCGGCGGCAGCACCCCAACGTGGTGCGCTTCGAGGAGTGCGTCCTGCAGCGGCACGGCCTGGGGCAGCGCATGAGCCACGGCAACAAGCGTAGCCAACTCTACCTGCGCCTCGTCGAGACCTCCCTCAAAGGTACCGGCACCCCCGGGGCCGCCCCGGCTGGGCCCCAACGCCCTCCGGGGCCGCCTCACCCGCCCGGGGCCTGCGGGGACCCTGTCCCTGGCACCCGTGTCACCCATCCCCACCCCTGAGCACCTGGATGTGCCGCCTCCCTGCTGCCCTCAGTGACCCCCGCACCCGGATCCTCCTGCCCCAGTCCCAGGTTACACCCCCGGAGCAGGTGGCTGCTGGGATGCCCCATGCGAGACATCCTGGTGTTGTCTCCTTTCTTCATGGACACCCTTCCACAGTATCCACACCTCAGGCACTGCTGCTGCCCTGCTTGCTACCCATCACCCTATTACTCAAATCTTTCCTGGGCATTGCCTGTGATTAACAGCGCCCAATGCTCCCCCCAGCTCTCACAATGCTCTTCCTCCCACCCTGACTCACTGCATTTCCAGTGTAACCACTCTGGGCTCTTCCCTGAGCACCCATCACCCCTGCATGCTTGGGGTCCTCTGTGGGGTATCTGCTCCAGGCTTGCTCCTATCAGCCATCTCTGTCCTGTCCCTACAGGGCTCCCCACAGGGTCTCTGCTGCCACTCACCCTGAACACACCTGAGGGACCCTTGTCTGGACTCTATCCCCCTGTGATGTGCATCCCTTCCACTCTCCTGTACGATTCTCCCAGGAAACCATTCCCTAAGCCCCACCCATGTCTTGCAGCAGTGCCAGTGGGGTTCCTCCATGTGTCCTGCAGTCCCACCCCCAGTCCTGAGGGGCCCTCTTGCCATCTCCACGCTCAAACCTAACCCTTGGGGGACATCCCTGTGTGCTGGACCCCTGGCCAGCACTGACTCCAAATCCTGAGGCTCCGTCTTCTACCCTGGCCTGTGCCACAGCCCACACACATCCCCTTGGGGACCTTCACAGCCTGTGACTGTGCCCCAGTCACAGCAAGGGGACATCTCCCCCTCTCTGCCCAATGTACTGTCCCATCTCTGAGCACCCCAAGGCTGCAGCCTGTTATGGCTCAAGCTCTCACAGTTTTAGGACTGTTCCTGTGTCCCCCCCACTGCTGGCTCTGTAGGAATAGCCCTGGAAGCACTAATGCCTGTAGCCTAGGCTGATACCTCCATTTTCCCCTGGGGTCCCTCAACAGCATCACGGGGCTGTCAGGGGTCACCTTCTCCTATCACAGTCAATGGTTGTGATGGTGACATCTCCAAAGTGCTCCCTCCCTTTGCTCCCTCCCTTTGCTTGTCAGACCCAGCTTTGCCAATATGCTGTGAAGATGTGGAAAAATACAGGAGCCCTCTGCCCTCGCTGCCCCTGAGCCTCCTCCCAGCCTGCTGTGAGCAGAACCAACCCCCCCAATCCTTCCTTCCCCAAACTTGGGTGCCAGGATTCCTGTCAGCTCCTTGGGGTGCTCAGTGTTCCTGATCCCCCAGACCCTGTGGCAGGCACAGAGTTCATGCAAAGCTCCTGAGATCCATCCTCTGAGCAAACCTGTGGCTCTGACTGTCCCTGCCTTGCCTGTCCCCTCTGTGTCCCCGCTGGGTGGACATGTCCAGACGTGCCTGGCTCTCCCCATGCATCCAGCTCCTGATCTTCTTCACACAGCCACCCAAGGGAGGCTCCCTGAGAAGGGCAGTGTCCAAATTCCTGTACAGCCAGGGCACACAGCTCCCTGGGACAGGAGCCAGCTCTTCCCTTAGGGTGTGTCCAGCTGTAGCAGGCGTGAGGGGTCCTGCCCCCTCTGTCGTGTTGCACACCCTGAGGCGAGCTGGCTTGGCTTGGGGAGAGCCCTCGGGTAGCTGCAGGTGTCCCATGTGCAGGTGGGGAAGGAGACCCATGGATGCCCCATCTCTGGAGGGGGTTGAGCCTTCTGAATTCCCAGCAGTGGGGAGGGCTTTGCCTGCCCTGGTCCTCCAGCAGCCCCTCAGAGGGGAGCAGAGCTGGACAGGAGTAGTTGTACTCCCCAAACCAAGCTGGGGCACATTCTCCTTCCCCTCTGCCTGGGACTGTGTTGTGCCAGGCAGCCTGTGCCTGCTGCCTTCCCAAGCCTTGGCTCTGATAGATGTGGGTAAATGTTTTCACAACAAAAGGCTGGGCTGGATGAGCCCTGCAGGTCTGTCCCTGCCTGCCTGCGGTGGCCGTGGCGCTGCGCTCCGTGCCATTCTGCACGACCGCAGCTGGGCTATTTACGGGCCAGCACAGATGCCGTGCCAACGTGCCGGGGCTCAGGGCACGGCCAGGATTAATCTGAGACTCTCTGAATTGGAGCACAACTGTGGGGATACAGGCAGGGTTTGCTCTCAGCTACGGCCAGAGGCTGAACCTTTAGCGTTTTAACGAGGTGTGGAGTAATTAAATTTAAAGGGCAGGGTGTGAAAAGGAAGGTGGAAGCTCGGTGCTGAGCTGGAGGAGAGGCACCTGTGCAATGTGCTCAGAGCACCTCCAGTGCTTGTGCACATCACATGCCCCTCTTGTTCCCAACCTAGAGCAGTGACAGAACTGCCTTAAGTGAACAGGTATAAGGGGTTGCTTTCTGTTCCTCCCGTGTCATCTATGGGGCCATCAACCTGCCACCACTCAGCCTCACTCATGGGCTGCCCTGGCATCACCTCTGTGTGTTGCCATCATTCCAGCTGCCTGGAATTCCATGCTGCCAGCTCCCATCTCTGGTGCAGCCTCCTTGCACAGAGGGAGTCAGAGGTTACATGTGCTGGTGGGCACTGGGATGCTGCTTCTGCTCTCGCTGGATTTTCATTTCCCCTGTGCAGCTAAGCAAATTAGCACGCTGTTAATGAGCTCCCCGGGATGGGGTGGGGGAGGTGTGTGTGTGCTGCTGGAAAGATGGAGTGTGAGTGTTTGCCATGCTGTGTTTGGGCAGGGAGCACATGGGGATGCTGGCTTGGTGATAGAGAACAGGTCCAGCCTGTCATTGGCATCTCCTCAGCTCCTGACTGCTTGTCTGCAGTTTGCTAACATCTCATCTTTTGGGAGCATCTTGCCAGCTCTTTATGTTTAAAGCTGTTTGTTTTGAAGGCAGGAAGATGATTTAACAACTAAAACACTTTCAGATTATAGAAAGAAAATGAGGAAATATTACTTTTGGCTTAAGCCTCCACTCACAATGCTCCACCCAAAGTGAAGTGCCTGGTGCTCGCAGCTACTGCTGGATCCCTGTCATCTTTCCTGCGTTTGCTGACGTTCAGGGGCCAAGTTTTAAGTCAGAGCCTTCCTTATGCTAAAAACAAACCTTGGCTTGTCAGAACTAACAGGTCCTGGATGCTGCTGAGCCAGTGTTTGAGCCACTGCCTGTGGGAAGGGGCTGCCAGCAGTGCTGTGTGGATGCTCCCACCTGGCTGTGTGTGAGGGATGTGTGGCTCTGCCGTCCTCCCTGTCATGGTTTGACTCCTGGCAGAGAAGACACAGACACTCCTGCTCCCTGTGTTGGGACTGTATGGCTGCAGAGGGGAGTAGGAAAGCCAAACCCTGTGTCCTGCTGTGAATCTCTGAGATTTAACAAATCAAAGTGATGGCAGCTGTGTGAGCTGGGGCTGTCCTGGCTGTGCTGAGCTCTCTGCTCCCATGCTGTCATGCCAAAGGTGGCTTGCACCAGAGAAGCTGCTTTTCCTGGTCAGCATTTTGGTCTCCAGAGCCAAGCTGTCCTGTGCTGCTCCCAGCTGGTCCTTTCATGCTGAGCCTCCTTCCAGCCAGATGAGACCCCCAGAGTGCACCCAGTGCCCTGTGTAACTCCACCCTGTTCTTTCATCCCCTGGATCTGACCTTCAGACCTAATCTCAGCAGAAGATTGCTGCGGATGGGGAGGTACAGCCAAATCTTTCTGTTGTGCCGATTTCCATTTCCATAGCAGTAGCCATGGATACAGACTGTTTGTGCAAATAACCAATATTCCCACCCACACTGCCTGCTGACCAGTGCAGCCCAGGGCTGGGTGGCCCCGGTAGTCCTTGGCTTTACCTGCTGCTGGAAGTTTTTTGCTTTCCCAGATGCTCTCTAGGGCTTTGCTCTAACAAAACCCAACTTTGTCAAAAGGGTGGAGTTATGTAACTGCTTCCCAAAACACTTGAGTTCAGCTGTGGGACTTTTTAGCTGTGGCAGAGGTGATTGGTATCCTCCAGCTTCTCTCTTATGGTACTTGATGATAAGAAAATCAATTTCTAGAGCAAAATGATGCTCTGGTGGTGTGTGCAGGCTCTGCCAATCACCTGGGTGCTCTCTGGAGGAGACTTGGGGTCTGACCCTGGGGTTTGCATTCCTGACATCAGCGAATGGGGATGGGTCTGTTGCCAATGCTCCCTGGGGCATCCTGGCATCCCTGGGGAGCACCAGTGGCAGACCTGACCCCATGAGCTGATATGATGCTGTTGTGTTCTTCACATGTCTAATTGATGTGCAAGAGTCCTTCCTTAGGCAGGAGTTTTATGGAGTAAAGCCTGAGATGCTCTGAGCTTGAGGAGCTCAGTTTGATGTCTGGTGAAGGAAGAAGCTGTTTGGGGTGAAATACTGAGCAGTAGGAGTATTTACAGTCACAAGTGTGGCTGAGATTACACTCAGCAAACATTTTGCAGCTTGGACCTCCAGTTTCTTCTCATTAAAGACTTGTTGGCAGTTAATGAGAGCTGAAAGTTAATGAAGTGGCAGAGTTTCCCCAGCACAAATGCAATCCTTAAATGCACAGATTTGTTCTGGGAAGACCCAGTGGGCCATAGGGCTGGGACACTGCTGTGACCACTCTTGGCAGGTCTGTGCTGGCAGTGTGAAGGGCTGTGATTTACTCCCTGTGTGCAGTTCCAGTAAAGTGTATGCAATGAGCCAGCCTTTGCCTCCTGCAGCACAGCTGAGGTGGGAGAGGAGGCATTCACAGAAGTGATTTATTTTTCCTGTAGACTCACTGCTAATTATGCTTTTAGCCTCTGCTGCTTTGGCTGTCAGAGCCTGGGGAGAATGGCCTGCTGGTAGGACTGAAGAACATGTGTTGTCTGCACTTTGCTGGGAGGAGGAGGTCCCTGAGCTGGTTCCCAGCAGTGGGTTTGGGTAAACATGGTGCTGGTGTGTCCTGCTCAACAGGATCCCAAAGCACTTGAAGCCACAGCAGTGCCAGCATCACTGCAGTGCAATAGGTCCCAGTCACATTCCCAAAATTTTTGTTATCCACATAAACCTCGGCCATCCTGGCTTAGTGTGGACTTTAAAATGTGTATGACAAACCCACTTTTTTTTATCTCTTCTGGTCAGGTGAGAGGATCCTGGGCTATGCAGAGGAGCCTTGCTACCTGTGGTTTGTCATGGAGTTCTGTGAAGGAGGAGACCTCAACCAGTACGTGCTGTCCCGAAGGCCCGACCCTGCCACCAACAAGAGCTTCATGCTGCAGCTGACCAGTGCCATTGCCTTCCTGCACAAGAACCACATTGTCCACCGGGACCTGAAGCCAGACAACATCCTGATAACTGAGAAATCTGGCACCCCTGTGCTCAAGGTGGCTGACTTTGGGCTGAGCAAGGTCTGTGCTGGCCTGACTGCTCGGGGCAAGGAGGGTGGGCATGAGAACAAAAATGTGAATGTGAACAAGTACTGGCTGTCCTCAGCCTGTGGCTCTGATTTCTACATGGCACCCGAGGTGTGGGAGGGACACTACACTGCCAAGGCTGACATCTTCGCCCTCGGCATCATCATCTGGGCCATGATTGAGAGGATCACCTTCATTGATGCTGAGACCAAGAAGGAGCTGCTGGGGACTTACATCAAGCAGGGGACTGAGATTGTGCCTGTCGGGGAAGCGCTGCTAGAAAACCCAAAGATGGAGCTGCACATCCCTCAGAAACGCAGGACTTCCATGTCTGAGGGGATCAAGCAGCTCTTGAAAGACATGTTGGCTGCTAACCCACAGGATCGACCTGATGCCTTTGAGCTTGAAACCAGAATGGACCAGGTTACATGTGCTGCTTAAATTCAGGGCAGGGCACTGCTGTGCTTTGCAGCTGGGTAAGTGATTCACATTTTTTGTTTTGTTTCTGTCCACTAGTGCACTTTGTAGTAGCACAAAGGAGTCTTTTATGTTCCTAGAGCTATTTCTATAGTGACTCATCAGAGCACTGCTTCTGAGGTTGTTTTCACCTATTCTACTGCAAAAATAAAATAGAGGTGAGAAATTGAATTAGCAGCTGCACATCCTGTCACTGCCCAAGGGCCCAGTGGAGCTGGAAGGGCTGGGCAGGAGCCTTGCTCCTCAGAGGTCCTGGCCAGTGGCTGAGACAGGCTGGGGCACAGCAGAGACACCTGCAAGCACTTGGTATAAGCTTTGGTGACATCTGTCTCTCTCAGGGTCAGGGAGGGATCTGCCAGTTCTGCCTTCTCTGCTGTGTGATGTAATTTTCACAGTCTGTGCTGGAGCTCCCTGTCTAGCACCCTCCCCCTCTGTGACACTTGGACAGGACACCTCGGGGCCCAGCTGGCTCAATGAGTAGCACCAAGTGGCACATCTGTCTTGGCACAGAACTCTTTGCTTTCACCTACAAGGCACATGGGTCCATCCTGTGGCTCTGTTTCATTTCCCTATTCAAGGCAGGACTTCCCTTTGGTGTGAACGGCAGTGCCCAGACCCAGGAGATGCTTTGGTCTCCAGCATCTGTGTTTGTAGACCTGTGTCTGCTAAGGAAGGAAGCTTAAAAACAGCTCTGCTCAGACTGAGCTCAGCTCTGCCCAGAGTCCCCTCCCTTCTCCCCCCCTGCTAAACAGTCTCAAGCTCAGAGGTCTTGATCCTGAGGCCTGGGTGGTCACACATGGTCTGGAAGGACCCCAGGGACGTGGTTTAGCTGGCAGTGTCCCTCACCAGTGACACAGAAGGACTGGGAGGTGTTGCCTACATGGCAAAGCTGTCTGTAAACAGAAGCTGTTACTAGGGATTCTCCCAGCCAAACATTTCAATGAAACTGAAGAATTACAGATTACCAGGGGTGAGCTGACATCTTTCCAGCCCACATCCTTTCTCAGGCTCCTGCAGAGCTGCCTGCCCATCACTGGTCCCAGGAGATCTTTGACAGCCTGCCTGTGTCAGGTGCTGGCATCACAGCTTGGGCCCAGCCCTCACCTCACCCCAAAACCACACACAGCCAGCTGGACTGGAGCTGACCATGGATGCAAGAGGGTAAAGAGCAAGGAAATAATGTCCTTGGCCAGCATGCATCAGCCCTCAGCTGATGGCTATGTGTCTGTCCAGCTCTGAGAGCAAGCCCCCAGCTGCAGGCAGTGGGGAAGGTGGAGGTGTTTTGGCAGGTTTTGCTAAAATCCCTCATTGCTGCCACCTGAGGTTTCCTGAGCTTAAGAAAAACGCTGTGGGGCCTGACCCCCCTCTCTCTGTGTGCCCAGGTACACTGTGTGCTCTTTGTAGAGAAATAGGGATGGAAATGGAAAAACCCATTGGGTGGGTCTTGTTCTTCTCTGTTGGTTTGTCCAAACTGGTCCACAGACCATCCCCTCTGCACTCTTCCACCCACAAAATGTTTACCACCCATCTCAAGTGCGAGTAACCGATTCAAGCACTGCTGCCTGGGGCTGGATACTGGTCCCAGTGAAGTGTGGGCTGGGGATTAGGGTGGGGGAGTGAATCTGGAAATGAGAGCCCTCAAGATGGGTGTGCTCCAGCCCCGGGGCAGACACCCTGCCCTGTGCCCGGGGCTGTGGGAGCAGCTCTGCCGCACGTGGAGGGTCAGGCCGGGCTCTGCCATCTGCGCTGCCTCTGTGCTGACACGATGCTGCTGCGTTATGCAACCGGCCCCTGCCCTCGGGGGAAATTCATCCTGCGCAGATCTGCGGAATAGTACATGAAGGGATAACAAACACCGAGGGGACAGTCCTACCCCGCGGCTGTTTGCTCAGACCCAGCTGCCTCCTGCAGCCCCCCCCAAGTCCATCCGTGAGTCTGCACCGATGGCTCCGTGGTGACACAGCTGCAGCAGCCAGGGATGCTCTTACATAACCCAACCTGGCACATGGAGCGTGGCTGCCTGGCCCACATAGAGCCCAGCCCCAGCCATATGTCCCTGCAAACCCAGAGTGTTCTTTGCCTCACTCGTGGGGCAACCAGAATATATGTATGGTGCACTTTGCTGTGTGGTCTTCCTGGTGTACTTGTGTATTCAAATCAACCTTCTTCTGGCTGCTATTAAATGCAAATCTTAAATTGGAAACCTGCTTGAGAAGCTTAAAATGGGATTTAGAGCAGAGCCTGAATTCTGCTCTCAGGTAATTTTAGTTGACCGAGAAACTCACGTAACCTCTCCCAACTTATTTGTGGCACTGGCATGTAGCTTTGCTGTGCTGGGTCATGCAGCAGGTTCTTCCCCAGGACAGTTCAGACCTGCTCAGCCTTGGTTCATGTCATAACCTGGAAAACTGTAACCCTTCCTGACCCAGGGAATCGGATTTTTGCTTATTCTTTGCTATGCCACTGACCTATTCAGATTTTGCTTAATGTCTCAGCAGCTTCAGTTCTGCCATGGATGCTGCACACACCTGAGAGCTTCATGCTCTGTTACCCTTCCAAAATGCAGATAGGAAATGTCAGTTCTCAGAAGAGAAGGTGTTTTTTGCTTGGTTTATGCTGGGCACTGGGCTGCCTGAGGTGGAGATAACTCATTATCTCCTTGCTTTTCCCACTGCTGGTGGCACTGGTGCAAACAGTTCCAGCAGAGGTGGGCAGCATTTCTGTGGGAAAAACAAAGGTATTCTCTTTTTCATTTGAACACTTCTTCGCTTCCTTCTGCAAATATTTAGATAAAACCAAGTTTATCTACAGCTCTCTAGAGTTGTTGGCAAAAGCTGCCTTTTGGGCAAAGAGGACAAAAGCCTTTCTAGTACAATTGAGGAGTGGCTGGGTTGTGCTGGGTATCTGCTGATGGGTCTCTTTCTGTGATAGCCCAGCACTAACTGCACTGCCCACTGGGGAGTATTTCACCCTTCCTTCCCAATACTGAAAAACTAGAATGATTCTCCTTTCCTGCAATGAGAACATCTTTCTATGTCACTTTTGTAGTTGCCCTCCAGATTCCCTGGGGATGGTGAGGGGCCTCCCAGAGATGCTGCTCTGGTGGGATCCTCTGATGGGATGGCTTTGTGCAACCCTCAGACAGGTTGTAGAGGAAAAAGGTACAGTGGCAGTGTGGCCTTTTGCTTCTCCCTGCAGTGACACAGGGGCCTTGGCCACAGAAACACCAAGGGTGAGTACAGCATCACCCACCACTGACATTTATGTGCTTAAGAAATGTTGCAGTTTTGATTCACACAGGACATGAAACTACAATGGTTGTGATCAGTGTAGAGACAGCTTGTTCTGGTAGGTTTGCATTCCATGATATTTTCACTGTGGTTAAAACAGTTGGTCTGATTTTGGGTGGATGCTCAAGATGAATGGCAAGAATCTGTGCAGGCTGAAGCATCTCAGGGGCTGTCATGAGCAGGATGGTGTTCAATAGCTGTGGCCAGTCTGGTTCTCTCCAGCACTCCTCTCTCACTGGGTTTGATTATTCCAGTTTCAGCTGAAAGTGGCTGTTTGTATTTGCATTGTTCTGCTCTTTGCATTTTACACGTGCACCAGGAGCTGATGCTGAACAAGCTTATCTGCTCACCCTGCACGATGGTTTCTGCTCTGGCCAGAGCTCTCTGGTGCTGTGCCCAGCCACCCCCAGCACTGCTGATAAACTGCTGCCCTGTGGAATTTCAGAGCTGAAGGAGGGACAGGGATCAGGGACACAGCAACAGCTCTGAGAGCTGTCAGTGAGCAGGGACTGCTGCATCCAGTTAGATTTTGGCTGTTAGTATCACTCAGCTCAAGTTTTACTCACTGGCCTAAAGAGCAGCAATTTCATTCCTAAAACAATGTTGGTTTTGACTTTGGACTGTTTTTCAGTGGTTTGTGGATCTTGGCGTGGACAAAAGCCATAGTAAAAGCAAGGTCAGTTCCTCTTAGCCATAGTAGTGAATGCAGCATCACAGGGACCACTCCATGGAGTGGTGACACCCTTCTGGACAGTGTTGATTCTACCTGGGGTGAAACGAAGCCTGAGGGTGACCTGGACCATGTCAGCTCTGGCCAGTTGTATTGGTGTTTGTGTTTACTTGCTGTCATCCCTGCTTTGCCCTCTGGGGGCGGTCACTGCAGTCGGGTTTAAGGATGCACCCAAGGAATGCATCACAAGTATAGGTACAGAGCATGAGGGAAGGCTCAGGAGGTAAATCAGGCACTCAGCTCCGTTCCCTTGCACTCAGTGTCCCCACCCAGGGGCAGATGACATGGCTAACACCAGGAGCTGCTGGGTTGTCTCTCCCTCCTCTGCACTGAGTCCTCTCTGCCATGCAGACCCCACTGCCCCTCTGTGTGACCCACACATTGGTGTCATCTTGTGTGCTGGGCGAGGGCTCCATGGGCTGCTGCTTCACGTCCTGCTGATGCCAAATGAACATTGGAGCTGATTAAAGCTATAAATGGCATCAGTGGAGGGATTAAAAGCTCTTGAACAAGCCCCTGCAAAAACGTGCGTCAGTGGGGCGAGCTCTCCTGTCTCAGAGCAGCGAGCTCAGGGCTGCTCAAGCAAGTTCCTTCCCTCATAATGTTCCTACTCCAGGGAAGCACAAACAGAAACCCTGCCCTACTTGCTAACAAAGCTGCATAATAGGAGAAACCTTCCAGAAGAATCCTTGTGTGTTTGCCCTGACCTGATGTCTGTGTGCCTCTCGCCTCCTCAAACAAAAAGGCTTTATTCTGATGGCAGCCTGCAAAAGTGGCATCCCTTTGGTTAACTTCTCCTGGAAAGGAGTGTGCCCATGACCTTGCCTTCTGCTCTGAGCAGCCTTGTCCTTTAGAAATGTGTTCCTCAGGCAGGGATTTCTTTAATGAGATTTCCTAGGGCTAAGGTATTGGAGTAATTTGCTGGGCAGTAGCATTTTTTCTGCAGCAGGTCTTTCCCACTGCTCCCTTGGTGTCTCTGCAGAACCCTTTGCCTGGTGGCCTGGGACCTGCCCCTGCTGAATGGGGGAGTTAAATTCACCCCACACATTTTTTTCCCGTCTGAGTTTAGAGCTCATGGACCACCCCGACTGCTTCCCAGCACAACCACTGCCCTCAGCTCTGCTGGTGCCTCCTTGAGTTTGGGACATCCTAAAGGATGGATTTTCAGTACAGAAGTGACATCATGTGTATATAGGTGTGCTGTTCTTCTGCTGTCCACAGGGAATTTTCTGGGTTGCAGACAAACTATGTGGAAAATGCTGGTGGCTTATGTGCAGCATTGAGCACTCCATGTCCCTGAGCTCAGAGGACAGGAGGGTGCCAGGGCTGTGGATGAATGGGTGCAGCACCACTGCAGGGTGCTGCAGGGACCATGGGGGTCGTTGTGTGTTGAGGCTTTGGCCAAAGCAGGGATTGATGCAACAAATCCAACTCTAAAATCCCTGGCACTGAGCATCCTTGTAGGCTGAGCTGTGAACCTCTCCTGCCCTGTTTCCAGTTGCACCAGCCTGGATTTTACCCACCAAACCTCTCCTGCTCTGTTTCCAGTTGCACCAGCCTGGATTTTACCCACCAAACCTCTCCTGCTCTGTTTCCAGTTGCACCAGCCTGGATTTTACTCAGCTTTTGCAGAGCCACTTGTGCTGCCCGAGCTGCTGCTGACGCAGCAGGCGAGTGGTGCAGGGCAGCTCTGGGCTTGCAGCTTGTTCCACCTTTCCTGTGGAGTGCATGGAGCCAGCACTCACAGACACATCACATGGACTCTCAAGGCCAGGCTCTGCTGTGGGAACACTTGTCCTTGTTCCAGCAGGACTGTGTGGGATGGGGCTGTGTGTGGGGGTGTGAGGAGATGCTCAGCCCCAGCCAGCCTGTCCCTGGGGCAGCTGGATGTGTGCTGTCCTTGGCAGTGTGCTCCATGCACTGCTGTCTGAGTCCTTCTGGGATAAAATCTGACTGTAAACTGAGCCCAGTCCCTGTCTGGATCGATAGCCAAAGCACTGGGCAGTAGAGAGAGGTGGCAGCACTCATTTTGGGCTAACTGGGATAAGTGGGCAGGTGGCAAGAGTGGTGTCCTACACCCCTTCCATCCAGGAGCCAATGCCTGCAGTCACAATGTAGTAACTGAGACAAACCACTGACAAACCTGACCTCTCTTTCTCCTCTCTTGTTTTTTCTTGCAGATTTATTTACCAGGGACCCATAATCTCCATTATTTACGTGCAAGAAGGAAGTCAAAGATAAGGGAAGATGATAATACAGAAGATCCCTGGTCTACAGGATCTCTTGCAATGTGAAATATTTGAGTGTTACTTTTTTGTGTTGGGAAGGGTGTTGTGGGGGTGTGGGAGGGGGCTGCAGGTGCCTGTGGAAGAACACAAGCTGGCAGCTGTCACTCACAAAACTTTGAAAGAAGATCCAGAGAGCAGAGCTGCCCTTGCCCAGCCCTCCCTGTGTCTCCTGTGCTGCTGTTTGACTCATTAGATGTTTTTAGGGATGTGGTTCCATGAGGAAGTGGGAATCAGCAGCCTGATGGTGAGGTGTACTGCCAGGCACCAGCTATAAGTCCAGCTGGGCACAGCTTTGGGTTCAAAGCTATTGATTTTGCCTAGGGAAAATGGGAGCAAAGTGGTGGGTAGGCTTGCATTGGGAGTGCAGTGCTTTAGGAAAGAGGAATCTCTTGGTCCACATGTTGCAAGCAGCTAAATAACTTCATAGCCAGGCAGCTCCTGAATAGGTGGTGCTGCCCAGGTTTGTGAGCAGCTGACATTAGGATAGAGTAGGATAAACAAGCTGGAAAGCCATTTGGCAAAGCAGGTCTTCCCAAGCTGGATTTCATGATCGTCTTTGTGACTGTCTTTCTATACAGAGGGAACTGGGGAGCTGCTGAGTACATTTTCAGGTTGACATCATCTGAGTACAAGAGAAACAGAGAGCAGTGCACTGCTCTGATCCATTTAATGCCAAACTTCAGTCAATAGGAACAATGCTGTGGAGAGAAGGAGGTTTGGCCTAATGGGTCAAGGGCTAGATTTTAGCCTCCCACAGGACACTTTTCCCTGCTAGCTAATGATCTCCAGGAAGCAAAAGGCAATGCTGCTATTCAGGATAGGCTACAGTATAGTACAGCTCAGGTCAGGAGACTGGAACCTCAGGCTGAGCACTTAAAACTCTATTTCCTTGCCTATATTTAAAGCAAAACTCATTTTCTGGGGCTGCCCTGTGTTGATGATCTTTAGACTTTGCTCACTGTAAATGCAATGTAAAGCACCACCTCTTCTCCACTCTGCAGCTTCTGAACCACCTAAAATGTTTCTCAGCAGGTGAAATCACCAGCAGTGGTTTGGGAAGTGGGGCTGGTCTGACCCAGGGTGCTCAGTCTGGAGCTGGCCATGGCAGCACCTGCTCCCCTCATCCCTGGTTGTGGGAACTGCTCCTTGCCTGCAGCTTTCCTCTGCCATCACTGGAAGGTTCCTAACTGGCAGCACCTCTATGTATCTCCTCAGTGTACTGTGCTGAGCTCACAGGAATGAATGGAAATGGAGGAAATTCAGGTGGGCTCAGGCAGAGCAGGGAAAGGGTGGAGGAGCTTCTTTTCCATCTTTTCCAGAACACAAAGCTAAAGCTGTGGCTGCAGAAAGACCTAGTCCTTCTTAGGAGGACCAGGAGGCTCCAGACTGGCTGTCTGTGACTTGTGAAGGTTTGGACAGCACAAATGCACTGCCAAGCCCTTGTTCTCACACTGTGTTTGTCCCTAGGGATGTTTCTATGGGCTGCAGCTGGGTGGGATTCCTGCAGCTTCCTGTGCTGCATCCCACAGGGAGGGGAGAGTGAACCATTTAGCTCACAAGTGCAGTGTTAGTGCCCTGATCACTGGACCATCCTTCCTCCACCTGGCAGAGCCTTTGCTCCTGACTGTCACAGCTGTTCTAAGCAAACCCTGGCCTGAAGGGGCACAGTAAGAGGGCAGGAGGGGAAGCTGGAAGGCAGTGAGTGCATTGCCCTGTTCTTCTCAGGACAGGAGTGAGTCCAGCAGGCCCTGGAAGGGTTGGCCCTCTTGGTCCACTGCTGTTTCAGGCCATCTTCAAACCACACGTGTCCACCTCAGCTTTTGCATTGCAGATGTGTTTTTCAAGCAGCTTGATGTTAGTGAGCTAGACCGTAGTGCCTTACTTAGGATTTAGCAAACACTTCCAAGGAGGAGTCCTAGGGCTGCTAGCCTTTGGCCAACATGGATGTTTCCCTGGTTAGTTTGTCCTTTTAAGAGCATTTCTCTCTGATTTTGCTGCTGTTTGTGCTCAACTCCCCAGACTATATAGGAACCTGCCTTGTGTTTACAGCTCCCCACATCTCTCCTTCAGTTACTTTGGCCCAGACCAGCACTCCCTCTAGAACAAGGTGGGAACAGCTCAAACCTGCATATGCTGTGGGATGGAGAATGTTTAGTTTTTTCCCAGCTGGGTCTTTTGGGTCTCACCTGCCCAGCCCCTGCAGGCCAAACTTCTTCCTCTGCTGTGGATGTTTGGCACCAGGATGCACTGCTGGGAAAATTCAAGTTTAAGAAGGCAATCCTGAGCCTGTGGCCCATTTCCCAGCCCAGGGCCATGCTGTCTGTCTCTTCCTGGCTGCAGTGAAGCTGAGCATCCAGGTGCTGGGGGTAGCTGGTTGGTGTGGGGGGAGCCAAGCCCCCCTTGCAGAACTCTCTGGGCTCGTTGGCCCCAGATGGTGCCCACGCCAGGGGAGTGATTGTATGAAACTGTTTACTTCTGATTTTGCTGTTTACAAGAGGGATGTGGGGTGGGTGGGGGGAACAAGCCAAGCCTCAGGAGGATTGGGAACTGTGTTATCTGCACCAGCCTGCAGCAAGGCCGACAGCACCGGCATCGTGCAGGTGTCACGGGGATCTCCCGGCCAGCTTTGGTCCATGGGGAGGAAAGCAGAGGTGGCTGTAGCCTAGAGGGGTTAGATTAGCTCCCCTGTATCCCCTTGCTGCTGTGTTTGAGGTTCAGCAGTGCTAGTGACAGATAAGAGTTACCCCTGTGGTCTTCCTCTACTCCTCAGGACCCAGCTCCTTCACATATCACAGGCTCCCAGAGCCTTTCTGGAGCAATAAGATGTAAAGCAAGCGTTACCATCGTCGTGGAAATCCTCCGTTGTGTGCGGTGTCTGTCTCCTCCGTATGCAGTATGAGTCTGGGTTTAAGCCTGCCAAGCATCACAGGGGAGCTGCTGCAGGCCACAAACTGGGATTTGTTTCCCTGGGCTCTCTGCAGGTCGGGAGAACGGGGAAACGCTGCTGCTTTCCTTCCTTAGCCCAGGCCTGTGCTGCCCAAGGCTCACACTACAGCTGCCCAGGGCAAGGCTGCTCCTGGTCCCCTTCCTGGCAATGCTGGCATGGGGTGGGTGAGCAGAGCTCAGTGCTCCACTCCTCACAGCCCCCATCCCATGAGCCAGTGGGAAAGCAGAGCCCCATTTCCTTTGAACAGGGGTGCAGCCAATGCTTGTGGCCACTGCTGTGGGAGGAGTTGTGCCTGTGTTCCTCAGCTGGATACAGGCACATCCAGTGTGTTGGCCCTTCATGTCCAGAAGCATTTCTCACTTCAGGGCAGGGTGTCTGGTGGGTGTAGCTGGAAGGGAAGTGCAGGGAGCTGTTCTCTTCCAGCTGTGATCTGCCAGATCATTTCTCTGCAGCCTGCACAAATGCTTTTAGCCCTGAGGGTGTCTGGGCTGCTGCAAGAGCTCACAGGGGCCACATGGGAGTGCCTGGTGGCCCCAGCCTGGCACCTGTGCCCAGCAGCTGCCCAGGCCAGCATGGACCTTCAGCTCACTCACCCAGCAGAAAACAGCAGCTTTGCAGGGTGAGCTGCTTCACCACCACACCAGAAGGGTTCTGGGTGAACCCCAGGACAGGGGCTCATGGCTGCCCCAGCCCTGCTGAGGGCTCTCCCTGATCCCCACAGCTCCTGTGCTGAGCTAGCAAGAGCAGAAGGCTTAAACCCAGACTCCAAACTAAAGATAATATTAGTAAATGAATCTGTAATTTTCTTTTTTTCTTTTTTTTTTTTTTTTTTTTTGCACAGAAGCTGGTTATCTAGGACCTATGTGTGAAAACTTTATATAAATCTTTTTTGTACTTGGTTTCCTTGGGTTGGTATGAAACGTTCTATTTAAGTTTTTTGAACACTGTGGATCCCCTGATGTGTATGAATGGCAGAGGCTTTGTAAATTAAGGGACGTTTGTGTGAATAAAGCTATTTGATGGGGTTGAAAAGCCACACACAACTTGAAACGTGAGCTCTGTGTGTTTGTCCTGTGCTGTGCTGACAGCAGTGAGGCTGAAAGGGTGTCCCTGGCAGCAGTGGACAGGCCAAGGCCCAAAAGCAGCTCTGGCTCCATCCTGGAGGGAAGGTCCAGCTAAGCCTGAACTGGAACTGGGCTAGCTGGACTGACCTCGGGGCTTAGGGCACTAAACCCAAGGCACCCTGGCCAGTGCCAACCACAACGTGGCTCCCTGGCATGAAGCACTTGTGGCCCTTTATCCTTGGCCTGGATTAGGATTAGCCCCGTTCTTGATGCAGACACCAAGTAGGGCATTGTGATTAGCAGGACAGGCAAGCTTGGCCTCTGCCCTTACAGAAACACCTCCCCATCCTGCCCCTTCCTCCCCATCTGGCCACAAGCTGGCACCCCCATGGTTCAGGAGCCAGAAGGGACCGGCTGCCCACTCTTGAAGGTGCCTGCAAACCCCCCAAGGAAAATGCCCTGCAGCGCTGCCACTTGAGCAGCCACGATGGGCTTCTCCCTTTGCACAGACCCTCTGCCCCAAGTCCCAGATGCCCAAGCTGGTCACAGCAGCTGGGAGTCCCCGGTGCCAGGATGAGAAAAGCATCACGAGGCTGAGCCGCATCCTGCAGCCACGGGAAGTTTTCCTGTGGGTGATGCCCACAGGAGTGCAGCAGCCTGGGGCCACCCCGAGCCGGCGTGGGGCTCAGGATGTCCCGGCACCCTCGGCCCTTGCGTAACGGCCCCGCAGCCTCGCACGACCCGCGGCAGCCGCGCTGGGACGTGCAGGGCAGGCCGTGCTCGCTGCGCTCCCCCTGCGGCAGCCCCAGCGCCGCCGGCCGCGTGGCCGTGGGCTCCCCCCGCACGGCCGTCACCATTGTGCGCCTTAATCGCTGCCGACAGGCACCTAAAATGGATGTTTTCAGCCCAGTGGGGCCGCAGGGAGGCTGCTCGACCGCAGCCGCAGCGATGGCGAGGGGCTGGCGAGGGGCCCCAAGCTGCGCTTCCTCCCGCTTCCTGCTGGGTTAGCTCGGGCAGTGACTGCGGCACCCTGTGAGGGGCAGCCTGGGGGCTCAAACATCCCCCCGGTCCTGCCCACAGCATCCTGCCTGCAGGCAGGGAAGGGGCTGCATTGGCTCCCGTGACACTGTCCCCCAGCGTGGGACAAGCCCCAAGACTGTCCCTGTCCTTGTGACAAACGCAGCTGTAGAGACCCATTGTGCTACACTGCTGCTCCCCACCAAATGCAGGCACCCCCAAAACCTCCGTCACAAATGCTGTGTGGCACCTCCAAAAACACTTCTGCTCTTGTGACTTCCCTCTGGTTTAAGCTACACTGGTGACAAGGATCATGTTGACTCCAGGCTTGTGGCATTTCACTCGTCTCTGTGACCAGACACAAAATGAGCTCCGTGAGCCCCATGGCCCCTGACTCCCAGCTCAGCCCTTGCAAATGGGATGAAACTGAACCCCAGCAGGAGCTTGGGCTTGGAGCCTGGCTCACCTCTCACGTGTGCTGCAGGTGAGGAGCCGGTAAGGGCAGGTGACCCCACAGCACAGCAGAAAAGCACCATTAATGAGGAAGTTGATGTCAGTCACCAGAAGAGATGTTTCACTCTGGATTTGCTCTCTGGAGACCTGCTATTTCATATGCAAAGAGGTTTGCTGAACTCCACAAAGGTGCGTCAAGCATTTGACAGCTGACAGAATCCCCCAGGAGCCACCAGCCCTGTGCTCCTCAGGGACCAGGAGTGGGGCATGTGCTGGGGCAGAACTGCACGTGGCAAAGGCCACAGCCAGGCAGCAGGGCCAGGGTGGGGAAGGCAAGGACAGCCCTGGCAGGCACCATGGCTGTGAGGCCAGTCAGAGTCCTGAGTGCCAGCACCAACCTCACCTGATGGGACTAAACCTCAGAGTAGAGAGAGGTGAGGTGCTGCTGCAGCCATGGCTTTGCTCTCCCTCCTTCTGCTTGCACACAGGAACATTTTCAAGGGCCTCCTCTCCACAGAGGCTGTGTTTTACAGCTGAAGCACTAAGTCATTCATCATAAAATGTAAGTCCATATTTCTATTAAGATCTCCTGAGCTCCTCAAGCAGCAGCCACTTCAGCAGCACTCGCTGGGCCAGAGCGACACCAGCTCAGATGGAAGCTGCTGCTTGAGCTGGTGGGAGGAGGGCAAGGTCCATTGTATCGGCAAAGGACATTCATTTGCCTCATCCCCACACTGATGAATTGCTCCACTTGCCCGTGTCAGGCTCCAGCACAGCAGAGGATGAACAGCTAAAGCTGCACTAAGCCCACACACTCCACTGAGCGGCAGATGACTCACAGGAGGCTCTCGGAGCGATGCGGGTGGAGGTGACAATGAACACAAGGGACAAAAGCTGAGTGAGCAGGGACTCTGCTCTCCCCCCTGACCCATTGTGAGCCAGAAGCCTGGACCCTCCTCACCCTCTGTCCTCCTGTTCAATGTTAGGACAGTCACGAGGGCCCTCGGACAGCCCAGCCCCACGGCACACGGCAGACAAGGCTGTGGATGGCACCAAGCTTAAATACATTCCATCCCATTGCACACAATATCCCAGCAGCTCACCAGCTCAGACAGAGCAGTGCAGCCCCCCATGTGTGTGGAATGGCTGTGGCTCCCATCCCTTCCTCTGCAGAAACCAGGCAGCCCTGCCCAGGGGACCTGGGGATGGAGCAGGGGGAGCAACATTACCCAAACCACCTCCTGATTCCACCCAAGGCTTCAAAAAATGTAATTTTTGCCTGCAATCTGTCTCAAATGCATTGTGCAGTCTGCCCACCCCACGCACACCCCACCTGCCTCTCCCCACAGCAGGGACTGCACGTGGCAGCAGCAGCAGCTTCACCCAGAGCCACTTTGGGTCAGTCTCAGTTCCGTGAACAAAAGCTGCTTCCCCAGCTCATTTCCCGACAGAGCTGATGCCCTGTGCCCCTCTGGGGACCCAGAAATTGCTGGGAGGCAGCAAGACAGGGAATTAAGAACTATTTCCTCTGCCAGAGATAAGATCTCTAAACAAGCTTCTCAGCCAAGAACTTTAAATTTTTTTTTTTTATTTTACAGGTTTTGCAACGGAATCTTATTCTCCAGAATTGCATCCGCCTCCAACCCCACTTAGAGCTGCCAAAGCCTGCACTTCCCCCGGGACCAGCCTGCAAGAGGCAGAGATGGATGGGATGACTTGGGCATGATTTCACCCTTCTGTCCTGCTGCTGGAGCCAGGGGCTGTCAGGATTCCCAGAGGGACCCCCACCCTGCTCTGGTTCTGTGCTGCAGCCCCTCCAGCCCCCCTGGATCAACTCCCAGACCACAGCCATGGGGTGCCACAGCCCCTGCCCCAGCCTCAGGGCCAGGGGAGAGCATCCTCAGGGCCCCTGCCCCAGCCTGAGGCCCCGGGGAGAGCATCCCTGTGAGCAGCAGACAACATCAAAGCCCAACATCTCTCCAAGCTCTGACTCTGCTCCCTTTGCACAGATCCAGCCCCACAGTCAGTCCTGTTTAACCCAGGAAGGGCCAGTGTCTGTGCTCGTGTGAAAGGTGCTCATGCCCCCCTGAAAAGCTTTTTGGGAATCAGTGAGGGCACTAAACTGGCTGTGCAGAGTTCACCTCCCCTTCTCCACAAACCCAAGCAGGTCATTATCTCTCTGTGAGCCTCAATCCCTCCTTGAGGCACAGACATGCCCCAGTCCTGGCCTTTCACACAGACAGACGTTCCTCAAACCACTGTAGCATTCAAGAAATAAAAGCCCCTGCCCTGCTCCTGCCCTGGCAGTTTGTAGTCCTCTTGCTTGTAGGCTGTTGTGGGATCAAACGCTCCAGGCTGATTTATCCACGGGACACGGCAGCCCAGACAGATGGGAGGGAGCACAAGCCCAGCCGGATAATAAATCACAGCAGGGCAGCTCTGCCCGCCGTGCCGGCAGCGCGATCCCAGCGGGATCAATGCTCGGAGCTGTGTCCATGTCCCATTCCCTGGGGAGGGCAGGCATCCAGCTCCCCTGGCGTGCTGCACCCGAGCAGTGACACGGGGACAGAGCCGCAGGCTCAGCAAGCTTCCCACTCCCACATTCAAGGAAACGTGACCCCCTTGGGAAGTTTCCTGGAAAAAGGGGAATCACAGTCGCTGCTGGGATGAGGCTGCCACCCTCATGGGATCCAGGACAGGAAAACCTGCCTTGAACTCACGCTCAAGGACGTCTGTCTTGCAAAGCTCAGCACAAAGAGATCCGAACGGGCTTTTGATGAGCTTCCAGCAAGATAAAGGAGCTCCCCTGACCCCGCTCCATCTCCCTGGGCGGGATCATCAATAACCCAGCCCCGCCGCAGCCTGCGGCTCAGACGGGCTCTCCACTCTCATGTCTACACGTGCTTAAATTAATGTCACCGCCGGAGAAAGGAGGGGGTGTCCACCCCAGGGGTCCCCTTTGGTGCCAAGGCTTGTCCGGGCTGTCCGTCCATCAGCAGGGGAGGAAAGCAGAGCCTATGAGGCAAATGCTCCGGAGGAAATCCGGGGTCTCAGCCCTGCGTGATCGCGGGGCTCAGACCAGAGAAGGTTTTTGTCCCAAACCAGCCTCCAAGCCCCCAAATTTATTGACAAACAGCCACTACAAACTCTGGCACGTCCAGGCTTTAGGACTCCCTCCTCGGGTGCCATTAGTGGGTGTAATGAGCTGGAGATAATTGCTGCCTCGGGGACACAATTAACTCTTTCCTGCCCTGGTCCAGCTGGGGCTTTTGCATCCCACAGGAGCAATTCTCTCCTTCCTTCCCCCGGGTTCCTTAGAAAACTTCAATTCCTCTTCCTTCTCAAAGTGAGCCTCTGAATCAGAGTCTGACGAACACCACGAGTTCACTGATGTGTGGCTGTGATTTAGAGTTGGAATATATTTGGAATGTATAATTTATTTCAGGTACCAGTGAAACTGGGAGCGAGCAGTGAGTAAATCAGTCATACCCTTGTGATGATGGGGGCTGGAGCCTTTATGTTGCTCTGAAAATCCTGCTTCCACGCAGCCAGGTGAATATCATGAAGGATGGGTAAGATTTGGGGCTGCAGGGATAACTCAGGCACCCTGGAGGAGGGGGTGTTGGGAGATTTAATGACAGTTCTGCCATTGGGACACAACCTCTAGCAGAAAGGTCAGTGTTGCTCAGCCCTCTGTCCTGGAACAGGGATCACATTGCACCAGGTGCTGCCCAAAGAGCTGCTCCAAACCTGGCACCCACCTCCACCTGCCAGGTACCACCTGGAAACAACAGAAGAGGAACCAGGCACAAAGTCCACCCTCCTCCCTGCCTCTGTGGTTGTTACCTTTACAGCAAATCTCTTTCTCAGAAATGCAGATGTGAAATATGAAGACAGAAATTGCCAGTGACTTTTAATTTGGGTTCTGCCAATTTTTCTGTTCCAGCTATTGATTTTCCATAAAGACTAATCCTTGCTCTCAGCCTTCTCTGACAGGCACTATCTGGATGTTTTGCTTACCCTGAGTGTGGAAATATATGTTTTATTAAGTGTCAGAACTCACTAATGAGAGGAAGGAGGAAAATCAATTGTCTGCTTATATCTTGATCTCAGACAGGACTAACAAGTTCTTTATTTTGATGCTGTGGACAGAACAGGCAGAGTGACAAAAGGGTGACAGTGGCTGTCAGCTCTGTCACAGAGACAGCTCAGCTGATGAGGGGGGCAAAGGGTTACATGGTGTTGGAGCCTTCAAACACATTTGTATGTGTATTAATTCAAAGAGATTCATAGAATGCTATAAAATCCTGTGGCTGAATTGATCCCTGTTGCAAAGGGATGGAAAACACTAAAATTTCAGCTTCAGACTCTAAGCAGGTTTATTCTCCCATCCCTAAAACCAAGAAAACAGCTTGGCCAGCAGCTCAGGGTAGGGGCAACCAAAGGGATTCCCTTTTTCCACGCTAAAGTTGGGATTCGGGTTAGTATTTATGGCAATAGAAGTACAAGCAAGCTCAGTGCAAGGCCTCTCGGTGCAATAAAGCCCATTTCAAACATGCACTGTGCTGTGCTCAGGTGGAATGAGATGAGCAGTAAGGCCCCTTCCAGACCAAGCCACCCTGTGATTCTATGATTCCATGATTCCTCCTCGGGCATCTGGCACAGGGCCCAGCTGGAGCAGGAGTCAGGGTAAGCTGCACCTCCACAGGGCTCTTCTCACACCCTCAGACCACTAAGGCTGATTGGAAGGGACAGCTCCTTTTCCCAGCACACACCATCCAAACAACGGGATCAAGACCCATGACACGAGCACGAACATTCATTTCCCACAGAAACTTTGTATAATTATAAAATATTAATCTCTGCTGGCCCTCCTCTCCAAACAAAGGTACCAACCTGCTTTCACTCATTGTTATCTCCCTTGTCTGTTAGAGGATCACACCTGACAGTTGTATAGTTAATCTTTTGGCAGCTGTGAAATGAAACCGTAAGCCCTGGCTGCCTTGAGAAGATGCATTGATTTCTTAAAATGACACATCGCCTCCTCCCTTGATGTTCGAGCAGGAGCCCAGGGCTGGCGTTATGAATCTTGCCTGTCATTCAATTAAAAAAGCTTAGCAGAGATGCTCCAGCTGAGCACACCAGACAGCATTAAGGCTGAGCCCTGACCCAAAGATTTAATAACAGGGAGTACGAAGGCACCTGCAGCCCCAGAGGCTTGACCAGTTTGTTGATGAGTTCACCAGTTGTGGTATGGAGCTTGCCACCTTGAACCAGACCAGCCACTCTCCTCTCCACAGCAACACAGCTGACTGGGCAGCCAGGTCCCATAGGAAAGCAGAGCAGGAAAATCCCTTCCGTCCCAGAAGGAAGTTCGCTGCACTTAATGGAGCATTTTATATCCTATTTCAACACAGCTCTTTTATGAGGATTATGTGTTTAACAAAACTCTTGACAGTGTGAAACAGCCTCAGTCTCACTGTGGACAGTGAAGCGCTGGTGTCTGGCCTCTGTCAGAAGGAAATGCAAGATTCTCCCCCAAAAGGACTTTGCAGGATTCTCCCTATTTGCAGCAATGTCATAAAGCCCAGAGGGCTTTGTCTGAGATTTAGATGAGATATTAGGAAGAAATTCTTCCCTGTGAGGCTGGCACAGACTGCCCAGAGAAGCTGTGGCTGCTCCATCCCTGGAAGTGTCCAAGGCCAGGTTGGACAGGGCTTGGAGCAATATCACTATGGGACACGAAACAACACAAGCCACACACTGCTGCTTTCAAGGTGAAGAAAAGGGAAGTTTATTTTCTGACTCCAACATTTATAGTTTTCCAAAAGTGACAGTGGATTGGAGGGTGACAGTGCCACCTCTCCAATGACACTGGACAAACCAACAGTCCATCAAATTTCTCCTCCTCCATAAAAGAATGCAAACTATAAGTTATTATAGAAAGTATGTGAGAAAGTTTGCTACAAGAATTTAAACACCAGAAGGCTTAAAAAAATCTTAAAAAATCAGGGCGACAGAGCAACCTGGGTTAGTGGAAGGTGTGGAAGGGGGGTGGAAGGGGGTGACCCTCCAGCCCCAGCCCTCCGGTGAGCCTGTGATTTCACGGTTCCATCCCGCAGCGTTCCACCTTCCCGGGTTCCACCACCATCGGTGCCATTGTGATGCAGCGGCGGGCACCGAGCGCCGCGGTGCTGGCCCGTGTCACCGCCGTGTCACCGCTCCGCAGACGCCGCGGGCACATCCGGCCGCACGGGCAGAGCAGAGCCGCTCTCCCCACGACGCCCGGTGTCACCGAGCCTGAGGCCTCCGAAGGTCCGGGGGACGGGCAGGGGGGGAAGCGGCTAGGGAGGAGATTAGTAGGATTCACTGCCATCGCTACCCGCGGCTGGGGCGTGGAATGGAATGAGCTTTAAGGTCTTTCCAAGCCGAACGGTTCCGTGGGTGACGGAGGGGAGGGTTACGAACGATTCCCGGGGTGCCCCGGCTGGGCCGCAGCTCCCCAGGCCGAGGGGTCGCCGTGGCAACGGCCGCGACCTGCGGGGCCGGGCCGGGCCGGGCCAGGCCGCGGGGGGATCCGGCGGGGCCGCGCCGGGACCGGAGCGTCTGGACAGAGATACCGGGGGTGAATAGCAACCGGATACAGATCCCGGGGGAGAACAGCACCTGGACACTGCTCCTGGGGGTGAATAGCAAGTGGACACTGCTCCTGGGGGTGAATAGCACCTGGACACTGCTCCTGGGGGTGAATAGCACCTGGACACTGTGCCCGGGGTCTGAACGGCACCTGGACACTGCTCCCGGGGGTGAATAGCAACTGGACGCAGATCACGGGGGTGAACAGCGCCTGGACACTGCTCCCAGGGGTGAACAACACCTGAACACTGCTCCTGGGGGTGAATATCAACTGGACACTGTTCCTGGGGTCTGAACGGCACCTGGACACTGCTCCCGGGGGTGAATATCAACCGGTCACTGCTGCCGGGACTGAACGGCACCTGGACGCTGCTCCTGGGGTCTAAACGGCACCTGGACATTGCTCCCGGGGGTGAATGGCACCTGGACACTGCTCAAGGGATGTGACAAGGTGGGCCAGGGCCCGAGGGAGCAGCCCCTGGTGCCCCTGAGACCTCTCCAAAGCCTGCCTTGGGTGAACACAGAGCCCCCTCCCTGGGTGATGCAGCTCCTCGTGGCTGCAAACAGAGCAGCAGGGAATGCAGCCAGCCCTCCCTGGCAGGAGGGAAAAATAGGGATGTAAAAACATGGGGAAAAGCAAGGGAAAATAAGCACAATGACAGCTCGGTCTGTGGGCAAACACATTGCTCAGCAGAGCCAAATCCCTCCAAGAGTGGGGAATGTCACCTGGCACATGTGCTGGTCCTGCTGCTTCATACACGATGCCGGGAGCTGGCACTGCTTTAGTTTAGGTCGGGATTTTTTGTGGAAAGAAAAAAGTGAAAAGGAAATACAGCTTGTTTTTCTTCAGTTGACAGCTCTCTTGGATGAAAAAGTTGCATATGAATGACTT
The DNA here is from genome assembly GCF_027887145.1 of Ammospiza caudacuta. NCBI lineage: Eukaryota > Metazoa > Chordata > Aves > Passeriformes > Passerellidae > Ammospiza > Ammospiza caudacuta. The sequence continues at coordinate 12,826,106 of NC_080607.1, forward strand.
ACTATAAACTGTGGTGCAGCTCAGGGCCAGACAGCTGAAAGGTTTACAAATGCTTGGAATTCCTATGAGGAAGTGTTATTAGCTCTGTTATGAATTTAGGGAAAATGAGGCCAAGAAAAATTGCTTTGTTAAGTAGATTTCCCCATCTAGCTTCTACAGGGCATGTAAGAATTAAGATATCCCAATTAGATCTTGGTTTCAGAATGCTATATTTATTTTGTTTTCAAATCAAGTGTATTCAGCTTGTGAAAGCCACCTAAATATCCGTCTGGGTTTTCATTACAGTATCACTGACAACAGGGACACAGGCATTTATTTAGCTAATTGCTGTTTGTGGTACATAAGCTGTGTGAGCCACAGGCACTTTGGTTAAAGAACAACACAGAAACACCTTCCACCTTGGCACAGATGGCATCAGGCAGGGCATATCTTTGCCAGTAAATGAGATATAAAATCATCCCAGAATGGTTTGAGTTGGAAAGGACCTTGAAGCTCATTTCATTCCAATGCCCTGACATGGCAGGGACACCTTCCAGTAGACCAGGTTGCTCCCAGCCCCATCCAACCTGGCCTTGAACACTTCCAGGGATGGGGCAGCCACAGCTTCTCTGGGCAGTCTGTGCCAGAGCTTCACCACCCTCACAAGGAAGAATTTCTTCCCAATATCCAATCTAATCTTGCCCTCTGTCAGTTTGAGGCCATTCCCCCTTGTCCTGTCACTCCAGACCCCTGTAAACAGCTAAGATTAAGCCAGCAGAAGTGGTGCTGCAAGAACCACTGCCTAAACACCCCCACAGCAAACTGTTACCTGTTTAGAGGTGCTTTACATGTCTGTCATCCTCTTGCTGTACATTGCAGAAAATCCAAGTAGACCTCATGGTCTGAGATGATTCAAACTAAACCTAAAGACAGGGAAAGCAGCACATCACAGAAAACACTGTCAGGTTATGACTGTCAATCCGCTGGTGAAGGTAGAAGCACAAGGAAAATGCTGTCATTCGTCTTGGAAGCTGTCGTGAGGTGGCACTAGGTAGATTGTGTTGTTCTGCCTGCTGCATTCCAGCTCGTGTGGGGGCAGAGGGTTAATTTGAATCACCAATGTGATTATGTAGAACTGGCTGAGAAGATGGGCCTCAAACCTCAACAGCCTGGCAGATTACAAAGAGAGAAAAATAGGCATCTCCAGAGAGGTAGAAGAATGGAAAGAAATTGCTTACAGGAGTACAAAGGCAGCTAATTAGGATGAAACAAGATAATAAGATAGGGAGAAATTTTGGCAGAGTGTATCAGAGAATAGTTCCTGTCAGTGAATCTATTAAGTAGAGGTAGAACCTCTCAAGGGCAGGTAGAGGGAGACCAGTTGGAACACATATAAGTAGAGGATACAAAACATTAGACACCAGACAAGTATAAAGGAAAATTCCTCTGAAACTACATCTAGTCTGACAGTTCTTTATAAGCTAAGCTTTAATTAAGAGAGAAGAGTCACGGCCATGATTGTACTCCCTCCCAGCTGCTTTTCCTTTGGTTCTTAATGTTTTTATTGTTGCTTTCCTACACAGCACCCAAGCTTTGGAAACATGGCTAAGGTTTTGCATGAATCTGAAACCACTCCGGACAGTACCCCACCCAGAGAAGAACAGGATGACAATGCCAGCATGAAGCAGTACCTGAGAAACAAAAACCTTGTTCTGGATTTCCTGCGCTCTGACCTGAACCCCCACCACCTCCAGTACCACTGGAACAAAGTTCATCTTCTGAAGAAGTGTTATTTTTACTTGAAGTTTGAGCCCAGACACGTGTGCGTGAGAGACCAGAACAATATGATGATTTTTGCCGATATCTTGCAAATAGCAAACCCCTGCCAACTCCAGAAGATCAAGAAGGTGGGAAGAAAACAGACTGAAATCCAGCTGGCACTTTTAACAGAGCTGTTGGAACAGCTGGAACGAGGCCGGGAGGAGCTGAGCCGTTACGTACAGATCTGTGACGTAGAAGATTTCCTCTCCCAGTGGGACTTGAATATAAAGAGAGTGCTCAAGCTCTCCATGTTTTTCAATAAGCTCATTTCCTTGGAAGAGCCAAGGAAGCTCCACGTCAAGCACAGTTTGGTGTCACAGATACATCTCGGGGGTGCTCTACACCCTCCCATCACTTTTTCTCTCTACACGAAGAAGCCGCCGATTTTTGATCGGATAGAGTCGTTCGCGTGCCAGACCTGGGCCCAGCTCAAGTGGTTCACTGAGAGTCAAGAGTCCCACCTGGAACGATGGCAGCTGGAGATCAAGCTGGTGACAGATGACAGTCAGACAGAACCAGGATACGGTCGGACGCAGGAAGTCATCTCCAACCCGTGCGTAATCAACCACCTGCTGCCTGGCAGGTTGTACGAGTTCAAAGTGAGGAGATCCGACACGCACACGCTCGTCTACTCGCAGTGGCACGACTGCATTATATTGAAGACAAAAACTCACCCTGCTGAAGACACCAAGGAAGCCCCCAACCGCAGCCTGATGAGGCGGCTCACGAGACCGACTCCCTCAGTTTAATGGTTTAATGAAAAAGATGAATAAGAGTAATTAAAAAGAAATTGTTTAAACAGTTTGTTTTAAATCAAACTCGTTCTGTTTTCAAAAGCAATTGTACAGGTGCCTTCCCAAAATCTCTCCAGGTTTGCAGTAATCCATTCAAAATTTCTCACAAAAAATAACATCTTTAGGCAACATTTGGGACTCAAGAGTTTTGTCCCACTGCCAGAGGCAATGGTGGGAGCAGCCAGAACCAGAAAATCTTGCAGGACACCTCTGAAGCAGAGCACAGGAGACAGAAGCATCTCTACCATTCAGTGCTTTCCATCCACTGAAGGATGATCAGTGTCAACTTCTTCCAATGATGTTTTGGGTTTGTATTGTCCTTCTTCCAAAATACCTAAACTGAATTCTTAAGCTCTTCAAATCACCCACCCAGAGGTATGTCTGTCACTGCTTTCTCTCACCCTTTACACCCTGTGCCATATAGGTACCTAAGCATGGTACCTCTATAGTGCATGAAAAGATCACTTTAATAAAGAAAAAGTCACCAACCAAAACCCAACAATAAATCCCCAAGCCTCCCAACAAACAGGAAAGGGTAATGCATCAATATATAAAAAATTATTCTCTGCCAAAAACCTGCAGTTAATGTTGATTTTCTTTTTTACCATTTGGTTCAGTCCAAACAAAGCTGCCCCACACAGATTCTAGTCAAACCACCACATAAACAGACCTTTTAGTAATAAAATTTATTATTTAAATAAATTCAAATAATTTTTACAATTATGGCTTAAATATCAAAAAAGGAATGTTGAGATTCATTCTTATGAACAGTCAAAGCAGATAAAAATATTGGTATCCAAAAGGTCATTTGAGGTTTGCTGCGAGTCATAGACATACAAAAGATAAAAACCTGCCCCATTTCAAGTTCCTTAATTCAGACTTCATGACACTTGACATTTCATTTCTATTTTTAAAAACCCCACCGATTTATTGCAGTAAATTGATTGTCCTACACAGATCTGTCCATATCCTCAAAAACAGTCCAGCCTGCCTGATGCTGGGCTGCCTGCACAGGTTCCCCTTGTTCAATTTGTGCTCAAGCTCTAGCTAGTGCTGAGGAAATTAAGTTAATGCTGTTGGATGAACTGACATTTGTGTCCTGCAGCCATGTGCTTTTGTCTTTGAGTGTGGAGAACACAGAGCCTGTGACTGGACAGATGCCCTGGGCACCACGCTGCCAGGGTCTTCCTATTGGGATTACCAAAAGTTTGGTATTTTAAGAATATTGCTTGAACATAAAATTCTTCCAAAAGTAAATTCAAAACTCTGCATGCAAATGAAAGCAGGCTAATTTGAACTTTTTTTCCTCTATTGATTTCTATGATTCACTCCATGAGCATAAGGACAAGAACATGATACTCAGCTACAGTCTATAAAAAGTTTAATTGCACTTTCTGCTATCCCTGACTATTCATGACCAGGTCTCCAGGAACCTGCTGACAGCACCAGCAGCCCGAGGGCCCAGCCTGGCTGTACCTGCTGCTTGGGTGCATTTCCTAATCACCAGTTATAAAATACATCCTCAGAGGAAAAAAACATAACATGTATATTGTCTTGCAACACAGACCAAGCAAAACATTTCATTCTACCTCCGTGGAGTAAAAATAAACACTTTTTTCCCACTAAGGACAAAGGGAGTTGCTTTATGAGGACTCTCTCTTGGCCAAACCCCCCAAGAGCACTGACTAAGCCACAAATCTGGGGTGAGACTCCTTGTTTGGGTTACATGTATGAAATAACCAGCACAAAACCCAGGGGAGAAACTCTTCACTTAAAGGAGATAATGAAAATGAGACCCACTGGTTCTAAAGGAACCAAGGTGGCTTTGTTAAATGAAGCTGGTACCATGCTAAAGTAGTTATCCCAACAATTCCAGCATTTTTTGCAATTCTCCATAGCATCTTTGGAACCAGATTATTTTATTACAGTAGTCCACAGAATGATCCACAGACAATCTTATTTTGGAATTGCAATAATATTTTGCTAATCAGGCTGGTGCAGAATCTTTTAAGATCCCACACAGGATGACTTCAAAGAGGAACAATTAATTTTACACCTTACCAACTTTTACCAAGCATCTTTAGAACAGCAGGAGATACTTCCTATGGGTTTTTATCCTTCATGGAATTGCCAGCCATATGCCCACTATTATGCTTCAGCAGGACAAGAGCAAGCCTGGGTGGTCTTTGGCATACAGCTCAAACCCCCCAAGGGCAGACTGCAGGAAGGTAGTTTAAACTAGGAGGAGAACAACAAAACCTCTCCATAGGTTCTGGAGGCAAGTCTTACACAGTGTCATGAGAAGAAACACAGAGTTAAACAGAGACTTTTACAGACACAGTACTTTCCTATTGCCATTCCTCCACATGGGAAAGAGCCACGCTGGATTTCAGTTGCAAACAGCACAAAATTCCTCCTGCCATAGCGCTGTGACATCACAGGGATCCACACCACAAGGGAAACTTGTGTGATTGCATCTCAGCTCCATCCCACATGAACACCCAAAGACAGCCAAGCATGTGGTTTGGGGAGAGCTGAGGCAGGCACTTCATACATTCAGAATTGAAATGAGATAAAAGACCCTCCCTCAAAACTGTCATGCTTCCAAAAGCAGCTCCATGATTTTCAGAGGCTCCATTCACAATACATCTCTACCAGCCACATGTCACTGGGTGAAAGCAGCCTCTCTGGTGAACCACAGCTTCCAGCTCACAGCAGTTTGGCTACAGAAAATATAAAAATACATTATACACATACACTCCTTCACTGCTCTTAAAAACTCAGGCCATAAGGCTGTGAAACAAATTCACAGAGTTAAAAGTTAATAAATTAAAAGCAGCTTTAAAAAAAGTGGGGTAGGAAAGGGAGGGGGGATTAACAGGAGATTTCAAATAAAATTCTGAACAGTTTAAAATGTGCTGACAAATCCCAAGGTTTCCTGGTAGGAGAGGTCCCCGCTTTTTGTTGCCTTTATGCTGGTGAGGACAACCTCCTTCCTACAAAGAACACGTAAATCTATTTACAAAATCACCTTGGCCTTGCCACTGTGATATTTACACGCTCAGACAACATCATTTTGGCTAGACAAAGAGTGGTGCATGCATCTCTCGTTGCTTTCCTCCTTCACTTAAAAAAAAAAAAAAAAGTAAAAAGTGAAAAGTCTTAAAAATCTCCTGTCCTTGGATTTAAAATGAGAGGCAGTACTCAGAAGCTTTGGTCCTCCATGGCAAACAGCATCTTGCTGTGCTGCTCCACTGCTTGCAGTCGTTCCCCCCCCCGATGAACAGACTGAGCATTTGATCCCCAAAGTGCAACCCTGACAGCTGGAGTAATTATTTGGTCCCCCCAAACTGCAGCTGCAGTAGGATGAGGGTTCTGCTGAGCAGCTTGGTTACAAAAATAGTATCATCATCAGTAAAGTCACATGCCCATCATCCATTTCCAATGCCTTTTTGGTTTGCTAGAATTGAAAGTTCCTGCCCAGGATTGCACTGATTAAAAACACCTCAAGATGCTGAAGCAGACGCTGAAGCTGAGTTGTCACGGGAAGCTCCCAGATCCCCCGCTGCATTTGGCTCCATGGGTCATTGAATAATGGAAAGATTTGGTCCTTCCCAAGGCACACATGATGCAGCTCAGGCAGAGAGCCCTTCCTCACCGGGAGAGGGCTGGGGTCCTCCTGACACGGATCTCCTGGGCTGTAGTGCAGCTGTTGTGGTGGTAGTAATGCTGGACCAGCCTCTTCCACAGAGGGTTGCACTCCAGGAGGTACCGGTTCCCTGTGGGCAGCAGGATGGGGACAGCAGGTGAGTGGCTAGAAGAGGCTTGGCTGATACTGTTTTTGTCTATAACCTCTAGCTAAGCGGGGGCTGGGTCACTTGCAGGGAGGTATCTGTGAAATCCCAGCTCCCTTTTCTGTGCTGTCATATCTGTGAGCAGCTTCCCTACACATCACAGCCTACACCTGTGTGTTTAGGAGCAAAATGAGCAGCTAGATTTTTGTTGGGACAGAGTTCTAGCTTGAAAGCAACAGAAACAACATGGTCCAAAACAAAGGGTGAGAAAAACTAACTATAGTTGCTGTATTCAAGCTGGGAATGAACCCTGCTTTGCCCAGACTCCCCAGTTTTCAAAACCCCAGACTAAAGGGCAGAAGAATAAAGCATGATCACTGGTTGTCATAGTTTGGATCACCATCCCTTTATCCAAGAATCCTATTCCCCTGAAGGCTTGTGCATGCTCCAAGGATACCAACCTATGATGCAGAGTCCTTCCTGAGCTCGTGTGATGCCAACATTGACCTGGTTTGGGTCAGTAACAAAGCCCAGGTATTTCTTCTGCCAGCTCTTTGTGGGCTTCCTATCGATCTCAGACCGGGGGCAGGAGCGTACAGTTGACAGGATCACATATTTCCATTCACTTCCTAGAAAGTGGAAACAAACCAGATTTTCTTAGAAGGAAGCATCTGAGCATTTCTTTACCCCACAGGACATTCATTTCTCTACTTCCACCCTATGGGTTTCTCCAGCTTTGGAGGCCTTTGCACTCCTGGTCATTGCTTTCCAAAGAGAACAAATGTCTTCTGGCAGTTCTCTAACACCCTTCTCAGATGTAGAAGCACAGAATCACAGAATGGTTTTGTTTGGGACATTCTGTGTTCCAACTTCCCTGACATGGGCAGGGAACCTTTCATTAGAAATTCACTAGAGATCTTTCACCTCCCAGCCTTCAGCAGCCTCACCCTGCCCAAGCATTCCAGAGGCTTTCAAAGGATTTACTATAATCACAAATCACCCAGAAATCTGGTCTTCTACGGCTGCAATGACCCTGGGGTAGGGTTTGCTCAAGGACTGTATCTGTGAGCAGCTCCTCAGGAAGGCAGGAGGGGACAGGCCCAACCCTGCCCCTGCTGTCCCCTCACCTTGACTCTTGGTGATGGTGCAGACGGTCACCCCGCGGATGCCCTCCCTCTTCAGGCTCTTGTTGATCTCGGACACCTGGGCGCTGTAGGGGCTCAGGATGGCGATGCTGTCCGGCCGGATGGTGCCATCTAGTGTCAGCTGCTTGGCTATCCTCACCTGGAGACACCAGCGTCCTGCTCACCCGGCAGCGGGGCCGGAGGGAAGAGACCCCAGCACCCCTCCCCAGGCCACCCATGGCACCTGCCTTGCGATCACCTTGCCCTACACCTGCCTCTGCCCAAGGGCGTCCTGGTGTGCTCCAGAGCCGGGAGGCACCAGGCAGACACTGCTGATCTTTGTATCTTTATCATCCCTCCATGATTCCAGCACAACTCCCTCCTTTCTGCATCCCCAGCAATTCCCCAGGACCCTGCTCACCGCCTGTGCCACTTCCTCCAGGTTAGCTTTGGAGTTCTCGTTTCCTTCCTCAGTGGAAATCATGAGGGAGTGCTCCTTCCCTTCCACGTGCCCGAAGATGATGGGGCAGCAGTTGTTGTCTCTGTGGTGGAGCATGCTGGGTTTCCGAGTGAGCTGGGGACACGTTCTCAGCCGATTTTCATAGAACTCCTGGGATGGGAACTCACAAATGCTCTTGTGCTGGCAGAGAAAGGGAGGGAAACTGAGGTGAACAAAAGCCAATGAACTTTTCAGCCTGCAGCGTCTTTCTGGGCAGGCTTCAGCACAATGCCATTCTGCTGGAGCTGGCACTGACATATTCCTACATACAATCCCGTGTCTAGGAAGGGGAAGCACTAATGGAGACTATCTGATGCTTAAGGCAAGCCTGGATTTTCTGTGATGGAGAGAAGACAACCCACTGGAGGGCCTCACCATGCGGTACTGCGTGTCCAGCATCCAGGCCTGCTCCTGGTAGCGCTCAAAGAGAGACGTCTCCATGCCAAGGGTCTTGCAGACATCATTGTTAACCACCGGCCTCAGCTGTTTGTGATCCCCCAGCAAAACAACCTGGAAGGAAGAGCAGACACCTCAGCTGCAAGGTAGAGGCACTGCAAAGGCCATCAGCTCTTTGGAAGGCTGTGTGCACACAGATATCTGGTGCTACTTATTTATATTACATTTACAGCAACCTCAGCCAAAGACCACATTGGACATGACGTAAAGATGCTGTCCTAGATAATGTTTCCATCTGATGGGAGGAACACAAAGAACCATAGAATTCTAGAGGCACAGAATAGTTTGGGTTGGAAGGAACCTTAAAGCTCATCTTGTTCCAACCCCATACCATGGGCAGTGAGACCTTCCACTATCTCAGGTTGCCCCAAGTCCCATCTAACCTGTCCTGGAACATTTCCAAGGATGGGGCAGCCACAGCTTTCCTGGGCAAACTGTGCCAGAGCCTCACTATCCTCACAGGGAAGAATTTCTTCCTAATATCCAATCTAACTCTGTCCTCTATCAGTGTGAAGCCATTCCTCCTTGTCCAGTCACTCCATGCCCTTGTCCAAGGTCCCTCTCCATTGCTCTCGGAGTCCCTTTAGGCATTGTAAAGGGCTCTGAAGTCTCCCTGGACCCTTCTCTTCTCCAGGCTGAACAGCCCAAACTCTGTCTCTGCTTCTTGTCATGTTAATACTTTGTACCTGGGCCAGAATATTTTTTCGATGGCAGCGACACCCATCCCATAAAGAAGCACAAACCTTAAAATCCTAACAGTTCTTGTAAGAGCAGCGTGGTAAGGGATGGAAAGGGTTTGAGAGCCCTGAGCAGCTGTCCCAGAGACACATCTTTGGCAGGGACATACCTTCTCAGCACGGCCGTGGCAGACCAAGGGGATGAGGGTCTCAGGCTCTGTGGACATGGCACACTCATCAATGATGATCTGTTTCACATTGAGGTTCTCCAGGGCGCTGGCAGACGAGACAGAGCAGGTGCACAGGATGACATCGTGACACGCCAGCTGATACGAACGACCTTGTGCCAACCAAACTTTGTACCTAGTGTTGATGCAGAAAACACCAGGTTAATGCATAAGGGAAACACCTCCAGATGCTTCACGTGGGAACCAGGCAGAGGTTGTGCTTTCCCAAATGATTATGGCTTCACCTCCCTCCCCAGGATGAGCTGGTGTTCCCAGAAAAGGGCTTTGGATGGACACTGTAGGAAATGTACTTTGTCCTGAGCTCAACAGGGCAGGGGGTCCAGGTGAAGGATTCAAGGGTCACACAGGCAGAATAGGAATTTTTGGTCCAAAAGGACAACAGCACCAGTGCAAAAGTGATTCAGAGGCTCTGTGCTGTACCTGTCACCTTGAGCTCATCACTTTTTATCATTATTCTGAACACACAGTTTATTAATCTGTGCTTCAGAGGTGGCACACAGCCAAAGTCACCCATCTCTCACCAGGGTCTCTTCCTACTCACTCCTTTGTTTCTTCTTCTGTGATCTCCTCTCCGTTCTTCACCCGAGCGTCAAAGTGACGGATCCTCTGCCAGAAGGGGCTGGGCGCCCGCCGGATGCGATGGTGCAGGATTATTTCACTGAATAAAGAGTCAATATATAAATATTTTCCCTCAACACTGAGACCTGAGTAATTTTTTCTACAGTGAAGCAGATCACACCACCTGCCTATGTGGAGAAACCCCATTAGCTAAAAAAACTCACAGCCAAACTTTCCCATCTTTGTAGACCAAATAATTCAACCTTGAGAACATAAAATACAACTGCTTCCTTTTAGCAGCTGCAAGCAGGAATGAAGTCAGAGATGTTCAGGGCTGTTCCAAAAGGAAATAGAGACTTTTCAACAACCTGGATTTCCTGACTAGGTGCCAGATTAGAGTGTACACATTCACTTGAAAAAATTAATTACAAATTAATTAGAAAGCAGGTTAATAGTGCTGCTCTGCAGTGGTGGAATGAAGCTATTTGCTGTGGTTTTCTCAGCATTACTGATGCAGAAGCCACCTCTCCCCAGCACCCTAGGAGCCTGCAGGGCCATGCCATCCTACCTGAGCTCATGTTTTGGCTTTGCATCCCGTAGGGATTTACGGGAGATGTTCCGGTTGCTCCCCGGGTATGGGAATTCCATCGTCTCAATGGCCTCCCCATAAACCCTCAGTGGTTTCAGCTTCTTCATCTTCAGCAGCATCTCTGGAGAAGGAGGGCAGGTCTGCTCAGACAGCACCAGGCACTGGTGGTGCTCAGGCCTGTCTCTCCCTGTCCCTCTCTCATCATCCCGTCTCTGGTCCTTGCCCTGCAGTGCAGGGTCCTCTGTAAGGACCAGCCCCACTTTCAGCACCTGCACACCACGTGTTCTCCCTCCCACCAGTACATGCCACTTGAGGGGCTTAAAAGATGATAGTTACCAGCAACAACATCAACAGACTTGTTGGATGGGCCACAGTACAAGATGCACTTTCTCTTCTTGTCCTTTTTATCTTCCAAGCACTGTGTTTGGTCCTTCTCAACACTCTCCTCATTCAGTTTATGGAACCAGTAGACAATGTGAGTTCCAACAACGGTCTTCCCTGTGCCTAGAAAAAAAAAAAGGAATTTGCTGAGAACATTTTAACCACAACATTGATGCTCTGGACCTGCATCCAGCTGATCAGCCACAAAATAAAATCAAGAATGGAGGGGATTGCCTTGCACAGCTGTGGGTGATGCCAACCCATGGCTTCACCAAGGGTCCAATGGAAAGCAGCAGATCACCTCTCACCTGCCATTCATACCACAGCAGGTGTATTCTGCTCTCCCCTCTTACCTGGTGGGCCTTGGATGAGCATGAAGGATTTTCTTAGAGCATCCAGAACAGCCTGGTTCTGACTCTTGTTAAGTTTCCAGTTGCTGCCAGGGATATCAAAGGATTTTTGCTGCAGGATTTTGGATTTTGTCACTGTTAGAGCAAAGAGCCAAGAAAGCAAATTTAAAGAAGGTTACTGAGGGCAGCACAGAAATGATCCAGCAAGAGGGTGCAGCAGATACCTAGTGATGGTGGTCCATTACAAGACCACCTAGAAATAATCCTTGTCCCATGCCAAGATTCTCTGCCCATGAACCATCTCTGTGAGTCCTGGGAATGACAATCTCAGCTGTGCCAGCCACCAGCAGAGTATCCCAAATTACATGGCAGCATCACTCCCATCACCCACAGAAACTGCCAGGGCACCTGCCTGGCCAGAAGTAAATAGCCACAAGGTAAGAAAGGTTAATATTTGCACTTACGTTTCTGAGGAGGTTCAAGGCCAAGGGCAATGCTTGTAGCAAGGTCAGAGGCATACTTGAGCCTCCAAATTGCTTTTTCTTTCCGTCTGACAGACAAGGAAAAATAGGAATGAATGGAATGTTGCATAAAATAGCAAAAGTTGTAATACAGCTTTGCTTAACTGCCTTACTTATTCTTACTCTCTTTGTTGTTACATTAGCTCCTTCCATAAAGAACTTAAACCACAAATAACATAACTTATTCTGCTCCTCTGCATCTGGGACCATTTCTCAACTGACTGAAGAGCTGAGCCCACAAAGATGTTGAGAGCAAGGAACACAACTCCTTTTCCAAGTCTGTTTTGTTATGGCCCACACCCTTTTATTGGGTTAGCTTCTAATGTTTCCTAAAATTCACAATGCAAAAGGAAGCATATTCTGCCCTGAGAATGCTACAGCACTGGGGGTGCATAGCAGCCTGTGCTGTGTGCAAGGAAGGGCAAACTAGACACCAGCTCTGATTTAAAAAGAGGACAACTTGCTTTGCAGCAGCAGCAAAGGGGAATGATTTGGAAATCAGGGAACTCTTCCACTAAGCAAATCCCACTCCACGGCTTCATTTGGCCTTTTAAAACACATATTGCAGTAATATAAGAAGCAGGTGCTCAGGGAAATTTCACCACCTTCCCCTGTCTCCCCATTCTCAGGGACAACCAGAAGAGAATGAGACCCTCTGGAAAGCAGGCACAAAGGGTGCTGCCACCCCCACCAAAAACCCACAGACCAACAGGATGGCCAGTCAGAGCAAGGATAAGAGCAGGTTTTTCAGGGGATCAGCCACAGCAGTGAGGAAAGCCCCTGGGGGTGCAGCAGAGGGGTCCTGTGGGAAGCCAGGTTAACCAAAGCACACTGCTGAGCCCACTTACATGTCTGGCAGCATCTTTGGAATGAGCTCCACTGTGAACCTTGCAGAATCCTGTGAGATCTCCACAGGGATGGTCTCCATAGACATATAGTGGATGTAAAAATTCACAGTCTGATGACCAGTCCTGTCCAACTTCTCGTCATCATTGAACTCCTCTGTGACCCCGTGAGCCACCCAGGTGTAGGTATCGGGATCAACCACAAGTTTGTTCTCTGATTTGCCATTGTCAAGCAAAGACAGGTTCTGGAGGCCATGGCTGAGGCTTTCCTCATCGCTCTGAGGGCTCTTGGGAAGCTTCAGCCCACCTAAACGAATGCACAGGTAACAGTGGAAGAAGTCCACTTCAATGGAGCAGTCCTCCAACCACTTCTTGTTCACCACAAAGCTCCCTTGCAGCTGTCCTTTGCTCGTCCTTTGGTTTGCCCACTTTATTTTAATATCATGGAGGACAATTGAGTCATTCTCGGCCACGGCACACGACGCAGACTCCATGGCACTCATGGGCATCCACACCTTGTTGTACTCCGTCGCGCTCTTGTACTTGTCCTTGGACTGCAGCGTGGCGTAGGCCGAGAAGCAGTCGATTGGCTTCTCCATGTGCTGCAGGCAGACCTCAAAGCCCGGTGTGACACACCACAGCTGCACGAAGGGCACCAGGAAGCCGCGGCTGATGTCGGTGGTGAGCTGGAACCACAGCGCGTCGCCGGCGCTCAGCTCCAGGGACAGCTCCATGTAGTGGGAGCAGGAGCTCTTCCTCACCCAGCCTATGTGCCGGTGGTAGAGCTCCTTGCTCTGCCGCAGGAGGGATGCAGCCCTGTCAAACTCCTCGTTCCTGATGGCCATCAGCACCTCCTGCCATGTCTGGGTGCGGAAGAGGGTGACACTCTTGTCACAGAGGGGTCCTTCCCGCAGGCTCTGCTCCTTTGTCTCTGCAGAGTACATCCTCCTCTTCCAGGCCAGCCTGATGCTGCTCCGCTGCTGGATGAACACAGGCTGCTCTATCAGCTGAAGGGACCTGTAGCTAATTCTCTGCGGATCTGGAAGACTCTCGTTGTTCAGGGGAAACAGGGCTTTAAAGAACCTGCTCATCTCTTCAATATCCACTACAAAGGCAATCTTCTGCAGGACTTGGTCCTTCAGCTGGCTGGCCATCTGCAGGGAGTGGGCTCTCTTCTCATACGTCAGTGCCTGGCTATTTTTCCTGTTGAAGTCGTGACAGAGGAACTCAATGTCGTCCGCGGAATAGATGAGGGGCTTCTTGCGGAGCACAGAGTGAAGGTGCCGCTGCACCACCACGTCCATGTACCGGCGGATGGGAGAGGAGGCCCAGGTGTAGGAGTCAACGTGCAGGGAGTAATGGCCTGCCTTCGACTGCACGGTGGAGTTGGAGCGACAGAAGTAGGAGCGGCTGAGCAGTCTCCTGAACTCCAGGACCACGGGGGCCAGCTTTGGGTGGATGTCATCAGTGACAACGAGGTCGAGCATCTTCTGGAAGTCACGGGCATTAGCAGCTGACTGCAGGTGCTCCCAGATGGGGCCCAGAAGACTGAACTCCACATTTTTAGGGGAGTCTTGAGCAGGAGGCATTTCTCCAAGGTGATGCAAGAGATGAATAGACAAAGGAATGATGTGGCTGTACTTGTTTTTCATGTGTGACAGCTGTGCAAGACTTGGCTCACACTGACACCGGAGAGGAGTGACATTTCTGGTCACCTCCTGGTTGGTGAGGAACTCGGCCACGAAACTATTGAACATGATCATTAACTCCTCTATCATCTGATGGGACCCCCTGTTACCTGGGGAACTTTCCTCATCCAGCCGGTCATAGAAACAGTCCTCCTGTAGCCGAGACTTCCGATGGATCCTGGAGAAGTGATAAGCCACAGCAATGCAGTCCTCCAGGGTATCAAAACAAAGGGCTTTTGCTGATCCCCTGTAGCAGTTCTTAATGCAGAGCTCTGCCTCTTCGTAGGACAGCTGCCTGTCCGAGCGGATCACGGAGATGGTGAAGATTCCCTTTAGCATCTGATCAGTCTCCTTCTCTACGGTGACAAACAAGGAGATCACCCGTCGGTCTTTCTGCGGCAGGAGGCTGCAGACATCTTGGCTGATTTTGGGTGGGAACATGCACAGAGGCTCCTGCTTGGGAGCATAGAAGGTGACACCTCGCTTCTTTGCTTCCAGGTCCAAGGCACTGCCTTTGGGAATGATGCCAGCCACATCTGCAATGTGGATCCCAATCTCATAGTGCCGCCCAAGATCCCTAACGCTGATGGCATCGTCCAAATCCCTGGCACCTTCAGGGTCAATTGTGAAGGTCATGTAATTCCGACAGTCCTTCCGAGCTTCCTTGGTGAGGTTTATGTTGTTGTTGGAGGTGTATTTGGCTGACTCTTTGGTGACAGCAGCCGGGTATTTCTTCTCCAAACCATACTCCAAGGCGAGGATCTTTAAGCCTTCTTCCAAAGTCAGTGCTGCCTGCAGTACCTCTGTTATTATCCCCAAAGGGTAGTAAAACCCTTCCCTCCAGGAGATGACCTGGACACAGAAGAACTGGCACCTCCTCATCTCCTGGCTGATCTTCTCACAGCTGACCACTCTGTACTGCCCCTTGACAAACCTGCGGATGGGGATGACATTGGGTTTCTCCTTCAGCCCTGGGACGAATATTTTGGTGACAGTGGGATCGATGGGTATCATCACACGGGGATCAAACTCATCCATCATGCAGATGAAGGTGGGTTCTCTCTCGGCACGTTTCAGGATGCCCACCACCCTCCCCTGTGGGCGGTGGCTGCTGCCATCACCTGTGCTGTTCTGTAGGATTTCCACCAGCACCTCGTCCCCAGTGAATGCTGTCCCACAGTTAACTCTGCCTTTGATCTGGATGTTCATGGCAGGGGAGTCATTGAGGGTGAAGGCAGAAGCTCTGTCGAACGCCTCTTTGATCAGCTCACACCTCTTGTACATTTGGGGGTGCATATGCTGGTACTGCTGCATCATCTGAGAGGAGAAGCTGACGTACTCCCGCTTGTCTTTCCACTGCTTTGAAGCCTCGGCCTTCACATTCAGCAGCCCTTCATCAGACACTGTCACCAGCATGTTCTTGCTCTCATCTAAGAGCTCCTGCAGGATGGGATCATCAGCATTCATGCTGTCATAGTCAGAGCTCGAGGATTCCGCGTCGCTGTCGTCCTTTTCCCCCTCCAGGCTCCTGCTCCAGCTCTCCTTGTCGCACGCAGCCTGTTTGATGTGAGCCATTGTCAGGCTCTCCGGGAAGATGCTCCCCTTGTCGATGCACTGCTGGATGAACCGTTTCCACACCTTGCTGCACTGGCCGTGGGAGCACAAGGCCACGGCGTCCCCCACCACAGCCACCAGCGACTGAGCCCGGGTCATGATGGTGTTGAGCACTCTGGCCTCGTTGAAGAACTCGAGGTGGTGGGAGGCTGAGATGCGCAGGCTCTCGCTGGTGTGGACCGTGCTGATGATGATGACCCGAAACTCACGCCCTGCATCAGAGGGGACAAGGGAAAGGTCACTCATGAGATCCCAGCAGGGAAGACCTTGCCTGGCTGCCACCTGCCTACGCTGTGTCACATGGCCATGGACTGATGTAACCCTGCTTGGCGAAACATGGGGATCCTGAGATCCTCTGTGCATGAACCAGGGTGGACATCACAGGCACCACCACCCACACACCAGGGAGGAAAGGACAGCCTGGAGATGGGATAAAGGCAGAGCACTGCACCAGTGCAGCCATAAGCACCCACAGAGTAGCCCAGCATGCCCAGTGCCACCAGCAGCCCCTCCTTGCAAACAGGGGTAGAGTTTGCTGTGAATCTCAAATTCCATGAGGAACTTTCAGGAACAAGAGCAGTGATCATTTGCAAGGATCCCTCTCTCCCCTCAGGAAGAGCTCTGCTGGTCACAAAACAAATAACAACCAACAAGAGGCATCCTAGTGATGTCAGAGCTGGGAAGAGACTGCAAAGAAAGGGTGTGGATATCACAAACACCCCCTGGGGTCAGTTATTCTCACCACGAGGAGTCCCAGCTGTGCAATAAAAAAATAAAAAAAAAAAAACAAAAATAAAAAAAAGAAAACAAACACGGATGAGTCATAAATTAAGTCCCTAAGGACAAAACCAGCCTCTTGTCATCCAGAGCAGGAGACTCCTCCTCTAGTGAGCTGTTCTGTGATTGGTACCCATCCTGGTTTCAATTCCCTTCTCTCACTAGCCTCCCTCACTGGTACTTAGGGTTTCACATGATTCACACATACTCAAGTCTCTAGGATGGCACTTAGAGGGTTTCTACCCTCCTACAAAGCAAAGTCCATATATTTGAAATGAGTAATCAACTGGGCAGAGATTTAATTCAGTGAGAAATCTTATTCACGCAGGAAAAGACAAAATCAAAGCTCTACCAACCAGAAGGGTATGGAAATCAGCCAAAGGAGTTCCAGGCACTCCCTCCTAACTGGGACTGTGGTGGTGGCAGAGACACTGAGAGGGCAGGGGAGCTCTGTCTGGCAGCACCTCCCAGAGAGGTATTTTTCCACAACAACAGCCAATATTTCGCGTGTTAACAAGGAGGAAAATGTAAAGGTGTTGGAAACTCCTCTGCTAACACCCCAGTGTCTCTTCCCCCTGCCTGTTACCCCGTGGCTGTAGTTGCTATGGACCCTCATGTCCACCAGCATGACTGCAAAAGCTGTGTATGACTCTCACACAGAAGACCCCAAAATGCAGCCAGGCATGAGGGACTGTTGCACAAAACACAAACCTGGCAAATTTTCATAGTTTTCCACCACCACTTCTTGTAGCTGCTTTTTCCTCAGCTCTTGTCTTGTTGCAGAAACCTGGTAAGAAAGAGGCACAACTGATCTCAGCTCAGAAAGGCCACCCACCAAACACCAGAGTCCCTCATCCTGCCCAGCTGCAGGTTTCCCAAACTACTTGAAAGCAGCCACACATGTGGGCTGACTTCAGCCAGAGCTCCCACTGCTCTGTAATTAACCTGCCTAGAAGATGCTGATAGAAGTGTTTAACTAAGCCATCCCACCATCTCTGCTCCAACCACCCAAGACACTCTACCTAAACGGAGAGTGCTCAAAAAAACACTGAAGGCACAGGAGACCCCAGATTTCCTACTTTTACTAGCACAAATACAAATAAATAGATTAAAAGGGTCTTTCTTAGGGAGTGTTTAGTCAGCAGTGCAGGCATAGCCCCCTCAGGTGGAATGCAGAATTCCTCTAGGTACCTGTGTCCCATGGGAGACCACACAGATCTTCTTCAGATCCCGGACACCCCACTCATCTGGCCACCTCTGATAGATCTCCTTCACTTTCTCAACCACTTGTATTATCTCAGAGATGTTTTGCCAAGAAATCATGGAGATATCCCTTTCAGCCACACCAGACACATGGCAGAACACGAGGGGATAAATTTCGGGGTGGGGTGGGATGTTCCCACTGGCGTGGATAGCGTTGCCCTTGCCGACGTAGAAATGCTTGGAGATGAACTCAATGATGCCGGCGGTGGAACGGTAATTCTCATTGAAGATGATCCTGCTCTTCTTGGCCACCTCATGCGTCTCCTTCTGGTAGAACTGAAAGAGCCGGTTCAGGAGGGTGTGATCAGCAGATTGCCCACCCCCAACACAGAACAGCTTTGGGGTTATCTGCATGTGGTCCCCAGCCAGGACAATGCGGGTCTCGAAAGTGGCGTAGGAGAGCGGAACCAAAGCTTCGCACTCCAGCATCTGCGCGGCCTCGTCGATCATGATGTGGGTGAAGTAGCCAGGGCGCACCTTCAGGTCCTTGGACAGCATGGAGGTGGTGATGATGATGCGGTGCTTGTCGATCTCGGCCGGCGTGGGGCGGCGGAAGGAGCGCTGGTCCGGCGAGAGGCAGCAGTACATCTGGGTGATGGGGTCCATGGTGCTGACGGGCCGGTCCGTGTACATGATCCGCAGGGGAACGGCCCAGGGGTTCCCCGAGGTCACGTAGCTGTGGAAATACTCCCGGATGTAAATGTCAGCAGCGCTGCAGGGGAGCAAAAGGGAAAAGCGTCAAGGAATCGTCGGTGCTGTTCTTAAATTCTGCAACACAAAGTTCTCTCTCATCATTCTGCAACGCTCATGCAGTTTCTCTCCTGGCTCTGGTGACACCACACTTGTCACAGCAGACATTCACAACTGCACAAAGGAGTGGGTGCCTACGCAGTCACCAATTCCCAGCCTCTTTCAACAGCATGATTTAAAATAGGAGTTGGTATTTGAGACTACGACAACTCTTGACACTCTTATGGAAAAATGTGATGTGCCTCACAAAAGCTGTGCCCCTGATGCTGTGCAGGGCCAAGTGACAAGGAGCTCTCCTCTGACAGCAAAGCATCCCCATCCCCTGGTGAGACAAGACCTACAGGAGAAGCTTCCGTGCAAGCAAACAGCCTGGAACAGGCTAAGATTAGCAGTCACCATCTATTATGCATTAAAACTGAGGCAGCCAGCAACAGCCTGCAGGATCAGATGTGGACACTCTTTTCAGTGTAACTGCTCTAATTTTAACAGTCTTGGCCTGGTTTCTCTGAAGGCAGATCCAATGGCATTCAGACCAGATCTGCATTTTCTCTTCCCCAAACTCTCCCTGGAAAAGTCAATAGATTGGCATACAGAGCCAAACAGCCTTCAAGGGCAACTAGAGCACAACATTATCCCAGCATGGACAGGCAGCAGCTTTCTACTTCTTGGAGTACACAGTAAAGGCTGGAGAGAACTCTCTCTCCATCCACATTCCCATTTTATGACGAGGCAGGAATATGTGAAGTGCTCAAGGCCAGGATGGACAGGGCTTGGAGCAACGCGGCCTAGGGGAAGGCTTTGGAGCAGGACAAGCTGTAATGTCCTTTCCAACCCAAACCATTCAGGGATTCTGTAAGTCTGCATTGGCTCTTCCACAAAGACTTCCACCCATGCTAGACTTCCTCCTAACAGGAAGTAGAGCAGTTTAAGACAAATTCAACTAAAACTAATTTAATTTAAAAAGCAACTGAAGTGCACACTGAGAAAAGCGCAGCTCAACTCTGTCTCATACACCCTGACTCCCCTTCACCCCCTCAGTTAGCAATGCACCAGCTTGCCCACAGTTCTCACTGCTTCTTCCCTGCTAACCTGTTTGTGTGTGTGCAGATCAGCACGCGTGTGTTGGGCTGCCTGAGGATCTCCAAGGTGGCCATGGCCAAGGTGAATGTCTTCCCTGTGCCGAAGGGCCCATAGATGAGCAGAGGTGGGACCTGCCGGCTGGTGGTCGGCTGGCCCGTGATGAAGGAGATGGCTTGTTTCTGCTTGCTGTTCCCTCTCTGTGGGGACCCAAGAGAGTAGGGGATGGAGCAACTGGCAACATCTGGCAGGACCAGCTTCTCATCCAACAGGCTGTCCACAGCTTGGTGCCACTGCCGGAACAGCAGCTGGTCTATTTGGAACTGGATCTCCACCTTATGGGAGGTGTCTGCCTTGAAGTTCAGCTCCAAGCAGCATCTGCTTGGTATCTGTAGCCAGATGGTCTTCTCTGTGGTGGCTTTATGCTCCACAAAAACTTCATAAACCCGATTGTCCACAGGCGGGTCAAGCGCCAGGAAGGCGGTGGGCACAGACCTGCTGAGCAGGTACCCCTCGTCCGTGTCTGGTGAGAGGTTGTAAGGGGTAGGCACTTCAGCAAACAGCTCCCCAGAGAGAGCAAACTTCGCCCCCATGGAGAGGCTCTGCAGCATGGGGGTCAGCGAGATGAGCACACGCAGGTTGAGTCTGAAAGGAGGAAACACCCAAATGAAGAGCAGAGAAAGGATCTGGCAGCTGCTGGGACCTCCTCCATGGAGAGGGGATTGCCATCTACACCCAGAGAGGGTCTGCCAGCCCCCCAAGCACATACAGAGAGAAATCATGCTCTAGCTAATCCATGGCCACAGGATGAGACCCAGCAAGCCATGCTTCTTGTTTCCAGTTTTCTGGAAAGGCACCACAAGACCCAACCCAGAATGAACAGAAGACCCCAGGAGCAGCATGGCCCCAAAGGTTAGCAACAGGCTTGTGGTCCCTAGTGAAGGGGATCTCCAAAAAGATTCACATCTGGCACTTACTTGGCAATCAGAGCCTGCTCAGCTTCTTCCTCACGGAAGAGGAATCTATGCATCCTCTCCCGATAGTTGAGCCGGGTGATGGGGACGACTTCCCTACTCTCACTTTGGTAATCCAGTGCCAGAGCAGGAGGTTTGTACTTTGCCAGCAGCTCCATGTCTTCTGCAGTCCTTGGCATGCTGGGAACGATGATGCGGTTGCCGCGATCCCAGCGCACAAAGTTGACGGGGCGGGCGCTCTCCCTGGTGCTGGGGACGTGCTGGGGGGCCTCCTGCCGGCCCACCCTCACCCTGAGCTTCTGCATGAGCACGGGGCGCTGGCCAAAGTCGAAGACCACCCACTGCTCAAAGATGCCCAGGATGCAGCTCTCCACGCTGACCTCCACCTGCGCGACGCGGGGCGAGGAGGACACGGTGGCCACGTGGTCCCCACGGAGGTACTGCAGGCCCCGGGAAAGCCCATTCCCCGAGAAGCAGAAGTTGATTCCAGGGTCCCGCTTCAGCAGGGCCACGTGCTGCAGGTGCATCTGCCATTGAGGAGAAGACAGGGACACAGTGAGGGCAGCCCACGGGAAGAGCCGAGCAGCCGGTGAGGTGCTCCAGCAACGTTTCCTAGAAAAAGCTGCTAGAGGAACCAAACTCTGATGTGTCAACCTCACCACAGCTTACGCCTCATGCAATCACACAGCAATTACTCTAAGGTCTCAGAGAACCTCAGGTTTCAGTTTAATATCAACCAGTGTGCAGTAAATGGGAAATCTACTTTGGAGAAGACAGGCTCTTGCCCCCAATATCGACAAAATCCTGGTCAGGAAATCAACTGAATGTTGCTATTTGTGATGATACAGGGGAGGTGTTGAGAGCAGCCAGGTCTGCCCCAGGACCACTGCACAAAACAGGAGACACAGTGGCTGCATGCCCTGCACACAGTCCCAGTGCAGGCACCACCTGAGCAGCTCCTGTGTACCCAGCACATGTTTTCATTTAAACATGCCCGAATCCCCACCCTTCTGCCCTTTGCAGAAATTATAACTAAAACCCCCCCAAGCAAACAAAACCCTGCAAAGACTGAGCTAACCTTAGAGTGGACCTTGAAATGCCACTGGTATTTCTTCTTCCTGTCCTCCAGCTGAATATGCAGAGGCTGCTCACACACAACTTTGACACCCTCGACGTGCTCAGCCATCTGTGGGGAGTCATAAGAGGAGAGGGACTGAAGGCAGCATCCCAGGGACACACCTCACAGCCCTCCACAGTGCCTCCCTCATCCTTGCCTTTACGCTACATCCTCCCAAGAGCGATCAAGAGTACATCCTCATATTCCATCCTCACCCACTGCTGCTCCACACAGCAGCCTTGGGAAGCAAGAGGACCCACGGCATAGCTCGAGTACCCCCCAAGCAGGCTCTCAGGTTTCTGTCTCCAAAGGAGGAAGGAGGATGCCACATCCCTTTTTGCATTCCCATTAGGAAGGTGAGCAGTGGGCTCCATTCCCAAGCTCTCACACCAGAGGATTCCTGCAACGTGCTGGACCAAAGCACTCCCACCCTGTGCCCACCACTCACAATTAACACCTCGTTGGAGCACTTCCGATACTCAGCAAGGAGCCGGTCCTGGTAGGACAAGAGCCCATCCTTCAGGGCTTGCTTCTTTTTCTTCACAGAAACCTTCACCCTCTGGATCCACTCCTGCAGCTCCTCTTTGGAATGAGCCTTGGCGCAGCTGTTCCCCATTTCACACACCTCCGCTCTGTCAGGAGAGAGGCGTTCCTGGTGGCACGGGGATCCTCAGGGAGCCGGCAGCTCCCTGCTGCCCCTGCCCTCTTCCCTGCTGGACGCCTTACCTGCTGCACTGTGAGAACTTGGTCAGCCCGAGCGGTGGTGCGCGGTGCACCCACTGCATGGAGCTGTCGGCCGAGAGCATCTGCACGTGCTCAATGGAGGAGCAGTGGTTCTCAAAGCTCTCCTGCGAGCTGCAGGTCACCAGGCAGACGTGACAGTAGAAGTACACGGGCTCAGGTGCTGCTGGCTTGCCGCTGGTGCTGCCGGTGCCCACGGACGGCAGCAGGTCGGAGCGCTGCAATCCGCGCTCCCTCTCGGCCTCCCACACGGCCATCTCCACGTCGCTGTGGGCGTACTGGCAGCGCTGCGGGCCGTGCCGGCAGGGCTGGCCCCGGGACACGAACCGGCAGTAGGAGAGCTTCTCGATGAACTCGGGGCAGGGCCGGATGGCCGTGTACTGCTGCTTCTTCTGGCTGTCCAGCACGGCGTGCACCAGGAGCGGGTCCCAGGTGCGGTGGGACTCGCAGAGCCACCCGCAGCCGCCCGCCGTGATGCGCTGGGGGCAGCCAAAAAAGCATTGCTTGCAGATCTCCTGGAATTGCCCCCCGAACTCGCTGGTGATCTCGCTGGCAGCGCTGGCAGTGAGGTGGGGGGTGGCAGCGGGGTGGCCCCCCAGCTGCGCCTGCAGCACCGCCGCCTTCAGCCAGCGCCGCTCCAGCTGGTGCTCCCTCTCAAAGTTCCAGACCATGGCCTCCTCCGCGCTCCAGGCAAAGGTGCACTGGTTCTTGTGCCTGCTGCAGCCCAGCCCCATCACGTAGTACCTGCAGACAGCGTAGCGCGCCGGGTTGGGGAAGCCGGGCCGCCGGGACACCTTCCTCCATGCTGTGCTCCGGCGGCTGCGGCAGCGCGCCAGCAGGATCTCGTACATGCACTTGTGCTCCACCTCCTGAGGGTGGTAGGTGATCTCGTTCTCCTTCACACTGCACTTGGAGCAGACCAGGAGCAGCTCCAGCTGCTGCAGGAGGCTGCCCAGTGGCACCTTTGGGCCGTTGGCTGTTGGCATCTTGGGCAGCAGCTTGAGCAGGGCACAATTAATGGTGGGAAGATCTTAGAAGGTGATGCCACCGTGGGGAGGAGGTGCCATGGAGCTAGTGGCCTTGTCCGAGCTCACTGCATACCTGCTGGTCATCGGTGCAAACTCATGAAGCCTGACAAAGGAACAAGGAACAAGTGACTTCACAGGAAATATCAGACAGTCCCTGGCAGGTGCACACAGAGGCACTGGCACAGCCAGGAACCTCACCCAGGCAACTTCTGCCTCAGCTCTCCCTTAGCTCTGTTTCCCCACCAGCCCAGGTCCCAGGGGAATGTTTTGCTCAGGGATCAGGCTGCTGAGTGGTGCTGGTTCCTGGCAGGGCTCAGCCTGGTCCCCAATGTCCCTATAGACCATCAGCATTTACCACCCAAAGTGGCAAAGCAGTAACTGCTCCAGAGGGCCCAGCACGGTCCCCACAGCAGCCACCGATCTCCCCAGAGCATGGACACATGATCCAACTTCCTCCTCCTGCTGCCAGCACCTGCCCCACCTTGGGTCCCTCCTGCCAACTTTCTCTTTCTTTATCCTGTTTTCTTCCCCAAATTGGCCAGGCAGCTCCACGCTGAGCAGGAGGAACCCAGCTCCAGCCCCTCAGCCCATCCACCCCATAGCACAAAAGATTAATTAGAACTAATTAATGAAGAAACCAGCCTCTTAGCTCCTGGGTTGCAGCACCCAAAGCTGGAGATGGGCATGCTGGAACAGGGGCCGACAGCTCCGCAAACATCTGGCTGGGAGAGCTCGGCCCTGGCAGCGGGGAAGGCAACTCACGGCTCACTGCCCCTTCCAGCCACCAGCTCTGGCATTTGCCATCAGTTTCCTGGGTAACCAGAGGCCAGGAGCAGGCCTGGGAATGATGCTGCAGGGTTTGGTGGCCGGGCCACGTGGTCAGGGTGAAGGGAACATGCCGGGGCACATTTCTGGGCAGGGTGTGCTGCCAAGAAAAGCCAACAGCCTCATGCTAAGCACCCAACTTGGGCTCCTGGCCAGCAGCCACCACAGACTGGCTCTCTGGCAATGCCAGGGAAGAGCAGGATTTACAGCTGAGGGTCAGTGGACAATGGAGCAGGAAGGCAAATCCTGCATTGCTTCTGCATTTTTAATTAAGTATCCTTTGCTCTTTTCTGGGATAAACAGGGTGCTGGGCAAAGTGGCCAGGGAGTGCTGAGGCTGCTGGAGCTCCAGACAACAAACACAAAGTTGGAAGTGGCTGGAGCATCACCCACATTCCCAGCATACCCTCAGAGAGCTCCTCACAGCATCCACCTGCTGCTGAGCCATGAAGGAGCCATCTAATCCTACTTGTGTGTGTGCATCAGGTCAGACACGTGCTCGGCAGATAAACACCCGCTCAGTTTATCTCTCAAGGCCTGGCAGCAAGCCTGGCACTGGGCAGAGCTGCAGGTTTCCATTCTGGGAAGCTGTGGGATTCCGTGGCAGACTCCCACGCCAGCGCTGTCTTGATTGGGGTCACTGTGCCACGCCACTGTGCCATGCCATGGGCTCTGCATCCAGGGCTGAATCACCCAGAGTCAGCTCTGTGCCTTCAATTCCAAACCTGCACTTGAAGCACTGCAGGCTGGCAGTGAAAGAAGAGCAGTGACCCCGGGCTGGCTGGGGCCAGCAGACAGCCAGGGTATTCCTATCCTCCGGCTGAAACAAGGTCATGGTCACTGGAATAAAACTTTCTGTAGTCCAGGGGTCAGGAGCTCTTTGTTTGTTCTGGTTCTACTACAAAAAAAGAAAAATTGGAGCCACAGCTGAGGTTTTGGTGCTGCCTAATTGCTGATTGATGCAGATAAAATGCTTTGCACCGGAACGAAACAATTTGGGAAAATTTGGAAATAAGCACCTATGAAGAGAGGAGGGAGAGTGGAACAATCTGTCCCATGCCCAAGGGCATCAAGGGATGCTCCTCTGATTCCCAGCAAAGACAGCACAGTGATGAGGGGGCTGCAGACCCCCTGGAGCTGCTCCGGGCTGTGAGTACCAGAAAATCCCCAGACAATGGAAATCAGGCAGAGTCTGGGGAGACACAGCCTGCTCCGAGGGCTGGGCTGCAGGAGGGAAAAACCCTGCACCTCGTGGGGGCCAAAATCCCTCCTGTCTGAGCCTGGGGAGGCTGCTTGCTCCAAGGAGCATTCCCACTGGGCTTTCCCCGGGAGATAGGGATGGGCTGGAGCCAGGCGGGACCCCAGGGCAGAGTGACCGCAGGCTCAGCTGCCCCGGGGCTCGGCACAGGGCAGGGGGACCCGGAGGGCGGCGCTGGCAGCGGGGCCGGGCTGTTCCCGAACCCGCACCCGGAGCGCGACACGGGACACGCTCAGCCTCCAGCTGCTCTGAAGCTGGCCAGGGCAGCGCGTTCCCGGTGGAACTGATTTCGGCACTTTCGGGAACACTCCGGCATCCCTCCCTTCAGCACTTCCACCTTCCTTCCTCCCTCTGGAAGTCTCCGCCTCCGGCCGAGCCCTCCTGGGAAAGGCGCTCGGGGCTTGTGCGACATCCGTGCAACACCGTAACTGTGAAAACTCCAGCAAACCTCAGCTACACACACGGGAGAGGACGAAACCTGATGGCTGGCACTCGGCTCCGTGCTCAGGGAGCCGAACTTCCCGGTCCCGGCACATCCAGGGCCGCAGAGCTCACGGGAGACGCGGTCCCGCCGGTACCGACCCGCCCGGCTGAACGCTGAAGAACCGCCCGTAAATCCCGAGCAGGACAGCTGGGGTGCCACCGGAATTCACGGCTAGGCAGGGCATCCCAGCTGGAAAAAGATAAGAGGGAATATTCCACCTTTAAAGGGGTCAATTTCCTTGCTGTTTATTTTTTTTCAAGAAGGCGTTTGATTCTGAGCAAACTGCCAGAACATGCTCTGGGTCTGGAGGTGGGAGGGAAGAGGAAGTGCAAACCCCGCTCAAAGTCTCTGCACAGCACTAGTGCTGACGCCAAATTAAAGCTTTTCTCTTTCTACAGCACTCTTGTACTAGGAAAGGAAAAAAGAAAAAAAAAAGAAAAAAAAAAAGAAAATGAAAATGCTAAGGGAACTTTTGCAATCCAAGCTCGGGTGGAGGGAAGACACAAAGCACGAGGAAGCTCAGGGAGGTGTGCCCCAAGACAACCGTCCCACTGGGAATAAAAGTGATGTCAACAGGGCAAAATCCAACTGCTTCAGGGCAGGTAAGAGCGGAAGGGGAGCAGTATTTACCAGCAAGCCACAGACCATTATTTACAAGCTGAATTTTGTATATTTAAAGAAAAAGCAACCTTTTTTACCCTGATCCTGAAAAGCTCAGCCTGGCATTTAAAGCCACTCACGCCCTGCTGCTGGGTGACAAGTCACCATGACAGTTTATTGTACCAGCCAGGCTGGTTTATTGTACCCTCAGCCCCATCTGGGCGAGTTCTACCTCTCTCCCAGGCACCAACACAGCCCCATGCATGCTCTGCCCAGCTCTGGTTCAGCCTTGCCACAAACCAAACCCAAACAGAGCACACCATGGCCTCGCTGATGGCATTTCCTCTGCGCTCAGGAAAACGCTGTGGGTCAGGGCCGGGCCACGCTGTGTCCGAGCATCGCCCCTGGCAGGCGCCTTGCAGGGCAGTGCTGTGGCCAGAGATAATCACATTTCCCTGGAAATGGTGAGGGGAAGCACGGCCGTGGTAGAGAAATGCTCGTTGTGCCTCTGCATCCCGATGCTCTGCACCCATCCTGTCCCACCAGGAGGAAGGTGGCCCTTCCCTGAGCTCCTGGCTTCATTAATTATTGACAGAACGTTGGGCAACGCGCTACGCTGGAGTAAGCCAAGTGCCCCTCGATCAGAGCAAGGGATGTGGGTCAGTGTTGGGAGTGGGATGGGGACAGGGGACGTCCATGTGCCTTGGGGGGCTGCAGCCCCACATCCCAGTTACCGGACCTAGCCGAGCACGGGCCCTTGGAAGTTTTTCTACAGCTGCAAGCAGCACTCAGAGCAACAGTGCAAGAGCTTCCCAGCATCTCCAGCACCCCGCCAGCGGTCAGTGCAGCCCGGAGCGTTTGGGAACGGTGGCAGAGGAGCTGCCTGGCAGATGCCGGGCAGTGCCACCCCACCACCCGCAGTCCTCCTGGCTGCACCGAAACCACACCGCTCTGGAATCTCCCTCCAGGGCAAAAACAGCCTCCAGAGTTCTTGGCGCCCCTCTTTCCCAGCCTTTTTCAACCAGACAGCTCCCTCCACATCCCGCCCAAGATTCGGCACTACCAGCCCGGCTGCTGCAGTGACCGCCGCCACACCACTGCCCCAGTGTGTGCAGGCACAGACCCTGCAGCGTGTGCGGAGCCCTGAGACACGTGGACCCCCGGATGCTGCGTTTGCTTTTATCCAGCTGTAAGAAGTTCACCGGGAGCTCCCAGATGCCATTCCCGGAGTTCTGAGGCGGCAGCAGGGTTAGAATATCGCGGTCGGGGATTGCTCACAGAAGGCATCACTGTGCACCCCCAGGGTTCTCCCCCCCCTCCAAACAAAGCTTTGCCCCTCAAACCTGCACCCTGGCCACGACCCTGCCCTGCCGAACGCGTCCCATCGCAGCAGGGACGCTGCGAGCCGGGCCGGGGCTGAGCGGGATGCGCTCCCCGCTCTGCCCGCAGCATCCCGCTGGTCCTGCAGCACCCACGGCTGCTCCGGGGCTACCGGGGGCACCTCCGCTCCTGCAGCCCCCCGGGCGCTCCGCTGACCGCCCGTCCCCGGAGCTCCCGCACCCCCGGAGCGCCCCCGCCGCTCTCACCGCCGCCGCCGCCGCGCTGCGGGGACCCGCGGGGACCGGGACTCGCCGCCGGCGGTAGTTTCGCTTCTGGGGCCTCCCTGCATTCAAACCGGGGCCGGACTTCACGGAAATTGCATCACGGCGGCCCCGCCCCGCCCCGCCCGCCGGCACCGGGGGGAGCAGGAGCCGGCACGGCCACCGGGCGGGCACCGGGCGGAGGGGGCGGCACCGGCACCGCCGGGAGGCACAGCGGGCACTGGGACCGCCACCGGGAGGGGGGAGCCGGCACCGGACAGGAGGGACAGGCACCTGGGGAAAGGGGCACCAGGGGGAGCGGGCACCGGCATTCAGGGCAGCAGACTCCGGTACCGGCAGCGGCGGGACAGCACCGCCCGCATGGCGCAGTGAATCCCCAGGACGGGCGCTCCCGGGGGTACCAGCCTCACACCCAGTCCCGTCCCAGCCCCGCATCCCCGCGCATCTCGGGCCGAGTCTCCCCCGGTCCGGTGCTGCCCCCCAGGTGCCGAGGGGCCGCTCCGGGGGCGCTGCTCACCCGCAGGTCGGGATTCCCCGCGCTCAGATTCCGTCCAGAGCCGGTACCGGAGTTTGAAGTGAATACTGAGCAGCAGTCCCGGTCCTCAGCCCGGCGCCCCCGGCCGCCTCCTTTTAACGGGGCTCGGGGGGCGGGGGTGGGTGCGGAGCGCTACCCTCCTTTCTGTTCATCACCACTTTCGTTTTCCGTTCGGTTCCTCGCCTGGCGCGATGCGCCCGCTGCAGAGCTCAGCCTCGAGCCAAAAAAAACCTCAAACCCCAAATACACCCCTGGCAGCAGCCGAGTCTCATTTGCATCCTGTTTCGTGGGGCAGCACCGGCAGCCGGGGGGCAACACCCGCACCCCGGTTTGTGGGCACGGGTTACCACAC
Source organism: Ammospiza caudacuta (assembly GCF_027887145.1). Lineage (NCBI taxonomy): Eukaryota > Metazoa > Chordata > Aves > Passeriformes > Passerellidae > Ammospiza > Ammospiza caudacuta. Next base: position 12,855,425 of record NC_080607.1, read on the forward strand.
AAGCACCATCAGCTGATGCTCAGCGCCCGAGGAGTGGGGGATCCTCAGCACCGGGGCTGTGCAGCCCCTTCTCAGCCCCTTCTCACCTCACCAAACCCATCCCACAACAGTTTAGCACCTCAGCCCAGCCCTCCCCCTGCGCGGTTTGGTGATGGCGCAAATTAGCGGGATAAACCACACAGAACCAAAAACCCTGCAACCCGATATGACCCCAAAACACACGCACCCCAGCAAAATCCCAGGAAGTTCCTCTAACAGCACCAGCCCCAGGAAACCACAACAGCAGCCCCACCTCCCCAGCCTGGACACAAGGCTTCAGAGAGCCCTGACCTGTAAAGCAGCTGCTGTGCCAAACACTGCCGTCAAGCCCCAGCATTCCCACTTAATGGAATTATCTTCGTGCCAGAAGGCAGCTGCAAGCCCTGGAAACAACCGGGGAAAACGAACACACCTCCAGCTACAAGTGGCAGTTGGAAATCCAGGCCCCAGAGGCAAAGTGTCCCTGCTGATGGGGACACCGCTCAATCCTTCCAGCAACAGATGGGCACCTCCTTGGTGGTGCCACCTGAAGCAAAGCCGCCTTAGCGACAAAAGTTTTTCCGCAAAGCAAATGGGAGGAGGAAACACAGAGCCAGCCCGTGGGGCACGCAGGCACGGGAGCAGGAAGGAAGGAGGGGCAGAGGCTGGTACCTGGCACGTTTGTCAGCACCAGTGGAAAAAGAGAAACGATGTTTCTGACCTTCCTGCTCTGTGCAGTCGCAGGCACTGGGAGCCTCAGAGGGAGCTCTCACCTTGCTCCCATCAAGCAGCACCCTGGAGAGTCAAGGAAAGGGTTTTCCCAGCAAAAACTTGGGGCAGCCCGGGTCGTCTGTGGGTGCTGAATGGATCCCACCGGAGCAGAGGGCACTGGATGGATCCCAGCAGAGCACTGGGTGTCTGGGAACCAGGTATTCCTGGGCAGCAAAGCCACCAGGGCTGTGCAACAACGCCCTGGTCACTGCTGGATCAGTGGCAGGACAGCCACAGCTGTCAGGCTCTGCTGCACTCTGTGCTCTGCCAGCCAGGAGCTGGGGGTGGCTCAGCCTCACAGCAGGATCTGACCCCATGGAGCCCCTGTGCTCAGTGTTCCCATCCGGGAAAGGGCTCCCCAGCTTTGTCCTTGCAGCTGCCCTGGGAACTGTTATGGTTTGAGCAGCACCAATCCCATCTCTGCCTGGGAAGGAGTGACCGCGCAAAGCCCAGCCCAGGTATCAGAGTGGTCCATAGTGATGGAGTCCATCCCTGTTTGCCTGGGGCAGGAATCATCCTCTCTGCAGCCCTGACTCTAAACCACAGCAAAGGTCTCTGTGACAGCATCAGACAACAGTGAAAAACAAACAAAATACCTGGCACCACTCCCCTGAGGTGCCCGAGCCAGCACGGGCAGTGCCCAGCTCACCCAGGCAGAACAGCCTTGGCACTGAGGCTTCACTCTGGACTTACAGGTGGGATATCTGGAGGTTTCACTGATTTTACAGGTGGGATATCGGGAGGTTTCACTGATTTTACAGGTGGGATATTTTCCCTCCAGCTCTAGAAGCAAACAAACAGCTTTCACTGTGTTATATAAAGCTTCCGGCCGTGCTCATCGCTCAGCAAGGAGCAGCGCAGGGAGCACCGGCTCTGCCGTCCCTCCATCGCTGCCTGCGGGAGGAAGGCACTGCTGAAGCAGGGAGGAGGCAAAGCAGCGTCACCACATCCACAGCTTTAGGGCGGGGGAGAGCCGAAACCCGGGATCTGCCGATTTTAGACAAACAAACGCCGAGCCGAAAGCCGTGAGTTTCGGTTTCCGTTCCTGAGGCGGCACGGCCGGCAGTCACGGAGCGGTTTCCCCAGGAAACCATCGCTGTGCTCCCCGCCCCAGCGCCAGACGCGCTGCCCTTTGTGCGCTGCACCCCCTGCTCGTCCCGGAAAGCTGCTGGGAGCTGGGAGAGCATTCCCGCCAGGATGCTGGAGCATCTCCTGTCCCGGTAACAGCCCCAACCTGCCCGGAGACACGCAGAGAATGAGGAATTGGTGATTTCTCACAGCCCCTGGCACCACGGGCAGCTGCCAGGCAGGACCGTGGCAAAGCTCTGCTGGCAGTGCTGCCGGGGAGTGGGAGCCTCTGCTCTTCCCCAACACTGCACTCTGCTCCCGTGGATACCTGGAGGAGAAAATGCAGGTGGCTGAGGCTCCTTCACCGCACAATCCAGGGAAAAGCAGGGACTTGGCATGAGTCATCGGCAGCCCTTACATAACTTTGTCTCTGGGTTCGAGTCCTCTACACCTGGCTGTGAGCAGAGCAGCCCCGGGCTCCCCACGGGAGGAAAGGGGAGCAGATCTCAGCCTGAGCACCCAAGGGGACCCCAGGAAGGCAGTGCTGGAGCACCAGGCTGATAGAATGGATGCTGAGAGCCCTAGCCCTGCCCAGGGACCCCACAGAGCAGGTTGTCCCACTGGGATCCACAGCAATGTCCCAGTTTTGGGTGCACAACATCCACTCAGGGACCCCACAGGGCAGGCTGTCCCACTGGGATCCACAGCAATGTCTCAGTTTGGGTGCACCCACTGCAGCATTGGGAGCCCCCAGTGAGGGTGCAGCCCCCTGGAGGGGCTGGGGGGGGTCCCCCTGCAGAGCCCCAGGGCTCAGTGCCGTGGGGAGGGAGAGGCTGATCCACAGGTGGGATGTGCTGTTCACAAGCAGTGCTTTACCACCCCTGCTGAAACCAGACCAGGATCTGCTGCCAGGCTCACACGGGACTTCCCCCCGGCCCGGGAATGTCGCCAGATCGCCCACGGCCACATCCAGCCCAAGGCCACGCACCCAGACACTGATAATCGCTGCAGACAACTTCCCTTCTTTGCTTTTCCTTCTCAGCCCTCATCCTACCGCCAGCTGCTGACTCTGCGAGCCCCGGCTGCCCTCGGCCGGGCGGGGAAGCACCGCGGCACACCCGGAGCTGCACGGCCAGCCCAGGAGGGGAGCACTGCACCGGGACATCCCTGAATGGCCCAGGGCTCCCTCCAGGGAGACAGGGCTGCCCCGAGAGCTGCTGCAAAGGGAGGGGAGAATTGCACCAGCCCAAATCTGCCTGCCCAGCTTTTATTGCTTGGGGAGCTGTTTACATCCCAAGACGAGCTGCTGTGCAGGGCAGAGTACACCCACGCTGGGAATGCTTTGCCGGTGAGGTGATCTGTGGTCTCCAGGGCAGGTAAAGGTACACGGAGCCTTCTGCTTGCTCTGCTCTGCCCTTGCTGCCCACAGCAACACAGAGCTGACACAAATCCCACCCCACACTCCACTGCCACCTCTCAGATACCTATAAAGAGGAGCCAGGAGGTCTCTCCAGCAGTCCCCTTTCCAGCTGAACATTCCCTCTCCCACAGCCTCTGGGTAACCCAGATGAGTTTGGCCAAAGCAGAGATGGCTGGAGCAGTGTGCTCAGCCCACAGCTCTCCAGGGCTGGGCAAAGGCAGCACGGCTTTCCAGCCCTGGCACTGCTGGGGAAAGGTGTCCCTGTGCTGAGGGACACTCACTCACTCACCATTGCAGCACAGGAAGGGGGGAATTCAGCTGGAAACCCACCTCAGGTGTGGCTCAGCACTGCTGCTCACGCTGGAGAGGCAAAAGGCAGCTCAGGGTGATCACAACCCTTTATATGTCCTCAGTCTGACACGCTACTGCTGTCCCAAGTACAGAGATATGACGGTGATATCTCAGCAGCAGCCAGCTGGGAGGGAAAAACCTCTGATAAGGCAGGACTCCTCCTCATCAACTACGGCCTCAGCTGAGTCTTGGCCAAAACGAAACAAAATCTAATGCTTCAGAGGAATAGATCACTTTTCTTCCTGATTACGTGTCAAAACTCTCCTAACCACAGGCTGGGGACCAGTGGTTATCAGCACTGGGTGCAGCCAGTCCCAGCTGTGCCACGGACAACCAGACTTTGGAGCCACGTTTCAGGTTCCTTGCACACCCACGGCCAGAGGGAACACAGAGGACATGGACATTTATATTTAGTAAAGTGTGTTCCTGGCCTGCCTTAGCCCCATTTCACAATCCCAGCTGTTATACCTGGACATAGAAAACACAATAAACCACTTAACATTCTTTCAAAAAAATATTTATTACTCAATAAAGTGACCTGTCGTTGCTGCTGTTGCCAGATCAAGTTTGGGAAACCCCAACACTCCAAGCACCCGACTCCTCCCAGCCAGAGGCAGCGTGAGACACACAGGCCCTGGCACGGGGCCTGGTGAGAGCTGCAGTGAGTGGGGTGGCTGTAGGAGAACTGGGGGGCTGACCACCCCGTTACAGAACGGCTGCTTGACCCCAGCAGGGAGGGAACGGCAGTGTCCTGCTCCCATGGGATGCTGGGGACTGGGGACAGCAGGGTCTGCCCTCGTGAGGAAGTGTGAGCTCCCTGGAGCATGGCCATGGGGCACAGCTCTGCACGCTCTGCAGCACGGCTCTGCCATGCAGAACGAGCTTCCCAACCTGGGCTTTGCTTAAAAATCGCCAGTGGCTTAAAAAAATCCCAATAATGGATTTTTTTTTTTTTTTGAGAAAACTAGAAAAAGACCCCAAATCCTCAGAAGTCACAGCTCTTCTCAGCCCTCTGGGCTCCTGTCTTGCTGCTTCTTCCCCAGTAGACCTGGGCAACCACCATGCCCACTGTCACAACAGCTCCCACTTGTTTTTTCCACCCAAAGCCAGTGTCACGCACAAACCCAACTCCCAGGGCCTGTGCCCATGCTGCCAGAGCTCTTCCTGGTGTCAATGATTGTACACATCCACTGAATTCCTGCTCTTGGCATCCCTCTCCACTCCTGCAGCCCCTAGGGATGGGGAGCAGCCAGCTCCCTGCACACCAGACCCCCTTTGGCAGCCTCCTTTTGCTACCACCTTCTCCCTGCTCCTGCCCACTCCTCTGATGGACACTGCTCCAGCTGTGCCAGCCAAAGAGGCTGGGCTGACAACCCAGAGCAGGAAAGCTACTCCAAGAGAACAGGGGAGGAAAGCTTTATAAAAAAATAAGCTCTTTTTTTCTTCCCTCCTCCAAACAAGGCAGAGCATTTCTGCCTTTGCCTTCTCCAGGCATCCTTCCTCCCCTCTCCTTCCCTCTGACCTGAACCTCCTCGCTCCCAACACGAGCTGCTCTGAGTCTCGCTAGGCCGTGCCCCTCACGACACCGCTCCTCGTCCCACAGCGCAGCCAGAGAAGAGGCAGTTCCCCCCAGAGTGGCACGGCCAGCGTCCCTCCAGGCAAGTCCCCCCTCTCACTTCTGCTCCGCCTCGTCGGCCACCGCGGTCACCTCGATGGCGGCGGCAGCGTGCTCGTCCCCGGCGGCCTCAGCGGCCCCGGACGGGACAGTCACCACCGTGCTCCCGCCGGGAGCTATTTGTGTCACATTCTGGATGGTCGTGCCAAGTCCTGGAAGGGTCAGGAGCTGGAAGGGGCTCACCACCTTCACCACCGTGCTGCCGTCCTGGACCGCAGCCGTGCTCAGCACCGTCAGGTTGGAAGCGTCCGGGTGGATCTCCACGGTGCCGGGGAAGGTGGAGCCGGCGGAGGCCAGCACCGTGTACCCCCCCAGCAGAGGGGAGGCCGGGGAGCTGGCGGCGGGGGGCTGGGCCGGGCTCTTCCCCAGCACCGAAGGAGGGAGGGCCGAGACCACTTTGCCAAGAGGGAGGTTGGCAATCTGGGATACTGGGACACCAGGGGTGACAGTGAGCTGCGCTGGCTGGGACAGGACTTGGGAGGTGATGGCAGCTGGTCCGGAGGTGGCCCTGGTGAGCCGGGGGCGTTTCAGAGGTGTGGGAACAGAGACGGGTGTGAGGGTCATCAGGACGTTGTTGAGATGCTGCGATTTGTGCTTCAGCTCCTTCGCTCGCTTGCGGTGCTCGTCACACTGCTGCTCCAGAGCTGGACAGAGAAGAGGTTTGGCTCAGCCTGGACCCTGGACAAGCTTCCCAGAGGCCTGTGGCAATGGCTGGTGTGGCTGGTTTAACACCACCAGCTTTAACACAACCCCCACTTTCTCAGCCCAAAAGGAAGTGCACAGGCAGCAATGCCCAGTGCTGCACTGCTGTGTCCATACCTGCCAAATCCCGTGTGTACTGCTCCCTCGAGCGATCCATCTGGCACTTGTGGCTGGCCAGGACCTTCTTGACCAGATCCAGCATCCCAAAGTTCTGGACTACGTTGTTGAGTAAAACAGCGTCTTAAAAACAAGACACAGAATCTTTGAGGAAGCAAAACTCCCTGAGCAAACTATTTGTGGCTTGGCAAAAGCCACAAACATGTCCAGGAACAAACATGTCCAGCTGAGACAGCCAAAATCTGCGGGAGGGTAATGCAAGAGGCTGGGGAAGAGGAGAAGGCAGAAGCCATGAGAAAGGGCAAGAGGTCACTGGCCGTGTAAACAGTCCTCTCCTGCCTAGCAGGGGTGATAAGAAATCTGCTGGCACAGTAGCTGCTTGCTGCATCATTATTCCAATGGTCTAAATTCCACCTCAATTCCCAAGCCAAGCATTTGTCCAGACCCAGAGCCAGCAGGCAGGAAGCCTCATGCACAGGGAATTGGAGAACTGAGGTCACCTGCATTATCCCCAAGGGCAGCTTCATCAGTCAGTCAAAAATGATATTTCCTATGATGAGCTACATCCCTATCATGCCATCCAGATACCCCTAAGGATAAAAACATCCACAAGCCCCTCTCCCAAGATGACTGACCACCCATGACCAGGACCTTACCCCCAAGCTGCAGTGGGGGATCCTGTGCTCGCTGCTGCAAGCCCTTCATGGTCTCCACCAGCTCTTGGTGGAACTCATGGATCACTTCTTCCAGGAGACCACTGTCCTTCAGACCTTGCCAAAAAGCAAAGGTGTCATCTGGAGAAAGAGGAAGCAAGGGAGAACCTCAAAATCCTCGGCAGGGTTTAATGGTAATCTGCTATGGGTTCCCTGTGGACACCCCTGCAGGGGTGCATTCTTGCCAGGCTGGGGCAAGGCCCACGCAGAGCATGGACACAAAGGAGGATATGCTGTCCCCACCCTGTCCCACATCAACAGGACACTTTGCTACAGGCAGTAGCACCAAGGAGAATGATTTCATGACCCTTCTGATAAGAATTTTTTTTTTCCCAGAGCACATTTGGCTCTCTGGCTTTGATATGTTGGTGCTTGGAAACAACTTCATCACGAGGCTGCAGAGGGATGTAACACAGAGCTGTTCCATCAGCACAGAAGGAATAATCCCAGTGGAGGCTCATGCAAGGCTGCTCTGGTAAGAGGGTCCTTCCTGCTCCTTACTCTGCTGCTTCCCTGCTTGCCCACATCTCCTCCACCCCTGCATGATGCCAGGCCATACCTCCAATGCTGGTGCTCCAATCGCTGGTGTCCTCGCATGTTTCTATGGTTATTGTAGCTGGGGATCCGTTCACTGCAACCAATAGCAAAAGAGAAGAGAAAAAAATTCCCAGGTCCTGATTTTTCCCTGTATTTTCACAGGCTGTTTCCAAAGGAAGCACTCCATTGCTGCATTTCTGTACTTCTCCTTTGTATTGCAGAGGATCACATCTGTTTGAATGCAGATCTCAACGCTGAACAGAGACATCCAAGTGGCTGCTGTGCCAGCTGTACTTATTTTCCTACATTAGAGTGCAATCCCCAGGGACTGCTCCTGCAACCTTTGCAGCACAAGAACACATGCTTGAGAGCAGCATTTCCCTCCTGAAAACACACCAGCTCTGCTCAGGGCAAAAGTCAAACAGATTTAGAGTCTGATTTTTTTGGCAGCCCTTTTTACCCAGCTACCATTTGTCTGGAGGGTTTCTAAACTCTGCAAGGGAAGAGCAGCCCCCCACTGCACAGGGATGCAGGGGGGATCCCTCCTTCCCTCCAGCTCTGCCAATCTCAGCAGTTTTGTTACCATAGAGCCGGGGAACAGGCGTCATTCATGCCGTGTGCAGGAGCAGGATGGATGGGAATCTGGCCAGAGCCCCACAGAGCTGTGCAGAGCCTTTGGAACGCTCAGTTGCAGCCATTAAATCCAGTCCCTCTGCTCCTTTACTCCACAGCTTTCAGGGCTCTGGTTATTTCAGCACAGCCCAGCAGCTGGCAAACATCTCCCATTAATGAGCTCATGTTTAACAGAGGTTCTTGGAGAGGGCTGGGCTGTGCATCAGCATCAGCTTCCCCACCACAATACCAGGATGTGGTGGATGGGTGCTCTGCAGAGCCAGCCAAGGGGCTTATCCTGTCCCAGAGGCACCACCAGGAGCTTGGGGTGTGGGGCACTTTCAGGGCTGTTCTTAATGCTCAGGGGCTAAAGGTGTTAATTACAGAACTATATAAAAATTAAAACATCTTCCAATGAAACAATTACCTGTAATTATAGAATGTAATCAGAGAATGGCTTGGGTTGGAAGAGACCTCAAAGCTCATCTCATTCCAACCCCCTGCCATGGGCAGGGACACCCTCCACTAGACCAGATTGCCCCAAGTGCTGTCCAACCTGTGACACTTCCAGGGATGGGGCAGCTACAGGAACCTTGGTTATGTGGCACCCATGGGCTCTGCTGTGCCAAAGGCCCTGCTGAGGTGAGGAAGGGCTGCACGTACCATCAGCAGAGGCAGGAGTCAGAGGGATGTACTCTGTTGATGTCTGGCTGGTCAGGGACACCCTGGCTCCTGTCAGGTCAATCTTGGTGCTCCGGCAGGTGTTGGAACAGACCTTTGTGTGCTGGTAGAAATCCAGCTCTCCTGAGTCCATAATCTTCCTGAAAGACAGAGAGCAAGCGCAAGGACAGGCACATCAGCAACAACTAAGAGCTCTGAGATTGCTCCTGGCAGCTTTCACCCCAAACTTCTGAGTCCCAAAACACCAGGAGAGCAGGCAGAGCCAGCAGGAGCCTTACTGGGAAGGGGAAGAGAGAGCCCCTAACTGGGGCCACCAGCACATCCCCTCCAAAGCTCCAGCTTCCAACCAAAGGATCAGCTGGAGTCTCAGTTTAGAGTGAGACCACAGGAAGCTTCTTTCTTGCCTTTTTGACTCTATAGCTCAAAAGGAGACAGGACATACCCCTATTTAGAAACTAAAATCAGGTCTCTCATTCAAAGGGAGTGCCAACACTGGCACACAGGATCTTCCAATCCAAGAACATTATCTCCAAAACATTCCCAGCCTTGCTGGCCAACAACCACCTAAGCTTCCAGAGATGTGCTCCCATGGGATGTTGGGTTTGCCTTTAGACATTCCCCTGAAGTGTTTTTCCCCCCCTCAAAGCCCTGCCTTGACAAAGCCTAAACCTATTATGCAAAATTTATGTGAGGCAAAAGCTGCTTAAAAGGAATACAGGAGATGCCTGCATTGAAGTAGAATAATACAGAGAAAGGCAATGTCACCCTGTGAAAAGAGCACAAAACCACTGACAATTCCTGGGGAAAGAGGTGATTCTTTTTTAATCCTGTCCAAAGGCAGAGAAAGACTTTAATTAAATCACAGTTTCAGGCTGGTGCTCAGAAGGACCATAGAGGAATTGAATTACTGTAGTTAATACTAGAGAAGAGAAATGTTTGCAATAAAGAACCTTTTTTTTTTTTTTGCCAAGGACTTATTTAGAAGTGATGTCAAGCAGGAGTGATGCAACCAGAGCATTGGTGATGACCAGACTGATTTCATTTGGTGAGTCACACTGAGAATCCTCAGACAGCATAGCCCAACCACCAACAGCCATTAAAATTTCCAATGTCCCTACACCAGCTGGAAACTCAGTGTGGTTCAAGGCCTGAAAAGGCAAGAGAAGTATTTCTTGTCCCCAATTATTCCCTAAGCACAAGGACAGAACAAAGCCATTGAACTGACCCCATTTGGGACCAGGCTGTCATTACAACAAACATTTATAGTGGTTCATTTGCTCCCTCAGCAGCAGAACTGCCATTCCAAAGGTTGTGTTCCCCCCACCACAATCCCCCAGCAGTGTCCAGAGGCACAGGGGAAGGCACTGACCGGAGCATGATCCCGTTCATCCGGATCGCCCGCTTCCAATCCTTCAAGGTCGACTTCCCTGCCAGGTGCACAAACTCCTTGGGGCTGATGAGGTGATCATGAAACTGCAAAGGCAGGGGTGCAACATCAGTGCCACGAGCCATAAATGAGCCAAGGGTGTCCTGTGAGCAGGGTTCAGCTGCAGCCTGCTGGCATTTCCCAGTGCCTGGCAGTGTCTGCAGCCTCCATGTGCCACTGAGCACCCCCAAACCAAATGGCTAACAGGCACTCCCCATCCCAGACAACACTGCCCAAGTCAGAAAGATTAAAGCTGTCACCAGTGGTTAGTCAACAGCTGCTCCAGGGGTGTGTGAGTTTGCCCAGCTCAGGCAGGACAGCTGGGAAAACACCCAGAGCTTGTGCAGAGTGTCATTAGCAGCAGGGAGCTGCTCATGCTCCCACTAAATGCACTCAGTGAAAGCTGGGCTGCACTGCCAACATTTGGGTCCAGGGCACCTTATGCCCCATAGGGGAGAGAGAAGAAGCCCATTTGGTCTTTGACCTCCTGCTCCCAAGCCCAACCACTGCTATCAGGGAACCTCTGGCCTCTCTAGCTGTGCACACCCACTGCCACTGCAAACCAGCTTCAGGGAGCTGGCACACACCTGCCAACTCTTCCTTTCTTTTATTGCCCTACACACCCAGTTGTGCCTGAACCCAACAGCAACCTGCAGGATCACAGAATTATAGAATCACTAAGGGTGGAGAAGTCCTCCAAGATCCTTGAGTCCAATCATGACCCAGTTTTCTTAAGAGCTGCCTTACAGCCCATCTCAAAGGATTTCTCAAATCCAGGCCTCCTCTTTTCCATGGCCATGTTGACCAACATAGAGCAACTCAGTTACTGCATGAGAAACTGCATCTCTGAACAAGGACAAGGGCTTCAGTGCAGAGAGGACAGATTTTAGGAGGCAGCAGCATCTATCCTCTGTCTCATGGATAGAGGAGACCACCTCTGCTGGGAAGGGCAAGGACTATCCTCTGGGAGCCCAAGAAGACTCTCCCTCAGCAGGGCATTGTTTAGGCTGTGTACAAATGCCAGCAATGACTCACTCATGGCATGTTCCTGAATTCATGTAAATTTTAACCATGAGTTACCCAGCACACAGCAGCAACTCTTCAGCAGGTCCTCAATCAATACACTCCTCAAACTTTCCAACTGAGCAGACACTGCAAGTGCCCAAATTTCTCAAATTTTCAATAACACATTAAACTGAGGCACCATCTCTCCAGCCAGAACTAAATAATTTTGTCAGGACAAATATCAGGTACCCAGCACCAGGAAAATGTCATCCTTTCCTACCATGACATGGATGAAATGCAAAGCAGCTGATCAAAGGTTATCACAACCAGGACAAGCCAGGTCACCTCTCAGTGTGGGCAAGGGAAAAGCACAAGCCCAGTGCTGGGCTCTCTGTTCTCACCTGCACACACTTCACATTGATTCCAGGGCATACAAACTTCCTCCAGATGAGGTTGGCTTTGCTGTCCCCGCAGGTGATGGGGTAGACAATCTCTGCCTCCAAACTGTCCTCATCTTCAGCCATCTTCACTTCTCACAGGGATCAGAGGAAGGGACAGATCAAAGAGAAACATGAGCCACAGCTCCTGAGCCACACATGCAATGACAGTTTTGAAACTCAGAAATAAATAAAAAACCAAGTAGATGATGCATGGTGGGGTGTGCTGGGGTTTGTGGCCACCACTCATTTGCACTTTGCTATGAAAGTATCCAAACACCCAAATTTCTCAGGTAAAACAGCCCACTAAGATTTATGCCAATCCAGCTGCAGCTGAGCACAGGGAAAATGAGAAGTCACCCATTCTTGATAAAAGAGAATGATGTTATCTGGGTGGAGTCACCCTTGGTTTTAAAGTAAAACTGGTTTCAAGTCAATATTAGCCCAGCTGATCAGTCTCTGCTCCCTAAACTTGCTTTTACTTGCAACCAAAGCCAGCAAGCTGCTGCAAAACTGACACCCCTGTGGCAACCTGGAATGGCAGGAGCAGGGATGGCCGGACACAGGGACACATCCCGGACCAGGAGAGGGCAGCAGCAGCCCAGCCAGCCACTGCCAGCTCCCTTCAGGTCACCGAGCCCCCTGGATGCTGGGACAGCATCACTGGCATCCCCAAGGCTCACAAGAGAACACCCCCGAGCCCCAGCAGCTCTGCACAGCAGTGCTTGGGGTGTCCCACTCGACACCAGCGCAGGGCTGGGGCACACTGGGGAGCTGCAGCTGCCACCAAGGGGCTGTGGAAAGAGCTGACCTACCTAGAACCGCTTCCTTCAGGTCTGTGGAGGCCGTGAAGGCAGCAGCAGCTGCAGCAGCTGCATTTTCAGTCTCCAGAGTGTCTTCATTGATGTCACCGCTGGGAAGAGAGGCAGAGGCATTCTTAAGCCATGTGGCTGTGCCACCCCCACCCCCGATGCCCTGTGGAGACATTGCCTCACAAGTCCCTCGGATCACATTTTCCCACAAGAGCTAAGAGTCAGCTCTGGGTTTGAGAGGCTCAGCTCCATTTTTTCATATGGAGATGAAGAACCCCACAGCAGACAAGCCCCTGTCAGCAGCCAGGCCAGCTCTCTCTCCCTCCCCTTTAATCCCAGCCCTGTGGATCTGCCTCCAGCCCGGCCCATGCTGGAGAGCTGGCATGGAGAGATGCTGTCAGCACAGCCCCTTGCTCAGAAGTCACTGCCAGCCTTTGGAAGCTTTGCCTGAGATTTCCCCAGGAAAAACATGTGTGAAACATGCTGCTGCTGTCTGGGCAATGCACTGGCTGAATCCCCTGGTATGCAGGATGCTCCAGGGAGGAAGCAGGACCTCAAAGAGCCACGGAGACACTATAAAGGAGTTGGACAAACCCCAAGAGCAGATCTGTGAGCAGAGATAACATAACATGAGTTACAGACACTTGCAATACAATCTCTGAGGCTCTTAAAACTTGATATATCCATGACATTCATTAATAGCTGGCTGTTCAGCTGTTTCCATTGTCCCCACACTGAGATCTCCATCTTCTCTGGGTGCTTTGCCCATGGAGTCACACAGTGGGTCCTGCACAGCACCCACTCCCTCGCTGGTCTCCCATCCCAGGTACAGGAATATGGAGCCCCAAGCCCCTCCAAGGAGCTTCCCACACTCAGAGGGCACAGGCACTTCTGGCTGGCATGTGGGACATGCTCCTCACCCCCCTGGCTTTGGAGGTGAGGTCCCAAAGGGAGGGAGCCCACATTGGTGCCCCTATGGATCCACCTGTACCTCACAGCCAGTGCTCAGCAGGGACCATTCCTAATGGGTTTTCATTCAAACACAGAATGGTTTGGGCTGAAAGGGCCCTTAAAACTCATCTTGTTCCAAGACCCTCCCATGGGCAGGGACACCTTCCACTATCCCAGGTTGCTCCAAGCCCTGTCCAACCTGGCCTTGAACAATTCCAGGGATGGGGCAGCCACAGCTTCTCTGGACAGTCTGTGCCAGGGCCTCACCACCCTCACAAGGAACAACTTCTTCCCAATATCTAATCTAAGTCCACCCTCCTTTTAAGATGTATGTTTGGTGGTGTTACTGAAGCTGCAGAAAGCTCAGTCCACAGGGGCAGGGGGAGAAACACAATTAGCTTTTCACATACTTTGCCATATAAACTCCCTATGAAGACTCCACAGAGAAAATAAACCTGAACCTCCCTCCCTTTGGTACCATGGATGAATTAAAAGACAGTCCTAGTGACTCACTGGCAACCACATTTCTCACCCCCCATGCCACAGGGACAAGGAAATTCAAGAGCAACTGGTTTTTCCATTCTGGGCTCCTAACACACAGCTCCAGGGTGGAACTGCAGCTTCAAAGCATCCCTCCCTTCAGCAGCTGCAGGGCAGGTCCCTGTGGGGAGCAGCACAGAGATAAGGAATGGTGTGGGTGGCAGCCCAGCCTCACCAGGTGAGTGGCTCAGATGCTGCTCCAGAGAGGGGAGACAGCTCCTGCTGTGACAGAAAGAAGATGGACACAACTCTGCCTCTGCAGCTCACAGCAACCACCAGCCCAGAGCCCTGGCAGAGCATGGGGAGGGAACGTGAAAGGACCCAAAAAGGTAAACTCTGAGCCAAGGCATTTGCACCCAGGTGATTATTACACAAGTGGCAGTCTGACAGAAGAACAGAAGAATTCTAACCTGGGGTTTTTCATCAGTTTGCAGCAGTGGCACTTCAGCAGGGTGCCAGAGGAAGCAACCCCTTCTCGCATGCAAAGCCCAGCACCCCACAGCCCTGACCTGCCTCCAGATCAAGAACCTCCACCAACTTACCCAGAAGAAACCCTCCAGCAGAAAAGTCAGCACCTTTCAGAGCTTCCTCCAGGACTCCACCACATTTGCACCGCTCCGAAAAATGACCAAAAGGTGCAACTGGATGGGGAGGAATAACCCAGCCCACACCTTTAACCTCCAGAGGAAAACAAACAAACCAACTCCCAGCCTGTATGAAAAATTCAGGCAACTGAAGTCTGTGTCTGCCACGGGCACATGGGGGAGAGAAAACCACAAAAAAAGGTGAGTGTCTCCATGCTGTTTCTCCAATCCCATTCCAGGGAAACAGACTGAGGCAGAGGCAAGGGAAAACACAAACACCTTCCAAGCCCCAGCAGTGCAGCCCCCCAGCTGGCCCTGCCTTTGCCAGTTGCCATGACGAAGGCAGGGGAGGATGGTTCTCATCTTCCTCCCCAGGAGGATCCACAAACCAGATGGGAAGAAGAAAGCATGTGCAGATAACTCTGCGGGCTGGCGTCTCCTTTCTTTTCTGCTCCTGCCTTGCCTGGAAACTTGAGAAAATTCTCCCCCAGAATCCTGTGCTGATCAGAAATACATGTACCTCATCAGAGCATCAAGCACAGATCCCCTCCTCTCACAGACCAAAGAGAAAAGCTTCTTGCTCATTATTACTTTCCCATTTCCCTCAGCTTTTTCCTTAAGAACACATGAACTAATTAAGCTCTTAACAATTGGTTGTACAGAGGGGTTTTTTTAATAGCAAATCCATACCCAGATGAGCACTAGAAAAAGGCACCAACCCCAAGCTGAGTTTGGTTTAAGTGTCACACCAAGCAAACAGAAAGCTCCCCATGTGAGCAGTGACTGAGCCAACAGCAAGGGATCCCAGCCCATGCCTGCAGCTGCTCTCCTGACACCAGCTGGGGCTGCAGAGGGAAATCAGAGGGAAAGGGAGAAAGAGCCAGCACCACTGTGGTATTGCCCTGGAGGAGCAGAGCCTGGTGGGGGCAACTGTCCAAGGCCACAGAGAGACCATGGTGGCTCGTGCTGCCACCCACCAGCAGCCCCACTGCCCTGCTCAGTGAGGGGAGTCAGGCAGGTTTTACTCTGTGATGCCAAAATTCACACCCTTTCTATTAACCCACTACCATCCCCAAGAATGGGGGAGCAAAGGGCCTGTCCAGGGGCTCTTCTCCAGAGAGATGCATGGAAAACCTTCAGGGAATCTCTTCATCATCTCTTCAAGACGTCTCTGCTCACAGCTGTCACTAAATGAAAGCATTCCTCCCTGTGCTGCATGGAGCTGTCCTGCTTCTGACCAGCCAGGGGACACTGGGAGGGTGAGAAGAGATTTCCAAAGAAAAACAGGAAGGGAACTAAGAGTGAAAGGAAACCAACTGACTGAGCCAGCCTCTGCCATGATCCATTTTCCCAGACAACACCACAATGCTGCACATGGGTCTGAAGAGGCTCAGAGCCACATGACAACCAGGAACCACTCTGCATCCAAGAACAGCCACATCCCAAGAGTCACATCTGGCTGCTTCTCCACTGAGGGAGACAATGGAGTCTCCATGGGACAGAAAACAAGAGGAGTACAGCCCTTCTTCCCCACCATCACTGTTCTTCTGGGAATTGAAGATGTTTTGGAAACACAGACCCAGGGTGTGGAGGAAGAGCAGGGCAGGTCCTGCCCATCCCAGCACCAACAGCTCCTGCCTCTGCCTGTCCTGCCCATTCTTTACCAAAATTTCATCTGTTAATGGGCTTTATCTCAGTTGAAGCAGCACAAGGGGAACGGCCCTGGACTCAGCTGTCACGTTCTGCCCTGCCCAAAGCCCCAGGGCACTGACACAAAGACACGTTTGAGAAAAGCAGGCAAACACCTTCGGAGAGCAATAAACAGCCATTCAACACCCACTTATTTCAGACAAGCCTCTCTGGATGCAGCTCCAGGTGTGAACTTGGATTCTGTGCCCACTGACTGAACAAAACACACAAAAGACTCTGGGCTCTGTTCCACCCAAAAAAAACCACAGAGAAATAAAGTCCATTGCTATGTGGGCCTTCAAGAAAGGCTCTTTGGCCATGGCCAACCTGCCACTGAACAGACCAGACCTGAACAAACAGCAGCCCTGAATATAAAATGCCAACAAAAAAGGCAGAAATTGGGCAAAACAGCAGCACTTGAACAATCAGATCTGCGCTTTTTTTTGTTTGAGCAGTGCATCTCCATTCAGGGCAACACTGTTTCAAGGACAGCTCTCTCACTCCTATTGCTGGCAGTAGAGGTTCCTGCAGAGCTCAGCCAAAAACCAGCCGACCCCAAACCTCCTCAGCCTTCAGGGAAGGGGAGCTCAGCTGCACCACCCTCAGCCTGGTGAGGACAAACTTGTCTCTTGGAGTTCAGAGCTCAGCATAGCCATCATGAAATAAGTAGCAGAAAAACACTGATTTAGCTTCTGGTGTCCTGTTCCAGCTGGGTTTGTGTCTACTCCAACATCCAAATCCAGAAACTCTCAGAAATCCAGAAAAATCTCAGAAATCCAGAAAAAGGTATTTGGGGTCAATCATTTTTCCCCACCTCAAAAGAAGGAAAGAACGGAGCCTGTTCTGCCCAGAGCCGCAGAGCCCTGGTGTGAAAGCCCTAGCAAGGAGCTGGACATTCCACGGCCACCGCTGAGGTGCCCACAGCGAGCAGGGATGCAGGAGGAAGCAGTGGGGGATAAATCCCATCTGGGAGGGTTTCCAGCACGTCCCCTCAGCGTGCACCAGCCCCATCTCTTACCCGTGCTGGGACAGGTTGGTGGTGACCAGCACTGTCTTGACCTCCTCCATGGCAGCGCCGTCCACGGCGCCGTCCGGCGTGGTCACCACCACCACCTCCTCCATGTGCACGCTGACGTCCGGCGTCGCCATCGCGGCACCAGCTCAGTCACCACCTGCTGGGGGAGAAATTCCGGAATGCCAGAGGCAAAAGGTGAGCTTGGTCATGGAAGGGTCCTGGGAGCAAGGAGAGAAGGGACTGCAGGGACATCATGCTCTGAACGGGATGAGCGAATCCCCAAGTGCTCCATCGCAGGAGGGAGGATGAGGGGAAGCTCAACCCAACTCAACCCAACCCTTTGCAAGCTGGGTGAGAACGATGGGCATGGGTGGGACTGGGATGCAGGAGGTGAAGGGCAGAGTGTGAAAGAGGTCCAAAAAAAAATAAATGTTCCTGGCATCCATCATAAACTCTGTGAAGATACTCAGTTTGAAGGTGCTTTTCTAAATGTATTTCAAACTATCTCACGATTTCACACTGTTGGAGGAGCTTGTCACTGTCTCCTCCACAGTAAAACAGGGATTCTTCCCTCCTCCAAAGTCACACACACACACAAAAAAATCAAATTAAAAAAGCACGTCAAGCCTGCAGAAACAGTGACATCTGGAAACTATTTCAAAGTGTGCATTTCTAATAAATCAGCAATAGATGTAAGACAGCATTCCCTCTCCAGCTTTCTTGAAGCCCCTTAAGGAACTGAAAGGGACTCTCAGGTCTCCTCAGAGCCTTCTTTTCTCCAGCTCTCTCAGCCTGTCTCTAGAGCAGAAGTGTCCAGCCCTCAGAGCATCTCCATGACCTGCTCTGGACTCGCTCCAGCAGCTCCACATGCCTCTGATGCTGGGAGCCCAGAGCTGGATGCAGCACTGCAGCGGGGGTCCCACCTGAGGAGAGCAGAGGGGAACAATCCCCTCCCTTGCCCTGCTGCCCACAATGCTGAGGATCAGTCCATGCCCAGGTAAGGAGAACTTGGTGCCCACAAAGCATCTCCTACAGCACTGGTGCAGCCCCCACAGAGACAGGTAAGGGAACACCTCACCCAGGTCTGGCTGTTCCAGGCTCAGACCCCCATGGAGAACTCCAAGCAGTGGCACAGAGCACAGCAGAGATGTCAACTGGCTCCCACCACTTCCCCAGACCATGGCTGGAGCACAGCACTGACCCAGCATGGCCAGTGTGACTTCACAACCAAGTTCATGGCCTTCAGAAACACCTGCCTGACCCACAGGGACACCATGAGTTGCTCCTTACCTCCACAGAGCCCACAGGGTCTGTCCAATGGCCCCTCTGTGCCAGCCCAGCACAAGGCCACCAGCAGAAGCACTTCAGTTTCCACAGCAGCACCGAAGCTCAGCTGCCCTCAGCTCAACCCCTCCAATCTCTGTTGTCACACTATCTCTATCCTTGTCCTTCATTTTGGGGTAAAACCCATCCCACTCAGTGATTAGCATCACTCGCAACACTCCTGAGCTTCAGGATGCCCCAGACATCCTGCCCAGCATCACGGGACTGAACCCCACGTGTGCTGCTGAAATGCCTCTGGGCAGGAACCAGCACTGAATGGAGGAAAAGTGGGCTGGAACCATAAGTAATCGAAAAAGTGGCTAAAACACACCGGCAGTGGGGCTGTGGAGGGGGACAAGGGGCACCCCAGCTCTACCAGGACTCAAGGTGTCCATGCCTGTCCCTCCTGGTGCACCTGGCAGGGGGCTGAGAGCGCATCAAGGGATGTGGAAAGATTTGGGGTGAAGTGAGGAAGAAAACATAAAAGGAAAAAAAGCATAGCACAGCAGGGAGAGGAGACAGATCTTTGGGGTGCAGCACCAGGAGGGCAGAGAGACCAGATTACACTGTGTGCAAGGCTGTGCACAGAGAGGGGGATGCAGTGTGGATGGAGAGAGGGGATGCATGGTGGTTTTAGGGGGGTTAAACAGAGCTGCACATGGGGTGCCAGAGGGTGCCCAGGGATCCACGGACAGAGGAGATGGAGAGCTGCACAGACAGCACAGGCGGGGGGTTGCAGCTGCACGGGGTGGGGGGACACAAACTGGGGGTGCACGACTGGGGGGCTGCCCTGAGAGCGACAGGGAAGATGCAGGACGAAGGCGAGCCCCAAGGAGGGGTGAAGAAGGCAGAGTGCGGCACAGGGGGACCCAGAGAGGGGATACCCGGGGGGCTGCAGGGCTGGGGGATACTGGGGGGCGGTTTGCAGAGCGGGGTGCCCGGGGGGCTGCAGGGATGGGGGACATTGGGGGGCGGTTTGCAGAGCGGGGGGCTGCAGGGATGGGGGACATTGGGGGGCGGTTTGCAGAGCGGGGTGCCCGGGGGGCTGCAGGGCTGGGGGATACTGGGGGGCGGTTTGCAGAGCGGGGTGCCCGGGGGCGGAGGGCGCTGCACATGGAGGCTGCCGGGGGGTCTCCCGGGGTGCCCCGGTGCCGAGGCTGGCGGGCGGGCAGGGGGTGCCCCGGTGTCGCCCCGGTGTCCCCGTTCCCCCCCCATCCCCCCGGTTCCCGTTGCGGGGCGGCGCGCGCGGGAGGGGGTGGGGGTTGCGGGGGGCCGAGAGGGGCGCGTGGGCGCGCTCCCGCTAGCAGGGAGGAGGAGGAGGAGGAGGAAGAGGAGGAGGAGGAGGCGGGGGGGCCGCGGGGCGGGCGGGCGGCCGGGCGCTGCCGCCGCCGCCGTAACGTCCTGACGCTCCGCAGGGACCCGGGCGGCGCGTGCGGCGGAGGCCCCGCGGCGGGCGAGGCCGCGCCCGGCGCTTACCTCGGGCCGGCGTCCCGCGGGCGCCGCTCGGGCTGCGGCGGCGGCGGCGGCGGGCGCTGGGGCCGGGCGGCGGTGGGCGCGGGCAGGGCGGCGGCGGCGGGGCCGGGGGGAGCGGGGCTCCGCCGCGCGGCTCTGGGGCCCCGCGCAGGCGCACGGCCCGCACCGGCTACCGAGACTTATTTGGCGCGGGCGCCGCGGCCCGCGCTCCCCGTGAAATAGGGACCGGGCGGGCGCTCTGCGCCTGCGCCGCCGCCGGGCGGGGGTGGGAGGGGGCGCGGCGCGCGCCGCCGGGGGGTCCCCGCGCGCGGGGTCTTGCGGGGGAATGCCCCATGTCACCCCCCCCCCCCGTGTTCCCCCTTGTGTCCCCACCCTGTGTCCTCCGTACCCCCCGTGTCTCCCTTCTGTCCCTGGCCCGTGCCCTTCGTGCCCTCCTCCTGGTTGCCGGTACCCGCCCGTCCCCTGTGTGTGTCCCCTGTGTGTGCCCCGCACGCTCCCCGTGTCTCCTGTCTGCCCCCGTACCGGGTACACGGCGTGCCTTCCTTTGCCCTCCTGCGTGCCCCCCGTGTCCCCCTCCAGGGTTCTGCAGGCTCCCCGTGTCCCCTGTATGTCGCCCCCGGGCTGTGTGCCCCATGCCTGTCTCCCGACTGTATCTCCTGTGTGCCCCCATGTCCCCTACCTGTCCCTAGCTGGGGTCCTGCATGACACTTTTTCTCCTGTGTCCCTCTGTGGCTCTCCAGGGTTTTGTGAAAGGCCTCAGCTGTTCCTGGCTGAGCATTTCCTTGAACACTTCCAGTGATGGGGCAGCCACAGCTTTTCTGGGCAGCCTGTGCCAGGCCCTCACCGCCCTCACAGGGAAGGATTTTTTCCCAATATCCCATCTAACTCTGCCCTCAGTCAGTGTGAAGCCATTCCCCCTTGCTCTGTCACTCCAGGCCCTTGTCCAAAATCTCTCTCCATCTCTCTTGGAGCCTATTTAGGCACTGGAAGGGACTTTAAGGTCTCCCTGGGGCCAGCATTTAAACATTTCCAGCATTTAAAAAGTGCCCTTGAGCAGTTTGTTTCAAGGCTGTTTTCCTCCTTGAGCCATCCCAAGCTGCTGCTGGTCCTTACCAGCACTAACTCTCGAGCTGTGACTGCTCTCTGTGTTTCCCCAGCCACCACAAGCTGTCACAAGTTTTGGTTAATTTCTGCCATTTCTGTGCCTGTGAGGCCCAGGGTTTAGGAGGCACTCAAGAATTTCTCAGGGAGGACTTTTAGCATGATTTTACCACATTGCACTTCTTCTGTGAGTAGGTGGTTAACACGTTCTGGGAACGGATGAGCGAGGCCAGAGGCCCCAAAAATCGTGAATCCCTTTTGGAAGCACTTGCTGTGTTTCCATTCTGTCAGCTTTTCACAGCTACTGGGTGGGTGGCTTTTCCTGACAGGTGTTCAGGTGGCGTTTGGTCTGTTTAGTATTTTTTTACACAAATTTCTAATGATCCTGTCTGATGTATTTGTGGTGGTTTATTTAATGGTTTTGGGCTTTTTTTTCCTCTAAGGCTCTTCTTCTTCTTTTTTTTTTTTTTTGTCCTCTGGAAACCAACCCTGCCTTATAACCAGCTGCCACCTCTATTTCCCTCATGCTCCCCCTCACCAGTCTACCCCAGCTAATACCATTAAAGTGATATTAATTCCACAAGGAATTGTATTTCTTTTCCTTCCCTGAGATAACCAGTGATAACCAGCAATGTTAAATCACCCACCCAAATGGTGACTCCCTTTTCCATGGAAGCATATCTGTCTCTCTACCAATGCCACTGCTGCATCCTTTGGACTCCAGTGGGGTGGGACAGGACAGATAAAAGGTCCCTTTTTCCACTAAAACCATCTCCCTACAGTGCCCAAGAGCAGTGTCCTTATCAAGGTGGTAAGAAGGCAGCAAACCCCCAGTCATGCTGCCCTACTCCAGTTTTCCCTCTTGGAAAGCAAACCTGGCTTTTCCTGTCAGATCCCCGGACACAGGAAGGTCCCTGTGCTCCTCCTCGCACAGAGGATGGGATGATTTCACCTCCTGGCACCCAATCTGCTCCCTGCTCTGCCCCTTTATCAGTGGGCAGACCTGCTCCAGCCATGGTGCCAGTGAGGCTGCCGAAACAGGGTGAGCTGTTGTCTTTCAAACCAAATCACTCTGCAACATTTCTGGGTTTTGCCTGCCCAGGTGAGCCTTTGCACTCATCCTGGCAGAGTCTCTGATCCCTTCCCTTACTCAAGCACTTTGTAGGGATCCCTCCCAGAATTATGTAGGTATTTTGCTTTCTTGGTTTTGATTTTTTCCATAAGGAACTCTTGACATGCACGGAGTGACAAGACAGGGGCATTGAGAGGGGGCAGGGTGAGATCGGATATTTGGAATAAATTCTTTCCTGTGAGGGTGGGGGGACCCTGGTGCCCAGAGGAGCTGTGGCTGCCCCATCCCTGGAGGTTCTCAAGGCTGGACAGGACTTGGAGCAGCCTGAGGCAGTGAAAAGTGGTAGGAACCAAACCATTCCTTGATTCCATGATTTTGTGGGTGCTGGAGTGTGGTTCAAGCCTTCAGTATTGTATCTTCAGCACTCAGCCCCACAGGGCTGCATGGTGGGCAGGGCTGGAAGGTGGTGGGAGCCTCTCCACAATTCCATCTGCTCCTCCTGCCCCATCCTGCCCCAGCAGATCCCATGCCTATGTGGTTTTCTCCTTCAGATAACAAAAGGATGAAGGATGTCTCTTGAATTAACTAGCTGGGAGCTGACCATGCTTGGTCTCATCAATATATCTCGAATTGTCTGGCACCAAGGGCTGTGCCTGTTTTCCTAAGACAAATGCAGGGGGTTTCTTTGCTACATCCACGTTTTAGAAGAGCCTGGGTTACTGGGCTGTATCAAATCTCAGAGGAGAAGGGAGCAACGCTGCGTTTGCAGTCAGGTTGTTATCTCCGGAATCAGGAAGGTCAAGCTGCAAAAATAGAATTCCTGTTTGTGCGGGCAGCAGCATCCTGAGGACACGTGGGAAAAGCATCAGGCATGGGCTGCTTGCCACTGCCACCACCGTGATGGCCCCAGCACTGTCCTGGCACCGTTCTCCTGGCACTCTCCTCCCTGCCCTTACAGAACAGGGAATTAAAATTAAAATCCCTCCTGCCTTCCCCTCAGTTTGTCTCCTTGTGCCCCAGTGCTGCTGCGCTCTGTGGAGAGTCTCCCACACTGGTTATTTTGATGGGATCACACGATGTAGGACAGCCCAGGAGGATGCTGCCATTTCAATATCCCCTCAAGGACAGGGAGGACAGTGGCCAGTGACACTGGGCACCACTTGTGGTGGCAAAAACCCTCCCCAAAATGCAGGTGGGGGAACCTTTCCCCAGCAGCAAGGAAAGCACCCAGGCACCCTCTCACACATGTCCTTGAGGATTACAAACTTCCCTGTTTTCAGTTTTGGATCTTTTTGTGTACCTGACTCCAGGGATGGGATTGGGAGCATTGGCCATGCAGGGTCTCATGGGTTGGGTCCATCTCCCTGAGCACTGCAGCCCTGCTCCCTCCCACTCTGGATCCTTTCTCAGGAAAAGCTCATAAAGAAAACACTGGATTTTTAAATAAAGAAGCTCATGTGGTTTCCAGAACTGCACTTGTATTTGTAACTTTTTTGTATCTTTTTCGATCTTCCTACATAAAGACTTTGCACACCCTCACTCCCAGCCACGGGAGTGGCAGCAGGACCCTCATTAAAGGATTTATTACATTGTCCCTCTGAGAATGGTGATAAACTGTCAATTTCTGTCTCTTTCATGCTGTGTGAAAAAGCAGTCACTGAGCATTCAGAGGATTAAGGTCTATTTTGTTAAATCTTTAGGTCAATTTTCTGTTTAATGCTGTTTATTAGTATTCTTACAATACAAAGAGAAGCCTTGCAACTGAAACAACCCGGAGAGAGACGGACACATACAGTTTCATACCAACTTTATTTCTTTTTTTTTCCTTTATTTTTTTTTCATGATCACTTCTTTTGCACAACAACAACCTCAAGTTGACAATGAAATGCACGTGGCAGACCGAAGGGAACCGGACAAGGCTCTGTTAGGGATGGAAAGTCTTTCCATGACACTGTGCCAGCTCCCCACCCAGCCCAAGGGATGTGACCCCAGCTGTGGCAGGAGGAGCACATCCTGCCCGGGGTGCTGAGCCCTGGGCTGACAGCTCAGCCCTGTGCCCACACAGTCGCCTTCCAACCCTCTCCTGCAGCCACGGGCCGGGGTGTTCCTCCCGGCGTGCACAGCTGCCTATCCCTGCTCCATACTTTGGTACTTTCCATTTCAGAGCACTTTAGAGATGTGGAGGCATCAGCTCTCCTGTGGTTCCTGTGGGGAGGCAGCATCTCTGTCCCCTTGTCAAAGGGTGTGGGAAACTGAGGCACAGGGGATGCCAGGGCAGGGATGCCCAGCTGTCCCCTGCATCCCTGCACCCCGGGGACCACAGGGCACCCACACATAGGCATGGGCCAGCGCCCCTCTGCTGCTTTACTTAAAGACAACTGACTACACTTTATTGGTCTTGCTGTGTCATCTCATCCCTAGCATGGAGAGTAAGAAATCTCTAGCACCATAAACAGCCATTCCCTGACTCATTTCAAGTGGTATCAGAGTGAATGTGCATATATGGTTTCCACGGATGCGTTTCTGTGCGCGTGTGCACGGCCGGGTGCACAGCCACTGCCACCAGGACAGGAATGCCATGGGAGGGACAGAACAAACCCTGTGAGACAGGATTGCAGAGCCAGGGCCAGAGAGTCGCTGGGCTAAGCTAAAGCAAGCAAGCTGAAGTTTACATTTGAAAGGGAGCAGCAATACCGACCTACCCCCGAGGTAGGATGCGTGCAACTCCTCAGCTCCCACTGGCCCTGGAAGGTCAACTCAAAGGGAACCCCACAACTGGGTTAGAGCAAGATTTTTATTGACTCCAAAATAATAAGAAGGAATAGGCTCAGTCCAGAAGCAGTCAGAGGGGCCAGCATCCTTGGAAGTGCCTATTTACAGGCAGAGTTGAGCTCTGCTCTGTGGAATAATGTGGGCACAGAGCTGTAGTTTGGGCTGTTGTGCCTTTCCTACAGCTTCACCCATTGCCTGGCTGTTGGTGCCAGCTGGGAGCTCATTTTAGCTTCAGCTCCTCATTCTTCCCAAATCAAAGGTTCTTCTCCAGGAGGGCTCTTGGAAGGCCTATGCATGCACATAATGATGTCACCCTCCTGGCTTTCCTCCCTCATACTGCTGCCACTTGACACCCAGGCAGGGTGGGTGGGTGCCCTGAGGATGCTCCCCCTACAAGGCACATTCCCATGTCCATATGATGCTGCTAAAATGGGGCTGGAAACTGTTGGTTCAGAACTCAATTCATAAACACCTTCAGGGATCAGTGGAGACCTCAAACCCCCCAGCAAGGAAGGTGACCCCAAGAACTAAAGGAGTTGCATGCCGTGTCCACATCCACAATACATGGGAATGCTCCAGGAATGACACAGGCTGGGGCAGTAAGGATGTTAATGAGGATACTTAATTAGTCTCATTTGAGGCATGAAGTATGCAGCTGCACATAGCCAATAGCATGAAGGGATATGGGAAGGCATGGAATAGCCATGATCCTGGCCATGCCACGTGCTGCAGGTTGGGTACAGCGCTGCATGAGCTCCTGGCCACAATGGGTTTGGAGCAGTGGGTGGACACCCCTCATCCAGCCAACACCATGCAGCCAAAGCAGTCACACAATTCCCTGATAGTGCCCAGTGGCACTGGACAAGCTCCTGAACATCCCTATCAATCCACCTGCACCAGGCAAACTCGGCTCTGGGACACGTGAAGCCTCTGGCTCCACAGCTGAGGCTGCTTCCTTGGCACAACATGTCTCAGCAGCAGCTCCCTGACTTTACCCATGCACAGCTCTCCCTGCTCCTCCCTGCAGGAGCTTCTCCTGCAGGAACACATTTCCCAGCCATATCCACTGTCCCTCACTGCACCAACCTGATGGAGGGGAGAAAAATTAGTTTCCCAGTGCTCACACCTGCATGAGCACCATCTGCCAGGCCATTCTGCACTTGCCATGGGAATTTTTGCCAGGAAAAGCTATTGCAAGAATGAGTCTCCACTTGAGACCCATCTGGGCTCCAGGGAGGGGGAAGAGAGGGACATAGGGCAGCACAAGGGACTGAGAGAGAAGATCCAGGCAGGAACTGAGCCTGGAGACTCAGGAGCTGTTTGGGAGGATGGCTCTGACCAGCACAACCTGTTTACAGCTCTCTTCCAGCACATGCTAAACTTGACAGATCCTCCAGCTTCCGCTGGGTTGCAGGGAACCACCTGGAACCTCCACACAGGGAGGTTTAGATCAACACTAAATTAGATGTACTAGAACTGAAGCATCACCTCTATTCTTCTCTCAGCCCTTCCTTCTCCTCCCAGCACGAGGAGCAGCCGTCCCCGCTCTCACTGCCCTGCCTGCAGGACTCGGCTGCCTCCAGCTCCCAATTCCATCATTTTCCATCTGCTCTCTGCTCCAGCATCCCACTGGCACCCTGCCTTCACCTGGCCCAGCCTCCGACTCCTTCTGAGCCCCCAGGAGAGAGTGAAAATGGCCATTTCTCTTGTTTTCAACTCTTGCTCATGAGTACAACATTTCTGATAATAATAATCATAATAATCATAGTACTAAAAACAGTATTTACAACAAGCTCCAGGTCAGAATTACACACCAAGCAAACACTCAGCACCACAGAGAGTAGGACAGGGTTAATATCTCGCAGATACCTTCTCAGATCCCACCAACGTGGGACACAGACATTTGACAGTTTCAACCATTTCTTACACACAAACATTTCATTTAAATTACTTCTTAAATTTTTTTTTAAACTTTTTAAAATTTCTCGTCACTATATGGATGAGGTGATGCTGGCGGTGATGCCGCGCTCTACACAAATGCTTATCTAAGACAGCTGCTACTATAAACTGATCATTAGCTACTGATAAGAAATTCAACCCTCAGTTTCCTTCTTTGCCCTAAATCTAATTTTCTTTTGTCACTGACAGCACAGGAGCTTTCTAACAGCCCTATTGTCCCCCCAGAGCAGGAGGAGGGCTTTGGGAGTAAGGTAGCCCTTCCTTTTAGGAGCAGAGTCCCTTGACATCAAGCCATGGCCATGGAGGGATCTCTCCCACATCCAGCTGGGAATTCAGTGGAGATCAGAAGAGAGCCCCAGGATTTGGTCTCCAGCAATCTACCCTGTGATGGCCCCAAAGAGCCACATCCATCACTGGAAAGAGGGAAGGATTCTTCTGTTCACTAAAAGGCAATTTCACAACCACGCACCGTCTTTGTTGGATTTGCTTTCCTAACAGAGTAGAATCCTATCTGGTGGGAGCACTGGGGAGCCCACAGAGGACTGAGGGTTTCTCCAGGGCTCCCACGGAGCTGGAAATGCAATCACCACCCACAGCTCTCCCAGGCAGAGCAGCCAAGACCTCTCAGTCCCCACTCAGCTGGGGAGAGGGTGGCTCAGTGGCCAGCCAGGGCACCAGGCAGTGCCCACCGTGACAGGGACTTGCTGTGATGTGACACCTGGCACCAAGCTTTGGGTGGAGCCCCTCAGCTTCCATACAGGTTCTCAAAAATCACCCAAAGGTGAGGGCTGTGGCCACTGCCTACCTGGGCTGGCTCTGAAGGCAGCCAAAAGATGGGGGTTCTGCATACTGCAACTCCTGAGCCGTCCGTCCCTTTCCTTCCTCTCTCCCACCATAGGCAAACAGGAGACTGCTCCCTATTTTGCTTCACACACAGAAATTATCACTTATTTCCCATTTTTCTGAAACTGATATTTGGCTCAGAGCAAACACCAAGAGGAGGAAAAGCCCCGGATAAGAAATCCGTATCTCTGTGACACTGATGGTTGAATTTATTAATATCTTCGTTTGTTTTTTTTCTTTACATCCGTTTAAGAAATATTTTTTTTAAAAAAAGGACAAAACCCTCCAAAGAAGCTGTTTGATTGGCTGATTGACTGATTGATTCTCTATTTGATGTGAACTAGCTGCTATTCTGCTTAGAGGTCCCTATGATCTGTGAATCCCCACAAGCACTGACAATTAGGGATGCAGAGAGAAGCGTGTAGCTGGGGGACAAACACCGGGGAGGGGGGATGGAGAACCGAATGTTGCATCTAGACAAACAAAATAAAATGTGTTGGTTGGTTGACTGGTTGGTTTGTTAACAGGAATCAGGTGCTAGATGTGTAGAAAAGCCCTTTATCCAGAGATCTCCTCCCGCTGTTCCTTGTTCCTGCGGACCTCGGCCGCGTGCAGTTCCTGCAAAGATGGGAGAAATGACACCGGGCTAACACGCCCTGCTCTTGTGATCAATATTTTCCTCCTGTACACAGGATTTGCATCAGACATATAAAAAGAGACCAGTTTCTCATCCAAAACATCCCAAGGGTGTGGGAGTTACAGCTGCAAGGAGCGAAGAGGGAGCTTGGAGGTGATGGAACTTGCAGTGAACACGCTCCTGGCTCCTCTCTCCTGCAAAACCCTTCAGCCACACAGCCCACGGTGGGCCTGACACTGTGGCTTTGGACTTGCACTTATCAGATTATCCAGGCTTTGTTCTCTACCAACCTTGAAGGACATAACCCCCTCTTCACGCTGCTCTGGAGCAGAGCTCCTCCTCAGCAACCACCACCAAGGAGACACCCTGTCCCTAGCACCCTTCACCCTGGGACCAGACCCCATTTTCCATAAGGACCAGCCCCCCCAGCCCCCAGCCCTGTGCCGGGGTCCCACTCGCCTTCTCGCGGAGCCGCTCCCTCAAGGCAGCGAGGTGTGCCTCACGGATCTCCCTGCTCAGCTCCATCTTGTAGTTGAGCTTCTCCTCGGCCAGGCGGCTGAAGTTGTTGTTCTCCTCCAGCGCCTTGTGCAGCACCTCCCGCTCGTGCTCCCGCTTCTCCGCCAGCTGCTTCAGCACCTGCGCCTCCTGGGTCTGCCAGGGCATGGGGTGAGGCTGCTGGACAAGCTCTCCCAGCCCTCATCTCCCCAGAGAGGGTTCCTGACTCCCTCCTCTGCTCAAACCACTCTGCCACCCTCCCCTCCCCCCCATAACACAATCTTCTTGCTTGGAGGATACTTTTGGTGCTTTTTCCCTGCTGCCATAGAGTTGTCTAGGTTGGAAAAGCCCTCTGAGATCATTGACAACAGTTCCCCCAGCACTGGCCAGCCCACCACTAACCCATGTCCCCAAGTGCCTTGGTGATCCCATGGTGATGATGAGGATGGAGTTGAATTCCCTGCCTAAATCACACTGCAGAACCTCACTCCATGATTCCTATGTCTCACCTGACAATTTACAGTGGAATAACAAGTGTCAGAACACTTCCCAGCTGTTTTAGATTAATCTTGCTGAGTTTTAGGCTTTGGGGCAATTAGTAGCAGAAAGGTCACTGCTTCTACAGGACATCTCCTTACCTTCCTCCTCTCCTCTGCAGCCTCCAGCCTCCTCTGCAGCTCCTCCAGGGACAAATCCTTCTTCTTGGGAGGGGAGGAGAGGATTGGGCTCTCAGGAGATAAATCTGAAGGGGACTTCAGGATCACTTCGAAGCTCTGGCCTGATGCCCTCTTATCCAGCTGCTTCACCTCCATATCTTTGTGGGGAAAAAACAACAGTGACTCTGTGAACCTGTGCCCTTCAGGAGAGTGACCTGAGGTCGTCAAGCTCCTCACACAGGAATTAGGATCTTCCCATGTCCCAGTCTGGGTGATTTTATTTTATCTCCAGAATTTCTTGATTAGTGATCACCTTCATTCCCTCCATGCAAATGCAATTTATTTAAAGTCATGGCATAATTACAGAAAGGTCACATTGCTGTTAATACCTTGTGTGTCACCCTTGCATGAAGCAGAGAGACTCTGACTCTGGCAAGCTCCCACATTGCCTGTGGGAGAACAACCCAAACACTGCTGGAGCTCCTGTGGGAGCAGGTTACCTACCTCCATACTGGTAGATGGTGTTGGGATGGGGCTGGGTGTGGAAACAGGAGCAGATGAGGGAGAGCAGAGACAGCTCCTTCATTTTCTCCTTGTAGGCTGAAAAATATGAAATAGCCATGAGAGAGATTCTAATGGCAACAGCATCTTTTTTTCATGGAGAAATTAAGCAAGTATCCCATCTGCAGCTATCAGACTCTATGGAAGCTTTTCCATGCAGCCAGGAAATCCCAGGAGTGTCTGATCTAGAGCAGCCTAAATTAGCTGCCAGTGTGGCAAATGTTATGGGAACACACAGAGCAGGGATTTAACACATCCAGAGGTTGAGTTTCTGTGCAGGGTTTTCCCTCCAAAGGAGCTGGGAGCTGCAGCCTGTGTAGTTAAACATGTTGGGACGGTTGCCCCACCCTTTCTCTGGAAGTGGAATTTCCAGTCTCTGAGATAAATGATGCCCACTGACACCTGGAAGCATTGCTCAACCCCTGGCCAGCTGGGAATATTTCATAATTCAGCATTTCTGAGGTGAGGGTGAAGAGGCAGGAGGAGGTCAGCAATGTGGAGAACAAATGGGCAGTTGGGTGATGAAACTGTTCAGGGGCTCTGGAACCAGGGGAAGAGCTGGACCCCAACTTCACAAGGCACCTCCTGCCCTGCAGCAGCAGCTCAGGGAGGATGTGGGTGGATGGTGGATTCTGCCTTCACCATGGCCCACACAGGCAGAGGATGGCACAGTCTGTGACCACAATAACAGTCACAGTCTGTGACCTGTCCTTCTGCAAAGGACAGCAAACACTCAATCCTTTCTGCTACTGTGAGCCCTCCAGTTTGCTCTTTGCTCCTGTGACTGGAGGATGCACCACAGCATCCAAGTTCTGCCCCAACACAGATTGCAGCAATCTGCTTCTGGGGCAAAATTCACCTGTATTTTTGGAGTTCAGCAAAAGACAGTGAATTGTTTGCACAGTGCTGACAAAGAACCTCAGAATAGAAGGAGTTGAAGCCAGTGAGGTGTTCTGCCAGGCTGTCATGGCCTTTATCACATCAGTGAAACTCTCACAGCATCACTCCTACGAGCCAGGTCAGCAGCTGGGGCTCAGCACTGGGTGCTGCTGGTGAGGCTCTATCCTGGGCTGGCTCCTTGGGTGGCACCAGGCTCATGGGGACAGTGTTTTCACGGCTGCATGTCCTGATAACCTGCCCTGAGCATCCTTGTGCTGCCCTTCCTCCTGCCCCTGCCACAGGCACAGACATTCTGCTGTCCTGCCCTGGCCCTGCCCCTGGATTCCCCTCACATCCTGCTGCTTCTGCCCTTGGTTTGTCCCCTCTGTCCTCAGCTCCATTTCATGCTCCAGAGAGAGGTGACTCTGCAGCTCAGCTTCCAATGCCACCTTCAGAGCAGGACCCTCCCCCGGGCCAGGATAGGGAAATCCCCAGAACTCTGTGATCTGAAGAGAAATTAGACACAGAACAATTCCCCAGAAAAGTAACATCCTGTGTATCACGTGCCCTTAGGAACATCTTTCAGGTATTCTCCTCTGTCTTCCCACAGCTAATTGAGTGGGAAAAAACCTATGCCATTTCCATGCTTGCACTGATTTTTCCTCCTAGGTACAGAACTGCAGCATAACTAGCACCCTTCTTTTGCTAAACCACCATCCTTGAAGCTCAGATCTTGACTGAACACTTTTTTAGCTCGCCCCCCATTCTGATTTGAACTTCCTGCCCAGTCCTGTTGCCAAATGTAAACCAAATAGTGCCACACCAGCAGTGGCAGCCAGACATCTTTGATTTTGTTCTTAATGACAAAACCTCTGGAGAGCCTCTGAGAGGCCCAAAGTCGTGGCATGGAGCAGGAAGCTAATGCATCTCCTAATGTGCTGCCAAGAGCCCTGAGGAGGATCCCTGGGAATAGATGAGAGGCATTATCATTTATTATCATTTAGACATCCTCATTTAATACAAACAAACCAGTCAACAAGGTCGGTGCTCCTCCATTATGTCTGGTCCTGGGTGAAACCAAGGCATGAGGCAGATGTGCCACACCCCCGACCCCCTCATTTAATTCAATTTAATTGTCTGACAGCACTTGTCACAGAGCACAGTGCTTTGTGTTTCACAGGCTGCAGCACTGGTACAGGTGATTCCATGCTGCATTCCCTGCCTTTCGGGAGCTTTGCCGGGCTGATTTCACAGCTGCCTCCATTCCATTCCATCCCATTCCATTCCATTCCATTCCATTCCATTCCATTCCATCCCGTTCCGTCCCGTCCCGTTCCATTCCATCCCATTCCGTCCCATCCCATTCCATTCCATTCCATCCCATTCCATCCCATTCCATCCCATCCCATCCCATCCCATTCCATCCCATTCCATCCCATTCCATCCCATCCCATCCCATCCCATCCCATTCCATTCCATTCCATTCCATTCCATCCCATCCCATCCCATCCCATCCCATCCCATCCCATCCCATCCCATCCCATTCCATTCCATCCCATCCCATCCCATCCCATCCCATCCCATCCCATCCCATCCCATCCCATCCCATCCCATCCCATCCCATCCCATCCCATCCCATCCCATCCCATCCCATCCCATTCCATTCCATTCCATTCCATTCCATTCCATTCCATTCCATTCCATCCCATCCCATTCCATCCCATCCCATTCCATTCCATCCCATTCCATTCCATCGGGATCTCCCCTGTGCTGCTTTCCCTCCTGCAGAGCAAGCTGACCGTCCCTCTCTGCCAATTAAAACGAAGAGGAGCAGAGGGACAAAGGCCAGGGCTGCTGCAGGGCTGTGCTCCGTGTCCGTCCCCCACCAGCCCGCAGATGCCAATAGCGGCACACGGGGCCGGGGGGCGGCGGGGGAGGGTCCCGAGCAGCCCCCACTGCCGGGGGAGCAGCGGGAAGGGGCAGCGGAACCGGGACCCCCGGGACCCCCGGAGCCGCCGGGGCTGCGCTGCCCGCCCGGAGCTGTCCCGTAGCACCGGCACCGGCACCGGACCCCGGCAGGAGCTGTCCCTTCAGCACCTCCCATGCGGGGCCGGGCATGAAGAGAAGAATTATAGAATTATATAATTCCATATGTAATTGAAATTATAGAATCATAGGAGAACAGAATGGTCACGGGTTTGTTGGGATTGGAAAAGCTCTCCAAGATCATCAGGTCCAATGTTCCCCCAGCACAGGCAAGCTCACCATTAAATCATGTCCCCAGGTGTCCCTCTGCATGGCTTTTAAATCCACCCAGGGATGGTGACTCCACTGGGACCCTGGGCAGGCTGTGCCAGGGCTTGACAGCCGTTTTGGTGGAACATTTTCCTGATGTCCAATCTAAGCCTCCCCTGGCACAACTTGAGCCATGTCCTCTTGTCCTGTCACTTGTTAATTGGGACAGGAGGCCGAGCCCCATGCGGCAGCTCCCTCCTGTCGGGGAGTTGTGCAGAGTGAGAAGGTCCCCCCTGAGCCTCCTTTTCTCCAGGTTGAGCCTTCCCAGCTCCCTCAGCCTCTCCTGGTGCTCCAGCCCCTTCCCCAGCTCTGTTCCTTTCTCTGATCACAGACAACACACCCCTCAATGACATTCACACCCTGAGGAGCCCCTGGTGCATGCCCTGAGAGCTGCATGAGTCCCTGAAAGCCCCACACGTGTGCCCCAGAGCCAGCAGTGTCCCCCACACCTGTGGGACACAGGAGCAGCACAGTGGTGGCCTGGTGCTCATGACACATCCTGTGACAAGTAATTGTTTTATCAGGCTAAGACAAGAAAAGGCAAACTGTGAGGAGAGGTACATCCCCTGATTCTAAAATAAATACCCATAACCTCTGGGTTGCTATTTAGGAACCTGTGAAGTGAATATCAAACCTGAGATATCCTGAAGCAAGACTTGGGCTCAGTCACAGCTGCTTAAAACTCAGGGGTGAAACCAGCCAACCTCAGCACTAGAATTTGCTTCAGAAATATCTGCACTCCCATTTGCAATAGATTTAAGATTTTGAGGACATATTTATGCCAGTGGACAAAACCCTTGAACCAGGAAAAGACATGTGGCTGGCCAGAATCTGACATGGCCAAGGAGTTCCTGCCCAAAAAGGAGGGCTCTAGTGCACAAATGAACATATTTTAAGAACAATTAGACAGGGAATGCTGAACTTTTTATTTGAGGATCTATTAGAATTTTTACTTCTGTTAACTTAGGAAAAATAAATTCAGCTTGCACTGAACAAATATTTCATTTCTGTATAAATTAATCTGACTCAGGTCCTCAGGGACTTGATACCAAAGCTTGCTTCAGTCTCAGAAGTGCAGCAAAAACTCTGTATTGCTGGTGGGCAGAGGATTAGGGCTGTTCACTGAGGTGTGACTTACTGACATTTCACTTCTCTTTTAAGGCAAACACTGCAATAGAAGGAGAAATTCAGCAAAATTCATTCTCATTCGTTTGCCTCAGCAGCAAATTTATTCACTCTGGTAGGATCTTCATCACTGTGTCATGACATTTCACTGCTGTCATCAGAATTGGGGTGAAACATTGCAAATGACTGAGTTGTGTAAACCGAGAAGTGAATAAACTGCAGAAGTTAGAGATAATATATCAGTGTCTCATCCTCTAAAGTGGAGTGAACTCACATTTTGTTGGCTTTAGAGGAATTTGAGCAGTGATTAAGCTACAATCCATAAAGGTACAGCCAGTTCCTCAACCCTTATGAACATTTATGCCCTGCAATCAGCACAGGCTGATTCTGGTTTGGTTGTATCCCACCCCACACCCCATCAGCCAATCAATCTTTATTACATTTTTTCACCAGGTGTCCTGATTCTTCACCAAGGCACCAGGAGGCCCAGGGTGCTCCCAGCCCTCTCCAGACTCCTTTCCTGTGCTCCCTCTGCAGGGAACATCCTGCATTTCCACATCCCCTCTGCTGCTCACACCATCGATCCATGTAAAGTGTTTATCTCCAAGCCAAGCCCTGGAGACATTATCCAGCTGCTCCCCAAGTGCTGCTGGTGCCAGAGATGGAGGAACAGCTGGGAATGGCGTGGTGCAGGAGCAATGGGATTCATTTTCCTGCTCATGATGTGCCTGGATGGTGGGGCTTGAAACCTATTATTCATTAAAAATTTTGCTTTCTATTTCCTAAATACATAAAGCTAAATTGCTACCAGGTTTTGGGGTGGTATTTAATGGCATCCATCAAAATAGAGGGAAGCCATCTCAGCACAACACTGACATGGCATCAGTCACAGTGAAGCAGAGGAAGAGCAAGGTTAATTTATGTGAAATTTAAATGGATGAGAGTGGATGTGCTCTGACTGATAGCAGGGTCGGAGGAAGGTTATTACAAGAAAATAATTTGGTTTGTGAAGATAACTTTGGAGAAGTAAGAATTGCTTCCATAATGAATATTATCTCATGCAAAAATAAGAACAGGCCAATTATAAATGTAGTCAAAGCTTAAACAGAAGGTACAAAGACAGAACTGAGACCTCCAGTACTCCAGACCTCCAGAGACTGCAATGCCACACAAACAACAAAAGCTACCAGAGTCCTCAACAAGCCTTGAGGGAGCAGCAGGCTCCAGATATTCTCTCCTGCTATGAATCCTATCATAAAAATACTGGCCAGACCTTCAGTCTAATGCACTTCCACCTTCCTGCTGCCCAGCTTCCACAAACAAGTCAGCAGCAGATCTTACAGAGCCGGAAAACACTAATGGGGTTTTGTTTGGGTTTTTTTTTTTTTGTTTTGTGGGGGGCTTTTTGTTAGGGGTTTTTTTTTTTTTTTTTTTTTTTTTTTTTTTTTTTTTTTTTTTTTTTTTTTGAGGGGTTTGGAGTTTTTTCTTGCCAGCTCAGTAGTTGTAGCCCACACTGATGGTACCATGAGATCCAGGCCCAGCAGTTGCCATGGGCTCATGTGGAATCATCCATGAGAGCAGGCAGATGTGAGGTTTACTCTGCCTTCTGTCAGACATCTGCTAAACTACTGCCCAGGAGTGGTTTCCAATCACCCACCTCCTTCCCCCCAGCTTTTATTGGCAGCTCATGAATGTCACAACAACCCGGGCTGTGCATCAGCAAATCACTGGAGCTGTAGCACTGGAACATGTGAGAGAATATCCAGGGAAATCTCCTCTTGTGTGGGCTCAGCAACAGAGAAGGGCCCAAGCTGTGGAGCAGAGCCCTGGCTGGGGTTGCTGTTGGATGGAGGGAAGCATGGCCTGGGTTGCTTTATAAAGCAGAGGAAGGAACCCAATGGAAGCAGCCAACCCAGAGTGTTTGTGGATTTGAGGCAAACACGGGTTTGGATGGGGAGGTTTGGGTGAGACAAGCAGCTGTGAAAGAGCTGGGGAGATGATGAGGCAGCAGCTCATGAGACAGCCAAGGACAGAGCCCAGTGCCATGATGTGTCAGGTGTGTGATGTGCCATGATGTGCTCTGTAACCACAGTCATTTGGCTTCTTTGGATCTTGGTTTCATTCCCATTAACTGAGGATTATTGTATTTCCCCATTATATAGTGGTACTATTTGTATAAAAAAATTCAGAGGAGATAAGATTCTCTAGCAGGGCAATAATCATGTAGAGGTACCTTGAAAGAATAAAAGGATTATTTGGAAATATGCTGAGCAGCTCTTCACCATTTGGGAGATGCTGAAGTGCCACAGCACATGCGCATGGTCTTTGGTTGCCCTTTGGTTCTTTTGTATTTTCTAAATCACAGCCCATTGGTTTAACTCCCCTCTGGAGGGGAGACTTCAATTTTTGAAACATAACTCACATCTGGAGGAGTAAAGCCCATGTCAGTAGGACAGCTGTGAGGGATTAGCCAGGCATGTTTTTCCAGTTAATTTAGGGGTACAGAAGTTTGAGTGAGTTTCAGGTCCCCCCAAGGATTGTCATGAAGAATCATTGGCCTCGTTCACCCCTCTGCTGCCCACACTGCTGTCACAATGGCCTTATCTGCAGCCTTCTGGTTGCCACATCAGACCACTAAATCTCAGCTTTTACTCAAAAGAAGGAAAATGTGTTCATCTGATAAAACAGTGCCTTCAACAGATCTGAACCAACAATGACAGATTACAAGAAAGGGCTCCTTTGAGATATCTGAAGCATCTTCCCTGAGTCCACATGTCGCCATTAAACAAGATATTATTTGTATTTTAGAAAGAACAAGTATTTGCTAACTATTAGATCCCTTGTTTGGGTGCAATGGTGGGGGGAAAAAAAGCCTACAATAATAGGCTCTTTCGGCATGTGAAACTGAATTCCCAATAATTTTTAAGGCCATATAGCCTTTTTCAACAGCCAAAGAAAAAGACACTAGTTATTTCTTGAGAGCACAGCGAGATGGAGAGCTGGATAGAAAGGACTCTGACTCTCCAGCGTGGGCAGTAGAAATGTCAGGACAGGGCAGCACCACATGGTGTCCTTCAACACCACCCAGAAAAGGGATCAGGGGATAACCCAGAGTCACATGAAGTCCCTCAGCTCTCACATTTCAGTGCAGGACGGGAAAACCTTGTGCTCTGCCAAGGCCCATTTCCCATGCCCAGCCACGAGGCCGGGAACGCCAGGCTGGCGTTTCCTCCTGGCTCCACCCTCCCCAGACACGCCAATGCCGGAGACAGCCGGTGGGGATGTCACCTTGCGCATCATTTCAGAATCTCACGTCCCTTGATTCACCCCACCGTGCGGGGAGTCCCGCAACCCTGGGGAGCCGGACGGGCCGCTCCGAGGTGCACAAAAGCACAAAGCCCCGTGCGGATGCTGCGGGAGGAGGCGCGGGGGCTCTGCCCTGCCCGGAGCGGGGCCGGCACCGCAGCCCCGCGGGCACTGAGCATGTGCCGCCCATCCCGCCCCAAAACAGCCCCGGGGCCGGGAAAAACCGCCCCAGGGCACAGGGGGGAAACAGAGAGGGCAGCCCTGCTTCTTCTGATGCCCAGGGTTTGGTTGTTTGTTTAAACAAACCGAGCGGATCTTCCCGAGGGGGTTAAAAAGCCCCCGGGCAGCAGCCGCAGACTGCAGCTGCCCTGCCCTCCGCACGGAACTGGGAATAAAGAAGGAATAATGAAGAAAGCAAACGAGACTCATTCGTTAATTGAAGGATTCGTAGTTCTTTTTCTCCTGCTTTTCCAGGCTGCTCTCCATTGCTGCTGTACGAGCTGCGGGCGATGGGGAGATGGGGAGCTGCTCCCGCAAAGGCAGCTGGGCGAGGCTCAGCCCCGACCCTCCCTTGGCACACAGCGCCCTATTCTCTTCCCTGCCGCCACAGCACTGCTTTCCACGACTTCCTACTCCTTGAAATTGCTTCTCTGCTTGATCTGAGTCACAAGGAAGCCCCATTTCACGCTCCTTCATGATCTTAAGTCTCTTTGACAGTAAAACTGCATCTTCGAGAGAAGGAGATGTGCTGTGGGCATGCAGTGGGCTGGGAGGGTGAGAATGCACCAACTGGAAATCGCATGTTCTGCCTACGTGTGTCTCATCCACCACCTCGTCCATCTCAAGTTCGGTGCAACCTTGGTTTAGAGGGCTGGTAAGCCTGAGCCTTGCCTGCCACCCCCACTGTGCAAACCAGGTCCAACCCTGCTCGGTAGGGAAGGCAGGAGATGGGTGGCACCTCCCAGGAGTGCACTGCTGCAGACGCTATCGAGACAGGGATACTCGCAGGAATATATACAATAGCTGGAGGTTTTCTATCATAAACACGTTTTTACAGTGCTGTTTTATGTCTTTAATTGCATGCAAAGCCCACTCAGGATCAGCTGCGCCCTTATACTCCCCCCACATACACACCCCTCCATCCCTCTGTCCTTCCTTCCCCTGCATTTACTGGTCTTTTAAAAAGAGCAAGGAATAGAAAATGCATGGCAGGAAACCTCGGCAAAGGGCAGGGAAAGAAGCAAGAAGTGTTGCCTGGTTTCCTGCGGGCTGGGTCCCTGCCTGGGGGGCACAAAGCACTGCCTGCTCTTCCTTTTTGTCTGTCACTCCTGCTCAGCCCTCCAGCATCTCACTCCCCCCTCCCAAGCCCCTCTTTGTAGACTGCAGAATTCAGAGTCATTCCAAGAAAAAAAAAAAAAAAAATCGGTTTTCTAAAAGAAAAAGACCCTCTAAGCCCACCCACTGTTCATGGTACCATTTCAAGCTTCTCCTTCACCCACACTCTCAGTTTCAGCCACTTGAATTTCTCTTTCCCAGTCAAAGGGGGCAAGATGGGTCTGTAGGAAGCTGGACCGAAGCAGCACAGCATCCTTGGGCTGCCATCCTGAAGGCAGACCCGAGCAGGCTCCCGGGCAGCCGCGCTGCGATTGCCGGCGCTGCTGCAGGAGGGAGGAAGGGCTTCCCTTGCAGCATCTCATTTCACCCAACGCCATCAGAGGACCGCTCCCCTGTAGCATCTTCGAACCAAGAAATGTGAGCTGTGCAAGAAATCTGGGACTGGGAAACCCGGAGAATACACAAAAACCCATCCAGGTTATTCTAATTGGCTTTGGG
Organism: Ammospiza caudacuta; assembly: GCF_027887145.1. Classification (NCBI taxonomy): domain Eukaryota; kingdom Metazoa; phylum Chordata; class Aves; order Passeriformes; family Passerellidae; genus Ammospiza; species Ammospiza caudacuta. Next base: position 12,894,879 of record NC_080607.1, read on the forward strand.
GGATTTTTTAGGGCATTACCCAATTAGGCAATACATGATCTTCACAACACAAAATGTAATTTCTGATTTCCTTACATCCAGCTGCACCGTGTGCAATTTTTTTCTTAGGGAAAAAAAAAAAAAAAAAGCTCTACGACGTTACAAAAAGAATATTTAATTGGCACGTAGCAGCATCTTCTAATGGCACAATGAAATGGCAGCGATACTTTAAATTGGCAAGTTTATCACACGTGTATTCATATTAAAATAAAAAGCCCACCTGCTATCTTGCATCAGAGGGGTGTGTGTATGGGGGAGGAAGGGGAACAATGCTGCCATACCAGCTGCCTCCTCAGCACAGAACTCCCCCGAAACCCACGGAGGGAAAAAAAAAACCCAAAAAAACCCCAATCCAAACCTTCAGAATAATGATAAAAAACCATATCAAACTCGATGATTTTAGAAGCGCGTTGATGTCAAGCCCCGAGAAGGCGCCTGTCCTACCTGAGACGGTGCTGGCCATGCTGCGGCGGGAGCAGAGCGGTGCTGCAGGAGCGGCGGGAGCGCAGGAGCTGCGGAGGTGCTGCAATGCTGCGGGAGGCAGGACTGACTCAGCTGGAGGGGGCTGCAGCCATCCGCGGCGGGGAGAGGCTGGAGCGCCCACAGAAAGGCGAGGGGCGGAAAGAAAAAGCAGGGTCACTAGTTCAGAATATTAATGAGCGTATCAGGCCTCCTTTCCTGGGTGGCTTTGACGGCAAATCCCTCCCAGGCAAGCCTGCCTGCCAGGAACGCAGCCCCACGGCGGGGGGGGCGAGACACACCCAGCCGGGCGCTGGCAAAAGAGGATTTTTTCTCCTCTTCCTCCCTTTCTTGTCTGCTCGAGATGGGCTAAACTGTTTTTTCCCTTGCTGAAAGCAGAATTAAGCAAAATAATTGATTTTTTTTTCTTTTTTTTTTTTTTCTTTTTTTTTTTTTTCTTTTTTTTAACCCTCACCTGCAGGGCCAGGTTGGGGGTCTGGCTTGACTGGGCTGAGGTGTGAAACCCAAACCCCAAACCTTGCAGCAGCTTTAGGCAAACAGCACAGGGAGGAGGGATCCCAGCAGGTTTTTAGGCATGGGATTAGTTCTTTTTTTTTGCACCAGCACTGAGGCACTAAAGGAGCTGCAGTTTGAGATGGAAACTGCTGTAAAAGTAGAGGAGAAAGAGCAGAATGGAGCCTTTTGATTTCAGTGAGATTCTCTGGGTTTCTCCCCCTCCCTAGGCATCAGGACCTCTTTTCTTTTAATTTTCTGTCTGTTTTCTATAATTTCTATCATTTCCATTTTTGGGTATTGCCAGGGGCCAATGCTTCTGTGCTTTTAGAGCACCACACACACTTGGGAGCAAGGAATCCTCCCAAACCCACACATCTCCTGGCACGCTGCAATGCAGACACTCCCAAACAATTCCAGCTGCTGCAGAGAACCACAGGTTGTTGGAATACCTGCCAGTGCTCTGGCTTGCTCAGGGGTAGAAACCACAGTAAATTCACTTAGAAAGACCAGAGATTTTTCTACTTTCCTAATTTTTCCCCAATCTCAGAGTGTCATAACACTGTCATAGAAGAAAAGAAAAATAGAGAAAATGTCTAACTCAGAATAAAATGAACACTATCCACACATTTTCAAAATTTGTTTGCAAGTTTTTTTAATGACTTTTAACTGCTTCCTGTTCTGTCCAAGCCTTGTTTTGTATTTCCAACATCTCTCTGCTTTCTCCTTGGATTGAATTTCCAGGATTTGACAGGTTATCTTGTGTGTGCTTCAAAACCACCTTTGCCATGATCAGAGGAATGCAGCCATGCCAGGCACCTGCACCAGGGCAGTGATTTCCCCCTTCTGCTCAGGATGAACTCTGCCTTTGATATTCCCAGCAGTCCCAAGAGGGTCTGGCCACCTCTCACAATATTCTGGATCTTCTGACATCAATCCAGCACACATTTTATTCCTTTTATTGAGGAAAGGGTGTGGAATGATTTAAAGGTGCCATGGCCACGTGTCCCACTGGAATACACTGTGTGAGAAACAGGGAGCAAATTATTTGGAGGGTCAAGGTGGAAAGCTGTGTTGTTATTTCCCAGCAGTAAATGGACTGAAAGGCTCTGGACTATCAGGATTGAAAGAAACCAATAATTTGGGGGGAAAACAAAAGACTCAGAAAGACAACAAATGGCAACTCAAACCTCCTCTATCTGAAAAGGGGTAAATAACCTTCATGCCAACCACAGGAGTTTTACAGATGGCCCTTGTGGTTCTTTTGTCCCATTCCTGAAGGTTCCTGCTCCCCTGGATCTCATCTGGAAAGGGAGACCCTGCCTGGGCAGCCCCTGAACAAACATGGCCATTATTCACTTTGCACTTCTGCACAGCACAGTGCTCTCCTTGCTGGTGTGGTTCAGCCTCTTCCCCACAGAGGTTAAGGACCATCTTTCACAAGGTTTTTATTTAGTACATGGTTTTTCTTTTTCTTGAAAATGAAAAATACTTTATCCAAGATCTTAAAACCCAGGAATGAGTGGGAAGTGGAGATGGGCTGGTTCCTCCTGGCTGGGTTGTCACACAACTCTCTGTGCTGCTCAGTTTTGAAATCCTCCCTCTCCAAACTCTGGCTCTGTAATAACTCAGGGTCTATCCTAGGCAGACAAACACCAAGATGGCAATCCAGTGTGAGACCAACACCTTTATTTATCACGTCTTTATCCCAACAGATACTGCAGCTTCACTAAACCTCCACAACAAGGAAAGTATTTTTCTCTCTAAGCTTACAGCACATTTCCTCTGTTTGTTTTCAGAGGAGGCAGCCTGCAGCCCTGGTCAGGTGAGGTCACTGGTGCAGAGGAGCAGCTCCGGGAGCTGCGGGTGCTGACTCACGGCTGCTGCTGGGCACCTGCTGAGTCACAGCCCGCTCCTGCCTGGGCTGGGCACCTCCCAGCTCCCCTCTCCCTGCAGGTGACACAGCTTCTAGCAGCAGCACTGAAATAAGGCAGAAAAAAATCTCATTTGGTAAACTATTGCTATTGTTCTTCCACGTGGGAAAGATTTACAGGAAATAACAACAACAGAATATTCCATGTATTTATGAGGAGTTTTAAATTTATTTTTTCTTCCCTAAAGTTGTACCACACTCTCATTTCACAAAGGAATTTCTTTTGCAGCTTCATCATGCGTGACTGGTATCATATTAAAAGAGTTCACAGTCAGAAACATGAGCAAAACCAGCTGTTAAATTTTGTGTGGAGAACACAAAGTTCCACGGCAAAAACTCAGTGTTCTCCTGCTCATTCCCTGCAAATAAAGACAGTTTATGATCCAGGGAAGTTCAGCTCAAGGAATTTAAAGGCTGGCCACCAAAACAGCAACACCCATGAGCTCCCCTGACCCAACACCGTGACACAGGAGGCGCCACGAGTTTGGGAACAGAACAAACCACACAATGCTCAACTTACATAGTTTAAGGTTTGCTCCTTTTAACATGAGAACTGTTCTGCACGCAAACAAGCTGTGCTGCTGGCCAGGAGTAAAGCATTTTAAAGCTACAATAAAAGAAGCCACATCCTGTTCTACATCTATGCAGTGATAGCATGAGACACAGCAATACACCACAGAGATGAGTACAAAGTATTTTCTTCCTGCCTCCTCTCTCATCTAGCTGCATGAAACACAATTTTACAAAATTCGGGGACACAAGTAAGCCATGCTTATGCATTTATTGAAAGCAAATTCTTGCAAAAGTGGATAATTCATTAATCCAGAGCAGTTCACCAGAGTCACAGGGCCTGAGCACCTGGAGTGCCAAAGCCGGTCCTGGATGTGCCTGGATGCACTGGCAGGGGACTGGAGGGTGGGAGCACCGCGCTGCAGAAAAGCCGGGAACAAAGGCGCGGCACATTCACCCCTAACAAAAGAGACCCGTCAGAATTCATTACCGTTCCTATGGCAGGAGCTCAGCATAAAGCCACAGAGCCCTCCCACCTCAAACGCCGAGGGTTTCACAAAGAACCCCGCCGCGTTCTGCCCTCTCCAGCGAGCAGCGCCGCCCACGGGGAGCAGAGCCCGGCACAGAGCGCAGCGGGGCCCGGGACACGAACTGTGCCCGACGGCAGCGCTTGTCCTGAGCCCTGCAAACGGGGACAAACGCCACTCCCGGGGGGGCCTGCCGCGGGGGACCCTACAGGGCTGGGAGGCTTTGGAAATGCAGCTTCTGGGGAGGGAACAGCCACGTCCCGCACCTCCGGGGCCCAAGCTCGGCCTCCGCCCCGGGGGAAGCGGCTGCGGAACCGTCCGGCTGAACCACAGGGCCTGTCTGGGGAGCGGAACCGGCTTCCCTCAGACCTAGCAGCGCTCAATCTCCACCGGGCTTGCGCTGCTCCTGCCCGGGGCCCCTCATGAGCCGCCACCAGCCCCGCTCGCTCCCCAACACCCCGGCCCGGGCTCCGGCGGGGTCGCACGGCCCGGGCCCGCCATGGCCGCCGCCTTCCCGGCCCGTTACCGGGGCAACGCCGCCGCTCTCGCGAGAGCGCGCGCAGGAAGTGACGCATGGATCGCGGGGGTGTGGCACGTGACGGCGGCGCGGGGATTCCGAACGAAGCAGGAGGTGGTGAGGGAGAGCCGGGACACGGGCACAGGCGACACGGGCACAGGCGACACGGGGGTGTGGGGACACAGCGGTGTGGGGACATGGGGGTAGGGGGACACGGGGGTACGGCGGTACGGCGACACAGCGGTATGGGGACACAGCAGTGTGGGGACACGGGGGTACGGGCACACAGCAGTATAGGGATACGGGGACATGGGGGTACGGGAGCACAGGAATCTGGGACCGCGGGGAGCGCCGAGATACGGGGACACAGCACTATGGGGACACGGGGGCACGGGATTCCCAGAGAACAAGGATCTGGGACCGCCGGGAAGGCGGAGACACGGGAACACAGGGACAGAGCAATACGGGGACACGGCAACACAACAATATGGGGACATGGGAGTCCTGGAGCACAGAGATCTGGAACCGCGGGGCTGAGAGGACGCGGGGACAGAGCAATACAGGGACACGGGACATGGGAGCCCTGGATCACAGGGATCTGGCTTTCCACCATAAGCTCTGGACCGCAGGAACAGGGGCCGGAGCGGGCGGTGCAGCCCCGGAGTACGGGACTGGGAGGGGATACCGAGTGCCCGTGACCCTCCTGCGGAGCCGCTGGTACCGGCCCGGCCCGGAACGCTGTGACCCGATTGCTCCTTCCCGTCCCCGCAGGGACCGACAGGAGAGGTGGAGGGAGGCACTTTACACGGGCCTGGCTTGGCTGGACCCAGGGGAACGCTGCAGCCTGACTGAGTGTGATACTGGGAAGAAATTCTTCCCTCTGAGGATGGTGACAGCTCTGGTGCAGGGTGCCCAGAGAAGCTGTGGCTGTCCCTGGATCTGTGGGAGTGTCCAAGGCCAGGTTGGATGGGGCTCTGAGCAGCTTGGAATAGTGGAAGGTGTCTCTGCCCATGGCAGGGGTTGAATGAGGTGAATTCCAGGTCTCTTTCAGCCTTTTCTTGGCACGATATCACCACCACAACAGGGTCAGCATGGTCTGCTATTCCTTACAGGCACCTCAGGGAAGGAGCCATGCCCAGGATCACTCTGAATGGGATCACAGTGGATTTCCCCTTCCAGCCCTACCCGTGCCAGGAAGCCTATATGGCCAAGGTGCTGGAATGCCTACAAAAGGTGAGTGAGTGTCATTGCTAACTGTACTAAATGGTTTCTCTAAGAGAAGGTTGTCACAATTCAAGTTTTCTTTATGTGCTTTGTATGCTGCTTTTCCAAATCTTCTCTGACCTTTTACTTGTATTTTTATTTTACTCTGTGGTAATGAAAATCGTGGCTGGCAGGTGGCAGTCAGTAGAAATATAGATGAGCTGTTCCTGCCTAAATTGGGAAAAGGAAGAAAGGCTGCTTGTGTTCATGCAGTCTGTCCTTGGCTGGTTGGGTCTGACTGCAGAATCATGAATGGTTTGGGTTGAAAGGGACATTAAAGCTCATCTTGTTCCACCCCCTGCCATGGGCAGGTAACCTTCCACTATCCCAGGCTGCTCCAAACCCCATCCAACCTGGCCTTGGACACTTCCAGGGATGGAGCAGCCACAGCTTCTCTGGGCACCCTGTGCCAGGGCCTCAGCATCCTCACAGGGAACAATTTCTCCCTATTCTCCAACATAAACCTACACTTTCTCAGTAGGAATCCATTTTTGTCCTGTTACTACAGGTCCTTGTAAAAAGTCCCTTTCCGTGTTTCTTGTAGCCCCCTTCAGAAACTGGAAGGCCCCACTTAGGTCATCTTGAAGTCTTCTGTTCTCCAGGCTGAACAATCCCAGTTGTCTCAGCCTTTCCTCACAGGAGGGATTTTACCTTGTCTTGTTAATATCTGGACTATTTGTGTAATTTTCCATTTGCTGTGTGAGAGGAGAATTTTACTGAATGAATGTCAAAATAATAAAATGGTATTTTTCACAGTAATTACCTTTTTTTCTGGACACATCTTTGTGGGAACCAAAGGATTGTTCTGAGGGACCAAACAAGCTTATTGTGGAAACTTTGGCTTTCCACCATAAGCTCTGGATCACAGTACCTGCTTGGTGCCTCCTCTCATTGAACTCACAGTATTGTGATATAAATTCCTCTCATACCCTTGAGCTCAGCTGCTGCTTTTTTCCAATTTTTAGTATTGCCACACACTTAAAAATTGTGACATCCTGTAGGTCAAGGTGTTCCAAGTGTTGACAAAATTCTGTGCCTAAACTGACATGGGATAAAACCTTAATCCTAAAGGAAACCAGCACTCTGTTAACTGGGAGCCACTTTCTGGGCTGGTTTCTCAATAACTTCTTGTATTTTCATGTATTTTATGCTGAAATGTGACACACTCCGATGGCTCTAAGAGTGGAGAATTGAATTATTGTGCTAAATAAATGTGATGGCTGGCTCTGGGTTTTTGATTAAGCCTCATTAAGTTAATTAGAGGGTACTACAGGTTGATTAGACCTCGTGTGTGGGAGTTCCTTGGTGGGGCTGGCGTTTGCTCCTTGGCAGAGGATGTGCGGAGCTGCACCAAGACCTGTCCTGCTGAACCCCTGAATCCCTCTCTTATTTCTCTCCACCAAAGAAGGTGAATGGCATTTTGGAGAGCCCCACAGGCACAGGGAAGACCCTGTGCCTGCTGTGTTCCACCCTGGCCTGGAGGGAGCACTTCAAGGACACCATCTCAGCCCGGAAAATCGCGCAGCGCATGAATGGGGTGGAGCTCTTCCCTGACAGACCTGTGTCCTCCTGGGGCACTGCTGCCACAGATGGAGATGTCCCAAGTAAGTACCACCACCTCTGCACTCAGGAATGGTAGTCAAAACGTGCTTTTATCTGTCTTTTATAATAAATATACAATTATAAAAGTTATAGAGCTGTTGTTGAGCAGATGGAGCACAGTTTCACCATTTTATACATTTTCAAGGTGCTTTATGTAGTTTGAATTTTTCTTGGAGCTCATTTAGTTCTTGGAAAATCATTTAGCTCATTTTATGTTTGTGAATAGTTGGATGACAGCATTTCCTGCTGTCTCTACAAGCCAAACTGTTACCATAGTACCAGCTGGGGAAGGAGGCTAAGAATATCCCTAGTTCTCCTTTCTATGCTTATAATGTCTTTCTGCTTTTTTTTTGTTCCTCTTCTATTTGGCAGCTTATTACACTGACGTTCCAAAAATAATTTATGCCTCCAGGACTCACTCTCAGCTTACACAGGTCATTAATGAGCTAAAGAACACAGTGTACAGGTGAGTATGATTTAGGGTAGTGTCCTTATTCAAAGAAAAGGTAGAGAAACCCCTCTGGTGTAGTTATTGTTTGAACTTCTGTGGATGAATGCATAAAAGATGCTATCCAGAGAAATGTAGTTCCTTTAATGTGCATGTTTAGAGCCTGGTTTTCTTTGTTGATGGGCTTGGTTTATTTTAATACTTCACAGCTTCTCTCCTTCAGTCATAGAATCTTCAGCATTTAGTCTGGTTTTGGTTTTTTATTTGACACATTAATTTATTAGATGACCTTTATAAATTTCCCCTATTTATATTTTTCTGGGGATATTTTTTAGGGCAGTGAGAAGCCATTACCAAGTTGAGCTCCTTAGGCTGATGTAAATCTATTAAGAACTTTGTGGTTCTGTTATACCAGTGCCTGTCACAGTTTTCAGCTGTTCTCATGCCAGTGTGTGGCTAAACTTTGGAGAGGCACAGCCATTTGTTTATGTAGCTCCTGGAAAGATACAGCCTTGTAATAAGCAAAAAAGCCCAAACCATGGTGAATGTTTGTAGTGAACCAGTTCTGTCCTAACCTTGCTCTGAACATCACAACCAGCTGGGAAATCTTGTAATGGATGACAGGCCCCAGCTGCCTGGGCTGAGCTGTCATAACAGAACCCAGATTGTGTGGTGGATGGTGAAAATTGCTGCTTGTGACTTCTTGCTGTGAGCTGCTGCTGCTTATTAACACCCACTGCTGCCAGCAGAGGTGCAGTGCCTCCACGTCCAGTAACACACACAGCAGTTACAGACAGACTCATTGACTTGTTCTGGCTCTGACCCTTGCTTTGGGCTCATCTGTTTCACCTGAATCTTTCACTCTTGAGATATTGAATCTAAGCATGTACAACTCTGTTCTCTCTTGCCTTATTTTTAATGTCAGTTTTGTGTGTCCAGGCCAAAGGTTTGTGTGCTGGGGTCCAGGGAGCAGCTCTGCATCAATCCTGAAGTGAAGCGACAGGAGAGCAACCACATGCAGGTGAGACCAGAGCCTGGAGAGGATGTTTAGGGAGAACATGGAGACTTTTGTGTCATTTGTGTGCCATTCTTCACCCTGACATTGTTTAGCTATAAGAGGCTGCATGTACAGTAGTTCTAAATGTTTTTTTTAGGAATGTTTGGTTTCCAGTTATGTGAGTGCAAAATGTAATTCCGCCTCTGGTGGCATTTTGTATCCAAAGAAAGATGTCACTGTGTAGAACATGACAGTTAATAATTTGTAGTTTCTGATCTGCTATTTATGAGTTTGTCAAGAGCAATAATAATTTCAAAACATTGCTTCAGCTATTGATTTAGCTGTTATTTTTTCAATATCAAAGATTACTGTTTTGAAAAGTATTAATGGTAAAATATAACACATTTTTCTCTGAGCATGTGAGTATTCTGTGCTGCAAAAAAAGAGCCTAACTTGCAAGGTGACCAGAGCATGTGGTTTTAAAGCTGAAGAACTTTGATTAGCAATTATTCATTAGCTGGGGTTAGATCTGATTCCACTCCTTAACCTGCTTTCAGTGCCTGACAGGCTGTGCTACTCTGGGCTGAAATAGGCTTTGTTTTACAGATCTACATGTGCAGAATGAAAGTGATGGCTCGTGCTTGTCATTTCTATAACAATGTGGAAGGTGAGTGTGGCTCACCTTCACTTCCCCTGGAAGCAAAGCCCTGGTTTTTGCAGAGAGAGGGATTTGCTAGGCAGGTGGAGAGGTTTGGAAGAGTTGGCAAAATCCACCTGTGTTTTTCTCTGTTACTGTCTTTCAAGAGTGAAATATTAGTGGGTGAGTTTGATGATCAGGGTAACAACAAATCTTTGTGTGTGCCTTCACCTAAGCTGGTGTCATTTTAATGTCATCTTTTACAGAAAAGAGTACAGAGAAAGAAGTGATTGAATCAATCATGGATATTGAAGACTTGGTTAAAAATGGAAACAAGCACAGGTGAGTGGTCCCCTCTGACCTTCCTCCCCCTGACTTGTGAAAATAATGAAAATTGTTTCCTTGTTCACTTTTATTAATCCATTTGTGTATCAGAGTGCATGAATGTTGAATGCCCTCTTAATATTTCTGCAAGCATTATAGTCTGTACTGTTTTCTTTTTTTAAACAGAGCTTGTCCTTATTATCTCTCTCGGAGCCTGAAGCAGCAAGCAGACATTATTTTTATGCCTTACAACTATTTACTAGACTCAAAGGTAACATGTAACTTTGCTTTTAAATACAGTTGTTCTTCTGTTTGTTTTATGCTTTTATGCTTTTAGTGGATAAACAGTGAAGAGTGATGCCTGGCAAGTGGATGCATTATGTGTGATTCAAAACTGACCAAACCCCAGTTCAGTTCAGGACCATGGGGTTTTCTCTGTAATTTCTTTCCCATGATAAAAAAAAAAAAAATATTTGACATTTTTCTATACTCATAGAATTAGCTTTGCAGAATGTGGTTCCATTTTTAGGTGATATTCACTTCCTGGACACAAATCTTCAGTCACATACTGTGCAGTATTTTTGCATGCAATCTGAGGTGTTTTTGTTTCTGCAGCTGTTGCATGATTTTCAGAATAAGGAAGTTTTCAGTAGAAACTGGACATATCTCTTGGAAGTAATATCTGGTTTTGTGTACAAACAGTTGTAATAAGCTGTTTGTATTTTAATTTTATGGATAGGAAGTGAAACCTTTGAAAACTCTGTTGAGGAAACAAATGTGCTGACATCTTCATGCAACTTGGAGTAATTAATGAATTATAGTAAAAGCCAGATTGCACCCCACTGCTGCAGGAAGACTGAAAGTTTAATAAATAAAAAAAGAAATTTAAAATATCCCTTAAGCCCTATAAGCAGAGAAGCATTAGGAAATGAAGTCGTGTGGTGCTGGAGGGGTTGTGTCCAGAATATCCACTTGCAAAGGCAACACAAGCATCAAATTGTAAATACATGGCAAATCCTCTGCTTTACACCCCACTTCTCCCAGATCTCTATTGTCAAAAATGACTCAAAGTGACTCAAATTGATAGGTAAACTTTCTCAAATTAGTTAAACTAATCCAAATATGGCACATCAGGGTGTTTTTTTTTTTTCTTTTCTTTATTACAAATTGTAACCTCTGTAAACATTTACATGATACATTTTAGCACCTTCATTTCCAGAGAAAGTGATTCTGTGGTTTCTGTAGCCGGCAACCACAGCCATTACTTGCTGTTTTCTCAAAGGAAAAAACCAACCCAACTAAAAAATACATGAAAACCCAAAAGTATCTCAGCATCCACTTTCTCAGCCAATCAAATCCATATTTCTCAGTGGCCTTTTTGTCCACTTCTTTGTTCTGATTTTGTCTTTAGAGCAGGAAATCACACAACTTGGACCTGAAGGGTACTGTGGTGATACTCGATGAAGCTCACAACGTGGTGAGTTGTTCTGGTCTGTTACCATTTTCAATCTGCACCCAAAGAGTAAAACAAATAGCCTGTAAAATGTGTACTCAGGTGTATGTTGCTAATATTCGTTATCATGAACATTTCTTGTTTCTCTGACAGTTAAATTTTGTAGTTAGCAGTCCTTTGACACTGCTGATTTTTTTAATGAGGTGATGGTTTCTTTCTAAAGGGTACATCTCCAGATTTATGAGGTGCTTCTTTTCTTGGAGACTTCTAAGAAAACACTGTGTAAGAAATGATGGAAGACCCACTCTTGAATCTGCATCAGCTCTGCCAAATGCAGTAGATGGCAAACAGGCCTCTTGTAATATTTCCAAGTCCTCATTCACAGACAAAAACAAGAAAAAATAATGAATGCTGCTGTAGGAGTTCTTCCTTTTTGCTGGCTTGAAACTGCAGCTCTTTTCTAAATGATGAAATGCAGAGGAACATTTGAAATATGTCCCTTTCTCTGCCACACAAAGCCACAGTCTCCCGGTGGGATTTCTGCTGAACAGCTGTGGTTTGTTGTGTGAGTGCCTGGTGTCCTTTCAGTAAACAGCCACCCGAGTCTGCTCTGCTTCACTAGAGAGCCTTGCCTTGCTGCATCCAGGGTTTGCTCCTTTCCTCAGAACATCTTCTGTTGAAAAAATGTCTGGAAATCCTGTCACAGTTGTTTGGGGTTTGGATTTGTTTTTCCCTTTGTAGTGTGCAGGAATTACTAATTGATGCCTGCATGCAGAAATTAGCCAGAGCAGCTTCTCATTTTTCAATAGTTATCTGATGGTGCTGTTGCTTCCAGATTAATATGTGGAAATTTAGGGATTATCCTGAAATAAAATTAATTTCTTTCTGGTTAGATTGTTTACACATGCATCTTGCTCAGCACTTAATTTCTTTATAACTTATTTCTTCATAGCTATTACAGTCAAATATTTGTGTAGGTTATGCCTTATTATTTATCATCAATCCTCAGGGAAAATGATTCTTTTTGTCACAGAAAATTTCTTGTAAAGCAATATGTGATTTAATTTTCAAAGTCAGAGAAAGTTTTGTCAAAGTTACTAATCCTGAGTGTTTAAACCATTACTACTTTTTAAATAGAAAGTAGAGAAATAGCTTTTTCGAAGAACAAACCAATTATCTAAGTAAAGAATTTCCTGCTTGAACATCAGACAATTACTGTCTGTACTCTCTAGGATGTTGATAATGTGGAAGAGGCAAAATCTGTTCTACATTTCAGAAAAAATGTTGTTTATGAATAGTCCAAGTCTTCAGGTGTTTATGAAATATCCTCTGGCCTGAGCTGGAGATCAAAAATAAAATCAGGCCTGGTTGTCTGGACTTCATCATGTCTGAAACTGCCTGAATAAACAGGGCACAGAGGGGTCAGAATAATTCTTCAATTCCTTCTATTTTAGGAGAAGTTGTGTGAGGAGTCCTCTTCTTTTGACTTGACTCCCTACGATCTGGCTTCAGCAATGGATGCAATAAATGTTGTCCTGGAGGAACAAGCCAAAGTGGTTCAACAGAATGAAATCAATGCTGAATTCAACATGGAGTTGGCCACTTCCGGTGTGTTGACAGTGACACATCACTGTTTCTCTGGGATAATGAAGTGCCACTACCAAGAACTTGAAAATAACTTTTAGGGGAAGTTTCTGGGAAATTTACATTCCTGTTATTAAGTAAATTGTTGTTAATTAGTAATTGTTGCCAGACACTGGAAGATTTGATCAAACTAATGGGACATGAGGGGCTATGAAAGAGAACAGTGAGTGGACCACAAAAAATATCTTTCCATGTACACAATTCTAACCTTCATAGCCATAATTTCTGGAAAGGCATAAAGAAACTGGGAATGAAAAAGGGGTGAAACAACCTCTTTAAAGTCTTAACTTTTTTCAACAGGATTGAACATGGAACTGGAAGATATAGCAAAGATCAAGAGTAAGTGTACATTTTGTGATGTTGAAAATTGTTGAAGCAGTTTGAAAAGGTCAGCAATTACAAATCAAGCTCACACAGCATTGCCATATACGTAACTTAAGTGTCAATGAATGTCTCAGTTATAAGTTATCTGGATCGGCTTTTCCCAAGAACTTTTTAGAATGTTTAGTTAGTTTTTTCCCAAGAAGAGAGATTTGGCAGATGAATGTGTCTTTTCCTTCGTTGTTAGAAGTTCCCATGTTTTCTAACCTTGTCAGTGTGCTGGAATTGCATCAGTTGCATAATTCTGCTGTCAGAACCTGAAGTTAACATCAAGAGCTTGAGATATCTCATGTATACAAAGGATTTTCAAGAACAACTTTCCCTGTCTGTAAAGAGTTTAACATTTAGCTGCTGACTCTTCAGCTTCATTAGAAATTGAGGTCATGGAAGTTCTTAGAGTTGAATATGAATATTTAAAGGTGATATCCAGGAAATTGGTTTTGATCAACAGCTGGGCTTCTGTCTTTTGTAACAGCCTTTGTCATAAAGTACATTTGAAAAAGTGACTTAGATGTGTCCCAGACATGACTTTCTGTGCACCCTAACTTTTTCCTCTTAATTTTCCTAAAGAAATTCTTCTTCAGCTCGAAAGTGCTATTGATGCAGTGGAGCTGCCAGCAAATGGTAATGGAGTCACCAAAGAGGGAAGGTAAATTTCTTCTCATTAATGTGTTTAAATGTTAAAAAGAACAGCAAATTGGAGCTGGGGCAGATGTTAGGGCTATAGCTCTATTCTATTTTCTGGGAATAGTATTTATTCAAGGTTTTAATTTTCCTGAAATCCCCTATCTATAGCAATCATTATTTTTGGAGGAACTCCCTTTTTTAGTGTTTCAAGAGTGGAAAATCCTCTGCTTGGGTTTCCTGAGCTGGAAGAAGCTGTGCTTCTTTCAATTTTGTGTCATGATTTAAGCAGGGGTACCAGTGCTGCAGTGGTGTCTGAGGTACCTCTGAGCTCTGGAAGTCCATTTCTAAACTGGTGCCTGTTATACATGATAAAAAAAAAAAGAAGAAATTGCATGCCAATCTGCTTCTAAATTAGCAATGGATTGTATGTTGGGGAGGAATGATGGAAAAAGGGAATGACATGGTCTGTGTACCTTCTGCCATGGCAGTATTGTGCACTGTCTTTATAAGCAAGTACTTAATTTTATTCTTGGAAATTTTTCATTCTCATGGAGACAGAAACATGCTTTGCTACATGATGGTGAAACTGTTCTTCTGAAAGAGCAACATTATTTGTGCCTATTTGGTTCTTTACAGTATTTCCCAATTCTGCTTTTTCTTTATAAATTGCAGCTACATCTTTGATCTGTTTGCAGAAGCCCAAATAACCCTGCAGACCAAATCCTCCCTCTTGGAGTCACTGGAGCAGATTTTACAGTTTCTTTCAGGCCGTAAGTGCATGAACTTTTAAACTTTTTTACTCAGGCTTTCCTCTTTAGTGTAAGAAACTGGAAATTTGTGTTGTTGGGGGAGACATCAAATGATAAAGCCTCTGTAAGCTAAAATCTGACCTTAAAGACTTGTGTCTTTTATTAAGATGTGCAGGGTCCTCTGCTGAGGAACATATTTTCTATCTGTTCATGTAGCTGAACTGCTGCTGAGAACCACCTTGTGTCAAAACAGGAGTGTATGGGTCCATCCATGCACATAGAGGACTTTTGCACAGACGCTATTTTTCTCCAAAACCACATGGATTGTGGTGTGAAGCTTGCTGACATTTTGCTGATGGTACTTTTAGTGTCTTGAGTTCTTCCTTGGTCCTGGAGTTAGAAAACAGGAAGGTGGAGAATCATATAAAATGTTTTTCCCCCTGTTGATTTAACAAGCTTTTGTTCTAATGTCTGTCAGCATCCTGTTCTTAAATTACTCTTCTGTAAAGAAAATTTTTCAACTTCTACATGTGTGGTCTTGTGTTGCTTTCTCCAGGTACTGGGATATTTGTCAATACATCTGGATTGCATAAGGTCTCAGATATTATCCAGGTAAATATTTAATGCTGCTTCTATACATAAAGGGTAGAAGAGTTGGTTTAAAAGATATGTAAAGATATTGGATCAATTTTATTCTTGTTGGGATGTACACGGGCTATGGTGAAAGTTTGTATTCTTTGAGGAGAAAGCTGCTGCCTGATGGGATGGACTGATCTGATTTTTACCCAGGTTGTTCTTTTGTAGTTCTGGTCTCTCTTTTTGGAGATGCTGCATTTAAATTTTGGCTGGGCTTAGCATCCACCAGGTGGAGCTGGGTCATTGAACTTGCTTGCAGCAATGTTGGGGAATATAAGATCATCTCATGAAATAACAAGAGAGGCTAAGGAAAAAAGCAAACAAAAGATAATTTAACAGTATTTTTTTCCCATTTAATTATTAACTTATGAGATGTCTAAAACAAAAGTCTTTTCAGTTCCAAGTGACACTTGTGGGTATCCACATAATGCTGTCATCTCCCTGTTGTACACTTCCAAAACTTTGTTTATGAAAATCCCAAGCCCCATAAAATTCAGAGATGCAGTGAGCCTCTACATTAGACAGTGGTCTGTCTGATATATGTGTGCACAAAGGCACCAGAGATTAACACCCTGTTTAAAACTGAAAATGAAAACTTTATTCAAACCTTGCAGACCCTGTATGATAAAGACAAGTCACCTGGGTGTGTTTTGAGTGGTCCTGGCAGGTTTGCAGCACTGAACTCTGAATGCATGGGTGTTTGTGGGGCTGCATTCACAGTGGTATACACAGGATTTCATTTTTCTAGCAGTGATTTACACTACACTACACTACTACACTACAGTAGTAGTGATTTATGGTACCAAATGGTTTGTACTGGAGAGGTTGCTGTTCTGAGGGAAGGACAGTTGAGCCTAATTTAAATTGGTTTCTCAGGGTTTCAAAGCTGAGAGATGAGAAAATTCAGAAGTAGAAACCAGGTCCCCTGATCCCATAGGACTGGGAATAATTGTCTGTGTGTGCTCTTTTGGGTTGTGGATAGATAAAAAAGGAGATTTGACTTTGGAGGAGAAAGCTCAGATCCCTTTTCTGCTGCTGAGCACATGCACGTGGACAGTGCCTGCAAAGGATCTGCCAGGGACAGTTTGCCATCTTGAGATAGGAGGGACATGGACAGAGTTTGCTTCTTGCAGAGCCTTGAGTCTTAATTTAACACCAGCTTGTATTAATTAATAGTAATTGTTTTTCTTGCTTGTCAAGGAACACTTACCAAAATGCCTTTTGTGCGCTGTATCTTTGGCTATTTTTCAGGAGTAAATATTTCCAGGAATTGTGTCTTTTTTTTTTTCATTGCTAGGGAACATCTTGTAACTAGCTGATACTCTTATGAGCTTGGGTAATTCCTATCAGTGTCTGGAGAAATTTTGTTTAGAAAAATTAACAGAGTTGTAAATATTTGAGAACCACAGCTGTTTTCACTGGAGTTGCACTGGGATTCTTTATGTTTGAAAGAGCATCATCTGTACTCGTGAGACATCACATGCTGGAAAGGGGGGAAAAACATAACTCAGATAGAAGCTTTTAATTTAATGTATGGACAATTAGATATGATTACAACTTAATTATTTATATAAGCAGAGTGTTATTAGCAGAGGGACCACAGATGAAATTTTAAACTGAAGGAACTCAAAAAGCTCTTCTATGCTTGCTTCTGACTGATCTCCTTAGAGTGTTTTTTTATCCACAGTCAGAGTCATGAACAGTGTGAATAATAACATTGTCATTTATGTAGTTTGAGTATGTTTAGATATTGACTTGAAGTTTTTGGAACAGTTGAGAGCACCATGTGGGGAGCAGGAATTGCCTGGAAGAACCACATTTATTCAAAAGTTATCTTATTTGATAACAAGAGTAGGAAAGAAATTTAAGGTTATTGCAGTGATGTTTGTGGAGACACTTCTCGGTGTGGGGATTTTACCAAAAGGATGTGTGTGTATGTATGTATCAAAACTAAAGTGGCCAGCAGGACCAGGGAGGTCATTGTCCCTCTGAGCAATGATGAGGCTTCACCTTGAGTCCTGTGTCCATTTCTGAGCCTCTCATGACAAGAAGGACATTGAGCATCCAGGGAAGGGAACAGAGCTGGGGAAGGGATTGGAGCTCCAGGAGAGGCTGAGGGAGCTGAGGGGGCTCAGCCTGGAGAAAAGGAAGCTCAGGAGGGACCTTCTCACCCTCACAAGTCCCTGACAGGAGGGAGCAGCCATGTGGGGGTCAGGCTCTGCTCCCAGGGAACACGGACAGGATAAGAAGAATTGACCTCATGCAGTGTCAGGGGAGGTTCAGGCTGGACATCAGGAAGAATTTCTACATGGAAAGGGTTGTCAGGCATTGGAAGGGGCTGCCCAGGGGGGTGATGGAGTTCCCATTCCTGGAGGTGTTTGTTGAACACCTGGATGTGGCACTCAGTGCTCTGGGCTGGGTGATCAATCACAGCTTGGACTCAACCATCTCAGAGGTCATTCCCAACCTAAATAATTCTGTGGTTCTGTTTCCCTCCATTTTGCAGACAGTGTTCAGCATGGATCCCCCAGAAGGAGTCACAACAGGGTTCCTGCCACGTCAGGCAATATCTAAATATTACAAGGTATGGGAGCTTTTGTGTGCTGTGTTTTTCCTCACAGCATTTAATGTCTGTACTTGGTGTATCTCAGACTTGGAAGGATGTGGGTAGTACAGCACATGATGTTGATTACAGGGAGGAAAAAAGAGACCACAACCAAAAAAACCCACCAAAGGAACGGTATTTAATTTAGATTTTGAAGAAAAGCACAATTTTGAAATGAATTTATTAATTAAATTTTGAAAGTGCAGCAAATGGAAATGTCAGAAAATTTTGAAATAGGATATTAAACAAGAATCAAGGTATTCTTCCAATATTGTATATTTAGTTTAGCCCAGTGCTAAGCAACTGCAGCAAAACCACTGAACCTCCTCCCTGAAGTTGTTTTAATTTTTAAAGTTTAAAGTTTGGAATTTATGGGATGTGTTGTTATGATGAATTTTAGGAACAGATCTTTTTCTAGATGTCACATTTAGACTTTATACTATTTTTGTTGCCAAATGAAGCAAATCTTTCCACCATGATAGTGTTCTACATTTGATCTGTGTCGTTTATGCTGGTGGAAATACCCAAATAATTGGGTTTTTGGCCTCTGCTCGGGTCAGCCTATGAAAAGCTGCTCCCATCATCTGGTTCAAAAATGACTGGTTGGATGGTGATGCACTTTTTTGCTCATGGTTACGAAATACTGGAAGCAAAATAGAAAAGAGACAGGAAATTTATATAACCTTAGTAAAACTGTAAAAGTGGCAATAATTGCATTAATTACTCTTAATGTAGGCCATTTATTTTTTTTGAGGGATGAATTTCAAGTTCATTTCTGCAGCCATTGCTAGAAATGTTTGCTACTTTCCTTCAGGTACATATTCACGTGGATAATGGTAATCAGAAAAAGAAACAAAGGACAGATCTCTGGAACTCATCATCTTCAAAAAGACAAGGTACAGGACTGTTCTTGGGGAGGTTCATGCAAAAGCTGCCTTGAAAACTCATCAACTGCTCCTTTCTGATTCAAATAGAAGAGAACAAGTGCAGCTCCATGGTGGATTCAATGAGCTGGGGACAAGCTTTTCACTTTTATAGTTGTTTCTGAAGGGGAGGTGGCATGTGCTATTTCAATATAAGAATTTCTTGTACCATTGGTGGTTTGTGCACTGCAGGAGTTCTTTTAGGGTGATGATTGTGGTGAAAGATCATCTCCATCATGGAATTGTTGTATTGGTGTAGAGAAAATCTTCAGAGCAGCCAAGAATGGGGAACTCTCCTCCAACCCTCAGGTTGCTACTGAGGTTGATTACAGGTTCTGTTCTCATACCAGCTGGATTTCTCTGTACAACTGTGTTGACTTAAACACAAAACTGGTGTTGAATAAGGCTGTAACTGCCTTTGGCAAAAAGGGGGTTCAGTTACAGTTTTGATGGCAAAAATGTTTGTCGGAGGTGGTATAAGAAATTCTATTCCATTCTCTGTTGAAATTATTTACATTGTGGAGGTGTTACAGTTTGTTTGCTCATTTTTGGAGCTCTGTAGAGAAGTTTCATGAGATGTACCAGAGATCTTGTCCAGATCATGTGAATTCTTAGGCAGAAAATGCCTTGCCCTGGGGCATATTTACCTTTTCTGGGATCACCTGCTTTGTGGAACTTCCTGTTTTGAGCAACTTTCAGGGTGTGTTGTCAGTTCTTGAGAGTTTCAGCTTCAGCTATACTTTCCAATCTCCTCCCTTGTCAGTCTCCTCCCACCTGTTTTGTTCCTTATGCTCTGCACTTCCCAGTATCTGGAATTACCTCAATATAACTGAGGTAACTTCAGAACCATATATTTAGAAGAAAAGAAACTTGGCCTCTGAATCAAAGGCTTATCCTAATGCTCCTATAAAGCAGCATCAAACTTGGCTTTGTTGGACTGCAGCATTCATTCTTTCTGATATTTTAATTTTTTTTTTTTAATAATTAAGTTGAAATTTTCAATTTAAGTTGACATTTTCAATTACAGATGCAGATCCCTTTACCTAAGCCTTCTTAACAGAACACTCTTCAGAGACTTTTGTAAATACTTTGTCTCATAACTATCTACTTAATTACTTAGTTTCTACTTCATTACTCAGTTAAGTGCTCATGAGTGTGTATTTATCTCTTTCATGGTAGTCCTTCTTTTAAGGGCAAAAGTAACATTTTTCAAAGAATGAATTTTCAAGAATTTACTGGGTTTGCACATAATAGCCCCTTAAATGTTTCCATTAAATTAGTGCTGTTTAGTAATCTCTTAATACTGTTTTCCTGAGATATTCCTCAATTGGAGTTTTAAGATGCAGGAATAATTCTGAGTGGATTTGGTTAAAGATGGGTGCAGGAAGAGGCTAATACAAACATTGTTAGGTTAATTGCATAATTTGGAGATTTTATACACAGAAATAGAAAGCAGTGAGAGAATTCTATGATTCAGTAGATGGATTCTGATATATTTGTTTTTCAAATAAAAACAGTATTTGCAAGTTCCTGTGTAACACACCTGAGTATGCTGACATTTGTCCTTTATGTAAGCCTAGCAGAGGTCAGACATGATAGATGGAGTCTCTGGTTTCCTGTAGTGATGGAGCAAATGGTCTAGAAATAATTCAAGCATTTAAGAACAGCTGTTTTCCAGGGATTTTGTGGAAATTGTCCACTCAAACATCATTCTCTACAAAGTAGTTGGTGAGGACAAGGGGCATAGCTTGGGGTAGCTGATGAGATTGCTGCCTGAGTCATCTGGGAACAGATGCTGTTTATGTCAACAATATTGGACTGTTGCAGTTTAACATTTGCTCTAAATCATCATGCTGTAGACTATTAGCAAGCCATTTCTCCTTGCATTAGCTGTCCTTGTACCAGGAATGGAAGAAGAGACCAGCTTTGTTTAATGCCCAACACTTCCTGCTGCTGAATGGAACCTTGAAAATGGATTTATTGTTGTTAAACTTAAAGACATAATTGCAGCACATCAGGCTAAAAATGTACAGCAGCCCCAACTTGTCCAGGAACTGGGAACTGGTGCCTGGCTGAGTTACAGAAATGTGTTTCCAACTGAGCACTGGAGGAGCAGACATGAGGGGCTGCTGTCCTTTTCCAGGCCATCCCATATCAGCCCACTTTGGTTTTGTGCTGGGATTTCTTGGGTTCCTGGCTGAGTGACTTTGCTCTTATCTGTAGATACTCACTGGCTTGTCCAAACTAATTTGCACCAATTGTTGGTGTGAGTTAGAAAGAGAGGGAATCTCCTGAATTTTGGAATGTGAGTCTTCTAGAATTTGGGCATTGTCTGGATAGGTCTGTCCAAATGAGATGGAAGGATAAAACTTTCAGCTAAATGTTCACTTGTAATTCTAAGCAGTAAGTGACTCACTGGGCACGTCTTAATGGGGATTTCCTGAAAGCACCAGCTTTTTCTTTTGGAAATGAAGGCTTTGATTGACTTGTGTAAAATTCAAAGAAATTCACGTGATACTTCAGTGAGAGGTTTTTTTTTTTTTTTTTTTACTGAAACTAATCATGAAAAGCAGAAACAGAAACTAAAAGTGACGTTTCATTTGACTGCTCTTGTTCTTGACGTGGATTTTCTTTTCATTCCCTTGTGCCTGTGTCTCTGACAAGCTGATGCAGTTTTCAGCAAGCTTGAGCTGAGCAATGAAGGAAATTACTGATGTGATTTATTTATTTTTCTTAATATTCTTTCTGTTGATAACTTACATATTTTCAGAGTCACACACTAAAATACATATATATGTGTGTGTGTGTATATATATATATATATATATATATATATTTCCACAAAATGTTTGTGAGTTGACTCTGGGGAAAGTGGGAAGTTTAGGTGAAAGATTTATAGCCTATATAGTTACATAGGAAATTCCTCATAGAGAAGGGGTTCTTTTCTCAAGCCAGTGCAAGGTTGGACATACTGTCTTGTTAGATTATGAGGAAGCAGTGATATTTTCATTAAAAGTCATTAAATCTGGGAAGAACCAAAGCAGGACATACCATACATCTGGAATTCTGACTTTGGATGCTGTCTGGTTTGCTCTCAGAAGTTCAGGTGCCATGTGCCATATGCTGGTCATAGTCTAGTTTTTCCACTTTGATTTCTTAGTGTTTTCTCTTTATTTAATGCAGGGAAGACTTTAAGCTATTGGTGTTTCAGCCCTGGATACAGCATGCACGAGCTCGTTCGACAGGGAGTCAGGACAATCATCCTCACCAGTGGGACACTCTCCCCCCTCTCATCATTTACCATGGAAATGCAGATGTGAGTACCTGGGTTTGGGACACTGCCATTCCTGAAAGATGCACAATCTGCTCTCATGGATTTAGGTTTTATCTCAGGATTTTAAAGTCCTCTGTTTGCCCAGAGAAGCTGTGGCTGCTTCATCCCTGGAAGTGTCCAAGGCCAGGCTGGATGGAGCTTGGAGCAGCCTAGGATAGTGGAAGGTGTCCCTGCCCATGGCAGGGGGTGGAATGAGATGAGCTTTAAGGTTTCTTCCAACCAAATCACTCTTATGATTCTGGAAATGGTAGGGAATCATATAATGGGTATGACTGCGATCTTCCTCTTTTTTTTTCTCCAGCCCTTTTCCTGTTTGCCTGGAGAATCCTCATGTAATTGATAAACACCAGCTCTGGGTGGGGATCATTCCAAAGGGACCTGATGGAGCTGTGCTTACTTCCACCTATGAAAGAAGGTAATGAACTTCCATGTGGAATCCTGCTTGGAAGCTTTGGGTTCCAGCGTTGGGTTCTGTTAACAGGAGTATGCCAGCTAAGTAAGGGATCTCTAGTGGTTTTCTTGGATAAATGCTGAATAACAACACCCTTTAACTACTCCTATTGAAGGTCTGGAAGGGATCAGGCACTGATATTCCTTGATAGCCCTGGCCAGCCTCAGCTGGGATTGCACCCACAGCCATCCCCCAGGAGCTTCACTGAATCCTATCCAATTTTTTTTTGCTGAAGGCTTAATTGACTTGAAACATGACTGGCCTTTGCAATAACTATTTTTATATTTAAAGCTTGTCACCATGCCCAGCCTCTCTTTTACCTCTGGGTTGCCTTCTTAAGGAAAACATGTCCAAATATTTGTCAAGCTTTTCATCATCATTTTTCTTGCTTGTCTGGTCTTCCATCACTTTGTCTCTTTCTATCTGTTGTTCAGAGTTGGCAGTGCTTCTGCTGCCAGCAAAGGCCAAATGTTCCACGGAACTGGAAAGGGATTCAGCAATTGTAATGGATTTTTACAGAGAAGTCATAATCTGGAAAACCCTCAGACTGCATTTCTTATTTTCAGAAGCTTTAGTGTGCTATTTCAGTGTATTTCTGTTGAAGATACTGTATTTTAAAGAAAGAGGGTTGGGGATTCCACCCCTCTAGGGCTTTTAGAACATGGGGATTTTTTGAAGGAAAGGGATTCACTGTGTTCACTCTGTTTTGACAACATGTCTGTGCTGATAATGGTTTTTGTATGTCCTATAAAAATATATTTGTTAGGTTTTTTCCCTGCATATATAAATTTTCTGGGAAAACAGTACACAAAACTACAAGGCACTAAAAAAAGGAGCATAAAGGCATGAGAGAATAGGGGAGTTTTCAGTCAGGTGTGGAAGAACATAAATAGTCCTACTCACTGCAGAGCAGGACTTCTTCAGCCAAAGACAAAGTGATTTATTGAGTAATAACCATAGTAACCAAACTAATTGCAGCAACACCACACCTAATTGTAATGTTAGGCTTGGCAGACTTCCTGGCAAAACTCTCACATGTGTTGCTACTCACATGGCTGCCATTTCTACCTGAACATTTTGAAATATTGAAGCTTAGGTCATCTTCAGAGCTATCAATAAGAATATTTCATAGTATTAATAAAATGTAGTCAAGGTATTGTTAATTCTTGCCCTTGGTGTTGGTGCTTGCCACAGAAGGGAGAGCAACTGGGAGTCTGGAAATGTTATTTTAGATGAATGTCAAAGGAAGCCAGTGTGGATGAAAAACATAGAAAATGAAATGCAATGGTGTTATTTGATTTTTCTTTTTTGTAGGTTTTCAGAGGATTATTTATCTTCTCTGGGGAAAACAATTGGTAAGTGAAGTGTGGATTTCAGAAATGGGTTCATGCCCAGGATATTTGGAAATTTAGAAAGGGCAATGCTAAAGATGCAGTAAGAGAAAGGTAAAGGATTGCAGTGCATAGTTTGCTGCTGTCAGGTTTTCTGTGTTTTTGCTTGCTCAAGGCAACTGGCTGCTGCAATAGCACTTTAAATTGAGTCTCTGGTTTCATATTTCCAAGTCTGGACTTCTGTCAGGAGTTTGTGTTTGGATCAAAAATGTGGTTCCTAAACACAGTCAGAAAGTGGCTCAAATACCCAGAGATGATGCAGCAAAGCAATTGAGAATCACAGGAAATTAGTGCAATTTTTTGTAATACTTTAGAGTATGTCAAGCCTGCCTGAAGACAGCATTTATTGTTTTGGTAATCTTTTATAATAGAATTACAAAATCATAACACATAAGGACAGAATAAAAGAAGATCATCTGTGTAGCTTGGCTAGCATGATTGAAAAGAATCTGTTAAATCTAGAAATGCTTGAAGGATGTGGAGGAGAAATGAAAGCTAGTTTGGCTTCAAACTTACACCTTGACAAGATTATCAAATTATTTAAAGAAATTGAACAACTTCTAATACACAATCATTCATGTCAAGAAAGTAGAAAATATTTGGGAAGGAGGCCACACTGTTGTTTTTCCTCTGCAGTCCATGTTCTCCATCCCAGGATGAAAATGCCCTCAGCTGCACACTTGTCTTCTCTCCCTGCAGGCAACCTTGTGCGAGTTGTGCCACATGGGCTCTTGGTGTTCTTCCCATCCTACCCTGTCATGGATAAGAGCCTGGAATATTGGAGAGTATGTTCATTGCTCTGCCTTTGTTAGGTGGTTTGGTTACTTGCATCAGGCAGCTTGTAGTTATTCCATTTAACTATGTTAAATTAAAAACTTTCTATTGGAAGTGGTTGTTGCTCATGGAAGGGAGTTGGAACTGAATTATTATTATTAAGGTCCCTTTCAACCCAAAATGTTCTGGGATTCTATGAAAAAATTTATGTTAGTAAGTAAATTATAAAATCTGGAAGGTAAAATCTCAGGTAAGGCTTCTTTTATTTTGATCACAATATACTGAAGTGCAGTGCTGTAGAAACCAAACCCAAAAGAATCTTAATATATTATTGCATCTGATATCACATTTTATTTAGTTCACTAGACCTTTCTTTATTAAACCTCTGAAAAAATGAGGAAAAAAAGTCCAATATGAGCATTTCTTCTTTATTTTTAATTTGCAACCATTGCAACTGTAACTTCTGGTACTTCTGTGCTCATGAGTTGAATGTCCCTGGTGAGATTTGCTAGAACAGTTCTGGTTTAAATGCTGCTTGAAAGGCAGGGGCAGAGGTTTCATGCTGTGGAGTGGGACTGGGAGGTGTGTGCTGCAACCCTCCCATCTGCCTGATGCCTGAGGTGCACCAACTGCAAGGAACCACTGCTAGTGCTCTCAGGGGGTTGCACGTTTCTGCTCCCATCTCCCCTGTGTTTGGCAGGAGAGGAGCAGGCTGTGGTGAAGAAGTGTTTCTCTTCTTGTGGAGTGAGCTCACTTGGCATTTCTGACCTGCTCCTTCTCTTTCCAACAGGAGCATGATTTTGCCAAAAGAATAGAAGAAGTGAAGCCGATGTTTGTGGAACCCAGGAACAAAGGAAGCTTTTCAGAGGTCGATTATTTCCATTACATACTTCTATCAATTTCAGAAATTGTTTTTATGTTTAATGACCTTTTCTAAAGTGTGTTTGGGTATGAAACACCCCAGGTTTTGGCCTAGAGTGAAAGTAAAACTGTGACTGCTACTTTGAAGTGTAGTTTTCCTGTGCATCCTTCCTTTCCTCTCTTGTCTGGCCATGCAGGGTTCAGTCTTCATTTAAATCTGGTGACGTAGAGCAGCCAACACACACAAGTGCTGAGTAATCGAGCTGGTAGAAAGCTGTCACTTCAGTAGACAGCATTTGTGAGTGTTCTGCAGGACTTTTCCTCCCAGCTTATCCTGCTTTGGGTGTTTAACAATTGTACAGTGTCATCCTATTTATTTATAGCCATTCTGTTTGCTTCTTGGAATAATTAATATTTATAATTGCTTTCCTGTTGTGTCTATTTTACTTAACAATCTGCAGAAACACAGGATGGTCCATCTTATCAGAAGTACCTGAATTTTTTTGTGCTTACCCAGATGTGTTCTGGATATCACAGTGATGCGAGGATTTTACTGAGAAAATGGCTTCTCACACTTGCAATTATTTAAAAGTAAAGACAGTTATACTAAGCCAAATTAATCACAGTTTAGATCTTAGTGTACAAAGATCTTAGTACAGGATAATACCATTCTTCCTCTTAAACTTGTTTATATTTTAGGTTATTGATGCCTACTATGATAAAGTCGCCTGTCCTAAGTCCAATGGAGCTGCTTTTTTGGCAGTCTGTCGTGGCAAGGTAATGTAACTGAGAATTTGTTTTATCTGAAGTCATATTATATAATTGATAGGAAAAAACCTCCTTTTTGGATTTAAATACATTTCTTATTATTTGACTATTATATGCGGGGAAAAAACAAGTGCTCTGAAGCTTTTCAAAATTAGGTCACATTTCTGTGTGATTCACTCTTGTTCTTATTGGAGGGACACATTTTGATTTCTCTGAAGTGGATGAGCATCATACTTGCATTTCATGTTGGCTGCTCACTGTTCACACCCATTACATAAGAGCAGCTGTTCTGGAGAACTGTAATGAAACAAGTTAAAACAACACTGCTGCAAACCAAACATAATGCTTAGCCTTAAAAGACTTGCTTTATTAACTTCCTGTTCTGTGGATGCATTTGATGGCCTTTCCTTTGCATCTTCCAGTGGTGGTAAATTGACTTATGTTTATCAATGGAAATACTGGTGAAATTACTCTTCGAGCCTTTTTGCTGCTGTTTACTGTATGCCAGAGAAGTTACAACTTCTTTTGCAGCTTTGGTCCCAGTCTCCAAAGAGGCTGTTGAAGTGAAGAAAAGATGTGGCTCTCTCAAGTATTGTTGATGAGATTTGGATAATTGATTCAGCTGAAAAACAAAACAGCTTTTTTTTTCCTTGATTTTTTTTTTCAATCTGTTCAACTTTATTCATTTCACAAAGTGATTTGCCAGCAGTGAGCATGTATAGGACACATGAGTGACAGATACTTGATGGAATGTCAACAGCACAGCTGCTGAGCATGGCACTATGGTCTGGTGAACCTGATGGCTTTATGTTATTGCTTTGAAGTGATTCTGTTAATTTTTACTGTCAGAGAAGATTTGCTGTGTTGTTATGTCTTGTCAACAACCCAGGGTGTGAAAGGTTTAAACAAGGGTGTTGACATGTTCTCAATACAGCTGATCTTATCCAGGAACAGGACAGCTATGAACAGGGTTTGCTGAGCTGTGCTTTGGCAGAGGAAAAAGCCAAGTTTAAACTCCTGGTAATAAAAGAAAAAAAAAATCTAGTTGAAATTATTCATTGACACTATTGATTAACTACACTAGACCAGGGAGTTAATTGAATGGAGAAAAAGGGCCAACAACTGCTGAATTGCTCTGAAATGTCACTGCAAACTCCACTGAGGATGGAAAACTCTGTCCCTGCAGGCCAGTGAAGGCTTAGACTTTGCAGACATAAATGGACGAGGAGTCATCATTACTGGGCTTCCATTTCCCCCTCGTATGGAGCCCAGAGTCGTTTTAAAGATGCAATTCCTGGATGAGATGAGGAAAAGTGGTGCAGGTGGACAGGTAAGACTGGGCAGCTTTTCACTCTTGGCTGTTGGCATGTTCTTGTCATTGGTTCTCTCTCTTGTCCCAGTGGGTTCTGGGTGTTCATATCCTCTCAGTCTCGTGGGACCATGAATATCAGAAATTCAAACAGCTTGGGAATTTGTCACAAATCCAGCCACCTTTTTTAAACAGTGTTGAAGGTTCCATGTTCTGGAACAGTCTTAAATATAGGCCCTAATAAAGGTTGTAATTAAAGTTTACAAAATCTTTGTATGTTTGTTATCCATCTCTCATTCTGAGGGATGTTTTTCATCCAGAGAGTGGGTGGGCAGGAAGAATGGCCTGCACTGGCTGTTTTGGGAATGATTGTTTTGGAAGTGTGGTGGTGTGTGTCAGGGTGTTTGGGTTTGGTGCTCTATTGCTTCAGGCACAAGAATGAATGATGTGACACTTTAGTCTGATCTACAGTCTTAAAGAATATGAAGAGTCTGTTGTACTGCCAGGGCTCTGAGTGCACCATACAGGAAACAGCCTCTCCAGCTGGACATTGCTACTTGAATTTTCTGTGCTCTGGAAATCAGGTGTGACTTTTGAGTCCATCTGTCTTTGGTTTTCCTCAGCTCTTTGAGACTTGTCAGTACATCTGGTTGATATTATCCAAGATCTGTGCTTCACTTTTTATTTCCTTAGGTAAAAAATAATGGCTGTACAGCACAGAGAATACATTTAACATGGTGAACAATGTTAATTCTTCCTCCTACCTCTTGCAGTATCTGTCTGGGCGTGAGTGGTACAGTCAGCAAGCGTCCCGGGCTGTCAACCAGGCCATTGGCCGGGTCATCAGGCACCGCCAGGACTACGGGGCCATCTTCCTGTGTGACCACAGGTAAGCCCTGGCTCACCAAATCCCAGAATATTTGAGGTTGAAAGGAACCTTAAAGCTCATCTCATTCCAACTCCCTGCCAAGGGCAGAGACACCTTCCACCACCCCAAGCCCTGTCCTACCTGGCCTTGAGCACTTCCAGGTTTGGGGCATCAATAACATCAACAGCTTATATCCCAACATACGTGCTGGTATTTTGAATATAAATGTGCTGATGTTGCTGTTTGGAAAAGGCTACTGTTCATAATAATAAAATTAATTTATATAAATATTGCACTACTTCATAAAACTAGCTGGATTTTTATCTTCTGCTCCCCGTCCATGTCGTCTTGGAGCTGCAGAAGGAGATCAATGGTTTTAATGGAAAATAAACCAATTTTTGGAATTCATGTTTGTAATGCCATGGGAAATTATGTGACAATAACTTATGATCTTGCATTTTCTCCATCTTTCATTTGAGATGGCAGTCATCAACACTGCAGTGTTTTGAGAGAACAAGAATGGAAATGGGGACAGATTGTTACTGAAACAATACTGTTTATAGTCATATCCTATATTAACATTATAGTGCATTAATATGCATTTTTGTAATGCTAATTAGTATAATATGTATATTATAGGCAACAGGAGTTTAATTGATAGTACATGGAATCAGCAAAGCCCTTTCGCCTGAGTGAAGGCATCACCCCATTATATTTACTGCACTGTTATGTCTTTATTTGTGTTGGTGCTCCTCTCTTGTCCT
This sequence comes from Ammospiza caudacuta, assembly GCF_027887145.1. Lineage (NCBI taxonomy): Eukaryota > Metazoa > Chordata > Aves > Passeriformes > Passerellidae > Ammospiza > Ammospiza caudacuta. The sequence goes on from NC_080607.1 coordinate 12,924,186, forward strand.
TTTGGATAGTGTCTTGGTTTGAACAGACATGTGTCTGCTAAGGAAGACAGGAGCCTTCCTTGAAATGGAAAATGTAAATCCCTTCTCTCCAAAGTATTATAATTTTGAAATTAAGGGGCTCTCAGGCAAAGATATGGGAGTAGAAAAAGCAGTTCTTTATTAGGAAAATAAAAATGCAGTAATACAAAACAACACTAACAGAGTCAGAGTACAACCTGGCACCCTGTGGGTCAGGGTGGTGGCAGCAGTCCCATTAAATGGTGGCTGCAGCCCTCCTGCAGTGACAGATATGGTTCTGGTGGAGCACTCACCATGGTAGAAGGGTAGAGTTTTCCTCTGAAGGTCCAGTGGTGGTGCAGATGGGCCTGGTCTTCCTCTGGGAATCCAGTGGGAAAAGGCTGCTGGTGTTCCAAATCTCAGATTATATCCAGGTAGGAATGCTTGGCTCCCCCCCCTGGGCGGAACATCTCCCAATGGGATGATGGAATTTTATCAGTCATGAAGTGATACTCAATGGCCCATTAACAAAAGATATCTCCCTGGAGGGAGGATGGGTGGAAGAGATAAAGAAAACTGCTCCACTTGCCTTTAACAGAAAACTGCCCCACCTGGTTCTAACAGATGGCAATAGAATACAAACCCTCAGCCTTATCTTGCATTGCAACCTAAGACAGATAGTGATCTAGGGTTCTTTTAATTAATTTAGCCCAACCTGGCAAATGATTCTCAGGTTTTCCCATCCTGTCCAGGTTCACAACTTGTGATGTCAGGGGCAAACTGCCCTCATGGGTCCGACCCTACGTGAACGTTTATGACAACTTCGGGCACGCGGTCAGAAGTGTCTCCCTCTTCTTCCGTGTTGCTCAAGAAACTGTAAGTGTTTTTTAAAAAACCCCACAAAATGGACAACCACCTTCCTGAATAGTGTTGGAAACTGGGAGTGCTAAGCTAGGTGGGAGATATGAGAGAATCACAGGTGATCTCAAATTGGAAGGGATGCTTAAGTATCACTGAGTCTAGCTCTCTGCTCCTCACAAGCCTGCCCAGCACGGGGTCACTTGTCATTTCTAAACACTGGAAGATTTACTGGAAGGAGGTATGCCTCATGTTTCTCCATGAGTGATCTGGGACAGGATGTTGTTCTTATACTGGGCAACTCATTAGGTGACATCACAAAAATAACTTCCTCTTCCAGCTCCTCCTAAACAAACATGTATTTATTGGCTGGTATGCAAATCCTGGAACTGATATTGGCATCCAGAGGCTTTCTGTCTCAGGGAGGGGTTATGTGTGTGGAAGAATCATACCCCAAAATTTAAATTGAAGCTGACTAGTAATAAAGAGTAATAAAAACCATCAGTTGTTATTGCAGTTCAACACTGGGTCATCTTTACTAAAACAGCTTCTCTATTAGCATTAGGAAACTGATGTTGTCTGTAGTAATTCCTTGATTTAATAAGTGATATTGTTAAAAGGCTTCCTAATTCACTGGAGAAAGTCATAGCAAGAAACGGGCTGGAAGCCAGAATGGGAAATTCTTTGTTTCCAAAACAGAGGTTAAGATTAAAATAAGCACTTAAAAATTTCATTTGCAGACTTGAACAGCTTCCTGGAAGATGCTTTAGCCAACTACAAGGCTAAAATAGTTGTTCAGGCTGATTAGTTACATATGAATGATGCTGCAGAACTTGATGATCTTTTCTGATTATGAGTGACAGTTTCATGGTAAACCAAAACCACAGCCCGATGTGCTTTGTCAGAAGGGGCTGTTTTTGCAGACATAGCATTAGGAACTGATTTTCTTTAGCAGGTCCTGATCCTTTTTCTGGTACCTGGTCACTTAGAGTGCACTTACTGCACTTCAGCTGTGTCACTTGGGAGGTGTTTGATCCTTTTTTTCAAAAGCCCATAAACCCAGAGTGTGTAACAGTCTTGCTACCAAAGATTATCTGGGGAAAAGGAGATGTCTTTGGATTGTTGCTGAGATTTTTGGTCGCAGATGGAGTGGAAAAGTGGTCTTTGCCTATTGTAACACTTTGTAAACTGCTTGCAGATGCCCCCACCCCTGCCTCAGTGCCCTCCTGGACATGCTGGTTCCCTAAGTGAAAGCAATGCAGCACCATCTACTTCATCTGAGCAGGTCCTCTCCCTGCAAAAAGCTAAAAATCTGGATGACCATGTTCCAAGTTTGAAGAGGAAAAGGAAAGGTAATGTTTGGGTCCTCACAAATGCACCTTTTTGTTTTAAGCTGAACCATGTCAAGGAGGATCAAGAGGCTAGAAACTGGGAGAGAAAGCAAGGAGAGCTCAGACTGATGTAGAAATCTGGTCAGAAGGGACACAGTTAACCATTAGAAAATGGAGGGAAATAGTTGCAATTGCAGAGAAAAGAGGCAGATGGGACTGGCAAAATTGTCCCACAGATGAGGAGGAGTTTTTGGTGGAGTATCACAGATAGTTTGGAAAATCAGACCTGGAAGTCTCTTTCTGCCTAGCACTGGCTTCCATATGTCCTCATATAAGAAAACAAAAATAACATGGGAACAAAACAATATTTAAAATTTTGTGGGTAGAATGCTAAAGAATAAAACTAAAGAATAAAGCATATCTCATGTCAGATATTCTTTCAGCACTCTAGACTGCTTGCTGGTTTGGAACAGAACAGTGAAGTTTGTTTAAAGCTGTGGTTCCTAATCAGTTATATGAGTGAGGGTGAGTTCACATTGCCTTTAACTCAGTTGTTACAGAGAGGTAAGGCTTTAAAAAGCCTGGTAACAGCCAGTGTGATTGCTGGTTATTGTTAAAAGGGATTACTTTGGCCACCACCTTTTTCCCCTCTCAGTTTCCAACTGTGCACTTTTTGCTCCTTTATTGATTTGAGTCCATCTTTTGTGCAGTTGCAGAATGAGCAGCTGAGCTGTGCTGAAACAGTTTATTTACCTTTCATACACTTGACTGCCAGATCCATCTCAAAGGATGGGCTGGAATGTGGGACTAGAGGTGAAGGGAGGAAGCTGCATTTCCTGTTTAATAGAGATTTTCAATTGTATTGCATCAGCTGTAACGTCAAACTCCCCTGTAGTCATACTGATCATAATATACTCCCATTCTTATCAAGATAGTGGCTTTCCTCAGTAACTGACTGCTGGAGTAATTCCACAAAGTAGTGGAAATACATTTTGTAGGTAATGCCTTACAGAAATAGCAAGCTGAGACTAATTTGACAAAATTCTTATATTTGAAACCTGGATTCTGATTAGTGAGAATATGTAATTTGGGACTTTGGTAACTGTCTTATGGGTATTGATACTATAAGAATTGTCAGCTTTAAAAAACTTGCTCTGTTTAAAAGTAATAAATCATGTTTTGTACCAAAATCTCTTAAAAACTCTGGAACTCAGTTTTGGGAAAATCCATAAATCTAAAATAATTGAACACAGCTGCTGCAGTAAGACTTTCTCCCATTGATCCTACACCATTTTTGGGTTAAGTGACTTGAGGAAAAGTTTGAGAGCAGTCTGCCAGATTGTGGTAACAAATGCTTGAGCAATTTTGGAAGTGATGTATAAAAGCAGTCTTCTTACTAAATTATATAATGCAATTTTGCAAGAGGTGGAAGATTATTTAATTCATCAACACATATTTGTGGGTTGCTTTGTAAGATGGAGAGCTATCACTAACTTAAAGAAAATGCAGGAGAGCATGTGGAGTGTGAATTTGTCTCCTGTGTTGTGCTGTGATGGCAGTAAATGGAGATGGAGCACCCAGCCTGTGTGTGGAATATGAGCAAGAGTTTGTCTCACCCCGAAGAAAATGTGTTGGGCTCTTGGATGCCTTGGAGCGCAGTGAGAAGAGCAGTGAAGATGCAGAGGAGGAAACTGATTTGCAAGGAGAGGAAAAGGTAATGGCAAAATACTTCCTTATAAGTAAAAATTGCAGGCGCTAAAGCAAAATGGTTTTGGCATCCAGAGAACCAGCTCAATCCTCTATCGAGAAAAGCTCACTGTAATCAGCACCAGTAACTGCAAGTTCTCATAATTAATCAAAGAGTTTCCTTGCCACTTTCAAGCAGATGATTGACAGGTATGTGCTTGTTCTGTGCTCCAAGGCTGCTGACCAGAGATTCCTGGAAGTTAACCAGACTTTCTGAGGAGCAAGGAGCTCTCAGAGAAGGGATTTGTAAATACACAATTTGTCCTGGGTAGACTCTGTGTCAACACTTCGTATGAGACTAGATATTGAATTCAAAAAGGGATTTTCCCCAGAGAAAGAATGTTGCTGACTTGTGGAATGTTTTATCTGAATCAAAAATCCTCTATCACAAGATCAACAAAGCTGCTTCTGTACTGTTAATTTTCTTTCCTCTTGGATTGGTATTTTTGATACATCAGTGATTAAGATGTGTTCTTACTTTCCCAAAATCCCTGTTTGCAGTAGTTGGAGAGGTGACTGTCTTTATTTGGCTGGAGTATTTTACTGTTGGCTTGCAGACCCATTTAGCAATGCCTATTGCAGCATTCTTAAGTACTTTCCTCAGGGAAAGAATGCCTGAGGTAAAATGTGTAAATGTAGGAGTGTCTGGGGGATATCTGAGTAGGCCCAAGGACATGAATGGAGACACGTACAGATCAGAGGGAATGTACAAAGGGCAGCAAATATTTAACTTGTGTGCAGCCAAGCGGGAAGTGGGCTCTGTCACCCATTGGGTGGCCATGCCATTGACACCAAAACCTATTCTTTGGAAAGCCTGGCACATTTCCAGGGACCTTGGTAACTCAGATACAGAATATTCTTAGCACAGCTGCAGTGCTTTTGGCAGAGCTCAGCATTTCCTGGAGTTAGGCAAGCTGATAAACCAAATAGCTTGATGGTTGCTCAGGTCCACTTCCTATTTGTGTATTTGGCCTATTTGTGTATTTGGCATTGCTGCTTGTCTGAGGCTTGTGGAGAGCTCTGGGGTCACCCTGTGCTGCTTCCAAATTGATGACCTGATCCCAGCAGTCTGGTGAGTATAGTTCTGAGACAGGCAGTGGCTCTCAGGCAGCCAGCTTTCACTCTGAGTCCAGCACTGAGCATTGGATTTGTACTGAGGATGGGCTTGGTGTCATTTCCTGTCTTCACCATTCAGCATAGTATCTGTGTTATCGTTTTTCCTTTAATCAAAGTTACACTGCACTCTTGATCCCTAAATAATGAAAGTTTAGCTGCTCTCATTCTGAAAGAATTTGGTTTGCCATCTCAAAAATTCACAATACAAATAATAATTTCTCAATCCATTTAAGTAATAACAGTTCCCCGTAATCAGATTTCTTTGTGAGTTACAGCTCATGTCTAGGAAGCCTTATTTCTGCTGAATCATGCTTTTCAATGTGCTGCCTTTACACAGCACAGGACTAAAAAGATGGTTTTGATAATTTTTCTGATTTACTGTGTGTATCATAAATATTTGACTTGCTGCTTATATTCCAATCCCTTATGTAAAGAGAATTCCAGGCAGGAAAGTGAAGGGAAATGTGAACACTGGTTACGCACAGTCTATGTACACTCTCAGGCTGTCCTGTAACAGTCTGCTGTGAGTCCAGCTTTACTTAGCCAGGAATTTGCACCCTCAAGACCAACTTTATCTTTAATTTCTTCTAGTTTGGTCTCAGTGAGTTGTCGAGTAAATTTCTACCCTCTAGAAACAGGTACGTGCCCAGGCTCTGTTAAAATAATTTAGGTTGACTTGTTCCACTTCCTTGAATGGTATCACAAACTGGGTTACCAGGTTTTACTGCTGGAAATGCCTAAATGAAATGGGCAACAACTATGAAAAGTATTTTTTTGTACCTTACTTACTTTCTTTTCATCTTCACAGGCACATCGTCTGTCCACGCTTTCCCTTCAGTATGAGAAGAGATTAACAGATGAGCAGAAAGGAGGAAGGAAGAAAATAAAGCTAGTCAGCAATACAGTATGTGTTTCCCTGTGTCTGTGCCATCCCTTTGATTTATAGATTGCTTTAATTTGAATTGGAAATTTCCAGGCAGACAGATCCATGATGCTAGAACAAGTGTTTTTTCTCCAAAATGTAAATATTTATCTGTGCACATCTGAAAGCTATTTGTTGTGCTCTTTCCCAAATCCAGACATCCCAGACCAAATCAAGCACAGGTCCATATAGGGTAGTAGGTGAAAAGAATTGTTTTCTGACACTGACTGTGTTGTGAACAATTTGACCAGGGTGGTGTGGATGGTTTCACTCTTTTTGATTAAAATGGAATAATTCAGTTGGCAGGGACCTACAATGATGAGCAAGTCCAGCTGCTCTGGTAGAGCCTCAAATGGTTGAACTGACCAGTTTGGGGTAAGGGATCACATATTACCCCCATGAGGTGGATCATAGTTGTGTGTTAGCTCTGCAGCTGTGCATTAATGTTTTGACCTGTCTCCAAACCCAGTTAACTCATTATGCAGCTAATTGCTTAAGTCACAATAAATTCAGGAGAATTCCCTGGGTGATGTGAGTGCCAGTAGTTGTCCAAGGTGCTGTCCTGACTGGATATTCCCTGTCTGACAGTCTGCCAAGCACCTGGCAAATGAAATTGATCCCAAAGCCGATAATATCCAAGAGAAGATAGAAGGAATAGAACAGGTTCATGCAAAAGGTTGTGTTTGTAGTTTGTTGCTATCTGATGTCATGATGAGTCAGCTCAGCCTCCAGCTTTGGAATAGATGTCATTTTGTTAACCCTTCTCCTAAGAATAGAATTGTGCAGTGATACTTGGCTGCTTTCTCTAGGAATTTTTCTTGAAGTTATCTGTTTTGGCACTGGGCAAGATGAATTATGGGGGTGACTGCCATGGTTTAATGCAGTGGTGCTGCTCGCTGGGCCATTGGACTGGATGACTTCAGAGGACTTTTCCAACCACAGCTGTTCTATAATTCCTTTTGTTATCCTGTGTGCTGTTGGCATTGTAAACTAAATTGCTCCACCTGAAATTAACCCCTCATGTGCTGCTTTTGACTAATGAGGGGCGTTCCCTGCCTTGCAGCAGGAGCGCAGAGCGGAGCTGGCGGAGCCCAAGAAGGCGCGGGCCACGTTTTACATTGCCACAGTGAAGGACACCCTGAGCCAGCAGAACTATGAGCTCTTCTCCAAGGCTCTGCAGCAGTACAAGAAGACAGATGACTTCCATGCCATGCTGTCCCAGATGAGCTCCCTCTTTGTAGAGGATGAAAAGAAGCACGTCTTGCTGCGAGGTACTTTCGGAGTGTTTGTGCATCCCTGGTGTATTTGTAGACGTGACTTTTATCTTTTAAACAGGCTTGAGTACTTCAGAAATGTTTTAGATGTGAAGTACAACTCAATTAAGGTGATTCATCACTTTATATTCCCAGATAAAACAGAAGATTTTCATCCATCTGATCATCATGTGTTAGCTCATATCTTGATTTGAAGAAATCATATTCCGTGGAAATTTGTGTTATTTTAAGCCTTGTCTAAAAGTACAGTGACTTATTCCTGGTAGTTTGGAGATCAAGACTGTGATTGTGTGAGTTGGAGAGATGCCTTCATAAGAGTTTGGTGCTAAAGCAGTAAATAGAATATAGAGAAATTTTCTGTTAGATAATTGTGAGTATAAAACAAAGGATCTGGGCAAATGTGGATACTTACTGCATCAGCAGGTTTTTTTATTGCCTTTTAACAATTGTACTGGTAGGAACTGAATTCCCACCAAGATTTCTTCTATTTTCTGTGTAATTTTTCCTTTCCCTCTCAGCTTGTGAACAAAAGCATAGATTTTTCTGTGACTTTTCCATGAACTGAAATAATAAGTGCATCGTTATGCATTTATTTATAGTTTCAGGGAAATTCTAAGGTTAAAGAATGGGAAGCTCAGTCACTTGGTTTCCCAGTTTGCTATGATCTACATAAATAAGAAAATATTTAATCATCAAATCAAGGTCTAAATCTAGTTTTGGAAACTGTCAGGCATCTGAAACCTAAAGTTGTTTTAATGTTTAGGGTTCTGGCTGGCCAGCATTTTGTGGTGAGTAAGTACCATGGGATGTAAAGTTAGCAGTTCATCAGTTATTTAAAGTATCAGCCTAGCAGTTACTTGGATCTCATGGTTTCTGAGGCACCTCAAGGGCTGTTTCACTGAGAGGTGAGTTACTTTATATCTACCTTGAAAAAATGAGGTTTTACCTCATTTTAGTGATAATATATTGCTCAATGTTTGCATGATAGCCGACCTTTGTGTAATTTGTAAGTGTGTTTATTGTATAAATATTAGATGAAAGCATTTATATTTTAATTTATTTAGTTGCACCTTTTTATCTAACCTTGAAGTTCTGCTCTTGTAGCTTTCGGTAACATTTATTGCCTGTTGTGGATTGATTTTTTTTTTCCTTTCTTTTTCCCCCCTTTTCCCTCTCTCTGATGCAAGATTTTTACCAGTTTGTTCGACCCCAGCATAAAAAGCAGTTTGATGAAGCGTGCTGCAATCTGACTGGATTGGGCTGTGGCTACAAACCTGAGCACAGCCTCCCACGGGAGGAGAGGGAGATCCTGGCCAAGAGAATGGGTGAGAGCTTGGTTCAGTTCTAGCATTTGAAGGAGAAATATCCTTGTTCACCCAGCCATAGAGCAGGATGTGAGATGTGGAAATGCCAGGAAGTTCAATTTAATCAATACTGAGCGAAGTCTCTGCTCTCCATGATCCTCTTGCCTTCCCTTGAGCTGTGCAGATGTCTGAGCATTGGTTACTGTAGTTGATAATGCTGTAATTTTGTTTCAAAAGGGGATTTTACTGATCTGCTAAAATAATTTACTCTGGGGAATTAAACAACCTGCTGTGTGACTTCTTTGCTGCCCACATAGTGCCAGCAGAATTGTGAATAGAGGGTGATTGTGTCCTCACAGAACTTGTCAAATCTATGAAATCCTGGAGCAGTAAAATTCTGAAAAAATGGGGCGTTAGCTCATCATCAGAGAAATAAATCTATGTGGAATCCCAGCCTGGTTTGGGTTGAAAGGGACTTTAAAACTCATCCAGTTCCACCCCTGCCATGGGCAGGGACACCTTCCACTATCCCAGGCTGCTCCAAGCCCCATCCAGCCTGGCCTTGGACAATTCCAGGCATGGGGCAGCCACAGCTTCTGTGGGTTGCTCAGATGTTTTCAGCACAGGATGGCATGCATTGAAATGCACTATTCCATGTTCATTCTTCCCTAAATTCACTGTTAATGGACTGGTTTCATTTAACAGAAGAAAAACAGAGCCAGCAGAAAAGTACGTTCTCCAAGGCCTCCTGTGCTCAGCTGAACCCTGGGCTCCACCTGAACCAAGGAGGATCCCACTTGACAACAGGACTGAATAGTGCAGGTACCCTCCATGTTTAATAAAATCCAGTCTATTGTGCTTTATTTCATCACTGACTGGAAGTTCTCCTGGGGCAAATCAATGTTCTTTATGCTTGCCTAGCACAGTGGCTCCCCCTCCGTAGGTGGGAGGGATGATAATTCAGAATTTTCAGCAAGGATTGTGCAAAACAAAACACAAAAGCCAATAAATTAAATTAAGCTGCATGTGAAAGAAACCAGCTGAAGCCAGACACTTGTACTAGAGGCTGAGCTGGGAAAAGTGGGGGTTGAGCACAGGTCTGCTGGGCTTCCTGTTTGTCCAGGGTCCATGAAAGGGAGCCGTGTAAGGAGTGTGAGTTAAGATTACGTCAGTGTGAATTCAGGTATGTAGAAACTGTTTCATTTTGTCCTTGGTGTAATGTGTACACTCCCTCTGTGGACAGTCTGGCTTTTTCTGCAGAAACAGAGAGTACTAAGTGTAATCTCTGTGTGCATCCCTCTAATCTCACTCTGTCCAGTATTTACCTTCAAGCTCGTGGGCTCATTTATTTAATTATGGGTTTTCCTGAGAACAGCTGGGAATTTTTTGTGTTTCTCACAAGGAAATGAGTAGGATCATTGGACAGCTTAGAAGTCTTTCTGTAGAGGACAAAGAATAGTCAAATGCTAATCCTTTCTTTAAAAAAACAAGCCAGTTTCCTGGAAGGCTTTAAATACTTCTAATGTGTGAAGCTATACTGTTTCTTTTTATTTGTTTTTCCATTTTCTTTTCTGTTTTGAGGATATTTGAATAAAGCAGAACCTTTAGTAATTATCTTGTACTGAAATCATTAGAATGGTTTCACAGAAACTTGTTTCCACAAAAAGTAATTGAGAAAATAATAGGAGTAAATGGATATGTTATTTCTGTGCCTCCTTAAGAAGAGAATGCTTCTCTGGAAATATAAGAAAACTCTAGGATATGCAATAAATACTGCTTATAAAATGCACACACAATTTTTTCACTTCCACCAAATTGAATGAAGCCTGTGTTTTGAAACCTAATTATCTTTATTATCCAATAAAGGACTTTTAAAGATCCAGATACCAAAATATATGGCAGGTTAATTTAAATAAATTTCTTATCATATCCTTCATCCATATTTGCATGCCTATGATATGCAAACCAGAACTTTTTTCTCTAAAACATACCAGAAATCAGAGAATTATACTGTAGATAAAGTTCACTTGGCATTTAGCAGAATGTTCCAAGCTGCTTCTATCTTTTGCAGACGTCCTACCTGGCTCTTGTGCTCTCTTGAGTGTTGTTTCAGGTCAGATAGTATTTTTGGACATAGTTTTCCTGTTAGGAAACACACACCCCACCCCTTGTCTGCCTTTATTATTGAGGAGTGAGAAATCTGAACTTTAAAATTACCTATTTCAGGCCAGCAGAGTTGGTTTACCCACCTGTTTACCCTCATTCCCTAGTGACCTTCTGACACATTTCTCCATTTAAAACGATCAAGGAGCTCCAGAAGATGCTAAAAGTGATCCCCAGAATAATTTTGCTCTGCTGCCATTTCCAGGAGCAGGTGTGGCCATGCTGGGCAGGTGGGGTTGGCTTCACCACTTTGAAATAGTTCAGGAGTTCCCTCCAAATGTGAGAAGTGGATGTGATGGAGTGACCTGTTTGTTCCTCGAGCCTTCTCACGCGTTCTTTGTCCCCCAGGGCAGAATGCCAGTGCAGCTCCAAGGAAAGAGGCTGAAAAGGCTCCAGGGTCCAGGAGAGAGCATCACCAGGCCCTCAGGACTGCCTATCTCAGTGATGTGCAGAGGGCTTTGGACAAAAGCAGCTACAGCCAGTTCTATGAGGCTCTGCTGGCTTACAAGAAGACGGATAATTACGATGCCATGGTGTCGGTGATAGCAGCCCTCACCACCGAGAGGCCACAGGACTTTCACCTCCTACAAAGTAAGGGGTTTTTTAAAAATCACTCTTATTTATTTGAAAGGAAAATGTGGGTGCTGTGGTCTCACGTGAGGTCTCACCTTTTGGTTTAACGACCCAGATCAGCAGAGCAGCTGGAGCAGTGGGTTCAGTGAATGCCATTCAGAGAGCAGAACATATCAAGGTTATGAAATGTTACCTCTGTCTGCTCAGGTAGAAATTGTCCATTAAAAACTTTACACAACACCTCAGTAATTCCAGTCCTAACCTTCATCTCACCTGTTTTGTCTCCTCAATTACTACAATTGCTCTTTAGAAAGGACAATGCTGACTATTGAACTGACCTAATTTTATTCCCATGACCAGTGATGCTGTACTGGTGCTAAGTTCTTAGATCATTTCAGGTTCCAGGATAAGCAGTTAGGCTTTTGATTTACTATTCTACACAGCTTCAGTTGAAAATATTTCTGAAGCTGTGATATAATTTATTTTGTCAGAAGTGGTTTGTTTTGTTTTATTTTCCTTTCATGGGTTTAGTGATGGAAGAGTTTAGGGAGCTACAGGTTTTTAAAATTTGAAATTGGACCTAATTGTTTGGAAGAAGAAGAGGCATTGTATGCTGATCCTGACTGCCTCAATGGTGATATGTTGTGTGATGTGACACCTCAGTTCCACCTTCTCCCAAGTGTCTGAGGTGACTCTTCTGCTGGAAATGATGCATTCAGTGTGTGCTGGGAAATGCTGATGAAATTTGGTTTGCTGTCTTTAGCAGATAACAATAAATATTCCACTGGCCTTGAATAGGTACCATAGTCTGCAAGTTGTGAGAGAATACACTTATCCTGGTGTGTTAGGTAACTGTTAAATTAGATTAGTCTTGGCAAAGTGGAGAGTGGAAGAAAATTATATGTGTGAGTCATAACCTCCCCCTGAGCACTCTTTCAGAGTCACTGTCTCTATTGAACAAATGTTTTGACCTCAGAAGACCTTGTGATAGAATTGTCTTTGGCAATAAGTCATAATCGGGGTTTTTCAGAATTTCTGTACGTGTGTTGTGAATCCTTGTCAACCAAACAGTAACAAGAAATTTCCTTCCTGAGCGTCTCTCTGGATATTGTGTTCTTAGATCACTTCTCAGGTGAAGTGCTGGGGTGGGTGTTTATTCTGAGCTGTACAGAGTGGAAGAATTTCAAGACAAATTGGGATTATTTTCAATACTAAATACTCATCTGCCTTCTGGCAAGGAAAGCCCCGTTATTATAAAAATCACAAAAGCATCAAGTGTTTCACCAAGCTGAATATACTCCGAGGAATCTGACTGATGTTATTCAGCTTCCAAAGAATTTCTCCCCTCCAAAGCAAGGAGTTTTCCATGGTCAGGCACTGATTTTCCTATGCACTTGTCCGTATTTTCTTTTGGCCAGGGTTTTACATGTTTGTGCGTCCTCACCACAAGGAGCAGTTCAGAGAGCTGTGCAAGGGTTTGACTGGAATGGTCTGTGGTGATGGAGAGAAGCAATTGCAACAGTTGGAGCAAAGTGAAGGGAAACCCCAGAGCTTGGAGAGCTGCACAAAAGGAATCAGCCACATACAAGGTAGGGAATGAGCAGTTGTAACAAGTTTAAAATCTTACTTATTATTATGATGGGTAAGGCTCAACAGCCTCACAATCATGGAATCACAGGCTGAATTGAGTTGGAAAAGACCTTAAACCTCATTTATTTCCACCCCCTGCATTGGGCAGGGACACCTTCCATAGACCAGGTTGCTCTGAGCCTTGTGCTCTGGCCACGAACACTTCCAGGAATGGAGCAGCCACAGCTTCTGTGGGCACCCTGTGCCAGGGCCTCACCACCCTCACAAGGAGGAATTTCCCCCTAATCTCTAATCTAAACCTGCTCTCCTTTAGTTTAAGGCCATTTGCCCTTGTCCTATCACTCCCCACCCCTGTGAAAAGTCCCTCTCCTGGGCTAGGGCCTCCCTGCCTGAGATCTGTCAAGGAGAATCAGTCATTGGTTATCTCTGCACTGGGTTAAGAAAACCACACTCAAACAGGAGTAAGATAAAAGATAACATGAGATGGGGAAGTGCAAGGGAATAAGAAAGAAACTAGTTGTAGTTCTGCCATATTTAAACTGTGAAGTGTGTTAAGGGTGAAGGCAGAATTTTTACATTTAAGTGGGATGGGAGCAGGAGTGGATCAAGGCCCATTCTGTAGGAAGAAGTGCCATAGAACTATTTCAATATAAAGAGTCTCTTTCAGTAATATTGCATGGGTTAGTATCCATCAAAAACATCTGTTGCCAAGCACTATGGCATAAAAACTAGTTCTTTAAATTTGTTTTTCTTCTTATACGATGACAACAGAGTGAATTTACTGCTGACTTTGTTTTCCATGATGCAGGTTCATACACTGGTTTTCTCTTTTTCTCCCCAGATGCAGCCCCTCCTAAGAGTGGGGCACCAGAAAAAATTCAGAGTAAGATTTCCTCCTTCTGCTTCAGCCAGAAAAGTGAACTTGAGTTGCCAAAGACTAAAGTGTCCAAAGAAACCAATACTGTGAGAGCACCCACAGACTCTGGAGTTGTGCCCATCTTTCCCCTAGAGATGGAACCAGAGTGTGGTAGGTACAGGAGAGAGTTGGGATGTAATTTTCTGATTCCTGGGAATAAAGATAAATTACAGAAATGAGACTGATGGTGTATGAAACCACTGGTTCCTGCCTGTATTTGCTCAGGTGCAGTGTGATTGGTGTGGTTTGCTGAGGAGAATCTTTACTTTCTGTACCTTGCATGAGCTCTCAAAGTTCTTCATTGTCTTCATCACAATGCTTTAGTAGTTTCCTGAGAACTTTAGGGATTTTTTCTTGACAACTTCCTTGTAAAGGAAGGATGTAACCCGAGTTCCTACTGGGATCTGAAGCATCAAGAGACTGTGAGGTGACTTGAAAGAAATAATGTGGCAGGGCACTGTTGAGCTAGTTCATTGCACTCATGGTCATTGTTTTCTGGACTGCACTGGAAGTGTGGATACATGAGAATTTCTCAGGTGATTACAGGAATTTAGTCATTTCCTCCCTCTCTTTCTCTCTCCTCACCCTCCCCTCTGTTCTAGGAAGATTCCACTGCTCTAACTGCAAATCCGAGGATGATGTGCCTTTTAAATGCCCATTTTGTGACTTCACTTGCTGCAAAACGTGCTGGAAGCAGTTCTTAAAGGTTCTCCTGTTTATTGGTTTGGTTTTCCCAAAACTGCCGGGGAATTTTGTGCTTTTCAGGAGAATGATGTGAACAAGCCTGGAATCAGAATTCTTCTGTTTCCAGGAAGAACAGTCAAATGCCAATGGAAGATTTACCACTTGATCCATTGTTTCCCATGGTTTGCAATATGATTGGAGGCAAATCTCTGCCCTAAGCTGGGGTTTTACACTTTGACATCTTTCTGAGCTGCCTCCACATGTTTTCTGGTCTAAAACTACAAAGGCAACAAGTTGTGGAGTCAACTTTAAAAACACTTCATTTTTTAAAAAAATATTTTAATGTTTATTTTATTTTTTTTTCTCAGTTTCAATATTTTCCCCATCAAAATCCTATTGTAAAGCTCTGTTATGAGAATGAGGCAAACAAGGAACAGGCTGCCCAGGAAAGTGGTTGAGTCACCATTCTTGGACGGATTTGTGATGTGTAGATGTGGTACTTGGTGGCATAGTTAAGAGGTAAACTTAGCAGTGCTGGGCCAACCATTGGACTCTGTGACCTTTTGGGTCTTTCCCAGCCAAACAATTCTGTGAATCTGTGATTCTGAATTCCTGCTCAAATACCTCCAGTCTCTTGGTTTTCCCAGCTGAGTAAATTGAAATTCTTTAGGTAAGATGTAGCTGGTCCCAGGGTGCCTGGGTCTGGGAGCATCTTACCAGAATTTAATTCAGCAGCCAGATGTTAAAAGACTTTCAAAACCAGAATAATGCAAGAGTTTAGGGGTTTCTAAAAACATTCATATGTGATGAGAAAGCTGCTGATCAGTGGAGCTCAGGAATATCCAAAAACAGTACAGAAGGAAAAGAAACTTCTTCAGCTTGTCAATCTATAAGCAAGTACAAAATCATCTGTTATTCCAAGTTCCAGGGAAAGATATTTTTCTTGGGAAGACATTGAATTGTAAGGTGAGCATAGAAAACATTGGACTGACATCCAGATAAAATATAGCAGCCAAGACAGAGTTGGTCCAAGAGGAGGCTGGAATAAGCACAAGATCAGGATTGGAAGGGACGTTAAATCTCATCTCATTCCAACCCCCTGCAATGAGCAGGGACCCTGCCACTGTCCCAGGCTGGTCAAAGCCCCCTCCAGCCTAGCCTTGGACACTTCCAGGGATGGGGCAGCCACAGCTTCTCTGGGCACCCTGTGCCAGCACCTCACCACCCTCACAGGAAAGAGTTTCTTCCCAATATCCCCTCTAACCCTGCTCTCTTTTAAGGCTTCTCCCCCTTGTCCTGTCACTCCAGGTCCTTGTCCAAAGCCCCTCCTGAGGAGGGGACACAGGGAGGTGCTGAGCTCTTCTCCTTGGGATTTAATGTCAGGATTCGTGGGAGCTGTCCAAAGCTTTTATTGGTGAGGTTCAGACTGGATATCAGGAGACATTTCTATTCCAAGAGATTGGTCAAGCACTGGAAGAGGCTTCCTAGAGAGGCTCCAATGCTCTTTAACATTACAGTGCCATAACTTCTGTACAGCCCTTAAAGAGGTCAGGCACTTGGACTGTAGGAGCACTGTAGCTCCCTTCCAACTGGAGTGTTCTTTCTCTTCTGTTTAGATATCCCATGCATCCCATTTCCATGTTTGAGGAAATGAGTCATGGGTCATTTGCTAATAATGATTTCCATATTTGCTACTTACTGAATAATCTTATTATTAATTATTTTGATATCTGCCACTTACCTGATTAATCTTACTTACTGACACACCTGTAGTGATTAATGTTCTCAGTGTACAGGAGTGTTAAGTGGCTCATGATGTGATTCAGGTGTTGTTTGGTTAATGAAAAATCAAATACAGTCATAGAATCGTTTATGTTGGAAGAGACCTTAAAGACCATCAACCCAGCACCACCAGCGTGTTCACCTTAAACCACATCCTGAGGTGCCATAGCCACATGGGTTTTGAACACTCCAGGGATGGTGATTCCAGCACTTCCCTGGGCAGCCTGTTCCAGTGCTTTACTTCCCTTTCCATGGGGAAATTCCTGCTGTTGTCCAAACCTCCCTTCTCCCTGTGTAGTTTAGGATGTGACTTGTGCTGATGCAGAGATGCCTCTCCAGTGATGGGGCAGAGCTGTGCTGGTCATGCAGCTGAGAGGCAAACACAGGATTGCAAACAGGAAGCTGATCCTGTGTTTCTCTGAAAGCAATCCCAGAGGAGCCATGTCCCACCACATCCATCCCCATCCCCACTCATGCCCGGTGAGGCTGGACAGTCAACCCCATCCATGTGTTTGGGACAGGGGTACCCTTACCAGCAGGAAATGAGCAACCTTGTCCCAGCTCTGAGCTCTCATCAGATGGGACTGGGCTTTGTCACTCTGACAGGGCTGCATTTAGAACTGTTTTTCTTTCCTAATAACTTACTCACTGTTTTTTCAGCTCAAAAGCCCTTTGGTGCATATTGTCCCACCGAGGAAGTGACTCAGAGCATCATTCACAACATGGAGTTTGCAAATTGACATCTTGTCCAATCTGTTATTTTAGCAAAACACTGGTGGGGAGAGGTGCTGAACAATTTTGGAAGCTTTTAGAAGCTTTTGGAGGTGCTTTTCCAGAGCAGATGGAATTCCCTGCAGCTAGAGGGGGATTAGGGGGATTAGTGCTGGAGCGTGTTGGGTGATTCAGTGTGTTAGGGGAAGCCTTGCAGAGACTGGACCAGGATATGCTTGTGTGGTTTTCCCCTCCAGAGGCTCTGTTGCTGCTTCCAGGTGTTTAAATGCATTTATTCATGTGGGTCTTCCAAGAAGACTGAGTTATTTTCATTTGGACTATCTGTAATATGGGGAAATAATCAAAGGTTTCACAATTAAGTGTTACACTTAAAATTGCCTTTGGTAAAGCACTGGCTGTTGGGAGATAAAATGACCTTTCCTCTGCCCTTCAATTTTTGATATTTCAGTTAATGTCACCCGAACCAAAATCCTACTGCCTGAGCCTGCTCTGCAGTCTGCACCTTTTCTTGCAATGGCTCCCCACTGCCAGAGGTTAGATGGGATATTGGCAAGAAATTCTTCCCTGTGAGGCCCTGGCACAGGGTACCCAGAGAAGCTGTGGCTGCCCCTGGATCCCTGCAAGTGTCCAAGGCCAGGCTGGACAGGGCTTGGCACCCAACCTGATTGAGTGGAAAGTGTCCCTGCCCATGGCAGGGGTTTGGAACTGGATGAGCTTTAATGTCCCTTCCAGCCCAAACCACTCTGTGGTTCTAATGAGGAATTTCCACACTTCAGGGAAGGCTGTGCAGTGCCACTGATGTAGCTGCCCATCTTTTTAGGCCTCCTGAGCTGGCAATCTTCTCCCAAAAATTTTTTTAAAAGAAAACCAATTTGCTATCTCCCTTTTGAAATAAAGAGACCAGTTCAGTTTTACCAGTAATTTGCAAGCTATGAGAAGAGCAGTTTGGATTCATCTGCAAGTCAAATTACTTTAAAATTGATGATTAGTGAAGAAGCAAACTGAAACCTGAGTGAAGAAATGATACCTCATGTGTCTTCATGTCTCATGCTGCTAATGAGGAAGGTGTGGGGTGCTATGAAGAAATAAATGTACTTGGTTCCCCTACAAAACTCTTGGCAATGTCCATGTGTGTCATCCATGTCCAGGTATATCAGGGAGACATTTCCTTGTCATCTGTGCAAAGAGGAAGCAGGAATTCAGGGAACTCAGGCAGTTGACAGGATTTTACCCACAGGTGCAGCTGTACTTCACAAGAGCTCTTGCAGCCCCACATTTCCTCGTTCCTGTATTTCAGTCCCCCAGATGTGTCATAGCTGGGGCAAGTGCTGTAAATTCTGGTGCCACTTTGCATGGTGCCACAAAGCCTCCTCTCCTTTTTATTACTACCAAGGAAATAATTCACTCTGTGGTAACAGGCAGGTTGCAAACAGCAGATACCAGCTCAGGGACTGACAAATGGCTGCTGTGGCTTGTAGTTCATATTGGCCAAAATGTGCTAGAGATATTTAATATCAGAGTGGTTTGGGTTGGAAGGGACATTAAAGCTGATCTGCCATGGGCAGGGACACCTTCCTTAGACCAGGCTGCCCCAAGCCCCATCCAGCCTGGCCCTGAACACTTCCAGGGCTGGGGCAGCCTCACATTCTGTGGGAAAGCTGTGCCAGGGCCTCTCAGCACCTCTGAGTACAGAATTTCTTCCTAAAATTTAATCTAATGCTTCCCTGTTTCAGTTTAAAACCATTGCCCCTTATCCTGTCACTATTTGCCCACATGAGAAGTCCCTCCATCTGTGGCATTTCCTCCACAATAAATCCATTCCCTGTGTGTTTTGTCTGTTGGTTTCTGCAGGTGGTGAAGAAGTGCCCCAAGTGCCACAGTGATGTGAAGAGGCAGCGATTGACCCAAGTGTTCTTCTGGTCCTGATGGCAGCCCCAGAAGGGGCAGGAGGCCCTTGGTGCCAGCAGAAGGCAGAGGCTGTGCTCTGGCTCTTGCTGAGCAGGAGCAGGATGGAGGCTCCTTTAAATCCCTGTGATCCTTGGCTCTGCATTATGAGCTGAGCATTTTCCAGCAAAGGTGGTCAGTTCTGAAAGGTCTCACTGCAGGAGACAAAGCAGAACATTGTCCTCTGTTAGAGCTAAGAAAGTTTATTTTTTACTTATTTTATTCCCTGAATTCTCCTGTGGCCGCTCTTAGGCTGAAATTTTATATCCTGGAGGCTGCTGTCATTTTATGGCCCCTTCAGGTAATACCAGATCATGGAAATACCCCAGGAATGCTCCTACAGTGGAACTGAGCTGGCTGAGGGTGCCAGGCTACCCACCCCTACCCCACTGGTGTTCCTGGAAGAAGTGATTCACATTCACTCCTTGGCTTTGGCAGCAGCCATTGCCTCCAGTAGCAGAAGATACTGAAAGGATCATTTTTCACAGACAAATTCCACTGGTGGATGGTGAGCAGAAACTCCTTCTCACCTGTTGTGCATCCCAACATCCTAACCTGATTCCATCATCCATGGTGGGATTTTTTGGAATATGCTTCTAAGGAGGCTTTATTCTTCACTCAGTGCTGGTATTTCCATGTGCCTGTGTTACCTGATTTGCTTTCCAAGTAGAAGGATCTCAATGTTTTAAAACTTTTAAATTAATCAGGTTAGATGGGTTAAAAACAAATCTTTAATATTTCCACTCTCTGTGAGTAGTGGATATAAGTGGTATAACTGTATCAATTTTAAATCTTCTGTAGCTGCTGTCAATTAGACTGTAAAATAAAACTATTTTGTCTAAATTTGATTTGTTTGGATTAAAAAAACAGGAATTAAAAAAAAAAAAAACAAAACCACCAGCTATAAAAACATTGGCTTTTGAGTCTTAATGGCCCTGGTAGGAGCAAGTGGAAAGGTTGTACTCTGTAGTTACTTTTCACATCAATGGAATTTGGAAAATTTTATGCTAATAAAATGTTATTCTTAATAAAATTGAAATGTGAGCTGCATTTTAACAAAGTTTACATTTTCTCCTGGTTATATAATTCAAACCCAGTGTCTCTTCAAATCTCAGAGTTGCTGGCAGTGAAATGGAAACTTTTGTACTTCATTGACAATTAACAAAGGCTTTGGCAGGAATTGAGGTAGCTCTGGGCTATCATATTCTGTCTTGTTTAACTTTGTGGATGAATATTACCTTCTAGCCATGTATCTATTCAGTGCAGCAAAACAGGAATAAATAAATCACATAAAGTCCTGGATGTTTCAAATGTAAGTGGGGGAAATGACAGAAAAGTGTTATATAAATACAGGTGTGATGTAGAAATGAACAGAAGAATATTTGGAGTGAAGCTGGGGGCAGTGAGCAGTAAAATGTCATTTTTTGGGGGTAGCTCGGCGCCTGCAGGTCTGTCCCAGGGAGCTGCAGCTGCCTGCCTGAGCCGCTGGAGGGAAACCACAGCCCAGCCCTGAGCGTGCTCGGGGCGGTGACGCCGCCGCTGGGAATTGTCTGCCCTGAGCTGCCAAAATGCTGCCAGACCCGGCAAGAGAGAAGGAAATGCTTGAGAGGTGTTGTGGGGCTGAATCACCCCCCACACTTGGATAGGGGTTGGCAGGGACAAATATGATGATGCTGCTTTTCCCCCCCTGTCAGCTAAAGTAGTTTTAAAGCTGTGCCTTTTCCTGGAGTTGTTTTGGTCTGAAGACTGGTCCAGCCTGGGGATGCTCTGTTCTGAGACAGAGGAGCAATGCTGAGAACATCTCAGAGCCTTCAAGAGATTCACAGAATGGTTGGGGTTGGGAGGGACCTCTGGGGATCACCCAGTCCAGCCCCCCTGGAGCAGGGGACAAGGGGATGCATCCAGGTAGGTTTGGAATATCCAGGGAAGGAGACTCCACACACCCTCCCTGAGCATCTGTTCCAGTGCTCTGCCACCTCCATGGAAAGCTCTTCTCCATGTTGAGGTGAAAATCCTTGAGTTTTAGTTTATGGATGTTGCTCCTTGTTGCTGGGCACTATAAAAAGTCTGGCACCCCTTGGAGATATTTATGTGCATTGATGAGATCCCCTCTGAGCCTTCTCCAGGCTAACCAGGCCCAGCTGTGTCTCCTCATCAGAGATGCTCCAGGCCCTTCATCATCTCTGTGGCCCCTGCTGGATCCTCTCCAGCAGTTCCTTGTCTTTCTTACACAGAGGGAAAAACTTGCTGAGGGTTTTTCTCCCCTGTCACCCAGGACATTCCATTCCTTTGATCAGGGAACTCCATTTCTTCATCTCTTACCCTTCAGCAGAGGGATTGCATTGCTGAAGAGCTTTGCAGTCACTGCCCTTCACCAGCTGAGCCCTCCAGACAAGCTCTGAAACACTCCAGTGTCCCACCAGTGTCCCACCAATGTCCCACCAGTGTCCCACCAGTGTCCCACCAGTGTCCCAGTGCACATGGCTTTGGTTTGGGGTGGGTTTGGTGTTGGTTTCTGGTGCACTGGGAGTTGCACTGCAGTGGATCTGGGAATCAATCCCTGCTGTTGGTGGCTGGGGCAGGACTGAGGGATACTAATGGGCCCTGGAGATGGGAGAACTGGATGAGTTTTGTGTCCCTCTCAACCCAAACCCTGCTGTGATCCCATGAGACCTTGAAGAAGAAGGTCCCCAGCAGTCAGGACTGTTCTGTCATCTGGAAACGAATTTGTTGAATTTACAGGAAGGAAAGACAGGGGCAGTTAATTAATTATAAAGAGCAGAAAGTGAGAAAACTGTTACAGAAAAATCTGTATTGCTTTAGGTGCTTATTGGAATTTATGCAAATTATTTCTTGGTTGTGGGGGACAAAAACCTATCCTGGACACTCCTTGCTGATTTTCAGAAGCAAATGACACATGGCTTACAGATCATGAAGGAAGTAGATACTAACTTTTTGATTGCCCTTGCCTTGCAGTGCTATGACTAGACCTGGAACGTTGTAGTGTGTCATTGAACAAACCTTTCCTGCTGGTTTCTTCTCCCGCCAAAAAACTGAGAGGACTCACAAAAGAGATCAAAATCAGCAAAGCAAAATGTTTCATCAGGAAATAGATGAGCCCTGTCTCTGGCTGACAAAGTGGTTACTGAGGGGGCAAGGGATTTCTTTGCTTAACAGAATTTTCTCTGAGTATAAGAAGAAACTTTATTTTGCAAGAGTAGTTTCAGAAGGTGGTGCTGCTGGATGGCCTGGAGTGTGAAACGATGCCCTGTATGGAGAAGTGAAGGAAGAGCCATGGCAATAGGATGCTGAATTCCATTTCCATGCTACCTCCACTGGTCAAAGTCAGTAGTGAGTTGTGTTGCTGCTTTCTGGTATCAGGCAGTGACCCATAAACCCATTCTGGGAGGTTTGTTGGACCAACAGAAGAACAGACAGAAAAAGATTAATCAAAGGTCATTGCTCCACCAGACTGTTGGAGTGTGGGGAAGTTGTCTGGGGAAGCCCTTTCTGTCCCATTAATGTGGTGTTTTCCTCTCTAGGAGCATCCATCTGACACATTTTTTTCATTATCAAACTCACAACAAAAATAAATCCTGATAAGGCATCGCAGCGCAGCGAGGAGCTCAGAGTTTCCCAGTGCATTGTGTCCATCCCAGCAGGGCACGGCTGGGACACAGGGACTGCCAGCCGTGCCATTCAGGATGTAACCACCTGCTATTGTTCCATATACCTTGTGAGTTCCGTGTGAAATCCACAGAAAACTGAAATTGTGTTTCTGCCTGCGGAGGAGGAAACGCTCTGCAGCTCCTGGGTGGTCAAGCCTCAGGCAGAGGGATCCCACTGAAACTCCCCAGCTGGGTGGGCCCAGAGCAGGGCTCTCTATTGGATCCAGTCTAGTGGTTTCACTCAAAAAAACATCCAGGGGCTGTGCCTCAGTGCCAGGGCAGGGCTGGGAGATTAGCTGATTAATTACTGAGCTGATGCACACTGACAAAGAGAAATCCCGGCAGTCCTTGGCTCAGGGATTATGTCAAAATGAGTTACAAACCATCAGGATTACTTTGGACAGCTACAGGGGATCCAGATAAACAAGCAGTAAAACAAAAAACCACTTCAGAGTGGCCTGTGTAAATCAGCCCATTGCCTGTTCTGTGTAAAGTGCAAATAAACACAGCCCAAACCCTGCTGCTGGACTGTGGTACTGACCCTCCCTTGGCTCCTGTTGGAGTCAGAGGATTTTCTTTAACCAAGGTGGGTAGAAACTGACCCTACTGGAAGGAGCTTTGGATTCTTTCTGACCATTGCGGTTTCCTTCTCTTTCTGGGTGGTGGAGAACTCGGTTTGATTTTCTTGGTGAATCATGTGTTTAGCTCCTGTAGGTCTGAACTTCAAGAGTGTTCAGAGTAAAGCCCATGAGATTCTCCATCTGCAGCCCCAGTGGCTGAGAGCTGGGTGAGAGAGGCAGAAGGCAGATGCAGAATTGTTCATTCTCTGCAGTGATCTGCAGGAGGAGCAGGCTGCTGACTCCTGAGGAGCAAAACCTCTATACCCTCTCAGGTCCTCACTGTGGTTCCCTCATCTTTGCAGAGACTTGCATTTACTTTTTGATCATTTGCTCTGGTTTTCACTGTTCAGCAATGTCTGTTCGGAGGGAATCTGGCAAGACAGAGCAGGACAAAGCGCAGGAGTCTCGTGTCTTGAAGCAGACACTGGAACACATGTTCTGCCAAGGCTGTACCTGCAAGGCTGAGTTCAGTTTTCATTTGAATCCTTGGGCTCCAAGACTTGGGGCACTGTCACCTGTAAGGGATTTAAATGCTGACCTCCTCAGCTGCTGGATGTTGTGCCACAAAAGGTGCCCGTGTTTGGTGTTACAGCTGGAGGCTGTTTGGTGTTACACCCTCGGCACACCTGGAAGGAGAGGTTTGAAGCTCGGGGCCGCCTTTAGGAATGCAGGGCCCAAGCACGGGCGGTCGGGGCTGTTTTGGCAGGGTCGGTGCCCTCGCAGGAGGAGCGGGATGGGTCTGGTCCCGGAGCCCGGGGCAGAGCCGAGCGATGCTTCCCACAGCGCCGGTTTCAGTGCCCGGAACCGGAGCCAGAAGCGGCCCCTCGGGGCTGCCTTTGACGGGGCGAACTCCCCGCGGGAGGCAGCTGCTCTTACTGGGAAGTTCTTTGGCGCTTCCAGCCGGGCAACAGAGCGTTCGCAGGGGAATTTCCCTGCCTTTCCCCTTGCCAGAAAACGAGTTCTCACCAACCCCCGGTAAAACTTAGAGAGGTTTGAAAAACTGTGCCAATGCCACTCTCCTCCTTCCTCCACACAGGTACACGAACTTCATTGCTCTGAAAGCCTCACTTTCAGAGGCAAGTGCAGAAACGAGAGCGAAAGCGGCGCTAGGGTGAGGGAGGGAACCGGAACCGAAGGCGGAGCCGGTACCGCCGCCGCGGGGAGCCGGGAAGGGCTCGGGGCCGGGACGGACCGGGGGGGGAGCGGGATGGAGCGGCGCTGTCACCTCCCCTTGTCCAAGAGGGGTCTTTCCCAGGGGCCGGTCTATAAAGGCGCTGCCGGCCGCGGGGAGCGGCGCGGAGCGGAGGGGCGAGGCGGAGTTGCCGTAAGCGGAGCCGGTCCCCAGGGATGGGATGGGATTGGGGAGGAAAGGGAGACCTAGGCTGCTTCCCCACCAGCTGTTGCTCCCTCTCGGTGCGGTGGGCTGGGGGTGGTTTCCGTCTCACGTGTCTGGCTCTGCGTGGGTGCGGGGATGCCCAGAGCCTCTGGCCCGCAGCCGCTATAAGGCTCTGCCCCGTCCCTGCGCTGGGGAGAGCCGGCAGCTCCCTCCGAGGAAGGGCTGACTGGGAAGAGAGCAGGCGAGGAAACCCATTCTTTCCCAACAGCACTTCCCTATCAGCCTTTACGTACCGGCCCTTCCCCATCTCCCTCTGTTTTTACGCTGGCCGGTCGGATTGAGCCTGCCGCCGCAGAGAGCAGCTTCGGCGCAGGCGGCAGCAGCCTCTGAGAACCCTCTCTGTCCCTCCAGGTTTGTGATCCCGGCGCTCGGAAGCCCTCGGTGCGATGCCATCCTGCCATGTGCCCAGTTTGAGGCTTCTGTCCAAGGTAAGGGATCTTCTGCTTGTCAGGTTGGGCACGTGGGCTTTGGAAAGGAAAGGGAGGGTCAACAAGCTCTGGCATTCAGTTCTATCCTGAGCATTTGCGTTTCCAAAAGGTGTTAAAGGTCCTAGGGAGCATGCTTTGTATCTGCTCGTCTGGAAAACTTCCCTTCTTCTTCTTGGGTTGCAAAGGTGTCTCTTACTGCAATGGTGGGGAACTGACCGGGGTGAAAGAGAGGAATGTGCTGGAGCTGCTCCAAGTTCTGAGCGAGGGAAATTGGGCTCTGAATGCATCACAAATGGGTTTGGGAAGGATGCTCTGTCACCTGGCATGGCAAAGGAGGGCAGCACCTGGTGCTTGGGCTGGGAACGGCATAGGGAAGGAGAACAATTCCTTGTCTCTACAACAATAACAAGTTCTGTAACAGCAGCAGCCGCTTTTGCTGCTCCCGCCTCTGCCCGAGGATGAGCTCAGGGCTCTTTGCGCTGTCTTTGCCGTAGTGGATGCTCCCCCCTCTCCTCCTTTTGCTGGCTGAGCTCGCCTGCGATGCCCAGCCCACGTACCAGTGGAAGGATGCTGCGACGGGCGAGAGGATCACTTGCCAGCAGTGCCCGCCGGGGACCTTCGTGGCTCAGCACTGCTCCAGGGACAGAGCCACGCTGTGCCAGCCCTGCCCGGATTTGCACTACACTCGGTACTGGAACTACCTGGAGAAGTGCCGCTACTGCAACGTGATCTGCGGGGAGAAGCAGGTGGAGGTGCAGCAGTGCAATGCCACGCACAACCGCGCCTGCCAGTGCCAGCAGGGCTACTACTCCAACATGGAGCTGTGCATCCGCCACTCCGAGTGCCCGCCCGGCACCGGGGCTCTGAGGCCGGGTAAGTAACTCGAGCGCTGCTCATCCTCACACGGCGCCTGTCACGCCCCAAAATCTCCGCGGGAGATAAAAATCAAGGATAAATACAGCAGCCAAATGCAGCAGCCAGTGCTTGCCCATAGCCTGACCGGCTCCCTTTTAGCTCTGCAGCTGGCACAGTGCCGTCCCTGCCAGCTGTTCCTGCTTCTTTTCCAAGGAGGAATTTTGTTGGGTTTTTCCGCAGCTATCAATTGGAAATCTTTTGAAATCCCCAGCAGCGCACTCCGATGGGATGTGTCAGTCCCAGCTCCCGGCCTCACCTGCCGCAGCAGGCAGAGCCAGGCTGTGACTTGGCCATCCCTGGAGCAGCCCCTGGCCCTGTGCCACAGGCAGGGGGGAACGGTCCAAGCTGCTCCCGAGCATTCATCAACTCCCTTCTCCTTGCACAGGCAGCCCGGGAGCTGGGAATGCTAATTATCTGGGCTGAAGAAGGCGGCTGATGATGTAAGATGAGGGCTGAGGAATGTGTGTAGCTCTGGGGCTGGTTTTGTGGTTTTTCAATGAGCACTTTGGAGAGGCTGTGTTGAAAACACACAGTGGACACACAGCCAGGTCACAAATCCACAAAACCAGCTTTGTTTTGACTCCTGAGTCTGAGACTCCATCTCCTTGTGTGATCTAAGTCCCAAGGTATTTTAGGGGATTTATTCTACTGTTGTTTCCCCTGTACAGATTTCTCTGGTCCTTTAATGGCTCCAAATGTGTGTAAACTCACCAGTGAGGACCAGGCTCTGCCTGGAAACCACAGCAGGGGATGGCAAACCAGGGTGGGCAGCACCAGCAAACCCAGCAGCATCTTGCTGCACATTTTGAAGTAGGGAGGCTTTTGAAGCATGGAGTCTTTTGAAGTCCTTCCATGTGTGGCATGGAAGAGCTCCAGGCTCACCAGCCACAGGGAAAATATCTGTTGCCTTCAGCTGATGTTTATGATTGAGATTTGGGGTCTAATTTTCTATAGGACATGACAAAATGCAGTAATACAGCAAAGGGTGAAGATCTCCAGGCATTACAGAGAAGCACTTTGAAATCAAACATGAAAGTTGTCTGGAGGCTTGGCTTTAGGACTGAGGAGCCATGCAAGCAAGCTGGGTATTTGAAGAGAAGCTGTTTTTTGGGGGGTTTTTATTATGATTATTTTTTATGTTTTGCAAATGGCTTCTTGTGTGGGTAGGATTGCCCCCCAGCCCAGCTGCCTGAATACCACAGCAAGTGTGTGTTCAGAGCCCTGGCCCTGCCAGTGCTGGTGCTGGATGGGGAAGGCGCCCTGGGGGCTGTAGGCAGAGTTTGCTGCTGTTTGGGCTGGATGAGGGCTTTGATCCTTGTGCAATCCCCCTGGGCAACCAAACTTCTTTGGGATTTCCCGTTTGTAAATAGTGGCTCAGATGTTGGGGGTTTTGGCTGGGCCTTTTGGATGGTCTGGGTTGGAAGGGACCTGAAAGGCGGGAAAACCTAAAGGTGGTGGCAACAGCATAGAAACTGCTTGTAACTTGATTTGTGAAAGGAGTGGGAAATCTCCTGCCCCAGAGCCCTTCCCTCTGCTCCCAGGGAGCGGGAATGCTCTCGGTGCAGCCCTGTGCCTGTGGCACCAGCCCTGTAACACAGTGACACACGGGAGGTGCTGTCCCAGAGCCAGGGCAGCAGTGACAGCGTGGCCAAGGCCAGCTCAGCTTTCACCTCCACTCAGACTTTTACTTTCACTTGCTCTGGGAAGGGCTCTGGGAGCCAGGGCTGGTCTGGCAGCTCAGCACCAGCCTGGCTGCTGGCTCCTGCCTGGGACATGGCCCTTTCATAGTGAGATGTCCTCTTGTTGTCCTCTCATGTCTGCGGGCTGCTGACAATTCATCAGCACTGCTGTTTGCCCTGTGTGAGGACACACAGTTCCCAGGGGAAATGCTGGCAGTGATCATTTGCAAAACATCACCCTCATGCTCAGATGGTGTCTGGTATCATCCCCAGCTGCTCCTCTGCTCCTGTGCCAGCCTGTCACCTGACAGTCCCCTTGTGTCCCCATGCACAGGTACCCCCTTTGAGGACACCCAGTGCCATGACTGCCCCCATGGCTTCTTCTCCTCCAACTCCAGCACCAACCCATGCCAGCCACACCAGAACTGTGAGCAGCAGGGGAAGGTGACCAACGTGAAGGGCAACAGGTACCATGACACCCTGTGCACGTCCTGCAGACCTGGGGAAGGCAACAGCACACAGGGAGCAGGTGAGCCACAGGCACAGTGCCAGGACTGATGCTGCCAGGGTGAGAGCAAACTTCCTCATGACTTTCTCCTAGTTAGATGCAAATGAGGTGAAATGGCTTGTAAAAGCATGGAGTGATCCATAATTAGTAATACTTATGGATGAAATAATCTGTCTTCCTTCATCTCCTTCCAGTGTCAGTCCCATAGAGCAAGGACAGGGTGCTGGACTTAAGCAACAGTCACTGCACAGTGAGAACAAAGAGCTGACAGTGAAATCCTGCTGGATGTTACCAGGGACAACTGGGAGTGCTGGAACAGGGGATTTTGGCAGCTGAGGCACAGCTTGGCACAGATCCTGCACTCCCTTTCCCTGGCTGCACCTGTTTCCTGGAAACTTTTATGGCAGCCTGGTCTTGTGCAGGTTGAGTGGAGCAGAGCCCAAGGTTCATTGGAGCTGGTGTGGGGTGGATTTTAACCTGTCAGGTGTAAAAGTGGAGACGTGGTGTCAGTCATAAAGCCATAGAAGAGCTCAGGTGGGAGGGACTTGGAAAATTTATGTGGTCCAACCTTTAACGGGAAAGTGAGCCTGGATGAGATTATCTATTGCCATGTCCTGAAAATCTGAAAAGCAATGGGGACCTCATCACATCCAGGGGAGGTTTTTCTGGAGTGAAAAAATGTCATTCTTTCATCAGGATGAAGCTTGGTAGAAAAGCTTTAATGAAACCCACCCACAGGGTGGTCAGGCACTGGAACAGGCTCCCCAGGGAAGTGGTCATGGCCAAGCTGTTGGGGGTGTTGTAGGGGTTTTGGGTGGTCTGTGCAGAGCCAGGACTTGGACTCAATGAACCTTGTGGGTCCCTTCCAGCTCAGGACATCCTGTGCCTCTAAAAGATTTTCCTGTGTGGTGAGGGAACGTGGAGGCTTCTCCCCGCCCCAGGCAGCTCTCACTTTTCCACACTCTCCTGGCACCACCAGCACAGAGATTTCTCCTTACAAAACCTGACTCACACCATGAGCTCCCTGCCAGGAGTGTGATCCTGACACAGAGACTGGAAATCTCCGTCAGCAGTGGGATGCAGTCCCGGGGTGGGCATGGCCGGGTCAGAGCGGTGTCAGCAGCACGTGCGTCAGACACCGGCCCCCGCAGCCGCACCAGCCCTTTGCAGATATTTATAGAGGGAGGAGGCCCCAGCAATGGGAGCTGGAGGCTTTTTTAATTCCAGTTTGTTATGATTCCTTCAGGAGGCACACAGGGATCTGCTCATCATCAAGCCGAGCCTGCCGGGGAGGCAGAGCCAGAGCAGTGGAGCTCAACCCACCCCACTAAAACCAGTGAAACCATTCCCAGTCTGCAGTGGCATGAAACTGGGCTAATCTCTCCCTGATTGAGTAATCCTTTGGCCTTGACCTCTTGAAAATTCTTTCTGTTTTCATTCCTGATGCTGGATGCACTCCAGCAGCTTCCAGCAGCCAGGGCCGGATCTGTCCTACCCCAGTGCCCTGATTGGGGCTGTGCTTAGGGCTGGTCCTGTGACAAATCTGTTACAAAGGGTTACAAGTCTGCAGGGGAAAAGAGAAACTCTCAGGAAAAAGAATGTGTAAATACTCACTGCAATTGCATCAGATTTGTCTGGGCTTTTCCTCTATTCCCTGATGGGGAGGAGCATGGAATAGGTACATTGACTTTCTACAGAACTTGTACACTTTGTTTTCCAACTGCCCAGTGTAGGTTGCATCACTAATAGGAGTTCAACCTTCCACTAGACCAGGTTGTTCCAACACCCATCCAACCTGGCCTTTAACACTTCCAGGCCTGGGGCACTCACCAGCCCTGTGGGCAGATGTCCCACAGAGAGCCTTGGCAGGGCTGTGCCCTGTTGCCCCGTGTCCCTTTAACCCCGGGCTGTTTTCCCCCACCAGCTGCAGATGACGACGACTGCGACCAGGCCATGATAGACTTTGTGGTGTACCAGAACATCCCCGTCAAGAAGCTGAAGCGCCTGCAGCAGATCCTGGAGCGCTCCCCAAAGAAGCAGGCAGGATGGACCAGGGCAGCCATCCAGGAGAAAATCCGGGCTTTCCTCACCCACAAGAAGGAGGAGGACTCTGAAGTCACCAAGGAGCTGCTGGACGCGCTGCGCATGGTCAAGCTCCACTCCATTGAGGAGAAAGTCCGTGAGCGCTTCCTGCGGCGCTGAGAGCATGGACTGGACTTTTTGGGTGCTCTTTGTTTTGGTTTTTATCTTCTGGGGCTTCATTAATTTATTCATCTTTCCAAACATAACTTGAAAAGCAGCATGAGAGATGAGTGATGGAGTGGCATTGTGCTGTGGCAGCTGTGTCACTGCTGATGGATGGGATGGGATGGGATGGGATAGGATGGGATGGGATGGAATGTGTGAGCAGCAGCACCCCCTTGCCAGCTGCTGGGGCAGCTCCTAGGAGCTCAGCAGGTGTTGGCCACGGATTTTCCAGCCCTCAGCAAGAGTCAATATTTTATCATGAGAAAAACCTGCATCCAAGGTCATTATTTCTGGGGAAGAACAAGGTTCCCTTTGTAGAAAATGGTTTGGCTTTGTTTTAAACTGTGTAAGTTTGGGCTTGTTGGGAGTTTTAGTCATTTAACAGCATTTCCCATGGAGGATTTGCTTGTGATTTTTATCATGCTTTTGTTTAAGAAGAGAGTTTGCTGCTGAGGCACAGGAAGGGGGAGGATGCCCCAAACTCAGTGGTACAGCTAGTTTGAAATTTATTTCTTAACTACCTGTTTTTATACCATGTATGAAAGATGTTTTCTAAAGAAAGAAACCAAAGAAGTTATTTTATCATACACCTCTCTGTCACCCAAGTCCTTTCCTAAGTCTCACCTGGAGGTGTGCTGGGAGACCCAGACCATCATATCTGACCCCGGATATTGTCTGTTTTCCCCACATGTTGGCATCTCTGCCCATGGCAGGGCATTGGAACAAGGTGATCTTGGAGATCCCCTCCAACCCAAACCATTCTGGGATTCTGTGATCACACAGCCCCAGCCCTGAGCCACGGTGAGGCTGTGTGCCAGCAGGATGCAGAGAGTTTGCACTGGGATTTGTGGCCAGGGTAACTCACAGCCCAGCTATGTCCCCCTGAGCCCCAGCTCTGTCCCCAAACCTGGCTGTGTGCTCAGTGAGCTGGGCTTGGGACAGTTCTGCTGACTGCAGGAGGTTTTTATAAACAGCTGTTGCTTAGGGAAGTCAACAAGACTGACCCCCTCCGGCATTTTCCAGCCTGTAGCAATGATGACGCAGAGCTACATTTTATGCTGTGAATGAGTTTGACTTTTTATAGCTCTTTTCCTGTGGAGCAGGTGCCAGGAATAGTTTGTGGTTCAGAAGATGATGTTTTCCCCCAGTTTAAAGCTCTCTGAAGCGAGTGCTACCTGGAAGTGCCCCCGCACTTCCTCTGTGCCAGGAAGCTGAGGGGGAAGAAGGGAATTTTACCCTCCCCTCACTGCCCACAGACACATCCCAGGCTTTTCCTGATGCAGTGACAAGTTAATCCACGGCAGTCTGGATGACAGGTGATGATCTCAAGGATCAGTGCTTGCCTCTTCACTGCTCCAGAGCTTGGGAGTCCCTGGATGTGTGCTCACACCTGCCTGGCACCACAGGCTTGATCTGAGGATCCCAGGCTTGAACTGGGATCCCAAACTTGCAATGTCTCACCCCATTTTTGGGCTCTGAGGATGAAGCAGCTCAGTGACCCTGGCATTGTCCTGGGTTGGTTCAGCCAGGGAAGAAGAGAAGCAAATGGCTGAAAAGCAGCTGAGGGGAGCCCTCACCCCTCTGTATTGAGCCTGGTCTGACCCTGGGAATCCCCTCAGTCCTGGCAATCTCCTTGAAGCTTCACCAAGCCTGGCCTTGAAATCCTGCTAAGGAGCTTCGCAGGGGACCAGAACTCCCCTTCCCAATGCTCAGTTTTTACCATTTCTGATTTCTGCTCTCCCAAGCTGCTTTATCCCAGTGGGATGCAGCTCAGTCCCTGAGCATCACTTTCTCCAAGTCTCTTGGCAGGAGCCAAGTGTCTCTGCAGGGTCTGAGAGTAGCTGGGGCAGGACATGAGGAGGGTTTCCACCAGAGCACAGTGAGAACTGGAGCTCAGCTGCAGCACTTTGCTCCAAGGCAGAGTGCAAGGCAGGACAGCCAGTGCTGATGGGTTGAAGGCTGGAGCAGCCGGAGCCTCTGGTGTTGGCTGCAGCTCCTTGAGGGATTCCCAGCCTGCTGCATTGCAGTTATCCTGACTCAGCACAAAGCATTTGGAGCCCTTGCTCTGAAGGGGAACAGGAATGGAGAGCTGTGAGTGCAGGAACTGCCTCCCACACTGAATGAGGGTCCACCATGTCCAGCCCTCCTTAGGGCACCATGTCTGGCTCCCTTGTGCCTTGGCAGGCTGCAGTGGGGACCAAAGAGCTCAGCTCAGTGAAGCAGGAGAGGGGGATTAAATAATGAGATGGCCCAGCCTGTGTGAGAGAGCTCTGCACCCACTGCCAGCTTCCCCTGCCACCAGCCACTGCAGCACTGAGGAGCTGGCAGGGGATGATGCCCTGTGCCACCAGCTCGGTTCCACGAGCCTGATTGCTCTGACAGGGCATCTCCTGAGCACCCACACGTTGCTATCATGTTCTGTTCTGGGGCCTGTCCTCAGTCTCCTCCCAACCCTGTTCCCCTAATTGCCAAGTTAGCTGGAATTTCTGCACAGGGAATTTTCTTCTCACGTGGGCTGGTAGGCAGGGTGACTGAGGAAGATCTTTCTGATAAATATTAACCTTTATAAGTGTGGCCAAACAGCCTGGCATGCGAGTCCTGCTGGGCTTCCAGGAACTGGGCTTTGCTGGAAAAGCCAGGATGGGCACTGCACAGAGAGCACTCTCAAACCACCTGTGGCTTCATCACAAGGTATTTCACCTTTTCAGCTAATTAACATTAAGAGGATGAAAATCCCTTTTGGTTTCCCCTGAAGTTTCCAAAGCCCAGAGAGAGAAGAGGAAGAGTTGGCAGCATGAGCTTTTTCCTGACGATTTGAAAGACTCTTTCCTCATAAAATGTGGCAGAGGAGAGCACATAGTAAGATCTAAAAGTAGATGCAGTGATATCCCAGGATGACTCAGATATTTAGTACACAGAAGATAATTTTCCAAATGCTACAAGCACTATATAAAAAGCCAAGCCCGTGCTGCTCTCCACGTCAGGATTCCCCCTGCTGTTAGATGCTTAAACCCAGATAAAATCCCACAAAACCACTGGCTGGTTTAAAGTGCTGAGGTGGGTTAGGTCAGTGCCATGGGCTCCTTGGCCACCTGTAACCACAGCCAGGTGTGGCAATGACTCAGGCTGGTGGTGGTGATGCCTCAAACCCTGGAGGATGGCAGCAGGAGCTGACATGCTCCCAACCTGCTCGCTGCAGGAGCAGTTGGGACACGTCTCTCCTCATCCCAGGAGAGCTGCCCCAGCTGTAAAGCTTGGAATGAGGTCAGGGAATTACTAACGTGAATGGAAGGAGTCAGAGGGAGTTTTTTTAGTGAGGTCACACACAGCTGGCTCATGCCAGGGGTGGAGAGCCAGGATAGATAGAGGAAACAAAGCAGGGGAATTTCTGAGGTGTGCAGAGAGCTGTGAGGGGATGAAACCAGGGCAAGTGCACAATTCATCTTGTTGAAACAGCCTGCAGCCCTCTTGGCCTGAGGCTGCCAACTTGTCACGCACAAGACAGGTAAATTCAATCTTCTGCCTGCAGATTTTGCCACCCTCCCGTGTTGCTCAGCAGCTGACAATGGGCTGACCCCTCCAGGTTCTGTGGGAGAGTGCTCAGGGAGTGCTAATGCACACCAAACTTGTTTGCATTCTCCCATCATTATTCCAGAGATGACAATTTTATCATATTTTGAAGCACACTTCTGTTTTCCTCCTGATGGTAACATTTTCCTTTCTGGCTGTAAATCTGTGTGATGTGCCCAGCCTGTCCCTGCTGGGACTCATCCCTCACAGCAGTCACCCAACAGTGGGACCAAATTTCCTGGTGCCAGGGCCAGAGGGGGACAGTGCCAGCCCTGTTGGAGAAGCAGAGGTGAGCCTGAGGAAGTCAATCCTGCCCTAGAGCAGGAGCAGAGGGGGCTGAGATGTGCAGGGCAGAGAACAGGGATGTTGGGACATCTTTTCCCACAGGGTCTCACCTTATTCCCTGCCCTCACTTCTACCCCTCCTCAATTTATAATTTTTATTCCTTTCTGTGTTCAAGGAGCTTCCTAAGAATGGAAAGTCTACAAAAGCAAGCAAGAGAAGGCACAGCAGGTGACCCGTCCCAGATGGAGCCAGGGGGACACAGGGGAACTGAGGAGCCCCAGGATGAGTTGGTGTCACTTTGGCCAGGTGAGGAGATGGGTCAGCTGCTCTTGGGCTGAGTGGCACTCACACCATGGATCTGCATCCAGAGCTGGGTGAAACTCTGCCTGCTGAGCACATACCATGTATTTTTTAATGGAAATGGAATTTTTGCCTCACATTGAGCAAAACTAGAATCTGACTGATAAACCTTTCCAATGAAACTATGAAAACCTCCATGAAAAACATCAATAAAAAGAAACAGTTTGGTTTGTCAGTATAGTCCTATTAAAGAAGCTCAAACGCATTTTGGTGGCCTGATGACCTTACAAGTGTTGCTGGAGGGTCACCAGTTTAGAGCTGTGTCTGGCCTTGGGGTGCAGGAGGGGCTGGGGGGTGACTCCCCACCCTCACCTCACTGTCCAGCTGCCTGTGTTGGTCCCCAAAGGGCCTTTTTGTCCCCCTTGCAAAATAGCAGAGTTGGAACTGTGGTTAAGTCCAGATTTATGGTTCTCTCTCTGACTCAGGACCCGTTCCCAGACTCAGGATCCAGTCCCTGACTCTGCTGGTGGTGGAGAAAATCCTGTTAAATCCAGGTAATGGCACCAAACCCCTCTGGGACAGCTGGAAACCAGCACAGGCAATGGGAACCATGGAAATTGTGGCCAGGGAGGGTGGGGAGGGTGATCCTGGGGTGGAAATTCAGTTGCTGTCTGTTTTTAGGAGGAGAACGAGAGTGGGAGATGGTTTGGGGTCTGCTGAGGAGAAAGTTGAAATCTCTTAGGTTACAGCAATGCTGGCAAAGCAGTTCCTGGGTGGGGATTTATATGGAATTAATAGGATTTTGATGAAGCTTGCAAAGTTTCTTGAGGCTTAGATGCAAAACCAGATTAAAGATGAACAATTGGCATTGTGAGCTTCACAAACCTGTAATTGAGTACAACTCAAATAGAAGTTACTGTTCAGACCTCACCTAACAGTCTCTTCCAGCTCAAACTGTTCTGTGATTCTATGAAAGGGGATGATCTTCCCAGCTTCCACAATACCAAAGGTGTTGAGATGTCTTTGGAGTAATCACCTTCTAAAAAAAGCAAATTATTGCCACCTGCTGCTGAGTAAGCTGAGAACAGATGACAGTACCTTTTATCACCATCCCCCAGAGTAAATTCAATTATTCAAGAATAATTAGTGCTCAACAGGCTTGTTCATACAATACTGTAGTGCTGAATCAACCATTTCAAAGGCAGCTAAAGAAGTACTAACATGTAATTGTCTTTTTTAAGAAAAACTTGGACTTGGTTTCTTGTGGTAGTTACAGGGCACAGTGGTAGTACAGAGGTAGTTAACGAGCACAATGCTGGAGTTTTCACTTCTTCCTAGAGTTTGCTTCCAAGCAAGTGTTGGGACACCACTTGCCCTTCATGGGACAGCTTGGTTTTGCCCTGGGAGGTTTAAAGGGTCACTTACAGGGGCAGCACTGGCCTTTGCTCTCTGGTGACCAGTGACAGGAGCTGAGGGAATGGCTGGAGCTGTGTCAAGGGAGGTTTAGGCTGGATTTTAGGAAAAGATCTTTCTCCCAGCGGGTGGTTGGGCATTAGAACTGGCTCCCCAGGCAGTGGTCACAGCCCAAAGCCTGAACCAGAGCTCAAAGACCATTTGGACAATGCTTTCAGGCACAGGGTGGGATTTTGGTATGTCCTGTGTGAGGCCAGGAGTTGGACCGATGACCCTTGTGGGTCCCTCCCAACCCAGGATGTTCTGTGATTCTGTTTGGTCAGACATTGCTTGGCTCCCCTGACCTTGCTCTGCCTGGGCTCTAGTGATCAGGTCTGGGCACTGCCTCCTCTTAGCTCAATAAAATTTGAATTTATTAATAAAGGTGCCCTTTAACTTAAGGGTTTTCTCAGTAACAAAGCCATGGCTACAACTACAATACCCATGCACAACACTCTCCCTGTCTAGAACCAAGAGCCTTTGACGTGTTATTGTCTGAGTCAACAGGAGTCTTCCCTCAGCAACTCTTCGTTTACTTTGAAAACAATTATAATTGCACAATGTTTAGGGGAAAAGGGCAGAAAACCCTCTGTGTCCAAGTGACTAAGCAGCATTGGGGATCCCAGACCTCACAGTGCCATGTGGGGGTGGGGAGAATTGAGGTCACTGTCCTTTGTTGTTCACCCAAGCATCATCCTGGGCCACCCAGTGCCCCAGGATCCTGTGCTTGGTCTGAGGATGAAGGAGCTCCAGCAGTGTGGTGACTTAGCTGTAACATGGGAGACTTGATGATTTTCCTATGGAAACACAAGAAATGACAACTTCCCAGCTATGGCTGCGAGGACACAAGCTCAGCAGGGATGTGTGTGGGGTGGTCAGTGCTGCTGAGCCTCAGGCATGTGGATTCCAGGCTGGTTTTGAATGGGAAGTGCAAGGCACCAGAAAAAGAGTCCAGATTGGCTTCAGGGACTTGATCCAATGTGCTTGCTCAGCTTTGGTCAAATCACACAGATTACTTACTGCTGGTTTCTATTGCTGTCTCTCCACTTCCTTCTGTGATACTGCAGCCTGGCAGGTGATTTATTGAACTTCTTTTGATCTTCCCAGAAGCTGAGAGCCCTTTAGCTGGGAAACTTGGGAGATAAGAATAGGAGTGTACATTTCCCACCTCATGACTCTGAACCTGAAAGGAAAAATCAGCTCTGAGAATATCAAGCCCAAGTTCTCCTTTCACACAGTTTCAGGTGTTGTGTGCTGTCATGTCATGGAGGAACAGCCTTACCTGTGATTCAGCACCTCTTGTCTGCAGAGATCCCCTGCCCTTTGACACACCACAAGTACTCACAGGGTTGTGGTGTGGGCTATTCCATAATCCTGCCTCTGCTCACGGCATGGAAATGAGCTGTCAAAATTTCCATCATGCTGAGGGTGTGGGGACAGCCCTGGGAAAGCTTAATTCTTGCCATGTGGGATTGGTTGGTTTTGAGGTTTGTCCTTTCCAGGAGGCTACAGCTGCCTTTGCTCCCACTGTTGTCTCTGCAGGGCAAAGCCCTGCTGGTGGTGAGGACTGGGGGTTTCATGTGTAATGCCAATATCTTGGTTAAAAATCAGTCTTGTTTTTGTCAGAGGAGAAAAATCTTTCAACAGGGCAGGATACACCTCAGTATGCCCCAGGTCCTCTTGTTCCCCTGGCAGAAGAGCCCACCTGAAAGCCCTTGGTCACCAAACCCAGCAAAAGCCCAGCATGGAGCTGAATTCGATGATCCCTGTTGGCCTCTCCCAACTCAGGACATTTAATGGTTCTCTGAAACACTGAGTTGCCCATACATTCCTCTGCCTGTTACTGTTACAGGCAGTGAGGAGGTGCTGTGCCTTACACCAGCTTCTGGGAACAGCAAATTGCTTATTCCTCCTTATGACGGCCTTATAGAATGTTTTTATTCTTCGTAGGAGTCTGACTCAAGAAGGAAAAAAATTCTAATGAAAATCTCTAATGAAATAGTATCAGGTTCTCTGAGAACTGGCAGAGGAGTTCCTGGCTATGAACTGAACTGCAATGCAACAGAAACCACTCCAGAGGTTCCTGTTTCAGGAAAACACTTAAGAATACACTTAATTTTCAAGTCAATTTAGTTTGCCCTCAGAGTAGTGCTACTGGTATGTGCTGAATACAGATGGCTTAAGGCTGCATAGTTCCTCCAAATGTTTAGCATGAAATGTGTTCAGCTGAAGGATATATTCTGCAAATGATGAAGAATCACAGAATCCCAGAATTCCAGCTTGGGAGTGACCTCAAGGATCATCCAATCCAACCTTTCTTGGCAAAAGCATAGCCTACACAAGGTGGGCCAAGCACAAAAAGAAGTTACTAGTCATGAATTAGCAGTGTTAGAATAATACATATTGGTGCAGAAGGGCTTTGTTTCAAGAAAAGGATCCTGTGTGTTCTGAAGTGAATGTATCCACTGCCTCATCTTCACAGCTACCTTGGGTAACACGTGGGAAAGGTGGGACTGCACAGACAGCCTCAAGAGAGATGTGAGGAATGTGATACTCAAGAGGACTCTCATAACAACACAGGAATTTTGAAACTTCATTTGGCATCAGCAGCTTTAAGGAAGAAGTGCACCCAAGAAGGAATGAGGATTCCTGCCCCCTGATTTTGTGTTAAAAAAAAGTCAGGCAGAATTCCAGCACTGTGTAGTTGGAACTGCCAATGTTCCTCCTCTCCTTTCTTCCAGCTGACAAGCATCTCATTTATGGAAAACCTTTAGGTAATTTTTTCCCCCAGTGCTAGTGCACACTGTGCTATCCATGTCTTCTGCACCTGATGTGTGTCATTTTCCATGAGGTCTGATTCTTTTTAGTAGTAGTTTGTTGCTTTACCAGGAATTT
The DNA here is from genome assembly GCF_027887145.1 of Ammospiza caudacuta. NCBI lineage: Eukaryota > Metazoa > Chordata > Aves > Passeriformes > Passerellidae > Ammospiza > Ammospiza caudacuta. The sequence continues at coordinate 12,963,081 of NC_080607.1, forward strand.
TAGGCATCACTCCCTTCTGATGTAATGGATGAACGCTTGTGATCGGAAGTAATTTGTGCAGATGAAGTGATTTGAGAGCAGACACTGCTGAGAGCTGGGAATAGGTCATCATGAAGGCAGTCAGGGAATAAAAAAACTTCAGTGTGTGTAAAGAAGTGAATGGAAAGCCCCCAGGAGTTGTCATGGAAGCTGGTTTTACCAGACGAGCAGAGAAACAACTCCCTTAGGGATTGCAGAAGCACAAAGAACAAAACTCAAGGATAAAGTTTCAGGAAATACCCAAGGTCAAGTAAACAACAACGTGTTATCCACCACGAATGTTTCACATGGGATTTCCAGATGCTATAAAATTCCAGTGTAAAAAGCACCTGCTCCAGTTTTTTAGCATCCATTGTAAGAACTCACTAGAGGGGAAAGGCTCTTGGCACCTCACCACTCCCCCTGATCTCTCAGGAGAGAAATTAGAGTAGAAAACTGCCAGGAGGGAATTGTGAGAGGTCACCCAGCCTAGAACCTGTCTGCATGGCAGGGGAAATTCAGCTTGTTTTCATTAATTGTTCAAATTGGTCTTGGGAAATCTATAGAGAAATACTCAGGAGTCTGAAAACAGCCCCAAAGGTGAAGGCAAACTGAGCCTGTGGTGCTGCTTTGGGCAAAAGCTGAGGAGCAGCAGCAGAGCTGGACATGGGAGGCAGGATTCACTGTCCTTGATGTGTGGACACTGCTGGTTGTGTGCCAGGAATTACCACCCACATTAATCAGATTTTTTTTATTTAAAAAGATATTTGTCAAGTGCAGTGACAGCACCACTCAGTCTTTCTCTATAAGTTCTCTCCTTGACACCATTTGCCAGGAGAGAGATCCCAGGATAGTGTTAAAAATCCAGGGAAATACTAGATCAATTCAGAACCCTCCAAAAGTACTTCAAGGCAGGTTTCTAGCTGAGCCTTACATTTCCAGATCTGTACTACCAGCTCAGAGTCAGTTAATCAAGAACACTTCTGGAAATCATGACTAACCCAACAATCTCATATACAGCTAAAACATCACAGCTGGAGACATTCATCAAGATTGTGATCTGTCTTGTATCAGCAGATCCATTCCCTAAGAAAAACCTGCTGGATTTGCTGGCTGTGTCAGCAGTACACAAGCAGGATGGTAAGGAAGAAGAGACTAAAAATAGCTCAGTTAGCAATAAAACCATCCTACAGCACTGGATACTAAGTCCACTTCATGATGACGGCTTGATTTCAGTTTGTCAGAGTAGGAAGGATGGCCAGGGCCTCTGTTTGCTCCATTTTCTGAGAAAGATGTTAGCAGCCAGAGACTGGACTAAGATGCTGGACTTACTCTGAAGCTGGGTCTGATTTGTCTTGGCATTTTCCATGGTTCTGTGGAACAGAATGTCATGGCAAGTGGGATGAGCTGTGACCTCAGCACCTCTGCGACACACATGTCCCTGTGGGACGGGACAGGGTCAGACCAGCCAAAAGTATTCACTCTGCATCCTTCCAGAATTCCACATGAAGATGGAATTGCCAGCACACAGGCAGCACTGGGACTCAAAGAAATGCTTTAGAAGTGGTTTTTCAGCTCTTGTCTCTTGCTGCTACCAGTTATTGAATGTTAGCATAGGAAATTCCAGATGGGTGAGAGAATTCCAAACGGGTGAGAGAAATGTAATCATCTGTCCATGCTCAAATAAGGCAAGTGGGATTCTCTGCTGAAGTTATTGAACTCTTACCTTTATCTCATGGACAGCATGCCAAAGGGAAGAGGGATTGCAAAGTGCAGATGATCAGTCTGTATCCCCTTAGGAAGATAAACAAGCTCTTCAGGCAATTTCATTGCTGTGAACAGGCATGGCCAAAACAAGTCCAATGCAAATGTATCAAAAATCTGGAAAACTGACTAAATTTGAACTTTGAATTCAGAAACATTCTTGCTTTGAGGTTTGGTAGAGGGGTTACTTGAAACAAAAAAAGCATTTCAAATAAGTCTGTGCTTCCTGTGAGTATAAAATGTGAAAAATCATTACATTTCCGATCAAAATATAAAAAACATCCCATCTGCTGGGATGCTGCTGTGGTAGGTCACTTTGAATTAGAATGAACTTTACACTGGTGGTTTCAGAGAAATCCTCCCTGATTTCTTGTAGCCAGAGCACACTCATGCATACCTATCCCAGCTTGGGCATGTCTCTGGGAAAATGACTCTCCCCCGCCTGAGAACTTGGAATCCTGAGGTCAAAACATTGGCTTTAAGACACTCTGCTGATATGGACCACAAAGCAGTCTGTGTCTAGAAACTGTTTTGTCATTTCTGGTTTCCCAGGGAAAAAAAGAGAGCAAGAGATCTGAAAACAGTATGTGGAAATCTTGGAAAATTCCTCATGTCCTAAAGAATAGACATTTCAAACTACTTGACTAAAGTGTTTTGACTCTCAGCAAGGTACTTTTGTTCATTAGTTACTGTTTTACATCTTCAGTTTCATTGTCAATACCAACTCTGCCAACCAAAGCAGCCAGGGCCACAAAGTCACCTTGAAAACACCCAGGCTTTCCAAGTGTTTTAAAAGAACCCAGTGAGAGAGATGCTCCTAATAATCAAAGGCCATTGGTTCTCCAAAACTTTAGTACTCTTGAAAATCTCAGCCCTGCAGCACCCAACAAAAGTGCCACTTCCTACAGTGGGTGAGTGATTTCCAAGGGATCCTCCACATTCACATAACACACAAGAAAAATTACTTGACTGACTCCCTAGGTCTGAAGGAGCCTTACTCCTGCTGAGAAGCAAAGATTCTGCTCTTCAGTTTGCATTTTTTTCTGCTGACTTCATGAATTTAATGATACAGCCCAGCTGCCTTTGTGCTTTAACCCAAATGTGAGCAAATGATTGATGTTCTCTCTCAAAAAACATCTGAGAGTTCCATGCAGGAAATTCAGCAGAAAGTTCTTTGACAGTTGCCAACTAAGAGACTAAACAAATACTATGGACTGGCTCAAGTACAGCTTGAATGATGGCCCCTTCTTTATGTCAGCAAACAGCACAGAACGTTCACCGGTGCCAGGAGTAAATAAAACAGCAGAAGAGCAAAACCCATTGCCAAACCACCATGAAATTCACCTAAAAACTCATATTCAGGGAAAAGATATTGATATATCAGCAGATCTAGCTGAGTAGGTGATGTAAGCACTGAGCACTGTTTGTCTTTTGAGTCCTGCCTTTCCGGTTTTTCCTATAATAAAAAAAAAAAAAACAAACCTAGGCTAAGTACTGCTATTCCCAAATACCACTGTTTCAGCCAGGGAAGTTCAAATAAGTAGGAAGCTTTATTGCATATTGATTTCTTCCTGTCTAGAGGTTGATTTCAGCTTAGAAAGATCACACAGAGGGCCTTGATTCACTCCAGTTCCAGAAGATCTCAATTACTCTTAGGATTAAAGAGAGTGCACAAAGAGACTGGCAGTCAGAGCAAGGCAGTGCTTCTGGAATCGGGGTCCTGGTAGGAAAATCCATTTCAGCCAGCACAGCTGGATTTGATGAGGTCTTTTCCAACATTAGCAATTCCACAATCCAATGACCACCATGCAGTTGCTGATTTCCACATCTGCTTTTACCACAGGTCAAAGTTATGAATCAACACCCCGAGTGAAAATCAAGTTCTAATCAATGCTGTCTCTCCCCACTACACAAACAGCAGCATAACAGGGCCAGTAACACCCTGCAGGAACATGGGGCTGGAGCAGCAAGGATCTTGGCAATTAGGAGGAACAGCCATTCCCCAGGCTGTTCCTCCCCTTCAACATTCACCTCTGCATCTCCTTCAGGAGTTCCTTCATGTCACCAGCCTCCAGCCTGTTAGACTCACAAATCAGGAATCACAAAGTAAGATAGTAGAAAAATTAAGTCTTTTGCATTGGCAACAACGTGTGGGTTGCTACATAGGATGCTCAGAGGCCAATGACAATACTTAATGTAAGAGATTCCCACCCCCCACCCAGTTGGAATCCTTGGCTCAAGTGTTTTTTAGACACAGAAAGAGAATATTTGTCTCCAAATTTAGGAAAGAATCAGGTGTAATAGGAATCCAGTGGATCACCTTCTTCAAAGGGAACACAAAAGTGTGTGGAAAGAGACTGTCCATTGCTTGGCTGGCTCAGAGCTCTACGTGATGTCCTTCTTCCTTGGGGGGCGGTGGATGTTCCTCACCACACATTTCACCATCCACTCAATCCCTTCGTTCACCCCTTTGCTAAGGAAGGCAAGCAGACAAGGTTTTAAAATAAAGCAACAACAAGAACACAAACATGGATCATACAGGCCCTAACTGAGCCCTTACATGAGGAAGGGAGGGGCTCTACACAGTTGTTTGCTGGCATTTCTGTGTTATTTTGCACATAGGTAAACAATAGGGATCTGATTTCTTTTAGCTCAGCAACATATACCTCTATCCTTTATTTTTCTGGTGTCTGTGCAAGTCTACACCCAACTTAGTCACCAACTCTGTGGAAATCTTGGGATGAACAAGCATCAAACCCACCTGACAGTTGGTCTGAGGTCACTTTGCCACAAACCTCACACTAGTTGTACAAGATCTTGCAATCTTGGTTCCAGCTTTGTGTAATCATCTGTGCTGGGACTGCCAAGCAAGTCAATACCTTGCTGGTCTGCACAGCTCCCCAGCCATGACTTCCATGAGTTATTCTTTTAGTGCAAGCTCAAACTGGAATTTTGAAAGGAAATTCCACAGAGATCAAAACTAGAAAAGTTTGCACAAATAAGGTTATTATCTAATACTTCTCTTCCAGTCAGTGCTTGAACACTGTTCTTGTGGTTATTCAGCTGCTCAATGGCATGTGATTTGTAGCAATGCAGACAACAGATTTTTTTTCATGGTTCAGGAAGTTTTTGTTATCCTTTGCAGTAGCTTGTATGATAACACAAAAAAAAAATTCAAAGCTCTAGATTCAGCCCAGGCAGTAATTCAGCCAGGAGTGTTTCCATCAACTGGAACAAAACTTTTGATTTATGCCAAGTAGCACTTTTCACTTAAAGGACTGAAAGTACCAAGAACAAATGTACTGCGAGCCTCGATACGCAACGATGATGCTGAGATCCCAAGAATCCAGTGGGTTGGTCACGGTCGTGGCGTGCAGCTGACTAAGCCCAAATTAGGGTCTGTTTTAGTCATTAAATCTTAAACCACAGGCATCCCCATGTAAGAGGACTCCTGGAAACTGTGATATCATCCCCATCACAAAGCTCATCTGTGTGCCAAAGAATATGAAAGCAGAAACATAATTATGGCAGCAGCAGTGAAGCACCACCCATTCCTCTGGTACAGGCATCAACAATGGCATTTTCAACTGACTTCTAACCTAAAAACCAGCAGCTGCAGCAAAGCAACATCTGCAGGGATTATTGTGTAAGGAGAAGGGACGATACAGGACAACAAATATGCCTCCAAGTCCCACTGCTCTCAGCCAGGAATACACTGTCATTGTGTTCTACAGGCAGGATTGACAGATGAAGTTACTGAGCTGGTGCAAGTCCAAGAATCTTGAACAAGTGTCTGTCAGTGCTGGAAGGAAGCACAGCTCCCTTTCAAGGCTTAATAACTCATGTAGTGCTGCTCTGTGTGTGACACCCCACAGCTGCTCAGTCAACAAACTCTCAGTCTACCCCTTCTCATACTCACCCAGTAAGAGCTGAGCAGGCTTGTGTCAGGCAGTCTCTCTTCCCAATTTTGTTAATGCAGTCACTAAATGCTGTCTTGATATCGGGTATTGACAGACAAGTCTGCAAAGGGAACCAAAGTAGAGCTTGTTTGTGCCACAAGACATATGGTGATCTTCTTCCACAATGAATCCTCCCATGATTGCAGTCTTGTATCAGTCAGGATGCAATGCTATCAGAATAAACCCACTCACCCACCACAGAGTAAATTCACCTGTTTAGGCTCCAAAGAAATGAGCATACTCTTTTTTCAACAAAGACAATGCTGTTTGCTGACAGCACACACACTGCCTCACCTCCCTGATCCCTAATCTGTACAGTTCTAAGCAAACAGTCCTGAAAATGAGCACAACCTGTATCCTCTAACAATACCCCTTCCAAGCTGCTCAACAGTTTATATTTACCAGGACACTACAAGAGCTTTAATATTTACAAAGCCTTTTGAAACTGTCCCTGCCACAAGCCCAGCTGGCTCTTTGCCAGCATCCTGGGCACTCTCACAAAATTAGCTGTGATTCTTCCTCAGCTCTCAGCACACTCCTTAGCATTACCCATGTCCCACCAGCACTTCTCTGTTTGCACTCAGAGAAAACACTGGCAGCACTGAATGCAGCACATTTTCTGTAATTGTGCTCTTGATCCCCAGCAGGTCCTGAACTTCTGTGAGTCTGCCAGGAGGCTGCTGGGAACAACAACACAAATCATAACCCCCCAGTAAATCAGTGGATTACCTTCCCCACATAAATCACAGTGTCACCACAAAAATCTTACAGTTACAACAAAAGCAAACCTGCTCAACTAAAGTCTGGACTTGCACTTCCCTGAGCACTCAGTGTTCATTTTTCCCTCAGAAGCCTTGGACAAGCCATTTAAGCACTTCAGCTGGCCACCAGCTCACCTTCCCTCCTCTCTGCAAAGACACTTTGGACCTTCAACAAGTCTCAAATATGTGTTTGGAACCTTCAGTCAGGCCCACATACATGTTTTGGACAAATGTTTACACAAATGCCAAACTGGACCCTCTGTGAGTCCTGAGGATAGGCCAAGTGAATTGTGAACTCTGAGAGAACAGAAATATGAAAATTGTTACCAGCCATCCATTTGCAAAACACTGATTCTGGAGAAATTAAATACAGGACATTTTTGTGGACAACAGAGGTAGATACCATTGCTTATACGTAGGAAGGGATCTTAAGAAATGGCTTGCAAGGAGTTTAAGAACACCCAATTCATCCAGTGCCCATGGCTCCATTAACTGTGCAGCTTTCGATGACTGTACTTTCTTATGACCTCAGCTGCATTTTAAACTTGCCCTTTCAATCAGTGACCTGGAAACTGTATCCAAAAACGTTACTGACATCATTCTGCAGAACCCTCAACAATTTAGATCAGGATTTTTGACAAGAGAAAAATGTGCAGTTCATACAGATGAGCTGTCAGCCACAGGATACACAGTTAATTAAAAAAAAACCAACAACAACAATTACTAACTTTAGAGGGAGTCAGACTGGGCTTGGGAGCTGGAATTCAAACCAGTAGGTCTGCAAGATGGGCAAGAAATTACAAGCAACCAAGCAACCAAGCAAGCAACCATTCGTTACTGGTTTGTAAAAGCCTGGTATGGTGTCCACTGCCCAGTAAGAAAGGCAGGTCCAAATGCTCCTGGTTAACCCAAAGCCCCAGACACGCCAATTACCCAACAACTGGGAAGGAGAAGCATGTCAGTAATTTGAGCTATTTTCCACATCTTTGTTTTTTTCAGTCAATGAGACTTGGCAGCTGAAATTGAACAAATGTTTCTTGAAATATACTTGAAGCTTCTCAGAGTTGAATATCATTGTATAATTATATACTTTTGAGTATATGCTTTCTTCTTCTTCTTGAGTCTACCTTTCCTTCTCCTTTTCTGAATGATACATTTTAAAATATTTTAAAATAAATCAGACAAAGAGTTCAAAGTACAAAGTAACACTAGAGAGCACAGTCATGCCATCTTGATTCAATTTCTACTAGCACAGGTAGCAAAGCAATCAGGCAATGAACTTCCCAACACCACCAGCAGACCAGGACACCTGCACGTACCCAGCAGCACAGAGAACCCACATCCTTCACCTTGCCCATCCTTGAAGCCTTTAAGAGTCCACTTTTCCCAGAACAGCTAACAATTACAGCCTTTTTTATCTCCCAGTATAAATAAACCATTGTTATAACTTCCCTTTCCCACCTTCTGGTAGAGCTGTGGCCTGCCCCACCTTCACAGAGCTACCCAGTCATGGCTTTCCATGGAAATCTGCATCAGGAGGAGTTTTGCTTCTGAGGAGACTTTGCACCATTCACACTGTCACAGCAGGATGCCACTGCATCACCAATCCTATGTTGAGGAACATCATTTTATCACTTCCCCTTGAGATGAAACAGAGCAGCACAGCAGACAGGTGACACCAAAGTATCAATGCCTTGTTTTAGTGTTCCAGGGAAAGCCATGAACTGGAATCTCATGTGACAGCAGGGGCTGATTCTCCACCACTTCAGCAAGGGGCACCTGAGCTTCTCATGCTCAGGGGAAAATGTCAGCTGTGCCTTCCAAGTTCCCCTTCTCCCCAGACACATTACAAAGTATTTGTTTACAGATGTGCTTTGTTGCTCAGCTGCAAACCCATAAGCCAAGGGCAAAGAAGGGAAGCTGGCTCTGTGATCCCATGAGGAGTGCTCCATTACAATAGCACAATCCACAGTGACCTCTCAGGAATGATGGTATCCCTCAGGCAGTTCACAGGAACCTCACACACAACACAGACAAACCAGATTTCCATTTCAGTTTCCCCAAAATAACACACTGGAAAACAGATTTTGATGAAGGCTCCTCCAGGCATAATTTAGCCAGGACTGAACCAAATTCCTCCTGTGAAGGGTTCAGAATAGCATTACCCAAAGTAAGACTCAGCAATGGCACACCTAAAAATCTATCAAACAGCAAGGCAAGTTTTAGTCAATAAAGGCAGCATTGTAGAGCCTTTGCCCATTTCCCAAATCCACTGGAGCAAAGACAGTGCTGCTGCCTGCTCTCCTGTCAGGATAAATCCAGAAGCCTGCACAAAATCTCAAGTAGAGGCTCTTCAGTCATCTCAAGAGTAATCAACCATCAGAATGGAACTAAAAGAGAAACAAGAGCAAGGTGGATTGCCTAAATAAAATCTTATTTCACAAAAAGTCTGACTCACCTGACCTATGGTCTGGGACTACTTTTATATGAGTTTATTTTAAATTAAAATTTATGCTTCATTAAATTTAAAGAAGGAATAGTATAGCCTCAATTGAAACCACTTTATTTAAATGGAAACTAATTTTACAGGGAAGCTGTGGGAGGTCTTCAGTTGGAAACTAGAATGACTTTCATGCAGGTCTGTTCTCTAACAGCTGTGTGGAAGTGAGTACTCTGTTACTCACCATGACTTCTTATGTTTTCCAGAGGCATGAGGAGGCTTTTCAACATTCTGGAGATTTCAAATTGAATTTTCAAAATTTATCATTAGATGAGGATAGCAAAACTTCCTCCCAGACATGGGTCATCATACAGCATCCAGTAATTTTCAGATTGTTAAATTTCAGATGCTGGTTTTGACAAGTCATGCTTTTCCAGTATTTTGAATAATGTTGCATAATGAGACATTCTATGCTCAAATTGTAACAGTTCATTGTAAAGCACAGAAATATATACCTTGTGTAAACCTTTCAACAGCTGTATTCACATCAAAACAGCAATTATCAATTCTTATATTGCTGGCTTTTCTGCAATAAGCCATATTTTCAAAAGTGGCATTCTGAGTTCAAAGGGAGCTCACAGGAATTAGCAGATATTAGATAATTTATTTCTCCTACAAAGCAATAGTTCCTTTAAAAACCTACACAAATTCCTTCATCCAACATGCATTTAACTCAGTTTTTAAATTATTTATAAAATAATCCAGTTTTGGAGCCCCTGCTGAACACAAAGCATTCTCCTGATACCATAAAATATCACACTCAGTATTGTGAGAATTAGAATTGGTGTTTTGCAGCCAATGGCCATATTTTATCTCCTGGAATGACCAAATACCACTCATGCCTGGCAGTGCTGAGAGGACACAATGTACCCTGGGGTTCACAGCAGAATTCCTAACACTTTATGCAATTTCAGGTTGCATCAATACTTTCGTTATCTTGATAACAGAACGTACACTTAAAAAACAAACTATGTCAGATGTTCTATTTCTGATGAATTTGACCACAAGCCTTCTGCTGGCCTCTATAGATATCATCATCAAGAATTACCCTTAATCTCCAAATACCAGTGAGGTTAAGATACTCCTTATCCTCCCTTATCATGATTCAGGACAGAGGGATGCTGGTGAGAATTTCCTACAATTTTATATCTGGAGATCCAGAGCAGAAAAATCTCTATCAATGCTAATTATCAGTTTTATCCCAGAGGTCTTCAGTTCTGCTAAATCAGAGGAAGATAAACAGGCTACTGAGTTTTCTCAATTTTGTTTAAGAGAACCTCAGTAATTACTGAAAAATAGGCTATAATCCCCTTAGTGATTTATTAATGACATTGATGGCTTTTTGCTGGCTCCATAACCAAGATCATTCTGTAGGAGTGAACCTCTAAATATCCAGTGTAGGTATTTCTTACAAACAGGCAAACCTCCAGTGGGTTTAGCTTTGCTAATCTCTTGTTGTAGCTCTACAACTGCATGAAGGCACTAAGTCTGTGGGCTCGTCTTGGACCCTCCAGAGGGAGCAAGAAGCCAGATTTTCATTTCAAAGGCTGTTCCAAACAGCTCTTTCTAGCAATTTAAAGAAGCCCAATTGTTCAATTATTTGTCTTTAGTCTAGTCAGAGTCTCAGAAGAGCCAGCATCTGCAGCCTGTAAGAAAGGGTGTATATACAACCAAAAGAGAAACTGGAACAAATTTCCAGGTCACTGTTTGGATCTTATCCTCAACAGGTCAAGGCAAGAGTGCAGACTGTTCCTGCAGAAAAGCTATGGGGTTGTACAGAAATGAGTCAATATTCTGGTTTCCACAGAAAAAAAGACAGACAATTTCCCCATATTCCAGAGACTACAGCAAAGTCAGGACCATAAATCAGGAGTTCAGACCTGATCTTATGCTTTTACATGGAATTCCATTTCTCTTATTTCTAAGACTAGATAATCCAGATAAATTAGATCATCCAAAGACTAATCTGTGTTGTACTCAAGAAACCCTGCTTTAGAGCCAAGTGATTTCTATGGAAGCCTCACGTGTTTCCACAAGTGCAATCGCTCGGACAAGTGGAAAGTGCAGAGGAGGAACCTGAGGAGTATTTGCATCCTTTGGAACAGAGAGCCCAACTGCAAGGCCGGCTGCTCCAAGTCCTACTGCAAACCTCTGGCTCCATCTACAGACCAGTCCCTGGAGCTGCCGTCCTGCAAATCCAGGGTCATATCTCAGGAGGAAAACAAGAAAACCAGCACGTCTACCTTGGGCATTCTCTTCTTTTTTTTTTTCCATGCTGGGGGAGGTAAGGATGGCCCAGGATGTGTCACCTAAACACTGCACCACCCACGAACTGCCAAACCCAAACCAAGAGCTTTATAGCTCTGAATACACTGGAAAGAATTCAAATTATCAGAAAAGAGCATTCCTTGCCATTCAGTGCTGTCACTGATGGAATGCTCTACAACAAACAAATGTTTTATTGAACAGATCTTATCCAATTATGGGGAAAGGATGGTTTGCTTCACATACATCTGTTGTGTTATTCCTGAGCTTTCAAAGAGCAGCATAAACAAAGTGCACTAAACATTTTTTTTTCTGAATAAACAGCATCAATAGAGCCAGTCACGGTACAAGAAAGACCCACCATAGCTGTGCAGTTTGTTCTGTTTACAGAAAGAATTCAGAACTATGTGCCTGTAGGAAGCTCATTCATGGCACTGAAAAAGGGCTGGAGGAGAAAGGAAAAAAATATAACTAAATTCAAAGTATTTCCAGTGGTGGGAAAGTACCATAGGATCAGCTCAGGACTGTGGAACAAATTTAACATGAATACAGAGTTTACCTTTCCAAGGCTTATTTGCTCATTTATGTAAATCCTCCTTATTTTACCTCTACATCCTGCTTGTTGGCCAACACCAGAATGGGAACCCCTTCCAGAGCTTCACTGGTAATCATCTTCTCTACAAAGAACAGAAACAAAACCAGGTTTAGCCAGTTCTGGAAGTTGTACAAAACTTCCAATCTGGCACAGATTCTCTGGACAGAGGGATGAAGCCAGAAACTCCCTCTTGAATTACAGTTTCATTTGATACAACCTTCCAGGTCTATTTTGTTCACACTGTACTTACCAAAAGCTTTTTTGGACTCAGAGAGCCTCTCCTCATCAGTGGAGTCAATAACATAGATCACCCCATGAGATTCAGCATAGTACTGGAAGGAGAACACAGATATTGGTGTCAATGCACTAGGATCACTTGTTCCTCTTCCTGACTTGATTTTGGTATAGTTTTGGTGCATGTGGAGAAGATCAACCAGTTGGAGGCAGCTGTATCCACAGTGTGCCTGGACAGAGAGGAGGCACACAGCCTGTGCTGCCTGCTCTGTTTGCAGGCCTGATCAACACACCAGGTGGAAAAGCTTTTGTCCCCCCAAAGCTTTTTTCTATGGCACAGCCCCTGATCTGGGTTGTTAATTGCTGTCTGCAAGCAATAATGCAAATATTAAGCACAGAAATAGTGGAATCCCTGAAAAGGTGTTAATGCTAAATACTGGGGTTATCAATAAGCCTGTGTGATTACCAAGTGATTGTGGTGGTTCAGCTCTAAAAGAGACAAAACCACTTCTAAAAGAAATCACAGAATCACAGGATGGTTTGTGTTGGAAAGGGCCAACCATCTCATTCCAACTCATTCCACCTCCCACTAGATCAGGCTGATCACAGCTCCATCCACCCTGGCTTTGAACACTTCCAGGGATGGGGCAGCCACAGCTTCTCTGGGCAAAAAAAAAAAAAATCAATCAAACATTAATTCAAATAAATATCAAATATTTATAAATCAAACAAAACAAAACCACATCTCTAACCTTGTCCCAAAGTGACTGCAGCTCCTCCTGCCCACCAAGGTCCCAGAACATGAGCCGAGTTTTGCCAACATCAATAGTTCCAACTAGAAAAAAGGAATGAAGAAAGGGCAATCCAATGAAAACTATGGGTGCTGTAAAGCACAGACAGCTGCACACCCCACTCAGAAATCTGGGGTGGGACAGGCTTGTAGGGGAGCAAATCACAGGCAGCAGCTGCTTGCAACAACACAGCAAAACCTGCACTGAGTGATCACAAATATTGAGCAGCATCAGTGCAAATAATTCCAGAACTGGGCCAGGGAATGAACTCCAGGGAAATACAGTTTGAGGATAGCACTGAAATAGGATACCTGGAGTTTTAATAGTTTTACTGCTTCAAGAGTTTCTCCTCCTAAGCTAAGAAAGTCTATTTTATTCTCTACAAAAAGACCTGGACAGCTGGGAGATACAATCTCAGCACCCAGGAATTATTCTGCCCTTCTGAATTCTTAAACATTTCAAACAAAAAACAGCTATCTGTGTCTATCTGTGCAAGAAAGCTGAAAAAATTCCATGTGGATTTACTTACTGTTTAAGCCTACAGTGGTTGTGATTTTGGACAAACTCATCCCTTTGTAGTTCTTGTTAAATCGGGTTTTAGTTTGTTCAAGGAAGGTCTGAAAAAGAGTAAGAAAAGTATTTACTGTCAAACATTTTACTGGCTGGAGTAATCCTACCCCAAACCCTTTTCATTTCGGCACAATCCTGCTGGAGCAGATACTGCCCTACCTAATTTTGGACAAACCACTCTTCTTGCTCCCTATTTTAGCAAGGAAAGAAGGGATCACATGTGATTATGGGATTACCAAAGCCTCAGCCACATCCCTGAGAGCTTGTACTAAATTTAAGTAATGAGGAAAAGTTGATTGCTTGGTGTGACATCACTAAAGCAACTCAGGACACAGCTGAAGAGAGATTGACCCTTGTTGGAAGATTTATCCCTGGAGGATGTTTAGGATTGTGTGTGCCCCTCCACGGGGTGATAAACAGCACTTACAGTTTTACCAGCATTGTCCAAACCCAGGATCAGGACACAGTACTCATCCCTCTGGAACATGTATTTATAGAGCCCTGACAGCAGTGTATACATCCTGCTCCTGCAACAAATGCCAGGAAATCAATTAGCAAACAGCTCATTCCCAAAGCCTCTCGTGCCATGACGCCAAACAAATAAATGATGTTACTCTTTTATCAGTAAATCTCATATTTAGGTAATTCCAGGAAAATCAGAGATCTAAGAGAGATCACGAAAAAAGCTCAACATCAAATTTGGGGTTTAAAAGGGAACTGAGGAAGGACTTTGACACCTCTTGCAGTAAAATAAGACCCACAGAAAATGAAGTGAATTTCACACAAACACAAGGAACAGGTATTTTGAGCAAGAATCTGCAGAAGCTCCCAGCTGGATGTGCACACAGGCTGGGATGCAGGGAGCTCTGGCACCAAGCGCTGCAGCTGACTCAGAGCCATTGCACCAACCCTTGTGCTCAAACCCAGATAAAGGGAACCCCAAGGCAGAGCCTTTGAGAGGCAGCGCGTGGTTAAACAACCACTTTGAAGTCAAATACCATTACCTAAAGGGAAATAAAAGTGTTCCAAAGCAGGAATCGGATCGGGGGTTTCACGGGGCTTCAATCCCACAGGTACCGGAGCCACCCCTCGCTCCCAGCTGAGACCGGGGCGCTCCTGCCGCCCCCACAGGACAGGGGGGGAACCCCGGCCCGCTCCCCCTCGGGACAGCGACTGATCCCGACCGCCGGCCTGCTCCTCCCCAAGCCCGGAGATCCTCCCGGACCCGGCAGATCCCTCCAGCCCCACAAGATCCGGGAGATCCGGCCCGGCCCTTCCCGCCCTGCCGCGGCAGTGACGGCTGAAGTAGAACACCGGCCCTAGCGCCATTTCCCCCTCATGGCCCCACGCCACGTCCCGGACCAGCGACAGGTCCGGGCCCAAGCTCCCGAGGAAAAGAACCCGAGCCCGAGGCCCGCGGCCCCTCACCTGGTGCTGGTGCCGGTGTCAGCGCTGGAGCCGGAGTGGCCTCTCACGACTCCCCACCGCCACCAGCCGCCGCCATTCCGCGCCCGAAACTCTGGGAAATGTAGTCCTGTCGCCGCTAAGATGGCAGGGCGAAGGGGGCCTGGGGACTACAACTCCCAGAATGCGCAGCGCCTCCCGGGTACTCCGAGTGCGGAGCGGCTGACGCGCTGCCAGCGCAGCCGGAAGTGGAGGCACTGATGCCGGAAGTGGGGGTGTCATGGCGGCTGTCATGGAGGCGGCTCGCAGGGACTGAGGTGGCTGAGGGCGCGGTGGCGGCTCAGGGAGGCGCTGCAGCCCTGGGGCTGAGGGAGCGCCCAGGCTGCGGGAGGAGCGGTGCCGTGCGGGAGCCCGGTGGGCGAGAGTGGACTCCGTGGCGGGGGAGGGCAGGGCCAGGCCCGGCCTCTCCTCGGACTCTCCCGTCGCCTCTTGCCGCCTGTTTCCCGCAGGAGCATCGCCCTGGTCATTCCCGAGGGAAAGAGCGGGACGGCGGGTAGATGTCGCTTCTGCGGGCGAGGACTTGTTATCCAGAAGTGCTTGAGTGAACTCTGAATGTGTTTTGAGTTCGTGGAGAGGACGCGGGCAGCAGCGCCTTTCCTGTGCTGAGGATGGATGAAGAGAGTCTGGAAGCGGCGATCCAGACCTACAACGCGCAGCTGGAGCAGGTGGAGCTGGCGCTGGGGGCGGGCCAGGACCCATCGCAGCACTCGGACCTGATCCAGCTGCAGGAGGATTTGAAGCAGCTCATAGAACTGACCGAGTCGAGCCTGGTGGCTGTGAAAAAGAGCAAACTTCTGGCCACTCTGGACACAGATGCCTCCTCCTCCTCCCCAGCAGCTCTCCCAGGGCAGGATTCCCACCTGGAGAACTCTGCCCAAGATGAGGAATATGCTGCTTTTAAGGAAGCCATTGCTGGGCTTGGAACAGATGAGGAGCCTCCAGCTGATGACAACGGGATCTCCTCAGAGAGAGAGGGAGAAACGGGGGATAAATGCAAATCAAAGTGCAGTGAGGAGGAGGAGGAGGAGGAGGAGTTGAGTGGGATGAAGGTTAAAGCCCCCTACTACAGCTCCTGGGGGACCCTGGAGTACCACAATGCCATGATTGTGGGGACAGAGGAGCTGGAGGATGGCACTGCAGGGGTCAGGGTGCTCTACCTGTACCCCACCCACAAGTCCCTGAAGCCTTGCCCTTTCTTCCTGGACGACAAGTGCAGATTTAAGGAGAACTGTCGGTAAAGAGAGAGGAGTGGGAGGGTTCAGAGGCACAAACCTCCTCCCCAAGTGCTCTGTGTGCCTTTGTCACCCAGAGAAATTGTGCCTTGGTGTTTTTGAGATGTGCTGTGGGGAGCAGTGGCATCAGTTTGGCTGCTCTCTATAGCTGATGCACAGGTGAAGTGGAAAATCCTGTGGGAAAGGTGCAGAGGTTTTACATAACTGAGTGGCTGAATTAACAACTGATGGAGTGTTTTAAAACAAAACACCCAGGTCTGTGGGTAATGCACATATTCCAGTTGCACAGGAGGGTTGGATGTTTTTGGGGATCTATTTGGGGCTCTAGTTTTGGTGATCTTCCCCAGGATGAGCCTCAGTGGTGTCTGAAGGTGCTGGGCTGGAGCTGGGCTGTGAACCTCACCTTTGTGAAGGTGCTGGGTTGGAGCCCTGCCTGTCTCTGATCCCATTTATCCCCAAATCCATGAATTTTTTAATTGGATGTGTCACCAGCAAGGAAGTTTAATTCTCTGGGGTGAGCTGCATTCTTTGTCCCATGACATAAACAACATGTTTAAGGTGCAACATGAGCAACTTCAGGGAAGTTTGACCACGTGCTGTTGTAATTATAATTCTGGTGAAGCTTCCTCAGCCCTGACACCCGTGTGCATTTCCTTTGAGGAAGGAAGGAAGGGATTTTCCTTTGAGACCTCCTGTTCCTCCTTCCCTGCAGGTTTTCCCATGGTCAGGTGGTGTCGGTGGAGGAGCTGCAGCCCTTCCAGGAGCCCGACCTGAGCAGTCTGGGGGTGGGCTCAGCCTGCCTGGCCAAGCACACTGATGGCATCTGGTACACGGCCAAAATCACCGGTGAGGGGCCCAGGGGGACGGGGGAGGCTGAGGTTTGTGTGGATCTAAAACTTGGCTGCTGTGGTTAATGACAGAAAACCATAAACTGTGTGGCTGCTGCCCTGAACTCAAAATCTTGACCTAGCTGAGGAAACAGGCTGAGTTTTGTCAGGCTAGAGGAGAGAATTGACTGGGAAGTAGGAGATAAAGAGCAAGAATGTGGAAAGGAAATGACTGCGGGGTCATTAACTGCTCCAGGGAGGGGCTGCAGGAATTTACATGTCTGCTAGGTGAGAATGGCAATAATCTGGTCTTGTTTAAACAAAAACCCGGGGAGCTGGCCCTGCCCTGCAGCTGCTGATACAGGCTTCCCTCTGTCCTGGGAAGGGGAAGGGTTTATTCCCTCTTTCCATCTTTCTTTTAACTGTTATTAAGTCAGAAGGGAGCAAGTCCAATTTCTCTTTAATTCCATTTCTCAGCAGCCCATCTTTCTTGATTTGCAGATAGAAACTTCTGGGTATCAACACAGGCATTGTGGAAATAGCTTTTCATTGCAGTGGGTGCTTCCCCCTCCCAGAAAGAAATAAAAATCACAGATTAAACCCAGGATTTTCTAGAGCTGTTCCTTGGGCCTCCCCCCATCCTGTGTCGTTCTGCTGGAGCTGACTCTGGTTTAGCTCCCCATGTGCTGCAGCTCCTGTCCTTGCTGTTCCCTCTGTAGATGTGGACAGTGGCTACTACACGGTGAAATTTGACTCCCTGCTCCTCAAGGAGGCCGTGGTGGAAGGGGACAGTGTCATCCCACCCCTGAGAAGTGAAGATGCTGCTGAATCTGGCGAGTCTGATGAGGACAGTGTGGATGATTCTGGTTATGCCAAAGGTAAGGGAGTGGGGGGAAAGTGAGCAAAAGTGACTTGGGATTTTGTTCTGCTTTTCTGTGGGACTGGCTGGTTGTCCTGGCGCTCTCACTCTGAGTGTCTCACCTCTGATAGAAGACCAGATCTCTTTATGTGTTCCTGAAAGATTGAGAACAGTAACTGGCTGTTCTGCCATAACTGCAAACTAAAACCTTTGTTTTGTGCAAATCCCTGGGCTAATGAAGGCTGGAGGTTTCCATGGGAACTCCCCACACAAGGAAGAAGAGGGTGTGATATTTTGGAATTCCAGGCTCTGAGCCTCATTCTTACATGTCTGGCTGAGCTGAGTTAATAAGTGAATCAGAATTTCTCATCCTTGGGAGCTCCATGACTCAGGAATGTGGGACCCAAGGAAATGTTGGGTCCTTCTGGTGCCTTGAGGCTGCAGGAACAGCCATGCCTGTTTTACTGCTGAAAGGTGACACAGAGAGCACCCAAGTGACTTCTTGGAAAGTGCACAGGCAGCACTGTCCCTCTGGTGGTGCCACAGCTGCATCACAGGGACAAAGTTGTGTCCTAGAGCTCTTTACATTTAACCTGACAGAGGTTATTGGATCCTAATAACACAAAATTAATGTTATGGCCTGGAGGAGCCTCATACCAGAGACAGGAAACAAAGGATAAGTATTAGGTGTCACTGTGTTAAATTCTGCCCAGATGTATACATTATTCTGTATTACCATCCTGGAAGGAAGGAAGGAAAAGAATCATAAAACTCCTGGGTGATTCTGCCTGGATCTGGGAGATGGTATGTGCATTAAATCAAGTGAAACCTCACATTTCAGCCACTCCTGTGTAGTGTTCATGGAAGGTGACAATTCAGTAGGAACTGAGTAAAGCTGGAGCATGACCAAATGCTTTTAGGGTTGGAGAATTGAATTGTACTGTCCTGTGAGGGATGCTGCAAACAGCAGCTTTACTCACAATCCTGTTTCACTGATTCTTCTCTTGTGTTTCACAGTGATAGACTCAGGAGTTCCAGAGAATGGGGAGTGGACCCCAGCCTGCAGCTCCTCTTTTGGTGGCTGGGAGGCCCATACTCGTGGCATTGGCTCCAAACTGCTTGTTCAGATGGGATATGAGTTTGGAAAAGGTAAGGGGAGAGGGGCTCCTGGGGCTGGTAAGAAAAACCCAAGATTTTGGTTGAAACCAGAACTTTGCTGTGCTGAAGGCCACTTGGCTGGGGCTCAAGCAATGTGGTAGATCCCAGCAGTGTTGGAGGGAAGAGGGATGAGTTATTTCATGGGAGTACAGGCATGTGGGGCACCAAGCCCTGTATGGAAATGGCAAACAGTGGAGGCACCTGGGAGCAGGGTCAGGCTGATGATCAAAGCTGTGAGAACCTTGTAGAATGTTCAAAGGCTGGAGGTGGAGGGGAGCTGATCTGCAAAGCTTCTGATGTCTGTGCTAATGCATCTCCTGGCCTGACACAGACTTCAAAGCCTGCTGAACTCGCTGCTCCCACCCAAATTGCATCGAGCCTTGGGGGCTCTGGGAGGGCCTCTGTGTCTCCGGTCCTCCCAGAGGAACCAAACCAGTTTTAAGCAGAGCCTGGCTTGGGTTCTCCCAGAGGAACCAAACCAGTTTGAAGCAGAACCTGGCTTGAGAAGCTGAGGATGTGAGGCTGAACCTGGTTTCACAGAAACCGGCCTGACGGATGGCCTCGGGCTTGGAATCACAAATCTCCTGCTCTGAAAGGCTTCTGGCCTGGCCTTTCCTGGTGCCCTTGGCTTGGACAGAAGTTGTAACTTTTGGTACCTCAAAAGCCTCTTAGCTTGTTTTAAGCTTGTGTCTGTCAGTGTGAGCTTGTGGTGGGGGGATGCTGTAATGACTCGGAGTCTCCCCTCAGGCCTAGGGAAGAATGGCGAGGGCAGAGTGGAGCCAGTGCAGGCTGTGGTGCTCCCTCGAGGGAAGTCCCTGGACCAGTGTGCTGAGGTGCTGCAGAAGAAGCAGGGGAAGCTGGAGCCAGGCAAATCGAGGAAATGCCGGGTAAAGGGAGGCAGCTCTGGGCAGCCGGGCGGCCGCAAGGCCCCACGCAACGTCTTTGACTTCCTGAACGAGAAACTGCGTGGGAAGAGCGCCGGGGACAGGGCTGGGGGGGTGGCCCTGCCCCAGAGGAACAGCAAAGAGATCTACCATGCCAGCAAGAGCACCAAGAAGGCCCTGAGTGTCAGCCTCTTCCAGACCACGGAGAAGATTGAGCAGACGCAGAGGGATATCAGGGGAATCCAGCAGGCCCTGGCGCGCAACGTCGGGAGGTAGGAAGATGTTCTTCGGGATGCAGTTTGTGGTGCTTCTGGGGAGGGGTGGGCTTGGAATGAGGTGTGGGAGGAACAAGTGAAGTGTGTCTGGATGGGACTTAAGGGGAAGTGGAGGAGAGAGTTCAGTGTGTGCTTCAGACCAGCGTGGACACTGCCAGATGTGTCTGGGGCAGATGTGTCTGAATTCAGGCTGTGGCAAAGAGAGGAGCTCTCTGAGGAAAGGTTCTGGAGTCCTTCTTGTGCCCACTCCTGCAGCATTGCTGTTGAGGGTCCCAGGAGGACATTCTCTAGGCCAGATAGTGCTGAGCATCAGGTTATTCCTGGCTTTCAGCAGATCCCTTGGGCTAATCCTACAGGAAAGGGCAAACCCTCCTGAGATGGAACCCTCTTTTGATCTTACCATGCAGGATGACATTGTCACTGTGCTTTTTGCTTTCAGGCACAGCATTGCTGCAGCTCAGCTGGAGGAGAAGCTGGCTAATGCCCACAAGCAGCTGGGGCAGCTGCAGGCCCAGGAAGCCAGGCTACAGCGGGAGCAGAAGAAAGCAGACACCCACAAGAAGATGACTGAGTTCTAGGTGCTGAGGAAGGTGTTGGACTGCAGGAGTTGTCCTCCTAGTGCTCCTGGCCTCAGAGTCTCGATGAGCTGTCCTGCGCTGCTGGGTCTCAGGCTGCTCAGCCTAAAACTGGGCAAAAAAGCAGCAGTTTCTGGATGCTTCTGAGCTCTTCTGGGAGGGGGAGTAGTGCACATCCGTCCAGCCCTGAAAGCATTCAGTGAGTTGGGCCTTGGATGAGGCCTAGCTACAAGAGATACAATTCTCTGCTCTCTTGCACACTTCTTTCCTTCATTTTCCCTGCAGCAGCAGCTCCATCCAGAGTCTGTGGCTGCTCAGGTGATAACACTGCTGGCTACAAACCAGCTGAGGGGGCTTGGACAGCCCCACATCCTGCCTGTAACTGTGGCTTCTGTCTGTGGCCACCTGCCAAGCACAGGTGCAGGCAGGGTCCCAACCATGGCTGGGTGAAAACATCAAAGGTCAAGTGCTTTAGCTGCTCTCTGCCTTCTGGTTTTTACTGTGGGATTTATCTGAGAACTCCATTTTTGGGGGGAGCAAGTTCTTTGTAGCCCTAGTGTAAGGAAGGGACAGAAAACTGACAGCTCAGAGGTGGAACCAACAGCCTGGAGCATCAGATTTCAGCAGTTTGACTGTTGGAGTATCCCAGGCCATGCTGTAGCCAAACCCACTGGCTTGGCATGGAAAGCTGCCTGGTTCCACAAGTAGAGTGCCATAGCTGGGGGAATAAGCCAGCAGCATAACAGAATTCCCAAACCTATCCAGGAACGGCTCCACAGGGAACCTTGTGATTTTTGCCACCATCAGTCGGGTTTTTCTGTCCAAGGTGGCTCACTGAGCATGGGTCCTTTTACTAAAAAACTTCAGGACCCAGATCCAGGTTGGACTGTGCCCTGGGTGAGCACAAGGAGCAGGACCTGTATGAGCCCAGTGTGCAGCCCTGCAGTGGCAGAGTTTGGGCTGGAAGCAGGCCAGGCAAGCCAAATGCTCTTCCCTGCCATGTGGAAAGTGGACAGGAAGGATGTCCTCTCCCCTTGGTTACATTCTGTTTTGGTGGTGGCCAGTCCTTGCCTCAGAGATGCTGGTTTCATCATCTGGTGGGATTTCTGCATTGTAAAGGCCTTTTTTTAAAACAAAAATAGTTTGCAATTCATGCCAGTATCTTAAGGACGCCAATTTTTTTTAATTTAAAGAACCAATTTCCTTTTATTCTGTGAGTAATTTTTCTAATGAAAAGGTTCCTGTAGTACTCTCTTTTTTATCTACCCTAAGAACAGATTAAAAACAAGCTGTCAGCCTGGGCAGTGCCTGATCTGCAGGGTCAGGCTGCCAAACGAGCAAGAAAATCTGAGACTGAAGAAGATATGATCAGAGCTGTTCAGGTTGTGTGGGATTTCACATTGCTGCAGACACGCCTCAGAAACACAGCGAGACAGCAAAACCAAACAAGATGAACATCTTCAGGAAGCCTGTGGGAGTGAGTCTGTGCTCCTGAAGAGCACCTGGATCGTGCTGTGATCCTGGTGGATGTGGGATGTGTCATGGGCTGCCTCAGGCACTTCAACATCCATCGGTTCCCACTGGAATTGGCTGTACTGTCCTCATTGTTCTGAATTCGTGTTCTTCACACACCAGGCTCAACTCAAGGGTTTAACAATGGCCCTTCCCTCACAAATGACTGTTTGTTTCTCACACTTGAGTGCTAAGTGGTGACAAGGATTAATGTGCCCAGCTTAGCGTGGATGCTCACTGAAGTGGCCCGCGACTGAAGAACTGAGCTGGGCAGAGAAAACTTGGGGGTTTATTTTGTGTTCTGAGACTGTTTAACATCATCATAATCTCTTTAGGAACTGGGTGTATGACCCCTGTGTCTTTGCTCAGTCCTGTTTTGACCCTTCCTTGAGATCTCCACAGCCTGACTGTCACCTCCCACCCAGCGCAGTTCACGTCCCTGATGAATAAAGTTGGTGTTTCTTTTTTTCCTCCTCTCTCCTTGTAAGGCGTTGTTCATTTGCAAGGTAATGATGATCCGGGGCTCCCCATTCTTCCCTTACATCGCCCTGAGCCCCGGGAGGAGCCGGGCGGGGCAGGGGCTGCTCGGTGTGCTGAGCTTCCCGCCCCGGCTGCCAGCGCAGACCCAGCCTACCCCGGGCTGCAGCCGCCACCTCCGAGGCCAGGAAGCTGTGGTGGGTGTGCTCGGTGTCTGCTCACAGCCGGCTGCTCCTCAGGGAGCGGGAGAGCTCAGTGCGGGAAGCCCTGACTGGGACTTGCTGTGGGATAAGAAATGAAATTCTCCAGGTTGGTCAGCGGGGAAGAGAGCATGATTGGATCCCTGTGCTCCACACTCACTGGATTTTGAGTTCCTGTAGGTAAGTGGTGGTGGCTTTCCTGCCTGGGAAATGAGGAATCTGCAGCTAAACTGGGGTGGGAAATACTTTAACCCCCCCAAAGTATAGAGAAATCACAGCACTGTCAGAGATGCTCTTGGGGCTGGACAGACTGGACAGGCAGGATTCCTGCTCTGCTCTGGGAGAGCTAGGCTCAGCTTTGTGAGTTGAGCTCCAAGCTGTGTCATTCCATGCTGTGTGCTCCGTAGCTGGGCTTGAGAGGGAAGCAAAGGTGGTGGAGCTTGGCAATGCTGCTGGGATCCCATGGCTGGGGTCTGGAGTGAGTGAGAGCCAATTGCTTTTGGGGTGAATGAATTCAGTTCAGAGGTGCATGACATTGTGGAAATTTCCAGTTGTTTTGTGAGGAGGAGGACAGGAGTGTTGCTGGTGTGTGCAATGGGAAAGTGCTGAGCCCCTGTCTCTGGGTGAGGAGGCTTGAGAATGTGGCCCCTGAAATGCTGTCTTCTGAAAACCTAGGATGATGTAGAAGCAGTGCATGTGTGGCAAAGGAAACCTGGAGAAGACATATCTCCTTCACACAGCCATGCTCTAGTTTGGAATCTGGCTTCCCATAGCAGTAACTCTGAGCTCTCTGTTGGTCTCCTGCCATGGCTCTGCTCTGCAGAAAACCTCTTGAGATTATTCTTGCCTTAAAAGAGCATTTTTCTGCCCAAGTGAGTGTTCAGCAACCAGGGAAGGGCAGGAAGAAAGAAAAGTGCTGAAATGGGGTCAGCCTCGAGCAGAGCCCTGTGGTGTGGGCTGACAGTCACTCACCTGAAACTTTTAAAGTTGTGTTTTCTCAAAAGCCACTCCAGCATGTGAGCAGCGATCAGAACTGCAGCTAGAAGTCTGCATCAAAGTTTTCAGGTATTTGGGTCTGGCATTTAGAAGTATGGTTGGCACTTTCTAAATGAAAAGCCCTCAGAGGTATTTGAGCATGAAATCTCACTACGGAGAATAAGCAAAGTGGGTGAGATCTCATGCCTGCTTTTTTGAAATAGTCTTAAAATTCACTAATTGCACCCCATGGTCCAGGGCAGATTCAGTGTTGTGACTGACTGTAAACAGATCTTTCATTTTTTGTAATTGAAAAGAAAAAAAAATTATCTACTTCTGCTTCTTGGGCCTTTTTTGAAGCACAACTCCCTGGGGTACCTGAGCAGAGTTTGCTGCAGCTGTGTGCACAGTTACTGATGGAAATCAGCTCAAAATGTTCCTCTTGGTTTTGTGCAAATAGGCTTTGAGTAGCTTTGCAGACTTTTTTCTTGCCACCCTGCACTGAAGCCTGTGTGGTTTTATCTGGGGAGATGAATCAGAGGCCAGTCAGAATCATCACCAGCAGCGCTTGGTTTTGCAGTGAATTTAATCTTGCTTTCAGGAAGCCCAGATGAAAAACTTGCACCTTTCATAGGACTCACAAAAACTCCCACATCCTGGAGTAACAACTCATCTGCCTTCAGGGTGCCTGTGCTGGGGTGTCACACACGGAGGGGAGAGATCCCTGCTCAGGGCTGTGGGTGCTGACACACGTACGCAACAGCTGTGACCGCCCTCGCCTTCAAAGCCACCGGGGCCGGGCTGGCAGAGCCGGCGCCTTTGAAACGCCTCTGCTGAGCCTCCTGTCCCGGGCAGCAGCCCCAGGGCCGGGAGATCGATAACTTCATCGGCAGGAAACCCAGGTGTTTGCCTTGCAAACCTGCCCAGTCCTACCTGTCGTTAGTCAGGGGTTCTGCTTGCAAATCTGTGGCTTTGGGAGACCCAAGGTGTTGTCCCAAGAAGTGGCTGCTGATCCTGAGCACTGAGGAGGATGCACTGCACAGTTTCACTGTTCAGAAATCCTGGAGCAACCATCGACCTGCTCTACAGAAAATAGGCCAGAAGAATTTCTCTGTGCTCATTCCTACTCAAGGAAGTCTCTCCTTTCAATCTTCAAAATTCAGGGATGGAAAATCCCCCTGCTGAGGGATAAGCTGCCCCGTGTGTGCCTGCCTCAGCATGCTGAAAGCTCCCACCTGGATTCCAATACCACACCAGCTCCTGGCCATCAAACCTCGCTAGAACTTTGCTCAACTCCAGAGCCTGCTCAGCTCTGCCCTGCTCCTGCAGCCCATGATCCTATCCCTCTAATGAGCTGAACGAGCCCAGCGAGGAGCTCCAGGCTCTGTCTAACACGCCAGCCCTGTTGCAGGTAATCCCAATAATTAAAGTGTGCTCAGACAGAAAAGCTGTGTTGTCTAATTAAAACGTTGGAAAGGGAACAGCCTCCCCTTCCCAGCTCTGATCTAAGCCAGTCTGTCCAGCCTGGTTAGTCCTTAAAACCTCTCTGTCTCACTTTCTACCTTGAGATAATTGCTCTCCAGGGTTCATGCTTCAGTCAGGGCAGTTTCCAAAGGCATGGGAAGTTCTTAGATAAAAGGATGCTCGCAGATAAAAGGGTGCTGCAAATGGGCAGAGACCTTCTGGTTATTGGGGTAAAAATGTGCCAGAGATGCTGTGTGACCCAGGGTGAAGGGGAGAGGGGAATTCCGGTGGGCTTTTTGAGATTTACGCAAGGCAGGGTGGCTTCTCACCAGAGCTCATCTGGGCTTTGTCATCCGGATGAAGATATGCAAGAGGGTGAGTAAGAGGTGCTCAGCACATCCCTCTGGATCTCTGGGTTCCCATCTGTGCTGGTGGAAGCTGATCCTGCTCAGCTCTGCCCAGGGACCCTACTGCTGGCCCCATCTGGATCAGCTGCCATGGTGTCTTGAAGCTGTGTTTTACTCCAGGAACTGCCTTCATCTCCTTCCAGATCAGGCATTTCTTGGGTGCTGGTGACAGGCCAGGCTGTTTTTGTAGAGCAGGGTGCACAGAGCTGAGCTGTGCAGAGCTGGGACCTGCAGACACCGGTGAAGGGGTTTCAGCTTTTGCTTAGGGTTTGCAGCGTGCTGGCAGCTGGGGACGGGGATGGTGGCATGGGAATGATGGGACAGGGGTTACCAAAAGCCTCCTGGGGAAGGAGGTGATCCTGACAGGCTGGGGAGCACCCGTGCTTTGTGTCAGGACACCCTCCTACCCCTGCCACGGTTTGCAGGGGATGATTTTTGCCCTGAGGAAAGCACAGGGACAAGGGCTGGGGTTGGGCAAGGCACAGCTTTAGGCACAGGAAAGGGGTGGGAAATGGGGAGATTTCTGCTCTGTGTCACAGCAGAGAGGGACTGCAGAGCTGGGGTTGTGGTGGCACAGGGAATGTGTGAATCCATTGCAGAAGGAGGGTGTCCTGGTGTGTTCTGCTGAGGCCAGGGCATGAGGAGGCAGAGGAAGGAGATGCTGAACTCCCCTTGTTTCCAGGAAATTGAGTCATACTGCCTGTCCTTACTGGCCTCCCCTATGCTCAGTATTGGTGTCACCCCCATCCCACAGCCCAGATTGGTGTCCTGGTGTCCCCTGAAAGCACTCTGTCATTCCTAGGGTGTCTCCAGAGGTTTTCAGGGCTCCTGGGCATCTCCTTTTCACCATTTCAGTGAGCTCGAACCCCGCTGGTTTTGTTGGATTGTTTTTTTCAAAAGGAACCAAAATCTGAAGTTTTCCCTGGTGATGACAGAGAACCCAGTGCCAAGTGTCCACACGGGGCTGGGCACTGGAGGGGTTACAGTGACTCTGGGGACAACAATCGCTGGCCAGAAAATGGGACACCCGGTGAAATGTCCCCATCCAGAGCATCCAGAGAGATGCCCTGCAGGGAGATGGTGCTGCAGGGGTCCCTGTGGGTCACAGAGCACCATTCCAGCAGCTCCAGGCTGAACCCCAGCTCATGTTCTCTCTCCTCAGAGCTCAGTGGTGCTGCGAGCAGCTCCCCCATGGCTGCAGCCAGCGGCGAGGGGACATCAGGGACCCGGCTGCTGCCAGCTGGCACTGCCCTGGCCCTGCTCGGTGGCCTGGTCTACCTGGGCACCCTGTGTGCTGCCTGCAAACGGTACGTGCTGCCCACAGCTCCTGCACCTTGCCTCCTGGGGCTGGGTGGGGCTGGGGACCCCTCGGTGGCATTTGGTGGGGACTCTGTGTGCAGCCATCCTGAGCTGGGATTGTGGGATCTGCTGCTCTGCTCACCCCAAACCCTCACCTGCACCCCAGTGCAGCTCTGCCTGGCTTGGCCCTGCATCCCTGTGTGTCACAGCCCCCTGGAGCAGCCCCTATGCCCAAAAACCTCAGAGGAGCAGCCCAGAGAGGGCTGAGCTGTGAGCAGCAGGGGCAATGCCAAGGGTGGTGCCCTGCACAGCTCAGTGGGGTGCAGGATGCAATTGTGATGTCCCCAGGCAGCACAGAGCCTGCTGTGGGGCAGGGGAAGGAGCAGGATGTGGGGCTTGGGAGTGCCACACTGGGACACCTGCTCCTCACCCCTGGCTCTGCCACCTGCCCTGGGCTCAGCCCCACCTCTCCCTGCAGGAAGGGCAGGAAGAAAGTCGCTCCGGACGGGGTGAAGCTCGTGGAGGAGGTAAGAGCACATGTGGGGGGCAGGATGAGCCCTGGGGGTGCTCTGGGCTCCCAGCCCAGCCTGAGGGTGTCTGTGCCCCCCGTCAGGCCCTGCTCTGCCAGACACAGCTGCGCTCACTCAGCAAGTCGGACACGAAGCTGCACGAGCTGTACCGGGTGAAGGCCAGGGATGGTGAGTGCCCTGGAGCAGGGGGAGCCCGAGGGGCTGGGGGCCCTTGGCAGCTCCCTGCAGTCCCCAGGCTGCCCCTCATGTCACAGACACACGTGCCACAGCGCTGGCACAGGGCTTGGTGCCTGCTGCATCCCCTCATTTCCTCTTCTCTCCCACAGTCCAGCGTCCTGCCAGCCTGAATCTCCCTGGTCCCGCGGCCCCTGGGGGTGAATCCCTGCACAGCTCTGGCCTCCTGCACCGTGAGCTGCCCCAGATCCCCGTCCCTGAGCCCCCGGCCACCTGCCCGGCCCCCGACCAGACCTACTCCAACCTGCTCTTCACCCCGCTGCGCAAACCGGCGCCAGACGCCGTCTACGAGTGCCTGGCAGTGGGGGAGGAGGGCACCCCCGTGCCCCCCAGTGTCACCCCCGTGCCCCCCATGCCAGCTGGCACCCAGCTGTCCCCTCCACGGGCTGGGCACGGCGCAGCT
Organism: Ammospiza caudacuta; assembly: GCF_027887145.1. Lineage (NCBI taxonomy): Eukaryota > Metazoa > Chordata > Aves > Passeriformes > Passerellidae > Ammospiza > Ammospiza caudacuta. Next base: position 12,991,313 of record NC_080607.1, read on the forward strand.
GATTACGCCTGTGTCCATAAAGTGAAGAAGGTGGTGTCGGTGGAGGTGCAGGACGGGGCTGTGGCAGGACCCTCTGGAGCACAGCACGGCTGGGATGGCACAGGCAGTGCCCCTCATGCCAAGGTACACTCTGGGGGACAGCAGGGATGGGCACATGGTGGGGTTATTTAATTCCCTCTCTCCTGGCTGTGCCCATGTGTGGAGCAGGGTATAAGTTAGGATCCACTGCCAGCATCCTCCTGGGGGGCTGTCAGAAGATGGGGGGGGCAAAATCATGAGGGTACCCTGCAGTGGACAGGGATTACCCCCAAACCTCCACCGATAAAATAATTTCCTTTTGCAGCTGGAGGAGATGTACTCGACGGTGTGCAAAGCCACCAAGAAGAAATCCCAGGTCCCTGCATCAACCCCGAGAGCTGTGAAGGACGGGGGGTCTGGGGAGCTGCCCCCCTGCCAGCAGGAGGGGGCCCCAGCAGCCCCAGGGCCCCCTGACCCCTGTTACGAGTCCATCAATGACAGAGCATGGACTGCCCAGGCCCGTGGCCCCGAGCCTGACTATGAGGCTGTGGACATTCACTGGAAGCAGGCAGCAAAAGGGGCCAAGCCAGGGAAGGGCTGTGTGCCTGAGAACCTCTACGAGAGCGTGGTGGACGTCTGGGCAGGGGGGTCCCAGAAAGGCTCTGCCCGCACAGCAGCCAATGGGCTGCAGGTTTACATCACCAACCTATAGCCCCCAGGAGCAGGGGCAGTGCCACGGGGGGGCCCACCTGGCTGGGCACCACTGGGTGCCAAAGGGACAGGTGCCAGCACCCCTGTGCCCACCCTGTGCCCTGCACTCACTCTCTGTATATATTTTATGTTACTTTTCTACAAGTGTCCTTGTCCCATTCCAGCCCAGCTGGTGCCAGCAGTGGTGGCATGTCCCAGCATGGGCAGTTTGGGACCCCAGTGAGACAGGGCTGGCACTGGCACCAAGATGGGAACAGGGTGGGGACCAGTCACGTTTTGGGCAGGGGGGTGACAGGGCAGCAGCCAACCCCCCTGCCTTGGGCTGCAGGATCAGATCCCCATCAGGAGGTTTCTGCCATGCCTGAGGGTCTCTGTGCTCCTCACACTGCCTGGGGGAGAGCAGGGCCTCCTCCAGCCCCCAGGAGCCCTGAGAAGCTTTGCCCCCATCACAAAATGTCCCTTGTCATGGGGAGGTGGAGTCAGCCCTGTGCCTCCACAGAATCATAAAATATCCAGAGCTGGAAAGGACCCACAAGGGACCATTGAGTCCATGTCACCCTGCACAGGACAACACAGAAATGTCACTGGTGTGGGCTGTGGGCTCTGCTCCATCCTCCATCCCCACCCTCTCAGACCCGTGCAAGGGTGTCTCCATGGGTCACCATTAAAAGGCTGAGAGAAAGTTTACACTCTTAAACTGAGTCTAAATCCCTGGTTCTGAGGGCTCTTGCTGCTGCTGCTGGTGCTGCTGGTGCAGCTGGTGCTGAGGGAGCAGCTTTGAGCACAGTGTGTCAGTGAGTGCACCCCGCATGGGTGGTTTGGCACCTCTGAAATGGGGACTCACAGCCACCAAGAGCTGCTCTTTGGGGGGATCTGTGCCAGAGCCGAGCCTTGCACAGGGCTGTGGTACAAACCAGGCTCAGCATTTGCTTCCTTGCTCACCTCCCCATCACTGCTGTGGGTCCTGCAGCCTCCGTGTGCCCAAAAATCCTGGGTGAGCTGCATGTGTACCGGAGCTAAACCTCCCCTCCTCCCCGGTGGAGCTGCACATCCGTGCCCCAAGGGACGCGGTGGCAATGACGGTGTGACAATGACGGTGTGACAATGACGGTGTCCGTGTCACACGGCCAGCGGCTGCCTGACCTCGTGGCACGATGGCCTGGTGGGGGCGGGGTGGAGCCCCCGTGCCGTGCCGTGCCGTGCCGTGCTGTGCCGTGCCAGGCCGTGCCGTGCCTGGCCGTGCCTGGCCGTGCCGTGCCTGGCCGTGCTGTGCCGTGCCTGGCCGTGCCGTGCCGTGCTGTGCCGTGCCTGGCCGTGCCGTGCCGTGCCAGGCCGTGCCGTGCCTGGCCGTGCCGTGCCTGGCCGTGCTGTGCCGTGCCTAGCCGTGCCGTGCTGTGCCGTGCCAGGCGCTGTGCGGCAGGAAGCGCCGCGCCTCCCCTCAGCATCTTTGCCCGTGCACCGCGGCGGGTGAAGAGATTAACACCGAAAACGCAGCGCTCAGCAAACCCCGCTGGAGGTGTCAGAGCCGAGGCACCCCAGGCGCCGTCAGCCAAACCACAGCGGCCCTCGAGAGCTTCTCCCATCCCCCTGCGAGATCGGGGCGCCGATAGAGCGCGGCTGTGCCGCTGCTGCCGCGCTCCTCCTGCTGCCAGGCTGCCACAAGCACGCGTGGGCTCCCCCGCGCTGCCCCGGCCGCATCCTGCCCCTGCTCCCCTCTCCATCACCCCAGCACTCACGGCTGGGGCCCCCCTGCACCTCCTGACCCCCAGGGAGCTGTTCTGGGCTGTGCTGCCAGGCACGGGAGCTTCATTTCCATGCGGGATCAGTGGGGCTTCGCTCCGGCCCCCGCGCTGCCCGTGGGGTGTGGGTGGCACTGTGGGTGGGTACCGCGCGGTGCCACCTCCCTGGGGAAAGCCGGGCTCGGAATGGCACCGGGGAAGGGACACATCCTGCTGCCGAGGGTCTGAGGCGGCCAAAGTTGGGCTCCAATTTTCCCCAGCGGCAGTAGAAAGAGTGCGCAAGTGTGCGAGAGAGTGAGCGGGAGTGCATGGGCGCGCAGGAGTGTGAGCGAGTGTGCAAGAGTGTGCATGAGTGTGCGCGGGTGTGCTGAGCGGTGCCCTTCCCACAAGAGGGAGCGAGCAGGAGCCCATAGAGCACCCGAAGAGGCTGAACGGGGCTGCACGTCCTGTAATCCGCACCCTGTGGGATGTAGCGAGGGACAGCACACCCCGCACTGTGTGACACCCGCACGGTGTGACACCTGCACGGTGTGACACCCACACTGTGTGACACCCGCACTGTGTGACACCTGCACGGTGTGACACCTGCACGGTGTGACACCCACACTGTGTGACACCTACACTGTGTGACACCCGCACTGTGCCACACCTGCACGGTGTGACACCCGCACTGTGTGACACCCACACTGTGTGACACCCGCACGGCGCTGTAGGGCACCCTGTGCCATCAGAACCCGCACCCCCATGTCCCTGCACCCCGCAGGGCCCCGCAGCCCGCGCAGCTCTGTGCCTGTCCGGCAGCATAGCGCTCTCCATCCCCCCAAACCTGCCCCACAGCCGAGCAGCTCCGCACCCCGCCAAGCCCCCCCATTCCTGGAGCTCACCCCCGTGTGGCGCCGTGCCCCGGCAGCCCCGCAGCCCCGGCGGGCAGCCAGGGGGACACGGGCAGCGCGGGCACGGCCGCGATCCGTCTGCAGAGCCCCTGGGCGAGGGGCATCAGCGCAGTCCGCAGCCAAACCCCGGCAAGGGCACCCGGGTACCACGGGGCATCTCCCAGGGATGGTGATTGCTGGGGGAGTCCTGTGCAGGGCCACCAGTCCAGTCGGACTAAACGATCCTTGCGCGGCCTTCCCAACTCAGGAGGTGCCATGACCACGTTTTAAATTTGGGGTGCCCCCGTGCCGAGCCCCCCTGTCCGGGCCGGGGTCGGGCTGGTGGCGCCCTGTGCGAGGGTGGGCGATGCCCGTGGAGTTGCACAACACCGAGCGGAGCTGCCGGAGCCGCCAGCTCTGCGCTTGGGCCGCCGTTAACCATTAAACCGGAGCGGGGGCGGCCGCGGAGCCTCCCCCGGGCCCCACGGGCTCCTGCGCTAACGGGGGCTGCGGGATCGGACTCCCCAGGCACGGCGCAGATGGGGAATAAACGCTGCTGCGGCTGTGCTCCCCCTCCCGTGCTGGTTTTGGGGCCCGGGGGTGCCCCGGTTCCCGGTTGATCCCCGTTCCCGTGGCAGGGACACCCCGCGGGCGGCCGTGCCGGGGTGGCACCGAGCGCTTGGCCGGGTTCGGGGGGGTTTTCCCGGTTTGCTGCTTTTTTCGCTCCTAGGAAAACACCCGGGCTTGGCGCAGGGTGGAAGCGGCGCCTCCAGCAGAGCGGGAAACGGGGGGTGGCCGAGCCCCCCAGGAGCCAGGCTGGGAACGTCCCCCCTCCCCAGGCAGGGGATCCCGGGGTGCCGCCCCATCAATCCCACGGCCCCCGAGCGGCGGGGATCGGCCGAGGGGACAGGCGGGGGGGACAGGCGGGGGCCACCATCCGGGACAGCCGCACGGACTCTGTCCCGGCCTTCGGGCTGCTCAATCCGGCAGCAGCAGCAGGAGCCGCGGCCCCTCGGAGCCGCCCCGCGGGTTTTGGGGCAGTGAGGGGCAGAACGCGGGTGGCCGAGCCCCCCAAACACCCCGTGCACCCCAAAACCCGCCGCACGCCATGTGTCACATGGACCCCACAGACCCCCTGCCCTACAGGTCCCCCCTGCCAGCCCAGGCACCCAGGGCGCCCCAGGGCACCCCAGAACCCCCTGCACCCCACGCACCCCAAGCATTCCGTGCACCCAGGGCATTCCAGGCATCCCACATGCCCAGGGCACCCCACGCTCCCCATGGAGCCCCCGCACCCCGTGTGCCCCCCACGCCCCTCAGCACCCCAAGAACCTCCTGCACCCCCCGCAGCCCACCCACGCCCAGCCCCGCCATTCTGGGGGGGGTTTGGCACTGATTCCTCGTGGTGGGCAGGACTGACGGGGGAATCAGGGACTTCTTTCCTACTGGGAACGGCGCGCACACCCCAAAAGTCCAGACCACACCCCCTTCCTAGCAGAAGGTGACTGTAACTTTTGGGGAAGCCCTAGGGCTGATGGGGGAGCCGTACAGGCGAGTTAAAGGGGATTTAAAACTTCGCAGAGAACTTGGGGGGGAACCTACAAGTTTTGGGGAGTATGACTTTGTGATGAGCTCTTCAACGTTTGAAGAACCCCTGTAACTTATCGGCAGCCCTATAATTTGGCGGGGGACATCGCTTTTGCGCGAATCCCCCAAATTTTAACGCTGCGTGTTTCACCCCGGTAAGTCCGCAGGAGCCGTCGGGAGTTTTGCGGGATGCTCCGCGGTGACGGCATCCCCGCGTTTATTCGGGCAGCACCCAGAATCCGGAGCCGTAACGACAAAACCGCAACTTTCGGGGGTCCTCTGCGACTTTTGGGGAGCCCCGCGAGTTTGGCGGGAAAAGGCGGAGGTGACTTCGCGGCGGGCCCGGGGGTGCCGGCGGGGACTCGGTGGTGAGCGGGGGGTGACCGGGCGGGCTGGCGGAGGTGGGGTGAGGTTGTTTTGGGGGGGGTGTTTTGGTTTTTGGGGGGGTCCCGCGGGCAGCGCGCGCGGCGGGAGGGCGGGGCGCGCGAAGATGGCCGCTGCCGGCGGGGGGCGTGGCGCGGCCGGGCCGGGGGGGCGTGGCCGGCTCGCGAGGGCGGGGGCGTGGCCGCCGCGAGCGAAGTGGCAGCGGGCCTCGGCCAATCAGCGGCGCGGAAAGCGGCGGCCGCGTTCCAGCCCGCGCGCTCCGGCCAATGGCGCGGCGCTCGGGGGGCGTGGCCCGGCCGGCGCCGACACCGGGGCCGCGCGCGGCGGAGCGCGCTCCCCCCGCCGGGCCGCGGCCGCTCCGCGCATGGACCCCCCGCGCCCGCCCGCGGTCCTAATGCCCGCCCGCCGCCGCCGCCGCCCGCCGCCGCCCACCGCGCCGCCCGCCGCCCGCGCCGACCCCGCCAAGGTACCGGGGGGGCGGCGGCGGAGAGCGGGGTGGGATCCGGGGGAGGCGGCGGGGGGGCGGTGACAGCTGACAGCGGCCCGCCCGAAACTTTCCCCGCCGGTAAAATGGCGCCGCGAAGGGATAAACTTTGGGGGGCGGGAAGGGAGGGGAGGTTGTGGCGGCGGGGCGCGGAGGGAGGGGGTGGGTCACAGCGGCCACGCCCCCGGCCGGATCGTCTCGCCTGGATCGCGGCGCTTTGGGATCTTGCCGGGATCTCCCGCCGCCGGGATCCGCCCGGCCCCGCCCCGGGGAGAGCGGCCGGGATACGCTTGGAGCGGGATCCGCTTGGAGCGGGATCCGCTTGGTGCTGGATCCCGTGGGATCTCCCCGGAGCGGGATCCGCTCGGTGCCGAGCCCGGGCAGCGGGTGCCGGTGTCGGGCTGGCCTGGCGGGCACGAGTGCGCTCCCAGCGCTGGGAGAGCCGCTGGATCCCGGCTGATCCGCTCAGAGCGGGAAAAACTTGGGGTGTGAATCCACAAGGTGTGGATCTACACCGGGGTGTGGGATGTGGGTGCTGCCACCTTAGGGCTGCGTTGCCAGGAGGGTGTCAGGTCCTGGCTCTGGAGATCCCTGCTGGATCCGCGCTGATGCTGAGCCAGTGGGTGATGGTGCTGGCAGCAGCATCACAGGGGCATCTGGAGAGCGATCAGGAACTCCTGGCTGGATCCCACTGCGACCTGGCGGGATCCACTTGGGATTTACCCCAGGGGGAGTGGCTGGCAGGGTCCCACCACAGCCCTGCCTGGAGGCGCTGATCCAGCTGCCCAAACCCAGCTCCCCATCCCACTGAGGCCGTGGGGATCCCTGCAGACCCCACTGTTCGGGGGGATCCCTGTGGAATCCACTGCTGGGGATCCCTGCAGACCCCACTGCTGGGGATCCCTATAGAATTCTCTGCTGGGGATCCCTGCTGCCCGCTGCCGTGTCTCTCGCAGGCTCCGCTGGGACCCGAGGGCTGGCTGGGGGAGCTGCCGTCGCGCCAGGACGAGGCCGTGCTGCGGGCGCTGGACGCGGGGCTGGAGCGCTGCCTGGCGCTGCACTCGGCCGTGCAGTGCATTCCCGTGCCCCGGCACAGGTAGGGACACCGTGCAGTGCATTCCCGTGCCCCGGCACAGGTAGGGACACTGTGCAGTGCATCCCCATGCCAGGCACATGTAGGGACACCGTGCAGTGCATCCCCATGCCAGACACATGTAGGGACACCGTGCAGTGCATCCCCATGCCAGACACATGTAGGGACACTGTGCAGTGCATCCCCATGCCAGGCACATGTAGGGACACCGTGCAGTGCATTCCCGTGCCCCGGCACAGGTAGGGACACCGGCACCGCCCACCGGCACTGGCCTGGCTGCGGCAGCCGGGATTCTTTCTGCAGGAGGACTTTGGCCGCTGGTGGCTGTGCTGGGATCCCCGGTGGTGAGAGGCTGTCCCACTGTGGCAGCTCCGGGGACTCCCAGCGGGGAACATCACCAGGTTATCTGTTTGCAAAATGCTTTTGGGTGCTCTTGACCTCTTGCTTTTTTTTTAGTCTAAAATTTTTATAGTTTTTTCCCACCTCAAGGAATTGTTTGGCCTTAGGGAAGCCATCCCTGTGTCCCTGGGCAGGATGCAGCTGCCTGTACCCTCTGGCACAGTGCTGCCCACAGTTATGGAGGGTTGCCCCTGCATGGCACAGGCAGTGGCATTTTGGCAGCTTGCCTGCACTGGGAGTGCCTTGCCTAGGGGAGTTCCAGCCAGCTGCTGGGATGATCCCTGGAGAGATCAGCAGCGTCCTGGGATGCTGCAGGCTGTGGGGCACCTGTGGGTGCCTTTCTACCTGGTGGTGCCACCAACATGGTGGGGCCACTGAGACCTTGTGCCACCCCTGTATCCCCACACAAACCACCCTAGGGAGGGTGCAGACCCCTGTGGGTGGGAGGTCCTGGCGCCTCAGTGGGGGAGGGAAAGCAGTAGAGGGTCCCAGGGGACCTGTCCATCCTGACACAGCCCCTCTGCTCTCGCTGGCAGGAAGCTCTCGGGCAAGGCGGGCATTGATGAGGTGATGGCAGCTGCGGTGCTCACCAGCCTCTCCGCCAGCCCCCTGGTGCTCGGGCACCCACCGGCCACTCATGGCACAGGTAAGAGCCTGTCCCTGTCCCCCCATCCCTGGATGTGTGTCCCACTGCAGGACCTGACCTTCCTCTTCCTCCTCCTCCTCACCAGAGCCTGGCAGCGATGTCTGGAAGGAGGCTCCTGCCATGTCCTCCAGCTGCAGCAGCAGCAGCAACGCCAGCGGGGACTGGAGCTGGGACCCCGCCAGCGACCGATCCACCCCCTCCACCCCCTCACCCCCCCTCTCCAGCCACGTCCCCAGCACCTTCCTGCCTGGCCCGCTCCCAGATGAGGGCCCTGATGAGCCTGACAGCACCCACTTCGTCTTTGGAGAGCCCACCCCACGGAAGAGGAAGGTGGGATGAAGCTGGGGATGACAATGGGGGTGAAGCTGGGTTTTGGGAATAGTAAGGATTAGGAGGATGAGGTTAAGGATGGGGATGACAGTTAGGATGAGTTTGGGAATGGGGATAGTAAGGATGGAGATGAGGAGGAGAATGACATTTGGGGTGGGAATGAAGAAGATGAGGTTGGAGGTAGGGATGAGAGCTGAGTTTGAGGGTACAGGTGATAATGTGGGTAAGGTTGGGGATGACAATGAGGGTGATATTTGGGCTGGGATGACAGCGGGGCTGGAGATGAGGATGAGGATGGGGATGGGGCTGCCAGCCTAACACCTCTCTCCTGCAGAACTCCACCAAGGTGATGTTCAAGTGCTTGTGGAAGAGCTGCGGCAAAGTCCTCAGCAGCTCCTCAGGGATGCAGAAGCACATCCGAACCATGCACCTTGGGTAAGCACATGGGGTACCCCTGGACACCCCAGACCCCCTGGTACCCCCTGCAGGGCCCTGCAGTGCTGGGGCACAGTGTCCCAGCCAGGCTCTGCTCTCCTCACAGCCGGAAAGCCGACCTGGAGCAGAGCGATGGCGAGGAGGATTTCTACTACACGGAGCTGGACGTGGACATGGAGGCGCTGACGGACGGGCTCTCCAGCCTCACCCCGGTGTCTCCCACCTCCTCGGTGCCCCCTGCCTTCCCCGGCCCCGAGGCTCCTCTGCCACCAGCCCTGCCCATCCTGAAGCTGGCCCTGGCCTCCCCATGCAGCCCCCCGGGGCCCCCCGGCCGCTGCCACGTCCACACCGACCACGCGTACCAGGTGGGGAACAGGGATGGGGAGAAGGATGGAGTGGGGACAGGGATGGAGAGGTGACAGGAATTGGGGACAGGCATGGAGGGTGACAGGGATTGGGGACAGGGGTGGAGGGTGACAGGGATTGGGGACAGGGGTGGAGGGTGACAGGGATTGGGGACAGGGATGGAGGGGGACAGGGATGGAGGTGGGACAGGGATGGAGGTGGGGCTGCTGCACTCCCTCATCACTTTGTCTGATGAGGGTTGTGTCCTCTCCCTCCAGGGCTGCCGGACCCCCCCACGGCCACCCGTGTCCCCCACTGTCCCCACCCCGCCACCACCCAAGCCACCGGCCGTGCCCAGGTGAGCCATTGCCGTCATGCCCCACCTTGTCCCCTCTCCCCCGCGCGTGTCCCCGGTTGTGACTGTCCCTGTGCCCGCAGGCGGCCGCGGGGCGAGGCCAAGAAGTGCCGCAAGGTGTACGGCATGGAGCACCGGGAGATGTGGTGCACGGCTTGCCGCTGGAAGAAGGCGTGCCAGCGCTTCCTCGACTGACGACGGAGCCCCGCCGCTCCCTCCTTCTTGCACATTTTGCACTCGAGGTGCCTTCGCGCCCCCCCGGCCGCCCCCCGGACTCAGGGAACGGCCCCCCGAAAGCTTTATGCACACACACAGCCCCCTCTGCCACGGAGCTTGTGCCCCCTGCCTTGTTTTCCCTTTGAAAATAAGCTAAATCCATCGATCCCACCCCGCTCCTTGCCGGGGGGGCTGGCAGGGGGTGTCTGGCTGCTCCCGGCCCCCTCCCCACTCCGGTTTGGGGACCCCCCCATGGCTGAGTAAGCTGTGCCTGTGGCCGGCAGGGGCTGGGAAAAGGGGGTGTCTGTTCCTGCCCCCCGCCTGCTCCCGGGGGGCAGCCCCAGTGCCCAGGGCAGAGGTGGGCGCCTGCCCCCCCTCGCCCCCCCCAGGGGGGTTTTTACTCTTTGTAATGTCATTTCTCTCTCTCGTTTTGGGGAGCCCCCGCCGGGGCCATGCCCCGGGAAGTGCCTGCAGGAATGCGCCCATTTGCACTAAGCCAAACTGCACAAAGAGGGGTCTTTTTTGTTTTCCTTTACTTTTATTTTTTTTTCCTTCGTGTGGTTTTTATTTTTTAAATAAAATATATGAAAATTCGTATTTTTTACCTACTCCCTCGCACAGCACAAGAGCGCGCGGGCCGCGGGGTGCCTCCAGCCCTGGGCAGGTTTCAAGGGGTTTAATTCACTTTAAACTCCCTTTTTACCCAAAAAACCCCCATTTCCCCCTCAAATCCCTTCCTCCCCTCTTGTCCTGTCACTCTCCAGCTCAGAGAGCAGCTCAGTTTGGCCAGGCCATGCCACCCTGCTCCTCTCCCCATGCAGGGAGGGGACAGGGGCGTGGTGGCCCTGCCACCCTCCTGCCCTGTGGGAAGGTTCCCTTTGCATCAGGGACCTCCCATTGCAGGGTCCCCCCTTGCAGGGTCGGACACTGCTTGGGCCCCATGGGTCAGGCTGGTGCTGTGCCCCCACCTGTCCCCTCCAGGGATGTGATGTATCAGATCCAAAAGAAAAACAAAATAAATACTTGGATTTTTTTAATGATTCCTGTTCTTTAGTTACTGTTAAGACAGGCAGGGTGGGCACCCTGGGCCCCTTGGCACCCCCAGACCCACTGCTGTCACCCCCCTCCTGCATCCCACATCCCCCAGGGATGGCATCACCCTGGGCATCCTCCTGGGAGCTATTTTAATTTCAGATAATGCCCAAAAAATTAGGAAATTGCCACCAACAGGCAGCAGGGAGGAAGGGAATGAGCCACAGGTGCCTGTTTTGGATGGGGATGGGGAAGGTGGAGGGGTGAGCAGGGCTCCCTGCTGGCCCCCATATTGCCCCATCCTTCCACACAGGGCAAGAAAGAAAATAATAATAATTACATATTAAAAAAAAAAAAAAAAAAAAAAAAAACGAAAAAGAAAAAGCAGACAAAATTGTAGCAGCAATTTCCCAATTTATTGAACTGATTGATTTTTGCAGGTATGTCTAAGCTAAATCCCATCACAAAGGTTCTATCCGAGGGGCAGCCCCCGGGCAGGTGAGGAAATGGGCAGCAACTAGAAAATAAAATCAGATTTACCTGAAACTACATTGACAGAAAATCAGTACAACACAGCATGTTCTCCCACTGAATTCTGGTTACGAAACCTCCTCAACCTCCCCAAAATATTAAACACATCTTCAATACAAACACAGGTTTATAATAATTAATATAAAGTCAGTATAATATAGAATATTCCCAGAAAAAAAAAATCAACAATCTTCAAACACCATCCTTTTTGTGTTTGTTCAGCTTTATTTTTGTAGACAGGTTTAAAGCACGTTGAAAAATAAATATATATGAAAGCATACACACAGCACTCTGACTAGGGGGACTAAAAAAAAAGGTTGAAATTCAAAACACGATTCAGGATCTACAAAATCAAAGGAACCATTAATTATGGCTTTTGTAGGAGTCACACGTGTCACAGAATGAGCGAAAATTAGATTATCTTTCAGAATATTGCAAAAAATTCCAGTTTTTGCATTGTTTTCATGGAGTTTCTTTCCTCAAGGGTGATGTGCAAAAGGGGGAGCTTTGAGGGGAGGTGCTCAGGGTCAGCCCCAAAACGCAGCAATCACCCCAAAGCCACAGCTTTGCTTGGGGGAAATGGAGTGTTCAAAGGCAGGAGTGGGGAGAGGAAACAAAAGGGGAAGTAATGCTGGAGTGGGTTTCCTTATGGACAAAAATTACTCATTTTGCTGTCCAAAAAATGGATTTTTGATTAAGGAAAAATAAAAAAAAAAGAAAAGGGAAGGGACAATCACATTGCAAACCTTCATTAGGGAAGTCCCCCTCTGCTTCCCCACAAAGCTGCTCTGCAGCTCTGAGGCTTGGGGTAACCTTAAAAACCACAAAACTGGGGAAATTCATGATTTCAAGAATATTTTCTGGAAATCCCAAATCAACACAAGGACCTTGTTTGTCTCCATCCTTTAAGATGTTCTCCAAGTCCATGGATCCCTGGGATGTTCTCCAGAGGGCTCAGACAGGACGATGCCCTCTGCCCCATTCTCTACTCCTGGCACTCAGATTTAAAATAAAAAATGAGGGTAATCAAGGAATTCAAGGAGGAACATTTACATGTATAAATGCTTTAAAAAAATGAATTGCAAGTTCTCAAGACGGAGTATATCCATGTTTTACCTCTAAGGGAGTTATTGTTGTGGAACTAAGTCTGTATATATATACACACACATATATATATATATATTTAGAAAAAATTAAAAAAAGGGAACCTCAGTGAAGTATACAAAGCCCTGAAGGGAAATACAAAGACGAGATGCAGAACAGGCAGAATTAGTGGGGTTTTGTTTAAATCTCCAAGAGCCGAAGTTTGCATAGGCAGTATATCCGAGAGACCCCGGAGAGAAGCTGGAGGGATGCGATCACCTGGAGTGACTGATGAAGTCAGTCAAAAAAACATGCCCAAATTCCTGTTCTTCAAACCCAAGTTGGAGCATGGAAGGCTAAAGATGAATCCCTGTGTTTCCAGCTCTGCACAGCTCCATCAGAACAAAGCACTTCAGTAGACATCAGGTGTTAGAAGGGTTTTATTTGGTACATGGAGTGTGTTAGTGGGGCAGAAGCATGTGTGAGGTTATGATAAGGGGAAAGTTAGTTTTTGTGTGGATTTTCCATTTTTCTCTCCCTTTTTCTTTTTTTTTTTTTTTTTGCTTTATTTTTTGCATCCTCAGTTCAAAGAGCCTCAAAGTGACACAGTTTGGAAACGCTCCTGAGCGCTACCTGGCTCTCTGCCCACCTTCAATAAAAATAAGAAAAGAATAAAATATTTCTAAGGGGATTGTGAAGAAAGCTCAGCACTCCATAATTCTGATGGCAAAATTGAGTCACCCAAGGGCAGGGAGGAGGAAGAGGAGGGCTTGGCCCACACCTGCTCCTCCTCAGAAGGTGGATGCACACACCAGCGTTGGAGGGGATGGGCCATCGGAATGTGACACAAATCCAGGGGTTTGAACTGTTTGGGCTTTAAAATTCTCTTTAAAATAGATTTTTACATATAAAAAGCAAAGCTAAAGATAAATCTTTTAAGTACTGTATGTATTTGTCTACATGCAACAGGTGAGGCTGCACATTCAGGACTTCAGGCACCCCCTAACCCCTCCCTATTTACAGGGTAAATGACAATAAATACAGAGCCCACATCTGGGGGGGCCAAAATCAGGATAAGTGAACAGCTTCCTCACTCTCTGTGAGCCCCCAAAACCATTGGAAAAGGGTATATAAAGGTCCAATTGTGACATACTGGGTGGTCTTTTACAGCTTTTTAAATAGGGGAAGAGAAGGAAAAGAAGTTAAAATGCAAAATGAGATTTTTACAAGTTAAGAAAAATGTTCTTACATGACCTGCTCTGCTCTTCCCATATTTAAAGAGGGTTATCCATGCTCACTGCCTAAAGCAACAAGTGCCACAACTCCTCCAGTCCAAGGGGCAGCAGCAGCAGTGCTGGTGTGGCCCCACTGAGCCACACTGAGGATTTCAGGAAAGATCTGTGTTCCCACAGCACTGAGCACCCCCAAATCCACGGGGCAGGAGGCTCCCAATGGAAGCAATGGTGAACTGGATGTAGAGAGAAGGTGCTGAATGTCTGCAAGGAACTGAGGAGCAGAGAAAGGGAGGGAATGCCATAAACCCAGGATGCAGCTGGAAGGAGGGAAGGGAGAGAGATCCCAGCTCCTGCAGGTGCCAGGATTGAGGCTCCCACCACGCTCCATGAAATCCTGGCACCAAGTGGCTTAAATCCTTTCAGGTTATTTGCTTTATGGGGGTTTATTGTACAATATACTTTTAATTCCTTTGCTGGGTGGAACCACACTTTTCCTCATGGACCACCAGGCCTGTAGGAAGGAAAATAGCACCTTGAGTCATTTGGCTTCTGGCAATGGGGTGTCTTCCGTGGCAGGTTTCAAGGTACCACAGTCACAGACATCATAAAAAACTGCTTGATGGCAAGGATGGAGTGAGGTCTTCAGCTTTTTTTAAAAATTTATTTTAAAAAGCACCAGAAGCAAAGAGGTGAAGGTAGAACAAGCTGTTTCTCAGGAATAAGACAATTCCAACACATGCTGTTGCTGTTGTTATTTAGGTGTAGCTGAAAGAAGGCAACAGTGGCCAATATGAACAGGGAGAATCCAACTGTCTGGAACAGCCCCACAGAGTCTGAGGAGATGCTGGGAGAGAAACCTGGTTCTTATTTAAAGAAAAAATGGTTTATTGGAACATTTACATGGAACCAGTGCAACTAAAGCTGAAGGTTTTTGTCATGAATTAAGTAGGTGTTAGACCTACCCATGATCAACAAGAATGTTGAGATTGGCAAGGAAGAACAAGGTAGCCAGGTGAAATCCTGGCCCCACACAAGTCCATGGGATGGGAGCAGCAGGATTCCACCCTGCTGGGATCTCCTCACCTCGGCTTCTCACCTTCCCCAGCTCATCCTGCACATGGCTGAATGCCTTCATTTTGCTACAGTTTGCATATATTTGTGAAAAAGGCAGCTGAGCAAAGGGAGAAAAGTGAAGATCTTTGTGGAGAAGAATGACTGGTACAGAATTGTGTCCTCTAGAGCAAAAGGTGCTTCCAGAAGCACAAAAGTGTTTCAGTGCCCATGGATGACCAAGGCTGGAAGACAGGACGTGGGTAAGATGCCAGTAGGTCCAAGAAAAGTCACAATCTGTTTTTGATGGTGATTCTTTTGGAAGCTAAGAATCCAAGAGAAGTATTCGTAAGGCTGTAGTCTGACTTGCCTTTTGATCTATTTGGCTCAATAAAAAATAATTAAAACTCTTTAAATAACTTTGCAAAAGGCCTATATCATCAGGGGAAGCCCTCCAACACATCCATCCATCTGCTTTCACAGCCTTAGCTTGAAATTCCACTGCTGCTGGGATTTTAGCACAGACAAGGTGTAAAAAACCCCAACCAACCAACAAACCTGCTTTGGACACAATGACCTCCCTGGTGCTCGGTTTGGAGTGGGAAGGGGAGGAGGATTCATGCTTCACCAGCCTCCCCACACCTGCAGAGACTCCACCTCCCTCCTGGGCAGCCTGGCTGGCTTGGCTGAAGGGGTGGCCATGGGCAGGGGGGCACAGGGGGAAAAGGGAAAGGGAAAAGGGGGAAGGCGAAGCCAGTCGTGCCGCTGGAAGCGACTCTGCTAAGACAGTGTCTGAGTGGAACAGAGAAGGACTTGTTTAGAAAACACAAGAGTTATTTTGCACACATGGACGACAACAAGGCTACTTAGTTTTTCCAACATACTCCTTCCTCCCCACCCTCCCTCCCCCTACAAACAACAGAGCGAAACAAAAAAAAAAAAAAAAAACAAACAAAAAACAATCCCTAAGAAATCCAAGTAAAATCCTTGTCGTTCTCCCCAGAGTTGTCCTGCTCCTGCGGGGAGTCGACATCTTTGTCATCATCTAAAATCACATCATCCTGTGACATCCCCACGTCCTCCTTCCACTTGATGTCGTCGTCGTCTCCCATCTCCTCGTCTCCTTCCACCTTGATGTCCTCGGGATCCTCCATGTAGGGCCCCTCCCCGGGGTAGCACTCCTCGGGGGAGCCCTCGGCCCCGTTGTGGTCCAGGTGCGCGGCCACGCCGCGGCCGGAGCAGTCGGCGCAGACGCCGTGCCGGCGCGAGCCGTGCTTGATCCCCACGCTGGCTGCTGACATGAACACCCGGTTGCAAACCTTGCAGACGTATTTCTTATCTTTGCTGTGGACCTGGAGAGGAAGAAAGACCACAGAGGTGAGTGCCAACAGAGAGGGGATAGGACCTGCTCCTGTTCTTGCAAATCCACAATTTCTACCTGAGATCCCAACTGGCTTCCACCATGAGCTCAAACCCACCACGATTAATTCAACCCTGCAGTGATGACGCACAATGGAAAATCCTTTGGGACTGCCTGCTCATCATCACACTCATAAGTCTGAGACAAACTTTTATCATAATTTTTTTTCTTCCTTTTTCCTTCTGTTTTTCTGGGGTGCAATAGTTGTGTCACACCCACCATCTATGCTCTCCCCTGCCCCGAGCCAGTCCCCATGACATTCTTCTGCTGCATCAAGCAAAGGCATTAAATTTTATTACTTTTTTTAAAGCAGTTGGACAGGGCTGCTCAGAGTCATCCAGCAGGATCTATAGGTATCACTCACTTTCAACTTGTACAAGAGGAAAATGTTAAAAAGAAATAAAGAAACAGTCCACAAGCACCAGTTCTGTTCAGAGAAGAACAACCCTGATCAAACCAGTGTTAATGCCATGGTGATTTAGTGGTCTCCCTCCTGATCCCACTGCTATCCAGAACCAAAGAACAGGAACACTTGGAATTTCTCCTGTATCTCCCAAAAAATGTATCTGAATGCTCTGAAACCTTATTTCCGACTACTTTGGTTTGATGAAACTATCACAGAACACATGGCCAGTAAAGGAAGCAAGAAAAATGCTCTGCAGGATAAAAGAATTCACTTTCAGAGCTAAACTGCACTATTCAATGAGCACAACTGCATACTTTGAAAAGCACAGAACACTTGTTTAAAGGTGAGATCTGTCCCTGGCCAGATTTGTCCCTTTTGCCCTGCATGAAAGGCAAGGAGCTTGTTCAAATAATCCACCTGCTCCTCTGCCAAATAAACCAGGGCAGTGAATTCCCAAACTCCACCACAAGGAGCCTCATCGGGTACTTTCATTTACACATATATATCTACATGTAAAATACATATTGGTTTTATCAATATGTAGAAAAGTTTAGTAGGAAGGGACCCATGACAATCTTTTACTCCAACTGCCTGGCTGCTTCAGGGCTGCCCAATATATATTATAAATATGTATTTTTCTTTTCTATATTTTTTCTTTATTCTTTTATAGATTAACACCACACGGGGACAGCACAGGCACTCGATGCACTGATCCTCAGGAGAGACTTTAGGAAGTGGTGTAGAAGCACACAAGGATCCAGTGCCAGTGCTTTGGGGTTGTTCCCAGCAGCCCAGCAGCCACCAGAGCCTCAGGTACATATCACCAGTCCCTAATCCTTTTTAACTCATTTCTTCCTTTCATGCTCACAAAAGCCTGTGGGAAAGATTTTGCTGATTAAAGTCCTTCCTTTTATTTTAAAGCAGCTGCCTGGATGCCTGCTCCCTGCTCCTGCCTCAGCAGGGGCTCACCACCTCTCAGCACCTGACTCTGCACTCTGGAATACTCAGCTGAGCTGCAGCTCTTTGGGAAGAGGACAAATTGACCCACTGCAGCCCCTCAGCCCTCACTGCTGCAGGACACTGCCTCAAGCTCTGTGTTGCACCAGTCCCAGCCGTGTTCAAAGCCTGTGAGTGCCTCTGATATGCTCTGGCTGCAGGTTCCCCTGCCCTGAGCCAGTCCCCATGACATTCTTCTACCACATCAAGCAAAGGCATTAAATTTTATTACTTTTTTTTTTTTAAAGCAGTTGGACAGGGCTGCTCAGAGTCATCCAGCAGGATCTATAGGTATCGCTCACTTTCAACTTGCACAAGAATGATTTTCAGGCATCAAAAGCTGAATAGGAGAACAGAAGGTGGTCAGGGGTGCAGAATAAGGGCTAAAAGAGCCATATAAAAAAGAAATTATAAAACAGGTACTAAACCAATTTGTAATTATCACAGAATGGTTTGGGTTGGAGGTGACCTTGAAGCTGATGTAGTTCTGACCCCCTGCCATGGGCAGGGACATCTTCCACTAGAGCAGCCTGCATTTCTGCTAAAAAACTCTAAAAAACTAAAATCACCTCTCTCCCTCTTTTCCAGTGCTGACAGTTCAGTCAGCAGATTCAAAGTGAGCCATATTCCTGGATGCAACTGAACAGAAATTAATCTCATTCCCTTTACAGCCAAATTAGTATTAAACACAGAAACAGGATTTGGCCCTCAGTATTGGACAGTGCCATTAGAAAGATGATAGTCTAACTGATTAAATGCCAATATTTCAAGGTAGAGAATGGGAAATATGCTGACAACATCCTAAACTTCTGAAAAAAAAATTAAAAAAGGGAAAGTTCTCAGAAATAAAATGCTGGAGGCAACCAGCTGGCATGACAAGGTGTTCCCTGCTGCAAAACCAGGACCAGATCTCAAATCCTGCTGGGTGCTTGCAGCAGGACTGAGCTCACGCTGGGATCTGCTCCCAAACTCCAGCACCCCAAGAGAAGAAGGAAGGGACATGTCAGGGAGCAGGCAGTGCCCAGGCAGAGGGCTGGGCACTCATCCAAACAGAGATGGGGCAGCAAAGGAGGGAAGGAGATGATGGGGCACTGTGGAAAATTGTCACACAGAGCTCCGGGATCCCAGTGTGGGCCCTGGAGCATCATCTGAGGTGAGCCAGATCTGCTGCTGGAATTACTGCCTAGAAACCACCTGCTCTGCCACAACACCACCTCTACACCAAGCTTTGAGAACCTCTTTAGGATGGCGAATCATTTCTACCCTGAAAAGAAAAATAATCAAAGTTCAGCTTAAAATTCTGTTTCTGAAGAAGCTGTGAAGAGCCAGACACCAGCACCAGCCTCACAGCCTCTTTAACAAGGTCTAACAGCATTTTTGATAACTAAGCATGGCCAGAACAGAGTAGCTTTGCCTCAGGTTCTTGCTGAGCAATGTGTTTTAAAGCCTTCTGCACCACGTCATAGAATTACAGAATTGTTAAATTGGGAAAGGCCTTTAAGATCAAGTCCAATTGTTCCCCCAGCACTGCCAAGTCCACCACTAAATCATGTCCCCAGAAGCCACATTTACATGTTTGTTAAACCCTTCCAGGGATGGTGACTCCCCTAATGTCCTGGGCAGCCTGTGCCAGGGCTGAACAACCCTTTCAGTGAAGAATTTTTTCTAATATCCACCCAAAACCTTGGAAAGCTTCTAGCTGAGCTTGAAGGATGAGAGGAGGATGAACAGGCAGCCAGCCACGAGGCCTTGGAAAGGCAGGGGAAAAAGATACAGGAGAAGCCTTCAGATGAGCCCTGAGTGGCAAACAAAACCCAGACTAAAAGAGGTGAGCTCCTGCTCTCTTTGCCCTGAAGAGAAGGGCTGATGGCCAGCACTGCCCTTACCAAGGTATGGCGCTTCATGTGCTCGCGGCGGGTGAACTTCTTGCCACAGATCTCGCAGGGATAGGGCCTCTCCCCCGTGTGGGACCTCATGTGTCTCTTCAGGATGCACTGGTGCATGGCAGAAAAGCTGCAGTATGGGCACTTGAACTTCTTCCTGATGACCGTGAACTCGTTGACTGCAAGAGAGAAAGCAGAACACACAGATTAATCTCAGAACATCTCAAAACAATCTTCTCGTTGACTATTTCACTATTAAATGAGTTCACTGTGAAATCACACTCTTACCCCTTAACCATCTACATATTTTTAATCCTTATACTGTACTAGAACCCATATATTATTAAATGCACAGGCCAAGGAAAATACTACTAAGAAATTGAGTCCCTCCATCACAGCAGCTTTTGCACAAGTTGACACACAAACATTTAGCAACAGCCTGTTACACACATTGCTTGCTAAAGGGAAAATGAAGAGGGCTGTCAACCTGCTAGAGTTCTGATTTATTATGAAGGGTTATCCTGAATATCAAGATCTAAAATGCTAACAGTATTACTTCTGGAAGAAGCAGAGGAATAGAAGTCCACAAAGGGGGCACCCAAACAGTGCCAGTGTTATTTATGGGGTGATGCCAGAACATCATCACACACCCCAGGAGCACTTTGGTGAAGAAGCAGAGGCAGAGGATGGCCCAGAGGAAACAGAACAGTTCCAACCACCATTCTCTACATTATCCAGTGATAGTGCCACACACAAAATACAGCAGGTGAAAAAGCTGAGTATTTGCTGCTCCCTGAGGGCACCACCTACCCACTACAAGTTTGGAAGTGACTGACCACAAGGAGATGATTTCTCCTGTTTCTCCTTCATTCTATTGCTCCTGTTAGTGTGTTAATTTTCACCCACTTTTCTCCTAATTATTGTTATTTCTCAAAGCAATATATTTACATAGCAAGGAGGGGAAAAAAAAGGAAGCAAGTTCTGGTTAATCACTGTAATTTATGTATTTGTAAATGGCTCCTGGTAAAGGAAACAGTCTATGGAGGAGACTTTCTTACATTTTTTTTAACAACTAGAATATGAAAATTCTTTGTCTTTTATTACAGGAAATTAATTTTTTAAAATTTTCTCCTCGGGTTTGACACTCCCTCATGTATACACTCAGAGGCAAGGAGCCCACATTTTCCTACAGCAGGCAGCAATTTTATCATACAAAGCTATTTATTATAAATTCATTTCCAGTCTGATTTTGTGACCACTTGATTTTGGTGACAGGCCACACACACTTGTAACAACCCTGTCACTATGGAGCGTAGACAAGGTGAGCAAGCTGTAAACTGAGCACGGAGAGGCAAGAGGGGACACAAACCCTCCTTCCTCCAGTCCTGCTCCACACCACACACACTGCAGAGACACAGAGCCACTGGGAAACACTGACTGGACATCCTGACAGCAACCAGATCCTGGGAGCATGAAGAAAAAGGAGAGAAACCCAGGAATCCCCTATTCCTCCATCACTGGGTGTAGCTGATCCTGCTGTTCCCTCAGTGCCTGCTCCTGTTTCCTGCTCACCTCTCCCTTCCCTTCAGGGCTGAGCTGCTGCAAAGCTGAAAAGGCAACACCCCAGGCTGGGAGCACGAGCTGCACCCCAGCCACCTGCTTCCAACACATCCCTGGATTCCCAACAGCCAATGCCTGACTCTGTCCAAGATCCCTCACGCCTGCATTCAGCTTAAAGCACTCAAAACCAATATTTTCAGCTTCTGTATTTAAAAATACTCATAGAGCACTGTTTGTTGCTATAGTTTTATTGAAAACTATTTTTGCACCAAATAGCCACATATTTAGTTCTGGTATCTACAAAAGGAAACACCTCAAAAACAGCAGCATGGTCAGAAAAATAATTGCATATTGCAGCGTTAACATTTTCACAGTCCTGTAAAATATATGCCACCACAGTAAATCTATTCAATGCATAAATACCAGCTTTGGTATGAGAATCATCCTTTGTCTAAATGACAATATTTTATAGCAGCATTAAGTGTAGCAGCATTAAGGTCCTAAGAAATCACCTTTAACATGATCATCAAGGTGATAAACAGCAGCACTATGGGTAAAGAGCTCCTGGACACAGCACCAAGAAAAGGAAAAGGAAATAGAAACAGTGACACAGTAAAAATCTGTGTCCGTAATGCCACTAAAATATTTATGGAAATGTGTGTTTTTAAACCCAACACAATAATGCTTGGGAAAAAAATCTTTGGTATAGTCATCTCAAGTAACTTATTTCACTGAGGCTGTTAAAGGACACAGGATCCTACATCCCTGAGAGTGAAGGAAATGCACTAGTGATGCCTGATGGAGCTGCTCTGAGTAGCTCTGTAAACTGTCATCCAGTAAATAATCACTGAAACACTCCATTCTTTGGGTTATTAGAAAGAATTCCCAAACTTCAGGAGAATTCTTGTCCACTAAATCCCCTTTATATCTAAGGTTATAAATAGGAAGGTGCAATTTAACTGCCAGACTCACACCTCCCATCAGGTTTCCATGCCATTTCCTGACAGTAAAATCCCGCTTCTAACACCTGTCCTACAAAAACCCAGTAAAGCTCTGCCCTGTTGTACCCTTCAGTTCTAACAGTTTAAAAAACCTAGTCCTGATCCTGAAGGGAAGCACTGGAAATTCCCAGTGCTGAAGTCAGGAAGCACTCTGATGCACAGGCCAAGGAAAATACTAAAACCTCTATTACAGACAGCAGAAAAATAATTCTCTGCTGAATGAAATTCTAAAATACAAGAAAAATCAGCAAACATGAAAACTCATTAACTATTATTATGTAATGAAAATTTTTAAAGTTTGCTGAAATTGCTTTTGCTGGCATCTTCCCAAGTCAGACAAATCCTTCCCTGCTGCTCCCAAATTTCCAGATAAGATTCATTGGTTTACAACTTTGTTTTCTGGCTCAGCTTTCTCCTTTCTCACTAGCTGATTATTTAAGAGCAAAATAAATCATGAGGCAATTACTCTGACATCTGTCACAAGGGAAGCTGACACTAAAAGCTGCACACACTCCCAGCCAGCTGAGATCTCCCATGCCAAAGATGTCAACGAGAACGAGAGCAGAAAAAATGAACCTGACTTTGCAAAAAGCATAACATCTAAACCCAAATGATTAAAGTGTACTACAGTGATTACATGGGAACTTATCCTCAGTTCTGAATGCAGAATGATCAAATGAAGGGTAAGAGCTAAGCCAAGCAAGGGAAACTCCAGCTTCCCAGTCCTGGTGTGGCACGGAGCTGTGTCCCTGAAGCTCCAGCTCCCAGCAGGATCAGGTGGAGCAGAGCTCCTGTTCCTCCTCCACAAATCTAAGCCCAGCAGGTCCTGGTGGGCTCTCATTCACCATTCCACAGGAAAAGGCTGGGGAAGAAGCTCCTCACTAAGTCCACATTGTGCACAACTATTTCTCAATTTTGTCTCCCTGAGATGCAACAGTATAATGAGAAAGAACTTCCCTGAAGAACTCCAGAGAACATTTGTGGAAGTTGGGTTTTTTTCTCCTCAGCTGTCTCTCACACTGAGGAAAGAAACCCCACATGCTGACAAGCTGTGCTGCACACAGAGCAGCTGGGAAGCACTGCTCTTAATTATGCTACTTTCACTTCACAGTTACCATAATCTGGTTTTGTATGTAAATATATAGCAATAGACACAGAAGTATTTAATTTTTTTTAAAAATAAGTGAATTTCATAGAACGAAACAGGAATTACAGATTTCTACCCACCAGGAGCAGCCATTACTGATTCTGTGTGCATATCCCAAATTACAATTAAATTTATGTAAAGCCTCCTTCCTCTGTTTCAACACCACCACACTCAGCCTGGCTAACTTAATTACAGTGTATAAACCAAAAGAGTCACAAAAATGTACAGAATCCCTGCAAACCACAGCCAAACTCCAGCATGTTATTCAAAAAAAGCCCTGAAAGTACTGAAATACAGTATCAATAAAAGATGCAAGCCTTGCAACAACTTTCAAGCCCAAGTAACATACCCTACTGGACATATGAACAAGAAGTATATTTTGCTCCTTTGAAAGATATAGAAAACCACTTTACAAACAGCAACCCTGTGCTTGCACAGCTCCTAAGTTCACAGCGAAAATCCCTGGAATGCCCAAATAGTCTAATGGACAGAGCACTAGAGCAGAACTCAGAATTGAATTCTATTATTAATTCTATTGCTAGCACTTCCAACAACCTGAGGGATGTTATTTTCCAGAGGAATTGGAGGAAAACATCCCCATTTCTTTTATAAAGCACTTTGAGATCAACTGATAAGGCAGTTCAAGGCAGCGTCAGAACACAGAATGAGCACTCCAATAAAACAGCCGAAGTGCCCATTTTATGGACCTCAAAAAAGTTATCTTTGCACAAAAATTGCCACAAGGCTGCAGTGACACAGCATCTGGAACCTGCACAGCACCAACTGATCACCTTTGGGGAGTCACTCTATGAAATTACACCTGTGGAACATTTATTTGCAGCACAAGAACAATGGCACAATTTGATTTTCCTAGTTCAAGGAAGCATCTTGTATACAACAACAACAGCAGCAGCTATGCATCCTCAGGATCCTGGCTTGGCCCTACACTGTCCAAAAGCTCCAGCCCAGCCAGGTGGGCAGAGCCCAGGGAACACATTTTCAGGTGGCCACTGAGGCTCTTCTGGGTGCTGAAGCCCTTCCCACAGCAGAGACAGAGCAAGGCGCGCTCGCTCGAGTGCACGGACAGAAGGTGCCGCTTCAAGTCTGTCTTGTCCCGAAAGAGCTTGGCACAGTGAGGACACTGCATCTTCTTACAGTGGCAGTGGATGGTCTTCTCGTGGCGCTCCATGTTGGATCTCAGGGTGAAGCTGGCGGGGCACTTGGAGCACTGGAAGCGGCCGAGCTGGCCGGCAGTGAGGCCGGGCTGGGAGCAGTTGAGCAGCACGGAGAAGGCGTGCCCGTGGATGTGCTCCTGCAGCTCCTCAGCACGCTGGAACACCCTCCTGCAGAAGCCACAGGTCAGCCTCTTGGCCAGGGCTGAGTCCAGGAAGGTCCCATCAGAGGTGATGTCTGTGTCTTCAGATCTTGGGAAACTGGAATCTGAAACAGGACCACGGGTACACACGCACGGATCAGCCTCTTCTGGTATAAAATAACGACAGTTTAAAGGTGCATTTTTCTCTCTGCTTACCTGAGTGAGAGTTATCAAACTGCCAAAGTGCCAGCAATCTGTCAAAGGCAGCCTGGAAAGGAAAAGCACAGGGAAGTTAGGGCAGGCATTGACAAGAAGCTGTCCCATAGGCAGAGCTCTGACTCCCATCACTGCCTTCATCCCCTCTCCAAGGGAGGCTCAGTTGTTTGACCTGACAGCTCAAAGTGCCTGTACAAAGCTTTCACTGCCAGAGCAGTGAACTGGGCCTTTATCTTGCCTCAAAACACCCAATCATTTGGTGTTTTGAAGACAGTAATCAACATCCCTGTTTAAGTCTTGGATAACTACTCAATTTCCAGTCTTACTGAGCACCCATAGCTCCCACTCAGGCCAGGGAAATGCTGGACAGGATATTTTTAGTTGATACAACAGAACTGAAAAATTCTCCCTTAGCCCTCCACAGGTACTTTTCCTTTCCACACAGAAGAGCCTGTAGAACACAAACACCTTCTGCATAGCACCCCTTCTGCAATGCCCTCTGGCACTGCTGATCCAAATTCTAAATAAAAGCTGATTTTATCTTTTTTTTCTTGTAAATTCTTTGCGATATGCCAGCGTGTGGCAGATGGCAGCCCTGTGTGAGGCAGAGGCGTGCTGCAGCCCCGGCAGGTCTGTGCAGACCAGCTCACTTTGCTCTATGGGGATGGCAAAGCAAAATCTGTTTTCCACCCATTTGTTTAGCTGAGTATCATTCAAAAATATTAATAGTAAGAAATGCTGCAGAAAGCTATGGATTTTAGGTCAAACTTCTGACTTCTGTAATAGAGAGAGCCAGCCCACTTCTGTCTGAATTTAGACAGTTACAAGAAACCCAAATGCCCAACACCAGAAGTGAGCAATGGGTAGCTGAGGTCTCATGGCATTATTACATGCTAGTGTGCAATGTTGTGCAAATGAAGTGATTTACAATTAAAAGGGATTCATAATTTAAAAAATCCTAGAGGTTTTTGAACAGAAGTTCTGTTGAGGTAAGACAGAAAGACTAAAACTGGGACAGCACCAGTCCTGACCCTCAACAGACTTCTAGTTTTAAAACAACCTGTACTTTTTTTAAAAAAGCTCACAGAATAAAGTATAAGGTCTTTCAAAATACTCCTAACTGGGGAGGATTTGATCAAACAGTCACCTTTGCATTTCAAATTCTTTGTATTTCCCCCTTTCCCCCCCCTCAATCTTACCTGAGTTGAGGAAGGCACCTCTCCTTTTATCCCAGTTTCTGGTGACATTTCACCAGAAGAGCAGATCCTGGTGGGGCTCTGAGTGGCAAGGTGTGCTGAAGGCAGCAGGGGAGATGGTGCTTCCACTTTGCCATCACTTTCACCCCTTGAGGCATTCGAGCTGGTGCCAGGCCCTGGGGAACACAGGAAACGAATCTCACCCACGAGAACGAGCACCAGCTGGTGGCTTTACAAACGGCCTCGCAAAGGCAGCGCCCCAGCACTCGCAGCTCATCTTCTGTCAGTGGCAGGGAATGCAGCAGGACAGGGATGCCAGCCTTTTGGTCTTTCTGCTTGATGGGTTGGTTTGTTGTTTTTTTTAAAACAGCCTCCCCACCCAAATGTCTGTGTGTACTGGAGTGACGTCGCAGGGCTCGGTCACTACAGAGTCCGTCGGGAGAAAGGAGCACAGTGCAGCACAAATATCCACATTTCTCTTGGAGAAGCATCATTCTGAGCACATACACTTCCACCTTTAAGGAAATATCAAGCTTCATTCCACTAACTTTCTTGAAAGTTTATGTCACAGGTTCAGATCTCAAGATCTGTCCGTGGTGGTTTATTTAATATCAGGCTGTCAGTACTTGATCTCAAAGTGCTTTACAAAAGATGGAAAAAAGGATTCCTGTCACTCTCTATTTAGCAAGCACAGAGGTTCAAATATTTGTACAAAACTGTTCGATTATACCTGACAGTCATTACAGTCTAAAAATCTCCCATAATTCAAAAGGAAAACTTGCTGTGTCTGCCCTCACCTACACTGTAGCAGCAGCCAAATGGAAAACAATATTCCAGAAACTGCCCTGAGGATCAATGGCAAAGCTAAATACAAATAAAGGTTGTGTCATCAATATCACTGTACATTATAAATTATAGTACAAACTTTAGCACATGCCTTGACGGAATATTGGAATGACATACTGAGCAGGTTGTTCTTTTTGAAATGCAAGGCGGCAAAACCAGAAGCAAATGTGGCATATAATAAACAAATTCATATTTAAAGCACTCTATGCCCTAAAGGCTTTTCCATTTCCAGCAAAAAACAGTCTGATGGAAGCCTTCAGGGATATAAAACCACCACTTTTTAATGCAGCTACAAACAACAAGTCACAGTTTACACTGTGTCCGAATACAATGCGCTGTGATCTGGGTGACAACAAAGCACCCGAGTGAAACCACACCAAGTTTCAAAATGTGAACAATCCCAAACCTTACTTTTTTATCAGCTATCAAAGGAAATTCTGCTCCTGTGCCACAAGCTGGATGTTTGATTTGCTTTCCTCTGCTTTGATGACAGATCAATATCTTTCCCAGTTGAGTTAATGCTGCTCAGCTGGGATAACAATGCTCCAAGGTTTCCTTCAGGTGCTGCTCATCTGCTGCTGTTGTCATTTTAATGTAGGACAACAAAATGCCAAAAATTCAAGGTAGGAAAAAATTCAGGGGGAAAAAGGAATTTATCAGTATTTCCTGCTAGAAACTCTTACCAGGAATCCAGCTCTACAGGTCCATAGCAGAATTCCTGCCTACAAAGATACAGATTCATTTTCTTTACCCCTGAACATCCCAAACCGATTCCAGCTGCCCCAAGGGCATCTCTGGGTTACAATTCCTTGAACTAATGGTATTTTAGCACACAGTAAAGATAAACCAGTGGGGCCTGGCTTGATGAATTCTTTATTAGCACCTTCCCAGAGTTTCACAGGTTCCAAAAAAACCTCTGCATTAAAGCAAAAGCTAAGGCTAATGAACAGGCAATGAAATAAAGCACACAGAAGCAATAAACTATCATCCAAGGTATACAAACACACAAAGATGTACAACACAACAAAGGTGAGTTTTCAAAAAATAATCAGTATTTATTTGGTTTCAACAACTGCAAGTAACACAAGAAGAGAGAAACCCACATCAATGACCCACACTTTGTACACAAGAACAAAGATTTATGTCCATTCTGACTTGTACTGTGAGAAACCCTTTTCCCTCTTAAACTTGTACTAAAATGAATTTTAAGCAAAAGTATTTTAACTTCTAAATTAGAAATCAAAACCACTTTCCTTCAGTCAGCTCTGCATACAGAAAATGAAGCAAGGGTTTAGCAATATTTGTGTGAATACAGAATTCTTGTGACAGCTGGACAGTAAAATATTGTGGAAAAGAGAAAGGCAAAGTAATTATATCTCATTTAAAATTGCATCCATTCTCCCCTAAATCTTCTTTTACCATGTATGAAAATTCCACACCAAACTGAATACCTTTAACTTCTTCCTGGGAAAGTTGACCACTGTGTAAAATGTATTTCTTAACATTCAGTGCAAGGATAAATTATTGGCTCCAATGAACCACTAACTAAAAATAACCTATTAGCTGGTTTGCCCAAAAGAAAAGGGCTCTGTGCACCACGTAATCACTTGGACTGGAAGCTTCATAGGAATTGCTTCTATAAACAGTTTCAGATGCCACAGGGTAAACAGGAAAAGCCAAACTTAGACATATAAAAAAGCCTTCAAATGTGCTATTCTGAAATGTGGAAGTCACCCTTTAAGGCAGTTGTCCCCCTGCAACAATCTGAAAAATTTCTTTTTTTTTTAAATGAGAAAACAAGGATGCAAGCTAACCACCTCATTTTCTGATGAAAATTAAAATTCTCATTCTCTTGGTTATACTTGGCAAAACCATCTCAAAACATTCGACTGAAGCCTTTGAGACTTCTGGCTGTGTGATGTAACCATGTGGAACAATGCTACCAAAGTTCAGGCTCATAAATGAAATAAGACACGTTATTAAACCAAGGAGCTCTGCAGAGCAGAGTGGAAATCACACAACAACCACCTGCTTTTGGAGACAAACCAGGAAAACACAGCAAGACCAGGAAAATTCACAGTGTCTTATCTGAAAGGCATCCCCAGCAACAACCAGGCAGGTTCAGTAACCAAGAGCTCCCCAGACAGCCTCAGTGTTATCCATGAGTAACTCTCACATTTTTTTCTGCAAAATCTGCGTGTTCCAGGTTTCTGAGCAGCATATGAACAACGTCAATCTTGATCACACATCATGAACATCAAACTCTCAGAGCCCTTCAGCTGCAGGTTATCTGGCAACTGTGCTACCCAAATGGCAAGGTATTTAAATTTTCCCTTCTGATTTTAAATGAGTTTGAACTGGTTAACTTCAGAAATTCACCATAGTGATACAACACCCCCACACACACATTCTGGGCTTCGTTTTCCACCAGCAGAATGTCAAGTTCATACCTCATATGATCAGATAATGAATTAGTTAAAAAGAACAC
The DNA here is from genome assembly GCF_027887145.1 of Ammospiza caudacuta. Taxonomy (NCBI): domain Eukaryota; kingdom Metazoa; phylum Chordata; class Aves; order Passeriformes; family Passerellidae; genus Ammospiza; species Ammospiza caudacuta. The sequence goes on from NC_080607.1 coordinate 13,020,332, forward strand.
GTAGTAAAATGAAAACCTTGGGATATCCTCTAATATCTAAAACAGGAAGAATTATGTGGAACAGCAAGTGAAAACTTTTTATGTGTGCATTAACCTGGAGAATAATATCCCCTTTAGAAATGGCTCATCCGAATTTTAAACATGTTTAACACCCTCTTTGCATCTGCCCACCTCCATTAAGTCTTTTATCCTTCAGGAAAAAAAAAAATCAAAACAAAACCTGAATACTGCTCCTTCAGGCAGTTATGTACTGCAGTGCTTTCTAAGAGAAGATAATCCAGTGATAGCAGCCAAGATTAAAAAACACTTCACTTCTTTACAGTCAGAGAGACTGATCACTTATAATCCCTGAAATTAGTGCATTTCTTTTCAAACCAAGACAGATGAAAACTGCTGGGTTTGGTTGTCTTGTTAAATTCAGGCTTTTTCACTGTGCTCCTACCTACTCGCTCCTCCTTTTTTTTTTTAAATATAACACAGGACTTAAAATGACTCAACATCCTCAAATTGTTTTTGAAGAAAAATGTCAAAAACACCTACAAAGCCAGCACCAACCTAGACTGTGCTTTTACATCTCCACAATCTTCCTACCACTTGCTTCACTGTCATTTTACACACTGAAAATTCTCATCAAACTTGATGTTCTGTTGTATTCAGTAATGACCACTTAAAAGGGAATCTTATATCACAAGATCTTTTTCAAGTGATTAAAATAAATTGATACCTGTGAATCTGAATAAGATGAAAGAAAAAGATGTCTCTTAACTCCCGGCTTCGATAAAAATCCTCTTACCAAGCCACAGCCACATCCCTGACTGCTGTGAGAGCTACAGACCAAGCAGGGTGTGTTCCTTTTGACTTGGGCATTTCACTTTGCTTCCATAAAGATGAGATAATTGAAGCTCAGCTGAATGAAATTCAAGTAATAGCGAGAAGACTGGAAAATAAGGACCTCAAATACAGACTGGACAGGACCTCTGGGCCATGGCACCCCTTAGTGGGATATCAACTACCCCCTTTTCTAAATGCATCAAGCTTTATTTTAAACCCAGCTGTCCCCTGCCTGCACCATGCCCATCCCCAAGCTCTGCTTCTCAGGTGGTTGGGAAATCTCTAATTTTGAACCTGGATTTATGACTGCTTCATACACATTTATCTTTATGTCAAGTGGTGCTTCAGTTCTTAAGTATAACCTAAAATCCTCCAACGAGGAGAAGGATGATGGATAGAGGGCAGCCCCATCATTATTCCAATTTATCAAGACACAAGATGAAATTGCTGATTTCACCTGTCAGGAGCCACAGACCTGAAGCCATGGTGCATCCATCACCCACGGTCACACACCAGCCAGGCTCCCACCCCTCCCTGTGCCAGCTCAGGGCACCCTGCCACTGAACTGAGCCACATCTGTGCTGCTCCCCTGCAACTGAGGGATTTTCAACCCTGGAGCCCAGTCTGAACCCTCTAAATCTGATTTAACAGGAGATCCTTCGGGAAGTCAGTTACTGTGAAAGAAACCAGAACACTGCACCAGCCATTCCCCACAAATATTTAAGCTACAGAATAAGGTACAGAAACTTCAAGGCTTTGGGATTTTTTTAAAAACAATCCCATTGTTCAGACATGAGAAGTGAAAAGAGATGCCAAGTCTGACAGTGCATTGTGCAATTATTTCCCTTTGTCACAAAACTCCAGGGGTCAGCTGGGCACTTGGATGGCGCTGGGAGCACCCTGGTCTAGTGGAAAGTGTCCCTGCCCATGGCACGGGGCTGGAAAAAGGTGATCTTCAAAGTCCCTTATAATCCAAAGCATTCTGCAATTCTGTGATTCATTCTCCAATTCTATGACCATTAAAGTAATCTATCTTTTCCCATTGAGGAGACTAAAAGAAAATAGAATAATAGGTATCCCTAAGTGACCTTTCATTCTATTTACTTGGTCAGTTTTCTCAGCATAGATAAAGACAAACCTTTTCTTCTGGAAATTAACATGTAGTACTCAGAAAACTGTTGCTTGCTCTATTCTATTTCACAAATGATGTATCTTCTCAGAGCATTACTAAAATAGAACAGTAATAATTTCTTTCTTTATGCACTAGAGAATCAGGCTGCAATGAAGAAAACACAAAAATATGCTGAAAAATCAGCTGTCCACTCCTAATGGTTCACATCAGCTGTCTCCAACAGATCACCAGTAGGAAAACATTCATTTCCAGGCGCAAGTATAACAAAATCAATAGCTGCTCACTACTTGCAGGTCTAAAATTAAACTGCAAGAAGTAAAGATCATGCAGTCAACAACATCCCAATTGTTTCCACAGACACAGGAGCAACCTTCAAGCTGTTCAACATCAATCAAGTTTGGATTCAAAACCTTTCCCATAACGACTCAAATACTTTATATTTTGTTTGTAAGTACCATTGTGCAAACGAGTGAAACAGAAATCTGAGGGCAAGCACTACAGGCTGGATATTTTCTTCTATGACTTCAGCAGTTAACAACAAAGCTGGATCAACATCAGACTAAAGTTTCCATATTTTACGGAAAGTGGGATTAAGCAGGACTTAAACCAGCAGCAACAAACGAGGCGGTGACCTCTATTTTCTTCTCACTAAAGATTTCCCCTTAAAGAAACGCTAAAAAAAATAAAAAATATAGAAAAAAAATAGAAGAATAACTTACGGGAGAGCGAGTGGGTGCCTTTGGGGAGGTACTCGAAGAGCAGCGAGCTGTCCTCGCTCAGCATGTCGGCTTTCAGCGACAGCAAGCTGTTCTTGCTCATCAGAGCCGCGCGCAGGTTGGCGACAGTGGCGGCCTGCAGCGCGTCCTCCTTGTCCGGCGTCAGGGGCTGCGGGATGTAGCTGGGCTCCCCCGCCAGCAGCGCCTCCTCCACGCTGCCGTAGGGCTCCGGCCGCTCCACCCGGCTGTCCGAGCTGCTGGGCTCCGTCCCGGCCGCATCGGCGCCTGCAGCGGGGGAGAGGCGGTCAGAGACACGGGGGGACTGCGGGAGCGGGGCCGGCAGGAGCGCAGCCAGGAACGCAGCGAGGTTCTGCTGGCTTTGCTGCTCACGGGGAGCGCCGCCCTCACCCCCTTTTCCTGCCCCCATCCCCCTTTTCCTGCCCTCACCCCCTTTTCCTGCCCCCATCCCCCTTTTCCTGCCCTCACCCCCTTTTCCTGCTCTCATCCCCCTTTTCCTGCCCTCACCCCCTTTTCCTGCTCTCATCCCCCTTTTCCTGCCCTCACCCCCTTTTCCTGCCCCCATCCCACTTTTCCTGCCCTCACCCCCTTTTCCTGCTCTCATCCCCCTTTTCCTGCCCCCATCCCCCTTTTCCTGCTCTCACCCCTCTTTTCCTGCCCTCACCCCCTTTTCCTGCCCCCATCCCCCTTTTCCTGCCCCCATCCCCCTTTTCCTGCCCTCACCCCCTTTTCCTGCCCCCATCCCCCTTTTCCTGCCCTCATCCCCCTTTTCCTGCCCTCACCCCCTTTTCCTGCTCTCACCCCCTTTTCCTGCCCCCATCCCCCTTTTCCTGCCCCCATCCCCCTTTTCCTGCCCTCACCCCCTTTTCCTGCTCTCACCCCCCTTTTCCTGCCCCCATCTCCCTTTTCCTGCCCCCATCTCCCTTTTCCTGCTCCCATCCCACTTTTCCTGCTCTCACCCCCCTTTTCCTCACCCCATCCCCCTTTTCCTGCCCTCATCCCACTTTTCCTGCCCTTATCCCCATTTCCATTTGCTCCCAGCACATATCACAGGATGGGTTTTATACAGAAATGTTACAGTTAAAAAAAACCCAAACTGATCAGAAACTTTACAACATGTAACTACAAAGAAATTGCATAAAAATATAACACATTAGTAACAAATATATCAATCACTGAACCCTTTGCCTGCCCTCATCCCACTTTTCCTGCCCTCAGACCCCTTTTCCATTGGTTCCCAGCACATATCACAGGGTGGCTTTTAAACAGAAATGCTACACTTAAAAAACCCAAACTGATCAGAAACTTTACAACATGAAACCATAAAGAAACTATATAACCATAAAGAAACTGTATAAAAATATAACACATTAGTAACAAATATATCAATTACTGAACCCTTTTCCTGCCCTCAGCCCTCTTTTCCATTGGTTCCCAGCATACATCACATGATGGCTTTTAAACAGAAATGTTACAGTTAAAAAAACCCAAACTGATCAGCCACTTTTCAACATGTAACTATAAAGAAACGGCATAAAAATATAACACATTAGTAACAAATATATCAATTACTGAACCCTTTTCCTGCCCCACACCTGGGGTTCTGTTTTTCCAGCCCCTTCCCTCCTGCCTCACCTCCTGGGCTTCAGTTCTGCACCACACACTATGAAGACAAGGCACAGCCTGGATAAGATTATTTATTAAACTAAGATTTCAGGATAGTTTGACAGTACTGAAATTACATTCAAAGGTTTAAGTTGTGTTTTCTCCCGAAGTTAACACTTCACTTAGCCCAAATTTTCACTCTTTGTTTCTTCCCCATGATGAAGGTTTTGAGAAGCACAGTAATAAACAGCCTCTAATAGTGGGGTGATGGGTATAGACCCCTGGGGTCACTTTCTGAAAAATTCACAGCAACCATTGGTTCCCAGCATATATCACAGGATGGGTTTTATACTGAAGTGTAACAGTTAAAAAAAAAAAAAATGTATCAGCCACTTTACAACATGTAACTACAAAGAAACTGTATAAAAATATAACATATTAGTAACAAATACATCAATTACTGAACCCAAACAAAACAAAAAAAGCTATGATAAAGTAAACTCCTTTCTGCAAAAACACAGTTTATTTTTGTGTTTTTGGGAGGTCTAATTGAAGAGCCTCCATTGTTTGAACTTTGACTCTCTTATCAGCTTAAATAATTTATGTATTTTTGTGTAAAGGAAAATGACTCTCAGACTCCTCTCTATTCTTCACATGAAACAACAAAAATTACACACAAAAAGGGCTGTTAGCCCATTTAAAAGTGCATAAAACAAATTGCAATTACCTACTCCACAATCTGCAGCAGCAAACACAGCTGACACACTCAAAGCCCAGCTGAGCACCTGGCAAACGGAGCTGAAGCTTCCCAACAAACTTATGCCTTTGTGGCATTTCTCCTATCAGGGAGAAGGAAAAACATCCATATCCAAAGAGAAGGCACAGATAATGAGCTATCAGATGGAGAAAGAAGCTGTTTTGCAGATCCTGAATATTTTATTGCCTCCTAGTTTAAAAGAGATTTAAATCTACTTAATGCAAGAGGGAACTATTAGAGCTCAAACCAGTGGTAGGACACTTACAAAATTAATACCTGCTGCTTCCACAAATTCACTTTGCACTCTTCAGGGCAAGGAATTCAGGTGTTGCCCACACACAGCACTGCAATAAACTCACTCCTGCACAGAAGCTCAGAAGAAGGGAGGAGGCAGATGGGGACAAACCAGCCCTTGGTTTCCACAACTTCAAACCAGGGCAAGGCATTAATCTGCAGAGCCTTATTAAAAAATGCTAATGAGGACATTGGTACCGTGCCCACCTCCTGTAACCTGGAAAACAGCTGAAGGAAGATCATTATTTTTATCTCCATTTCACAGGTGGTGGCTGCCAGAGGAAGACGTGGGGACTGGCTCAAGGTGCCCAGGCTGCAGAGCCAGGAGCAGCCAGAAAATTTCCCAGCCCCAGCTCAGGGCACATCAGATTCCACAACATGTTCAGATTGGTTTTACTAAGCTGCACTGTTCTGCCAGTACATCCTACTGCTAAAGTTGTTCCTTTAAAAAACAAACAGCCTCAAAGCAAACAAGAAGGAAAAAGCAATCATAGGCAGAGTGCTCCCACACCCCAGAGAGGCAGGGAATGCCCAAGGCTGGGGGCTACAAACACAGTAGGAAGTTCATAAATGTGAACTACCAGAGATGATCTCTGTTTAAAACAAGCCATTTTCCTTCCTCCATCTGTGTTTTGCTTGTATAATTTCACATTATCAGTTTTATTAAATCTTAGCCAAGCAGAAGAATTGAAATGCTTTGAATTTTTATGTATTTTGTCATCCCACCGTTAGAGGATCACAGGATATCCACTTTTCTAGATGATAATGAAGGTTTTTTGAAAACAAGCCAGCATGCCTACATAAAGGAAAACTACAAGACAGTAAAAACCAGCAGCTGTTACAAAAAGTGGTGAAGGAAGCAAATGAAACTTTAGCCCATTAAACTGGTAAGGTAACAGAGCTTCACCACATCAAAGCCACAACAACACCACTGTCCCACTGCCTGCATGGGGAATCACAGCACATAACTCAGGCCAGAAAAGGGTGTCTGCCCACAAAACTGCATTCCCAAATAAGCAGGCAGGCAGGGAATCACCTTGTGCTGTGTGCACTCCTTTTCAGAGCCTGTACAGCTGCTGATTGACAGTTGCCAGAATTGGCTGCACATAAACACTAATTGCTAAAACACACGCAGATTAATTGTAACCACAACAAGACATTAAATGTTCCTCAAAAGCCAAGATTAGAGACAGACAGCGAAATAGATGCTTCAGAGCTTCCAGTATTTATAGCTGATGTAATCTAATCAAACACACATTATGGCAAAATAAATATCCACTTAGTCACATAAGTACTAAAATACTCTCAGCACACCAAAAACAAAAAAAATGCACCAAGTTCCTCCCCACAGTGCCTCCAAAACCACTTCTCCTTTCTCTAGAATGCAGCTCCTTTTAACAAGATTTAGCCAAAGAATTATATGAATCAAAAGCATCCGTCACTTCCCAGTAATCCAAACTGTTTACTACAGAGCCTCAGCCCCATGTAAACCAGGCTTTAGTCAATGAGCTTCTATTCTGCAATTATTCACTGCCACGGGCCCAGAGCTCCAGCCCAGCCCTCCAGAGCTCGTTTTTCACCCTGCTGGGACAGCCCAGTGACTGCAGGGCTGCACACGCAGGAAATCCCGAGCTAAACACGGGATTAATGCTGCTCGAAAACTGAGCTCATTAGTCTCTTTAGCAAATCATTATTTTGCAGTTATTCTATTACACCAGCCCGCTTTCCAAAACACAGAAGCTTTAGAAAAGCTTTCTTAAATTTGTTGACTTGGGTGAATATTTTATTATTAGCTTTTATTGTCAAATAAAACACAGAGTTTATTTTCTGACAATTTTGGCCACAGTGCTTCCATACAATTCTGAAAACAACAGTAAAGCTCTTAACTACACATGAAGCATCATCTAATAGGTATACAAGGACTGCAAGAACCTTCTCACAGAGGTCACCCATCCCAGCTGAGCTCAAAACACACTTCATTCCCAGCCACACAGGCCAGGCAGGCTTTAACAGATCCATGAAGAGGAATAAACATCACACCAGGACAACAGGAGCAGTAAAATATTCCCAACACAGCCAGGGTGACTACTGTGTGAGCTCTGGAAGTCCTATAAACTGAGCTCCTGTCACAAACCCAGGAATGGGAAAAGCAAGTTGCACCAGTCACAAAAAATCAAGCACTACAGACATCTGTCAGCCCCTTGGAAAGGGCTATGGCACAAATCAAAGTAATGCAATGTACTAAAAGTATCCAAATGTTAATGTGATAATTTATTTTCAAAGATCTAGGAAGAAGCTGACAGTAAAAAGCATAAAACCTAGTCCAACAACTGAACAAAACACACATGCCATCCCAGAAACAGCAAGGAAAGGCTCCATTTTAAAGACTCCATTCATTACCTTAATTAATTACTTTAATACACAAACCAAATTTTTCTCTTGTATTTCTTCTCTCTGCTTTTGTCATTTTTTCTCATTACAGCTTAAACTCAGCTGTTACCAAAGTACCTCCTCAGTGTCTGCTTCTCTCACACCACTTATTTCTTGTTTGTTCTGTGTTTTAACCTTCTCACTAAACCCCCAGCGGGGTTTCCCAGACTCCCAATGCTATTATTCTCTTTCATAGTTCTTTTTTTTTAAATTATTTTTTTCCTCTTTTCATCCTTTATTCCTGCTCTCTCATGTAGACAGTTGAACACCTAGAAATCAGGAGCTGGAGAACTAAACCCATGAGAAAGGAGTGAATAAAAGCCATACAAGGTTGCATCTGCTGCTGGAAAACTCAAAGTAGAAACAAGCTTTATTCCCAAGAACTAAGAGCAGAGTTTTGCAAGGTCTCTCTCTCTCTCAATATTGCTCTTTTCATTACAGTCTGGAGGTAAGAGGGGATCAGAAATCTGTCATCTCCTCCTCACAGCCCCGTTCAGGGTGGCAGGAGCTTAAAGCAGGGATGTGGTGGCCCCAGTCTCTGGGGCTGTGTGACAGAGGTGACCCCAGCAGTGAGGGGGAGCCAGCCACAGGCACAGGAGTCCTTCAAAGGAGGAGAACAGAGCCTCACCTGCCATTTACAGAGCTTTGAAGCAGCTCCTGTGTGTTTCTCCGCCTGCCTGGCAAATTTCAGGAATCTTTGAGGAGCCCTCCCAAGCTGCACTGGAGTGCAGGGGTGGTTCATGAGCACACCTGGAATAAACTCCCCGCAAGCCCCACAGCCCCCAAAGACACTGGCAATTCAAGGTATCTGCCACAAAAACCTCCTGAGCCTTTTCTGTAGCTGACCCCACCTGCAGGAGCCAATTTGGCAGAATTAGGGTGGAAAGGTGAACTGGAGGGCAGACACCTCTGGGGACAGGAGTCCTGCTGTCAGCAAGGCAAGAACCCAGGAAAATCCAGTCTGGAGAGAGGAACAGCTGGACCTAATCTGAAGCAGCATCACCATCAGACAGAGAGTGAGAAGTCATCCTGACCTAGGGCAGCATTACTGCTCTGTCACCTGGAGTCATCTTTAAGAACTGGAGAATAAATTAGGTTGAAAGTGACTTGAGAGCTATTTTAGAGTAAGATTCCAGTGGCTTGTACAGGCCAGTTGTGAATATCAGCAGGGAAGACAGAGTACAACTTCCCCAGGTCCTTCCTCCACCTCTTGTGAAGAATCTCCTTCTTTCACCCTGTGAGAATCTCCCTTTCTGTAACTCATCCATTACCTCTCACCCTTTCTCAACCTACATCTGAGAAGGGTCTGGCCCTGGTTAATCCACCTACCCCCTTCTCTTCTCCAAGATTTTAAACCAAGCTGTCTCAGCCTCTCCTCACACATCATCTTGATGGCCTCAGCTGCTCTTGCTCAAGCTTGTCAAAGTCTTTCTCGGCCTGGAGATGCCCAAAGTGGATCCTGAACTCCAAATGCTGTTCCTCAGGCAGGCAGCCAGCCTTGCCTGGCTGTGAGGGCACACAGGCTCCTCCTCAGCTCCTTACTCACCAGGAGACATTTTCTGCAAAGCTGCTTTTCCTCTCCTTGGCTGCCAACCCAGACTGCTGCACAGGGTTATCCTGTGCCACATGCAGGACTTCACACTTTTCTTGGTGGAATTGCTGCTGTGCCTGGCACTGCTGCCTTCCAGCCAATCATCCCTCCCAGCCTGGTGCCACCCAACATCCCACCAACACTGTTGTTAATTAATAAAGTCAACAGCATCAGGCCTGGAAGCAGCCTGGGATGGATGTGGGGCAGATGTTTTGGATCTCCTGCACACAGGCTGGATAATTTTTAATGTGATGGAAAACATGATTTTTTTTCTGTTTACAAGCAGAAAGGGAAGAGATCCCAGCATCAGCACCTTCTCCCATGCCAAATTCCTGCACCCTCCCCTGCTACTCCCTCAGTGGCACCAAGACTACAGATATAGTTGTGATTGAACTTGAGACAGGAACTAATATGTTAAAAATAAATTGATTTATTTAAAAAAAAAGTTATATTTAAATGCAGATCAGTTCCCCTGTGTGGTTCTCTACATGGTCACACAGAGATTTTCACCGGAACAACTGCAGGAGAGCGTGGGGGTGCAATTCAGCACCAAAGGAAAGTGGGAGCCACTGAAGCCACTTAAACTCAGCTTTTGTTTCAGGTGCACTGACAAAATGTGACCCAAAAAAACTTAGGTGAAATAAAAGACTTAATTTTCTGAGGTTCTTCTACCTATCTGGGTCAAGTATCTGCCTGACAGTTGATTTTATCTAGAATTCCAGGGATGATGTTTCTTGTGTAAGTTTAGGAAGGTTTGGCTTGATCTCCTTCTGTACAAAAGGCAATTAATTTTTAAACTCTCAGGGAAAAATAAAAAAAGAAAAAATAGCTTTCATTTCATAGTGTGGTTTTTGATTGGGAATTAAAAAAAAAAAAAAAGAGCACACAAGCTGGCAGAAAAATGACAATCTTTTACCAGCTGCTAAAAATATCCTTGAAGTTTGTATTTCAGTTCCCTCCTCCTTTCTAACAGAAATCTTCCAAAAGTGTTTCACAACTCACTATTTGTTAAGCAAACCCCAGCATTCTCACCCACTGCAATATTTACATGGGGAAGTGATGCCATGAGCTATATTGGGTTTGATTTGCACTATTTTACAACCATAACAGCAGCCATGTGGATACAATAAATGTGCACAGCATTCAGAATCAGCTCCAATTTCCTCAAGCAGGAAACAATCAAGCAAACATAGATATTTAACCACAACACATATGATCATTAAAAACTCTCTTTATGTTGAAGTCTGCGAGATTTCTTAAGTGAATCCTCATGGAATCTTGGTGTCCTTCAGGCTGTGCTTTCCCAACCCTCTTCTTTCAGGTTTGAGCCCTACCACAGCTTCTCCACCACCACTCAAAGCAGGGTGACCTGGGACTGTCAGGATTTGAGTTCTGAAAAACTCTGTCCTGCAGGAAAGCGCCAATTTCCACTGTTGCTCCTGTTTCTGGAGGGCTCAGAAGGAGCCCATGCCAGCTCCAATATAATTTTCCAGCCTACAGCCATAGGGTGATCACTCTCTGTGTTTTACCAACAGAAACATTCTCCTCACCAGCTCTAGAACACTCCTGCTAAAATAAACCAGCCTTGTTCAACACAAATATGACCTGGTTTTATGTTGCTGTTCCTGCAGCATGTTCCAAACACAAGTGTATCCCCATCTTTGTCTTCCTCAAAACAGTAATCAGTGTACAAATAACTGGAAAATTTCCTCCACTCCTCCAGGTAGCTGGAAAAAAATAATCAATTTTCATCCCTTTCCCGTAATATTTGTTTTTCTACCATTGAATCAAGTTCTGCAGACTCTTTCCTGTGGTAAGCAAAAGGAGCTCCTGGCCCAAACCCTGCTGCTTTTTGCTGCTTCCCCACCTCCTGTCAGTGACCTCAACTCAGCTGTTCCTTGGGCTACAGAGCAAACCTGGCCAACTGCTGATCTTCCTAAAAAAGACAGAACAGAATAAATCCAAAAAAGAGAGTAATGGTTTAACTGGGTGAGTTAATTGTTTTAGAAACTATTCTAAAGTGGGATAATAAAGTATCCTTGGAGCAAGGAATGACTGGGCAGTGCAGAAATACCTTAAGCCACTCTTGTTTCTCCAAAATATGCAGAGAATTGTAGAGTAACTTGAGACTATCACTTTAACAGTAGTGCAAGCTTAACCTCTTTTTCCAAGTCTCCTAATTCAGGCAATAAAAGGAGTGACACTATTCCCTGCTGCTCCTCAGGACAGAGGCAGACACAAACACGAAGGGACAGAAATAAAGCATTCAAGTACCACATTAAATATGAATATTAGTGCTCATGATATGACAGAATGCTGAGTTGTAAACTCTGAAAATCCTCAGAACAAATATTTACCTTTAGAAACAAGTGCCTTGAAAAAAAAAAAAAAAAAAAAGAGAGAATAAAAAATTAATCAGAGACCAGTACAGAAAAGCTTGGGTTTGATTCCCAGGCATTGCATCTTCATAATTAATTCCTACTACATTTTAATGCAAAAGCAGCACTGCAAATAAGGAAATTAATGTCTTGAACAGGGCTGATTGCAAAGTAGGAATAGAATTTATGTTAAAATGCTAAAAGCTTCTTGATTTCTCACTCGTAATTTCGAAGTAAAGAGCCGAAAAAGGGGTAAAAGGTTTTTGAGAAGTTGAGATCTCCCTAAAGAAGAGCACAAGGAATAAATAAAATAGTGATAAGAGAGAGGGGAAATGCCTCTGATCTCTGGAGTTCAAACAGATTAACAGAATCAGAACTGCTACCAGGGGGAGGAGGAAGAGGAGGAGGAGGGCTTGGGAGCCTGGGGAAAATGGAATGCAGGGTGGGGAAAGGAAACAGACACTGAGCATTGAGCTAAAGCTGGTTTAGGGTGGAACCTTTTTAAAGCCAGGGTGTAGCCAGGGAGTAAGTGTGTCTGGGTTTAAAGCAATGATTTTAGTTTCCAAACTTGAAAATAACCTGACCTAACCCTTCAATAACAGAAACTCCAAAGTTACTCCTGCAAAGATTGTATCCTAATAGCTCCATTAGCCTGTAGCTGTGGTGATATAGAGAACCTGAATTATTCACTCTGCTAAATTCCCAATATGGACACAGATCAGTGGTCTTGGGGGTCAGGGAATTTGTTTTTTTCCTTTGGTTTTGCATTTTGAGGCAACTCTCAGCCACCTCCACACAGCTTCAGGCACACCAAGAGTTCCAGAGAGGGTCCAGGAACCTGGGCAGCTCCTAAGCCCAAGGAATGCAGGCTAAGCCGATTTTGGGCTAAGAAAGAATTCAGGGGGTGGCACAAGAGCACAGAGCTGTAACCCCTCCATGCCTGGCTGCATCACTGGCCACAGGCTAACTAAATATCTCCCCCTCAATTGTAGCAAAGATTTTAACACCTTGCACCATAACTGCAATGTCATGGCTGTAAAAGAAGGTGGGAAAATGCTGTAATTAACTTAATTTTCCAAGTGGCAGGCAATTTGTAGTTTACTATTACCTACCAACACCTTTCCAATGACCTGTTTTAATCCAAAACATCTATCCTGCTTAAGAAGTGATCTTTCCAAAATGAGGCATAAAAAAGGTCCAAGAAACTAACTAAAAGTAGGAAATTATTAAAATTTGATTTATCTGACAACTGAAATTTTAGCCAGCCCAGTTTTCAGTCATGGCTGTAACAAACCATTAACACCTGAAGTTTTCCCATTGCAGCCAGGACTCAGACTATGGCAGGTGGACTGGAGACCCCCTCTCTTCAAAGCAAAATCCATTTAAACGAAGAGTAACTGAATGCATTCTGTCCCAGTGACTTTTCTGGCTGGATAATTTCAACACTGCCCACTTCCAACACTTCTCTTAGCACCTCCTTCAATACATTAATTTTTGTCTTGTAGAACAAAGCAAAAATCTTTAGGAGTTCCTTAAACACCTGAATCCTGAGCACCAACACCACACTCATCTTTCCCCCCCTTTCTCATTTTGCAAAATCTGGATTCCTCTAGTTGGACCAATATGTTTGCCAAATACCACAACGGGAACAGGGGAATTTTCAGGGGAATTACTTATTTAATAATGACTTGCAAATATGAATCAGGGGAAGATCTGAAGATTTGCTGATAAAGGGACAGAGTCACAGGAAGCCCAGTAGCTTGCTGAGAAAAAACCAACTTTGTTTCAAAAATAAAATCATCCTGTACTAAGGCAATCCACACATTCACCTGCCTGTGCTCAGGTCCAAAGACCTCACCTGCAGAAACTTCACTGAGTTCATCTGGAGCAAGCTCTTCCTTGCCTGCCTCTGAAACCTTTTGCAATGTAAGCTCCCAATGTGATCCAACTGCTCAGCATCTGTGCTCCCCAACAGCTCCTGTAATCATAATTTGCTCTCTGGAAACCAGGACAGAAGAAGGGATGGGGAATGTTGAGGAGAGCAGCTGTCTCCAGGCTTCCTGGGGAGCAGAGCTCCTGCAGCAGCACTGCAGCCACACGTGTGGCTTTGGAAAAGCAGCAACTGCAACAGCTCCCCACCAGGAGGGAGGAAACTTGTGCATAATTAAAGATTTTGATGGGGAAAATGTTAAAGGAACTGTGAGCTCTGCAAAGTCAGGAGGATACAGCAAAGTCCTGCTTGTCCTTCCCATGGAGGTCACCACTCTGGGCTTACTCAAGTCCTGAAGCTCTTCTGAACAGAGCACAGCAATTCCAATGCATGTGTTAAAGGAAAGAAAAGAGTTCCCAAACTGTGGTGCCTTTAGAAAGGGCTGCTCTGTTTTTAAAATAATTAGCTTCATTTCACAGTCAATTGGCACACAGAAATTCACTTGCAGCTTTTGGGTGCAAACACTCAGAAGCTGTGTGGGAGTATTTCCTTGGAAATAAATTCCTGAATCATAACTACCATGCTTGAACTAACACATTAATAAAGCTGTCAATAAATTCTCCAGAAGACACCCTTCAAGTGACAGTTTTCCATTACATGAAGAGGCAAAACCAGCAACACTTTGCTGGTTTAACAGTGAAGATATCCAGTCTCTTTTCCAAACACCACCTGATCCTGTACGCCTCAAGATGTGTAATCCTGAAAAACTTTTATCCAGCAAGGTTAAAGGAACAGGAACCTAAGGCAAATAAAGATGCTCAAGGCACAAGACTACTTCTGAATTTCATAAGCATCTTTGACATGAAAACTAACAAAAACTAAAAAACATGGATCTTTAGAAAACCTCTAAAATTTAAGAAAAAGGCATAAAATAAAAGGCAGACCTGTTCTTCTGGCAAGTCCATGGAGGAAATTCTTCTTGGCTCAATTATGAAGAAAGTTATTATTTATAAAAGCCCATCCTTCAGTTTACTTTGGAGTAACTGCTGCTTCAAGTTAATGTGTCTTGATGAGGAAAACATATATTTGAATGTTTCCTACAAGGAATGACAGACTGACATCCTGAACAACTCAAACAGGATGAGAAAGACAAAATCTAATGTGTTTGATGCTAAACAGACAGTCCAAATTAATAAATAGAGACTAGCATGAAAAGATGGTGCTCATCAAGCTTTGTGTTTGACTGACACTGCCCTGAGAAACTGAGAGCTGAATCACAGCCCCAATCCTGCACCTCAGTTTTGCATTTGCATTGTTCTGCAAATCCCATTTGATCATTCTTTCTTGATGAAAAAGACAATCTTCATGGCAGACATTAACAATCTCTTGCAGTTTCCATTATGTTAGATTAACATTAATAAGATTACTCCAGACACTCCTTTTTATTTTAATCTCCAATGTTGTCAGATTCAAAAACTCTCAACAGCACCCCACCAGCATATGGGAAATCAATGGATTCACAAAGAATTTTCTTACCCTTTCAATTTAAATAAAATCTCTGTCTTTTTTTGAGATATCATTGATTTGTATTTAAATAGTCTACTTAAATATTTGTGATGCTTTAATACACTTGCCTGTACTGATAAGAATGTTTTTTTCCCACTGATAACAGCACCACTGCTGAGTGTGAATGAGCTGAGTTGTTTCAAAAGCCAAGTTTCAATAACTGCAATGTACTTCTTTGCAATGTAACAGGAATTAAATAATCCTATATATAATAGAGGAGTAGGAAGTATATTTTTCATTTTTGAATATCTGTCCCAAATAATCACTGTACTTAAAGGGTGATGCAATGGTTACTTGCAAGTTTCCTCTTCCAAAATGCTGCTGAAATGCAGTGCTGTTTGCAACCAAGATCAAAAGAGTACCTTACACAATTTCAGGAGGAAGACGGAGCTGTGAAGAAGTATTCTCCCTAATCAGCTTTTGCATTTTCAGAATGCAATGTCTGTGTCAGCCCAGCAGTAGACAGGCATTTGTAAACCATCCCAGTGAACTCAGCAAGAACTTTCAGCCTTAGCAAGCAGCACCTTAAAATAACTGATAGGATCAGAAAAGTGAACAAGCCTCAAACAACAGAGAGTTCTAGGTAACTTTCTTTCCTCCCAGTTACTTCTGAAAGAACATTCAACACCCATTTCCTCAGTGAGTGAGTAGCTTTCCATCTTAGCTGTGTACATTGCTGATAGGGATACTTCTAAATAAATGAGGTAAAAGAGAGTGCCAGACTATGAAGTCTGTTTTCAGAAATGAAACCTGACATGACTAAATCAAAGACAACTTCAAGCTGAAATTTAAGCACAGCCCAAATACTTGTTATAAGTGTCTGCACTGTGTCATTACCAATTTGCACACAAGAAAATCAATTATTCTTCACACTTAGGAGTCAAATCTGCAACACCCCTACAGCACTGCTGAATTCCAATAGGAGAGGGAAGAATCTGGGGTACCAAAATCCAGCCTAAGCACTACCCTGTAGCTCAGGATATGAAGTTTGCTGGGAAAAATCTCCCATCTGCTGAATATGGGAAATACCCATGCAAGAGCAGAAGATCTGCTGCTTGCAGTGCCCCAGACAGGGATGTTTTTGGGGTAGCAGGGTTGCTTTTAATTCACAGTGAAAGATCAGCAGCCTCACCTGAGTGCCCATTTGATTTTCCCCAAACCACAGGTTTATCACAACCCGAGAGAGAGAGGCTGTCTGTCTGTGGACAAGGTGTCCAAGGTTAACCAAAACTGAACACGTATGGATCTCAAATCCTTTGAAATCATACTGAAAAAATCCCCAAAGACACCACAACCTGACCTACCACACGGGCGGGGACAATCCCTGCTGCTAAGCCCACATGCACCCATTCCACAATTTCAGGCCCCACAACGCAGAGGAACCTCCCAGTCCAGCAGGGCAGAAATGAGAATTTCACCTGCATTCACCTCTCCAGATGGCCAATCTGGGGAGCCCAGAGCAGCTCAGTCTCCACACCCCCACCTTGTTCCTCATGGACACACTGCTCTCTCCCAGTTGCCACTGCCAGCACAGGCAGCCCCCAAACCTGTTCATTTTTCATTTTGGACAGCAAGAAGTCTTGTTGCTCATTTTTTTCTTTTCTTTTACCAGCACTACTGCTGGAATATTGAAACTCTTCCCCCAACCATCACCATCCAGTTGCCCTTTTCCCACCACTGAAACCACCTCCTTTATTGGAAACTGCATTTAAGGCAAGATTTGGAACAAATAATTTGATGTGCCTCATGCTGTCTCAGCACTGTGCTGAGTCAACCCCTCGAGCCATCTTCCTCTCATCTGAGAGCAGCCACTGCAATTCAATTCCTTAACAATTAGGAATTAAATAATCTAAGTTTCATTCAGCTTCCAGGAATCTCTGCTGTTGTGCACTATTTTCCATAAAGATACTCAGTCTGCACCCAGCTTTCCAGGAGGATCAGAGCTGCAGCTCTGTTTCTGCAGCCACTCCAAAATGGGTTTCACTGCAGGTACCTGTCCAAACCCACATCCCTCAGACAGCACAAGTGATGGAGCTGTTTCTAGGGGATGCCATGGAAAATGAAAAATAGTTGCATGAGAACAGAGACCAAGCAATCCATGCTGAGTCTTCACTCAAAACAAGGATAAAATACATGCATTGCAAAAATTGAGATTCTTCATAAATCACTGTTGCCTGAAATTATCTTGCATTTTTCTTTTAAATGACGTTGTTTAGATTTTATCATCAGCTAATTAGAATAATTACATGCAATTATCTTGCTGCAGCAGATAACCATAAAACATAATAAATCTCAAGACATTTGCGGAATTACTGTTCAATGAAAACCACATTTAAACTCCAATATGTGAGCAACTTCAACCTCCTTTTTCAACCCATAAAGACTTTTAAGACTTTCAGTACTCTTTGTATTGTTTTTTTAATCCAAATTTGGCAACATAAAAGTCTATAATCTCCCACACCCTTCTCCTGCCTGACTTGGTATGCAATGAAACACAGGCTAACTCACAGCACAAAGTTCTTGAAGTCAGCTTGAGAGAGTTTACTAACACACTCCCATAAGTTCTTAGAAAAAAACACCAAACTCCTAGTCCAGAAGCATTCCTGAATCTATTTACTGTCACAGATTAATTAATCAAACAGGCCAGTTATCTTGAGACAAAAAAAAAGTAACTACTGAAGATTCAAAGGAAGTCAAGAAAACAATTTTCTTACTGGCTACACACTTTAAACGCAGCCACTCGTCTCAGACCACAAGCAGTCACACATCAAAATGCACTTGAAGCCATAGCGATGCCTCAGAAAAACATGTTGTTCTTGAGAGTTACCAAACACTTATCCTGCCATTTACCAGCAAGAAGCTATGGTGGTTTTCTTACCCAAGAGAAAGTGACACCTGAATATCAGGAAATTCTGAAGATGCTATCGGTAAGACTAAATTACACCTGCGTGTGTGGTGTAATTACCTCATCAATATACAGTGAAAGGAAAATTCTTCAACCTTGACATCAATGTCCACACCTGCTAAAATAAATTCTTTTGACCTTTTCTCTCATTAATTCCAACACTTAGGGGTGGTTTTGGGGTGATTCATGTCGTTCAAAGCCAAAACAAAACCACCACTTTTACAGGAGGACCAACCTCCATTGGGGCTCCTGACTGAACCACACAGTGCTTGGTGCTTCTCTTTTGCTGGCAATACAAGTTTCTACACTTTTGTATTTCTGGCAAGCTCCTATTTCAGAGGCTGATAAGATCATCCCATAAACAGATCTAATTAACTCAACGTTTTCATCCCCAAAAACTGGAAGAATGACTTACTTGGGTCTCGACTGCTGTACGGCCATCCTGAGGCAGGTAAAAGGGGCAGCACAGGAGAATTTGCCCTGCTGTCATCCTCCACTTGCTGTGTTATATGTCTGACAGTTTCTTTGTTTTTCCTGTTCTTCCTGCGGCCCGTGGGCTGCCAGCCATCCCCTCCTTGCTCCGAGAACCCACTCTGTATTGCACTATCCTTGGCAGAGTGCAGCTCACCCCCTCCATAGTGGGACGGGGACACCTGCTCCTCTTTGATACGCATAGACCCATAGCCCATGTCACTAGCCCAGAGAGACTGGGATGAAATGTCTTCATGGCTGTCTGCTTTTGGTTCTTGATCCTCTTTCCCATAACTGCTCCCTCCCTCGTGGCAGCTGGCAATGGCTGAGTCCCCAGAGGAGTTTGCTGGGCTGGTTCTCCGAGCCAGCCATGGGGATATACTCCTGCCAGCCACCACTGCCGAGATCAGAGCGTCCGTGCTGCTGCTGGAAGGGGCTCCCAGCTCATAATCAACGAGGTCCTCCGAGGCATCAGACTTGATGCTTATGTCCAGAGCTGCTTTGATGAAGTTGTGACAGGCCTGCACGATGTCTGTCATCTGCAGGTAGCTGGCGGCCGACATCACCTCGATGACGTTCCTGCTGGTCAGCGCCAGGTGCGCCGAGTACATGAAGTCAATGATTGCCTTAAAGCCCTGGGCGGTGACAATGTCCAGGTGGGTGACTGTGGCCTGGTCTGAGGTTTTCTGCACCTGGCAGTAGAGGGTTTTGAAGTAGCGGCTGCTGCCCAGGAGGACGTTTTTGTGAGCCTTGAAGATCTTGCCCTCCACGATGATGCAGACGTCGCAGAGGATGCCGTGCTGCCGCTGCTCGTTCAGCTCCCGCAGCAGGTGACGGTAGTGGGAAGCAATTTCCATATCTTCCTTTCGGTTATTCATCTGGAGATCTTTATGTTTCCTCTTCCACAAGTCCTGCAGGGGGAAGGAAATGATAGGATTACAAAATCCAAGACAAGGCTGAGACAAAACCCAGGTTGTACCAAAAGAAGCAACGAGTTCATCTGGGATGAGTGCCACAAACACAGCTACTGCCTGCAATGCCTCCACAATCATTACAAAATGCACCTTACTTTGGCCAGACTTCAAATAATTTACATTAAAAAGGACTAGATTTGAAGCCAATCCTCCAGTGGCTGGTAACAACCCAGAGCAAATGTTTCTTTAAATTACTACAAACTGTAAAAAAAAAAAAACATCTGAAGTAAGCAGAGAAGAACAGCTGTCAGTTTTTACTGTGAATTTGTTGAAATCTGGTTTTGAAAGAGATACTGCACTTGAAACCATGCTCAGATGCCCACAGCCTACTGAGGGGCACACTGTAACACATTTTCCTCAAGGGAACAAGCATTGTGTGCAGCACATAGAGGAGCTGAAATCCTCAAACAGCAAGAGCCAATTGAACCCAGCACTTCCCTTGTTATACTCCCGTGGAGGGGCTGTAAAAATAGTTTAAAAGTCACAAGAGCAACAAGCAAATCCAAGACAAGCTCTAAGTCCCCACCCAAACTAAACTGGCAATAGATAACAACAATGAAATTAACGTTATTTGAAGCTGAACTACTTACAAGCAATACTGTGCAATAAACCTGTTATTTCCTTGCTTTACATCTCCAAGTTTACCCTGCAGCCACCCCCAGATACCGAGTAGAGAACTTCTCATGATCACCTAAAGAAAGGATCCTTACGACCAACATGAAGCTGAGAAAAATTCACAGGGCACTTGAACACCTTTCATAAAATTTGGCAGTATTATCCAAAATAAAAGGCTAGCTGGTGCCAGCAGCAAGGTATCTTTTAAGTTATGCTCCAGCTTATCCTCCTCTTACACCCCTAAACAGAAAAGAAGTCCTAAATGTTGACAGCAATCAGCAGTGTGAGGATTTTCAGATTGAATTTTTTCCAGTTACTATCTTTGCAACTCCTTATTTACCTTTGATGTCACAGCTTTACAAATCCTCTGGCATTCAATTCTGCCATTTTCTCTAGATTATACCACTTTTTTGGAACTTATTATACAGATTTATCTACCACAGAACAGTGGTTTAATAGTCCAACTATTTAAGAGCACCAAGGTGAAGGATAGTTTAGTCCTTTCTCTCAGAAGCTTAAAATTTGTTCCAATACAAAAAGTCCCAACTGTAGAATTGATATGAGTGTCCACATGTCAACACACAACTGTAAATTGGACCCAGTTCCAAATGTTGTTATGTGCAGGCACACTCATCAGAAGCTTGGGTTTAGCTACTGGTTGTTACTTATAAAAACAAAACCTCTGAGGTCGTACAGCCTTAAAGCACACATGGTTCAGGGTTAGCACTGGCTTTAAGGAGGAGTTCCCAGCCTGGAGCACCTTTCCAACATGCACAGAGCTCACACACAAGCTCAGCACCATCTGCTCCCACTGGCTCGCAGCAGTGGGCAGCACAGCCGAGATTCAGGAAGTTTCCTTGGCACATTCAAGTGTGTTTCCTGGGCTGTGGAACACAGATCCACAAGTACCCTGCCCCCTTCCCCTGCCCTGTGCTATTATTATCATTGGCAGGAGCAAAATAGCTGCAGTTTAGTCACTGTGGGCTGGAAAAGCACCTCCCAGCCCACAGAACATCCGTGAGGAGGGAACCTTCTCCTAGAGAGACACCTGATGATTCAAAAGTTCAAGCTATGCAAGACTGCTCCAAGCTCCTCCAGTTCTTCAAGGATGGAGCTGCCTCTCTGCAGCCCCAAAAAATCCTAATTTGCAAGGCCAGCTGGTCCCTGATCTTTGAGAAATGTTTGCTTCCCTCTAGAGAGGAAAGACCTTCTTCCTGCAACACAGGCAGGATGAACTGTGTTCATCCACTTCAAACCATGCAGCTTTTCCGCAGAATTAAGCACAGACTGCACAGAGAAGCCAATATTTTCTTTTTTTTTATTGAACTGAAAGAGGTCAATACCAGTGCGGCTGCACACACCTATTTACCACAGAAATCTGCCCAGAGACCTCAAACCAAATCCTCACCCAGACACCATCTCTGCCTCAAATAAACAAAATAAATCAATGAAAATCAAACCAAGAATCAAGGATGGGGAGTATGGAAAGAAAAATAAATTAATTTTCAGGTGTTTGGCCTGAAAAGGTTGTGATGGCACCAGCCAGCACAGCATCTCTCTAAGCCAGGCTCTGGAGGTGGCTGCCAGCACTTCCCAACATCTCCATGTTGGAAAGAACCACCTCTTAAAGCAGAGTGACAGCTCAGTTTTGTCTTTATTCCAGAAACCACTACTGCATCTACTTTTAGGAGCTGAAGAGTCAGCTTAGTCCCCTCAGGAAATATGAATTGCCACACAGGATAAAGTGAGCTGTCCATCACCCGTCGTGTCTCCAACAGCTGCCATATCCACACAATTCAGGGGAAGATGGAAGAAAACCTCAGAGCCCACAGTGAGGAAAGGGTCAGAATGTTCTGGATATGGCATTTCCTTTCACTGCTCCTTCATGGATATTAAAATCCATATTCCTGCATGAACTCCAAGGAACTGTGGGGAGGAGGGACAGGAAATATCCTACAAGGGTAATTTTCTCTTCCTCAACTTCATACAGATTAGCATCACAGTATTTGTCAATGTCTCCACTTGCTCTTGTGAATTTATTGCACATTTTTCCTTCTTGAACTGGAAATAGTCTTGAACTGGAAATGGTATCAATTCCTTGAGATTTTATTTCTTCGCTATCTCATACATTTATTCAGTTTAGTTCATTGGGTCAGGTCTCCCCCCCACTGATAACATTCACTTCAGATACATTTTGTCCTGTTTTAAGCTCCTGTGGCAGAAATACAGAATTTCAAATATGTCTCTTGCTACTTTTGGTTTAGACTGGAGCAGTTTGAGGTTCAGGCATTGACATGGATGGATGGATGGATGGATGGATGGATGGATGGATGGATGGATGGATGGATGGATGGATGGATCTCTTGCTCATCTCTTTAGGAAATAGAAGATAAAGTCAGAGAAAAGATACCAGGGAATTCTTACTAAACACAAGGACACAAAAATCTCTGCAAGACTCCTTCCTGACCACTGAGGTGGGCACATTACAGCTCCTTCAAGCAAGCAGTGAGGTGGATACTCCCGTGTTCGCTGTAATCAATAAAATGTAACAGTTTCCAAATCAGGAATTATTACTGTAGATGTCTTGATCTTCCTCTGTCACAAGGTCTGCTCCCTCACACCCATCACTCCACATCAAACATCTGTCACAGCATTGTACCTTTTAAACAAGAGGTCTTTAGGGGAGAAAATTAAATATGCCTCAAATTCAGAGGAATTAATTAGTTTTCTGTCTACCCATGTCAAACCAGAACATCCGTTTAATGTCAAGGATCACCAGGGAATTAATCCAAGTTAAATTTAAGGCAATTTGCTAGTAGTTAAAAATTCAGGAAGCTTTAAAACCCTGTTCTTGTGTTCCAATTTCACATGCTGTTTTGTGGCTTGTTGATGGTTTGTTTTTCTTTTTTTTTTTTTTTTTTCCTTTCCCTGGTAAGGATATTTATTTCCACTTAAAAAACATTGTGGAAAGATTTCTTCAGAAAAGCTGCACCCTTCAAACTTCTGCAGAAGCAGAGTGAAGATGGAATAAACTGGAGATTTCTTAGAAACAGACCTCAAAGATTAATGATTCTTCTTTTGGTTTATCTCAGGTCTTTTTAGTACATGAAGGCTTTAAAAGTTGAGCATCTACCAGAATTCTTTAGGCCACATGGCCATGACAAAACTTTCCAGGAAGCCAATGAACTAGAAAAGCTCAGCTGAAGATTTTCCACAAAATAAAATTGTAGCAGATCAGGCTTTCTTCATAAGCCAGTTCACAGGCAGTACAGTAACTCAAGTCTATTACTCCTCCAAAAAGAACTAAAAAAAAAGTCCCAAACCAAACCATGGCACTTAACAGCAAAAAGAACAGAAAGTGAGCAGATTTAAGAGTCACTTTCATGCAAACTTCTATAAAATACAGGCTTGCTTTTATTTCTCATATCAGAAAACCCTGGTCTTGAAGTAAGCATAAATAATTTATACAATCTTTAACCCTAGCTAGAGTGAACCTATGAAAGTGGTTTATTTTGCACTGCCAGTACAGTTATTTAAACATTGAAATAGCATCCAATGGCACAGTAGGATTCTAAATCACACTTCACTTCCCATTGGAAAGGTTTTAAGAAGAGTAAATATTTATTTATTGGCAAATTTCTCAGTCCAGGAATGAGTCTCCTAACCAAAATCTTAACATCACTAAAATTAGGGGGAACAAATTTGTTGTAGCTAAATCTTGGTGCATTACTTACATTTTGACAAAAAGTCACAGATGACAAACGAATTGCACAGAAAATCCTCTACAGAGCAGTCCCCTGGGAAATAGTTGGGACAAAAATAAACTTCCTTCCCTCAGAAAGAAAACAGGGGAAAGAAAGGCCTGGAGAGAGGTTTGTTTTTTTGGTTGTTTTTTTTTTTTTTTTGGGGGGGGGGGGATTGCTGTTGTTAGGATTTGTTGATTAGTTACTTTTTCTTTTCTGAGAATGTAAGAGAACTGAAGATTTAAACTACATGGCATTTCATCTGTATCAACTTTCTCAGCATGTTTCTCCACTTAAAACCAAGGACCAAAGGTGAAGAGCACCAAAATGCTCACTAGTGCACTCCTCCACCACTCTGCTCCCTAGAGAAAACATGCCAACTGGAATTTAACCAAAAATGTGTTGTTTCCTCCCCCCTCTCCCTTCAGAGAAAAGTAAAAACAGATTAAGGAAGAAGTCCAATTCACTCCAATGCTTTATTACACAAAAACCCAACAAACACACCCCACTTCTCTGCTTCCCCTGTGTCCTGTCCATGTTTCCACTCCCAAGACATTCCAACATTTTTAAAATTCCTCTGCAAAGGAGCTCTGTAAGGTGAGATTGGGCTTGAAATGCTTCCTTGCACAACAAGACACTGTGTGCATGCAAGTTCCACTTTTATCCAGTTAAAGACAACAGAAATGCACAGGATTCCTACTCCCCATCTGCCCTGTGCTGAAAAGAATGGAGAACAAAACCCCTTAGGAACTGAAAAGAACAGTAAAGGAGAGAAAAAGGAGACTCAATCTTCATGGAGGGTAACTCTGCAAAGACACTGCTCAGGAGCTTCACAAGCACAAATCTCCACAACAGCAGTGTTTTCTCACACCTGTGTTTGAGGAACAGCAGCACACAATTCTGAAAGAGTTTCAATTTCTTGATACTATATAACATCAAATTACATTCACATTATCATCTTTGTCCTAAATAGATATAAGTAACAGCTTACAAAAATGAACAGTTGCCAAAAAAGAAACTCCTTTACCCTATTCTGATTCCTGAAACCAATCATCCCTTGTTTTTTAAGTTGGTCATCCCAACCACAACTCTGAACTGGAGGAGAAGGAGGCAGATGTTTGTAAATAGCTCAAACCAGAGCCTTGGGCCAGAGGGGTCACTCAGGGCTCAGGGTTTCAGGCAAACAAGGAGCAGCACTTCTCCCTGATGAGCAGGGATGGGAAGGTTTAACTGCAGCCCAACACTGCAGGGGCTCATGGGCTGGAAGAAAATAAAAGTTTCACCATTCACCTTGAGAAGAACTATAGAAGTACAGAAAGGGCAGGGATTTGGGAGGCACGTGATTTTCAGTGAACTTAAAGAAAAATACTAATTCCATTTTCATTACCAAACTTGATAGCCCCACTGAATCGTCAGTGATTGCAGGGCAAAAAGAGCCCCAAATCCCTACACAAATTTATCAACATTGGTCTGCTCAGGATTCACTAAAATTTCTCCAACTTCAAGCCAACATTGCCCCATCATAGAGAACATTAAAACAATATCTCTGTTTAGAATCTGTAGCAGACACAATCCAGAAAGTCCATGAGTAAAGTTCAAACAGCAGAGTAGAACATTGCACGCTTCCAGCATTTCACCATCCATTAAAGCTTTGTTTCCACAGTCCAAACAAGAACAAGGAAAATCTAACTCTAGCAGCACAACTTAAAATAGCAGGGAGTCATCATTGAACATTTCACTCTACTCCCAAACTTTAAACCAGAGACTTGGCTGTGGCCGTCCACTTGTCAAACTATCCACCTGAAGTTAAGGGTCAGCCAATGTGCAGGAGATGGACAGCAAAAAAGGGCAATCAAAACACAGGATTTCAGAGAAAAATCCATTTATTAACCTTCATTAGCTCTGACAGCACATGAAGAATTTCAAGAGAAAACCAGGACTGAAAATGAGAGGTAAGTGAAAACTGCTGTCCTCCACATTTTGGGAGGAGAGTAATTAGAATTCAAAATTTAGAAACTGTAAAGTTAAAAATTTTAGAGGGAAAAAAAGACCAGATATGCATATCTTGCTATATTGTTATTAAAAGTAACAAGTGATTTTTGCAGATTTAGTTAATGAAAACATGTAAACTGCAATGTTGAATAAATAAACAAATGAAATCCAAGACAATTACTTCTTACCAGTAACAAACTGGGTTCCAGGTCTAGTGTTTCTCCTACAACAGCTGAGGACATCAACAGCCCCAGGGCAGCACAGGTAGTGCCCTGCTTGTGACCTTCTGACAGCACTGGTGTGAACTCTTGTAGGAGAAAGACAGAACTATGACAAAAAACAAAACCAGAACAAATTATTAGCAATAAAGTAACAGTGAAATGTTTTGAAGTCCTTTCCCTCCAAACTCACAGTTATGGCATCCTTACTTGTGACTTAATGAATTCCAAAAAAGTCAACTCCAAGCATATCAATACATTGAAATTAATTAAAGTCTGGCTACCACTTTGTAATAATGTAAACAAGAGTTACTTCTTAAAGGTATGGGAACAAAAAGGTCTAATTTTAGCTACTAAAACTTCAAGCAGACCCTTGAACAACAGGGTTTCCTGTTTGGGAGCTTTTCAAAACATTCTCACTTTAATGACTCTTTAAAGAGACTCACCTTATCTGACCTATAAAATCCTGAGCTTTAAAAGCTACCAGAACAGCTCCTGAAAGAAATTTGCAGTGGAACACTCAGGAGAATTTGCTCTCAAAATGTTTAGCTGCCACTTTCTAGTGGCTGACACCAGCCACTGGAAAGAGACCAAACAATCTCAAGATTTGTAAAGTTTTGTGTAAAATACAAATATTTAGGTATAGTAAGCCACATTTACAGACAGGCTTCTCAGAGAAAACCTGAGTATTTATGGTTACAAGGTACAAGGAGTAGGAATAGTTCAACTACACCAAGGCTTCTGTCTGTGAGGACATATTCACTAAAACTATCATCTTAGACACCTATTTTTCTTGTATAAAACAGACTCTTTTCTTCAGAGTAGCATATACACCACACTGGCAACATTTAAAATCTAACACTTCTGAGTCTACTTTATTCAAAACTTCATATTGTTAGTAATAATAAAGTCCTTTTTGATCTCTGCATTCAAACATCCTCAATACACAGATTAGCTCTCTTAATGAAAATAAGCTATAAATCAATATTGGTGATTTCAAGACTGACCTTCTGCAGTAACAGATTGTGAAAGGAAACATCAGAAGATAAAAGTTAAGGAAGCTTTTCCAACACAAATTAATGCCATTATAGAAGGTGAAATAAAATATCAAATAAACAAACAAAGTAATTAGGAAAATCCAAGCATTCTTATGGCAAACTGCAGAACTGAAAATCTTGAAAACAAATATGACCCAATTGAAGCAAACACCAGTGACTTTGTTCTCTGTTTCTATTCTGGACTGCCAAGTCTTGCCTTTCTCTATTTCTGATTGCTTCTCCATAGCAATTGTTTTGGCGAGCTCCTTTAAGTGCTGTTATTTGGACAGTTAAGAAAAAATAAAGGAGTGAAGTGAGGGAGCCAGAGCGACCCAGACACACGGGAAACTACTTTGTTAGCAAAGTGTAACAAGGTGTATGTATTTCTACTGTTAAAACTCTCACTTACACCTGTCCCAGAGCACAAAAAGAGCCAGAACAGATTGGTAAAAATGGCAAAGCTGAGCCCTGCACTTTGTCTTCTTTGCTTGGAGCTCTGCACCTGTTTCCCTGTTGTGATCAAACAGATGAGAACTGAGGGACTGTGATGGATGGAGGCACCTCTGCCACAAGGAAGGAGCAGAACAGCCACAGGTATTTCTCCAATTCTTGCAGATGACCAAGATTTCTAAATGAGCCTTTGTTATAATTGTTAAGTCAAGTTTTATGAGGAAGTTTCAGCTCCCATAACAATGTTCTCTCCAGGTCCCCTTTCTCTTTCCTACACCACATGACAAAAATATCTTTGAAATGCTGAGAGCTTACCGATACTTGAAAGTGTTTCCTGTCAGCAAAAATAAACCTTGCAATGTTTCACAGCTGGACAGTGCATGTTTCAATGAAGAGAGGAGAATGGTCTCTGCTGAGAAGCTCCAGAAGGTTCATCAGATGTCCTGTGTTTGGGAATGGAAAGAGTAGGAGGCAAAAATTAAAATCCAAATTTTAACTCAATGCAAAGCCCTTCAGTGTCACACAATTACAAGCAATGTTTAAAATAACTGCACATTTACAACACTGTTTGCCATTTTAACAAGCAACATTCTGATATATTCCTATAATTAATCACACAGGAAAAATTATTTAGCCCTTGTATTAATGTAAAGAAGGAGTTTAACATACCAGTATTAAGACTGTCAACAAATCCTGACTATGCTTCCAGAAGTGCTTTGAAAATGTCACTCTAAAAAACCAGCAGTTTATAAAAGGATTTAAAAAAAATTTAACAACATAGTTTCAGTTGACATGTAAGTTTCAGTTAATGTTTCTGTGCCCTCTGCCACCCACAAGCTTTAAATGGGGTTGGAATTAATCTCACCTCATGGTTATAGTGATTCCCCTCCAAACCAAAATATTTGCCTAAGGTTACAGAAAAATCATGTGTCCATGTTGTGTGAAAGGAACACATTTGAATTTTATTCCCATCCGGCTAGACCCAATCACAGCCTTCAAAAGCCAGCAATGACCCCCAGATTTTAACCACAAAGGTACTGAGGAAAGCACTTTGCTTCTCTTGCAAACATAGAAAACTTTAAAAAAAAAACCCCAAACAAACAACCCAAACACAAAAATGAAGAGGTAAATAACTAACAGAAGCTTTACTTTCCATGCCTGTAAAAGCTATGCACCTGAAATGCAATATTCCAGTGGGTAACAAGTTGCTGATCCCACAGGATGCACCTTTGCACCAGGGCACAGGTGTGCGCACCCAGTTCCAGCTGCTCGCCCGCAGAAATATTTCCACTGCACTTGCATTTCCTCTGCATTTCCCTTATTCATTTCCCCAGAACTTCCAGCTCTGTCCATCTGCCTGTCTCCCATCCTGGTACAATAACAGCTGCTCAAATCATTCCCCTGTTTTTGATCTCTGCTCCCTCTCTCATCTGGGTGCACCAGAAGAACAGACCCAACACTACTCATGACATGGACCCTGTAGAACACAGCAAGAACTTGGCAGAACTGGCACAGGGTACCAGGCTTGAGAAGCCTGGTGACATCAAAAAAATATAAGAATTTAACTCCAGATATATCTGCTAATCTAGCAGCAAAGATTAAAAAACAACCTGAAAAATTCAAATGCCTGTGGCTCACATGACACTTACCTGTCCAAGTGCCATTAGATCTCCTTAAGATCTCCTACAAGATCTTAAGTTTTTACTTTAAAAAGACACAGAGGAAATCTAAGCAAAAAACCTCTGCCCTTGTGCATCTATTAGTCAAAAAAAAACAACATAAAAAGTACCTTAAAAAAAAAAGAGGATTAGAGAACTGTAAACTTTTCACGCTGGGAATTGCCCTGAAGAATGGTTTCCCCCAAACTTTCTCATTGGTTTTTGGCTTTTGAATCAGGGGATCTTTGCCAAAGTTCCCAAACTCAATATGTAAAAGGGGAGGGAGCCAAAGGAGGAAGAATCACGAGGTGATTTTTAAAAAGAAGAAAATCGGGGGTAAAAACCAAGAGAAAGATCACCTAAAAGACAGAAAAGACACACAAGGAGTCATGAACAATCTAAGAGTAAAAGAATCAACCAAAGCAAAACTAAAGATAACACATGAAGGGCTCTGAGAACAACCTAATTCTGTTTGTGTAATTCATGGGACAAGCCCTCTGTGCCTTGGGTAAGGATCCTGGTTTACTTTTTAGCACAAATCTCATAATCCAGATTTGAGGGAAAAAAAAAAGGGTGGGGAGGGAGTGAAGCCAAGAAGGAGACATTGGTAACAAGAAGGAAGTCAAAAAGCTCATTTTATATTTAGCCACCACCTCATTCTCCAGTCTTATAGTAGCAGGACTGTTAAGAGCAACTGGGCCCTGACTACTTCATTTATTGGCACTTAAATTAGTTGGGTTTGGATATTTTAAGCACCTAATGTCCAACACAGACCATTGATTCTTCTGTTTCACGGCATGATCTGAGCACTAGTCAGGAAGGCATCTCCTCTGATGCTGTATCAGTGCAAAAGGTGCAAATTTTGTTTAACCCTTTTCTCTAAGAGAGTGAGCCAAAGCCCTGAAATACTGAAATATCAGCTTTCTACAGAGCCCTTCTGCATGGGGTGAGAAATACCAGGAAGCAAACTCACTTGGATGGAATATGCAGTTTGTTCAATACATGGCAAGGAAATAATTAGGAAAGATAACTAGGTATTTCAATATACAGAGGTATAAATATATTCTTTAATATACAATACCCTGCTCATTTTCTAAGTAGGGTTCTTGGGCAGGTGAGGTCCTGGTACACACTGACATTCTCCTTAACAAGTGTATTTTAGTTCACACACAAGCTCATAGATGTCTTTGTAGAGTTTTTTTGACACGTTGGTGCCTCTTTCCAATACAGGAGATGCCAACTCAGAGTCACTATAAAGCAAACACAGGACAACTTCCAACATTTGCAGGGTGTTGTTCTTCCCAAGGGCACACACGAGTCAAGTGAGCAGCAGGACAAGATCATCACTGTCTGGGCTGGAATAAAAGCCAGCCACATCCCCAAAAATCAAGGCAAAAAGGTGAATTTCAGCTCTCATCCAGCATCTACCTGTCACATTTCAGCAAAGCCACCTCTGCCCTCCTGTGCCAGGGACATCCTTACCTATGCACAACTGAACTCTGCCAAGTGGGAACACATTTCCATCTCATTGGAATGGCTGTCAAGGATCTCACCCTGTGCCCAGGAGCTATTCCAAACCAGCAGCTCAGCAGCAGCCTGATGTTTCTTAAATACAGGGGTATGAAAGAAAGTTAAAGCAACTGTTCAGAAAATAACTGCACCACAGCTGACTTGGTAAGGGACAGCAAACCCCACCCACAGCCTCTGGACTCCACCACATCCCAGAGGGAATTCACCCAGGACTTCACACTGGTTTGCCTTTATGAAGAATAAGCACTTTTAGTACAATTTTTCACCAGGATAACTGAAAATGTTTGGGAGAGCTGAGTAAACCCCTGTTTCAGAGAAGGGGAAATGGGTAACAAGAAGTTACACACCAGCACATTCAATCAAAGCTGGAGGATGGGAACTGAGTCCCAAAGAGCAGCTTTCCCTCTAAATTGGACACTCTTGTGCATCCAAGGCAGCACAAATCAGAAATCTATTGATCTGTTTAGGGAAGTTGAGATTCTTCCCTCTTGCAGCTCAAGGAAAGAAGCCCCACATGAAGTGATGCAGGCTTTTATTTCTCATCCTGTCTAAAGGAGTGCAGATCCAGAGGGAACTGAGAAACCCAACTGAAGGATGTGTTTAAGGGGGCTGCAAACACAAACACACAAAAATCCTCAGGAAGGGAATAAAGTGAAGTGAAGCAGCAAATTTTAACACTGGAGCCCTGACTGTTTGTGTGCTTGCCCAAATATCATCAAAACTCCCACAGAGATGCTTTGGGGATGCAGTAGGATGGCAGGATTTCCTACGGACCAAATTCCTGCCTCAGGTCCTAACATGACCCCTGCTCTGTGCACACAACCTGCTCGCTTTCACTATGAACACACTCCCAGTTTCAAATATCACACACAGAAAACACAGGTGAGCTCCACACTTCAAAACATTCCAGCCTAGTGCAAGCCAGGAGCGAAATATAAAAATGGAATTAATCTCTGTGTGTAAAGTGTCTGAATTTTCCAGGGTAGTGCTCCCAGCCAGGAGTGGACACAGATTGCTGCCTCCTGAGAATTATAACAGACATGTGGGATAACCATTACAACTGCAGGTAGGTCTTCAAAGACTTCAACTAAACCCTCTCTCCCTGCCCTTCTGTTTGCCCATTAAAATAGGAGCATGGAAAACCCCTGTGAATGCTTTTTTACCAATTTAGGGGGAGTCTGGAAAGCGTTACAGAGCGCTCTGGAGCAGCCAGAAAAACCAGCAACACGAAGGGAAAAATGTCCTGGGAAAGGTTGAGCTGTTTATGAAATAATTCTGCCCTGAAAGCAGGCAGTGGCAGTTTGGATTGGGTGTCAGCCTGCTGCTGCTGGGAGGAGAGGAAACTTTGCTTAGAAACTTCAAAAACACGGATCTAAAAAAAAAATTTAAAAAAAAAATCCACCCAAGTGGATAGCAAAGACAAAAAGAATATGCTGAACCTCACAGAAACACAGCACATCACCAGAGGAAAAGCAGGCAATTAAGAGATCTTCCAAACATGAGGCATTTTTCCTTTTGACAGAGGGCTGCTGGGGAGGGGGGAGCTGCTAAACTGGTTTTCCTCAAAGCACTTCCAGATATTAAAAAAAGGAAAAAAAAATCCTCTCGCAAAGAACATATCCACTGTTGTACAACTGTCCCAGAAAACAAAGACCACGGGGAGAAAGTGGCCCATTTTCCTCCAAGAACCCCAAGTACAGGTCATGTTTTCAAAGGCTCAGTCCTACACACCCCAGATCAGAGCAGCATTTCAAGCACAGAAATAAACACCTAAGGTGAGAGTTACTAGAATGCCCCGTTTTTGGTACCAGCCTGAAATTGACTCTGAAATTGCACCCAGGCAAACACACAGCCTCTGAAAACAACCGCGAGTGAAGTTTCACTGTGAGTGAGTTTCCCCCTCCTGGACACGCTGCATCAAAACCAAAAGATTCGTTTTCTATTTCAGTTATCCCATGAACGCACCAAACCACGGGATATTTTTCAGCAATTTGGGAGCCCCCTGAATCCTGTCCTGTAGCTCATTCTGCTCTGCCTGCTCCCTGTCAGCTCCCAAGAAACACCTCAAAGCTGTAATTCTTCACCACATGTTGAAAATATTGTGACTAATAATACACTCCACCCATTTTTTTTCCATCACTAAGGATTTCAAAATATGAAACTTGACAAACAGTGAGAGAGTTTAGAAGGGGAAAGTCAAATTTTATTTCCAATTAAAAGAGGCTTTTAAAGCATAAAAGTGAGGTATTGATTAAAGTGAAAGAGCTATCCAGTCACAGAAAGCTTCTTCTTCAAAAATTATGTTTTTCTCACTATTCTTGGGTATCACTGCCTTTTCTTATAATCCCCACAGGGAAATAAAAAGAGAAAAAATACTCCCTGTCTTTTTTGAGAAAACACATTTAAGGCATTAGTAGCAGGGTTGATCTGTGCATACAGAGAACCCACACTCAATAAATACTTGATTGAGTCCACAAACTGAGACCTACATCTCAATGACAGCAACTAAATGCTAAAAATGATACCAGTGATGCAATTAAAACGCATGCACGAACTTTGGTACAGGTGTCTACAACACCACTGTTTGCTAAACACATCTCCTAATTAGCATGGCTTTAAACAATGCTGATAATAATCCCGTTCTGTAAGGCTTGCCAAATGAATCATTGAGATTGCAAAATAAAAAGCATGAGGAATTCATTAAAGAGCTGTTAAACTCTCCTTTGTTTATCTTTCCCCGGTCAGGTGTAAAAATAAATAAATATGGGTTTATGTCTCCGGATTCCGTCCGAATGCTCCGCTCCACAATAACGTGCCGGGGAAGAACCTCCTCAGGAGGTACCAACATCTTTTTTTTTTCCTCTCCGTTTCAAAAGAGAAATCCTCCCACTATTACAGTCCTGAAAATCTGCTCCATTCTCTATTTGTCATCTGGGATTGAGTTATCAGACACTACTTGTATTACTTTGGGAACTGACATGTCTATTTACAGAGACACAAAGGCAATCCAGCAGCACAACCCCTGCTTTTCCCAGCACCTCTCCTTCTCCCCTCTGCCAAATTCTACCAGCACTTTTTTCTGGGGAGAGGGGAGGACACCTCACTAGTTTCCCAGCATGACAGAGAACATTTCCAGCCACTTTTGCACTTGTTACAGCCTTATGAAAAATCACCTATATCCCCCCCAAAGGAACAGCATTATTCTTTCAAGGCTTTTTTTGTTTGTTTGCTTGTTGGGGTTTTTTGTATTTCTTTTTTTAAAAGAGGGTCACTTCCCCCATTTCAGCCTGCAATTAAAATGGAGGCAAGGCCAGGCGATCTATGTCTGGCTTTAGGGGGAGACAATAACCCAAAACAGGCCTGGCTTTAAAAAAAAAAAAAAAAAAAAAAAAAAAAAAAAAAAAGAGAGGAGAGAGGAGAGGGAGAAAGAGAAAGAGACACGCAGAAAGAGAGAAATACAACATGCTTCACCAGTATTATTACCTCATCCCTTTTTCCAAGCAGTTTTGAACCACACTCCTGACAAACTCTTAGTCCAACTTGCACGGATGCTGGTTTTTAGGGGGCGGAAAGGGTTTTAATGCTGGAGCCGGGATTGAGGCTGGCTATCCGCAAGTGGAGCTGCTGTTAAAATGCCCCCTTGTCTCTTCTCCTCTCCCTTGAGCTGGGTGTTGACGCAGCAGAAATTACCAGCTGGAAAATTCCCCTTTTGGAGGTTACGGGGAGGAGGGGGGGGCGGGCGGAGGAGCGAGGGGAGGGGAGGGCCGGGGGAGGGGGGTTAAACCCGGCACTTACCAAGTTAAGCCATCCACCCACACCAAATAGGACATCGCGTCCCAAAGAAGGCTCCGTGCCCCCCTCGGCGGGCAGGGCGCGACCGGCCGCGCTCCCCCCGCGGCGGGCGGCCAGTGGGGGGAATAGCGGGGATAAAAACGGGGATAAAAGCGGGCATAGGGAGCAAAACGGGCATAATAAGGGCGATAATAACGGGGATAACACCGGGGCGGCGGTGCGGGAGAGGCGGGGGGGCTCCCCGCCGCCCCTCGAGGGGTGGGGGGGCGGCCATGGCGACCCTCGCTCGCCCCGGGGGGCGGGGGGCGGCGCGCTTACCTGTGCCCCATGGAGGAGAGCGGGGTGTCGGAGCGGCCGGAGCGGTGGCTCCGTCGGTCACTCCGTGCCTCTCCTCCCGGGTGGGGAGGGGAAGGGGAAGGGGGGGCGGAGGGCGGAGGAGGGGGGGGGGGGGGAGAACCCGGCGGAGGGGGGGAAGGGGGGGGCGCCCGGGCGCGCTCCCGACGCTCCCTCGGGCGCGCGGGGCGCGAGCCCGCGGCGGGCGGGGGGGGCGCGGGGGGGCGGGGCCGCGCGGCGCGTGCCGGCGCTGTCCCCGCCCACTCTCCCCCAGCGGCGGGCGGTGATTGGGCGGCGACCTCTCAATCGGCCACGCCCCCTCGCCACGCCCCCCTCCCCTTGCGCCGGGGGAGCGGGGGCGCCGCCGGCGGCGCTGCCACTGCCGGACACCGGAAGTGGGGGAGGGCGGGGGCGCGCGGCGCGCGGGGCACGCCGGGACAGCGCGGGGGCTGCGCTGAGGCGGGGGCGGCAGCGGGAGCTCGGGAGCGCTCCCGGTGCTGGTGCCGGTCCTGATCCCGATCCGAACCCCGCTCCCGCTCCGGACCTCCCCGGCTGTCTCCTGCCCCCGGCAGGTGCGCCTGGCTCTGGGAGGGGCGGCTGTGCCGCGTCCCTTAAGCCCTGCCGCGGGATGGAGGGCGGCGGGTACTGGAGCGGGGCAGCGCTGCAGCCTCGTCCGGACCTCGCAGAGAGAAACCAAAATCACTTTCCCCCTTTTGTACGCACTGAAGTGTATTTCACACAATGCCCTGAAACGAAATAATGTGAAATAAGCGCAGTTCAGAACCCCCTGACCCGTAATGGCCAGAGAGCGAGGCCGGTGGTCGGGGAGGGATGGAGATCAGAGCGATGGAGATCAGAGCCAGCTCCGCAATGGAAAAGCTCCCGCTGCAACAAAGGACAGGGCTTTGCCCTTTTGACTGTCGCGCTGAAGGATCTGACAGAAAGTGCCCTATATTTCAAAGGACGGAGCTTAACAGGGCAGGATAGGTCTGGAGCGTGGGGGAATTGGCGCGATGGCTGCGGCGAGCGGGGACCGCTCTCGGGGCTGTGTGCGGTCCCTGGGTTGTGAAAGCAGGAGCTGCTCCGGCAGATAAAGCGCTTGCAAACTGTTTAATCAACATCTGCGTGCTGTGATTGCGCCCGAAATTGGGGAAATACATGTGTGACCGACGGGCTTGGCCGTTTGCACAGTTAACTGACTTAGGTGTGCAATCACAGTAATTGCCTGGCTAATCGCGTGCCGAAGGTTTAAAAATTTCCTCCGTGGTTTCCTTTCCCTCATCCTATGTATTTCCTTCATCTCTAGCTTTCAAGTAGGCAGACCTGCTGTCGAAATCTTAGATTTGACTTTTATGCCTGCTCTTCATTCAAATCCATTTCTATAAGGTGCTTTTAATCCGTAGGATGTCCCCCTACAAAAAGTGTATTTTCCACTTTTTATCCTGCAATTTAAATAAACGGATGTCCCATCGTGTGTTTTCCTCCCCCCGTTTCCTCCCACATACCCTAAATACCTTTAATTTTAAAAAGACTATGAATAAACCTGATTAATGAAAACAAAATGCCTTTTCACTCCAGCATGTTTTTAATTACCTCTTCATTTTATATTGCAACAGAGTCCAAGCACCACCTTCCTAGAAAGAGTTCCATTAAAATGCAAATGAAGACTTTGCAGAAGTTGTTAATGTGACCAAGGACACAATTTCTTAGACTTGAGCAACACAGAATCGGTGCTGAGCAGGGGTTCCTGCTGCCACCTGCTCTTTCTGCACACACAATCCTGTGTAGAACATGTTTTCCAGCCTGTGTCACCTGTGGGTGAGAAGCACCAGAGCTAAACAAGCAAAATCCCTTTTCCACCCTAAATGTCGCACTGGTTTTCACATGTATCTGTCCCCCCCCCATATCTGCAGGTATTAAATCCTTCTGTGCTTTGAGTCTGTGCTTTTTTT
This sequence comes from Ammospiza caudacuta, assembly GCF_027887145.1. Taxonomy (NCBI): domain Eukaryota; kingdom Metazoa; phylum Chordata; class Aves; order Passeriformes; family Passerellidae; genus Ammospiza; species Ammospiza caudacuta. The sequence goes on from NC_080607.1 coordinate 13,057,250, forward strand.
TAGGCTGAAACATGAAGGTTCAAGGGGCTGTTGAAAGTGGAGCTTTATGCCATTATGCCTTGTTTTGCGTGACATCTGCATCATACCTGGTTGTGTCTCTAACCATTCCTGCCTTTCCTCACTCCTCTGTTTGAGCTCCCCCAAAGCTCCTCGGGTGCAGGATGTACTCTCCCCTCCTCTCCTCCTGCCCAGGGTTTCTTCCCCAGGTCTTTGTTGGAAGAAAGCATTTCTTCCCGTGGTATTTGTTTGTGTGTCAGGCTGGGCTGACTCCCCCGGAGCAGCAGCAGCTGCTGCCCGGGCACTGCCCTGGGGAATGTTCCCAAGAGGGGGAGGGTGGCAGCAGGCCCCGTTTCCCAAAGCTGTTCCACACAAAGGATTTCAGGAGACTTGAAAAGCTTCAATATTCTTTTGCCAAGCCCCTCTCCTTTAATTAGACGTTTGTGTTGTATTTTAGGTAAATACAGCAACAGCTCATCGTGTTCTGAGAGATGCTTTCTCGTCATGAAGAAGGAAAGGATGTGCATGGAAAAAATAAGAGCTTGGAGGAAAAATTGGAGTAATTGGGGTAGTTCCTGTGATTTTTGGTGTGCAAAGGAGTGATTAGGAGTGTAATATCATGTCAGAGGTTACAGACCATGTGTTTCTAGCCCGAGTCCACATCCCTTGGTACCCACTATACCACAGGTTCTACCCTGGCAGAGACTGGTGGTATCACACTTCTGATGGGTTTTAGCCACTGGCACAAGAGGTAAAGACCATATTCCTGTAGCACAAGAGTGCTTGAGGTTGCCCTGATATGATTCCTTTTGCTCTGCCAAAGCACTTGGACCCCAGCACAGCCACGTGCCACCATGTGCCAGTGCTCCATCCTCACTGAGCGGGTAAATTAAGCACCACGGACTGTGTGCTGTTGAATTTCACTGCCTTTTCAGTGTCCCTGCACCTCTGTGACTGCTCCTGCACAATCTCCAAGACCTCTCCAGTACAAATAAGTCAGCACCATCCTCCCACTCTCTCCTACGCTGGGGTATGGTGGGACCAGACTGGGGGACAGCAGCAGAGGAGAGCTGGCTGGGTGCTGCATTCATACCATGTCCCGTTTGCAAAAATATGGGGTTGGTGAGGCTGGAAAAGACCTCCAAGATCACCAAGCCCAAATGTTAAAGCAGCACTACCAAACCCAGCACTAAACTATGTCCCCATGTGCCACATCTGCACATTTTTTGAACACTTCTAGGGATGGTGATTCCACCACTTCCCTTGGCAGAAATTCCCAAAATTTGCCAATATGGGCAAAGAAATTCCTGGCCAGAAATGCCAAATCATCAGAAGCACTGAACATTCTCATTTCAGTTCCTCTTTCCAGCTCTCTTCTACTTTATGTTCATTGCAGTTGTAGGAGATTCTACATTTGATAAACTGAAATGATTTCCTGTGTGTCCTTGTCATGCAGGCAGTTTGGGAACAGGCTGACAAAATCTAAATGGCCTGACTACTGTTTTTCCTCTACTAAAGTATTGTAGAAATAAAGGTTTCAAAGCAATCCTGGGCAATCTGTGATCTCTGCTCTCAGTGATCCCCATTTTGTTTCCATGTTCTGTACAAGGTAGACTTGGCTCTCCATCACCAAACCCTGCTCTTCCCTAGGTATAGCAGGAAGAAAGCCATTTTGCAGAGCTCTGCTTCTGCCCTTCATAGCATCTCTGAATGCTTGGAAACTCCAGGACCATCAGCTTTGTACACGGCATGGAGAGCAGCTGGCAGATGTCAGAGGAAAGGGTTAAAGGACCCACATTCCTGTCCCCACTGCCCTGACCAAAGGTCAGGGGTTCCTTAGGTGAAGGAAAGGAGGGAGGTGGTGCAGCCCTGACCAGGTCATTTGAGGAGTAAACCACATCTGAGGGGAGCTAATGAAGCAGCATTTGTCTCTCTCACAGGCTCACACTCCCGGTCTGTGCCGGGCAAGTCGGAATTCCTTCTCTAGTGGGAGTGAAGATGTTGATTGTATTTTTTCCATGATGTGTATTGAGGCATTTGCAAGGCTGTGGGAGTAAACACTTGGGGGAATTCTCCATGAGCTAGCAAGGGCAAGTCACAGGCCTACTAAATATGGTGAGTGAAGATTACAAAAAAACCCGGGAGAGTAAACCTCCCTCTTTCCACCCCGTCTCCCCACCACCACCACCCCCGCAGATTTGTTCTCATTATCCTGTGCTGTGTCTCACTGCTGGCTGGCTAAACCTGCTGCCATTTGTAGGACTAAACACATTGTGCTGATTTAGTTTTGTTTTCTGCACCCAAGGGCAGCGCTGGGGTGGTCCTTCATGGCTCCACCATGCACTGAGACACACAGGACCATCCTGCTGGAGCAGAGACACCAGATACTCAACAGGGGGGAGCAGCAGGAAATGCTCTCAGGTCTGTAAATACTTGAGGGGGTGAGAGATGATGGTCATGTACAAAATATTTGACCAAACACATCTCACTGACCTCCTTTGGTGCTGCTCTTGAAAAGGATCAGCCAGAGTCAAACAGTTGATCTTTAATGCTCCAAAAATACATTCCCTTTCAAAGCTTCTCAAGTGGAGAAACATCCAGGCTGTCAAATTCAGTCCCTCACTCCCAACTTCTTGTGGCCTGGGTGAGCTCAGCTCTGGGGTGTCCATTTAGGTTCCCCCAAGGCTGCAGGTGATGATGAGGATGAAGGATGCTGGGGCCATGGCAGGGGAGGTGCAACAAGCTCTGTCTCCACCTTCTCCTGCCTGCTCCATCTCCACTGTCCTTGACTTGCTGCTCTGGCTCTGTCCCATCCTTCTCTCCTCCCCTCCCTGGAGTGGCCCAGCAGCAGCCAAACACTGATTCTTGTGGGAGCCTGGAGCCAACCTGGGCCCCTCAAAGTCCCACCAAGGAGCCATTTATGTGTTGGTTGGAGCTCAAGAGATCCCTGTGCCCTGCTGACACCACCCTCCTCCTGCAATAAAGGATCTCCACTTTCAGCTTGGGTTCTCCTCAGAGCTGTTTCCTGCTGTATTTTGCATCACAGTGCTCTGGTACTTCACCCCTTCCCAGGTTTCCTCCTGTCCCAGGTGTGGATGAGGAGCAGCTCAGTGCTGTGCACTTTGGGCAGTGCTCTTTACCCAGATCTTCTCCCTCTGCAGCTTTTTGCAGACTGTCACCTCTGCACATCTGGGAAATGTCTTGGTGCTTGGGCCAGGCTTTGTCCTGATGCCAACAGCAAAATGTCAGCACATTCAGAATAAATTTTGATTCTTCCTCCTCCACTGTCACCCTCCCTTAGTCCTGCAACCTTTCCTGGTCATTATCAGGAGCTCACAGCATTCATTTAGAAGCAGACAAACCCATTTTCAGGAGACAGAAGCAGGGACGTCCCCATGGTCCCACATCCTTCAAAGTCTGATTTGTCTCTCAGCCCAGCCCAACCCTCTTTACCACAGCACCTACAAACCCAGTGTATAAGAGAGATTTTACTGAAATTGATCCCTCTGTTTGCAAAGATTTGGTTTTCTTCAGAACCCAAGGAAATTGCAGGGCTGCATGCAAGTCCTTGGCTCAGTGTGATCCATGAAAGCCATGCGTGTCATGGAGTTGTGCTGGCAACAGGCAAAGGCAACAGCTAAAAAATACATATATATATAAATATACATAACTCCTGGAGTTTGGGAAGTGTGGTTTGGGGTTTCAGCAGGCAATTGCTGGTTCTCCTAACGACTCAGGCCACAGCCAGGGTTTAGCTGGGTTAAACACTGCGTCAAGTTTTGCTCTAGTTATTGTGGAGCTTGGGATGACACTCTACTCTGGGAGCATTAACCCACCTCCATTCCCAGCCTCCTGAGCTTAGAGGGTGTGGAGAGCTTGTTTTCCTTTTGCTCCTGCCCTGATGCCTCCTTTAGGTTTTACCTCCAGTGTCCTGAATTTGCTCAGACAGCTCCAATTTCAGGGTTCCCTGCAGGGCTGTGCTGGAGCTGAACTGCAGGGTGTGGGGAGCAGCACATCTCTGGTTGCTTCCCATTCTAAAATAATAAGAAAAATCAGGAGGATTCTGGCAAAACATTCACAAAATGCTCTTAAGTAAATAGGAAGGGTTTTGCAAGATATTTGAATTTATATTAAATTGCCTGTCAGGAGGAGTGATGAGGCTGTCAATAATTACTTTATGTTTGGAGCTGTTCAAAGGCTGTTCATGGCATTTTGCACCCTTCTGTGAACACCCACCTGGTTCCTACACACCTGAGCCGTGCCAGTGGCATCCATCACACTGGTCAGCATCTCCCTGCTGTGATGCCCTCTCCTCCCACCGTTCCCAATGGGACAGTGGCTCATTTAAGTGCCTAAACCTTCCTGTTGTAAACGGCACATTTCCATGGTGGGTGTCCACCCTGGGCACTTCATCACTGCCTCCATGCCCTTCCCTGGGTTTCCCCTGGCTCATCCCAGCTTTTCCCAGAGAAGCCTGGCTGGCTGCTGTGACCCGTAGGCGAAATCCCAGTGCTGCCAAGCCCTGGGGAGAGCTCGGCCGCTGTTCCCAGGCTTCAGTTCCCGCAGGATTTCCTATCTGGGCAGAGCCGGGGTCAGCAGGGAGGGGTCCGGCCAAGCACCCCGCAGCCCCCAGCCCTCGCCCTGCTGCAGGAAACTCTGCCGGGAGCGCGGGGTGGAGTGGGGGAAAGGAGGGGAGAGGAGGAAAATGGGGAGTCACAGGGGGAGCCGCCAGATAAGGCTGGGCTGGAAACGCCGGGCGGATGCAGCTCCGGGCTGGGGCTCGGACCTGCGCCCCGGTCACTTCCCCCGTGCCGCCCAGCCAGGGCTGTCACAGGAGCCCGGGGATGGAATTACAGCCAGGGAGATCCAGCACCTGAGCTGGCTCCAGCAGCACGTGGCCAACAGGCAGCGGAAAATCCCTCCCGGAGCCAGCTGCCCTCGGGAAGATGTTTCCTCCTCTCCGGTCAGGCGGGGCAGAGCTCAGCATCGCCCGGGGCCGGGGGCATCGGCCCGGAGGGTTTGGGGGTCCGGGGCAGGCAGGGCCCCATGCATCCAGTGTCTGGTGAGCCCTGGAGCCTGCAGCTGGAGCTGTTCAGACGGTTCAGGGGTGCCCCCAAGCAGAGGCCGAGCCACCGCTGGCCCCAAAGCCCAGGAGAGCCCCTGATCTCTGGGAAGCAGCACAGGGATGTGGGCAAGCAAAAAGAAGACAGATGCTTTCTTTATTTTCTTTCCCCCTGGATTTAGTAGTTCCAACCCCCTCCAAAAAAAATGTCTGTGCTCTCTTCTCAGCTCTTTTCTAAACCCAACCCACTCATTTTTATTATCCCTCCAGGAGTTTGTTCCCTGTAATACATTATCTGCTCCCTCATTGTCACACCAGCCCCGAGCTTCACATCCTACTGGACCTAGCATCAGTTTGAGCAGCCCTGTTGTGCTTCCCCTCTGCCTTGCTCACATCCCACTCCATCCTTGCTTTTCCCAGAGAAGGCAGTGCTGGTGCTGCCTGTGTAACCCCCCCTAGCATTTGTAGCCACATCCTAGCACCACACTCCTTCACTTCCAACCTCCAAGGGGTGAGGAGAGCAGAGTTGCCCCCAGAGATGGGTTCTTGGCCCCATCAGTGTCACACAAACCCCCAAGTAGTGTGGTTACAGTGTGGTCCTGAAGACCCCTGACACCTCACAGACAGGGCTGAGGGCTGTGGGGAGTTGGGGGACCTAAAGGGGTCCTGTTTGTGTCACACTGGAACCCCAAACCCCAACCCTGCTCTTTTCCTAGCCCAGGCTTGGCTCAGTGAGCACCAGAGCAGTGTGGGTTTGGTTTAATCTGCAGGGAGATCTTCACACCTTCCTTTGCTCTTTTCCTTGCCAGCCCCTCCGCCTGCCAGTGCAGCACCTTGGCGGGGGCAGTGCCCATCTGCTGGCAACTGTGGGTTTTTTGAAATGTTTTCCCTCCCTCCCTCCCTCCCTCTCCCTCCTCCGTCCTCTGCTCCTCCTCTTCTCACCCTTTGCTTTCTCCATGTGTTTCTCGCTGGTGCAGCACAGATACAGCTCAGTGGGATGAGGGAGGATGGGGAGATGCTGTGCCCGGTGCCAGCTGGGAATTGACCCCTGCCGACCTGCAGTGAGTGCAGGTCACAGCGAGAGCAGGTCCCAGCCTCGCACAGGCGTGTGCAATCCCTGCTGTGCTGCCTGGGGCTGGAGCTGTCCCTGCCAAGGACAGGGTTAGGGTAGCAGAGGCTGCCTGGGCTCTGCGGGGTTAGCGGGGGTACAGCCTGCATCCGTGCAGATGCAGCGTGTTTATTCTCACCAGATAGTTTGATGGCTTTATCTGATCACAGGTTTTCCTGAGGAAGGAAGGGTGAGTCTGAGTCACTTGAAAATGGGGGCCCTTCATCTCTGGGTATGACTGGTGGGGCCGTGGATATCAGCAGAGCCCCAGGGCAAGATGTGCTCCCAGCGCTGGCCTCGCTCCAGGTTTGCTCTGTGGCTCTGCTGGGTGGGCAATGCATGGTCAGTAATGGGTGTAAATCCAGTGTGAGCAGCCATGGGTGTCAGAGAAAGCACCCAGGACTTGATGCCACCGAGGGAAGAGCGAGATCATTTACTGTGTCTGTGGTGAGAGAGGAGGGAGCTGCTGACATGGTGCCCCTGGTGCAGAAAACACCATCACAAGCAAATTGAAAGCAAGAGATAAAATCTGGCAGCAATTGATAAATTCAAGGGAGAGACAGGTTCATGCCCTCCTAGAAGAAAACCCAGATAATTAAACTCCCTTGTTCTGTTAATGCCTTCTGTGAGGGGCTGGAGGAATCAGCCATGGGAGAGCTGTGGCTGATGCTGGAGAGCTGGGAGGTGCTGGGGGTGTGCTGGGAGATGGGGGAGCAGAGTGGGTGGAAACAGCTCCAGCTCCTTAAAACTGGGGAGCTGGGCTGGGGGCTGTAGCAAGCTGGAGCTGTCCTCTGCTCCCCAACCCACCCACACACCAGCATCCTTCCCAGCTGCCTGTGTGCCTCAGAAAACAAATGGATTTTCCATGAAGTGCCCTCAGAGCCGTCACACTCGGCATTCTGTGGAAACCGGGGGTTTCGAGCCTTCCTGAGCTCAGCCAGGCTCAGGAGAGGGGAGCAGAGCAGGCAGTGCTGAGCTGCTGAATGCACTCAGAGCCAGGCCCCTGGGGTCCAGAATTAATAGGACAGAGCAGGGGCTGTTCCCTGCATGTTTTATTTATGGGAATCAGGCCAGTGAAGTTCCCTCAGCTCACCGAAATAGTCACATCGCCTCTGCCGTGCGCTGCCCACAGCCGTGACCTTGATAAATGGGTCAGTGCCCGGCCCCTCTGTGTGCCTGGGGGGTGTTTGCTGCATGGGGGGAGGTTGGGCTCCCTCCTCACACCCCAAAACTCAGCTTTGATGGAGCTGAGTGCTCCTGCTCTGGGCAGGATGTCTGTGCTGCCTGCAGTGCTGCCTCTGCCCGCAGCAGGAGCAACCCGTGAGAAAGGACCCACGGGAACTCCACCGAAAATCCCCCGAACACCAAGTGAGCTCTGGGCACCCCCCTTCTGAGAACAGTGCATGCCCAGAGCCGTGTCCCCAGCACCGAGGTGACATCAGCCTCTTGCACCAAACTGGAGCTCCGGGGCAGTGCCTGGTAGCAGAGATGGAGACCCCAAAACAGGAAGCAAAAGTGGGGCTCTGCTTGGTTTCTGTATTTTTTCTTAACCTGAGTTTTTTAGACGTTTCCTGATGCCAGATCACAGCTGTCGCCTCACCACACTCCCCACCACGATGACATCTCTGCCAGTCCCATTTGGCAGCCCCGAGGCCAGCAGAGCATCCCTGAAGTGGTACCCAGGAGGGAGGGATGCTGATCCCGGGATCACATTGCCCGGGTGTGATGGCCAAAGGGCGTTATCAGTGTCAGTGTTTGGTAACCATGGAGCAGGGTGCCTTTCCCAGGGCTGCCGGTGAGTCAGTGGCGGAGCCGGGAGCAGCCCGGTTCCTCTCCCCACCCTCGGCCCCAGCACAGCATCTCCCTCCCCACTTCCTTCCCCTGCCGATAATTAGCCCTCAGCTCTGCGGTTCCCGGTGATTTCTCCCAGCGTGGCATTTCCCCATTTGGGTGCTGGGAGGGAGACGTGAGCCCCACACCCACTCTGGTTCCCACCACGGGAAATGACCATGGGTGGCCCCAGGAGTGGGGAACGTGGGAGGTGTTTCCCGAAAATCCCATGGCAGGAACAGTCCAGGCCAAGGGACAGCGGTGCCCTTTGCTGGCAGGAAATCCTCCCCAGTGCTTAAAGCCCAAGGGGTCCCTGGAGCATCTCAGCAGCTCCAGGCTCAGCCCAGGGCAGCAATGGTGGGCGCAGGCAGGGAATCCTATGCCACATCCTGCTCCAGCAGGATCAGCAGTCGGGGGAGGCTGCACACCCACCCCATGTTTGCTCTGAAAGGAGGGCAGCTGCCAGCACAGCCGGTCCCTGGGGAGGGCATGTGGGGACAGGGCTGTGGAGAGCCTGTCAAGGACCTTTGTGTGGCTGCCACCATCCAAGGCTGATAAAAGGCTCTGGACGTTCTTCCTGCTGCCTCCAAACCCATGGCCCCACCCTGACCCTGACCTCTGCTGCTCCAGGTCCTTCATGACTCAGGATCCCTTGTGGCACCAGGATCCCGGGGCTCAGCTGAGGCTGGGGCAGGGTGGCAGGATGACACTTTGTTAGTGGCTGACCCAGATCTCTTGCCCCAGCCCTGAAATGGGGTTTGCCATACAACCCCTTCTCCATCCCAAGGAGAGCTTTGCTGTCCTGCTGTGTGTGTGGGGTTTGCTCTTGGAAGGGCACAAACCTGGAAGCATTGCGGAGATGTTTGCCCACAGGGGAGGGATTTCTCCTTCTCTGCATAGTCTTCCTCACTACCTCCCCAAGGATTTGAGAGGCTTCACCCAGAGGTCCTTGTCCTCCAGCAGCATCTCAGGGGCTGGCAGTGAAATCAATAATAAAAATGATGCTCAGCTCCTGTACAGAGCATTACATCTTCAAAGCCCTTTGCTGGCATAAACTCATTAACGGCGAGGAATCGAATTCCTCCTCACACAGGTCCCAGGGATGCAGATCCGGGGGGCGATGGACCGGAACATATTTGTAATAAGAAATCGCTGCTGTCGGTGGCCCCGTGCAGGAGGGCCCTGAGGAGCCAGCAGGAGCAGATGGAGAAGGGAGGGCTGAGATGGAAACAGTGCCCAGGGCGGGCTGGCAGCATCCTGGCACAGGAGCTGCTTCCCCTCCTCACGCAGCCGGTGGGCCAGGGGCAGGGAGTTGGTCTCCTGTGCTCCCCACAGCCCCCCTGGGCCTCCCAATGCAAGGGGAAATGAGTCTGGCATCATCTCTGCTCCCTTTGGGAGGATCCCACCCCTGCTGAGCCCCTTTGTGCCCTTCCCAGTGGAGCATCCCAGTCTTCTCCAGCCCTGGCTGCCTACCCTGAAAGACTCGTTTAACATAAGCCAGGATTAATGGAAAATTGGGGATGTTCATCCTGGTTGGACTGCAGGGATGGGGTGGGGAAAGGTGGGGAGGTGAGGGGGGGTTGCAGTGTCTGTCTGTGCTGAATGGCTCAGAGCTGCTGTACTGGCCTGGGGCACAGTGGGGGTTGGAGGGACAGAGTGACCCCCTGGAATACGTCCAAAGTGGCTTTTTTGAGGCACTCCCAGCCTGGCCAGCATGTCTCAACTGGGACAGTACCCGCACGTCTCTCAGCCCACCCCCTTAAGAACCCCCAGGGACCCCTGCACCCACTGCACTGCCTGCTCAGCCCATGCCACCCTGACAGGAGGTGTCTGGGGACAGACTCCATCCAGGGCATCCCGTGGGACTCGGGGCGCGCTCCCACCCGCAGCCATGGCCTCTTGCCCAGGGCAGGGTGGGGAACCACAGATTCTATTTCTGGTTTTCTCCCTGGGAGGTGCTGCAGGAGGGAGGACGGGAACACCCTGACCTGGTCCCCGAGGTCCTTGAGGTCCTGTCTTTGGAACAGGTCACACACACCCATGCCCAGGGGATGGCTGTGCTGGGAACGGGGAGGGGAGGGATGTCCTGTACCTCTCCACTTCCCTATCCCTCCTCCCTGCGGTTCCCTCCCCATTCCGTCCCTGGAGGGACCAAACCCCTGCCGCACTGAGCGGGAGACTCCTCGGTGCGGGGGATTGCGGGATGCAGGGGCTCAGAGGGATGCGGGGACATGGAGAGATGCGGAGGCCGAGCTCATCCAGGGTTACCTTGGAAACGGCGCCCGAGCCACACATCCCTGTCACCACGGAGGGACTCAGCCACTGCGGTGGCGAGGCCAAGCCCCACTCGCCGGCTCAGGGTGACAGCAGCAGTGTTGGGAAGCCGTCCCCCCATGCCGCTCGATGGCTGGTGCCAGGCAGGGGCAGAGGTGGCTGCAAAGGGGGCTGTGACACCCCCGGGGCAGGGGGCATCGCCCAGCCATGGGCAGGGAGAAAAGCCCTGCAAGGGTGGCTGTTGGCCAGCGTTCCTCCTGGCAGCTGGATCCCTCCCCGGCAGCCGGATCCGTCCCTGGCAGCCGGATCCCTGCTGCAGGACAGGCACTCCCCGCGAAGATGGAGCTTTAAATAAATAACGAGCTGCCGACATCTCCCGGCTCCGCTGGCAGCGCCACGCTGGGAGCCCTCGCTGGCAGCCCCCGCACTCCGGAACGCGGCGGGAATGGGGACAGCGCTGCTGGGAGCTCGGCCCGGGGCGAGGGAATGATCCAGGGAAAAGGAGCCCTGGGAATGATCCAGGGAAAAGGAGCCCTGGGATGCCGCCGGCGGGGTCAGCGCTGGCTGATGGCGCTGCCAGCCCTCCCCTTAAAGCTCTCTGTGATGGAGCATCACAGCCTTGCGCTGGGAATGGGATTTAATCACTGAGGGTCGGCTGGGAGACAAGCGCTTGGCGCTTCCTGGGGAGCTGTGATGGATGCGGGGATGTGGCCATGCGGGAAGGATGCAGGAATGCGGGCAGGCTGTGGGGATGAGGGAGGGATGCGGGAACGCAGGCAGGGCGCGGGCGGGGCAGCGGGGATGTGACCCATCGGTTTTTCCCTGCTGGAAGATGCAAACCGGTTTGCAGGGTGGAGCGTTCCAGAAGGCGCTGGCGGCCGGGGGAGGCAGGCCGGGCCGGGCAGAGCCCGCAGGCAGGGTTCAGGCAGAGGCCAGGCAGCGCAGGCAGAGCAGGGAGGGAGCGGGGCGAGCCAGGGAGCCTGGCAGGGCGGCGCAGGCTGCAATTAGCCGAGGAGCCACGGCAGGATCCTGCCTCAATTAGAGCCTCCATCCCCAGCCGGCGGGCAGGGAGCTGTGCCCGTGGGCAGCACGGCCTGGCACCCCCATGCCAGCACCGGGCATCGCCCGCCGGGCCCCTCGGGACAATGCAGGGGTGGGGTGGCCGGGCTGGGGGCTGCCAGAGGGGAGAGGGGACGGAATCTGCTCCAAAAGCAGCTGAGAGGAAGGAAGAAGCAGCTAAAATAAGCAGGTGGGTGGACAGGGAGGAAATGATAGTGAGGCTGATAAGGAATGGGCTGGGGAAGGGGGACAAGAACCAAAAGGTCCCCAGGAAACGGGAACTGGTCCCTCTGGGAAGCAGAGGGAGGTCACGGCACAGGAGGGGGTTCTGAGCTCCCGGAGAGTGGGTGTGCAGGAGAGGGATGGGCAGAATGCTGCAGCAACGTGGGGAGTGCCAGCCAGGAGTGGGGGCAGCCCTGTCCCACATCCTGCTTTGGGCAGGGGGACAACGGGAGGCAGATGCACACAGAGGCACCCTGAGCATCTCGGAGGGTGGGAGGGAACCCCTGGAGTGAAATGCCGGGAGGAGGAGAGCAGCACAGAGCTCTGTGTGGTTTGTGTGCACACAGCCGCCACCTCCGCTCCAGGCATGGCCATGAAGGGCCATGGAGGGGGACAGAGACCAAACCGAGTGCCCAGCACTCCAGGAGTGGTTTGGGATGGACCCAAGGGGAACGGGGCAGGGAGTGGTGGCAAGCAAAGTCCTCCCTCAGCATGGCACTTCCCTGCCCTCTCTGCCTTCTGGCTGCCGGCATCTCTGGGGACTTCCACAGCATCCTACCTGCCCTCTGTGTGTCACAGATGACAAGGATGGTGTCAGGAAGGGTGTGGGGACATGGGGCTGGGATTAGGACAAACCCAGGGATTTGGGCAGGGTGACTGGGATGCTGGGGACATTCCAGAGGGGCTGTAGCCCTGCTGTGTAATCATGGAATGGTTTGGGTTGGAAGGGACCATAAAGCTCGTCTCGTTCCAGCCCTCTGCCATGAGCAGAGACACCTTCCACGGGGCCAGGTTGTTCCCAGCCCTGTCCGACCTTGGCAGAGGCGGCTGGCCAGAGCTCAGGATGCTCAGGGCCAGAGCCGTGGCTGCTGTCCTGGGAGTTTCCACATGAACCACACACTGTTCACATCTGAGCCTTCTCCCCGTCCAGGGCAGCCGCTGCCGGGGGTTATTTCCTGCCCTCCGCGCTCTCCCCCCGCCGCCCCTGCCTGCCCCAGCCCGGCTGCTTCCTCTCGGCCGCCCCGGGGGCTTTCCATGCTGCCAGAAAATAAATCTCAGGCTATTTTTAACAGAGGGGAAAACGCCAAGGTCTCCTCCAGCCTGGGCTGCTGCGGAGCCGAGCACGGACGGGCACCCCCGGAGAGATGAAGGAGGGAGAGGAATGTGCGGGAAGGATGTGGGTAGGCAGGGCAGCGTGACCCCGCTTTCATCTCCCTGCCTTCGGGCGGATTTTGGGGAAAGCAGAGAGAAGGGCTCCGGGAAGGGGGCACCAGCTGGGTGCTGTGGCACCCCCTTGCCCCCTTTTGCAGCGGACAAACAGCCACAGCACCCCCAGCACCCATTAATGTCACCCATCTCTCCCCCTAAGGCAGGGACAGAGTGGCAGGAGGGGTGCGCTCCCACCGCCCCAGCTGGCATGGGGGGACCGGGAGGTGCCCTGGAATGGGGAGGGCCGCACGCACACACACAGTGCCCACCCCGCACTGGGTCAGTGCCAACCCCAAGGGAGCTGGGGACTCGGAGGGTCCCCTGGGGTCAGGGCTGGGCCAGTTGCTGTTTTTAACCCCCGTAAGTGCCTTAGGGAGGCTGCGGGCGGGATCAGCTGGATAATGCTGGCGGGGGCAGAGGGGGGCTGGTGAGAACGGGGGGGCACGGACAGGCCACCCCACCCCGCTGCTCCCCGAGGGGGGCTGTCCCTCGGGGACACTGCCGTTCCCTGCCAGCTGTCCCCACTGTCGCTCCGCACGCATCTTTCTGGCTGCAGCGACACGATCCAAGGACTCGCCCTTTCCTGGGACTCCAGGGACCGAGGATTTATTCCTTACAAGGCTCCTGCTGAAATCTCTCCACCTGAGAGACTCCCACCAGCCCCGGCACTCCCAGCGCTCCCATCGGTGTGGGAGGAGGTCTCTGCTCTCCTTCTCCTAGCGGGAGATGTTGTGCAAAGCCCACAGGCAGCGGAAATGCGGGAAGAAAAGCAGGGAGAGAAAGAGGAGCCGTTTCCAAGGGCTCGGTGGGAGGAGAGCAGAAAACAGGAGGTGGAGGTGAAAATGTCAAACCTCCCAGGACTGGCTGCGCGGGGACAGAGTGCTCACTGGTGGCTTTTGGTTCTTGTTCCTCAAGGAATCACTGAGACCACCTTTGCCTCTGGTCCCCAACGTGGTGGTGATACTGCAGCCACCTCCCTGCCAGTGCTGTGGCACCCAGGGCTCAGCCTGTGCTGGAGTTTTCAGGGAAAATCTGAGCTCCGCATTCCCAGCCCAGGAACTGCTGGCCACCTTTGATGACACTTTCCTGTGACACAGGGGAAAACCCCCGGGGCTGGCTGGGATTTGGGGTGCCTGGTCATGCCCCAGCATCACCCCAGGCTGGGGGTTTCCAGAGCCAGGGGTGTGGGGCAATCCCCATGTCATGGGACACCCACAGAACTCTAAGCTGGACTTTACCTGCCCCAGCCCCATTTAAGCCATAGCGAAATCCCTGCTCTCTTCCCTGGGACAGCCTAAAACATCCCTGGGGACTTCACAGAATAGGCTGGATTGAAAAGGACATTAAAGCTCATCTTGTTCCAACCCCTTGCCACAGGCAGGGACAACTTCCACTGTCCCAGATTGCTCTAAGCCCCATCCAACCTGGCCTTGGACACTCACAAGTATGGGGCAGCCACAACATCACTGGGCAACCAGGGTCAATGCCTCACCACCCTCACAGGGAAGAATTTCTTCCCAATATCTCATCTATCCCTGCCCTCTGTCAGGTTGAAGCCATTGCCCCTTGTCCTGTCACTCCAGGCACTTGTCCAAAGGCCCCAGCTCTCTTGGAGACCCTTTAGCACTGGAAGTGGCTCTAAGGTCTCCCCAGAGCCTTCTCTTTTTCAAGCTGCGTACCCACAGCTCTCTCGACCTCTCTCCAGAGCAGAGATGCTCCAGCTTTTGGAGCACCTCCATAGATTCCTCTGGGCAGCACAAGCTCCTTCTCAGCCTGTCCAGGTTCCTCTGGACACCACCCCTCCCCTCCAGCATGTCAGCTGCACCGCATGGCTTGCCTGGAAAGGGGAATAAGCAGGATTTGGGGACCATCCCCGCCACAGGGCTCACGGGATCACCTGGAGGGGCCTGACCCAGCTGCAGGGACGGTGCCGAGGGGCTCTGCCTGTGACCAGATGGCTCCGAGCAGCCCTAAGCTCTCCATAATGCCCCTAATTGTCCCCCGGCGAGGGAGCGGGTGGCCCGGCCCAGCTGGTGCCTGTGTCCCCCCGCAGCCACGGCTCCGGGACCTCTGGCTATTTTTAATCCCAGGAAGCTATTTTTGAAGGGAGAGGCTATTTTCCCTGCCCGCGGCTAATCCTGTCTTGCCGTTCAACCTTACCCAGCTATTTGCCGGGGCCGCGCAGTGGGCAGCTCCCTGCCCTGGGCAGCTGCATCCAGAGGGATTCGGGGCAGGAGGGATGGGCTGGGAAGCGCCGGCCGGGATGGGGATTGGGATTGGGATGGGGATGGGGTGGTCCTGCACCCCCCGTCCTGCTCTGCCGGGGCTGCTGAACGCCCGGGCTTGATCCGGGCAAGGGCACCGCAGTGCCACGGAGGGGAAGCGCCCCATTTGCGGCCACCACTGATCGTCCCCCGCCCGCCCCCGGGAGCCGGGAAGGCCATCGGAGGATGGGGATGCCAAAGGTGACGGGGCCGGGTGTCCCCTGGGCGTGGCGGGGTCCTGGGAGCGCCGGCGAGCTGGGGCTGGGCTGGAAGCAGGTGTTGGGCACGTCCCGGCGGGAGGAAGGCGGGGGGTGCGGCCCGGGGGGAGCGGGGTGCACATCTGGCAGCGGAGGGGGGGCAGGAAGCGCCGCGCTGGCCCGGCCCCCCCGGGCTCGGCTGCTCGGGGTCCCGGGGGGCCGCGCCGCTGCCAGATGTTGTGCAGCTGTCTCCGGCTCTTCCTCTCCCTCCGTGCCCCGCATCCTTCGGGAAGCTCTTCCCTGCGCTTCCTCGGCGGGGAGAGCGAGGGAGACCTCCCCAGCCCCCCGCTCCTGCGGCCCCGGCTTCCTGAGCCGCCGGCTCTGTCCGCTCCGGCGTTCAGCTCCTTCACCCTCGGGCTCACCGCCCCCCACCCTCCTCCCACCTCTCCGCGGCCCCTCGCTCCTTTTCTTCTCCTGCCAGCTCCCGATCCCGAGGGATCTCTCCCCTCTCCCGCCTCCCGATGCCGGGGCTGCCTCCCGCGCTCCTGGCTCAGAGCTCGCCTCGCTCCCAGGGCGAAGGAAGCAGCAGCGTCGAGCATCACTTATTGCTTTCCTTCTCTCGCCTCTCTAAGCATTTCCCATTTTCCCGCAGCGCAGGGACTGCTGAGAGCCCGAGCAGCCCATCACGGGCAGGGAAAAGCCGGGAGAGCCGCAGGGAGCGGGGCCGGGGGCTGCGGGAGCGTGGGCTGCGGAAGCCGGGGAGATGCTGCCGGCAGCTCACACCGACTGCGGGGCGCAGATAGGATTCAGGGATTAGAGCAGCTTAGGGAACAGGGCTCTTCCAAGCGGCAGATGGTGCTGGATGGATCCCAGGGCAGGGTTAGAGGGGTGGGAAACAGGTCCCAGAGCAACCCTGGGCAGGGCAGGGGAAATCAGGCAGAAGCAGGGAGGAGGAGGAGGAGGAGGAAGGTTTTGCCCAGCCCGTTTCCGGAGCTGCAGGGACGGATCCTTGCCCCAGCTCCCAGGAATGGCAGCTGACGCCCAGAGCCGGTCACAGCTGCAGTGGCAGCAGCGTGGCTTTTGTCCCCGGGAAGTTTCCCTTGTACCCCAGCCCGGCTGCGCGGTTCAAGGTCCCGGTTTTGGGACGCGGCTCCATCACCCACCGGGTCCTTCAGCTGCACATGTCCCTTGTCCCCACGTGTGTGGGTGTGTCCCCACAGGAGTGCACATTCCCGGGTGTGCTCATCCTTCTGGGACTGCGTGGGAAGCCCCGAGACCAGAGGCTTCATCCCATGCCCCTCCATGTCCCCTGCATCCCCCTGAGGTGGTCTCAGCCACAGGGATGCGTTTTTGGGCTACCTAAAAACAGAGGCCAGACAAAATCAAGGAATAAAAAGCGGTTATATTTATTGAAGGACCTTCATTTTGGGCAGACAAAGCTCCCCAGGGGCTACACCAAAAATGGATGACAGATCTAGGGTTTTCACTCTTTTATAAGTTTGGTCCTTTTGCATATTGGAGGTTAATCTTCCAATTACACCTTTAGGTAATGAAGTAATTTACCTCAAGTTTGCCCCTCCCAAACTCACTTTTGTTTACATTTCTTGGGGCCTGAGACAATGAGGTGTCCTTGATTTCCAGGCCTGGAGAGGAATTGTTTTGTCTGACCAAAATGGGAAAGCAGGAGCTAAGACTTCCTATGGAGTTTAGAGTTATACACTAAAGAATTGAAGGATTACAAATATATGAAAAATATAAAAGCTAAAATCCTAAGGCGTCGAGAGAAGTACATGCTCCCAGGTGTGCATGGGAAACCCTAGATGTCCCTCCATGTCCCCTGCATGTCCCTGAGATGTTCTTGGGCACAGGGACGGGTTTGTGGGCAGCAGGGTGCTGCTGTGGGGCTGGAAAGGGACAGCCCCTCCTGCCCCACGGCACTGGCGGCTCCCTGGACTCTGCTGTGACTGCAGAGATGAGCAACTTCACCCCAAATTCTGCTGGGGGGATTCCCAGTGACGAGGGTGAAAACAAGAGATGACGAGGTGGGGCCCAGAGAGAAACCCCACAGCCAGGGCAGCTCTGGTGGCTGACATGGAGTGCCCTGGTGCCCCTAGGAGCTGTTTGGGAGCTGAGAGCAGCAAAATGAGCCAGGATAACAAAGCAGAAGTTAAGGGACCCATTTCCAGCAGAGGGGTGTGATCATCAAAAGTAGATTCAGAGGAGAAGGGTCTGAGTTCTCCAGCTGAGATTGTCCCCATGGCTCCTGAGGGCGTTTGTGGTGGGAACAGGGGCACTCCTGCTGACAGTGGGAAATCCCAGCCACCAGCCAGGGAGTCACTGACATTTTCTGGGAAAGAGCAGGATGTGAATGGGAACCCCTGAGGCAGCCCGTGGGTGCAGCTTTCTGCTTGGGGTGGAGAGGTGGGCATGGTGAACCCCTGGGGATGGCGGGACCCCAGCCCACCCCAGACTGCCCCATGGGATGCAGCCACATGATCCAGGTGCTCTGACCAGCCCCTGACACCAGCAGGGAGGTGGAAATGAGGGGGGTTGTGGGGGTGGTCCGGGCAGGGAGCTGAGCACCCAGAGGATGCTCCGGATCCATGCCTGATGTCAGCCTCAGCAGCTGCACCCACGTCCCCTCGGCTCATCCCCACTTGAGAGTCCCTGCACCTTCCCCAGGAGCCACGGTGGTGTCTCAGAAAGAGGAAGTGTCACTCCCAGCATCCCCCTGCCGTGTCCGGGGCTATTTTGGGTCTGGAGAAAAGCGGAAGGCAGCACCGGGCGGGCGATGCCCTGCAGCACGACGGGGCCAGGGGTGGGTGGGGAAAGAGGAACCCCAACACTGCCCCACACCCCCCTCCCACCTGTGGCATGAGGAAAGAGGATCTGTCTCACCTGAAGCATTAAAGGTTCCTGGGGGCTTGGGTGGCTCCCAGGGTGATTGCAGGGGAGCCTCCAATGTGTCCAGCTCCCCATTCCTACCTTTGTGAACCAGGGGCAGGGTGCTGGTGCACACCCCATTTTTAAATGCTGGATTTTGCTCTTAAATGTGTGTTTTGCCATCAGTGTGAAGGTAAATGGTAAATCTTCATCTGTGTGGCTGCGTGTGTGGGTGACCCAAGGGAAGGTCAGGGATATAACCATGAGTGGGGGCTGATGCTGATGGGGAGATAAGGATGGATGGATGGATGGATGGATGGATGGATGGATGGATGGATGGATGGATGGATGGAGGGAGGGAGGGAGGAAGGAAGGAAGGAAGGAAGGAAGGAAGGAAGGAAGGAAGGAAGGAAGGAAGGAAGGAAGGAAGGAAGGAAGGAAGGAAGGAAGGATAGATAAAGGATGGATGGATGGATGGATGGATGGATGGATGGATGGATGGACAAATGGATGGACAAATGGATGAACAAATGGAGGGGCAGATGGACACAGGGATGGACAGACAGGGTCCTGTTGCACCCACACTCTGCAGGAGGCCATCCAGCTGTGCTCCCTCCCCGTTGCACTCCCTGGCTGATGCTGTCCCCAGTGTCAGGGGTGGGACACGCCTGGGGCCCAGTGGGAACGGGGGCACTGCTGTGGGGGGAGGACAAGAGGAGCCAAAGGCTGGCCATGGGCCATCACCGCCGCCTCTGGACGCTGATATCTCTGCGGAGCAGAGACAGCCCCCCCGGCCGCCCTCCTGCTCGGGGGATGCTCCATCAGCACCTGGCGCCTGGGGATGGCTCCGGGCCGGGCGATAGGGGCTGTATCAGCCGGCACAGGCTCTCTGCTCCGCCGGGGCGGGTGCACTGGCACAAGGAGCCGGAGCCGGCTCCGCTGGGCCCCTTCCAGCCGCGGGGAGGAGCGGCGGGAGAGCCGAGCCCGGCGGCTGTGCACGGGCAGGGAGGGAATCTAGGTCAGGGCTTGCTTTAAAAGGGGGCACGGAGCCCAGAACGCGGCGGCTTCCAGCGAAGCCACGGAGCAGCAGCGCCTGCCCGAGCCCGGCGCAGACACCGGGAGCTGGATCTGAGCAATGTCGGGGCTCACCCACCGGAGCATCCCCATCCCGGGAACGCCCACGGGTGCTGCTCCTCGTGTGCGGGGCCGTTCACGCAATTCCTTGCTTTGGTGGGGAACGGTGGTTTGTGGCTCAGGGCTGGAGAACAGCGTGGTGCCCGGGGACATGCGCTTTCCAGAGACACGGACACAGGGAGATGCTGCTCGCCCCCAAAACGAGAGGGTCAAATGGCTCCCTCCTTCCCCTCCGCCTCCACACGGCTGGAAGGGCGTCAGCCAAGGGAACTCGCCCCATGCCTGACATTTCTGCATTCGCCAGCAAACGGCCAAAAAAAAAAGCCCCAACCGAGCAAAAATCCCGGTGGCAGCAAAAAGGGAACCGGGGAGAGGTGGAGGGTGCAGGGCTGTGGCTGCCAGGGCGAACAAACGCCTGCACATTTTGTCCCCCAGATAACTGCCCAGCCCTGGCAGAGCCCCAGCAGATCTGAAAATACAAAAGAGATTTTATTTTTCTCCTCTCCCCAAATTTAGGATTGCTCTGCACTTCCCAACACCTTTCAAGGTCTTGGGATTGGAGGATGATTAAGTTGGCACCACGATGCATTTAATTAAAAGCCAGCGCCTGAAGGTGGAGGGAAATCAGCTGCTAGAGCAGGGGATTTTTGGAGGGCAATCCCGTGAGGCACAGCCCGATCCCTGGCTGCTCAGGGAGGCTGGACTTGGCAGGGCTTTGTGCCTGGCAGAGCTGGCAGAGGCCACAGCAGTCCCTGGAGCCGCAGCCCCCCCGGCCCCTCCTGCTGCTGCCACCTCAGGGCCAGATTTTCAGGAACTCAGGCTCCGGTGAGCTTGGAAAAATCCAGATTTTTTCTCATGGGCTCAGCATTCGGCCACTCCCTGGGTTTCCACGGAGCTCAGCTTTGAAATGAGGTGTGCACCAAGGCTCCAAAATTCACAATAACCCCTCAAAAAATCCCCCAATAAAAAGTTGAGCTGTTCAAGTGCTCCCTGTCCTTGCAAGGCCGAGCAGGCGGATGGGTGTCATGTGCTGTGCTCCAGGAAGGGCATTTCCAGGAGCTCTTGTGGGTGCTAACCCTCTGCTCGGGCGGCCAAGGTGCTGATGGAAAGGGCTCTGACAAATTCCATTTCCCCATCTATATTCACCTCCCTTTTCACGCCTCATCCTGGGGAACCCGAAGAGACAGGGAAAAAGGGCTCTGAAAACGAAACGAGGACCCAACCCAGCGGGATTTTCAAGGAAGGGATTGCAGAATAGTTGGGAGCGGAGCAGCCCAGGGCTTCCCTGTGCCCTGCCGCAGGTCTCAGACCCAGGTGGGAGGGCAGGCTGTGCTGCCATCCACGCCCAGCCCCTGCAAAGGGAACAACAGATTGTCACCAGAGCCGGGCTCTGCCCGCAGCAGGCACGGGCCCGACCTCCCCGTCCTGCCGCTGCTTCCCCTCCGATGTCACTGCAGGTGGCACCGCGGCGATCCGGTTTTGGAGGCACATTTGGAGCCTGATCCCCGCAGCTGCACACCGGGCGGGGGGTCTCTGTGACCGGGCACCCGGGGCGGGCCGGGGGTGCCGGGAAGGCTCCGGGCACCGCAGCCACGGCCGGACCCAACGGGAGCCCCGAACCCCGAAGGTGCGGGGACAGCTCGTCACCGTGCTGAGCGATCAGCGCTAATTAACGAGCCCGGTGCGAGGCTGGGGCGGGGAACGGAGCTCGGGGATCGTACAGGACAGGGCAGGGAATTCCCTGGAGTCCCGTGCCGGTGCCGCCCGGTGTGTCGGGCTGTCCCGGTGCCCCGTGCCGGTATGTCAGGCCGTGCCCGGTGTCCCGGTGCTGCCCGGTGTGTCAGGCCATGCCCGCTGTCCCGGTGTCCCGGTGCCCCGTGCCGGTGCCGCCCGGTGTGCCTGGCCGTGCCCGCTGTCCCGGTGCCCCGTGCCGGTGCCGCCCGGTGTGCTGGGCCGTGCCCGCTGTCCCAGTGCTGCCCGGTGTGCCGGGCCATGCCCGCCGTCCCCGTGCTGCCCGGTGTGCCGCCGGGCCGTGCCCGCTGTCCCGGTGCCCCGTGCCGGTGCTGCCCCCTGCCCTCCGGCCGCGCTCACGGCACCGCCCGGCCCCGCCCGGCCGCGCTGCCCCCTGCATGACGTCACGCCGGTGTCCGGTGCGGGGGGCAGTGACACGCGTGTCACCGTCACCGTGGCGACGCGGCGCTGACGCGCTGTGCCCGCGACCCTCCCCGGAACGGGCGGGCGGCGCGCGCTGAGCGCGTCACCGGGGGCGGCGGCGGCGGCTGGACGGGCCCGGGGCGCCGCCATGGAGAGCGCGAACCAGGGTACGGCCCGGGGGCTGCTCCGGCAATGGGGCGGGGAGTGCCGGGCACGGGGGGAGCCCGGGGATGGCGGGGCGGGAGCTGCCGCTGCCGTGATGGGGGAGAGGCCCCGGGGACGGGGAGCGGCTCCGGGGGTGAGGAGCGGCCCTGGGCATGGGGAGCGGCCCCGGGGGTCTCTCCTTGGCTCCGCTTCCCTCGCCGCGCCCCGTCGCCACGCACGGAGCCGGGCCCAGGGGCTGTGAGGCCGCGGAATGCCCGGCGCTGCTGCCCCCGGTTCCGATGGATGCTCGCGGAGGAAACTCCGGCCGAGGTTTCTGTTCCCGTTCCCGTCCCCTTGCCGCAGCTCCGCCGCCCCCAGCCCTGCTTTGCATAACGCGCCTCGCCCGCCGCTTGCTTATTCCGTGCCCTCTGCTCCTTGTCTGCGACAGATATCAACCTTAACTCTCCCAACAAAGGTCTGCTGGCCGATGCCATGACAGATGTTCCCGTGGATAACGCGGCCCGGGGCGCTGCGCCCGAGGGATTGACTCTGGCCGAGGAGGAGGAGCTGAGAGCCGAGCTCGCCAAGGTACGGGGGGCTCTCCTGGGCAGCCTGTGCCTCGCTTCTGTTCTGCTGGGAAGGAACAAACAGGAGCCACAGGGGCAGGACCGGGTGTTTTGTTGTTGGGGTTTGTTTTTTATATTTTTTGGTTTTTAATTTTGCAGTGTTACCTTTGGGTCTCGGAGGTAATTGTTGAAATGCACAAAGCTGGCTGATACTTCAAACGCTGCGGTGTGTTGTTTGCTCTTTCCCAGAACAGCCTAATTTAGAGCTCTAAGGAAACAAGTAGCTTTTGATGCCAGGAGCTCAGTGTAGGATTTTAGTTCTATGTGAAGCCAGAAAACACTACAGAACAAATGCTAAGTGAAATAACACCATTTTTCCTTAGGAAACTGAAACATTGGAGCACTTAATGGGCTTTTCTTCCTACCTTTTGCTCTTAAATGTTTATTACCCTTTACAGGCAATTGTTTTTGGTGCCTGTATGCTTTCAAAGAGCTGACGGTTTACAATGTAGCATCCTAAAGTTTGAGCACCTTTGGTTATCATTTCTGTCTGAAAGGTGGCTGAAGATCATTGCAGCTGTTTCTCCGTGGTCCTTTCCTTCATGTGAGAACACTGTGGTGATTCTTTGACCTGCAGGTTGTGGCATGGGAGGACTTTGCTGCTCTGGGTGCTCATGCAGGGCTTGCTGAGCTGCAGCTAACGTAGAAATGAACCCACTCTGCATGGAAACAGCTCCAGAGTGCTTTGAAATTGTTGTAAAAAAGATCTCTGAGAAAAAACTCTCTGCTTTAAAGACATTAGAGGAAAAGAAACATAAGATAAAATCTTAGTTAATAAGGTTTGGCGGCTGAATGGTGTTTACAGTTGAAATTACAATACAAGGAGTGAGTTCTCTTTATCTCAGTGTGACTAAGTCACAGTGACTTGTATGGAGGTGAAGTCTGAGTGGCCTCCCATCCAGTTCATGTTGAGTTGAATAATTCATCTGATGTTCTTCCCAATTTGTAAAATTAATGTTAATGAAATGTTGCTAGTTTTGAGGGAGGTAAAAATCTGTTTTAATTTACAGTTTTTAACTAAACTGTGATTTGAGACAAACCTCTGCCTTTCTTTAAGGTTGAAGAAGAAATTGGTACTCTCAGACAAGTTCTGGCTGCCAAAGAGAGGCACTGTGGGGAGCTGAAGAGGAAGCTGGGTCTGACTCCCTTGGATGGGCTGAAGCAGAACCTGTCCAAAAGCTGGCACGATGTGCAAGTCTCCAACGCGTGAGTGTTGCTTGTGACACACCTGGGTTTAACCAGGGCTCTGTGGGACACTTCCCAGCTGGGTATTCCAGAGCTCTGCTCAGTGCCTGGAGGTTTCTCTTCTGGTGGGTTTATGGAGTAAAAGACATCTTAAAAAATCCTTTTGGTGCCTGCATAAGCTGGATTTCCATATCCGTGATCGGGATAAATTGTTGCTGGCTGCTCTTTGCCATGGTGTTAAAAACCTGGATCACACTTGGTGTTAAAAATCTGGATCACATTTACTGGTTCAGTTTGCCCATTTCTGCCCATTCTTTGAGGCACAGGCAGCTGCTGCCTTGTTCTGAACTCAGGCTCAAAGAGAAGTGCAAGCAATTTCACAGCTTGTGCCAGTTCAGAAGCTTTCCCTGGGTTGTATAGCCTGAATTAAAAGCCTGCACTTCCTAGGAAAAAAATCTGTGATAATGGTGTGCTTCACCAGAGTCATCTTGTCCTAAATATGTGAAGTGAGACTGTTCCTGAGCAGGCATTAAGGGTATGGTCCCTGCTGTGCCTGACAGTGCCAAAAGGAGGGTCCCTGAGGTGAGTTTGTCCCTGCACTGGCTGTCAGGGACTCTGGGTGCCCATGGACATCATTCAGGCTAAAAAATCTCTTGTAACTCAACTGGGCTTTGGAGTTAATGAGACTGCAGAGCAGATTGTTGAGCTGTTCATCTTGCTGTTTATTCTTCTCCCTTTTTCCTCATCTTCCCTCCTCTGTCCCTGCCCTATTTCTGTTTTTCCTTTGTCACTGGAATCTGTGTCATTGTCTTGTAAAAAATGAATATTGAAGTTATATTCATTAACACTTTCTGTTTCTAGTTATGTGAAAACATCTGAGAAACTTGGAGAGTGGAATGACAAAGTGACACAGTCTGACTTGTGAGTGCCTCGGGCTCCTCAGCATCACCTCCTTGTTCCTTGCTGCCTTATCTCATTTGTGCTGCTCCTTGTTCTCCCAGGCATCAGGGCTTGCTTGGGAGCTGGAGGCAGGGTGAAGCAGGATTGTTACGTCCAGCATGCCTGGCTTCCAGCTAGAAACATCCCTCAGTTGCAGAGGAGATGAGTAAATGTTACTGCCATCATCTCTGTCATGGTCTTGCAATTGCAAGAGAAAAATTCCAATCAGTTACCAGACCACATTTTGAATTAAAAAAAAAAAAATAGGAGGGGACAGAAGGGGACAAAAATGTAACCACAATTTCCCTTCTGCTGGTAATTAATAGGTTAGTCTGTTGTTTCCAGTGTCTTATTAGTGAACCTCTACCTTTACTGTGAAACTGTTTTTCTGCCTTTCTGTATGGCCACCTGGGAGAGAAGAGGCTGGAGGGGCTTCTCCATAGCTGGAATTTGGGGCTGTGCAACTGCCAATGTGTTCATGAGCTTCTGAATCTGCTGCATTGGTGTGTGACCCTTTGCCAGTGTCAGCACTAGAAATCCATGAATTTTAATCTTGGCTGTGTATCCAAGCAGGTGACAAATGCAGACAAAGAGCATCTGGCTACTTTGGCTTCTGGAATAAATTCTTTAATTATATTAGAGCTCCACTGATATTAGACATGAATCATTGATTCCTGCTGCATAGCTGAACTTAAGGAGCCCTTGAGTGCTTTCTGTGCTGAAGTTTCTCTCTGCTTGTCTTGTGTTGAAGGAGATGATTTAGCTAAGAGGAAAACATGAATTGGGAGCATCACATCAATAGGCAAGGTGGTGCTGATCTAATTGGGGCAAGTGAATTCTGGGTGATAAGTCCCCTCCTTTGAGCACTCTGTGTTCTGTCTGAGGTGGGAGCAGCCACCTCCTGTAGTGTGTGTGTTCTGTACCTCCAGAGTTAGTTGTCACAGCCCTTAAGGTACTGTTTTTGTATAGAGAAACATGGTTTTTAAAGATTGGAAAAACAAAAGTTTAATTGTTTGTCTGGTTCCTGCTGTATTGGTAAAATACAACTTTGGGTGTGGCAATTTGATTTTTTTTGGCTTTAAGATCAGTTCACTGCTCTGTGCTTTTAATACAGACCAGCAAGAGAACATGTAGGAAGGGAGAAGAAGATGCAAAGCTTTTCATTTCCTGACACCTTTTAAACTGCAGGCTTTGTTTCTTTGTGCTCAGTGTTTGAACATGCTTAAACAAAAGAAACTGGGGCTTAGGTGTCTCCCTGCCTCTCAAACAGTTCATTTCCCTTTGGCTGTACCAGAGAGGCTGAAGCTGTTGTCAGAGCAATAAAGCCTCTTATACTGTAAGTGAAAAGAGTCACTAATAATGTGGAAAGTATCAGAAGAAGCATCTGTAGTGAATCTTGGAGCTGTCTCTAACCTCAGTTGTGTTTGTAGATATCTTTCAGCCAGCAGCACACTGGAGGACTGGAATGAAAAATTAACTCAATCAGAAGCGTGAGTGTCTTAACCTTCAGCCTTAACAAATGCTTTCCTCTGCCAGTCTGCTGCCACTAACTGTGCTGTGCCTCTGCTCCCAGTCCTCTGCTTTCCCCAGATCTACCTGGACATTTATCTTTCCTAGCTTTTAACTTTTTTAACCCAATAAATGCCTCTGCTGGGAGAGGGAGCTTTTCCTCAGGTCAGTATCCAAGGGATACTCTATAAATGCCTGCCTGGTCTCAGGAACTGGCCGGACCCCCTGGCTAGCTGAAACCTGTGTGCCACATGTTACACCTTCAGCTGAGAAGCTGTGGAATAGCCAGACTGCCTTTCCTGTTACCCCAACATGCTCTGCAGGGAGCAGGAGCTTTGCTTTCTGCTGTGGTACCTGATGAGAATAGAGCTGTAGTGTCCAGGGCAGCTTCCTGTCATGTTGGGGCCACAAATAGACTCAACCAGCTTAAACCTCACAGCTGTTCTACTCCAGTAGAGTATGCAAATCTCTCTTAGATGTGCTCTTACTAAATGCCTGAAATTAAATTCTTATCTGGACTAAATTATGGAGAGATATTATGGAAGTTGGCCTTTGTCCTTCTCACTGTGCATTTCCCACAGCATGTAGGGCGATGCCTTGCAGTGCTGGAGTAGGTGCAGGTAGGTTTTGTCATTATTTTCTGAGCTGATTTAACTGGGGAGGTAGGTCTTAGATGTGAGCCAGCTTTTCCTGTTCCCTGGAGTGGGTATAAAGTGCAGTCCTTGGAGCTGGCTGGTTATCAGCAGCATGTGTGAATGCACTGTTTTCTTCCTAACACGGGTGAAAGAGGAGCAGAGATAAAGTGTAGGAGTAGCAGAAAGAACTTTGAAGTATACAGGTCTACTTTCAACTGTGTTTTCTAGATTAAGAAGCTGTAAACTGTCAACATTTCACTTGCCAAGCAGAGTGACCTTGGTTTTTGTGCTCGCTGTCAGTGGCTGACTCCAGCAGAGTTCAGAGTCCCTCCCTGGGTGTGCCTGCAAGAGCAGAAAGCTTCTGGTTAGATCTGTTTCCTTGTACTTCATAAGCACAGAAATGTGGAGGAAATGTGCTTTTGTGGAGCACTTGGGGCCTGAAGAGCTGTGGCACCTTTGCTTTCCTGCTTGCTTTGGCACTGGACACAGTGACAGTGGGTGCTGGCAAGGCAGAGACTGAAACAGGGACGTGAGGGGGATTGAAACAGCAACATTTCAGAAATCAATCAGAGTTTCTACTTCTTCAGAGTTTAGTGAGTGCAAAAAGTCAAGTTCAAGAAGTCCAAGGGTGAGGTTTCTTTCATGTTTTGCAATAATTTGTCTTTCCTGTTTCAATGTTGCTCTGCTCTGTAACTAACAAGGCTCTTGAGTGAGCTGGGAATGGACCTGACTCCTGACCTTATGGTGCTTTTGCATGCTGTGGAATTTCCTGGTGTTTGCCATTCCTGGCCACAGACTTTCCCTATGCAAGCAATACATAAACAGGGAAAAACCCACCCCAGTCTGTTCCTAGAGCCAGTTTCACTGTAAGCAGAATGAGAGGTGACTTACACAGTTTGTGTCTTTAGCCAGACAGCTCAGATGGTGATTGCTGGATGAAAGCAAGTGAGAGGAAGCTGGTGTTAATGGATAAAGGAGGATTTGAGGGTGCAGATTTCACTCCTTCCTGTCAGGGTTTATAGGGGAGGGGTGCAGTGAAATGTTTGAATACCACAGGATGAACAGCACAGGGCAGAGATCATCTCTGCAGCTTCTGCTGCAGCAAGTTGTCTGTGAGTAAAGTGGGGTATTAGCCAGAGCTTATATTTATTACTCCCAGATTTGGATTATTCCTTTGTGCTTTGTGCTGGGGCTAAGAGAAGAGAGTGCTTATGAATTTACACCCATGGAAAACCAGGCTGTGGCACTTGCAGGAGAAGAGTTGCAACTTCTAGGTCAGGGCTGGGTGTAGTTAAGTTGCATTAAAGCCTTGTATAAGCTGATCCCTTGCTGTCACAGCTGCAGCTGTGCATGTGTGTGGTGGCAGTTCTGGGTTACAGAGCTGCTCATCTCCCTGTGCTTCCCTGGCTCTGCCTGGCAGCACTGAGGTGTGTACGTGTGTGTGGGAGCTGTGGGTGCAGGACTAGGCTGGCCACCTGATCCAGCTGCTGCTTTTTGTGCTTCCAAGTTTATATTTCATCCAGATTGTTGCCTTGATCTAGATTGCTGTACCAGCACAAGCACTTGTGCTGGAGGAAGGAGCACACTCAGGCAGAAGCAGCAGCACCCAGGCGCTTTTTCTTTGGTTGTATTAAAAATTCTGCTGTCAGGTGTGGAAAACATGATTAGAAAACTGTCTGGCCTGCTGAAGCTGGAATGGTACCTGGAATTTTGCAGTGTGAATGCCATGATGGTGTCTTTTGAGGCTGTAAACCATTCCTCAGTGCTGAGCTCTGGGTGCCAAGCAGAACTAGAGTCAGCACTGCATACTTTGGTGAGCACGAGGTCTTCAATACTTGTTAGGCAGCTGTAAATCAAACCCCATGACAGGGCTCAGCCAGGGAGGAGCCTGGCTGCTGTAGGCAGGGCTTGAGATCCTCCTTAAACACACTGGTTGCCATAGGAAGACAATCCTTGTATGAGATCAAGCAGCCTTGGTGCTGATCAATTCAATCCTGAATTGTGCTGAGGTACAGAAAATTGTGCTGTGCAGAGGCAGTGTTGAGGTCTTGCTGTTGGGGCATGCTCAGGTTCTTCTGGAGCTCTTGACTTCCAGAAGAACTGGTCTGAAAAGGGGAATTACAGGAATTAGAGGAGTTAAAGGAATTTTCTCTGAGAAGCAGGAAGAAGGAAAAGCTGATGCAGTTTTGCCCTGTTCTGCCTAATTCTCGTGTGTATTCGTGATTCAGAAATACTTGGCTGTGGTATTTAAAAAAAAACAAAACCCAACATGTTGTAATTGGAATTGCTCAAATCCAGTTCTGGTGCTGTGGTGCTGTCCATGCATTTCTGCTGGAGAGAAGGAGATGTGAGTAAGTCATCTGTCACCATGGTGTTTGTAGCCAGGGCAGCTCAGGCATGAGAGAACATTAGGCTGTTTGTAAAGCTGTTCTCCTAAATGTCCTCACCAGGCAAAAAAATAATCTCAAGCTGAAATATTTGGAATAAGAAAAGTTTAAAATGTTGTTTTCCAGCCTGAGTCTTTTCTTTGTAGTCTGAAGAATGACATAAATCTAGATGTTAATCATCAACTGTAGAATAGTTTAGGGAGAATGAATTAATGAAAGTGACACAAAGAATCTTTGTTCCTGAGATTAGTCTCATCTGGAGAAAACAAAGGTTCTCAAGTGTCTCCAGCTCAGGTATAAACTCAAATAATCAGCTGAAAAATAAAAGCTGTCAAACTTTTTACCTATTGTGGTTAATGGTAACTGATAGGAAACTTCTCTACTAATTTATTTCTAAACTGCTGCTGTAGAGCTAATGCTGATTCCTGCATTTCTTTTCTATATGATGATAATGGTCTTGCTTCTTGCCTCTTTCCTCCAAAACATAACTCCACATCAAGTGCTATGGCTTCCTCAAGGCTGAAAGGATAGTTTGGAATAGGTTCCTAGATTTATTTTATCCAGAACATGAAAAGATGGTTGCAGAGCAATTAGGCTGCAGTGCTGAGGTGTTAGAGCTTCCATGTGGAAATTGGATTTGCTTTGGTTTTTAGCAAATATTTGTTAAGATTTAAGAATTTATGGTCAAAATTATAAGGTAAGGAAAGGTTAATGGAAAGGTTAATACTACACTTGCTGCTTTTGTAAAGCTTCAAGTATTTGAATGTATGCAAATCTGGAAGTGGCTCTTTCAATGAAGTCAGTGCAGCTCACTAACCCAGCTTCTTTCCTTTAATATGGGGTCCTTTCACAAAATAGGGGGGACACTTTTGGATCCAACTTGTTAGTTCAATTTATGATTCTTTTTTCCATGTAGTTATAAGAAGACCCAGGAAACCCTTTCCCAGGCAGGACAGAAGACTTCAGCAGCCCTTTCCAATGTAGGTTCTGTTATCAGCAGGAAGCTTGGTGACATGAGGTAAGATTTCTGCTTTGCACTCCAGGGCTTTGATCTTGGTTTCAAACAGGAATGGGAATTCAGACAATAACTAGGCTTTCTTCCATTTTGCTGCTTAGTTGGCAGCAGGTTGCTGTTGATGGACTGCCACCTTCTGTGTGGCCCTGTGCATTGTAGCTTAGGACAGATTGAACTCTTATTGAAGACTTACTGAGGGGATAAGCCTGTTCTAAGGCATTTAAGTTTGGTTTGGTTTAGGAGATCTGACCAAACATTTTCAGCAGCTTTTCCTCTTTTACCATCATGTGGATTCACTGCAGCTTTTATATCATATGTAAGAAATTAGAATTAAAATTTCCCTTTTAGATTATGGAGATGTGTTTTCTCAGTGTAACTGCTTTGGATTAGAGAGGGGTCATCCCTCCTGTGCTCTGTTATGATTAAAAACAAAAAGGGAAAAGTCTGTTTGCTGCATTCCATGTGGTTTCAAGCCCTGGGTGTTGACATTCCATGGAGAAAGGCAGCATGTCTTCCAGGCACAGTTATTTAATGTTGGTTGGAAAATTTCAATTGATTCAGAAGATTATGACAACATTATTTTTTTTTTTCTGTGGTTGGGATTATCTCCATTCCTTAAGTAGATGACCACTGAAATAATTGCAAATTTCAATATCTCCAAACTGCCAAGAGAGACAAGTTCTCCTGGCTGAGGTTCTTGCTGTGTGAGATTCTGAGCTGTACAAAGCCCAAGGTTAGAATTGGTGATTTACCTGCTCCTCAGGTAAACTTAAAGCTAAAGATAAAGATTTAAACTAAAGATTTCTACAGAACTTTAAGCCAAAGATTTCTTCCCCACTGATGGTATCATCCGCATTTTTCATGCAGAATCCCTTGACCATGTTTTTCTTGGATTTGAGAGCTAATTCTAGGTTACTGAGAGCCTGTCTAGGTTACTAAGGAAGGATTTTTAGAGTTTGTATTTAACCTGCTGTCTCAGACCTTGGATTGAATGGGTAGCTGTCATTCTTTGTAGGGAATTTCCTATTCCACTGTGGCCGGGAGTATCTGAGTGGTAAGAACTTGTTGGCCTCTGATCACATAGTCCTGATTTATTCTGGTTCTGTCCTCAGTGAGTTAGTTACTGTGTTCCTGGAGGGTGTTTTTTGGTGTTTTCAGAAGCTCACATCTCTGAATTTGGCAGAGGACAAGCTGGCTTCCTACCCTTTCCAGCATTCAAGTTGTAACTTTTCTTTCCTGGAAACTCCCTAGTCTGATGGAAAAAGAGACTTTCATGTAATGACAGCAGATTACAGATACTGGCACAAGATGTGGTGGGAACACATTATGCCAAACTGATAAATGAACTTGGGGCCTGGTTTCTGCAGTCTGACTGGGCTATTGCAGCAAATGAATGGGAACTGTGCTTTTTTTGGGACCACAGGGGGAACTCCTGAACTGGGGTTGCCTCAGGCAGAAGCTGTTAGGACAGACTTGGTCCTGCCTGTTGTTTTTGAGCTGGGAGAATGCAGGTCATGCAGCTGCTGAAGTGATTGTGCCATCCCAGGAGCAGGTGATGGAGGGAGGGGATGCTGGGGTGCTTTCCTGAAGGCAGAGCTGGCCTGGCACAGTCACTGTCACAGCTGGCTCAGGGACATGCCAGGCCTTGGCAGCAATGATTTTTCTAATCTTCAACATCTGCATTCCTTTTTATAGCTAATACCTTGGGTGAGGTGTTATGTAATACAGGCAGCTTCTGTTTTTATCATTTGGGAATCCCTGCCAAAGTTATTTCAGCAGGATTTGTATATGTGGCCCTGAGGGGAACACAGTAATGATTTTTTTCTTTAAGACTTTTAGTTTTTCTCTGCATATATAAACAGACTTCTATCTCCTGTGCTGCATCCAAGTGTTCCTTTTTCTGATACTGAAGAAGGTTTAACTCTGAGCATAAGGTTTTGCAGGAGCTGTCCCACTTTTCACCCTTGCCAGGTGAACTCTGGTGTTCTGGGATGTGATCAGAGCTGACAAGGAGTGAAGTCTGTTGTATTGCTGTGATCACTGCTCTGAACCAGTGGGATGATCTCTGTTCTCAGAGAATCTCTCTTACAGGCCTCGTAGCCCACACTGACCTCCATTACTGTACTCTGGTTTTTTCCTTCTTACACTACAAATTCACTTGCAAAGCGAGTTTATTTTCCAGCACTGGAAGTGTTGAGATAACAGAGGGGATTTCCTTGTTTAGTCAGCCTTCACTGGCTGATAAATGCAAGGAAGGCCTGATGGATGGGACAGAGCCTCCAATACACCCAGGGTGTGGGCCTAATTCCATTAAAAATGCTTGGGCCAAATTGTTTTTAAATACAAGTAATATGTTAAATCTTTAGACATGCTGTATTCTGGTCAAAATAATTTTGGTGTGTGGATTGTAACCTTGGGAAGTTAATGTTGTAACTGTGCTTGCTGCATTAATGCTTGACTGGATTGCTCTGAGGGGAGGAAATGTATTTAGTGGGTGGGATTTTTTCAAATCTTGGCCTGTTCAGATGTCTCTGTTATCTCCACCTACAGTTAAAGAGTAAATTGGCTTTTAGATATTCTGTTCCTGCATTTTACTGATGCCAGTAAACTGCAAAATTGGAAGTGTTTCCTTTTTGTTGCTTTGTGGGTTTGTGTCCACCTGTGCACTTCGTGGTGTCTGGTGAAGTTTACTGCTGTACATAATGCTACGAGCAAATTCATTGTGAAATGTTAGCCTGAACCCAAAGGGCCTGCAGATTCTGGAATTTATGTAAACTTTGAATCCTTATGGAAGGAGAAGGGTTTCTGCTAGGTCCAGGCCAAGATCCTGAACAAGGAACCAGTGCTTGTGGTATTCTGTATGGAGCAGCATGGTGCATGGATGTGTTGTCTGTGTTGTTCTCCTTTAAGCAAGAGTAAGTAGAAAGTTAATATATTTCACATGCAAAGGCAGCATTTCAAGGCATCTGCCCTGCCAAAAACAGCTGACTTGGATATATGAGGAAATGGAACCACAGAGCCCAACATCTTCACTCTGGCTGTCAGGAAAAGCCCTTGTACTCATTGCCAAGTACTTCACATCCAGCTTGCCATGACTGCTTCCTACTGCAGAAGAATTATATTTAAGTGGAATAAAACACTGCTCTGGCAGGAGAAGCTCCTTTAGAGCATCCTGGTAATCTTCCTAATAGAAGTAGGAAACCTCAGTCTGTTGTTTCAGACTGCTGAGATGCTGCTGCACTGCAAAGTCCCATCCTGAAAATGGGCAAGCAAGTTACAGGGTAAACATGATACCTTTAATCTTCTCTTTAATAACCTGCAGTGCATTTGTTCTCTGAACTGTAACTTTGAGATTTGCAGGCTTGGCAAGATGAAGTGCAGGTATCCATTGCAGGTTGCCCTTACTCAAGTCCTCACCAGAAGTCTGAGCAATGCTGTCTTTGTATGAGGGATCACAGGGGGAAATGGGGAAGGAGGTATCTCTACCAATATAGCTGGGGCTTGGTAAAACCTTCAGTTTAGGAAAAAATGCTTAAAAGAACATGTGAAAGCAATAGATGTTGCAAAAATGTTTTGGTTTTCTGTTGCACATCTACTCCTTCCCCTCCCCAGCTGGGTTCTAAGTTGATGTAGGTGCTGTTATTGCTCTTTGAGAAACACTT
The DNA here is from genome assembly GCF_027887145.1 of Ammospiza caudacuta. NCBI lineage: Eukaryota > Metazoa > Chordata > Aves > Passeriformes > Passerellidae > Ammospiza > Ammospiza caudacuta. The sequence goes on from NC_080607.1 coordinate 13,090,745, forward strand.
TAGCTTTTCTGGAGTTAATGAAAAGCTTTTTTTTTGTTTACTCTTGTGATTTATTTTGAGAGGCTTCCTCCTGGGTAGTTGACTTTGCTGTCCCATGATTCTGTGACCGTGTCCCTCATTTGGTGTTTATCTCTGTGAAAGTTTCTGACCATTCCTTCCTTTTTCTCTCTGCTGCCCGTGGCCTCTCCCAGGGCTCACTCCATCTCACATTCCCTTAGGTAAGATACTCTTCAAGGCTCTAAAAGAGCATTTGTTTCTGTGCCAGGCCCTTGCAGACCTTAAAGGGGAAGCTGGTTATTTAAGCCTTGCCTAAACTTTTGACACAGATTGAGAAATCTACCACAAACCAATGCCCTGGCATTGACTTTTGTATCACAGTTGCAGTTAAATACTGGCTATCCTGTGTCTGGGGAACTGAACTCAGGGCTGCAGCTGTTAAATAAGGGGAGACAGGGCTGGCTCCTACCACTTGGGCTGCCCACAGCAACCTGTGTGTGGACAGTGAGTGTGGGGTTAGGCTGCTTTTGCACAGTGTCACATTGTTGTTAACTTTTTCCTCCTTGTCCCAAACGCTTCCGAGCAGCGGCTACTCCATCCGCCACTCGATAAGTATGCCAGCCATGAGGTAATGTAGCACCTGCCTGTGTCTCCTGAGTGGGGCTGGGGGGAACAGCTGCCTCCATCACTGCTGGGGGGTTTGTTCTGACTGGGACAACCAGCTCCTTCCTCGAGCCGGCCCCTCTCTGAGCATGGATTAAGCACGGCCTGCAGTTTGATTATTTAAAGGGTTTTTTAATATCTCTTAAGGTCATTAGCACCTGTCTTTTCTTGGACTAAGTGAAGTGTTGCACCTGTAGCAAAGTGTGGTTGAAGCTTGCAGCTTTCAGAGGTCCCTGAAGGGCAGGATTACAGTTCTGCCACAATGTATGGCACAGCCATTGCTGACACTGAGGTGAATCCTAACAGGAACCCTCTCCTTAGCCTTCCCTTAGCTGGTGATCTCCTTGCCAGAGAAATAATTGCCAGGGCTGGACAAGCCCACAGAACTCTCTCTGTTCATCCTCTTTCCAGATCAGTAGAAGTTGTTCTATGGCTGCAAATCTAAAGCAATGCCTTGGAACAAAAATAACCAAGATGAGGCGAGTCATCTCCCAGCGCTCCCGCAGCCTGGCCCGGGGGAGCAGCTCGATGAGTAATTGCCTGGTCTGGATGCTCAGCACAGAGCATTCCCTGGAATCCTTCGCCAGCCAAGCAGCTTGTTGGGCTGTCAAACAGCTGACCTGGTTTTCTTTGCTAGAAATATGAAATGCTCTGATTAATTTATTAAGCTGTGATTTTTGTGAGCATTTCCTAATGCAAATGATCACCCCTGTAGAAATAAAACTGCTGATAGGTGCAGGTGCATGGCCCTTCCCCTTCCTCTCCATGGGATGTGATACAGGAAAATGAAGCCTTTGTTTTAAGCTTCCTCAGCTTTCCCTTTCCATTATTTAAATCAAAATGTTTTAGTTGGAAATTTTTTAAAGCTAAGAACTGTTTTCTTCTCTACTTAAATGGGCCTTGATTCACCAGTAAACTAGGACTTGTTTCCCTCAACATTTTAGCTTGAGCAATTGAGTGGACTGCATGTGGTATAAATGTTTTCCTTCAGAGTTTGGATGTGGTGTTCATGCTTAATGTGCCTGAGAGATTTGTGCCAAGGGCTGTGAGGAGCTGGAAGTGCTCTGGGTGATGGTGTCACTGCAGGGGAATGGCCACAGAGCCCAGTCACACCAAGCCATTTGATATGGTTAAGAGCTAACTTGTCTTGATTTGTTGTTTGTTTTCTCCCCTCTTCTTTCTTCAAGGAATTCTGCAACCTTCAAGTCCTTTGAAGATAGAGTTGGGACCATAAAGGTAACAGTCTGCTTTGTCTTGTAAACACAGAGAGTGAAGCCTTGTGCAGAAACTTTAATTTCTGCAATGTTTTTCTTGTAGACTAGTATTCGGGCAAATGGCCTCTCAGATATGTGAAGTCTTGGCTACAGTAGGTGACCTCGACAAGGGGGAATTGACTTGGTATTCCCAGTGCTGCTTTCTTGGTGTCCTCACTCTCTTCTCTCCTTCCAGTCCCGCGTGGTGGGCAGCAGGGAAAACAGCACTGACGGCCTGCACTCCCCCTCTGGAGCTGGGGACAAGCCTCCACAAGACAACGCTCCCTTCTAGGCCTGGATGTGGCTTTGCACAGCTGTGCACAACTGGAAGAGCCCCCTCCCTCCCAAACCTTCACCACAGCAACAACATGGCAATCCAAGAAGGGGCTGAGAGCCAGTCTGGAGAGATCCATCCTTCATTCATAGACACTGCTGCTGGATCCAAGTCAAATAAAGAGAATGCAAAGTTTTGTACACAAATAATATTTTACACTAAAGTTTGTAGATTAAATGTATCACTGCTGTCCTTTTGGGAGAGCGTGTAAGCTGGAGTTTCCTTAAAGAGCTCAGAAATGCCACTGCTGTGGATGAAAACAGTTTTCCTTTGTCTGACATGGCTTGGAGCAGATACACGGCCCTGAGCAGCATGAGGAGGGCAGTAACTGGAGAAGCCAAGTGCTTGGGCACCTTAGCTTCAGCTTCTGGCTCTGTTCTCTGTGTGGGCTACTCTGGGAGCTCCCAGGCTTCTCCTCTTACTGTTTTCTCTGGCTCTCATTGGAGCTGTCAGGTAGATGGGGTAAACAGTTGGGGTTTTTTCTGGGCTCTTAAAAGGTAAACTTCACTTAGCAGCTGCCTCGTTGTTACACTAATGCTCTAGCTTTAACAAAACTAAGAATCTTTATTTTTAAATGCAATGAACTTTAAAGAAATAAAGCGTAAAAACAAACAAACAAAAAAAAGCTTTCGCATATTAGGGCAAAGCTCCCTTGGACTCTGAAGCTGAACTGCAAGCCTTACATCACTTATGCTTTACTTGTTTATGATTTGTTTTCTGTAGAGGAGACTGCAAGGGTTCTAAAGCTGGTTGTTGAGCACTGGAGTTTTGCATCATGCAGTCATAGCAGCATGTTTATAAAGCAAGTTCTTGTGTTAAATTCAGTGGTGCACTCTGTTTCCCGAGTGTATGAAACTTGCTTCTCCCTTCTCAGCTTATCCCTTCATTCTTGGAGGAGGAATTTCTGAAGGCTGGAATATGGATACCATTGGAGGGACTCTGCTCTGCTCTCTGAGGGCTCCTCCAGCTGGTACATCTGGCTGTGACTGGATGGGTTTCTCAGTTGAAAGCCCCAGCTCTAATTTTAGTTTACAAAACTGGTAGAGAGTCATGGAGCTCACACAGTCCCTCCAGGGGCTGGATGTTTTGCTCTTTTGATGTCCAACTTCATTGCTCAGGAGCTGACAAATTCCAAGTTTTCTCCTAGAGGCCTGATCTTATTCTAGGCAAGGTGCCTCCACATAGAAATACCTAGAGTGAGCAATTCTGTGCCTTAGAGGCGAAGTGGGACTTACTCAGGTCTTTAAACTTATGTACATATCTGGGTAGTTTTAGTGGTTAATCACCCTGGAGGGACTGAACTGCCTCTGACCCTTTAAGAAGCAAGTTTTGACACTGATTTGATAAATCTCCGTTTCCCCCACCCCTGCTCCCCTCCCTCTGCAGACCTGGGGATGTGGGATGAGATGTTAGTGGGCAGATGTACTAGGCCATAGGTGGAGTGTAGAGTGTCGTTCACGGGCACTCCTCACTTGACTGGAACTGTGAGGAACAGAGCCAGTGAAATGGGGACTGCAGGAGTTTGGGTATGGAACTGTTTCTCTTTAAGATAAAGACTGAGGAAATGTGTCAATAAAGAATTCCTTTGGGAGAAAATGGGGTGAATGTCTTTGTCTTGTTCTAACAGCACTGAAATCCTCTCTTGAGTGGTTGTTGTGAACTCATGAGGTAAATACCAACTGCTGCAGCAGCCTGAGACAAGAAGCAAGTGAAATATTCCATCATATCCCTCTGGCTTATCTGCTGGCTCTTTGGGTGCTCTCTCATGAAGGAATGTGCTAAATAATATTTACAATCTGATGTTTCCTTTCCAAGATACTGGACACTGTTCCCAAGCTGTTTCCTCTGGGCTGGGGTGCTGCAAACTCCATGGCCAGTGCTGGAGGTGAATTCCAAACTTCCTCATGCCCTTTTCCTGAGCTGGGAGCATGGAGCTGCAATCCCAGCAGTAACCTTGGCAGGGGGAGTTGAGGCTAGAGAAATTTCTAATATGGAAAAGCTGCAGCTGGGGTGCTGACATGGCCTGACACTGTGGTACCTGAGGGAATCAGTCACCTCCATGGAAGCTCTGGCACTCAAACAGCAGAGCATGGGGGACTTGTGGATGGGTGGCTGGAGCTGCTGTTTCCAAGTTTAAAAGGGAAGTTCAGAGCAGGCAAATAGGTTGTGGAGAGGCCAGCAGAGCTCCTCAGTGTGCTGTTTGCACAGGAAGGATGCCCAGCTAGGCTTGGGACATCTCCTTGGTGATGAGGGTTTGGTTTTGGATTTGTGGGGTTTGGGTGTTTGTTTTGAAGGCTGGGGATGTTATTCCTATATGACTTCATTAGATAAAACTATATCTCTCCAAGTGAGGCTAAGGACTGACAGGTTGGTGTGAGACCTGATCCTGGAGGAGAGATACTGCTGGGAGCACCCAGGCTGAGGTGAGGGCAGATGGCTCCATCCCACAAACCAGATAAACAGCAGAATCAAAAAGTAAGTAACTGCAAAAAGCAGGAAGGAGCCACTTTTCCCTGCTGGCACCATGTCTGAACCCTCAGCCAAAACCACTGCAAGTGTTTCTTAAGGAATTTGAGATTTATGGTCTGAGAGGGGTTGCACAACCACTCCAGCAGCCTGTGCTCATCCTGGCTGAGCGGGCAGTGTCCAGAGCCAAGCTGCCAGCCTGGGCCCACTTGCTGCACCCCCGTGGGTGCTGGGTGGGCTCAGCATCTCCTCTTGGGTGCAGACTCTGTGCAAGGTCAGTGCTGGGGAGCCCCACAAGTGGTTGGTGTTTTGGACAGGGAAAGCTGCAGGAGCTGGGCTGGGCATGGAGCTGAAGCAAGGAGATGGTGTGGGTGTGTGATTCATGGTGATGACTCTGTTGGCAAATAGGGTCCATCATCATTCATTTCTTTAAAACGTGAGTCAGAGGCAGCAGACGGGAAAGGCCATTAGAGCCTCACGGAGAAGCCACACAGCAGCAGGAGTGATGGGAGGGATAATGATGACGGAACCAGTGTTCCTGAGGCCACCACCCCTGCCACACCTGCTCCAGGACGCACTGGATGGGTGGAAATTGTGTTTTTACCTAACACCGGGAAACAGCCGTGTTTCCCAGGAAACAGCCAGGAAACTTGACCGACTGGGAAAAACAGGCTCATGAGCTTAAATACTTCATTTGTCCTGATTGTAAGGACTCGTTTTCGTTAAAGGGAACAGGCTCTCCAGTGAGCTCCTGAGGAGCCCAAGGGCGCTGTGGGGCTGGGTGGGTGGCAGGATGGGATGGGATGCTCGGAAGGTGCTGCCCAGGCACGCTGCGGGTCGCTGTGCGAGCACGGGCTGAGTGACAGCGCCCTGAACCCTCAGCCTGCAGACCACGAGTGATGGCCTGGCCGTGTTCTGTGCGCTGCTGCATTCCGTACCTCCGGCTCCTTCACTGTCCTGCAGCCCCGTGCCTCTGTCCCCAGCCCCGCAGATCCCCGTGTCACAGCCCCCGACCCAGCGCTCCCTGTGCCACGATCACCAGCTCCTGTGGGGAGCTGCAGCCCCGGCCTCGCTGATCCCTGTGCCGCAGGCCCCGGTCTCGCTGATCCCTGTGCCGCAGCCGCCAGCCCCACTGCAGATCCCGATCCCTGTGCCACAGTCACCGGTCCCATAGTGTCACCGTCCCTGCCTGGCCAAGGAGGCAGTGCATGAAAGACCATGAGAACCTTGCACTGTCATCGCTCCCTGGTGGTCTAGTGGTTAGGATTCGGCGCTCTCACCGCCGCGGCCCGGGTTCGATTCCCGGTCAGGGAAGTTTCGTTTTTGCCGCGCTCTCCTCCCGCTTTTCCCCCTCCCGTCCCCGCCCCCTCCGTTCCCATCGGGATCCCCGCGCGCGCTCCCGGCGCTGCGGCCGCGTGTCGCGCGCGCGCGCGCACGGCGGGGGCGCTGCGTGTCCGGGACGCGCATGCGCAGTGCGCCGGCGCCGCCCCCTCCCGTGGCCGGGTCCCGGTCGGTGTCTGGCGGCGGCGGCGGCACCGGCGCTGAGGACGGAGCGCGCGCGCCGCCGCGACCGGGCCCCGCGCGAGGCCCCCGAGGAGCCGCCCTCGCCCCGCGGGGCCGCCCCCGCCCGCCCGGGGCTGTGCGGCCCCCGCCCGCCCGCCCGCGGGCCGCAGGTGAGCGCGGCGGGGCCGGGCCGCGGGCGGAGGCCAAGATGGAGCTGGTGGCGGTGGCGGTGGCGGGGGGGGGTGCGGCGCGGCGAGGCGAGGCGGGAGGACCGGGGCAAGGTGGGGATGTGCCCGCCGGGATCTCCCTGCCCGCCGGCATCTCCCTGCCCGGGGGCATCGCCCGCCGAGCATCCCCGCCCCGGGAGCCCCCGCCCCGGTTCCGGTGCGGGGCCCGCGCCCCCCCGCTCCTCGGAGCAGGGGAAAAGAGCCCCGAACAAAAGGCCTGGGAAGGTGAATTCCAAATGAAAGTCATCTCTGTGTGTGGGAGCCGTGAATCACTCCGGCTCGCTCCAGAAGCCGGGGTGATTTTCCTTTCCCTTTCCCTTTCCCTTTCCTTACATTATCCTGCTTAATTTTTATCGAAATAATTAGCAGCCGCTCGGCTGATGAGGTGCTTAATGAATGACGTACCGGCGGCGGGAAGCAAATCCAGCCTTTATAACGTGCAACTTGCATAGGCAGCATATTTCTGTTTATTCGTGCAGTGTCTTCTGGCTCTCAAATTAAGAATTCCGGTCAGGTAATTCTGGAGATACGGAATGGACCGAACGAGACAGCGGATTCCCTGATAGTGCCTCGCTGCTGCTTTTGTGCTGTATCAATACCTGCCTGCTCCACACCGGTGACACAAAGCCTTGAGGTTATTAGTGGAGTGTGGGCACTGATGGAGCCCGTGCTCCCTGGGGAGCAAGGTGAAGGCCATTCTGTCTGACATAAGAGGGAAATCCAAAAGGTTTTATCTTTTCTAGGTTTGTTTTCATTGGGGTGTTAATTTTTGTGCGCTGTGAGACATTGCTGTTGAGCTGTCTGTGCTGCTGTAAGGCTTAAAAAAAAAAGGCCATAAATCTTCTGCATCATCTCAGACCGGTGTGAAATAATCCAATTCTCCTTGCTGATGTTTGCCTCGTGCCAGCTTATCACCAGGAAAGGGAAACGCTGTGTGTGTGCTTAAATACTGTGTTTGTCTGCTGCTTTTGAAGCAAAAACTTGCAGGCCGCAGTCACCCAGTGGCTGAACAGTGGTGGTTCACCCATTTCTCTGGGTAAATTAAGCTCTCCAAAGTATGCAGAGCTGCAAGGATTTCCTTTGGAAATGCGTCAGAATTGGACCTATTTAAATTCTTGAATTGTAGCAGCCTCCTTGAAGTGGAATTTATTCTTTTGACTGCAATTTCATTAGAGGCGTTTTCAGCTTCTCAGGCATCTGTTGGTTTCAGGTTGCTTAGGATCAGTGTTTGCATTTTTGTTTGCTTTTGGTAGAATATGATAGAATCCTAATCTGACTAAGGGATCCTGAGAAATAGATGCCAAATTAATTTGCTTTAATGAATTAGTTCTAATAAATCAAGTATGCTGTGTGCTGGGAGGGAGACAAGAAGGGAAACAGAAGCTGGAGTGGAAGAGAAATTGACATTAATATATAGAGTGTGAGATGAAAAGAAGTTTATTTTTATTGAGCAGCTTCCTGTGGTTTTCTCGCCATGCTCTAAGGGCTTTGGAGAAATTCGTCATGTTGCTGGCAGTGCAGAATCTGCTTTGTGGAGAACTCAGGCTTTGGAGATGGGATTTTCAGCCAAACAGCTTTTTGTGAGCATAAATAAGTACTTCTCTCCCTCCCTCATTTATTTTGTCTTAGGGATTGTCCACAGTGTTTAAATGAAAGGAGAGATGCTGCAACATGGTCATGTTCCTCCTAATTTTTGGATGTGTTGCATTGATAAATTGCAGGCTGGAGGCTCAAGTGGAAGATTCCCCTCCTTCCCAGAGTGGCTTTGTGCTATATTTAACCATCTTTTATTAGTGAGTGCCTCAAAAAAGTAATGTTTTGTAGCGTGTTTTGGCTCCTGGTGTAGACCATAGTTGGTGTTGATTATTAAACACTGTTTCAGTGTTTTCCAGTGCCCAGGGACCCTGTCCCAGTTTGCAGTGGGTTGTGGGCAGCTGCTTTGGTTTGTGGCTGAGGTGGCACCATCACTGCCCTGGCTGCAGCAGGGGAGTTGCCCAGGATGGTTGGAGCCTGCCAGAGGCTTGTTGAGCTGCAGGTGATGGGAGCAGGGCTTGGAATGCAGCTGGGGTGTGGACAAGCTTCTCACAGCATGTGGAGGCAGCAAGGGAGGTTGGATCCTCATACTTTGGAAACATGGAGCAGTACCAGAGTGTGGCTTAAGAACTTTCATGCTGGATGAGTCCAGAGGAGGGCATGAAGATGCTCCCAGGGCTGGAGCAGCTCTGCTGTGGAGAGAGTTGGGGTTGTACAGCCTGGGGAAGAGAAGGCTCCAGTACTGAAGTGACTCCTGCCCCTGGAGTGACAGGACAAGGGGGAATGGCTTCACTGACAGGGGACAGGGTTGGATTGGATATTGGGAGGAATTCTTCCCTGTGAGGATGGTGAGGCCCTGGCACAGGTTGCCCAGAGAAGCTGTGGCTGCTCCATCCCTGGAGTGTTCAAAGCCAGACTGGATTGGAGCAGCCTGGCCTTGTGGAAGGTGTCCTGACCCATGGCAGGGGAGTGGAGCTAAATCATCTGCAAGGTCCCTTCCAAACCAAAGCAGTCTGGGATTCTGGGATTCCAACAGCACAAGAGTTGATGTTGAGATCCCTTGGCCTCCCAGGTTCTGTGTTTGGCAGGTGGTGGTTGTCAGCACTGATGCTGTTATTCAGTGTAGTTCCTCTCATGGTGAGCTTCAAGAAGGATTTTTGTCTGTTGAACAGTGTGATGGGGAGTATGAAATGGGAACCTAAGTGGATTACCTAAGAAATCATGGTTTAGGTTAAATATAAAAGCTGCTGTTCTGACTATTTTTTGAATTTATGAACTCAATTGTCAGAATATCCTCCCTGGGAAAGCAGGTACAACTGAAGGCTGGAAGGGCCTTCAGCAAATCCTGTCTATCCACTGAACAACTTGACTTAGAACAACAGTGCTGTAACTGCCTCTGGTATTTGCCATATTTCTCTCTTTTATCAGTTTGCCAGTTTGCAATATTTTTATAAGTATTGTTAATGTTAATAACCAGATCAAAATATTTTTCAGTATGTCTGGAAATGGGTTGCCAGAACTTTTCTGCAGAGCTTATGCCCAGACTGAGCACTCCAGTACCTCCCCAGAGCATGCAAACTGGCATCTGCTGGCACCTTCACTGCTCTCCTGTCAAACCACAAACAGGGATTCATTTAAGGTAGTTTTACTACATTAAATGATTTCCCTCACAGTTTGCTTTCAAGCTGTGCAAGTCCTCTTTGTTTGGCTTTGCCTCTGCCTGGGAAGATGAGGATCCTCTGTTGCTCTCCACTGGCCTGAGGAGAAGGATGTTTTCCAGGAGCAGGAGTGTGTGGCTTGGGGTTCTGTGAGGTGCCCCTACCTTCTCAGCAGATGGCACAGAATCCTGCAGTGAGCCTGTCCCCTGTCTCAGGTGTGCCCACCTGGGCCTTGGGACAGCTGGGTCGTGGCAGAATCCAGAGGGAGGGATGAGGAACATCACAACATCACCAGTGCCCAGGACCGGTGTGAAGGATTGCACTGTTCCTTTTCACCTGAAGAAGTTGTTTTCCAGGTGCTCTGATAATTGAAGTAGTTTGAATTAAACAGTACTGGAGCTCTGTGGTGATGATGGTTGGTTAACCAGTGGCTGCTTTCAGTCTTGAAAGAAAGGAGTTTGAATGTTGTGATATCTTAGGATTTCCTTAGAGGCTCAGTTGAAATATTGTCTTAATCAATAAAAACATACAAAGCACAGTGGTTGGAAAGTGCATGTTTTACCTTCAGAGGCACTTTACTTCCTACTTCAGGCCATGCAAACTGATAGAAAGACCTGTGTTCCAGTAGGTGCATCAAGATTGCTTAAATAATAAGATTGTTTTAACATATGTTCAAATTTCTTATTTCCTGGCAACTGCTTCAAATTCCTCTTACTTTGTATCTGCATTGCACTGAAATGTGCCTTTTTAAAGCCTTTTTCTGCCTCTTTCATTAATGGTGAAATGTTTTCAGAGCCACTGTGTTGTAGGGCCAAATTCAGTAAAATCCAAGTGCATTTTTCCTCTGGGTGCAAGTTTCTCATCTTCTTGTGCAAGTATTGAAAGGAGAAAATGGAAGGTTTGTGGTGCACAGGGGTGCAAACAGAACGAGTCCTCTAGGCCTGAGTTAAATTAGCAGCTGCCAGCTCCTCTTTCATAATCTGCTCAAGGGTTTTGTAAATGAGAATAGAGTTTCTCAATGAAAGATTGGGGCTCTTTATTTGTTTTTTTCTTTTTTTTTAATATACTTCAATGCCATAATCTAAAATTTGTTGGGCAAATGGTTGAAGAAACAAAAAACCTGGTGGTATTTGCTTACCTGTTACCCAAGCATCACTAAGGAACCTTTTTTTCTGTTTTGTGACATAAGTCTGCATTCATTAACTGGTATTTCTGTGTTGGTGGCTTCTGACCAGTGGATGATGCAAGTAAACAGTTCAGTGGATCTGGTTGCAATGACAGGCAGTATCTAATACCAGTGAGAGAAAAGCATAAACCAGGGATCCACCAGCACCCCACATTTTCCCCTCCTGCTTTTGGGGCTTCCTCTTCCCTCTGAGAATATTTATTTATTTATATATCTGAGCACTTACACCATCCTGCTTCTGCTTTGGTCACAGGGAACTTCAATTCCTTGGTTTTATCTGGGTCTTACTAAAGTTGTGTTCAGTGTCAGGAGTTCTGAACCTTTGTGACTTTTAAGGAACAATCTGTAGAAAAAGTGAATGTACAGATTGCTCACATTTTGCAGGGGCACAGGAGAAGCCCAGAGTTCTCTGATGTCATTACAGTGACCTATGATGCAGTGCCAAAAAGCAGAAACTCACAGAGGTCTTCTCTTTGCATTTCCCCTTTTATGTCTTTAATTTTTTGGCTGTACTTCAAATGAAAATATTCTTTTCCATTCCATCTGCCATTACTTATTTTATATCTTAGCAGGTTTTTCTGTTGCTGTGCAGTTTTATTTATGTAGGCCTTTGCCTGGGTCAGTTGTCAAGAGAATTTTCTTTATGTATCTGCTTCTCATGTCTTGAGGATTTAGGGACATTTACTGGAATGTCCCTGAATGGACATTTACATGATTATGTTTAAAGCTGCTTGTGGATTGGAGGGGAATTTGGGATCCAAACTCCAGATGTTGTGGGCAGTTTTCATAGTAATATCTGTCATAATCTTGAATGTGCCAGGTGCAGGAAATTCCTTCCACCAAGGCTAGGCCCCACCAAATGAGATATTTGTAATTTCATTTGCTTCCAGAGTTTCCTGAGGGTAAGCAATTAATCTATTGTTAAAAATATTTTAAGTAATGTCTGAATTTTTCTTCTCTGTAGTTCAAAGGTCATTATGAAAGCTGGTGCTCTTGCTTCTGATAGTTAGAAGTACAGGAAGGGAATGAGATGACAAAATGGGATTTGTAAGATCCTGTTCAGAGCCTGGGCTGCAGTCTGCCTTTGGGAGACATGTGACATTGTGATAAAAGCAGGTGGAAGGGGAATAAAATTAATAAGTGTTCATGTGCTTTCACAAAGGCCATGTGGGATCCCTGTGAAATCATCTGGACAGGGAATTGAAGCAGTGCTTGGTTTGGTTTTTTAAAGGTCTGCTCTAGTCCACATCCGCAGGGACTGGAGTTATCCCTTTGCAGTCCCAGGTCAGACTGGTGACAGCTTTGAGGTGACACACTGGACCCATCTGACACACCTCACCTGACCTGATCTGTGTGGCATTTTGGGCAGGGGCCCTTGGTGGGTGTGGTGAGCTGGGGAAGAGGTTTGGAGTGGTTGGTGGGGCCTTGGTTGGAGGTCCTGCATCCTACACTGCCCCCAGCACTCCCTGGCATCTCCTCACCTGCTGTTGTTGAGGAGGAGGGGAGGGATCATGAAATCCACTGAAATCTGAGGTGACCTGTTTCTGGGAGGCTATAACCAGAAATGTTCCTGTTTTAAATTGAATTTAAAAGCCAGATTCAGTTACTGTTCAGAGCAGTGAATAGATTTAAGTTCCTGGTCCATTCTGAGCTGTTGTTTGAGAACTTGAGGAATATTTTCCATGTGTTTCCTAACAAGTTCTGTTGCACAGGGACCCTGCTGTCTCCATTTGTACAGTTCTGAGGTGTGTCTTGGAGTTTTTCTGGTCTGAGTAGTGAAGGAGAAATAGGGTCTGAAGCATGTCTTTTCTTTAGAAAACTTATCATTTTGTTGTTTGGTTTGACACATCACTGGTCAGTCAGTCCTTCTGAAGGCACTCATTTTAATGCTGGGAAATAACATTCTTGCTTGGAGTACACCATTTTTATCACATAGCAAAATAAATGCATGCTCCATAGAAGTATTTTTGTCTGGACAGTAACTAGTGAAAATATTTATTTTCCTCAATGAAGTCTCACTTCTTCTTTTCCTACAAAGTTCCTGATTTCCATACTAGCTCACTTCATTCTTGTTGCACTTTTAAATTGGCATTGGAAGAGCATTGGCTCTTCACAATTGATTTGGGAAAACCAGGCAGTCAGAATTAATCAGGAGGTGTTTGGAAGGTGCACAGGGTAATTTCCCAAGCCTACCTTGCTGTTTCCCTGAGTGCTTTGGGTGACAGGGCCAGCAGCCAACATGACTTTGTTCTGGGGCCTGGCATGGAATATATGTTGTGTGCAACATCCTGGATGATGAAAACCCTGCAGCTCCTGTGCTTCTCCTGTAATGCACAGCTCTTTGCCCTGGTTTCCTGCAGCATATCTAAAAACCACATTTCTTCCTGTGACTTGGTTTTTTGATGTTTTCCATATAAAGGCCAGGGAGTCCTTCTTGCTGTTAAAAAGGATCTGTGATGACTTTCACTCTTCTTGCTGTTTTGAGGCTGTTTAAATGTGCAGATGTATGAAATATTATTTTTAAATGACCCTCAGTGAGGAAAGGTGCTATTTTACAACTAATTTTGTTCCTGTTAAGGATCTCCAGGAGGACATACCCTTGGTTTAGGGAATACATGTAGGAATGACCCTGGTTTAACATTGTACTGATGGCATCACATCAGGGGTACAGGCAGAGTGAAGAGACATCTGTCACGCTCCAGTGTTCGTGAAAATCAGAGGCTGGAATAAAAACATCAGTCAAAAACTATGCATAGGGGTTTCTGAATTGATTACCAGTTATTTACATGGAAAAAAGACTAAATGTGGTCATTCCATACTTTGTGCTGAAACTGAAAGGCCTTGGGAATGGCCTTTGATAATGGGGTTAAATTAAGCCCCAGTATAACCAAAAGTGGCCTTTTGGTTCTAAGCCCTCTGAAATATGACTCCTGTCTGAAAACCTAGTGTATACAATCTACATGTATTTTAATTCTTGCCCAATTACAGTGTTAGAAAACTCAATTGCAAATGAAGTCTGAACATGGTTTTTCCTGATGTGTCAGGATTTCAACCTAAGTCTGTGGTCTGCAATTCAAGCTGTGTCTTTGCTTATTAAATCACCAGTGAGTTAGTGGGAAAATCAGTAGGACAGATACATTCTTTGCTACCCTATTATTTCTAAATTATGGACTGGCTTTTCTTTTTTTTTTTTCTTTTTAAGCCATGAAATACTGTTGCTAGACTGAGTGGTGGAACTGAGGACATCCTTCATCAGGCAGTTTGCAGATTAAGTGTATGCAGAGTGAGAGAACAGGGAAATAAATATCATTATGGTTTGTGGGGGAGTAGTATAAAATAAATCTTTTTGTTGGTGAAACCACACTGTATGGTTAGAAAATACCAAAGAGTTTGTCTTCTGTGAGAGAATGCCAGTTTAAATTAAAGCTGGTTTTAGTCCAGCCCTGTGATTTGTTTGGGTATTTGTAGCTGAAAGAGCTGACTCCCACATGCAGGGGGTGTACTGGGCATCATTCTGGGGTTATTATAAGAATATTGTGACATTAGCATTGTATTCATAAGGATGAATTTGGGATCAGTAGGGAATAAATGTGTTCTGTATCCCAAGGTGCTTCTCTGATTTACTGTGTGTTTGCCCCTTGACATATGCTCTGGTTTAATTCACCTGAGAAGAAACTGAAATATTTGCAGTGAAGGCATCACCTCTGGCATCACCCAGCCTTCAAAAGGAACTTGGTTGAATTTTCCTGCCAAAACAACAAGTAGAAGTTTTGGGAAATACAAGTTGTGCTGGTCAGTTCAGATTTTATTGTGGAATTCTGTGGTTTTAAGCCCCTTCATGCTTCTGAATATCCATGTGCTGGGGGTTTGAATGGGGCAGATATTAAACTCATTGTGGCTTTTAGACCATTTTCTGTAACACCTGACACAACCCAGAGGGGAGAAATCTGTGGCATGAAGTGAAGAACGTCTTCCATGACATTTATCTATATATATCTATATATATCTATTTCCTGGAGATGGTCTCTGGGGCTATTGGTTTGTTTGGGTTTTGCTCACCCCTCCCAGTGGTCAGAGGGGTTTTACCTACAGCCTGTGCCCCATTTCTAATCAGAGCACCCCTTGCTCCTGCTGATGCTTTATTGGTTTTGTTTTTATTTGGGTTTTTTGGTTGTTTTTTCAAGCCTAAAATATCTTTTACGACACCAATTGCTCAGTTTCTGTGAGGAAGTGAAATAATCAAATAGTCTCTTCCCCACCCTCCACAAAAACTGGGGAAATCCAGTTGAGCAATTAGGAGAAGTGAGGATCTTTAGATATGCTTAATTTTTTAACTTTGCAGAGGAAATAATCTCTGGAACTAAAGCCTTTGGACCTTAACTGAATGGATACATGTGCTGCTTGAATAATTATGCTTCACCTTAGGCTGGAGGACCTGATTGGATACAAGAGGTAAAAATAAATGGGGGAGAGGGAAAGTTTATTTTCTGCCTGTATTATTAAATAAATAAGCATAATTTTTAGAATAAAACCTAATATCCTGTGAAATAGAAAGGCTCTGACAGAGGCAGTGTCATTGGGTTCCTGGTAATCACATAAAGACATTTTGGCTTTTCTGCTTCTGAGCTTTCTGTGTGATTGTTTCTGGAAAATATAAAATCTTTATAAGTTCTGTTCGATTCTGCTTATTTTGCCTTTTTATTCATAACTTTTTAAGTGGAAGATTTGTGTGCTTGGTGGGAGAGAGCCATTAAAGAGCAGAGATTAATAATCTGAAAATAGGTGAAGTTTCTCAAAAGGGAAGCACCAGAGTGGATCATTTTAGATCAGGATGAGGATATGAGTATTGCCTTCAGATGTTGCCATAAACTGGTCTTCTGGTTTGCTTTTTTTACTTAGTAAAATAAAGTCTTCATTTCAAAGTCTTTAACAAAAACTGCTCATGATTGAAACTGCCAAGAGTGTTTATCTGATGACAAAGCAATTCTAACACCAAATTAGGTGTAAAATAATTTTGGTACATGTTTTGCAGTTGGTAAGGCCATACTTTCACATTATTTAAATTGTGTGTATGGGGAAACCCTCATTCACCTTTTCATCTGCCTCACAGTTGATAGGAAAAGAAGATAGGAATGAACTTTTTTCCCCTCCATCTCTTACTGCTGTCCATGAGCACAGAGAGGAACCACCTTCCCCTGCCCTTCCAAGTTAATTTTGGATAGATCTTTTTCTTGCCCTTCGCCAACCAAGTTGCAGTTTGAAAGATGTGTTCCTTTCTGTTCCTTTTGTGTCTCAAACTGCTTATTTGGCTTTTTTGCTGTTCTTTGTAACCTCACTTTGTTCCTTCTTTTTGACCAGGCAAAAGCCTCCTGTGCTGTAAAAAGGAGCTGCTTGGATCAACGTTATCTCCTTAAATTCTCTTTTTGTAACAGTCTGCCAAGGGACTCATGTTTTGACAACTGATGTGATTTTCTCAACCTTTTCTTACACAAGACAATAGACTTCTTTTTTTCTTTCTATTTAAAAACCTTTCGTTGTCTTACCTACAGGTGTGACATAATAATGTAAATCTCATTTTTATGTGAGTAGACCCATCTGTTCCAAGAGTTCTTTTATATTTTAAAGGTTAGGCTATATCGATATAGTCATTAACAATATGAGGGGTTTTTATTGATGTAGTTTATACAACCCACTTAGCAGAAGTGGGGCTTTATGTCTATGCAGAAGTTGAAGATATTTCTTCAGAAAAGTGGCATCAGCATCACTCATCCCAGCAGGGAATGTTGTGGGTTGGCTGATTGGTTCTGGTGAACTTGCAGTGAGTAGTCACAGTGATTCAAAAACTACTTATAGGGAGGAAAAATTAAAAGTAATAATGAACAAAGCAAACACAGCTGCTGATTTTTCAGAGATTTTTAACTAACTGAGTAAGCAGATGTGGAGATTTTATTGCCATGTGCAGTTTGTGATGTTGCACTCTGCACATAAACTGCTGTGATGTCATAAACAATAATTCATTATTACTGAAAGATTAAATAGGAGCAATGAAATCCTAAGTAGGGAATCCACTGACCCCATCCCCCCCAGGTTTTTAGAGTAATTATTTTAATTGAGGAGAGAGGACAGAAAATGCAAATCCATTACTTCATATTTTCTCCCCTAATATGGAAAGCTTTCTTTGGTAGGTTTGAATCTTACTCTTGTGTAGGGTAAAAGGTCACAAGTCTTTATAACAGGTTGGTCAATCAGACTTAAATGGTTACATTTTAATCTGCTAAGCTCATTAGAGAAACAACTCTGTGTCGCTGTAGTTAAGTTTGTCACAAGTTTCAATGGAACCTCTCCTGCAGTCAGCAGTGGTGGATGTTAGTAATTTCAAACTTGAATTTAGCAGAAAAATGGTATTGCTCCAGATTTCAATTATTTAAAAGCTGTGTTTTTCTGTTTTTTAAAAGAACTCAAGAGAATTTAATGAAGTTTTTAGTGTCACAGTCTTTCAGTATAGAAGACCTGTCCTCTGTTCCCAAGGCAGATGGATTTGGACACAGTAAAGTTCTTTTTTTCCAGGAGATATATGCATTTACATCAATTCCTTGGATACTCAGCTTTCCATCAGGGCTTATATGTTAAAACAGAATGTTTTTATGGATATGAGATCTCTCACATGATCTTTATCAAAAGGTCACAAACTGAATAGCAAAATTCAGCTGAAAGGCTTTTGTGCTGTGATATATAAAATATAAGCAATGCCAGAACACACTCTTGGATGCTTTAATGGAATATAAAATGTTAGTGCTCTGATTAATAGGTTAAAAATCTTTATTTGAAGACAGCTAAGGGCAAAGAAAAGTGCTTTAAAATAATAGTGGTCTTCTGCTTGCACTTGTTAGCCAGAGTGCTTTCCCTTCAGCTGTTTGACATTGTTTTTCCCGTAATGATTCATTTTGCAAGTCATGTAAGCAAGAAGGGATGTGAAAATAAAGCCTTTGGAGTTTCTGTTTTGTATATTGGTTATTTAATTTACCTTAATTGCAGCCTTATTTCTTATAATACTTGCTAACCATGATACAGCTCCTGTACATGGTGGAGATGGATTATGAAGCCATGTATGCTGAAGATAATTTCCCCTTTCTGGTAACAATGTATGGAGCAGGATGGGGACAATTCTGTCAGTAGAATTATTCAGTAAAAAGAGTTATCCTGCATCACTCAGAGGAGATTTGGCTTCTCAAGAAACACACATGCTTCTTGTCCAGTAGAGCTGAGAACATGTCTGATTTCTGCAAGGAGAAGGCAGTATCTGTCTCTTGGGCAGAGGAGAAAAGGGTGCTGAGCAGATTTATGGTTCCAGTGTATGGGGAAGATACAACAGTACATAAATTGAGTTCTAATCTGCAGGAGAAATAAGGCTGGAAGAGCTGGTTTGCTATGAGCAAAATGGTTGCAAGAGCATGCAACCTCCCCAAGCAAATTTCTTCCACTGTGTTACAAAATTTACCACAGTTTTGATGTGTTGCTGAATTCAGTTTGCATTTTTGAGGCTTTGCTTGTTTTTATCTTCATCATTCTTTAATCTTTTTTCTTCTAATTTTCATACTCATTTCTGTATTTTCTGATTCTTAGACAGTTATATATTCCTGTTCCCAGACTTCCTCCTTTCTCATGTGTGTTGTTGAGCTGGGTGTCATGCACTGATGTAGATTTGAATGCTTCCATTCCTTTTCCAGCATCTGTCCTTTCATCTTCTCTGCTTTTGTTTGGATTGTGAATATCATGTAATAAGGAGGGGAGATATTTACAAGTAATTACAAGCAGGGTATTATGTAGAGCTCTGGGTCAGTGGATCTGGCCTGCTGAATAATGAGATTGGATGGGGAGATCAAAACATTCCTGAGTCACTAAATTGGAATTGCCAGTTGCAACAGAAACTGAGGGAGTGAACCCCTGGGAGGTGCTGGCCTAGCTCAGTGCTGGCAGGGAGGATGAGAAGTACCTGGCATGGGTTTCTCATGTACTTTGATTTTTACAAGAAGCAGTTTCCTTGGGAATTTATTTTTGTCTTGTTTGGTTATTTTCAGCTGTAAATCAGGCTGCCTGCTCTTAATGAAACTTGGTATTGGCATAGCTGTGAGACTGAAGAAAATACTGCTGCTTGCATCCAGATTAAGACAACACTTGACTGTGTATTTTGAGTCTCTGCATGGCTGGTTATTATATATAAGTGCTGTAAAAAATACTAACTTTTCTGCTGATGGAGTTTTGATGAGGCCTAGGCCAGGATCTTATATTTGAACCTTCTATCCACACATCATGGTCTGATATTTACATCATTATGTGCCCAGTTCTGACCTTAGCAGGATAGCTCATTTTTTCAAACTACATTTGCTTCCAAATTACATTTGGACTTTGGTTTTTTCGCCTTTCCTTTTATGTTCTATTCATATTATTTCCATAAATTGAACATAGTTTGACTGTCAACATACTTGGATCTGGGCTTGCTGTCTGAAACAGAATGAGTGGCCCAATTAGAGGTGGTCTTCATCTGGGTAGGGAGCCATAATTCTGGTTGCCAACAGCATTAACAATCTGCAGCTTTCTATAAATGCATAAATAATGTTCTTGTGGATTATTTTTAATAAAGAAAGCTGGGGGCAGAGAACCTGGAAGCTTCTATAGCTTCACAAAATAGCACATTTTTCCTTGGGGAGTTACCCCCTCCCTAGTATTGCACAGGCTCTGAGTGGGAAAGTTTAACTCCCTGCCTTTCGTTATTCAGGAAAAGTCCTTTGCTGCTTCCTATCAAAGGAACTAAACAGATCCATTAACAATAAGCTGATTATTGAGTTGTTGCTTGGTTCATTCATACCCACTTAGGGATGTGTTGCTGGATCAAGCAGCTTCTTACAGATGGCACCAAGCAACTGCTGTGGGCAGCAATGCCAGCAGCTCCCTGGGTTTATTCCCAACATCTCTGTTTGCCATGCTGGAACCTTCCAGCCCATGAAAGGCATAATTATTAATTCAATGAGGAGTTTATTTCTCAAGTGCATTCAGAGCTGGTTCTCTGAAAGCTGTTGAAAGGGTTTGTATGGCAATTAAGTGATGACTTGCCAGGTAAAAGCTGCTCTGAAGTTCGCTCACGAGGTTTAAATTGTTCAGTCATCTCATGCATAAGTGACTTTGTGATTGGTGATGTGGGTTAGATGTGTCCTGCACCTGCTTAATCAGAAAGGTATTTTAATCTATTGCAGTGAGTTTCCCAGATTTTTTCTATAGCACCATGCAGCATTTCCTAGGCTGTTCTTGCCCCTTTGCTCTGTTATTTCCATGCTGGAGCTTGACTGCTGAAAGATCGAGTGTGCTGCTGGGTCACCTCAGGTTCTCTCCCTCCTTGTACACCAAAATGAGACTGGTTTTCATCTGCATCAGGGTGAGGGAATCCAAATTGGTTGACAGCATGGTTTTCTTGATGGAAATGTGTCCTGGCAGGAGGAGCTGGTGCTGCTCCCCAGAGCAGGCTGTGCCTGCTGCTCCAGTGCTGGAGCTTGGGGTCTGCTCTGTTGGCTAAGCTGCTTTACAGTCTCTCTCTAACAGCACAACAGATTAGCAAGACTTGAAAAACATGCTTCTCATGCTCTCAGTATATATATTCACAAAGGCCTACATTGAAAAAGTCCAAAGTCTTTCACAGATAATGGTTATTAGAGTTTCCATGCAACTGGGTAGGTGTGTGTCTTTCCCATGATAAGTTAGGGAGAAGAGACTGAAGCTCTGGTTCAAACCATAGAGGCCTTGACTCTGTATTTTTAAATATTTGTCATTTATTTCGACAGTTTATCATTCTAAAGACAAATATTTACATTGTGAGGACTTATTTGGTACTTGTGATACAGATATTTATAAAACACTTGTGTGTTTTTACTGCCAGTAATGTAATGATAATTTATCAGTGAATCCTCAACTTCAGAATTGGTGAACAACTAATTTGCTTTTGTTTTGTCTTTAGGAGAATCAGTTTTAGAAGTGTGTGAAGATTGCTATCACCCTAGAATATTCAAAATAGACACCAGGTGAGTTCTGGAAATTTTTTATTTCTTGTATCTCATTTAAAGGCAAAATATTGCTGAGGAAACAAAGTTTCCTACAAAAATCTCTTACTACCTCAGGAAGCCAAGGCTAAAACACCTCATATTTTTGTGGTAACACAGTCTTGTGTATGCTTCTCTCATCACCCTTTTAATTTTTTTTCCTCCCTTGAAAAATACCAGATTGTGAGGACAACTCTAAGTGACTCTGAGACAGATGGACAGGATGTGGAGGCCAGTGGTGCTTTTTCCTTTCTGTGACAAATCAATATTTACTGAAGTGCTTTCAGGCTCGGTGTTTTTATTTAGGCTTTTACTGATAAATGCTGGTTGGTATAGAATAATTCAGTTTTAAATTAACACCTAAAGTTAGGTGCTATTGTAAGTTAATTTTCTGCACAGGAAATCTTTGCAAAGCCGGAATTTTAGCTTTAACCAACATTATATTTTACTACTTAGCAGCAATGCTTTGTGGAATCCAAATCTTTCCTAAAATACTCAAGTGCTTCCTAAAGTCGTATAATAAAATATCAACTAGACATTATTTTTATAAGAGCTGGCAAAACATAATTTCCAAGCTGGACTCTTTAATCATCTTTTAATGTGCTCTTAAAACTTCATTGTAGAGGGCTTGACAGCATTCCTGATAGTTTGTGTTACTGACATGTGCAGGGTTGAGCTGACCTGGGACAGCAGCAACTCCTCCTGTCCAGCACTTCCCTGAGTCTGTCTGTCATTCCTTCTGGTGCCTGTCTTCCCTTTTGGGGATTCCTCTGTTCTCTGTGTTACTGGGGATTTTTTGGAAGACTGAGAGGATGTTATGTGCTGGTTTTAACCAAACTCTTTTGCAAACAATACCCATTAAGGTTAATAACCTCCCATTGTCCTGTGTCCAGTGGGTATCATTCACTGTGTCAGCAGGAGGTGGATTTTCTCCTTCACAGAGGGATTTCACTTTCTGGAGCAGCTGTTTCCAACCAGGCTCCCCACACTGTGTGCAGACAGTTCACTGTAATGCAGTTTTTACCTGTGTACAGGTCTGGGTGTTGGCACATCCATTCAAGGAGTGATTTCATTATTTTATTTAATTTTTAGGAACTTAAACTGAGAAGTATACAGGCATGGAGAAAATTAGAATTCTGGAGATTGTGCTCCAGCTGGAGATCTTTAAAGCTAACCTTGTTTGGTGTCCTGTGCCCCTTTTGATTTTGATCAGTGCAGCTGAACAGCCACAAGTCCTTCCTGCAGCAGCCTTTCCTCCAGCAAGGAAATTCAAGGGACAGCAGTGCCTGTATCACTTACATAGGGGGAGATGGGAAAAGGGAGAGTTGAGGTTACAGTTTCCAGAGGTTTGTTCTGGGATAAATACTCAGTGCTTCAGCCCTGGAGGGAAATGAGAAGAGCTCAGAGGCTGATGACACCCACATACTGTGGCTGTTGTCCATGGAATGAGCCTTCCATCCCTTTATCTCAGGGTAGCCCTCCCTAAATCCAGCAGAGGTGGTTCAGTGTTGTCCCAAGCACTGCTGTCTGTGTGAGCAGGGTCCGTACAGCCCAGCATGTTTTCCTGCAAAAATGTGTCCTCCTCACTGCCAGCTTCCACTGACATTCTTTGCAGCATCCTGCAGTGCATCAGATGGAGTTTAATTCCTCCTTCCCTGCTTCTGGCCACCAGATCTGCTGTCACCCTGTTCAGTGCAGACATTATTTGGGATGTTCTCTGAGTATTTAATTCCCTAAACTGGCAGAGAACTATGGATTTTTTTCCCTTGGCTGTAATAACTCTTTGCCATTTTAATGAGTTAAATACAACTTCCAAAAGGGTCAGCAGACCTTGCAGAAACTAAGGTATCACCAGTTTCATGAAACTTGATGGGTTTCTTTTGGGAAGCTGAAAAGCAAATTAGTGTTTCTAAGGTTAAATTTTCCATGGAGGTATTTAGAACATTAAGGCTGACTTCCATAAATAACCTGCCAGGTTTAATCTGAGTATTTTCAGTGAGGTGGTGCTGAATGCAGCTGCCTGTTGTGGTAGAGCTGACTGGGGCAGGATATCGTGGTGCTCAGATGGTTAAACACTCTGCTGGTTAATCCAGGAGATTACCTTTCTCCAGAGCCTTCCCAGAGAAACCTCTTCAGGGCATCCTGCTTGGATAGAAAAGGGAGCAGATGGTTTGTTGCTGCTGAACACAACAGTTTTTAAAAATACAGGGCAGCTTTCAGGATTGTGAATTAGAGCCACGTGTGAAAACAGCAGAAATGATACCTGAGTTTAGGAAAATTGGAACTTAAACAACTTGCACCTTTACTGTCTGTTTTATATTAAAAAAGCCAAAGGTTGAATTCCTAGTGATAATACTCCCCTGTTCCCTTAAGTAAAAAGCTTCCCAGATGAATTCCCATCCCTGCCTTGTCCTCCACTCTCCTGCCAAGGCCAATGTGTCCATTTCATCCCAGCTTGGAGAAATAAATGTTAACATCCCATTAGACCAAGCTGTGAATCCCCAACACTGTTCAGATGGAAGCAATTAAGGATGCAGCAGTGTGGAATTGTATCCCTGTGCCTGCAGACTGACTGCCTGGGTCAAACTGAATTCATTTTTATTAAACAAATTGGCCCTAATTGAGCAGTGCAGATTTTGTTAAGCAGAACATGGTGTATGGCTGTGATCTGCAGCATCTGTCACCAAGGCCACGCTGGATTGATGTTACAGGAAGCTTGTTATGCTTAAATAGAGCTGCAGCTTGTAGCAAAAATGTCCATAATGCCCTGGAAGCTCCTGTTTGAAGCAGTGCCTTCTTCACGAGGGCTAAATCAACATGTGGAATTCCAGTCAAGGTGCTTTTTTTTCCTCCTCTTGACTTCTCAGGTCCCTGTCCAAGAGCAGTGGTGACAGACACTCCTTGGCAGGAGCTGCTGGCAGGGACTGTGTGCTGGAGCTGCAGGGAGGTTCTGGGAGGGTGGGAGGAGGTGCTGATGGGCACAGAGCAGGAGGAGCTGAGCAGGGAGCCTGGGAAGCAGCAGGGGCAGGCTGCTGTGATTAGGTAGATTAGCAGAGACACGCCAGGATCATCAGTGTTTGACCTCAGCTCCGGGGCAGAGGGGGCTGGGAGCTGCCTGTGGGAAAGGCTGGCCCAGAGGGTTTCTTTCCTGAAATATGGTTTTCCTTTCCCTGAATCAGATTATGCCCCAATAAGTGAGTTGTTTGTGTTGTGTCTTGCAGCACTCAGTACTTTTCTTCCCATACAGAAAGCTTTTGGTACTGAACAGTGTCCTTGAAAAGAAAATACTTCCTCTCCCTACCCACACATTCACCTTCCAGATTTGGGGTGTAGTTTGAATTTTTAGCCAGAGAATTAAAGTTAAGACAAATAATTATTAATAGTAATAATTTGTAGCATTCTATAGGAAGCTTTAAATTAAACTAGGTAGAATTGCCAAAGGCTTCTTGAAGGTGATTAGATGAGAGTTTGGTTGAGCCAGTGTATTCCAGTTAAAACAACTGGGCCTGGTGAGCAGTGTTAAATGGATGTAAAGGCAGAGAATCAACAGCAGGCTCTGAGCTGAACAAGACAGTGGTGATGTGTCTGTCCACATCCTTGTCACTTGGTCCCCCTTGTGTGGGTGTGATGATTCCCATGAGTTGGGAGGAGCAGAGGTGTGGTCACAGCTCCTCCCAGGCAGTGCAGGGGGGTGAGGGCTGAGGGTGTTGCTTTCAGCCAGCCTTGTGAAAGCTGAGGTTATTAATTTGTTATATAAGACATAGGGTTAAATTAGAAAAGTCTGCTGCTTTAAATATCTTTTTCAAAGGCTGCATAATCTGGTGTGGGCTAATTGTAATGACATAATCCAAAAATAGCCAATAGTCTTTTCTTGGATGCTCATCCTGGCTGCAGTTCTGCAGCTAAAGAACAGCAAAGCTGATCTCCTCAGGGTGGGAGAGGGCAGAACCAGATCTGCTCCTGGCATGGCACAGGGGACACCTCTGGGGTCTGTCACATTTGGATCTGGAGCAGGAGGTTAATCCATGTTCAAGTAACGTGATTTTAACTAGAATGCATGTTAAATGTTGGAGCCACAACTTTAAATAGTGAGAGAGGGGATCTCCTCTCTGGGCAGACATTCCCTCTCTCCTTGTGGAATGCACAGCTTTGGTCACACTGGATTTATCTAAGGATTCTGTTTGGCCTGGTGCTGGTGATAAGATGGGAGACTGGGATTTGGGAGGTGTGGGAAAGGTTGGTTTTTGTTTTTGTTTTTTAAATGTAATTTCTGAAATAGAAAATACAAATAAAGTCAGTTACTCCTATGCTAGTGTGGTTCAAAAAGGCAACCTCAACAGCAACTTCTCTGTTGTCATGTGGTTTTTATAGGTATTATCACAAATAAATTATCTTAATATTAAGACTAAGAAAGGAGATGAAGTGATTTGAGAGATGTGTTATGCAGTACATGGCTATAGCTGCACATCAGCTCTTAATTTGGGGTTTTGGAAATTTGGGTTAATTTGGAAAGAAGAGTTGAGTCTATACAGCAGGGATTCAGGGTGGCTGCTGTTGTGCCAACGTCACAGTTGTTTTCACTGATAATTCACTGAATTTTAAAACTTTTTACCTTCCACGCGTATAAAGAACCTTTTCAAAGCACATTTTATAAAAGCTGAATCTTGATGTGTAGACTCTGTTTTTGAGAGTTTGCTTAAAGAGGCCTGGTTTTTCCTTGGCTTAAGCATTTCTTGATCTTTATTTTTTTTGCAGGGGCCAGTTCTCTCCTCAGGTTAGCTCAAGATGGCAGACCAGAGGCAACGCTCACTCTCTACCTCTGGGGAGTCCTTGTACCACGTGCTGGGGCTGGACAAAAATGCCACTTCAGATGATATCAAAAAGTCTTACAGGTAAAGCTTTGAGTGTTACACCTGTCCCAGTAGCACTTTAATTCAGTGTTCAGCAAATGGTCTATTTATGTAGGAGCCTCAGTTGGTTTATTTAGACCTTTTGCAGGAAAGATATGTGGGAAAAATAGGTGAAAACGTGGTTGCTTCTTGCAAAACAGGGTGTGAAAACATGCCTAGGCTTTAAATTTTTCCATCTTATATCTAGTAAGTTAAATTCTAAAATGCACAATGTCATTCTGAAAGGTCCTTGCCTAAGTTTGAGCAGAATTTTAGGACTGTGATCAGAATTAAACTCTTCCTACTATGTAGCCTTATATCTGTCTTAGGGGTACCACAGATGTGCAGAACTGCCCTGCTGTCCATCATTTCCACTTCTGGCACAGGGAGATGGAGATTAAATATACAAATAAGGATGAAAACAGAGCATGAATGATTACTTTTTCCTGGAATTCTGTTCAAAAGTTCTTATTTTTTGTGGAGATATTAGTTTTAAAATATTTTTTTCTGTATCCCTTTCCTTAAGAGTTGGACACATGAAATGGCTTCATACTTACCAAATAACAACTACCAAAAAAGAATCTTGTAGCATCTTCCTTTCCCATAAATCTGCTTAAAGGCAATTGCTGCTGTGCCCAGTGGCAATGCGTTTGGATTACACTAGGGGTCAGCATCATCTTTCCATGAGGATACTCATTGTCAAAATGGTTTTCCTTTAGTCTCTAACTTTTACCAAGGGTTTTTCCCTTCCAAAGTTACATGATGGCAACTACATGGTGAAGTCTAGGAATAAGCCAGTTCCACAATTCTCAAAAATTAGCTTTATCTTCCTAAAAGCTTTAAGTGGGGATTTGAATGGGTTATCTTTGAGCAACTGGAAAATAATTTTACTTTCCTGGGGAAAATACTGTGAGTTTTTCATTTGGAGGAACAACCCCACAAGATCCTGGGTTGAAATGTAGCTGCTTCACACTTCCCTGAACCTTCAGCTGATCTTATTTTCTCTGCTGCTCCTTTATCATGGTCAGTCTGAACAACCTTTGCTGGCCTGGAGCTGTGGGGTTTGTGTATGTGTAGGAAATGGGAAATAAAAATATTTAATTATTGCAGCCTGACTAAGCCCTTTCCAGGTTTATAAAACTTGCTGTGATTATTTCAGCCCTCACTGAGGCTGGGGCACAAGTGGCAGCTGTGGACATGATTTACTGGAGCAGCATCAGGCACTGTGAAGTGTCCCAAGGGCACACTCAGGCTGGTTTCTAAATGCTGTGAGATACTTGCAGACACATCCAAGTGCTTGCATACATCTTTGTTTTATGTTTGTCTGAACATTTCCCCACTGCAAAGCTGACATGTAATTGTCTGCAGACTCCTCCTGTCTTTCTCAGATACGTGACTTTGTGGTCATTTTCTGTAGGAGGACAAGTACCTTTTGTGGTGCAGGAGAGCTGCCAGCATGTGGCTCCGTGTCATTTTTCTACTTGGGAGCACGTATTTTCCCTTCATAAGGAGGTGTTTAGCCAGTTATTTCTACTGGTGTCTGTAAATAGCCTGGGCCATGTGAGAACTAGCACATTTATCAATGCTTTATCTGATTTTTTTGTTATTTGTAAGAGATCTGGCCTGATTAGGGGAGCTACATTGTGATTTCCTGATGTCTCGAAACTCAGAAGTGTTTTCTATTCTAGCAAAGCTTGAACTGAAAAGTACTTTGTTCCTGCACAGGAATTGGTGAATTAACCACAAGTGATCGTGTGTTCTATTTTTGTGTTCAGACACTGCAGAAGCAGCAGTTCAGACACTTTTCAAGCAGCTGTAGCAACTTGCTTTTATTTACTCTTTGGTGCTATACCTTAGACTTGTGGTGTGTCTTTCCTGTGGCAGGAGCAAAACTTAGTGATGGAAATTGCTGGAGCTGAGGATAAAAAAACCCCAAACCTATTTTTATTCAATGTCTCTTATTTTTTTCCATTGAATTTTGAGGGTCAAATCCAACAGTCTGAAGTCAGTCCTGTGAACTAAGCTAGACACTGCTGTAGCCTTTTATTATCATCTGAGGAAGAATCAACAGGGAAGTTGAATCACAGATGAAGGAAAACAGTTGCAGCTTAAAAGTCTCCCTTGAGTGGCAGGCTGCAGAATTAGAAAAAAAAAAAAAAAAAACAAATCAAAAAAACAGGAACCCAAACCCCAGGTTTTATTCTCTTTTTTCTTTCTGCAGGAAACTGGCATTGAAATATCATCCTGATAAAAACCCTGATAATCCAGAGGCAGCAGAAAAATTTAAAGAGATCAATAATGCCCACGCAATATTGACGGATGCCACAAAGCGGAACATTTACGATAAGTATGGGTCTCTGGGGCTCTATGTAGCAGAGCAGTTTGGTGAAGAAAATGTGAACACATACTTCGTGCTGTCCAGCTGGTGGGCAAAGGTAAATAAAAGGGCACAGGAGTTATTGGAATTGGAAACTCTTAGAGAGCTCCAGTTGATAACTGTTCTTGGTTTTACCTTTGAAATTTGCTGAATTTCTGACACTGGGTTAATTAACCTTCTCTTACTGTGTTGTGATCTTGAGTTCAGGAGTATTTTTCTAGGAGCTTCTGGTGAGACAGGTCTAATAAGCAAGACCTGGGTTACTAATTGAAGCTTGGACTCTTCTAGTGGATTTAGAAGAGAAAAGAATTTGGGGTGTATTCTCTGATAAAATCTGGTCAATATTTTTGCAGAATGAGTCTTGACTGTGAACTCTGGCTTACAGAAAATCTCTTTGCATTTCATTGCATGGGTCCATTTTTTTATCCTTTGCCAGCATTGCCTCCATCTCTTGATCCCCTAAGGAAGACAGTAATTATATCATCATGCTGGTTTGCTATCTGTAAAATTATTTTTTCAAACAGTTGCACAGTGACCTATAGAAAGACTTTAATTTAGCCCATTGTAACTGTGATAAGCACCTGGCAGGCCTGGCTTGTATGGAGCTGCCTTGCTGACATGCTGGGAGCATCAATCCTCAGCCATGCCCACAGCCTTGGGCTGCTCCAAGTCCTTGCTGTAGGTACATCATGGCCTGTGCATCAGCTGGTACAGCTCAGTCATTTCCAGGGTTATTTATGTGAATTACAGCCTGTCCTAAACCCCTGAATTTTAGTACAGATGTGCTTATTAGACCTGTACCTTCTTCCAGATGCAGCAAATAGTCCATTTAACTTAAATGGTAGAAATTACTGAAGCAAACCAGGCTGGCAGTATTCACCTCAGTGCAAGATGTGGACAACCATAGCCACTTTTGCAGATAATTTGAAGTATTTCTCAGTGATAAAGTACAAAGCTGTAGCTGCTAAGTTCTGTCTCTGGACTGCTGTGGTTTTGCTCTCCAATTCTGTATCCAAGTCTCACAAACTCTGTGGTCATGGCACAGTGGACACAGGTCATGACTATTTCTGTGTTTTCTGTCCTCTGCAGGCCTTGTTTGTGTTCTGTGGGCTCATCACAGGCTGCTACTGCTGCTGCTGTCTGTGCTGCTGCTGTAATTGTTGCTGTGGGAAGTGTAAACCGAAACCTCCCGAAGGCGAAGAGCAGGAATTCTACGTCTCTCCAGAGGACTTGGAGGCACAGTTGCAGTCAGATGAAAGGGGTAGGTGAAAATGCTGTGAGCTCTCTAGGATGAACATCAGTCCCTGCTGGAGTGCTCAGTGAGCTGGTTGAGGAAAAATCAGGTCCTGGGGTATGGATGATGAGCAGGGAATGTTTGTGCCACGAGTTACATGGGTGGTGCTGATACCAGAGATAAAGTTGCTACAAACACCTGGAGGGTCTTCACTGAAACTAGCTGGGATCAGCTTCAGAGCAGTCAGTGACCATCATTGTGTTCCTTCCACATCCACATAACATTTGGACCAGCCATGTGGGATTGCAGCAAGGGGCTCTTGTACCCAAAGGTTGGGGGTGTCAAGGCAGCTTTCATTGTATCAGGTGTAGAGGAAGTGGCACTGCTACCCTTGTAGCTCTAATACTGTTTGTGAAGCTATTTCTGCAGGATTGAACCAATAATTTAAAATACTGTAGAGCCTTGTGTATGCTCTGATGACATTTTTAATGGGCACTGCTGAATGGTGGGTGAGGATCAGCAGGAAAAAGGAAATGGTAATAAACATCCCACATGTAGAGTTGAGGTGAACGCTGTTGTGTGCACACTGAAAATCAGGGAATTAATAAAGGAGTGTAAATGGTGTTATCAAAGGGTTGTAGGGAGATGTGCTTACCAAAACATGCAGTGCTGTGTTTCTTCCTTGGTGTGCTAAGCCTTTTGTCTTCACTTTTCAGAGGCCTCAGATGCACCTATTGTGATACAGCCAGCATCAGCCACAGAGACAACCCAGCTCACAGCTGACTCTCACCCCAGCTACCACACTGATGGATTTAATTAAGTTAAGGAAACACTGTCATTAGAATGGATAAAAAACAAAATACATGGCCAACTCAACACTAGAATCATGAACATTAGAAGTAGAGAATGGGGAGGGGGAATAATTCTGCCACAGTAAGAGGGCAGCTTTCCAACCTGCCGAAAATATTTTGTAATCCCTTCAGCCTTTTGTCACCTTTCAGTGTCGTATCTCGACGATACGTGAAGTGCTGTAGCATGCAGTATTTAAAGCAGTTTAGCTACGGTCTTATTTGTTTTCTTTCTTTTGTTTTTTTTTCTCCTGTTTTGTTTTGGTTTTTGTTTTTTTTATAGCATGTATGGAGTTATGTTAAATGTCTGTGGTGTAATGTATTGAGTTGTCACAATATCAGTGCGGTGGAGACATTCTGCATTTTAAGCAGCAGTACTGGCCTAAAAATGAGATTTAAAAAGTGTCACAGAAGCCACTGTTCTTCTGTACAGCTGAGCTGTCGAAGACCTTTAGAAGTTGAGGATTTTCATTTGAGTGCAACAAACCAATTCTTTCATTCCTCCTTCTATTCCTGCATTATTATCTAAGCAAGTTTACAAAGCCAAGAACCAAAAACATGCCAGTCCTGCAGAGCTGGAGTCCTCTCTAATGCTGGTTTTCAGCTTAAATAAATCTACCTTGAAAAATAAAAAGGGAGAGTTGCCAATCTTTGAAGAGTAAATTGAACAGCTCGTTGTGTAT
Organism: Ammospiza caudacuta; assembly: GCF_027887145.1. NCBI lineage: Eukaryota > Metazoa > Chordata > Aves > Passeriformes > Passerellidae > Ammospiza > Ammospiza caudacuta. Next base: position 13,121,684 of record NC_080607.1, read on the forward strand.
GAGGCGATCTCCAGTGACAATGGAACCAAAACCAACTGGGAATGGGCTCCTGTGGTGGTGGCAGTGGGATTTTAACTCCAAGCACAATTCTGTTTTGATTTGAGTTCAGTTGTTTTCCTGTAATGCTAAAGACCAAATAGTGCAGCTTTGTTTCTGAATGCATGAGAATCTTAAAGTGAAACTGGTTAACTGGCTCTCACTGAGCAAATGGTAAAATGCAGACAGTAGGCAACAGCAGAAATGTTTAAAAACAATTGGTGTTTAAAAATTTGTTCTAATAATTTGAGACTTTAATAGGCAAATGGAGTATTACATATCTTTTTTAAAAGCTTTTATAATACACTAACCCTTTAATTTAATGAACATCTTTGTGGAGTACTTAAATGGGTTTTAAAGAACAAACCACCATTCTTTGTGTTTATATTGTATAATTTGCACATTGTCTTGCATTTACATTTGTTTACACCATTGTTTCTCTTTTCTTTGGAACAACTATGTGGAAACCACTGAAAGGTTTCCTGTACTATTTTGAAACCAAATCAAGTCCGAATTCTGTTCTAGAAACTGGTTTACTGAGGTTTAACTGCTAAAAAGGCATTTTAGGCAGCTGCTGAATTACTGGTGTATATTGTTGTCAGTAATCCTGCTTTAGGTGATCCAGAGTCAAATCTAGAACAGCTCCAGAGAACCCACACTTGGCACTTTCAGTGGGTAATTACAGCCTCGTTAATTTTAATCATTATGGCTTTGTATCACAATGCCTCAACTGTCCCTTGTACCCCCATCCCCCTGATGTGTTTCCCCTCTTTCTGTGGAGGGGCTGTTGGCACCTTCCCCCTGTGTCTGCTGCTCCCTCACCAACTCCAGGTGGGGCTTTGAAGCAGGGTAAAGATCCACTGGTCTGCACAAAGGCTGCCAGGAAAGGGCAGGGACCCAGAGAACTATTCTGAATATATTTTCCTGCTGTCTTTGCATGAGCAACGTGAAATCTGCCATGAAACCATGTTAAACGTGCTGGGTAGGAGAACATGTTCTCCCCAAGGTCTCAGTGCTCAGTGAGGAGTGTTTGCACACCCAGACTTTGCTGTGGCTGTTGGTACAAGCACATATTTGCCTGCATGGGAGCTTGCTGCAGATCAGCATGATTTTAGTACCATATTCAGCCTCCAAAATTCCCCAAAAAATCTGTTCCTTTTAATTAATGGCTCAATTTCAGCAGCACACTCCTTAAGTCATTTCTTCTTTGCCCATATTCCTTACAGACCTGAAATGTGGTGGTTTAGTGCAAGATACTTTTATCTTTTCCTGACTTGGATGGCCTTGAGGACATTTGTGTATGATTTGGCTTGAGGTCCTTATTTAGTTAATGTCTTTCTTTGACCCCTTGAACAAAAAGCCATTTTTAGGCTTAAACCCAATATAATTTTGTCTGTCCCTGTAGACTTTGCCTGGAGCCTATTCTTGGTGTTAAATTGCACTCTGGAATATGGTGGGGCATGTGCAGGCTTTGTCCTCTCCACATTCACTGGTTAAAATTGCCTGTATCTGCAAATTGTGTTCATAGTAAAAAAAAAAAAAAAGGTATTGAGGTTTTTTTGGCTTTGTAAATGAGTGTGGCTCATCAGAGCAAGTCAGTGAATGAGGGAGGGGCTCTTCCCTGGGAGCTGTTCCATTCCCTGTCCCTGTGTTCATCTCAGTGGATAATATGGAGATGGTTGCTGGGTGTTGCTCTGCTGCAGAGCAGCTCTGCCCCCAGTGCTGGGGGCTGGTTGTCACTGTTCATTTGGAATAATGCTCTTATTTCTTACCCTCTCTGGGCTGTTTCCAGAGAAGTAGAGAGGCTGGTGGGAAGTTGTGGCTCCAGGGAGGTGTGTGGCACACCTGGAGTCACTCTGCAGGCTCCTGACAAGGGAACTGAAGTGTGGCAGCACATGAGGACCAGAGGCAGAACAGTTATCTGTGGGGAAAGATGACATCCAGGATAAGTTTGCAGTTTTAGATCTTTGCTTAGCAAGGGATGAGTTTGGAGAGAGACTGCTTTCCTGTTGGTTCTGTCTGTGGGTGGTGTGTGAACAGGAAATTACTCTGTTACATGCCAGAGTGATGTTAGATGCTCCAAGGGAAACCGTTCTGAGATCTCACTTACAGGGAATAATGGAAAAACATAATTCTAGAGGAATACTCATGTTTTTGGAAGCTCTTTCAAGTTTGCCCATGTTAGTGCTTAATCTCTGAGTTTGGGATCGTTGTGTATTAGTGAAGTTCTTCTTGAACTATGTAAGGAAGTGATTGAAACATTCCTTCTCTGAAGCCAAAACCGTGTCATGGCACATAAGTACATTAATGCCCACTTTTCCCCTCTTGGAGGGAAGGTGCAGGAGTACCCTGGGCTCTAACATGAGTTGCACTTCATAGTGGCCAAGTAGAATCCTAGTAAATGCAAAGTTGGGAATAATGGTTTAAATCTGGCAGAGAGCTCAGACAGGAATTCTGAGCTTGGGCAAGTGGAGTTGCAGCGTCCCAGTGCTGCAGCCTGACCTGCTTAGTGCAGAATGTTTCCCTCCAAAATCAAACCTGACCACTGTCCATCTCAGTCCAGTGTTTTGCCAGAATTAAAACTTGAGCTTGGATTTTATTTATTTATTTGTTTCTTTAAAGTTGTATCATTTGTACAAGTTGCCTGAGTCCTCCATTCCAGTTGTTCGGCCGCCTCCATCCAGCTCCTCCAACCTCTCCAGCACTGATTTCCTTAGCACTTGTAGCTAAGGGTGAATCCCAGCTGGAGAGTTTGGTGTTCAGGATACTGATTTATCCCTGTGTTGCATGGAGAGCCATTCCTAGCTTAGGTGAGGAGGGAAAGCTGCTGCTGAGAGTGCCCAGGTGCCAGCTGTCCCTCCTGGCACATGGAGCTGCTGGAAAAGGAGGTGCTGGATCTGTCCTGCCCATCCTCCCTAGGGATGGGAACATCCCAAACGCACTGTACTGAAGGGGCATTGCACCCCTCAAATGCCAGTCTCATTTTGTTAGTGATATTTGTAGGAAATTCTTAAATATTTATCTGTATATAAATTTATGTAAGACCTCAGTGGCATCCCATAGGGTGTCGGTTTTTGCTGGTCCCATGTAGTGATGTTTTAGAGCCATGTTCCCTTTTTTAGTCTTCTTTTTAGATTTGTAGTCTTTTAAAACTGCTTTAGATATTAGCACTCCTAGTGTTCTTAAAGTGGCATCCTCTTGGAGGTTTGGAGGGGCAGAGCAGAGGAGGAGGGCTTGGGCATGGCACAGAAACACTCAGTCTGTGGCAGGGCTGTGGTCGGGGGAGTGCAGCTCTCCAAACCCTTCCTGTCAGCCTGTAAACACCTCACACAGGTGTAACCAGGGCAGGAGCCTGGCAGAAAAACTATTCCTGTCCCTTCTGTGAGGCAGTTTAGTGGTGTGGGAGGGACACCTGTGCACTCTGAGGGGCTGTTCCAGAGCATTTGTACCACGCACGCCCCTTGAGGGAGGCACCTGCTTCTCTCAACTACTTTGTGCCCTTCCTCTGGTGCCCCTTGATCTTTTTGCCAAGTTCTGGATAATATAGGAAATTTATGCTGCAGGTTTTTTTGTACCCAGTGCACGTGTATCTTGGCATCATGTTTAACAGGTCACTCTGGCAGGGTGGTCTGGGCAGTTTGCAGTCCCCACCTCGTGTCAGTAATTCCGAATGATGTTTGAATGCATTAATCTTGGAGCACTGAACCCCCAGTTATAGTTTATAGTGTCAGGTCGATATAAACTTCACATGCTTCAGCATCTGGTGCTGCTTCTCTGTATTCTAGTGGAGATCATCTAGTTTGTAGTGTCTCATTGCACCAACAGCTGCTTAAAATCTCTCGAAAGAATCGTAGCCAGTAGCTCACCAGGTGGCAGGAAATTTGTCAGTGTTCAGCTCCCACAAGATCCATGGTCCCCTCCACGAGCTGCCTTTGGAGGCTTTCTGGGACTGTCTGGGACTCAGCAAGACTGCAATTCCTGTGTTCTTCCAAGAAGACACTTCCTTTACGAGGAGAAGCCGCGGGAGGGAAGCTGGCTGTCTGATGTTTGCACAAGCCAAATGCCAGAAATCTGGAAGATGAACTTTCATTATGCCAATGTTACATGCACAGTTCATTTTGGTGTTAAAAGGATAGATGCTGGGAATTTCTGGTGGTTATATATATATATATGTATGTATATGTATAGAGGAAGCTCTTATATAAACTGGCTGTTCATTCCCGAGTGCCGTTGTCTTCTCTGCTCCCTCTCCCAGCCCTGTGGGTGTTCTCTTGCAGTCTGTGAGCAGTTGCTTGTCAAACCATTCCAAAAATTGAACAATCTACTTGAATTCCATGAGCTGCCCCTTGTCCCAGCTCCTCTGGATGGAACAGAGCTCTGCCTGCTCCAGCTTTCCTTAGGAGGAGAGAAGGGAGAGCTGGCAGAGGGCACAGAGGCAGCTCTGGAGTGACTGGAATTTGTGCAGCTGGCACGTGGGGTGTTTAGATGTGGTTAATGTGCTCATCACTGAAGCTGTGATAGAACACATGGATTTGGGGGTTTTCCCTAGTTGTCACCACATTGGACTCCCCAAAATGGGGCTGGGTGAGCTCACAGAGCAAGGTCCACCCCGTGCTGAGGGTGTGGGCTGCAGCATCACGTGTGTGTATGTATGTATATATGCACATATGTATATATTTATACAACAGGTGTGCACCTTGGGTTTTTCTTTGGTGGTAAAAAATGTGAGATTTGGCTCCAAGTAGTGCTCTGAACTCAGCCAGACAGGGGGAAGGTGTGAGTTTTGTGTGGCCACAAATTTGTGCTTCTCTGCTCTCAGCTGCAGGAAAACCCAAACCCGACCTGTGGGGTTGAGGGACTGGTGAGGACATGGTGAAGGAGCCTGTTGTATAAATAAATGGGTCCTAGGAGCAGGAGAAGATGCTTCTCCTGCTCCCCACACCCTGCTTGGGGAGTTCCCACATGAGCAGCATAGGGTTTGCATGGCCAGGTGCTGTCCCTCCTCTTGCAGGTGGGTTCCTAAGGACTTGGAGTTACTCAAATTCCTACACCTGAGGCTGGCAGTGATCCATGTGAAGGCACAATGGTTGTGGCTGATGCACGTGTGAGTCCCACCATGTCCCCTCTAGCTATGCTGGATAGAGTCACCACCGCCCTCCTCCTCCTCAGGCTGTTCCTGCCAGGGGCTGTTCCTGACACGCAGCACACCAGGGGTTCCTTCACGGCAGAAATGGGGAAATATTGGGGAGATTTTTACTGCTGGCACCTCTGAAGTTCTGTTTGTGACCATCACAGCTGATGAACTCCAAGTTTGCCAATTCCAAGCGTGCTGTTTCCATGCTGGATGCTGAGCTGATGGCTGTCATTCCTTCCTCCCTCTCATCCCACCGTTGCTGCCTTGCTGGGGCGGGGTGTGGATGGGTCGGTTGGTGTCACTGCTGACATCCCAGGCGGTTTATGTTCATTTTGCATGTGAGCAAGGCCCTGAACTGTGTAATTCCTTGTGGGGTTTGGTTTCCTGGCCCCTTTATGGAGCCAGAAGGAGCTGAGGATGCCAGGAGAGACTCGCCTGCATTTGCACTGCACTTCAACTCGGGCAGGGGTGGGGGATAGAGGGAGCCCATCTTTAAAAAAAGAAAAAAATAGTTAAAAAAAACCCCAAACCAAACCCACCACAATCGAAATATAAATGCATCTGAGAAGCAATTATAATATAGACATATATCTATTTTGTTATGTTACTAAAGGACCATACTTTGAGTTGTCTGTAAGTAGACGTGGCTGTCTGAACTTCGTGGATTGTAACACTCGATACTACTGAGCTCCTGTACATACCCGCGGCGACGGCAGAAGGAATTATTTTCTGTTTTAGCATGGTAATTTGTGTCTTGTATGTCCGAATATAAACTAAAATAAAGATTGCTAAGTTATCGGAAACCACTGTTGTAAAATAAATGTTTTCAATGCAGAAATGCCCATCCGGTTTTTCTTTCTTTATTTGCGCAAGAGGGAGGGGCTGTGGGACAGGGTGGGGCTGGCTTGGGAGGTGGGAGAGGTCACCCATCCCTGGGATGGGCACTGGGTGCAGGGTATCTGGGGCAGGAGCTGTAGCCACTCCCCTGTACCCCTCCTGCACCCACCGTGGGGTCTGGGCTGCTTTTGAGCCTGAAAGTCCAAAGATCTTCATGTGATGCTGGACCCTGGCAGATTATTTGGGGTGCAAATGCAGGTTGGAGTTGTTGGTGGGGTGGGAATTGTATGCAGGGCTGAGGGAGGCAACAGGGGCTCTCTCTCTGTTTCTCCTTTTCTGGAGAAACTCAGGTTATTGACACTGGGTTTGCTTTTGCTGTTGCCGATGGAGAGAACAAAGATGAGCGGAAGATGTACTGAAGGTGCTCTGAGCCTGATCCAAGCTGAGGTGGGGACCAAGGCAGCACAAATCTGTCCTGTCCCCAGGCCCGTGGTGGCTGTGGGGGTGTCCCTGCTGCAGGTGCCACCAGCAGCTGTTCTGACCCTGGGGTTGTTCATTTTGGAAAGGGGAGTTCTGCATTTGATGGAGGCGAGCATAAAATTGGGTTTTAACTTGAGGTTGTCAGGTTGGACAGGGCTTTGGGCAGCCTGATCTAGAGGGAGTTGTCTCTGCTCATGGCCCACGTTGCTCTGACAACACCAAAAGATGCTGGGACCGAGGAGCCCCTCCAGAGAGGCAGGAGTGGGGTGCAGGGTCAGGCCAGGTTGGGTTCAAAGCTGAGACCAAGCTGTTTAACTCGGGCTCATGCTCCTCCCCACTTCCCTGCACTCCTGTCTTATCACAGTCTGACCTTTACTGTGATTTCTGTCCCAACCCCACAAGTCTCTGCTCCCTCACTGTCCCCTCTGTGATGTCCCCAGGGTGCCAGAGGTCCTGTCCAGCCCTGTGCCCACCCCAGTCAATCACCCAAGGCTGGGATGGCCAAGCTGGCCTGGGGGAAGGATACTGACCCCTTCCCTGCTCTGCAGAGTGCAGGGCCCTGGGACAATTTTCCTTCTTCCTCCACGACTGTCAGTGCCTGGGAGCCTTCCCAAACCCAGCTCAGCCCCGTCAAGCCTGGCAGAGGACTGTGCCCAGTTTGGGATGGGAATGGCTGCTCCAAGCTCTGGGCTGTGCTTGCAGGAGGGGGATTGAGCTGAGGGGGGGCTCCATGCCCCAGAGAGGGCACAGCTTGGGGAGGGAGGGAGGGAGGGAGCTGCAATGCCCTTGCTGCCAGTGTTGTACAGAAATGCTCACCTTCCTCTAAGAACCGCCAAGCTCAGGTGCCACTAAACCTTGTTCCAAATCCCCGGCTGTGACACAAAAAGGTGCAGACTTGCTATGAATTTGGGGAGCATCAGCTTTTGGAGCCATTCTCCAGGGATAGTGGAGAAGCCCTGGCTGGGTCTCAGGGTGCAGCTTCCAGCCGGGGTTGCACTACCTGCATCATTCAGAGCTCTTTATGGAAATGGTTTTTTCACCCAAGGAAGGATGTGGGATTGCTCTGGTGTTTTTGGGTAGACCTGGTTCGCGTCCACAGGTTTATGACAGCAGGAAAGCATAAGAGCACAGCAGCAGGGCAGGTACGACTGTGACTTTAATGCACAACAGTGACACGCGGGACGCAGTGACAGCAACACTGCCAGGCAAGGTGGGGACTCCCGGGGCACGGCTGCAGCCCACAGCATCCCCCCGTTCTCCGCTCCGCCGTGGTGTCTCGTTACGGGGTCGGTCTCCTTCATTCCCCCACCTCCAGCGACCCTCCTCATTTCCCTATACTCTGCAGCAAGAGCTTATTGCTGAGCGCCTTCTGGGCCAGTCTCTCCTCCCGGGACATTTCCAGGAACTCGCGCAGGAGGTGGAAGGTGAGATCCAGCGAGTTGGGTTTTCCGTCTCGCCTCTTGCCGGTTTGCAGCGCCCGCCGGGCTCGGGGGGCCGGGGCGAGCTCTGCCCCGTGGAACAGGCACAGTCTTTGGGGCAGGGCATCGGTGCCGGGGACCGGGGCTCTCGGGGCTCCCATCCAGGGCTCCCAGGTGAGTTGGGGGGCCAGGGTCAGCCTGCGGGACGGAGCCCGGGGCCACTGCAGCGGGGAGCAGGTCTCCGAGGGCAGGAAGAGCAGGACGAGGACGGAGGCAGCCGAGATCATCCTGACCCGCATCGCAGCCACTCCGGGGCCAGAAACCTGCAAGAGCAGCCCCCCCCCACCCCGGACCCCCACATCCCCCCGCTGCGGTCAGGGGTCACTCGAGGGGCTTCACCCTTGAGTTTGGGACCCCCTCCCCAGGGATGAAATCCCCTGGGGATGAAATCCCCCGGGATGGCGTCCCCAGCCCCGCCGATGGGAATCCCACCCCCTGTCCCTGGGACAGGACCCTTCTGGGGACGGGACCCCCTACCCGAGGACGCGACGCCCTTTCCCCTGGGATGGGGCTCCCCCAAGCATGAGACCCCCTCGGCAGCCGGGACGGGACCCTCCAGGACCTGGGACCCCTCGAGAGGGGACACCCCCCCCCCCGATCTCGGGACAGGACCCTCCTCTCCCCGGCACCAGACGCCCCCAGGCTCGGGATCCCCCTCTTTGTGCCGGTGGCCGTCCCGGTCCCCGTGCGCGTCTCACCGCTCTCGGGCGCTCCGCCGGCTCCGCGCCTCCCGCAGGACGCGCTGCTCCGGCCCCGCGCTTTATAGGGGCGGGGGAGCCACGTGATGGGAGCGGGGCCGGGATCTGTCCGCGGTGCTGAACGGGGGGAGAGCGGGGGGACACGGCCGGGAGGGGACGGGCCGGGGGGGACAGGCTGGGGGGACATGGGAGGGGGAGAGTCTGGCAGGGGGGGGTTCACGGGCATGTGGGTCCGGGGGGTACGTGGGGTGAGGGGGGGAGTGCTTTGGGGGCTGTGGGGTGTGTGTGCAAGCGGACACAAATGTGTTCAGGGGCGTTTCTCGGTGTGTTGGAGAGGTGAGGGGGTGGGAGGGGTGTGAGGTGAGTGTGACTTCATGAGTGTGCACGACAGCCCCTCTGTGTGTGACAGGGTGCCTGGGGGTGCGGCAGGACCCGCCAGCCAAGCCCACACACCCCCATTGCTCCGGGTGCTGTTCCTGGGCACCCCATGGAGCCCCCCGATTCTCTCGGGGCCAGGTGAGCCCATGGCAGAGGGGTACACCGGGCACACACCCGTGTGCGGGCTCGGCCCTGAGCTCTGCAGCGTTTCACGTCGCAGGGAAAGTTTTCCCGACGGCTCCTCCGGCAGTTGTTTGGTGAAGGCAGCCCCGGCTGCCTCCCGGCTCCTCCCGGTGATCCCTCTGCTGCGATCACACTGATGAAAACTTCACTGCGGAAGCGAAATGAGCTTCTGGAGCACAATTTGACATAAAGGCATGTTCTTCTCCAGGCCTGATCCTGGCACAGACACACGCCTGGAGGTGCATCCTGGGATCCACAAGAGCCAGGCTAGGGATTCATTTGCCTTTCCCTGCTTCCTTGCTCGAGCCTCCATTGCCTGCCCCTCAGAGCTCAGCAATTGCTTCCTTCACCTTGCAGAAGCACTGCTGTCTCTAAAATTAAAATTCCCTCTTGAGGAATAAACTTAAGAGAAGGGGGGAAACAAACCAGCCCACATTAGGTACAACTTGGATGAATGGCAAGAACCCCTCCCATCCTCCTCCATGGCAAGAGCCACATGGAAAACAAGGGCTCTGCAGAACTCTGAGGGTCACAGGAAAGGGCTCAAGAGGTTTGTGGGGGTGGCAAGCCAGGGGGGCCCTCACCACCCCAGCTGCAGAATAACTCCCAGCAGCAGCACAGCAAATGCTGGGTGGGCAGGAAGGGGGAGCAGCTGCCTCCTGCTGGCTTTGTGAGCTTTTCACGTCCTTTTCTTTGCTGAATCATCGAGATCCTCTCTCATTTCCAGTGCTTCACCTGAGGCTGCTTTTCTCCCTGTGCACCATGCCTGACCCCGTGCTGTCCCCTGCCCCAATACCAGCGCTGGGCCTGGCCCTGCTGCACTGCCAGGAGCACTGCCTGCAGCTCCCAGGGCATCCCCACACCTGCTGGGGGCTCAGGGCAAATGAGACCCCCAAATCCCATGGGGAGATGAAAGCAGCTCCAGCAGAGACTGGATCCCAGCATGGGGAATGGAGCTGCCTCCCCTGTGCTGCCTGGCTGCTCATGGGGGCTCCCAGCATGGTTTTAAATCTTCTTGAAGCCGTGCTAGGACTTGGTGAGTCCAGCTCAGCAATGTTGGCTCCTCCCCTGCACATGGGGCTGGGCTGTCTCTGGAAATCTCTTCCTAGCCCATCTCCTGGGGCTGCCCTGCAGGAGCAGCGCTTGGAGGGGCCAGGGGCTGCGGTAGGGAGAGATGCAGCAGGAGGGGCTGTGCCCAGAGCATCCCTCAGTGGGCTTTGGGGCCACCTTGTCTCAGAGGAGTGAGCCCGTGGCTCTGGGCAGGGATTTCCACTCCTGCACCGCCACGGGCAGGGCCAGAAGCAGGCTCAGAGAGGGGCAGCTCCACTCACTCCCTGCCCCCATGGCCTGCTCTGTGGCTGGTCACGTTTTACACCATTTACCTTTAGGATTGATCATTTAATTGTAGGAAAGACAGTGATTCTGACAAGTGTATCCTCGACTTGTGTTTTATTTAGGAAGCTCAACTTGAACAATTAAAAATACCCTTATTTTCCCTGCTCCCTTCATAAATTTCTGACAAATCCAGCACTGATGGGCCCTGTGCACTGCCTGGGGATTCATTACCGTCACTTTTAGGGCTGTCACTCTCTCCCCCTCCAGTCAGGAATGTGAGGAGCGAAGTGTTAATGATGCTTTCAGGGATGCCAAAGTCACCCCTGGGCTGCGCTCGCTGCACACGGAGGCACCGATCCGGGAGGGAGTCGGAGAGGTTCCTAATTAGGTGCTTTTGGTGCTCGGAGCCTCCTGTCACATGAGCAGCAGCTCACACGTGGCCGGGGCAGCTCCAGCACTGAGGTGCGGCCGAGCTTCCAGCAGCTTCTCCTGAGGGACAGGCGGGATTTGCCGGCCACTTTCCTCCCTTGGCTGCCTGGGGGCTCACACCCGCTTTGGTCCTTGCCCAGCCTCACAAAGAGCCGTGCCAGGGCGCAGATGAAGCTCTGGTGTCTCCCTGCTGTGTTTCTCACTGTGCTGGGTGCAGGTGGCAGCCGTGGGGCTGGTGGGGGTCGGTGCTGCCCGTCCTGCTCTGGAGGAGGCATCTCATGGGCTGACGAACCTGAGATTGACCCTGATGTTTCACCATTCTCAGGTTAGACAGTCCTCGAGGTGCCCCTCGCTGGGGCAGCTGCCGGACCCCCTGCCTTGTGCCTTGTGCCTCACACCGTGTCCTTGCCCAACCTCTGAAGAATTTGGAGGCAACAAAGAAGCAGCCCCTTGGCTCTGTTTTATGGTGGGGTTGTCTGTGGGACCCACCCAAACATTCTCACATTGCCCTGTGTGCTCCCAGGGAATCGAGGAATCACAGAACTATTTGGATTGGAAAAGCCCTCTGAGATCACCAAGCCCAACCATTCCCTCAGCATGGCCAGAACCATCACTAAATCATGTCCCCAAGTGCCACATCCACACTTTTAAATCCCTTCAGGGATAGTGACCCCACTAGTGCCCTGTGCAGCCTGCTCCAGTGCTGGGCAATTCTTGTGGTGAAGAAGTTTTCTCTAATATCCAGCATAAACCCTTCCCAGGTGCAGTTTGAGGCTGTTTCCTCTCATCTTGTCACTTGTTACCTGGGAGAAGAGACCACCCCAACTGGCTACACCCTCCTTTCAGGGAGTTGAAGGAAAAAATGAATGTTAAAAGCTTATCAATCAAAATGAATTAACTTAGTACAAAACTGAAAGGAAAGCTTTTCCCACTGACAAGCTCTGTGCAAGAAGTGAGCGAGCCTGGGAAGCTGTCACAAAAATCACAGTAAAAGGAATCTGTAACCTGTTTTCAGCTCCTTTCTGAATTTCTTACTTTGGGTCCAAACACCCTCCCACTTCTGTGGTGGGGACTGAGCCAGATGTAGCTCTGAGTACCCCACACAGAGCCAAGACTATTCAAGAGAGGCACTCTGGATTTCCTTCAGAGAAAAGGAAGAAAAAACTTTCTGACAGGAGCAAGGGAATTGTGGAACCGGTGCCCAGCTTTACCTTCTCTGATACCTCCACTGGAAATCAGAGCAGCTTTGGGGGATTTTAAGGTTGGTACTGTGGGCTTGCAAAGATGAAAAAGAAGAGGTAAAAGCCAATTAGAATTAATTTTTTCCGAGCAAGGTGAAGTTTTAGTAAGTTTCACGCAGAGAATAAATTATGGCAGAATCCTCTCAAGTGGCCCCAAGAAGAGTGGAAAATACTTCCAAAAATAGTCAGGAATCATTTGCAGAAGGAATAAAAAGAGGGTGCAGGGCAGTGCCTGCCTTACCTGTGAACCCAGGACCAGGTCCCCGGCACCGCTGGCAGCTCTGGCGCCTCTGGCCTGCTCTCCTCCCCCTGCCACCCCCATGCTGTCTTTTATAGCCTTTCTTGTCCCCCGGCTGAGCTGAGCTGGGCCACAGCGAGCTGCCGCGCTCTCTGCTGGCTTCCTGTTTGCTCATCGAGCGCCTGCGGTAAAATTTCCATTACACGCTGGACAGGCAGGGTGGCAGAGAGAAGTGAGGCAAGAAATGGAACCCCAGCACGTATGGGTGTTTCAGTGGTTCTCTCAAATCTTTTGAAAATGAGAAAGTGCTGTTAGATGGAGGCAGAAGTGAAAAGGGGTGTTCTGGCTGTGTGGGAACAGAAGGCCATCCTGCAGTCTCGGTCCAGCTGCTCTGGGTTCCCCCCCCCGCCCCCAAGGGGATAGAGAAGTCCTGCTCCCCCGTTCAGCAAGAAGATCCTCCTTCCCACCCACCACCCCAAAAAAGTGTTTCCCAAATGCTGCCTCACTGAATGGAGCCGCAAGACAAAGCTCTGTCCTGCTCTGACCAGAGGTTGTGGGCCTGTCGCCATCCCCCTTCACTCTGTCTCAGCCAGCAGATGCTCCAGGGATGCATAACCCAGAGAGGAAAGATCTGGATGAGAGCAATTAATTTCAATCTTTCATTTATCCTTAGCGTGTGCAGAAGAACCATTTTGGCTGTAAAACAGAGGAGGGCAAAGGGAAAGGAGGAAAACTGCCTGCCATGAAAATATGGAACCTGTCAAAGTATCCACGCCCATCTGGAACAGTGTCTCTTGGTCTGGAGCGGAAAGACCCCATGGCTGGAACGAGATGAACTTTAAAGTCCCTTCCAGCTCCTTGTGGGAATCTATAATTCAACAAACATAAACTGAAAATTCACTGCAATGGGCAGGGACACCTTCCACTATCCCAGGTTGCTCCAAGCCCCACCCAACCTGGCCATGAACACTTCCAGTTATGGGGCAGCCACAGCTTCTCTGGGCAGCGTGTGCCAGGGCCTTGCCACTGTGACAAGGAAGAATTTCTTCCCAATGTCCAACCTAACCCTCCCCTCTGTCAGTTTGAAGCCGTTCTCACTTGGTCCTGTCATCTCATGCCCTTGTTCAAAGGCACTGAGGTCAAATAAAGCCTTTTAAATATCTTTGATGTTTCTGGATGCCTCTGTGAGTGAGTTTGGCCAAGGATCACTCTAAGCAGCAGATGGCTTAGATGAGTTTGATTTGAGGTGCTGCTGAAAAAGTTTCCAGTGGCACCAGGCAGACACTTTCATGTGTGACCTGTCGGATATATCGGCTGATCACTGTGCCCAACACTGCTCGTTCAACAGCTTCAAAATGCCCCATTTTTTACCACTGTTTCGATATCGACTTCTGAAAACCGCCTCTGCTAACGGAGCAGGGTGTTTGAAGTCAGCCCTGACAAATCTCCTCATTTATAATACACGGAAATTCAGCATTTTTTAACAATTGGCCAAGACTGTGCCCTGCAGAGCCATGGGCTGGACATGCCAGCTCTTGAAGGTCTGGAGAGCTGTGACACACTGCTCACCCAGACCAGGTCTGGGAGGTGACCTTCACAGCACAGCCCACTCCTGCAATGAATTGCCAAGTTCTCAGATGAGTGCTGGGGCCAGCACACAGGTTTCAGCCCACAAGATCTGTTTCTGTACAAATAAGAATCAAGCCGATAACGAGCTCAAAAGGAAATTGAATTTGTCTTCTGACCCATTGTTCCCCTGGCTCCTTTCCAGCCCCGAGAAGCCCACAAGGGGGGCAGCCCCCAGCACTGGAGCCCCGCATGCCATTACCTCAGGCAAGGAGAGATTTCATCTATTTCATAGAAAAGCGAGCCCATCTGCTGCAGAAAGAGAAAACACAACCCGAAAGTCCTCGTCTCAGGTGTTCCTGCTCGAAATGACGGTGGTTGCTCTTTGATGGTCAAGCAGACATTGTTCTCCTTTTTTCTGTTGGCTTTTTTTTTTTTCCTGTTGGCTTTTTCTTTCTGTTGGCTTTTTTTTTTTTTTTTTAACTGCTCGGATCTATTTTTAGCGATGAGGGGATGGCGCTCAAGAGACTCTGCCATGGGTCACCTCAGTGTGGGTTTGGGTCACTCTGGATGCCAGGCAAGAGGTGAAGCACAGCTGCTCCTGGTGGTCTTGACATGGGCACTGGGACCCTGAAGATGGTGGGGGGCTGCAGGTGCTGCTGAGAGCAGGGGTTCCACACTGGGGGTTTGGGATTGTGATGATGGCAGGTGGATGAAATGGGGCTCCTGCCATGGGAGGTGGAACCCAGCGATAGCAGGATGCTGCAGCTGAGCCCACGGGCACCTCGTGATAGCAATAAATCTAATACTTTTTTTTTTTTTTTGTCTGATTTAATGAGACACCTGGAACTGTGGTTTGCAATGAGAAAAAGGTTTTTTATTTTCTTTTTCAGTCCTTTTTTCCAGTGTCTCCATGTTATGGAGGAGGCATTAGGGAGTGTCGCCATGTGCCATACACTCCTGGCTGGGCTGTCTGACAGCAGGTAGGGGCTGGAGCAGCACCCATTCTAGTCAGAGTCTGTGCAGGGCTGGGCTCAGCCATGCTCAAAACTCCCCACTTTTGCCCTTTTTACAGCTTGAAACATGGCGTGACCCTGGTGGAGCGGTTTGCGCTGGTGCACAAACCTGCTGCATCCGCCACGCTGCCATGATAAAGCCTCATGGCTGGGGCTGCTCAGAAAGCCTTAGACCAATAGTTTGGCAAGAACAGAGTGGTTTTTGCTGTGTTCCACCACCCCAGCCTGTGGCCAGCGTGGCCTCAGAGCCTGTGGCTGGGGGGGCAGTGAGGCACAGGCAGAGGGGAGGGAGGGAGCCGCCTGCCGCCCACGCAGTGTTTCCGACGTGGTAGCTACCAACAGTTTGTCACAAACAAACCAAATTCTGTCTTGTAGCCCTGAATCTAAATTAGGTCTGATAGCGCTGGTGATGGCGGCGGGAGGGAGAGGAAGGTGGCGGGCTGACAGGGAGTGTGAGGGATCCAAGATGGCGGCATGGCGTGAGGGCAATGGCGGCACCGGGGGCAGAACTCACCGGAAACCGCGTTTGAGGATGAATCGGCCATGGCTGCCTCAAGCAGGTGCAGTGTGGGATGAGAGAGGATGGCTCCATGTATTCCAGTGTCAGGAGAAGTCCATGGGATGGGAAGGAAGGTGATGGCTCCATGTTTGCCACTGGCAGGAGCAGTTGACCAGTGGGAACTGCTGGCATAGGCATAGGGCTGGTTTGCTGAAGCAAAATAATCACAGAAGCATAGAATATGCTGAATTGACCCATAGAATATGTTGAAGGGACCCATCAGGATCATTGAGTCCAGCTCCTGGCCATGCACAGGACACAAATCCCACCATGTGCCCAAGAGCCTTATCCGAACCCTTCTCGAATTCAGACAGACTGGGTTGTGCAGATCTGAGTAAAAACGTGGCTCTATTGGGGCAAGCATAGATCTGAGGCAAAAGAGGGATCTGCTAAGGAAAAATGGCAACTCCACCACTGCTCTGGGCTGCCTGTTCCAATGTCTGGGCATCCTTTCAGTGAAGAAATTTTCCTTAATATGCATTCTAAACCTCCCCAGCACAATTGTTTCCTCCTGTCCTGTCGCATGTTACCTGAAGGCAGACACCAACAATGCTGGGGGAGAGGAGATGCTTTGCCCCCCAGAGTAAGTGACACGTGGATATCCCATCCCTGGAAGCATTCAAGGCCAGCTTGGATGGGGCTGGGAGCAACCTGGTCTAGTGAAGGTGTCCCTGTCCATACCATGGACCCAGTGACCCACTGCTGCTGACCTGCTGCTCCAGCTGAAGCCCCCCCATGCCTGCCTGTCCTCTCGTGTTTGTGCTCATGAGCTCTCCTTCCACCCACACAGGGAACTATTTTTAGCAGACACTAATCAAGTGTCAGTGTTGGCTCTGAGTGCGGCTTTCAGTGGAGGGCTCCTTCTTTCACCAAGTGCTGGCAGGAACTCGGGTGTGTTTTCTTTTAAATCTGGTTGAGAATTTGCACAATGTGCTGCAGAGCCGTGATGGTTATTTCGGGCTCGTCACACCCAAGCCCACACTGAGTGATCACCAGGTGACTCCATTTTGGTGAGGGCTTGGCAGAGCATCTCCCTCCCAATCCCGCGCTGCCAGCAGCACCTGCTTGCCTTGCCTGACCCCTCAGGAGCCAGCTCCAGGCCAGGGATGCCCAGACAAGAGGTAGCTTTGCTCCTCTTGGGATGTTTGTCTCCTGCACAAAGGTGTTGGGTTGGAACTTTGAATCCTGCAGGAAAGGAAATCTCTCCATGTTCAGCCCTGGAGGTCACAGCCTCCTCTGGCTGAGACCCCGTCATGTGGGGCCAGCTCCCCTTCCACTGAGGTCACCCTGCTTTGTGACAGGTCACATCCTGTTTGCTGTGCCCTGGGTCAGACACAGGACCTGCCCCTCACCATGGCTCGAGCAGATCTGACTGAGTAAGAGCTGCAGTTGGGGTGAGCTCTGTTTCACTTTGGCTGCTGAACTCACAACGGGCACTTGATGCTTCTTCATGATCTGAGTGAACCTCATAGAATCACCTGAGTTAGAAGAGACCCACAAGAATCACTGAGTCCAACTCCTGCCCCTGCACAGGACACCCCAACAATCCCATCATGTGCCTTAGATTGTTGTCTAAATGCTCCTTGAGCTCTGGCAGCCTTGGGACTGTGACCACTGCCGTGGGGAGCTTGTTTAGTGCCCAACCACCCTCTGGGGGGAAGAACCTTTTCCTAATGTCCAATGTAAAACATCACATGACACAGCTCCAGATGTTCCCTCACCCCCTGTCCCTGGTCATACACAGAGATCAGTGACTGCCCCGCCACCTCCCTCAGAAGGAAGCTGCAGATCCTGACAGTTTCTCCCCTCAGTCTCCTCCATTCTGAACAAACCAAGTGACCTCAGCTGCTCCTCATATGGCTTTCCCTCCAGATCCTTCATCATCTTTGTGCAGCTCCTTTGGACACTCTATAATAGTTTTGGTTTCCCTTCAGGCAGGAGGAACTGCCTCTACTCTGGCACCAAGTCTTCATTTGGATTGAAGGTGTGGTATTCTTGACCTCCCACCACTGCTCATGGCATCTCCCCTCCCAGGACTGTAGTCTTGAAGGGTCACAAATCCTCTAGGCACCCATGGGAAATAACAAATAATGGCGCAGTTCAAGAAAACCAGAGAAAAAATTTATTATTGTTCTTTATAAAATATCTCCAATAAGTTATATAGGCAAATATTTAAATTAAAATAAATTAACTCCGCTCTATGCTGGGACACGCAACTGCCCATAAAGTCAAACTAGGATTTACGTTTCTCTGAAAAAATATGCCCTAGATCTCTGATGTAAGATTTGAAAAAAATATCTATGCTTGGTGAGAGGAAGGAGAAATCTGCACTGGACAGAGGGGTTAAGGTGCGGTGCTGAAGCTGCCTGGTGCCAGAGGCACCTCCACATCCGGCTAAGTGCTGAGAGCATCCTCATCGTCACTCCAGTCAGGAGGAGCGTCCGTCCCGAAGTACCGATCTCCAAAATTCCCTGCGGGGAGACAGAGAGTCAGAGTGCAGCACTGTGGGAGCCTAGAGACCCATCCTGCTGCCTGTCCTTATCACAGCAGGCAAGGGGAACCAGAGCAGGTTTATGTGACAGCAAAACTGGAGCAGCCTGTAGGCTGGCTTACCACCCGGTGGAAGGTGTTTCCTGGCACAGTAGAGGTGAGGACAGAACACAGTGAGCTTATTTTGGGTGAACTTGTGGAAAGTGTCAGTTTAGGGAAGGAGGTGGGCACAAGGCTGCTCCAGCTGTCCCAGTCTGACTTCTCTGCCTGGGGCTGGAGGAGGCTCTTGGCATGGGGAATGGCTCCTGCTGCTGACACAGCAATGGCTGCCCTGCAGCCCCCAGACCCAGCATGGTGATCCTGACACCCAGCTGGCAGCAGGACCCACGAGGGCAGTAGGGCTCAGGGTAATGTCAGGCCAGACCTAAACTGCTGGTGACAACCATGTCCCCTCCCCACCAGAAGCACTAAAAATCCCCTTAGCACAAGTCCTTCCTAGCAGGACACTCACCAATGCCGGGGATTATCCGAAAGAGGTCATTCACCTTCTTGTCCACGGCCGTGGTGATGATCTTCACCCGGGGGAACGCATAGGCCACCGAATGGACACCCATCTCTGCCATGAGCAGGGACAGCAGGAAGATCTTATCCTCTGGGACATCATGATCCTACAGGAAATGTACAGGGACAGCTCAGGGTGAGTTACCCCAGCCTGTGCTGTGTGCCCTGACACCTTCCTTCCCACAGAGGAGCCGGTTGCAGGCACATCCCCTCAGCTTGGCTGTGGCTGGTGCTTTGCAGGTTGCTCCAGAGCACACCCCTGCCTGACCCGTCCGTACCAGCAGCACCCTCACTGCCATCATGGCTGCAGCGCCCGTGGAGACCGTGCAGTCCATCAGGATGACGTGGTCTTCGCTGATGTCTTTCGGCAGCCGCAGGTAGTGGAGCTGGGTGGAGGAGAGAGAGCAGCTTAGAGGCTGCAGGCAAATGGAACAACCTGAGCCCTTCTCTTTGAGGAGTGAAGGATCCCTCCTGCCTATCTGTCCCTGGCTGTCAGCTCAGAGCCAGCACAAACCAGCCCCTGTGTGCACAAGCCTGCTGGCAAAACCCACCTGAGCAGCTTTCACAGCACTCAACCTTGCCAAGACAAACTGCTGGGTCACTGAAGGGCTGTCGGGAAACACCTGAGCCACAGCCCCACCCCACACACAGGTTAACACCAGATGTCCTGAGCAGCCCAGGGCTTCACCTCTGGCTCGCCGGTGTTGCAGTTGGTCTGGATGAGGATGGTGCCGATGCGGACGTCCTTGCACACCGCGCGCAGAGCCGGCTCCATGGTCTCCCCTGCCCGCAGGATGGACACCCCGGTGATCTGCAGCACATGCACGGGGTGGTTACACAGGGTAGGAGCTGCCACCACCCCACACTGGGTCTCAGCAGCAGGGGACTCTAATAGGAAATCTAAAAGCACATCCCTTCCAAGAGGGCTGCACCTCTCCCAGGCCACCCTCAGTGAGAGGGCATGGGCAGCACAGCGACACTGCTGAGGGCGCCCTTGGTCACCAGCCGGCCTTTCCTGGTGGTACAGGGTGTCATACTCATGATAGCAGGCACCAAACCCAGCCTGATGGCAGCCACGGCTTCCAGTGCAGCCCCACAAGGCAGGTCCAAATGGCTTCCACTTACTTGCTTCCCACTGTATGTCCTCCCTTCATAGTCGTGTCCCTGAGGGGTCTGGACTGTGCAACTCTACAAAAAACATGTGAGAAGAGTTACCAGGGGCTCTAATGTGGATCTCATGGAAGCCCTGGAGTCAGCAAGCCATAGGGGCTGGAGCCTTGGACACCAAGGCTGGACAAAGAATTGTCACCCAGGGCAACAACACTGCTCCAGGACTTGGGGAGTCCTGGTGTATTTTAATCTGAGGGTTGAAAGGACTGGTCCATGGGGAAAGTTGGAGGAGCAGCACCAGGACTGTCCTGGCTCCCCAGCAGTCGAGGGTTAAGAATCAGAGAGGAAACCCAGCTCCTACAGCTTTGAACCCACCTGAAACGGGAGCAGGGAGAGCGCGTGCTCGATCAGCAACCGCATCAACCTTTTGGAGTAGAAAATGAACTCGTCTCTGCTGGTCTCCTTGTTTCTAGAGGGGAGGGAAAGGCAACGTCAGCTCTGGACCAAAACGTGTCCCAGGAGATGCAGCCAGAGGTCTGGCAGTCCCTGCTCCTTCCTGGTCCTTGTTTGCACCATCTGAGCCTGAAACTGCGCTGTTTCAAGGTAAAAAGCAGAAAAACTGTTGGCAAGATCACTGAGCAGTAACTGCACAGCTCCTCGATGCAGGGCCACCATCATCTGCCCTATTTTGTGTCTTCAAACCATACTGACAGGCAAAAGTGGGATTGGGAAGCCCAAAGACAGGCCAGCCTATCCTATCAGCAGCTGAGCCCCATCCCACCCCAAGAGCCACAGCAGGGGCTTTACCTGATGATGGTGTGCATGCCCCTCACCTGAGGGGTGCTCTTCAGCACACTGAGGGTCTGAGGAAGGGGGTGGCACTGGTGGGCAGAGGCCAGGGCAGCCCTGAAAAACAAACACATGGTCAGAAGGTCTGGGGAAGGCTGCCCAAAGGGTGGAGCACAGCATATGGCCAGAGCCATCCTCCCAGATGTCATCTCACACTGCCAACACACACAGAGGCCATCCAGCTGAGCC
Organism: Ammospiza caudacuta; assembly: GCF_027887145.1. Classification (NCBI taxonomy): domain Eukaryota; kingdom Metazoa; phylum Chordata; class Aves; order Passeriformes; family Passerellidae; genus Ammospiza; species Ammospiza caudacuta. Next base: position 13,142,491 of record NC_080607.1, read on the forward strand.
GAGTGAGCAGCCAGCCCTGCAAAGGGACCTGCACCCACAAACCAGGACCACTGGAGTTAGGGTGACCTTGCAGCCCAAGGACCTGCCCTTCCTGCTGGACAGCTCACCCAGGATCATAGAGTGGTTTGGGTTGGAAAGGACTTTAAAGACCATTTTGTTCCAGCCCTGTGCCATAGGCAGGGACGCCTTCCACTAGACCAGGTTAATCCATGCCTCATCCAACCTGGCCTTGAACACTTCCAGGGATGGGGTAGCCACAGCTTCTCTTGAAGGTGGCTGGCCCATCTTGCTTTCCATTGTTTGGGAAGAAAGTAGAAAATAAAATCAAAACCTTCTCCTATTCCAGAGTCTTATCTATTGATGGATCTTGGACTCATGGGGTGAGGAGGGGCTGCTGTGGCTGTCTCTGACCTACAAGTGCCAGATGCCACGAGGAACTGGACAGGCAGCCAGGCTGGCACATATCTGGAATGTGACTATTTTAGAGACCACTTGGGCCATTCCAAATTGGGAACAGCTTCAAGACTTTATGGCTGGCCAGGACTGGCTCTGTGTGACTCATTCCACATAACGAATAGGGCTGGGAGCTATTCTGGGATCAAGGGAACACCATTCACAGGGAAGTGCACAATGGAGCCCCATTAGTCACTTCTCCCTGTGAGAGTGGCAGTAATGAGAAGAAGGTCACATTTGGCTTCCACAAGGCTGGGCAGAATGGACAAGCAACTTTGTCTGGGAGGAGGGCTGGGGTTGGAAAGCCACACGTCAGATCACACACGTGCCAGGGGCTGCATCCAGCAAAAAACACAGAGATGTCAGGGAGGCAGAGAAGAGAGCAAATGAAAGCACTGCATGATTAAGATTTCAAATCAAGCAGAAACCTGGATTAATGGCACACAAAGGCACGCAAGCAGAGAGGAAGACAGAGAAGATGGACAGGCATGGAGGAGGGCAGAGCTTGAGGCCTCCATCCACACAGCCATCTCCTGGTCTTGGCCAACCAACACCAAATGAGACATTCCCAAGGCCTGTGGGTACTTAAGGGCTCCTTCTTGCTTTACCAGCTCCACTCCTCTGTAGCAGCCAAGAGCCCCATGCAGGGAACACTCCAGGACAGCTGGCAGCCATGCAGAGAGCATGGATGGGTTGTGGTACCCTCATGGGCTTGCCTGCTATGTGCAGACCCCATCGCTGGTTGGGACAAGCAGCCCTCAAGGCCCAGCCCTGCTGTCAGTGAAGCAAGCTCACTCTGTTAATTGCTGTCCTACAGGTTAGAAGCCCTTGGAGATGCTCCCTGCTGGCAGCACCCACAGCTCTGCCCCCACAGCCCTCCCTTCCCTCTCCTGCCAGAGCCTGGGGACAGATCCTGGGGGCACAGCCCTGCCTAAACCCCTCTCAGCCCCCAGGATTCCAATACATGTGGTGGTGAGGGCCTTGGGCAGATGCTGGTGCTTGCATGGGGGCTACCAGCTCATCTGCTTTAAGGGGCAGAGACAGGCCCCCAACACAGAGCCACACACCCACACATGGCCCTGGCTGGGTTTGCCCAGGTGACAAACTGCTGCTGCCTAAACCAGAGGAGCTGGTAATTACAGGATTGAGCTTGCCACTGGCACTTTTCCCCTCCATCACTGCCAGGTCCATGTCACAGCGTCCCACCATGTCAGTGGAATGGGCAGCCCCTCTCCTGTCACAGTGTGACTTGACTCCCGCTCCCTGCCACAGATACCAGGGGTTTTCCAACCTCCATGAGCAGTGGGAACTCCTCCCAGCATCCTCAGCTGTCAACAGACCCCCAAGGAATGCTGTCAGCATCTGTCACCAAGTTTTCCCCACCTTCCTTCCACACCCCTGCAGCGTGGGGACAGGGAGATCTGGATACCACCCTGCTCGGAAGCCACTCAGTGTTGTGAGGGTCTCCCCATGGTGCTTTCTGGGGAAAAAGCTCCCATTTTTGGGATAAAGCTTCTCTTTCAAGTGCCCCCACCTCTGTCTGGCCCACACACAGCCCCAGCAAAGCAGGACCCCATGAGCTGTGTGCCCCAGGATGCCCTGGCAGGGTTAGTGAGGCAGCTCACCCTGCACAGCCCTCGCCCATCCCTGCTGTTAGTCACAACCAAACACTGCCAAAAGCATTTGTCTCCTCACATATCCCAGCGCAGCTTCCTCTGGTCAGCCGGTGGGAGGGATGTTCAGGGGAGACAAGACAGGAGACACCAGAGTTTAAGAGGAGAGGGACAAACATGACATGAAACAGAGGAGAAAGCACTGTCATTAGTCAGAGGGGGAAAAAATCCCCTAATTGATCAATGGCTCTTGGACCTGCACTGTGCAGACACAGCACTACCCCCCTGGTGACCAAGGCATGTCACCACTGCTCTCCACGGCACTGGCTCCACTCCTGGCTCCATGAGGGAAAAGAACTGTCTGCTCTCACTGTCCAGGAGCCACAGCAGAGACACTGTCCCACCTGTGTCCCAGGTAGTACCACGCTGCAATGGTGGCTCTTGGAGTTTGGAAGGATGTAAACCACAGAATGCTAGAATGATTTGGATGAGAAGGAGCCTCAAAGATAGCTCATTCCACCCTCCCTGCCATGAGCAGGGACACCTTCCACTAGAGCAGGTTGCTCCAAGCCCCATCCAGCTTGGCTCTCAACACTTCCAGGGCTCATGCCAAGCCCTCACTGAGGGCTCCAATCCAGTCTCAGAGCAAGCAGAGGCACTCAAGGCCCAAAACCTTTGCCCAACCTAAAAATCCTTCATCCAACCTGCCCTGCTCCCAGGCAAAATGCTTGTGGGCTGCCAGGGGTGGTCCCCCTCCTGCATGATCATCATCTCCAAGCCTTGGAGAACACTGAAAGCCAAGAACACAAGAAATGTGGAGGGAAATCTGTCTCTGAACAGAACATCACCTGCTAAAGGTGATGTTGTAAAGGGACAACTTTACTTCCCCTGGGCTCACCATGACTGGAGAGGGCCTGCAGGCTGAGGAAGAGCTCAGCCCTTCCAGCAGGCATCCCCTGTGTCACCTCCTGCCCATCCTGGAGGGAAGGAGGGACTGTGATGCCTCCTGTCCCTCTCTGCCAACACCGGCCTGTGACGGAACATCCAGACGGGCAGCCATGAGCACGTCAAGAAAACGTCTTATTTTGGAAACTTATTTTTTCCCCCTGAGAACAAAGGCTTTAAAGAGAAAATAAAATAGAAAGAAGAAGAAAGAGAGAGAGGGAGAGGGAGAAAGGGGTGACCATCTCCCAGGAAGGCTTCAGGGAGCATCCTTGGCTCTTTGTGGAACATGCTATCGAGCAGGAAGCAGACGAGAGACATCCAGCTACAAAGGAGATGATGCAGTCAAGGCATTTCAAACACGTACACGGCTGCCTTTCAGGGCTGACATTTCAAACAAGGGCTATTAAACTGCGCCACGGGTTGATATTTAAAGACACAATTGGCAAAGGGCACGCCAAGCTGATCGGGACCTTGGGGGTGGGGAATATTGATTGGCCAGGGGAACGGGCTGCAAAGAGCGGCGGCTCCAGGAGCGGGGCTGGATGCTGAGAGCGTGGCAGGAGGGATGGAGAGCAGGCTGGGCTGGGAGCACTGAGCCTCAGCATGGGCTGGCTGCTCCAGCTCCTGCTGCCAGGCTCCTGGAGGAACACCCACCTGGGAGTGCTGGTATGGAACCAAAACTCCAGAGTGAGCACAGTCAAACAGGGGGGAAGCTGGACAAGAAATAGCCTAAGAATGCTAAGGTCCAAGCTGTGCTCTGAGGGATTAACTGGGAAGGCAAGCATGCTCCTCAGGAGCCAGTGGTTTCAGAATGAAAAGAAGCCTTGCATGTCCAAGGAAGGCGCCACTTGCTTTAAACCCCCCAGAATTCACCCACCTGAGTGGGGAAAGGCACTCCCTGCCTGTCCCAGCCAGTCACTCGGCCAGGAGAGGCAGCCCTGGAGCACAAGGACCACAGAGACACCTGGCACTGGGGCCAGATCTGAGCATTCAGGTTTTATCCTACCAGCACAAAGCCCTCCCTGTGTCCCCACCACTGCCAAACAGCAGTGACTTCAGAACAACCGTGACATTTAGATGGAGCAATTCCAGACAAGAGGATGGGGAATTGTCTGTGATGAAAAGCCCATGTTTGCCAGGCACATCTCACTCAATGTGACTCTCCATCCACCCCACTCCTCTTGCAGAGACAGCAGGGCTGGGGGAAACCACAGCAGCAGTAAAGCACTGGGGCTCTAGCAGCAGCAACAGATTTGTGTTTTTGCAGGAATTTTTTCCCAGATTTTCTGTCAAAGGCATAAATGGAAGCTTTAAAGAGAACATAAAACCACCTGTGGGTGTGGTGATTATGGAGGTGTTTCTGGAGGTCAGAGTTACCTTTTCAAACTTGCCATCATAAAACTTCTAATACTTTATGGATATATTAAATACCCCATTTTTAAGTGCAGAAGAATATCACTTGTACTGAGCAATCCTTTGATTAAGGAAGAGAAAGGAAATTTTTTGTGTGTTTAAGTATCTATCTGTCTCTATATACACATACCTATTTGCACACATATTAGTCTCCTCTCTGATGTTATTCCTGCCATTATTAAAGCCACAAATTTCTCTTCATACTAAAGAGCACTTTCCCACCTGGACCTCCAGACACAGAGGGAAGCTTACGTGTCTGTATGGAAATATCAGGCCCCAGGGTGTTAAACAAGCAAAGGGAAATAAAATAAAACATCCACTTGTCTAGTCTAGGAAGTCACTGGCTGAGGCAGAAATAAGTAAAGCAGAGCCTCTTCCATGTTCATCTCAGTTATTTTAAAAGCTCATTGTATACCAAATGTAAATCTTAAGGTTACTTGAGTTGAGTGTCTCCATGCAATGATGGAGATCTAAATGGAAACCCATCTTCAGTAATGCATTCCCTCTGCTCCCTGAAAGAATACCTGAAAGCCTAGGTGGCTTCTTAATGGAAGCAGGAGAGCTGAAGTCCCATCTGGGGCCCCATGCTGAAGAGGTTAAGTAATTCAACATACATGTTATAGCATCCAACTGCAGATATTGAGAATTTAGAAATCCTGCTGGACTTAGGCAGCAGGATTTTCTCAGTCCTCCAGAAAAGGTTCTGCATCCTGCAGAAGCTGTGGGAAAGTTGGTACCTCTGGCCATGTGAAGGTGCTAAGCTCCTTTGGGTGCCTCCAGGCAGATCCCTGTGCGCAGTGAGGGGCCCAGGGCTCCCACCACCCTCAGTATCAGACTGGTTTGGGCTGGGAGAAACCTCAAAGACCATCTTGTTCCAACCCCATGCCAAAGGCAGGGACACCTCCCACTATCCCAAGGTACTCCCAGCCCCATCCAACCTGGCCTTGGGCACTTCCAGGGATGGGACAGCCACAGCTTCTGTGGGCACCCTGTGCCAGGGCCTCAGCACCCTCACAGGGGAGAATTCCTTCCTATTACCCAATCTAAATTTCTCCTCCTTTAGTTTAAAACTGCTCCCCCTCATCCTATCATTATCTGCCCATTTAAAAAGTCACTCTCTATCCTTTTCTCAAGATGCTTTGACTAATCTAATAATTGATGTTTAATGATCTTTAATCATCAGGGGTGGAGAGCGGCTCTGAAAATCATTCATTTTAGAGGATGAAGAGAAACAAAAGAGAATCTCAGGATGCAAAGCAGAGACTGGGGACCCCCAGGTACAAACCTGGCCCTAGCCCAGCCTCAGGGGTCTACACTCAGGCTGGCAGTACCTCCCGGGGGAGGAGCCCTGTCCCTGCCATCCCACAGCCAAGGGAAGGTGGCCTTTTGTCACCATGGGGGTGACAAGGCCCTGCAAGCTGCCAGTCCTGCCGTGGGTGGGGGTGAGGCCAAGCAGTGCCTGGCATTGGAAATGCCTGGGCTGCACACACAGGACACAGTGAGGGCTCTTACCTGACACTGAGTTCACGCTGTGGCAGCAACACAAAGACACAACGCAACCGGTATTAAGCATTGTCAACACCAGGGTCGTTTCAAGATAAAAAAAAAAGGAAAAATAGGAGTATTTTCCTGAATTCACATGCAGCCTTTTTGCCCTTCTTCCCCTCCCCAGGCCAGGACAGCCCTCCCCAAGCCAACCCTTTGCCTGGCTCGCAGTGGCACCCTGGGGGTGCTGGGTTTGCTCTGGAATTCCCTGGCTGGACCCAGGAGCTGGGCGAAACAGCCATTCCCCTCTCCTGCCTCTGCCTCAGGGCTGGGTGCCCTTCTCAGCCTGGCATCAGCACAGATGCTGGGGCTTCCAGCCTTCTTCTGTGACCGAGGGTTTAGAAACCACCTTCCCAACCAGAGTTTGGTGCTGGGAATGCAGGCAGCCACATACTCCAGGAGGAGGAAACTGCCAAGACACCTTTGCAAGAGCAGTCCCTCCTGAGCAGGCACGGAAAGCTGGATGCCAAGGCATGCCAGCTCCCATCCCAGGGCTGAGCAGCTCCTGCCACCTGGGAGCTCCAAAAAAGACTTGAAAGAATCAAGCCCTGTACTTTCCACTGCATCTATATCCAGGTCACACTCTCTGCACTTCCCACTCTGAGCATTTCCATGACTGAAACATCACCAAAGCTATGGGGTGGGAGGAGACTGTGCTGCTCGGGGACAGCAACACAAAATGCCATCAGTTCATTGCAGAGTCCCAAACCACTGGTCAGGACTGGCCCAGGATCAACAGAAGACTTAAAGCCAGCAGTGGGGAAGTGATGGAGCATGTGCCTGGACTGTGGCTCCAATGTGATGAGACTTTGAGTTTTGAAACCCAGGAGCTGCACACAGCACAGAAGAGGAGAAGTGGGCTCCTGACTGGAAAGATTGTGCAGCAGTGTCTGCATGGGAGGGAAGAGGAGAAGCCCAAGAGCAGTGGAGGGTTTGGGACAATGCTAGCCCTGGGAGGGGTGCAGGCAGGGGGACACATCCTTTGGGTCACAGGAGGGTGTCTGGTTTGTCCCCTCATGACTTGCTGTCCCAGGGAGGGAAGGAAGCTGCAGCTGGACCACAGCTGGCAGAGGAGCCAGGACTGACCAGAGCACAGGGAGAGGGCATTTTCCTTCACTGGGTTGGGAGGAGTTCACAGGAACTCCCACACCTGGAGCACAGGAGCAGCCAGGCCATTCCCACCTGGGCACCCAGAGCACAGCAAGGCTGTGAACCCCCCTCACCACCCATGGACCAGGCAGCTCTCACCTCTTCCAGCTGGCTGTGGACGTGCTGAACAATCAGGTCAATGGCCACAGTGTTTCCACTCCCTGGAGTGACCCAAAAGCAAAAAAAAAATCACAGAATCAGGATTGTAAAGGTTGGAAAAGCCCTCTAAGATCATTGAGTCCAACCATTAAACCAGCACTGCCAAGCCCACCACTAAACCATGTCTGTTAGGGTTACACCTGGGGTTAGGGTTCAGAAAACCACAAAGCCCAGAGCTCCAGGGACTATGCAGCTACAAAAGGCATACCAAGGGGAACACAGGACTGCCACACCATGGCTCCCCCCCATACATCTGCTTGGCACCAGCCTTACCCCCATGAGGGTTCCACTGCTCTGCCCATGGTTAGGGTTAGGGATCAGCAAACCCCAAAGCCCAGAGCTGAGGGCAGGGGGCTGTGGGGTCTCAGTGCTGTCACAGGTGCCCTGGGCAGGTACCTCGGGGCACCACGATGTCTGCCAGCCTCATGGTGGGCTGGATGTACTGGTCAAAGGCAGGCTTGACAAACTTGTTGTACTGCTTGATGACGCCCTCGATGTCGCGGCCCCGCTCGCTGATGTCCCTGCGCAGGCGGCGCACCAGGCGGATGTCCGAGTCCGTGTCCACAAAAATCTTCAGATCCAAGAGCTGAAAGGAGAGGGGAGGGGAAAAATCCCACCTGGTTAGGTGTGGGACTCAACCCACCTTTCCCTGTTACCCCAACCAGGGCTGAGCCCAGCCCAGCAGCTGTTTAACAGGGCCTGGTCCTGCTCTGCTTTTCCCTGGTGCTGGTGCTGCTGTGAGCCCCCTGCTGCCACTTTATTCTCGTGTCCCCTGAGCCCTGTCCTGCTCCAAACTCTGTCCCTCCTGCTAACCAGCTCCAACACTTTGGCTGAATGTTATTTAAGAGTGAAGAGGAGATGAGGAGTTACTGTCCGTGACACACACCAAGCACTGGCTTCCTAATCAAAGAATCCTTGGATGGTTTGAATTGGAAAGGACTTTAAAGATCATCTCATTGCAAGCCTCCCTCACAAGCAGGGAATTAATGCTGGAAAGGAGCCCAGCACAGCAGGGCAGCTCATGACTCTGCCCTTAGCTGCAAGAGGCAGGAGTGGGGATGCTGAGTGGAGTCTCCTGGGGGATTCACCCGGCTGTCCACTGGAGGTCATCCTTGCTCCAGGAAAGTGCAACCCAATGGCAGGCGAGGAAACTTTTCAGACAGAGCTTGGCTAAGCCTGTGTATGGCTCACTGCCTGCTGCAGCATTTGTCAGGGCTGCAAAGATGCTCTGAGGGATGGAGACAGGCTGAGAGAGCTGTACAGCCTGGAGAAGAGAAGGTTCTGGAGAGACCTCAGAGCCCCTTCCAGTATTCAAAGAAGTTCCAAGAGAGCTGGAGAGGGACTTTGGACAAGGGCTTGAAGTGACAGAACAAGGGGAAGTGGCTTCAGAATGCCAGAAGGAATTGTTAGATGGGTATTGAGAGGAAATTTGTCCCTGTGAGGGTGGTGAGGCCCTGGCACAGAGTGCCCAGAGAAGCTGTGGCTGCCCCATCCCTGGAAATGTTCATGGCCAGGCTGGACAGGGCTGGGAGCAACCTGGTCTCATGGAAGGTGTCCCTGCCCATGGCAGGTGGTGGAACAAGATGAGCATTAAGGTCCCTTCCAACCCAAACCATTCTGTGATCCTGTGATATATCCAAATAATCCCCAAGAAAGCCTGAAGTGCTGGATGATTCCATGCTAGGAACACCAGGCTCTGTGCAGCAGAAGTTCAGCAGACTTTGCCTCTGGCTGTGCAAGCTGCAGCATGCAGTGGAGGTGGGCTGTTTCTAGTTGTGTTTGTGCACTAGCTGAGACTGAGGTATTTGCTGAAACACTTGACCTCTGCCAGGGGCTCTTCCTCTGAGAGTCAAACCCTATTTCTCCTACCTGGGGAAGTGCTGCAGCATCTGGTGTAACCTGGAAGAGAAGGTAACCTCCCTGCTGCAGGACCTCAGGAGAGAGCATCCTCCCACCCTCTCTCCCTGGAAGTGCCACAAAACCTTTCCTCACCTTCAGGAGCTCCTTGTCTGCAAATGCCATGATGCCTTCAAAGATGATTACATTGGCGCCATACAGGGTTTTCTGTGGAGTCAAAATGGATGTGGTTAGGCACAGAACATCTGGTCAGAGGTGCCCTGTCCCAGGAGATCTCTCTGGGTTGTGACTGTGACAGCTCACCCAAAAAACACACCCAGGCACAGAGCAGGGGGTGACAGCACCAATCAGACTGCACAGGCCAGGGGCTGGAGGGGGGCACTTGGCTCCCCCTCTGTCCTGCCCTGGCCATCCCCACCCTGTCCCACCCCCCTCAGTGTCCCATACCCATTCCTTCTTCCTGCTGTGGGTGGTGAAGTCGTAGATGGGGATCTTGACACTCTTGCCTTGCTTCAGCTTCTTCAGGGTGGCGATGATGAGGTCGAAGTCGAAGGCGTCGGGGTGGTCAAAGTTGAAGTCGTTGCTGGCTGCCTGCTCCTGCTGCTGCTTGGTCAGCACCTGCCACAGAGCACAGCTTGGGGCACATGGCAGGGCAGCTCCCTCCCCTCTGCTGTGCCCAGCCACTCTTCCCTGCCCCACAAGAGACACTGGAAGGGAAAACCACATGGCTGTGCCTAAATCCACAACGTGTTTCCTTACCAGGGGTTACCACAAAATCCCAGATTGGTATGGGTTGGAAGGAGCCTTAAAACTGATCTCATTCTGACCCCCTGCCATAGGCAGGGACTTTCCACTAGAACAGGTTGCTCCAAGCCCTGTCCAACATGGTCTTGAACATCTCCAGGAATGGGGCAACCACAGATTCCCTGGGCAACAGCAAATTGAGGAGCCTGGCCAGGCCAACAGGGGTGCAGCCTCACCTTGTAGAAGGAGTCCATGGACAGCAGAACCACCCATGGCACATCAAGAGCTTCAATGATCATGGTGGCCACTGTGGTCTTCCCAGAGGCGCTGCCTCCTCCCAGGCCTGCCAGGGAAAAGGTGATGAAGCCACCAAGCCCAGGCACAGCCCTTCCCTTCCCACCACAGTCTGGAGCCCAGGTCCTGCCAGGGAAAAGTTGATGAAGCCACCAAGCCCAGGCACAGCCCTTCCCTTCCCACCACAGGCTGGAGCCCAGGTCCTGCATGGTTGCACTAAGCTGGAGGGACCTCCAAAGAGGGAAGTCACAGCACTCCAAGAGATTATCCTGGAAAATGTCAAATGGAATGTACTGGAACTGCCAGCAACATGGCCAGCAAAAGCTGGGAAACCCATTGTTAGGTGGTTATGTAACATGGGGAGTGCTGGCATGGGATCCAGTCCAAACTGACTCCCTAGGAACCTGTGACAGCCCAGGCAACAGGAGCTGAGGGAACAAGAAGCAGAGCATGATCTCCTACAACCCACGCACACTCTGAGGTTCAGCCCAGCCAGTCAATGCAGGCCTAACCACAGGCACTCCCCCTGCTCCTCTCCAATTCCCGAGGATGTGGTGGGGCAGGACTCCCACCGAGACCTCCAGGAGAACCATGGGGCAGGGTGCAGAGGGGACCCACCTATGACAAAGGCCTCCTTGGACTGCGTGCCGTGCTCGTTGTACCAGGGGGGCCGGCCTGCAGTGTAGATGGTTCTCTTGCTGGTGCGCAGCAGCGGCGGCTCCGACTTGCACTGGCTGGTGGTGCGCTTGCGGGGCGGCTTGGAGGAGCCCACGGCGGGGTACAGCCTGTCCAGGGACTCTGCACTGCTGCTGCTGCGTGGGGAGAGAGGGGAAAATTACCCTGAGGGGGAAGGACACACCTGCCTGGGTGTGGGAGCAGGGTCTTTGGGATCCTGAGTTGTGCAGGTGAAGGGCACAGCCCCACTACCAGCGCCCACAGCCTCAGACAACATCCAGGAATTCTCACACAGAAGCAATTTGAACCTGGAAGAGGTGCCATGCAAACATCCATGCCTAAAGTCCTGCTGTCTGAGGAATGTCTGTATGAAATAAATCCCCCAGTGAGCTCTCAAAGCATTGAGGGGTGTGTTCCAGGGGGCAACAACCCACCCTGGTGTGCCCAGGGACCTTTCTTGGGGATCATTGTCAAACACATGGGTTACAGCACAACCATCCTCATCCTCCCATCCCCAATCCCTTTCCTCTCCCCACTTTGAGGGCTCCACTCACACCCTAGAACTGGTTCCCCCAAGCTTCTGGAGCCCCCAGGGACAAGCCTGCAAGCTGGGCAGAGCCATCAGCTTTGCCTTGGGAGCTGAGAGAGCTCTGAGCTCACCCAAAGCCCTGAACTGCTAAACACTCTCCCTTATCTTCCCTGCGGGAGAGGGAGAGGAACAAGGCACCCTCCAGAGCCCTTTCCAGCTTGGCAGGAGGAGAGCTGTGGCCTGAAGGTGATAAGTGGCCTCTGGCCAGGAGATAAGCTGCCAGCCAAGGGACAGGGAGGATTATTTATACCAGTGCCTGCTCCTCCCTGCTCCTGCTCTGCTGCCCCAGAGGGATGTCTGCTCCCTGGGAGAAAGTGCAAAGGGCTCTCCTGGCTCCTGCTGCTCCTCTCCCCAGCCATGACTGGGCTGGAAGGGAAATCAATAGATCTGGGCACCACTGGCTCCAAGCCATCACTGTTTGGTACAGCCCAGCCCAGCCAGCAGGGCTTTGCTGCTGTGTTATGGCTTGCTCTTGAAAGGGCTTAAAGTGCAGGGCTTTACAGATTTTGGGTTGATTTTAAGCTGTTTTGGTATGAAGCTTAATTCCCTTCCCTTCCCTCCCCCAGCCCTTTTTAGAACAATTTTAGATAAAGCTCAAAATTTCAGAAGGGCCAGCTGTGTGTGAAGTGACATGGCATCCCTCATCCCCGCATGGCAAACAAACCCCCTGGGCACGGTGGGATCCCCCTGGCAAACCCCTTGGGCACTGCAGGATCCCCCTGGCACAGCAGGATGCCCAGGGCACACCATCCCTACCCCTGGCACATCCCTGTGGGGCAGGCAAGGAGACAGGGATTTGCCTGGCTTTGCTGAACTCCTGCTGGCAAAAGGGAGGCTGCAGCTCCTGCCCCTGTGACAGGAGCTCTCCCACCGATGCCCACCCTAAGCTGGGCACTCATGGAGCTCCCCACAAGGACACCAACACCCCATCCCTGGCACACAGAGCCAGCTCCAAGCACTGCCAGGCTCAGACTCAAGCAGGAGCCCTAAACACCCCAACTACAACTCTTTAAAAGCAGCCTCAAGAGATGACACCCATCAGGAAACCTTCTGGGGTGTCTCCTTGTGAAAAAATGGCCCCTTCTATGAGGAGAAGCAAACCCAGGGGGGATGTTTGGGTCTCCTGTCCCACGGGTGATGCTGCAGCAGCTGCTGCCCACCGGGGCTGCCAGCAGGGCTGGTGCTGGGGCACAAACAACGTCACTTCAGCTGGATGAAAGCAGAGGTGACACAAACACAGTTGTTTACCACAGCAGGAAGCGGCTCCTTTCATCCACATCCCAGCCCCTCCCCTGGGACCGTGCTCACTCCAGAGCCTGAGCTCGGTTGCTGCTCCTGTGGGACTGCACGTCAGCCTCCATGAGACAGGAGAGCCCCTGGGGCTGCTCTGCCCCTTGGCTGGTGTCACACAGCACCCAGCTCTGCTGTGCCAGCCTGCACATCCTGACCCTGGCCACCATCCCCAAAGTGACTCTGAGTTGGATGAAGTTCTGTTTTTTGGAGCTGGAGCTCTGCTCCCACCAGCATCAACATCACCCAGCTCCCAGCAGGCAGGAAGAGGCTTGGACTCCAACAGCTCCACCAGGGCCCAGAATTACAGCCACAGCCCCACCTTGCCTTCCCATCATGTCTCCATTCTGCTCCCAGTGCCTGCAGCACACCCAGAGAGGGATATTGCTGCAGGATGCAGGGACAAGCCCCTGGGAGAGGAGTGCAGCCATCCTCCCCCTGCACAGCTGGGGCTGCAGCACCTGAATCCCATCCCAAGAGTTGGTGCTCTGCCTTATCTCATCCATAAAATTCTGGACTTTCACCAAAATTCTACACATTTCCATCAGTATCACCTAAACCTCTACCTCTACACCACCTCCTCTACATCTGTATCCCCAACAGGCAGATGATATTCTACACCTCTCAAATCCACAATTCCCATGATTTATTTGGGAGAAGTATGGCTGTGGGGCTGTAGGGCTGTCCTGGAGTTCTCCAAAGGTCATGCCTTTTCTCCTAATGTTACACTTCAAGATTTGTAGATGTTTTCCATGGCTGCCTTTGCCAGGAAGGGGCTCTTCTTGCTCCAAAGGTTTGGCTGATCTCAGCCATCCCCGCTGGCCATTCCTCCCTATTCCTTTACAGAAATTCCCTGCAGCAGTGCTGGAGCCCCTGCAATGCCCTGTACCCACAAGGTGAAGCCCCCAGAGAGTGGGACTCTGTTTAGAGCTGGGGCCAATGCATTGCTCTGCCAGAGGAGGGTCCTGGTCCCACACAGACCCTCCCCACCAGACCAAACCCCTGGGCTGCCAAAGCCACACAAACAGGAAAGGAAACATCACCTGGGCTTGGCAACCCCTCTCCTGCCAAGCCTTCCTGCAGGGCTTGGCTGCCACCAGCTCTCTCCAGGCTGTCCCCAGCTTCTGGGGATGCTTTTGCCTTCCCTGCAGGTGCTGCATCCTTGCTAGAGCACTGTAGGAGAAGGAATTACAGGCAACCTTCACCTGGATAAGCCACAGCTGTGCTAATTACCAAACCAGCCTTGCCCTTAATGGGTCACAGGTGTGACCAATAAGGATGAGCTGGCTGGGGGAGGTCTGACCAAACTGGAGAGAGAATTGCTGCTGTGAGCTCAGCCTGAGCCTGCAAGGGAAGCCCACAGTGGGAGCCTGCTGTACCTGAAGTCTGTTGGCTGAGCTGTGAGGAAGAATAAACCAGGACCTTGGCAGATGAACCAGAGTGTGCATCTCAGCTCATTTCTATCTCTAATGTGGGGTCTGCTGTGCCAGAGTGTCCCAGAGGAAGCCTGGGGGGGTCCTGCTCGTGAGAAGGGCTCTCCAGCTCTGCTGTTGTGCCAGCACAAATGAAGGAAGCATTTTGCTCCTGCTTAGTCCAAGCACAGATTTACTGACACCCCTCTCCTTCCCACTGTGCTCCCATCACCATCCCTGTACCCTGTGCTCAGCCTCTCTGCATCCCACTCCCTCCAGAGACCCCTGAGCACCCTGGGCTGGCACAGCAAAGGCAGCAGGTCCCAAAAGCACCCACTGCAGCAAGGAAAGATGGCACAGCCCCAAACCTGAGCTTGGCAGCAGCCAGGAGAGCATGTCCTGGGCTCTGCACCCTGTAAACAACCCCACAGACTGAGCTCCCAGCCCATGGACCCCCCAGCAGCCCCCACAGCCTGCTGAGGTGCCCAGCTGGCTGCAGCCACGTCCCATGGGAAGCCAATCTTCTCAGACAGGAATTGGGGCTGAGGGACTGGGACAGGAGCCACCAAGAGTTCACTCCAGCAAACAAACAGATGAAACCCTGCAAATTCCACCCAAAACCAAAGCAAAACTCACCCTCCATCTGGTCCAAGGGCCCAGCAGCCGGAGATGCGGACGCTGGAGAAGGCTGGGGGGCTGCTCATGTCCCCCTGCTGCCAGCCCAGGGCTGAGCCTGGACTGAGGGTGTCACCCCCTGTCCCTGCCCACACTTCAGCCCCTGTCCCACAGCCTCTGGCACTACCAGGGTGAGGCAGGGGCTGTGCCAGCGGGGCTCCCGGGGTGATTCTCAGGGCACAGAGCCATGGAGGGAGTGTCCCCCTGGAAGGGGCACTGAAGGGTCCCACGGGGCCGGGCTGAGGGCTGGAAGATGGCGGCAGGAGAAGGGAGCAGAGCAGGGGGAGTGTCTGTGCCCGGTCAGCAGCATAAGAGGATAGCTTAACCTCCAGATTACGTTCATTACCTGATATTAATAGCACTGGCTTGATTAAAGAAAAAGAGGGGGGCTGGGGATGAGGTGACACCTCCCCTCACCGCCCCCAGCACAGGCAATAAACACCAGCCCAGCGCCTCTGCTCCTGGCACTGGGGGTGCCCGGCTCTCCTGGACCGTGGGCTCGGCAGGGAGGGCACCTGGACAGTGGCATCCACGTCCTCCAGCACTGGTGAGTTCCCAGGGACTCCTGCACACCTCTGGGGAGGGGGCTGCAGGGGGAGATGAGCCCAGGGCAGGGGGTACCCAGCCAGCCAGCCCCCCTCATGCAGCTGGTTGGGCAGCTGGGGCTGGGGGCCAGGGGCTGCTGGCCATGTAGGGCTTTTTGGTTTGGGATTCTCACCCCTCACCCCTCTCCCTTGGCTCACATCGATGGGGGGTCTGGCTGAGGGTCCCCCCATGTCACTCAGCTTCCCCAAGAGCTGCCCCTCAGCCCTGGAGTAAACAAGTGGGTGAAACTCAACACCCCGGGGCTGCTGGTGGCTAAGAATAACATCCCATGGGCTGTGCCCGCCATCCAGCACCCCCTCCCTGCCAGCTGCCCTTGCCCCCCCAGCCAGCCAGCTCCTCTTCCAGCACCGGCCTCCCCAGGGAAGGCAGGCAGCCTGGGCAAGCTGCAGGAAGCCCAGGGAGCCAGGAGGCTGCTCAAGGGTGGGACATGTGCCAAGGATGGGAGATGTTGGCACCACGGCAGGGGGGTCCAGGCCAGCCCTGGAGCAGAGACTGGGGCAGAGCAGCTCTCAGTATACAGCCTCTGGCTGCCAAGGAAGGGAGGAGGTGGCACAGGGCACACTGGAGGGCAGCCAGGCTCTGCCAGGGGCACAGAGCACCCGGACAAAGTCCCATGGCCACCGAGTGAGACGCCAGCATGGTGAGACAGGAGCTTGGCCCCTGCACACCCACTGCCGAGGGGTTCCAGGGAGGGAGCTCCCTCCTGCTTAGTACCAACACCGGGAGATGGGGCCAGACATGGAAAAAGACCCTTTCCTCCTCCTCCTCCTCGAGGCATCAAGGTTATTCCAGAGGCAGGGCAGACACACTCTCTCCCAGATTATCAGGACACCCCTCCTGCTCCTGCTCACCAATGGGACCTGCAGAGCATCATCTCAAAAGATGGAAACCTGATGGGAACCAGAAATGAGGGGCTGGTCCTGAGGCAGGGGACAGGGACAGGAGGGTTTTGGGGTAACCCGTCCCAAATGAGCCGTAGCTGTTGCCCCAAAGTCAGGGAAGGGAGCGATGATCAAAGGAACTTTTCCATCTCTGGTCTCTGCCTGGACTCCCCTCTTGCTGTAAAAGCTCTCTCAGAAGTTTAAAAATAAAATTCTCTTCCGGAGCCACTTCTGCTCCTTCTCATTAAAGAAGCAGAAAAGCAAAGGGACACGGGACACGGGCAAGGAGCCCTCGCCCAGGGACATTGTTCCTTATCTCCTGCTCCTGCTGCCACTTTTCCTGCCTTTGTTAAATGTCCAGGCCACAGGAGCAACTCTCCCAGCATCCCACCCACCATTCCCACTGGGCTCCCAGGTGGGACACCCTGGCTCCAAAGGCCAGCTGGGACTGAGCCTTCCTGCTGGCACAAATCTCTGCTTCCCAAGCCCCTTCCCAGCTTCTGAGCTCTTGCACAAGTTGAAATTCCTGGGTTTTCCTGGTGATTTTTAAGCAAATCCCTCCTCTAATGGCAGACTTAAAATATGGCAAAAGAGGAAAGCCAAAGGCCAGGATCCCCTTTTCCTTCTGGTGCTGGCAGCTGCTGGGTGGGTTTCCCCCGGGATTTAAGGATGGAAGCTGGACTGCATGTGGATTTTCCTCATTTGGTCACAAGTACTGTCACTGGATTGGTGTCAGTGCTGCAGGCACACCAAGCCCCCAGTGGAAGGATGCCTGCTCCCAGGAGAGGGTCCTGCTCCCTGATCCCATCCTGGGGGCAGCACCACAGGAGTGTGGAGGTCAAACTTGTTTCCTCCATTGCTGAGTTGGGCTGGATCCATGTGTGCCAGCTCTTGGCTGGGCCTTCCCTGTCCAAGAAACCATCCCGAGGGATGAGGGAACATAGCCAAGGAATGGAGGAACATGTCCAAGGGATCAAGGAACCTCCCCATGGGATGGATGAACCTGCTTGAGGAATGAAGGAACCTGCCTGAGGGATGCAGGAACCCACACAAGGGATGGAGGGACCTGGCTGCCATCCCTCTGTCACATGTCAGACCCATGCCAATCCTGGAACCCACAGAACGTCATTCCCAGTTTACCCAGCCTTGTACCAAGCTCTGTCCTGGCCGAAGCCCCTGGAGCTGATGGTTCATCTCAGCAGCTCCACGCTCAGAGCTTCCAGCTCTGTTATGGTCTCTGCTCCCTCACCACAAAAGGACAAACATTTCCCTCTGCAAACCCAATTATCCGTTGCTATTTATACCAAGTGGGAGCCACGGTGGAGGGGCTCTGTTACACAACCCAGTTACTCATCCCTCACTCGACCAGCACAACTCAGGGAGACTCCTTCCTCTCATCCTCATCCTCATCCTCCCCACTATCCACCACTGACTCACAGGAAGGGCACAGGCAGCTGCCAGCAATGGGCTTAGCTGCTGGAACATGCAGGATGGGAACAGGAGGGATGGGAACAGGAGGGATGCTCTGGCACTGACTCCAGGGTTGGTGGGGTGTTGGTACCCTACAAGCAGGGATACAGGGATGCTTCATCCCTGTAAGCTTTGCCACATCCCCAAAGCAGCACTGATGCTCCAAATGCAATTCCCAGATAATTGATGTTTGGGAGCAGTCAGTCCCCTGAGGTTTGTGCTGGAAAAGGGGGTGGAAAATCGAGGGGAAACATGAGTGTTGGGGGTGGAGGGGCTGAAGGCAATCACCCTGTATGGGGGTTTGGGGTGAAAAAGTTTAGGTTGGCCCACTCTTCATCTTGATGGAGAGGATGCATGTGCGAGCAAGCTTGGAATATGGGAGGCTGTGGTTTATCAGCTGGGAAATTAAGGGCAAAACCCATAAAATAGGGTAAATAAGGGAAAAGGCAACAACACGAAAGGGGGGGGGGGGAAAGGATGAAAATAAACAAGGGATAAAGCGGGGGTGGGAAGAAATGCCTGGTGGGAAAAGCTCAGGGGTTCCATGGAGCGATGGGCTCGGGGAGGCCCCACTCGCGGAAGTGGCACCGGGGGGGACGGCACCGGCACCGCAAGCCCCGAACCGGCGGCGAACCCGAACCGGGGGCTCCGGGGCGCCGCGGGGCCGGTCCCGTCCCGGAGCGATCATCCCGGGGAAAAGCGAGCGGGGTCCTACCTGTCGTGCGGCTCCACCGGAGCCCCCTCGGGCACCGGGGCCGCGGCCATGGTGCTGCGGGGAGAGGCGGAGCGGGCGGGGAGCGGCGGGGGCGGCGCTGCCGCGGGGATCCCCGGGACTTGTAGTGCGGGATGGGAGGGAGGGGTTTGGGGGGATTGGGCACCCATGGGGGCGCTGGGGGGCACGGAGGGGCGCTGTGCTCGTGGGTAAGAGCCGTGCGGGGACATGGGTCTATATGGGCACGGCTGGGTGCTGTGGGGCACAGGGGGGCGTTGTGGGGTGCGGGTGGGTGTTTGGGGTATAGCTGGGTGTTTTGGGCATGGCTGGGTGCTGTGGGGCTCGGAGTGATGTTGTGGGTACCTATGGGTGGCTCCGCAGCAGCATCCCTGCCCAAGGCGCTGAGGGACGCAGCACAGAGCACCCCCCACCATCCTGCAGCTGGGGGGAAGCGCGGTTTGGGTGAGCCGGGCTCTGACAATGTCGCTGGGCACTGGGGACAGCTGGGAGGACCCCGGCCCCGTGGGGGTCCCGGGGCGCTGGCTGGGATCTGGTTTTACTCAGCATCATCCCGGGGCTGGGGTTTGTTGTGGTACCGCATGTTCGGGGCTGGGGGCGAGCAGCGCTCCCGGGGTCCCCTCCCGTCCCTGGGGAGCCGAGAGCGCCGTGGGGAAGGGTTGTGCTCTCAGCCAGCAGAGAAATCCGTCTAAATCTGTCCCTGCCTTGGGTTCCGTGCCAAAAAAGCCATTAGGGAGCAGAAGAGGATTTATTCCCACGCTGGGAGAGCCGGGGGGTGGCCCCGGGTCCCGCAGAGCTCCCCAGGGTGGAGAAGCCCTGGGCTGGATGTGGCCAGGGCACGCTGGATGCTGCTGATGGGTGGATTGGAAACAGCTTTAGGGGGATTTCTACCATGGAGTGGGGGGCTGTGGGCATTGGGATCCCCCTGGCACCACCAGCCCTCACCTTCCCATCCCAGTTTTGGGGCACCCCTAGGCTGGTGACCACATGCTCCATCCTCCCAGCCACTGCCAGGAAGGACAGACCCAAACCCCCCAGATCCCTTGTCCAACCTCCCACCCAAGTGCCCAATAACGGCGCTGACAGTGCTAATAAAAAATCAATAACCATTTATTCGATACAGCTGTTTCATACATACAGTACAGGGAGCGCCTCGGCGCCGCTCGGAGCTGCTCGGACAGTACTCTCCAACTGAGGATTTGTCAATGATTAACAAAAGAACAGATCATCACAAATCGGGAGTTTATTATAAGATAGTTTACCGTTAAAACAATTTTATTTTTTGCAAATAAACACTTTTTAATATATATATTTATATATTTATATATATGGTTACAAGTGATAAATTGAAATTTTTTTTTTCCTTTTTCTGTGTTTTTTTTTTTCTGTTTTAATTTTTTCCCCAAAATACACTTATGCACTAATAACTGGCATCGACGAGAAACATTCGGATATGCCGTGGGATGGGTGTCACGAGGAGAGAAAGAAAAGAACAAAATGCTCTCAAGGTTCCTGGGGGTGGGAGATGCTCCAGGCTCAGGCAGCTCCATCCACTGCTGTGACACAGCCAACCTCACCAGGGCAGGTGTTGGAGCTGAGGTTCCCCACTTCCCCATAATCCAAGCTTTCCATGACTTCCCACAGGCTTGCAGCCCATGCCTGCTCCCATGGAGGGTTAACCCTTTCCTTGGGGACATGGGTGATGGGATGGTGGGTTTACCCAAAAGTGGAGGTGCAGGAGCACAGTGTCACAGTGCCCAGGGTGACAAAATCCCCAGATCCCATGGGTGACGGGATGGAAGGGGACAGGACAACTCATTCCCCACGTGGTCCCACAGCCTCTGCCTGTCCCTCTGGATCAAGGTGGATTCCCCTCTGGCACTGCCTCGCTGGGAGCATGTGAAGGGGCTCAACCTACTGGCCCCAGCAGTGACACTGTGGTGTCACCTGGCCCTGCCAGCTCACCTGTTGTGGCACTGGCAGGTGCTGGGGATCCCAGCATTGCTCTGGAACCTTCCCTGGACAAGCAGGAGAGTAAAGGATGCCTCATGGAGAAAGTGTGGGGGATGAAACATGTTCCTCTCTGAGTGATGACTAGTGGGGAAAAAACCCTGAAGATTTCACTTTCTCATAGGAATTCCCTCCTGACCATGGTGCTGCCCTCACTGGGGCTGTGAGTGCTCTGAGGGTGACAGAGACAGCCCCAGCACCAGCACTGCTGCTCCCACTGCCTGCCCTGAGACCCCAGATGGTCCCTGGGTCCCCTTCAGGCTGGTGTCACTCTGTGAGGCCACTGCAGCTGTCCCTGCTCCTGCCAGACACTCATTATGGAAGCAGAGGTGGATTTTGATCTGGACCTCACAATGACCCCCTGAGCTGGCCCTTTCCCATGTCTACCCTGCCCTGAGCAGCTCCCAGGGCTTCCTGCCTGTGGAGCACAGTGCTGCCAGTTAATTTAATCAATGAGAAGCCAATTAATTGCATGTTAATGAGAGCAGAGTCCCAGGCCATGCCCAAGGGGAGACACTGAGGATTGTGTGGTGACCATCCGAGCCAGCAGCCCAGGCTACCCAGATCTCCCTTCCCTAGGCCAGGACATGGAGCTCTCCTGGGGGCTTCCCTCCATGGCAGGACATGATTTTGGGATCCAGAGGCTCCCTCTGCACCCTCACAGAGATTTCAGTGCCAGACCCAGAGCTCTGCCTGTGCTCCCCTTCCTGCTGCTGCCTGTGAGCCGTTCCAAGCTGTCCTACAGCTCCCAAAGCTCTCCCTGTTCCCCAGGGAGGCAGGATCTACCCCAGTGACACCATCCAAACATGATCTGATGAAGTGCAGGAGCGACCAGGCTGAGCTGCAGTGACTAATTAAGCTTTCTCACTAATTGCCTCGAGGCCCAGCACAGCCAGCAACGCTCAGGCAGTTCCCTCAGCCACAGGCACGTGCCCAGCTCACTGGGCAATGCAGAGGGTGGATCCAGGTGCCAGAGCTGTGGACAGAGCAGGGGCCCTGGACCCTGAGAAGCCACCCTGGCTTCAGCCACCCCTGTCCTCCCTCCCTGGCTGGAATAACCTGCCAGTGGAGGATGTTAATTGTGACTGAGCTGCTGCTCACAGCAGGCAATGATACCGAGCCTCTGGTGGGCAACAAGGAGCAGTGAAGGAAAGCGAGGACTGAGGTTTGAATTGATTAAAGCAAAAGCAGAAGCTCCCCCTCTGATGCCTATTTCCTGGCTCTGCATAGGGGAAAAATCAATTTAAGGTTTTCTGTTGTGCTACTGAGAGGAAACGTGCCCATTTCCCAAGGACCGAGGTA
Source organism: Ammospiza caudacuta (assembly GCF_027887145.1). Classification (NCBI taxonomy): domain Eukaryota; kingdom Metazoa; phylum Chordata; class Aves; order Passeriformes; family Passerellidae; genus Ammospiza; species Ammospiza caudacuta. The sequence goes on from NC_080607.1 coordinate 13,164,303, forward strand.
GCCTGGTTTTGTCTGGAGATGGGCACACCCCGGTCCAGGGATGGCTCCCCTGGGCTGGAGCAAGGTGTGATGACAGGGTCAGCAAAGGAGAGCTCCAGGGAAGAGCACAAGCAGGGTTGGCACCCCAGGGACCTGCCACCCTGAGGAGGGTGGTCAGGGGCTCAGATGCATCTTTGGAAGCAGACTCCTCCTATGGTCGGTCCCAGCCCGAAAGGACAAGGGGACTGTGAGGTGGCTGGGCAGCAACTGGGCTCATCCTACAGCAGGACCCATGATTGTCTCTCGATGCTGCCCCATCCCTGTGGCCACAGCTGGGGAACTGAGACTCCATTCCTCCCTCCTGGATGATGGCACCGTCAGGATGGAGCACAGTGGGACCCTGAATCACCCTTGGATGCCTCCAGGCTGGGGGGCAGCTCCTTGGCTGCCATCTCCCCCTGACCCTGGCACTGCCATCGTGTCTCTGCCATCACAGCACTCCAGGCCCGGCACACACAACCCCAGCACCGAGGCACAGCTCCCTCACTGCACCCCCTCCACAGCTGCACTGCCACTCTCACAGTGCCCACAGCACTCCCACAACTTCCCATTAAACCCTCTATAACCTGACCAGCTGCAGAGCACCTCCTCTCCTGCTCACACTGCCAGTGTGCATCCCTCCCCCTGCTCCCTGCTCTGCCCGTGCCTTGCAGACAATCAAACCAACCCTGCCGAGCCCTCAGAGCCGCTCCCTGCCCAGCACCTTCCCCCGGAGCCGCGGCTGCAGGGGAAGCGCTGCCAACCCTCCCACACCGCAGCATCCCCTCCCGGCCGGCTCAAACATCTTTGGAAACATCAGCCGGAGCTGGGAGGCCGCTGGGCAGCCTGGCAGCTCCCCCTGGAGCCGCTGGGGAGGGTCCCTGCCCACGGCACCCCGCTGCTATTGCACTTCTCTTTCGCTCAAGCGTCACCAGGTTGGCGCAGGGGAGGGGAACCACGGGCCGGGGGAGGCAGCGGGGCCCCACCGAGGGCTATGTACATGGGCAGGGGGTGGAGAACGTTCCAGCTTCCTTGATCCTCTTTGTTTTCCAGTGTGAAACAAGGTCCGTGATTTGTTTAAAGTGGTTAACTGGTATTTTCTGTCTTTTTTTTTTTCTGTCTTTTTTTTTTCTTTTTGTAAAAAGAGGGTGAGAGGAGGGTGGGGCAAGAGGAGGTGGGATGGGGAGGAGGGGACATAAAACTGGGAGAGACCCCCACCCTGTTACCCTGGGCTGTAAACGAATCCTCGGAGACGAGTCTCTGAGCTGCTCATTTCTCGGGCATCTTGCTGGCTCCTCCCTTCCGCTGGCTCGGGGGCTTCAGGCCGAGCTCGTCCCCCTCGGGGCTGCTCCGGGAGCCTTCCCAGTGCTCGAGGCTTTTCTTGTGATTAGTCTTTGCTGCCACGCTCTCTCTGCCCTTCGGGGACATTTCTGGAGGCCTCTCCTTGGGTTTTCTCCCCCTTTTCTTCCCGTTTGTGCTTTTCTTTTTCTCCTCCTTGCTGGAAGAAAGCTGTTCCCTGTTTTTCTTTTTCCGGCTGGCCTCTGAGGAGGTTCGGAACCAGTTCTGTGTCCGTGGGGTGACACGGGGGTTAGTGACAGTCCTGGGGGCAGGCACTGGAGCACCAGCACACCCACCCCGAGCCTGGCCCACCCCTCACCCCACTGGCATCACCTCTCTGAGGTCAAACTGCTCAGGCTGAGCTGCTGCAATGAGCCTGGGGGTGTCAGGGACACCAAGGGGGACAGGGAAGAAGCCCCCAGGCTGTTAGTCAGCTCTGCTCTTAACAGACATGGATGGATGGATGGATGGATGGATGGATGGATGGATGGATGGATGGATGGATGGATGGATAGGGACAGCCCAAGGATGTGTGTGTCAGAGCAGGGACCAGCCCAGCCCAGCTCCAGCTGTTTCCTTACCTCCGAGTGAGCCTTGATGATGTGGTACTTGACGCCGCTCTCGGAGCTGAACTCCTTCTGGCACAGGAGGCAGCGGTACTTGCCCACTGAGTGCTCCCCCTGCAAGACACAGCAGCTCCTGCAGAGCCCAAAGCGCCCCAAGGGGTGGCCCTCCCCTGGCCCTCCCATGACCTCAAAGTGACACAAAATAAACAGACACAGGTGGTTCAGACACTCATGACTGAACCACCAGATCTCTGACAGCCTCAGTGCTGGGTCAGGAGCTCACAGCCACATCCTCTTTCTGAGTTTCAGTGCATGCCACTCGTGCTGCTGTGTGTCCCCAACATCAGGTGATCGGGCCACTGCCCCCTGTCCTCGCTATCAGCAGATCTGTGATCCCCTGGGACTGAGCCACCATCAGATTTATGTCCAACACTCACCTCGTTTTCCTGTTACATTGTCAAAGAGCCAGGGTGAGCACTGGATTCCTGTCACCAGTGCCCTGGTGGGATGACAGATCTCCTGGCTTTGCTGTAGGTCATGGCACGTGGGAGGTAATGGGCTCTCTGTTGATGAGGGGGTTACGGATGGGCCCCTCTGGGCCATATATTTCCTCCCTGGGAATTTCTCCACAGCTGTAAATCTTGAGTCAGACAGGTCTCTCATTTCAGGAGAGGACAGGCCTGGCTTCAGGAATCCTCGTGCAAAATCATGCTGGTGCATCCATCCCCACTGAGGATGGGGTGCTGCCTGGGAGCAGCCTCTGCTCTTGCTAGGGCTCTGTGTATTGCAACCAGTTCTGCAGGATTTTAGAGTGGGAATCACAGACCAGTTCTGGAGGGGCTGTGATTGATTTATTTATGCCAAATTTGTTGGCACATGCTTTCAAAGTAAATCCTCTCCCCTAAGGGGAAGAATCCTGCTGATGGCAGTGTGGGGGTCACAGAGCAATTCCCCATTGCTGACTCCCAATACCTGGCCCCAGCTGGGCCAGATCCAGAGGGTGCAGCTCTGTGCTTCATGGAAATGTTCATGCAAATCCTGGCTGCTTCCTGTGCATGGAACCAACCAGAAACCAGCTCCATTTTCTCTCTGAGAAGGAGCTGTCCTAGTCTTGTGTGTTTGCTCTTTTATTCTGCATAAATCCAGCTTCTCCTGCCGGATCTCTGCAGCCCATTTTCTAAATGATCTCATTAAGGGCTGCTGTTCCAGCTAGCACTGGAGGAGTGCAGGAGTTGGTGTTTTTAATAACCACAGGGTATGTACTGGAGCTGCCTCCTGGAAGCTCCATTCAATGGAAGCTGCAGCTGGAAATGTTTCAGGGTATAAAGCTTTAGCAGCTCTTACTTGGTTCCAATTTGAGGGACCTACACAGAGCTCCTGATCCCTCCCCTGGGGCAGCTGCAGGGCACTGGAGCTCAGGGCTGCTCCATCCATCCAGTGGGAGGGCACTGCCCTCTGCACGGACCAGGTTCCAGACCCAGCTTATCCCAGGAGGCACCACACCAGCATTCCTCCAGCTGGGCTTCCAGAGGGGCTGTAGGGCTGCCCAAATTGATGGAAGAAGACTCCTGATTCCCACCTGCCTCAGGAAACATTCAGTTAGCAGCACTGAGCTCCTTGGCTCTGAGCTGCTGTGATTGTGTGACATGCTGGCCATGCTTAGCCAAGGGCATGTGAGTGATCTAGGGGCTGCAGGGACCAGCTGGGCAGGGGCTGCTGTGGGACAGGAGGACATAAGGCAGGACTGCTGTGGGTCCAAGTGTGTCTGGAGTTCCCCATGACACTTTGTGTGTCAGAGGTCTGGGCTTGGGCGAGAAGCCTGTATTGTGGGACCATTTCTCTACAACTGAATAGCAGCTACATCCCCTCTATCCCACCTACTCAGCTCAAGCCTCTCTGCCTCCATCTGCCTGGTGACAACTCACTTGGAGCAGCACTGCCAGCCAGACCTCCAGCACCACCGTCCTTTAACCTGTGCCATTGTCCCTTGCCTTGCTCCTTCCAAACCAGCTGGGGGGAGGGGAAGAGAAAACCCAACACCAAAGCCACCTCTGAGAAAAGGGTGTAAAAGGCAGGACCTACCTTGTTGCAGTTGGCCAGGTGAGCTTTCAGCCCCGAGACACTGGAGTAAATGGCTTCACAGCACTGCAGGAAAAAACAAAGCAGGGTTAGACACGATCCCCCTCATCCCCTGCCTTCCTCTGAGCTGTGGCCAGGAGCCTGCTGAGGCAGCACGGCCACGGGCCCCGGCTGAGCAGTGTGAGGTTAATGCTCTGCGAGGCGCCCGGGGCTCTGGTCACACGTTTCCCATTAACGCTAATGGGAGTCATGTGGCCACATCCCTCTGCAAAGGGCTGAGAAACGTCTCCCCTCAATGTCTCCGTGGAAAAACCTACATTTGTGAGCTGTCGGGAGGTCCTGCTGGGCTACAGGAGCTCTTGGAGCCGCAGCAGAGGCTTAACAGAGAGGAGAAATCACCCAGGCAGCAGCATGACCAGTTTCTGAGCAACGTCTTTTCCAAGTGCCTGTGTATGACATTAATTAGGCAGCCCGGCTCCCCTGGCCTTGTGGGAACTGCCTCCTTCAGAACTCCCATTAGCAAGGCTTTGTTTGGGACGATAAATCCAGGCTCAGCACCAGGGTGGGGTTCACCTCTCTGTCAGCTCGGGCCAAGGCTGTGTTTCACAGGGAGATGAGGCACACGCACCATGCCTGAGGCCAGTGCTTGTCTCAGGGCTTTAAAAAGCTTGGCTTAAATCTATTTTCGCTTAACTCTGGGAAAAGCAGGTTTTCTGCATCAAAAGGCTGTGCAGGATGTGCAGCCTTCACCCTGTCAGGATCTTAGGAGCTTCCCAAAGGCAGCTCCAGAGCTCAAACTGGGCAACGCTGCATCGTCAGCCCAAGGGTGGCCCTGTCCCCAAGCCCGGTGGCATCAGCACACAAGGAGGATCACAAAGGTGGGACATGCTTTAACCAGACACAGCAGCAAGCTCAGGGAAAGGAGGTGAAATGAGTGTCTGAGCATCACTGTGATCAGGGGCCCAATGAGAACCATTCTTAGTGGGTTTCTGCCCCAAAATTTCCCCCTTCCTCCTGCAGATGGAGACCAGCCACCCCACAGAAGAACAGACAATCCTTACGTTGTTGGGACAGTTGATGCGGCCCTTCTCCTTCACTTCATTCTTCCAGTTTTCCAGCAGCCTGGGATTGAGCTTTGGGAGCCCTGGCCGGGTGTAATTGAGCTGTGAACAATAGCAGTTGATTAGCAGAGCTGCACACCCCAGCCCAGTCCATGGTCCTGCCTCTTCACATGGGTCTTGCACTGCTCTGAAGGGAATAGGAGCTGAAAACTACTTGGGAGGCTTCCTGAGATGCCATTCTCCCCCTGGGCACTGCAGAGCAGGGAGGTGGCTCTGCCCAGTGCCCTGCCACCAGCGAGGAGTCCCTGGCAAACAGGAGAGGAGGCTCCTGCTCCCGGGTGCATGCCCACAGGGCCAGGACTGGACCCAGCCTTTTGGTGCACAGCCCTTCTGCCATGTTTTATAAGCAGGGGAATAAACAACCCTGCACATTGGGCTGAGGGGCCTCCATGGCTGCCTTCCATGGATGAATGGGCACAGCCCGTTAAACAATGAAAGGCTCTTGTGTCTCTGCCTCTCCTTCTGGCAGGGCTGCTCCTTCCAAGTGCTTTTAATTAGCGCTTTATTAGCGACTTTGAGGGTTAGCATAGCAGGCTGGCCTTCCCAACTCCAGTTCTGCCTGTTCAGCCCAAGCCAAGGCAGCTGTGGCAGCTCCAGGCACCTCCAGGCCTCCCAGCCACTGTGCCTGGCCCTGCCTGCAGGGCTGCTCCCAGCCTGACCCTGAGCCCTGTGCCAAGGTCTGCAGGGGACACTGGGCTGCACAGCCACCCCAGCACAACTGCCAGCCCAGCCTGGTGAGCTCTGCTAGAGCCAGTGGGTGCTGTTTCAGTTCTGAGCCACAAACCTTCTGAGTGGGAGCAATGCATGGTGCAGGTGTGGGTACCTGAGCACCTGCCACCCTCCATGGGCACCTCTGAGCACTGGACCCAACTGCATCCCTGCATCCATGCTGGATGAAAGGATGCACAGCCACAAAGTGCTTGCAGAGGTGCAAACCAGGCCAAACATTCCCCGAGGTCCTGGAGCTGGTGGTTTGGAGGCAAAAGGAGGCTGGCTGGATTTCTTTTCCAGCCGTGACTTTTCCTGAACGTGCTGATAAAGCTGAATTTGGCCAGCTCACCCCAGCTGCTCCCAAACCTCCCTGCAAAGGGAAGCTGGGGATGTTGAAGGCTCAGATGCCAGCCCCTCCTTTCCGCTCAAACTGAAGTGATCCATGTGCCCCTGCAGCCCTCCCCATGGCACGTGGCAGGGCACAGCTGGGTCAGGGAGCACTGGGCTCCATGTGAGGGGCAGGGGCACAGGGCCTTGTGAACAGTGCTAAGGATGGATGTGGATGTGGAAAACTCCCCCGAGCCCCAGTGCTGCAATTCTGTCGTGCTTCGCAGCTGGGGGAGATGCCAGCAGAGCTCTTTGAAGCTCTGGGATGGTGCATCTACCAAAAGCTTGGTCCCCAGCCCAGGGAAGGCAATGCCACCTCCAGGGTAGAACACAGGAGTCCCTTTTTGCCATTGATACTGAGAGCCAGGATGCCAAACAGCCTCCATAATTAAAACCCAATCAATCCCATGAATGAGCAAACATTAACGGTAACCGCATACAGCCCCAGCAACAACCTCTCCCTCTGCCAGTCCCCAGGGAGGAGGCGAGGGGGGATGTTCAGAGATGTGGACTCTGCTGCTCTGCTTTCCCACTCCAGAGAAAAATCCCTCCCTGCTCTCCTCCAACAGTCCTGCACAATAACATGCAAATCCCATGTCTTCCCAGGGCGCTGCGGTTCTGGGAATGTCAAAGTCATCTTTATGTCTCTATTAAGAGGAAGCCCCAGGCATGGAATATTTTATATTTTTTTTTCTTTTCCATTTATTTTCCTCAAACAGCCTGTAAGTGAAAATTTTCATGGCCAAATCATTAAACGACTACAACTGGTTTTGGCTACAGCCCATCTCTTGTGAACAGTCGAAGGATGCTGGGCTGGGAAGGTTTGTTTCCTCTGACTGATGGTTTTATTTAATTAACTTTCATATTTCAATCCTTTCTACTCCCTAGACAGCTCTCCCCTTCCCCAAAATATATCACACTAAATGAGAACCATGCAGGACGTCTCAGCTGACGAGCACCCCTGAAGCCTCACCAGGTCCCCAGCACAAGGTACAGCTCTCCATCCTGAGGAAGTTGTGGGTGATGCTGTGAAGGCAAAATGCACCCGGGGTGCTGGGCAGCAGCCAGGTCCCACTGGAGGGTCTGCAGAGCAAGGGAGGAAGGATGGACTCGGCCCCACAGCTGGAGCTGGGATCCGGTTTGGCCCCCAGTGCCACGAGTCTGCAGGGCTCAGCCTGGCTCCTGCCTGCATTGCAGGGCCATTGTTTTGGGGGACAAACCCAAGCCAGCCTCTTCTGCTCTGGAATTTATCCTGGTTCCAGTATAAAACCTCAAGCCTGGAGATGACTTTTCCCCTTTAGCTTTATGACTGGCCTACAGCTGCCCCTTGCTCCAGATCCCTGGCACCCCACGACATCAAACTCCACAGGGACGTGCAAACTCAATGGCTGCCCCTACTGACACTGAGACCCCAAGCTGTGGGGAGGCAAATGGAATGTCCATGTATCCCAGAGAGGAGCTGTGCATCTATCCCTGTGTGGCACAGCTCCTGCCTGGGCTGCAGGAGCCCATCACAACCTCCAGCACCTTGAAGCAAGGAACCCCACCTCAAGCTCCACCAAGAAAGTGTCACACTGAAACAGTGGAATATCCACAGCATTTTCTCCCCTTCTGCCTTTTAGATGCCTCTTCTCTCTGCTCTAGGAGGTTGTTTCTCATGCCCCACTACATCCCAGAGCCCACTGCCATGAGCTGGGAACCTGCAGCCTCAAGGCTGCTCATGGCAGGCCACAGCCCCAGCAAAGGCCAGAGGAGGGTCGGCATCATCTTCACAGAGCTTCTGCAGAGGGGATTTTTCCCAGAAAAGCAGCAGGGGTGTGCCCTTCCCCATCTGACATCCCCAGCAAGCGGCTGTTGTGAAATACCCCATCTGTTTCAGCTTATCTGGAGGCAAATAAAGATCGGAGCGAGAAAATAAGACTCCAGTGTATATTTAGAAATGCTGGATTTGGTTAGCAGAGACCGAAGGCAGCGCAGGGCCTGGGATGGAGCAGCAATCGTTTATTCTGCTGCCATTGCTTTGGTGTGAAGGAATCCATCCTCCCGGGGAAAGGCGAACGCATCCCACCACAGGCCACCAACGGCATCCAGAGCCAGCATCCCTCTGTCCCTGTCCCCGGCTGGGACCGGCTGCCACGTGGCCCCAGAGCAGGGGCTGCAGTGGGGCTGAGAACCCCTGTGTCCCATGGGCTTGTGCCTTTCCCTGGGAAAAGGTTTTGCTGCCTGGAAAAGGGATGGATAGCAGTGGCTTTCTTCATCAGCTTCCTTGAAATCAGCACTGACTGCTGGGACCATGGTGGGGAATCAGAGAGTTCAGGGATGGAGCTTGTCCTGTGTTGCAGGGAGTTTGGGTGTATCCGTCCACCTCTGGCTACAGACCTGAGCTGGGAAGCATTTGTACCTCTGGAATCCTGGAAATCCCTAGGGCTTGCTGAAAAGCGAAGGAGCAGCTGCAATCTGCTGACATCCCTAACATCCCACTTCTCTCCGTGTCCAGTACAGGCTATGCAGGCCCAGCAGTGTGTTCCCAATGGCTGGGCACGACTCAGGGGGAAGAAGAGGTGGTGGTGGTGGTGTGGTGGCTTTTCTGGGAATTCCATCAGTTCCCACCAGTCCCATGGTCAAGGTGGACTGGTGTTTATCATCCTCCTGCTGCTCCAGTGGCTCTGGGCTGTCAGCTCCCTCAGGGAGGGCCACCACACACATGTGATGGGGTGGTGGCACGGGGACATGGGGACACTGCTGGCTGCTCTGAGCCTTCCATGTGACACAAAGCTGTCCCACAGGCAGTTCTGTTTTGGGGCCATAATGAGGTCAAACTGGGCACTTGCTGGGAGGTTTCTTTCTACCCCCTGAACTGAACCAACTTGTAAATGCAAAGCAATCCTGAGCAATGCAAACCGTGGCTGAGCAGAGCAGCTCAGAGCATGCTGAAGTCAGCAAGCTCCCACCAGCCTGCCTGGGCAGAACCTGCCTCCAACCTCCTCCCAGCATCGCTCATCGAGAAAAAATGTCATAGACTGAACAGATTATAAAGTGTTGTCAAGGGAACGTGACAGTCACTGCAAGACGTACCCAGAGGCACACGCACGGCTCTGTACGGATTCACCCGCTACACTGACTTCCTCCAAAATCCATGGGGGATTTCATGCAGGGCCTGAGGTCTCTTGATCCTTCAACTCAAGAGCCTTGTTTTGCCATCTGGGAGCTGATCCAATTCCCCCCTTTCCCATCTTTAATGCAAAACTGCTTCTGCCAACCTCACAGCAATTCTTTGCTTTTTAGCACTGAGATGGGGCTCGGTTAAACTTAAACAATCAGGCTCTGAACACAAGAAATGTCTCATTAAAAAAGCCCACCAGCACTTCATGGAGCAATTACACCAGTGCTGGGACCTTTACGACGCCTTTGTCAGCCTGAGCATGTGCCCCTGCTCCAGGCCTGGGGTCCTGGCTGCTCCCTCAATTCAAAAAGAAAATACCCAAAGTCATGAGTAAAGGGAACAATTCTAAGTGGAAAGAGAAGAATGCAAGAGCTGAGACAGGAGAGGGGAAAAGAGAGCAGCACACCTCTTCTCCCACAGTATCTGAAATGAAACAGCTACTTTGGGCTCAGTTTTTAAAGTTATTAATGCATAGCAGCTGAAGTAATCTGGAAACCAAAAATGGCAACACCAAGCACTGGGGAAATAAAATGTTTGCAAGCAGTTCTGGCCCTGAAATGCCCAGCTCTGCCCCAAGGTGGATAGCAGAGCTGCAGCTGGATCCCCTTCTGTGCCAGTGCCTCACTGGGGTGCCAATGGAGGTAAAGAAACTACTGGTTTGTTTCTGTGCTGGTTTCCCAGCTGTCCACCGCATGCAGACCAGAGGTGAGCCAGGCTTAGCTTCTCTGGGTCTCCGCAGGACCATGGTGGCACTTCTGCTGAGCAGACACAGGTGCCAGGACAGCATGGGACAGGCTATGGGAGCAGGAAGGCGTTTTGGTGCAAGCTCTGCTCTCCTGCCACCCCTTTTCCTGGTGACCACCATCACTTCTCCAAGCTGGCTCTGAGACTTGGGCTGTTCTCGTGGGTTGGGGTAGGTTCTCTGGGCTGTGCCTGTTCACACTGTCCTGCTGCCCTCTGATCCTCACTTTCATCTTTGCAATGTGCCCAATATCTTGCCAGAGTGAATTTCAGCACACTGGACAAGAGATGCCCAACTCTTCAGAGCAGGGAACAGGCCTGGCCCCTACCTGCAGAGTCACCTGCTCAGGAAACAGGCTGCACCTCATGTACAGACTCTGCATTGAGTCCTGGCAAACAAAAAGAACTATTCCCTCTCTTTTTTCCCTTTACACTGAAATGGTTTATGATTTACTGCTGTTTCATTCCTTTTACAATCCAGAAGGAGCACACCTGAGGGAATTTCAGCTTTAGTACACCCCCAGGAATAATCAAGCCCTCCCACAGGCAGAAGGGAGGTTTGGTTTAATGTGTACTCACTCCAATGCCTACAAAAAGCTCAAGCCTTTGGGGTCCTGTGCAAACCCCACAGCACTGCTGCTGAGCTCGGGGGGCTCAGTTCTGTCTCCACTCACTGTCTCTGCTCCCAGCAGCACTGCTCTGGGATGCTGCAGGCCTTTTACCTCCAGGAAAGCATCTCCCAGAAGTTAAAGAAAAGACGTGGAAGGGAGGGAATTCTGCCTGGGGCATCTTTGCTCTGTGACAGTACAAGGGAGATGGTTTCAGAGCTGATCTGCTCTCTTCACGTGCTCCTCTTGGCTGCCAGCCTCTACTTCCCTCCTCAGCATGGACCAGAAATGACCTCCCACCCCAACACTCTCGGGGCCAGACCTTGATCTCTTCCCAGTGCACCTCTTCCTCAAAGGGCACAGCTGCCTGTGCTGGGAGCCTCCAGACCACAGCGGCTCAGCCTGCGCTGGGTGGGCTCTTCAGCAATAAATCTGCCATCACAGCTAATTAATTTAAGGCACAGCAAGTGAGACATGTGAACCCTCAACCAGCTGGGGCCGGGCTGGAATCCTGGAATCTCCGTGTGCAGCTGGAGCCAGGCTAGAATCCTGGGATCTCTGTGTACAGCTAGTGCAAAACCAAAAGCAGAACTAAAAGCTGCTCACCCGCTTTGTTTCAGGCACGAGGTCATCCTTCATCCTCCTTTTGGTCCAATCCCTGGCCAGCTCATCCTCTGCTATCTCCTGGAGGTGGAAGACGGCGACTTGGGCTGACGTCCGGCGGATGCGGCCGCTCGGGGTCCTCTCAAAATCCTCTACAGGAGCAGGCTCTGGCTTCACCTCTGGCTCCTCTGGAGGCTGCAAGAGAGACAGAGTCAGGGAGGGCATGACAAGAGAACAAGTGAGCTCTCCGGCCCAGGATGGGGATGCTGGGATTGGGGCTGTGTGTTTCCAGGCTTGCTTTGTGCCTCTGCCCTGGAGCATGGGAGCAAGGGGAGCACCCGCCTCCCTGAGCCCAGCAGCAGCCATAGGCTGTGTCCCTCCGTGCTCCCACGTGTATAAATGTCTCCAGTTATTAGATTTAGGGAGTGATTAGTGTTGGATGCACTGTCAGTAGGGATGAACACAACAGAAAGGGATGCTCCCCAGGGATAGAGCCTGCCACCCCAGCACTGGCAAGCAGCCGGCGCTTGTGAGGGAGCGGCCTGAGGTCTGGTTTTTTATTCCTGCACAGCATAGATGCAGGGTGGGCTGCAGCAAAGCCCTGTGGGCACTGGGGAAAGGCAATGCTGCTGGCCACTCCCATAAAACAGCATTTTTGGAGGGGTGGAGGAGGGTGCACCCTGTTCCCCCCAACACTGCATGGTACAACACACGTGCATGGTGATTTGAGGGCGAAAACAACACCGGCCCGACGGCTGCACCTGCCTTGCCCGGCCCGGCCCTGCCCGGCTCGGTCCTGCCCACGGGCTCCGCAGCTCTGCAGTCCCCCCCGGGGGGGGATGGCCCCGCTCCTCGGGCCGCGGGGGCCTCCGGGGGGCTCACCGAGGCCGTGTGCTCTGACCGCACGTGATAGTCGTGGCCAGCCTTGGATTTGTACTTCTTGCCGCAGTGTGGGCAGCTGAACACGGGCTTGTCGGCCTCGGCAAGCTGCTTGCCACACCGCTTCTGGTGGTACTGGTAGCCCATCAGGCTGGAGAAGTTGGCCACGCAGCCCTATGGAGATGGGGAGAAGGCGAAGGTTAAGCAGGGTTGGGGTTTCACGTGGCCAAAAGGTTGGGGTGCCATTTCTCCAGGGAGGAACATTCCCGAGGAGCCCACTCTGGAGAGCAGCTCTGCCAACCCATCCTGTCCAAGTGCTGGGGAATTTGACAGTTCCCAAAGAGCCAGGCACAAGCACAACAGACAATGCCCTGGAGGGATGGGAGGAGCTGTCCCCGCCCCGGCACTCCCTGCCCCAACACACGGACAGAGCTCTCTGCACAGACACACAGCAGGCAGCGGGACGGGAAGGCACTGGGGAGGCGCTGCCTGAACGGAGAGCAAAGCACACCCGCGGGACAAACCTCTGCCACACGCCTCCCTTACCTGTTCGTGACTTGTCTGCAACCCGCTGGCTCTGCTTTTGGTGTGGTTTGGTTTTATGCTGTGCCCAGGACAGGCTGTGCTCCTTCCTGAGCTCAGGAGGCAGAACCTGCCCTCCAGCGCTCCTCAGTCTGCCCTGTGCCCACCCTCCTGCAGGGCTGTCCCATTGCTGGAGTGCACAGAGCCACTGGGACAGGGATTGGGACGGCTAAGCTAAGGTGGAAACGTTGAGCACATGCCAAGGGATGCCTGCAGAGTACATGTCCCCTTCTGCATGGGACTCTCTCCTTCCACTTTTTCACAGAACGAGAAACAAGAATTGTTCTCGTACCTCATTGGGGCATTTCAGTTTTCCCATCTGCTTTAGCACTTTCCTCAGCCTTTCCCGCTCTTCCTGTTCACCAAGTCCAGCGGTTTCCACAGGAACAGGCTGGAAACAAGGAAGTAACAGAAGCGACAGAGTCAACCATTTACTCATGTCCTCTGTGCCAGGAGTGGATGGTAAAGCCCTGCCTTGCAGGGAGCTGCCCTGGGCTGGAGGGAACCTCTCACTAGGAGAGCTGGATCTCCCACTGCTTCGTTGGTATGTGCTGGATCTGCTCAGGCCTTTCTTGTGATCACACCCAAAGGGCCAGCTGAGAAACCCAGGAGCAGTTCCTGCACAGAGGATTCACCAGCAAGACTGAAGAGCAGGAGGTTAAGGCAGAGGTAAAAGACAAGTCACAACTGGTAAGCATGGGACATGTAGAAATGTAGTTATGCCTTGCCCTGATATCTCAGAAATGTACAAAATTTATTCATGATAAATTTTGTGGCTGCTTCTCCCATGCACATTGAAGAGCTAAAGATCAGATTTTGAGATTTGTGCAAGGCAGAACCCATCAGTCCCAGATTTGCAGGCACAGTTTTGGAGGCAGAGCTTTGCCACTCAAAATCCACCTCACCATACTCACCAGATCTTCCCCATGCTGGGATCTGAAACCCTGTTTTATTTTTTCAGTCCTCTGCTCTACTTATCAGGATCAACAGGAGCCTAACTCACTACCAGAGGAGGAAGGGGGAAGGCCACCATCCAGGCTGAGCAGTGTGTGAAATGCTCCAAAGGTGGATCCCTCCTTTACAAAGATCATGGAGAGAGGACTTTTGATGGATGGCTTCCTCACCTGCATGGATAAAGGAGGCACAAGACGAGCACAGCCCAGCTCCCTTACCTTGCTGACGTGTTCAGCCATGGTGTGGTAATTCAGCCCAGCTTTGGACTTGAACTGCTTTTTGCAGTGCTGACACTTCAAGGCATCCTGCAGCTGAAGGAATTAAAGGCAAGTCACCAGACAGGCCACATCCTCCCAAGGGCTGCTGCTGGTCAATAACCCCATGGGTGGCTGTTGCTGGAGCTGTACCCCAGTGGTGGGACCCAGCAGGCAACATAGCACCCCTGTTTCCCATCCCAGGCCCTGCCTGCAGCTCACAGTTTTCTCTCTGCTGTCCAGGATACTGTTATCAAACCCACATGCCCCAATTTTTGGAAAACATTCCATTTTGGATTTAGATTTAAAGCCTCACTGGCTGAAAACATCTGGATCTGGCGTCTTACTCTTCCTGTTAAAGGGTTAGAGAGAGAAGAAGCTTTGATCTACCAATGCCAGTGGACTGTGCTCTGCAGTCCTGTTAAGTAAGACAGATCCTGGCATACAGTGCAATTTCTGGGTGCCTGGGCTGTGTGAAATTAAGGACACAATCACAGGAGGATATTTTCTACCTCTCATTGCCCTGCTGTTTGACCCAACTCGACCTCCTGAGTGTGTGGGGAAATGCATTAACTGCACACCCCAAGGTACAAGGGGCACTTGCACAGTGGGTGAACAGATCTTGGCTTTTACTGAGGCAGGGACCAGAATTTACTGGTTCAGGAGGTTCATGCTCTGGGCACCAGGAGACAGAGTATCTCGACAGGGAGCCAGTGCCCGGCCAGCCGTGGTCATTCCTGCTTCTCCTGCCAGATGATTGAAGGGAGAGTGGTGAAGGAGAAGCAAGACTGAACTAAAAGCTGAAGAGGCAATGAAGATGGATCTGCAAATCTCTCCTCATTATGGAACTCCAGGAAAATGAAGAATAGACTCACTGCAGTCAATTGGGAGTGACTCATGGCACCTGCACTCCCATCAGTTAATCTTGTCCCAGACCCAAGCACTTCATCCTAACAAGGTGGATGCTAACAGCTCCTTGACCCATTATATGCCACTAGCAGCTAACCTGGGATTTACTCCTCTGGTCAACACTTAAAAACATACCATGTCCACATTCCAACAAGCCCTCCCACCTGGGATACCAGGAGTATATAACTGCCCTTGCCTCCTTCAGGCCCAAGCACGTTGCAACCCTCTTCATCCCTTATTTCCTTTCCAAAACCAAAGGAAACAAGTCCCTAAGCAGACTGCTTAGTGCAGACTGCTCCTTTTTCTTAATAAGAGTTTTGGGAGCCTGCACATCCTTTTTCCATTGTCCAGCTAAGGAATATATCAGTCATTAAAAAGAGGGGGTGCCTCAACCCCAGGCTGGCTCTGATAGGGATCCCACGTGGCTGTAGCAGCAGGGTCTCACTCAGGTTGTGCCACAGGTTCATCTCAGAGATGGAATGCTGAGAGCTGGACCTCTGGTCACACACCTGGAGCTTAGGGACTGTCCTCTCTGGTTTCTGTGAAGCATCCCAGCTCCCAGAGCAGCACAGCCAGCTCTGGCAAGGACTCTCCCTCTCAGGAAGTGTGACACAACACCCACTCCAAGGGCTGGAGCCCGAGATCTTCAGCTGAATATAGGGCTGGCATATTTCCAGCAGAGAAGACACTGCTGACTGCTCCAGCAGAGCCCTGCTCAGCAGGTCATCTGGCTGTGCAGCCTGCACACAGCCAGCCTGGCCTGGGAGATGCTCCAAAGTGGAGGAAATATGACCAGTGATGGCCAGGATCCCTGCTCCACTGAGGCCAGGAGGATACTGGAGGCGGCAGGATTCTGTAGGACTGCTGTAGGGTTTGGGAGGGAGAGCAGCCTCCCACTGCTGTATCAACAGCAAGGCAATGGCTGGGGAAGCATTTACAGCAAATGAATGTGGAATCAAAGCCCAGCCACATATTTTCAAAGCAGGAGGCATCGATCCCACGTTGGCTTTCTGTGGCGACGGCTCCGCCAGGTGACGGATGAAGATGTAATCCTGTGCTCTGATGGATGGTGGAGTGGCACAGAGACAATTTTTCACGGCACCATTACTGAACTCCTGCATCCTGACAGCCTGCCTGAGCACATCCAGGCTCAGACTCTCCCTGAGACACGCTCTCATGCAACCAGTTTATCTGGTCTGATACAGCACACAGTGAAACCCCACAGCCAGGGCTCCAGGGGAGGCCAGATTAGAGACAGCCCCAACAATCTCTCCAGCCTTAAAACTATTCCTTTAGCTACTAGAAATACCTGACTCTGTTGAGACACTGGGGCAAAGGGATTCAGAATTGCTGAGAATTAGTGTCCAAATCCCTCTGGGTCAATGCAAGCCAGCCAGCAAGCTGAAGATGACCAACAAGTGTTCTATCAAACACAGCTGAGAAAGGTTTTAGAAGCATCACTGCACATTTATGAGAGGCACACATACACATCCATTCCTCCCCAAAATCCATGTGTTTGACTGAATAAAGCAAGGCCTTACTTTCTGGCAGACATCCATGTGTTTCTTGAGTCCCACAATTGTTTTCCTGGTTATAACACTGCAGGTTGGACAGCAAACTTCCCCTTTCTCGCTGATCTCCCGCTGCCACTGGTCCTCGGGGTTTGCTGATGAGGGAGAGAAAGAGGTGTTACATCCAACCTGCCTCAGCTGCTTGATTTGATAAGTTGAAAAGCAGTGAAGTGGGAAAGTTCCTGATATTAAAAAAAGAGAGGCTCTCCCAGGCAAAGCCAAAACTGGACATGAACCATGCAGCACTGCCTCTCCCACTCTCCTGCAGCTGCCCAAGTAAACTGGGTCACTGGGTCAATTTTACATGGAATTACCAGACCTGGTGATCTGGGGAAAGACCCAGGTCCTTCCAACCACTCTGGTATCCTGCACACTGGGAGTTATAAAAAGATGATGATGCCCCCAGCCACCTGATCCTGCCCTGCTTGGAATAACTTCCCCCTGCCAAGTGAAACAATTAGCGGGAGTGAAACAAAGGTGAGCGTCTCAGCTCCATCCGGATGTGTGCCTGGAAAGCTTCCCTGGCAATCCTCTTCTGACAGACACGGAGGAAGCTGGGGACTGCTGGCTTCCAGGCATCTGTTTATTTGAATGGCTGTGACTGGTCCTAAAAAAACCCAAAATAAGAGATATGTGGGGCCAAAAGCAGCTCCCAGGCCCAGAGTTCACACTGTGTTCTCAGCAGAGCAGCGCTGGCCTTCCAGCAAGGGAAGCCTGGGCTGAACAAAATCCGCCAAGTCTGTTTATTTGGATGCTCTTGCATGGCTGTGAGATCAGAGAGTCGTTTATTTGAATTTGAAAGCAGTGCAAGGCACTGCAGCTGTGTTTATCTTGCACATCCTGCGTTCCTCCTGCTGTCAGAGCTCTCAGGGAAAGCAAGCAACCTGTGCTGGGTGTAGGCTGCACCTCGAGGCTCAGGCAAGGAATAATTATGCTCACAGTTATGCACTGGTGTCATTCATGGGAATGATGTTAGAAAAATGCCATCATCACATGGGTCACATGCTGACTCACAGTGAAGCCAGGTGGAACTTGGCTCTTAACTCCCAGCACTTTCATCACATTGACCTGGCAGTGAACTGAAGGTAAGGTGCTCCTCAGGACGTCAGTTGTGGCACACCAATATTTTAGCAGCAGTGGCTGTTTCCTCATCTGTGTTATAGCTCAAAAGGGCAGGAGTTGTGTGCTCCTACCTCTGACTTTGTGCTGGTTCTCCTGACAAACCTGACAGAAAACTCACTCAACAAACAACCCGCTGGGCCAAGAGGGTGTGGGGACCACAAGCTGCAGGTGAAGGTGGGGATGGAGGCATCAAGGTAGGGACCATTCAGGCTTGGGGCAGTGCACAGAAAAGGAGCTAAACTGCACACAGAGCTGTTGCCTGTGCTTTGCCCCCACCAGCCTCACCTGCTGGTGGATGCACAGGTGTTTCCTTCTTCACACCAACTCCTGGAGGTTTCTTTTTCAGCTCCTCCATGCTGGCATTTCCCTCCAGCTTCTTGGCTCGATGAGCTTTTGCTTTGTCCTCTGCTTTGACAAGACCTGTAAAGAAAGAGGATTTTTGTTCACTACTTACTTTAATGCCTTCAGAGCAATTCACATTTAACAGGTAAAAAAATCTCTCCCTCTAAGCCAGGGACACTGAGCTGGCTGCATGTCTGCAAGGCTGTACATGTAGGCTCAGGTCCATAATTATGACAAGCAATATTCTAACAGCTTGTGGTGTTTTACAAACAGCATCATTTTCCCCAACACAAGTTTACGAACTATGGAAACTCTGTGGCAAAGTGAGGTAGGATGCCTCCAGCCAGGCAGACAGGCTGGGGTGAAGGGAATAGGGTGTTTTGCAAGGAACTGAAGGAGGGAATTGGAACAGCAAGTTCAGTGTGTAAAAGGGATGTTCCTGCTGATGTTCCTGCACTGGAAAGGCTGTTTAACTCCCCTGGATCCCCAAATCCTTCTGCAGCTCAGCCCCGTGCCTGAGTTTCCACAGAAGGTGCTGGAGGCAATGAGGTGACTACCAGGGTCAGATCCACATCCCCCTAAACCTGGGGTCTGTGACTCTTGCAAACCCAGGGTCTGAATGGAGACAGCACCCCATGACATGCTGGGGAACCCTTGTCTTTGGGCAGTGACTGCCACATGGAGCTTGGGGAGCACAGGCAGACCCCTGCCCCATCTTCACCTCCCATCTGAGGCACTGGGTCATGGGGACACCTTGTTCTCCAGGAACCAACAGCAGATGGTTCAGCCTCCAGCAGCACCTCTGCGGGGAGGATAAGGGAAACAAGCCCAGACTTCCCAGGAGCCAGAGGAAAGGAAATCACAGAGACCACATCCAGCCTGCTTGTCAGTGTTCAATTCCTTCAAAGCCATTAGTGCCTCTCCCCCGAGTGCCTCATACTGGAAGGTGCTGCCTCCTGCAGTGCCTGGAAATCTGCCTCCTATTTCTCTGGCTGAACATATCTCATAGTCAGCCTGAATCTAGTTGCTCTCATTCCAGGGATGCTCCAGGATTTCCCCCTCCTTCCTGAGCCCATTTGGGTGTATTTATGGAGCATGACCAAAGTCTCACTTGCTCTTGCTTTGTCAGGCTGCAGCAGCCAATTCCTGGGCCTCCTCTCAGCAAACATCCCGGCAACATGTCTCCTCTGCCTTGGATTCATTCTCCTGAACGTGGGCGACCAGCCCAGGAGATGGAGGCTGAGGGATGGGTGCGTCACGAGCCGCTCTACGCAGCAGAGTTCCTTCCGACGCCGCTGGAAGCGCTGTGGCACGCAGCATGGTGGGATGCTGGTGAGGTGATGTTTCTCATATCTCACTGGTGTCAGCAGCTCGTTACTCTTGTGTTACACATGAACATACCCAGATCCTTTCCTCTGTCCCCTCATTTCCCAGTGCCAAGATCCAGAGCAGAGCAGACAGGGTTAATCAGTCCCAGCTCTGCTGCTGCTTTTCACTCCCTTTGTCGCAGACATCTTTTCATTAAAATCCTTTCAGGATTTTAATGAAAAGGATTTTTCCTGCTAAAGCTGAGAAGTTTCAGCAACAAAGTGTAAACAAGGGTTATCTGTTGCTGTTGAATGCAACAGGTAGATCTGTGATTAGTCTCTTGTAGATGTTTAGATTTTACTAACCACTACTGGCGGAGCTGCTCTCGCTCTCTGCCGAGAGACAGATCTTTGTTATTCATTCTTTCTTTTCTATTCTTAGCTTAGCTAGCCTTCAAAGAACTTTTCCTTCTATTTCTTTTTAGTATAGTCATAATGTAATATATATATCACAAAGTAATAAATCAAGCCTTCTGATCATAGAATCAACATTCTTGTCTCTCTCTCCTTGTGACCACCATCACACCCTTCATGGCTCTCTCATGGTAAAAAGTGCCAGCTCCTCCAGTGTGAGATCCTCAGGCTTTGGCTCCATCACAAGTAGCCCCTCCTTGGGGAAGGGACTTCCCTGCAATGCCCCGGGGAGAAGGTACAACCTACAGCTGCCCAGAGCTGTCCTGTATTACCTTTCAGTCCAAATGTCCCCGAGATGGATGGCTGCTCCCCCGTAAACTTCTTAGGAGTTTTCTGTTTCCTTCCTGACTCAAAAAAGAGAAACACAGAGAGAGATTTGGTCAAATAACTGTACTGCCAGGGGGATTCATCAGTCCTGGGGCATAGGGTGGGCACATACTCCGTGTTAGGAGTGGGTCAAAGGCTGCCAAATGAAGCACCCACCCACTAAACACCAACAGACTGCTGCTTCCCACTCCACAAAACCAGGATAAATCTGTTATTCAGGATTAATTCAATGAGTGAAAGTGGTGGCTCTGTCTAGTGCAAAAGCTAAGCAGCTCCCACATGTGGCTATGTGGCTATGGTGGTTTGCTTTGATGCTGCAAACAGTGGAAACCATAGTGGGGACAACCACTGCCCTACAGCAGGTCAGCAGGTCAGCAGTGGCCATGGACAGATAGAGACTCCTCACCCTGTCCCAATCCTTCAGGAAGATGGGTTTGCCAGAACCATCCTGGTTTAACCTCAAACACTCAGGACAGACAGGCTGACACAGCAGCTTGCTGCGCTGCCAGGAATTCAACCCATTTCCAATCCCATCATAGGATTGTTAAGGTTGGAAAGATCTCTAAGATCATTGAATCCAACCATCACACAGGTCCTTTAGAAATATTTCCACCACAGCTACAATGGGGTTTTAACTCCCACTGAAGCTGCAAGAAACTGGAGAGCAGGGCAAGTTATCAAGGTCTGGAAACAAGGCTTGGCCACCCCTTGGAATCAGAGACAACTCTCAGCAGTGTTGGCTGCAGCAGATCCCCTTCCCTTGGGACACCTTCTGAACCAGCGTAGCCCTGGGCTCTAATCTTACTGTGCTTCATCCTCTCGGGGTCTTCCTCCTGCAGGGAGGCCTGGCTGCCCCTCTGCTGCCCGACATCCTTGCCACTGGAGGATTTGGCCGTGGGGGTGGCAGCTGCCATGGCCTCAGCTGCTGCAATCTGGAACTCCTTGCTCTCCCGGCTCTCCGCCAGGCACTCGCCATTCTCCGCGTGCTCCTGGGCCATGGCTTTTTCCGTCTTTGCCTGTTTGGGATGGATGGTGGGGCAAGCTGAACTCTCAGCAGGTCTAGGGCAAAGCACAGAGGGCTTGTTTAAAGAGGGCTTGTTAGACAAGTGTCCTGACACCTCTCCCCCCTCGCCAGCCCAGGTTGTAGGAATGGAGGCAGGTATGTTCCCCTTCTCCCAACCATCCCCGTGCCACTGCCATGCAGCCCAGCCACAGCCTGGTACCTTTTCTTTCCACTGCTCTTCCCAATGGCCTTGGGCACTTTGTTTTCTGCTTTGCTGGTTGGCACTGGCCGGTCCAAGTGATTCCAGAGCCGATGCTTTTCCAGCTGGGTTTTGGAGGTGAAGGCAGCTTCGCAGTATGAGCATGAGTATGTCAGCTTCTCTGAGATTGCACCCTGAGAGGAGCAGGGAGAGACAGGTGAGCACAGATGTTAGATCACAAAAGAGAGGCTTTTTCTGACACAGGCATGAACATAAATCATGTGTAATACCCTTCTGCCCTTCCAAATGATTACCCAGAGTCCATGATCCCTCTGGGCCAGACCTCACATTGAGCTGCAGAGATCTCAGTTCCTCTCACACACTCACCTCATAAACTGCTCCTGGCCCACCTCTGCCCTCCCATTTCCTCGTTTTAATCTCATGTTTTTCCTGGTGTTTAAGGCCTGAGAGCAGCTTTACCCTGCAGATGGTAATGGAAGAGCCAGCCACTGGAAAGGACAGACAGTTCTGCAGTCTCCTTACCCCCTGGCAGCGCTGATAGTGGTACTTCAAGCCATAAATGCTGGGGAACTCCAGCCAGCAGCCTGAATTGGGACATTTCACCCTGGAGTGGGCTTTGAATTCGTCCTTCCACTGGTTCATCAGAGGGAGCTGGGAACAGGAAAAACAAGAGCTAGCTGAGTGAAGAGCACCCTGTGCCTGTGTGTGTGCTGATGCATCCCAAAGGAGCTGGGAGGACACATGGGACCTCTGATCATTCCCATCCATCCTTTCCACCTTCCACCACCAGTCATGAAGAGGACCCCAGGGATGTGTTTCAGTGTATCAGTGCTCACTCCAGTGAGAGCTGCTGGGACAGATGCTGCAGGCTCCACAGGCTAATGGTTCCTGCTGAGGCTTTACCTTGCCGTGCTTCCCAGAGCACACACACACTCCCTACCAGGCTGGGGAATAAATCAGGCCTGAAGTCACCTGGCTGATTTAATCACCCCACATTTCATCTAGTCCATAAATCACCCCATGCCCCTGCTCTCATGACAAACTGCTCCATGTGTTGTCCATGCTACCAGGCAGGAATTAAACTGCACAACTCTGCAGGGAATAAATCACTCCCTTGCCATTGCTGCTGGCTCATTAGCCAAGCCTGACATGGCTGTGATAGGATCCAGTCATCTGGACATGGCCCTGGGAAAGCAATGCTGGAAAGGGGTACAGCTCCTTAACCAGGGCTTTGGAAAGTAATGGGTGCCTGCATGTAGGGGTTGAGGGACCAAGATCTTGCTCAGCCCAAGACAAGGCTGCTCTGAAGATTGAACCACAGTGGAATAGGGCTGGCTGGAGTGTACAGTGCAGGGCATGTCAGATGGAGTGAAGCAGGGAGGGCTCAGGGACTGGAGTGTGTGAGGTCTTACAGGGATGTCTTTCAGCGCCTGGTTCTCAGCCTTGGGTCTTCCTTTCTTCCTGCCTTCAGTTTTGTCACTGGTTGCATTTCCTGCAAACAGACACAGCACAATCACCAGCTGTGCCAGAGGAGCCACTGTCCCAATAATTCTGCTAGCCAGCCCCAGCTCCCTGCTCCCTACCTTGCACCCTCAGCTCTAGGCTAGCCATTGTCTGTCCTAGCAAGGCTGGAGATGCCCCTCTGGAAGGCAATGCCAGCTCCCCTGCAAATGAGGTGCTGATAAGACGTGACATAGGAAAAAGCAGTCTCCTGAACACAGGCGTGTTCATATTGCGGACAGCTGGAGTTCATTCCCTTTAGCAATAACTTATCCTCCTCTGTTTGCAATTATGACTTTAATCCCCTCAAGGTAACAGTGGCATCTGGGAAACATTTAGGGCACACGCATTTCCCCACAAAGCCACTGATTTTGGAAGCCCCATCTGAGCTGCATCGCTGGGGTCCAACCCTCCCCAGGGATGCAGGTAGCAAGGTAAAGGCAGTGGGACCCTCTCTCATAGAGGGGATCTGTCCAGCATAAAGAGACAGGAGGAAAAATCTCCTTGGGCCTGGAGATTCCTGGATAGAGAAATCAGCCATCCATCAGCGTGACAGCCCTTAGTGTGAGGGTCCCCTGGGGCTTGTACGCCAGCAAGCCTCCATCCCGGGGGCCGCGACACGGGAGGCAGCAGATGGCCTGAACTCATTTAAGCCTTTCCATCCTTTGATGTAGCACTTAGCTACCAACACGATAAATGGGCGGCGAGACACCCATCTCGTTAAGCCAGACACACGCCTCTCGGAAGGGAGAGACCATCTCCATCCCTCCCCTCCTGCTCTCAGCAACCAGCTCTCAGAGCTGGGGCTTTTTGGCCAGCACAGCCCTCACTGGTGAGTCAAAGTGAGGAGCAGACACATCGAGACCCAGGCACTTGTTTTGGCAGCCACCCCTCAGCTCCTGCCTCTGGGCTCATCCTCTCTGCCCCATCCACCTCCACTGAAAGGATAAATCAGCTCCTTACCCAGCTTGGGCAGCTCTGCCGGTGGGTTTATCCTCGTCTCTGTCCTGCTTTCTTTGCTGGCAGTGGGTTTGTTAGAGCCTGCAGTTTTCCTTCCACCTTTACAGGTATAGGAATCCGCCATCTCTGAAAGAAGCAGGGGAGGCGTTAAAATTCACTCCTCGGAGCTGGGAACAACACATGGTGAGAGCAAGGAGAGCTGCTGGGGAGGGAGGGAAATGAGAAAACCATCACGCAGCTTCAAGATTCCCACAAAGAGAAGAAACGGGACGTGCTTCCGAGTATTTGTTCTACAGTTGAGGAACGCCACAGACATGGCTGGAAAGCTGCTTTCATTACAGCCTGGCTTCCCCTTCACATACAATGGCAAAGACTTTATTAAAAATTATGGGCTGGCTTTGCCCAGAGAAGGAGTGAATAAATGGCTTTTCCTCTTCGTTTATTTCTCCGCTTTCATTTAAGACACCAAAAGCAAAAAAAAAAAAAAAAAAAAAAAGTGAGTTTTAATGAACAGATGTAATGATAAATTTCCAATTTTCCTTATTAATGGGAAACTGTTATAAACTGAGAATTGTTAATGTTATCTGAATTTTTCGTATTAATAATTCAATTTGGCTTCTCTATAAATAATGAATGTCAGGAATTATCGCACAAGGCCCACTCTCACTCCTGATGGAAGTGGGCAGTAGGACACCCCTCCATTCAGCAGTGCCAAGAGGAAGCCCACGGCATGACTGGCTCTGCCTCCGGCTTCAAGTTCCTTCTTCCCCTCCCGACAGCACAAGCAAAGGCACATCTGAGGATGGGGACTGTTCTGGGAGATGGATATGGAGATCCATATATGGATTTGGGGAAAAGAAGTCCTCCATGCCTCCACAATGAGAATATCAGGCCCCTGGGAAAAGATTCCTTGGACCACCATGGCCTTGAGATCTTGGCTGGGACGGGATGCTGATGTTCACCCATGTGTTTTTTAAAACACGGATTTGACTCATCACCTGCAATTCCTCCCACATGTTTAGCATCATTTAACTTAAAGGAGCTGATTCCAAAAAGCATCCACACTCATCCTGTCTATCCTCATGCCCAGAGGATGGAGGAGCATCTCCTGTGTGGCCAGATTGCCAGCCATGCCACCAACATATGGGACAGGAGGGTCCAGCCGTCCTTTCTGAGGTGTCCCCAGGGACTTTCCGTGTAGGATCAGGGACTTTCCATGTGGGATGCAGCCCACATGCTCCAAGAGCTGGCAAAAGCTTCCAGCATGTGATTGGCTGGTGACACATATGTGGTGGTTGTTTGCATGGGCACAAAGGTTAATCGGATCAAGTGAGAAATTCCAGCTTGCCAACTGGTTCTGTGGCATTTGGTGCTGAACATGGGGATCGCTGATTCAACTAATTTGGGCTCTTTTGGTGGGAGAGCTGGGTAGGAGTTTGTAGCCTGCCTGACAGCAGCTCCTTTCTGGAGCAGGCACAGAGAGGGGTCCCTGTGGTTCCTTCCCAAATCGCTGCTCCACTCCCATTAGTGTGGACACTGCTACTGTCCCCAGTCCTCCAGGGATAAAAGTGCCAGTCCCCTTCCTTTCCATGCTGGGTCCTGGCACCTCTGAGCAACCCTCACTCAAACTGCTCAAAGGAAAAAGGGGAAAAAAAAACTCACGAAAAACCAGTGAAGTGAAAGCTGAAGACAAGATTTCTGTGCTTACAATGGGGTGAAAACCGAGGGGAAATCCACACAACTGACACCTCTATCCAGCCAGGGCTAGTGCCAAAATGCCATGGGGGATGGAGCACAGAACCTCCCTGCCTGCCTCGCTGGCCAGCTCGAGGTGACACGCAAAGAGTGACAGCCAGGACAGACCCTGTTGACAACTCTGGTGCTCTCCTCCTGCACCTCATGACACAGCACACCAGTGAGCACCCTCCCACCTCTCCCTTCCCAAAACATCCAAAGTGCCCAGCTCAGCCCTGCTCCAGCAGCTGGACACCTCTCATCCCCCTGAACACATCTGTCCCCTCAAAGGAATCCTCTCTGCCCAGCTTAAGAGGTTCTGAATCTTCTGTTTTTCCACACCAAATACTCCTTTGCATTTTTCCCATTATTTTTTAACCAAATGAAAAATAAAAATCTCATAAACCTGTCAGCAAGAGCCAAAATCCACTCCTTGGCCACTGAAACAACCCCAGGGATCACAGAGGAATTGTCCAGGAGCCACAGGGCAAAAATCAGCCCATTGTGGGGGTTTCTGGTAATGTTCAAACTTCTCACTCATTTTTGAGTAACACACACTGAAAATAGGCAACAGCCTGTGCTCTTCCACACTTTCCTTAAGGTTTTGTTGAAAACTCTTTTGCAACTCGTAATGGGAAGAGAAGGCATCCACAGGTTCTGGTCATGAGCCAGGGGTGGGATGTGGTGTGGGAAGGCTGGGCCGGGGAACATCTTATGAGGTCTCCAGCTCTTTCCAGGTAACTTTTTAGAACTTTGTGGCAACATTTTTGAAACATCTCACTCCAGCTCCAGGGAAAAAAGCTCCTGTGAATGCAGGCACCGAAACGTGATGAGTGAAGGCCAAGCTGGTATTGCTGGGAACAAGGGTAAGGAGGAAACTCATGGCTGTGGGAAGGGGAAAGTGACATTTGGGAATCAAAGACACTGTTCCCAAGCCACTGGCAGCACTGTGCAGCAGGAAATTTGGCAGAGAATGGGAAAGGGGAAATAATACCATGCAGAAATGCCTGCTCATTAATTTGGATAAGGCCTGAAGGAGCATGTATGCAGCCAGGATGGCTGCGACCCTCTCACAACGTCCTTACCAGCAGAAAGTCACCTGCAGACCATGACCACAAGTTTTCCTGACGGGATTCCCACCTCAGTCCCATCCCTACGGATGGACTTTGCTGCATGACAACTGCCTGGTCACCTGTCAATCTTCTCCACCTATCATCAATAATTTACCAACAGAGGCACCGAACACCAAAAGCCAAGGGAGCTGCCTGTCCCAGGACAAGCCGTGTGCCAGCACAGATGATGGATGCCAAAGGGCACTGCCATCCCTGTCGCTGTCAGAGGAGCTGTGCTCCCTCCCATGAACTCCTGGCAGAACCGGAGATGCTGGGAAAAACTTGCAGGGAATAAAGACAAGGTAGCGGAGGGAGAGGCTTCCTCTCGAAGAATCGCCCTCGCTGGAGGTTTCCCCGGGAGGGAAGCACGTGGCGGATGAAGCCCTGCGAGCCGCTGCATCCCTGGGCACGGCAGGCAGCCGGGCAGCCCCGGAGGGACACGGCGCATCCCGCCGCTGTCACCCAAACCGAGTGACACCCACCGAGGGAGAGCCTCAGCAGAGGCCGCACACCCCACTCCTGCCGCACATGGCTCTGGCCAGGCGCAGACGAGGCTTTTGAGGGTGTAAAGTTTCTGTTCGAGGCGCGTTATCCCGTCCCTCCCCTCTCCGTCCCCGGGCACTGACATGAAGAAGGGAGAAGCGCCCGCACATGCCTGGCAGACAATGAGCCCGCACGGAGCCGCGGGCACTGGGGTGCCCCCTGTCCCGGGGGTCAGCGGGTGCGGGGAGCTCTGCCCGCTGCCGCTGTCACCTCCTGGGCGCGGGGAGCTCTGCCCTGCCCGCTGCCGCTGTCACCTCCCGGGCAGGGGAACCTCTGTCCTGTCACCTCCCGGCCCGGCCGAGCCGCCCGCGTCCCCTCGCTTCCCCTCCCCGCTGTCACCCCGCGGGCAGCGCCGCCCGGGCCTGTCACCCCGCGGGCCCGCGCCCCATCCCCGGGAGGCGGCCGGGGCTTCCCCGCGGGCCGGGCCCGGCAGCGAGGGGACGGAGGGCCCGGCCCGGCCCGGCCGCGCTCCGGGAGGGGAAGAGCGAGCGGCAAAATGGCGACGCGGCGGCGGGCGGAGCGGAGCGGAGCGGGGCGCGGGGGTCCCCGCCGCGGGGCCGGGCGGGCCGGGGGCCGCTCGGTGCTTACCTCGGCGGGCCGGGCCGCGGTGCGGGGCGCGCAGGGCCGGCACCCCCCGGCCGGCCAGGCGGTGCCGCCCGCCGCCCCCGGGCCGCCGTGCGGGGCTCCCGGCGCGCCCACACCCGCGGCGGCGCCGCGCTCCGCTGCCGCGCTCCCGCCCGCCCCTCGCCGCCGCCGCCGCCGCCGCCGCCGCCGCCGCCGCGGCTCATGCGCGCTCCCCGCCCCGCCCGGCCCGGCCCGGCCCGCCCCGCGCCCCTCACCGCCGCCACCGGGCCGCTCCGGCCTCGCCTGGTTTCGGGACCGGCACCGGGATCGGCACCGGGAGGACGGGCGGGGGCGCCGCCCCGGGAGGGCGGGACGGGGCAGCGCCCCCCGCACCGGGCTGACCTGGGCAGGTGCGGCCGGAGCCCGGTGCGGGCAGGGCTGCGCTGCGCTGCCTCCGCGGGATGCGGGATGCGGGATGCGGGCAGGGTGCCGAGCTGCCCTCCGCACCTCCGGGCTGTCTGGCCTCTGTCACACCCCGGGGTGCGGGCACCGTGTCCTGCCCGCCGTCCTGTCCTGCCCTCCAGGGTGCAGGCGCTGAGTGTCCTGCCTGTCATCTTGCCCTCCAGGTCGGAGGCAGGACACCTTTCCCTTTACTCTATTTTCCAAGATGCAGACAGGATGACCTGCTTGTCGTTCTGCCCGGCAAGGTGCCCTGCTCGTTATCCTTTCCTCCAGGGTGTCCTGCCCATCTTCCTACCTCCCAAGGTGTTGGCAGTGTCCTGTATGTCATTGCTCTCTCCGGGGTGTCCTGTTCATCATCCTGCCTGCAAAGGTGCGGGTAGGATGCCCTCCCCATCCATCAACACATCAAAACCCAGGGTGCTCCAGGTCCCCTTGTAAAGCCACCCCAGCCCCTGGGAATGATGCTGCGTGCGAGCCTGTTGCAATGTCCATGGGGCAATTTCCCAGCTTCCAGGCTTGGGATGTCACCCCTGCAGAGCCTGTGGCACCTGGGGAGGGGCTGCAGGGCACAGCCAGCCTTGATTACCGGCTGCAGGAATGCATAGCCACACCAGCATCCAGCAGTAGCCCAGAAATTAGGGAAAATCATATTAATTTTGCCAGGTGAGAGCAGAACCCAGAGCAATCACTGTTAGGGCCACCCTCCCTGCCATTGCCAGTGCGTGATCCTGCCGGGCGCTGGGAGGCCCTGTGGCACAGTTGTGCAAAAAAAAAAAGCCCAACCCAAGCCGGGAGTTTCCCCGCGGTTTTCCCCTCTTTGTCTCCATTGCGGGGAAAAGAGCTTAATTAACGTCTGCAGAGAGCAGGGAAATCTCGGTGTAATTGCTAGGTATGATTATCGGTGGAGCGGAGGGTGCTCAGCAGGGTGGGAGGGACAGGCACAGCCCACCTTCTTTGTATAAAATGAGGCATATCCGAGGCGGGCTCGCTTCCCAGGCAGGGAGCTGCCTCCGGGAGAGCTGGGGTGGCTCTCGGGCAGCTCCACGTGCTCGCTGAGACCAGGCAGCGCCTTCAGCACCTTCGAGGTCCCCTCCTCGCAGTAAACATTGCCCATCGCTCATCCTGGCAGCTGTTCCATGTGTGCAAAGGTGCCACCATGTCCATTTTCTGCACCCACAAAGGGCAGATTTGCATCTCCAGGAGGGGATGAAGATGAGGGGAGATAGGGAGTTTGGCCATGCTGGGTTAGACAGGGGCAAGGAGAGCAGGCAGCTACTGGCTGGGTGAGGAACAAACCCCTGAAATTATGCAATAGAAAGGCACCCACTGTTGTTATTTTCAGGCTCTGCTGAGCAGAGCGGGCCAAGGGATGGACTTGAAAAGAGCAGCAAATGTTAAGCAGATGCTGAGGAGGGCTTTGTTTCACAGGCAGAGCTGTGCTGGGAAAGGCAAGAGGAGGAGGAGGAGGAGGAAGAGCAACAGGGGCAGCAGTGCTGCCTTCCTCCATGTGCTCACAGGAAACCATCACATCCCCTCTTGCGCGGTAACTTTCCTGCAGAGGTGGATTGTGGATCAGAGCTCATCCTTGCAGACCAGCACGATGCTGTGGAGGGGTGCACGTCGTTATTCCCCAGTGCTCTAGCCCCCTGGTCACTGCTCCCACTGTCCCCACTGTTCCCACCACCCGAGGCAGGAGGAGGCCAAGGAGCAGCAGCCAGGCACACACTGCAGCTGTGGATGCTGGAGAAGGTGCTTGGCAGCAGGGATGAAACAGCCCAAGCCATTGAACATGGAAATTAAATTGATACGGACCCCAGGAAGAGGTGATGAGGGAAAAAACAATTACATAGCCTGTATCAGCGAGGTGCTGCCACCCTCCATGCAGTCCTGACATTGCTTCTCCAGCCTCTCGTGCTGGTGCTGAGCAGATCTCCCTGGAGCTGTCCTGTGCCTGCCAGATGCAGCCAGCACAGTGACCTCCACCCAAACCCAGCAGCAATTTGGGTATCCCCTACAAGGGTCAGTTCTGGCTTGTAAAGATACCTGGCCAAGAGTTTAAAACTCTACAAATGTGAAAACCGCCCTTTGAGGAAAGGCAGGAAATAATCTGGTTTTCTGAATGGGATCTAGAGGCAGGAAAATGCCCCTTGCCCAGAATGAGCCTGACTGATGAGGCATTTGCACTTTAAAAAGTAACTTAAAAGCACATTTTAGAATCACAGTTAGACACCTTCCACTACACCAGACTGCTCCAAGCCCTGTCCAGCCTGGCCTGGAACACTTCCAGAGATGGGGCAGCTACAGCTTCTCTGGGCAGCCTGTGCCAATGTCTGATCCAGGGGCTGCAGCAGCATCCTTCAGACCCTAAAGTCTGTTAGAATGAAACATATGCTGAGTCTGCAGAGCCTCTTTCCCATGTCACTGCTCTGGAGACATCCCAAAAACTCCCACTAATGGCTGTGCAGGGCCAGCATCTCCACTGGTGGGATGGTGAGATGCTTAATGGAACTGGGAGCACTGGGAGCACTGGGAGCCCACATCTGCTGAGCCTTGTGCACCAGGCACAGAGACGGGTGAGGGAAAGGCCATGACTGATGCCCAGACCCAGGATGGGAGACTCTGCATTCTCTGTCTCCCAAGGCTTTATCCTGGGATAAAGGATCCCAGCCGGCTGCTGCACCCCCTTTATCCTTGGAGTGGCAGGGGGACAAAGCCCCTTGGAGGAGCCACATGCTCACACATCCTCGGGACAGGCTGTGCAGAGGCTGAAAGAGAGTGATTCCCGAACAAAGAGGGATTTGCAGCTGGTTTGTGCTGCAGCATCCGGGGCAGCCCCAGCCTCCTCCCAGCCCGGGCCGCTGATTGGAAACCCGAGCCTGCCATCACTCCCACAGCCAGGAATTATGCTGATGGATTTTTTATTATTTTTCTCCCCCTCCCTGTGCTTGAATGCACTCAGCAAATATAAGCAAAAGGGAAAAAAAATAAAAAAAAGAAGAGCGAGAGAAAATCCAAACAGATTCAATTTTAGATATGGCGACAAAGCCAAATGGTTGCAGTGCAAAGAGGGAAGGCTAAGGGGGAAAAGCTCCTGCCTCAAGGAGGAGCTGGAGCTGTAAAGCTGCCAGCAGCCCTAAGACTGCTTTTTATAATTTACAGGGTTGTGGTGACATAGGGGGCATGTCCCATGGGGATCCATCAGCCCCATAGACGCAGTGGGAGCTGTGGGGATGCAGCTGGTGATGAAGTTATGTGGCTTCATCAAATCCTTCCCAGTTTTAGAAAGTGCCTCCTCTGATGGGAAGTGAAGAGGCTAATTTTCTGTGGGGGTGTGAAGGATTTTCCTGGAGGCCTCAGTAACAGCCTGTGCAAATGTGCTGCTTGGGAATGTTGTGCCAAAACCAAACCCCAAACCTGCATTTCCAAAAAAGGCCCAAGTGAAATGCTGTGGATGTTCAGCTTGGCTTTGCAGCAAACCTACTGCATCCAGGGAAGAGCCCTGGTGGGGGAACAGCCCTTGTCAACCCAAATGACAATTGTTTTGGATCAATTCTTTATCTCAGTCCTGCTGCCTTCCCTGGGCTGCCCAACTCCCAACACTTGCTGCCTTCTCTCTGGTGGCTTCCAGCCTGGGGATGCTGCCTCTCCCTTACTCCAGCTTTGCCAGATGGTCCCATGTGCCACCAACCCTGCACCTGGCACTGCTGCAAACCTGGGACCCCCCCGGTGGAAGCAGCAGCACTGTAGCTGCGTCTGCACCCACCCCTCTCCATCCTTGTCTCAATGAAATCTCCACAGCCATACCCACACCCACTTCTCTCTATCCTTCCTGCCTCTGTGCCATGCCCACAGTCCCTGGGAGTGTTCCTGGCTCTGGGGAAGCAGAGCGTTCAGAGGGCATCCAGCAGCCGAGAATGAGGACCAAAAATGAAGGAAGTAATACAGGGGAACAAAATGAAATGAAGCAATTATCCCTGCTCTGATACTTTCTAATTAAGGAAAGTGTCACCCTTATTAAGAGGCCATTAATTCATTGTCATAAGTCACCACCAGTGCAAGTACCAAAAACGTGCCTGGGCCATGGGGAGTGAGCAGCTTCCCCTCCTCCCTGCACCACAGGCTGCAGCCCTGAGGGAGAGCTGCTGCTCGGGGCTGCTCATGGATTCCTGCAGGAAATGCCCTGTCCCACACCCGGGGCTGTGCTTTGGTGTGCTCTGCGATGATGCTCAGCCTATCCCAAGCAGGATTAACCCATCCATCTCCACCTGTGACTGCACACTCTGCCCTGTGGGCTCCAAACGGATTTGTGCAAAGCATGTGCTGAGTTCTCAGCAGAGATCAGCTCCTGGCTGCTCTGGGGGACCAAGCCACCAAAGAGCTGCCCAAATGTCTCCAGCCCTGCCAAGCCAGCATTTCCTCCTGCATCACCTCCCATTAACAGCCAGCTCTGTCTTGGCAGCCTCTCATTACGTATTCTGCATGGAGGGCACCACATCAGCTTAATTAACAAGGTAAGAAAAACGGGACCTTTGAGGAAATCTTAATTATATTATCCATCTCACCCTGAGTGGCACCTGATCCATCCCAACACTGTTTTCAAGTTCATTAGCAATAAATCAAGATTGATTAGTCCTGGATGTGCAGCAAGAACATACCAGAGCAGAAGACTTCTGCTGCCATTGCTGCAGGACTCTGTGTGTGTGTTCCCAAGCCCTGTCGTGTCCTCCAGCACCAGGCAGTGGGATGGGGAGCAGGGCTGTGGATGAGGCAGAGGGAGCTGTGCCAGAGCTGGGATGTGGCTGTTGGAGCATCCCAGGAGTGGCTGTTTCACTGTGCCCCTGCCACATGCTGGCACTTCACTCTTCCCTGGGATGCTCTGACTTGGGGCAGCACCCAGGCAGCCCTTCCAGGGATGAGGCAGCCGCAGCTACTCTGGGCAGCCTGTGCCAGTGCCTCACCACTTTCACAGGGAAGAATTTCTTCCTAATATCCAACCTAACCCTGGCTTCTGCTGGTTTAAAGCCATTCCCCCTTGTCCTGTCACTTCAGGCTCTTGTTCAAAGTAATTCAGCTCATTTAGGCATTGAAAGTGGCTCTAAGATCTCACCAGAACCTTCTCTTTTCCAGGTTTATCAACCCCATATTTCTCAGCCTGTCTTCATTGCAGCAGTGCTCCAGCCCTTGGAGCACCTTTGGGTTCATATTCTGGACTCACTCCAGCAGCTCCACAACCTTCTGAGGTTGGCATCCCCAGAACTCGAAGCAGTGCTGCATGTGGGGTCCCTCCTGAGCAGAGAAGGGAAGGACAAACCCCTCTCCCTGCTGCCATGGTGCTGGGGATGCAGCCCAGGGCAGGGTTGGCTCACTGGGCTGCCAGCACTTGTTGCTCATGTCAAGCTGCCCCAATGCCTTGGGGTGGTTTGTAATCCTCCCTGTGCCCTGGTGGGATGATGGGTCCTAATTAGATGGAGAATGCAAACCTCTGGGGACAGACATTCCAATTTAAACCAGCTGCACCTCAGCAGAGCCAGGGGCAGGCACTGTCACCTCTGTGCCCAGCATTCCGTGTCCTCCCACCCCGCTCAGCCAGGGACAGCACAGGTTGTGAATTCCAGCACGCACTGTTAATGTCAGCACCCACTGTGAATTTCAGGGTTGGAGGGAAGGGGAGCATTCCCTGCATCAGAGCCACAATCAGCAGCGCTTCAGAGCGGGAGGTGTTTACATCATCAAGCTCAGTAATTACTCAGACAAATTTGCATGCATTTTCTATGGGCATTTCTGCTGGCTTTTTTATTTTCTGCTTGAAAACCTTGCTGGAATCTGCAAACTGCCTCTGCCACTGGGAGGGAGTTGCTGGATTATTCCTTTCTAAGAAGGTGCTGAACATAACTCCTGATGCTGGTGACACATTGGCTCTCTTATTCAAAAGATTTTCCACCAAATAAAATGGCAAAAAAATCTATCAGAGCCAGGAGTTGTGTGGCCATTGCCTGCCCCTGTGCCCCAGTGGTGCTGCCTGTATCCTCCTGCCTGCTGCAGGGGACTGACTGATGCTTGCTGGTGTTTTCTGTTTACTTTAATTGTTGTCTGGTTTTAATATTGCATGAATTGATTCATCTGTGTTTCATTGTCGGCCCTGTTTGTTTTGGGGCAGTGCCTGGAATATCACTGGCAGATAAGTGCTGGACAAATAGAAGGTATTTTTCTTGCTCGGCCAAAGATGAGGAGTGACCAAACTATGCCTCAGTCTGAGAGGATCCTGAGCAGCATCTGCCCCCAGTTCCCAGGGTCCTGGTGCAATACTCACCACCCCAAATTCTCACTCATGAGGAGGACTGTCCTTCCTTTGATCCACCATGCAGATTCATTTTGCTGTATGCCCAGTGCTACAGAAGTCAAAACCCTGTCAGGGCTGTCCTGGATGCATTCCTGCTGCCTTGGGCAGAGTCCTGGGTGTCCCTTGGACAAGCCATGGGCATTAGGTGGCACCAGACACTGCCAGAGCAGTAGTTCAGAGCCAGTCTGCCAAGATGCTCTGCTCTCACTATCACCACCCTCATCAGAGCAAAGACAGAGCAGGGGACTGGGGGCAGGACAGCATCGTCCTGCCAGCCCTGGGAACATTTTTTCACACTGCTCCTCCACCTCATCCTGTGCTGGTGGGTCTCAGAAAGATACCCAAACAGGGATCATGTCTGGGGCTTTGGCTGAGTGCAATAGGTCAGGTTTCTGCTTTCTTCTGTGCCTCCTTTCTTCCATGCTGAGGGGCTGGAGAGAGCCAGACCATCCTCAGGAGCACAACAAAGGGCAGCCAGGCTTTGGGGCAGGATCTGGGGAAAACCCTTCCTTTTCCAGAGGGTCCAGGGCAGCCCCAGCACTGTTCTGTGCACCCCAGCTGCGTTCCAGGCCAGATCTCCACCAGCTCACTGCATGAGCCCAGCTGGAGCCTGGAGAAGGCATTTCCCCCGTGCAGCTCCCAGGCTCTGGAGAGAAGCTCAGCGTCTCCCTCTAACGATGTGCACACACCTGCAGTGTTCTGCTCTTTGGGCTTCTGGCCCTTCATCACCCCACAGCTCCCCCTGCCTCCCCACAGCTCCCACTGTCCCACCAGGACACAAACAAACCCCATCAGGGCAAGATGGGCTTTTTCCTGGCTTCTTTTTCTTTGTCTTTAAACTCAGTAAATTCTCCGAGCTCTGTTGCTCGTGAGTCTCTGGTGAGGTGAGAAGAGCAAATTTTGCTGCATGTTAGAAAAGGTCAGTGTGGAATGAGGAGGAAATTCTAATTCCTGTGTTCTGGGGTACACACAGCAAAGACCTGGAGCTGCTTCCCTGCAGACAGAGCTGAGGGTCACAGACCCCTGACCCACAGGCAGAGAGGGAAGATGTTCAGCCTTGCATGGAGGGATTTAGGGCTGTAGACATCTCCTGGGAATCCCCAGGAAGGACTGGAAGGACCAAACTCACAGGGCAGGTTCAGGTATGGGAAGAGTCAGAAGAGCAGTGAGTTAAAATAACAGTCTCTAATTTATTACCAGCAGAGAAGCAGGCAGGAGGGTGCCCAGCCAAGGAGCACCGTGACCTGCCTCCACATCCCAGTGCCCCAGGGGGTTTGGGGCTGCTATTTTTGGACCCCCATGACCCACAGCCCTACCCTCATCACTTGAGGTGGAATGTGGGGAGGTGACAGCATCCACCCTGGCCCAAAATCCTGATTTACACATGGATTTTCCTTATCTACCCACAAGGGCAATCTGTAGCTCTGTATGGGAGAGTTTGGGAGATGGGGACCTGACAGCAAACACTTTGACTGTAATGATGGTGAAGGTCATCAGGAAGGTGCCTGGCTTTGGTGGCACCATCACCAGCCCTTGGCAGGAGGTCAGCACAGGAACCTGCCAATGCCTGGATGAGCACAGCTCTGAGAGCTGGCGGGACCATGGAGCAGAGCAGGACCAGGATGGGAGCTGGGGCACCCAGTGTTCCCCCAGCCCCACAACCACCCAGCAGCACCCCAGCCTGCTGCCCCCAGCCCTGCATGGGCTCTCCCTCTGCCTGCTGATGAAGGATGAGCTCTTGGCACAGCTTCCTCCCAGCCGTGGCACCCTCCTGGTGCATCCAGCCTGCTTTCACTTGCAGATTTTCCAGCTCTGATGACTCAGCTCCCTTTTTAACTCACCAAGTGGAGCTGGGTGCTGGGGTCTTGGCCCCGCTGTGAATTTTTTGGCTGGTTGTATCATCTTATTTGCTACCGATAACGTCACCTCCCCGGCCACTGGAAGGCAGCCCAGTCTGATGAGGAAACCAAAGCTCCCTAAATAAGCTCCAAGGCATGGACACGATTTGCTGGGTGCTGGGATGTTGCCCAAGTGCATAATGCTTCAGTGTCCTGCACATGGCTCCAAGCTGTCCCTGGAATCACAGCATTCCCTTTCTCCACAGTGCTGAGCCCTGCCTTTTGCCATCTCCTTTTTTCCATCTCTTTCCCTGTGAACCGTCAGGCTCAGGTGGATGGAAGTTCATCATCTGTCCCAGCAGCTGGTTTGCTGATTTTCCTCCAGCCAAGAGCCGTGTCTGCTGGAAGAAACCTTCCACCCCTGCACAGGAATGTGTTCCTTTAAAAGAAAGAGAAGGAAGAAGCAGGAGAGGAGCCCTGGAGTGTCTGGGAAGCTGTCTCTTCTTATTCCAAGCGTGTGGCTCAGGTCTCGTATCGGCGATGCACAGCCCATCCCAGCGGAGCTCGGTTCACAGTGTTGGTGCAATCTGCCAAACAGACGGATCAGCTAGGAGACATTTCCAAAA
Organism: Ammospiza caudacuta; assembly: GCF_027887145.1. Classification (NCBI taxonomy): domain Eukaryota; kingdom Metazoa; phylum Chordata; class Aves; order Passeriformes; family Passerellidae; genus Ammospiza; species Ammospiza caudacuta. The sequence goes on from NC_080607.1 coordinate 13,201,261, forward strand.
GAAGCTGGAACAAGGTGGGAGAGGAAGGAATAAACAGCCTGCAGGGTGGCACGTCGCAGCTCACCCACCACCATCCCCAGAGAATCTCTTCCCTTCCATGCACAGGGCCACTGACGGATTTTGGGCTGCGTGTGGCAGCCTGGCCCTGCGCATCCCAACTCCCCCTGTGCTCCCTGAATGGCCCCACAACCCATCCCTGTGCCACAGCCAGCTCTGGGCTACCCTATAGGCCCTACCTTGGCTGAGCAGCTGCAGGTTCCGCACCTCCTCGCGCACCTGGAGCTGCAGGACCTGCTGCAGGAGCTCCTGGCGCTGCGCCTCCAGCGCGATCCCCATGCGCTGCAGCTTCTCCCCGTTCAGCCGCAGCAGCGCCCGGCCTGCAAACACCGAGTGGCTCAGTGCCCCACCAGCCCAAAGAGGGGGGGATGATCCCAGGAAAGGTCAGCACAAAGGAGAACCCATCAGCATGAAGGATTGAGGAGGGAGTGCTCTCTCACTGCCTGCATAGTGCGTGGAGGGACAGGAGGGAGGGGGAAGGACTGGCAGGGGATAGGGTTAAACTGGGTGTTGGGAAATAATTCATCCCTGTGAGGGCAGTGAGGCCCTGGCACAGGTTGCCCCATCCTTGGAGGTGTCCAAGACCAGGCTGGAGAAGGCTTAGAGAAACCTGTTCTAGCAGAAGGTGTCCCTGCCCATGGCAAGGGTGTGGAACGAGATGAGCTTTCAGGTCCCTTCCGTTCTGGTTTGTGACCTCCCTTTCAGAGAGCGCCGGGTGGCAGCTCATGTCCCCAGCCTCTGCCAGGTATCAGCAGCACAATCCTGTAACCCATCCCCGCAGGCAGCAGCTTTTTATTCTCTGCTCCACCTCCCAGATGAGGAGATGTTTTCTGAGCACAGGGTTCCCACACAGGGCTGCTGGTCCTGGGGCAATGAATAGGGGTGCCCATCACAATGCATTAGTGCTCCAGTCCCCACCGAGCCACTTCCCTCCAGTCTGGGGCTATTACAGGAGGGATTTTAAACCAGCTTTTGTCCTTGCTTTACAGCATACACTCACTAATTCTGCCTTTGTTGCCTGAGCAAGGGCTGGCTGAGCTTTTGCATTAGGATTTCTCATCTCCCCCAGGCAGCTCCTGCCCTCACTTCCCTGCCACCGTCCCCTGGCCCTGGCAGAGCTCAGTCTGGCCTTGAACATATTGAAGTTGGGCTGGAATGATGCTCTTACACAGAGGTCAAAGCCACTGTCCCCAGGGAGCAAAGGGGAGGGAGCAGATCCTAGAGGTGAGTCTGCTTGATTGGGAGTTGGATTTGGACCTCGACAAAGACCTTTGAAACTTGGACTCCAACTGGGCAGAGATTTTTCTCTTCTGCAAAAATTTTTTAGTATTTAAAAAAAATTAATAATACTATTATTGTATTAACTAGGTGATGAGAAGACTCTTCCCTGTCTTATAAACCAATTTAATAAAGAATCTCCAGCCTGTCCTGGAGCTCACCCTGTTGGCAGATGCCTCCTGCCCAGCCTGGGTCAGTGTCACTGTGTCCCCTGCTCTCACCCTGGCTGCATCTCATGGGGAGAGGGGACAGAAATGGGGGGCACGTCCATCTTCTGAACCCTCAATGTCCAAACAGCCATTCCCAGGAGCACATGCTAATGGCAAATGGTCTAGAGGGCACTCTGTACCTGTGATGGCGTGGTGGGAGAACGCCTCGACGTAGATGAGATAATTGTGTGGGCAGTGCTTCTTCAGCCATTTGCACACATCCTGCTGGGTCCACAGCACCACTGGCTTGACCAGGCTGCCCAGCGTGGGGCTGGTGTGGTAGATGCCATAGTGGTCACAACCACGGACCTGAGGGAGTGGGAGGGGAGAGTGTTAGTGGGACTCAATCCTGGGAGGAGGAAAACAGAAATCAGTGCATGGGGATGGGGGAGATGCTGGCTGGCTGCATAGGATTGTGGTGACGCTGGCAGACTTTGGCTCCACACCCTCTGGAGTCTCTAGGCTCACCCTGAAACCAGAGGAACCAGTAAGGGAGGCACAGAGAGTGGGGATGGGAGGTCAAGTTGATTGTCCTGCCGTATATAGACCCAACACCTTAAACTTCCCAGGCCTCCTGCTGCAGGACCCAACTCCCCTCCCCTACATATTATCCAGCCCAGCAGAACATTGCACAGGCTCAGGAGATGTCCTGGGGTCCTCAGGGTCCCCATCTCACCAGGCAGAGATGGGCATTTGCTGGAAGCTCTCAGTGGGGATGCAGCCAGTGAGATCCTGGAGGAGAGTAGGAACTGGTGCAAAGACATCCCCACCAGATGTTGGTGCTGGTGTGAACTCATCCCCACCAGAATTCCCCAGGAAAGCAGCCAGCAGCCAGCCTGTGCCCTGGAGTAGGAAGGACTCTCCCTTTCTCTCCCTCTCAACCCCCTCAACCCTGAGCTGACTGGTCACAACAAGGTCCTGCAGCCTTGCAGGTGTCCAAGGCCACCTCTGAATCCTACAGTTGTTCCTGGGGTGCTGCTGTGCTCAGAGACACCCAGGATAAAGCAGGGCCACAGTCCCCAGCACCCCAGTGTGCCCTGGCCACCTCCAGCACCTGCTGAGCTGTGCCAAGCACAGTACCAAGCTATGCCCACAGGGAGAGGGGGCTTCTCTGGCAGCATCCCTCCACCCCACCTTCCCTCCCTCCAGCTGTCTGCTGCACTGGCCAGTCTCATTCTGAGCCACCCAGTGTCACCCTGAGCCACTTGGCAGCTCCATTTTCTCTCCCCCATCACAGCCACTCTGGCCTCACAAGGTTGTTGCAGCCTGGACTTATACAGAGCAAATCACATATCTTGAGCTGTGGCTGCCCAGGGAGCAAGGCTGCTTCTCCTAGGGCATCTTCCAGGCTGGCGGGGAAATGGGCTGGAGGATGCAGGAACTCCCCTTTCTCTGCTTTTAGCACCCAGGAAAGATTGGTGAGCTCTCCACTGCTGCTGATGCTGAGACTCCATTCTTGAGCAGCACCAGCAAACATTGCTGCTCCAAAGCATTCACTTGTGCCCAAGATGCTGGGACTGTCCTGGGCTGGATCACAGCAAATTGGGGTGGAAAAGGCATCCCTGCTTCCCACAACAGAAGGAAATTGGACTGCCAGGGCTCACCCATGGCCCAGGCACGGCGGGGACAGGGCAGGAATAGCAGCTGATGCACTGGAAAGGTCGGCAACGTGTGGCCCACGGTGTGCCAACACCGACCTCTGCCTGTGAACGCTGGCTAATTAAGCATGTCTAATAGAGGAGCGGGATAATTAGTGTAAGAGGGACTCCAGACATCCCGCAGTCACTGAAACTACTGGCACATTCCTGAGGGATGCTGCAGAGGAGGCAGTGGAGGGCAGCTGGGCTGGATGTGCTCCCTGCCCCGTGCCAGGCATTGCCACGGAGCATGGCCAGCCTGCTGGGGCTGCTGCCTGTGCCCAGGGGAGCCTTTGAGCTTGGAAAGGAACTGTTCCTCAAGCAGAGCTCGTTGGGAACATCCAAGCAAGAGGGAAGAAGGCAAAGTTGGGAGGCTGTGCGTTAATAAGCAAGGAGTCCGTCTCCAAATGATGGAAAATCCAATAGACAATACCCAGGATTCAGTTTCTGAACCAGACGCTCACCTTTGGGGGACAACCCGGCTCCAGCAGACACATCCCTGCCTGCGGGAGCAGCCCCAGCCCACGTCGGCTGCGGCTCCTTCACACTCGGCTGAGCGCGCCCGAGTGTGCCGTGGGGACGAGGAGGAGGAGGAGGAGGAGGAGGCGGCGATTGCTCTGCATTCACTAACGAGCGATGATGAGAAGCGGAGGGGCTGGGGGGAATAACAACCATCTTCCCGGGAGCTTCCCGCGGGCTTCCCACAGCTATTATCCAACTAACCCTCCGAGGCACGGGGGAAGAGGTGACAAACAAGCGGCAATTTCCCTGGGCACGCACACGGCTGCACGCACATCGCTCATCACACACCGCCTGCACCGGGGACCGTCCCAGCATCCCCAAAGCCCGCGCTGCCTGCTCGGCGTGCATCCCCCCTCCCCATGGAGGGTCCCCAAGTGAGCCCAGAGGGGCAGGGGAGGTGTAAAGGGACCGTGGGTTTGTTTTCCAGCCGGCTGAGCCGCGCTGTCTCTCTGATGAACTCTCAGCCGTGAATATCGAGCGCCGATGTGGAGGAGAGCAGGCAGGAAGGCTGGGAGGCTGCTCTGGCAGGAAGGCAGGAGTGGCTGGGGGAACCGGGGGCACTGCAAGGAGCAACTTGTATCTCCTCCCTTCGCTCTGGCATTTTTCTTTGCTTATGGCAAATTAAGAGCCTTTCATTAAATCCTCCTGGGCAGCACATAGAGGTGGAGGAGGAGAACCATGATAAGCCGCAGCTGGCAGCTGGAGGGTTGCTGGTGTGTCCCCATTCAGGAGCCACCTGGAGGTGATGGGACAGTGCCACCAGCACATGGGACATTGTCTGTCCTGGAGCTGCTGCTCCTGAGAGCATCACGACCATACCCATCCCTGTGGGGTCCCTGCTCCCTTCTGAAGCCAAACCAGACAGGAGGCCCTGTGATACAAAAGCATCTCCATGCTGGCAGCTGGATTTGGATTTGGATTTCCCCTCTTTTCTTTCCAGCATTCACAGTCTGGATGTGCCACTCTGAACCTGATTCCCAGGGTGTTAAGGAGGGGCTGGGAAGCAGCAGGAGCTACCTGCAGGGATGATATTCCTTCCTATGTCTGTGCAGCAGTGAAGGGAGGGAAATCTTTGGCTCACAGCCTCCATAGTACGATAAAATCAAATTGTCATAGTACAACAAAATCCATAGTACAATAAAATAAAATTGTCAAATTTCAGGAAGACGATGGTCCAAACCTGGCTAAGAGACACACGCAAGTGATTTTAAGGCATTATAAGGATTTTGGTCCTGGCATACTTAATGCAAAATGGTTTTAAGTCCCATCTGCAGGTGGGAGGGCAGGTGATGCACAGAGGGGAGGTGACACAGAGAGCTCACCCCAGCACAGCACGAGGCCTGGTGAAAACACATGATGATGTTTACATGTCACTATAACTAAACACCCAGCAATCACGAGGACTTCAAGCAAAGCACGATCTGAAGGCCTGATCCTGCAGGGACAGGGGATACTCCTGCACGGGGTCTGGCACACACTGTGTTCCCTGGGCACACCCAGGGGATGTGGGTACCTGCAGGGGTCTGGCAGACACAAGGAGCTGTGTTCCCTGGGCACACCCGGGGTGTGTGTGGGTACCTGCGAGCCCTCGGTGCCCGGCTGCCGCAGGAGTTTGACGGTGCGCCCGGGGCCGTCGGGGCGCTGGCTGCGGCCGTCGTGCCAGGTGAGGCTGCTGCCCGCGGCGCGCTGCAGGCGGTAGCTCAGGTTCTCGGCCGACACCGTGTGCTCCAGGAGGCTGCGGCAGAAGCTGAAGTGAGCAGAGGCGGCAGCGGCGGCTGCAGAGGGAAGGGGGGTGAGAGACGGCCGTGGTGCCCATCCATCCCACTCCGGGGCACCCAAAAGTGCCTTTTCTACCCTTTTTCTACTCGGGCTGTGGGCCCTTCTCTCCAAAAACTCCCCGTTCCTGCCTTCCTTCCCCATTGCCAAGAAGAAAATCCACCAGCCCAGGAACGCCAGCTGGCGCTGGGATCCAGCAGGCGCCCGACGAGATGTTTGCCCACACAAACCCCTCACGAGCGACGCTTGTTTTGACACCCGCCAGCCGAGCAGACACAGGACCTGCAGCTGATCCCCAACACGTGGTGAGAACCTCCTGCTTTTCACTGCCACCCTGCCGGGACAGGGACCGGGAGGAGGCCCAGGGCAGCTGCATCCCATGGCCCAGGCTGGCAGCAAACAGCCACCACCGAGGGAAGGGGAGCAGAGAATGCAGGCAGTTCCCCCAGCACAGGCCATGGGTACCTGGGGACAGCTACATGGCCAAACACACACCAGCCCTTCAATAACGACCACAAACAGACATTTACCCACAACAAGTGCTTTTTGTCCCTTATTCATAGAATCATAGGATATCCTGATTTGGATGGGACTCAGAAAGGTCATTAAAATCCAATTCCTTGTGTTTTAACAAGCTGGGGGTGTTGGGGTTACAATGAGGTTGCAAAGCTTTCCTTTGAGGGGGGCTGAAGGGCCCCAGCTGGCACAGGAGGAGGGTGAGTGGGTATTAGGGGCTCACGCTCTGGCTGCTCCGGATAAAAGCCAGACAGCTTGACATAAGCAGCTCTGATCTGCAGAGGCAAAGACTGGAGCATCCCCCAGCTCACCTGCTCCCACCACAGGGAGCCAGGCAAGTCATGAACCACCCCTAAGAGCAGAGCAGCACCCAAAGGAGACCCATTTCCAGGACAAACCACTCTGGGAGAGCAGAAGGGCTGGAGAAATCCTGATGCAGCTCATTTTCTTAATTAGCAGGTTTTACGAGGGAAGAGGTTTCAAAGAGCCCATTCAAGTACACCTTTGTGCAATAGGAGAACAACTGACCAAAAAAAAGTCAAAATAGAGAAAAAAAGGGTTGTCCCAGGATACCCAGACCACATCACACAGTGCTGTTTCTTAAACACACCCAGCAGGAAGCATTGCCATGGGGAAGCTGAGGCAGGGGACCTGTCTGATGGCTGGGGAAGTGATGTTAGAGAAAACAAGGTGGAGGGAGATCCATGGAGAGGCTCAGTGGGGAACAGAGGCAGGACTGGTAGGGGTGGTCTCTGTGCCTGTCCTGGGTGACTTCCAGCAGTCTCAGACACCCTGGGCCTGTCGGGTGAGGACCAGAGCGGGCTGTGCTCCCTCCAGCCTGGGATGTCTGAGGTGCCACTGTGCTGTCCCTGTCACCCTGAGCACTGCAGCTGTGCTGGGACACCTCTGAGCTGGAACCTGCCCATCCCACTGGGTGCTGTGGCAGATATAAACCTGGCAGGTCTGGAGGGGTTGCTGCCCGAATTGTGTCCTTCAGCTGTGCCAGGGCTTGCTACAGGAAGCGGAGGGAAGGAGGATCTGGCCATCAGCAGGACCCAAATCCATAGGGAGCCATGGAGCAGCTGCCTCCAGCAGCAGGACATGGGCATCTCTGCTCCTGCAGCAAACTCTGATGGAGGCAACCCCAGGAGTGGGAGCAGATGGGAAAGAGGGGTGAAAGTGGGAAGGAAAAATGAACCAGGAAGAAAGGCAGCTCTGGGAGCTCTGGGGGCATGGCTGTGCATGGGAGCAGGCAGTGGCTGCTCTGCAGCCCAGAGGCCCTGGCTCCAGCAGCTCCTCCACAGTCTCAGTTTCCCCAGCCCAGCCCTTGCATCCCAACTTTCCAATCACCTGGCAGCACCTGACATGGGACGGTAGGGAGTGAGAGCAGGGCATGCGGGAGCGTTTTGGAGCAAGGAAAGGATGGGGACAGAGGAGCCCCGTGTCAGGACAGCCCTGGGCTGGCTCCATGCAGGGACAAGGGGGTGACATCCAGCACTGGCTCTTCTTTCCATGCCCTGCACAGGGAGCAGCCACAGCATCCCCAGGAGCAACCAGCCGCCCTCCATCCCCTCCGCCCCTCTCCGCCAAGCCTGCGGCTGTGCCCTCCCGCCAGGAACGCTCACGCAGCATCTCCCCCCACGCCCGCCGGCCCCACAGCCCCCCGGCCATGCCCTGAAGAGCCCTCACCTGGCTCGGGTGGTCCCTGCGAGCTGCGGATGGTGGAGACGCAGCAGAGGGATGGCCGGCCCTGCTGCATCTCGGCGGGAGGAGGGATGCGCGTGAGCGCTCGGCACCGCTGTCACGAGTGCGGCTCCATCCCTGCCTCCCCTCATACCTCGTCCACACCTGACTGATTCCCCCGAGCGCCTCCCTCCCGCTGCTCTGAGCCCCGGCTGCACGCTCAGCCCCGCTCCGGGCGGCCAGAGCCGCTCGCACACGGACAGGGGGTGAATGACACCGACACCCCCTCCCCGCTGCCCCGGGGGCGTCTGAGCCGGGGGATGCTCGGTGCTTTCCTCTCCTGCTCCCGTCTAATCCCGCGGCAGGGCCAGCTGGCACTGGGGTGGGCAGGGAGCCTGGGGGGCCGCTGCAGGGGACACTGACCCCCCGGGCATCAAAGCGCACAAGCGAGCCATGGCACGAGTGTGGCAGCGTCGGAGCACCGCTGGCTGAGGGCGGCCGGGTGAAGGAGGAAAGAGAAGGAGCCTGGTGAGGAACAGCCTTAAGGGGAAGGGGCCGTAGGGCTCGGTGTGTGCTGCACCTGCTCCTGACAGAGCTCTCATGGCCATGGTCGTGTTGGGGTCCCGGCAGAAGTGGGGGTCCCACAGAGCAGAGGCTGTGCTGGACCCTGACACGGGAACGCAGAACCTCCAGGCTGGCTGAGCCTGAGCTGGAGTGGGCAGGGGAGAGCTCAGCTCAGCTCCCCAAACAGCCACTGTGACCCCACTATTCCGAGTCCCTGCCAGCTGGTCTCGGCTCCCTGTGCCCCTCTGCCTGTCCCCGTGAGTGACACCCACTGCCTGCTGGCCGGGGGAATCGCTGCCGGCTTGTTTCCATGGATCTTTGATCCATTTTGGGCACCTCTCCAGCCTGGCAGGAGGGGGAGGCCAGGTCCAGGTCACCGCAGGGGGACTGGCAGCGGTGGGACAGGGACAGCCTCTGCTCCCTCCCGTCCCCTCCCGTCCCCGGCGCTGCTCCCGCTGCCATTCCCTCTCAGACACTTTTATGGCTGGTGAAACGTGAGCGCCGGAGAGGCTGAGAGCAGCAGCAGCTGCTGGTGGGGACAGGGACGGGAATCCTCCCGGGGCTGGGCACCTCGGGGCAGGATGTGGCAGCATTCCCCGGCTAAAGCATTTCCGTGTGGGCGCCAGTTTCCCCGAAATGATCACCACCAGCAAACCGGCTGCCAGGGCACTTCCCGCCGGTGCTCCCTGCTCGCAGGTGACCAGGAGCTGCCCAGGGGACACGGTGGCACACAGCCGAGCTGCAGGAGGAGCGGGCAGGGGCACAGGGAGCCTGGGCAGGCAAAAACTCCTGCTCTGTCCTCTGCCACCACTTCTCACCACGGCCTCAGGAGCATCCCCGTGTCTCGGATGCCATCGTGGCTGTCCCGCAGACCTGCCCTCCAGATGGGGCCGTGCCTGCAGGCAGCTGCGGTGGGGGCAGCCAGGCCTCCCGGGTCAGACAGGATTCCCGGGATTAAGGGGAGATGCTTGAGAGAAGCCCCACAAGGAATGAAATCACTCTCTTGGCTTGCCTGGCTGCCTGTGTGTGATGACCCTTAAGGGTGGGTCCTCACACGGCATTTGGGAGGGAAAGAGATGTTTAGCACCGAATAAACTTAGGGATTTGTTTATAATTGGAGGTGGATTTGGGGAGCTGGTCATCTCTCTTGTGTTCCTGCAGGCATGTGAAGGGTGGATGGGAGCAGAAGTCTCTGAGGACTCCCAGGACTCTCTGAGGACCTAGGGAATTTGCTCAATTCAGGGAGCAGCTTTGTGAAGAACTCATCCTGCTTTTAGTGGTATGAGCCATGAGCTCAGCTGGCATTGCCGTTGCCCTGGTCCCCTCTGCCCCTTCCATGTGGCTTCACCCTGGTGCAGGAGCTGGTGGAGCCTCCAGGGATGATCATTCCAGTGAGGCTCTCTGGGATCCCCACACATCCCATCTTTGAAGCTTTGCCTATAGGATGGACCAGATCCTGTCCTGAGCTATTCCCAAAGATCTGAGGAAGATGAAACCAGACCCAAAGAGGACTGACACCCCCTCCAGCCTCTCCAGCTTCCCCTGGAGTGTACTTGGCTCAGGCCCTGGGTGTGGTGAGTGTCACCCCAGCGCTTCCCTCTGAATTCTCGGCTTGCAGAGATGAGATAAGAGCCCCGGCCAGAGCTCAGGCTGGTGGCTGCCCACTGCTGGTGCCTCCCGAGGACGGAGGAAGGGAACAAAAGGCAAATGTCCTTTCTGTCCTCCCTGTGAAGCACGATGGGTGCCCTGGGCACACGCTGAGGGAATGGGCACAGTGTCTGGGGGGATGTCCATGCCTTTGGGATATCTGTGCTCCTGAGACTGCCAGGGGTACTGCCAAAAGGTCTCTGAGCACCCCATGAGGACTTGGGTTGGACAGTGTGAGAGTGTGGGGTGAGGGCAGTGAGCAGGACTCCAGGTTGCTGTGGGCAGGTTCTCCTGGCAGGTGTGGGAGCCCACAGGCACAGACACTGCCTGCAGTGAGCCCCCTTCCACCCTGACATGCTCTTCCCGGGGGTCCTGCCCTGCTCCAGCACCCCCAGGCCTGCCTGCCCTGTCCTCACACCTGCATCCCTTTGCTCTAGCCAAATTTTCCAGCCCATTTCATTGGTACACCACAATCCCAAGGGTAGGGCAGGGGGACAGCCTCTCCCTGGAACGGGGCAGTAAAGGGGAATGTGGAGGGACTGACTCCCGGGATGGAGAGGGCAGCACTGGGGACGGAGGGCAGGCAGACCCCGGCGATGGAGGGGGCAGCACCGGGGTGGGATAAAGAACAGACCCCCGGCATGGAGGGGGCAGCACCGGGGGATGGAGGACGGACAGACCCCCACGATGGAGGGGACAGCACCGGGGGGGAGATGGAGGGCGGCCCCCGGGATGGGGCGGCTCGCCAGGTCCGTGCCCGCCGCGTTGGCGGCTGAGGGAAGCGCGTCCCGCCGCGCACCTGAGCCCCCCGCCCGCGCCCGGTACCTTCCATGTCCTTGGGCCGGCCGCAGCTCATCCTCCGGCAGCGGCGCCGCGCTCGGGCGGGGACGGAGCCCCGCGCCCCCCGCGCCGCCGGCGGCACCGGGCGCTCCCGCCCGCCCCGCCCCGCCCCGGTGTCCGCGCCGGGGGCGGCGCCGCCATCCGCCACCCCCGGGGGCTCCGCCCGCCGCCGGCCCCGCGCTGCCGCCTGCCGCCAGCATCCCCGAGCATCCCCGAGCATCCCCGAGCATCCCCGAGCATCCCCCGCTCCTGCATCCCCCCCAGCCCTGCCCCGGGCATCATCCCCCCTGCCGCTCTCCAGCTGCGGGAACGGGTCCCTGGGGATAGCAGGGTGCAGAGGCACCATGGACAGGTTTTTGTCATGTTTGCAGGGGGTATAGAATGGAAAACACCTGCTTGTTCCTCCACCCCAAATATCTCTGGTGTCCCCGATCTCCAGCTCCCTGGATGGGGGAGGCAGAGGAAGGGGCTCACCCCCGGGGTGCTGCATGAGTGGGTATCCCCAAACCTCACTGGGGCTTGGCACACCAGCATGGAGCTAAATGGTGTCACCAGAACCTGTCACTATCCCCAGTGACAATCCCACAGGTATTTTTTAGGTGCCTGCATTCAGCTGTCACACCTGACCCAGCCAGGGAGCGTCACTGCCAGCCCCTGCAGCCACCAAGGGACAGGGGTCTGGCTGTGCACCCTGTGCTCATCCTGCCCTGGGCTGGGAGAGGGCTGGGGGCACCTCTGGCTGCCCAGAACAAGGACAAGCAGATGCCTGGGCTGTGATACTCCACCTTCCCAAGGGCTCCCTGTCACAGACCCACTGCAGCACAGAGCAGCATCCCCACCCTTGTTTGAAGAGGAAGAACACTCAACTTAAACACATTGTGTGACACATTCCCACCTTCCCTGTGGGCTGGGAAGGTGCAGCAGGTGGCAGTGGCCTTGCACAGCCTGGGGTAGGGTTTGTGTGCCTGCTCATCAGCCTTGCACAGCTACACCATAAAACCCTCTTGGATCTGGGCTGTGCAGCTGTGTGTGTGAGAGTGGAGCACTTTGCCAAAACTAAATTCAGCTCCCCAAATCAATAGGAGCTTTCCAAAATTTTGGATGCTCAATCAGGAGCTGCTCTGGATGAGGCTCAAGCCCCTGTCAAGGCTGGATGCTGGCTCAGCTCTGCGCTGGGAGCTGGCCAGGGCTGACACAGTCAGCCAGCCAACCATGCTGCCAGGCAGGGAGCAGGGACATCGAGTCACAAACCATGCGTGTAGTGGGGACATCAGGCCCCAAACCCTGCCTGTAGCCTGCAAAAATCCTCTGAGAATTCCTGGGGGGAGCTGGCATTCCTCCTCTGGCTTCAAGAGAGCGGGCAGGGCAGTGCTGCTTGTTGCAGGCAGATAAAGAAAGAACGTGTTCTCCATCACTTTGAATTTCCCATTTCTCCCTCAGCCTTTGTCTGCACACAGAGCTTTTGAGCCATGGCAGAAAATTTCCAAGAGAAATATGGCTAAAGAGGGGCCTTGGCAGGGAAAGGCTGATGCCGCTTGAGAAATGTGTGCAGATTACACCAAGCTGTTATTAAAAATAAGTGCTGTGCTGCTTCCAGCCTTTGCTTTCTGTGATTTTTCTGGTAGCAATTGCACTTCTCCAGTAAAGGGTTCACGTGTCCAGGGCATGGAATTTGTTTCCTCCTCATTTGCAAATGAGCCTGGTGCCAAACCAGTATCCCAATGCCTGGGGATAGTGTGGTGGGGTGTAGGTGCCTGGGCAAGTTCAGATTGCTCATCCATCTGAAATTCCAAAGGATTTTCAGAGAAGCCTTGAGGCTGGGGAGGGTTGGTGGTGTGGTCCCCACACCTGCTCCATGCTCCAGCCATCCTTGGTTTTACAGCATCCAGCATCACTCTTGGGCTCACTCAATCCCTCCCACCCTGAAGCATATTTTAAACAGCCCCAGCAACTTTGTCTTGGGTTTTGGTCTGATTTTGGGTCTTTTAATGCCTGGTTAAGGACTTTCCACATTTAAACAGGAGTTAAACAGCAGGAGTTAAACAGTTTTTTAGGGAAAGTCCTAAATCAAGACACAGCTTGGGACACTCACAGCGTGAACCAGGGCTCCTTTTCCCAAGGCAGTGACGGTGTGGGAAGGGGACAAGGTGGGGACAGTGCCTGCAGAAAGCTCTAGACCAACAGGCTTCCCCTGCACATGGATTTGGGTATGGAGAGCTCCAGTGTTCCCGTGGGTGCCACCCCTCCCCAGGCCCCTGGCTCTGCAGAGGGGGTGAGGCTGGGATGATTCAGCACGTTCGTTTTTCAGAGAATAAAGGAAGTAATTAAACATCAGCTTTCCTCCCGCCGCGCCCCGCGAGGATGAGAGGGAGGAGATGAAAAGCCTTCAGACGGAAGTTATTTGTCCAAGGAGAAAAGTGGCTAATTTCTCTGGTGCTTTGCTTGTCTGCTCGTTAATGAAAACCGCTCATCAGCAGGAAAAGGGAGCACCCAGCGAGGGGGAGGAACCAGAATCACACATCCATCAGTGTGGATGTCTTGGTGGCCTTGGGACATGCTGCTCTGTTGGGATGTCACCTCCACAAAGCCCCCCATGGCACCCAACCACAGGCCTGGGGGCTGTGAACGCACCTGGGTATTGGGGACCCCTCCTCACTGCAGCCCCATGGGTTGAGAGCAGACACTCCCAAGCTAAACACCATGGATTGGTTTTCCTAAATCCCAACACCCTTCCCCTACCTGCCCCCCGCCCTCAATTTTTTGTGCAAAGACTTCAAAATGAATTTGTTGAGGCACTTGCAGGGAGATAGAATTGAAAACAGCTTCGTGCTGAAGCCTCCTGCCTGGTGCGGGCTGATGGATGGCGCTTATCTCAACCAGGCATGGAAATGTTTAGTGTTATGAAAACCTCTCCCTGAAAAGAATTTATTTTCATGCTGATAATAAAAGAACCAAAGCTCAGCGTTGGAGGGTGGGGATGCTGCAGGTCACGTCAGGCTCTGGCTTACACAGACCAGGAGGAGCTTGTGCTGTCCTCTGGCCCCTGGCTGGGCAGGTGACCCTCTTGTCACTCACAGTGTGACATCTGCACCTTCCCAAGGTTCATGATTTACTGGCAGAGGGCATCCAAGGCATTGCTCCCTCTTTGCTGCTGTCTGGCACACAGAGAGGGGTTGAAACAAAAAAAACTGTCCCGTGTGGAGGTTTATATAGATATATTTCTAATTGGATTTTGGCATGTCACGGTTATTTTCAAGGCACTCTGTAATTATTTGAGAGCCTGATCGCCTCCTTTCCCTCAGAACAGAGGACTGTCTTTTTTCTTTTTAATATTGTTTCCCCAAGTGAAATTGTGAATTTGCAACTTAATCCAATCAGAGGACACACACGATGTAACTCTGCAAGGACATGGCAGGACAGCAGGATCCACCTCTGCCAGGCTCCTAATCGATTCCCAGCAAGGGCAAAACACATAAGAATAATGTTTTAATTTTTTTTTTGTATTTAAAAAAAAGAAAAGAAAGTGTTTTAAGAAGATCATGGGTACTTGATGGAGTGGGGAGGTTTTGCTGGTCCTGCAGTAGCTCAGCCCACCCTGTGCTGAGACTGCCTCGTGTCCAGCTGCAACGCTGCAGCAGCTGAATGCTACTTTCTGGCTTTTTCTGTCCCAGCTGAAACCTGATGAAATTCCCACTAATTACAGGCTTTTATTTTTACATGTGTTGTAATTTTTTGTGGCCAAAATAATTCCATCCAGCTCCATCTGCTCTCCATTAGGGAACTGAAGCTTGAGCAGATCCTCCCATCCTCACCAGGGCTCTCCCCAGGTTGGGCACTGCCACCATCCCAGGGCTGCACTTGTTATTCCAGTGCCCAGAATGAGCACAAATGAAAACCATTATCCAAGCAGAGTTTTCCAGCATCTCACAGCTAATGACCATACACCACCCTGCTGCATCTTAACAGCCTCAAGTTCTTATTTTCTCCAAGCCCGATTTCAGGGCTCTGGGCTGCATTCAATTGCTGCTGAATCCGATTTATTATTTACATTGCAAGGTACAGCCTGGCATGAATTGATTTGCTGTGCTCTGATTGCCACTGCACGCTGCTCTGGGATCTGGGAGCTGGCTGCTCACACAGCCAGGCTGCAAAATCAGAAGTTGGGGAATGCCAGAGTTCAAACTGCCCAGTTCTCTGTGTTCTGCTCTCATCTTTCTCATCTCTCTCGGGATGCAGGGAGTGCTGGTCCCAGTGGGGGCGGTGGGATCGATTAACTGGTGTTCCCCAAGGGTTGTCACCCCTGTGCTGCAGAGATCAGATGATTTCAATGGCACCCCTTACTGAAGAAGAAAGGTTTGGGGAATTGGAGAGGGCAGGTGACACTGGTTTTTAGGAAGGAGCCATGGGTGGGAGCACAGGACAGATGGAGAGAGCAGAAAGGATAGGGAACAACAGAATTGGGAAGCAAATGGGAGACTTGGTGTTTTGGGGGATTTAGCAGTTGGGGGATTCATCACCACTTCACCTTTACTTTCATCATCACCTTCACCATCATCATTACCTTCACCTTCATTTTTGCCTTCACCTTCACTCCTCACCTTGCCCATGGTTGGAGCTTGCACTACCTTGGGTGGCAGGAACGAGTGAAAATCCCCCAGACCCAAGCCTGTTACTCTGGGGCAGTGATGAGCAGAGGCTTTGCTGGTGGCTCAGCTGTGGGAGATGAACCTGGGGCAGTGGTTTGAAGAGCAGGACTATGGACATGCTGCCCTTGGCACAGGGACCCTCCTCCTCCAGCTCATCCAGCTGCCCAAATCACAGAGCACCTTGGGAAACATTTGTCCATCTGCCAGAGCTCTTGACTCTGGCCATTCCCAGATGAAAAGACAATTTTAAGGAATCCCATTTGGGCAGCATCATTAACATTCTCCTGACAAGACACTGTGCCCTTGAGCTCTCTCCCACGTGGGGATTCTTCCCAGCAAACCCGTGGCTGGTGCCAACTCCGCTCTCTGGATTGCTGAGAGTGTGAGCCTTGTGCTGACGACCCTTCAGGAATCTCTGCTAATTGTCCCTGAGACCTCCAATGGCTTGGAGGTGACTCTCAAAGGCACCTCACTCCCTCCCAGCTGCTGTGGGATCTTGGCACCTGCTGCTGCTGGCTCTGGCAAAATCCCCACCCCACACCAGAGCTCAGCTTGGGGTGCAGAGGGGGGCAGGTGCTGCAGATGAGTCCTCAGGGCACCTCTGTGTTGTAGCATGGGACTAATTAAAACTTCAGAATGTATATTTACCTAATAGGGAGTTGATTTGTTAAGTAGGACATCCTGCCTTCAGAGGATTTCACGGCATCGGGTGATAATCAAGTGAGAACAGGCTCCAAAAGTGTTAATTTAGGAACTGAGACAACAGGGATTAAAAATAAGCCCTGTTTTGTTCCTCTCGCACTTCCACATCTGAAATCCAAGTAATCATCCCATTTGGGAGTGCAAAGCAACGGCACCACCACCCAGCAAGCACCACACTGGCTGAGGGTTCAAATGTGGGGCTTCAGTGGCCAAATTTGGGCTCTTTGCCCTCTCAGGGCTCAGCTGAGGAGCTCACACTGCTCCAGCCATTCCTGGCGCCTCTGGGATGTCCTGTCCCTGTGCCTGGCACTGGCACACACACAAGGAAGGGGCTGGATTTCTGCTCAGGACTTGCAGGCAGGTGTTTTGCAACAGGGATTTTTATAGAATTGTGGAACAATTTGGGTTGGAATGAACCTTTAAAGTCCATCCCATCTCGGCTTTTGCAGAAGCACCTTCCATGAGACCAGGTTGATCCAAACCCTGTCTAGCCTAATCTTGAACACTCCAGCTCCCTGAACAAGTGTTTTACCACCCCTGCTGTAATAAAGTTTTCCTTATATTTAACCTAAATCTCCTCTTTTAGTTTAAAGCCGTTTCCCCGTCTCTGATTGCCAGAGGCAGGCAGCAGGCAGCGGCACTTGGGACGAGTCCCATCGCTGCTCCTGCCCTGCGGATGCATTCCTTCAGCGCTGTGTGATATTTGAAACACGGATTGCCAGCCTCGGGAGAGCCCCGGGGTTTGTTGTCCCGTTGTCCCGGGAGAAGCCGCCGCCTGCCCTGCTCTCCCCGGGGACACAGAGGCGGCTTTGTGCGACCGAGGGGCCGCCGTGCCCCTGCCCTGGGCTGGGCTGCTCCTGGCTGGGCTTTGGGCTGACCCCGATGCCGGCCCCTGGCAGGATCTGCCTTGGGGAGCTTGTCTTTGAGCTCATCCCAGTGATTTTTTTCAGTTTCAAACCTTTGTGAGCGATTCTGAGCGTTGATGTGCCCAGCATCCCCTCCCACCTCGCTTTGCTCAGCCACACACACACAAACTGAGCTTGGGGAGTCCCAAAGCAGAATTGGGGTGATTCTGTGCACCCAGGAGAGAGGAGGGACCTGCTGTGGGTGGTCTCGTCCCTCTGGGGTTTAATTCCTTTCCCAAAAACGCTGCTGAGGTTGGTGAGAAGCACTGTGCCAACATGCAGACCCAGCAGCAGCTCCCTGCAGGTTAAAGTGCAGCATATTTGCAACTTTAACAGGGGTGCTGCCCCTTCACCCCTTCAGATTTTGTTGTACCAGGGAGAAAACATTTTTTCCTCCTGCTTCACACCCTGCTTTAAGGTGTTTTGGGAGGACAGAACAGTGCACAATGCAGATGCCTCACTCCTTCCCACCGTGGGGATGAGCCACATCCTGATCCTGATGATCCCAGGAGCAGCTCAGGGATTTCTCCCCACCTCACTTCCCACCCCACCACCCCTCAGTTGCATTAATCAGAATAATTGCTAATTAATTGCCCCATCGAGCTTTTGGCTACGTTCCTGCAGCAGCCCAGGGTAGCAAAATGAAACCCAAGGAGAAACCCCTGGAGTGCCCAAAGAGTCGAGCTGGGCTGGAGAGGATGCCTGAGGGCTGGATCCTGACCAGCTCATCCCTGCTGTGTCCAGCCCAGAGCTGACAATGCCCCTGCTGCCCAGGCTTGGTGGGACACACAGCCCTGTACTTACCAGGACAAACCAACCACCCCCAGAGACAATTAAAGCTCATTCATGGTTGATTTTACTTAACCTATAAATTACTCTGAGTTTTCTTGTTGTGTAAGGGTTGCTGTGTAAAGAGAGAAGGTTTAGAGCCCTAACACCAGAGCCCCATTGGCAGGTGACCCTGCTGCCATCCCTCACCTCAGCTCTGCTTTTTAGGAGATCATCCCAAACGTGAAATTCCTGCAGCTTTCAGAGCCTCAGCAGAGGTTGGGCACTTCCCTGCTGTCCCCATCCATCCATGGCTCAGGGAGGCTCCTGATGGGCTCCCTTTAATCCTTCATCTGCTGGCAGGATGGGAGAACCCAATTTACCTCCAAAACCCCCAAATTTACCACAACCAGCCCACCGGGAGGACCCACTGGTGCTCCACGACGTTGGATGTGCAGCTCTGGGTGTTCAGAGGGATCTGATCTCAGGCTGGGAGTCAGGGCGTCCCACACCTCTCCCTGGTGCTGAGGATGTTCTGCCCTCACTCCAGGGTGGACAGCAGAGCTGGGACCCTGCAGCCTCCCTCCCTCTCTGCTACCCCAACCGTTTGGCAAAAGGGATTTTATTTTTTAATTTTTTAATTTTTTTTTTTCTCCGGCGAAAAACCAAAAATAGATTGATGGGAAGCGGCTGGGGGTTGGGATGCCATTAGCATGCAAAATGGGGCTATTTATCTTCCCAGCAGCTGGGTTCTGCTCCCAGAGCTGGCAGGGAGCCTGCTGCTGCTGGCAGGGGGCTGTGGGATGGCACTGTCCCCATCGGGATCGTGGGGACAGCCCCATCCCCTGGCAGCCCTGTCCCCATCAGCCCCATCCCCTCCCAGCCCTGTCCCCATCGGCCCCATCCCCTCCCAGCCCTGTCCCCATCGGGACACAGCAGAGTTGGAAGTGAGACCCCTCAGAAGGAATGAGTAGAAAAGCTGTTCATGAGGTGAAATGAGTAGAAATCTTCTGCTCCCAGAGAGAATTTGGCTTGGAAATTTTTACCAGGAGGGAAGGGGGGAAGCGAGGCTTGCAGCTCACAGCCCTGCAAGCAAAGGCTGGGGGACACAAGGGTGAGCAGCACGGGGGCTTTGTCCAGCTCCAGATCCTCCTGGGATAATCCTGGCTCCTTCCCCCCCTTTTCTACCCCATTCTGCCCAGGGTTTGTTAAACACAGCTCAAAATTATCAGCTTTGCTCCTTGCAGAGCCGCTCGCTGCCTGGGATGTCCCTTAGCTGTTGCTTGTTTCCTGTCACATTAAAAATAATAAATTGCTATAAATGTTAAACTCCATGACTGCACAGCTCAACATCACCATGATCTTCATCCCCACCATCCTCATTCTCATCCCCACGACCTTCATCACCAACATCCTCATTCCTGCTTTTCCCATCCTCATCCCCGCGACCTTCATCCCCACCATCCTCATTCCCATTTTCCCATCCCCATCACCACCATCCTCATTCCCACTTTTCCCATCCTCATCCCCGCGACCTTCATCCCCACCATCCTCATTCCCATTTTCCCATCCCCATCACCACCATCCTCATTCCCACTTTTCCCATCCTCATCCCCGCGACCTTCATCCCCACCATCCTCATTCCCATTTTCCCATCCCCATCACCACCATCCTCATTCCCACTTTTCCCATCCTCATCCCCGTGACCTTCATCCCCACCATCCTCATTCCCATTTTCCCATCCCCACCACCACCATCCTCATTCCCGCTTTTCCCATCCCTATGACCTTCATCCCCACCATCCTCATCATCCCCGTTCTCCTCCCCTCGCCTCAGGTCCTCCGCCCCGCCAGGGGGCGCGCTCTCCCCGGGGGATCGGAAGCGCCGCTCTCCCCTCGCGGGCAGCCCCGCCTGCTCCCGCCGCCGCTTCCGCCGCCGCCGCCGCTTTCCCGGCCGCCTCTCCCGGCTCTGCTCCGATCCCTCTTCGGTCTCGCCTCGGTGTCGCTTCGCCGCCAGCGCCATCATGAACAAGAAGAAGAAGCCGTTCCTGGGCATGCCCGCGCCCCTGGGCTACGTGCCGGGGCTGGGCCGCGGGTGAGACGCTGCCAGGCCTGGCCTGGCCCCGCCACCCCGGTCCCTTCCCGGCCCGGTCGCTCCGCCGGGCCCCGGCGCTCTCCCGAGCCCTTTCGCTGCCCGGCTGGGTCCCACCTCCCTGCCCCACTCATCCCTGTCCCCTCGGGGTGGCCCCGAGGCTTTTCAGTGTTGTCCCTTCCTGATCGTTCTCGTTCGCTCTCTGGCTGGGCGGGTTTGTGTTTAAAAGCGAGCCTGGCTCCGAGGATGAGTTCCCGGGTGCTTCAGACCGGGATTGTGTCCCTCCTGATCTTGTAAATGTGTGTGCATGGGACCGTGTGAAAAATGATCAAATTTGAGGGCATTTGTTGAGGGAACAGTGAAAGGGTTTGGTGGCAGCTGGGACCATTTTTTTAGGGTGTTTTTGCTGGGTGTGAATTGTGTTCGTTCCCCACTGGTTCCCTGGAGAGATCCTGCTGGCTGTGCCCCTCGAGGTGCTGCCAGGCGAGTGTGGGGGTTCAGAAGAGCTCCAGCTGCCCCATCCCTTTGCCCAGACCCCCAACTCGTGGTGTCCCACAGCCTGGAGGGTCAGCTGAGAGCCCCAGAGACAGAGTTTAGGAAGGAGTCCATGCATGGGATAGGTGGCAGAGTCATGAGCTGGGTGGTTGCATTGTGTTTGTGGGAAAAGTTCTCCCACAAAGTAAAAGGGTGCCCAGAGAAGCTGTGGCTGCCCCATCCCTGGTAATGTCTGAGGCCAGGTTGGATGGGGCTTGGAGCAACCGGGGATGGTGGTAGGAGGTTGCAGTGGGGTGAGCCCAGAGGTCCCTCCCAACCCAAACCGTTCCATCATTCCAAGGCTATTTCACCCCCTGGCTTTACAAATGCTGGTCATGGAGAGTACCTGATGCCAAATGATATTTCCCCTGCCTGTCCTGAGCAGTGACAGTGGCAGGCTGGGGTGCAGTGAGCTGAGCAGCCCCTGGTTTGTCCCTGCAGGGCCACGGGCTTCACCACGCGCTCCGACATCGGCCCTGCCCGCGATGCCAACGACCCCGTGGACGACCGGCACGCGCCGCCCGGCAAGAGAACCGTGGGCGACCAGATGAAGAAGAACCAGACTGCAGATGATGATGATGAGGATTTGAACGACACCAACTACGATGAGGTGAGGGGGTTTTCATCATCCCGCGGATGTTTTTTCTCAGTTGGAACAAGAGTCCCTTCCTGCTACAAACTCACAGAATGACGAGGTTGGAAGAGACCTTCAAGGTCATCAAGTCCAACCCAGCCCCAACCCCTCAACTAAACCATGGCACTGAGTGCCGCATCCAGGCTTTGTTAAACACATCCAGGGATGGTGACTCCACCACCTCCCTGGGCAGACTATTCCATAATTTTATCACCCTTCCTATAAAAAACTTCCTAATATCCAACCTATATTTCCCTTGATGCAGCTTGAGACTGTGTCCTCTGGTTCTGTCAGTAAGAGCCCCACTCTTAGCTGGGGCTTCAAACTCAGAATTTCCTGTATTTTGCAGGCAGCATTTCCTTTTTTATTTATTGGTTGAGATTTCAGTATGCACAATGGCATGGTGCTTACAGATTTCTGTTGTGGCCTTGCTTTGTGATTGTGGTTTAATTACTGATACAGAGCCCTGAGAATCTTGGGAAAATATCTATAAATAAAAATCAGTTTAAGCATTTTAGGGGTTATGTATTTATTTTTCTGTATTTTTTTTAATCAAATGAAAGCTTGTGTGCTTTGACAAGATTGGACTTGATGATCTTGGAGGTCTTTTCCAAACTAAATGACTCTGTGATTCTGTGCCACATATTGTCTTTAAGTGGCTTGTGTAGTCTCTTGTGTTTAAGTCCCACTTTGGTTGGTTGAATGTTGTGATATTCTTTCTGCTTGCTTTCACTGGTGTAAGAAGAGAAAGTGGTTAATGGAAGAGAATGGCTTTTCTGTTCTGGGATCTCATTCATTGCTGAATAGAAGTGGTTCAGAGAGAGAAGCAATTTTGAAAGAAGCAATTTTGTAGCAATTTTGCTTCAAATGGTTTGGGAGACTAACCACCACCATGGGGTGGTAGAAGAAGGATGTTTTTATTTAGGGATGTGTTGGTCTGCTGCATTGTTGTCAGAAGCAGCCTGTTAATACATTTTCAAGCGATTGTTGGCTGCTGCAGGAATATAACAAGAACTTAAAAAAAAATTACTTTTTTTCCTATTTTTTTTTTTCCTCTCTCTCCAATTTCCCAGTTCAATGGCTACGCTGGGAGCCTGTTCTCAAGTGGCCCCTATGAAAAAGATGATGAAGAAGCAGATGCTATTTATGCAGCTTTGGATAAGAGGATGGATGAACGCAGGAAGGAGAGGAGGTAGGATAAGCTGCAGCACTGGCAGGGGGTGTTTTCTGGGTAATTGAGGATGACAGCTATTTTGCACCACTTGCTTTGATAGTGGATGTGGTTAAATTACTTCACTGTAGCTAATTAAGAGTCGCTGTAGTTCATTAAGATGGTGTGGGGAGATGCTGAGCAACTGATATTGATGCATCACAGACTGCACAGTAGACTGGAAGTTGTTAGGGAAGTCACCTCCTGCTTGTAAACAGTATGTGTTACTTGTTAAAGTCACTTCTCATTAAGAGGAGGTCAGAGACTGAAGTTCACTTGGAGACGTCTGTTTTTACACTATAATACTCTCTTATTTGATAAAGGATCTCTTGTTATAATGTTGATAATCTAAGCTTGGAAAAATGCCCTTTTTTCTGCCCTAACTCTTATCAAACACATTTTTACTGGTATGTTGGCACTTTAATCAAAGACTTTCCAGTGTTACTTTGAGCATAACTCAGTATTCCTTTTCCTTAGGGAGCAACGAGAAAAAGAGGAAATAGAAAAATACCGTATGGAACGACCCAAAATCCAGCAGCAGTTCTCAGACTTGAAAGTAAGGAAAAAAATGTCTGAAATGTGACTTTTTATGAGATACAAGAGGTGGCTGTGTATTCTTTTGTGTGTGTTTGTTTCTTTGCTCTGATTTTGTGTATTGGCAAAGGAGTACTTCGATATTCTCCAGATCAGAATTACTTTCTGTTGGAAGAATAAACACTGTTCATGTGGGTACACAAGGCAGTGAAATTTCTGCAAATTTTGATATTGGTAATTTTTGTTTTGTGCTTTGTGGAAGGTGCTACACTTCTGTCTTTGAGGGAAACTGATAACTTGTTAGCATTGCAGGAGTAGCTGAGCAGAATCTCCTGACTCTAAATCTTCTTTTAAGTAAAATATGTTATTTAAACTGTTGTCTAATGATTAATAGTAAACCACTCAATGCTCCAGGCACTAGGATTAATCTGAATGTTTGCAGCACTGAATCTCATAACAAAATTGATTTGGAATCTCAGTCTGGACTAAAACCAAATTCCAATTAAATGAATCTAATTCTTTTGTACATTGGATTAGGAAAAAAGTCTGACCCTTAAATGTTTAATTGATCTTGAATTATTTCAAGAAAATAAATCTATTAAGGAGTTAGAGCACTTCAAAAGCCATTTCTGCAGCAAATACTGATGACAACTCCTGTCTGAACAGAGGAAGTTAGCAGAGGTGACTGAGGAGGAGTGGCTGAGTATTCCTGAGGTGGGGGATGCCAGGAACAAGCGGCAGAGGAATCCTCGCTATGAGAAGCTGACTCCTGTCCCTGACAGCTTCTTTGCAAAGCATTTGCAGTCAGGGGAGAACCACACTTCAGTGGATCCACGCCAAACAGTGAGTACACAGCAAACTGGGCAAGCTGTGGCCAGACTGGGTTAGAGACGAGTGTTGAACTGGGATTTGACCAAAAAACTTGGTGTGGTTTGTGAGTCTGCCAAAGGAATTCTGGATGTTAAACTTGTGTGGTTGCTGGAGACTTTCAGTGCACAGCCATTACCAGAGAAAATGTGGGGATAAGCAGGGGAAACCTGCTTCCTGTTTTAA
Source organism: Ammospiza caudacuta (assembly GCF_027887145.1). Classification (NCBI taxonomy): domain Eukaryota; kingdom Metazoa; phylum Chordata; class Aves; order Passeriformes; family Passerellidae; genus Ammospiza; species Ammospiza caudacuta. The sequence goes on from NC_080607.1 coordinate 13,225,067, forward strand.
AGATGGAAGAAAGTGTTTCTTTTCCTATTTGCTGAATGCAGGGTGGTGGTAGTTTTGGTGAGCAAAACCATTTCTGTTACAATAATGTCTTGCAAAAAGGGAACAGAAAATAAAGTTTCCTTTCACTTAATAGTTTGCCTGATTCTGGGGCAATTGTGTTAAAAATAGTTTGCCTTTCAGTCAACTAAAAATGAGGTAATTTAGCTTGCTGCTCTGTGGCCAGAGTCTTCTGTGGTCATAGAATTACAGGAGCAGCTGACTGGCCTTAGACTGGCTCCAGGTGTCCATGGGACTTCTTTACAGATATTCTTATTTAAATGTGCCAAGTTCAGATGCCTGTGCTTGAATTTTTCACCTTCTCATTGCTTATTTCATTGACTTGACTAAACTTTAGTAATTACCTATAGATTTATACATCCTGTGTGAGAAATGCTTTGGGATCCAGGGAAGCCATATCAGAAGTACTTGTTGGGGTTGGGCATCTGTGTCCTGCAGCTTCTGGGGAAGTGCAAATCAGCCAATAGTCTGAATTATTTTTGAAATCTCAGAAGAGGTTTTAGGAATGACTTTCTCACTTTTTTCCCTTTTTTTTTTTTTTTAGCAATTTGGTGGACTGAATACTCCATATCCAGGGGGTTTGAATACTCCATACCCAGGAGGAATGACACCAGGCTTGATGACACCTGGGACTGGTGAATTGGATATGAGGAAGATTGGCCAAGCCAGGAACACCTTGATGGATATGAGGCTAAGCCAGGTAGGGATGTGGGAAGGCAGGATCTGTCACTGGTTTTCGAAAAGTGTTAAATTCTCTTGGGTGTTAGAAGATCCAAGAACAGCTGAGCTATGAAATAATTTTGTTGTCCCTCTCCCCAAATTTTATGCCCTCAAAAAGAATAGAATTTCCTGAGAAATACTGGTTTGTCCCTGGAATTCTTGGTCATTATGGGAGAACAGACTGCCTGGTTATAGCAGAGGTGCCCTTGAGGCAAACAACACAGGATGCTACCAGTGGAAGCATCTCTTCTGTCCTATGTAGGGATGCAGGACAAACTGCTGAAAAATACTGATTTGTGCCTTCTTCATCATTGATTTTCTCATCTAAATCTGGTTATTCTAAAAAGAATGCCTTTAGCTGACAGGGCTGCAAGACAACCTTTGGGTGACTGCTTATCACCAGCCTGCTTCTTGTCTGGATTTTAATGTTAAAATTGTATATTTTAGAAATAGAAAAAAGCTGATAAGCAAGGCTTTGTGTTTTCCTCCTTTCTTGCTTTTGGGAACAGATGATTTTAGGATTTTTATGGAGCCACAGTGTGTTTTTAGGTGTTCAGGGGCTGTGAGTGGTCATTTCAGCAGCTGTGACTTGACTTTCCCAGGTGTCAGACTCTGTGAGTGGCCAGACTGTAGTGGATCCAAAAGGATATTTGACAGACTTGAATTCCATGATTCCCACACATGGAGGAGATATCAAGTAAGTTTAAGAAGGATTAACAGATTTATCCTCTTAGCAATGGCACTGAGCCTACATGTAAATGGAAATCTGTCTGAGTGGCTGCTTTCAGCTGGCATTTAGTTTGTAAGAAATACCAGGTGAGTTTTTGAGGATGAATTCTTTTATCATGAGATCTGGTCTAGTCTTTCAGCTGAGGTATTAGCATCTGACCTGGATGCATCAATTGTGGAGATTGTTTCCATTCCATCCCTATTTCCATGCCAGAATGATGGCAGTGTGTGGCTGCCTGCCAGCCAGGAAATAACCTGGTTAATTGTACTTTTGTGCTGCTAATTTAGGCTTGATTGACGACCTCTGAGAACCTCTTTAGCCTGGAGCATGACATGTGTTTCATAAAGACTTGCTCTTTAAATCAGAGCAGCATGTGCAAATATTGATGCTAATTCTTGATTTACATCAGTGCTTGGGCTTATCAGCTTCTGGCTGCAAGTGCCCAGCTGTAATTCCCAAAAATCTTGCTTAAATATTTAACTGGCTTTCACTGTGATCTGGCTGTGTTGGTGTGTATATGTGAGCTTGTTTTGGTAGAAAGTTTTGTGTCTTCAATATGGAAAATTTGAGGTCACAGTTACTGTGGGTCTGAGCACATCCTGGTTCAGGAGAATTGTTTCCCAATGTGCTGAAAATTTTCCTTCCTGTTTTTCCCTCCTCCTTCAGTGATATTAAAAAAGCCCGTTTGCTGCTGAAATCCGTCCGAGAGACCAATCCTCATCATCCCCCAGCCTGGATAGCATCAGCCCGCCTGGAGGAGGTCACTGGCAAGCTCCAGGTGGCTCGAAACCTCATCATGAAAGGAACAGAGATGTGCCCTAAGGTCAGAACTGCTTTGCTTTGCTGATTACCTTGTGGGATAGTAGGAAAAAGTTGTGGTTCATGAGCAGCATGATCTCTGTTAAGCTTGATTGAGGCTCTGCCCAATACACCTTCACTGTTTACTGTATTACAAAACACCTGCTTAGGCAGGAGCTGTGATTTTACATTCTTGTTGTGATGTAAAGGAAGCTGGGTTGTTTTTCCTGACAGAGTGAAGATGTTTGGTTGGAAGCTGCCCGGCTGCAGCCTGGAGATACAGCCAAGGCAGTGGTGGCCCAGGCTGTGCGGCACCTGCCGCAGTCGGTGCGGATCTACATCAGAGCAGCAGAGCTGGAGACTGACATCCGGGCCAAGAAACGTGTCCTTAGGAAAGGTGAGAGCTCCTGGGGGCTCAGGGAATGAAGGCATAGCACTCATTGTGTTCTGAGTTGTTCAAGATGTGGCCATAAGTTCAGCTGCTTTTTTTGCTTCCTTGTTGAAATTACAATTTGTGTACTAGTGGTGGAACTTGCTGCTCTTAAACCAAAGAACAAAAGTGTTGAAGTGTTTGTAAAACATCCTTCAGCAGAAAGCTGAGGATAAAAAGATGCTCTAGATGTCACCTTGTGATACTTTTTGGAAAAGATACTGGAATTGATTGTTCCTACTTGCTTGTAGCCCTTTAGATGCCACAGTGGCTACTGCTGGAGGAGCTTTAGAGGTCTTGGGGTTCTCATATCATTCAGCTTGTGGAGCTGCAGGGTTTGCTATAGTGTAGCAAGTTTTGTCCTTTACAAAAGGACAAAAAGCCTTTCTTTGTGGTGCTTACCTGAAACATTACATTTCCTTGGATTGATTGCACTTGGAGGTTTTCCTCTTTCACGGAATTACTGTCTGTTCCAAACAATGATCTCTTCAACAGCAGTTTGTTGTATTGTCCTGAGCCCAGGTTTTCCTCAGAAGTTCAAAATATGAATTCTTTGATTAATTTAAGTAGCTGGGCCTGTATCAGTAGAGATTAGTTCCTTCATGACTACTGAATTGTATTAGTTACATCTCATGCCTTTAATCTAGACAAGGAAAAGGGTCTGGATTTAATACATTTACTGAATCATTGTGAAGCAGTCTGCAGTATTGAGTGGTTTAGGTTCAAAGGAATTCGTTGCCTCCCACCTCTTACCTCTTGCATGTAAAATTGCAGATCTCTAGTGCGATGACCTCTTACTACATCTGGATGAAAGGCATCTCAAAGTTGTTGGATTTGAAGTTCTAAAGAGTTGAGATATTAACTATTCATTAGCTTTTTTAATTTCCATTGACTCTGCAGTGCAGCATGGTGTGAAGTGCTGCTCCTGTGACACTGTGTGTCCTTCTCAGGAACAGTCACAGATGTTGAACAGAAAAACACTTCTAAAGAAGCAGAAATAGATCTGTGAGCCCAGCTCAGGTAGGAGAGGGTCTTGTGTGAGAGCAGTGACTTACCCACTAATATTGAGCTTTGCTTGAAACACTGTATTTATGAAGATAAAAACATTCAGTTTTTGGAACCACCTACCTAATCTCATGGTTAGGTAACACTAACAAAGCTGTTAGTGGAATGGAACTGGATTTATCATGCTCTTCCCAGTTTCTGCCTGTTAACAGCTTCACAGTGCTCCTCTGCTGCCTAGGGAGCATCAGTAATATGGAGCTTGGAGCCTTAAGTGGCAGCATAACCCATTATTTCTCCAAAATAAAGAAGCCTGAGTGCCAGGTAATGTCACTGAAGTGTGACCTTCCTTAATGCATTTCTCCTCTCTGTGTGTATTCCTACCATCCAGCAGAACCTCTGGAGTTTTTAAAGCCTCAGTCTGACTGGAGACTCAGCAAGCTGAGTGGCTGAAATACAGCTTGAGGTCTAAAAATAAAATTCTGTGTTTATGAAAACATTTTCTGTCCTGCAGAGTGATGCTTTCAGATCTTAGAGGCTGACATTACTCACCTAAATTCTTCAGGAAAATCTCCTGCAGCTGTAGACTTGGAGACAAAAGGTTAATGCTTGTTGTAAATCTCTGTGTGAGTTGAGGCTCAGCCCTGTATCTCTGCAGCAATGCCTCAAAGAACAGCATTGCCTGGAAGGCCAGCTAGTTCCAAAGTGGTTTTAGATGCCTTTTCCCACTCATTTTTGTGTCCCTGTGATTGTGCTTGCTTTATTGAAGAGGGATGTGCTCAGTCCTCTGTAACTATGGCACATTTGTGTACAGTCACCATGGAAGCAGTGGAAGTAATGCTGCAATGCAGCTGATTTCAGCAGTCTGGGGTGCAAATTGGAGTGACAAAAGGCTAAAAAACCTCTTTGGTTTCTCAATCTCTCTTAATGAGATGGGCTGAGGAAAGTTGTTGTTTAGCATTTAATGCTTCAGACAGCACATGTAGGACAGGCTGCAGAGAATGCAGCTAACTCTGGGACAAGATTAAGGAAGCCTTGAAGAATCCTAATTAGGTGGAGTCCATATTGGATTGCTGGAAGCACTCTTGGTGCTCATGGCTTAGTGTCAGCGAGACCTTTAAGTTTTTATGCATCCCTATTTTATATTTGCATGGCAGGACAACAGCTTTTTGGAAAGTGAAGCTGGGGTCCATTGAGCTGTCAGGAGAGGCTTACAGGAAAACTGAATTGTGAAGGGACAGTTTCAACATATAAGGAACTGTATTTTTCAACATGTAAGGCTGTATTATTAGTTATTGTTGAAGATGCTCCTTTTCTATAAAGGCAGACCTGGTGGGATTTAAGCTGCCCAGTGTTGAAGATCTTTATCTGCTCATTTGCTGAGACTGAAGGCTTTGTTCAGCCAGGTGTTTTACTGAGGAGGATGCAATTACAGCATGTACAACAAAAAAGCCCTTGGCTCTCCAAAAGCTGTTTCCAATTAAAATGATTAAGTGTTTTATTTTCTGATTTTAAATTCTCATTGTTGAAGCAAGAGCCCAAATAGGTAAATTCACTACTTTGCCTCCTTCAGGACATTTCCTTGTAATAGCACAAATTCTTTATTATCTCATGTTTGGAAAATACAGATCTCATAGGTAAACTATTTTATCATTATTGACATAATTGTTTTGCCTCTCTAGCCCTTGAGCATGTTCCAAACTCGGTGCGTTTGTGGAAAGCAGCCGTGGAGCTGGAGGAACCTGAGGATGCCAGGATCATGCTGAGCAGGGCTGTGGAGTGCTGTCCAACCAGTGTTGAAGTGAGTTTAAAAAAAAAAAAGTGTAATAAAAAAACCCCTACACCCCACTTCAGGCTGGCAGTAGAGCTTTGCAGGCAAAAGGCAGGGTGAGCAGTGTTTCTCCACACAAGGTTTTCTCCCACAGTGAGAAGGATATGATGAGTAGTGGAATGTGGTTTTTTTTCCTTTGGAGTTAATTGTCTGGTGGTCATTACATGCCTCATTTTGCTGTGTAATTGTTAGGTTAGTCATGGCAGTGCACAGCTGTGTCTGCTGCAGGCACTGAGCCATGTTTGTGTCCATATGTGGTGCCTTGACAGTTGGGGAAACGAGTGAACGTTTAACCTGGTGAATCGAAAAGTTACTCATTTCTGAAACACCAAACCAGAGTGTTCACTTCAGCTGTTTTAGAAGTGATGTGAACAGAAAATAGGAGTATAAGAGCCCAGCAGATGGGGATGATAGCCAGAGATGATCAGGGCAGTAGCAGCCTGTTTCTCCTCTCCTCCATTGGTATTCCACAGCCTCCTTGCAGTGCTTGAGGACTGTTGCCAACCAGTAGCAAGCAGTGTGAAGCTGCTTATCTCTGTGGGCTGACACTGCCATACAGCAGCCTTGTCATCTCCTTGTTCTCATCTCCAACCCATCTTTTGTTGCTCTGCAGCTGTGGCTGGCGCTGGCAAGACTGGAGACATATGAGAACGCTCGTAAAGTCCTGAACAAAGCGCGCGAGAACATCCCCACGGACCGGCACATCTGGATCACTGCTGCCAAACTGGAGGAAGCCAATGGAAACACCCAGATGGTGGAGAAAATCATTGACAGAGCCATCACATCTCTCAGGGCTAACGGGGTGGAAATCAACAGGGAGCAGTGGATACAGGTATGTGCTCGGTCTTGAAGGTCCAGGGAGACTCTACAGGTTCTGGTCTGAAGGCTACTACAGTGTCATTTTGCACCTGCCTTGTCAGTGGAGGTCCCTGTGAAGAGACAAGAGATGAGACTAAAAAGCTGAGTAGGGTCAAGGCCATAAGTGATACCCTGGGGTAACATCACATGTGTTTTGCTGAGAAATGTCTGGTTTGCTTCTGTTATGGAAGATAAGTAGCTTCAAGTTGAAGCAGCTGCTGCCTTAAGTAGGATGGAGGCTTAAAGCCTTCAGTGAAGGATTTATGTATTTTTTTTGCATATGTCTCTTTTGGCTTGACAGGTATTTGTTTGCCCCACAAGTCTTTGTCAAATGGCATTATGAGAAATCAATACAAATACTGCATTTGCAGCATGTAGGAAATATTCTTTTAGTCCTGTACTGAAGCTCTTTCCTCCTGAATATGTTCTGTGCTTTGTTTGATCATAAGTCTTTAAAGCAGTTTCCTACTGAAATAATTTACAGTGGGTCAAGGCAGCAAAATCTTTTACTGCTTAAAAGCATTGATAATGAATGAAGTATTTAATATTAAATGGATATCCTTGTTAACATCTAAAAGAATTCTGACTTTCTTTACAGCAGTAAACCAATTAAAGGTTAATTTCAACTTCTCTTTAAAAAAATCCACGAGCACAGCCTCTGCATCATTGTGTTCTCGAGTTCCTTCTCAGGACTAGAACTGCTCCATTTCTGTTATCTGATCAGAGGGATTTTCAACAAGTTTAAGCAAGACATGCTTGGCTTTCTGAAAGCTTTGGGTGTCAGGAAACTCCACTTTTCCATACATGGTCTGGTGAGAGAGTCTTTGCACCTTTGACTTTACACTGCTTGATGGGATACTCTTAAATTTAGTTATTGTCAAGCCCTTATTGAGACTTAATCATCTCAAAGCTGAAAGAAGGTCAGTAGTTTTGATGTTACAGTTCTTCCTTGTGATTTTTTTTTTTTTTTTATTGCCCAGGTCCCAGGGTTGTGGAGCTGTAGGAAAAGACTTCTGGGTCTGGAAAGATCACACATTGTCACCTTTTCAGTGGATGGAATTGATGTGATCTGTTTCTTAAGCAGCTTGAATGATTCTGGTGGCTGCAGGCTCCTGCTCAGTGTCAGGGTGTTGGAGCAATGAGATGTTTGTGCTGTGGCAGTGACCACAATGTCTCTGTGTTTGTGCATGAGGAGCTGCCATTGCAGACTTTAACCTCTTGTGCTGAGCTCCCAGAGTGAGCAGAGCTTTCCTGTTGTTCCTAGGATGCCGAGGAATGTGATAAAGCTGGAAGTGTGGCCACGTGCCAGGCGATCATGAGAGCTGTGATCGGGATTGGGATCGAGGAAGAGGATCGGAAGCACACCTGGATGGAGGATGCAGACAGTGTATGTCCAGCTGGATGCTGCTTTTTGGTGGTTTTGTTTTATTGTGGGATTGTGTTTTTTCATTTGAGGAAATTGCACTGGTGCCTGGGAAATGGCTTTGTCAGTGAAAGTGGATGTGATTCCCACACCACCTGCCTGCCTTTGGCCACTCTCTGCCTCAGGGGGTTATTATAGAGCTTTATTCAGATTTGAGTTTTTACTAAACAAAAAGTTGATATTGATATAGTTTGTGTGCTAACTTGGTGTGGATTTTTTTGTTTTTGGTGAGTGTGAGACATCAACAGAGATTGAGTTATGAGTAAAGGAGCTGGGAGTTGAGTTTCAAGGCATAACCATTGTAGCTCAGGAGTTAATGTAAGACTGGACAATGGAGTGGGTAAAAGTTTTACCAGGCTTTCTTTGCTTTAGGGGAATAGTTTGAACATGTGCTAAGAACTAAATCATGTTTCAGCATGAGAAATGTCCAACTTCACTGGCCTTAAATTGGGCTCAGAGCAGTGGGGGGCACATGCTGTGGTGCTTAGGGTTTTGCCTGTGAAATAATGAAATGAAGTGCTAACATGAGATCCTTTCCAATGCCTTGCTGATGTTTCAAGCTGGCCTGTGAGTGTCAGTCCCATTGAAAGGCCAGGGATTCTTGTGCTCTGTAGAGGGATACTTGGAAATTCCTTCCCTGCTTCCTTTTAAAAAGCTGATTGTAAGTGTTCTGTTCTCTATTAATGCCTCAATTCATGGATTACACCGAGTTACTGAGTTCTGGGTTGAATTGTGCATGTGTAATTCCTGCTTGCTCTTGATTCCACTGCTCCCTTAAGCTGACTTAGTCCTGATCTGTCTTCCCTCAGTGTGTTGCTCATAATGCCCTGGAGTGTGCCCGAGCCATTTATGCCTATGCCTTGCAAGTCTTCCCGAGCAAGAAGAGTGTGTGGCTGAGAGCAGCCTACTTTGAAAAGAACCATGGAACCAGGTATGAGTGCTGCACAATCCCTGTGACAGGGGGACAGGCTGGGGATGAAGGAAAGCTACAATATGGTCCCTGGTGTGGTGCAAGTGCAGAGTTAGTGCAGCTGGATGAAACTCACTGCTGTGTTTTGCAGGTCTGACCTTCTTTGTTATTGTTGTGCTCAGAACATCCTTAAGTTTTATGAAGTCATAAAATGGTTCTTGGCAATAGGGGTTACGTGGTAAAAATAGCTATGAAGAGACAAGGTAGGAACAATTGTCTTTGAGAAGGCACCTCTGGAAAAATATAGGGCTGCAAATCACCTAAAATGTGTTTTATTTAGTTTTCATAGATAAACTACTTCATAGCTGAATGTGTCCAAGCATCTCTGGTATGTTCTGATTAAACAGTGTAAATGTGTATCACATTCTGAATTAAGATTGGTGTTATACTGTTAGACCTCAGGCTCTTTTAAAAGTTTATTCACAAAGCTTTACATGTCAGAAACTTTCTGCCCACAGCTTAGACTAAAGCAAACAATCTCTGCAGTAGGCCACTTATACACGTGGAATCATCCTTATTAAGGCCAACAAGGCTATCTTGTGGAAGTGACTGCAGATGCTGAGTTCTTCCTCATTCAAGCCTTTTTTTTTGTTGTTGGGAACAAATATACCTTCTCTTTTGATGTTGTTTTCCCATGTTTCTCAGCGGTGGCTGGCTTTTAAGCCCCATGTTCTACCTGAAAAGTATATTTACCAGAGGAGAAAAAAATAAATTGCATAAGATCAAGCCAACCTCATCTAACAATTCTGAAAACCTTCCTGTCTCAGCTTCTAGAAAGGTTTGTTAAGCAGAATGACTCTTTCCAAGAGAAAGGAGCTGTTTGTGTGAGGGATCTTTCCACAGAGGCTATCAAAGGTGTCTGAACAATGAGCCGGTTGTGGAATGCTGATTTCAGAACCCTTGTGAAAAAAGACCCCACCCTTTCCTTGTTATGAAACAACTTATCAAGGTTTACAACATTGGACTTTGCAACAATATTTATAACACTGAGTGATAGTGGAAATGGTGTGAGAGAGCTGGCCCTTGGCAGTACCTGGAGGGATTGTAACTTGCTGTTTCTTGTCCTCAGAGAATCCTTGGAGGCTCTTTTGCAGAGAGCTGTTGCTCACTGTCCCAAAGCAGAGGTGCTGTGGCTCATGGGAGCCAAATCCAAGTGGCTGGCAGGAGATGTGCCAGCAGCCAGAAGCATCTTGGCCCTGGCTTTCCAGGTGGGTCTGTTACACTTGTCAGAGGGTGTTAAATGTGACAGGTAAAGAATACAGAGCAGGCTTTTTCTGTCAACACCAGATTCCTGCTGCCTTTCAGAGTGATGGAGACTTCCGCTGTTCTTTGGTTGCTTTGTGTGACAAAATGTTCTGTAAAATAGCAGCAAGCTGGAAGCAAGGCTGTGGTCCTGCTCTTTTAGTAGTTCTGCACCAGGTCCTGAGCTGGAAGAGGTTGTCCAGAGAGGTTGTGGCTGTCCCATCCCTAGAGGTGTTGAAAGCCAGGTTGGATGGGGCTCTGAGCAACCTGGTCTGGTGCATGGCATCCCTACCCATGGGATTGGGATGAGATGATCTATAATGTCCCTTCCAACACAGCCTGTGATTCTATGAGTTTGCAAACCATCAGTCTGACTAGCATGACTCCCACCAATCCCAGTCACGGATCAAAATCCTGTTTTGGGTCACCTCAAGGGAAGGATTGTGGTCTGCCCTAATGAGGTCACTGCATTACTTATGTCTTGGATCAGTCCCACTAATGAAGGGAATTGCCTGCTGGATGCTGTAGCAAAGATAGGCAGAGTGCTTCTAACACTGGGAATTAGGCTTAAAAGCTAAGTAAGAAAAAAAAAAAAGACAGGTCCTGAAATGGAAGGTAAAAGATACTTCCTTAATCTGTTCTCAGTGCTCTTTGTTACTAGGCTGAAAAGTTCTTGACTGAAATGACTTTTATTGAAAGAGTTTTCACAGACCTCAGTGGGGAATTAAAGCTGCAGCTTTTTTGCTTGAGGGTAATAAAGTGAGGGTCTCATTGTGGCAGACCCTGTGATGTTTTCAGTATTTAAACTGGAAGTTCAGAAGATCAAGCATTACTGCTTTTCAACAATTGAGAAGCATCCAACTTCTAAACTGGCATATATCTGTGTTGCCCATCTGTTCTGGAGGATTTCTATAAACTTCAAAGGTCAAAGAAGACTGGGAGGAGCTTGCACTGAAAAAAAAATCCTACTGTGGATTGACAAAGCTCTGATTTCAATTTTAATCTGGATCAAACAGAGGATTAAATCTGCTGTTGATTCACTGTGTGCATTTGTCTGTCACTTTGTGTTCTTGCAGGCCAACCCCAACAGCGAGGAGATCTGGCTGGCTGCCGTGAAGCTCGAGTCGGAGAACAATGAGTATGAAAGAGCGAGGAGGCTGCTGGCAAAGGCTCGCAGCAGTGCCCCCACAGCAAGGGTGAGGACATGGGGAGGGTGAGGAGAGGCTCAGGCCCCTTGGCCACGGGGGATTTGGGACGGAAGGAGGAGTTCCTTCAGTTCTGTGGCCGTGGGGATTGACCCTGTGGCTCCCTGCCATTGCCTTCCGGGGCATGGGGCCGCCGTGCGAGCGCTTGGAATTGCGACACGAAGTTGTGGCATGATGGGAAAAAAAGGCCAGGATCAAGTGAAGGGTTTCAATTGGTTTTTTACATAAATGGCAAAAGTCAGGAATTTCCCAGTTTACAGCTGTTTGTGTAATGTTTGTTTTGCATAAAAGCACGTCTTGGAAAAAAGAGAAAATGCTTTCACAGAAGACTCACTTATGCTTCTACTAAAGACAGCTCTGGGGTGGTTTGGTGCTTAAAGTCACACTCCTGTGTTTATCTCCAGTTACCTCTGGTATGATAAACTGTCCATTTTCAGCTCTTCATACAAAAGCATTTTAACTTGTCCAAGTAAATGAAAAGTTAGTTTGATCTCTGTCCTCTGTTCCTCCCCCTCAGTTGTTGTTACATCCTACATCTTTTTAACTGTTCTCTTCCTCCCTGAGTCAGGGAGCTTCTGCAGCTGGGGCTGAAGCTCAGCTCTCAGACTTGGTGCCTCTCTTGTGAGGTCACAGCTGGGGGAGTTTGGGAATGGGGAGGATGGGGATCAGAGAGCAGTGAGAGAGCCTTTGGTTTGTAGTGTATTTCTCATAGCTGTGACTATCCTACATAACCAGAAGGAAGGATTTGGGGGACAGAAAAGTTACATGTACCAGTTTCTAATGAGCAGGACAACAGAGCCTGAAGCCATAAGTAAAAAAAGGTTGTCTTGGTAGCTTGGATCTGAGGAGATCCGATTGAGCTGGTGAAGGAGGCTCAGGTTTGTTAATTGGTTGAGCTGTTAAAGCTGTGCTCTTTATGCAAATACTACTTTTCCAATGCAAGCCATTCTATGATTCTGGGATGATGCAAATGCCAGATCTATGTTATTAATTATGTAAATAGGTGAGATACAGGTGGACCACACTGTTCTAACTCCTTTAGTATTTGCATTTACCTTTCTTATTGTTACTTGTTCCTGCTATTATTTAACACTGATATTTTCACTTTTATTTTACTTCAAACTGTAGCTAATCAATAACACTCTAATATGATACATGAATACATGAAAGGATACATGAAAGTGGAACCTGCTGCTTTGGCAGATAAATGGTTTTCTAATGGCTGCTGGTGGTAAACAGCTCTGCTTTGTTCCCAGGTCTTCATGAAATCTGTGAAGTTGGAGTGGGTGCTTGGGAACATTGCTGCAGCCCAGGAGCTCTGTGAGGAAGCCCTGAAGCACTATGAGGACTTCCCCAAATTATGGATGATGAAAGGACAAATTGAGGAACAAAAAGAGCTGGTAGAGAAAGCACGGGAGGCTTATAATCAAGGGGTAAGATGGATGTTGCTGCAGGTTTGCTTTGTGCTGCTGGCATGGAGAGATGTCTGTCTTTGAATCAGAATGGATAGCCAATGATATGATTTCTGTCATTGGTTAAGACAGCAAAAGAAAAAAAAAGAAATAAGCAAGAATTTCTTTTACACATTACTCATATGCAGGATTGACTTTCTTGCTTGAGAGAGTTCTCTGTGTGCCTGACTCCTCACAGGCAGGAAAAAAGGCTTTGCACAGTAATTCTCTAAGACCTGTAAAGACTAAAACCAGAACTCTTAAAAGAAAATCTTCCTCAGCAGCTCTTAGATGCACACTGTGAAAGGAGGTGGCCTACAGAGCACTATCTCTTTTAAATGATAATTGGTGTCCTTGGGTATCAATGCTCAAAGTCCACAGCCATCAAAGTCATTTGGGCACAGGTTTCTGCCAGGGTCCATATCCTAATGACTCCCTGCACACTGTGCTGTGGTTTGGGGGTGTGTGAGAGCCTCCATCTGTAGAAAGAGCACAAATTGTAGCTCTGTTAAGAGAGGTGTGCTCTTTTTCTTACTGCAGGGATAGCTCAGCCATACCTGATGTACCTGACTTATGGGAACAGGAGAAATTTCACTTTTGTGCTATAAGTTTAACTGGAGAAATTTGAGACACATAATCAGCTTGGTCTTTCTACTGCTAAACTCTCCAGGAGGATATAGGGAGGGAAGTTGTTTTCTATAGGAATTAGAAGATTTTTTTTCCAAATTTACCTATGAGCATTCTTTTTTTTTTTTTTAACAGTTGAAGAAGTGCCCCCATTCCATACCCCTGTGGCTTTTGCTGTCCAGGCTGGAGGAGAAAGTTGGGCAGCTGACTAGAGCAAGAGCCATCTTGGAAAAATCTCGCCTGAAGAATCCAAAGAATCCAGATCTCTGGTGAGTTGTGTGGAGTTGAACTGAATTTGAGCTACAAATTCAGTCTGCTCTTCAGGACAGCTATTTCACATCATCTCAGCCATTGGAGCCTGGGACTTAAGACCATGCCCATCCTGGAGTTTCTTCTGGACTAATAACTTCTCTGAATAGCAGAAAAGCTTTGGTGGTCCTGGCTAGCTACTGTAAGGATCTGGGAAACAGTTATTTCTTTACTCATAGTTGGAGTGCACAGAGCATGCAGCATGCACAGGGCTCTTTCCATGCTGTTACTGCTGGTTTCAGATTGTTTTTTATCTTGGCCATTATGGAATAAAAGTCACATTTATTTTTAGATGGAGAGGAATGGGAAGATGTCAGTCACCTACACATATTCAGCATATGGGCAGATGTTTTCAGTTTCCAGTGACCTTCACCAGTGTTTGTTTCAGCCTGGTGAATGTTGGCATAAATATCATCAGAGTCTCTTCCCTACCAGGTTGGAGTCTGTGCGCTTGGAGTACCGAGCTGGGCTGAAGAACATTGCAAACACCCTGATGGCCAAGGCACTGCAAGAGTGCCCCAATTCAGGTGAGCTGGGTCTCAGTTCTACCTTAAACACAATTGTTTTGCCCAGTTGATAGAAGCACATTTTTTTTCCCCAAGATATCCTTTCTGGCCAGGTCTCAGAATATGGTGTTTTGGAGAGGTGACAGCCATCCTTCTGCAGAGGAAATGTTGAGGGTCTTTGAGAACAATCCAAGTTGCTTTGTGCTCTCTCACACCTGAGGGATCATGGGTTAGTGTTGTTCAATTTTTCTGCAGTACCCAGTATATTATGGAATCCATGGTCCACAGTTTGTGCCCAGGCTTCCTGCAAAAGCATCTTGGATATGGGTGGGCTTTTCTCGGAAGCTGGTAGAAGTCTGCCAAAGTTTAAAATGAAAGAAGTATTTGTAGTTAGGAAGTTCAGTGAAAAAAGAGTGGTGCTTTCTCTGTCCCTCTGGAGTACAGCTGGCCTTAGGAGATTCCCAGTTGCTGGTTTGCCTGCACTGGTTGCAGCACTGTGAGTTTAATAACTTGTGCTGGCAGTGAATTTCCACCAGAGTCATGATTAGAGGATCATGAACCATAAATGTTCAGTCCTGGTTTTTGATTATTTTAGCTCATGTAAGAAAAGGCTAAGAGGTCATATGATGTAAGTCAGTTAGTTCTAACCAGCAGTGGAAACATTTGCCTCTTGGGATGGGAGGATGAAGTGCCTATCACATCCCTATTTTGGGGCAGAATTGCATGAAACCTTAATTATTTAAACATGTTGATGTCTTTGGGGAGAAGATGTCACATAACTACAAATTGTAGTAACTTCAGGGCAAGACTTGGCTTGCCTTCAGGCTAGGTTTTGAAGGGTGTTTAATTGGTGGCTGCTTAAGTCTCAGTAAAATAATTGGGAATTAAGAGACTTTTATGACACGATAAACTCATTGCAAGGTACTCTCCATGCAAGTGGGTCACCAAAGCAGCACCACCCAAAATCCTGCTTTGTTTTTGTGAATGACCTAATGAATGTTTGTCATCACAGGCTGTTTTACAGATCTGCCTGTTGCTATGGAAATGGGCAGCAGGATCTCAGTTTTTGTTTAAACAATTGCTTCCAACTTTATCTTAGACCTCAACAAACCATAATCAAAGCCTGCAGGACTTGGCTGGTTGGCCACCTGCAGTCATGTAAACCAGAGGTTTGGGTCCATTGATTGCAGAATTGATTCCTGATGGGTGGCAGGCTGCACAACGAAATAGAAAATATTATAGAAATAGAAAATAGAAATATTATGGTGTTTGTGATCCTATATGTAAAGAGCAAGAAGAAGAAGAGAGTCTCTCTCCTGTCCGTCACTGCAGTTATCAAAGCTTGTGTGTGTTCCTGTGGTGCCATTTATGAGAAGCCAGAGTGCTTTGATGGAGTCCTGGCAGACACCAGCTCTCAGGCTTTGCTTTGAAGTGATCAGGTGTGCCTGGCTGACATGAGAAACTGCAGATTTCATGCTCCCCTGAGCATATTTCCTTCCTTGCTTTTGGCAGTGAGAGGAGCTAGGGATTAAACCCAGCTTTCCTGAATCTACTCTGTCCTTCATCAGTGTGTGTGGAGCCAGCATCAATAAGACTGTGGTGCTCTCCAGCACCCTTGAAACTGCTCCCAGACTGTACTTTGCACTTTTTGAGACTTCTGCCACTGCAGTTGCCTATTCAAACAGACAGATACCTTTCCCTTTGGAAACACTGATTTTCTCTCTCTGTCCCAGAGTTTGCAGTGTGTCATCTGAAAAGCCTGAGTTAGGCAGTGCTGGAGCTGCAGCATGTGGTACAGAAACTCCCAGAGCTGAAAGTCCAGTGTGGTTCACACAGTAGCTAAAAATTCAGAGTACTGAATGAAGTATCTGTGTGGGAAGAGTGGTCTGGGGTGAGGTCGGGGATGAATAACCACCAGGGTGGGGCCTGAACTGCTGCTTGTGATGCACAGCACCAGCCTGATGCCAGGGTGGGGAGGGTTAGCCTCAAAATAACACTAAACAATCTTCCTACTTGATTTGATTAAGGAATCCTGTGGTCAGAAGCAATTTTCCTTGAAGCGCGACCGCAACGAAAGACCAAGAGTGTGGATGCTCTCAAGAAGTGTGAACATGACCCACATGTCCTGCTGGCTGTGGCCAAGTGAGTTTCTGTGCTTGATGCAGTAAAAATATCCATGTCAGTGTGTGGCTGCTTCCAGGATGGAGCACTGCACTCCAGCACAGCCGTGTGTTTCTGGCTGCAGCAGCTCTAATAAGTCCCAAAGCAAGGAGCAGCTCTCCAGCTGTCTCCTAGTAACTGTGCAGATCTCTCCCTTGATTCCAAGTGGGGAATGTCAGCCTGCCCTCGAGCTGTTCTGGTGGGTCTGGGACTGGCATAGGCAGCAATACACTCACACAAAGCCCTTTGCCAGTTTTCTTTCTGTCCCTTGAAGAGGGTTTCACTGTCAGGTGAACTAGGCTTAAGTGGTTCAGGGTATGTTTTAAGTGTCTGTGAACATAGGGACTTTTTTTAAAGTTCTTTTTCAAGTTTTATGTGGCTGACTGTAGTTTTCATCTTTCCTCTCTGTCCTAGATTCTGTCAGGTGTCTTTTTAAATTCTGAGCTAGATATTCTTCTCCTGAATGTCCCCTATGTCAGTGTTCTTCAGCTGTGCCCTCTGCCAGAATGCAAACCACCAGCCATTCTGTAGTTTGCTTCTCTGAAATGGGAAGATAATCTGCTAGGAATTGTTTTCTTGTCCAGGTTGAATTGTAAGAATTTCAGTGATTAAAACCCACTGTTGGAATTGATGTGTGCCACATCCTGCTCTGATGTGTGAGCAGCCTTACAGCAGCTGTGATGGAAACAAACTTACTTTTCTCCCTCTGTGAATAGCAGAAGAGGTTAATGCAGGAGACATTTTGCTCGAAGTTGCCCAATTCTTTCACAACTCTACTTTATAAGCCAAAGAAAACTGTAGGATACACTCCAGTGACTGCAACACTGGGTTCTGCCAGATCCTGACAGCTGACTTGTTCAGCTTTAGCAGCAAGTGAGAAAAATGTTAACTTTTGCTTTATGGCAACTGCTCCCAGGCCCCTTCTGGTGCAACCTCAGGCTGTTTAACAGCTAATCCCAACATAAACAGCTTCCACCACCCATCAGGACTTGCCTCTGTAGGTACAGAGTGTCACACATCTGTGACAAACTTTTGTTAAATACGTTCCTGAAAATGGCCACTACTTGCAGGTGTTAAACCTCTGCTATCATTGTTCATGCTCTTGTAAATCACAGTTTATTTAACACAGAACAATCAAGAGTATTATAGGGCTTAAAAACAATCACATAAGCTGTATGATTTTATGACAGGCTAAGCTCTTTATGAGGGGTGGCTGATTTGATAAAGACCTTATAGCTCAAATGAACTCTTTAATGCAAAGGAGTGAAACCAAGAGACTCTTGACTCAGCTTGTTCTTTACTGGGGAGAAATTTCAGCATTGACCAGTGCCTGGATGAAATGGCAGCAGAGGGGCTGTGCCAGGCTGGGATTTGAGTGCAGAAGCTTCCATACTTGTTTTTCCTTGGAAAATGGGGCTGATAAGGCAGGTCTGCTCCACTCCACCCCAGCAGGCTTTGTAAATGTGAGCATGTGACCATACAGCAGTCAGTTACCAGCTTTTAGAAGTTATTTAATTATTAGATGCTAAAATTGACTTGAAATGTAAAGAAATTGAAGGATTGGGAATAGGTGTAGGCATGTAATCCTGTCTCTTCAACACCAAATCTAGAACAGCAAAATTGAAGCAATTAAACAGCAAAGGTTGAACTCTGTAATGCTTCCCCTCTGAGCAGAGCCTCTCTGTGCCTGGGGCTGAGTTATCCTCTAAGTTGTCCTGCCTCAGTGTGGGGCAGTGAATAGGAAGTGCTGGGTGTTCTTTTCAGTCCTCTCACTCCCTTCCCTTTCCAGAGGCAGGATGGTCTGCAAGTTGCCTAAAAATCTGCTGTCTATTTCCTGGGAGAGCAGAGAACTGGAACACCTGCAGAGCCTTTTAGTTGGGAGCTCTTGTGGGTTGCCCTCTTCCCCTAAAGTGAGGCTGTTTGTCAGCTCCTCTCTGCTCTTCCCACCAGGCTGTTCTGGAGCGAGCGGAAAATAACCAAGGCCAGAGAGTGGTTCCACCGCACGGTGAAGATCGACTCTGACCTGGGGGATGCCTGGGCCTTCTTCTACAAATTTGAGCTCCAGCATGGCACAGAGGTGAGTGTGGGCCTGGGAACAGGGGAGGCAGCAGCAATCCCTGGCTGCCAGGGGTTGCCCAGTCCTGGGATTGCTGCAGTGCAGGGCTGAGCACGCTGCCACTGCTCCTGCCTGTGTGGTCGCAGGGGAGGCTGGGTGTCACGCCTGGTCATGAATGAGCATGAACAGGCCTGTGTGGTGGCTTTTCAAAGGTGCTGTCATTAGCTGAGCTGTGTTTCAGGCTGCTTTGCTGTCCACAGTTCTGCTGGTTCATGCAAAAATCTCTGAAATGAATCTTCCTCTTGTAAAACTCAAGCTTGCTCAGAGGGAATTGTGCTGGAATTGTGGTGCTGGGTTTGTGTAACTGGGGCTGTTTCTTCCCAAGTGTTGAGTACAGGTGTCATGTGAACACAGCCAGAGGAACAGCCAACTCTAATCTCTTACAGCAGTTTTTACTGCTGAAATGATGGGGGTGTTTATCTTCTGACTTCAGAGAGACCTTTCACTTGACACAGCATCCTGCAGGTGGTAATGCACAGGAAGTTTCTGTTGCAGTTTCTCTGCAATAGCCAAAACTTGCTTACCTGCAGCTCAGCCAGGCAGGAGACTTGCTGCTTCTGAATTTTGACTTGGACTTCCTTTGGAAATAACAGACCCCAAACCCCACCATCATCTTAGGAAGAGTTTTTGAATTGGGGAGAGTTCAGTTTTTGGCTGTGTTCTGGAACAAAGCAGGACAAACTGTCATTTCTCTTCCCTGTAGGAGCAACAAGAAGAGGTGAGGAAGCGCTGTGAGAATGCTGAACCTCGCCATGGAGAGCTCTGGTGTGATGTCTCCAAGGACATAGAGAACTGGCAGAAAAAGATTGGAGAGATTCTCGTGCTTGTGGCAGCCAAGCTGAAAAATACCTTCTAGAGTGTGCTGGCCTCAGCTGCCTCAGAGGTCCCTATAGGACTCAACCTGCTCGTGGTGCCCTTTCAGTGGCACAGATTTGGAAGGACAGGACATGGATGATGACAGGAAGGAGCTTTCTCCCAAAAGGAAAAGCTGCTTCCTTCTTTCCCCAGCATGGCCATCAGCTTCTGCAGCACATGGGAACATTGGAGCTGGTGTCACACAGGAGACAGGAGCAGTCCTGTGAGGCTCTGTTGGCATTTCCATGTTGATTCCTGATTCCCCCTGCAAACACAAGCTTTGATTAGCGCTTGTATGGGTTCTGACATGTGGCAGTCCCTCTGTTCTTGGCCCTGGCATGTGTTCCCTGTCCCCCTTTAGTGTTTGGCCCATCTGATGTTGGTTCCTTGTCTGGGTTGTTGCTGTTGGAATACACAGAGTGTCCTTGAAGGAGATGGGTGGAGTTTTGTGAGCAGCCCAGCAGCACAGGGAAAGCTCTGGGCTGGTTCCTCTTCTTTAGGTGCTTTAGTTTGGTCTCTGCTAACAAGCTGCTGCACAGCTTGGAGGTCTTCCTCCAACCTTAGCAGCTGGAGCATTTTGTCAAATTCAAAAGCATATTTTTAGAGAACTTTTCCTCAATTTTTAAATGTATATAGTAAAGCTTATTCTTTTAGGTATCTGAGTTCATTAAGCACAGTGGTGGTTTGAAGTAACAAGGCAAAACTCAGCAATCCCTGAAAGCCCTTTTGAAGGAAGAACATTTATTTAGAGTTGTTGGGAGACTGTGCTGTTACACAGCTGTGACTGCCTGTGGCTGGGAGGTTTGGGATGGCTCCCTGAAAGTGCAAATAGAAAAAAGCAAACTCAAGAGAGGGAAAGCTTTGTGTTTGGGACCCTTTGTACACTGTCTTCAATTTTCTACACTTGTGGTGTGTACTATTTTTACCCCAACCTCCTGACTTGTGATCATAGAATGAGAAGCTGTACTGTCTTACACCTGAGGCTATAGCAGCTGTATCCAGGTCTGTGGATGTGCATTATCCCATGTATTTAGTTGGAGGAGAAACTCCCTTATTATTTGTTGGAGAATATGTATAAAATACAGCTGCTTTTTTTGTTTCCTTCTGTTGTCTTAGAGTGTGGTCTTGTCCTTTGGTTCTGACTGGGAAAAGGGGGTCTGATAGCAGAAACCTTTGGACTTATCAGGCTCCCAGCACTCTGGGAAGGTGCCTGCCAGTGCTGGCTACACCAAGCTGGGCTACAGCCTCTTGCCAAAACGGGTGAGAAGCCAAAAACGGATCTTTTAATGCTGGAGCAGAAAGGCTTTTGCTTGCAGGTTGGTCTGGAAGCAAAAGCCTTTGTTTCTTTGGGCTCATAATGGAAACTTGTGCATTCTCTGGAATAGCTGATGAAAGGGTGTAGCTCACGGATGTCCCATGGAATTGTAGTTTCCTAAAGGTGAGTGAGAGGCATTGGGAGTTGAGAAGCTCTTGCTTAGGGATTTTGTGCCATTGCTGGAAGAGAGGGGAAGAGTTTGGGAAGGGGAATGGAGATGATGTTCAAAGGAGAGGGTAGATATGGCAAGGGTTGGACAAGGATTCAAGACTGAGGCAGAAAGTGCAGGATGAAAACAAGTTTAAAAGTTTTCAATGTGTGCTGTCCTTCAGCCTCTTGTGCTCCCATGGGGGCTTTATCCTGCTTTTTTGGGCAAGGAATGTGGCATTCTGATTCCTGGTGTAGTGATGTGCTGGGGAAAGCTGGGTGCCTGTGGTGCATAAATCCCTCTACCCAGTTAGTGGCTGCAGAATTGGGATGGGGAAGGGAAGTAGGAATTGCAGTGGTGTGGCTTTTCCTGCTGGCGAGATTCCTGACTTGTGTTGGGAGCATTTCCCTTGAGCCAGGTAACACAGGTGCAACCCACTGATGTCATCCCCATGCTACCCCTGCCCCTTGCTTAGGTGGCACTACCACATCTTGCAAGGGATTTCTGGGATGTGGAAGCTCCAGGGAAGGGGCCCTTTGCTGGGCACTGTGGCACCTCACAACATCAGGCTCCCTTGGCCACCTGGTCCCGGTACCTGCAGCTTCCCTTTCCTTTGGGCTGCATTCCTTAACTTGGAGATTTTTTTTTTTTTTTTTTACTTAATAGGGAGCATCAATCTTAGAGCCTTTTAATGTTTGTAGATGTCTTGGTGGTTTTTAAATGGATTATGGTACCCATGAATTTTAGCTATATATAGAGCTCAATAAAGAAGTTATATGGGTCCTGTCCCAGTGGAATGCTGCAGTGTGCTGTGGGTCCCACTTCCTGGGGAGGGACATTCTCACCAAGCTGAGCAGAGCTAGATTATTCACCATTTGTTCTATTTCTTACTCAATCACCCACATTCAGTTCCTCAGCGGAGCCTTATTTCAGTCAGTTCAGTTTTTCCCAAAATTGATACAAATTGAGTCAGGGCAAGTTCTGTGCCTGGGCTGGGGGTGAGGTACAAAATGCAGAGGGGAAGGAGGAGGAGAGAATTGGAAGCATGAGAACACTCCTCGTGTTGATATTGTGGGGGTCTCATCCTGGGCAGTCCCTTGGTGCCGTTGTCAATGTTCACCCTGAACGCAGAGTGAAAGAATCGCCCCACGCCAACAGAAATCGAAACTGCGGGGGTTTGCAGCCGAGCGTGCAGCTCCGGGCTGGGGACACGCGTGGGTTGGAACCCCCGGGTGGCTGCGAGCCGGGGCTGCTGCCCCGCCGGCCCCTCCGGCCCTTGGGACCGTGTGGCACCCCGGGCACGGCCGCTGCTCCTGCGGCCGGGGGGGCCGGGCGGGCTCCCGGGGCTGGGCCGGCGCCGGTGCCGTGTCCCGTCCCCCCCGCGGCCGCCGGGCCCGTCCCCTCCCCTCCCACCGTGGAGCCAAGTTCAAACCGCGGGCCCCGGCGCAGCGGGACGGGGCCGGACCGGGCTCCCCGGGACCCGCGGGGCTCCATGGTGAGTGCGCCGGGACACCCCTTGTCCCTGGCACCCCTCCTTGTCCCCTCCTCTTCTCCGGGACACCCCCTTATCCCCGGCACCCCCTTCCCCTTCTCCGGACACCCCTCCCTGGAGGCCTCTGACGGACCGGAGCTCTCCGCGCTGCCGGGATGGGCTCGGCTCGACCGGGCTGGGATTGCAGCACCCGCGGTGGGGCTGGGGACCTGTCGGGAGGTGACTGGTTCTTCTGGAATGGGGCTCGGACTGGTCGGAATGGGGCCAGAGCACTTGGGAAAGGAGCAGTTGGAATGGGGCTGGGCTGGGTCCAAGTGGGACTTTGTTCCATCGTGACCCCTCTAAGGATCTGAGCCTGGGGTCCGTGAGGAAGGGGCTGGGGTCTGCCCGGGGAAGCTGGTCCAGCTGGGATCAGGCTGCTGGGTCTGGGATGGGGCTGAGATCATCAACACCTCGATGGGGCTTGGATCTGGCTGGTCCTGAGGTAGAGAGGGTCTGTCCTTGGAGGGTCTGTCCCTGCCTTGGGGCTCTGGGAGGTGACAGAGTCCCTTTGGGTAGGAGGGACTTGGGGACAGAGTCTGGCTGGCTGGAAGGACCTGGTGGGGTTCCCAGGCTGGCAGCAGGAATTGCCCCTTGCTGCTTTGCTGGCAGGAGTGCCAGCAGGAGCTGCTCTATCAACAATGGTGATTCCCCTTATCTCCTCGTATTTGCTGGAGGATTAGAGTGAGGATGAGATTAGCCATGTCTGTCCTGCACCCGTGCTTCCCAAGGCTGCTCCTTCACTGCCAGCTCTGCCCTAGGAAGGGATGTGCCACCTGCCTGTAGCTTGCTGCTGTGGGATGGGGCTGAGGGCAGAAGGAATAACCCTGAATCAGCTGCTGAACTTGTTCTCCTCCATCCTGAAGGGAGCAGGATTTGCCACCTCAATCTCCCTGCACCCCTCTCTTCTCACTGCTGCTTTCCTGCTTTCCATGGTGGGGGGAAGCACCTACAGCACCTGCTGCCCTCCTGCCCTGGCTGTTCCCTGGACTACTCTGCACTTCCTTCTGGGCTGAGCACTGAGCCCAGCCTTGGCTCTCATGGAATGCTGGAAATGGTGTGCTTTCTCCTAAAACTGGCTCCCAGTTGTTTAATACACCACTTCAGGGAAGTAATTCCCCTTTTCTTGGTAAAATTGCACAGCCTTGCCTTCCTGGCAGAGGAGACCTCTGGAGACCAACCCTTAGACTTTGGTCAGAGTGTCCTTGTGGAAGCAGTGCTCTCCTTTGATTATACCCTCAGCTCTCTGCTTAATCACCTCTGGGGCAAGATCTCTCAGTGGTTTGCAGGGAGCAAAGCCAGCAGCACAAGGAGGCTTTTCCCTGCCCTTCCCAGCTCCCAAATAGAGCTCAGCACAGCTCTGCTGGAAGGTGTGTGGTGATTAGGGATGTTCAAGAGCCCAGTGGGGTTTCTACAGGTTATACCTGGGTTTGCTCCTCTCTTCGCATGTGCTCCAAGGTGACGGTTGCGTCCATGTGTTCCCAGAACTGTGCTGTGTTGAATTTTGCCTCATGTTGAGCCTCTATCACTCCCATTGAGCTGCAAGAGGATGGGAAAAGGTTTCCTCACCCTTTTGGAGCCAGGTCCAGCCCAGGATTGAGTAGGGAGCGCAGAGCAGGTGTGGATTTTACAAACAAAACCCCCCAGGCTCTCACCAAAGAGGACAGATGGAGTGTGCCTGGGCTTGGAATTCAGTGAGGGAAATTCTTCCTTCCGGCTTCTTGGAGCAGAAGGGCAAGTGCAGAGGTGCTGGGGAAGGCAGTGACCCCGGAGCTGAGGTGGGGAGCAGCAGGCAGAGCTGCAGGCAGAGCTGTGGCCCCTTCCCCCTCGCTTTGGCTGCAGCACAGGCGTTGCATAGTTGGAAGGAGCTGAGCTGCTTTCTGCCTGCCCAGACCTGACACCTGCAGCATGAGGGTTGTTTGGGAGGGGGTTGTGTTTGGGGGGGACTTTTCCTGAAAATATGAAATGATAGAAATGCCAGGATGGGGCCCCAGGGCTGTGCCCTTGCTCAGAATGTGGAGACGTGTTGAGCTGTTGGGTTCCTTTCCTGGAACAAATTCTGAGCTCCCCATCCTCACTCTGCTGCTGCTGGGCTGCTCAAATATCCCCAGTCCTGGTCACCTGAGCTTGTGCTGGCTTTTCTTCAAAGCTGTGGGTTCATCCCTGCCTCGCAGGGTCCATCCACCCCTCCCTGTGCCTCTGTGCCAGCTCAGGTGTCAGCCCTTGGGGTTCCCCGCTCTGCAGGGGCCAGCACACGGCTCTCGGAGGTTTGGAGCCAGGAGCTCAGAGGCAGCTGGGATGTGCTGGTGAGAGCTTGTGCTGCTTGTGGTGAGGGGCCCCAAGCCTGGGATGAGCCTGAGCTGCAAGGAAGCTGGAAAAAGCTGTATTACAGAGGTGTGGGAGCATCCCTTTGAAGGTGTTTGGATCTGTTTGAGCTGAGCTGTGGATGTTGCTGGTGGGGACCAGGCAGCTCCTGCCTCCAGCTCCTCTCCAAGGAGCTCAGGTCTCTGCTCCCCTTGCGTTTTTTGGCACTTGAAGTTCTCTGGCCTTGAAATGGCACAAAGTGGGGATCATGCTGGGGCAGAGAGCTCAGGGATGAGCCCCACAGACTGACACAGGCCCCTGGCACAGCTCTGTGCCAAGAACCCTCCTGCTGGCATCAGAGAGAGCTCTGTGTGTGCCATGGGCAGCGCTGCTGGGCTGGGCTCAGGCTGGAGCAGTTTCCCAAGGGCTTTGCCCCAGGGGGAGATGGCTCATCTGGGAGGATGTTCTGTTCTCTGGGAGAGAAGACATTGAGACTCCTCCATCACATGTTGCATCTTCAGGTACAGGTCCCATGGAGCTTCTGCCTAGGGGTTGAAGGCAGAGCCCAGGACATCCCTTAATCCCCAGCTGACTGTGAGCCCTTCCCTGGCAGATTTTCCCGCGGGTGCTGTCCTGTGCTGTTCTGCTGCTCCTGCTGGTGGCCGTGCTGAGCAGAGGCAGGAGGTGCAGCATCGCCAGGATCCTGCGGCAGTACCGTGCCGTCATCTTCCATGAGCTCCAGAACCTGGTGAGCCGAGCAGGGCTCGCTCTGCCTGGGGCCAGCCCTGGCCTGGGGGTGCTGCTGGGCTGGATGCAGCCCTGAGGAGGGAACCTCAATGTGGAGCTAGCTGCTTTGCCAGCAGGGTTGGGGTTTGTTGTTTAAACGGGGGATTGTGGTTGTGTTTAAATGGGGGATCCTTGCTCCAGGTGGGAGGCACTGATCTGTGAGCTGCTGGATGTTTTTGCTCTATTTCTGCAGAGGAACCTGACTGGGTCAGTGTACAGGAGCGGGAGGGCTGGGCCCGCTTGTCGTTCAGACAAGGTGAGCACAGAGACACCTGGGGCTGGGGCATGGCTGGGCTGAGCCCCCAGGGAGCCATGGAGCCTCCCTCCCTGCCCTGTGCTTCCCTGCAGGACCAGAGGATCCTGCTGTCCATCTACAACATCAGCATGTCCCTGCGGGAGGCGGGGGACACCCTGCAGGGCCCCGAGGAGCTGGTGGTCTGGAGGGTGGCCAGGAACACCCACACTGTGCTCCGGGAGAACTGCAGGAGAATCAGCAAGGTAGGAGGCCCTCTGCTTCCCAGCCATGGCAGTGGCTCCCAGTCCCCAGGGCTGTGGGCAGAGCTTGCCTTGTTTGTGCTCTCCTGGCTGCCCGTGAGGAGCCTCCAGGCTCTGCCTGCTTCACTCTGGGAGCTGGGGAATGCTGATGGCACATCCACCCCTGGGAGCTTCAGAATAGCCAGGGGAGGGAGGTTCAATTGTGGCAGTGTGGACCAGGCTGGTGGGGTTTTACCACGGGCTCCCAAGTGGGTTTTTCCACATGTGCCACGATGCCATGGCTGAGGGGAACACAGGGCCTTTGTCCTGGTGGGATTTCTCACCCTGTGGGTGCATTCACCCTGTCCTGCTCTTGCTCCTGAGTGCTCATAGGCAAGAATTGGGATTTCTCCCCTGTGGGCTGGTCTGGGTTCCTCTGGCATCTCTGAGGGTCTGCTGGGCAATCCCCATTCAGGAGATCCCTATGGCAGCACCAGCAGTTCATCAGCCAGCAGGGAAAACCAAGGGCGGTGGATGCCAACTCCCAGCTCTGCCTGACCCTGGCACAGGGCTGGGACTGCCCTCCCTGCCACTGCCAGGGACATTGGCTGGAGACAGCCTTGCCTGGGGTCTGCTGGTGTGGATGGAGCTGCTGCTGCTCTGGAGATCTGCTCTGGTGTCCGTGGGTGTGCTGTGGGGTGTACACTGCCAGCTCAGACAGGGACAGCCACCTTTGGGGGGATCTTGGGGACCTGACACCATGACCATAGGCAGTTTGACCACCTCAGCCATGTGTGTGGCGCCTTTTGTCCCCTGACTAATATCTCTGTGATGCGGGGGGGGGGGGGGGTTTCTGTCCCCTCCCCGGGCGCACGGACCGCAGAGCCCCGCGCACCCCGGCCCGGCCCCGCGGCGGCAGCCGGCCCGCAGGAGGCAGCAGCGGCTGCGGGACCTCGGCAGGAAGGCGGAGAGGCTGCAGACCTGCTGGGAGAAGCTCAACGCCCTGCACGCTCCCCGCCAAACCTCCTGGGACTCGTAGGAACGGCCTGGCCTCCCACCGGGGGATGGATGCGCTGCTCCAGCCCCGGGGCTGGTTTGGGAAGCTGGGACAGACAGCCCTGAGGGCTGGATTCATCCTCCTGCTCCAAGCCGTGCCCAGGCACCCGATCCACCACTCCTGGCTGGGGCTGGCAGGTTGGGCTGCTGTGGGATGGCTGTGGCAGACTCCTGGAGCGCTAGAAACACTGGGGAGAAGAAGGGAAAGAACCAAAAGGAGAAGGTGAGGTGCGGATTCTCAGCTGCTCCCGACCCTGCAGCACCTGCTGCTCTCTTGAGGACAATGGATGTGTTTTGGGGCAGGAAGAGGACATGTGGGGCCATGGCTCTGCTCTGGGGGCTCTGCTGGAGCTGAGGCCACAGTGATCTGCAAGGCTCTGAGGTTACCAGGGCTGTGCATGGGGACAGTGTCCCTGAGGCACTGCTGGGGTGTGCAGAGCAGCCGGGCACCCTCAGTGGGCAGGGAAATAAAGGTGCATCACTGGGGAAGCCTGGGGGGTTCTGATACCCAAAAATGCCAGGCAGTGAGGGGGCTTGAGGGCAAGGCTGAGCCTCGGTGACAGGCAGCACTGTGGAGGGAACTGAGTGCTTGGCACTGTGGGTGCCCCAGCAGGGAGGGATGGTGGGGTGTGGGGTGAAGGGCATCCTCCTTTGTCACTCTGCTCTGCCAGCAGCCTGCCTGTGGCCTCCACTGCATTGTTGGGCAGCAAACAGCCTCTGGGAAGCCAGAAATAAAACCTCTCCTTCCCTGGAAGTGCTTTGGATGCTTCATCTGGTGATCCAGGGGCTCTTATGCTGTGGATGGAGCTGGCACAGTGTTGGCTCTGGCCATGGAAGCCCAGGCAGAAGCCCACAGCAGGGGAGGGCACCGTGACCTCCTGCCTCTGCTCACTCTATCTGCATCCCTGGGATGGGGCAATGGAAACAACGAACTGCTTTTTTGTAAGGACATTTCCTCTGGAGCAACAGCCTGGAGGGTCTGCCTCAGTTTCCCCACCCCAGCGTGCCCGTGCCTCAGTTTCCCCGGCCCCGGTGTGCCCGTGCCTCAGTTTCCCCAGCCCGTCTCGGCCGTGTGCTGCTGTCCCCGCCCCGAGGGGCTGCGGAGGACACGAGATGGCAGCAGCGGGCTGTGTGTGCTGAGCAGAGCCGGGCACTGCCCACGCCGGCTGTTCCCACGGCCACGCCAGCATCGCCGGCCCCCGTCCCCACCGAGCCCGGGCCGGGCAGGGCCGTGCCAGGGGTTCACTGAGCGCTGCAGGGAGTGGGGTACCCCCCATGCCCCGGGGGAGGTGGGGGGAAGTTTTCCCTAGGCGTTTCTGGGGGTTCAAACTAGGAAGGGGGGATTCGGGAAGGGAAAGGCAAGGGGTGCTCAGGGGTCCTTGCCCACCCCCTGCAATTCCCTCTGGAAATTGGGCTGGGAGGAGCTGGAAGGGCTCCATGAGCAGGGGTGGGTGGGTGAGAGCCCTCCCTGCCCTGGGCACAGCAGAGTCTCTGGGGTGTACAGGGTGCAGGCAGGATGGCTGGATTTGATGGGGCAGGACAAGGACCCTGGTTTGGGGTCAGAGCAGGGGGTGCAGCCTGAGAATGGTGATCTTGTGGGTCCCTGAAGATGCTGTGTGCCTGGCACGGGGCAGGCTGGCACCAGGGGCCATCCAGGGAGCCACAGCTCAGCTCATCCCAATGCCAGAGCCCTCCTGGAGCCGTGCTCCTCCCCGGCTGGCCCCACAATGCCTGCGCTCCTTCCTCTCAGCTCCATCCTCCTCCTCCTCGGGAGCCGGTGCTGCCCTTTCTGCTCCCCCCCCCCACAGGAGGTTTAGCACTGGTTCAGTTCCTAGGGTTTTTTTCTTATTCCTTCTCCCTTATCCCAACCAGGGTCCCTCCACAAACCACCAGCATCCCAAAATAGCCCTACTGACAGTGGATATCCCATGGATGAGGCTGGGGGCCACGGCAGGACCTGACAGCTCAGGCACCAACAGCATGGGGACACTGGCTTGGGACAGGGTGACTCCCAGCCTTTCTCTTTATCAAGGCTGGAGCAAAGTCCCCCCTTCAGTGACCTGTCAGCACCTTCCCAGATAAACCAGAGCAAAAACCACTTCCCTTTACTGCCCCTTCCCTCACAGGCAGCTGCTGCTGGGAGCCTGGTGTGGCAGTGGGAATGAGTGCATGGAAAGGAAGGAAAGAGTGAAGGAAGAAGCAACAGGGAGGGAGGGGGAAAAACGAGGTCGTTGTGATGGTGGAATCACAGCAAAAACAGCCGGAAAAAGGAAACAGGCCCTGAAAAGTCAAATAAAAATAGCAGCGAGGCGAACCCAAGTGTGCAGCACATGGGAGTGAGCGCATTTCCTTCGAGGGCAGCTCTGTGTGCTCCCAGTGGCTCTGGGGGGGCCGCTCTCATGTGCCTCCAGCCGCTGCCACAGCCCCCCAGTCCCCCCGTGCTGTGCCAGGCACTTGGCAGCAGCTCAGGGCCTAGCCAGCCCCTGCCTCACCCGGGGTCCCTGTGTGCCCCTGTGTGCCCTCAGGGATGTGGCAGGGGCTGCGCAGGGTGCTGGAGCCGAGGGCACTCAGGGCCTGGGGGCTCCTGGCCGTGCCCACAGCCCTGCCCTGCGCCCTGTGCCCGGCTCACTCTGCCAGCTGCATCCGAGCGCTGTGTGCGCAGCACAGCCCCGGCTTCCTCCCCTCCCTGCCTGTTTTGCAGTCACAGCAGGGTCCCCTGGGAGATGGGGGTTGGTGGAGTGGCTGCAGGGACGGGGATGGGGGTGAGCATGGGGGCTGGTGCTCCCTGCCAGGACCACTGGGCTGCATCCCAACCCAGCTCAGGGCTAAGCTCAGAGGCAGCAGCAGAGCCCAGTGAGGGGGGCACTGCTCTGGGGCACTGCTCTGGGGGAGCAGAGTGGGGCACCGTGCCCTGGGCCCATACAGGGGTGCAATGCCCAGCTGCTGTGCTGTGGGTCCACACCAGGGTACCATGCCCAGGAGCTGTGCATGGGGAGCTTTGCCTCACTGGGCGAGCATGCCTGGGCCAGAGGGGCTGCTGTGGTTCCACAGAGGCACATTTCAGCCCTCCTCACCACCACTGTCCCACCAAAACGCAGCTGTCCCCAGGCCGTCACCATCTTGGGGTGCCAGCAGCCCCTCTTGGCTCTGGGGGCCCTTGCCCACATAAACCCTCTGCTTCAATGCTCAGTCCCTCTGCAGCAGGGCTGGGGGCCCAGCCCCTGGCAGCCCTGGCACACGCAGGCTGTGTCTGATGATGGAGCAGAGCAGCGTTTTGTTCTCTCCCATCTCCCTGCAGCTTCGTGAAGCTGCTGAAAGCCCAGATTTACAGTGTGATAAATGCTGGAGGCTCTGCAAAATATCTGACTGCTCCATCCTTTGGAGAGAGGCTGGTTTGGAGGAGCGGGGAGCTCTGGGCAGCACACCCAGAGGCAGAGCAGCACAGTGGGTCTCAGGGAGGAGGGATGGCCGGGACCGATGGAGCCGTGTCGTGACCCAGGTGGGTCCTGGCCGTGGGTCACCGGGTGCCTAAGCCTCTGTGGGCAGTGGGAAAGCGCTGACCCCCCCCTCCCCCCATCATTTCTTGGGCCTCTTGCTGGTTTTTGGAGCATCTGCCGACCAGATTGTGCCGCGGCGTGCCGGGGTGCCCGTGCCAGGACATGCCAGCCGGGAGGCGGGGTGTGCCCGGCCCGGCTCCGGGTGTGTTCCCCTCGCTGCTCGCTCCCCCGCTGGCTGCCGCGGGCTGCTCGGCGGGAGCTGCGGCCTCATCCTCGCCGGGAAGGGCCGGGAGATGCTGGAAAGCTGCTGCTCCGCTGTCCCCGACAGCAAGAGAGGTTCACAGCCTCGGGGCGTGTGGGTGTGAGTGGGTGCTGGGTGTGTGTGCACATGTGTGGGTGTGCGCATGTGTGTGCACAGATGTGTGCATGCATGTGTGTGTGTGCATCACATGCAGGTGCGAGCATGTGTGTGTGTGTGTACATGTGTGTGGGTTCATGTGTGTCTGTATCACATGCAAGTGTGTGCATGTGTGTGTGTGCACAAATGTGTGTGTATATGTGTGTGTGCATCACATGCAGGTGTGTACACGTGTGTGTGTACACATGTGAGTGTACATGTGTGTGTGTGTGCCTGTGTGCTCGTGCATCACATGCAGGTGTGTGCATGTGTGTCTGGGCACAGGCCTGGGCTGCTGTGAGTGTTGTGAGTGCAGGGCTGTGCACACACGTGTGTGTGATTACAGGTGTGTAAACGCCTGTGCATGTGGCTCCCCTCCACCTCCCCGAACGGGTGTCTGAGCCCCGGTGCCGCTGTCCCCGTGTCCCTCTTCCCGTGCCGTCGGAGCTGCCATCTGACCCGGCAGGCCCCGACACGGGGCAGCCTGGGCTGCGGGGCTCTCACGGGGCCTGGTGCTGCCCATTAGGCCCCGGTGGGATCGCGGCTCCCCGGTCCCGGCGGCTCTCAGCACCCAGCGGGATCCAGGCATTGATGGGCAGGGCCGGTCCCCGCTCCGATGGCTCCACTGTCATGGGGCACATCCACACCGAGCTGCCAAGAAGATGAGGGGCTTCTGGGGCTCGTTTGGGGAAGGGGGAATGGAGCTGCCTCCCGCCCCCAAGGCCCCTGGCCCCAGCGCTCAGCCCGCAGCATCCTGCGCCGGGGCCCATTGTTCGGCCGCGCCGGGCTGCGGGGCAGGATTTCTTTGTCAGAGCTCGGCAATATTTTATTCTAACAATTAACCAAACACGCCCGGCCCCCCAGGCCTGTTTGTGATTATTGGAGGACGAATTCCCCAGCCTCTCTCCCTCTTGGTGTTGGCTCCGCCTGGGGCTGCACCGGATCCAGCCCCTCTCCCACCCGCCCGGGGTTGGGGACCCCCAACCTCGCCGGCAGCCCCCCAGTCCTGCCCCAGCGCTGGGGGCTCGGTGGCCTCGACCCCCTCGGGAGCACGGCCCGCATTGTCTCGGCAGGGATCGGAGGGGGCGCAGGGGCAGCGGTGATTCACGGCGGGGGGATGTGAATCACAGCCCTCGCTCCCCGGGCAGGATGCGGCCCCGCGCTCCCAGCTTGCCGCATGCCAGCCATGGACCGCAGCCTTTGTCCTCCGCAGGGTGGAAGGGGCTCGCTGCCCGTGCTGGGATGGGATGGGGCCGCTGCTCTTCCTGGGATGCTGGCGTAGCTTTCCCAGCTCCAGCTTCGGGGTGGGATGAGGGTGCTGCGGGCTGCGGGAGCCTCCTGCATCCTGGATCTCTTTCCGAGGCTCCTCGCCGTGCTTGGGCCGCGTCCTCATTACCGCACCAGTGGTAAAAAGGGTTGACGCTTCCCTTTGCAAACTCTCCTGGAGGGTGAATTGCCCAGCTCAGGTTATCAGATCCCTGTAAAGTCCTTTGCTTGGGGCCATCTCCCTGCTGCTGCAGTTCCACATTCCGGGCAGTGGACGCTGAGTTCCTTTCCTGTAGCTGTGGCCTGAGCTGGCAGCCTCCTCCAGGTGCTGCCCGTCGTGGGCAGGGGAATCTGCAGCTGAGGGTCGGGGTGAGCACTGAGGGTGATGCCGCTCGCTGGGAGTGAAGCAGCCGAGGCCAGTGCCCTGGAGAGTGGCTGTCTGGGCTCTTTGGGGGCTATTGACCATCCTGGGAGAGACAATCCTGAGCAGGTCGCTTCTCTGGCTGCTGCTGGGAGTGAATGGACGCTGGGAGCCACTGGGACACGGGAGGGGGATTGCAGCTGCAGGGTAGGAGGACAGAGAGGCGATCTGTGCTGCGGTGCTGACCCAGCTGTGCCGGCATCCTCCACAGCTGGCTCCAGGCATCGGGCAGGAGGGAGAGCAGGCAGGAGATAGATCCTGCCGGTAACATTCTCTGGCCCTCGCTGCTGCTGCACTCACACCACTGCCTAAACTTGCTCCTTCAGAGCCAGGGCTCCTTCCTCAGCGCTGCAGTCTGGCCCCGGGCTCTCAGCCTGATCGTGGATCTTAAAATACAGCGAATCCTCGAAGCAGAGGCGCTCGGGCGGCTGGGCCAGGCAGGGCAGCCGGAGGGCGCTCCCGGTGAGCAGCCCGGCCAGCAGCGAGGCAGCCACGGCCACGGCCAGCCCTGCCGCCTGGCACAGCGCCTGCCCGCCCGCCCCTCGGGACCCCCACTGCCCCTCCAGCACCGCCTCGCTGGCATTGCCCCCAGCGGGGGACAGCTGAGAGGGATGGGACCCGGCAGTGTCCTTGGGTGCCACCAGCACGGCCACGACGCTGGCTGCGGCACCGAGGATGCCGGGCAAGCCGTGCAGGTTGTGGATGCCGCACTGGTCGTGGAGCGTGAGTTTCCTCGCCAGGAGCGGGGTGAGGAACCTGAAGCCGAGGACACACAGCACGGCCGAGAGGCTGCCCAGGGCCAGGGCGGCCGCGGGGGGCACGGGCATTTCGGCCAGCACGCCGATGGCCACCCCGCCGGCCAGGCTGCCGTTCTGCAGGTGGCCGGGACTGAGCTTGCCGTCCCTGTCCAGCAGGCTGGAGGCCACCATGGTGGTTATGGCACTGGCACTCATGGCCAGGAGGGTGTTTAGGATGGCACGGTGCTGGGCATCGCCCGGCTGGCAGAGGACAGCCACGAAGCTGGGCCAGAAAACCCAGAGGATGAGTGTCCCCACCACGGACATGAGGTCAGAGCTGGTTGTTGGGGTCTCCTTGGGGTGCAGTGGCTGCTGTGTTGCCCTGAACAGAGCCTTGGACACGCCAAGGCCAAAATAGCAGGAGAAGATGTGGATGGTGATGGTGCCACCCACATCCTGAACGCCCAGGCAGGTGACAATGACCCACTCGCTGGCCAGGTACAGGGGGATCTCACAGGTGGCCATGACGAGCAGTTGGCAGGGGCTGGCCCTCCCCAGGATGGCCCCCACAGAGATGAGCACTGTCACAGCAGCGAACACAGACAGGAGGAGTTTGTGCAGGTCCAGGTGGATCTGGCCGTGGTGGAAGTGGTGCAGCAGGCCCTGCAGCACCAGCGCCCACTGCATGGAGAAGTTGAGCAGGAGGAAGTTGTGGGTGAGGGCGCTGAACCCGTAGCGGGGCAGGAAGGTCAGCAGGAGTCCCAGCCCCACCACCAGCATCACCTGGATGTCCTGGAAGAAGGGGAAGGTGCTGTAGACCTGGTTGGCCACCAAGCTGGTATCCTCCGCCTGCGCTGAGGGCTCATCATAGGTGACGAAGAGGGCAAAGAAGAGGAGCAGGGCGCCCTGGAACAGCCCCAGGAAGAGGGGCAGGAGGCGACGGGGATAGGTGGAGGGTGGCACAACCATCCTGGAGTGGACAGGAGGGGATGGTGGAGGGTGGTCAGCACTGGGGTGAGATGACAGCCCAGCAGTGCTTCTGGTGTGAGATCCACTTGCTCCTACATCAAGGGTTTTATGGCCATGGCTAATTATTAACCAAAGATCTGAGTTTATGTTCCAGAAGAGGAGGGGTTTGTCCCTCCCTTCTTTAAACACAACACCCATAAAATAACCACATGTTCGTGTTTGGCTGCCATAAAAGTGGACATGAGGGGCATTATGATTTTGAAGGGAAACAAGAAAAACCTGTGGTGGTGCAGATGAGGGAGAAGGAGTTTGGTGAGGAGCTGACCAGGGATGGGGGTACCATGGCACTCACCCCCATTGAACTTATCCCCATCCAGGAATGGAGACCTCCCTGCTGCAGCCCTGGAGTGGTGCTGGCAGCTCAGACAATGCCAGCTCCCGCTTTGGCTCTGCCACGTTCCACTCCAGGTTGGCTCCTGCACCTCATTCTGCAGGATGATGCACATTTTCCTTATCCACCACCTGGATTTTGCAAAGCCCCGTAAAGCCCCAAAGCCAGGGCTGAAAAGATCGTTTTCTCCCAGGTTTGCATTGGCTTAAATAGCTGGATATTCATTAACAATTAGCGCGCGAGAAAAACAAAGCCCAGAGCAGCCAAGCAGCTACCCCGAAGTTTCTGGGTTGCTTCTTAGTGTGACATTTTGCCAGTGAATGTCTGGAAAAAAAGAAATTAAAAAAAAAATATATGAGAACCACAAGAACAAAAGGCAGAAGGGTTGGTAAATATTTGTTCCAGAGAGGAGATATTTTTGTGCTGTCCCTGATCTCAACACCCCTGCCGCGGGCGCTGGCTCCGCGCCGCTCTTCGTCATTGTTACTGGAGGATGAGGCAGGCGAGGGCGCAAAATGGGAAACAATTGTTGAATAATCTGCACGAGGCTCCTCTGCCAAACCCTCCCCGGCCATTTTTCAACCCAAAGATGCTGGAAATGGGGGCAACAGAGAGGAGGAGGTGGTGCTTTGAAGGCAGTGCCTTTGACGGGTGAGATGGGGCTCTGTTGTGCCCAAGCCGTGGCCAACAGCAACAGAGGGGTGGTGGGAGCTCTGGGTGTTTTGGGATGGGAGTTGGGATGCTTTGTGTGCCCCTAACACATCCCTGCTGCATGGCTGGAGGTGCTAACAGCAGTGGATGCTCCCATGGGGATCCCTCACCCAAGGAAATGTGGGGCTATTACAGCGACCTGAGTGGGTCGCTGGGGATGGTGAGAGAGAGACGGGAATTTTGTTTCTTGATTAGAAGGCTGGATTTATTGATATATCATATATAATACATTATGACTATACTAAATAGAATAAAGAGAGAAATTTGCTGAGGCTGCTAGGCTAAGAATAGAAATAAAGAATCTCTAACAAAGTTGTGCCTAAGGACTCTGTCCCTAGCATGTTCTTTGTGATTGGCTCTTAATTATAAACATGGGAACATGAACTAATCACTAATCAAAATAGGTGCATTTTATCGCATTCTACAGCAGCAGATAACAATTGTTTACATTCTCTTCTGAGGCTCCTGCCTTCCAGAAGTGCAGAAATCTGAAAGAAAGGATTTCTGTAAAAAAATGTCTGCGACATGGGGCTGAGGTCTTCGTGGTGCCATTCGGATCTTTGCTGTCCCTGAGGTGGCTGGATTGGGATGGGATGGGATGGGATGGGATGGGATGGGATGGGATGGGATGGGATGGGATGGGATTCTCCCATTGCTCCTGCCTCTGCCTGCACAGGGGCACAGCCTGACCCAGCTCCCATGGCTGCTGCCAGCTGCCAGCTCCACCAGTCAGGGCATGAAAGACAAAGGGTGCAGGAAAAGCCAGCCCTGGTTGCTGGTATACAAAAGTCAAACAAAGGGGATTTCAGCCCCCAACGCCTCACCTGTGTCCCTTTACACATCACACCAGCCCATCAAGGAGATTTTCAAGGAGCCTGCCTGGTACAGTGAAACCTCTTTGGTTCACTGTGGGTGAGATACAAGCCCAGGGAGATGCTTGGAGCAGGTTGTGCTCCTGTGATGGAGGAGCTGGGCTGCTCTCACAGAGCTGAGGAAGAATTTTGGCTCTGGCTCAGCAGGGGTTGGGCTCTCTCACTGTGGCTAGAGGTGGGTACTGCCCTCTTGCTCCTCTCCTGCTCCCCACAGCATCTCAGCCTTCCTCTTCCTGCTTTGCAGTTTTTTAAAGGTGTGGTTAAATCAAATGCTAAAAGGAAAAGCTTTGATCAGGTCTTTTATGAAACACAGTGCTTGAAATACTCCAAGGTTATGGCTCAGTGCCTCCTGCAAGGAGGAGGAGGAAGATGCCAGAGGGATGCATGCTTCTGGAGCATCCCAGCACTGCCAGATCTGCTGGAGGGGACAAAGAGCACATTGGGAAGTTTGGGATGTAAATGCTCTCGTGGATCTGGCCATCACCTCTGGCAAGGAACAGAGGCACAGGGCACCAGGATGTCGGGGTCCCTCCCTGGACTCTGCCAGGTCAGGAGATGCTGGGGACACAGGGGAAGCTCCTGTGAAGGGACTCAGTGCTTGGGGAGAGGGTGCTTGGGGAATTGCAGGGTCTACAGGATGTCCTTGGACACACAATCTTTTTCCACTTGGAAATCTTGCTCTGACAGGACTTGGGAATTTGGGATGTTTCTCTGGGCTTCTGGGATCCACTGTGACCCACAGCACCTCACATCCCCACCAGCAGCACCTTCAGCTCTGCCACATCCACAGGGCCAACAAACACCACATTCCTTCGATGAGCTGTTGGGTACCACAGTCCCCTTCCCTTGGGAAAAGGCCATCCTGTGAGCCTTTTCACTTCCCAAACCAGATGAGGCACAAAAAGCAGTGATGCCTGAGTACTCCCTGGACCAAAGACCCCACAGCTGAGAAGGGGGAAGCCCTGCTAGGTTGCAGATTAAAAAATAACCTTTATGGCACCCATAAAAGAAGGTCAGAATTCCAAGAGGTCGCTGGGAAGGTGAAAGTCTCCCCCAAGCCCTGGAGCACCCCTGAGGGCAGCGAATGATTAACCCCACAGTGCAGGGTGCACCGCTGGGATGCCACGGTCCCTGTGGGGAGAAGGTCCAATCCCTCCAGTAACATTTTCAGGCACACCAAGTTTTCTCTTGGCACCGAAGGACGAGGGATGGAGGAAGCATCTGGCGAGGGCCTGGGCAGCAGGGAGGGAGGGGAGCATTGAATTCCACCCCCCACATCCCCCTTTCACTGGGGGGGGGGCAGTTGTTTTATGGCAGGAGGATTGGGGAACCATTTTAGCAGGATCCACGCTGGGACTGCTGGAGGAGTTCCCCGCTGAGGGCTGGATACAAAGAAAAGCTGAATTAACCGAGGGTCATATAAGGCAACAGGATCTGACAGATCCGAGCCAATATATGCTGGCAGCAGCCAGTCCATGGCACTGTGAGAAACACTCCTGCAAATTTAACAAATCCCCATGGTCTAGAAAGTCATGTACAAGAAATTACTAATGAAGGGATCTAGTCATATCTGGATTTCCAGACGTTGGTCATGCTCCCACCGCGTTCTGCAGGCCATATAAGTCCATGGATCTGAATCCCGGGTGCAGGAGCCCGGCAGGGTTGTTACGATCGTCCTGCCTGACCTCCTGCGTCAGACGAGGGCTCCCTCCCGGCCAGGAGGGGACACCGGGCGGTGGCAGCCGGATCCTGCCCCTGTGCCGGGCTGGGGATGGATGCAGAGAGAAGCCTGACGGGGAGCAAGGCTTGGGAATGCTGCAGTGCCAGCAGAGGGGCTCCCATCACACTGCGGTGATGCGCTGGCATCCAGGTGCCAGCTCCAAACTCATCCCTGCAGGGATGGGAGGAAACTGCTGACAACACCCCCGGCCTGGGCATCACTCTTTAACCCCAGCTCCCTCCAGCCTGGAGCACCCCAAAATTCCCTGTTCCGTATAGATCCTGTCACAAAGCTGGGCTACCTGCGCAGCTCCGACTCTGTTCCATCCCCTCCGTGGCTCCTACAGCACCCACCCTCCTGCTGCCTTAACCGGGAATGCTTTGGGAACTCCGGGCCAGCTGTGACCCCGGTGCCGCTGTCACAGGGGCGGGCAGGGGGCCAGCCCCCTCCTCGCCAGCCCCTCGCAGCCGGGTCCTGCCGGGTGGGGGGGACACAAAGCCCCACAGACGTCACCCCGGCATCACGCGGACCGAGTGGCCTTCTCCATCTTGTTAGCACATTGTGTAACACAACATGTGGAGGCGCTGGGACCGCACACGCATGCACTCCCCGACAGCCCAACCGGGGGGAAAAGAGGGAGGGGAAAACAAAAAAAAGAAAAAAAAAAAAAAGAAAAAAAAAAAAAAGAAAAACCCAAGTAAAAAAAAAAAAAAAAAAAGGAAGCAATTTAAGCTTTGAATCTTTCTCTTTAAAATGTTCTCATGGCTTCATTAGAATTTGCAGCCACAGAGGCTTTGAAGAACATGGTATAAGGAGTGAAACATCTGGAAAAATTAGGATTAATGAAAACATAATTCCCAAGACTAAAGGAAAGATTAATCCTGCGTTACCACTTGTGTGTTCCACAGCTTTTCCCCAGCTCATAACACTGAACTTATTAAATCACCCTGAGCTGAGTTTTCCTTTTCTCTCTCCCTCCCTTATGGAGCCCAATGGAAGCAGCTGATGCCAAATGTGAGGATAACCAAGCGTGCTGGCCAGGGCTGGTGTGAGCACACCCAGCCCTGTGCCCAGGTGGGCACCTCCTGCCCAGCACACCTGGGGGGTCCCTGGGTGCTGGGGGGGTCCAGTGGGCTTTGGGGTGCTCTGTTCTGGGCTGGTGGGTGCTGTACCCCACTGGGGCTGCACCTGCTCCTGCCTGGGCAGGGGGGGCACTGACCAGCTCATGGGATGGGGGTGCTGGGGAATTAGAGAGAAATTAATGACCCCCCCCTCTCTGCCGCTGGATGCTTGCCAGGGTCAGACTGAGGTGCTGGTGTCACTGGGTGGCATTTCTGTGAAAGCAAGGGCAGCCCTGGTGATGTGCCATGCTGTGTCATGCTGTGCCATGCTGTGCCACACTGTACTGTGCTACCCTGTGCCATGCTTGCCGTGATACACCACTCCATACTGTGCTGTCATACCATACCGAGCTGTGCCACACCATTCCATGCCATTCCATTCCATGCTGTGCCACTCCATGCTGTGCCATCCCATGCTGTCCCATGCCATGCCATACTTTAGCATCACCCCTGCTCCAGGATCCAGGCTGTGACCAGGGGGTTGGCACACACCAGCCCTGTGCCAGCTGGCAGTGTCCAGCTTTGCCACCCTGGTGCTGGAGGGTATTTGGGGGTCACATTGGCTGTGCCAGCCCTGTTCAGAGCTGGCACAGAGCTGCCCTGGGCTCTTGGGCAGCTCTGAGGAACCCTCTGGGGAAGGTGTGGGGTGACAGACCCCTTGTCCCTGTAAAATCCTGCAGCAATTCCTTTGCCACCAGCAAGTACCACGGTGGGTGCCAGCACCGGTTTGGGGGTCACATCAGAGGTTTGTCCCTGCAGCTTTGTCACCTCAGGCTCTGCTCTGCACAAATGGCCCAGAGTGTGTCCCTCCCCGCACCCAGGTGCTTCCTGGGAGGAAGGAAAACAAGGAGAGCTCACTCCGTTGTGTCTCCATCCATCGGGCCCCGGGCACAGGGGGGCCGGGCAGCGCCAGCCCCACACCTGGGCTGGCTCTGTCGATCAGCCCCGCAGCGATCCCGGCAGATGTTGGAGCCTGCAGGGGTCGGGATGCTCCGGGGGATGGGGACAGAGAGCAGCGCCCGTTCCGCGATCTCTGCTGGGGTCTGGGTGGGCTCTTGCCTGCTGGGTGCTCCCCACGGTGTCAGGGTGAGAGAACCAGATGTTTTCTGCATCCCCTCCTTGCCTTCCTCCCCGGGTTATGCCAGGACTGCATCTGGAGGGGCCCAAGGTGTGTTTGACCCCTGCACGGGAGAACAGGGCTCATTTGCCCAGGCCTGGTGGAAAAAGCTGCTGTGCCCCACACACGGGGTGAAGGAGGCGGCAGCGTGCCCAGGCCACTCCCCGACAGGGGGAGGCTCCCTAGGGGCTCCAGGGGACCCCTCTCTCCTTCCTTCCCACGCTGCTGTCCCGCTCAGCTCCAGCTTGTTTTCCAGAGAGGAAACCGGCAACCTTGCTATTATATTTTTTTTTCGATATTTTTTTTTTCTATTTTCCTTTTTCTCGCGGTGTGAGCGGCGGGGCCCAGCTGGGGGCAGCGGTGCCGGTGCCGGCGGGGCGGCGCGGGAGGTGCCCGCAGCCCGCCCGGGGGGGACAGAGCCGGCCGAGCTCGGGGCCGCATTGTGCGAGCGAGGAGGAGATGGATGAAGGTCACATCCTGCCACTCTTCCGATGCCCGGCACCAGGAAAAAGCTGCGCTTTGTAAATATAAAAATAAACAACAAACTCTTCCCCCCATTTACCACCTTCTCCCCCCACCCCCGCCCCGAAGAAAACAACAACAGCCCCCGCGGTACCGCAGCCACCTGCTCGGGGAAGTGATTTTTCATACAGGCAGGAAACGGGGGTCTAATTAAATCTGGGGTCAAGAACATAAAGGGAGAACGAAGTTTATTTAGGAGTCCTCGAGGAGGGCGGGAGGGGGATGCCCAGCAGGGCTGTG
Source organism: Ammospiza caudacuta (assembly GCF_027887145.1). Taxonomy (NCBI): domain Eukaryota; kingdom Metazoa; phylum Chordata; class Aves; order Passeriformes; family Passerellidae; genus Ammospiza; species Ammospiza caudacuta. The sequence continues at coordinate 13,265,952 of NC_080607.1, forward strand.
GGGAAACATAGGACGGTGTTTTGGTGGGGCTGGGCGTGTTTTGGCCCCAGGGTGAGTGGCAGGGCATCACCTTCCTCCTGCCAGCGGCTCCAGCGTGCCACAGGGGACAGTGGTGGCAGTTGGGTCCTCATCAGGGCAGGGATGCTCTGGGGGACTCCCCACTCACCCTATGCCCCTGCGGGCAGAGAAATGGGCCTGGGAGCGTCACGCTCAGACCTACAGGAGTGTCCCCAAGCCTTCAGCGAGATCATATGAGGTTCCTGTTTCACAAGAACGGAGGATGGCATTTCCATTGTGCTCGCCGGGGATGTGTTGCAACGGGGCAGCCGCTTCCATCCTTTGTCCTCCTCCCCGCAGAGGAGGAGTCTCAGCCTCTGCCAGGGTGACCCGTCACACCCTGCCTCCCCCCCCCAGCCCCAAATTTGGCTGCTCTGGCCTCGGCAGCGCTGCTCGGCGGGTCCCGGCCGCAGGCATCGCCCTCCGCCAGCGCTCTCCGGCTCCAAAGGCGCCTCCTTGCAGTGGGAGGCGCTGGGTGCCCTCGGCCGGGGTCCCCACCAGGTTGGGGACACTCCAGGAGGGTGACACCCACCTCCAGCCGCTCACTCTGGGGTGCTCCCTCTGCCTTCCCTGCCCGCTGCGGGTCTCCTGTTCAATTTTCACCACTAATTAATAGTCCAAGGACTGACCCCACCAAAGCGCAAGTGGGGAGCCCTGGGTGCTGGCAGCAGCCCCAGCTCCCCGGGATGGTGGCAGCACCCCGGCCCCTCTCCCAGCGGGCAGCTTCCAGCTTTTAGGAAGCGCTGCAGAGACCTTTGCCTTCGGGTCGGGTGCTCCCAGCCCGGACCCGCTTTCTACTCCCCAGCTGGGGTGTGCCGAATATAAAGTATCACAGCATTGTTATGAAAAATAATTCAAACCCACCAAAAAGGCTAGCAGCAGATGGAAGGGTGAAATCGGAGCAATCCGGGCTGGCTGTAACCCTTCGTGGGCAGGGAAGGCAGGGGAGCAGCATCCACATCCCAGCCCTGCCGCTGGTTCTGCGCGTGTGGAAGGGAAGGTGATGGGCTGAAAGCGCCCCAGTGCAGACTGTGGGCAGGACAGGGGATGGTTTCCCATGGGAAAGGGGGAGTTCGTGCCTGGGGGATCATAAAACAGCCGGATTTTTAGACAGGCTTTAGGGATGCTGGGGAGCGCCCTCATCCCCAAATGCCTGCCGAAGGATGGGACATCGGACCTGGGCACCGCTCAGCCCGGGCGCTGCCCGTCCCCGCACTGCAGCGGGGCCTCAGGTCCCTTCTGTGAGCCCTGCTGGGACGCAGGTGCCACCCACCACCCCTGGGTGCGTGTCCCCTCCCTGCCACCAGCACCCGCCGCCCAGCCGGACACCAGCGGTGGCGCTGGGGACGAGGACGCGTCCCCGGCCGCGGGCCTCGCTCCAGCTGGGCGCTGTTTTGTAAGGACTCCTGGGCCTCTGCGGCGCAGAGATAAGCCCAAGAATTCGCCGTCGGTTCCAAATATCCCGTCCGCTTCCTCCCGCCGTCCTCGCCGCCGCTCCAGCCCGCTTGTCTCATTTCCGCAGCACCGTGCTGGGGAGCGCTTCCTGTTTTCCCCCCGGCCCCGGGGCGGCGGCGGGGGGCGAGGGGCGCGGGGAGGAAGGGCAGGACAATGGGCGCAGGTCGGGACGCGCAGGACAATGGGCGCAGGTCGGACGGGCAGCTGCCCATGGCCCAGGACGGGGGCTCCTCGGTGGCGGATGGCAGGTGGCAGCAGCGGGGATGTGGGTCCTGGGCTGAGCTGAGATTGCGGATGGGGTTTCTTCCCTTTCCTGAATTCTTTTTTTTTTTTTTCAAGGGCTCTGCTATAAATCAATCCAAGCTCCCTAGAGAGCATCGTCTCTGTACAGCAGTGGGAGCCCCTGCTGCAGCTGGGCATGAGGACAGGAATGAAGCCGGGTGGAGCACAGCCCTGGGCGGGGGGACCCTGCCCTCTATGGGGCAATTAATACCCTTCCCGAAAATCGCATTTTAGGGTCCCTGCAGTCAAACCACCCACCACAACCCTCTCCTCTGCAGCCACAGCATGGGAGAGCAGCATCCCCATGGGACTGCCACCTCCCAGGAGCTGTGTCACAGGGCAGGAGGTCAGGATGTGGCTACCCCATCCCAAACTTTGAGACAAGAGAGATCCATCCTGGGGCTCTGCTCACTGGGAGCTCAGCAACCTCCTCGGCAGGTAGGACCAGCCAGTGGGCAGCCCTGTGTCCCCCTGTTTTTGAGGCTCCTGCCCCTGCTCCTGGGCTGAGTGTGAGTGTTTACTCGGTGCCTTTCTCACCGCTCACAGCGTGGCAGGAGTTATTCAAAGGCAGGCGGAAGCGAGCACAGCAACTGAAACAACAATGAAAAGGAAACAGAGCTCGAAAAATTCTCCGTTCATAAATCAACTGAACTGCAGGTGATCCCTGGGCAGGAGCGAGCTGAGGAAGAGACACGGCTCGGCTTGGCATGGCCAGCAGCCAGGCAGGCTCCGGCCCCCCAGGCAGGGGTGGGGGAGCTGGGATTTCCCAGGGTGGTCCTGAGTGATGCCGGGGTCGGTGTCCGTGTCCCCGGGGCTGCACATCAGGGACTTTGAGGCAGGTGAGGTGCAAGCATTTTGGGATTTATTTTTGTTACCTATTTTTATTATGCATCTGGGTGAGAAAGGTGAGGCTCTGCTGGGTGGAGTGGGTTTGTGGGGTCAGCATTGCACGCACACGCACAGGCACACGCCTCCTTTCCAGGCCAGAGGAATGCAAAAAGCCCAGGGATGTGATGGAGAGCAGGGACCGTGCCACAGCCCCTGGTGGCCAGTGGACTGAGGGGATATGGTAATTTTGGTGCTTGAGGCACTGCAGAGCAGCCCTATACTCTTTATTCATCTCCATGCCTGCCTTTTTGGGTTGAAATTAATCACTTTGGAAGCAGAGAAGCCAAAAAGGTTTGGGTGAGCATGGCTCCAGCCTGTGGCTGTGCCACGGGAGATGTTGGGGTTAACGGGAGATGATCCAGGGCTCTCGGCAGCATCAGGCCATGGCTCCTTGCTGGGATCTCATAAAAGCTTTTTCCTCCTTAGGAAATAGAGCTGCTGGATTGGGACGAGCTCCCCAGTGCTGGCAGCATCTCTGCACGGGCAGGGGATGGGCATGGTTAGAAAAAAATCTCTCCCTCTTGCCTCCAGTTGTGTCCTGCAGCATCTTGCTGCAGGCAGCATAGGGGCCAGTTTGGACAAACCTAGCTGTCCCCTCCTAGCTGTCCCCTTTGCCAGCTCCTGTAAGCTGAGACCCAGTCCTGGGGACACCAAAAGGAACTTGTGCTTTTGAGACCAGTGGATGGCCCCAAGAACCAGGCTGGTGGCAGTGGGCTGACCTTACAGCAGAGGAAATGACCCAGTTGTGTTCCCCACAGTGGGAAAGCCAGGAGAAATTGCATGTCCCCCTCTGCCGCTATCTGTTCTCCCTCCTGTGAATTCACTGTCATCTTGTCTTTTGGCAGAGCTGGAAAACCGGGAGACCACCGTAAATAAATCCTGTGTCTTTAAGCCGTTTTGTACAGTACAAGAAAATGCACTCGTTGAATTACAGCTTTTTAATCAAATACATGTAACCATGTCACTTAAAGTGCTCGCGAAAAGCAAGGGAAAAAAAAAAAAACCCAACACAATTGGAAGAGCACAATATTAAAACCAGCTGCCTGCTTACCCCCACCACAGTTAATAGTTTTTGAATGTTCTGAATGAGAGAGAAACCAGAGCCAAGCTCCACTTTCATGTCCATCTTTCTGATCAAGCCCTGCCAGACGGGGGGAGCTGGGCAGCCTGGCACAGAGGCGCGGGATGCGGGAGAGCTGCACTCCCTTGTCCTCCCGCTCTGCCCATCCCTTTGGGCTTTCTGCTGTGGTGATGAGATGTGAGAGCCCTTCCTGCAGGCAAAGCAGCTCTGCCTGGCTGGGACCCAGCCTGGAGATGAGAGCACAGGTTGCCCAAGCCATGCAGAGGTGAGGGATGCTGCTCTGGGACATCTCCACCATCTTGTGTGTCCCCTTCTGACCAAATTTAACACAATTCTACCTCTTGATGCTTCTTCCTGCAAGCTGGCATCACCGCTTGTCCCCAAGGCACTGCTCTACCCACAGCATCCCTTCCTCTGAGCATGCCAGAGTGTCATATCCCCGTGCCCCATTCCCTTGGGACACACATGCCAGGACCTCCTCAATGCCTGCCTCCGGCCCTCACTGGCCACCGACCCCCCGCCCGGCACAGCCTGCCAACCACCCGAGCTGTGCAGTTCCCCCGCAACGTGGACCAATGCTCATTAAGCATGAGGCAGAGACCACCAAATATGTCAAAACACACTTAAAATTTATTGTTTCATACCATACGTTTGAGTCTCTTGAACGCCGGCCAGTGTTTCTCCCTCTCCGCGATGGGGCCTATCTGCTGTCACCGACGCTTTGCGTATATGTATAGCCCGCTCGCTTGCTGGCTTTTCTTTCCCTCCCCCTTCTTTCTTTAAATGCAAAATACAAACAATTGATGGAAAATGTACATTTGTTCCATATGGGACGGTCGGAGCGTGGAGAGGAGCCAGCAGAGGCATTTTTAGGCAGACTCCTCTCTCCAGCGGATGGCTGGATGGCTTCCCGGAACGGCCCCGCGCGGCCTGGCCTGACTCTCCTGACGAGCTTCAGACGCTGTGTGACGCTCCCACGATGGTGGGGGGGGACGTGATTCAGTTCCCTGAAGGGATCAACCTCCCTGGGCTGCCGAGCACAGGAGGAGGGAGAGACTCCCACCAAAACCGCTGCGATATCCCGGAAGGGTTGAGCTCAGCTAAGCGGGAGACGATGGAGAGACTTGTCTTAGAAGTTGTGTAGGAAGTTGAGTTAGGCTGGTTGGGTTCCTGTTGGGTTAGGTAGGCTCAGTTGGGTTGTGTTGGGTTAGGCAGGCTCAGTTGGGTTGGTTGTGTTGTGTTGGGTTACGCTGGGATAGGTTGATTGGGTCCTTGGAATAGGTTACATTGGGTTGAGATTGGTTAGAATGGGTTAGTTTGGTTGGGTTGGGTTGGGTTGGGTTGGGTTCTTTGGGGTTGGGTTGGGTTCTTTGGGGTTGGGTCACGATGGGTTGTGCTAGGCTGGGTTGGGTTTGGCTGTATTGCATCAGGTGGGTTGGGTTAGGTCGTGCTGTCTGGGTTGTGCTGTGTTGGATTGGATTGGACTAGGTGACCTCTGGAGAACACTCCCAACCTTTCCATGACCTTTTGGACTCCTGGTACCTCACAGCATTGCTGAATCACCTCAGAAGACAAGCACAAAGTGGTTCTGACAGATATTGTCGGGCTCAGAGCCAGTGAGGAAAAGAAGCCCCCAAAGTCCCTCATGGCTCACACAATGAGGCCCAAACCTTCCTCCTTCACAGGGACCTGTCCTCTCACGGGGCCTCAGCACGGTGCTGGGTGATCAGATGTTGGTGTGGGGCAGGGGACTGAGGGTCCAGGGCCTTGTGGTGGCCCTAAGGCAGGAGAAGGGATGTGAGGGCTGGTGGGGGCAATGTTGTGAGCTAGGGGGAGACAACCAAGCTCCACAAGGGACGCAGAGGATGAACTTCACAGCAATAAAAGTTCTGAACGGTTTCAGGCTGCACAGATTTCCCAGGGCACATTAAAGTCTCCTTGCTGGCTTCTTTTCTTTTCTTTTGCAAAACCTGTAATATTTATGACATCCCAGCTCCTGTTCCCTGCAGGCAGCTGCCCTCCCCTGCCTGCAGAGAATTCCTGCTGCTGGAAGCAGAGCTGGGGCGGGCACCCAGCCTCACCCAAGTGTTCCTGCTGCCCGGCAGCTCTGGGCATGGCGCAGAGGAAACGGGGCCTTTCCTGTCTGCAAGGAGCACTGAGATTTCCAAACATTTCCTTTCCCAAACTGAGCTGCAAAGAAAAAAGTTGAGGAAGGCTTGGGAACTTTGCTTCTGCTTGACCAGGAAAGGTTGTTCTGGGAACATCTAAAACCTTTCTTTGCATTTCAACCTTTTCCCTTTGCTTAACCTCCCACCACAGAATGTTGTTACCTCTCCAAAGGTTTTGCCTCCCATCTAAAAAAACCTGGAAACTTTTTTTTTTCCAATGCACTTTTTCTCGAGTCAGGAAATGTTTTGGAGCCATTTCCCACAAACAGGTTTGCTTTTGATAAATCTTTTTATTTTTTTTTTCTGGAAGAGGGGGGAACATATAAATCCCATCACTTGCTCTAAAGCAGCTGCCTGGTGCCACAGTGAGGAACCAGCATGGGCAGCATGTTCCTTTTCCTAGAGATGCTGAAGAGCCAAAATACAGGGATCAAGAGGCTCTAATTCCCTGTTCATCCCAGCCAGGATGACTTCATCAGGGCTGTTATGTCAGTGTTCCCGCTCCAACGGTGAGCTCTGGGCTGGGATGGCTGGGGCTGCTCTGGAGCTGCCACTTGCCACCCTGTGCATCCTGTTTGCTGTTTGCCTCTGGCTGTGCCACAGCCTCAGCCTTGGGAACAGCGAGCCTGGAGCTGAATGCTGCCGGGCTGGGCTGGCTGGCACATGAGGTTTTAATATTTGGGTGGGTGATGTCATTGAGCGCTCCGTAATGCTGTAAAAAATCCAGAACGTCTATAAAGCTGATCTGTGAACCTCCAGCAGAACACACACACACACACACACACACACACTCACACACACACACACACACACACACACACACACACACACACTCACACACACACACACACACACACACACGTGCACACATGGACAGGCACATGGACATGGACAAACACACAGGCACATGGAGATGCACACACACACACATGGATGCACCTACTTGCATGCACACACATATCCATGGAGAGATGCATGCATGGATACACATGCAGGAACACCTGGATGCAGGCTCAGACACACAAAGGGACAACAAGAAAGATGCACAAAAAGGAGCAGCACACATGTGCAGAGGTGCTCACACTTGCGCACACACACACACACACAACCCACCCAGATGCAGGCACACGGATATCCAGGAGTGTGCACACACACACACAGAGAAATGCCTGCACATGTGGATAATGCACACAGGGATGGATGTGAGCATGGATGCATGCAGTGGTGCAGGGACACACGGGTGCTTGCACACCCATTCACACCAATGCTTGCACACATGCAGGTTTGCACAGGGACGTGTTGCACAGTTGCACACAGATAGAATCCACTGCCCCGCTCCCCCAGGGGACACAGAGCAGATGCCACCTGCCCATAAAGCCCAGGTAGGACCTGGCATCGCCTCCCCCTCTCCCTGCATGCTGCGAAAGCCGGCAGGATGGGCTGTCAGGTTTTCCATTTACCTGTCAAGTACCTTCTCCATATTTCTGCCGTAACGACCTGCTAAAAGCCCCTCACTCCTCCTCCCCAGCCCAAAACCATCCGGCCTTGAGCTTTGGAGAGATTAAGTCATAAAAATCGGAAGGGGCTGTGCAGTAACAGCCCCAGCCTGAGCCATAACGGCAGTGAAATCATCCTCAAACTATGTCAGCTCCAGCCATTTCCAGTCCCACGTCACACCTGAGCCATTGGCATGCAGTGAAAGAAAACACTGGGGGATGGTTTCCTGGCCCCAGAGCAGCTGTACAGGGACAGGGGCGGGGGAAAGATAAAAATAATATATATATGTTAAAAATATATAAAAGTAATATATAAAAATATTGAAAAGAAATAAAATATTAAATATAAAAAATATAAAATAAATTCTAGTGTATAAAAATAATACAGATAGACATAGAGCTAATATATAAGATATGAAACAAGATATAAAATTGTAAAAATAATAAGTAAAATAAGTGATGTAGTTAAAAGCCATCAAGGTGCCAGCACCCTTCACAAGGATCCAGCATCTCTCCCAGGTTCAGCTGAATCCTCTGCCTTCCTGATGGAGCCACATCAGCCCCTGTGCCACCAGTCTCACCAAACCCTGGATTTGGAGGGGGATAAATCCTGTCCTGGCCATGGCTAAACCATGAGGCTGCAGCTGTGACCATGGAGAGGTGGAGGTTTTTTTCCTCTCTCCTTTCCCTTATCTTTTATTTCCCTGTGACCTGGGGTAGGGCTGGCCAGCGAGGTGGGGCTTGCACAGTGGCTGTGGCTTCAACGTGGTGTATCCTTGGTGCAGCTAGGTATGGGAATGACCACCCATTGCAGCTTTCAGCACCTGCTGAACCCCACAGCAGCATCTGGGACATGAATCACAGCGTGGTTTGAGTTAGAGAGAACCTTAAGGGTCATAGAGTTCTAACCCTCTGCCATGGGCAGGGACACCTTCCACTAGACTTCCACCAGGCTGCTCCAAGCCCAATCCAACCTGGCCTTGGACACTTCCATGAACGGGGCATCTGCAGCTTCTCCAGGAACCTGTGCCATTGCATTACCACCCTCATTCTAATGACTTCTCATATCTAATCTAAATTGACCCTCCTTCAATTGAAAAACCATGGTGAGCTGGCACAGCTGAACCACAGGGACAGAAGGGAATTTCTGCTGCAGAAAAGTGACTTCATGTTTTCTCCACGGTGTGATGGACAATGGCTCTCCCCGGCATGGCAAGCAGCTGGGTGAGGATCGGCCTGCTCACCGCTGCTTCAAACCGCAGGAAGTGACCGCATCCATGCCTGGAAGGTACCTGGAAGCTGGGAGCTGGAAAATAACTCAGGGCTTTCTTCTTCTCCCCCCCTCCCTCATCTCCTTCCTCCCGGGCCGCTTTGGGGATGGAGCCCATAGCCGGCTGCTTCCTTTCATAGTCATCGGCGGCACAGGATGCTTCTCATTTGGTGTTGTGTTTGTTTGCTGCAGCGCGGGTTCTGGCACCCGCCGGGCGCCCGCCAGCCCTCCCGTGTAGGTAGTGAGGTCATTTTTCCATGTATTCCCCCTTTTTACATACTGTATATGGAAAGACAATGAAGCGCCTTTGTGGCGTTCCATGGGAACGCGTCGCCAGCCCCCGGAGTGGTCCCGTTTATTAGCGCTTCACATTCAACAACAACAAAAAAAAGTGAGTCAGGATTGAGTCCTGTTAACACTAATGTGAATTTAATTTAGGAGAAGCTTGAAAATTAATGTCATTTGTTAAATATCCATTTCCCCTAAAAGGCAATTCTTTGCCAACAACAACAACAAAAAACCCCTTCTTCTATTCAATTTTTAATTTTTTTTTTTAAAACAGCCTTTTTTGGCGATATCAGCCTGGTTTAAATCACTAGGCGCTCAAGGAACGGATGCCACCGGGTTTTAAGCAACAGATTGTTGTTCCTCCTTTTCAAATTGAACAAAAAAGCTCCCTGTAAATCATACAGTGATTCACAGGAGGGGGATGAAGCTCCAGCAAAGCACCAGCAGCTCTGAGCAGGATCCGGCTGGGCATGGTGATGGCTCGGCAAGATCCGCTGCTGCTGGAGCCGGGAAGCAGCCAATGAAGGCCAGGAGGAGGAAAGGCTCCGCTACACAGAGTTTTCTTCCAGCTCCGAGGACTGGAGAGAAAGCATTGGGGCAGCCTGGCTCTATTTTTGGGGGGTTTCATGGGAAAACAGGGTGAGCCATGGGGACCAGGCATCGGTGCGCTGCCAGCCTGCCAAAACAATGAAAACACCAAGGCTCGTTTCGGAGGAGGATATCACATGTTTTATTATATTTTAATCTGAGAACAGCTGCTTTTCCTGCTGGGAGCATCTCAGGGCGGCACGGCGCGGTGCTGTGGGGCTGCCGCCAGAATCCCATCCCATCCCATCCCATCCCATCCCATCCCATCCCAAGCCATCGTCCTGTGCCGAGCCGAGCAGAGCCGCGCTCGCGGAGCCCGAGGCGGCTGACGGGGCGGGCGGGCGGCAGCTTGGAAATTAATACATTTGCCAGGTTGTCAAAACATTAATCAACGGATACAAAAATCTGGAAATGGTTGGGACAACATGTATTTGCGGAAAATATGTGTTCACACAACAAGCACACAAGATGGGAACAATTATATGAAGATGTTTTAATAATTAACCAGAATAAAACAGTTTGCTCTCCATACAGTTCTAGACAATAAAAGTGTTTGCAGTCATATTTTTCTTTTGTACAAAATTCCAGTCAGTTGTTCCTCAATATTTACATTAGCATTCCCTTTTCACAAAATATCTCCTTTTTTCCCCCCTTCCTTTTTTTTTTTCTTTAAATCCAGCTTTGCTACATAAATGCTTTAGATCTCATGGATATCCCTTGATTTCTTTTTAAAAAGTCTAATAAAAAAAACCCCAAAAGACATTAAATACCATTTTATATATAAAAATGCTTAGTAAAAATATAGTTTTGTTGCCCAATTAAAATATATTGCTGAGAATACAGTAAAAACTGTCCTAAAGCCCACCCCTAATGGGCGCCGACTCTTTAACAGCCCCGGCAAAGTCTTTCTAAAAGCTTTTTCCCCCCCTAAAAGTTTGCCTGTCCTTGGGTTAAATACTGAGGACAGGTCACACTTTGGCTCATCCTGGTGTGATTGTTTCAGGCAGGATTTACTGGAATTGACTTGAAAATGCCCTTGGAGCTGGTGGGAGCTGGAGATGTGCCCTGCCGAGGGCTGGAGCGGGGAGCACGGCGGGGAAAGGCATCTATCTGTGTTATATAGTTATACGGTATATCAGTGAGTTCAGCATGGTCTGTCTCTAAAAAAAATTTTAAAAAAATCAAAATAAAAAAAGAACAAACAAGAAAGCGATGCATTTAATGAGATACTCTAAATATGATGGAGCTCGTGGTTAAAGAAAGAGGGCTTTTTGTTTTTTTAGAGGAGAGTCGGGGCTCTCCTGGTGCACGCATTGGATGGTGAGGTCAACCTAACCGGTGATGCAGGGACTATAGTAAACAGCACTGCTGGCATCGGACAGGGCAGATATCAAACTGCTCTCCTCACAGGAGATGCTTCTAGGAGTCACTTTGGACAGGGAGACATGGTAAGGGAGGCCCGAGGCTTCGGGACGAGTCCTGCTCATGTTCAAATACTGGTCAAACTCATTGCGGTCAACATCTGTCCAGAGCTCGGTTTGGTTCAAGTGATCCACGCTCTCCATGTGGTGGGCTTCAGGAGGGGGAGACAGCTGGCCCAGGTGGGCAGAAAGCCCGTTCTGAGTTCCTGAGCACATCTGGTTGTAGTAAAGGCTGGAGGGATGGGGAGTCCTCATGGCATCGGCCAAGTGTGAGGGGGTCTGAGTGTAGGGCACGGCCACGTCCCGCCCCATGCACTTCTCCTGGGGAAACTCCATCTGGTGATGGTGGTGGTAGCCGCGGAAGGGCATCATGTTGCAGTCATCCTGCATGTGCGGGGGGAAAAACGCCGGCTCGGTCTGTTCCAAGACATCCAAGGGAGACATCTCAGGAGTTGGCAAGCCATAGTTTTCAATATCCGACCCCATGGAGTGGAGTTCTCTGAAGTGGTTAAGTGGGGGAGGCTGGGGGTGGCCCGGCTGGCTGCTGCCATGGTGACTCATGCTGAAGTTGTCACTGCAAGGCTGGGAAAGGTTATGCAGGAGGATATTGGGTTCCATCCTCTTGATTTTCTTGGCTTGCTTCTTTCTCCTTGGGCGGTATTTGTAGTTGGGGTGATCCTGGAGATGCTGGATTCGCAGGCGCTCTGCCTCTTCCACGAAGGGACGCTTGTCGCTGGCGCTCAGCGCTTTCCATGACTGGCCTGGAAGAGGAAAGAGAAGCTCTGTGAGAGTGGCTCAGTCACCTGGCACTGGCCAGGGCAGGGGGGCACCCAGGGAGAGGCAGCCCAGGGGTGAAGGGCTCCTGCAGACAGCTTGGCACCTGAGCCGGGTCTCACTGCTGGCAGCAGGAAGGGCTGGGGAATGGGTTCCCAAGCCAGGCTGTTCCCTTGTCCCAGAAGGAGAATCCAGCAGTGCCCAGCACCTCAGTGCTGCGGGAGAATGGGGCTGCATGGAATGGGAACCCCTCTGCCAGGGCTGGGGATTCTGCCTCCCACTGCCCCTTGGTACAGACCACAGTACCTGCTTCCCTGCATCTCGCATCCATAACCTGCACCTCTGCAGAGCAAATCACTCATCCCAAAAACTCACAGCACCATATCCTGGATCCCACATCCCCACACCCAACAGCCCCGTGTCTCTGCATCCTGCTGCTCTGCCTGGCCATATCCTGCTTCCCGTAGTCCCGCATCCTGCATCTCCATTTACCCATATCCTGCTTCCCGTGTTCCCACATCCCGCATCCTACAGTCGTGCATCCCGCATCCTGCAGCCTGTATTCCCATATCCTGCATCCCTGCAGCTGTGTACCGCTCAGCCCTGCATCTCTGCATCCCGCAGCCCTGTTTCCCTGAGATGTTTCCTTGCATCTTGTGTACATACAGCTCTGTATCTTCACATCCTCATATCCCACAGCCCCATAGTCCCACATCATGTAACACCGCATCCCACAGCCTGAGTCCTGCATCCAAGAGTGCCATCCAAGAGTCCTGCATCCTTACAGCTCGCATCCCTGCAGCCCTGCATCCTTGCAACCTGCAACTGGTAGCCCTTCATCCCACGTCCCTAAAGCCTGTGTCCTGCAACTCTTTACCCTTGCAGCCCATAGCCCTGCATCCCCCAGGTGCTCTATCCCACAGCACCCCATCCTTGTACCCTCATATCCTTGCAATCTGCATCCCACAGTCCTGTACCCTTGGAGCCTGGCTAGCAGAGCCCCATATCCTTGCATCCTACACCCTGCTGCCTTGTATCTGCGCAGTGTGCATCCCACAGCCCTGGACTCTCAGCACACACCCCAAATCCCTGTACTGCTCCATCCCACACTCCCAGCCCTGAATCCCTGTACCTCAGCAGTTCCCATCTCCAGCTCTGTAGCTCTGCATCCCACTGCCTTGGGCTATCAGAACCAAACCTGCCTATCCTGTACACCCCCAGCCCTGTACCCCAACATTCTGAGCTCTGTACCCCTGCATCCCTGCACTCTCTCGCAGCATCATCCCCAGACCTGTATCTCTGTATTGCTGTATTCCCAGCCCCGTATTCCCACATCCCTATCTCTCAGCTCGATATCCTCCTCATCCCACAGCCCTGCCCTGTATCCTTGCAGCCTGGATCCCCAGTCCCACATCCCCGTGTCCCTGGCTCTGTAAACCCGCATCCCACAGCCCTGTACTCTTGCAGCCCGCATCCCTAGCTTCATACTCCCGCATCCCCAGCCCCGTAACGCAGCTTCCCCGCATCCCCAGCCCCGTAACGCAGCTTCCCCGCATCCCCAGCTCCACACTCCCGCATCCCCAGCCCGCTCCCCGCATCCCCGTGCCCCCAGCCCTCCTCCCGCTCCGCTCCCGCTCACCCAGCATCTTGCTGAGCACGGCGTTGTGCAGGTCGGGGTTCTGCTGCGCCAGCCGCTTGCGCTCATCCTTCGCCCAGACCATGAAGGCGTTCATGGGCCGGCGGATGCGGGAGTCCTCGGCGGCCTTGCCCTCGGGGCGGCCGGCCGGGGGGCTGTATCCATAGCCCGGCTCGGGGCTGGGCGTGCGGCTGGGGGCCGCGCCGGGGGCCGCGCCGCCGGGGCCGGGGCCGAAGGCGAAGCCGGGCTCGGGGCTGGGCGTGCGGCTGGCGGGGGAGGCGGCTCCCGGGGGGCGCGGGGAAGGCGAGCCCGGGCTCAGCGGCCGGCACGGCGGCGGTGACCCATGAACAGTCGCCCCGGGGTTGCGATATCTCCTCTCGGCAGTAGTTAGACTCAGATATATTCATTCCAGCTAGACAGCACTTTGTGTCCGACCCGAGCGGGTGCCGGAGAGAGAATCGGGATTCCTGCCGCGTCCCACCGGGTCCAGCACCGCCGAGCAGCCGCCCGCAGCTCGCTTGCCTCGCCTGCCTTCGGGGGACTCGGGCTCGCCTGCGTTTGTTTTGGTTTCTTTTCTTTCTTTTTTTTTTTTTTTTCCTATCTTTTTTTGGTTTTTTTCCCCCCTTTCCCCCCAAAAAAAAAACTTTTGGGATGATGCTGGGCTGGAAGGGGCAAAATATAGCCGGGCTGGACCAATCAGCGGGGCGAGGGGAGGAGGAGGAGGAGGAGAGGGAGAGGAGGAGGAGATGAGGGGGAGGAGGAGAAGGAGGAGATGAGGGGGAGGAGGAGGAGGAGGAGGGAAGGGGGGGCGTCCCCAGGCACCAGCAGGAAGAACCACCCGGGGAGGGCCGAGCTGGGACCGGTGTGGAAGCTTCTGCCCCGTTCCCTTCTGTCCAAGGAGAAGGGTTGTTACATTTTTCTCTCATTCTTTCTAATTTTTTAAAATTTTCTTTAATTTTCTTTCTTTCTTTCTTTCTTTCTTTCTTTCTTTCTTTCTTTCTTTCTTTCTTTCTTTCTTTCTTTCTGTTCTTTCTTTCTTTCTTTCTTTCTTTCTTTCTTTCTTCTTTCTTTCTTTCTTTCTTTCTTTCTTTCTTTCTTTCTTTCTTTCTTTCTTTCTTTCTTTCTTTCTTTCTTTCTTTCTTTCTTTCTTCTTTTTCTTTTTCTCTCTTTCTCTCTTTTCTCTCTCTCTTTCTCTCTTTCTCTCTCTTCTCTCTTTCTCTCTTTCTTTCTCTCTCTGTTTTTCTGTCTTTCTTTCTCTCGGTCTTTATTTATGTCTTCTTTATGTTTTTGTGGTTTTTTTTTTTTTTTTCTCTTCTATTTGCGAGCCCCTTTTCTGCTCGCTGTGCCCTGCCCTCGCTCCCTGCCACCAGCGGTGCCGAGGCAGGGAAGCAGGGATCAGGGAGGCAGGGAACAGGGAGGCAGGGATCAGGGAGGCAGGGATGAGGGAAGCAGGGATGAGGGAAGCAGGGATGAGGGAGGCAGGGATCAGGGAGGCAGAGATCAGGGAAGCAGGGATCAGGGAGGCAGGGAAGCAGGGAAGCGCTCAGCTTTGCCTGCCAGGCTGTGTGCAGCAGCACAGGGATGTTCAGGGCTCGGCGTTTATTTTTCTTATGGCTGACTCGGTGTGTGTGTTTTGGCCAGCGTTCCCCATCCGGGGCTGGGAGCAGCCCTGGGGTGAAGGCAGGGGTGAGCCCTCTCTACCCCGTCAGTTTTCTGTGGGAATTTCAGTGTCAGGCACAGAAACGGCTCCTTGGGTTTTACACGAAAAGAAAAGCGTTGTGTTTTCTAGGGACTGCTGAGGAACGGGGGGTTCAGTGTCAGCCAGGTGATGGTGGCTGAGCCCAGCCTGCAGGGGCTGGCACGGCTGTGCCATCGCTGCGTGCCTTGGGCACGGCTGGGTGCCCACAGCACGCTGCCACCGGCAGCCACAGCAAAGCATCACGTCCCCTGCCACCAGGTCACTGCTCCGCTGGCTTGGCTGCCATCCAGAGGGGATTTGCAGTGCCAAGGGTCAGCCCAGGTTGTCTGAAGGTCCTTCCTGCCCTCAGCACTGGAGTTACTGCGGGACCCATTTGCAATCAATTGGCTGGCACACTGTGCCTGCCCCCTGAAACCCCCGGGGCAATGGGGCTGACTCGGGAGAGATGTGCCAGCCCCGGGTACCTGCCCCCAGGCCCTCTCTGGCTGTGGACATGCCCCAGACCCCAGGCTGAAATGTGAACCTCAGCCTCAGGAAGACTTGGGGCACTGGGTTGCACAAGAGCCCAGCTCCAGCCTCTCACAGCCGTGGGGTATTGCATGCCATGGTTTCTGTGTGTCTGGAAGTGATTTGGACAAGCCAATCTGCCGTTAACCCTAAACAAAACAAAGGCCTCTAAAAAATAAAATAAAAAAAAATTAAAAATCATGTCTCACTTATTCTTCAATCATCAACCAGGAGCGACAGAGGTTTCGGGCAAGATTTCCTTCACGTTTCTGGAGCTTCTTATTAAAATTTTGAAAGTGCAAATCAGCACCAGTCCACAGGAGAGCCCACACAGCTGCAAGGAGTCTCCTCTCCTCTCTCCCCCATGCAGAGGGAGCTGGAGCGCTGCTTTGGTGGAGAAGCAGTCCCTGCTGCCATCCAGAGCAGAGCCCCTGGAGCCTTTGGCTCTTTGTGCCTGCTCTGGGAGGAGCAAGGTGGGTGCTGGGGGATCTGGGGACTCTCAAGCTGGGACCTGTGGCAGCCTGTGGAGTGAAGTGAGCAGCCTGTCGGGCAATCAGTCTCAGCAGCTGATGGGGACATCTCCTTCTCCCAGGCTTCAGCCAAGCATGTGGTTCTTTCCCTGATCACATCGTCTCTGTGCCTCCTCCACGGCCCTGGCACAATCCTTGGCCTCCAGGTGGGCTCAGAGCCACCCTGGAGCTGGGGTTGGACCTGGTGGCACCAGCTGGCATTTGGGATGGGGTGGGGATGAGCTGCAGCAGGGTTGGAGTGGGGGCAGCTCTGATTTTCCTAGCCCTGGAATGGTGTTAAGAGCTGGGGCAAAGCCTCCCCAGGGGAGGTAGAGCCTCATGTCATCCACACTGCTCTGTGCAGTCACTCCAGGCCTGGGCTCAGGACGCTCTCCCTGTTGCAAGGGGCAGAAATCAGGGTGGTGCTGCTGTCCCTGTTATAATGGGATTGTTTGAGAGCTCCTGACCATGGAGCAAAGCCAGGCACTTTGACCCTCAAGTTTGCATGAGACCCAGCCTTGCACTGGGTCTGCAAACCTGGTCTTACAGTGCATTTGCTGTTGGTTCTGCATGAACAGGAAATAATTAAGGAAAGAAAAGGAATTAAAAATGGAGAAAAAAAAGGAAACAAATAGAAAAAAAAAAAAGGAATGGGATGAAGAGCCATGGAGTGTGGCATGGTTTTGGAGGAGGCAAAGCACAAAGAGAGGGGAAGGAGAGCTGAGTGGGATGGATCAGTATACAAAGCGCACAAAAATGCCTGGATGCAGAAATGCCTGTGTGCAAAGCACTCAAAATATCCCGGGAGGAGCCTGCCCTCAAGGACAATGCCACCCTGCTTTGTTCCCCTCGGTGTCCCCACAGCCAGCACCACAGAGCTGCACTCCAGGAGTGAGAGCCCCTCCCCAGGTGTGGGGTGAAGCTGCAGGGTCTGTGCCTGGCTCAGCCTTCCTGGGAGGGGTTTGATACAGCCCTCCTTTCTCCCTGCTGCCCACAGGGCTGGAACATGGGGTGCTGCTGACCCAGCGGCTCCTCACCAGCCACACCTGCAACCGCAGGCAGGGAGGAAGCTCTGGGCAACCCCAGATGGAGCCAGTGACCCGCCCAGTGCCCTCTCCCCATGCCCTCCTCGCTTGGAACCAGGCAAGCTGGACCCCAGTCCAGCACACGGCCTCTGGAGTTGTGCGTTTGTTAATTTTTTTTTTTTTTTTCATTCTCTCCCCAGTTTTACGGAGCTGGCAGATGGCTGACCCCAGCCCGGCCCTTGGCTTCCCTCCCGAGCATCCCGCGCAGCCCAGGGCCACACCTAGCGGAGGAAGAGCGGCGGGATGGCCGCTCCTGCTCCCCAGCACAAAGGCATTGTCCCTGCCCGCCCCCAGCCCCCCAGCACAAAGGCATTGTCCCTGCCCGCCCCCAGCCCCCCAGCACAAAGGCATTGTCCCTGCCCGCCCCCAGCCCCCCAGCACAAAGGCATTGTCCCTGCCCGCCCCCAGCCCGCCCGATCCCGGTATTCCTCCCAGCCAGGTCCAGTGCCGAGCTCCCACCCGGCTAAAAATAGACGTGGCACCACCTGGATGATCCCAAGGAATGGCAGGGGTTTGAGGGCTCAAAGAGGGGCTGGTGGGGATGACAAGAAGGGAAGAGCCTGGTGCCAGCTGAGCCTGGTGGTTATTTCTGCTGCTGCTGACTGCGGGTTGGTGCAGGAGCCCCTGTGCAACAAATACAAGAGATTTGTCCCCAGAATTTGCATCCAGGTAACAGAGGTGGCAAGTGGATGCTGGAAGGATCCTGTGGCACAGCAGTGGCCAGGCTCCAAGCTGCAGTGGGAAAGTTGCTTTTTATCCTCCTTTTTCAGAGGGTGCAGGGTGCTTTTATCCTCCTTTTTCAGGGGCAGGGGCAGGATGGGTCCTTGGGCCTGGGTGCAAGTGCTGCAGCCTCCTCTGGTGCCCAGCACTGCCCTCCCTTGCTCACACAGACCAGCCTTGCCTCGAGATGTGTTCACACCATTAATTGATTAATCACCATGCAATTACCAGCAGTGTGTGGCCGGTGCCGTTGTGTGTCCAACATGGATGAATGAGATATTTCACAGGGAGAGATTTGTCATTAATTACAGTGAATAATTATCATTAGGCTACTAGGAACAGTGCAGCCAGGTGGGATGGGCCTGACACCTACCAAGGGAGATGGGGATCCTTGGGGTGGCCATGGGCTGTTCCCCACACAGGTTTTGGGAATCTGTGCAGCACAGCCCAGGCTGGCAGCTCCCCCAGTGCCCTGAGAGGTGCCCCCATGCCACAGCTCCCCTGGGCTCCCCTGGGGCTGCTCCAGCCTTGCTGGAACAAAGGCTTCCCAAAGAAAGGCGCTTCCTGCAGAGCAAAGGACTCAGGGCTGGGGCTGTGTGTGAGCCCTGCTGGGAGGCTGAAGTCATTCCTTGCAAATGCTGCGTTCACCGGAGCCTCCCTTGCTCCAGGGCCCAGCTCAGCGCGCGGTTTCCTCGGGCACAAAGAGTTCAGTGGGTCAGGTGGAGCTGGAAAGTGCCGAGCGAGGTTCAGCATCTGTGTCAGGAGCATCCTGGCTGCAGCCTTGTGCCTGTACAAGGGTGACAAATCCCCAGTGTCCCCAGCCAGGATCAAACACCCACCCAAGTCGGGGAAAGTGGGAGGCTGTGCCACTCCCAGTCCAGGGAATGCCCAGCTCAGCTATTTGCTGCTCATGTGCTCTTTTTTTGGCTGTCAGCTGACAAGTGAAGGGCATCAGGGACAGTGGGAAGGTGTCCTGGGCCACAGTGGCTCACTGCCTGGGTGCTCACTGCCACTCTGCCCTGCTGCCAACCGTGCTGCAGGTCCCCGACAGCTGCAAGGGCTGAGCTGGGAGCACGGTGTGGGCTGTGTCAGCCAAGCCTGGCAATCAGATACTGCATCTGAGGAAGCAGAGAAAGTTGTCTTTATTTTCAGCTCTTTTCAATAACCAGAGGTCAGCCTTGTTTATACAGGATTATAACTGGAACGACAACAGCGATATCCATTGTGCGAGCAGCGAAACCCGCAGCGAACCTGAAAAAGCTGTTTGTTCTGCATGGGTGCAGCCACTGCACCTCCTGGGTGATGGCCAGAGACCTTGGGCCTCCCCAAGGCTGTCCTGCCTCCCTTTCCCCTGCTTCTGCTCTGCCACAGCCCTTTCTGGCACAGCTGACTCTCTGTCCCACCATCAGCTTGGAGTGCTGTACTTCCAGCCACATCACCCTGTGTTTGCTCCCTAAGCTGCTCCCTGTGAAATCTAGGGTGAGGTTCTCACACCCTAAACACGAGCAGAACTGTTGCAAATCCCACCCATGGTGCTTATGGACACTAAATTCCAGGAAAAGCTTCAGCACAAGGGGATCAGAGCATGTGGGAATGTGCAGGGCACACACCGCCTGCAGTCACTTCCCTGGCAGCTGGTTGCAGCAGCACTCGTTGCTTTAATACCCAGTTCCCATCACAGAGAGAGCCCAGGCTTTTAGGAAGGAAAGTCTTACACTTCTACCAACTATTTCAAGACTTCCATAAACACATTTTTGGTTGAGCATTAATGAATTACCTCAATGCAGAGCTGCTCATGCCAAATACATGAACACAGAATGTAGAAAAGCCGCCGAGAAGCAGATTTGGCTGCCATTCAGCTGCTCCGATCCGCACAATTTCTTTTCTTGATTATAGCAAGAAAATGCTCCCTGCCTGTGGCACTGCATCCTCCCAGGAACAGGCAGCTGGCCGACAGTTGGGCTGTGCAGAGCCTGGGCATGCCGGGGTTATTCGCTGCTTCCATCGCTTCAGTTGGCAGAGAACACTGCTTGCTGGTGTCTGTGCAGGAGATGCAGCCAAGAACTGAGATCCTGCTCCCTCTGCATGCCCAGGCTGGCTGCCTCGGGATGCCTGACCTCCTTTTGGGTGCTAAGGAAAGGAAAACTGCAATTAGAATGATTTCTGAGCCTGGGTTTTTTGGGAGGTAGGTTGGAGCTGCCCATCTGTGGCCCTGGAGCTACACATGGCCATGAGAACCACAGCCATCTGCAGCTCCAGCATGGTCCCTCTCCATGGTCTTAGCCTTGGGGGCTCCCAGGAGAGGATGTGATCCCCAGGAGAAGTGCAGTTTGAATATACCTTTCTCACAGGGCTCTGCTGTGTGCATTCCCAACCTCTGTGCACACGTGAGACAGTGGGTGGTGGCACCACTGTGGGCATCGAGCCCCCTGGCTGGCAGAAGAAGGGTCACCCATCCTCTCTCTTGCTGGGATGGATCCAGCAGCACAGGACAGCTGCATCTAGGAAAGGTTTGCTGTTCTCAGGAGCTGCTGTGGCTCCTGACATGGTTTAACTTAGCATGAGGCATGACCATGACCTCCATGGGCAGCAGCACATGGCAGATGGCTGCTGCCTGGGCCATGTTCTCCTCTTCCTTTTCCCCTCTTTCCTCTCCCCTCCCCTCTCTCTCCACTTCCCCTGCAGCCCCCAGCCCAGTGCTTTCTCCTCGGGGTTTCCATGCACTGGCTGGTTTTTGCTCAGGAAAGGTGGCTGCCCAATTTCTGAGCATCACCACAACCAGGCCTGGAGGAGGAGGAGCCCTTTGCAGCATCCCTGGAGGAAAAGGAGCACTACAGCATCCCTGGAAGGAGGGGAGCCCTTTGCAGCATCCCTGAAGTGACAATCTTTGCCGAAGCTTGCAGCCCACCCCATTGCACACAGGATCTCGTGGCCACCTCTGTGCTTCACCAAGGCTTTTGCTGCCCAGCAGCAAGAATGAGGATGTTGCTGAGAGAATCTCACCTCATACAGACAGGGAAAGGGACATGGAGGAGAGGAATTTTTGCTCAGAGTGGGGTAGATGCTGCTGTGGCTCCGTGCCTCAGTTTCTCCATGTCTTGTACAGGGCATGGGGTGACCCAGCCTCTCCTCAGGCCCTTTAGAGACAAAAATTTCCCCAGCAAAGGGCAGGATGACAGAGTGCTTCTATCCTCAGAGAGAATTATTATAACAATTACAACAACAATAATAATAACAAGAATAATAACACTAAGAATAAAGAGAAGGACCTGAGAGCATTCCCTCTTGCCAGCAGAGGAACAACTTTTGCTTTTAGGTGCTTCACTGGGGACATTAAGGGAAGGGAAAGGGGATGTGCTGCATTTGCAGCTCAAAACCCCAAGAACCGTGACATCCCTCCCATAAATTGGCCTAAAAGTGAGATTTTAAAGCTTGTCACAGGCAGCATCGTTTTCTTCGCTTTCTGATTTCAGAGCATCCTTTGTGGTGCAGCTCGGAAAATCCCCCAGCAGCAGAGCTGGAGCTCGGGGGCGCTGGGAGCAGCCTCGGAGGGGTTTGGCACAGGGATGCAGGGTGGGATGGGCAGGGTGCTGCGGACCCCCGATGCCGGGGGGGGATGCCCGCGGCTGGCGGAGCGCAGGGGGCCGGGGCAGCAGGGAGGCGGCGGGGAAGGGCTCCAAGGGAAAGGCTTTGTTCGCGGGCCAGCCGGGAGCGTGCGAGGGCCTCCGGGCTCCAGCGTTTCTCCTCCACTTCGCTCCTGCTGTGCGCGGGAGCCGAGCCAAGGTGCAGCACGGCGGGGTGGAGCGGGTCCCCGAGGAAGGCAGGGGACAAGGGACGGCCGTGCGTTTGGCCCTTAAATTGCCTGGGAAAGCAGCTCTGTCTTTCCATCTGCCTCCAGGGCTCTTCCCTCACCCAAGCTGAGGCTGTTTCCCAGGCTGCTTGCCCTGAACACCTCCACCTCTGCCCTCTGCCAGCGACCCCTCCTCTTGGCCCATGGAGCCCGTGGATCTGCAAGCTCAGGGGAAGGATAAGGAAAGGCTCACGACAGAATGGCCCTTGGAGGAGCGCTCGAGCTGCAGAAATAAGGTTAAAGGCTCTTATCTGATGGAGCTGCAGCCTTGCCAAAGCCTGTTGCTATCAGCTCGGGACACATGTGCTATTGGCAAAGCTTCGGGGACACAATAATACAAACAGTTTTCATTGTCGAGTCAACAATGATGGGAGAAGGAGCCTGGTGCTATTACCGGTATAAAAGGCACTGTAGGAAAGCTCAGGACAGGAGGATGCAGCCGGGATCAACAGCAGGGTTTAGCAGATTACAGTTATATTTGTATTCGGGAAGGAGAAACCTTCCATCCCCAGTGGGCTGGAGCCAGAAGGATGGAGCCAGCGGTGGGGGTTTCGGCTGCAAGGAAAAACTCTTAGAGCAGCACTGGAAGCAGCTGCAGCAAAGTGCTGATGGCAGCGGGTTTGGACAAGGACAGGTTTGCAGCACGTCAGCCCAAGGTTGTGCTCAGCTCGTGAAGAGTCACTCAGGGAAAAACTCACAGCTGCAGGGCAAGATGGGATGTACAGCAACAGCCTGTGGCTTGCACAATCCTCCACATTTTCACTCAAAAGTCTGTTTATTTGGAAAAGACAGTGTTTGCAAGGTGGATGCGTGATGTGGCACACACTGTATCCAGACCTTGCTGTCACTTGGGCAGATTTGAGGATGATGGGGAGAGGGTGGGTGCCTGCACAGGGCTGGTGCACAGAGGCCAGGCAGTACCTGTATGTTTCACACACATCTTTCCAACACCTGTGCTGCTTACCCCCACATTCCTTCTCCTCAGCCTTCCCGGCCCCTGTGAATTTGAACAGGGCATTTTTGGAGAACACACACTCCCATACCCTCAGATGAGGATGGTGAGGTGATGGGCAGCGTCATCTCAATTGTGCCCATGGTAGTGAGGCAGAGGATGCAGGTTTGCCAGCTGTTGTGCCATGGTGGCAGGGGTCAAGCATCTATCTATCTATCCATCCATCTCTCTATTATCTATCTATCTATCTATCTATCTATCTATCTATCATCTATCTAATCTATCTATCATCTTTCTATCACCTCAGGCACAAAAGCCTCCCCACCGTGGGGGGCCGTGGGAGGCTGAAAAGCCGGACAGGAGGTCAGGAAATTGTTGGCTAATGTCAGGGACCGAGTGGGGCCAGGGTGGCCATTCCCACCGGGAGCGATGATGTCAGGCGGCCGCCGGGGCAGGAGGCAGGAAGCCCAACGCAGCCAGCGAGTCTGTCCTCCTTGGACTTCCCCGTGTGTTTCCATGAACAATGCACCTCGTGTCAGGGACACTGGCAGGCAGGTCCTCCTTCACTTGGGGCGCTGCAAGGTTAATCCTCCTGCACTGGGAACACTTTTGTGCTGTTCCAGGTGCTGCTCTTAGCTTGTGTGAGCTCTGGGATGGTGCTGGCGTTGCACTTTTTGCAGAGGGATTTGGTGTGTCTGCTGCATCGCTGTGAGGTCTGGAGGTGACAGCTCTGTGCTGCTTCCCTGGCACATCTGGCCTTGTGTGGGGAGAAGACAGGCTGGTGAGCTCCAGAAACAGTGCTTGGAGAAAGGGTGGCCATGCCAGCTGCTGGCCCTCTCCACTTCCAACTCAGTTCAGACAAGGCACATATCTGCTTTGAGCATTCAGCTGTGCCTGCTTCAGTGTCCAGATATTCCATCTGGAAGTGGAAACAGCAATTACTCAAATGTGACAGGAAAAGCTCTGTCAGCCTGAGACACTTAGGGAAGCTGTGAGATGTGGAGAAGCCTCTCCAGGCTGCAGATCCCCCCTGAGCTGAGGAATGTCCATGGCCCTGCCTGTATCCTCGCAGCCCAGGCAGCTGGGGCTCAGTTTTGCATCTCGGCCCCTTTGTGACCTGAGCGGGCATTCAGAGCGGGCAGGGGCTGCAAACGGGGTGGCTGGGACGGGGTGAGACACCTGGTCACAAACAGCAAAGGGAGAGGGACCTCCTGAGGACAGTGAGCTCATGGGTGGCCCCAAGGACTCTCCTCCACCCCAGCCAGCACACCCTTGTTTTCTCGGGGGTGCCTCCGCGTTTGCCAGCGGCTGGCAGCGATGGCTGTGCTGGTGCCGACAGGCCGGCTGGCATGCTTTCCCCCCGGGAGGCTTTAGCAGGAGGCTGTGCATTTCTGGGAATTGTGTTGGTTATTGTTCGAGCTGCAAGTGTGCGGCGCGCTGATGAGATCAGGGCTCGGTGCTCGGCGCTGGGGCAGCGGAGCCGCTGCAGGGCCGCTGATGGGGCGATAAGCGGGACAAGGTCCTTATCAGCGCTGCCATCGCCGCGGGGAGCAGAGGGCACGGCACAGCCGCGGTGACCTGGCCCTGCTCGGTGAGGGCACTGAGCAGGGAGCACTGCCTTTGCCCTCCGGCAAACCACGGCCGAATGCTGAGGTTATTTCATGGAAAAGGTCCCAGCCCTCCTCGCTGAGCCTCTCCTTCCTCCCTCTCTGCCAGGCAATCTCTGACTCCAGCCCCGCTGAGGTCTCCATCCCAATCCTGTGTGCTCTGCCACATGCTTGCTCCTTTGCTGACAAGACACAGCTCCTGTTGATCCCAAACTCTGTGGGAGACAATATCAGAGCTCTGCTTGCAAAAGCACTGGGAGGAAGGGGCTGGGGTGTTTGAGCCCTTTGCAATTCTTTGCTGAATGGAGAGGTGCCATGTTACCCCCTAAGAAGTCAACCATTTTCCTCCTCCTCCTCCTCAGCAGGATGCCTCCACCGTGGATTTTGACACAGAGCAAGTCAGAGATCCCGAGGAGGTCGGACCTGCTGCCAGGGAGGGGCACTGCCATCCAGAGAGCTTCCCACTGCCCGGGTCTGGAGTTCCCTGGGTGAGCAGGGACAGCATAGGAAATGCTAGATGGGAAAGCCCTGTGTGGGAGCCCAGGAGCCCCTGCCTTCCCACAGCAGACTTATCAAGGCACCAGTTCAGAGTGGTGCTTTCCATGGGCCAAAAGGGAAGTGCACACACACCAGACTTCTTGGGGTCAAGGATGCTGGGCAGTGAGAGGAGAGGCTGCAGGGGGCAAGGGAGGGAACCGGGGCGTGGGGAAGGAGACACAAATAGCAAAATGAATGGCTTGAACTTCCTATGTTTTATGGAGGTGAATAAAAGGAGACAGAGAGGGGGAGAGAAAGGAGACCTGAGTGCCTGCACAGGCTCTCACGCTCACACAGGCCAGCCCAGACCCACCATCTGCTGGTGGCTGATGTGGGGTGGCAGCCTGCACCCACTTGGCTGGCATGGCTCTAGGCTGGCTGCTTGTCTGGCCCAGTGTCCCCCGGGGGCATCTCACGGAGCGTGACAGGCTGCTGCTTAGCATTTATTCCTCTCCCTGTCGTTATTGTTTTGAACAGCAGCCAGTATAATTAAAATCGTTAGGAGGAAGAGGTTTAGGGAAAATCCAAAATGTCTCAGAAGAGCATCTGCAAAGCTGGAGGTCCAGACTCCACCCTGGCACTCGCGATGAGCAGGGCCCATGGGAGCCATCATCTCCTCTGCATCCTCCCTTCCATGCTCCCCGTTTCTCAGGGTGGCAGAGGCTGGGCTAGCACACAGGGTGGTCCTGGCCATGTTCCCCTTACAGCTGCTGCCCACTGTAGCCAAATCCTGCAGCTTTTCCTGGTGTAGGACTTGTCCCAGGAGGTCCAGATGGCAGTGTCCCCAGGCACGGGTGCTCACCTGCAGCTCCAGGACAGATGCAGTGAGGGGTGTAGGGAGTGGAGGACACAGAGCCTCCTTGGGCTGCTCTTCCAGAATGGCATGGATGGATCCTAAAATATCTCCTGGGAACCGTGATGCTTTCTGTTGTGTTAGAAGTGTCTGGTGCCACAAGAGGAGGTGTGGAGAGGTCCCTTGGCTGCTCAAAGGAGAAAACAGGATGGTCTGTAAGACAGAAATGGAAGTCACCTTTCATGCCACATTCTCCAGGTTTCCTAAGTATTTGAATGGAGGATTTGTCTGCTCTAGGGTCAAAGTGTCCCCAGTGCCAGGGCTAGGAGATTAAGGACATCAGACATCTGCAGCAAGGAGGGGAAGAAAAGACAGATCCCTGTCTCCATTCCAGGGGTGGCACAAATACATGGTTAGAGGATCAGCCAGGAGCCCTCCAGCCAAGGCTGAGGGTGAAAACGAGGGGAAACACATCAAAACCATGAGGGTGAAAAGGAACCTAACCTCAAAACCCCTCCCCAAAATAAGTGGTGCTCTGGCAAAGCCTACAGCAGCTGCTCTCATCTCCTACCTCAGCATCCCCCAGCTACTGATCTGTTGTTTTCTGGATGGGGTCAGTCATTACCAGCTCAGAGCCTAGTGTGTCATCCAGGACAGTCAGTCCTCCAAGGCTGAGGTCCTGGAGATCTAGGCACCCCTGAAGTTAGGGGGTGTCTCAGGACAGAGCTGCTCTGTGGATTTTATGGTGGGTGGATGAACAAGGCAAGCCCAGGAGCACCTCTCATCTCTGCTTTTTCCAAAAGTGGACCAGAGCAAGCCTCTGGTGGTTGGGAGCAGAGAAAGGGTGGGGTTTGATGGCTGATCTCCAAATGACTTGAACTTACTGGGGATAGTGCAAGCAACTTGATCCAGCCCATTTGCTGTGTTCAAATCTGCTGAGAGTTGCTTGGGAAATACAGTAGCCCAGTGGAAAAAACAGGTGAGATTTTGTGGGGTTTTATTTTGGAGGAAACTTCTACTGGCTCACCCAGAACTGCCTGCCAAGGGCAGCTGCCAGCGAGGCACCACAAGCAGAGACTTTCAGGGAGTCTCTTGGTGTGCAGGGGTCAGCAAAAGCCCCCTCCCAGCCTCTCCCTGATGGACTCGCCCCTGCTCTGTTTTTAGCACATTCAAGTAGCTGCTTTCACAAGAGGTAAAAGAAAGTTCATGGATCCGTTGACAGATCACCCCAAGCGGGAATTTCTCTGGGAATTCCTGCAATAGCAGGTTGGCTCCCGCGGAGGTGGAGTTTCCTCTGGATCTACCTCCACCCAGGCTTGGGGAGCGCTCCGGCCAGCGGCTCCACGCTTGGGGGGGCAGGGCTGAGCGACGGCACGGCTGCTTCCCAGCCAAGGTCAGCCAGAAACCCTCCCTGCTCTGCAAGCGCCTGGCCTGTGGTGTCCTGTTAACCCTTGGGAAGAGCAGAGCCACAGGCTGGCAGGGTTGGGCTGCAGAGCTGGCCTGTGCCTGTGGGCACACAGGGGCAGGGGATGTGCCCAGCAGGCACATAGGATTTTGAGGATTTTGTGCCATTTTGTCCTTAGGCACCTGGTGCCAGGCAGGCAGTGGTGGGCCCTGGGTGAGGCTGGCTGCCACTGCAGGAGGGCAGCGCTGGCAGAGTGATGGTTCCTGCTCGAGGCAGGGAGCGCCGGGGTGATGGTGCTCGGCATCAGTGACTGTGAGCTCTGGAATCTCAGACACGTCCCTGGCCATTCTTGTGGTCAGGAACCATCTCTGCGTTGCAGCGACACAAACCACACTGACAGTGGCAGCAGTGCTGCTCGAGCGTGTCTCTGACGCCAAGGACCAGCGTGACCCGAGCCCACACACGGGACAGGCAGCTGCTCATTTCCACAAGGTCCCCTTGTTGGGACTTGTTTCCACCTCCCTAACAGAGGTGGGCTCTCAAAATTGGCACCCCCGACTCCACAGCCAGACCCTGCCAAGGGCTGTTTGATTTCCAGGTGCTGCACAGACTCCAGACTGTGGGGTGGAGGGAACTTGTGTTCACAAACACGGGCCAAGCCAGGAAGTTTCAAGGTGTCATGCCAGGGAGAGGGCCCAGGACTCACTTTTGGTCTGGGACCACCTTTGCTGCTTCAGGGATGAACTGACACGTGTCTCACACATCCAGGGTGCAGCTCTTGCTCAAGGGGATCCCAGAGCTCTGTGGTATTGTAATAAATCTCCATGGTATTGCTATAAAGAACAGCAAGCTGGCAGCTTGCTAGTGGGCAGATTTGGGGGTCAGGCACCATCAGAGCTTTAGCACTGATCTGTTCAATACTTCTTTCTCTGGAGGTATTCAAAACCCATCCAGACAACTTCCTGTGTCACCTGCTTTAGGTGACTCTGACTTTGAAGTGAGGATGGACGATCTCCAAGCCCTTTAACCCTACCAATTCTGTGAGTCTGTGATCATGCCCTCAGTGACTCAGCCTGCCCCAGGACAGAGTGCAGCTGGAGATGAGTGCTGGGAATTCTGGTTCCCAAGACCTGCCTGTGCATCCCGAGGCCACACGTAGCAGCATATCCCCGTGCTTCCACAAGATCGGCAGCTCCACCGGGGCAGGACACGGCCGCTCCTCACCAGCACAGTCAGGGCCGTCTCTGAAGCAGCGCCTGGCCAGGGCTGTGCATGGAAGCTCTCCCTCTGCCAGGAACCAGCTGGAGGGAGCGACAGCGCTCAGCAGCAGCTCCCGGGGGATGCGCTGCCCTCGCACAGTGTGCGAGTGCCATCTACAGGGGGTCCAGCCTGGCCCCCCAAAGCATCCATCCCCTCGCCACTGGTAACTGCTGTCCAGACCCCAAGGCCGTGTGAGGGGCAGAGCCCCGGTTTATCCAGGGAGCTTTCATCCAGTTTATCCAGCAGTTTATCCAGCACTGCTCCCAGGGCTCAGCACAGCCATGGACAACAGTCACAGTCACAGAATGGTTTGGGGTGAAAGGGGCCTGTAAAGCTCATCTTGTTCCAACCCCCTCTCATGGGCAGGGACACCTTCCACTATCCCAGGCTGCTCCAAGCGCCATCCAACCTGGCCATGAACACTTCCAGGGATCCAGGGGCAGCTTCTCTGGGCACCCTGTCCAGTCACCACCCTCACAGGGAAGAATTTATTTCCAATATCCCATCTGACCCTGCCCTCAGTCAGTATGAAGCCGTTCCCCCTTGCTCTGTTACTCCAGGCCCTTGTCCAAAGCCTCCCTCCATCTCTCTTGGAGCCCCTTTAGGCATGGGAAGGAGCTTTAAAGGTCTGCCCGGAGCCTTCTCTTCTCCAGGCTGAACCCCGCAGCTCTCAGCCTGTCTCCACTGCAGAGGTGCTCATTATCTCGGTGACCTCCTCCGGAGCTGCAGCAGCACTCTGGGACACGGCTGTGGGTGGGGACAGGGACCGGGGGTCCCTCAGCCCCGGCTCCGCTCCGAGCCCCCTGCGCGGGGCGAACCGCAGCCCCCACAGCGCCCCCGGCGGCCGGGCGGCACTGCACGGGACGGCCGCGGGGCACGCTGGGAGATGGAGTCCCACCCGTAGGCTGCGCTCCGGCAGGCAGCGGGTGGAGCTGGCGTCCCGAGGACTACAACTCCCGTCGTGTCCCGCGTGCGCCCGCCCTGACTGCGGCACCGGGGGCTGAGGTGGGCACCGGGCACCGACCGCAGTTCCCCCCGCCCGGACCCCCGTCCGGCCCCGGCACCGATCCCGGGGAGCGGCGAGATGGGCGGGGAGGACGAGATCGTGCGCATTGCCAGGCGCCTGGACAAGATGGTGGCCAAGAAGAACGCGGTGAGTGGCGGCGGCAGGGCCCCCGCAGCCCGGTTGGCGTGGGGAGCCGCCCCCTGCCCCGGGCTCTTGTCTGGCGGACGCGCCCCCTCCTTTCCGCAGGATCCCCTCCTCGCTGCCGCGCTGGTGGACCCCCGCCTCTCCCTCGGTGCCCGTTGTCAGGAGCCTTCCTCCCCCCAGACCCCATTTTGGGAGCCTTTCTTCCAGTGCCGCCCCGTTCATTACATCGTGCTGCAGCAGACGCTCCCCCCTTTAAAGTGGGGTACCCTCCCGCAGGCCCCGTCGCCCTCTCTTGTCCCCATCCTTTGCGGAGGTGTGGGATCCACCCACTGCCACTTATTGGGCGGGCAGCCCTATGTGCCCCCTTGGGTGCTGTGGCACTCTCCAGTCCCCATACCCCAGGCCTCCGGCATCCCCAGCCCGCATCTCAGCCCTCCGGGGCTCACCCTGTGCTGCCTGCCCGGTGTTCCTTCCTGGAGAGCATCCCCAGCCCTGCTCCCCTGTCCCGCTGGGAGCCCTTTGGAAGGGGAGTCCCCACCGGCTCGGGGTCCGGTTTGCCTCGGGGAAAGCCCCGGTGCTGATGGATTTGCTTCCTGCGTCTCCATCCCGCACCGGCACCACTGTCACTGTCACTGCCGTGGCCCCTGGAGTGTGCAGGGCTGGCCAAGCTGCTGTCTGCACTTGGGGACTCTGGCAGGGTGTGCTGTGACCCGTGTGACAGCCTGGGGGGACAGGAGCCGGTGCTTTCCAGCTTAATGGGATATATCAGGGCTTGTAGGAACAGTGTCATGCGGGTGCTAAGGCAGAAAGCTGACAAGGGTTTGTGACGGAGGTAGGCTGTACATCTGTGTTTGGGGTGGGGGACAGGGATTTTAGGGCTGGGAGTGGGAGATGATGGCTGAGGAGTGGGAGGGATTAGAGGAGTGTGGTACTCGTGTGGTGGGATGCTGGGTGCTGTTATCACATGAACTTTTGGATGTTGGACTGACCTTGCCAGCTGTGGGTAGGGCAAGTGCTGTCACTTGTGTCACTGTTGGAACAGCTCAGGGAAGTGTGTTTGGGCTAAAGCACAGCCTGTGATGTCTGTTCTTGCTGGTGGCAAGTTTTCAGCATCAGTGTTGAAATAGGAAAGGAACAACTTAGCAGAATTTGCTTCCAGCTTCATTGGGAAAGAGGCAGCTTCTACAGGAGGAGTATGCAACATTTCCTCTTGGCTGGCATTTGAGACAGTGATGAATTGCAGCATGTTGTGTGTTGGCTAATCTTAGAACTCTTCCTGCAGGACAGTTTGCTGGAGTACCTGCTTGTTGCTCTGTTTTTTTCGTGGATCCTCATCAGCTGCCATTGTGGCAAATGGCTCCATTTGGAGTCAGACTGGGTCACTTTGGGTGTTCAGGGCTGGAGGAACAGGAAGGTGTGGAACTGCCTGGGGGGCAAGTCAGTCGTTCTGGGTACAATAAATTGTATGCACACTGAAAGCTTTGACTCTGCTTTGATTTGAGCATCTGATCTGTAGGGTGGATTGCAGCTGGATTGCTTCCTGGCATGAGTTGGAAGCAGCCCTTCTGCATAGAGAGGATGGGATGTGAGGACAGGGCTGGCTACAGTGGTGGCTGTGCAGGCCTTGTGCTGCAACTGGGCTTGGAGTGGTTGGTGTTGTAAATGAGCTGCTAAATGTGAACACTGGAAGCCTTGTTTGAGGGAAGGGGGTTGGGAAGAAAGAGCCAGCTGAATGGAGACAGGCCTAGGCCAGGCTGGGATGTGCTAGAGTGATTTCCAGTTCTCTGAGTGACTGCCAGTTTTAGGTATCTACAGATTCCTCATCAGATTTTTCCTGGTCCTGGGTTCTGGGATGTAGAGATGATGTAAGGAGACTTCACAGAACAAGTTTCAAATGACCAACTCTTCAGCATCACAGCTTGCTGGCTTTGCTCCTGGTCTCTCTTTTGTCCTGAGCAGAGTGGGGTATTAATATGAAAACCAGGAAACAGCTACATGGAGTCACTGACAGTTGTAATTCAGAGTGTGTTTTTCAGGTGTTAAAAATGTTCAGCGTGCCAGGTAAGAATAATAAACTAGCGCTGCACTTGCACCATACACAAGCAAGGACCTGTAGCACTCCGCTGATCTTCTGTTTTGCCCATTCCAATGCTTCAGGTGCCTTCAGGTTGCAAGATCTACTGTTTGTGTGGAACAGCACCCAGCAGTGTATTTGCTGATGTTTCAGGGAATGCTTGTTGGTGTTCTTCCCTTTGAATTCAACTTTCTGTGTGTATTCCCAGACTGTTGTATTTCTTTAATAAAAGCTGAGGCACTCATTCTCTTTCTCTTTTCCTCTCCAGGAAGGTGCAATGGATTTACTGAAAGAACTGAAAAGTATGCCTATGACTTTGGATTTACTGCAGGTGAGTCGCACAGTTATGGTAAAAAGCTTGAGTTTACATCTGGATGAGTTCAAAATGTTGTCTAAATAAACTTAATAGATTTCCTCACACTTCTCGTTTCATCCAAAGAATGAAAATAAACATTAAATCCAACAAAATACTGCAGAAGTTGGGTTTTGAATTGGCAGTAAAAGAGCTCTGGGTCACCATGTGTGTAACTGCTCAAATCTTGTTTGTAGGCTGCAAAAAGAGGAATGACTGGGTTAAAGTAGCAAACACAGAGGGCAGTCGTGGGAGAAGTTCTTTGTAATGTTGATATTTAGGACATTGGGGAGGAGTGAGCAGAATTGCAGTTTGGAGTTTGTGATGCATCTTGGAGTTTTTCACTCTAAGCTTGAAAGTCACTCACAAGTGTGCAGGGAAGGGATTTGTGGGGATTGGATGTGTTTTCTCTTCAGCTGTGCAAGCTGGAGGGTGCACCTTGCTCTTCCAGAATTGTAAGGGTCACAGAATCATTCTGCAAGCCTTTGGATACTCCTGTTTTGGTTATGGCTTTGACTTTGTTGTGGTTATTTGAGATTTCAGTTAATAATATTGAGTGTGTTCTGGAGTGGTTCACCGGGGTGTTCCCTTGCAGTCCACCCGCATTGGGATGTCGGTGAACGCACTGAGGAAGCAGAGCACAGATGAAGAAGTGATATCACTTGCCAAATCCCTCATCAAATCTTGGAAGAAACTTCTAGGTAAGGAAATCAGCATGTTCCTGTCAGATTCAGCTTGTGAACAAGCTGCCTTCAGTGGGAGGCTGAGTTTTTTGGGAGAGCTTATCTCTTGATCTGAATAAACATTCTAGCAAATCAGCCTTTACAGTTCCACCCTCTCTGTCTTTCGAGTTTTGTGTCCTATCATGCATCCCTCTAGATTTAGCTCCTGTTTAGCCAGCTCATCATTGGAAGAGCACTGAAAGCTTCAGGACTATTAACTTATACCTCATCACATAATAATTAGCAATGTTATTTGTGCTCTGAACCCTCTGCTCCCACTTGGTGCTCTGCATGGTATTAGCACTATGTGTGCTGTCAGCAGCTCAGGAAGGGAAGTGCTGGAATGGATTTGGGGTGGTGTGTTGGAAAAGGATCTGAGTTCACCATCTTGAAGATAAACTCACATGCACCATTTCCAGCTGGGGAGGCTTTCCCTGTTATGGGCTCTCATTTCTTGCCAGGCTGGATGAGTGTTAAAAGGGCTCTTTTCCTGTCCTGGATTGTTACCTCCTTGTTAGATTGGGTGTGTATTGGCTAGACTCAGACAAATCACCTCTGGGTCAAACTTGTTCTACAGTGTCAAGAAGGTCCTTTCCAGGGTTGTGCTGTTGGCTTTCAGCAGCACTTGGGAATCAGAAGAAGTTCCACAAGGACCAGCCTATACTGGCCTTTCAGCTGGTGTTGGCTGGAAATTCTGCTTTTAGTTGTGCTTGAGAGAACTTGATCTAATCCCTGATCAGCAGCTTCTGAAAGAAACTTTTGTGAGGAGACTTGTCTTGTGAGGAAGCTTATCTCCCAGGCAGGGAAGCTGATTGCTCTCCAGTTTGGTGAGGAAAGCTTTTGTTTGAATTAGTTTCTACTTGGAGGCAAGGAGAAGGTCTGTTGGGAAGCAGGAAGGCCATAAAGGCATTTTTCTCCTGATTCTTTTTGGGAGAATAGTAACTTCAGGCCAACAGTGGGTAGTGTGAAAACACTGAGGAGTATAGACAGGGCTGCAGCATAAAGACCAGTTCTGAACTTATTCCTTTTTTGAACATAGATGCTTCTGAGGAAAAAAATGAGGACAAAAAGAAAAGCCTGTCTTTGCCAACATCTTCCTCCAGGGAGACTGGTAACTCAAGAGACCAAAGGTAATACTTCCCTTTTACCAAAGATGTCACTGTTAGAGAATAAGTTTTCTTAAGGCATCTTACTTTAATTTTTATTTTTAAGTGTCTGAGTCAGGAATTTTGTGTAGTCAAATTTCTGGTCAGAGATGCTGGAAGTGCTTCTTGATCTGTGTGGTGTTAATAATTAACTATAATGCAGAAATGCACATCTAAAAATACAGTGGCTTTAGTGAGTTTTTAAATTTTATTCATATTTTATTTAAAGTTTTTTACTCTTGGTTATATGTTGCTTTTTCTAGTAGTAGAACATTCCCCTATTCTTTTAAAGTTGCATTTTTATGCATTTTTGTTTATTTCTAACTTTAAACTCCTTAGAATGAAGATTATTTTTTGCCTTTGCAGTGGATGGGATTGATTGGTACATTACTAAAGTAAAACTTCCATTTCTTTGTCCTTGACAAATCCCAGCAGAAGGGCCCTTTTCCCTGGGCTGATGTCCCCCAGCTGGCAGGTCAGCTGCGTGCTTGCTCCTTGCCATGCCTTGGATGCTACATTCTGTTTCCACTGCCTGTGACTGCAGTTGTTGAGTGCAGACAGTGATCAAAGGGGAGGGGAAAAATGGGATTTAAAGCTTTCTTCTAGAAATTTCTCCCAGCCTCAGATCCCAGAAGGGTGTGTGCTTCCTAGATTTGGCTCTTAAGTGATTTAGCCAATTTCCCAAGTTTGACAGAAGATTTAGAGTATTCAGGCTGTGGTCCTGCTGGCTTGCAGGATTTTCCATGTTTGCAGCCTTTGTTTGTCACTTTCTTGTCACTTCTTTGGTTTTGCTCAGCTCTCTCAAGGCTTGGCACTTCAGGGTGAGCCTTTGCAGCTCGATCCAGAGCTGCTGATGGAGAGAAGGCTGCTGATGCTCCATGACTTTAAATGATTGGTATCTTTGGTTATTTCCTTCCATAAAATGGCAAAAAGGATTTGCTAAGTGCAATGAAAGGACTTGGAAAACTTCACAGCCAGGATGGAGTTCAGTGATGCAGTGCAGAGTGGGAGCCAGATCTGTGTGTATCTGTGTGGGATTTCACTCAGAAGAGGATCTTGGCTGTAGACACAGGGGCAAAACCTCTCCTTGCTGCCTCCCTTCTTTGTCCCTTATCATGGGTTATGTGGGGTGGAGCTGTCTGTCTTGTGCTGGTGATGTTCCCTTGTGCGGCAGATACTGCAGTTTGATGGGGTTTTTTAATCCTTGGTGCTTTTTACATGTATTCAACCTCCATCTTCTGACTAGCAAAGCATCCCCTTGGCTGTGAAGGATGAGCAGAAGCCAATGGATTAGTGTAGCCTAGACCAGGAGCAAGGGCCAGCTCCTGGTGTTAGTCTGTTGAGCCAGGCTCTCTTCCAGAGATAGGAATGTTTTTTCTCCAGTCCTGCAAAATAAACTACTAATCTGCCTTAAAAAAAATTATAACGTATTGGCAGAGGAGAGTTTCTGTTCTTTGAAGCAGAGATTGCAGTGGAGTCAGACTGGTTGCTCAGTGTGTGATAGCTGGTTCAGATGAGGCTGCTGTCAAGACACCAAAGAAATCAGTTTGTATTCAGATATTTCAGCCTCTTAGTCTGTTAGATTTTGGCTATGCCTTCCATTTTGGTCAGGGAAAAATATTTGACTAACTCTTAGCCTGAAACTCATGTTGCTTTCTGGAGCACAGATGTAGAAATCCCTGTGTAGTGACTGGAGCTATCACTGCAAGACCTGAAGGCTCTGAGCCAGCCAGTGTGGAGCTGGCACCTGTGAATTTAGATGCTGCATTACTCTAATCCAAAGCATATTCTGTTGTGCTGCAGAGTTTCAGACCCATAGTGTAGTGCATTTTAATGGGCTGTGTCTAATGTTTCTGTCTCTGGCAGCATGAGGTTTTCCTTTTCCAGGATTCTCTAAACTGCCTTTATTAGGAGGTTTTGGATCTGTGGCCTGAACTTAGCTCTTCTGTGGCATTTTCTTCCAGTGCAGCCCTGAGATCTGTTTGCAATCCCTGGCTGCTGCTTTGCCACCATTTTGTTCCAGCACAGCCTTGTTTTATGTATAAACTTTTGCTGCCTGGATAGATTTACAAGCTCTTTCTTATGTTTAACAGGAACAGTGTGAACCACAAGGATTTCCTGAAATAAGTCTTCTAGGTGTGTTTGAACTCTATTTCCCAACAATTCTATTTATAAACTAACCTCTAAACCTTAATAAATAATTTTCTGTCCTTGGAATGGCTGAGAAGTCTGTTTCATCTAATTCTTGAGGAATCAGCTCTCATCTCAGTGCATGGTTGGTGTGTGTGTGCAGGTAAATGTATCTTTCCTCATCAGCTAACAGAGGTGGGATTACCATGCATCTTGTTGAGCTTTTTTCCATCCCCAAGGAATAAATATCTAAATATTCAATTGCAGTGAAAACCTCCCTGAAAATCAAGTATTACTTCTGCAAATACAGGTTTGAAGGCCTGTGTTTGAGGACTCATTGTAGTGAAGGTTGATGTTCTGAGTTCACACTGAGGTCACTGAGTTCACACACAGCATTTTGCTCTGGGAAACCTTTGTTTGTTGATTGAAAAATGATACAAAATTTAAATCTGGAAGAGCTCTCAGGAAACTTCTCCTGCAGCCCTTTCTCAGCACATCACAACCTCTGCCCAAGCTGTCCCTCACAGGCTTTGTTCAAGCTCTTTGACAGCCCTAGAAAACCTTAGGGTAAGACATTGTCACAGCTGCTCTTGGCAGTATTTCCAATTCATAACTCACCTTTACAGTTTAAAACTTGTAAGTTTAAAACTTGCTCTCAATCAAAACCTGTCTTACAAAACTCATTTCTACACACACCCTTCTGTGGATTTTTTCCTACCATCCTCCTTTGTAAGGAATTTCAGGACTTGTCTCCTTTAAGTTTCTCTTGCCACAAACCACCCATATTCCTTCAGTCCTTCCTCTTACTCTAAGTATGCTTTGCCTTTGTCCTTTGGGAAGTCTAATTTTTCCAAACTGTTTTATGTAACATGAGAAGCTGTGATTTTTTAGATGGGTTATTCCTGAATTATGGGTTATTCCTTAGTGTATGCTCTGGTATATACACCCCCTTGAGTGGTGCCTGTGATTTGTGTGTAGCTTCTTAAGCACAAAAGTACCTCATGAGAGTTTCTACATTCCAGATGGGAGAAAATCATCATCTAATGGATTATTTACAGGCTAAGTTGTTTCTTCTTTTTGTAACACGTGCAGTGTAAATCCTATTGAATATTTTGAGCTGCTTGGACACAAATCTGTTCTTTAATAAAATCCTGCAGTGCTGACCAGTAAAACCAGCTGGTAAAAAGGGGTTTTATTCAGCTACTGGTCAGTAAAACACAGAGAGCTGACAGTACAATCTCCCTCACAGAGTGCATCATCTCATTCATATAAGCAAGAAATCAAAGTTCTGTTTTGTTTTGATGTGAACCATTTGCTGAAGGTTCACTGATGGATGCTTCTGAAAAGGGCTTGGTGAGGTTCTGAACTGAGAAAATCTGGTAGCCCCAGTGATGATCTGTGGGATTTGAGCCAGACTGGATATGACCTTAGTCACAGGATAAGTCCCAAAGTCGTCTGGCTCAGTTTGTGTGGCAGCAGATTCGGAAGGTTTCCAGCTTAGTGCTGTTTTTTTGTGGGCTGACTAATCCCTTCCAGGACAGTGTATTGGAAGTGCTTGTTCATAACAAATTTATTTTTGATGGCAAAGAACTGGCAGTAGTGACCCAGCTGAACAAAATTTGTCAAGCCACTTGGATCTTCAAGAAGATGTTGCTAGCATGCCATGGGTGGAGTATTGAGGTTTCTTTTTTTCCCTTTCCCTCTCTTTGTGCAATAATGGTACCAGGCATTTTACAGCCAAATCACCAAAGCCAGAGCAATCTCTGCTGAAAAAAAAATTGCTGTTCTGCTGCCTAGATTTAGGGAGGAGAACAAAGCTCTAGAAAATCATCTGTGATTCATACTAACCCAGATCTTTTACCAGCAGTATTTGCAGGGCTGACTAACACCATGTGCAGATGTTAGGCTTTCTGTGTGCACAGCCAGCTGAGCTGCTCATTGAGGTTCCTTCTCTGCATGCAGACCCTGCAGCAGTGACTCAGCGTGCCCACATCATGTGCTGATTGTGCAGGCAGGTCTCCATCCTGCTCCCCTGGCAGGTGACCTGACTGAGTCAGCCACAGCAGACAGGTGTTTGCATTCCCTTGCCTGTGCCCATGACTGCCTGCAGGTAGAAATGGAGTTATTTTTGAGAGCAAAGCAGTATTTCTTAGTCCTGTGCTAGCCTGGCCCCTGTATGAGCTGTGTGTGTGGTTGTGTAGGGGTGCTCTTCTGTGAGATGAGTAATCAGTCTTGCTCAGATTACAGGAAAAAGGAAGAACCTTTTATGTGCTACACTTTGTTGTTGTTTTTTAAATATCAAAGCTGAAGGAACCTTTTTTTTTTGTTGTTGCTTTTCTTAGCACACCTCCTTCTTCTGGAGCTTTCTGCTTGCTTTCTGCTGAGAGCAGTGATAGGCCTGGTGTCCTGCAAAGTTAAAGAGGAAAGAAGTACCATGAATCTGCTCTGCAGTGCCAAACTGAGAGTGCTGATGGTCTCAGATGTCCTGAGTGTATTTGGGTTACTGGTGGTCAACAGTGATGTTTTCACTTGATGCCCAGTGGTGCAGCAGCTGATGTGTGTTGAATAACACAAGATTGTTCATGGATTAAACCTCTGCTGGCAGCCAGCAGTGTCCACAGGAGAGCTGTGTCTGGGCTGAGGGCGTTGGCTGCTGTGCTGTGCTCTGTGCTGGTTTGGGACAATGACTTTGCACTGTGTTCTGACTGGTTCTGTATTGTGATTAACAGGATGCTTGGCCATATACCTGCTGCTTCCTTCTCTGCTCTCAGTGGCCCAAACTGAGACATTCTGACAGGTGAAGTTTTTCTTTTAGCTCCACCAAAAGGCAGGAGCCTCCAAAGACTCCGACCACCCCCAAAATCACCACCTTCCCTCCGGCCCCCGTCACGTGCGACGCTGTGCGCAACAAATGCAGGGAGATGCTGACAGCAGCTCTGCAGGCTGATGGTGAGTGCTGGGGGAAGCTCTGCATTGCCTCAAGTGCTTCACAGCTCCTGGACCATTCTCACAGAGACTCTCAGTGCCAGCTCAGCTTAGACATATTGTTCTAGAGCAGCCTTGTCAGAGGATTATTGCCAGCACCTCAGTCTAGCCACCCCTTTGATGAACTGGCTGCTGTTGCAGCTTTTTCAGACTCTTACACAGGGACCAGGCTTGAGCTGGAGGCATGACAACGTGCAAAGCAATGGCTGTTAAGAACACAGGGTTTGTCACACAGGGTTGCAACATGGGGCGGTCTGTGAGTTTAATCAGGGTGTGCAGGGATTTGCTTCACTTTCTAGATCTTTTCTGATTAAGTGTTAAGTGAAGCTGTCTTCCCTATCACCCTTGGGACACAAAGTGAAGCTGTAACTCAGTACATGGACTTTGTAGGGATGGTGCTTATGCCAGTCAGCATCTGCTGTAAGACTCTGCTGCCTTTGCAGACAGGAGCCCCTTAAATATTGTGGTCCTCTGGATCTGAGGTGGAACAGATCTCTCTTGCATTCAGACTGTGCCATCTCAAGTGAGAGGCAGGTACTCAGCATGTCTGGAAATTTGAGCATCTGGTTGTGTCCACATTGCAGATCACTTAAAAAAATTGGGGTCTAAGCACTGCAGAGTCTTATTAATTTGGAGCCAAGGAATGTAGATGACAGATGGAGAAGTTCATGAGGTCTTTATTTCTAGCCTTCCAATGCATGTCTTTGTATGCTGCATTAAATGCTTTGCACAGCTCTTAGAAAAACCCTTTCCATATGAAATCTGGGAAAGAGTTCCCTTGAGCCTTTCCCTAAGCTCAGCTGTGCCCTACCTTCCTTCCTTTATGGTATTTATCATACTGGCTGTCCTAATCCATGGCAGTTATGCACTCTGTATGATGCTGCTTAACTGGTGTGTGGGGGAAAAGGGGAGGAGTAGACAGTCCTGAGATGAGATGAGAAAGGAAGGCTTGATCCCAATGCTGCACACCTCCAGGCCTCCCAGATGGCTGGTCTGAGTAGAGTTACTTACTGAGGTGAATAGCTGATGAGACTCAATTCCTGCCTATATACATTTGATTTCAATTGTATGAAAAATATATTGGAAAACTAATAAGTTCTTAGGCTGTTGTTAGCTTTGTCTCTTGCAGTCCATATCCTAGAGAGGGACAGGGCACAGACTGGCTAGATTAATCCATTTTCATCACTGCCCTTTTCCAAAGGGTCAGAGAGTAGCAAGAGCAAAGGGCAAGATGCCATTTGATGGGAAGAGCATGTGAATCAAACCAGCAAGCTGTCCAGATGTGTAGCTCAGAAATAGTGAGCCTGGGGAGCCCTGGTGTGGTTGGAAGGCTCTGAGCTCCTGTTTGTGCTGTCTTACAGACGACTACATCGCCATCGGTGCCGACTGCGAGCACATAGCAGCCCAGATTGAAGAGTATATCCTTGCTGTACTGTGCTTCCTGCATGCCTCCAGCAAGAAATCCATGTGCTCAAAGGAAAAATGGGACTCTCTGTGCATAAATGTTCTGCTGCAGCTTGTCAGGGGTCTGGGTCTACTAAGGAACTACCAGTGTGGAGTTGGAGCTCAGAGACTGTAATCCCTTGTTTGTCCTTCCCATCAGGGTGTTGTTTCCTGCTTTTGATTCTGCTTCCAAATACATGCAACTTCCCTGGGCTCCCTGTTGAGGAGAGTGTGCTGATCTAGACAAAAGCAATGGAAAGGATGGAGCAGTGAGGTTCAAGTTGCATGGTGGTGTGAGATAAGCCTTATGTGAGGAGTTTGCTTGATTTAGGAACTGTGGGGTTGGAGGTGCAGCTGGGCTCTCTCAGTGGAGGGGTTTGTGGCTGCCTTGCTGAGAGAAAGGGAAGGTTGTAGAACCTGAGCATAGCTGAATATTTCCAGCACAGTGAAAAAGCCCAAGCTGGAAGCCCCTGGAGTTTGGGATTGTATAAACCTGCTCTCAAATCCAGCACTGACCTCCCAGAGCAGATGCTGCTGTTGTGTCCCAGCACCTCCATCCTGTCAGTGGGTGACAGTCCCTGCTCTTCGTGGGTGGCTGGGAAGTGCTTGATGCCTCTGGGTTGGTTGCAGGCTCCTTGACTGCCCTCACGCATCTACCAGGATGTCAAGAACACTGACATGAAATACAAAAACCGTGTGAGGAGCCGCATCTCCAACCTGAAGGACTCCAAAAATCCTGAGCTGAAAAAGAACGTGCTGTGTGGGGCCATCACCCCTGAGCAGATCGCTGTGATGACCTCGGAGGTGAGGGAGCCTGGGGACCAGGGTTTGCTTCTCACAGGGGATGTGCTGAGGCTTAGCTGGGCTGCTTCAGGGTTGCAGTTTTCTCAGTAGCTGCTGT
The DNA here is from genome assembly GCF_027887145.1 of Ammospiza caudacuta. Taxonomy (NCBI): domain Eukaryota; kingdom Metazoa; phylum Chordata; class Aves; order Passeriformes; family Passerellidae; genus Ammospiza; species Ammospiza caudacuta. The sequence continues at coordinate 13,307,182 of NC_080607.1, forward strand.
CAGAATGCATGGAGTGAGCTTGCAGTGGGGTTTGCAGTGTGGAGAGTGGTTTGTTGGGTCTTCACATCATCCCAGGGCCCTGGGTATGAACCAGAAACCAGAATTGGAACAGGCTTTCTGTGTTAGTGCCCATCTGTCAGTCTGCCTTGTCCTGTTGGCTGTTTCCATGGTAGTGGGTGTGGTGGTAAAACTGGGCAGATGTGATTTTATTGCCTTTTTTTTTTTCTTTTTTCTTTCTTTTTTTTCCTTCTGAAAGGAAATGGCCAGTAATGAGCTGAAAGAGATCAGGAAAGCCATGACAAAAGAAGCAATCCGGGAGCATCAGATGGCCAAGACAGGAGGGACACAGACTGACCTCTTCACCTGTGGGAAATGCAAGAAGAAGAACTGCACCTACACCCAGGTTGGTTTTCCTGCTCCTGTCTTGGCCTCTGCACAGGCCATGATCCGTCATGGTCACGAGCTTGCACTGCTCTGTGACAGGCCCTGCAGCACAACACAAATTTTGCTACTGGTAGAGAGAAAACACTCATGGCTGTCTAAAATGTACTTCTGCACATGTTTCTGTGAGCTTGTGTAAATTTTGGCTCACTTGAACAAGAGCAGGAGTTGTGCAGCACTGAGGAAGCTTTCAAAAGTTCAGCAGTGCTCTACACTGAAAGCAGGTGCTGGGAATGCTGGGATTCAGACAAGAAAGGAGTGGGTAGTGTAGAGGAGAGGCTGCAGAAACTGACTCAGACATGTTGATAGTATTAAAAGTACAAATTAAGAATATAGATTACCTGCAGCTGGATGAGTCCCAACTTATTTAAAATCAAATAGCATTAAATTTATGAAACAAAAGGAATAAATGAAGCTGTGATGTGAGCAGACAGAGGCTTTTTCTTCCCCGTGGCCAGCTGTTGGAAGCCTTGTGCATTACCAGTGCTTTTTAGCTCCCATGTTTGTGCCAGGCATCTGGAGATAAATGTGCCTTTGCTGTGAGTCAGTGGTTTAGAATGTGCAGATACCCAAAAATGCACCAGATTGCTGCTGAGTGACTGCGCACAAACTGCGTGTGCAAGTGCCGGCTGAGACTCCTGCATCTGCTTGGACTTGACATACAAACACATGGAAAGAGAAGGAGATCCAGGAGTCTGACCAGGGAGTTTCCTTTGGCTCAGCAGCAGTCTTACATCCCACAGGCTGGCTCAGGCGAGGGGCCTCGCTCTGCCAGTGCTCCCAGTAAGCATTCCTGGGCTGTCCCAGCACACTCCCAGCACTGGCTCCACCTGGAGTGGACTGGAGTTTGAGTGCCTGGAATTTGAACAGGAGACAGCAGTGTCCCCTAAATAGCAATATCAGGAGGCTTTCTGTACTTTGTTTCCTAGTGAAATCATTAGTGGGTGATGGGATGTAAGTCTCAAGTACATGCACTGGCATTTATGAACATGTTGGAAGCAGACAGTAAAGGGGGAGAATTACAGAATTCAGCTATCCAGCATTCTTGTAAAAATGGTTAATTTGCATCATGCAAATACTGTGACTCTTGCACATGGGGTAATTACACACATAGATCACCATAATCACCCCTCAGCACAGTTCTGCCTGACTGGTGTGGCAGTACCAGTGTTTTCAGTCTAGATCTGCCTTGTGGTATTCAAATGCCACGAAAATCTGGTTTTTACTAAAGTATGTGTTTCTGGCAAGAGCCAGTCAGAGGCAGCAATCACATCTGGGTTAAATATCAGAGTTCCTTAATGGCTCAAACACAAACCAGACTGGAACTGTGCAGAACCTGGTAACCCGGAGTGTGTTCCTGTGAGGCCACGACGTTGGACTGCTCTGTAAATGGAAATGACTGGAGTGCTTTTTTAATGCTTTTGTGCTTGGGACTGAGGGGTTTGTCATGGCAGTGCTGGCAACATCCCTTCCTGGGGGACAGTTTGGGGAGGGGAGGGATTGGCTGTGCATGTCCACTTCCAGAGTCACCTGCAAGAAATGGACAGCAGATTGGGTAAAGAGGGAAATACACTGTCCCAAAACTTGTCACTGAGGTAATGTCAGGATGAAGGTGGTCATGATGTGTGTATGTGTGTAACACAATCACCAGACTGATTTTACTGGAAAGCTCCTTTTGCCATCCCAAACCTTGGTCTCTCATTGATTTTGTGAGCTGAGCACCAACCCCTGGAGGCCAGAGGGACAGGGCCATGTGTGATGCTCAGCTCTCACCTCCCTTCTGTCCCCGCAGGTGCAGACCCGCAGCTCCGATGAGCCCATGACCACCTTCGTCGTGTGCAATGAGTGTGGGAATCGCTGGAAGGTAGCACACCAGGGCTATTACTGGCACTGAGGGGTGGTGGGGGCTGTTCCCAGCATGCTGCAGGCACTTGCCTGCTGCTCAGAGGTGTTTGCCAAACCCTCTAGAGAGTGATCTTCCCTCTCAGCACAGAGGCAAGAACTCCTGGGTTCATCCCTGCAGACCAGCTGGGGTCAAGTCTCATTTCCACATTCCCTGCTCTCTTCTCATGTCCCTTCTTCCATAACCAGCTTCACAGTGCTTTCCATGCTGCCTCTGAGAGTAGTAGTGATGATGTTCAGGATTTCAGAATGGCTCTTTCATGCTGTGCACAGAGCTCAGGGGTGAGCAGAAATGATGCCACTACAAAGTGCCAAAGAGCCACAGCGAGAGATTCACATGGGAGCTCCCTTTGCCCCCTGCTTCTGAGAACCCCCAAACCCTTGCCAGCTTCTGAAACAAGCCCACACCTGGATCCTTACCTTCTTAGCAGTGAGGTTTCTAACGGGGTTTGAACTCCCTTCTCTTGCAGTTCTGCTGACACGTGCCAAGGCCCAGAGCGGCAGCCAAACGCAGACCCGAGCGCAGCCTCCGCACGCCGGCTCCCATGGCAGTTGTGTTTTGTGTCCCAGTGAGTTTGCATTGTCACACGCTGAGAGCAGCAGCAGGGAGGCCTGGGCCTCGCAGAGAGCCACAGCCATGGGCTGACAGGTTGGCAGGAGAGCTCACTAAACACACCCAGTCATTACTTTCTCATCTAAGCGAGTACGGTCACTTTCTCTTCAAAACTAATATTAAACATTTTTGTCAGTTTCTGACTTTTATTTCAACTGTGTGTGAAGCACTTTGTTTTTCCAGCATGGGAACTTGACAGGCGGTCCATGTCCAGGTGGATGAGGACTGAATAATGCCTGGAGCAGCAGAAAGTGAGATGTGACTTGCAGGCACACCCTTGGTGTGTGAAGGCTTGTTTCTGTCACCTCATGGAATCTCAATCACTGGGCCACGGCCTGGGGAAGCTGGGTGGGCAGTACTATTGACAGGGAACAGCTTTTGGGGCAGAGATCAGATGTTGCTTTCCATCTTGGCAGCATTCACTGGATTTTGCACTGATTCCTTTTCATCTTGAGCCTTTAAATGCCAACAGCATCGGCTGCTGCAAAGATCAGAATGTACTGCCCAGGTTGTAACAGACTGAGAGTAGGGTGACACCAGCCACAGTAAATCCCACCCCAAACTGTTCAAAGTGAGTGCCAGGCACTTTCCTGTTTGTGCTCTGCTTGTAGCTTGACAGCTGAGAAACAGCCTGGAGTTTCAGAGGGGCTTGCTGGAGAGGCTCAGGAGGAGGGAAAATGCTGCAAATACAGGAATTTTTCCAGAGGCTTGGATCTGGACAAGGTAAGGGCTAGAGGGATGGGTGGGAGCTGTTGGCACTCAGCTGTGGAAGTGGAGGAGGTTTGAAGTGAGCTCAGAGCTGGTGCTTGGAAGGGGTCAGATAAGGAAAGGATCCTGTAGCTAAGCCAGCCCCAGGTGCCACATCTGCAGATGTGACCCTGTGAAGGAGAGATACAGAATGAGGCTCCTTCTGGGAGCTAACTAAAACCTGGTGGGGAAATTCCATCTGACCTCACAACAGCTTTCAGCCAAACTTAAAATCCCTCCTCTTTCCTTTTCATAGCCTTTAGCTGGGGTGATGCAGCACTTGGGGGACCCCAGCAAGCTCTGTGGGTCTGAGGCTGCCAAGGAGCAGTGCTGCGCTCTCCAGCTCTTGTGCTGACGGGCAGGGCAGGAGCAGTCACATCTCATGGCATTGCTTCCCTCTTCCAGAGTGAAAAACAAGTATTTCCACTGGCTTCCCAGCATGCCAGACAGCAGACATTGAGCAGAGACCTCGGAGATGTTTGGAGAGGAGTAAGCAGCCACATGAAAGCAGCGGAAAACGTGCTCCCAGCCCCTTGGAGGGCTGTGCTGCTCCGGAGGCAGGGATCCCACCAGCATCCTTCGCTCAGGGCTTTCACTTTACAGGGTGCAGCCAAGTCTCCCAAGAAGGAAAATATTCAAAGACGCTGACAACTCCTTTAAGCCTCACGAGTCTTGTGGTGAATGGGATTATTCAAGCCAGGCTTGGGAGGGAGCAGTGTCCTCGCAGTGCTGCTGAAAAAGCTTCAGGATCTAAAACCCACGCTGACCAGAGCACTGGCTCGTGTGCTGGGAAAGGGAGCCAGCTCTTCACCAGTGCCTCTTGCCTTTCTTCTTGTGTTCCTGTGAGGAGCAGAGCTGAGCTTGTGTACAGCCTTCTGACAATCCTGAATTAGGTACCAAGAGTCCCAAGCAGGAGTTTGGGAAAACTACCATGTCATTTTACCGCTCCATTTTCCAGGAGAGCCAGGGAGGGGAAGCACACTGGATAAAAAGGTGCTTCAGAAGTAAAGATTTGCTTGTAAGGTGTTTAAAAGGGAGTGGGAGCAAGAGAAAAACGAGATTATCTCATGGCAGTGGGGTCTTCCCTGTGCTGAGACCTCTGTGGTGTGTGGAGGGATTCTGACCCCCAGGCATGCTCTTGAACAGCTTCAGGGATGTTCAACCTCCAACCCTCAGGCTGGGGCCACATTTGAGAGTATTTCCCTTACTCACAGAATGAACCCAGAACTAAAACTTGCCCTGTGCAGGGTGGGGATGCTGTAAGGTTGCAGACTGAAGAAAAACCTGCCAATAATAACAATACCGACATTCCTAATAAACCATTGCTGGTCTCTCTCAAAAATACATTTTCTTGAACTGTATTTCCAGCTTGGCAAAGAAAACTAAATTTACTGACATGAATTTCCACACAGTCATGCCATGAGGAAGGAAGGAAACAAAAACAACAAAAAAAAAGCTGAAAGAATTGGTTTGTTTAAAAAATATGTTCAATAAAAAGCATTTTTTTTCTTTTGGAAGGGCTGAAGAGAGGAGGGGAAGGGATGGATAAATAAGAAACTGCTGTGGTGGATCAGGAGAAGCAAAGACTGGCAGCAAAACCCCTGTGTTGGCTTTGTTTCAGTGTGAAGGGCAGGGACAGACGTTTTAATCCTGCATACTGAGCCTTCAGTAAATCATTCCTTGTGCTGTGGAGAAACATGGGAATTCTGTATCCTCCCTGTGACACTTCCATCCTGCATGGAGCCCAGGTGCCTGCTCAGGGAGGAACCAGGGCAGACCCCTGGGCTTCTCCCAGGCCTGGGCCAGCTGGGAGCTCTCATGCAGGCATCCTGGTGCCTGTGGGTTCTGCAGGAGGGCAAACAACACCTGTACAGGTGTTTTCCCCCTCCCTGAGGTCCATGAACCAAGGATGGAGGATGCTCTGGGTTTGGGGTGGCAGTGTGTGGTGTCATGGGGACTGGCAGGGGAGGCAGCTGTAAGACATCTCCTGCCCACCCCCTAGCACATCCCCATGGTCCCTTATGGCACCTCAGAGCTCTGCCCTCTGCCCCACCAGCAATGCAAACAGCCTCTATCACCACCCCCCTGCCCTTTGGGCCACCTCAAACAGCTGGAACCAGGTAAACCTGACAAGTTTTTATATGTACAGAGATGCTCGTCAACCCCCCTCCCGCACCCCAAGTCCCCCAGTAAAAGCCAACCAAAGGAGCATTTAAAATTAAAAAAACAAACCCAAACCAACAACAGTTGACCTCCCCCCCACCTCAAAAAACCCCCAACTGGGTCTCAGGTGGAAAATGGGGACGTTCTGTGTCCCCAGGTGTGTGGAGATGGGATAAAGTGACCTCTTCCAAACAGGGTGTGGGGAGAGCCAGGCCCTGGGCGCTGTCCTGTGCTCCCCCAGCTCGCTCTGGCCAGCACTGGGGACAGGGCAGAGAATCAGTAGTATGGACTGGCCCAGGCTGTGTCCTGGGGACAGTCCTGCAGTGTGGCCCAGACACCGGGGTGACAGTTCATAGGTAAAAAGCTAAAAACGGTGAGGTCTGGCAAGGAGGGCGGCAGAGGGGAGGAGGCACCGACCGTCCCTGGCCACCATGTCCCCACTGCTGTCCCCACGGCTAGTGGGTGCCCTTAGGACTCCGAGGAGGAGTGGGAGACGGTCTGGAGCAGCGATTTGTAAATGGCAGAGTTCAGGAAGCGGGGATAGGAGTCTCTGTGCATCAGCGTGTAGATCTGGAGCTGTGCGTCGTCGAAGGTGTGCGAGGACGGCTCCTGCATCTTCCGGTTGATGACCTCCCTCACCCGCGAGTCCAGGCTCACCTGGGGGGCACGGAGAGAAAGTGGGGGCTGGGGGACACCCAAGGACAAGCCCCTGGCCCAGCACCCATCCCCGCACCCCTCTCAAGGGAAACTGAGTAACAATGCAGCACCAGATGTGGGGAGACCAGTGTGCTCCATCCCAGAAGATACTGGCACTGGAGCCCTGGTGGCTGGGAAGGGTTGCAGGATCGAGTGGGGATCTCTCTGGGACCCCTCTGTGTCCCCCAGCTGGGCATAGGGAGGTGGGATGGGGTGGTCCCGCCCTGGGTACCCCACTCCAGGGATGCTGTGAGCCGGGATGCAGCATTTTCCCGGCCCGCTGGTGCCCTCGTGAGGTCTCGGCCCCGCAGCACAACCCGGCCCGCAGTCACAGTGCCAGCAGCGTCCCGGGGGTTTTGGGGGGCTGGATATCCCCTTCCCACCGCCGTCACCCTGCCAAACTCATCCCCAAACTGTCACAGGGCTCTGGCAGCAGCTGGAACTGAGCCCTCTCCCTAAGAGCCCTCCCCTCAAAGGCTCTGCCTCCTACCTCCTTGGGAGAGAGGATGGAGATGTAATCCTCATAGATCATCCTGGCCTTCTCATCGATGGTGTGCTTGTTGCACTCGGTTTTGAGCTCCTCACACGCCAGCCAGAAGAGCATGTTCTCCTCGCTGTACTCAGTCCGCAAAAACTCCCGGAAGACGTTGCGCCCCGCCGGGCTCTTCATCAGCTTGTCAAAGGACTGTGCCCAGCCCTGCACCTCCTCCGGCGTGGGTTTGGCACTGACAGGTCCATGGCAAGGCAAGGGGAAGGTGTTACAGCCAGACAGACATCCCACTGTGTCCCTCCTGTGTCCCAAGGATCCCACTGTGTCCCTCCTGCTCATCCCTGGTCCCACCCAGAGGAACTGTGCCCAACCACATCCCCCGTGCCCATGAGGAGATGTTCCTGCTCAGGCTCCAGTGGTGTGGAGCTTCCAGAGGTCACTTCTGGGCTCTGTCCTGGCTCTGCTCAGCCAAGCTGGAGTGTAGCCTTGCTTTGGTATGGATTTCCCAAACTGGGGTGTATTTTGGTGCTGGCTCTGCACAAATATCAACAGGAGGAAAAGCCCTTTGGTGGAGAGGCAGCTCTGAGCCAAGAGACTGACATGGGTCCATCACCCCTCTCAGCTGGGGAGGGAGAGAACAGGGTGGAGAGGGAGGGAGGCTGTTTCCCAGCAAATGCTCAGCACCTGTTTGAGCAGGCCAGGTACACTCATTATCCACGGCTAATTAGCACATCTAACCCTGACCCAGCTGTTCCAGGCATGGCACAGAGCCCCCATGGCTGGGTGTGTCACACTTGTCGCTCAGGGAATGGGTGCTTGGTGCCCAGCATTCCTGGAGTGGGGTGCTGGCCCATCCTGCTCCTCCCTGAGTGAATGTAGACACTGCTGCTGCTTCCACTTCAGCGCTGAGAGCCCCTGGGAATGGCCTGTCCCCTCCTCTCCCTGTGGCTGCAGAATGCTCTTGGCAGTGCATCTAAATGGCAGAATGAGGTCCAAAATCTGCTGAGGTTCTTCCATGCCTCAGTTTCCCTTTGCAATGGGCCTGAGGGCAGAACCACAGTAGGATTCAGCCTGTGGCTCCAGATTCCCTGTTTCTTGGTGAGAACTGGGGAGGAGCTGGACACATCACCAGGAACCCCTGAGCCCTGGTGTGTACCCCAAGGGCAGAACACAGTCCTGGCTGCCATGGAGGGTGGCAGAGGAGACAGTGCCATACTGTGCCCTGCTGTGGTTGACCCCAGCCCACTGCACTGGCCCTGCACTCACCACGCTTCACAGTTTGGGATGCTCTCCAGTTTGGTCTCCCGGGATGCCCTCCATGCTCGCTCTCGGTCCTCGTTCCTAACGGGGAGACAGAAAGGTAGTCAGGGGCATTGGGGACACATGCAGACCCCACCTTGACCCCTGACCACTGAATCTCCTCCGTGGGCACCAGTACCCCCCAGCCATGCCTTTCTCTCACCACTGCCCTGGTGGCACCCTGGTTCCCTCATGCTGTCACCATGTGAGCGTGTCCCTGTGCTGTCCCTGTGCTCGGGGGCTGCTGTGGCTCTGGTCCTGCTTCAGCATTCAGGCTGTGTGCCAGGGCCATGTGCCAGGACTGAGCTGAGCTGGAGTGGCCACAGCAGCCGGCAGAGGTCAGTGCTGGACCAGCCCAAGGCGGAGCTGATGTGTTCACAACAATTGTGAGCTGTTGTGTCACGAACAATCACCAAGAAATAAACAAGTGTTTATTGGTGACGTGCCAGCACCAGTCCAGCCTGGAGGCAGATAGTGGGATAGAGGTGCTGGGGTTTGGGGATGTAGTGTTCCCTGTCTCTGTGTCCCCTTGTCCCCGGGGGTGCTGGTGGCACAAGTGGAGAGCAGCCATCAGCCAACTTCCCCTGGGCCCGTGAATTTCGGTCCCAGCACTGACCGCAGCCCTTCCTGCTTGCGACACTGTCCCTGCTGCTCACACAGGACTGGCTGTGCAAACCTCTGCCCCAGCATGGGCAGCTGGGTGGGCAAAGCTCTGGGCATGTCCCTGCCTGTGCCACCCCCAGGGCTCGCTGCCTGCCAGGGCTGAGCCCCACTCAGGGGGGGATACAGGAGGAATAGCTGTCCCATCTCTGGGATTTCTGCTCCCTCTCTGTCACAGGCTCTTGCAGAAATTAAGGACAGACACAGGGAATGCCACCAAGCCTAGGACAGTGTCTAGGAGGGAGATGCATGGGGCTCAGCTCCAGGGTTTTTGCTCCTCCAAGCTCACTGCTCTTGGTGGGTGTAAAGACCAAAGCTGCTGCAAAGCTGGAGTCATCAGCAATTTCTGAATGAGCAGATGCTGAGGAGGAAGAGCAGATGGGCTCTCCAAAACCTAGGCTATCCAGAGAATAAGGAGCTGGAGATCCTCAGTAAGGACAGGAGATGCAGATGGAGGCAAGCAGCTGCTTCCATCCTTGGCTTTGGGCAGTGTTGGGAGGGCAGGGCTGGACTCTGTGCTCACTGCTGCAAGGCAGAGCTTCCCAGAGGGCTCATATGGATGGGGCCATCCTTGCCTGGAGACCATCAGGGCAGCATGGGGGAATCCCTCTATGCATCCCAAGAGATTTGTGTCATGAACAGCAATCACAGTGCACCCAGCACTCTATCCCCTGCCCCTGACGAGGTGGGTGGGTGATGCTCAGTGGGTGAGGCTGCAGGAGCCAGGGCAGGGGCAGGGGGACGTACCAGGAGCAGCTGCAGCAGCAGCACCAGCAGAAGCAGCAGGCGTTGGGGCGGTGGCTGCTGGCGGGTTGCACCGTGCTCGGAGAGGTCTCATGCCGGGACATCGGAAGGAACGACTCTGTGGACGCGGGTCCTGCGTACTGAGAGGGGGAGAGGGTCAGGAAGCTGCAGTGACCAACCCCCATCTGTGCAAGCACACAAAGGAGCAGCCCCTGTGCAGTGACTTGCTGTAATTTAGTGCTGGCTCCTGCCTGCCACCCCAGTCACGCCTCACCTGTGTCCCAGCCTCATACACGGCGGACGGCGTTGGGTCTGGGTCGTGTTTCAGGGGCTGTTCTGCTGCTCTCAGCTCCTCCCAGCCCGCGGGTGAGCTCTGAGACCCCCTGGCTACCGTCCCTGCCGCCTCCTGGATGGAGCCTGTGGGGAGGGGAGGAGTGGGACCTCGTTACTGCACAGAACCCCCGGCCTGGAGTGGCTCCAGGGCAGCTCTGTGCAGGGAAATGCCCTGGGCAGGTGGCAAGCGAGGGCAGGGCAGCAGGCAGAAAGTGCAAGAAAAGGAAGTGTGAAGGAAAGTAGAAGAGGAAATGCAGTGGCACATGCTCTGTCAGCCCCCTGCTTTGCCTGGGATCCCATCCCACACTTTGGGGATGCTGTGGGGCTCACTGCAGGCAGCAGTGGGGCTTGGCAGGGTGAGGGGCTCAGTGCTGGCCCTGCACACCCCTGGCCATGCCCTGTGCCATGAGGAAGAGTGGCTGAAACCCCTGGTGTCTTCAGGCATGGGATGGGGAAGTCAGAGCTGCTACACAGCATCACGTGAGTGGAAGGAAACAGGGCGGTGGTGGTGAGTTTTCACAGCTCCTGGTGCTAAACCAAACCTTGTCCAGGACACCTGCCTGTCCCTGCCCACACCACTGGCTCAGCCTGGAGCAGGGATGCTCCTGGGAAGGAGAGATGCTGGGCTCAGCACGGGCAGTGTTTATGTCAGGCCACAGCTGGCTCTACCTCCCTGTGCCTTGCCAAGGGTGATGGGCAGCAATCCTGGTCCTTCCCCTGCCAGAAGGAAGGAATGGGAGCAGAGGCAGCAGGGAGAGCCCCCAGAGATCTCAGCATCCCCACCTTGAGCAGCCTCAGGCCTCGTCTGAGTCTTGCTGCCACTCAGCAAGGGGACACAGCAAGGCTGTGGGATGCAGCTGGGGACACAGCTGTCCCCAGAGCCCTCCATGAGCCCTGGGGTAGAGCCCCCCTGTTCCCAGCAGTGCTTTCCTGGGCTCTCCCAAACCCTCCCACAGTCCCAGTGCTCCCACAGGAATGAAAAAGGAGAGAGTCTGTGTTTCACTCCCAATTGTCCCTATTTATAGCCCCAAGTGCTGGCAGGATGGCTGTGATCTTGTCACCCGGTTCAGCAGCAGCTCTGCTCCCTCTCACACCGTGCTGCCTTCGGGTCCACTTAACTCCCCACTTCTTCCCTTTCCTCTGCCTCTCCTGGCCCAACCATCTTCCACTCCCAGCACCCACATCCCACTGCCCATCCCATGGCACCCAGCACTGCCAGGGGCTGTGGCACCAACAGGAGCTGGGGTTGAGGCTGGGGGAACGGGGTGAGCAGGACACCCTGAGCATTGGGAACACCCAGCTCCCTCCCAGCTCAGCCTGGCTCTGCCACAGCCCTGGCTATGGAACGGTTGGATTGGGGGTGACTGAAGGACTGGGATATGGGGACAGTGTGTGGCTTTGCTCTGTGAGGACATCCAGGTACTTCATTTTGCTCCTTGGCCAGAGCTGAGCCATAAGTGGCTGAGCCAACACACCCTAGAGAGGCAGCAGGAGGGAGCAGCATCCCCAGGCAGGAGCACCCCCTTCCCATGCCAGGGGTGTGCTCAGCACCCAGCCAGGAGCAGGACCAGGCCACTGCCCACCCTGGGTGCTGTGAGACACAACCCAGGGCCATTCTGGAAGAGTGTGCTGTGCCATGGGAACAGGGAGAAAGGAACTGTGGGCCTCCACAGGGACCACAGGGACACTGTCTGATGGCAGCAAGAGGTGCTGCTGGTGTGATCCTCGTTGGCACCAAAAGGCAATGCCAGCACATCTGGCTTGGCACCAAAAGCCAAGCTCAGCACATCTGGGTTGGCACCAAAAGGCGATGCCAGGACACTCCGATGGACATCAAAGGGCACTGCCATCATGGTCTGGATTTGCAGGGATGATTTCTCAGCACCCTTTAATGTCCCTGCCACCCCCAGCTCCCCAGCTGGCAGGGGCTGGGTGCTGTGGGGCTGTCACCAGTTGCCCCAGTGCCAGGCCTCCCTGGGGGCTGGCGGATAGGGAAGTGCCAGAGGGAAGGCGAGGGCGTGCGCTCGAGGCTGCAGAAAGAGGAAGGATGACAAAAAGGGGACATTTCCCTACAGAGAGAAGAGACAGCCCAGAACCACCCTCCCTGAGCTCCCCAAGCCCCCTGTGAGGCTGGGAGTCCCCGTGTGCCAGGTGTCCCTGGGCTGTGCCAGGTGGCATCACACACCTGTGATGTCCCCATGATGTCTGGCACTGTCCTCTTGCCAAATGGAGCAGGGACCCTCCAAGCAACCAGACAAGATGAGCTCTCCCCAAAATCACTTTCAAAGGGGAACCTCCCCTTCCAGCAGGCCTTGCTGAGATGTTGGCCCCATCCCACACACCTGCATATGAAGCTCCTCGTGCCCTGCTCACCCTGGGCAGAGCAATCTCCCCCAGTTCTGCAGCACAGGGCACAAATCAGCACCCACCTCAGTGCAGGAGCACTCCCAGCACAACCTGTGCTGTCCCTGACGTGCCCACCTGTGCTGTGGGTGCTGGGAGGACTGGGGGGTGTGGGAGCAGCCATTGTGCTGTGTCCATACCTGCAGCCTGGCCATGGCACCAGCCAGGGTGACCCTGCCCGGCTCAGGGGGTGCGCGGCATCGCCAGGACCGCCGGCTCTGCGGGCAGGGAGGTGGGGGAGAAAAGAAGAGAGAAAGAGAAAAGCGGCCAAACACATCCTCTCACAGGAAAGGGAGTGGTAAGGGAAGTGGCAAACTCAACCGAAGAGTTCAGGCCTTTTTTGGGAAAGCCCCAGCCCGGCCCAGACGCTCTCCTTGCTGCTCCATCACGGGGCCAGCTGCCCCATGGAGGGGCACAGTGGGGCTGAGCCAGGTCAGCCTCCTGCCTCCAGGAGGGCTGGATCCATGCAAGGATGGATCCACGAGGGCTACCAAGATGGGGCTCCCCAGCCAGGACTGGCACTGATGGCAGCTCCTCGGAAACAGCCCTGGCACGCTGGTGCTGGAACAACCCCGCTCTGCCGAGGGTGCCAGGCAGGAACAACCCCGCAGCCGAGGCCGCTTCAAAGCGACAGCGCTTTCTGCCACGCTGTGCCCCCGATGTGCCCGGGCTGCCAGCACTGCCCGCAGGGCACGGACACCGGCAGCGAGGTGGGCAGTGCGGGAAGGGCTGTGCGGGAAGGGCTGTGCGGGAAGGGCTGAGTCAGAGCCGCCGGCGGTGCCTCCGGCAGCATCCCTGTCCCTGCGAGGTGGGATGTGCCAGCCTGATGCACACACAGAGCGCAGCCCTGCTCCCTCGGCCAAGAGTGACTCACAAACAAAGTTGTTTGATTTTTTTCCTCTTCAGGAAAAATAGAAACACAAGAGAGAGAGAGAGAGGAATCAGCCAACCTCCGTTTTCTTGATTAAATTCACCCTCGGCCCTGCTGTGGGCAGAGGAGGCTGCAGCCCACAAGCGACCAGCACGGCTTGTGGTCTGTGCTGGCGGCTGCCCCTCGGTGGCACGGTCTCACCGCAGGTGAAAAAGGGCAGAAGGGGAGAAAGAGGGAGGAAGGACGCCGGCAGCCACCCCGCTCCCCTGGGGCAGCGCCATGTGCCTGCTATCGGCTCATCCCAGCGCCGCCTTCCCCGGACACGAGTTATCACCTCCCCTCCTCCGAGCCCGCACACCCGGCACGCGAAACCCCACGCGGTTGTGCTGCTGCTGTCCCCAGTCACTCCATCCGGATGGAAACCTTCCTGTCACCCAAAGCCACCACCGGCCTGGGCAGCCCCTTCCCCTGCCGTCACCCCCGGCGCTCCAGGGGCTCAGCCGGGCGCCGCTTCTCTGCGCACCTCATTCATTCCCCAGATGGTGTTCCAGGATTCCCTCTGCTGCTACAAGGCAGGGGGACAGCTGGGGCTGTCAGGATGCAGCCACGCTCTCACGGCTTCCAGCACCCCCAGCTCACAGGCATTGAGAGTATTTCCATTCTCTGGTCACCTCTTGTCACTCTCCACCCCAGGAAGGACCTTCCCTTGGTATTTTATGGGTCAAAGCCGGGACAGCAGCTTTGCTGCTCATCACAGGATCCCGCAAGGTGGGCACAATGAACAAACCACCAGCGGCATGGAGACACCATCCCTGTCCAAATCCCTGTCACAGCCCAGTGATGCCTCAGCCAGGAGCAGCACCGGCTCTGAGCCCTCTCCATGCCTTGGAGGAGCAGCAAACACCCACCACCTGCTAGACCAGCCCCGCTGGATCAGCACAAGGAGAGCCTGGCAGCCCTGGCGTGCTGCTGCTGGATTCTCCAGTGTCTCATAAGGGCTCAGCACAGCCTGCAGCCTCCCCACCCCCTCCCTGGCATCTTCCCAGGAGGTCCCAGCACCTCTGATCTCTGCCAAATTTGGCTGGAACCAGCCACGGAGTGCAACCAGAGGCGAGGCAGCCCAGCAGGCAGCTGGGGTGGGTGGCAGGGGGCTGGCACCCCCCCGGGACCCCTCTGCCGGGGTTACCCCATGGTAAGAGCAGAGGCACGGCCCCGAGCCCCACAGCTGCCTCCCGCCCCCGCAGCCTGTCCCAGCCACCTGCCAGCAGCACAGGAAGTTTTAGGAGTTATTTTTAGACTTGGTTTTCAATCCCCCCCCCCTTCCACCCCTTAGCAATCTTTTAGAAAAAGATTAAAGAGGTTGAGGGCTTGAGCCCCCTGTCTCTGCGGGATGGGGCTGGGCTGAGCCAAATCCTACCAGCACAGAGGTGCCAGTGATCCCTGGCAGGGCTGGGTGGGCTCTGCTGGCATGAAGGCATGGTTGTGCCCATGTGGTCGCACCCTGCCACGTCCTTGCTGCCCTGTGAGCCCATGGCACTGATAAGGAGCCCATGGCACTGATAACACCACCGATGTGCCTGCACATGTGGGTGAGGCAGCGGTGGCCAGCAGGTACCTCTGGGGAGATCCTCTGTCCTGCAGTGATTCCTCTGCCATTCCCAAAGGCTGGAAAGGCAAATCCTGCTGATGGGAACTGTGACATGCTTCAGTGTGTCCAAACACCTCCCCAGTCTTTAACACCACGAGAGCTGACAGCCCCTCTCCTGCCAGGATGAGGACAATGCCAGGGTCCTTCTCCAGACCACCCACCTCCTCTGCTCCCTGTGTATTTCTGCTTGAGCATCCTCCAAGCTAAATCCCACCATAAGCCCTCCCAAAAGGACCACATGAACCCATCCAGCACCTGCTGGGAAGAGGAGAACAGACCCATGGCTCTGTCCTGGCACCATGGCTGCTGGGCAGCAGGACAGGCACAGCACTGCCAGCACCCATCCCCTGACCCTGAAACACTGAACCAGAGTCAATTGTTTTATAGCACAAAAATAGCCCCATGCCAGTCAGCTGGGGGATTTAGTAAGGCAAGCACTGACAATTTGTTTCTACTACCAGAGGTGTTGTGGTGTGAGGGCAGGGGCCTGTTCTGACCTCAGTAATGATCCATGGGAGAGGAGAAGACAGATCAGTGATCAATACCCAGCAGGGGCTAAACAGATGGAGGAGCCTGTTGGTTGATGGGAGGGAAGATCAGAGGGACAGGGAGGAGGATAAGGCACTGGCATGGCCAGGGGAGAGCTGAGCTGGATGGGTGGTGGGGTGCTCCTTGTTCACAGCAAGCTGCCAGCCCCTGGGACCACAGGACAGTGGTGATTTGAGGGATGAAGAGTGGCATCCTTCAAGGAAATGAGGAACCAGACAGAGAACCAAGGCAGGATGGGATGAAAAGGAAGAACACTGCATCACAGGGCAATGCTGGATCAAAGGGCTGGCTCAGCACAGCTCTGAGAGCTCCCAGCACACCTGAGGGATGATTCTTCCCCCAGCACAAGCTGGGTTGCATGCTTGCACGCAGAGCCCTGCATGGGAGGCACCAGGAGGTGCAGGAGGAGGTTTGGGAGCCTGTGCTGGCACGGGCAGGCGCTGAGTGTGACCACGCCGAGGACAGGTCTGGCCCTGCTCTGCAGCCACACTTCCTGCCCAAAGCACGGCCCCAATGGCATTGATGTGGTCAGGGCAGGGCAGAGCTTGGCTCAACCAGCAGTGGGACCAGCCAGGCCAGGGCCACACCAGCAGCTGGGGACAGCTGGGGACAAGGGGAGCATGTCCCAAACACTGCACCCAGGGGCATTTGCCCACCATGGTTTATTCAGCTGTGGGTGCTGCTGCCTGCACACTGCCAGCCCTGACAGATGCCTTTGGAGCCTGGCTTCAGGCAGATGTCACTTTGTGCTGCTGGGGACATGCACCAGGGCTGGGACATGTCCCCAGCATCAAGTCCCTGGACTACAGCTTTCAGAGCTGGGCTGTCACTTATGCCAGCAAAACTTCCTCCCACATCAGACTTGGGTCCTGCATTAAAACACTGAGGGACTGAGGAATGAATCCCCCAGGACTCATCCTGCAGGCAAACACCCAGAGAAAGGGGGATTTGCTGACCCAATGCCCTGCCCAAGTTCTGGAGAGTCCCAAGGGTCACAGGTGACCCCTGAGGTGTGGTCATGGTGCCAGGGCAGCAGGGAGGCTCTGCCCTGCCCCAGCCACCAGAAGGGATCAGGGTGAGCAATTCTTGTCCCCCAAATCCAGCTGCCCTGGTGATTTAAACGCCAACCTAAGGGGAAGATTGATGGCAGGGCTCAGCTCCATCACCCAGGGAGGAGCTGGCAGTGTGGGGAGGAAGGAAGCACTGTCACCCTGTGTGGCCCCATGTCCTGGGACACTGTCTGGCAGTGCAGCTGCTCATCCCCCTGCTGCCAGACAGGGCAGGCACAGCTGGGGCGCAGGACCCTGGCCATGGTGGGTGCCCATTGCAGGCATTCTGGGCTCACATGGTGGCAGTGGGCCTTGCAGGGCATCTCAGTGAGACCCTGATTTACAGGCCATGGTGATGGCCTTTGCTGAGCCCCCAGGATGCTGCAGGGTGCAGGTCCCATCAGAGCACACGAGCTGCTGTCACAGCAATACATTTCTGCAGCCCCAAATCTGCTTCAGCAGCTCTCTCCTCCTGGTGAAACCCCCACCAGGCTCTCAGGCAGCATCTTCCCTTGGTTTTTGAGGGTGTTTTCCAGTCTAGATTGAAGCTTTCTGCCCACTAATGCCAATATGTACCTGTTTGTTCTTCTCCTGCCCTTTGCCCTGCAGCGCTGCTTGGGCATTCGCCTTCTGTCGAGGAAGCTGCAGCCCTGCTTGGGTTAAACCTGCAGGAGGGGGAGCAGCTGGAAAACCCAAACCCTTGCCCCAAACCTTTTTGCTGACCCGCTTTGGGCGGAACCAGGGGTGTTTCCAGCACTGGGAGTGGGCTGCCAGCGCACCCAGAGCCACGGCCGTGCACAGGAATGCTGTGACCCCGCTCTGCCGTGCCCATCCCGCTGCTCCCCTGGAGGCTTTGCAGCATTTCTGCCTCCAGAGTGGGGCAAGTGCTGACAAGTGAGAGTGGAGTGTGGCAAACCTGGGCCCCCAAGCCCAGCAGGGAGCCCTCAAAAGGTCAACCCAGGCTGGTTCCAAGTGCTCGGAGAACTTGAAGGGCGGCTTGCTCGAAAACTCGACCACACATTTTCCTGCGGTCAGGAAACCCCCTTTTTTCCATGTCTAAGATGAATGGTGAAGCTGAACCCCAAAGAACGTTGTTGTTGTTTTCACTGCTGCTCCACCCTTCTGCTGGTTAAATGTTGCTCTCACGAAATGGCCAAGGGCAGGAGGTTTTGCAGGATGGGTGAGTGGCAGAGCACTCCCTGCCTCTCCAGGTGCACTCACCCACAATGACTGAGGTCCTATGGATCCAGAAAATATGAGGGGATGGGCTGAGGCATCACCCTCCATGCCCTGCACAGTGTCTGGGGAGGGGAAAAATCACAGGCAGGTTTCTGTTACTGGTCCACTCTGAAGAAGGAACCCAGTGGACTTGCAGCCAAAAATAACAGAAATAAAATAATTCTCCATGCTCCCAGGGAGCGCTTTCGCAGAAGGGTGAAAGGTTGATCAAAACTCTGGGGTTGCTGCCTTGTCTTACATGGCGCTCAGGATCTGGATGGAGCCAGGATTCTGCCTTCACTAGCTTTACCCCAAAGCCACCAGCTCCTGTGTCCCCAGGTCCTGAGGATGGCTGGGCAGCTGCACAGGGAACTCACCCCAGGGCTTGTGAAGCAGCACAGCCAACAGCTCCTGCAGAGCATGCACAGCTGGATTTAAGATGTTTGATCCCTGTGAGAAGTTCTGGATGTCCTGAAACCCGTGGGAGCACAGAGGAGAGCTGGCCAGTGGTGTTGCTGGAGTTACCATCACACCCTTTGGATGGCCAGGGCAGTGAGGATTCAGGATTTTCTGCAGGTGACCCTCCCTGTGCTGCATGGGGTAACCCATGAAGTGGCAGCTGGGGAAGGAAAAGGGCTGGCTGAGCCCAGCAGTGCTGGGAATGAGCTGGAGGAGGCTCGAGTGGTGCTGGATGGGCAGTGAATAGGGAGATGCTGGGGCTGGATGCCTGTTCCCTGAGCTGCCAGAGCTGGGGCAGTGATGGCACCACAGAGCTGCTTCCCCTCTGTGACAGGGTGTTGGGAGTCCTGCGAGTTCAGCTCCTTCCCCTCTCACACCACGGAAGATGTCGGACACTTCCCTCTCCTGCCCTCCCCACAGGTGGAACCCAGGTTGTAACACATGGGGGGATGTAAAAAATCACTGATGAGGTCCAGGATCTTTTCTTCTCCCAGAATAAGTGACAACTATGAAATAAAGTATAAAACCAGCTGGATTTAGATCCCTCCTCTCTGAAGAGCTTCTGTAATGGAAATGCAGAGAGGGATGTGCAGATGAAAAAGGAACTGAGCAATAGGAAGTCTCGGGTGAAGGCCCTGGGCACCAGATCACTCAGAACTGCTGTTATTCAGGCAAGAGCCCACTGCTGAGCCCTGAGAGTGTGGCATGGCAGGGGGAATGCCTGCTGGCCTTGCTGTGCCCTGCCTGTTCTTTTTTGGGGTGCTCAGGCATGGCCAGGGGTTGGTGCATGAACTGATCCGAGGAGCAGGAGGAGCTTGAGGGGAAAGGCAGAGTGGCTCTTACCTCCTCATGAGCTTTCCAAAATTATTTTTATCCAGAGGATAAAAATTTGGGGAAAAAAAAAAAAAAAAAGAGGAAAAGCCTCAGCAGCTCAAGCTCATGCTCTGCAGAGGTTGAGGAGTGACACAGTGGCTGGTTTGCTACTCCTGACCTGTTGCTCACAGGGAAGAGCTCTGAGCACTGAGCTCACCCACTCACTTCACATCAGCCCAGCTGAAACCCAGGCCCAGCCTAAAAGCAAAGACAAGAACCAAAGCTCAGCCAAGATGGGACAGGATGCACTTCAGGAGATGGCTGAGATGGGCTGCTCCAGCACCTTGGGCAGACTCAGAACCAACAACCCTGCCAAGGTATTTTTCTCCCTTACTCTTTCTGGGTTTCGTTTGAAATATTTATCTGCCTTCAGTTCCTTCTTTTCTTAAATAATAATACCAAAACGGGTGCTCGCACCCTGACTGAGATATATTCATGTCACTAAACTCCTGCTTCTCCACTACAATCCTGTGAGGTGGAGGTTGTTTAATTGCTGAAGAACATGACTGTATTTTGATCAGTGGCTTGAGTCATTTGTGGGGAAGGGCTGACGCGGAGCAGCTAAAATCCTTGTAGGGAAGTCTGATGTGGCGCTCTCCCCTGGGAGATACTCTGAAGTATGTGCCCACTGGGGTGACCCGTTTTCCCAAAGAAAACGCCGTGCACCAGGCCAGCAAATGCCACAGCTCCGCTCACCCAGCGTGACACGGGATGAGCATCTCCACTGATGGGGATGGAGACGCATCCAGAGGGGAATGAACTCCCCTCGCAGCAGGGGAATCCCTCCCACTCACTTCACACGTTTTGTTTAGTTTCTTAAATAAGGCCGTGGATCCGTGCCAGAGCAGCCTCATGGAAGCAGCGGGGAGAGGGAGCTTCCTGGGGAGCCCCTGGGTGCCGGGGGATGCGCGGTGACCCGCACAGGGCGCAGTGACTGGCACAGGGCGCAGTGACCCGCACAGGACACCGTGACCCGCACAGGACACAGTGACCCGCACAGGGCACAGTGACCCGCACAGGGCACAGTGACCGGCACAGGGCGCAGTGACCCGCACAGGACACAGTGACCCGCACAGGGCACAGTGACCCGCACAGGACACAGTGACCGGCACAGGACACCGTGACCCGCACAGGACACAGTGACCCGCACAGGGCACGGTGACCCACACAGGGCGCAGTGACCCACACAGGGCACAGTGACCCGCACAGGGCACAGTGACCCGCTCAGGGCACAGTGACCTGCACAGGGTGCAGTGACCCGCACAGGGCACAGTGACCTGCACAGGGCACAGTGACCCGCACAGGGTGCAGTGACCCGCACAGGGCACAGTGACCCGCACAGGGCACAGTGACCCACACAGGGTGCAGTGACCCGCACAGGGCACAGTGACCCGCACAGGGCACAGTGACCCGCACAGGGTGCAGTGACCCACACAGGGCACAGTGACCCACACAGGGTGCAGTGACCCGCACAGGGCGCAGTGACCCGCACAGGGCACAGTGACCCGCACAGGGTGCAGTGACCCGCACAGGGCACAGTGACCCGCACAGGGTGCAGTGACCCGCTCAGGGCGTGGTGGCCGCGCTGTCCCTCTCCATCCCTGGGCCACCGAGCCCAGCCCCAAGTGCAGCATCCCGCGACGCCGCGCACGTGATGGGCTCGTGTCGGGCGACACTCGCATGTCACGGCCCTTCTGGGGACAGCCGCGTCCCCGACACCCCCGAGGCAGGTTCCTGAGCCAGCCCCTGGCTGTGCTCTGCTGGAGAACCCGCGGGCACCGCAGCCCGAGGCTGCCCTGACCTCAGGCAACCTCCCCGAGCCCCGGCGCTGCCCGAGCCCGGCTCAGCGCTGCCCCTCGCCCGGGCGAGGCTCGGCACCCTCCGCACGGAGCCCGGGGAGCCGCACGGGCACGGAGCCCTGCCCGGCCGCGCCGCTGCGGGGATGCTCCGGCACCGCCCTGGCACCCACCTGTGGGTGCGGGAGAGCCGGGGAGGCCTCGGGGGGATCCTCCCTGCAACCCCCGCCCCGGGCTGGGCAAACCCCGGCGCCGCCGGCCCTGCGGCTGGAGGGTGCCCCCCTCCTTCCCCCTCTCCATCCTCCTCCTCCTCCTCCTGGCAGGAGCCCTGCCCTCCCCTGGGGGGATGCGGCGGGGAGTTCCCCCTCCCTGCTCCGTGCTCGGGGTCCCCCCGCCCTGCCGCCCGGTCCCCACGGAGCATCCCCCCGCCCCAGCGCTCGCACACGGGGCCGGTGACAGGCGGCAGCCGGACACACGGACGCACGGACAAACAGACAGGCACGGGCAGGGCTCTCCATCCTCCGCGCGTGTGGGGGGAGCGGTGCAGGAGGGAGGATGCTCGGGGCAGGGGTCCATGCAGGGGGAGCGTGCGGAGGGGCTGGGGGAGGGAGAGCGGGTGGGCAAAGCGGGGTCCGGCGGGGGAGCGGGGCTGGGCTGGGCAGCGGGCGAGGGAGGGGGCGAGGGGAGCGCGTCCCCCCCGGCCGCGGCAGCCCCCGGCCGGGGCGCGGGGTACTCACGGGCCGGGCATCCGCGCCGCCGCCGCCGCCCCCGGCCGCCGCCGCTGCGCTGCCGCCGGGCTGGGCACCGGAGGGAGAGGGAGCGGCAGCGGGAGCCGAGCGGCGGCGGCGGCACTGCGCAGGCTCCGGCCCGGCCCCGCCGGCCACTTCCGAAAGCGATTGCAGCCCTGGCACTTCCTCACGGCGCACACACGCACACTCACACACTGACACCCACCCGCAACACCCACCGCCCCGGCCCCCTGCCCCCAGCGCCGGGCACCCACGGCTGTGCCCGGCACCAGCATCACAGAACCAGCGCTGGTACCCAGTACCAGCACCCTGCACACACTACCAGCACTGGTACCCAGAATCAGCACCCTGCACCCGGTACCAGCACCCTGCACATAATACCAGCACTGGTACCCAGTACCAGCACCCTGCACCAGCACCCAGTGTCAAATATTGGCACACAGGACAAGCACTGTGCTCCCACTATTGATAAGCAGCACCAGCACCCGGTACAGTACCAGCACCATGCACCCACTATTGGCACCCAGCACCAGCATCACGTACCCAGCACTGGCTCCCGGTACTCACACCCTGCACCCCAAACTTACACCCAGCATCAGCATTGTGCACCAATACTGGCACCCTGCACCAACCCTGGGGATCCCCTCTGCTACTCTGGGGTGTTCTTCCATCCCCAGGGGATGAGGAAGGGCTGTCTGTGAAGCTTTGCCCAGATTGTTTCCCACCTAAATGTCGCTGCTCAGGAGTGGCTTTCCCTGTGTCAGTGGTTTCTCTGTTTTTTTTTTTTTTTTTTTTTTTTTTCCTCAAAAGCGGGGATTATACATCACTAAAAATAAAGGGTGATAAAACTTTGGGAGAGAAAGGAGGCATAAAAATTTCATGATCTTGCCAGCCAGGCAAATTATCCCACTTTATTATTTAAAACCTCATTAAAAACTGTTTCCCTGGGAGAGACAATGATCAAACCGCCATCTATTTAAATCCTCGAGACGTGTGCTCGGCGACGTGGGGGACGTGTTTAAAATAGGCCCCAAATGCGACTCCTGCAGTGAAAACTCCACCCTGACCCCCACCCATGCAAGCAGCATCTCTGAGCTGATCCCTCTGCCTCTGCACTGGGGGATCAGACAGACCCAAAGTGCCTCCCACATTTTCAACCTGTCCAGCACTTTGGATTTTCCTCTTTTTCACCCATCCAGCTCACAGTGGGATCTCCACAGCTCTCACCCAGGAACCTCTCCAGACAAAGCAAGGTCCTTCCTCTGCCTGCAACTTGTGCAGATCTTGGGAGCAGCTGCAGTGAGGAGCTGTGACTGCCAGGCTGCTCCCTCCTGCTGTGTGACCGGGCCACCAGCCCTCACGATTTTCTTTAGCAATTCATTTAACTGGAAGCTCACAAATGCCCATAAAGGCTCCCACGTCTTCAGGATCTGCTTTGTAGTGTGTGTTTGGGATTTTTAGATATTTCCACGAACACTTGCCCCATCCCTGGAATTGTTCAAGCCCAGGTTGGACTGGGCTTGGAGCAACTGGTTTACTGGAAGTGTCCATGGCAGGAGGCTGGAATGAGATGAGCTTTAAGGTCTCTTCCAATCCATGCCATTCCAGGATTCTATGATTTGGGCTTGTGATTTCCTATGATTGTCAATCCAGTCTGTCCCTTCAGATGATGATAAGAAATCAGGTTTTTAAAAAAAATGTGTGTTGTGAGGAAACGCTTGGAGCTTCCAAACCCCCTGCACCATGGGGCTGGCGGTGAACCCCTGGCTGCAGCTCGGCCTCGCAGCTTCTCTGTCAATGGGAAACGCTGCCATCCATAGCCAGGAACACTGCTGGGGTCTGGAAAGCTGCTTTTCCCCGTGCCAACCTGGAGAGCTCCCGAGGAAGGACTGGCAGCATCCTGCCGCTCCCAGAGGCACCGGCGGAGAGAGCGGCATCCTCGGTCGAGCCGTGTCGGTGCCGAACCGTGACAGCCGGGGGCGGAGGCGCTGCCCGGGGCTCAACCCCGAGGCCGTTCCCGCACCGGAGCCGTCCCGGCCGTGCCGTTCCCGCGGCCGCCGCTGCAGTAGCGGGACCTGCCCGCAGGTGCCGCCCGACTCCGCCGGGAGCGCCGGCTCGGGGGCCCGGCAGGTCCCGGCTGTTCGGGCATCCCCGGGAGCCCGGCAGGTCCCGATGGTTCGAGGGTCCGGGAGCCCGGCAGGTCCCGGCGGTCCGGGCATCCCCTGCAGGTCCCGGCGGTCCGGGCATCCCCGGTGGCTCTGGGGGGCCCTGCATGTCCCGGCGGTCCGGGCATCACCTGCATGTCCCGGCGGTCCGGGCATCCCCGGCGGCTCGGGGGTCCCCGTGGCTCGGTGGGGCGGGGGTTCCTGGCGGCTCGGCGCGGCTCTGGCTGCTCCCTGCTCCCGCCGACCGCCGGGAGAAGGAGCCTGTGAGGAGCGGGGAGCCGGGGGCGGGGAGCGCACCCACTGCAGCGCCCCAGGAGCGCGGGGCAGCCGCGAACCATCCCCGGGAGCTGCCGCCGGTTCCTCGGTACCCGACGGACACATCACATCGTGTGCAAGAGCTGGGCACCCCAACGATGTTTCCCCAAATTTTCTGCTTATCCTTTTGTTGCTAAGTAGGCTCAGACCTGGCCAGCAGGTCCAGGACAGCGACTGCCCTCCCTGTGCTGGGAACTGCTGAGGTCACACCTCAAAATCTGTGTTTGGTTGACAAGGGGACATTGAGGGGCTGGATGTGTCCACAGAAGGGAAGGGAGCTGTGGAAGGGCCTGGAACACAAGGAGCTGTTGAGGGAGCTGAGGGGGCTCAGTGTGGAGAGAAGGAGGCTCAGGAAGGACCTTCTCACTCTCTACAGCTGCATGAAAGGAGGTTGTAGCCAGATGGAGATTGATCTCTTCTCCCAGGGGACAAGCAACTGGACAAGAGGAAATAGTCTCAAGCTGCACCATGGGAGGTTTAGGTTGGATATAAAGGAAAATTTCTACCAGAAAAGGTTGTCCAGCATTGGACAAGCTGCCCTGGGCAGTGGTGGAGTCACCATCCCTGAAGGGATTTAGAAGCCCTGTGGATGTGGCACTTGGTGACATGGTTTATTTGTGGGCTTGGCAGCCATGGGGTAATGGTTGGACTTGATGATCTTAGAGGGCTTTTCCAACCCAAACAATTCTGTTTCATTCTGATTCTGTGATTCTAAGAAGGTGCTGGGTGAGCAGAGGTGAGCTCTGCCATAGGCTGCAGGGAGCTGTGAGTACAGCACAGCAGCAGCACCTGCAGAGCTGCTGTTCCTCTTCAAGGAGAGCTCCAGTAACTCCAGGCAGGATGCTCAGGAGCAGGAGGTCTCCTTTGATGAATATCTGAGATGAGCCAGCCTGTGTCAGGCCTGAGATACAGCAAGGTTCCCAGTGGGTCTGCAAAGTACAATTTGCTGGAGAAATCCTTCAAAAGTTGCTCAATGCCATCTCCAAAATGCTCTGCAGTGTCAGCCTGGCTGCAGCACCAGGATGGGCTGGTCCCTTCCAGGGTGTTCCCAGCTTGTGTGTCCCTTGAGAGGCTGGCAGGTGATGCAGCTGGATGGATGAAGGCTTCAGAGATGTTTTGTTTTAGGAAAGCCTTTCCCTCACCAGCTACCTGGGCTTTTTAAAGCTTTCCAAGCAGCAGAGCATGTTCAGATACAGAGTGACCAGAAGAGATGCTCCTGGCAGTGGGCTCTGAGGAAGCAACAGTCCCTGATATTCTCCAGCCAAGTGAGAGGCAGAGGAGGAGCAGCTCTGTGCTGTCACCCTGCAGGAAGTGCTTGTGAGAGCTGTGATTGCAAAGGTCACGCTCACCCTGTCCCTGAACGTGCAGCTCCTGTGCTGGGGGCAGCTGGGGACACGCTGAGGTGATGCTGCTTCTGAGTGTGCACAGAGCTGGCACGTGAGGCCGCAGGAAGCAGAGCTGCTCTGGGGACCAGCCCAGCTCCAGGGCACAAATCCACCCTGTGAATCTCAGTTATGGAGCTGTTTTTGCAGAATACCTGGTCTGAGCTGTGCAGTCTCATCACAGCTAATTTATTCCTTGTGAGAAGTACCTCTGCACCCTTTACAGCCTTTATACTCTTTTAAGGCCTCAAAGCTTCCTGTGGAATGTCAGAGACACGTTTCCAATCCCAGACTCTGCCTTGGCTATCAGGTGTGCTACAAACCTGCATATCTCTGTGGCTCCCAGGGCTGCTCACAGCCTGACTCAAGAGCCATTCTGGTGGGGGCCACGTTTTTTCCACAGGGACCTGAAGTGCAAAGATTGCCTCTCCTGTGCTCAGGCTTGGAAGATAAAGCAGCAACTTGAAGTTCTGGAGTGTGTCTGGAGGTCGTGGAGCAAAGTTTAAAAGAGGATTTTGCACTACCAGGCTCAGCATTTGGAATTCTATCCCATTTAGAGGGAAAAGGGTCTATTATTTTGATTTCCTAATGTAACAGAGCTTATGCAAGCACATTGTATATCAGCCCACTCATGTTCCTCCAAATTATTCTCTTCAAAATCTTTTTAACCCTTTGGCCAGTTCTGTAAAAAATGAGAGTGGTTAGAGCTGAGCTCCTGCCGTTACAAACAGCTGGGCAAAGAATGGCCCTGCCAGGGCTGCAGCTGTGAGAAAAAACAACACATGCTGTCAGACCTTATTAGACACTGGAGAATCCACTGGAGCTGACATTTGATTGATGCCCAAACCGTGGGAAAAGCTTCACTCAGGGTCTGTGCCCTCACAGGTCTGTGCCCCCAGAGACTCCAGCCTGCTGAAAGCCAGGCTCTGCAGATCCTGCAGCTCCCAGAGCTCTCTGTTTGCTTTCTGGTGCCAGGCTGGGAGGGGCTGGGCAGGGAGAAGGAGCTTAGCAGAAATCCTGGCCAAAAGGGCAGTGCTGGTGCTCCAGGTTGGGGATAAAGCCCCCAAAGCCTGCCTGTGCTGGTGTAAAGATGCTGCCCTGGAAGGAGTCACTGCAGGTTATCAGCTCTTCTGCTGGGTGGCACAAAATGATAGGGCCTTGGAGGGCACTGAAATCCCTATGATAGGAAATTTCCCTCAATCCAGAGGAATAATGACAGTAGGAATGTAGATATTTTCTCACTTTCCCCTCTTCTTTCTGTAGTGGGTGTGGGGCAGAGGGCACAGTTGTCACCTGAGCCTCTCAGTGACCTGCAGACCTTCTCTCAAACTCCCATCAGTGTTTGGGAGGTGGCTGAACACTCTTTATGAGGTATGTCAGAGGGAACTGGTGACAACAAGGACAAAGCTGAGGTGTTTGGACTCCTCTGATTCCTTTTGGCTGAAATTGAGCCAGGCAGGGCAGATTTGGGCAGATGTGCCCTTTCCTTGACTACAAGATGGACAGCGGGAAAAGCTGGACCACATTTGAAAAAGTCTCAGATGTTTTGGAGCTATCACAGCAGATTGGAACAGACAGGAATTGAGAGACACTTTGGAGCTCTTCCAGGTGTAAAAATGAGCATGGTTTGGTCTGGTCCCTGTATGAAATTTCCAAAGCAGGTGGAGCAGCTCCTGAGGATGTGTGGAGAGCCCATGGGAAGTCTCCACTCTTTGGCTGCAGGGGAAAGGTGAAGCTTAGAGATGAGAAGAGTGTATTTGAGAGGAAGGTTTGAGAAGCCAAGTGTCTATCATGAAAAGAAAATCCTTTGCCCAAAAGGGGAAGATAAAGATACTCTCAGCTGTATAATCTACCCCCAGAAGAATCTACATTCTCCCTTTTTTATTCTCCTTGCATGAAGAGCATCTCCCCATTGCTTCCTCATCTCTAAATCATTTGGTACACAGAGTTCATGACCTGCTGAGTACAAGACAGCAGAAAAAGCAAATGATGGTTATGAGTGTGTGAATAAATATCACCCTGATATTTCCTTTTGAACACAGCAACATCCAGGAGTCATTGTCAGGAAAAGCTGATCATGATTTTGAGGTTTCTCACTTTTATGCTAAGCTGAGAAAAACTTTGACATGCAGAGCAATGATGTTTGAATGTGGCTTTTGGTTTAACACCATACATTGATTTCATTGACACTGAAAGGGGTAAAGCTTTGATTACAGCCTGATTTGCATTGCCCGCAATGCCAGAGCAAACAGTGGAGCTGCAGGATTTATATTGGCATCTTACATCACTATGACCTGGGGAGATGATGAGTGAAGGAGAGCAGGGTGCTGTGCCCTGAGAGAATACACGAGTTCCCAAGTTATGATAGTAAATTTCCCTCAGTCCAGGGGAATAATGACAGTAGGAATATAGATATTTTCTCACTCTTCTTTCTGTAGTGGATGTAGGGCAGAGGCCAGGTATTATTTAACATCCCCGCTCTCTTAAGACGTTTTCTCTGTAGAATTAAGTGTCAGAAGTGAGAGCCTTCCCCGGGCCTCACAAAGCCTGGCTCAGTGGGGGAAGCACCGTTTCTGAAGGGAAAGGGTTTATTTTTGCTCAGTCTTGACTCAGCCTTGGCTTTCCCTGTTGTGAGACTGGAGGAGGAGGGGAGGCCAGGCAGGCTGGTGTGTGAGGATTCATTTCCTCCACAACCCTCAGATAAGGTGACACTGGGGTTCAGCTGCCCCAAGCC
This sequence comes from Ammospiza caudacuta, assembly GCF_027887145.1. Lineage (NCBI taxonomy): Eukaryota > Metazoa > Chordata > Aves > Passeriformes > Passerellidae > Ammospiza > Ammospiza caudacuta. Next base: position 13,335,481 of record NC_080607.1, read on the forward strand.
CAAACTGAACTTGAACCACCCGAAATTCCCAGGGTGTTTTGGGGAGACGTCCCTGCTGGAAATGGGTGTTAGGAGAGGTCTGAGCTCTGAAATCTCACTGTTTTCTAGGACCTGTCCTGGGGACAGACTTCCTTGTCCCAGGAACACATTGACTGATGCATCCTCTTTCCGCCACGCTCGGGGATGAGAGGAAGGGAGGAGGAAAGGAGCTGTTTGCTGCTTCCCCCGCTCCTTTTCTCGGTCAGACAGATGTGAGCCACGCGGCTCTGCCTCTGCCTTGGCGAAGGGAGGGGCAGTTTCCTGTTTTTATACAGAAATTCGATAGATCCAGGATGCCTTTGTGCGGCTGCCGGTCCCGATGCACACAGAGGCTCTCTGTGGGCATTCTGAGTGTTATTTCAGCTTTCCTGATGGTCCTTGAGATCCTCCTGGCTGCAACAGACCTCGGGTTTGAGGATGGAGGGACATCCCTCCATTCCCTTCCATCCCTCCATTTCCCTCCATCCCTCCATTCCCCTCCATCCCTCCATTCCCCTCCATCCCTCCATTCCCCTCCATCCCTTTGGCCAAATGGTGCAGGAGGTTCCCAAGCACCAGGGAAAAGCTTTTCCTACAAAACCAGAGTCTGCTTTTCCAGGGGTGCATTCTGGGCTATTTTATTTTATTTTATTTTATTTTATTTTATTTTATTTTATTTTATTTTATTTTATTTTATTTTATTTATTTTATTTTATTTTATTTTATTTTATTTTATTTTATTTTATTTTATTTTGTTTTATTTATTTTATTTTATTTTAATTATTTTTTAAATTTTATTTTCTTTTATTTTTTATTTTATTTTATATTTTATTTTATATTTTATTTTATTTTATCTTATCTTATCTTATTATTTTATTTTATTTTAAAATTTATTTTATTTATTTTATTTTATTTTATTTTTATTTTATTTCAGTTTTTGCAGCACAGCTCCATCCTGCCCCAGCCATGGGACTGCTCATCCCAAAGCAGGACTGAGCCTGGCATTAACATCCCAGGAATCTGCTGCAGGAACAAAGTGCAGAGCCCTGTTTGCAGCTGCTAGGGGGGAAAGAAAGCACAAGAACTGCCCAGCACAGCAGTCCCACGGCCCAGGCTGTCAAGGAACTGGTCTTGCATAAGGAGAAATGGAGAGCAAGCAGCAAATTGGCCTTGCTGAGCGTTTTGGGCACAATTAATAAGGAGGGAGCTGGGCAAAGGTACTGGATAATTAAGTTGGCTGATAGCAGAGCTCTGTCCAGAGCAGGAATGTGTTGTGTGCTGTCACGCTAAAATTAGCAGCATTTTGTTATAGTGCTTTTCCTTCGCAAAATGCACTCGGGTAAAGTTGCCAGCTCCCCTCGGGGAGGGAGGCACCACGTCCTCATCCTGCATGTGGAGGGCTCTGGGGCTGGCAGAGGGAGGAGGATGGGGCTTTTCCTGCAAAAAAAAAAAAAGAAGAATTTTTCCATTTCAGTGCTTTTACCCCCCCATTTGGGAGACACAGGGTCCCTCTGGCTGGGGTGACCTGTGGGCTGGGGGATTTTGCCTGTGAGAAAGCTGGAGAATGGAGGGGTGAAGTGGCTGCCTGAGGTCACCAACTGAGTCATGGGTAAAGCCAGGAATAGAAGCCAGCAGTCAGGCTCCCAGCTGCTGTACCTATGGTTATTTCTGTTTGTGCTCTTCACTCCTCTTGCCCATGGTTTACTGAGTGCATTCCAAGAGTAACTTGCCTGCCAAACTTCCTCCCCTTTAAAACCAGAAATGGACAGATAAGATAGTAAAAGAAATAAGTTTAACTGCTGGTATGTGCATAAACATACCTGAACCCCGTCCAAGTTATCAGCCAGTCTTTTTTTTTAATGCTCTTTTGGGACAGGAGAAACTCCTCCAATCTCAAAGTGCCTGTGGCAGTTTGCTGGCACGATGTCAGATGATTTATTTGCTTTGCCTGTGGTCAAAAGGAGAAAAAATTTAAAAAGGAAAAAATAAAGAAACATGTTAGACATAGCAAAACCCGGTCAAGTGACTCCACTATAAATCCCATGAAGGCGATGGGAGAATTGTGTCTCTGGGAATTGGAAGTTTAGACTGTAAACCAAAATAAAACTGAAACCCCAAATAAATGCTACTTTCTCACCCAATAAATTTTCCCAGAATGCCTTATCTGCTTCTCAGTGAAGGCTCTGAGACTTTCTTCCACCAACTTGTAAATCAGATTGGGCCCAAAGCCAGAGAGTCTGGAAAATCCTAAACTGAGGGGTAATGACTTGGATCCTCCTTATTCTTGGCATAAACAGACTCAGAATGCTCTGTCAGCTGCTGTTCAGAGGCAGCATGGAAAGGTTAATCCAGGTAGCAGAGCTGACACGAAGTCAGACCTTACATCAAATGGTGGTGGCACAGGTGAGCAGCCTTGCTGTGCTGTATCCCCACCTCAGGCTGCTGTCCCAGAGCAGGCACTGAGGATGGGCAGTGAGGGTAGGCACTGAGGATGGGCACTGTGACCTGAGCTCCATTCCCTCAAATTCACTCCAACAGCCTCCAGGTGTGGATCAGAGCATGGGCTGCCTTTGCACAACACAATCCCATCGCGTCTTCACACTTGGCTCTGTCTCTCCTTCCTTTGTTTTCTTTTCCTTTCCCTTTTTTTTTCCCTTGTGCATTTTGCCCTCTCTGTTTCTATTTCAGTGCTTTTATTGCAGTTTTGTTTTATGGCTCTCCTCATTCCCTGGCTGAGGGGTGATGCACTGTGTGAGGCATGCAGGAGCTACTGCTGCTGGCACGAGTCCCCCTCCAAGAGCAGAGAGAGGTGCCTGGGTCCCCAGGCTGCCATCTGACCCTCAGGATATGGCCCTGAGAATTCCTGACAGGGATCTGGAGTCAGGGAACTGCCTGATCTCTGACCAGGAGGGATCCAGCATTGGGAGGTTTTCTGTGTTTCCTCTGTTCTACTTTGCTGGATTCTCCCCAACTTTCTCTGGGATTTCTTTGCAGAGGGATCAGGCTGGAATAATGTTGGTTTGGTCCCCAGATATTTTGTACACACATATTTTGTGCACCCAGGCTATCCACTTGCAGGAGGTGATTTCCAGAGTGTCCCAGGGATAAGGGCTGACCTCTCCTCTTTGCCCTCGTGGTGATTCCCTGATGTGGAGCTGATGAGCAGCGTCCAGCCCAGCTCTCCCTCCTCCTGCCAGCCCTGGCTCTGCACACTGCAGTTCCAGGTCCTTTCACAGAAATTAACATTTACTTTAAGAATTAAAAACAAACAAACCCCAAATAAATCTCCTCACAAAACAAGATCAATAACAACATAGCCAAGTGCTTTGTTTTGCTTAGAAGACGCATCTTTGTACATATCCACTTGTATGTTGCCAAGTTTTGGAAATCAGCAGAGGCTGACATTGTTTACTGCAAATTAAAGACCCTTTGGAGACATTCTGTCTTGCTTTCCAGTGCAGCCTTGGGCTGCGGGAGGAAAGCACTTGGACAGTAGCATAGAAGAAACCCTGTTCCAGTGTTGCTAACTATAGCATTAATTTCAGAGTCATAAATAACTGCAGTACCATGGTTACAGCACTAGCCAAGTATGATATCATTTAGTTTAGGATTAGGGGAAAATATCTTCCTTGAGGCTGTGGGTTCTAAAATAAGCAACTTTTCCAGTGTAAGTTTTCTCCCAAAGACTACACAAACACCAGCCTGTGGCCGTAAATTAGGAGGATTACTCTGGTAAAACTCACTGGATGAGAAGTGTCAGCAGGTAAAACAGCTCAGAGAACAGATTCCTCCAAGTTCCTCAGGGAATGACAGCCTGGCACTCTGTCAGCTTTCTTAGAAAACAGCACCTTCTGGGAATGGGAGAAAGCTCAGCCTTTCCAGCCCAGCTCTGCAGTGGAGAGAAGGTCCCTTCAGAAATGATCACTGCAGAGATGGATTCAGAGACCAACACTGCCACATTTGAGGAACTGCCCAAAGCAGTCCCAGCTCGTGGGCATCCATTGGCCCAGTTGATCAAACAGCTGAGATGTTTGTTTTACAAAATTTACACACAATTACACACACATACAGACCTGCAGGAGCAACTGGGAAAGGCTGTTGTGAGGGACATGCTGAATATATGCTTTAGAGAATACAGCACTATCATGAATTACAGAAAGCACTCAAATGGGATAAGGGTTTCTCATAACAAGAGAAAATTTTATGCACGGCAAAAAGTGGTCATAGTTTGATAAAGCAGGAAACCTGGCTTTGGGGCTCCTGGGTACAAAATCCTAGACCACACAACCCAAAGCACTGATCCCATTCAAAATTGTTCAAGAAGTTATGACAGGAGCTCTGTATTGGTAGGCTTTATGCCAGATTAGATATTGTCTTTCTCCCTGCTGCCGGCACGCAGCCAGCACAAACGCCGTGTTGTGAGCCCTGGCTGATCCAACAGAAACCTCCTTGTTGTGCCCAGGCATGGTCTGGACTGAATTTGTCCTGCTAAATGATCCACTCGTGCTCAAACCTGGCAGAAAGGACCATAGAACTGTGGTACAAAATTCCATTTCAAGTTTCATTTTCTCCTCTCTGCCAGGCAAGAGGATTTTGCCCCATGCAGATGTCTGTGATAGTCATTGGGATGTTTTCCCTCAAAATTCCATTTAAAATTTCTTTTTCTTCTCTAACACCATGCAAGAGGGTTTTGCCCCATGCAGATGTCTGGGATAATCATTGGGATGTTTTCCCTCAGTGGGTTGGATTAGAGGGAGTCTCCCCATGGAAAGCAGTGGATAAACTTGAGCACACTGTGAAAAATGAAATGTCTTTTTTATTTCTGCTCTTCCTGGTCCTGCTCATGCAGACAACATCTGAAAAGTGACATTTTTGGGATAGGCTGAACCAGCCTGATGCATACACTGCATTCATTAGCCCTGCCTCTCACTGCTGCAGCTGGATCCCTGGTGAGAGATCCTTTGATGGGTAACTTAGATCCTGAGAGCAGAATCTCAGCTTTCAAGGAGATTTTGGGCTTCTGCAGCTCTGAGCAGCCTGACAACCCCAGCCTCTTTCTTTTGCTCTTTACCTGTTCTGGGCTTGACGTGGGAAGTGACTGTTCTCCACCACAAAGATGTGGGAGGCCAGCAAGGTTTTCATTTTCTCAGAAATGGGCTCTGCAAACATCATATACCTTGTTTTGGGTTGTGTTAGACAGAGGGATGCTTTTGGTTTAGCAATAATCCTCTGTGTGTGTGAGTTTCTCAGTCTTGAAGTCATCTTTATTGCAGCTGTGCATTACAAAGCAGCCTAAAGGAGAAAAACAGAGAAAGAAGATGGAAAAATGATATTTGTGTATGAGGACACAGGTTTTGTAACTCATACCAGAATTATCTGGTATGAGTTACAAGATAAAATACAAAAGTCATCTGGGCAAGGGAGTGGATAGAAGAGGTTAACTGACATCAGTGCTAATTTAGGGTGTCAATAACTTCTTTAATTCAGCCAGTGAATTAAAGTGTTGCTGTCAGGCTCAGAAGATGGACAACACTTGTGGCTTTGACGCTAATCTGTCCTTTAGCCCTCACAAACTCAAATCTGTGTCATTTCTTGGGCTCTGCCCATTTTCTCTGCAAGAACTGCAGGACATCCATTCACTGCCAAATAATACAGGACCCTGATCTACTCTGGGATTTCTACCACCACAAAGGGCTTTACTCCTATTTCATCAGGGTAATTTAGAGCTTCACTGTTCTCTTCAAATCCTCTGCTGTCAGGGAATAGGGTCAGGTCTGGGGATATTTTGCTGGTAGTGGAGCAGCAATATTCCAGACAGCCTAGCCTGTATTTGGGATGGGGATTGCAGAGTTTAAGGAGCTCTCTCTCCTGCAAGGGGAACCATCTGTCAGAGCTGTGTGTGGAGCTCTCCTTGGAAGTTCCTGGAAGCTGCTCCCTGGTGTAGTTCAGAAATATGCAGGCAATTACAGCTCACTGCTGTTGTACTGAGGCTGCCAGCTGCAGGGTCAGGTTGTCCCCTTTGTTTCCCAGTAATTACTATTTTTAGTTCAGGTTTCATGAGCCCAAAGGTCCTCTGGCTGTGCACTGTGCAACTCCAGGGAAGACAGATGGGGCATTACAGCACAGTGTACTTAGTCCCTGCCACTCATGAGATTCAAAGTCCAATCTGGTTGGTGAAAGAACAATGTTTTCAAGTTCTGGGAAAAGCTCTCTCTGGGTGGAAGCAGAATATCTGCAGCAGGAGCACAATTAACAGGGAACAATTTCACTCACAGTGAAGCAAGAAGGTTGGGAATGTTCAGGGACCACAGGGGAAGTCTGCCATGGCTGGGGTTGTTTGACTAGCTCAGACCATGTCAACTTGTCGAGTGCATCCTGAGATATCCACAGCCCTCAGTTCCAGGGCAGGGAATGAAACCAGCCCAAAATCCAGGGAAGGAACTGGGTGTGCAGGGGCTGGGCAGAGCAAGTCAGCACAGCTCCCCAGCTCAGAGCAGAGGGGAAGCTGGGCCAGGCAGCATTCCTGGGGCTGTGCTTCCATCCCAGCTCAGTGCTGAGGCTGCCAGCGGCCATCCCAGCTGCACTGTGAGCTGAGGGCATGAGGCAAAGCCACGAGGGGCTGCCATGGTCTTGCCGAGTATGAAAAGCACAGAGATGCTGCATTGTGTGTGCAACAGAGAGGGTAGGAACCACTGCATATCTGCTGCTCAAGAAATCCCAATACTGCTTTGATGGATCCTAAAAAGAAAAGAAAAAAACCAAAACCAAACATATATGCTTTATATGTATATATATTTATGTATTTTTATTTATTTATTTATTTATTTATTTATTTATTTATATGCTTATATGTGCTTTATATATATATATATATATATATATATATATATATATATATATATATATATATACATATATGTTTATACATGTGTGATGTTAAAAATTATCATGCATATTCTAACCTTCCACAAACATTAACCAAGGGATCGTTGTGAAAGGCCTGGGAAGATCCCAGATAGCTCAATCTTCATTTTACTGAGGCCACCGCATACCTGTTGCTCAAGAAATCCCAATAGTGCTTTGATGGATCCTAAAAAGAAAAAAAAAAAACCAAAAGAAAAACAAAAACCCAAACATATATGCTATATATATATATATATATATATATATATATATATATGTATTTATATTTATTTATTTATGTATTTATTTATAAATTTTTATATATGCTTATATATGCTTTTTTAGCAACACACATACATGTTTATATATGGATGATGCTAAAAAAGTATCATGCATATTCTAACCTTCCACAAACATTAACCAAGGGATTGGTTGTAAACCAAGGCCTTGTTGTAAAAGGCCTGGGAAGATTCCAAATAGCTCAATGTTAATTTCACTGAGGCCACAAATAGTAATTAGCTGATTAAGGAGTGCAAACTCAGCACCCACATTAAACCTGGGTGTTCAGCTCATGCCTGGCTCACACCTGCAGCAGGGACAGCAGCTGGGGAGCACTGCCCAGAACCCATCCCAGCATGGGAAAGCACAGCTCTGGAGCCCAGAACCCATCCCAGCACAGGGAAAGCACAGCTCTGGAGCACAGAACCCATCCCAGCATGGGAAAGCACAGCTCTGGAGCACAGAATCCATCCCAGCACAGGGAAAGCACAGCTCTGGAGCACAGAATCCATCCCAGCACAGGGAAAGCACAGCTCTGGAGCTCAGAACCCATCCCAGCATGGCAAAGCACAGCTCTGGAGCACAGAATCCATCCCAGCACAGGGAAAGCACAGCTCTGGAGCACAGAATCCATCCCAGCACAGGGAAAGCACAGCTCTGGAGCTCAGAACCCATCCCAGCATGGCAAAGCACAGCTCTGGAGCCCAGAACCCATCCCAGCATAGGGAAAGCACAGCTCTGGTGCACAGAACCCATCCCAGCATGGCAAAGCACAGCTCTGGAGCACAGAACCCATCCCAGCACAGGGAAAGCACAGCTCTGGAGCACAGAATCCATCCCAGCACAGGGAAAGCACAGCTCTGGTGCACAGAATCCATCCCATCATGGGAAAGCACAGCTCTGGAGCACAGAACCCATCCCAGCACAGGGAAAGCACAGCTCTGGAGCCCAGAACCCATCCCAGCACAGGGAAAGCACAGCTCTGGAGCACAGCACTGTCACACAGGCACAGGCAAGGTGTCATCACACCCAGACAGGCAGGGTGAGGCCAACAGTTTCTGGAACAGGCTGTGTAAAACAGGAGCTGCTGTTGAATTTAGCTCGTTGCTCCTGACACAGGTTCCTTGGAGTCTCAGCAGTGTTCCAGAATAAACCCTGCAGTTCAGCTCCTGCTTCCAGCCCTCAGGGTAAAACTGGCTGCAGGTTAAAACAAGGTGAAAATTATACTCAAGGGGGATAAAACACAGATATTCATGGCTGAAATGTGGTGATGTGAAAGACACAGGGGGAATAACACAAACCCAGAGATGAACTCTGGGAGCTGGGGTCATTTCCACCACGTCATGTGAACCAAACCTGTCGAGTTTCACACGAAGGGAACACTTATTTTCTTCTCAGAAACTGGAATTTGTAGTAAATATGTGGCAGCCTGTGGTAACCAGAAGCTATTATTGTCACAGGAAATGCTGCTGGTCAGGAGGAACAAACGTGTTGGATCCCCGTGGTGTGAACAAACCTTGAATTTGTCTGTGCTGCACAGACCCTCGGGATTATTACACGGGCAATGCTCTTAATAGCAACAGAGACTGAGTAAATGGCTTTGACTCTGAGCAGAGAAGCCAACAAGCCATGAAGAATAACATGTAGTGAGCAGAGGAATATTGTGGAGTGTAAACAGCCTGCCTTTGCCTCAGCTGGGCTCTTCTTAGAGCTGCACCCTGATGAACATGACTAGAAGGGAGGTAAATTGATTCAATTTCTGAATTAATAGAAAAAAAGAAGATTTAGGCTGTTTGGAGGGTTTATAACACACAATGGAAGGCGGATGGTGATTTAACTGAGACTAAAATAATCTAATTGAGTGTATAGGAGGTTAAATTTCTGCCAGAAAATTCCAACTTATCTCAAGTTAGGATCCATCAAAGCAGCGCTAAAGCTGGTCTTTGAGTCAGCAGTTTATGTTCCTGTGGGAGGGAGTGGCATCCCAACCACAGTGGGAGTGGTGCATGGTGCCTGCAAATGACTCAGAATACATTAGCTTTTCACGGTGGATTTTGGGATGAGGATGGAAAGGAAATTAATTTCTATTTGAAATAAAGCCAACACAATAACAGTTGTGGTTATTGTGACCAGTAAGTGATTTCAGTGAAAAATTGGTTCCTGTGCATGACCTAAAAGCTTTGCTGTGCTGTAAATATGTTTTGTAACAGAAATTGTGGATCTTGGGGCTTCTATGTGAACAGTAATTATATTAAAAAAAAAAACCAAAACAACAGAAAAAAGTGAGGAAAAAGATTTTGACTGTGGAGAAAATACTCTGAATTCCAGGGCAAAAGAGGAGAAAAAAAAAAAAAGAAGAAAAGAAACCAGAAAACCTGGTAGAAAAAATGCTTTAGAGAGGGATTTTGTAAGTAGATTTGAAAGAAAAGCTGCTAAAGACAGAGAAAGGCTTTCTATAAATGAGGAATCCTTTAATTTGTGCTGCTCTTACGAAACAGCACAGGAAATCACACAGGATGTGCTGACGAGGAGAAGGAAGTGGTTTTGGGGATGACACCGAGCCGTGCCAGCCACGCTGGGCTCTCATGGAGGGTTTGTTCTGCTGCCAGTCCCACCCTGAGCGGGGTTGGAGAACCTGGGGGGCTCTGTGAGCGTCCCTGGCCAAACCCAAACAGCCCCAGCCCCTGTGGCTCCCACCCTGAGTGGGGATGGAGAACCTGGGGGGCTCTGTGAGCGTCCCTGAGCCAAACCCAAACAGCCCCAGCCTCTGTGGCTCCCACCCTGAGTGGGGATGGAGAGCCTGGGGGGCTCTGTGAGCATCCCTGGCCAAACCCAAACAGCCCCAGCCTGTGGCTCCCACCCTGATCGGGGATGGAGAACTTGGGGGGCTCTGTGAGCGTCCCTGAGCCAAACCCCAAACAGCCCCAGCCCCTGTGGCTCCAGAGTGATGCTGGGCTCTGGCAAAACCTCAGGAATAGAAATTTATGAACCCTTCCCGAGGTGTCTGAGGATGGCCCCAGCTCATGAGAGCCCTGGGACACTCGTGGGGACACTTTGGGGAGGAGGTGTCATAATAGAAACAGGGCAAAGCACTCCACTCCTGGGGAACTGCAGCCTGCCTGGGCCATTTTGAGGTGATTACAGCAAACAAGATAATCCATGTTTATCAAGGTCCTTATTTTCCTCTCCCTCTTGATGTGGTGTGCAGGTTCAGAGGTAGCAGCAGAGCTCTTTGCTGCCCAGGACGTGCAGGAGGGTTTGTCAGCAGACAGCCTCGTGTGACTGCTGCCATCACATGTGCTGCTGCAAATGAAAACAGTTTCTGTTCTAGACACTCATTTGCCACAGATTTGAATATGCTTAAAAATAACTGTGCACAAAAATAATACATAGGGGTGCACCAACAGAATTTTTGTGAGTGTATATTTCCATTTCTATCTATCTATCTATCTATCTATAGATCTATAGCTATATATCTATATCTATATCTAATCTATATCTATATTTCCATATCTATCTATCTATCTATCTATCTATATCTGTATCTAGATGTCTATATCTATATATCCACATCTATATATTTCTATACCTGTATCCATATTTATATCTATATACCTATATCTATATCTATATCTATATCTATATCTATCTATTTATATATGTATCTATATATTTATATATATTCTATTTTCAAATATATGATACATTTATATATATTCTATATATATATTCTTTGTAGATATTCCATATATATTATTCTATATATTTATATATTTTATCTATATTTATCTATATTCTATATTTTATCTACATATTTATATATCTATATTTATCTATATCTATATCTATCTATCTATCTATCTATCTATCTATCTATCTATCTATATCTGTATCAATTTGGCATATTTTCAGTGAAGGTGCCTGTGTATTTCTGCACAGAGTCTAAGTCTGTGCTTCTTTTCCTGTGTAGCTGCTGTAGCTCAGATTCTTTTCAGCTAATCTACACGGCTTTTAAGCAGTTGAGTTCAGGTCAGTAGCTGCTTGAAGCTGAAAAATCTTAAATTTCTCTCAGAGCCCTTAAATCCAAACCCACAGTAAAATAGTTATTCATAAGGCTTGCTCATAAATGGTTCATCACAGTGTTATATTGGTGAGCCTATAACAAAATGCAGGTTCCCACCTCCACGCTGTTTGTTACTTGTGAACAGAAATTCAGGAGGCTGACTCCACAGTATTTAATTTAATCAGATCCACTGCAGATCTAGCAGTGCCTGTTTGTGTGTATTAAATCTCCTAACAGAGTAATGCATCAGTTCTGTCAGCTCCTGCTACAAAACTGAAAGAAATTTTCTTGCTGTCACCCAAGCACCAGAGGGATGAAGGTCAGAAGGAAAACCCCAGCTCTCATCCGTGTGGCTCAAAGGGTCCCTGCCTCAGTGGCACATGTCCTACCTCCCCTCATAAATGTGAAATGTGAAATGTGAAATGTGCTGTGTGCCTCTGTCTTCCAGGCAGAACATGGCCTCAACCCCTGACTTCTGCAGCAAAGCAAGAGACAGCTTTTCATCAGTGAGAAAATATTCTGGACAAGACAAGAAGGAATAAATGTAGTCACATTTATAAAACACAACTGAATTCAAAATATGCTGGAGAAAGAAGTACCCTTACCTAATAAAGATCCACCTGCTGTTTGGCTCTTTTAGTTTCAAGGTTTCTCTTTGCTGCTGGAAGTGGCCTTTGTGAGAATTGAATTCCATAAATGGTTGCACGTTGAGGTTCAGTGTTTATCCAGCTTCCCAAGTGGAGGTCAGCTCCTGATATTCCTGTGGTCCAAGGTGAAACAACTCGGGTTTTCATGATGGGAAAAATGAGACAAGTGAGATCCTTGCTCTAGAGGTTATCCAAGAGCCCTGGGGCCGAGGCTTCCCCCACTGCTTTCCTTGGGCAGAAAAGTGAGGATTGCTTCAGTGCAGTCACTGCTCTCCCATGCTGGAACTCAGTGCATCCCTCTGGGTGTCCAGAGTTGCTGGGGCCCCTGTTGGGGGCCTCAGAGACCCTGGCACACAGCCCAGAGCACCTGTGGATTTGATTATGACCCTTGGAGCAAGTTACCAGCTTTGTATGAGGACCTGAAAGTCTCAGAAGTTTAAATAATGTAATGATAAAATTATCACCGGGTGCAAAGGTAGATTTTGGGATTTTTAGAATGGGGGTTTTGGGGACAAGATGGAGGGACTTGGGCGTGTCCAGTTCTTCTTCTTCTTCTTCTTCTTCTTCTTCTTCTTCTTCTTCTTCTTCTTCTTCTTCTTCTTCTTCTTCTTCTTCTTCTTCTTCTTCTTCTTCTTCTTCTTCTTCTCTGCCTCCATCTCCTGCAGTGATGTTGGCACTTTGGGATTGGTTTAGAATAGAAGTGCACTGTCTAACATAGGTGATGGGTATTGGGAATTAAGTGTAAATATGTTATATGTAGTTTGTAGTATAAAAAGACAACACTGCCCTGAGGGTGGTCAGAGTGCCTGTGGCTGCCCTGCTGAGCTGACCTTGGCTGGACAGGAGGAAAATTTTATAGATAAGATACAATAAACAACTTCAAGACCGAAAACTGAAGGACTCCGGCTCGTTCTTCGAACGCATGGGCCGAAACAGAGACTTTTCACATATCTCAGGGCTGCAATTAACAACAAAACTCCCGAGATTCCAGATGGAAAACACCTCTGCAAACAAAGGAAAGATGGAGTTGCCCCAGAAAGAGCAGTTTCCTGGGCTAGAGGAAGGTAATTCCCAGTCAGTCTGCATTGCTGCTGCTCCAGTGTGGGTTCAGCTCACACATTTGGTTTGGTGTGAGCTCCTGGGGCTGCCCTGGCTCACCCAGGCACCCAAGAGCAGTCTCAGGCAGGGAATTCCTGCCAGGCAGCCCCTGAGGCTGTGGCCAGGCTGGGAGGAAGAGCTGTGGCCCCCCAGCGCAAGGGAGGATGCTCAGCTGCTCTGAGCGCTCCCTTTGGCAGCCAGGCTTTGGGAACAGCTCAGCCCTTCAGACACCGAACTCTGGGAAATCTGCTCAGTTGTGGAACAAAAGGAGCTGCCACACGCTAATTCATGGTGATTCCATCTCTAAGAAAAACCATTTAGCAGACCTGGACAAGGGCTGGAGCTGATAAGGAAAGAACTCATTAAACTGATAGAATTAGAGATCTCTTTTAGCCTTCTCCCCATCTGTCTTTTGCCACCTGCCACTCACTGTTGTTTCTCTAACTCAGAACTGTAGGTTTGGGGAACAGAGATTATTTCTTCCTACATCTTCTTCTTAAGGTTCTTTTAACATTACATAATTACCAATAGCACAAAGGGAATAAGGTATGAGAGCTGCAGAAAACCAATCTTTGTGATGCTGCTCTTGACAGCAAAAAGCCCCTTCTAGCTCGCAAATCCTTTATAGTAAGTACATCTCCTAAATAAAACATGATAAGACTCAAAAAAAATGAAAACCCAGCAAAGCTCTCTGGAAAACCTCTGTAACCAACACATTGCTGGAGCCAGCAGAGGGATCCTCACCCCCCAGCTGTTGGCTCAGGCTGAGAACAACTCCAGGAGCAGATGATTTGTTCAAACACCACATTTCCCATGGATGCTGAAGAAACAAACCTTAAATATATTTGTATAGATATAGATGTTTTAAATGATCTTTTAATTTATTTTTTTTTTTCCCAGGAAGGCTTGGGAGAAATCAGGGATGAAGGAACACAGGACTAACACCCCCTGCCAGCCCAGCCCAGCACAGGGTGGAGCAGGGCCCTGCTGCCCCAGCCCAGAGGGGAATTTTCTGTCAGGGTTCTCTCTCTTCTTCCATCTTCACTCCCCTCCATTGCTTCAGGGCAGTGCAGGGAGCCCACAGGGCTCACAGATGTTCACAGACATCTTGTTTTCTCTTCTCATGTCACAGCTTGTCTAGCAGAATAATTCCTTTTTATAATGTTTAAATGCCTTTTTATATCAGGAAAAGGTGTACAGCGAAATCTCAGTAAATGGGTACTCAAGCAATTTGCTTCATAAGCCTGTTTTTGTTCAGTTTTTTTGTTTAAATTTATTATGAAGACCAACATTTTCAGAAAGTCTGTTTTTATTTCCCAGCATCTTTCATTTCTTTTGGCTGGGCACCATCAGCCAAATAGGTGTAATAAAACCATGAAGAAAAGCAAATGCACAACAAGGCGCTTTACCTGGGCAGATGTAAAATTGCACTCATTAAAGGAGCACATTTAGGCATAAAATGCAGCTCAAAAACCTCCATTAAGAGCTTCCACTAGGGAAAAAGATTGCTTTGACCTTCAGAGATTGACGCAATGTGTGCTGTTTATTAATAGTTTTAGTAAGAAAGTATCTATACAGGGGTTGTCTTGCCTTTTCATCAACCCTATGGGTTGGTGAAAACTCCCTGCTCTTAGGTTGATGTCCATCAAAGGATTCTTTTGTTCCTCTGATGATGAAAGCAGCGCTGTGAATGCTGCAGGACTCTGGGCTTAATCCCATCCACCAGCTTTCCAGAAAGGGAGGGATGGCTCCAAGGCTCCCAAAAGCTATTCTGTATGTGAGAAATGAACCATGAGGGGTTTGGGATGGCTTCTTGGGGAGGCATCTCCTTGTTTCCACTCATGAGAAGTTTCCTGCCCTTCAGGAGGTTTTCTGTAATCCAGATTTTCAAGATCTGCTTTCATGTTTTTGCTCACGATTTGTGCTGGGTGTAATTACTCATGCTGAGGGGCTTTGAACACCACTCTAAACCACCAGCACTACAAACCTGTCTCTTTGCTGTGTGAGAGTTTCTCCATCCCCGACAAAGATCAGCTGAATTTTATCAAACCACCCATTTCTCTTTGTTGGCAGCGCTCTGCTTGCCCAGGCCAAGAGGAGTAAAGCTGACACACAGAGAGGAGTAAAGCTGACACACGAATGCCCCTCTCAGGCCTCAACACTCACTTTTAATGAGTCAGAGCCTGGGAAAGGTTTGTGATGTTACTTTTCACAGGCAGTGAGCGCAGCTTTGTTTTTTCCCTTCCCCACCCCCGGAGGTTTTCAAGGCTTTCTTGGACGGGGCTTGGAGCAACCTGGTCCAGTGGAAGGTGTCCTTTCCCATGGCAACGGCTTGGAATGAAGTCCCTTCCAACCCAAACCATTCCAGGATTCTCAGATCCCAGGATTCCTTCCCGGAGCCTCTCCCCAGCCCAAGTGAGCCAGCCAGCAGAGGGAGTGCAGCACATGAGCTCACAAAAATAGGAACCTGCTAAAAAAAACCCGCCCCAAACAAACCCAAACAGCAGAATGATTATGGTCTTTAGCAGAATAAACAGAATAGTCAGGAGACAGAAGCTTTTCCCTTTTCTCCTGGCAATGAGATCCAGCTGCAGGCTGGATGGGGAGCAGGCAGCACATCTGGCAGGGAGCGTGTTCATCTGGGGGGGAAATCCCCAGGGTGAGGATGTTCCTGTGCCACCCCTGCTCCAGGATGGGTAAATCCCCACAGTGAGGATGTTCCTGTGTGCCACAGGATGGGTTCCCCATGGTGAGGATGTTCCTGTGCCACCCCTGCTCCAGGATGGGTAAATCCACATGGTGAAGATGTTCCTGTGAGCCAGCCTTGCTCTGAGGTGGGTTCCTCATGGTAAGGATGTTCCTGTGTGCCACCCCTGCTCTGGGGTGGGTATATACCATGGTGAGGATGTTCCTGTGAGCCACCCCTGCTCTGGGGTGGGTAAATTAAATCCCTATGGAGAGAATGTTCCTGTGAGCCACAGGATGGGTTCCCCACAGTAAGGATGTTCCTGTGAGCCATCCCTGCTCTAGGGTAGGTTTATCCCATGGTGAGGATGATCCTGTGTGCCACAGGATGGGTAAATCCCCACGATGAGGATGTTCCTGTGCCACCCCTGCACGAGGGGGAAATCTCCATGGTGAGGATGTTCCTGTGTGCCACAGGATGGGTTCCCCATGGTGAGGATGTTCCTGTGAGCCAGCCTTGCTCTGAGGTGGATTCCCCATGGTGAGGATGTTCCTGTGTGCCACGGGATAGGTTCCATCCCACGGTGAGGATGTTCCTGTGCCACCCCTGCTCTGAGAGGTAAATCTCCACGGTGAGCATGTTCCTGTGCGCCACCCCTGCTCCAGGCTGGGTTTATACCATGGTGAGCATGTTCCTGTGTGCCATCCTGCTCCAGGCTGGGCTCCATCCCATGGTGAGCATGTTCCTGTGTGCCATCCCTGCTCTGGGCTGGGTTCCATCCCTTTTTCACGCTCCTTGGCAGAGGCATCTCTGTATTTCCCCCTCAAGCAGCTGTGCAGGAGCCAGGACGGAGCCTCCTCTGGCAGAGGCAGCAGAGGGTGCAGGCGGTGCCCAGGGTGACAGCAGTGTCACAGCTGCTGGCTGGGCTGTGGGGGCTGCTCGTGCTCTGCCCATGCTGCAGGTGTGGGCTCGAAGCTGGGGAGTTTGGGGCCTCCCTGCCAGCAGAGCAGTTCTGCAAACAGCGGGGTGTGATCAGCAGGGAGGGTGGAAGTTAACCCGCCTGTCTGCCTTAAAGAGGATGGTAAATAAAGACCAGCAGGAACTGGAGGTGCTCTCTGGGACTTTATCATCTACAAAAGGGTTTTTCCAAAGGTTTGGCATCACCTGACACATCCTCCTTGTGTCTGGGGGAGCAGAGCTCATAGGCTGTGGGGCTGGATTGTTTGGGGGTTGCAGCAGCTGGTCCTGCTGGAATCATTTAACTCTGGGGCTTGCTGCTCCCTCCCTGCACTCCCTGGGGTGAGAGGCAGCTAGATGATTTCTCCCATATCCCTGCCAACATCTGGGACCTCAATATCTCATTTACTGCTTGTGAGGTTTCTAAAACCAAGACAAACTGCACATCCAGTATCTGATCCTTCACTCAGAAGGATGGGGGGGTTTTGATGGACTCACTCAGCCAGGGCCTGTATCTGACACCAAACCATTTCTGTAGCAGGCTGGTCATTAGCTGGAGCTCAGTGTTTGCAGGGTGTTTCCATAAGAGCTCTGCAGCCCTTCAAATCAAATGCACTGCTTTCATTGTGGATTAAAAGTGCAGTATTCAGCCAAGCTTTGTTAGTTAAGTTTTTAACAAGGATTTAAACATTTAAAATTCTTTCAAAGCTGTAAGTGAGGCTCATAATTTAAACCCCCACAGACAGATATTATGGCAAAAATATTAAAAGACAGCCAGTCTGCCTGCCTGCCCATCCATTTGTCACCTCCTAATCTGCCTGACACATGCCATGGCCTTTCTCTTTCCAAACACAACGAGGCCAGGTCTGCACAGGCACGTGGGGAGTGACCTGAGCTTCCCCAGGGTCCTGCACACACACTGCCTGCCAGCTGCAGCCTGGGAATGGGGATGGGAATGGGAAAGGGAATGGGAAAGGGAAAGGGAATGGGAATGGGGATGGGGATGGGGATGGGAATGGGAATGGGACTAGGAATGGGAATGGGAATGGGAATGGGGATGGGGATGGGAATGGGAAAGGGACTGGGAATGGGAATGGGGATGGGAAAGAGAATGGGGATGGGGATGGGGATGGGGATGGGGATGGGAATGGAAATGGAAATGGGGATGGGACTGGGAATGGGGATAGGAATGGGAATGGGAAAGGGACTGGGAATGGGGATGGGGATGGGAATGGGAAAGGGACTGGGAATGGGACTGGGAATGGGAATGGGACTGGGAATGGGCTGATGCTGATCACGGAATCACAGAATCACACACTGGTTTGTGTTGAACTCGTCCCACCCCCTGCCATGGGCATGGACACCTTCCACTATCCCAGGTTGCTGGTTGCTCCAACTTGGGCTTGGAATTTCCAGGGATGGGGCAGCCACAGCTCCTCTGGTGCTCAGCCTTGCTGCAGAGCAGCCTGGGCCTGCCTGGGTTGGAGGTTCAGCCTGGTTCGTGCAGGTTTGGTGGGGGAGTTTATCCATCCAAGGAATTCTTCCCTCTGGAGTCAGTGGCAGGAGGAGGAAGGCATCCAACTCACCACCAGATCCAGTTTCTTCTCTGCTTGTATGGGAACAAGCATGACACAGAAACTGCATCACTCTTTGGAATCAAGTGAGACACGATATTTCACTTTTTTAGGTGACCTGAGTATATTTTGTCCCCCCTGTAGAGAATTAAAGGATGCTCGGCCAAGTCAATCTCTTACTTGGTCAGGCCTTTCCAGCTGCCCTTCATTGGCCAGGGACCAGCTGCCTTGTATGGGAGCCACAGCTCCCAGAGAACCCACTCAGAGCCCTGCAGAGGTTTTTTGGGGAGGCAGGAGGGATCAGCAGCTTGGGCTGACACACACACATCTAATTCTGGCACTACAGAGGAGGGTAAAGGTGACAAACAACTCAGGGATGGCACATCTCACTTCCAAGGCTGGATTTAAAGAGTGGAAAAAATGTTGTATGGTTACTTGTCTGAAAAAGTTTAGGAATATTATTTTTAAGCTATTTTTGAAGTCAAAGGACTGAGCCTAATTCTGTCTTGAGAAAACCATAAAACCATTTTGGGGCTGACTTTGTGTCAGTGGTGGTTGGAAAGAGAATCTGAGTTCATTTGGTGAATTTATATGAGGGGCTGGGGCATCTGAGACAGAAAGTTCATTGCAGAAATCCTTAAGGCTCCTTCCTCATGGCTGAAGGAGCATTTCCAGGAACTGCTCTGGTGTCATTCTGAGAGATCAAAGTGCCCTTTGCCTTTGGCTTATCAAAGGGATTTGATTGTGGTGCTTGAGTTGAGCAGCAGTAGGCAGCTCTATGGGGCTTAGCAAGGATCCACATCTGGATACAAAATGCAAATGAGTTCAAATGAGAAACCAGGAAAACCTTTTCAATAGTGTGAGGTTGAAACAGCAGAGCGCTTTGCCAGGGGGAGCTTCTTTATCTCTGAATAATTTTGAGCGATGGCTGATGACCTTTCTGCAGGTGCTTTTGTCCAGCACGGGTTCCTGGGCTCAGCACAAAAATAACTCTGAAGGGGGAGAATATGTAGCAGCTTCTTTTGGTCTAAAGGTCTCAGGAAAGTTGAAAAGGACAAGGCAAACTGAACTTGCCTTGTGTTACTGAGATTATCGAGGAGCTAAAGAGGTTGTCACAGTCCAGGCGCTGCTGCTGACTCCCTGCCATGATATTTTTCTGGCTGAGGTCTGTGCCTCAGCCTCTGCAGCCCACTCTTGGGTTTTGGGAGGGTTAATGGGTGTGTGCAGAGTGCTCTGGGTGAGGAGGGAGGGCATCACTTATTGCTGCAGAGATTGGAGACTCCCTGATGTGATTATAACGTGTAGTGATGGAGGCTATTTTTGTTGTATGTTGTGAATATTTCCTTGTATGGAATCACAGGGAGCCTGCTTGTGGCTTGCAGCTCTGGTGAAAGCTCCAGCCACGAAGCTCCCAGAGCCTTTGACATTCCCAAGGCAGTGCTGGATGCAGCAGCGTTAATTAGCCTTGAGGGCAATGCATAATATCGATGAGATGATGGTAATGGGAATGCCTGTGGGCTCTGCTCTTTGCAGAGGGGTTGGACAGAGTGGCACAGTCTCCTCTGCACCTGGAGCAAGCAATCCCCATGGAAGTGGGAGGAAACTCTTAATTCTTCTTAGTGCTCCAGCCTGCTGCTCAGCAAATCCCCTCGCCCCTGGAGCTGCAGATCTGAAATGGCATTAAAGAGGAAATCAACCTTTTGCACAGTTTCCTCTTGGAAAGTGAGTGTTACTTCTAATTATAGCGATTGCAATGTTTCAAATGCTCTCCCAGGGCCCAGGATGCTGGGGGTGGGGAGGGACAGTTGGAAATGCAGATTTGTTCCCCCTGCCCACTGATTCCTGCGTGTTATCTGTAACAGGAGAGGAGACAAACAGCCCTGGCCATCGTCCCCATGCCACTCCTGGTGCTCATCACCGCCGTGTCCCTGGTGGCACAAACATCTGTCCCAAGGTGTGATTGCTTTTCACAAAGCCCAAACTGTCTCTTTCCCCCTTCTATTCCTCCAGCATTCCAGTTCTGCAGTTCTCGGGCTTCCCTCCGATGGTGACAGCGCATTGTGAACGATTCTGCCCCCGGGCCGGTCCCTCCTGCAGAGGAGCCACCCATGGACGAGTTGAGCCTGCCACCTCCTGGCCACACTCCCCAGCACTGACCACAGCTCGGAGCTTCACAGCAGCACATTTTGGCTTGGCTTCTCCCCCTCATCGCCTCACCCTGACCCCAGAGAGCTCTTTGCTGCTGTGGAGTTGCCCTTGTGGCTCTGCTGTGGTTGCCCCTCTATTGAAGAGGTGAGGCTCAGAAGCTCAGCTCTGTCCCTGTGATGTGCTTCAGTTTGGTGTCTGATGCTTTGAGGAGGTGGATTTCCTGTGTGGAGAGCACACAGAAACACACAGAGCACACAGCACACCGCACCCTCCTCCCTCAGGAGGAGGGTCCCAGTCACCCTCTGGAGGTGCAGTCATCCTCTGAGCCTGGCCTGGAGCCTGCCCCACCTGTGGCCACCACCTGCCCCTGGGTGGCTGGGGCTGGGTGCTGGGGGAGCCTGGCTTGCCCTGGGAGCTCACAGAGCCCTGTCCCTGCTCTGTGCTGTGCCTCTGGGTGATCTCATTGCAGCCACACTCAAATACCATCTCTATGGTGATGGCTCAGGCATGCAGCCCCTCTCTGGGCTCTCCTCTCCCTGCCCAAATTCAGATCTCAGAGGAGCTCTCTGACATCTCGTGAATGTCTCACCACCCTTTCAAGCACGACACAGCCAAACCAGAGCTTTTAACCTCTCCTTCTCAGCTCAGGGGTTCCCTGAGCTCAGCAAGCCCAGGATGCTGCTTTGCTGCCAGAACCTGAGTCCTGCCTTCATCTCCCTCCTCCTCACATTTCTTCACATCCTGGGCACCTCACCAGCTTGCATAACCTTGCTAAGCCTCTCCTAAAGCTAAAACTCTCACCTTCTCTTTCATCACATCCCCCTCCACTTGTTGCAATATCCTTTTTTGGCCTCAACAAACTCGCTGTGGGCCAGCTTGCATCCACTGGGATGCTGTTTCAGGCCTTGCTTCCCACCTTTCCTGCCTCTCCTCCCTCATCCTCTGGGCCGCCCTCCTGCCCACAGCCACCCTCTGCCTCCCCTTGGTCCCACCCATGTCCCTGCCAGGGCTGTATCCTCCTGTTAATTCCTCATTTTATTTCTTACTGTGAGCTTTTGGCTCACAGGGAGCTTTCTTTGCTGCTCTCCTCAGCAGTGCCAGGCAGTGAGGTGCTGCATTTCAGTCAAGCTCCTATTGACTGGCACAAATGGGAAAATTCTCTTGTGCGCAGGGAGAGGGGCACTGGATGGACAAAGGATTTCCCCAGGTTCTTGTCAGGGAGGCATCTCATCCTCAAAGCATCAGACACCAGACCCAAGCACTTCAAAGGGGACAGAGCTGAGCTCCTGAGGGACTCCAAGGCTGTCATCTGTCCCTGGGGGTGCTGGCTGGGCAGGCTGGGGGACACAGCAGCACTGTTAGCTGCACCCTGCCAGCCAAGGGATGGCATTTCAGGTGCCAATAAACATCCCTGGCTCCAGGACTCAGCTTCTTCTTGCAGCTGTTGGAATGCAGCTACTCCAGAGGCTAAATAAGCTTAAACAGGCCCCAAAATAGGGATTGGGAAGGGGAGGCTGCTTCAGGGGAGTGAGCAGGGGTAGAGCCATCACCTGTGAACACAGAGAGACTGGGAGGATGAATTGTGCCCCAGGGTCTGAGCTGTGAGCTGCACTGGCACAGAGGACATGGAGGAATGCCAGGCATGAAGGAATGCCAGGACCTTGCTGCGCTCCTGGCTCTGGTGCCCTTGCTGGGCAGAGGAGGCTGTTCCAGCAAAGCAGAGAACTGGGGCAGAGCTGCTGCTGTGTCCCAGAAAGGTGTTGGCAGAGCCTGTACCTGCAGCTCCCCTGCCGGCTGAACTTTCATTCAAGGCAGGAAAAGCTGTGCTGTGCCTCTGCTCGAAAGCAAAGGCTTTCCATTAATTTATTGGTGCTGGGCTCCAGCCTCATCTCTGCTCCTGCAGGAGGATGAAAGCAGCTCCTTGTTCTCTCCTGCCAGGAGCAGGGCAGGTGTGTGTCAACAGGAGTTTTATGCTGACAGGTGAGGAGCTTTGCTAAAGCAGCTCATTGCCGGGTTCCTCCTGCTGGTGCCGATGTGCATCCCTGTGTTCTGACATCCTGCAGCCCTCCCAGCCCCCGGGCCATGCCCTGACCTCTCTGCAGCCCTCACCAGAGCTGCCCTTCTCAAGATGAGGGATGGTTTTAATGTGGCTGCAGAAGAGGTACACTTACACCCCTTGCTGTAATCCTTTCTTACAGGGAAAGGTTCTGTTCAGGAAGATTACATTGATTTTTTTTAAATTTCAGGATGGAAATAGTAAGAGAATCTCACCACTGCCTAGCTGTGCTCTTTCTTCATTCCCCAAACCCTCCCAGCTGGGATTTCTTCGCTTTTGTGTTGTCTCCACTGGGTTTCATCTATGGCATGACAAAAGCAGTGTCAGGTGTTCTGGTTTTTCCTGTGAATTCATCCTATGGCCATGGCCTGTCTGGGGTTAAAAGCTATTTCTGGGCTCGGGGCAGTTTGCTTTGCAGCAGAGAGCACAGCTGCTGGGAGACAAAAATCGGTGATGCAATCCCAATTTTGAAGAACTTGACTTTGGATCACATGATGCCAGCCCAGAAGTCAGTACAAGCACTGAATGGGAAATCCCCTAAAGTTCCCAAATCCCCATAATGCTCCCACAGTGCTGCCCTGGGGGGATGCTGTGGATCTGCTCCATCTCTGGGCAGGGCAGGGCAGCACAGTGTGGGCAGGCACTGAAGGGCTCCTCAGGTCAGTTCTGCCTGCCTGGACTCGCCCAATTCCCTGGGATGCCCTGGCTGAGCAGTGCCAAACTGGCTCCAACAAGCCCCAAACAGTTTGGATGGAGATTTCTTGGCTTGAAGCATCTTTAGTTATTATCTGAAGCAACAAGGTGGTGGTTGACACATTCGCCTTTTCTCAACTAAAAAAGCCAAAGCAGAGTCCACAGGTGCTCAGCCCAGAAAGCAGCTTTGCCTTGCTGTGCTGGGTGATGCAGGGCTCAGCCCTTGCTGTGTCACCCTGCCAAAAAAATGAAGGCCTTGCTGTTTCCACTGAAATTAAGCCTTATGGGAATCCGCTCTCTGATGCAACGCTCAGCAGGAGATTTCTTTTTCCCATCACTCCGCTTATTTCAGCTTGAAAAATAAACAGAGGAGAAAAAGCAACAGACAGACAGTAAAAATATCAGTAAAATAGGCAGTAAAAATATCTGGGAGCTGCTGGAGGAGCTGCTGGAAGAGCTGAGGGTTTGCCATCTGCCTGTGGGGAGCGCGGTGTGATGGCAAGCGCCGGGTGCTGCCTCAGCTGCCATCCCCAGCACCGGGAGCCCAGGCTAAGACTAAACACCCTGCCTCCTATTTTGGCTCAGGATTGCATTAGAAATAACAAACATCTGAGCTCTGATTCTCAGCTGACAGTATCTGTAAATGGAAGGGAATGTACAGGATGGGAACCAAGGGCTGAAAGGAGGGAGCAGCTACTGCTGGGAGTGGGAAATGTGTGCAGAGGGAGGGGAGGGGGCTTCATTGGGGCTGGGGGTGCCTCAGGGTGTGGGATGGGGACCAAAGGAGCCTGCTGGAACCTGCATTCCTCTGAGGACAATGGTGAGGTGGAGGAGGAAGAGCAGGAAGGCTCTTGTGTTTCTTTGCTGTTTTGTATCTGGAACATATCTGAATCCTGGGCTCCAGCTTCAGTTAGGGCCTGAAAAGTGCTTCATGTCCAGAGTGCTTGGCCTGAGGCTTCTCTTTGTGCTGGCCCATTGCCCAGAGCAGGTGGGGGTGTCGTGGGACCTCAGGAGCAGCCCTTTGAAGCCCATGCCTGTGTCTCTCCTGGCTTTGCTCTGCATCTCCAGGGCTGCTTTGCTGTTCTGCTTTGGCTCCTGTGCCTTTGCTGCTGGGTCCATCTCTCCCTGCCTTTGCCAGCCCAATACAGATCTCCTCAGTGATGGAGGCTGCATTTGAGAGGGTTTTTTTGACCTCTTCATCAGCAGAGCAGAGTTGAGTGAAGAGCAGGTTTCCTTGTTCATGGCTGAGCTAAAAACTCTCGGGGAAAAAACCCTGTGGGGTTGAGCTGGGATCTGTGGGAAAGGCTCCCTTTGAGTGTGCCCAAGCAGACACACGAGCTGCTGAGCGCTGCAGGAGCTGGGGCTGGTGGGCTGCAAGGCTGGGTGACCTTGTGCCTGTCCCCAGCCCCATGGCAGCGCTGTGCTGCCCCACAGAGCCAGGGGCAAGAGCTCCACAGCCATGGGAGCTGACTCAGCCTCCCTGTTCGCTTTTCCTTCCAGGGGTTGTTCCTCTAAAAGCTCTCTGTGGCTCTTTTTCTCCATTTCCCTCTCTTCTAGAGGGCTCCTGTGTGATCCCCTGCAGACCATGCCCAGTCCTGCTTCCATGAGGAACTCAGTGAGTTTTGATGTGTGAGGTCAGAGAAGGCAGAGTCAATGCCACCTCCATGTGAGACCTGATTTCCCAGGGAGGGAGGGAGGAAGGGAGAAGCTCTGAAGGTGTTTGTTGGCTTCAGGATGATGCAAACCCAGCCCCACACTCGTGGTGTGCTCAGGGCACACATGTGGGTCCCCACGGGCTGCTGGGCAGTGTGACCTGCAACCTGACAGCAAAAGTGCTGGGGCAGGGCAGGCTCACCTCCACCTCCTCCTCTTCCCTGGCTGTAATTTCCTGCAGGGAACCAAACCATCATTTCACTAGAAATAGATGAGTAGCAGGAACACTGAGAACAGGTCCTTGGGGCATCTGTCTTGTCAAGGGGATGGGTCAAACAGAGCTACTCAGACTCAGGCACTGGCCATGTTGTGCCTCCTAAATGTGGCTCCATTCACCCAGAGGTGGATTCCTGATGAGATGAGCTCGAGTCAGGCAGCAGAGCACACTGCTGGTAATAGCCTGAGTGAAAAACCAGCCGAGTTTAGGAATTTTAATTAAACCTGACAAACCCTGAGAGGAAAAGGGGAGAGACAGAGACCAGCTGGCATAAAGATGCTGAGTAATCTGAGTTTGGTGAGTGCTGTTGACCTGCTGCAGTTTAGGAGGGATGTGCATGTCCCTAGGTGCAGGGGCCAGCCACAGGTCCTTCCATGATGCTGGGTCAGGAGAGGAGCCAGAAGGAGATCTGTTCACGCTGTGCTTTGCACAGATACATCAAACCTTCCTGGGCAGGAAATTGGCACCCGGATGCTCTGCCCTGTTTCTGACAGCACTGACATGATGGGGTATGAAGGAGAATGGATTGTGCTGCTGGGGGATCTGTGCCCCCTCCTCGTGATGCAGATGGGGCTGATCCATCCTCTGCAGCCTCCAGCTGATCCAGGAACACTTTGAGACCCTTTGCCCTTTGCCAGGTACCCATGCCATGCTCCTGAAGGAATGCAGGAGCTGGGAGCAGTCCTGACACCTGGAGCCTTATCAGAGACTCACAGACTGGTTTGGGTTGGAAGGGGCCTTAAAGCTCCTCTGTTCCACCCCCTGCCATGCCCAGGGACACCTTCCACTGTCCCAGGGTACTCCAAGCCCTGTCCAACCTGGCCTTGGACACTTCCAGGGATGGAGCAGCCACAGCTTCTCTGGGCACCCTGTGCCAGGGCCTCACCACCCTCACAAGGAAGAATTTCTTCCTTATATGAACCTAACCCTGCCCTGTGCCAGTTTGATGCCATAACTCATCCTGTCACTCGCTGTCCTTGTCACAAACCCTCTCCAGCTCCACCATCAGTGTGGGCAGCATCCCTGGGCCAGAAGTGGCGCTGGGTGGGTGGCACAGGCTCTGCAGCTGGGCACAGTGTCTGTGGCATGGGCAGGGACCAGGGAAGGGCTCCTGGCTGTGCTCAGAGCCTGGCTGCCCTTGCTGAGCTCTCTGGGGTGTTTGACACACAGTCTGAGCCAGCTTTAGGTCCCCCTGGGCTATTAATGCAAACAGAAAGGCATCGGTGATACATTTCAGTTTAGCTGGAAGAGCCTTCAGAGCCATGCTGAATAAGGATTAAAAGGCCATTTAATCTTTTTTTTTTTTTTTTTTTTTTTTTTTTTTTTTTTTTTTTTTTTCTGCCTTTGCAAACACAAGGAAAATTCAAACCAGCTGACAGGGCTGGTGGTTTCGAGCCAGTTGCAGCAGCCTCTGGGATTTCCTTGGCATGTTGGAGCTGCCTGTGGGGAAAAGCTGGAATGAACCAGGTAATTTGGGCTGTGTCCTGGTGCTGCTGCAAGCAGGGGTGGCTGATGGGCTGCTCTGCTTTCCCTTGCCCTGGAATGGACACAGTGAGCATTGTGCCAGGTGTTTTACCTGCCTGGGGTGAGCATGGATTCCTGCCCAAAGAGCAGAGCCAGGGAAACAGAGCTAAAGAAGGCAGGAGGGATGCTGGAAAGATGCATTTGACCATGTGGATCCTGCTGGCAGCCAGATCCATCCCCAGGCATCCCTCCCCTTGCCTGCATGCCCAGCATCTCTGCTTGGCTGTGCCCTGGCAGATCCAAACCCTCCATCTGTCTCCTGGGCTGGAGATGATATCAAACCCATGTTGATACTCTGTCCCTGCTCTTATTTCCCAGCCCTGTGTGTGGGGGATCTTCTCTGCCTGTTTAACCCAGCTGGGAGCATTCTTCAGGTGCTGTTCACATCTGCCCTGTCTAACAGAGCCCAGCCTGGACATCAGTCTGACCAGCTCATTTTTCACCTGGCATTTCAGCCCCACTCCATTCACCAGTCTTGAATACAATTTTTTTCCCGAGTGCAAGTTCCATCTGGGGTAATTGCATCTTTATTGCAGCCATTGTATTATGCAAATAATAAAACTCCATTAATTTGGCATAAAAGGAGGGCAGCACAGGCTGGAAGGAGGATGCACATGGGGTACAACTGCAGTATCCTGTGCTGGATGCCACTTTCTGGTGCCTGCTGGAGGGCTCAAGCTTCCCAAAAACCACTCCTGAAGCTCTCCTGGAAACAGAGCTCCTGGAGTCAGGCTGCACATGTGAGCGAGGGCACAGAGCCCATCTCCCTGTGCCTGCAGCACTCTTGGAATAATTGTGCCCAAACATTTTGCCTTTGCTGTCCCCATCCCAGCTCAGTGCTATCCCTGGAAAATGCTGGCTCTTGCTGAGGGCCAGGCTCTCCTGGCTGCTCCTCCAGCCGCCGCTTGGTTCAAATTAACTTTGCAAGCAAAGCTCTGCCTCGTTTTCTTCTGCCTCCAACAAGCTCGGGGCTGCTCAGAGCCTGTGTGGCCTGTCCCCCCCTGTGCCTTGGGGACAGAGCTAATGAAAATCATTCTGCTTGGAAATCACAGCCTGGGAGAACGGGTTTCTCCTCTTCTCACCAGGAACCCGGCTGGAGAGCCCGGGTGGCTGAGCAGAGGAATCTGGTTTGGGGAGCAGGGGGGATGTGGAGCAGGGCTGGCTGATGGCACTGGGGAAGTGTGGTGGTGGCTGGGGAAGGGAGACTCCCTGCAAAGCCCTGCAAGGTCTGAGCTTTGCTTTTGTCCAAACCATGAGCATGGGGTGGATGCACCAGCCAGAGAGGCTGGGGTGCCATAAAGAATTCAAATGCCCTGTGCACCAGAGCAGGCTGCACCCCCGGCAGAAACGGCCTGGTGAACAACAGAACATGTAAAGGGAGGGGTCCCAAAGCATCTCAGGTGACTGCAAGGAAGAGCCTGGTGCACTCTTGGGAAGCTTTGATCCATGCACTCAGCCTGTTGGTCCTGGAGCGCTTGGGTACCAGGCTGTTAATTACAATCCCTGCATCCCCACGGCCCCATCCCTGCTTGCCCTAGCATGGCTGCGACAGCAGGTCACAGGAATGGGTTTCTTGGCTTGAAAACCAGAAGAATCCTCAGTCCTCAGGGGCATGGAGAATCCCTGGGAGGTCATGAAGGCTCCAGGGGGGTCTATTTGGTCTGCTCTGTTGGGATCATCCCTGCCTCTACAGCACTGCAGGCTTGAGTGGACATAGGACAGTGATTAATTACATCTCACATTGCTTTGCCCACACAGTGAAATTAGCAGTCCTAAAAACGAGGGGCAGTTTCCCAGGGGAAGAGCTGAATCTCAGCCCAGCAGGGCCTGCTCTCCTCTCTGTGGCTTGGTGGAAGCAGCCTGTGGGGCTGGCAGAGCTGAAACGCTGTGTGTTCCACCTCAGTGAGGAGCAACCAACAAAGCTGGGCCAGCTCTGAGGCTGTGCTTGGCCTCTGGTCAGCCCCATGTGTGCACAGGGTGCCTCAGCCAGCTCTGCCAGGGGACACATCCCACTGCCCCTCTGGGCTCTGCAGGGTCCCTGGGGCTGTAGGAGGAGAGGAGTGTGTCAGAGAGGAGCACAGCAATGCTCCTGGTTCTCAGCAGTGTCAGAGGGGAGCACAGCAACGCTCCTGGTTCTCAGGAGTGTCAGTGGGGAGCACAGCAATCCTCCTGGTTCTCAGGAGTGTCAGAGGGGAGCACAGCAACTCTCCTGGTTCTCAGGAGTGTCAGAGGGGAGCACAGCAATGCTCCTGGTTCTCAGCAGTGTCAGAGGGGAGCACAGCAATTCTGGCTCTCAGCAGTGTCAGAGGGGAGCACAGCAATGCTCCTGGTTCTCAGCAGTGTCAGAGGGGAGCACAGCAACTCTCCTGGTTCCCAGGAGTGTCAGTGGGGAGAACAGCAACTCTTTTGGCTAATTCAGAGAGTGGAAATACCCAAAATCTGGGGCTGATGTGCTCAGTGCTTTGGCAGTGCCCGGTCGCTCAGCCTGCTGTGGGCAGCTGGCTGCTGCTCCCAGGGGAGAGGGTGGAACCCTGCTCCAGGCTGAGGAAGGAAAGCAGGAGTGCAGAAGGATGCTGTTCTCTCCAAAGCCGGCTCCAGAGCTGGCTGGGAGGATTTCTTTTGGAAATGTTGGCACAAGTTGGAGGGGAAATCACTCACAGAGGAAAGGCTTGTTCTGAGGTTTCTCCTGGGTTTAGGTGGCTCAGGAGGGTGTGTTTGTAACAACTGCAACTCTGTGAGGAGCAGAGGGAGAGAATTAACCTCTGAGTGAAGAAATCCCCTGTCAAGCACAGCCCAAAGCTCAGAAGAGCAAATTTATTTCACTCCTGCATTTCTCTCTCCTCCCTACCAGCACCCATGGAAGCACCCATGAAAAACTTGTTAGTGATGAGCTTTGGGAACAATTCTTTCCGCAGACTTTTCTTTCCCAAAGAAAGAAAGAAAGAAAGAAAGAAGAATTAAAAAAAAAAAAAGCTTCTCTTTGAGTTGCTGGGTCAGCTCTTTGGCTGCTGCTGGTGATTCCAGTGGATGCTTTTCCCCTCGTTAAACCCTGCCCTGTGCAGAAATGCGTGAGCTGGGGGCCTGTGACACCCTGGTCCCTGCCAGGGCCCTGCCACCACGCCTGCTGTGATTGATGACTGTGCACAGGGGGCTGCAGATGCTGTGGTTGCACAGAACAACGGGGAGCTGGTTCCTGTGGTCGGGGAAGATGCTATCTGCCTGGGATTTGCCTCAGGACAAGCCCCCCCCCCCCAAGGCCTTCCCTTCGAGTTGCAAAACCAGTCGAGGCCACCCCAGATTTGGCTGTTTCTTTGCATAAGCACTAAATGGGAGGGAGGATTTTAGCAAGGCCCTTCAGATGTGCTGTTCAGTGGGAAACAGGGCAGGAAAGTCAAAATTCACCATGGCTGCTGCACGCAAGGACACAGGGAAAGACATCTCAGGCTTTGGTCAGACGTCTCCTGGCTCAGGAACGATGGAATTGATGGAGCCATGGAAAAACTGAGCTGCAGGGATGGGATCTCTGCACCCTTGACAAAGGGAGCTCTGGATGAGTGAAGATGTGACACTGGAAGTTTAAAACCTCGGGGTGTG
Organism: Ammospiza caudacuta; assembly: GCF_027887145.1. Lineage (NCBI taxonomy): Eukaryota > Metazoa > Chordata > Aves > Passeriformes > Passerellidae > Ammospiza > Ammospiza caudacuta. The sequence continues at coordinate 13,365,651 of NC_080607.1, forward strand.
TGTCCCCAGAGCTGGGGCAGGGGTCACTCCTGGGATGAGCTGGGTGGGCTTTGCCATTTGTCCTCACCAGGGAGAGCTGAGCCTCCTGACCTCCGTGGGGCTGGACCCATCAGCCCCATGGAAATTCTCCATTTTGAGCTCTTTTCCTCTTTCATGGCACGTGGCTAAAGTACAGATTTCTAGCGGCCTCTTTTTTATGTACAGATTGTTTGGGAGGGAGCTTCCCAGCAGGATGGAGCCCACCTAAATACACACAAATACACATAAAAGCTCTTGCTGCTTCAGACTGCAAAACAGCCCTGCTCAAATGTGAGCAGGCAGATCAAGTCTCCCCTGCTGCAACCAGCTGCTGTCAGCTGTCAAATGCCTCCTTTTTCAATTTGCAGTACCTGGACAAAGCAATCTGCCAGGATTTGGTGAGACACCATGCCCATCTATCAGCTGCTGTCACCCTACCCTGAGTTTTGCTTGATCCCAGAGAATCAATCCCGCCTGATGTATAAATACTTGATCTGGACTCTCAGCTGTGGAGGAGAACACAGAGCTGTCAGATAAGCTGCAATTAGTACATTTATCTACTTTATTTTCCTGTCGTTTCCCAAACACCATTTGCCTGCCTGCTTTTAACACACGTTATTAAACCTGCAGTAAATGTTGATTAAAGAAGCCTTAATCCCAGGTGTTTGTTTTCTAACACTGCTGTGAGATGCACTCTTCAACTGCCTTCAGGAAATTCTATCATTTTAGGATTTTTTTCCACCTTCCAAGCACAGTTATGCCCGGGAAATAGGATTTTAAGAGCAGATTAGTGAGTTGTCCTTCTGATTTGCTTTGATGTGCTTGGCTCCACTGTAGAGGGTGATGGGTCACAGCTTTGCAGGCAGCTCTGCTGCCATGGAGAAGCACTTCCACCCCTTCACCAAATGCTCCACAGCCACTTTAAACAAAACACTGCAGAGGAGATAGATATATTCTTATTAGTCTTGCAAGAGAAACTACAGCAATCAATCCCAGTGCTAGACTAACTCCTTCCCTTTGCAATTTGGATGTTTAGAAGCAATTTGGGGAGTAATCTATGCGAATGGCAGCATGGAAGTAACTGCCTGCAATAAAACATTGCGGGGGTGACTGTTATCCTAATGATATTTCCAACAAACATTACTGAAATATGTTTTCCTCTCTAAAAATGGCAACAGAATTTAAATGTTCTTAGTGGTAACATGGAAATGGAGTAAAAATTAGCTGGGTTGGTTCTGTGATGATGATGATTTCTTTATTATAGCCATGGTGGGTGGGTTCCCCCCTTCCTACTGCCCTGTTTATCCAGGGGTACAGCATTATTCCCTGTTCGTTATTCTCTGCTTCACGAGCTGCTCATGTGCTATTTCATGTGACAAAGCCCCTTTCCATTAAACCAATATAAATAATTGCTATATTCTTTCACAGTGGAAGCAGGAATATTGCACGTGGCAATAGCATTACAGGAAAAAGCTGCTGGCCTGATCCCAATGGCCTGTTCTCCTTTTTTTTTTTTTTTTTTTTTTTCCAGATGGGTTAGTCTCTTATTCTTTGTGAATAATTTATCCAGATATGCATGGAGAAATACTCTAAAGAAATTACGGCTGTCTTAAAACATCTATACCAGTGCTCCCTGTTGGGAGGTTCTCCAGTGATGCTTAAAGAACCTTCCTTTTATCCTTTCAGCAAAAAGGTTTCCCTCTGTGTGTGTGAGCAAGCCAGGGGTGTTGGGCTGTGCTGGGATTTTGGGAGAGGAGCTGGGGAGGGTCAGAAGATGGAGGTGGGCAGTGATGGGCAAGGCGTGGGTACCATCATCTAATTGTGAGGTTAGAGGGGGGCTGAGATGTTTGGGGATGCAGTTTGGAGTTGGGCAAATCCTCCGGGACCTGTGACAGAATCACAGAATTTTTAAAGCTGGAAAAACCCTGTAAGATTTTTCAGCACAACCATCACAGCAGCACCGACAAGGGCAGCACTAAACCACGTCCCCAAGTGCCACATCTACACATCTTTTAAATGCCTCCAGGGATGGTGACTTCACCACAGCCCTGGGCAGTCCTGGACAACCCTTTGAGTGAAGAAATTTTCTCTATTTTCTCTACTAAACAATCTAATTCTTCCTTTAGCTCAGTCAGTCTGCTGGCTGCAGCTGGGTTGGGTTTATAGAACAGGATAGCTGAGGATGGGAGTTTATAGAGCAGGATAGCTGAGGGTGGAGGTTTATAGAATAGGATAGCTGAGTGTGGGGGCTTCAGGGGGAGCTGCCCACTCCTTCCCTGGGTGTGTGGGTGCATATTGGGTGCCCCTGGTTGCAGATGGAGCCCATGGTGGCCAGATCTCTCCAGCCAATTGTTTCCTGTTTTTCAACATTTCCAGACCAAAGTGGGATGGATGGAGGAGCACTGCCAATCCTTGCTCCTATCTCCATCTGGCCAAGCTGAGAGGGCTTGGAGGCCAGAAGAAAAAAACTCACCAGGATCATCATCAAGGCATCTGAAATCTCAGGACATCATGAGCAACAGGAAACACAAGCAGGAAAAAAATTTGGGGGAGTCTTCAGATATTTGCTGTGCCTGGTGTGCCCCTGCTCAGGATGCAGCCAAGCATCTTCCTCCCCCGGCGCCACAGCACAGCCCTGCACGGCCAATTAAATTCGGTGTGAAATGAGGGCCGGGGTGTTGCTCAGCCCTCGCTGTCCCTGTGGAAGGAAGGGAGGACTGCAGTCGTTTGTAGGACTGTGCCCACTAAGAGGGGGAGCCGCTCTTTGCTGCTGGGGATGCTCTTTACACGCCCTGCCCCTGGCAGATGCACAGCTATTAGGGCAGGTGATTAAATGCGATGCCTTTCTGTTGATCCTCCGCAGCTTCCCAGAGCCAGGGCTGACGTTATCCTCTTTGGATATTCATGGAGCTGCTGCTGAGAGCTCGGAAATCCTCCTGGACAAGGTGGCAGCAGCCACTGCCCCCTTCTGCAGCGCTGAAGGGCTGCCAGGCTCCCGTGGCTGTGCTATTCACATGGCCTCTGAACAGAGAGGAGCTGTGGGACAAGCAGAGAAGAAGGAAAACACCATTCTTATCTCGCTTGCTGTGCCTGTGTTGTGCCAAAGTAGAATGCAATATGGAGATTGTGCCAAAGTAGAATGCAATATGGAGATAGCTTACCCAAAGTGAGGATGTTTTCTTCCCTTGGCGTATCAGGGCCAGGTGTGTGTGTGTTGGACTGTCACGGGAGAATCGGAGATGATGAGTGCGGTGTGAGCAAAAGTGAGTGCATAGCAGATTCAGTTTAGATACAATGCACATAGTACAGTATAATAAGGTAATTAATTAGCCTTCAGATAAGCTGCAGTCCTCATTACCATTCTCTCTCCCCTTTGTTGGGGAGCCTTGCATCGATACGGGGGGACAAGGGCTGGTGGTCACTGGCCTGTGAGCCACTACAGGGGTGATTTATTTAAAACTATGGATATTGATCTAGTACCAATATCCAACTGTGACGGACAAAAGCTCTCTAGCAGTTTAAAGTTAGAAAGTGTATATTTATAGTGGGATAGCTCCCAAATACACACTGCAATTTATAGGTGATTTCAGAGTCCTTTTATCTATACAAGTATTGAATACCGAAAACACAAATACATATTCATCACTTTGGTACATCCCATTCCCTGCTCGGTATGGCAATTAGTTCAAAAGATGTTAAGCACACCTGGTTTGTTCCTTGAAATGGGGAGGGGTCCCAAAATGAGGAAGTAAATGAAGTCTTCTTTGTTCTGACCTTTTCAATGCAAATATGACAAATGAACCCTTGGTAGAACTCCCATTCCTGTCTTCAATTTGTTTCAGAACAGGGGAGGCTACAATTGTCTTATGCTCCTAAAAGCCATTTATCAGTTTCTATATTCTTCATTATAAACCCAGCGAACCAAACATTGTGTGGACGAGCAATCACTTATTAGTTAACTACTAACTCTTAACTTCATCAAGGCCTCCCCATTTATTTTAGTTATCTCTAACTAAAATCTTAGCTCCTCTAAAATCTCGAAATTCCTTAAAATTTATGCCTCAGTGTCATCCCATGGTGGGAAGAGCAGGAGGAGGAGGAGGAGGGGAGGTCCTGGTGCATCCTCCCATTCCTGCAGCTCAGGCTCCCTTTCCTCTGCACTGAAGGGATGCTGATGTCCTTTCTGCTCTGGATGTACCTCTGGGGATCACTTCTTCCTTCCCACTGGTTGTGAATACCATTCTTCCAACGATTCCTGTAGTTTTGGTTTTTTCTCTCCTATTTTCAATGGCAGCATCCCCCCCATGAGCAGACGCTGAGAGAGCCCAAGTGACACCACCCTCTTATTTGGATGGAGAAGTCAAGAACAAAAGAGAAGGCCTTAGAGCAAGCAGGCTGCTCTCCAAATGCACTAGAAACACAACAACAACAACAAAAAAATTTGGTTTTAAGGCATTTTTACTAGGTGTTTGGTTTGCAGCCAACAGCCTAATGCATCACTGAGTTTAGCTCCATCCATTCCGTGGTGCAGTTGCCCAAGAAATCAATGCCCTGACATACTTTCCTTTGCTAGAAAATACACTTTTGCTTGAGTGGGTGTGAAAACCGAGCTCCTGCCAAAACCTTGTGAGTGCTGGGGAAGGCTGTCCCGCTGAGCCCGGCTTCCAAAGGAGCCGCAGGACAAAGGCTCCGCTCCACAACTCCTGTTCTGCCCGCAGGCGCTTTGAATACTGACCAGAGAGCAATTTAACACGGGAAATGTCTTCCATTTCTGGCTGAAAAGAGCCTTTTCCTACTGCCTGGCCAGGTGGTTTGTAGTCTAGGCTTATTTTCTGGCTTCTTTTATTCATAAAGCATACAAAAAATTCCCCCTGCATCACCTGGGCTGGCTCAGGCTCCTGCACAGACACAGCTCCCTGTGTTTGCTGTGGGCTGCCTGCTGAGGGGATGGTGATGGGTTCCCCCTAACAAAGGTGATTTTTAAAAGCTGTTCTGCAGGGCCAAGTGCCTCTGCATGATTGCCCATTGTGAGCATGGATTTTGGGAAATGGTGGTTTCCTGCAGGGACCTTCCCCATGGATTTGGGTCTGGGGGTTGCCCTGCTGCTGTCAGCCCTCTGCCATCCCAGACCTTGGCTCCCAGACCTCTGTCCCGCTGCTGGCATTGTCCATCCCCCTGCCTCCCTCCTGCGAGTTCTCTGACTCACAGCCTGACAACTTTATAGGTTCTTCAGAGCCCTTCCAGTGCTGCTGAGGCAATGCCTTTCACTCTGAGGGTGAAGCAAGGAATGGTTAATGCCTTCAGGAATGGCAGAGCCGTGTGGCTGGGCTGGCTTGTGCAAGGCCACTGTCCCTCCATGCCCCACATCCCTGCTCCTGATGCAGCATGGAAAAGCACAGGAATGCCCTGATGTCATTCCTGGAGGGTGTTGGAGGGGCTTGCCTGTGTTTCCAGCTCTGCTGGGGAGAGGCTGGGTGGTTTTGTTCACACCAGAGCCCTTGGCTGCCTGCTGGGATCTGCCTGGAGCAGGGCATGAGCAGGGTGTGCAGTGCCCACAGTGAGTGGGGTGGGAAAGCCCCAGGAAATTCTTACAGGTGTGCTGGCACAGGGTGCTGCCAACCCATCACAGGGTCCTGGGTGCTCATTTTCTGCATGGACTGACAGCTCCCAGTTCCAGAGCCCCCAGGAGAAGAGCAGGGGAGCTCCCTGGAGCCCTTCCAGCCTCACTGTGCTCAATGGCACAATTTCCTGTGGCCTGGGAAAAGCACACACTTCACTTTGAGATTCACTCTGCCACCTCTAAGAGGTATTGATGCCCTATCTCCTGCCCAGCTAGCTGCCAGCTTCTTTTCCTCTTGTGGGTCTGGCCAGTTCCTGGGCAGAACTGTTTGCTCTCCCCACACCCTCTGATGGCAGCACACCTTGGGGACCCTCTTCTCACCTTGGAGGATGCCAAGGTGGTTAGTCCACTCTGTGGATTAAAAAGTGAAAACATTTGGAGCATGAGGAGCCTTGTCCCAGACCCCTTTGAAGGCACTGTCAGTTCGCAGTACCAGGCTAAAAATGGGGCTTTTTTAGAGGAAAAAAATGTGCAGCTAGGGAAGGGCAAAAATAAAGGTGTTTGCTCCTTTACCACATTATAACAGGATTGTGAAGGGGAGGAGTGAAGCGATGCAATGAGCAGAGTGCTCCTGAGTGAGCCCTGCATTTGTGGAAGGGGAGGCTGATGACAGAACCCACATCTTTGGGACCAGGGATTGTCTGTGTTAACAGTGGGGTAGAGTAGAGAGTGAAGCTCTGGGGAGGAGAAAATAAACCCCAGAATAAAGGAAAGCCAGTAGCAAAACCTTCAGAATGATCCCTTTCTTCTGTGCCCAGAGCCCTTGCACCAAACCTTTGGTTGTTCTGGAGAGATGTGCCTGTGTGGTGGCAGGAGGACAGTGACTTCCCCCTCGATTTTGGGGTTTGCACAGAGATTGAGATCTCAGCTGGGACAGAAATCCTCTCAGCAGAGAGCAGGGGAAGGAGCAGGGAGAGGCACTGAGTGACCCCTGTGAGCTCTGTGTGAGCTCTCTGTCCTGCTGCAGGGCCGTGTGTGGAGAAAGCAGCTCTCAATTTGAGCAGAGCGTTTTCCAAGTATCCAAAGGTCCTGGGGAGTCGATTTTCATTACCTGCTCACTGCAGGTCACTCCTCTCCAGGAGCTGGGAAGATGCTCTCTGAAATTTAACTGCAGGAGAGGAGTCAGTCAGATGTGCTCCAAGTAATTTCCACTCCTGGAGCCCCACAGAGGTTTTGGAGGATGCTTATCTCTTTCAGGGGGAAAAGTTGCTCCCAGTGCTATAGAAAAGGTGTGAGGTTGGGCTCAGCCAGCTGCCTGGAGCAGTGAAGTCTAAGGGAGATGCTCTTTGACCCAAAGGATCCCAGCTCCTTTCTCCTGCAGGGTGGCAGAGAGAGAGGGTGAGGCAGAGGTGACCCCAAATCTCTGCCCTGAAGTGACAGCAATTGAACAAGAGTGGGGGCTGCCGTGTGTGAGACACATTGTGAAAGCAATTGGGGCGCAGCATTCGGGGGGGACAGTTTGGGGAGCAGGTCTGAAGCTTAGCACAGACATTCCCCATCCAGCAGAGCTGCTGCAGGTCTCCTGAACTCTGCCCTAAGTGCAGACTCGAGCAGTCTGTGCTCAGATTTGCTCACAGGTAGCCAGCTGTGAGTGCAAAACCTGGCTCAGCTCCTCTTCCCTCTGACCAGCCCAGGTGGCTGTGACCTGGAGAAGCTGAAGCTCTTGTCCTGCCCTAGACATGCTGGATCTGCAGATGGATTATCCTAAATGCCTTTGCAGGAGCTGAGCTGGTACAGAGTGGTGTTTTTGCTTTGCTCCTCACATGCCTGCCCTTGTCCCTGTGGTCCCACCCTGTCCCTGCTCCATCCCCGGCTCCCTCCCCTAAGCTGTGACCCGCTCCGGGTGTGAAGGAGATAACGCTGCAAGAAATGCTCTGCCAGAACACTGAATCCAGCTCATTACAGAGTGTTCCCGAAAATTTCTGCTGCCCTCTTATCAGCCCATCAGCTGAAGCAGATCACCCTCCAGCTCCCAGCAGACACCTCTGTGCCTCCGCAGTCCGAGCCTTGGGAGCTGCAGCCTGACTCACTCTGTGTGGGAGAGAGTAATTGCTCCATCCACAGCAAATTGGACCTGTAATAACCTCTCTCTCCATAACAGCAATGATGCTCCTTCAAAAATATATTTTAATTGATTTTGGATAATGAATTCGGCTTAGCAGGGAGCGGGCAGTGGAGGGATGAGGAATGGCTGGGTGGGGAAGAGCAAGGGGAAGGGAGAGCTGGCTCTTGTGTCCCGTGGAAGGTGCAGGAGGCCAGGCAGGGCATGGGCAGGGCATGGGCAGCCTCTGGGGCATGAGCAGAAGGTGAGCAACACCACTGGACTCACCATCAGTCTCTCCCAGGGCTGTTTTTGGTGATGTGCAAGCTCTGCGAGCATTGCATGTACATGAAAGGGTTTCCTTCCTCCTCCTCCTCCCTCTGCCAGCCACTGCAGAGGCTTCCCCAGGGTCTCTGCCTGTGCCCTGGGGTGCTGAGGAGCTGTTTCACATCTCTGAAAAAGGACGGTGGCCCCCTCCTCAGCTGCTGTGCTGTGAGCCAGCAAAGAGCGCCTGATGGAAGGAGAGCTGCACCCAAAACTGCAGTGCCCACCCCTGCAAGGCTTTGTTCATCCTCACAGCTCACAGCTGAGATATTCAGGGGGTTAATGTGAGATTGCCATGTACCACTGCAGCTGTTTCAAGTCCTCTGCTCGGTGATGCCTCTGTTCCTGTCTCTTGCTGGGAAGAAAATGCAACAATGCTCTCTAGAGGCAGAACTCAAGGAAAGCTTTGCTTTCCCTGGCTCCGTCTTTCATCATGACCTCACTGCTCTTCCCAGCTGTTTATTTCCCACAGAAACAGCAGTTTCTGGGCATTTTGGCCTCCCGAGATGCAGCCTGGGCAGTTTGCTTCCCCCTCCCTCCTCACAGGACAACCTGATGCAATTATTGTGGCTGGTCAGAGGAGGGAGAAGTGGGGAGGATTTGGGTCAGGATGGAGCTTTGGGCAGAGCTGGCTGTGCAGGGTGATGGAGGGAAGGGGAAAGGGCTGGAGGAAATGTGCTGCAGCATACTTCAGCATCACTCTGGGGCAGGGAAAGTGGGGCTCGTGCTCGTGCTGAGCCACAGAATCCCAGAATGGTTTGGATTGGAAAAGACCTTAAATCTCATCTCATTCCACCTTTCTGCCATGGCAGGGACACCTTCCACTATCCCAGGGTGCTCCAAGCCCCATCCAACCTGGCCTTGGACACTTCCAGGGATGGGGCAGCCACAGCTTCAAAGGGCACCCTCTGCGCGCCTCACCACCCTCACAAGGAAGCATTTCACTCTAATGTCCCATTTAATCCTGCCCTTTGTCAGGTTTGATGCCATTTCCCCTTGCCAGCTGGGCTCACTGTGCTCCCAGAATCAGTGGGGATTGTCCTTTACCTTATACCTGTAACTGGTTGGATGCAAAGCCCAGACCACTCTGGACACCAAAAGAAAACAGAATAATTAATTTTATTATCCTGGCCAGTTTCCAGTCCACTCAATTACATTCTGCTGATGCACCCTGCAATCCCATATGTTGTTGTTTATTTTATTAGCTCATATTGCAAATCTTTCAGTAAGAACTGCCCTATGAATAGCCTGGCCTGCTGAATTAATTGTGCTGCTGAAAGTTTCAGGTTAATGTATAAAATGCACTTGCAGGCCCTGCATAAAGGAAACAAAGGAAATTATATTACTGAGCTGGACTGGGCAAATCTCATGTCCACAAGTGACTGAGAGGATACATAAAGAATTAACTGGACAAATCACCACCCTCACAGAGAAGAATTTCTTCCCAATATCCCATCTAACCCTGCCCTCTGGCAGTGGGAAGGGATTCCCTCTTGTCCTGTCTCTCCAAGCCCTTGCCCAAGGTCCCTTTCCAGCTCTCCTGGAACCCCTTTAGGCCCTGGAAGGTGCTCCAAGTTCTGGCAGCTCTGAATGGTGCTGGGTTGGGTTTCATCAGCCAAACACCTGAACCTGCCCTCCCAGACAGCTGCCCTGGGGCTCTTGTGAGCTTCTTTATGTTCCTGGTGACTCTCCTGTTGGAAAGCCAGTCCCATATTGCAGCTCTGCCTTTATTCAGGATGCCGGGTGCATCTGGCCACATCTTTTAGCTTTTATTAAGTGCAGCCTGCCAGCCAAGGTGGGCTGTGTGGGGCTTTGTGCTTCCTCTGCTGTGCTCTGATCTATCAAGGGAGGCAAATCAGCGCCGGGGGCTACACGTGCAGGCCGCAGATAAACATGGAAGGGCAGTTTGTGTTAAATTGCACCAGATTAAAGCACTGCTGTTCGGGAACCCTTGCTCTGGTTTAATTTCATGGAGCTGTGTGCTCCGAGAGGCTCGGTTGCTATGGGGAGCTCGCTGCCTTTGGAGCTGGAAGGGACCACTTTGGTTATTTACTCCGACCTCCAACGAGGTGTGAAGTATTCCCCACAATTCTGCAAACCCACAGTTCTGCCTGAGCTCCTGCATATGCTGCATCTTAACTTCGAGACTGGTACATGTTAGCAAACCCCTTGTTATCAAACCTTGTTAAATTTGGAAATTAGGCTGGCAATTGAAATCTGTCTTGTTTCTAGCTCCTACTTTGTTTCACTTCAGTTTCCAGTGCCAGGGGCTCGTTCTGGCTTTCCCTGCTGCGTTAAAAGACGTTGTTGGGCAGCACTGGGCTGTCCCAGAGAGACTGAAGGGAGGTGGCTGGATGGACTGGGTGAGGATCCCTAACTGGGATTCACAGCTGCTGTGGGAAGGGGACAGGCAGGAATGGATGGTAAGGGACTCTGTGAAATAACAAAGGCCTGAGGCAGGAGCTTTTTCCTTATTTCACTTTCCTCAGTTCATCAGGTTGATGCTGGACTTTGCAAACATCCTGGATTTGTGCAAAGGCTCAGCCAGCTCTGGCTCTGTTAAGGCTGCTTTGCTTCTCCATCGGCATTTTCCCCACCCGGTTAGTGTTACATGGGTGGGTGAGCAGTGCCTTGATTTATCCCTGGTCTTTGGTTACTGGGAGGAATTGAGGCTGCTGCTTTCGCTGTCAGAGTGGTCTTTTGCTTCCCAAGGGCAGAGCAGCGTGGCTGAGATGCTGTGGAGCCTCAGGGATGGAGCATTGCTGAGATCAGAGGTGATGTTCAGCTGATTACAAGGAGCCATGAGGAGCACAGATTCTGAGGTGTGGGGAGGGCATAGTGCTAAAATTGTGGGGGAATTTGAGCCCATATGGGACCCTCATTAAATGTTTTCTCTCCCTGCTCTCCCAGCCCTCCTTTCCCTGGCTGTGTTTGTAGGACACGAGCCCTGGCAGCACTGCAGACCCCTCCTGTCCCTCCAGGGTGACCTGTGTTTGCTGCCAGCTCAGACTTGGGTGCTAACTCTTATTTAACCCAAAATCTCATGGATGTCTGCAGGAATGTGTGGTGCAGTTGAGGGGAATTTGCATTTGGCTGGTGAGGAAATTGCCCAGCCAGAGGAATGCTGGTGTTTTCCACCAGGCACTGAGTGCCATCCGTTAGTTGCTGCTCTAACTCGATTTGAGGCTGTGCTGTCAACTCTGTAAATCTGATTAGCACAAGTGTTTCTTCTCCTCCTCGGTGATTTGCTGTGGTCTTAATGTGATGCCCACTAATGACAGGGGAAGAAGCTAAACCAACTTATTTTTCCCATCGAATAAATGGCAACTTTCATTGCTCTTAAAAACTGTGAATGGAAGGGGAAACCTCCTTTGTGGAGGCTGCTTGATGGAGTAAATTCATTCTGACTGCTAGGAGTGGGATAAATTGGGAAAAGGGAGTTGGACATGCACTCACAGTGCCCTGGGAGGAGGTGGTGATGTGCTCTGGCTGCTCTCAGGCCTGGCCAGGGACACTTGGGGCTCAGAGGATGTGTGGTTTGGGACAAGCCAACTCTGGGAGCCACAAGTGACCCATTAACATCCCAGATTTCTTGTTGGCACCTCTGCAGCCCAGCTAGCAGGGGGCAGAAGTACCCTTGAGGAGGTTTTGTGTTATTCCCCAGGTATGATGCTGGTTCCTCTCCCTGTTTGCCATGGCAGAGCCAGAGCCAGGACCATGGGGATGAGGAAGGATTTACCTGGAGATCCTCAGAAGTTCCTTTAACCACTGGAGAGGTTGCAGAGTGTGTCTGTGCAGCCAGCCCTGAGCCTCCCTCCAGCTCTGTCTCTGCAGAGGTGGGAAATACCAGTCAGATTTCTCTGCCAGAAGCACTGCTCCTGCTCTGCATGCACAGTGCAGCTGCCCAGACAAGGGGAAATGTGGCAGAGGCTTTGAGGTGATGCAGAAAAACCCACTTGGCTTTTTCTTTTTTTCAAATGCCTCTCCTTTTTGTTAAGAAAAAGTACACTGAAACAGATATTTCTTTCTTGATCTTATTTTTCATTCTTGCTGTGTGTGTTTTGCTGCAGGATTTACTACACAGAGCCCTTCATGCTGTTTCCACAGGCTTATTTCATATCTGGGGTCTGTAGCAGTTCTTCCCTGGCCTATAGGCTTTGCTGGCTTTTTTCTCCACACTGCAATTTGCCATTAAATTTCACTGTGCACCCTTGAGTGCTTTTGTGGAAGGATCCCACTGATGTGTTCACTATGATAATCATAACCCTGTGCTAATTACTTTTCCATCCTAGGTCGCTGTGCTCAGCTCTGAAGCATTTCTCCTTCTCTTTATTCCCTTCTGTCCTCCCCTGCTCCTCTTCCCTCCTGGGCAGCATCCCTATTCTGTGTTCTGCTCATGAGTGCCACGAAGAATGGCTCCTTGCTGGAATATCCCAAGTAAATTGTTTGTAAAGCAGTAGTGTGTGTTACACACCCCAGAGTGATCCCTGCTCACAATCCCTCATGGTCCCTTGCTGGGCTTTGTGCTCAGGGATCTCTGCAGGCTCTGGGATGGCATTTTCCATAATTGATGTCCCACCTAAGGAGGTGATTTAATTTCGCTGAAGTCATATTTGTTTTCTACAAATCTCCCAAAGTTCATGAGGCCAATTAATCCAAGGAGATGAGACTTTAATGGCACTGATGCATCATCCTGTGTTGAGCTCATCCCCACATGCCAGGCAGGCTGATGCACGGGATGATGATGAGGAAGGCTTTGAGCTGACCCTTGGGGCCCTGCTCTCAGGCAAGGTGAGATGCTTTGATCCAAATGGGCACAGAGCAAGGCCAGGACTGTCCCCATTTGAGGGAATTTTCAGTCCTAAAGTATTACCCTGACAAAATCCAGGACAGATTTGTGTAGAGCCTGACTCAAAAATCATCCCATTATAAATAAATGTAAAAGGCTTCTGAAGAGCAAAGCCTCCAGAAGTGGAGTAACATCATGGTACATGTTCCTCTGCTCCCATCTGCTCTAGAGCATTTTCCCCTCTGTAATTTCCAGTTTGGGTGACGCCAACTCACTGGGGATGCAGGACTGCTGTCAGCTGGGTGCTGCTGTGGTTTTTTTCATATAAGAGGCTGAAGATCAGTGATGTGTAACCCTTACACCCAAACCCTCCCTGGGGGTCCTTCACACTCAAATCCTCCCGTTTGCCCTGTTCCTGTAAACTGGTTTCTGTGAGCTGCAACTTAATCAGGATGTTAATTTTAACCTTTTCTTGAAGGATTATGTTCCACCCTGCTTAACTCCCAGAAATGCTGACACCCCATGGGCATTCCCTGGAACCAAATGTTTTTCTCCCTTCAAACTTTCCCTTGTCTTTGCAGTTCTGCCTTGTTACTTCTTCCTAATGGCGCCGGCACAAATCATGGGGCTCACTGAATAACTTTGCTGCGTGCTGGAATTAATTATTAATAATAGGCATCTGTCAGCTGGAAGCTGCATTTCTCCAAGAGGGATGATGTGGGTGGGCAGCTGCTCTGCTGGGGGAATGTCTCTCCCCTGGCATCATGTCACAGCACGAGGGGAGGGCTGGCTGGTGTGCTGGGTACCAGAGGGTGTGTGGGAAGGATGCAGGTAGTGATTCAGCCCTGTGAAAACACGCCCTGCCTGCTGCCAGGACCCATTTCTGGGGAGGAGGGTGGGAGGGATGGCTGTGAATCTCCCGGGGCTTTGTCAGGATATTGGGAAGTCAATGGGACAGGAGGGAAGAGCTGCCAAGGCAGAGCCTGCTCTGCTTTCCAGGCTCTGCTGCCGTGACTCAGGGGGGTTGGATCACAGGTTTGCCTAAGTGACAGCTTTGCAGGTTTTGTTCCACCAATTTAGGTGGCTGGTTTTGTTCCCAGAGGGTTTTTCTGGGATTCTGCCTCTTGCTGTTTCCCTGGGGGTTTCTCAGTGACACCTCCGTGGTTATTCTGCAATACTGGAGCAGCCTCAGGTGACCCACAGTGAGGGAAGAGTTTTTCCCCCTGTTCAGCAGTGAGGACAGGACCCCCTGAAAATAGAACTCTCCTGTGTTTGCTTCAGGAAATACCTGGAAAAGAGAAGCTGATGGATGGTACTGTTTTAAAATTATTATTTTTCCCTCTCAGAGGCTTTTTATAAAGTAAGAGCAGGATAAGCATCATCTCCTGGTGCCAAGGGTGGCTTCTCTTTAGCAAGGAGCACTGCCACGGCCATGGAGTGACATTTCAGCATGGCAACAGCATGGTTCAAAATAGTAATGAGGATACAACTGTTGTTTGCACAGATGAATGTAGAAAGTGATGTGAAATGGCAAGAAACCCATTTGTCTGGAAACACAGGTTTCTTAGCACCCACTTAAGCCCTCTGACACATGACATTTCTTCCTCTGAGCTTCAAAGGAAGTGAAGGCTGTGAAAAGCAGGTTGTCTACCATGGGAAGAAGAAATGTGTCTCTAGATTACAGATGTCAGTCCACGTTTGCTTTTTGCTGTGGAAAGGATGAGTTTGCCCAGGGGGCTGCAGGAACTTCTCTCTTTGTCCCTGCCTGTCCTCGCCGGGCAGGAGGATGCTGAGGACGGGCATGGATGGAAGGCCCAAATTTTGCCATTTTCCTTGCCACCACTGCAGTTACTAAACACCATCTGCCTGCCAGTTTTTCTGGTGGAAACTGTTCAGGAAAAATGCTCTAAAAAAAAAAATGCAGTTGCACAGAAGTGATGCTTTCAAATGGGTGCTTTCTACTTTTTTCATCAGCTGTTGCTGTCTTGTGAAGTACCAGTTACTAATTAGCCCTCGTATCTCATTAAAATCATAGTGGGTTTTTTTTACCTACTGAAATTTTGTAAATAGCCTTTATTCTGGTCTTTAATGCACAGTGATTGAAGTATTTATTGGATGTCACTTATGCAGCTCTGTGCCTGTGTTCATTTTCTTCTTAAGACACTTACTAAACCACTGCTTAGAATTACTCCAGCCCATCTGGCATATTAAGTGTTTGTGCAGAGTGTACCCGACTTTCCCATCCACTTCCTCAATTAATATTAAATATTCAGGCGAATTGAATCTTTTTTTTTCCCTCCTTGCCATCCGATCTTGGTGGCTGTAATGGCATATTTGAGTGGAAAGGTGGCTGTGGCAGTGGAGTGTGAGCTCAGAGGTGAGGAGGGGGTGTTGGAGGTGAGGTCAGGGTGCCCAGCTCTGCACAGCAGCGGGGATTGCAGCAGGCAGATGGCTCTGGTGGTGGCTGTCCCCACAGCCAAGGCTGTGACAGCCAGACGGTATTATCCCACCCCATTCTGGCCTGGCAGGGAAGGGGTTCCTGGAGGCAGGGATTGAATCCCACCCTGCCAGCCCTGTTCAGCTCTGAGAGCTGCCCTGATCCCCAGGGATGGGCAGCACTGGGGATGGGCAGAGCTCTTGTAGGAAACCTGTGTGCACCGGGCATGACAGCAACCCTGCTCCAGGGCTGCAGGCAGCCTCCCCAACAAAAGGGAGAACAGAACGTGTCACTCTCCTGGTGATTATCCAAAGCTGCCTAAACCCCGTGCCAGCAGCAGAATCAGGGCTAAGAGAGGATTGAAGTGGCAGTAAAATATTCACAGTGGGGTCAAGGCAGAAGGGATTTATTAGCTCTGAAGAGGATCTCCTGCAATAAAGAGCGCTCTGGATTTGTAGCTCTTCCCATTAGGTGGGAAAAGGTGCTGCTTGGACTATGCCAGCCTTAAACCTGGCCACCTGGAGAGAGAAATAAGAGAAAACGAGGAGGAAGGTTTACAGAATTCTTACTCTGGGGTGTTGTACAGTCTTTATAGCAGCATTGTGTCAGGCTTGGAATGTTGATTAGAAAATCTTTCCATAACTGCTTTCCATTATCTGCTTTTTTTCTTTCCATTCTTTCCAAAAGACAAGAAGAAGTGAGCATCCATGGAAGGTGAAAGCCCATGGAATCTTTCCCCTGTGACCTTGTGTGTGTGTGTGCTGCTGAGCAAGACACCAGGCCCTGGTGAAGAAGTGGCTCTGAGGTCCCTCATCTCCATTCATCTCCATGGCAGCTGCTTTCCTGCTTTCCCTAGCCCCTAACAAAGTGGACTCTGCAACTTGTGGAGGTCATGGGGAGCTTGGCTTTGTGTCACATCCAGCTGCACTGAGGGGATCTGAGGGGAGACAGAGCACTGCAGAGCCATGGAGGTGCAGGCGCACACTCATCAGCATAAACTCAGTGTATGTAATTTATGTTGATCCAAACAAGGCTGCAGAGATGCAGATCAGCTGTCTCATGCCTCATTAACATGCTCCAAACCTGCCTGAGCTGCTCTGAGCAGCAGAACAGCCCCTGGCTCCTGTGGGGGATGTGTGGTGCTGCCGCCCTGGCAGGAGATGAGGCTCCAGGGCTCCTTTTGGGGTGAACCTTAGATTCTGGCCACTGTTTTATTTTAGAGTGCAGCTGCGCTGGGTGGGAATTCAGAAAAGGTGGAACTGTGTGTTTGTGGAATTCCTGCCCAGAAAAACCCTTCTCCTGTCTCCAGCAGTGCCCTGAGATGGATTTCCTTGGGATGGCAGAGCTGACCACTCAGTGTTGTGCTCCTCTGGGCTTGCTTAATGTATATTCTTTCTTCTGGCCTTTTTTTCCTGAAAACAATATGGAAAAGGTGGGAAATACCCCTTCAACCTCTCTTCTGTGTATTTTGATCTCTCTTTGGGGCATCTGCAGCTCCCTTCCCACTGCTCCCCCTTCCAAGCCCCTTGTAACCCAAAATTTTTGTTTTTGGAGACCCTAAGCAGCATTTCCTGCTGCAAACCACATCCACAGTGCCCAGCCCAGCCCCAGTTTGCTGATATTCCTAAACAAAGCAGTGAAGAGCTGTGGTGCAACTGCAGAGTCCTATGGCAATCCTGGTTTTTCTTCCCAAAATAGCAAAGAGAGTGTTTAGCAATAATAATTCCTTCTGCAATGGGAGTGACAGACAACAGCATCTCCTGGTGAGAGACACAAATGTGGTGTTCCAGAAAAAAGGAGACATTTCCTTTCCTTCCCTTCCAGAACCACAACCTGTGTTTTGCAAGTTAAATTGCTGTGAATCCATCGGAACCCACCTGGTGACGAGCTGGTTATTTGGTGACACACTGCTCCCAATTGCACACCCACCCTGCTCCTGCTATTTCTAAATTACTTCTGCTAGAAATTAATCCTAAAGAAGGGCAAACACTCAGTGTGCTGACAGCCTGAGGGTTCACTGCCTCCCCTTCAGTAATTATGAATTTGGCACGTTCGTGGGAAGGGGGGTGCAGGAAAGCCTTGAGTGAGGTGTTGCCCTCCCTGATGCTGTGAGGGGCCAGGGGAGCATACACAAGGAAAAATCCCATTTTTGGGATCATCTGGGCGTGGTGATTTGTGCAGTGTGGGTGGCAGGTGGGCACAGAGGTGCTGCAGAGCCCTCTCCATCTGTGCTGCATGGCAGCCTGGGGGGGGGTCTCTTCCCAGATTTTGCTGACAATGTGTCTCCCCAAACTTGCCAAGGCAACAGAAGGGAAAATTAATCACAGGGAAGGCTGCTTGGAGCTGTGCAGGAAAACAGAAGTGACTCGCTGGTTTGGTTTCATTGCTACAATGATCTAAATTGAATTTTAACCACTTCCATCACTTTTGTCTCTCTCTAGAGGCAGGGAGGGCAGCCTGTCCTGTGTCCCCACCTCTGCTGAGCAGGATCCCTCTGGAAGTTTCTAGTTCCCAGCTTCTCCTCTCCTTAGCTGCTGGCTTCTTTGCAGCCATCCCTCTTATGGGAATCACCTCTGGGTGGGGATTTGCAAAGGGATATTTGTCTTTGTTCCCTGCTTGTGAAAGTGCCTTTGCTTCCAGGCACTTCTGTGTCCCCCTGGGTGTGCCCTGCTGCCCTCCTGGCCAGGGAAGAACCTGATGCAGAGAGAAAAATCCCTGCTGATTTTTCTCTCTGATGGGTGGTGATGATCATGTCCTCATCCACACTTTTCCATCGTGGAAGACATGGCAGCCCAAATTGCTGGCAGATTTTTGGGTCTGAAGGAAATCATCTCCTTTACTGTTCCCATGTGGGGAATTGCAGGTGGTGATTGCTCCAGCTTGCAGCTCCCTGCACCCTGTGGTGGCTCTGCTGCAGCCAGATCTGCTCCTGACACACTTTGTCACCTCCTCAAGCTGCTCCTCACAGGCTCAGCAGCTCAAATGTGCCTTCCAGTGAGAAATGCCAGGAGGAGATGGAAGTGTTTTGCCTCTTTTCCAAGCAAAGTTGAGGGGTTTTCACCCAAACATGTGCCTGTCATCTGGAGTTATGAGAAGCTCCAGAGTGACTCAGTGCCCAGCTGATGCTGGGGAGTGCTTGGTGCAGTGATCCACCTTGCTGGAACTGCTGGAACCTCATGAAACCAACTGAAAACAGGCCAAGAAAAATAAATTCCCTTTATTTAACTTATTTATTTGCACTGGAATGTCACTCCTGGTTTTTGGTGGGTTTTTTTTGGGGGGGGGGGGGTTTGTTTTGTTTTGTTTTGTTTTTGTTTGTTTTTTTGGGGATGTTTTTGTTTTTTAAAATTTTTTTTTATTTCATCACTTTCTGGCTTAGTGCTCCAGTTTGGCTGTTCAGTGCCATCAGTGGGCAAAGAGCTGGTGGCTGGGAAGTCTGCTAATGGCAGTGTAATAAAAAACCTGCCTGGACAAACCCAGGGTCCTGATTTCAGTAGGAATGGCACCAGGAGAGACCTGCAAGAGAAAGGAACATGCTGCAGAGGAGCTGCAGGTCCATCTGGGGCTGCAGACCTGAAGGTTGGGTGATCAGAGGCACAGGATGTGCTGGGCTTTCCACACCGACCCACCTTAGCCACTGCTGCTTAAATGAGATTTAGCATTTTTCTCACCTAGTGTAGCTTTATTTGGGATGCACAAGCCAAATCTGGAGCTGTTTCCAAGTGTCTCAGGAGACCCTGCCTTTGAGAAAACCCAGTTTGGAACAAGATGTGCACATGACAGCTGCCTGTCTCTGGGTGTGAGACAGCTGCTCATCAACTTAATGGCAATAAATGAACTCCCAGGTGGTCTCAATGGTGTCTTTGGGACGTCCCTGTGCTGAGGATCTGCTAGGGTAGCCGTGTTTCTCTCTATTTTTGGTGATCAGACTTTTAAAATAGCCTGTTTGCCCTGCAGCTCTGGGGGAGTTGGGAGTTTTGCAGGTCCCTGAACTTTGCTGTGCAGCTGGCTGAGCCTAAAAGGGAGGAAAAATACACAGAATCATGGAATAGAACCCCCAAGAGCATCAAGCGCAACCTGGGCCTGCACAGCACCACTAAACACTGTCTAACCACTAAGTGCACCAGTCACAGCCCTGTATAAAACCTCTACATCAGCCCTGCCCTGGCTCACACCCAGCAATTCCCTGCATCCCACTGGCCTGGAGCTGCATCCCACAGCATCATCCCTTCAGTGATACACCCTGCTCACACCTGCAGGAGCAGGGAGAGCCTTGTGTGGGACAGAAACCCCCAGCTTGGAGGGGTTTTGGGGAGCATCTCTGCATGGCACGTGGGGCTGGAGTCCCCTGCTGTTCTGTGGCTGCTGGCAGTGCCTGCTGGGAGGAGCAGCCAGCAGCTGGAGCCCTGAGCACAAACACAGCCAGGCTGGGCTGACTCACGCCCGCTGGTGTTGCTTGCCATGTGTGATAATCACCGAGAAATGCTTTGCCTGTGGTATCATTTTCTTTAAATATATCATTAGGGAAAATGACAGCCCAAATTGTGGGAGGATGTTAATGGCTCTGGAGTGGCAGACGGATTGCAGAAAATAGTTCCCTGCAAACACGTGGCAGGTGGGAGCTGGGAGGGGAGGAAGGGAGATGGGACAGCCCTGCTCCCTCCAGCCTTTGGAAAACCCTCTGGGCCCCTCTGCTGCTTTTCCTTGGACTTTGGAGGGAGTGAGGAGAGGATTGGGCTGTGCAGGATCGCTGGGAAGAAGCAATGTTTGTTCCAGCCCTGTGTGATGGAGAATGCCTTTGTGGGCACAGCCAGGATGGAGCTGGCACCTCTGCCCTGCTGGCCCAGTGTGACCGTGTTCATAGGAGTTCTTGGATGAGGGAAGAGATGAGGATCTGACTCCATGTTTCAGAAGGCTTGATTTATTATTTTATGATATATATTACAGTAAAACTACACTAAAAGAATAGAAGAAAAGGATTTCATCAGAAGGCAAGGTAAGAATAGAATAGCAAAGAATGATAACAAGCTTCTGTCTCGACAGAGTCCAAGCCAGCTGACTGTGATTGGCCATTAATTACAAACAAACCAACATGAGACCAATCACAGATGCACCTGTTGCATTCCACAGCAGCAGATAACCATTGTTTACATTTTGTTCCTGAGGCCTCTCAGCTTCTCAGGAGGAAAAATCCTAAGGAAAGGATTTTCCATAAAAGATGTCTGTGACACCCCAGCTTGGTGCTTGGCACAGGGTTTGTGCTCCTGCCCCTCTGCTGTCCTTTTCAGGAGGTCTGTCTGTCCTCTCCCTGCTCTGTCTGAAAGTCCTTGTGGCCCCCAGGGCTGCTGAGATGAAGCTCCTGGTGTGCAGCACCAGGACTCTTTCCTCCCTTTGCATGAGCTCTCCTTCTTTTACCTCATTTTTTTTGGTCATGTGAAGAACAGCAAGGGAAAAAATGAGGTTTGAACTTTGCAGCTCTCGAAGTTTGTTGTTTTTAATCAGCCCTATGTCCTCAAAATTTTTGTTATTTTTGCTGAGCTGCTGTAGGAGACCATAAAAAAGAATGACATTTAATTTCCATGCAGCAGCTTGCAGTCCCTGCACAAACACTGTGTATCCTGGTGGATAAAGGTCTTCTGCCTTGTTCTTCAAAGATTTTGTACTTAAATCTCCTTGCACTGGAATTTTTACTGAAATTATTTCTCTCTGAGAGCACTTAGCAATGAGAGCTGCTCTCACATGGAGGCATTAATTGCCTCAGCCCATCAGCAGCTCAGATCAAATGCTGGGGGCTGTGGGGAGCCCAGCAGGGCCCTTTGCAGCAGAGGAGTGGTGTGGAGATGGAATGAGGCTCTTCTGGAGGAAGAACCTGTGGAAATGGTGATGCTTCAGCTAAACCTGCAGTCCTGAGCCTGCCCAGAGGCCAGGAGAGCAGGATCCACGGTACAGGGAGTGTCAAAGCAATTCCTGCTGGTGGCACAGCCACCCCATGTCCTTGTACAAAGTTCCTCCAAAGTAGGAGCACCTTTAGGTACAGGAACATTGCTCTATGTTGCAGATATCTTTTATGAAATATCCTTTCCTTAGGATTTTTCCTCCTGAGAAGCTGTGAGGCCTCAGGAACAAAATGCAAACAATGGTTATCTGCTGCTGTGGAATACAGCAGGTGGATCTGTGATTGGTCTCATGTTGGTTGTTTGTAATTAATGGCCAATCACAGTCAGCTGGCTCAGACACAGAGCCGAGCCACAAACCTTTGTTACCATTCTTTGCTATTCTATTCTTATCTAGCCTTCTGATGAAATCCCTTCTTCTATTCTTCTAGTATAGTTTTAATGTAATATATATCATAAAATAATAAATCAAGCCTTCTGAAACATGGAGTCAGGTCCTCATCTCTTCCCTCCTCCAAGAACCCCTGTGAGCACGGTCACAGCTCTAAGCTCTTCCCAGGGTGTTTTTTCTCCAGGATACCCAAGATTTCCCCTCAGGGAGGTGGGAATGACTGCCCTGTCCCCGGCTTCTCCAATTATTTATTTGTACATTTGCATTTCCAAGGCTGCCACGTTGCTCCTGGCACCGCTCTGGGGTGAGGGGCAGATTTATGGCTCCACTGAGGGGGATGTGGCTGAGCTCTCCTCTGATGTGTGTGGTCCTGGGGTAGGAATATTTATACCAGCCAGCCTGAATCATGTCCTGGCTTTTGATGGCATTTCAGGGGTTTCCAGCTCTCCAGGGAAGAGGGGAACCTACCATGCCACCTCCAGCGTGGCAGATGGAGAGAAAAGGGATTTATTTACTATGAACAAGCTGGAAACACCCCCAATGCTCCCCTCTGCCAGCAGCAGCAGTTGGGAATGGAAAACACTTTAAAATGATGGAATTTGTTGACTGTCATTAATGTTTTATCTCCTCCATGGCTGCTGTGTGGAAATGTTGTTTCAGGCAAGCCGTGCTCCCAGGCAGGGAGCTTCCAATGGGATAAATCAATGGGATAAATCAGATCCTGCTCATGATGCTGGGCCCTAAGGAGGTGTTGTGGCTGTTTTCTTAGCTTTCAGTTGTTTCTTCTTCAAATTGAAAGAAGAATTCATTAATGAAATTTACTTTAAAAGGGATTTTCTTCTAAAGCCAGAATTCAGGTGAAATGGCACTGAATTGTCCTGGTTGATATGGGAGGGATGGATTCATCACAAGAAAAATGTTTTCTCACATGGGCTGATAAACAGCCTGCAGTGTGAATATTTTCACACATTCAAGTGAGGTCTGACCCTCTGAGAGGTTTTCCTTAACACGGATCTGTGAATAAAATAACATTTCTGTAAAGCTACAAAATTGAATAACAACCCAACATGAATCTCATGTTCCTCTTCAGACAGTAAGAAAGTCATTGGGTATTTCTTGAACAGAATTTGAAACACCTGAAATGTTAAGGACAAAATGGACTGAAAAAATGTTCAGTTGTGTGGAACCATTTGACAAATCAAAGGCTCAGCTGGTCCCACCTGTGCCAGATCCTTGTTCTCCTGAGGTGGTGAAGCTGGAAATGATTCTGATATATGTGAAAAGCTGGTGCTGGGAAGGAGATGGGCTGGTGGCCTGAGGGAACATTCCACCCCTGGACACATTGCTCACCCCACAGGTTTGGTGTGTGAGAAGTGTGAGTGTGGAAAAGCTGCCCGTGCCTCAGCTATTTTTGTGTGCACCAGTTTACCGCTTAATTCCACCTTAATTTTCCTTTGGCAATTCCTCATGCTCGGTGTTTGATGCAGCAGGCGTGAGATGCTCTTTGATGCAATTACAGCTCTGGAGCTGGAACACCTGATTTAAATTCCAAACCCACTGTGAGACAGATGAAAGCAGTCACTTGGATGGCTGCTGGCTCCTCTGCTATCAGTGCAGGATCTCGGGTTTGCTCCTTGGCTGGATGAAATCACAACCATCCCAGCTCAGGGATGCCCCGTGGGGGTTTTTGTGGTGTTTTTTCAGTGTTTCTGCCACTTAACTGCAGTTAAAAAGCATCAAGTGCTGCCTCTGGGTGAGGGAAAGCCTGGTTGATGAAATGAGTGTTCTTTTACTCTTGGGCAAATGTCCAATGTGACAGCTAACAAAGGTACAGGGAGGTCAGTTCCTCAGTAACCCAAGGGCAGGAGAGAGCCACAGAAATGGATGGGATATGAGGCTGGTTAGCTCTGCTCTGAAGCAGAAAGGAAAATCCTCAGTCAGGGGATATCTTGTGAACAATTACCCCCATGTCCACTGCTCATCCTGCAAGAAATAACTTAAGAGTTGACACATGATTTGTAGATAAATTAGTGATAAACCATTTATCACATTCTGATTGCCTTTTTCTGCTAATTCCATCCTTCACCTCTTCAAGAGGGCAGTGGGTGATTTGGGTGATGTGCCCATCTTCCAGCTGTGCACACCAGCTCTGTGTTTGCTCCCCAGCCTCCCTTTTCCTCCTCCAGCTGCTGCAAGAGGGACTCAGCTCCTGGCAGGAGCCTCAGCATGTGCAGATGTGCTTCATCATCTCAGCTGCTGCTGCTGTGTGAACACATTCATTTATTGCTGCTTTCACTAAATAAATAGCCAGAGCTTATCCACGTGGCTCTTGAGGAAATTTGAGATAGAAGAGACAGATAACAATGGGAGAAGCCTCTTGTGGCTGATTTGTAGCAGTTCTGTCTGCAGCCCAGCAGTCTGACCAGCATTAACCATGTCCCCATCCCTGTGGGATCCTTCCTGCTGGGATGCCTGCATGCTTCAGGGACCATGTGGAGCAATTGCCATTTAATGCACTGCCAGAACAGGTGTCTGAGGTGGAAATAAGGATGTCAAAAGTCAGTAGAGAGGCATCAAAAAAGAGATTTTTCTCAACTTTCACTTGTTTCTCTAAAGTCTGAGATCTCACTGGTGTTTAAGGCAACACCAAAAGTGTATTTTGCTGAAATCAGCAGGACCCCATGAGTCCCTGACAGGGTCCTGGGGTGCCCCACACCTCGAGCTGGAGGTGCTGCCCTATTGAGGAATCCCCTCTCCAAAGGGAATGTGCCTCCTGGCTGCTTCCAACCATTCTTATTCAATATTATCCTGAAAAACCAATAAAAGAATCCACAAAATGACTCACTGAAAACGTGAGGGCAGGTCAAATTGCACGTTATCATATGCCTTGCTGACATGTTTTAAATTAGCAGAATTAGCTAATTAGGCAAGCTCTCTGCTCTGTCCTGCAATTTGCAGCCCCAGGCAGTGGTGGGAGGGAGCATCCTGCAGGATCTGCCCTGCTCTGGGTCCAGAGGGGTCTTGGCAGTGACAGGAGATGCTCAGCAGATTTTAATGTCTGTCAGCTCATTAGGAGCCCTTATTTAAAAAAGGCAAAACAGCCCCAAGCCCCCCTGGTTTACACCTGCGTGGGGTAGAGCAGATTTTCATTCAATTAAGGTTCTGATCCCTCTGAGCAATTATCTGCAATTGCCTAGTTATCTGTGAGCGCTGATAACTCGTCCTGCACCTCACAGGCAAATTGTCAGAAACTGGGAAATGGTAAAAACCAACGTGTTGGGCTCCTGGCTGTGAGCTCCAGAGAGACCTGAGCTCGTGTTGGGGCTGGGACTCTGCCTGGGGACCCCTCTGGGAGGAGTGAAGGGCACTGAGAGCCTGTGGTGTGGAGGAAGGCAGAGCTGTCCAACATGGGCAGAAAAGGGGAGGAGGAGGAGGGTGGAAAAGTGGAGGAGGAGGGTGAAAAGTGGTGGAGGAGGAGAGGGATGAAAAGTGGAGGAAGAAGGCGGAAAAGTAGAGGAGGAAGGCAGGAAAATGGAGGAGGATGGAAAAGTGGAGGAGGAGGTGGAAAAATGGAGAAGGAAGGTGGAAAAGTGGAGGACGGTAGAAAAATGGAGAAGGAGGGCAAAAAGTGGAGAAGAGTGAAAAAGTGGAGGAGGAGGAAGGTGGGAAAGTGGAGAAGGAGGGCAGAAAAGTGGAGGAGGAAGGTGGAAAAGTGGAGGAGGAGGGTGAAAAGTGGAGGAGGAGGAAGGTAGAAAAGTGGAGAAGGAGGAGGAGGATGGAGAAGTGGAGGAGGAAGGTGGAAAAATGGAGAAGGAGGGCAAAAAGTGGAGGAGGAAGGTGGAAAAGTGGAGGAGGAGGAGGGCGGAAAAGTGGTGGAGGAGGAGAGGGATGAAAAGTGGAGGAGGAGGAAGGCAGAAAAGTGGAGGAGGAGGGTGGCCCAGAGCAGCCCAGTGCTTCTGGGCTCCCCCAACCCTGCAGAGGGAGGAGGCTGGCAGGCAATCCGGTGTCTCCCTTTCCCTGCAGGGTTTGCTCTGCACCATGCACTGCCTCTGGGGTGTAACTCATCCTTTTTGGCTCTGTGCTGGCGGCTCCCTGCCTCTAATGAGAGCCCCAGGCTGCAGAGGTTCCAATTAGGGGCTGTTTGTGGAAAGCCATTCCCCTGCTCAGATCCACGGGGAGCTGGGGCAGGCTGGTGTCTGAGCTTAAGGACAGAGCCAAATCACTTTGTTTTCTTGTCAATCACCAGGGTACCCACAAGCCTGAGGAAATCACTATAATAAAAACTTGAGGGGAGCACAGAAAGGTGGGACTCACCAAAGTTCTTATCTTTCATGGAGGCAGTTTCTCTGTGAGACCATCAAGGGATGAAGGAAAGTCCCTCTGAGGTGACTTTCTGCAATGACAAGGAAGCCTCAAATCTCAGAGATTTAAGGAGCAGCTCCTCCTGTTTCCTGCTTATCCACCAACATTGCATAATTTTGCTCCTTTGCCCCCGAATGAGCAAGGCTGTGCTGTAGCCTGGATGGGGCTGGTGGAGCTCCCTGCAAACCTCATCAAGCCCAGGCAATTTATCATCAGTGTAATTTCTGTAACAGCTGGAAAACAAGCTGGTAAAACTCCCCAGAAAGGAGATTTGCTTCCTCAGCAACAGGCAGGGAAGGGATTATCCTCATATTTGTTCTGCTCTCCTCTGGTGATGGAGACAGTGTTGGGAGCATTGTTTGCTGTGTGGGGTGGCTCTGAGGAGAAAGATGGAGAAAAATTTTCCATGGACAAAATGAGGTGCTGGTCTGGGCTGTCAGGACTCAGTCCTAGCTCAGAAATGAGTGTGGGATGGATTCTGCAGGACTGCATCCCTTGGTGTGGTGCTGGACCACAGGGCAGCCCTGGGGTTGTCCTGGGATTTTGCAGGTACAAATGGATCTGTGCCCTTATGTGCTGTCTTCCTTCCTAAATCCAGCTGGTGATGTGGAATTGCTCCTGATCCTGGCTGTATAGAACAAAATTTTCTGGTTGTAATATAGATGCCTTCTTTTCTAATATCTTTTCACTGAAAGAAGTGGTTTCCTCCCTCTCTGGGGTGACTGTAACACACACCGTAAAAACAAGTTATGTTCTGTGGAAAATCAGTTTTCCTGTGTCCTTTTCCCATCCACAGTGGCTCTGGGGAGGAAAGCAAGACATCATCTTGATGGTCTCATGTGGGGAGAGGTGCAAAGACAGCAAATAGGAACCATTTTTCATGAGATGTCCCCATCTGCACACAGTGCTGAGGAGCTGACAAAGTGAGCAGAGTGGGAAACGGGCAGAGGAGGCTCCTCTGCTGAGCATCACCAGCAGCCTGGCCTGGGGGAGATATTCCTGACATGTTTCTGGGCTTTCATTCAATTTGCAAATTAATTTTACCGTTCTCAGTTGCGTGAAGGGATTCTGACATGTACCTGTGACTGAGACTGGGGTAATGTCCAGGTTCTGAGGGAATTGCAATGAAATTGTGAAATCCCTTAAGCTTATTAGTGAAAAATGGTGTTGGAGTAGCAATAGCATTTTAATTTTCCTAAAAGGTCCATGTAACACTGTGCCTGGTTCTCTCAGTAAGAACCACAGATAACTCCTTGCCAAGGAAAGCTTAAAGTTGTTCTCCAACAAATTGACTTTTTTCTTCATTATTCCTTAGACTCTTATCTCTGATTCCAGGCTAAGGGATGCTAAACTTGAAATATTTGAAACATTAGAAGTTGTAAGATGTGGGCAGAAGTGGTCCCAGGACATGGGGTGTGGACAGTTGAGTGTGTCTGCAGGAGTTTCATGGCAATCAGGGGAGAAATCAACTGAAATAAACTTTATTGGTGCATTGCTGCATGGCCTTCCCATGGAAGCTGTGCTATGAATCAAAGGAGCAATGAAAATTTCAATGTTCTCTCCAGGCTCTGTAAAATGACAGCAAAATCTTTGGGTCTCTCTGTCCTGGGCTGCAAAGAGCCTGGCTCTTGCTGAGCTGCTGTGGTGTGGCAATGCTCCTGCCACAAAGCTGGGGTCATTCTGGAGTTGGATTTGAGCCCCTGTTCTTGGTTCTTTTCCAATGTTGGGCAATTTCATTTTTTGGGGGGTTTGTTTGGGGAAACACCTCAGCCTACCATAACCCTGTCCTCACTTGATGTGTTTGTGGGCTGAGGCAACACAGGTCAAGCTCCAAATGTCACCAATATGGGGAGGATTAGGATTTTTCTTTGGCAACACCTCAGGAGCTTGAGCTCAGCCTTTTATTTGTGTGAACACTCCTGTCAGGAGCAGAAAGGCCATATGGGAATTGTGGGATAGGAGGGATTAACTTTCCCAGGTGCTTTCATCTCAGTTTTGTGAGGCAGGGGCTTGCACTCAAACCCCAATAATAAGCAAACACAGTAAATACAGGTAGTTAAGGAGCATTAGGATTTGGCAACTGCCAGCAATCACCACATTTTTCTGGTTTATTAGGCTGTGGAGGGTGTAATTGTGAGTGCTGCTCCTGCCTCTCCCCTGCAGTGCTTTTTACTCACTGGATTATTAAACAATTCCAGGAGAACCATGCACAAGCCACTTGTTTTGCTCTGTTTTTTCCACCCTTTGTATTTAGTTTAATTTTTCCCCGTTACACGAGCCTTTGGGAACACACTGCTAAAAACGTTATTAAGAAGCCATTGACCACAGGTGCCCTGCAGATTTCTCTGATAAGAGCCACTGCCTGTTGCTTTAGAGAAAGGAAGATTAAACACAGGGCCATGGCAAACACGTTCCAGGGGAGAGGGGGTGAAGCTGCAAAAGCAAAGACCTTCAGATGTCAGTGCTGTCCTTTGTGGCTGACACCACGGCTCGGGGTCTGTGAGGACAGCAGGCTCCTGAGGAGAGCTGGGGGTTTATGGATGGCTCTTGTCTGCAGAGAGTGGAATTAGATGAGAACATCGTGACCTTAAAGCTTCCTGAGCAGCTGAATGCATGCGCCGAGCTGGGAGAGGGAGTGTGGAGGGGTGGTGTGGGGTTTGGAGCTGGGAAAGGCTGGTAAGTGGGAGAGATGCTGTAAAGGAGGGGTTGTGGCTGGGGTCAGCAGGGTGAGGAAAGTGGCTGTGGTTAGATTAGGGGGGGCTGAGTGCCTGACTCTCACCTGAATATTTCCTTTTGTCATCCTAAGAGGGGAGAAGGTGTGGTGCTGTGGCCTGGGAGGAAGGAATCTGCAGAGCTGTCCCATTCCCACCTCTTGGGCAGCTTCTCTTTCCTCCTTGAACATGCCCAGCCCGAGGTTTGTGATGGTTATGGACATGGTTATGAGTAAGTTACTACTCGATGCTGTCCTGCCCTGGAAGGAGGTGCTGGAGCACTGAGGGGCAGGAGACAAGCTTGGAGCTCAGCTCCCAGGCTGGAGACAAGCTTGGAGCTCAGCTCCCAGGCTGTGTGACTGGGGCTGCTCAGAGCCTGTGCACAGGTGCCCTCCCTGCATCTCTGGGCTCTGTGGATGTGAGCACTGACAGCAGTTTTCTAACCAGATGCAGAGCCCTTGTCAGCCAGAGCTGGGTGTTTAGCCCCTGCACTTGAAACAAGCAGCTGCCAGCTTTAGTTCCTGTGTGTTACCATCTGCATTTCTAACAGGGAGAGATCCTGCCTCATCTGGGAGCTGGGCTCTATGGATGGAGTGATGGCTGAGATGCATTTCCCAGCTATGGCAAAAATGTTACAGGGGCTGGATAAAAAGCTCTGCAGCTCTTCCAGAGGGCTGTTGGATGCAATTCACCCAAGCCTGAAGTTGTTATTTTCCTCTCTGGCTGTAAATTGTTCTGATCAACAACGTTTGAAAGACACTACATCAAAAGAAGTGGAATCAGAGAGATAACAGGCCTTCCCAGGGAGCTGGAATTGCTTGGCATTTGACTCTGTGGCTCTTGAAATGAGCCACCAAGAGACTCATCTGTGTCCTGGGTACCACCTCACTCACTGCTTATCCAGTGCTGTACCTTGGTCTGGATGCACCCTGGGTCAGCACAACTGGAATTTTGTTATTTTGGGGTGCTGCTTCTCCCTCAGTGCTGCAGCTGCCCCTTGTCACCCTCCTGTCACCGTGATATTTTCTGAAAAATCCCTTTGCCAGGATTTCTTCTCCTGGGAAGTTGAGAAGCCTCAGAGAAAAATGTAAATAATAATTATCTGATTGCTTCTCTTGTGTTTGGCTGTTTCGGAATGTGGCCTGGACATTGTTTACCAACAGGTGCCTGTTTGATTTTCATGTGAATTGTTTTTACTTAATGACCAATCACCATCAGCTGTGTCGGGCTCTGAAGCGTCAGTCACGAGTTTTTATTATTCATTCTTGTTAAGCCTCCTGTATGTATCCTTCTCTTTCTTTAGTATAGTTTTAGTAGAATAGAATAGAATAGAATAGAATAGAATAGAATAGAATAGAATAGAATAGAATAGAATAATGAATCAGCCTTCTGAGAACATGGAGTCAGATACTCCTCTCTCACCTCACCCTGGGGTCCCTCACGAACACCAAACCCTCCTGTGCATGGGCTGGTGCTGCTGGATGGAGAATACAATATTTTGGGGGAGAAAAAGCCCAGATGCTGCTCTGACAAACCCTCCTGTGCAAAGTGATGCCAGCCCCAGCTCTGGAGTCCTCCACTGCCGTGGGAGGAGGTTGTTAACTCTGATTAGAGCACTTGCAATTCCAACGAGGCCTTTCATTTCCACCCTGGCTCCTGTTCTGCATATTTGATGCCGTTCTCTGGTGACAGAGTGCAAATGTTAAGATGTTAGAGTAAGATTGCCCCGAGGTTCAGACACTAATGACAAGAATTATCACAGTCTGAGTAGTTCAGGACTTGACAAAAGGTACAAAACAATTAAGCAGTGATTAACAGTTGAGTGTTCCCGTAATTATAGAGTGAGGTTTTGTGGTACTGTTTACTGCCTTTTGTAAAACAAAAGGAATCCTTTTGCAGAGACTGGTTTACTAAAAAAAACCCCACTGGTGATATTGGGTAAGCAGAGAGGTCCAAGTGATGCCCAGCCCTGTGTTATGATGTAGAAACTGGAGGTCCACATCCTCATTAATGCACATTGATGAAACAATTCCCTACCTTTAGGTGACAGATTGTGTTGCAGTGCCAAGGATACTAAATACAAGCATTAAAAATGACTTCCTGGCGATGACACCCTTGTCACCTCCCAGCCTTTCTTGAGGCAGTGCCCCTCAGTCCCTCTAAATATAAAAGGATGAATTATTTTTGCATTGGGGAACATGTCACTGAACAGAAGAGAATTTAACTTCACTTTTTACATACAAAGACTTCCAAAAGCAGTTTTTTTAGAATTAAATGAGGGATTTAAATCAAGAAACAGGATAGAGAAATTAAAAGGTTTTGACAAGAAGGCTAATTATCTGTGAAGAGGGAGGAAGTTGTGTGGGAGGCCAGTCCTGGATGATGCTCTTTGCCCTTTGCTGCCCAGCCAGAAGGTGCCCCGAAGATGTAAATGCAGCAGAGCACTGGATCTGTTACATGCATTTAACTTGTCAGCCTGTGAAGAGCTGTCAACTGCATGGAAGAGGAAGCTGGGATAAATCATAAAGAGTTTAATTATTAGGTAGTGCCATAAATACTCCCACCAGCCTCCTGGGCATTAAAAAGGTCCTGGTTTTGGGAGCTGTTCTGCTCTTGCAAAAACACCAAGGGAGTTGAGAATCCAGCCTGGCTGGGTGGTGTCCAGGGAGCAGCGAGTCCCAAGGGCTGAGGGGGAATTCAGCAGCACACCGGGGCTCCTGAGCCTTGTCTGAAAGCTCCTGAGGTCACTGGGAGGTTATTTACCAGCAATCAGAAATCAGGAGTGATTTGCTGTTACCGAAAGATGCTAATTCAGGCTCTGGAGGGGATTCATTATCTGGAATGGCTTTGCTGTGTGTGAGCTGATGACAGCCCTGTGGGTGCAGTGCCTCTGCTCCGGGGGGGCTCTGGTGCTGGGGGGGCAGGAGGAGCCCCAAATAGAATAAATCTGGCACCAGAGCTTATCTGAGTCCACCTGGGCAATATCTCACTGTGGGGTGAATGTGACCGTGCTCACAGGGGTCTGAGGATGAGGGAAGAGATGAGGATCTGACTCCATGTTTCAGCAGCTTGATTTATTATTTTATTATATATATTAAAACTATACTAAAAGATTAGAAGAAAGGATTTCATCAGAAGGCTAGCTAAGAATAGAAAAAGAAAAGAATGATATCAAAACCTTGTGTCTCAGACAGAGTCCGAGCCAGCTGGGCTGTGATTGGCCATTAATTAGAAACAATCACATGAGACCAATCACAGATGCATCTGTTGCATTCCACAGCAGCAGATAATCAATGTTTACATTTGTTCCTGAGGCCTCTCAGCTTCTCAGGAGGAAAAATCCTAAGGAAAGGGTTTTTCATAAAAGATGTCTGTGACAGGTGAACAATCCCAGCTCATCCTGGGCTCTCCCAGATGGCCCTTGAGGAGTGGATCCTGTTCATCTTAGAGGACCTTTTCAGCCTCAACATCACCATGTTCCTCTCTCCTGAGAGGATATTTCCTTTCCACGCTTTTCCCCAGTGTCATGGCGTGGGGCACTTCTTGCAGGAGGCAGCACCTCTGGTGGGGAACAGCTCTTATTTAGCATTATTTGTTTGGGGCAGCCTAAGACAAGGACAGAAAATCACATGAAGCAAGGAAATACATGGGCAGAGTGGCTGCAAATCATTCTGTTCCTCTTGGCAGAGGAGTTATCTGCTGCAGAAAATTGGGCAATTGGTGGTGCTGCCAGCTGTACAGTGCTTTTTGAATGGCCAGGGTGGCAGAGCTAATTTTCAACCCCGCTGGGATGGAGAAAGCTGTGAATTACAGAGGGTGGAAAAGGCCACAATAAAGAGATGAATAGAGGGAAAAGCTGTTTTCTTCCCTTGAAATATTTCTTGGTACGAAAGAGACTTAGTTTTGAGCTAGAAGAGGACCAAGCATCCTGTATTTTGTGAGGGTTTTATGGCTGTTGACACGAAGTTGCCATTACTCGTCATTTATAAACATGTGAGAAAGGAGGAAAACATAAAGGAAAGCCTTTATTTTCATATTTCCAGCTCCTTCCTGGTGTAGGTGTTTTTCCTGACTGTGGGATCAGCTCATTAATCAGGCACTGCTGCCCTTCCTGTAGGTTATTCACAGGAAGCCTCAAGGAGAACCAGGATGGACCTGGTAAAATAGGGCTGTCAGAGCACAGGGGACATCACCTGCCATGGAGCTGGGACCTGTCAGGCACTCCCAGCTTTTCCTGCCATGTCTGGGGTGTTTGCAGCATTTCCCTTGTCTGATCGAGGGTAGAGCTCCCTTTTGAGGGTGGATTTTAGCAGGGGCTTGTGAAAAATGCGTATTTTATGATTGGCATTTTGCAAATATTAAAATGAATATTGTATGTGTCATGTTAGAAAGTAATGCTGTATTAATTTGGTTAAGTAGTGTGTTAAATATAGTTTAGGTTATAACATAATGTAAGATGCTATGTAAAATACTTTTTTTAAAGGAAGGACTCACCGCAAGACAGCAGCCACAGGACACCTCAGTCTTTCAGAGAAAGAGAATTTATTGCTCTTTTATCAGAAGAAATGAATTTCCTGCCTCGCTCAGGCTTGAAGACAAAGTCAGGATTAAGAGGAAGAAGTTGGCACTGACCAGACAGAATCCTGTGTTTGAATGGAATTTATGCATCATGTATGAGGTGTATGAATATGCAACAGGCTATTGTTTTTAAGGGTTAATCCTCTGTTAACGTGGGTCCTTTTTCAGGCTTATTTTGCCCAGAAAAGGTACCCAGACTGCCTGTAACTCTTTGTTTTTATTGTCTCATATTGTCCTAATCTCAATTGTTCAAATTTTTACTACTCTAATGATACGACTATTTTTATAACCATTTTATTACCATTAAACTTTTACAATTTTAAAACCATGTGATTGCCATTTTTCACAGGCTCTGTTTGGGGGGTGCTCTGGTTCTTGGGGCCAGACTGGGGAGATGCCTCTGTCCCCATGGCTGGGCCAGGGAATGCCTTTGTACCTGGGGCTGGCAATGAGCCTCTGCTCCCTCTGTGCCTCCCCAGCTCCAGCCTGGCTCTCTCTGCCTGGCAGGGACTCAGAATTGCTCCTGCCTGCAATAAAACCCCGCTCCACTTGGCACCGTGAGACAGAGAGGAAGCAGAAAACACCTGTGAAGCAGGGAGTGAGGCTGTCAGCCCTGGTTTGTGTCAGTGGGAACCCTCTCAGTGCACCGAGGGGACAGAGCTGGGTTGCTTTGCTTAGTGCCTGCCAGGCCCTTTAGGAGAGGAATTAGCTCAGATATAATTATTCCAGCAGGATGATGGCTTCTGCAAGGCTGAAATTCCCCTGATGCAGAGACTGTGGGGAGAGGGGGAGGCCCAAGAAGAGTGTGAAGGTGAGGGACAGCCCATTGTATTAATGACTGAAGGAATGAGCTTTGAAGTGATGTCTCAACTATTCCAGTACCTTTTGGCCCAAGAGCAGCCTCTGATGGAAGCCCAGCTGGAAAGAAGGATGCATGAGGACTTTCTGCAGCAGAAATACCCCAGCTTTGGGATGCTGTGGAGTGGAGGCAGCATTTGGTCCTCTGAAGCCTTTCCTGCCCCAGTTCCAGGTGAGATTATCCCCAGGCTTGTGACAATCCTGAGTTTTGGGTTGGGGAAGGAAAAAGCATTAGAAGGGAGTGGATGAAGCTTGGACATCACTAACAGAAAAGTTCCCTTGCTTTTGTAGACAGAGGGTATTTGTTTTGTATGACATCTAATCTGGTCTTAGGAACATCAAATATTCATGAATGTGCCCTGTCTCTCAATGCTCTGTTTTTCTGCTCAGTTACCTGGAATGTGAGTTAAACTTTGCTTCAAATCCAGCCTGACTGTGCCACTGTTCATGATGCAGGTCTGAAAAGGCTTTGCTGCTCTTTTCCATGCATGGAAAGAAAAAGCAGGGCAAAAAGGTTCCTTACTATTCATTCCTGCAGGAATTGCACAGCTGTGGCTCATGCTTTGCCATTTCCAGCCTCTCCATCACAAGCTGTCCCTGGGGGCTGGTGACTCCTCTTGGGGCAGCAAAACCTCAGTGGAGATGGGAAGCACAGGGGTGATCTGTCCCACAGGGACCCTTTCCTCCAGAGGCATCAGGAACGAAGAGCCAGGCAGGAAATAAAAGTCCTTAAAACACTGAAAAATTAAAAGCTAACCCCAGCAGTCAGTCCATCAGTCACTACCCACCAGCTCAGGAGGATTCTGCTTCACCCCAGTGCCTCCAGCATTTTTATTTAACCCCCCAACACTTTGCTTTTTCATTTTGCAGTGAGATGAGCTGTTTACAAAGAAAATAGATGTGATGTTTAAAAATACAGCAGGATGGATGTGCTTTAAAGTGGATGGGGGCAAACGTGAGCTCTGAAGTGCCCTTCCCTGAGTGCCTGCAGCACATTTCCCTCTGGTGCAGAGCCCTGCTGGCTCCCAGCTCCTCAGGACAGGCTGTGGTTACTGCTGGAGCAGGGTAAGAGGTTTCTGTTTATCTTGGGTTTGTTATTTCAAAAGGAAGACAGAATAAATACCAGGCAACAAAGCTTTTACCTCTTTGCCCATTGTGTGATTAATAGAGGGTGACCTCAGCTCTCCAGAGAAGTTGGAATTAAAGCCAGGTGGGTAACAGATTGTTTTTCTGCCTTTGTGGGTGGCTCCAGGAGTATCAAGTACTAATTTAATTTGGGCTTAATTTACAAAGATAATTTTTGTTAAGTTTAGGTTGTTTTTTTTTCCTGGTGTGATATGAAAGAGTAATGTCAGCAAGGTGATGGCTTCAGAAAGCCACAGCCTTGTGTCCATTATAACACTGTGGATGCAGAAATGCACATCTGATTTTGGCAGGGTGTTTGGGACACTTGCTGCGAGAATGTTGTTTTATTGTAATACTTATTTTCTTGAGGTGGAGTTTAATGGACAGATCAAAGAATCCTGGAATGGTTTGGGTTGGAAAGGAAAGCTCCTCTCATTCCATCCCTGCCATGGGCAGGCACAACTTCCACTGGATCAGGTTGCTCCAAGCCCCATCCAATGTGATCCTGAGCACTTCCAGGGCTGGAGCAACTTCAGCTTCTCTGGGCAGCCTGTGCCAGGGCCTCACCACCCTCACAGGGAAGAATTTCTCCCTAATACCCAATCTAAACCTGCTCTTTCTCAGTTCCTGCGCTGGCTGGGGCTTTGTAGGACTCTGCTCTCCACCCCTTTGGGATAACCACCAGCATTCCTGAGCTGGTTCAACACCTTTTCCTCCAAAATGCTGGAAAGCCAAGCCCTGCACTCACAGAATCCTTTGGCAGCCACACAACCTACAGGTTTTGTGTCATCATTTCCTCACAGAATGTAAAAGCCAGAAGGAAGAATGGGATTTGGGATTTTTGCTCCATATTTATGTTGTGTCTCCAAGCTATGGAGAAATACTCAGAAATGTGATCAGAAATGCTGGGAAGCTGAAAATCTGGGAATGACCTGACTGGGAAGGGAGATTTCCATCTCCAGGAGCATGATAAACCTTTCTGCTGGATTTCTGGGTCCAGACCTTCTACCATCAGTGTCAGCTTTTAGCACCTGGCACCAAAAGTCTTGCTGCAGAATTTAAAAGTATATTGGAAACAATTTTGTTGCAGGCAAGTTATTAAAGATTGAATGATGTCAGACAATGTGTTGAGAGCAGTGTGAGTTGTTTAATATAGGTGTAAATATTAAACTGTCAGGGGCAAGTATATGAGAAAAACAATCCCTGAATGGTGTAAGGAGGAATAGGTAAACATCACATTTCAATAAATTCACTTACAAGGATCCTGCCAAATTTAATTCAGACCTTCCATTTAGGTATATGAGGAAATAATTGCTACCAGTCAGCATAAAGAAAATGGGTTTTTTTTCCCCTTTTTGCTCCTGAGTTTTCAGAAGTGACTTGGGAATTGCTTTTATCCAGTTTGCTTTGCTGGCTGCTGAACACAAGGGAGAGGCAGGTGGGTTTGGGGCTGCGCTGCTGCACCAAACACACAAATTTTCCCCTCCCTGTACATTCAGACTCAGCCTGGCT
Source organism: Ammospiza caudacuta (assembly GCF_027887145.1). Taxonomy (NCBI): domain Eukaryota; kingdom Metazoa; phylum Chordata; class Aves; order Passeriformes; family Passerellidae; genus Ammospiza; species Ammospiza caudacuta. Next base: position 13,402,311 of record NC_080607.1, read on the forward strand.
GCTTTGGAGCACGTAGAAAAGTTAAATTGTGCAGTGCCCTGTACCTCTGAGCAGCTAATGGGGGTCAGAGATCCTGAAGTGGAAGAAGAGGGTCTCAGGGGAGGGGTGGGATCAGGGGAGTTTGCTGCATTGCATGCCAGCCCCAGATTTGGGAAGAGCTTCACTGCAGGAACATCACTTCCCAAAGAAGCACCTGAGGCTCAGATCCCTGAATCTAAAGCCAGGCACTTAAAAGCCAGTGAACCATGGAGTTCCTGAGTTCTCCTGAAAGGGAAATTTCTACCATCAGTTTTAAAAGTAAATCTAAGGGATGTCAGACAAATAAAACACCCAAAGATGGGCAATGGCTCTGTGGGTTGAACAGCTTTACCCTGAACAGCTCCAGTGCAGCTCAGGCTGCCCGGGTGTGACACAAGCTTGGGTGAAACTCCTTTTCACTGATGGAGCCTTTGTCTGGCCATTTGGGTAATTTGCTTCATGTTTAGCAATCTGAAATTTTCCCCATCTCCGGCAAAGAGCTGCAAACATTTATTCATTCCTAGGCTTTGACCTAATTCCTGGCCATAAATATTAAATTTCTGCAAGGGACCAGAGAAGAGATGATAAAGCAGAAGCCCCAGTCAAATGGCACAGATGTGAAACTGCCTTTAATTGACTTGCTTTTGTCAAACATAATTAAGTCCTACATTTCATTGCAGTCCTTGGCTCACAGTCAGATCTCGAGAAGTCTTTGGTGATAAAGGATTATTCTGGCTTCAAATGAGACTGATGAATTCTTGCAGCCACTTGCACAGGAGGCACAACATTTTCTGTTGTATTGGCTGAAAGTAAAGCCGAGAGGCACTGCCAAAACCTGGGCTTCTGATGACAATGGAGTGCCAAGATGTCACTCCTCCTTCTGTGCATCTTGCTTGTGTATTCCTTCCACTCGTGTGAGCATCACTTGCTTCACAGTTTGTCAGCTCTGGGTGGGCTCAGCTGCCCACCCTTCCTGTCAGAGTTTGCCTGTACTTGCTTAAGCACATGCTTAAATCTCCATTATATATAATTCCTAATTTTTAATTATATATTTTATATATTTATATATATTATATATATTTTTTTAAAATTATATATATTCCTAATTTTTAATATATATAATTCCTAATTTTTTTATTTTAAATCTTTTTTTCCTGGGTGAGGATGGGCTTCAACACTTATCCAAGTGGCCCCAGGGCTCAGTGCTGTGTCTGCAAAGCTCCTGCCAGCGTGCCTGACATGTTTTGCTGGGAACAAAATATCAGGAATTTAGGTTCCTTTGTACTGCTCATTGTCCTCCAGAACCAAGCAGCACCTTTTCCCTATGAGAGAAAAAAAATTGTGATAAAATGAAGGAGCTGGATGAATGGTTTGAGTAGCAAAGCCCAAGCCAGTCCATATAAAACTCTGTTAGCTGTGAAGTTGGGTCCTTCTGCAGCCACCCAGGAAAGCTTGTGGTGAGGAGTGTGGGGAGTATTTTATCTTTGTTAAGATAACCAGGGAGATGCAGATGTGAAGCCTCCTGTAAGGTTTTCATTCCTCCTTGCAGAGGAGAAGCACTTGAAACACTTCCCTTGCCTTGCTCTCTTTGTGCCTGCTGCATTATTGAATCTCACCTTGGCTCGCTGGGTTTCTGATGTGCTGAAAGGAAATGAAATCTCTGCTGGGCTATTGTTGCTCCCTGCTCAGATAAATAATGTTCTGCTGAATTCAGGGAATTGCATCCTGGCTTTTGCCTGCCAGAGGCACAGCTCTGGGGAAGCATGGCTCTGACAGGCGGGAAGAGCTCAGGAGTGTTGCAGAGAAATCTTTAAATCCACACTTTTGAAGCTGGATCCTTTAATATCTAGGCAAAGCTACTGGGTGTTTTGGATGAGAGTAACTCCAGGAATTGACACCTACCTGGAGCACAACAGAAAAAGCTGAGTTTTGATTCAGTTTTAACAGAGATACTTTGTCTTGTTTTTTTGCCTGCTGGGAAAAAAGGAAAAAAAGGGGAAAAACCACTTTTCTGAAGGAAATATGTGTTCAATCTCAGATTCACTGGACAGAGAGAGTCTTGGGGTTTCACACAGCTCAAAGCACAGCCCAGCTGCTTTGAAAGCAGAGGTATCACTCTGGTATGAATGTTCCTGTAGGACAGTTCTCCTTGTCCCCAGAATGAAGACAACAGAGAGAGGCAAATGTGAGCTGAGCTTTCCAACGTGCTGCTCACCAGGAATGAGGCTCAAAGTCCAGCAGCTCTGGGAGATGCCTGATACATGAGGGGAGGGATGGGAGGAAGGGCAGGGAGATCTGGGGTGACCTTTAGAGGCACTGAAGGTCAGGAGGGAGCTCAGGGGATGGCTGAGCCTGGGAGAGCTCGAGGATGGAGGGGAGGGAGGTTGATCTGGTCTGGTCTGGTCTGGTCTGGTCTGGTCTGGTCTGGTCTGGTCTGGTCTGGTTTGGTTTGGGTTGGGTTGGTCTGGTTTGGTTTGGTGTGGTTTGATTTGGTTTGGGTTGGTTTGGTTTGGTTTGGTCTGGTCTGGTTTGGTTTGGGTTGTTTTGGGTTGGGTTGGGTTGGTTTGGCTTGGTTTGGTTTGGTCTGGTTTGGTCTGGTCTGGTCTGGTTTGGGTTGGTTTGGTTTGGTGTGGTGTGGTCTGGTTTGGTTTGGTGTGGTCTGGTTTGGTTTGGTGTGGTCTGGTTTGGTTTGGTGTGGTCTGGTCTGGTCTGGTCTGGTTTGGTCTGGTCTGGTTTGGTTTGGGTTGGTCTGGTTTGGTTTGGTTTGGTTTGGGTTGGTTTGGTTTGGTTAGTTTGGTCTGGTTTGGTTTGGTTTGGTTTGGTTTGGCTTGTTTTGGTTTGGTTTGGTTTGGTTTGGTCTGGTTTGGGTTGGGTTGGTTTGGTTTGGTTTGGGTTGGTTTGGTTTGGTTTGGTTTGGGTTGGATTGGTTTGGTTTGGTTTGGTTTGGCTTGTTTTGGTTTGGTTTGGTTTGGTTTGGTTTGGTTTGGTTTGGTTTGGTTTGGTTTGGTTTGGTTTGGTTTGGGTTGGTTTGGTTTGGTTTGGTTTGGTTTGGTTTGGTTTGGTTTGGTTTGGGTTGGTCTGGCTGCTGCAGACCCTGCCCGGTGGTGCCTGCACTGCAGTGGCCACGTGCCCTCTGGAGAGGACATGCAGGACACCTAGCACTGTGGCTCTCTGCAGTTTTTTCCTTTGCCCAGTGTCTGTGGCTTTTCTAATTTTGGACATTTTGGGACATCCTTCTCCCAGGCCCTTGCTGAGATGTGAGAGCAGGTCCAGGTGACCAAACCTCGCTGTGATCTCTGTTTCCACCCTGCCCTCCTGCTGGTTGGCTGCTGACACTCAGGTCCTTTGAAGGGTGCCAAGAATTTGGGTTTTTCTTGTGCTGACTCTTTCATCTCCTGCTGCAAAGGGCTGTTTCATTCTTTTTTGAATTGTCTTTGCTGCTTCTTGGTTACCCACAACCTCCTGACACTCAAGAAACTTTGGAAAAGGATGAGTCTAATTCACTTTTTAATTAACTGAAGAAAAAAATAATATATCCTTTGGAGAGAGAATGTTATTTTCCATCAAGATTTTCCTGATTCAAATTTAATTTCTGCCCAGAGGGAAATTTGAAGTGGCTTAATACAAGCAGATAGGAGCGGAAACCTGGAGAGATTCAGCTCCAACAAATAACTCCTTACTCAGAAATGTGATCAGAAATGCTGGGAAGCTGAAAATCTGGAAATCACCTGACTGGGAAGGGAGATATCCATCTTCAGGAGCAGGGAGAGCTTTCATCTGTAGCTCTGTAAGACCTCTTGCTTCACACTGGGGGAGTGAAAATGTGTGTGGATGCGTTTGCTATTGAACCCTGGGGATGAGGGAGGGGGATCCTCCTCCCAATGACAACCTGCAAGAAGAAAACTGCAATCATTCCCAAAGGTGACTTGTGCTGGAAGTCTCGTGCAGCCAGTAATTAAAACACTGCAAGGCTTTCTCATAATGAGCTAATAATTTCCTAACATGGAAGATATTTTGACCCAAGGACACCTGGAGCCTGTTCTGGACTTGGTTTGATGGACAGGAGTTTTGTGGTTGCTTAGGAACTGGTGACCAACCCTTGGTTATGTCCAATATGGGCTGACAAAGGGCATTTTCATCAATATCATCATTATTTACAGCCATACAGCCCTACAGCAGCTTCCATAAGGCTGCCTCTGCAGCTTGGAATTGCTGGAAAGCTAAAATATAAACAGAAAGGGTTTGGAAATTTTTAGGTAGAGATCACCATGTGGACAAGCCCCTGGAATTTGTTATAAAGAGATATTGGCTTTGCCTTGAAGGGATTTCCAGATCTAGGAGCCAGGTCAGAGAAGATATTCAAAAAAACTCCAGAAAGGAGTAATTTGTAAACGAAGCTGATTAGCCAATGATCTGTATCAGGAATGATGAAGCTCAGCCTGCTGATGAGGGCCAAGAGCTTAAATCTGTGGCTATCAAGAGTAAGGACAAAAATTTTAAATATCATTAAACAGAAAAAAAAATAGTGCCAGCTGGTGTGTTCATCACTGGGTGACACAGTTCAGTCAGCACAGTGAGATCTGGTCAGTATTTCTTTGGGGCATTTGGAAAGACAGAATGATGTGCTTTATCTCTGTAATGGGAGATCAAATCGTTCCTGTTCCATCTCTAATCAACAGTGTAGTAAATGATGTCTGCCTTGTCAGGGGGTACACTTAGAAATCAGTGTCCATATCACTCATGTCTGAGTGGCTCAGAAGATTGAGGTCTGCAGATGTTTGTTTTTAATCAACACCAGAAAAGTTGGACACTAGCTGGTTTATATTTTCAAAAGGCTGTCCTCGTGTCCCAGATAACTACAAGCCAGTAATCCTGGCCTAAATAATGATGTAGGTGAAAGGGAATTCAAATGAGGAAGAATTAAAGGCTGGGGATAAAACTAATGGATTTATGAAACACAGATCCACAGACATCTGAATTCATTAGCTTAGTCATGGTTATTAGGTAGCTCTAATATTCCTGGGGTTTTGCAAAGGGTTTGACATTGTTTCACATGGAATTTGGATTAATCCACCTGAGGGGGCACAGAGAGACCCTGGTGGGAGCAGGGAGCTGCAGGGATGGGGGATCCTCCCCACAGTGGGGACTTGCTTGGGAGTGGCACTGATGGGGGCTCAGCCTCCCTCAGCTCCAGCACTGGGCTCTTCAGGACAGAAAACCTCTTGCTGTGCTATTTGTTAGAGAACCAAGCTTTTTGTTTTTCATTGCAATGTAATAATTATGGGTGAGGATGCAATCCAATAGAAAAGAGCGTTATTTAAATGATAAAAAGATCATTTAAAGGTAATTATAGAATCTACCCAAGTAGCTGTACCCCATCCTAGAAGGCACTTGGATAAATTCTCAGCATTTGACTTAGCCCAGATGTCACAGGGGCTGTGTCCAGAGGTACTTCCTTTACAGTGCTTACAGCAACAGTGTGTTCCAAAGCCAAGGAACAGGATCTTTTTGTCCTCCCCGGGATGCTGAGGGCTCCACAGGAACAAGAGGATCCCAGTTTTGAGCTGTGCCTCCCTGTGCCATTCGCCTCCTTAGGGACTGCTCCCAGCTGTGGGTGACTGGAAGCAGGGAGTGATGCTGCCCAAACCTGGCTCTTCCTACATGTTAACCATGATCCCAAAGCAAGCCATGAAATCCCACAAGTTCAGCCCCAAACAGGCCCCAAGCTGTCCATTCTTCTCATGTTTCTGGTTTTATTATGTTATATTATATTATATTATGTTATGTTATGTTATGTTATGTTATGTTATATTTATTATGTTATATTATTATGCTATACTAAAGAATAGAGAAAGGTTACTTACAGAAGGCTTAACAAGATACTAATTGAAACTTGTGACTCTCCAGACTCCTGTCACAGCTGATGGTGATGGGTCATTAAGTAAAAACAATTCACATTAAACCAATCAAACATTCATCTGTTGGATAAACAATCTCCAACCATATCCCAAAGCAGCCAAACATAGGAGAAGCAATCAGATAATTATTGTTTTCATTTTTCTCTGAGGCTTCTCAGCTTCCCAGGAGGCGAAATCCTGGGGAAAGGATTTTTCAGAAAATATGACAGTGACACTCAGCCCCTAGAGCAAACCCCTCCCACTGGGCTGTGCTTGTCCACAGGGAGCCTCCAGCCCTCATCACTCCAGCATCCCCTGGTACAGGGGCAATAAAGGTGTGCCTGCTGTCCAACGTGCTCTGGTGACAGTCACAGACCTTGTCTGGGTTTTTTTTGGCTGTCCGTAGAGGGATCCCAAGTGTAGAGATGGGGAAAGCAAGATAAAGTGAGGAAGGTCACACCAGGACTGGGATGAAGACTTTGACACGTCCAGGTGTACAAACAAATGCTTGTGACATTTCTGTGGATTTCCAGTATTTTTGTTTAATTTTTTAAGTTAAAGACAGTTTTAGGCTAACACAAAATTGTTGTTTGCCTTATCTTCCCCCTGGTTTCACATGTGAGATGTGATTTCAGGTTAAAAGCTGTTTTTGCAGTGGCCTGGTGATATTAGGGGTGAATTGATGCACAAGTGCTTTAAAGTCACCTCTTCCAGGAGGACAAACAAGGGATATTTTAATCCACAGAAGCCAATGTTTTTAATGCCTCAGTGCTCTCTCTCAAGAATATATTGCAAAGTAAAAGGAAACTTGGTTTAGTGAATTTCTCTGGCCAAGCGGAAAATATTATAAATTGTTGTGTTTTCAAGCTGTTCCCCCTAATTTTTGGCATTGGAGGAACAAAATGGTTGCAACCAAAACGTGAGGACACAGCTCCCAGCACTTTCACAGCAGCAGCATCCAGAAGCCCATGCCTAGACCATGGAAATCCTCCACAGGCACAAACTGGACATCAGGACATGCCTTAAAGCTTGCATTAAAGGGAGAGGAGTGGGAGAGTATGAGGATTGAGGGGTCAGCCATTATTTTCACCAGTGCTATTGAACATCATCTTATCCCATTGGGTTTGGGAAGCTTTTATGTTGAATTTGGAGTAAACACAGATTAGGAGGTGGAAGATTTTTTTCCTCTAGGGTTTTGGTGTTGAAAAATGCTGCAAAAGAGCTGGGGGTTGTGGTCTGGGAGCAGGACATAGGAAGCAAAGTCCTGTTTGGGGATCAGGGTTTCTTCCACAAAACATCAGGAAGTTTTGGAAGCCCTGGGTGAGCTGCTGGTGTGATCTGCACAGAAAGCATAGCCTCACACAGCTAATGAGCTCCAGGGCAGCTCTCCTGCCTTTGATTTGAGGTTTTTCTCCAAGCAGGGATGGTAAATTGTAGGCAGAAAGAATTTCTGCCAAGGATCTAATGATGCTTCAAGTTCCTGCAACCTTTCAGATAAACAGGGTGGAACAGTACAGAGGATTTTATAAGGAATCTCTAAAAATGTGCCGTGAACATAATGAAGCAAAATTGATCTGTTGTTTTCTCTCAGGAAACAAATGCTGCACAAGGAAGCAAAAAGAAGATGGGCCAGAAAAATACAGCTGTGCTCTCAAAATGGGTCAGTCCTTGGACAGCAGCTGTCCTCAGACATTAATGTTTTCACATTAAAAAAATAAGAAAATTTAGGAGCTGTCTTTTAAAAGAAGAAAATTTAGGAGCTGTCTTTTAAAAGAAGAAAATTTAGGAGCTCAGCATCCAAGGATGAAATCACCAAACAACTCCTTTAAGTATTCAGCCCAAAGCCACATAAATCCAGGATCTGAACGCAACCTTAAGACAGGAGTGCTGAGAGACGGGGATTTGGGAAGGGGAGCTTGAGTCTGTGATCCAGGCCTGGGTGAGATTCATTTACATGGCAAGGACAAAAACAGAGGTTAGTCAGGAGAAAAACCATGAGCAAATTTCCAGTGCATGGTGCCCTTGAGGAGATGGATGGCAAATGGAGCAGGAGCAGCCACTGCTCAGCTGGGCTGGGAAAAGCTCAGACATGTCTTCAGCAGGGCTCAGAGTGACAAGTGGTCCCAGCAGGAATGATCCTGGAAACCTTCACCCTGTTGGAGTCCCAGGTAAATCAGTGCCACAGCTCTGCTCCTCTCCAGGGCTCCAGGACAGTCCTCAGGGGTGGGCCAGAGCCACCAGTGGGGTCACTCTGGGCTCCCAAACTGCATCTGAGACAATTCCAGAATGGTTTGGGTTGGGAGGGAGTCCCTGAGGCTTTTCCTGCTCCTGCAGGTTTGTTTATCTGGTCCTGTCTCACCCCAACAACAGGGAACAGGTTCCTTTTGGCATCTGCACCTTCTGAAGATGCTGCTCAGAGCTGGGGAGGAACAGGTCCTGCTCCTGGCACTGAGCCACAGCCTGAGGGATGACCTGAGAACTGATAAATAGAATTTCCTAAATGACTTCCTAAAAGCTTTCCCATGCTTTTAAGACATACCCCATCATCCGAGGCTGTGATGAGGCTGGTGCTTTAATGTACCCGCTGTGTAAGCTCAGCAGGGGCAAAGTGATTTCTGGGGGTGGAGAAGGTCCCTGTGTCATTCCTGGGCTGGGAGGAAGAGGATGGTGCTGGCAGACCTGCACAGAGGAGTGGGGAATGCTCCTGTCCAAAGCAGGCTTGGAGAAGTCTGGCAAGGGTAAGAAATTGCAATTCTCTGCTGTGGATGTTCATGGCAGAGCCAGCAGGGCTCACATTTATGGCAGCACGAATTCATTGCTGGATTCTGATGCTGCCATAAACATTTCCCAAATCTGGGCTGGCTCTCAGAGCCCTGTGCAGGGCATGGGCAGAGATGTGCTCCAAGTGCAGGCATCCATGGGATTGAAGGAACAGCACTTCCCTCCAGCTTCAGGGGCTGCACGTGCTTCATCCTCCTTCATTAGGTCTGGCCACTTCTCCTTGTTAAAGAACAAAAAACCCAACAGCCCCTGGCTAACCAGGAAATGATTTTTCAATCTTCTCCTTGAGGATGGCAGCTACACATGATGTTTCTTAGAATAAAAGCAAATCTTTTTCCTTTCTTTCTTTCTTCCCTTTTCCTAGAAATTTTCCTCCAAGTCATCTGGTTGCCAGAGGTGACATTTTCTGCAGCTGAGGTGCCTGATGTCATGGCAGGAGGCTGTGCAGGACTCGGAGTGTTCCTGTTTCACATTTCTTCTGTTTATTTCCCATCAAGGTCACCGTGTCTCTTAGCCAGGGTTTGGCTTTGACTTTAGCTGGAGGTTTCAAGAAAATGTTAGTTGCATCTTTACTTTCTGGGAAAAATGCTGTACAAAGTCAACTGAAACTGCCTGAAAATTTGGATGAAATTCATCTAGGATTGAGCTAGGAATTAAAAAGGGATATGAAAGTTTGCTCTGAACTTGTGATCTTTGTTTGTTCTCTCTGGATCCTTGTGCTGTGTGTGCCTTCAGGGAAATCAGTGCACATAACTGAACTGAATCCTCTGGGGAAGGAAAAGAAACTAAAAGCTTTTTGCAAAAAAAAAATTCATCAAGCAAAACTTCTAAGCCTAGTACATTTCCATCTTGGAAATAAATGCCTCCTACAGACCCCCAAACCACCAAGGTTTACTGCAGCTTTATGTGGAAAGCACCTGGGTACAGTGGTGAAGCTCCTTAGAAAATATGTAAAGGATTTGTGCAGGCAAAAGCTGTGCCAGAGCCTCCCCACCCTCACAGGGAAGAATTCCTTCCCAATATCCATCCAACCCTGCCCCTGGCAGTGTGAAGCCATTTCCTGTGTCTGTCACTCCATGTCCCTGTCCCAAATCCCTCTCTAGCTCTCCTGGAGCTCCTTTAGACTCTGGAAGGGGCTTTGAGCTCTCCCCAGAGCCTTCTCTTCCCCAGGCTGGACACCCCCAGCTCTCATTCTGCCTCAGAGCAGGAGGCTGCAGCACTCTGAGCATCCTTGGGCTTCCTCTGGACTCTTTTCAGCAGCTCCAAGCGTCCAAAGAGAATATTTGGGTCCTGGTCCCCGTGGTGAGTGGGGAAAGACTGAAGGTATCAAACTCTTCCCTTGACACATTGAAGATTGTTTTCCCCTGAAAATTTGGCATGACTTGCACTTGTCAGTGCCTGTCAGGAAGATCTTTCGCATTTCCCATCCCCTGGAGTGGAGGCTGCCTATCAAGTGTCTCTTCACCACAGTTTAATGTTTCTGGTAAAGCTACTAATTTGATTTTCAGATTTTGTCTGAGCAGAATTAGCACTTATCACACATTGGAGCTGCCAGTGAAGGGAAAAGCCAAGGAATGGTCAGGGGATTGAAAGAAGTTATTCCCTCCTGGGGCTACAGCAGCAGACAAAGCCCAGATGGTGAAAGCCCATGTGATCCTTCTCTGCACATCCAGAGATGACAGTGACAGGAGTGATGATAAGCAGGACGTTGGGATGGGTTCTGCCCCAGTTAGGAGTGAATGTTTGCAGGGTGAGGGTGTCACTGCCTGGGCTGGTGTCTTGGTTTGGAAAGACATGAGTCTGCTAAGGAAGGCAGGAGCTTCCCCTGAAATGGAGAATGCAAACCCCCCCCCCCCCCCCCCCCCCCCCAATTGCTATAAATTTTAAATTAAGGGGCTCTCAGGCAAAAATATGGGAGGAGGAAACAACAGTCCTTTAATAGGGAAAAGAACAAAAGGATAAAATAAACAATGCAGTACAGTAGAACAACACTGACAGAGTCAGAAACCCAACCTGACACCCTGTGGGTCAGAGTGTTGCTGGCAATCCAATTGGAATTGTGGCTGCAGTCCTTCTGAAGTATCAGGGGTGGTTCTGTTGGAGCAGGGGGAATCTGTAGAGAAGGATGTATTCTTCCTCTGAAGATCCAGTGGAAAAGGCAGCTGCTGTTCCTCTGGAGAATCCCATGGAGAAGCCGTGCTGGTGTCTCAAAACCTCTGGATTATATCTGGGTAGGAATGCTTGGCTCCTCCCTCTGGGCGGAGCATCTCACAATGGGAGGTTATAGTTCTTATCAGTCATGCAGTGACATTCAATAGCTGTTATCAGCAATGTCCCCTCCCCAGGGAGGTGTGAATGTGGTCACTCAAAGAGAGAGATAAAGCAAACTACCCATTTGACAAAGGTAATCTGCCATACAGATGGGAATGGAAAACATCTTGCACTGCAATCTTCAACAGCTGGGCTGGCCCTGCCCTTGGTGGCAGCTGGGGAGCATCAGCTGCTGTGGAAAGGGAATGACGGCTGCTGGATGGGGCTTGGACTGACCCCTGTGACATGGCTGGGGGAGTGGGAAGGTGACAGGGACAGGCACCTGAGGCTCTCCTGCCATGCTGCTGCTGGAGGAGGCTGGTGGGAGTTTAAATCTCTCAGGGAACACTGGCACCAAAAAGGGATCCTTTTTCTGCTGGTATTTACTGATGACATACCCATTTCTCCTTCTTCCTTTTATCTAATAAATGCCATCTCTCCCACAGGCAGATGTCTCAGCCAAAACATTAAGATGCAGAATTAAGTCAAGGACTAAAAGCAAAAAAACCAGCCCAGAGAGGCACATCTGTGGCACTGCTAACACTTGCAATGTTCCAGCTTCAAGGGAAGCCCATCAGGATGATTTGCCAGGGAGATTCACAGCTCAGTGTGACTCTCAGAACCTGCTGATGATGAAGGTGTCCCCCTGCCATGTCCTTGCTCTGGTCAGGGTCACTGACCATGTCTGCAGAGGAGCACAGCAGGATTCAGCAGGATGGTGAGCACAGATCTCCTCTCCCACCACAGCTGCTCCCTCAATGCTCACTCCAACACCTGCAGACCTGCAAGGGAGCACGTGGTGTCTGTCACAGACTGGGAATGTCACAAGGAGGGCACTGCAGAGCTGCTCTGCTCTGAGCACTCAAGGAGCGCTCAGACCCCACCAACTTTCCACTTTCCACTAGAGAAATTCAGGTGTCCTCTCTCTGTCCCAGGTGTGGAAAAGCCCAGAGTGTTTTCCCTGGGATGCAAGAGCTGAGCAGACAGTGAGAACAAAGCCACGTGCTGCATGCCAGCATTTCTATCTTATGTTTCTAAATACCCCACCAGGAGCACAGGATTTTTTTCCTCACTTGTGAATTTTATATGGGAGGAAAAGAAAAGCCTAACAGAAGGCAGAATGAACTCCATGTTTTCTGCTTCAGCATCACCTGCTGGTTCCAATGGGAATTTACAAACTCGTGGAAGAGCTGGAGAGGTGTTGGGCAGGAGGTGCCAACCAGCCCATTTTGCTTTGGGATTTGAAGATTTGGGATGCATGGGTGTTTCACTGAATGGTTCACAACCTGAAAGCTTCAGTGAAGAGAACAAGGGCAGAGAGGGCAGTAAGAAAACAGCTTGTTAAATCATTAAATTTTACTGTCATGTTCTGAGTTTCACAATGAGGAGACAATAAAAGGCATCCTTGGGCAAAATTTACTAACCACCCTTGGTGACTGTGGCCCTGAACTGCTTTAATTTCTACTTCAAAGTTAGTAGAAAGCAACTCCAAGCATATTGCAAAATCTAATTCACCTTGTCTGAAAGATCAAAGCCTGCGGGAAAGCACAAATTAAACCTCCAAAAATATAATTTCCCCTCAGAATTATTAAAAATGCCATTTTCCTTCTTCTTCCTTTTCTTCAGTCCTCATGCAGGTGTTACCTTGAGACCAATGGATAGCATGAGATGGTGCCCCAGCTTGGAGGGTGACCTCAAACACAGCTAAAATCTCAAGAGACATTTATAATTTTTGGAATTTTAAAGTTCTTGTTTCAAGAACAGAGTTTTTGAGAACTTTTTGCTCTGGGTTCTGTTTTCTCACCTGGATCGACCCTCCGTGCAGAATGGGGATCTGATTCACCTGCACCAAACTTCAACCACAGGGAAACCTTGGGAAGAACTTGTGGGAACATCTGATCCAGAGGTCATGAGACAGAGGGGCTCAGGGCAGGGAGGAAGAATCATTTCCAGGATCTTCCTTGGCCACTGCAGATTTTTATTGTTGAGAACTAGAAAGCTCCAGTCACACATAAAGATGGAGAAACTGGGACAGAGAAACTGGGAGTCAGGCTTGGAGGAGCAAGTCCCCATGTCTGAAGGAGAGGATGCCAAAGTGCAGCTGTGCCCTGCTTTGTGCTCCTGCCTGGAAAACACTGAAATAACAGCCCCAAATGTGTTCCCTTGGTATTCCTGAAAGTTGTGGTGAGCTATCTATTTCCTAAAGACCTCTCACGCAATTCTTCACATCCAGATGAGGAAATTGTAAGAGGATATATGTTGCTCAGGTTCTTTTCACACAGTTTTTCACATTCTAAAGCCTGGCTCAATCACAAATACAGTCTCAGCATCAGTGGCTTTCCTGAACTGGGTTTGAAAAGCTCCATCAGTTCCCAAGGCGCCGCTGCAGCATTTGTGCCACAGGCTTTGCTCAGGCAGGAGAGGAGCAGCCTCAGGTGACACAGTTTCAGTCCATGGTGAATGCAGGTGATGTGGGCTGGCTGGGACAGGGACAAAAGGGCTGTGTAGGGATGGGGAAGGGGTTTGATTGTGTGGAGGGTGAGGGATATGTGGAAATGGATCAGCTGGTGGGATGAGGCAAGTTCTTAGGTAAGCCTGTGGCTGTAGGCAAGGACAGAATGGCTTCTGATGAAGGTTAAATGTCACTTTTGTCGGGGAATAATACACTTTCCTTATCTGGGAGTGAGCTCTGAGCAGCCCAGGGTGCTGGATAGTCTCTCATGGCCACCAGTGCTTGTGTCAGGCAGGGCTGGATGCAGCCACTGATATCTGTGACATACATTAAAAGTGTTCTTTTATCCTGTCAAACACTCAGACGCAGTTTTTTGGCTTCAGTGAGTCAGCACAGCTTTGCTGGGACCAGCTTGTCCCAGCAAGGCTGTTGACTCCCAATCCCACCCAAAATGATGGGGATTTGGAGTGTGTGCATGGTGCTGCTGCCACGGCTCTCTGTGTGCCATCTCCAGAGCATGACAGCCACATAAATAGCATATGTGAGGAGACAGCACATATCTGCTGCTTGCTGCATCTTATTTACATACATCTCCTCTACCTCACTGGTGCTTCTCCCCAGTTACAGATTTGTGAAAGGCTGCAGCCTTTTCAAGCCTTTGGTGGGAATACATTTCCCTCTACAGTTGCTTGAAATTTTCAGTGAACATCCATTGTTTCCTCTTGCTGGAGAATGGAATGAGGGAAAGCTTCAGGGGCTGAGTTCAGGTGGGTCAAAGCTGTGAAAACATCTTGCTTTGGAGTGGTTTATCAGGCATCAGCTGCTATTGATCCACACAACAGTGAGAACTTGAGTGACATCTCTTTGGGGAGAGCAAGTTCAGGAGGAAGCAAACAGCAAATGGTTTCTGGGTATCTTGGTGTCAGACTTTTATTTTTTGCAGTGATTTTGTTGCTCTCCAAGCTGTTGGCTGTATAAAAGGACTGCAGCACAAAGGTGATAAGCAGATCTTTACTTTGAAAGGCTCCTGTGAAATTCACCATCTGAGCACAGAGATGTTTTCCTCCCTACGGGATAAGAGGTTAAAATGCTGGGATGGTGTTTAGAGGATCTAAATTAATAATCTGCTGCTGTTTCTTACTCAGTACCTGAGTAAATCCTGCAACCATCACTGCCTTTCTTGAAATCAGAGACCCTTACTCTCTCAGCCTCTGGGACACCCAAACAGTGAGCCTTGGATTGTGGGTTCCCATTCCCAGAATGGTGAAAAAAAAGCAGTGTACTGGGCCAGGAATAATGGGAGTGAGGAGAACTTGTGTCTTGTAAGAGTAGAGGGACTTGCTTGTTTCCAGGTTCATGAGTTTGAGATGCAAAGAGGAGGAAGACAGTAAAACACAATTTAATGCTGCAGTGAAGATTTATGGCCTCATCTGCAGTCACCTGAAATGATCAGTCCCTTGAAAATTGCAAATATTGATGGCAGACAATAAAATATCAGTGAAGTTGGTACCACTGTGTGTTCTTTCTCCTGCTGGAGCTTGGGGGATTTTGCTCTAAATTAATTTTTGGTGGAAGCAAGGTCTGCTCTAATTAGTTGTAAGTAATGAGGATCAGGCCTAGCAGCACACAGTTTTCTTAAAATGCAGGGGGCTGTTGGCGCTAATCCTGGTTATTCTCCTTACCTTGGACCCTGTGGATGTGTAGAAGAGAAATGGAGAGATTTCCACAGTATTTGTGCATGAAATGGGCATGAATTACACTTGTTCTGCTGTCCTGCTGACTTAGAAAAAGGAGCCTATTGACTCCAGCTTTGTGAGGCTGGTGGCCCTGGGAACCAGCTGATCCTTCAGGAAATTGTTTTATTGCATAATGTGTTTCTATAAATCAGGTCCTCGCAGGCTCAGGGATTGGCAGGGAGGTGCCCAGCCAGCATTCAGGTGGGCTGTCAGGGTACAGAGGTGTCACCCCTGGGCAGGAGAAGCTGCCCCTCAGGCATGTGGGGATGGATGAGCTCAGCTGCCTTTCTCTGCTGGGCTGGACCTAAACTCTGTGTGGGAACGTCCCAGCCTGTGTTTGTGACTGGGTCTGGGAGTTTATGGGATGCACTGGGATCAGCCACCTCTGATGGGGCTGGACCATCACCCTGCCATTGCTTCCTGAGATCTTCTCCCACATCTGCTCCTCCTGAGGAGTTCAATGATCATGGAAGGGAGATGGGAACTGTGACCAAGGCAGGACAAGGCCTGGGACATCCCACTGACCCATTCCCCTTGCTGGGACTGGGATTCAGGCAGCACCCCAACACACACTGCAGTCAGTGGGTTCCTTTCCCACAGTGTTTGTCCCCAGGCCCATCCCTGCTCCTTGGGAACAGATTTTCTGCTTTTCCTTTCACTCTAATGCTCAGCAACGCAGAGAAGAGTCTGCAGAGGTTTCTGTCATCTCTGAAATGAGTCTGACTTGAGGAAGTACAAAAGCTACAATGAATATGTATCACTGGAAATATTGAAGAAGCCAATGTCCTCTTCTGTTTAATAGATGTTATTTCTCATTCTTTGAATGAGTCTGCTGGCCATGGAGGGCAGATAATCCAGTTGTGGAATCTTTCTTGTCTTGTGTTGTTTCATGATTTATAGCACCATGCAAGGAAGAGAATTTATCACCACTGTCTCAGTGAAGTACCACTGAATCCCCTTGTAAAGGCTGCTCTGGAAAAGTGGGTTTTAGAATTCAAGAAAAGATATTTTCATATTTTTATCTCTTTTGATTTATTTTTTTTCTTGTTTCCCTGATGCTCTGCTGACCATAAAGATCATCCAGTTCTAACTCCCCTGCCTTAGGAAGGGATACATCATTGCTAAATTTTTGTCATCATTAATGTTCTAATATCACCCATTACCAGTGGCTGTGGTCCAAATTTAGCTAATTAGCCTTTGGCAAGCCATTAATCAGGTGCCCATCATCCCAGGAGTGACAGTTGCATTTTTGAACCTTTGCTTTCCAGCACACTCCACACTCCCCCAGCCTTTCTCCTGCTCCTCTCCAGCCCAGGTGCTCGTTCCCTGCATGAAAAAATGATTTTACCTCTTGAAAAATTAATTCTCTGCTCATGATGGCCTTGATTAAACAGATTGACAAACCGTGCTAAAGGTGACAAAACAGCTCTGACATGCAGACATCTTCACCCCCTGAAAGGAAAGGCAAAGAAAAAAAAAAATCCCTGTGGGCTGTTGCTATTATGAGATGCAGGTGGCTGAGAGGTGTTTTCTGCAGAATCAGCAAAGGTTCTCCACATTTGGGAACAATGTCTGTAAAGTTAAACTGGTAGAAATGGCAGAGGATGCAATTACTGACACTTGAACTGGATTATCTTGAAATAATTAAGGATTTTTCATCCACAACTGATGCAGACTGTGCTGATGCTCCAGGAATTTGGAGGTAGGAATGATAAAGGTGTTTGTGGCTGCCCCATCCCCGGGAGTGTTCAGTGCCAGGTTGGAGGGGGCTTGGAGCAATCTGCTCTGCTGGAAGGTGTTTTCATTCCATGTTGATGCCCCGGACTCTCTGTTGTAGATTCAGCATCTCCTGATGGTGTGTGGGAGCTGCTGCCCCCCCAAAAGCTCCCTGGGCATCCCCTGGAAGAAGGATGGCTTTTTGTCTTGTTCTTCTCTTGGCTTTTCTTACCTTGCTGCCTGCTGAGAAACCTTCAAACCGAGGAGCTGATCTGTTTTTCAAAGAAATAGCTGGGATAAAATCCTTTTTGGGTAATGTTGGCAAAATTTAGGTTGTCTAAGCCTCCTGTCCATTGGGGTCTATGCACCAAGCCTGGGTCTTCCTTCCCAGGCTTGGTGCATAGACCCCAATGCACAGGAGGCTTCTGATGAAGAAGAAATCTTGCAATCATGCTCTTGAGATGATTGTCCTATTGTCCTCCTCTCACCCCAGGGACCCTGAGCAGAGCATGTGTTAGGATCCCATGAGATATTCTGGAAGGACAGATCTCACCATTACTGAATTATAATTGGAGTGAAATCATGTGAAGCAGCAGGATTGGGACTGGAGGTGCAGCATGACCATCCTGGGCTTTTGTCCCCACACAAAGAGGGCAGGGATGAACACTAAAGAACAACTAGAGGACTGGATGAGGGGAATTTTTAAGGATATTTGTCACAGATGCATATCTTGGCTGTCAGTAGTTCAAAGTGCATTCCTGATCCCTTTTCCAGCAGCGTTTTTGAAACACATCTCTCAGGCCAGAAAGAAAACCACAAGATAAATAGGTGAACCTGCTGTATTTGCTGCTCTGCATGAACATAAAGGAGAGTGGGAAGGGCTGAGAGCACTCGTTGGGGTGAGAGCCAGCAGAGAGGAGCAGAGCTGAATTCTGAATTTGCAAACACTCTTCCCGTCAGCTCCTGGGCTGTCCAGCTGGGAGCTCTTGCACTGATTTACTGCTGTCCTTGCTTCAGCCTTTGGAAATCAATCCACTGACAATTAAGGTAATGTCTGGTCTAATATTTATTTCACACTTTCGTTAATGGGCTGACAAAACCCCACTTTGTGAAGCAGTGAGACTGTTCTGTTCTGCAGGAGGGCTGGAACTCTGGGTCATGCTTTTTTCCCTTGTCCCTGCTAAAGCTGAGATCTCTTGTTGAAGCTTTCAATAAAATTGCCATGCAGCACCACACCTTAGCACTGTGTTCCTGGTGAAGAAGGTGCAGCTTTTGTGCTGAATATCCCCAAATATGCGTTAAAGGAGACTGGAGCACAAAGGGGAAGCCCTGGCTGCCTGCTGGGGCCCAGGAGCTCTGTGTTGGGCTGGCTGTGGGTTAGGAAGAGAAAAAACATTTTGTGCCCAAGAGTTCATGTTCTTTTTCTCCGCCTCTTGGGTAAGTGTGCCCTGAATTTGCTCTGATCTGTGTCTCTGCTTGTGTCCCCAACACTGAGAAATTTCCCCAAAATGCCGGGAAATGGCTTCTCTGGGGAAACCCTGCAGATGGCCAGAGGCACCAGAGCAGGGGTCTCTGGTACTCAGCAGTCAAAGCACTTTAGGAGTGGGTCCCAGAGCCCTCTGTGCACCCCGGCCCACCTGGGGGGCTCTGCAGCTCCTGGGAAATTAGTTTATCACGGTCAGTGTCCCACAGCCAGGCTGTACCTGCAGGTACCTGTGGGCTCTGTGTGCATCACCCCACCTGGAGGTGAGGAATTTACCACTGCAGCTCCTGAAATACCCACCTCAGATGAAAAGTGCAGGATGGTTCGGCTTACCAAAATCACCTTTAGTTAATGCTGCTGGAAGAACACTCAATAATAACAATTTTCTCCTCGTAGTTCTCGTTCCTCCTAGAATTTTTTTTTTTGCCAGTTTCTAGGTCAGATTCCCCATTCCGCCGCTCCTGCGCTAGAACAGCGCTCAGGTTGCACAATTGCAGAGGAGGGAGGAATCTGCTTCCCCAATCCCGAGCTCCCCAGCAGCCTTGCCCGATCCTTCCCTTCTCCCCAGCATCTCCTGCCGGGAGCCCACCCCAGGTAGGCTGGGGGTCGGGGGCTGTGCCAGGGGGGCTCTGGGGGGTTTTGGGGGACGCTGGGGGTGGGATGGGGAGGCCACCGCATCTCCCCGGGGCGGGGGAAGGACGCTGCCCGTGTCTCTCGCAGGTGTGGGCTCTCCTTCGCTTTGCCGCGTTCGGTTATTTATCATTCCCCCCTCCCTCTTTTCCTCCTTCCCCCTCCCGCTTTTCTCTTACGCAGTGGGAGCAGCCCGGCAGCCTGGCTCTGCCCAGCCGCCCTCCGTCCTCGCTCCCTCCCTCTCCCCCATCCCTCCCTTTTCCTTAAAAACGTGGGCTCCGGGGTGCAGCCCCCTGCGCTGGCGGCAGCCCTGCCTGGAGAGCAGCCCTTTCCCCTCCTCCCCCTGCGGAGCCGCCGGCTCTGTCCGTCTGTCCGTCTGTCCGCCTGTCCATCCCCCGGCCCGGGGCGCTGGATGCGGCCGCGGGCAGCGGAGCCAGCTCGGGAGCTGCGCTAGAGGGGACCTGCCGCAGGTGAGCACCCAGCAGGGCTTTATTGCCAACTTCGGGCTTTTCCTCGCTGTTTTGGGGTGTATGAACCGCCGGGGTGGTGCCGGAGCCCCGCTGGCTCTGGGGCGGCAGTGGAAGGTCTGGGGGCACAAAGCAGAGATTGGGGACTCACCGACCCGCAGGATGGCAGAGGCAGGTGGGGACACGCCGCCCTGGGAGCAGGAGGGATGGATGATGCGAGCAGCCCGCGCTGCCCTGCGCCGGCGGTGTGCAGAAATGCGTGATCCCTGCCAGCTCGGGATGCGCCAGGCTCGGGGGTTGCATCCCATTAAAGCGCTCCGGGGAGGGGGGGCTGAGTTCCGTGGCAGTAAATCATCCTTCTCCTGGTAATAAATCACCCTTGCCCCAGCGTTTCTCGTGCACTTGTCTCTCTACAATCCCCTGCCCCCCGTTTGACCAGCAGATTTAGAGCTGCCTCTCGCTGCCCCAGGTCCTTGGCGCTGCTTCAGGATGGACCCGCTCTTCCCTGCCCGCATTTTTGAAGACCCCGACCTGAGGAAGCTGCTGAACGACTCCTCCATGCTCAACCTGAGCTTTCTGCCCAGCAACTGGTTCAACAACAGCACCGGGGACGGTTTCCTGCCGCTCAGCATCAAGATCACCATCGTGGTCGTCTACTCCATCGTGTGCATCGTGGGGCTGGTGGGCAACTGCTCCGTCATGTATGTGATCGTCAGGTAGGACACGGGGAGGCTCCCGGGGAACTGGGAGCGGGGCAGACCTTCCCTCCCTCCATCCCTGCTGCGGGAGAAGCAGCCGGGAGCTTCCCTGGGGTTACAGGCGTGCTTTGGAGGCAATGATGTGGCGTTTGTTTTATTGTTTTGGTTTTATTTGTTTGTTTTTTTTTTTTTTTCCTCCCTTCCTAGGCTGTGATGAAGGTTTCTGCCAGTTTTCAGCTGCCCTCTGGTGCCTCCTAAAGTTTAACCCAGAGAATGGAATGGAGTGAGCAGAGCTGCTCAAAAAATGTGTCTTTTTTTTTTTTTCCTTTTTTTTTTTTTTTTTTTTTTTTTTCTTTTTAGGGATCTGTATGTCCCGGGGGAGGGCAATGTGCTGGGAGCATTCCACTGCCAGGGTGTGCTGGCTCCTTAATGGGACCTCTCCTTGCTGTGCAGTGTCCGGCACCCCAGCTGTGTGTGCAGGTGCTGCTCCATCTGGGAGCTGGCTCCTTCCAAAGCTGAACCTTGTTGCAAAGGAAAGAGCCTGCTGGGAAGCTTCCTTTTACTTTTACAGGAGAAAAAAAAAAAATTCACAAATGTAAGTGTTCCAATCCTTTGGAGCCTTAAATAAGATGTGAGAGGATGCTGCAGAGTTGAGGGCAACTTATTTGCTCCTTGTGCTGAGGTGAGGAGGACGGGGGGGGACCTTTGCAGAGGGACAGCACAGAGCATGCACCACTCCATCCTCCCTGCCCATTGTTGGCATTTTGAATGTCCCTGTCTGCTTCTGCCATGGTTCAAACCCTTCTGGTTCTGGCAATCAGGAACCTTGTTCACCCTGTAGGTACAGGATAAGTTTGTGCAGCTTTTAGGGCTGTGATTATGTTAATGCCAGCATTCCTCCTCTGATCTCTGCATCCTGCACGTTAAGGAGGGAGCTTCCATTTTATCCACATCTTGGAGCAGATTCCTGGTGCAGGTGGATGCTGCCAGCACAGAAAAGACAGGCTGAATCCTCCAGCAGAAGAGGAAAGTGTTCAGCAGGTATTCAGACACTGATGGGGTTGCCTTGTTCCTGCCAGGAGCCCAACTGCTTCCAGAGCATCTTTCCCCTGAATAACTACAACTTGGCTGGGGGAGATGCTGTAAAATCAGGTCTTTGGTACCAGAGGTTGGTGAAGAGTGGTTGAATCTCTGCTCCAAGGGCAGAGTGATGTGACTGATGTTCATCAGGCTGCCTGTCCGTGCTCTCTTATCTCAGGAGTTTATGGCACAGAGAGGGGATCCCATTAGCCCCAGGGAGTCTGCAGATGCACAGAAGAGGGTTGCAGCACACTGGTGCCATGTCTGGACAGCTCGTGTTCCTGCTCAGTGTAGTAGCAATTGTTGGAGTAGTTTGTGGGTGTGTGTGAGTGTGTCAGTAGTGAGGCTCAGGATCTAGAGGCCCTTTCTGATGATGGTGATGTGGCTGCATGGGAATGGCAGCCCCTGTGCAGCAGAGGAAGGGAGTCCCTACCCTGGGCATGAGCCTTGGTGTGTGTAAGGAGAAGCCTTGGCAGAAATCTCCTCCCTGTCTGCAAAGCCCTGGTGGGATGTGCACAGCAGGATCCTGCTGGCCCTGCCCAGGGCTGGCGCTGGAGCATCACCAGTAACAAGAGTGTCCCAAACTGGGATCCTGTGCCATGGCTAACCATGAAAATTACTGGCTTCTGCTCCACTCCTTTTTGATTTTGCTATCTTCCAGCTGGATAAATGGCACTCAGGGATTTAGCACGATAATTTCCCATGGAAATCTAACTCTTTTTGTGTGTGTCCTCTCATTTTACAGTTTTTAAGCAACTGTAAACTGAAGACAGGTTCCAACCCAACCTCCCTCAGGCTTTTTCCATTTCTCTGTTTCCCTTTATTCAGAAATGGAAGGTGTGTGCTGAGGAGGTTATAACTGAGCTAGAGCACGTGTAGGAGCTGCTGTTCCCCACCCATGTTCCCTGGGAGCCCAGCACTGAGCTGAGACCAGCACTGAGTTAGACCCAAGGCAACGTGAGTTGATGAGTACCAATCTCTGGTGATCTCTGCCCAGGATTCCTCTCTCCTTGCCCTGTCTGTCCAGGTCAGCAACAGGTTGAGGATGAATTGGACTCAATATCAAACTCTTGACCCTGGCCACGTGCACAGATTGGTGAAGAGCTGCCAAATTGTGGCTGTACAAGGAGGATGCTGATGAGCTTCTCAAACACATGCTTTTCTCCTTAGATTAGAGCTTTGATGTTTCATGCAGGTTTTCAGTATGTTGGAAGCTGGTTACTGGTAAGCCAACACAGGGTTTAAGGGCTCTTAATGATAAATTAACGGAAAAATTTATCATAATGATAAATTAGTGGACAAAAACCTCTGTGCTGCACCCTTATCACTGTAGGTAATGTACACCTCCAATAAGCTTTTTTTTTCTTTCTGTGCTTTGTCAATGATAACCAGACTTCAACATTACAGACTTCAATATTACACAGCCCATAGGAAAATGGTGTGCTACCTTCCAGAAAAAGACTGGTTGTGCTATAGACAGTAATTGTTTCCCATTTTTGAGGGAGCTGGGAAATAAAAAGACTCTAATACCAGCACTCAAGGAAATTGAAGGCATCAGGAAAACTCTTTTTTTTTGTTCCTCCTGAATGAGTTTTCTGCAGCACCAAGGGAAAAGTTTTAAATCTCCCGGTATTTCACAGAGAAGCACAAATTCAAGGTTTCCCCCTCTGATGTAGAAGCCAGCCTACATCTCTATTGTATTTGGAATGATTTAACATTTGGAGCTATTAATTTATAGAGACAGTCACCATGTGGCTGCCAGTCCCTCCCAGTGCTGAGCAGCACTAGCTGGGTGAGATGGAGAAGGGCTCTTGTGAGGAGCAGGATTTGCTGGTCTGTGAAGGGCCTGTTGTGGGAGCCTGCCTTGTCTGTGCCTTTGTTCTGCTGGCTCATCCTGGGATTGCCAGCACAGACGAGGCCTCCCCCCCTCCTCCTTCTGCTGTTTGCTCTCTTCTGCATATATTTCCTGTTCTGCTTCTTAATGAACGTGAAACAAGGAGCTTGAACAGAGGGTTTGGGGAAAGCCAGGCTGCTGAGATCCCTCCTAGCTATTAACTGAAGTCTGCAAGGCTGCTTGCCAAAGATCTTTGTATTTAGGAAGGAAAGCAAAGGGGAAGGAGGAGGGTGTATTTTTGTATTTTTGGCCCTGGTGGTGGGGCTGACCCAGGTGTGACAGAGCCCCCAAATCTCTGCCAGCCATTGGTGACCCAGAAAAGGGACAAGGTGCAGCTCGTTGTCCCTACTCCACCATGCTGCTGTGATGCTCAGATCCAGTGGGGATCTGGAGAACTCCATTCCTCCAGTTCAACCCTCCCTGGGAGTGCTGCCTCATTTCTGGGGCACTCCTCATTGCTATGGCAGCTCTCTGTTGGGAGCCTGGCAAAATGCTGGGGATGCTCAGCTCTCTCTATGGCAGAACACCTTGCAGAGCACTTTAAGCAATGTTTTGGGCAGTTTAGGGCTGTCAGGCCCCTACATTTTCATCTGCTGCCTCCAGGTGAAGCTTTAGGAGGAAAAATGGGATGGGGAGGTGCCTGGACCATGAGCCTGCCTGGGGATGCTGTGCCAGATGTTGTTCTGCTTGAAAACTGCCTCAGTCCCTGAGAACAGGGGAGAGGGCAGCTGGCTGTGATGAGACAGGGAATATTAACTGAATTATGACATTTCAGAGATGCTGATTTCTTAATAGAAAGCTTTCTCAGGGAAAAGCCTGGACCAGCTGTGTGTCTCAGAGCTGAAATGAAGTGAGTGCCTCATGCAGGGGGGACCCAGCAGACACGAGTGGGGCCATCTGAGGCCTTTGCTGTCTCCAGATCTGCCTCTTAGTTTTTCCTTAAAAAACAGAATAAATAGACATCAATTATTGCAATTCATGGAGAAATGAAACCCAAACGAAGGGCTCTTTGCCCTGGAGAGTGAGTGGAGCTGGGTGAGGACTGTGAGGTGAGGTGAGGTGAGGTGAGCAGCAGGGGATTCTGCTGGGATAATGGCTGCAAAGGACAGGTCTGCAGCTCCCTGATTTCTGTCTGGGTCCCCATGAGCCCAGGTGAGCTGGGCTCAGCTCCATGACCCACAATAGCCACACCTGGTCCCTGCTAACACAGGTCCTGTAGCTCCAGTGTGTGCTGAAGGGCTCTTTGTTTCACCAGGCTGGGCTGGGATGGGTGCAAGGGAGTTGCCCATGTGCAGCAGTGAATCTGTGATGTTTAACATGGAACTTGGTTCCCAGTGTTTTTCAGAGATTGGGGAATTCCCAGAGGCATTCTGGATATCAACAGAGGCAGATCTGGCCCATGAGCAGGGATAAGAGCATCCTGCTGCAGGGTGGATGCTGATGAATGCCCTCCTGAGACCAGAGCACCATTCCTGGTGGCCAAGCACCTGCTCAGGGTCGTGGGATCATCCCTGAGAGCCCCTGGCAGGCTGCTGAAGCCTTTGCAGCAGCAGCAGCAGCCACAGAGGCTCCTCCCCTGGCATGGCAGCACATCCACAGTGGTCCCCAGAGAGCACCTGCAGGCCAGGGCAGGGCAGGTTTTTCAGAGCCGTCCCCCAAACACAGAGGAGAGACTCAAGGACAGGGAGATCATCTGTCCCAGGGTGTGTGCTCGTCCTGGCTGGCTGTAGATTCCCTTAGTAGCCCCTGCTAGTCAGCCCCTGTCTTGCTGGGTAATTTATGGGCTTTTAGGTGCTGTGCTGGTGGCTGCCTTTGCTGTAGTGTCTGGCCCCAGAGTCCAGACTAATTTAAATTTGTCCTTCTCCAGCTCTGTGCGGTTTTTTCAGGGCCTGTTGAAGCATTAAGAATAAATCATCTTGCCCTGGTCAGAAGCTGCAGGCTGAGGGGGCTCTGGGAGGGTGAGCAGAGCAGCAGGGATGCAGAGAGCACGGGGTGGGTGGGCACTGAGGGACACAAATCATGACAGATCAAATATCAGCTCCACACAACCTGAGGGCAGGGAGCAGAGATGGGAGAGAACTGGGGCTGATTTCCACCATCACAGGGTGGGAGCAGCTCAGTACAAATCCTCTGTGAGCCTTTTCTGCTCTGTTTTGTTTCCTGGAGCATGTCCAGGCATGGGGGCAAAGGGTGGCACTGCTGCCAGGGTGTGAGTGGGGATGGAGGGAGCTGCTCAAGGTGAACATCACTGTCTGCATCCTAATCAGCTGCAGCTACACACATCGAAATCAGGAGGCTCCAAGAGGCAGAGAGCTCCTGGAAACAATACTCAGGGTTTCTCAGGGTTGCAGGCTTTGCTCTGGTCCCTCTGCCTCTGGTGTCTGCTGCTCCCTTTTGGGTTGTGGGTTTGCTGCAGCCAGCTGGTGCTGAGCCCCAGCCCTTGCCCTGCAGCCTTGCTGGGGCTGGGTGGAAAAGGGAAAGATGCAGAAACAAGAGGTCTGCAGCTCACCCCGAGGCTCAGAATCTGTTCTTGTGGGGAGCAGGTCCTTAAAGCCCCGAGGGTGTCTCTGCCCACCCTTAATGACCCAGCCTTATCTCCCCTCCCAGCCTGTGCATTCCCCTTGCCAGAGGGTCCAGGTAGCACAAAGGAGAGGGAACAGAAGTGCTAAGCTGATATCCAGGTGTTTTTAGGCATCCCAGAGAACGGGAGAGCAGAGCAAAGCAATTACTGTAGTGACAAAGGGGAGCTGGATGCTGAGCTGAGCACCGCCCTGTGGGAGATGCTCCATTAGGAAATTACCTCTGTGGCAGAGTGCAAGAAAGTGGCCCAGCAGGGAGCTAATGTCCTCCATGGAATCCACAGGTTTATCTGTAGCAGATTTGTGCTGTGGGGGAGGAGACTGAGGTGCCTCCTGAAGCCTGAGAGTTTAATTTTTCCCTTTTTTTGGAGCAGATGAAGAGAAAGAACACTCTCAGCTCTGGAGGAAAAGAAAGAGAGATTAATCCACAGAGAAGTGATTGATTGATTTTTGTGTGTACTGAACATTCTGGAAATGTTTGGGAACATTGCTTGGTTGGGACAATGGCTGTTGGCTCTCAGCATGTAGAGAAAGTGGCGTGGAAGTAATTAATTGGGTGCAAATTAATTTCACCCCCTTTCAAGAGTGCAAAATCAGCTTTAAATTCTGTTGGAAGATGGGTTGAAGGGAGTGCTGGGGCAGCCACCTCAGTGTGAGAGGGGAAGGTGGCTCTGCCATCACCTCCAGAGGAGATGAGGAAGGAGGCAGAGGACAGGGATCTGTGCACTGAGGGATTTTGCAGGGCCAGGCAGAACAATTGTACCTGGGCTCTGAATTCATGCTGGGAGGAGTGGGGCCAGTGGGGCTGGAGGGGTGTGGGAAGGAGCTGAGGATTTGCTCTGCACACCCTGAGTTCAGTGCTGGGGACCCAGGAGTGTGCAGGGAGGCAGCTTTGTCCCTCATGGATGATGGATGGAGCTTGGAGGTGAGTGAATTGTTGCTTGTTTCTCCCACTGGTCAATGACACAAAATAAAACAGGAACTACCTTTAATTTTTACTGTTTTGCAGTAAAGTTGCTCACCATTGCTCAAAATTGATATTCCCTTGAGTTATAGTGCCAGTAAAAAGGGTTAGAGGCATGATGATGAATTGCCTCTGGCTCCAACCCTCCTGGAAGGCTGGACTGCCACAAACCTGACCTTTGGGAAGCTTGAGCCAGCCCAGCCAGGTCTGTGGGGCTCAGGGGAAGCTGCAGCTCCCAGGAGACCTTTGCCACCACAGTCTTGGGTGCCTGCATCATTTCCTAAAGCCTGAGCTGACAATGCTTACTTTTGTGAAACCTGATAAAACAGTGATTTCACTTCTTTTTAACCCCCCTTTGCTGACCTGGAGGGCAAAGTGGATCCACTCACAGACCCAGCTCATCCCCCTGTGCTTTGCTGTGTTTAGGCCAAGTGCAAGAATTCAGGAAAGGAAAACTTGACCATCCTGAGATGCTCCTCTGGAGTTCAGGGCACTGGAGGCTGCTGTAATTCTCCTTAGAAAATCCCAAAGCTTAAACTAGCAGCTGCCTGGTTATGTTGGATTTATTATGCAAAAGCAAAGTGCTTTTGCTCATTCATCCCATCACAAAAGGAAAGGTGCCAGTATTTTCCTTCTGCTGCTTTTGGTTATGTAAGTTTGTCTGAGCTGGCTTTCTAAGAACTTGTGATTGATTTCTGGACCAGGAAAAGTCTCACTCAGGCTTGTGTGGGGACCTCAAGGTATTTCCAACAATGTTTCCAGCAGTGCTCGCCTCCAAAAGATTCCCTTGGCTTTCAGGGTCAAAAATAGGATAATTTGGTTTTGCTTTCTGAAGCTGTTTTCAGGCTTCTGATACAAGCCTAGCTTAGAGCTCCAACGCAGGTAAAAATATAGACTTTATAGTCTGGATTGTGGCTCCCCTGTCTGCTTCCCTGGCAAACCTGGCCAGGTCACCATGTGTCCCAGCAGAGCCCAGAACACACCAGTGCTAATGTTCTGCCAAGCATTCAAATCATTTATCAAGAGCTGAAGAAGCTCAGGGGAGGGCACAGAACAGAGAAGGAAAGTTGGGGGTTTGCTGTTCTGAATCAAATTGGCAAAAGGAGCTTTTTAAGTAAAATCAACCCTGTGATATTTTAACATGTATCGGGCTGAAAATAGTGCAGCAGTTTATGGGTAGAAGCGTTACCCTCAAATGAACTTGCACTCTGTTAATAACATCATTGTCTGCCATTTTTGGCTGTGTTTCTGCTAAGGCCATTAGTAGAGTAAATGATAGATGAGCTGTAGTTTTAAAATTATACCTATTTGAGCTCTTATTCTGCCCATGAGGGGAATATCCTGGAGCTGAAATGTTAGATCCAGTCACAGAGTCACTGTTGAGCTTCCATTTCTGCAGACACTGCACGTCCCCCCGGATAGGTGATCACAGCTGGCTCTGCATCATTTCCCAAGTGTGAAAGGGAGATGATTGCCATTAGAGCAAGGTGACTCTTCCATCAGGGCAGGCAGTTCGTGTGGTAAAAGTAATATTGAAATGACAAAAACATCTTTAGTGTTTGACTTGTGACTTTATTCCTTTCTCTAGAAAGATCCATTGTGATATTCTGATTTCTGATTCAAACCCAGCTCCTCACCATTTTTTGGCTGGCCAGGGCTGGCCATTTTGCCTGCTCTGATTTGACAGCTCACATTAGCCATGCTCTCTGGCTATGAGTCCATG
Organism: Ammospiza caudacuta; assembly: GCF_027887145.1. Classification (NCBI taxonomy): domain Eukaryota; kingdom Metazoa; phylum Chordata; class Aves; order Passeriformes; family Passerellidae; genus Ammospiza; species Ammospiza caudacuta. The sequence continues at coordinate 13,430,739 of NC_080607.1, forward strand.
TCAAATAGCTGATCTGCTTGCTCCTGCACCTTTCATTTACTGGCTAAAGCTCTCACCAATACTTCTAACAATGAAGCCATAGGTAGAGAAACCCTAAGTTGGCCTTATTGAAGTAATTTTTCAAGAAACACCATCTGATAGCCTCAGGGTTTCATGGTGCTCACTAGCAGTCTGAGGGAATGATTCTCCTGCCCATGGAACTGACTGTGGAGGAACCATTTGTGGTGTTGTAGGAGATGGGCTGAACTGTGTGTTGGTAAACCTGTGGGAGGTTGAAAGGTGAGGATGGCCAATCTCATTACACAAGAAAATACAGCATCTCCTTTTGAAATCAGCAGAATCTGCTTTGGTAAAGTTCAGTGTCTGACCCATCATGGTCAGTGGGAACTCTAACCATTGCTCATTCCCGCCTTTCAGATTCACCAAGATGAAGACAGCCACCAACATTTACATCTTTAACCTCGCCCTGGCTGACACCCTGTGCCTGATGACCTTGCCCTTCCAGGGAACAGACACATTCCTGGGCTTCTGGCCCTTTGGCAATGTCCTGTGCAAGATTGCCATCTCCATTGACTACTACAACATGTTCACCAGCACCTTCACGCTGACCATGATGAGCGTGGACCGCTACATCGCCATCTGCCACCCCATCAAAGCCCTGGACATCCGCACGCCCCACAAGGCCAAGGTGGTCAATGTTTGCATCTGGGCACTGGCTTCTGTCTTTGGCATCCCAGCCATGGTGATGGGATCTGCAGAGAACGAGAACAATGGTCAGTAAAACTGCACCCAGTGGGAGGGACATGAGAGCTCAGGGAGAGGGGGCCACTTTCATCTGTGGGGTGAGGCCTCTGCTGTAAATCTAAATTCTTAATTCTTAAATCTTAATTCTGCCCCTGCCACTCTGTATCACTGCTGCTGCTTTTCTTGTGTTAAACATGGAATTATGCAAGGAATTGAGCATTAAACATAGAATTGTTATGTTAAATTGGGAAAGAACTCTGAGATCATCAAGTTGAACCATTAACCTAAGTAACCAAACTAATCTGAATGTGCAGACACTTTTCTGCTTTTTCTGCGTTTGCTGATCTTCCTTCCTTTTTTGTTTTTTTAACTCTTGCAGAGATTGATTGTCTAATTAAGCTCCCTTCTCCCGTGGACTACTGGGACCCAGTGTTTGGCATCTGCGTCTTTCTCTTCTCCTTCATGATCCCTGTGTTGATCATCACCATTTGCTACAGCCTCATGATCCGGCGGCTCAAGAACGTCCGCGTCCTCTCGGGCTCCAAGGAGAAGGACCGCAACCTGCGGCGCATCACCCGCATGGTGCTGGTGGTGGTGGCAGTCTTCATCGTTTGCTGGACTCCCATCCAGATCTTCGTGCTGGTGCAGTGCTTGGGAGCCAAGGCAGAGAGTGAGCTGGAGCTGGCCATCTCCTGCTTCTGCACTGCGCTGGGCTACGCCAACAGCAGCCTGAACCCCGTGCTCTACGCCTTCCTGGATGAGAACTTCAAGGCGTGCTTCAAGAAGTTCTGCTTCCCCACCGCCTTCAGGACCGAGCTGCAGATGTCCAACAGGATGTGCAGCATCGCCAAGGATGTGGCCTACGCCTGCAAGAACTCGGAGGGGACTAACAATCCGGCCTGACTAGGCATGGAAATCCCCATGGCGGCTGTCGCCCAGCAGAGTCCCACCACCCCCACGTCAGAACTGACTCAGATAACGGCCCTTTAGCAGGACCTTAAAACTGAGAGGTGAGAAACCAAGGAAACAATTGTGGGGGTTGGGAAAACCGGATGCTGCGAGAGCACGCAGAGAAAGTCAGCCCATCTGATGCATTTTAAATTTCCAGTGCATCCTGCACTAAGGAACGTGTTTGAAATCAGCCCGCTGATTCCTGCGAAACCCTGGGGGTTTGCAACATTATTGAGAGTTTGGGAATTAAGGGTTTAAAATAGGCATCGCTCCTGGGCCTTGCACTCCTGCTGCTGCTGCTGGGAGACAGACAGAATGTGAACTCTTGCATTGCTTTTTTCCTCCCTGGCTGGAGGTGTTAACAGCTCGCCTGGCTCACCAGGCGCTCGTGTGCGGGTTTTCCTCCTGTGCCATTGCTCTGAAATCAGACTTTGCTGCAGCCAAAGTGGGCAGGAGCCATCAGACAAAACCCAAGATCATCTCCAGGATGAGTCATCGCGCAGGCAAGGATGCAGGGAGGGAGAGGAGGGAGCTGACGGGAAGAGAAATTCAAACTGCCTTGGAAGGACAGCGCCAGCTCCTGCAGATGGGATCTGCAGTGAACCCCCCCCTCTCAGAGGGGAGCAGGGTGGGGAGAAGGGACTGTCAGAGCTGATGGTGTCGCTCTGAAGAGGAAGAAGAAAAAAGACTGAGGAAATGAACACAATTTCTCATTTACATGCTGCTACTATTTTTTTTAACTCTGTATTTCCAGTGTAATAATGGACAGAATGTGTCTGTATATACATGTCTGTAGTGGAATAGGTGCAGATACATGGTAGAATTTCACCTTACCAAGCATGCCTTGGGCATCTTCCTCGTGAGAGGAGGAAGGAATGAAGTGGCCTATAGACGCATGTATTTATGTATAGGAAAAGCCATTTTGGAGAAGTCAGAATGGCAGCTCTTCCAGAAGACATGGACATTCCTGGTGGCAGGAGGCAGCCTAAAAGAGTCCCACCCGCTCCACATGGGATAAGTGGGGTACAGACCATACAAAACCTGGGGTTCTGTGGTTTGTTTTATGTTTTTAACTGAAACGAGACCCACAGTGCTGAAAGCACGTGGGAAATGCTGCCTGGGTACCACCCCTCCTGCCAACCATGGATTGATTTTCCTCTCCCAAAGCAGGCCAGAGCTTTGTGGAAAATGAAATGTCCTGTCATTTCACTTGATAACAAAAGCTTCCCCAAAGAGTTTCACCACTTGAGTGCCCTCTGTGCTGGGGAGAGCAGCAGGCTGGGCTTGTCCCTGTAGCACAACAGCCCCAGGAAATCTGGGCAGTGGTGGCCAGTGGTGCTGATGGGGGAGCAAAGCACCAACCTCCATCTGGAGATGGGAGGTCAATTCCAACATGAGAACCAGCAGTGTCACTGGACTGTACAGATTCCAATGTGAATATATTTCTTGTGCTCTGATCTATGAGATTCTGTATTTTTAATGTATTGATTTGCCAATATTTTAATGCTGTCATGTTCTTTCTATATGCTGTACAAAGGAATTGGATGTTATATTTCTATGTAGAGTGTTTCTCTCATGGTTGGGCTTAAAATATAGATGCAATTCCAGTGTCCCATGTGAAGGACCTAGATCCCTTGTAAACTGCTCAAGCTGGGAGGTTTTAAATGCTGATTAACATTTGATTGGGAATCTGGATGTGTACCAGAGCAAACTTTGCAATTAGCACTTCCCCATACCAGTCTGGAGGGAGGAGGGAATCTGGGCACTTTAAGCACTTTGTAGTGGGTGTTAATACCAGAGCCCTCGCCAGGAAATCCCATATAAACCCCAGGCACGTGAAGAACAGCTCCTTGAGAGCTGTGCTGCTGGCAAGCTGCATCCATGCCTTTGGAAAACTGGGTTGGGTGGGATGTTTGTGGTGGTAACAGCACTGGGCAGTGAGAGACCTTGGGTCTGCTCAGCCCTGAGCTGTGGGATGCTCTGATGGGGTCTGGGAATGGTTGGGGCTGAAGCTGGGAACTGTTCTTACCTTTAGGGAGCAGGAGAACATTCATCAGTGGCTGGCCAAGGAACAGCCACACTCCGTTTGCCGTTCTTGGCTGGGTTTTTAAATAGATTTATGTCCTCTGAAAGAAAATATTACCAGTGTTTGGCATTTTTTAAATATGGATTTTGTTATAATGACTATGCTGCAATGATCTTACATAATCAAGTACTCAATAAATGTGTGTTTACCAAGCTTTTGGGTATTTCCACAGCCCTTGCAGTGGATGTGTTTAGGCATTCTGTTCAATGCTCAGTGAAGTTTGTTATGAGAAGAGCAGCAAATGCCTGAAAGCAAAACTTTATTGTACTGTGCCTCTGGAGTTACAGGCTCATGGTCAGCTGGATGGCTTTAGTGCTGTCTCTGTAACTCCCTCTGGAAGTGGTTGTGCTGGTGTGATTCTTACAACTGCCGCAGTGTAAATGACATTTAGGTGGCTACTTGTGTGCTTTAATAAAGGAAAATTAAAACCTATGCGGTTTGGATGATAACCTGGAAGAGTTCACTGGGTGGATTTGGAATGTCTCAGCCCTGTGGGAACTTTTGTTACACAGACAGCTTGGTCTGTAGTTAACACAGGCACAGAAGATGTGAAAATTGGGTCTCTGGCTCTTGCAGAGGGCAGCTGTGATGTGTGGCAGGGCAGCAGTGCAGGCAGCTGCCTGCTGTTAGAGCTGAAATCTGCTGAAGGATGAAGAAAGCTCTTCCCACCTCCTGTCCCCACAATTCCCAGGAGTTATGGGGTTAGGTGTGACCTGGGAGAACAATAAATTGCAGAGCTGTTCTGAAAATACAGCCAAGGCCATATTCTGTAGAAAGATGGATCAGACAGTGAGATGTGCAATAAGGAAAGTGCTTTCTCTCTGCAGAGATCAATATTCCTGCCCAAGCAGGTAAATATCAGGAGAGGGTTTTTTATTAGCAGTGGTGGTTTTTGTCTTAAAAAAGAAAAAGTAAATTGGTGAGAAAAAAAATGGAAATCCTTATTTTTTCCTTCAGTTTCCTTATTTTTTCCTTTCAGTTAATTATAAGTATCCAGGGGTGAGTTCTTACAGCAAAACCATAAACCAAAGTGCTTTATTCAGTATTATGGGATTTATTAATGTACCAAATATCCTTTCTGCTGCTGTTGGCTGAAATCAAGTGCTGGGAAAGGCTGAGGAATGGATGAGCTGGGGATGAGCAGCTCCTTGGCTCTTGGTAAATCTGGGCAGAGATCTGGCTTTGCAAGAACCAGATCTCCCTTTCTCTCCCTCAGCCAACAACACTTGCCCCTCCATGAATTACAACTTCTAACATAAAAAATAAGGAGCAGAATTTGCACTTTCACTGAGGTTTGGATGGACAACACCCTCAGGCACATGGTGGGGTTCCTGGTGTTGTTCTCTGCAAGGCCAGGAGCTCATCTCTGATCCCTGTGTGTGCCTTCCAGCTCTGGATGTTCTGTGTTTATGGTTTTATGCCTTGGGAAGAGCTGATCTGGGGACACACTGGGTTACCCTTTACTGAGCTGCAGATTGGGGGGATTATTTGTTTTGGGTGAGAATTCAGCTGAAATCCCTCTCCCCAAACCCACAGCTACAGCAGCCACAAAGCCTTTCCCCTGCTCTAAATTGTCCCCAGGGCTGGGGACAGTTCAGCAGGTGGGAGAAACCCCAAGTGCAGAAAGAACAAAGCTGTGTGGGGCCCTTGTGGTGCCTCTGCTCCAAAGCTCCAGACTTGCCCTGGTGAAGACTCTGCCTGAGGCTGAGCAGTTGCCACGTCTGTTTTCACAAGTTTTTCTTGAGAAGTTAGACTGTAAATATGTCTTTCTTTTTTGAAACTATCTTGTCCTCTTTTTTTTTTTTCTCTCCAGGGAGGTTTGTTAACTATTTAAAAAGCTGTCATTGGGCTCCAGTCTCCCTCTGGATACTCTGGAATATCAATGCCTGTCCAGAGAAGGATGCCTGCAATGCTTTATAGGAAGGTGGCCACTCTCCATAGTTAGAGCTCCTTTTTTTAAATGAGAAGGATCTCCAGCAGCAGCTGGTGTGGGTGCAGCCTTTGATATCTGCTCAAAAGAGAGACTCAGACTGGCAGCAAAGCAGCCTCTGCCAGAAAAAACTCCAGTTTGCTTTCCCACTCATTTTGCTGTGCTTCCCCTCAGCTATTTTTGTGGCTATTTATGCAAAAGCAAATTTCTCCTTCCTTCAACAGGAGAAATCTCCTTCGGACACATCCCAGGCTGCAGCCCTGAGTGTGCACTCATGGCCTGTGCATCTCTGGGGCAGCAGAGCTCACTGCTGTGACTTTGCAGAATCAGCTGGTTATTCCCACCCCTGATTTTCACCCCCCAACCCCTGCCCAGGGCAGTCTGAAGGACCAGATCTTGCCCACCAACATTCTCCTCTGCTGAGGAGAACCATGGAGCTGAGATGGGAGGCATGGAGGGCAGAATCCAGCAGCAACAGATGTAGGAGGGAAAGTTGTCCCATCTCTGCTTGTGAGGAGGCTGAAGAAGGGAGAGAAGGGGACAAGGGGAACCTGTTGGACCAAGTCCAGAGGAGGCCACAAAAATCACAAAAAGGGCTAAAAATCACAAAAGGAGCATCTCAGCTACAGAAACAGGCTGACAGAGCAGGGGGTGTTCAGCCTGGAGAAGGCTCTGGGAGACCTCAGAGCCCCTTCCAGTGCCTAAAGGGGCTCCAGAGGGCTGGAGAGGGGCTTTGGACAAGGATCTGGAGTGACAGGACAAAGGGCAATGGCTTCAACCTGCCAGAGGTCAGGTTAGATTGGATATTGGGAAGAAATTCTCCCCTGTGAGGGTGGTGAGGCACTGGCACAGGTTGCTCAGAGAAGCTGTGGCTGCCCCATCCCTGGAAATGCTCAAGGCCAGATTGAAAAAAACCTGGTCTAGTGGAAGGTGTTCCTGCCCATGGCAGGGGGTTGGAATGAAACATCCTTTAAGATTCTGTCCCAGCCAAACCAATCTATGATTCTGTGGTTCTAGGAAATGGAAGGTGGGAAGAGCAGCCCTGAAGCCAAAAGACCTGGCACTGCTGAGGAACAGAGATGGACTAAAGAAAGTAGAGCATGTGCCGTGTGATGCTGATGGATGTTTGGCACAGGGTTTTTTTGGATCCCTTTTTGTCTTGTCTGAGCTGCTGCCTGCCTATTTTGAGTGGCCCACAGTGGCTGCATGCACTTGCCCTATTGTCTCTTTAGACTGGGGATTTGTGACACCCTTGCTCAAAATGTGGCAGCAGAAGTACCAAGGTCCCAGCTCCTTTTGAAAGGGGGAGTTTTAGGATTTTTCCAAGCAAAGGGATTGCTATTAGATTGGGTGCTGTTAAATCAAAGAGGCCCATGGCTCACATACTCCCTTTGTTCCTGCTTTCAACACTCTGAAGCCTGGATAGATTGCATGACAGAGTGAAATAATCAATAAATAGAGCAACATGGTTTTGTATCTTGGCAACAATGATGCTACTGAACCATGTAAATTGACTTTGCTCTCTCTCCCTCAGTGCAAAGATCCTGTCTGGCTGCAGGGAAGGAGTGATGCCAGCTCTCCGCAGTGCTGGGGGACACAGATAGCCCCTTCTCCCATCTTAGGTTTTGTGCTTCAGCACCCCCTGAACTGCCCTTGGTTAGAAAGTGCACAATAATATCCTTCCCCAACTGGGATCACCTTCACCTCACAGTACAACACCTCCCATGTTGAGATTCACAGAATCTCACAGTCCTAGAATGGTTTGGGTTGGAAGGGACTCCAAATATCATTTAGTTCCAACACCTTGGCATAATCAGGTTTCTTGGAAATTTGCTTTTCCTGTGACTGAACTGCTGCAAGGGCCTTTGAGAGGAAATCATATCCTGTTCAACCAGCCCACTCTTGCAGCAAAAAGGGGTTTTTCCTGTAGTCTGTGTTATTTCTGAGGGAGGATGTAGCTCCAGTGCTGATGGAGGCTCCTGCTGCCAGCAGTGGTCAGGGAGAGCATGGCTTTTTCCCTCCCCTCTGGGCCTGAAGCCAGGCAGGAAGGGCTGGAGCCTGCAGCACCACCAGCACTGCCAAACAGCACATTTTCAGTGTAGTGAAATGAAGAATGAACCTTCAAGAAACCAAGCAGGAAACTTGATTTTTCCAAGGAAACCATTGAAAGAATCAGCATCTTCCCGTAGGCTGCTTTTGGCTGCATTAGATCACCATTTTCCTGGCCACAGAGAGGAGCCCAGGCAGAGCTCTGTCCATTCAATAAACATCAGTTTCTCTGTGTGTTTCCAGCCTGGCATGTGCAGTGAAAGCTCCAAGAACAGCTCATGTCATGCTGATTTCATTCAGTGACGAGGAATAAAAACAGAAGCTCTGTAGTCAACATGAAATTAAGATTAATGGCTTTTCAGGTTGATTTCCTCTGTGTGAAACAAACCCCATATTGCGATTTGGCTATTTAATGTTTGTTCAATGTTAGTCATTAATAGCAACTTCTCCACATGCGCAGGTCATTTGCTCACATATTTTGGAGTTTCTCTGATCTCAGCCTTGCACTGCTATTGCTTTGTTTAACCCCAGGGGAAATCATAGAATCACAGGATGGATTGTGCTGGAAGGGACCTTAAATGTCATCTATCCAACCTTCATGACATTAAAGTTTCTGGAGATAATCATCTGCCTCCAGGGACCCAGCACAAAGGGGCAGAAAATGAGCCCAGCCTCTGGTGCTGGTGTTTATCCTTGTCCCAGCATCCCAGAGGTGACTGGGGGGTGGCAATGGAAAGCCACCCAGGGCTCTCCCTGTGGTTTGCTTTGGCATCTGCACCGGGGTTTTATTTGCATGTGCTAGGCTGGAAAACTGCTTCATCATCTGGTGAGTGTCAGCAATGCCACCGAGCCCTTCTGCCTGGGGCCGTCCCCCAGGAATTGTGGAGGATGAGCTCAAGACCAGGCTGGATGGGGCTCTGAGAATCCTGGTTAGTGGAAGGTGTCCCTGCCCATGGCAGGGAGCTGGAACTGGATGATCTTTAAGGTCCCTTGCAACCCAAACCATTCTGTAATTCTGTGAGTCTGTGAGTCTGTGAGTTGTGATTCTGTACTTCTGTGATTCAGTGATTCTGTGATTGATTCTGTGATTCTGTGATTCCATGAGTCTGTGACTCTGTGAGTCTGTGAATCTATGATTCTGTGATTCTGTGAGTCTATGATTCCATGATTCCGTGATTCTGTGATTCTGTGACTCTGTGATTCCATGATTTTGTGTTTCTGTGATTCAGTATTTCTGTGATTCAGTGATTCTGTGAATCTATGATTCCATGATTCTGTGATTCCGTGACTCTGTGATTCTGTGATTCCATGATTCTGTGAGTCTGTGAGTCTGTAGTTCTGTGATTCCATGATTCTGTGAGTCTGTGGTTCTGCAATTCTGTGAGCTGGGGGCTCTGACCTGCCCCATCCATCATGAAATGGTGTCCCTCAGCCTCACACCCCAGCTCCTGGTCAGCGTGGATGAAGGAGCTCAGCTGGGTGTGGCCACAGCATGAAGGATCCTGCTGAACCCATCACATAGATAAAGGAAATTTAATTACATCTGTAGGATTTCCATCAATGCTGAGCAGCAGCAGGCTGGGTCTCAGGGGAGATTTTTCATTGTGTTGAAATCTGACTTTGTTAATTACCAGTCTTCGATCTCATTTGAGGGTTAAGTTTATGAAACAGAATCCTGATTTCTCTGATTTCCTTATCCAGCTGGTTTATTGAGTCTTGTACAGAGGATGGTTTTGGACCTTAGAAACTCACAAGGTTTCCTCCCAAAGAGGAAACTCCCACACTTCCGGCATGAGCTGTGCAGAAGCATTGGAGCGAGGGGAGGTGATGGAGATATGCAGAAGTCCTGGTGAAAGAGAAAGAAAACATCTCAGGAAAACTGAAAATGAGGACAAAGGTCTTGCTGCCAAATTATAGCTTATTTTACCCCCAAAGGGAACTCTCCTTTCCCACATGGGAAGCACCCACCCCAGGCAGCCAGGGAACATTGTGGTGGGGGCTTTAGCAGTGACACCAGCCTTTGGTGCACCCCAGGCTGTTGACTTCCTCTTGGGGAAAGCTTCCCATCATCTGTTTACCCAGGAAGCACCAAATTTGGCTGTAGGAAGTCAATAGAGCGCCAGGTTTTTATCTACACATCAAATTTACTTTTTTAAAGAGAAAATAGCCACTGAACAGCCCTTGAAGCTTGGGGCTAGTGTCTAATTCCACTTGAAGAGCTTTGTTAGATAATTGCAGTATTTTTCTGAGAGAAAATAGAACAATCAAGGCTTGTAATTAAAAGCCATTCAGGCAGCTTTGATCCTTCTCTCTGCATCTTCTCTTACCAAACACAAATGCCAACAAGGACTCATGGCAATATTTACAGTCACTATTTTTGGCCTTTGCCTTTAAATTAACTCCTCTTCCTCGCTTCCAGTCAAAAGGAGGGGGAGGGAGGGAAATGGGGCTTTTCAACAGGTGTTTCTTTGGAAAGATTGTTTTGGAGGATCCCTGATATCATAGAATAATTAAGTTTAGAAAAGCTCAACGAGTCCAACTATCACACACTAGCCACACCAGCACATTCACCACTGAACTAAATGAAATGTCACACACATAGGTTTTTTGAACACTTCCAGGGAGGGTGACCCCACCACTGCCCTGGGAAGCCTTTTCCAGGGCTTGACCACCATTTTGGTGAAAAAAATATTGCTAATAATCTAATCAAACCTCTAAATATCTAAAAAAATCTAAAAAAAGTATTCTAAAAAATATTTCTAATATCTAATCAAACCTCCCCTGGCACAACTTGAGGCCATTTCCTCTCATCCTGTCACTCCATGATGACTAGCCTGGAGCTCCTCTGGAGGCCTCAGAGCTGCCATAGAACAAGTTTATCACCCCAAAACTGCCTCCAGGCACAGCCTCAGCTGCAGTGGTGGTGTGGATGAGACAAGACCCACACACTCTGCCCTGGGCATGGACAGGGAGCTGCCAAGGCCATGTCCCACAGCCCACAGAGGATCCTCAGGTGAGCTCCTGACTCACTGGGAGAGGAATACAGCCTGGGAAGTCCCAGCAGCAGGTGGGGATGTCAAACCTTGATGTGCTGAGACCCTCTGAAGGCACCAAACTGGGCTTGTTTCTCCCAAAATTGGCAGTACAGTCAGTGGGTCACCATTTCCTTGGGTTTATGGTGGGACCATCAGTGGCTCATCAGCACCCAGGGGCTCCCAGCAGTCCCAAGGAAACGAGGTGAGTGCTACAGGTGTCAGGCTGTACAGGGAAGGGACAAATTCTCTTTCTTGGCTTGATTTGAACACCATCTTCTGGATACCCTTCTGCTTCTCATCTTTCACAGTCCAACTTTTTGCTTATCCATGTTTAATTTTTATTTTCATATTTTTCTCACATCAAGATGCTTCTGAGAAGCCAGGCCTCCAACTCTCAGTGGGGTATTATTTCTTTTCTCACCCAAAAATCGTGACCAGCCTTAGGGAGGCAGTGTGAGACTGTGTAAGACCCAGGGGATTGGAGCTTCCCGGGAGAACAAGCTGCAGCACGGCTTGGATGAGGACAATTGATCCAAAGAGCCAACATTGCTGCAGCATGAAGATTTAAAAAGCAACAACTGCTTCCGATCCCCCACCCTAACTGAGATGCCTGCATGGAAAGCCTGTGGTGGGTATATGAGCCCTAATTCCTAAAAGTGGGAATATGAGCCCTAATTCCTAAAAATGGGAATATAAGCCCTAATTCCCGGGGGCTGCCCCGCACCTTTGCACCCATTAATGCAGCACACACTGTTCCAGAAGGAAATCCACCCGGCTTTGAGGCTGAGCTGACTTTGTGTATGGCTGGGAAGGGGTTAGGAGGAGGAGGAAACCCTGGGTTCCTAATTCAGCCTCCCTGCAGACCCCAGACAGCGTGCTTGCTTTAGGAGGGGATTTGTGCATCTATTTGTGCATCTATTTGTGAATCTCTAATGGGGTTTTTTTTCCTGCTTCCAGTGTTCAGGATGCAGCCGATGTGGGCTGTGTGGCAAGCCAGCCCCAGCAGTGGGAGGAAATTCAAAGGAACGAGCTGGCGTGCGGCGTTTCCCTGGGGAAATGTTGTGCCGGGAGAGGGCAAGCATCTTCCTGGAGGTGTTTTCTGCTCTCCCAGAAGGAGCCGAAGGACAGCCTGGCTTCTGCTGCTGTGCTCCGAGGGTCTGCCCAGGCACAGGAACCCCGAATGTGCTGTTTCCCCTCAGGAGCAGAGTGACAGGCTGTGTGTGAGGCTGAAGATGCTGCGATGGGGGGGATGCAGCGATGCCGAGCTGAAAGCAGCGAGTGCCGCTTAGTGCCGCCGGGCTGAACCGCACCGGGGCTCCGCGGGAGCTGCAGCCTCCCCTGCGCTCGGGAGGGGACCTGGGCAGCCCAAATCCTTCTCCCCCGGGAGCCTGGCACCCGCAGGAGCGGCCAAGGCTCGTGTCAGGTGTTTGCCGTGGAGAAAATCGTGGATGCAGCAGGATGCTGCCATAGGGAGATGCTGAGATGGGGCTGCCCGTGCTCAGAAAGGGAAGGGGTAGGGGATGCAAGAAACGTCTGGAAATGCCCGTGGAGGGTTCAGAGAGAAGGGAACCAGACTCTCCTCAGTGATATCCAGTGATAGGAGACACGAACTGAAACATGGAATATTCAATTAAATCATAGGAAGGAAATTCACTGTGAAAGTGGTGAAGTACAGGAACAGGTTGTCCACTGTAGCATCTCCATCCTCAGAGACATTCAAACCCGAGTGGACACAGTGCTGGGAAATTTAACCCTGCTTGAGCCATGCTGTGACTGTGACTATCATATAATTTTTTCCATTTAATGGAAAAAACTCCAGCTATATCATTCTCATGTCTGAAGTGGTTAACTCACATTGAAAAGCTCCTTTCCATGCAAAAAAATACAGTAGTTTTCTACTTAATAAAATATATTGCCTTTCCTAGAGCCCTAATGCCAATGAACAGCGATGCTTCAGCTGATTAGGCAGCTTGTGGGAGAGGTGACATAATTTGAGTCAGTTTTCTCACACAGAGAGGTTTTTCCACCCGGGAAACCCATTGCCAGCAGGTGGCAACCATGCTAAAGCAAAATTCCTGGGGAAGGTTTGCCTGGAAGAATGTGTTCTCCTTCATTGTTCTACCACAGCTAGCACCTCTAATATGGAGAAGGCAACAGAGAGATCTTGTATCCACACATCTGTTTTTAGTTTGCCATAAATGAAATTGCCACCCCGAGGTATTGAGGGTTGTCAGTTCGGGTGTTGGGGTGCTCAGGGCACTGAATTGCCCCACGCAGTCTCACCTGGGGTCTCCACCCACACCCACCCACTGCTCTGAGAACCCATTTAAGCTGAGAACTGCAGTCTCCTTTCCTTTTGCATTCCCTGTCCTGCATTTTCCTGGGGGAATTTGGACAGGTAAGAGCCAAGCTTGGTGCCTGGGGCTGGGGGAAAGCTTGAAAGAAAAATTTTAGTTATGACAGCCTTCCTAAAAGCAGTAACATACAAACTTCACAGGGCTAAAGGGTGTGAGAATGAGTTTTCCAAGCTTTTAATATGGAGTTTCTGATTCCCAGGCTCTTCCAGTCAAGTCCTTTTGTTCCAATACTTTTGTTCAAATATTTTGACTGTTTATCTGTGAAAGAAGAAACTTCATATCTGCAGTGCTCACTAGAGTTTTTCTTATGGCTTACAAACCACCTTAATTTTGTTACAAACCTGCTGTGTTTATTTTATAATAGGCAAAATGTAATATATATAGCAAAGATATGGCACAAGTAGCATAAATTTTCTCTTGTGAAAGAAGGACCAGTCTCTTTATTCCCCCATGAGGTTTATTTCATTACTCACTCTTAAATAAATATGTATTTGACACTTAACAGGAACAACTAGTTCAAAATTATTTCTAACACAAGTTCTCACAGTTGTTATAGTATTTGTATGGTGTGCTGTTTGGCACTATTTTTGAGACTCAAGTCTTCCTTTTGGTCTAAATTTAACGAGTCACAAAAGAGGAAATTTGTGGTGGGGTGGAAGATGGACAATCCTTCAAAATCAAAAGAAAGCCGTAACACACAGGAACATACATGAACATTGAAAATAGTTTCTTTTCTCTTCCAAATACTCATCCTCTCTCTTACAGATGTTTCATTGAAAGTGCTCATTAGCTCTGCTCCATTAAACAATCCTCCCTAATAACTCAGTGATAAAGAACTGAGCTTTGCACTCCTCTGGAAATTGGTCTCCAGCCTGTCCGTGCTGTACAGCAGATGGCAATAAAGGACCACTCTGTGGCAGAAGTACACCCCTGAAAAGGAAATGTTCTGTCCTTAATAATTCAGGGGGTGAAATTAAAATCAGGGTCTAAAAATGCAAGTTGGTGGGAGCAAAGAGGGGAAATACAAGAGTCGCAAGTGGGCAGGACAAACCCTGTTGCTGACGAGAGTTACAAACAGACCGCACACTACATGTAAACCAAAGAAAGGACGTTGTGCATTCATTGGCCACTCCTCCAGTCTGCAAAGTTTCTCCTGAAAAACCCTGGAAGGGCAGGGACCTGCCAGCCCCAATCCCCTGTTCAAGAAGTTCTGCATTCCAGCAGCTTCCGGAAACTTTTCCGAAAACTGTCATCCAGGAAAGCGTACAAGAAAGGATTCAAGCATGAATTGGCATAGCTTAGGCTGGTGATGAAGTAGGATATCCCAATGACCATGGAGGTCTGGGGTAAGTCAGTGGTCAAAGCCACGATAGTGGCCAGGTGGAAGGGGGTCCAACAGAAGAGGAACACAGCCAGGACTATGAAGACCATGATGGTGACTTTCTTCTTGGCTTTGTCCAGGGCTCTGGCATTGGAGTTCAGGTGCATGTTCCTCAGCTTGTAGAGCATCATGGTGTACAGGATGCAGATGGTGGATACTGGAATGGCAAAGCCAAGGATGAGGGTGTAGATCCTGCTGGCTTTGAACCAAAACCTCTCAGGCTTGGGGAAATTGAGACCACAGCTCTTGATCTCCAGGTCGTCAGTGTAGACATTGGCAAAGATGATGAAAGGGAGGACTATGATGGTGACCAGGATCCAGATGCACAGGCTGACAATCCTGGCTGCTCGGTACGTGCGGTGGGGCATCCTCTTGGACCTGACCGTAGCCAGTACCACCAGGTACCTGTCTATGCTCATCACTGTCAGGAAATAAATGCTGGAGAAGATATTGTAGTGGTCTATGGACAAGATGACCTTGCAGAGGATTTCTCCGAAGGGCCAGTAGCGGAGGAGGTGCTCTGCAATATTGATGGGCAAGACAAGGGTGAACAAGTCATCAGCGATAGCGAGGTTCAGGATGAACATGTTGGTCACAGTCTTCATCTTGGGGGCCTTGAGGATCACGTAGATGACAGCAGTGTTGCCCGTGAGCCCCACAGCACAGATCACAGAGTAGATCACAGGCAGGACAACATAGAAATCAGCTGCCTGCTCTTGGAGGGTGAAGTTGAACCTCATGCTGTTTTCCAGGTAGCAGCTGTTGCCTGCGTTACTGCAGGAGCTGTTCAGATCATCCCAAAAGGAGATGTTTCCCATGACTATTGATCACAGACCACCCTCAGATACCACTGAAAGCCTCACTAGCCCAGAAGTGAGAGGCTTTTTGTTTGGTTGGGATATTTTCCCCCTCCTGTGAGAAGCAGCTGTTACCTCATTTAGATGCAGCTTATTTTCAAAGGTGAGTTGTGAGGCTTCTTGGACCACCTAACTTACCTCTCCCCCCTGTTGGAGAAGTTAGATTTTGAAGTGATGATGGGAGAAAAAAATGTTTGGAAGACATAAGTCTCCATGAACCAAGAAAACAAGAGAATAATGACTTTCTAAATAAATCAAGGAACTCTTCTTTCTGAGAGCATTCCCGGTGAGCTTTGGCTTTTCTTGGCTGGGGGAGTTGAGCGGCTCCTGTTCAGCTGTCTGCAGTGAGAGCTCTTTTGGGGCTGACAGGAACAAGGAGGCAGAAGGGGGAATTTCGTGCCTGGCTGGCTGTTCACAGCCGTTGGAAGACCGGAGGGATGGCTGCAGTTTCTCTGGCACAGCTCTTGCTTTCCGTGCTGGAGCAGAAGCGTTCCAGTGGTTAATTAGCGCCTGCCTTTGTGTCGGAGTTCAGGCTCTTCATGGGCTGGGATTTCACAAACAATGAAGAAGTTTCTGACACTGCTACTCCCCACTCCCAGGGTCCCCTAGTAAAAGAAGGAGGGGAAAAAATAGTTCAGGGAGTATTTCTGAAATTAACGGTTAAAGGGGATTACCCTGCAATCAAAGTACACCTTTAAGCAAGGGTGGGTTATGAACTCACTCTGAAAACCATCCCCAGTACAAACAACTGGCAGCACCCCAAATTTGGCACAGACGGACAGACAAACCTGTACATCTCAGAAGTTCAGGATTAATCGGGGAAGAGAGAGAAAAGTACCCTGAAAGCAAATCCACTTTAGAGACACAGCGGGAATCATCCCACCTGTAGCAGTCACCACATCCATCACTATTGCCTGACCCATACTTCCAAGAATTCCTCCACAGGGAATGAACAAAAACCCGATCCCTACCCCCCCACCGTGAAGATCAAAGGTTTGGCAATCGGTCCCGGGCTCTGCAGAGAGAAGTGCCTCACTTCTTCTGCCTTTTGTTGTCGCACGGCAATAAAGTGAGCGGGACTGCCGGCGCTGGGGATGGGGAGTGAAGCGTCCCTTACCTGGGAAGCAGCTCCTCTGCCTCCTCCAGCACCTGCTGCTCGCACTGGTGAGCCTCTTCCCTCCGATCCGAGCTGGAGGAGGGTCTCTGGGCTGCTGACGTACCGGGATTTGCAATTAGATCAACACGATGCTTCTGTGTGTGCGTGTTGTGTGTCTGGCCAATTAGCACTTGCTCGGATCGGGGAAGGGGGGAAACAAGGGTTTTCTCTCTGCAGGGTTATTGAAATAGTAAATACGGTGGACGTTTCCTTCAGGAATGAGGGAGATGTGGAGGGACACAGGCAGCACCCAGGACTGGCTGAGTGAGGGATGAAAGGATGGGAAGCAGGGGGTTAAACTGCTTCAATAGGGAACAGTGGCTGGTTTTAACAAAGGGAGCAGGAGGAGGGTGAGCTACATTACAACGTGCAAAATAAACAAACAGATGTACCTTGCCAGATCTGTGCTGTTTTCGGTTGCTCTGGGGGAGTTTGTCTGAGTTTCTCCAGCTGGGTCTCTGATCCGGCTTTGGAGATCCAGTGAAATCCTTCAGATCCGCATCAGGAGGTGCAGGAGTCCCGTGAAGCTTGTCGGAAATGCACCCCAGGTTACAGAGCAACAATGTAAGATCACTTTACCAGCATGTCCCTAAAGAAAAAAAAAGAAAAAGGAAATCAAGAGTCTTTTGATTCTCCTTTAGTCTTTTAAGTATTGCCTGAGCTTTGTTTTGACACAAAGCAAGGGAAAACACAGGAATCCATCACTGCCATGCCTGGCTGAGCGCATTTAACCAGGAGGGCCAGCTCATAGATCTGAGCCAGTAGCCAAGAAGTGTGTTCGACTTTGCTCCTCTCCTTTGGATGTTTTTATATTCTTCTGGCAAGATTATTGTGCGCCAGTAGCTGGGTGGGAGTAAAACATTTCATTGACTTCTTAAAGACATGGCTATAACCGACTTCAGCAGATGGGATTTTTTTTTTTTTTTTTATGTACAACTCTTCAAGATATTTCCTTGACCAAAATCTAACCAGACATTTGGCTTAAGGAAAATTAAACAGGAATTATATTGTCCAATTATATTGCATAGGAATTATATGGATGATACTTCTTCAGATGAAACATCCCTGGAGCTTTCTTCTTGCCTGTTTTGGGAAAGCTGGTGTGGTTTATAAGGAGTTGTAAATGAAGCAAGGCTTTGGTTGGTTTGCAGGGGGAATGCAGTTTCCAGGAATTGCCATTGTCTTTTTTCAGAGAAAAGCATACAGAAGGCAGAAAAATTCAGGAGAATGTGATGTTACATTTGCTGATCTGTAACTATTCCCTGGGACAAAAGGGTTTTAAAGTATTTTTCATCCACAATCCTTTGAGGCTTTCTGTTTTTTAGCATAAAGTATATTTCTGGTGTCTGGGATAGTTTAAAAGCTGTTCTTTCTCTTCCCAAACAATATTATCTTGGAATTGGCATCATGCTGCCATGGCCACGGGTTTTGTGTGCCTGGGTGCTGTGGGGTTGAGGGGCTGGGAGCTGAGGGGGCTGCAGGAGCTGTGGTGCTGATGATGCTCCCTTGTGCTTTACCCTTCTGTCTTGTGCCTTACTCCTCATTATCCGTAGTGAACATGCTCTCCGTGCCTTGGTTAGGATGTGCTTGATTAAAATAACCTGTCAGAGATGAGATGGAGACTAATTAAAGCTCATTGCCTGGTGTGGGTAGAGGGGCTTTTGCGTATATGCCCCAAACAAATTACTGGCACCTGCTTTTGGAGCTCCTTGCCTGGTTCTCCAATAAAACTTGTTTGCTTTGGGGAGGACAATTGCCAACAGATCTAAATTCATGTAGGAAATTGCTTTGCAGTAGGAACTGTTCTATCAACAGAGAAAATACTTCTTCTGTGCATCTCTGGGCTCGACCAGGGCCAGAGGCTGTGCACAGGGGAAACAGATCTATTTATATTGGAGTGATGAGGAGTGCTTGGAGAGAATGTTTTACTCTTCTTGTCTTTTCTGGCTGAGCATCCCTTGATTATAAATATTACAGTGGCATAAAGCCCTGGAAATCAAGCACTGGTTTGAAGATGCTGCTACAAAGGGCACGAGCTGCTTGGACCTACTTTTGTGCCAACAGCTCCATCATCAGCACAGGGCAGCATGGACAAAGATTTTATTCCTGGCAAATCCGTGCCATGGAGATGGACTTTGCCTCTTGAAGCCCATGTTCACACTGTGCAGCTTGGGTCAGCTGTGCAAACAAAGAAAAGGCAGTGTTTTAGGGAGGGGAAATCCCTGCCAGTGCTAAATCAGTGCTGCTTTATTGCCTCCCTAAAGCTGATGTGCTGCTGGCTCCAGACAAAGGCCATCCACCATTTTGGAGTTATGGAGAATCTGTTTTGTTGGGCTCCTGCTGCTGTCAAGGAGTCAAGTTCGTCCCAAGGACACAGATATACAATCAATAACCTGTTTACCAAAACAAAATGTTCTCGGCTGGCTGTCTTGCAGTCACTGGTTATTAAGGTGATTTATTTGTATGAAGTGTTCAGGCTTTTAAAAGCATTGCAGGTTAATAATAGAATCAGGGAGTAGTTTGGGTTGGAAGGGACCTTTAAAGGTCATCTAGTCCAACCCCCCTGCAATGAGCAAGGACATCATCAACCAGATCAGATTGCTCAGAACTCAACCATCCCACCTGACCTTGAATGCTCCCGGGGATGGGGCATCTACCACCTCTCTGGGTAACCTGTGGTAGTGCCTCACCATCCTCATTGTAAAGAAACTTCTTTCTTATATCTAATTTAAATCCACTCTACTTCCGTTTAAAGCCATTCCCCCTTGTCCTGCCACAACAGGACCTCCTGTCCTGAGAAACGTCCAGAACTGATTACATCAAATGGGCTGAAATTGCTTCTGGCAAGGTAAGTGTGCCTGGTCAGGCTATTTGTAGGATAACACTCACCCACAAAGCTGGGATGTCCTTCTGCTTCCCCCCAAAACTTTCCAGGCCTTATTGAGCCAGGCTGGCTTAGGCAGGTGATGGTGCTCACCTTGTCGGACACCTCAGGGAACCAGGCAAGAGCTACAGGGCAAATGTCCCCATTGGTAAAGTGGTGAATTGTGGCAAAGAAAGTGCTTTTGAACAGTGATAATTTTTCTGGATCCAGGGGCTGGTGACACATCCTGCCCGCCTGAAAGCTGCAGTGAAGGCAAAGGGGTTCCGGAAGTGATGTAAGGAAAATGGGAGTCCATAAACGGCCTGTTTTTGTCAGGGAAAGCACATATCAATAACTGCCCCGTCTGGCTCTGCAGGGGAGCAATCCACACAAACCGTGCAGCAATTTCCTCAGACCAGCTGCGATGGGGAATAAAAGCTGCAGCCCTGGGAGCTGGTGGGTGGCTGGCTGGAGCTGTTTGCTCCCTGCCAGCCAGGAAAGAGGTTGGGAGGCTCCTGCAATGGGTTACCCCCATTCCCAGCACTTCTTAGAGACCCTGGCTCTTTTACCACACCTTCCCCAGCCCCACCAGTCGTGGAGGGCAAGTGGCATTGCAAGAGGCTGCCTGGCTGCCAGCAGGAGCTGTGCTGGCAGATGTGTTAATGAAGGGAGCTCGGGTAGAGTACTGGTGACAGTGGGAGCAAGGACACGATGCCAGTCTTGCTGCAATTAATACGTAACTGTGAGAATCTGAGTGCAGAGGGAATGCTGCTTTGAACACCCTCATTTCCTCTCCCACTCCCCCTTGGTCTGGGTTCGAGCAGCCTTGCTCCAGAGTGAAATTAAAATCTGCTTCCATTCCAGGATGCTTTTACTCTCCAGCATTTATTCCTGCTTTTCTCCAGGGCTGGAAGCGAGGGTGTACTTTGGTTGGTTTGCTGCCCTGAACCAGCTCAGTCTGCTGAAAGCAGAGCCTTTTGGAAGATGGAGGGTTCTGGAAATGGACTCTCCCCTTTTCCAGTGCTGCTCATCACCTTTGTGGGGTGTGAGGGGCTCAGGGCAGTGGCTGGGGCTTCCCTTGTGTCAGTGCTGCCACGAGGAGTGGGCAAAAACTGTCCCATGGCTCTGACTGTGCCAGAGGTGCTGCTGCCTCATCCTCCTGAACTCTGGAAGCAGGAGAAGCTAATCTGCTGCATCAATCTATGGGTTGATTAGTCCTCTGGACTTGGAGCTTTTGTGCTTCCCTATCTCAGAGTTCTTCCATCCGCCCACAGCTTTTGTGTAATTTGCCTGTGGGATCTGTGAGGAAAAAGCCTTGGATGTGATGGGACCTGGTGCTGCAGTACTCTGGGGTACAGCTGATTGCTTCCTTTTGGAGTTCTCTTGGCCATGGATTTATTAACAGGGCTCTGTTTCCTGCTGGTTGCCTTTATCAGATGTGCACAGAGTGTGTGCAAGGGGGTTCCTCAGCACAGCTGAAGATTAAGACATAAGGAGGAATCCTAGTTTGAAAGGATGAGAACAAAACCAAAATAAAAGGATATTTTTTGCCCAAAGTTAGCGTGAGTCAGCAGGTAGGAATCAGCTCTTCCCTGGATCCCTGTCCTTCCTGTGCTGCTGGCAGATGAGGGTGTCCTGCAGGGCTGTGATCCATCAGCATTCCTGGCAGGAATATACATTATTTAGTTGCCATTAAGCTGATTGTAACACAGCTGCTAAGAGCCCTTGGTATCTGCCACGTCCAAGTGAGAGGAGTTGTCACTTTGACTTTTTTAATGCCATCTGAACTTTCACTTGTGAAAAGTCACCCTTTCTGTCATTGCTTGACCTGCTTGGAAAAGCTGTGAGTCTTTACAAACATCAGCACTGCAACAGGGCTATAATGCATCCTTGGAAAAACAGCCAGGAGCCCTTCAGGGATCTCACCAGGGAGCAGGCTCTGTGCAATATATTCCAATATCTCTAAGCAACAGCTTAATGTGTTGCCTTGTCTGCTTAAGTAGCAGAGCTCCTCTGGCCTAAAAGCCTCATCACCAGAGGGTTATGGAGTGCAAATTGCTGCTGAATGAATTTGCTGCTTTGTTCACTCTGGTTTCCCCTCCCTTTTGTGTGTGTTATGACAGTGAAATGACTCATCTTCACCTTAATATCATGTTTTGGAGAAATGGTCTAATATTTTGTACAATGCTCAATGTAAAAAACCCCAAACCAACAAAACAGATGAAATCTGTTTCCTGGAACAATGTTTTCCAGTGCAATTACACAGAGCCAGCTCCTTTCTACACACTCTTTTGGGCAACAGACATCGTGGAGTACAAAGTCAGTATCATCAACTATTGTAAGGAAAAGAGGGAAAAGCAGAAAGAAAAGAAGCAACAGCAGGTTTGAGCTTAGTGAAACTTGATTCTGGCTTTGGGCTGCAATAATTTATTACAGCTCTGTTTTGCAATTAATGCCAGCCTGACCTACTTAAATAGAACATCATAATTCTTGTGGCCATGTATGTGGTCATGAAAATTCAGTGCTAAGAGCGTGAGCCGTGTTGGTTATGTCAGTGGAGAAAAATGTAAGTTGGGTAACTCAGGTGAATTGAGCAGGAAATGGTGTGCTATAAAACTCATAAAAATAATTTAAAATGCAAAAGATAAAAGGAAAAGGGAAGGGATTACTGCAAGATGGGGTTTATGGCTGGTGCTCTCTGCTTATCTGCACCCCATGGTCATGGCCATAGTGGGCATGTTAGGGACTGCATTTAGTGTGGGTCCCAGAAATAGCCAAAAGAGCAGTGACAGTCAGGAACACCTGGCTCTCCTCTCTTTAAAATCTAATTTCAGCCCCAAATTTAATTCCCTGGGGATTTAAGCTGTGAGGTCTTTGTGTGCTGGGTAAATAAAGCCCCCATCAGAAATCATATTAATGCAAATTATAGATAACCACACCAAAAAGAAGTTTTGGATGCTTGTGGAGGAGAAGCAGAAAAAGCAAAGAAATAAAGATACTTCTGGGTTTTCCACAGGGAATAATTTCTGAAGTGCAGAACTCCCCAGGCCATGCAGGGCCTCCTGCCAAGGGGAATGATTTCAGACAAGTGCTGACTGTGTGGGAGAGGGTGTTTTGTGTTGGAGGGCTGAGTTATCACTGAAGTTTTTCACTTCTAATACTTGGTAATATCAGTGTCATTTTGTCAGTAAGGAGCACACTCAGTGTCTGAGACATCTCCATCTCCACCTGCTTCACAACTCCACTTGAAGGCAGATGAAAATTATTTCCTTGTAAATGACGTGTTTTCAACAAATTCTGCAAACCCTTACTGAGGCTCCTTGCCATGAAGTTGATTTTCTATTTATTTTTTCCTGGTTTTTTTTTTTTTTTTATAAGAAGAATTGCTTTCTTGCAGATGTTAGGTAAATTTTTCCCTTCCTGGGATGTCAGGAGGTGCACATCCTGTACAGAAACACTCCCCAACTGCATCAATAACCTTTTTGTACTGCTCAGTGAGTCCCAGAAAACTGCAGAGCAGTTTTGTGTCTCTGCAGGTTACTTGGCAATCAATTCTCCATCTCTGATAAATCCTAATTTACAGGGAGGATGTGACGAACTCCCTCCTCTGCAATCAGGAGTTGGCAGTGCCCATTCTTCTGCAAATTTATGGGTTCAGCAGAATAATATCATAGGAACAGAGGTGTTATGCAGCATTCCTGCTTGGTTTGCTCCTCATTTCATGGGGCAGACAGCAGCATTCTACAGCCCTAAAAAGGGCAGGGAATTTTCTGGACTGGGAAGAAAACCATCCTTGAGAGAGGCAGAATATGATGCTGTTACCCATGGCTGGTGTTCCCCCTCTGTTATCAAATTTCCCTCCCTTGCTGCCCTGGGGCACCTGAGAATGGGTGGTGTAGTGATGTTGTCCATATTGAAATCAGTCAAAGAGTTTGTGGACTTCTTTCCAGCATGAAAACAAACCCTGTTCTGCTGGTTGTATGAGGAAAAAATTATTTCAGGCAGAGAGAGGCAAGAAAAAGGTGAGAGACCAGTGAATTTTTTTTTCCATGTGGCTGCAGGGAGGGAAAACAATTGTGGTGTGGAGATGCATTGTTAATGTAAAAGCCACAAAAGCAACCCAAACAGGGAGTGAGCATCACTGGAACTGCACCTCTGTCAGTAAGGGATGGATCCCTCCTGCTCTTTCTCCTGCCTGGGGCACCTGTGTGGGGCTGGTTGTCCCTGTCATTTACCTTTTGATTGCACAACCATTTCTTAGAAAACAGTTGGCTCTTCAGACTCTCCTGGGCATTCAAGTGAGTCCAGGAGATGCTGATAAGTGGGTTTGGATGATCTTGGCTGTTAGGTGTTGCTATGTTTCCTGATGCTGGTCTCCAAAGCAATCCCTGGCACGCTGCTTTTGTGGAAGGCAGAACAGCTCAAGAGAAAAATGCACTTGAAATTACCTGTTCTGGGGAAATGCAATGAATTATCTGCTAGGAACTGCATGTAAGCAAAGATGGAGCCTGAATTAGGGATCTGCCCTTGTGGGGGTCCCTTACACTGACACAAAGCTCTCTGTGCCTCTCAAGAGGGTTGTCACCATACAGAAACATGTCACTTCAGGGCAGGGAGGGGGATTTGACATCACAAAACATCGAGGGAAAAGCATCGAGGCAAATTCTCCTTTTCTGGTCAGGAAAACCAGGGTGTGTGCCTGCTGTGTTCCACGAGTAGGAAATCAATTGCTGAGGGATTTCTGCTGGGAGATTTGTGTTTTATGAAATCCCTGCCAGGGGCAGAGGACTGGGGAGCTGGAAACGATAGCGCTGTCTTCCTCCCCTCTGCTGCTTTAATTGTTTGTAGTGATTTAATAAGCAGCACTATTCCCTGCAGCAAACGCAGACAGGTGGCATTTTATTACCTTTATTAGGGCCCCTGTTTGGAATTTCTTTGCTGTATTTCCTTCTTTGCAGGCTTGGCCCAAAACTTGGAGAGATCAGTGTGAGAACTGGGCTTTGTGCTGTCAACATTCTGAGTGTTGAGCCAGCACCAAATCCATGCAATTATATGGGAAGGAAATAATAAGGACAAATGACATGATTTAAACAAGGAAATGCTCTTGGCTTAGGCATTTTATGTGCACAAATGCACACCAGAAGAGGAAGAGCAAAGCAGGTACAAGCTCCCAGTACTTGCAGAAGAATGAATGGAAATAACTTCCTGTTTAGGCTGGAAACTAGGAGAAAATTTGTACCCATCAGAGAGATGTTGAAGTGGAGCAGCTGCCTAGTGACAACAGATAGGTGGAGAAGTGAACCCCCAAATTAAAGGCTTTTAATGTGGAGTTTTTTGGATGTTGGGGTCTTTAGAAGCAGATTTTGTGAGTCCCATGGGCAGTGCAGGTGGATTCCCAGAGGAGCATCCCCGTCCTGTACCAGGGATCAGCTGTCCTGGTCCCACAGAGTGATTTGGGTTGTACCTCATGGCCCAGCAGAGCTTGGGGAAATGCCTCAATGTTGGTTGGATTTGAATGGCATTGGGGTCAAATCGAGTTTCTCCTCTGAGGGATGGAGTCTTGACCTCTCACAGGTTTCGCTTGAACATTTCTTTAATCTGTCCCCCACCCCAAAACCCCCAGCAGATCCCCTGCTCCTGCCACTCTATGTCTCCCACAGCTGAGATCCTCAGAGCTTTTCCCTTACACTAAAAGAACTGGAAATTGGCTGGGTTTTGTTACCTCTTGGCAACAAAATTGTCTCCTATTGTGCAGCTCAGGGGGAAAGAAACCTCTTCCTCCCTTCAGTCTGCTGCCACAAAGTGTTTTGTTCCTCTTTGTGAAGAACCAGGAAGAAACACTTCTTTTTAAGATGAGGGAGCCCAATTCAATTCCCTTATCATTTTGAGCAAAATAACCCAGTTATTTATGTTGGAAGTCACTCCAAAATTTTGAAGAGATCTTTTTAGAAAATATTTCTCTTGGTGACTGATTATGAGTGGGTATGGGAAGAAACTCTTTGCATTGAACCACTCAAAGCAGTAATTTCTTCCCAAAGAGTAGATGTAATTACATTTTTTGGGTGAAAAAAAACAAGTAGTAGTGGACCAAAGGAGCTTCAAGCTGATCTCTATTTGCTGCCAATGACTGAATTAAATGCACAGGATTCCTATCAGCTCTGCCAGACAAAACGTTGTATTTGGGTTATTGGGGGTTTTGTCAGAAATCTTTGTAGCATGAATAGTTCATGGACTTATCTCTGCTGGCTTCAGCCATTCCTGCTGTCCATCACATCTTGCTATTATAAGGCAGCTCTTTTCATTATGTTGTCTTTTAATTCAGATATGTGAGCCTTTTTCTACTTCTAGTCCCACTTTTCAGTAGGACAAACATTTTCTTATCTGTGAGTGTATTCAGTGGTGGCCACACAAGTGAAGGCAAGGAGCTGGCAGGTGATAATTTATGAAACTTTCTATAATGGGAAAAAACTCAGCATTCAATTTCCATCTCCTTAGAAATCTCTATTTCTTTTCTTGTCTCTTGTGCTCTTTGTGGCTGGTCTGAGTTTAGTGCTTGGAAATGCAATTATATGGATTTAAATTCTTTTGAGAGAGAATAATCTTGTATACAAAGCCAAATAAATTTAGCTTTTCAATATTAGAGCAGTTTGACATCCAGGTTGGGGACCTGGCAGTGGTTAGTGCCTGGCCAGCCTCAGAACACAGAGTTTGATTTAGGTGAAATTTCATTCATTGGAGACAAAGTAAAATTGCCTCTTATTTGCTCAGCACTAAAAATCCATCTGAAGCTGATTGCCAAGACTTGCTGCTGAATGATGGGATTAACTCCTGCAATGGCACCATGAAATGAGAGACGGGGAGAGGAATATTAAAAAAAGGCATTTCCAACCATGTGCAGGCCCTCATGTCCTGCTGTTGGCTTGGTGCTGTCAAAGGGGCCGATTTTGATGGTTTTAGAGGCACTAACCTGGGCAGTGAAATGCACCTCAGGCAGCAATTGCTTCTCTGGTGTCTGCAAGTGCCTTTATCTCCCTTCATGCTCCTCAGAACTGAAGTCCTGCACAGACTGAGTGAATCTGAGGCTTTGGGAAGGCCCAGTGGTGACAGATTTTGGTGAGACTTGAGTCAGGAGATGGAAGCAGCAGCTGAAGATGCTGTAATCTTCATCCTTGGGCTCTCCTGCAGGCTGATGTGGTGTGAAGGAGGCAGGGATTCCACAAAGCAGCTTCTGTAGCTCCTGGGGGGAAAAAAAACCAAGTGGAAAGTTCTTTAATTTGTTAGAGTTTCAGGCTGTGCTGCACCTCAGGGCCAGGCTCTGCCCCTCTCTGCTCCAGCTGGTGCTTCCCTCTGTGGTTTTTATTTGCAAACCACCTCTCTGACCAGCTTCCACTTTGCTTTAAAAATTCAGCACCATGTTTGTGGCTGAACGGGTTCCAGAGCTGGGGAGAAGGGTTTGAGATGCAATTTGCATCACAGAGTTGTTACAGCAGGGAAATTGTGCCATCCCTCCTGTGCCTGGAGCTGCTAATCTTGTTCTGAACATTGAAAAACTCTTCAGCTTCTCTCATTATACCTAAATTTGATTACTGCTTTGATTTCACACCTCTTTCACGCAGGCTTTTCCTCTCTCCTTGGCTGGAATTCTCTGAAAAGATAAATTTTATCAAGCCTTGGGACAGTTCCCCTCATCTATCTCTGCTCCTAATGCTGCTTTTAATTATCTTGGGAATCTGAGCAAGAGGGAAACTGGGAGGAGTTTAGTGAGAAGAAAAGGAAGGCACAGAGGCCAAAGTGTAAATGCAGATTCTGGGTCACCAGAGTCTGCAGTGTTGTGGGGATGTGGGCCGTGCAAAGTGATGTTTTTCTCTGTGAATGGGTGATTCCTTCTGTATCTCCTGAAATTCCTGTGCACCAGGGCTGGTGCTGGAACTGCAGCCACACAAACTCCCCATGGAGCTGTGTGGGACACAGTGGGAATAATTTATTTGCTGCTTTTGATGAAAAGTTGTGACATGAACCTCAGTGTCAGGGAGGTGACACGTTAATGCTGCTGCTGTCAGACAGTGCCCACACATTGTGTCTGGAGACAGCTCAGGAGAAGATGAAGAAAAACCAGGATTAAATCCGATGTGCCACTGAACTCTATCAGAGATAAACTGCTTGGAGTGAAGTCTGTGAAGTGACTGGGGGGAACTGGATGAAAGGGACAGCTCTGAGAAGTGTGTGGTACGTCAGTGATGTCCTAACACTCATCTTTGCACAGAGATGAAAAAGTATCAGTTTGCATGGCCTGAATGTCTGGGTGTGGAAACTGTGTGTTGCACAAGCTGTGTTGAGCTCATCTGGCTCTGAAATATCATCTCTGCACCTTAGCCAGGAACAGCAGCAGAGTTCTGAACAGATTAATAAAAATCAGTCATAACCCAGAAGCAAACCTTGGCAATACACATCTGTGGTAGGTGAGGAGACCAAAAGCTTTCATTATTGTTCAATAAAAAAATCCTCTCTCTTGGCATTAAAATGCTTTAGTTTCAGCTCTGCCCCAGACTTTCAATGTCAAGTGTTTCTCTGGGTGTTGGGGATAGGTTCTCCCCCATAGCTCTCTGCAGGTTGGTGCTAATTAAAGATGTTCTGGCAGGTTCAGATGTTTTGGTGCCTGACCAGGGAGTGCAGAACAGGGATTACAAGTGCTGACATTTACTGTACTAGAAAGCCCAAGGGATAAATTTGTGCCCATTGACACCTTTAACTAGGAGGATCAATTCCTGTTGTGCTTGTACCAGAGTCTGGGCACAGACGGGGTTTCCAAGGGAAATCTTGGTCCATGTAGGGCTGGGGCTCCCTCCAGGCTGGTCCAGCCCCTCAGGGTGCTCAGGAACAGGGGTTCCCCACAGCCCAGGGCACCCTCCTTAGCCCTGGGCTCCCAAGGGCAGAGCCATGGCTGAGGCTCTGCAGGAGCAGGCGGGCTCAGCCCTGCTCCAACATGGGATCCCATGGGACAGGGCACGCTGGGATTTGCCCCTGCAGCTACCAGGTGTGTCCAGAGAAACTGCAGGGAGGGGGTGACCTCTGTCAGTGGGACCCCTCTGTGGGGGCCTAAATATATGTATTGTTATGGAGAGAGTTAAGATCTATGTATTGTAAGATCTGTGTGGGTCCAAGTTGCTCCAAACGAGCTACAGCTGCAAAGTCCATAGTTGGGCAGCAGCTGTAGCTCGTGAAGGTAACTGGAATAAATAGGGGCACCAGTTGTTGTAATCTTCACTGCAGTGTTGTTCTTGCCTCTCTGCTGGGGCTCTTCTCCATTCTCTGCTGCACAGTCCTTCCTGTCTTCTCAGGGGCTCCTCCTGGGCCCTTGACCCACCCCTTTTATCCCAGCTATCTTTACAAGCCACAGTTGCTGCCCAACTAAGGACTTTGCAGCTGTGACTCATTTAGAATAGCTAGGACCCTCCAAATATAATATAGATATTCACTAGGACTCCTGCTATACTTCAGTTGTTGTATACTTGTTGTTGTTATAACAATACATATATTCAGGCCCCCATACCCCTCTGTGCACAGGTGCCCCCACTCCTGGGGTGGCTGTGTGAGTTCCCCTGGAGACCTCCAGCCCTGAGAACCTGGAGCAAGTGGAAACCACAACTTTGTAAATGCTGCCTGTGCCCAATGCAAATGGTAAGAGAACAGGGGTGTGAAAAAAAAAAAATTGTTTATCACAGAATTGTTTATCAACAGCAATACAGAACAATTTTAGAATGTAAGAACATTTGCAACAGCAACAACAATCCATAGAACATATATACATAAGAACCTATCTAGCTAAACTATATTAAATCTATTTGTAGAAGACAAAATTTCTTAAAGTCTTAAGTCCTAAATCCTATTCTAAATACAAAAAACTGTAGAACAATGTAGAACTGTAGAACTATGTACAAAAGGGTTCCATCGCTGTCTGGAATGTTCATCAGGGGTAGAAGAAAAGCAGGTGTCATGGTCACTGCATCAGGCACAGAGGGCTCTTCCATGTGTCCCCAGGTTGGCACATGTGGGCAAAGCAGGACTTTGCTACCAGAGCTGGGCTTGGCTGGGTCTGGAACAGAGCTTGAGTGGCCCAAAGAGAGGACAGGGCAGGCAGTGTGTGGCCACCAGACTCCAGTTTGCGAGGTGCCACGTCCCTGAGCAGGGACCAGCCTAGCTCCAGTCTGGCAGCAGGGGACCCACTCTGCCTGTGGGGATCACGTGCCTGTCCTGCTGCTGGCATTGTTCTTCACCCCAAAATCATGTCCTCTTCCTCGTCTTTTACATCACTGTCCATGTCCTCAACGTGTTCTTCCACTTCCACTTCCATGTCCTCCTCTTCCTCATAAACATCCACCTCCATCTCTTCATCCATATCCGTATCCACCTCCATCTCTTCAGTCTCTTCCTCCATTTCCACATCCTCTGCTGTAGGACTCGGGACATCCACCTCCATCTCTTCCACTGTGTCCATGACAGCCTGCAGAGGTGGCAAAACCTCAGAGTGGGGTCCCTGTCCCACACCATCCCCACAGAGCTGCAGCCCACTCGGGCAGCTGGAGGTGTCCACCTCCATGCAAAGGCACCATACCTCCCTCAGCTGACAAATTAGACAAAGGATAAATGTGAGCATCCTGAAGCCAGGGGTGACAAAATGCAGGCACCAGGGAGCTCTCAGGACTGATGGCAGTAGCAGAGGGCAGGTGGCAAGAAGGGCGGCAAGAACAGTCACGAGGGTGAGCAGGCGCAGACCGCACGGTAGGCTGACACAAGGGCCAGTGGTTGAGTTGTGCTCTTTGCTGGGGGGTGGCAGTTCCAGTTGGAACGTGGAAAGTGACATCACACAGATCCCAAGATTCCAGGATCAACAGAAGTGGTCACTGGGGATCCCTGAATGGTTGGGCTTGAAACGGACCCTGAAGATCATCTTGTTCCAAGCTGAGCAATCTTCCCCCAGACCTTGGGGGAGACCTGTTCCCAAGGATGGGGCATGCACAGCCTCTGTGCCCAACCTGGGCAGTGCCTCATCACCCTCAGTGTAAAACAGCAGCTTCCTTAGATCCACCTTCAATCAGCCTCCTGCAGCTGAAAGCCATCCCCCTTGCCCTGTCACCACAGGCCCTGTTGAACACTCTGTCTGTCCCCTTCTTTCCTGTGGGACCCTCCTAGTCCTGCACAGCCACAGTGGGGCCTCCCAGTGTCTCCTCTTTTCAGGCTGAGCATCCCCAGACTGACTGGCTAGCAGTCAGTCAGATCAGGGGATGCCAAAGCTGAAGGGTAGCAAATAGCATCAGGAACTGAGAGATGGAAGCTTTAGACCCAGATTTGCCTCTAAATATACAAAATTTATAATAGTGGAGGGGAAGATGGTGGGACACTTGTTCTTTTATTTTTTTATTCTTTTCTGTCCTGCTGATGGTTTTTCTGTTTGAAATGAAGCTTAGCACAATGTCCACTGTCTTCTCCATTTGTGAAACACCAAGCGGAGTCTGGGCAGGCTGATGATGCAGAGCAAAACCTACAAATATACTGGTGATCCTGAGCCTGGGTGTGCAGCTAAACCCAGCCAAAAGTAATTTCTGGAAATTCAAGCCTGGTTTACATTTTCTTGAGTTTGGCTATGCCAATTTTACCAGTCATTTATAAAAAAGCAAATAAAAAGTTCAAACCAAAACAGACAAAAACCCAAATAAACAAACCCACGCAAACCAATCAAACAGATAAAAAACCCCAAATAAAACCAAAGGGAATAAGGAGTTAGTGTTAGTTGTGAGGATATCACAGCAGGCAAATGGCTGCTTCCCACAGAATCACCATAAAAAGCCACATAAAACAGCTGCTCCAAAATATACCCAACAGGAGAAAAATAAAAAGTGATACATGGCAACTTTGGGGGCAGCTCCACATTAAGATGAAGGATGAGCAGTGGTTCAGATCAGCATTCCCCACCCTCCAGGCTGCTGTTTGCTCCTGATGAAAGACCCTTGCAGGCCTGTGGCCCCTCTCAGTGCAGTGTAAATCATCCCCACAGCTCTCAGCTGAGCCACTGGCATTTCCAGAGCAAGATCCAGGCACAATCCTGAGCATCTGTGGAAGGTCCTGAGCATCTTCATGCCTGGAACCACAAAACAGCTCAGGCTCTCCCTGGACTGGGTTTTTAGGGGAGGTTTCCATATCCCTGTGAGATCTGTTCATTCCTCAACACATCTGACTTTATGTACAATGATGCATTTTTGTTCCTTCCTTGCTCCTGTGTGCCAGTGAGGAAGCATCCATGTGAATGGAGGATGTTGTGCACAGGAACATTTATTCCTGGATTGCCATTTTGCTTCACTGTCACTCAGCTGAACATGGTCCTTTTCTAAGAGGGACTTACAAGAAATGTGTAGGAATTTTGGCTCTGAGAGGAGCAGAAAGCACATTTTCTACACCCCATTCCCAGCAGATGCAGTTTCCCTGGCAGAACAGTGATTGCCATTCATCTTCCTGGGAAGAATGTGGAGGCCCATTCAGACATCACAGATTCAGCTGGCCTTTGGCTTTGTGTCCCTCATTTCACATGTCCAGTTTCAAGGGCCATTAAAAGAGGCTCATGTTTGCCTTGCTACCCAGAAGTGCTGTAGTTATTTCCAGGAGAAAACAAAAAATTGATTGTCCTCTGGTGTGGTAGAAATCCCACCACAATTGTGACTCTGAGAGCAAAGACAGCCTGTGCTTTTTGGGGCTGTAACAGCCGAGAGTGTGGCAGAGAAGTTTTTATATTATTTTTAGAGTGCTTAAAACACTGTTCCCAAAACAATCTTTCTCTCCTGTCTTCTGTCATAAACTGTGGAACAGAGAAAATGGAAAGGAGCAGAGGTTTGTTTAAATTGGCTGGGGTTTTTAAAGTCTTAAAATAGTGTCAGCTTGATGCATGATACTTTAGATATTGGATTAGTAGCACCTATTTCATCCCACCAGAGAGGTGGGATTTAAAGCTTCCAACAACAGAAACACTGGATGTGAGAGAGCTCAGTTTTCCACCCCTCACACAAATATCTTGCTGTACTATTTTAAGCAGCTCAGCCATATATATTAAAATATTGCTCCAAACAACAACAGAATGAAACTGTTCCACCAAATGGGGAAAAATAAGAAAAGTGGGCGGCAGCCCTTTCTGAAGAGCTTGTGTTGATTTTGCAAAGTTGATGCAAACAAGGTTTGCCATATTTCTTTCCTAGAAAAATGTAGATATTTAATAGAAATCTGTGTCTGAGGCTGCTAAGTTGGGGTATGATTTTAGATCTGGGAGGAGCAAAACAGCTTCCAGAGAAGCTGTGGTTGTGTCCCCCTTGGCAGTGTTCAAGGCCAGGTTGGAGGGGGCTTGGAGCAACCTGGTCTAGGGGAAGAGTCCTGAGTATGGTGAGTTCATGGAAAGAAACTTTTTGTTTTCCTGAGATGCTGCCTTTGCAAGGGGAGCTCACAAATACCCCACATAGTTTGAAATGCCCTGAGCAGAACCCAGCTGTGCTTTCCCACAGGTGATGAGGGATTTTCACTTGTATTTTATGGAGGATTTTCAGAGGGCAGTGCAAGAGCAGCTGAGTGTGTTTGACAGGCAGAGAGGGCCAGTGTGGCAGCAGCTTAATGCAATGGAGCTTTTCCTTCTGTGATCCTGTATAACCTGAGGCACTCTGGGGCTCTTGGACCCGGCAGCTGGACAAGTTAATCATTGTAACAAGTGATAAATTAACCTGCTCCACTCTCCTTAGCATGGCTGTGATGAGCATTAAGTAAACCAGCGAGCCCTTGCCAAGACGGGAGCTTGTTCTTTGCCAGGGAGGAGGGAGTAAATATTACTTGGAGTAAATAAAGCAACTCTGCTTCCCCAGGAAGAGGAAAAGAAGTAATTAAATACGTGAGTGCAGCATGGAATAATTTGCACAAGGACATATCTTGTCTGCTATGCAGGAATGTTCCCAATCAACTATGCTTCTCCTGACCTTTATTTTTCTGTATTTCTACCACATCATATAAGAGACTCTTGATTTAAAAAAACCAAAACAAACACCTTGTGGGGAAGCATTTCTTCCTTTCTTCAGAGTGCCTCTTTCTTTTGTTCCCTCCAGAGCTCTCACTTCATTTCTGCTGTTCCTTGGAGCACAGGCTTACCTCTTTCCTGATCCCCTGGGCTTGTTTTGCCTCTGGGCATCATGAACACTATTAATTGTGGGGTTTTTCTCTCCATCCTAAGTCTGTCTCTTCAAGTAGTTTACCTTCATTTACCTGTTTGAGTGATGGATTTTTCTCACCTTTTATTACTTAGTGCTTTTTCTTCATTCTCTAAAACCAACTTCTCCCGTGCCCTGTGGCTGTTAGATGCCATTACAGGAGCATTCATTCTTTCTCTACTGCTTCTCTCAGCTTTCACAGGGAGCTGAGAGCTCTTTGGGGTTAAACTTGACTCACTTCAGTGCCTTCCTTGATGCTGCCTGTGTACTTGGACACTTTAAGGGAATAAAGTCTCAGTGTGGAGATTACAGCTGTAAAATAATGGCTCTTTTGAAGAAGACAAGAATGCTGTTGTCAGTCTTTCCAAGGATAAACTGAGCACGTTCTTTTTGGGGAGAAATAGGCTCAGCTCAGCACAGAGGTGGCTGTTGCAGGTACCCAGGTTTGGAGGGAAGGGTGCAGCTCCTGGGGGTGTGTTTGTGGGGGGCTGTAAGGTTTGTGTGGGGTCCCTGGAGCAGTGGGAACACCCCACTGGGAGATGCACATCAGGAAATGGGTGCACAAAGGGCCTGAAGCGTGAGCAGCTTTGGTGAAGGGTTCCATAGGAAAAAATATTTTTACTGGGATTTTGACAATTTGAAGCTCCTTCTCATATCCTTTGCCTAATGAACATTCCCCCTTTGCCAGAGTGTGGGAAATCCTGAGTTCACACTATGAAAACCCCTGATAATTATAATTTTTTTCTATTTTTCAATGTTGTCATCCCAGCGGGAGTCAGAGAAAGAGAATTTGTGTGACCTGCCTGTCTTTGACTTCGTGACAGGAACAATGCCATGATGCCATGAGGAACCTGGTCAGAGGAGCATCACTGCTCTGTCCTTAATTTTCCTGCACAACTGAGGATGATTTAAGAACCAAGGCACAGCCAAGACTTTTCCTCCTCCTGTGCTCATCAAGCAATCAGTGCCTCATCACACCTCAGCTTCAAACACTCGTTTGCGTCTGGCTGACCTTGACTGCCCTCCCTGGATGGGAAGATGAAGAGGTGGAAGTGTCAAAGATTGGGATTTTATGGGTGAGTTGTGAAATAATGGCTGGTGCAGGCTGGTTCTGTGGAAACCTCATGTGCTGTGTCATGGAGGATGAGAGTAAATTGATTAAACAGGAGATAAAAAAGGGCAAGGCACCTGGTTAGCTGCTGTTGAAGAAAATGTTGGGAAAAAAAAATACATGTAAGAAATATGTCAGAGATGGTCATTAACTGCCCTGCAGGGTCAGAGCTCCTTTAGTAATTGGCCATGTAGTGAATACAAGAAATTATTTTAAAAGTTCCTAAGTGACTGAAGGCTTTTAGTGAATGGTTGGGGGAAACAAAGGAATAATGTTTCTGGCAGAACTTTTATTATAATTTAAGCATCATCCTCTTTCTGAGATAACAGCTGCTTTGCATAAACTGAAATATCTTCTCCATTAGCTCTGGCAGGAGCTGGATAAAGCTCTCATTCAGGTAAACTTTAACATATGTCTGTAGAATAATAAATTTAATGAGAGTCATCAAACGCATTGTATGAGTAAGGATTGTGCTTAGGGCAAGAAGAAAGAGTAATTAGGAGTGGACAAAACATGAATAATAGTGGGGAAATTATAATTTATGGTGGTTTAGGGGGAATATTTAACTAAGCTGAGATAAAAGTCTACCTTGGTTGCAGGCTAAGCTTTATAACAGGATTCTACTAGAGCAAATTTAGTAGTCCTGGGCTCCAGACAGACCTTTAGATACAAGTTTACCTCTGGTTTGAGAAAGCTCAGGGCTTGAGCAGCATTTTATGGCTTTACTCTTGACCCTGGGGCTATAAATGCTCCTGTAAAATTAATGCCAAAGTTATAGCTTCTACAAATTTCTAAGAGTTCCAATGGAGGAAGGTCCACCTGGACTTTGGGGACAGTTTCTCAGAGCAGAACATTTCAGGTGCCATTAAACTGCATTCAAACGCCCTTTTATTGGGGCATAAATTTCACAGCCTGGTCTATCAGCCTGACACGTTCTTTGAGAAGAGATAAACTTTACAAGCCACTTTAAAAATAATTTCACTGCCAGGTTTGCAGCTCTGAGAACATTAATAAACTGAAATGGCTTTTCACCCTGCAGTAGCCACGAAGTAATTATGATTGTCTGTAGGCAGACTAATGAAACCAGCTGTTAACAACCTAATGAGAATTTTTACCAGCCCTCTGCTCCACAGACACATCCCTTTTCTGTCCCTGATTTTCCTGCACCCAGTGCTTCCCAGAAAAGTTTAGTGTTGCTTGATGTTCAGGTAAAAACTGCTTTATTTTGTAGGAGTGGTGATGCTTCACCTGGGCTGCTGCCATGCTGGGGTCACATCACAAAGTCCAGTTTCTACAGGAGCTGGGGAGCATGGAGAGCTTTGATATCACAGCATGACAAAGCTGGAGTGGAGGATTCTGGTTTAGTGTGCCCCTCAGTGGCAGACAGCATCAGTTATTGATAAATCTTTACTTCAAAGATAAGGTGTTGCTGTTTTGGCTCTAATCTTAGGTGGCTTTCAATACAGTTTTCCCTGGCCCTTAACATACTGTTTTTCTCTTGCTTTGAATACTCTGTCATTCCATATGACATTTAAAGGTCCCTTCCAACCCAAACCATTCCATAATTCTTTGGATACATGATGAATAGCAACATGTATTTTACCCTTATTATGGATGATATTACATCATGTCTGGCCTTTTGGGGCTCTTTCTTCTCCAGGTCCTTGTGACTACACTCACTCCTATATGCTCTTAATTTTTTTCTGTTGCTTACCAGTGAGCATTTTCAGTTCTGCCCCCCATGTTTAGAGCAAGTTTTCTGTGACTCACTGCACCAGACAGCAGGTCAGTCCAAAGAAGAGCATTAGGAAGTATCCAGCTGTATTTTCTCTTCTCCTTCTATGTACATGCTGTTGTTTTGAGCACTCTGGCTTTCTGAGCTTCCTCACATGTCTTGATCCTTTTCTGGACAACCAGAGGGATATCAGGCTTAAATCCCAGCTCTGAGGTCTGGCTTTTGAAGAGCCCTAGTCATCCTCTCCTACTCATCTCATCCTGGTCTTGGTGGAAATATGCCTTCATGGGATTGTTGTTCAGCTTTGGGGCATTCTGGCACTGCTGTTCAGTGAAAGTTTTTGAGGCTTTGAAAGGTTTCCTGGTGTGGCAATGACAATCCTCAATCCTAATGCTTGATGCTTGCAGTTGCCTGAGCTGTGAAACCTCCTGAAAAACATTGTTTGTTCTTTTCTCCTTGACTTTTCCTTGACTGTTTTCATCAACAGATTAGGAGGTTTGGGGATACCTTTTCAAAGGGAATTTCAATTAATCTCCTGTCTGGCATTTCAAAGGGGAACAGTGGTTTGGGTTTTTTAACCAGCACCTGCTTACCATCCAATTAGCTAACTGCCTTTAATTAACCATAATATATTCCAGGAGAGCAAAATAACAAGGGAACAAAATCAAGTGGTGACAGCTCTGTGACTGAACCTGGACTTCCCCTTTCCCAGGTGCAGGATTCTGGGCAGCCCTGTAACCCTTTGCTGGCCACTTTGAGCTCTGCCATGCAGTGCCTTGGGTTTCTGGGGAGGGAAAAGCATCCAGTCCCTCAGCTCCAGGTTCACATCTGCAAATCCAGAGGCCAGTGGGTATTTCTGTCTGTGGGATTTGCACACTGGATGTCCCATAGGATTCTGGTTGTGAGCTTTCCTCAAAAACGTGGTGAGATGAGGTATGCAGGACTCATTTCTCCAGAAGGGCAGGAGAAACCTCTGAAGGCCTCCCCTAAAGGGCCTCCTTACCCAGCAGTCTGACACAGATTTGCTTCTGAAGAGCTTTGTAATTTGTCCTTATTATGTTCTATGTGTGATTTAATGAAAGCCTTTTTCTCTTCTGTAATTGAGCTCTTAATCTCATCTGAAAAGCAGAGCACAATCCTTTCAGAGATGGTGTTTGAGTAACAGCCTGTTTGTGTTTCCTCTGCTGTGGTGCTGCTCATGGAGCTGCTCACTCCTGATTTAAGAACAGAAAATAAACAGATTTCTCTGGGTCAAAAATACATCAGTGATGCCACACAGTGTAGGTTTGAATAGAAAACTCTTTTTTCTATTGGGCAAGAGATCTTCCAAGCAAGAATCTTTCCTGGTTCTACAAAGAATATGAAGGAGTGAGTTTTCCTTAGTGAGCACCTGAGGCCTCATGCAGGTGATGCTCAGAAAATGGCACATGGGCATGGCAGCTGTCAGCAAAACAACTGGCTCTGGGCAGGTAAAAGTTGGCAAGAGATAAGAGTGGAAAGTCGAAACAACAGGATGCTGAAAAACTTGTAAGAGTAATGACTTCGGTGAAAATCCCTCCATCTTAAATCTTCAAAAAGCATTTTTACAAAAATTCACAAAAATGTCCCGATTATGATCAGTCTGATCTCCCTAAATAGCATTTTACAATCAGAATTAGGAGTTGAGAGACACTAAAGAAGGCTCAGGAGAGGATTTTTCATTGTGAGCTTAGTACATATTTTTTACTGTGCTGTAGTTTGGAAGGAGGCCCTGAGCTCCAGCTTAGCCTGGGGAGATCCTGTTGATCTAAACACTCCCCAGACCTGCTGTGGGACTGGCCCAGTACCAGAATCTGTAGGGAACTGGGTAAAATACTTCCCACTAGAAAACACTTGCAGCTTGATCCACAGTTCCCAGTTCAGACCACAGGCAGTGCTGGCAGTGACCAGTTTGCTGCCTGCTCTGTGCAGAGCTGGTGGCTGTGAGTGGCAGAGCTGTGGGGTGAACAGGCTGGTGGCTTTTTGGGGCACACAGAACCTTCCATCTCTACTGCTTTGTCCCCACTAGAGAGTGGATTTTCCCAGAGAAATACCTGGAGAGTGGGAAGGATGAAGAGCAAATCATTCCCTGCCAGTGGATGCTGTGCTTGTTGCAAACACGTGAGTTACATCTCGTAGGAGTCCTTGCTGTCAACCCTCAGGGATTCCAGGCTGAGATCAGCTCAGTTCTGTCATTTGCCAGGGGAGTGAGGATCAGACTCTGCACCACACCTCCAGAGCTGGGGATAAGTGGGTTGAATCACATCCAGAGCCAGAATGAGGAATGGGTGGTGTTTTGTCTTGCCATGCATGGCAGATATCCTAATTTAAAGCTGTGCTGTCTTCCCAGATTCTGCTTCTTCCTCTGAGAAGACCCATCCATTTTGATCCTGTTCCTTTCCACCCATCCCTCTAAAGATCTCCATTACTGGAGTAATTGGCACTATTGGATCAACCTTTGATGTGATGAGCAGTGGATTTTTGTAGTCAACATGCCAATTTAAAGGGCCACAAATAAAAGATCAATTACTTCTTTCCTGGAGAAGAAATTAAGGTAAAATCTTTCAATGTAATGGGCTGAGTGTACAAAGCTAAAGAGGTAGAAGATTTAAGTGAGACTGTCTCCTGAGAGGAGTCAATTTGTCAATTTAGCAAATTACAGAGAATATGCTTTCACCTTTGAAGCAGTCAGGTACCAAAATGATGCCACTTGGAGTAGGCAGGGCTGGGAATTGCTCCCATGGGCTTTGACAGATCTGTTCACACAAGAGCCCTGGAAGCAGGGCCTGGAGAGACAGCAGGTCAAGGGCAATGTCTCTGCCTGATTTTACAGCATGTTTGACAGAGCTTTCCATTCCCTTTGCAGCCCTGTGTGTGGTGTCCTGGGTGGGACCATCCTGCCACACGCTGCCTGCCCGGTGGCACCGGGGTGGCTTTGCACCAGGCCCCTGGGCCTGCAAGGCCCCTGTGCCCTCAGCCAGAACTGTGACAGGTTAGAGGGAATTTAATGAGTTACTCAGCAGCATCAAAGGCCCTGTGAGAAGTAATTAGTGCTGTGAGGTGAAATTAGAGGGTTTAATGCTTTTTGGCAGAGGATCAGGTGCTGCTGTACAAACTCCCACCCAGAGTGTGGCAGCCCAAGCCATCAAGCAGAGGGGATGAGGTCCCACGCGGCTTTTTGTCCAAAATCAGCCTAAACCACCTTCCCTCCTAATGCAAATAACTTCTTTTTGGTGCCTTCTTCCAGAAACAGGGAAAAAATTGAGAGAGGGGTCCACCAGCCCTGAAATGCTGAGAAAAAAAGCTCT
The DNA here is from genome assembly GCF_027887145.1 of Ammospiza caudacuta. NCBI lineage: Eukaryota > Metazoa > Chordata > Aves > Passeriformes > Passerellidae > Ammospiza > Ammospiza caudacuta. The sequence goes on from NC_080607.1 coordinate 13,470,551, forward strand.
GTTCCACAGGGATGCTGTGGAGGGGGCTGGAGTTAGTGTGTGCCAACTGGCGAGTCTCTCCTGCAATTGCTAACGTGCTCCTGATTTTATTTAATTAATTAGCAGCGGGGGGGGGGAGGAGAATGTGTAATCAGGGCTGTGCTGCTGGAGTAACAGGAAACAAGACGTTCTCTGGGTGTTGGAGCTGCTCTCAGGTACTCATGGCTGTGCTCGCCAAGGTAACGGGGCAGTGACTCAGAGGAGGAGCAGCTGCTGGCACCCTGCCAGCCCAGCACTTGGATTTTGCTGCTCCCAAGGTCCCTGCAGCAGCTTTCCACCCAGGAATGGTGTGGAAAAGGGTGCTGAGCCCCATGGGATGTGATGAGATGAATTTTCCACATTGCAATGTAAAATACTTTCTTCCTTTTCAGTCTCAGGGAAATTATCTATTCTTTGATTTCTGGTACCTCCTTAGTTTGGTTAATTCCTGCTAGTCCCCTTCATGTTCCCTTGAATACTAAAAAGAGGCTAATACTAAATACTTGACAGAATCAGAAAAAGGTTTGGGGATATTTGAAAACCATCATGTATTGCTGTCCTCCCTTAATTAAGGTTCCTTCCTTTTTATTTTATTTTTTTGGGAGGTGATCTTTCCCCCCCTCTTTTATTTTTTCCTTTTCTCTTTTTTCTTTTTTTTCTAACTGTGCTGCTGCTCACTGCCAAGCTCACAAAGAAACCCCAAGAAATCAGCCAGCCAAGCAGATAAGAAATCAGATATTGTAGAGCACAAAGGTTTAATAAATACAGAGAGCTTGGGAAAAAAAAAAGGATTTGCAAAATGGTGGGAGGCTGCTAAGGTTAAAAGAAAGGGGATTTTGGATGGGATTACAAAGGGGAAACCCTTTTCTGAAGAGAAATAAAATACCTTGTGCTCTAAAAATATTTTAATTAATTCAGGGCAATTATAGAGAAGGAATAAGAATTTGCATTAGGTAAATGGGAAACCCTTACAGCCAGTGGACTCTGTTCAGAGCCCATTGCAAAGCTGTGCCTGGTGCATTTAGGCTCTGATTTTCTCATTGTTTTTTGGTCTCTTTCACATGAGGAATGACAGGGAAGATCTCTGACCCAGAAAGCATTTAACAAACTGTGGTAGGTAGGACTTGCAGGGTCCAGCTGGCTGCTGACCCTCATGGTGGCTTTGCTCGCCATGTCTGTGTAACTGAGCTTCTTTCTGGCCTGTTAGAAAAGAGCCAATCTTTAATGAAAACTCAGTTACTCCAGCCTCATTAGCCCGGATCGTATTTCACTGTTCCCTGGAACGCAGGCAGAGGTGGGACTTGTGCTTGCTTCATTACAAATGCAAAATGCCACCGGGTGGTCGCTCTCGGGAACAGACAGTGCCTTACACTCCAGCGTTTGTCCTCGTGGAATGAGAAACCCTCCCCCAGATCCATCCCAATGACTCCATCAGCCACCCCAGACAGGGCAGGTCCCTGCCCACCCTTTGCCCTGGCAGTGCTGATCCCTCCTGGTGATGCCCTCTCCTTCTCCTGGCAGCGTGGGAGGGGATGCAGAGCGGGTCTCAGGGTACCACAGGGCTTGAGGGTTCCTGTGTCCTGGCGTTGTGTTGATAAAAATTATTGAACCATGTAGCTCTTGTCTCTCAATTATTGAACTCTGACTGCTTGCTGGAATTGGTGAAGGATGTGGAGCTGCTGGAGTCAGTCCAAAGGAGGCCATGAAGATGCTCAAAGGGCTGGAGCAGCTGGGACTGTTCAGCTTGGAGAAGAGAAAGCTCCAGGGAGATCTTTGAGCTCCTTCCAATGCCTGAAGGTGCTTGAGGAGACCTGGAGAGGGACTTTGGACAAGGGTCTAAAGTGACAGAACAAGGCGGAGTGGGTTCAGCCTGACAGAGGACAGGTTTAGATGGATATTGGGAGGAAATTATTTTCTGTGAGGGCAGTAAGGCCCTGGTACAGGCTGCCAAGAAAATCTGTGGCTGCCCCATCCCTGGAGGTGTTCCAGGCCAGTTGCACAGTGCTTGGATGAACCTGGGGCAGTGGAAGGCAGGGGGGATGGAATGAGATGGTCATTCAGTTCCTTACTAACCCAAACCATTCTAGAATTCTATGACTGGGCTGCTGAACCAAACCAAAAGAAGAGCTACATTGCCGAGGTTAAGTGAAGAAGGGGATTAAAACCACCTGTGTTTGCACTTTCAATCCCTTCCAACATCAATTAAGATTGTTCTGATAAAGACCCTGGCAGTGCTCAAACAGCTGCTGAAGCTGTTCCCAGCTCTATCTCTGGGTAGGATCACAAAGGAGCCTTTGTTGTTCTTCAGTCCTGGCTGAAATTTAAATCTCGGCAGTGCAGCTCAGAGGGTGACATGTGCTGGCACTGGGGCCACTGTGTGGGACTTGTTTTCAGAAAAATGGGAGATGCAGAGGAGACGTCCCTGAATACAGTAACTCTACCTACACCCAGAAGTGAGGCATCTGCCCAGGGATTTCATATTCACCAACTGAGAGGGAAATCTAGTCAGGGCTTGCTAATTTTCATGAAGTCAAACACCTGGGATTCACTTCAGACTTGCATTTTCCTGGAATAATTCAATACAAATGTTGTATATTTATACACAGGCACTTGACTTTTCTGTTGTTTGATGAGACTACAATTTGTCTTCCTCTTGTGGTTCCTGCAGTCCTTCCTCTCCTGTGGTTTGCAGTTGAATTACCAACCTCTACCCCAGGAATATTCACCTGTTGTGTTTTGGATATTGTTGTTCTTCAAAGGAAAGCAAACAATGCCAGTTTAAGCCATCTCTCTTCCGAGGCACATTTTATTGGAACCAAGTCCTGCCTCAAACCAGAATCCAGTCTCTTCTCCATTGTTGTGTACCTCTATTATTTTTCTCATCATTGCTTTTCCATTTCTTATTACTATGCAGCTCTCAGTCTTGAGCAACATCATTCAGAATTACACAGAAGTCACATACTGGTGCATTTCTATTCATATCTGCTCGTTCCCTAATCCCAACCAGCTCTCTGTTGAACATCTGCTTTTACCTGGGCTGACAGGTGTATTTTTTAGCTGCAAATATTGCAAACCAGGGGTGTAGAATTTTTCTTACTCTGTGAATCTGATCAAGGTCCTTTTCCAATGTGTCACTGAACAATGAATTCTCCCTTTCTCCCAACAACCTGCAGTGCTGTTTTTGGCTAAGATAAACCACACAGTGCTGTTTGGAGTCACTCCCCATCTGTCTTTCCATCTCACCCAGTGGCTGGGGCAGGATGGTTGGTTGGGTTGTACAGACAACTGCACCTTCCCCTGCTGGTGCCCAGCCTGGATCATGGCATGTTGGATCCATGGGATCCATCCTTTGCCATGCCATGTGATTCTCCATGCAGTAGGGATAAAAAGCCCAGCCTTGGGGAAGCCCAGATACTGCAGCAGTGATATTTTTGGGAGAAACACAGAGCTGTGCATGGCCAGCTTGATGTCTGCACTGGTGTGAGCACCAGGCCTGATGTGCTGAGCCCAGTGCTCACCCTGGCTGGGACACTGAGTCAAGGAGCTTTGCAAGAATTGTTCAGCTTGGAAAAGCTCTCAAAGTTCATGGAGTCCAACCATTCCCCAGCACTGTCAAGCTCACCACTAAACCATGTCCCCAGCTGCCACATCCACGCTTCTTTTAAATATCCCCAGAGATGGTGACTCCAGTGCCCTGGGCAGCCTGTGCAAGTGCTGGACAATCCTTTTGGTGAGGAAATTTTCCTAATATCCACTCTAAGTCTCCACTGGTGCAACTTGGGGCCGTTTCCTCTTGTCCTGTACCTGGGAGAAGACACTGTGCACACACACACAGAGGGACAGATGAGCAGGGGAATGGGAATTCCCTTGGACTCCTCAAGCAGAAAATCATGTGGATGATCCTTCTTTTTGCACAGCAGGTGAAAACTGAAGCAGTGAGATGTATCCTAACTAGGGAGGTGAGGGTAGAAAGATGCTTTGAAAGGGGATAAAACTTGCTGCCAGGCTTTCAGGCTTTCTTCTGTGAGCAAGTCCAATTTCTTTCTCTCTCTCTTTTTTTTTTTCTTTTGGTGCTGTGTTATTCCTCCGTGGGCAGGAGGCTGCAGGCATTTCAATTTTCTTCAAGTCCTTGTTTCAAAAAGGGCCCAAAATATGTTCTCTTCTCAGAGGCAGTAAACAGCAAGTGCACAATGCAGCTTCTCTAAGCCTCTCTTCTCCTGTCTCAGGGAGAAAGGAATTCTCCAAGCCCTAGAGCCTGACTCACTCGCTGTGTGAGCATGAATTAACCAGGAATGTTCGAGAATTATTCCTGAATAATTCATGAACCTGAATTAATCATGCATTTTCATGAATTATTCATGAATAACTCATGGAAATGCAAGGTTTATTCATGCTCCAAAAAACCCAAGGCTTTTTCTCTTCTCTTCTGCTCTCTCTCCCTGTAAGAAACAGACCTGAAACAAGCTAAGGAAAAAAATAATATATGTATATGGGAAAAGAACAGGAATAATAATGCTGAAACAAAACAACCAGGAAAAAAGAAAGCAAAAGCTCTTTTTTTTTTTTTTTCTTTGCAGTGGGGACAGCAGGTGGGAGCTTTCCAAGCCAGACAAAGGAGACCTGACAAGGACCTGTGGTGAAGGGACAAGCCCAAGGCAAGGAGGTGTCCGGTCACCTCCTCTCCTGGAGCAGGCAGCAGAGACCTGGACAGACAGGAGACATCTTGCACGACTCAACACCTGGAGCAGTGCTAACCAGGCAAGGAGCAGCTCTGCTGCAATCAGGATTGTGATCTCTCTCTTTTTTTTCTCTCTCTCTGTTTGTGATTTTGTGTAATTTTGCTGTATTCATAAGGGTAAATGAACAACTGGTTTGGGGAAGGAAGATGAGTGTGTTTTCTTTAAATGTTAAAGGAAAACCCCTCCAGAGAGCTGTTTGGGCTGGGGTTGTTTGCTGTCTGGAATGTGGAGCTCTGTTTCTGGGAGGGAGAGGGCTCAGCTATGCATTTATCCCAGTTTCTGCTCTGTAGCATTCCCTGTGTTTGGGAGAGGGCTGGGGGCAGCTGCCTGCTGCAGGGAAGGGGATGTGGGGAGACAGGCACACAGAGATTTTGTGTATGGTGCTTCCTGATGAAAAATCAATGCCAGGGTGTGTATCAGTCAGGAAAAAAGGCTTGGAGAGAAGCAGGTGTGAGACTGTGCCAGCAGGGCAGACTGGCAGGTTTGGGGAGAGTTATGATTCCTGCAGGGAGCTTTGCTGCAGCTGATGGTGGCTGAGATAGGGATGGAGAAAGTTCTCCAGGGTGAACTTGGACCTTCTAAGTGAGAAGAGTCAAATCCAGGCAAGACTTGAATGTGGGTGTGGAGATAAAACAAAAAACTGGAATAAATTGGGTCCTAGCTGCCTTTTCAGCTCCAACTCTCTGCCTGCCCCAGCTCCCTCTCATCTTCTTTGGACTCTGTAGCCGTTCCCCAGCTGGTGCCAGCACATGGGCTCAGCCCTGTCCCCAGAACCCTTCTGCCAAATCCTGCTGCCAAGCAGAGCAGGCAGGACTGGGGTGATGCTGCCAGGGCCCTTAGGAGCTGGAAGGAAACTGCTCCTGAGCTCAGCAGCCCTCAGCTGCTCCTCTGGCACGGGAGGTTTTGGAAATCCCCACCAGCCTGGCTCTCCAGTTTCTCCAGTGATTGAAGTCTGCAGCTCCAGGGGCAGAAAGAGAAATCTCAGTGGGCAGAGCAGAGGGCCAGGACTTAGGATCCAGCTCCTTTCAGCTTTGTTGCTTGACTGCCTTAGACATATCCAACACTGGTCTGTGCCTCAGTTTCCCCATGGGTGAAATGAAGGGAATTTTCTGTTCTCCTTATCAAAGCATTTTGATGTTCACTGGGGGAAATAATTGTGCGGCAAAGGAATTTCATCTCCTGGAATACCCCTGGGTCTTTTTGAGTTTCTTCTCTGCACTGCCTTGATACCACACAGACACAGCCCTGCACTGGAGCAAACTGCAGTAGATCCACTGAAGTCCTTTGAGGAGAGGAGCCAGCTTGTGTCTGCTCAGAGCCTTGTTCAGCATCTGCTCAAGGTGTCAGCTGTGAGGGCTGCCTGATCCCAGGTGAGACCTGGCATGGCTGTCACTGCAGAGGACACTTGGATGCACTGGAGGCATGTGGTGCTGAGCCCAGCCAGACCCCAGACAGCCTCCCAGCAAAGGGCTTTAGGATGAGGCAAGCTCAGAGGGGTGAGAATGGGAACAGAGAAATAACTGGCAGAGAAAAGGCAGTGCCAAGCATTTTATATCTGCAGGTTGTGCTGCCCTGGGTAAAGCACAGCTTGTGAACACTCCCACCCACAGGAGAGCCCAGACCCCTGTGGTGACACTCCCATGCTGTCCCCCTGCTCCAGGTGGGCAGCCCTGATGTCAGGCAGGCTGTACGTGCTCATCAGCTGGCCCGACGGCAGCCGGGTCATCAGCATGGAGAACATCAAGGAGCCCCGCAAGCCCTTCCACCTCTACAGTGTGGGGGAGCAGGTCCTGGCCCGCTGCCCTGGCTTCAGTGGGCTCTACTGGGGTGTGGTGGAAGGCATCAGTGGTAAGTGACACCCCCCTGGCCTGGGTTTGCAATTTGGGGCTGCTCAGAAGCAACCTTCCAAGAAGGAGTTTAGTGCTGAAAAATCTTCTCTTGCTACAGAGCATAAAGGTGTTTTGGAGAAGAAGCTGCTGGAAGATCGACAGCTCCTGGAGAAGCTAAGTGAGTAAGGGCTTTTGAACATTGCACCTTTCTACTTCATGGGGCTTTTCAGGTGGGAGGATGGTGAGCATGTTGTAGTGGCATTGTAAATTTCACATCACTGCAATCAGTGTACTGAGTGGGAGTGGAAGGTACACACATTGCTGCCCCATTGCACATCCTGAGCCTCTCCCTTCCTTTCAGAAGAAGAACCAGCTGTCCACAGCATGATGCCATCCCCACCAAAAAAATCCAGGAAGACCTTTCCAAAATGGACCCCAGGCAATGCATCCAGGAAACACCCCAGTGACAGGACCTGTCCTGCAAAGCCACTGCTGAGGGTGGCTGAGGCCAGCCTGCCCCACGATGCCAGCAGCTCCTCCATCCTCAAGGACAGGCGTGTCCTGGGAAGCGTGGCAGGGAGCCCCCGCTCGCTGGCAGCTCCCCCCCACCCAGCCAGTGCCTTCACACCTCCGTCCTCCTTCATCACCATGGCCATGCCAGGGCCAGGCACTTCCCAGAGTGAAGAGGACAGGGCTGGTCCAGCTGCCAGAGGTAACCTTGGGTTCTGGTTCTGCTGCCTGGTCCTGAGGGTGACAGGGTGGGATGGGGACTTGCAGGGCAGCCAGAAAATCTCTGCTTTGCTCTAGGGGTGTATGGGCTTTGTCTCAGGGCTACAGAGGTTAGAGATGGCATTTCCTGCTCCTTTCCACCTGGGAGATCTGTTCCAGGAGGGGTGTCTAAAGGGAGATGCAGTGTATGTTCTCTGTCTTCTGGGCTATCAGTTCTCTTCCCCCAAGTCAAAAGTCAATCTGAATGAATGCCTGCCTGAATAACTGAAATTCCCAAAAGCCCTGTGTCTCCATTAGTCAAACCTTCTAGATTTGCCTATTTCCCCATTTTTCCACCCACTTCTACACCCATTAAATGCACTTATGAAAATGTGCTAGTGTCTTATTTACCTGCTGACTAACAGCAGCATCCAGAGACAAGTTGGCTTTGCTTGCCTTTCCCCCACCATATCATTTGCACTGGGAACAGAAGCCCTTGAGATGCCACCTTTTTCTAACAAAAAATCCCCATTGATGAGTCCTGGAGAGCCTGTCTGGATCACTGTTGTGCAAATGGAATAATGTGTTGCCATGCAATCTAGCAGGGGTGCTTAGATAATCTGCACCTTTTCAACAACTGATTCTTCAGCTTGTCTCCCACCCCTGCTGCAGATTATGTTGCCCTTCCAATGAAGAGGAAGTCAGATGGCATCTTGTCCCCGTGCCAGCAGCAGATCTGCCTGAGCAGGTAACACCTGAAAGCACAATAAGGATCCTGAATGTTTCACACCACACATATTGATTTCTGTCCACTCTGTCTCCATTCTCTGCCAGTGCTTGCTTTGAGTAAATGCTCAGGGAGGTTAAACCCAAAGCACAGAAGGTAATAGGAGTTTGTGTGGGCACATACAGCAAAAAAATGAGCCTGCTCTGAAGTCCTGATTCCACGACTGGTCAGTGGGAGGTCCCCCATATCTGTGTGCCAGGGGGATGCACAGGAGTTTGTTCACATCAAGAACCCCTCATGTTCCCTCTCAGTCTATTTTATTCTTGTTGCAAATGAAACCACAAATGACTTTGCTTTGCATTCCAGATAATTCTCCTCAGGAATGAATTTGAAGACGAGCACAAAGCTGTTTGTGGCAGTGCTATTTAACTTGCTTGTTTCTTCCAGCCGTGAGGAGCAAAAGATTGATGCTTTGCAAGAGATGGATGGCTTTGAGAGGGCTCACAAAAATTTCAGTCCTACTGAGGTGGAAAGGTAATTAGCAAAAGAAGGCTCTGTGTTCTCCTCCTCACTACAAAAGTGAGCAGTGAGATCACAGATGGGTGACAAAGTGGGATGATTTTAAACTCCAAAGTTGCTGAGTCTCTTTACAATTGAGCCAGGTGTTTCTGATTGTAGGGCTTGGATTTAGAGATGCAAGAAGGCTCTAAAACAGTGCAGAAACTACAAAGCTCTTGCCTATAACAATCAAAACATGATTGTGTGTTCCTTGTTTTATTGCTCATTACTTTGATGGCCAGTATCCAGTGATAAAGTGATGCTAGGGACAGTTTTCTTGCAAAGAAATGGGTACCAAAAAATTCAAGTTATGGTTCTTGTATTGTCATTTCCCACAAGTCTGTTGTTTAATACCACAAATATGTGTGTCCTGGGACTTGCAAGACAGGCTTTATGTCTTTCCTTACAACTGAGAAGAAAATTGAGCATCAAAGTCTCCATGTATGCATGCCCAGGGGGAGTTGAGGGTTAAACTGAACGATCCTGAGCACTGAAAAGTCCAGACCATGTAATTTTTCCTCCTGCCTTATTCCTCACCCAGGAGTAGTTGGAAGGGTTGATACTCTGCCAGAGGAATTGTCCTGCCCTGCTGGCAGGAGGCATCTAATCACTGCTTGGGTGGAGGAGTGACATCCACAGTGAGGACACTGTGTCTTCTTGCCTTTACACAAACAACTTTAATTTTTCAGGGTGGAGAAGATGGAGCAGCTGGAAAGGATGGTGCTGGACCTCCAGCAGGACATCGTCTCTCTGAAGAAGAAGGTGCAGAGGCTGGAATCCCTGTCCTTCCAGGAGGAGCCCCACCGACAGCCATGTGAGGTGGTGGAGCTCTTCAACGGCTACACCAAGGAGCAGCTGAAAGAGACCATCAGGTTTGACCAGAAAATCAGCACAGCCTGCAAGACTCTGCTCTACAAGCTCTTCACCTCTGACTACATCCAGAGCCACTCCATTACGGGGCGCAGGGGCAACACCTTCCGCGAGGCAAAGCCCATGATGGACGAACGCTGCATCAAAATCATCAGGGTGCTGCTGAAGCAGAAGTTTGGGGATCACCTCAGTGACACTGTGATCACAGAGAAGATCCAGAACGTGCAGAAAGCCCTGAGGCAGAAGTTTAAGACAGAGTGTCTCTGAGGTGTAGGGGACTTGATGTCTCCTCCTGCCATTCCTGTGTGTGTCCCTGAGCAGCTTTCCCAGGAGAGATGAGCTGAGCAGCTGCTGCTCAGTAGATTTCCCCCAGGGAGCCAGCCCGAGTAAACCATGTGCTAAACACAGCTCAAACGCAGCCAAACTTCTGCTTCCATTAACCAAGCAGGAACTGGGCCCAGCTTGGCTCAGTTTTTGCACTCTACAAGTTCCTTCCCATCCAGCCTGTGTGCAAACCTCACTGTGGGTGCATGGAATCACCTCTGTGACTCTGATGATGTGCTCAAAGGCTTCAGGGCTCCATTTGGGTCCAAGAATGGCTCAGGAAGGTCGCCCTGTTCCACACTGCAGATATGTTGTCTTTAGGATAGGGAATCCAGCTGCAGACAGGCTGTGTCACCCAATGCAGCTTCTCTCTGTCTGCCTCTGGTTGCCTCATTCTGCCTGTGGGACAATATTTACTCTTTCCTCACAGTGAATGTTTTATTTCCAGCACTAACAAAAAGGCAGACTCATTAAAATAATGTCTTAAAACATTCAGAAAAAGATAACTTGTTTTTTTTCTGTTTATTTTAATGTAGCTATATAGAGGAGTTGTCTTCCCTAACAAAAGTTTGCTGAACAAGAGAAGGGGTCAATTAATGGAACTTCTAAGGGAACCCATGGAAGTTCCATTAATTTTCCTTTCAAGATCAGGTTATTTCCATACAGGAGAAATCCCTAACATTTTTATGACACAAGAGTGAGTGATGGAGGACAAAATATGGCCCAGCTTATCTTTGAAGGTATATATCTTGTGGACACTGTCACTATTATTTAAATACAGTATTTTTATCCTAGATAAAAAATGCCAAGTACAATCAGTCCCTTCTAGACCTTTACAGAGAAGGTCTAGAAAGAGAAATCTTTTCCTAAATAATTCAGAGCTGGAGTGTGGGTGGGTTAAAATTGTTCTAAGCGTTAAAAGAATGAGATGCTGACACCAGTCCAGCACTTAACAGAAGTGCTGCAAAATACCAAACATTTCCTTTTACAGAGGCTTCTCAGACAGGGAATTGGTTTTCTCAGCTTAATTTTTAAATTATTCAGGAAAAGAAATGCCAGTGGGTTTGCATTAATCAAAACATTTGGTTTAATTTATATGTTTTGTTGTGTTTTCAAATATTTAATTTCTTCACAGTTACATGAGAAATAATAATGCAAAATAAATGTATTGGAGAAATGAGGAGCTGTTTCGAAAGAAAAAAAAAAAGGTGTTATTCTCAGAATTTTCCTCCCCCTTCAGCCTTTTTTTGAGCTCATCCATTAAAGTGGGGTTTATGCTGTGAAGTATTTTGGTTTTGAAGGGAGATAGGCTTGCCAATGTTTCTGGTACTATTTTCATCAGATGTTTCTAACAGTCATGTTAAATTGCAGAAGTAACAACTAAAGATATTCCTTCTGGTTTCCCAGTGCAAATACTTTTCCTAACTATGGTGCAAACACATTGGTGATGATTTCTCCTTTGTAGGAACCTTGGTCTGAGCAGCACCTGGAGCAGATCTGCTGTGGTCACTTAGAGCCCAGAGTGCAGCCAGTCCTGGAAAATCCACTGGAACTGAGCAGAACTGCCCCAAAACCTCCTCAGTGCAGAAACACACCTTGAAATACACCAGCCCTGCCAGAAACCTGGCACCTTAGGCTGCAATCACTGCTCAGGGAAATGCCCCAGGTGATGTTTTTAATGTTAACTTATCAAAGAGGAGATCAAGGAGGCACAATCAGCCTTATCCTGCAGAACCTCAAAGCTCACCTTGTTCCAGCTCCTGCCATGGGCAGGGGCACCTTCCACTGTCCCAGGCTGCTCCAAGCCCTGCCCAACTGGCCTTGGACACTTCCAGGGATGGGGCAGCCACAGCTTCTCTGGGCACCCTGTGCCAGGGCCTCTCTCAATCTTTCCTCCCTGATGTTCATCATATCCCTCACCAAGCTGCAGCCTGGAAAGCCAGCTCATGAAACTTATTTATTAAAATAACTGCTGCTGCTGTCCTCCCCTGCTGAGCCCCCTCTGAGGAGCTTCAGATCATTACTGTGAGCAAAGGGAGAAAAAAGAGCCAGGCATGGACCTGCTGCGGGGTGCCGCGGCTCCCGAAACACGCGGCTCTTATCAGCTCCCCTAGAAGCAGATGAGCTGGGTGACCTTTCTGCTTGAAAAACCCTGCTTGAAAAACCCTTCGGTGGCTCCCTCAGAGGTGACTTCCCAGCCTAACACACTTGCTGGTGTTCAGGAGTGCTCCTGGTAAGTGGGCTGATGGATGCTCAGCATCTCCGTGGGCAGCACAGCCGCAGCACTAATGAGCCAGCACTCAAATGGGCCCTTCTCGGCTGTAAAAGTTGTCCTCAGATACTCTCAAAGGCTTTGATATGGCAGAGAGGCTTGAAAAATGGCAATGCAGGCGGCTTTTTGTCAAATTTCATTTTTGAAAGTGTTTGTGAGCCGGAGGCAGCGTTTGCAGGCTAATTGGGAGCACGGGCGGCCGCTGGATCAAACGTCAGCGCCAGGACGCCGGTGCTCTCACCTCCCTGAACTCTCCAGCTCTGGCTAATCAGCCTCCAGAGGGAGAGGATCACACAGCCCTGGCATGTGGCATTCCCCAGGGATGCAGGGGTCAGGGCAGATAGAGGAGGAGGAGGAGGAAGGTTTGTGCCAGAGCTGCTTCACTCAGGGATGTTCAAAGCTGTGTCTCTCTCTAAGCAATGAAGGACAGCTCCATTGAATGGAATTAACTTCCCATTTTAAATTAATTACCTGGAAAAAGTGGACAGCACTTGCTGTTGGGATTAATTACTCTGCTGAATCTGCAGCATCTTGTTAAAAATGGTGCTCCTGCTCAGCTTCTGGGTGAGGTGGGTGCAGGAGGGTGTGGACAGCGAAAATGAGGGTCAAAACTCAGAGGAGGTCTCCAAGGAGGTTTTGCATTTGGTTCAAAAGCAGGAAAATGGTGCCTGTCAACATTTGCAGAACCAGGACTGGAATGGAACATCCAGCGCTCTCTCCCTCCAGGAGGAGCTGGAGCAGCAGGGCTGACCTCAGGTTAGGTTCAATTGGGATGTGCAGGGGTCTCAGTGGGCTGTGGGGCTCTCTGAGGGCCCTTGGTCCCCAGCACCCCAAAACTGCAGTGGGGCCCTGCCACACCCCCCACACCTGGGTACACCTCTGCTCTTTCCTTAGGAACCAGCTGGAAGTTGCTCACTGGCAGCAATACACAGGTTTTCAGGGAAAGGTGGGAACCTTTCCAGCCTGATCTGTATCAACCTTTACATTTTCAGCTGGGCCAATGTGAGGCTTCTGAAATTTCAGAGAAATCATAGAATTGTTTGAGTTGGAAGGGACCACTAAAGGTCTTCTAGTTTCACCCCCTGCAAGGAGCAGGGACATCAGGTTGTTCAAAGCCCCATCCAACCTGACTGTGGCTGTTTCCAGGGATGGTTCATCGACAGCTTCTCTGGACAACCTGTGCCAGTGTTTAAAAAAAAGAAATCCAGTTGCAGAGGTGCTGCTGGCAGCATGATTTTTTGTGGGAAAAAATCCCCAGCCCAAACAAGAGGGAGATTCTTTGGTGTTTAACCCATTTTATTTAAAATTAATTTCCTTGACCCTGCCAGGGGGGTTCCATGTTCAGCACAGGCAGATTTTAATTTTCCCATTACGTGGTCTGTAGGAAGCACTCACTACTGAGTCTCTCAATGCCTGCACTGTGTGCATCCCCCAGAAACCAAAACACATTCACTTAATGACATGCAGAGTGTGAGTATCAGATAAAGGAATGATGTTAAAATGGAGCTGAATCCCTCCCTGGGTTTTAATCTAGGCTTACAAAGCCTGGCTGCCTTTCCATGAGCCCCAGACAGCCATCCCTGAGCCTGCCTGGTGTTCCAATCTGGTTGGATGCACTTGGAAAAATCCTCTGCACAGGAGGAGTGGTGCAGTGGGTGGTGGAAGTGCCTTTGGTTTGATATCTTCCCATCAGGCAGCTGCAGGAACAGGGAGATCTCAGCTGGGGCATGAAAGAAATACCAGAAGGGCAAGCCTTGGCCTGTGTGAGCTTGGAGCTGTGTGTCATTTCCTACTGTCACCCACACACAAATACTCTGTGTCACAGGAAGATTTTTTTTTTGTTCTGGTAAGTCTTTGTCTTGTTTTGTTTCAAAAAGCCAGTAAAAATAAAACAACCCGCATAGAGTGCGGTCCCAGAGCTATATCTGGGCTATTTTTTAATAGAAGTAAGTTTTTATATAATTTTACTTTGTTCTTGAAATCATATCTGGTTTTGGTTTTTGGTTTTTTGGAGGGTTTTTGGATTTTTTTTTTTTGAGAATGCATTCCCATACCTGAGAGGTATGAGCAAATACATCAGATTTTGTATTTAAAGCAGTCTTTTATTTGTCTGCCTCAGTCATATATTCATTACACTTCACTTTAACCAGTATTTGTCTCTCTGCAGTACGTGATTGCATTATTCCAACTCTCCATATCTCTCCAATCTCCCCCACCTTTTCAGAGCTGAATGGAACTGGGGAGATCATTATTAAAACACAGAAAGCAAAGAAATAAAATTAACCAGAGCACCAGTTCTCTTTGTGCTGAATACACTGAGGAAATAAAAGGGCCTTCCACTTCTAATAAAATCTGGATGTGAATTGCCTCATAAAAGCTTGGATGAATTATATTCAGAGGCCAAAAAGAGAGAAGAGAGAGAGCTTGGAGCCCTGCACCAGCAGGACGCTCTCCCTTCCTTGGTGTGCAGCCCTATGGAAATGCCAGGAGAGCTTTGGGATCAGGTGAGATGTTCTGCTCAGAGGATGAGCTTCAGGCCTGGATGAAGCACTTGAGGGCCACAGGCTGTTCAAGTCCCTCCCAGTGAAATATTAGTGCTGCTGAAATTGCTGGAGCTCTTCCTGCTGCCTCCTGAGGTCTCAGCCCTCCCTTAGGTTCTTGCCCAAATTGCTGGATGGTGGAGGAAGGACCCTGCAGAGCTGTGGTGACTTCTCAGCCCTGTTCTTGCCCTACTCTGATCTCCCATGGTCCCAGGAAGGTTTTAGGATATGGACATGGCTTCTGAGCTTCATCTGTGTGCTGGAAGATGGAGGTGGTGAGGGACATGCCCCAGGTATCCTCTTGTCACAGCACATTCCTGCTGTCCCAGGACACTGCTGCTCCCAGGAGATGCAGTCTGGTGACGTGCTTACCTTTAAGGATATATCTGATGGTGTTGGCTTTTCTTTTGGCACACAGATTGAGCTGAAGCCAAGGGGACTGTGCCTAACTGAGTAATGGAGAGATTAACAGCCCAGAAAACCAGGCCTGCACGGTGCTCCTTGATTGTTTCTCTCAAATATAAGCAGAGCAGCCCAGTGTCAGGCATCTGAGGAGAGAGGAGACTGCAGAACTGATGTACTCCTGCTAATGAATAATCGTTAAACTCCAAAGGAGTTTATTATTATTGCCATTAATTCTGGTTGTACTGTGCCTGGAGACAAGGAAGGTGGAGAAAGATGAGTTCATGACCTACATATTACAGAGTAGATTTTATCCTGGTAATATAAGAAAATCGATCATTTCTTAAGTGAGAGGACTGATAAAATCACTGACTTCTGAGGAGCAACATCATTGCTTTTATGTGTTCAACAAGCTCACTGGGATGGTGCTGGAGAAGGGTCAAATCCCTCTTCTGTACATCCTAAGGTCAGGAGTTGGTTTGTCCTCAGTTTCCCAGAGGGAGGAGGGAAGCAGGAAACACCATTAGCATTCACCCATTCAGTTATATTAGGATTTCTCCTCCATGCTAACCATGAGGTCTTACTTACCCTGAACTCAGAATAAATTGCCAAAAGTCAAGGAAAGCCATAGGAAGATCCCTCCAGCCATAACAGGGATGGACTCAAGACAGAGGTTTCATGTTGTTCCTTAAGGTGTTTTGGATCAAGAGTAAAATACCATCATGATCTGAGAACCCTCCTCTTCTTCACACTCCCCAAATGACTCCAGCACATTCCTGAGCAAGAGGACTCCTTCCTCTCCTGGAAACTAAAAAGTGAAAGACAAAAACCACCCACAAAAAATATCTGTTGTCATTTGTGCACGCCAAAAGGGAGGTGCAAACTGCTCTCTGCCTTTTGGCTCTGTGATCAGTGTATTTCCAAGTCTCTAGAGCTGAACCAGGAAGAAGTTGGGTTTGCTTTCTGCAGAAGCGCTGCCTTCCCATATGGAGATGTTTCTGTGTTTTGTTTCTGTATTGGCTCAGAATGGAAGGAGCAAATATGAATATATTCATGACTTTTCCCATGAGATCTTTAGGGTGAAAAATGGAGTCAGTCACTTCAATGGGTTATCTTGGTAGAGGAATTTTGCACCTAACTGTAGTCTAGTCATTAATTAAATAATTCCTATTTATATAATAACCAGTGCTGGTTTAGCCAGTGCTCTGAGGAGTGGGCTAGGAATGTTTATTTGTGGGAGGGAAAGCCAGGAGCAGAACTACTTTCTGGAGAATAATTTGAAAGCTGGAACTGTGATCCCCATATTTTTCCTATAAATGCTGCAGACTCTGACCCACCTTTTTGTGCTTGCACAGCTTGGAGAGCTGTGTGTACCAGGTCACTTGAGAGCCACCAATACAAACCAGGGAAATGCTGGCATTTCCAAAGAACTGAGAGAGGGCTGGGACCCAGCAGCACTGATCTTTGGGAAAAATAACCCACTAACCCTGCCTGCCCTGTGTCATAAATCTGGGCTAATCTTTGGTGACAAATGGCCTGGAAAGTGGAAAAGGAGAGAGCTCATGCTCTTTTGTAAGAATAAAGATGAGTTAATTCTTGATTAGGAAAGACAGCAAGTGGAGACACTTCCAGCTGCATGGACATTGTCTTGACATTGCCTGTTAAATGCCTAATGATGACAGTTAGTGTGAATTAGCTACTGAATATGTTTTATTGTGTTTTGTGGTCCCCAGGGCAGACATGCCAGAGACTTTTAAAGAGAATGAAAACAGAGAAGAGGAGGCCTCCATACGGATCATTTTGAATTTGTAATGTCTGGTATTGAACAGTCAAAAAGCCACATGTGGCTCCTATATAGTACATGTTAAGCTTCAGCATGTTCTTCATAAATAAAAGTATGGAAAAGTGAATGGATCCCAAAATGACAGGCAGAAACATACCTGTACACAGGAATTGTTTTTATTTTTTCATTTTCCAGGCTGAAAAGTGGGGTAATGTTTTTGGTAAGCTGTTGAACTGGCAGCTCTTCCTATCCCTTTTCCAGGATGCCAATGCAGGGTCCAATTTTCATTGCTGAAGTGTGAGTTTTTCTCAATACGTTTGACCATCAGAAATTCAGATACAAGGGAAAAAAAGTCATCAGAACTCAGCAGGATCCAATTTTCCATCCCTGCATTTCAATTTGACAACAACAGTCTGTAGAAAAAAATGCAAATATGACTTTTGCTGCGGACAGGAAGGAGAGAGGATGCTGAGAGGTCTCGTGTGTTTGATCACTTTAAAGCCTTTCCTGCAGAAACTGAAATGGTGAAATTCTGCTTGAAATGTGCTGGCAGAAAGATGAGACCAGTAAATCTTCAGCTTGCAGCAGCCTCTCTCAGACCTTTATGTTTATCTACTTAAATTCAAATACAGCATTTTTTATTTCTTTTGTGTGGCTTATCTGTGGATTCACCCTGAGTGCTTCTGGTTTAACCATCCAGTTCAGGGAAAGAAGAATCAAAAATGTTCCAGCTCTTTCCCCCAGCCCAGCCTTTTCTGTCCTGTGATGTTAATAAGTGATAATGCTTCATGAGGGTTTTTCACAGGCTATTGCTGCTCAAAATCACTTTGTTGCACTGGGACTCTTATTTTCTGGGTATATCAAGAGCTTTCTGCAAAGCATAGGAATAAAGACAAATGGAGTGTTGTGGCTACAAATCCCTTAATGGCTTCACCTTTGTTTCTCTCAGAATCAAGTTTTAAAGAGTGGGTCCCTCACCAGGCACAATGGGGAGGCACAGCACTGCTTTGTCCCTCTCCTCCATAACTCACACTTCCAAAAGGCAATAATTTCCATTCACACTGAGGAGTTGTTGGGAACTGGATGAAGATTTTTCTTTTCCTGGTTAAATCTATGAAATATAAGACTGATAAGCTTATTGCCTGGGGTGGAATTAGTTGTGAGGAGAAGCTGGGGCAGCTCTGTGGCTCCATCCCTGCAACCTCCTCATTGTCACAGTGAATGTGTTGGGCTCCCAGTAGGGGAGGGATCACTGGGGTTTGGGTAACCAAGATTTCTTTGGGACTGGTGGTAGCTGAGGCATTAATGCAGTCATGAGAAATGGGAAGGACTCCCTGATGTAACAAATATTTTTCTCAGTCTGTGACAGAGCAAGCTCCTCTCCCCAAGGCTCTAAATAAAGCCTTGCAAGCAGTGGTATGAACCCCATCACATGTGGCAGGGAGCTGCTGGATGGAACCTGGGCAAGGGGATGAGGTGAGATAATTTCTGAAACCCTCTTGTCTGTCAGTACAAAACCAGCAAGTCCTCCATGCATACTCTCATTGATTTTAATGTCCCTTCCAAAATTCCATGGTTGCACCTGCTTGTGCATATGTAGGTATGGATGCTGGGATTTCCTTCCCAGAACCTTTGCGCTCTTTCACTTCTTCCCCAGTTTTTGTGGTACCATGGGAGACTGGAAACAGGAACGGCTGCAGAAGTGATGCTCCACAGCCAGACTCAAACACACCTCACAAGCTGTGCCCTGTCAAAGCAGTGAGAAACCTGACAGTGGCACAGAGTGCTGCCTTTTTTCCTTCTCATTTTGGCACAGAGAAAATGCTTTTGGCCTCTCCTGCCCCCAGAGGGGTGGGAAGCAGGTGTTTGACAGAGCTGTGAGCACGACTCGAGAGCCATCCAAGGGTGGGCGAGGTGCAATATCCTCACTGCCCGCGTCCATTTGCAAAGGTGCTTTGAGGCAGCTGCATTCCCAGCTTGCAGAGGCACTGGCAAGGGATTTCTGGGCTCACGCTGTACCATTTCTGAAGGGATAACAGCCCTGGATGTTAAAGAGCCTCTGAGAGAACGGGAGCAGCTGCGCAATGATTTTGTAGACCAAAGGTGCAGCTCGGGCAGCGCTGAATCTGGAACGTCAGCAAACAGATTAAACAGGATGGTTTAGCTCTGAGAGCCAGCCTCTGGCTTGCTGCTGAAATTGGTTATGAGAGGCTGTAATTGAAAGGAAGTCTGATATTTCTGAATCTCAGAGGGTTTGGAAGCTGTGGGTGATGGTGTGCAGGTGTGGGTGGGTGCAGCTCCATCCCAGTGAACCACTTGACTTCTCTTATAAACATCCACAGATCATCTTGATTACCATTTCATTAGGAATTAGCACTTGCTGGCTTCAAAACCTAGAGTAAGATTATTAATTATTTGTTACATCTACTTTCCTTTGCCCTTCTGTCTGTGTGTAGAAGGATGAGTGTGTGTCTGGTTTGGGGTTTTGATCACAATTTTTTTTTTTTTATCTCATGCAAAGAGTCTTTACAGCCTACAGCTGACCACGTTTTACAGCCCACACTTGCAGAAGTGGGACTCTGAAGTGTCTCCCCTCAGTCACCACCTACCAGTAATGACTGGAAGCACCACCACAGGTTCAGTTCAGCTTCTGAATATTAAAATACTGTCACCCAGGTTTAGGGTTTCTTCAGGAAAAGGGCAGCACAATAGCAATGCTTTCCCTTTCCATCTACTCAGCACAGAATGAATTTTGCTCAAGTGTCAACTTCTATTTTTCAGAAAGAATTTTACCTCTTTTTTTGCTGGACATAAATGCATCTGTTTTATTTTCTTATTTGGAAAAGAAATGAAACAATCCCCTCACTTATTCTTATCGCTCAACTTTGATAAAACTGTAGCTTAGAAAACTCTATATATTAATAGTGTGAATCACTTAAGTGGGGTATAAATTTCCATGATGCTTTTAGTGTAGGCAACTTATCAGGGGCTGCCTTTTAATCTGTTGTAGCAATCTTGAACATTAAAGCCAGGTTGTTTCATAAAGGGATGTATTCCTTTCACTGGGGAGGTTAATATCACCCATGATTATATTTGACATTTGGGCCTGGCATATTATTTTTCATACTGTGTCTGAGCCTAACTACCCACTCCTCTCATGAGCAGGGTTTGAAGTGGGTACATTTCAAATCTGTGCACACATCCATGAGTGCCATCCTAACAGCCTCATCACTGGAAATAAGAAAAGACAATTTAATTAACAAAACAGGCAGGGTGAATTCAGTAAATGAAATTTCTCTGGAGCAAGCAAAGGGTAAATGTTGTTGTTGTGCATTCCTGCTGAGGAAACCACAGAAGGGGAGAGGGTGCTGTGCTCCTTGGAGGAAAATCTCCAGAGCATCCTCACTGGAAATACCCCTGAACAAACACTGCTGAGGCGCAGCTGGTGTGCAGCCAGCCCTCCCAGCTTCTTGCAGAGGTTCCTTTCAGAACACAGCCCACAGCAGGGCTTAGGGGGCTCCTCTCCCTGAGAAACAGGGATGCATTTGGAGGGGCAGGTCCAGAGGCTGATGGCTCAGAGTGAGGACACTCTGTAAAATCTCTAAAACAGACTCTGGCTGGCTGTCAGTGCAGGGCTGCTTGTGTGTGAGCCTGAAAGGACCCTTCAGAGCTGAAGATGACAAAACTAATCTTGAATTTCAGTGCTGGCCTGGTGAAGCTGGCAGGTCTCAGTTAGGGTGAATGCCTTTTGTTCAGTAGTCAGGGGAGCCCATGGCTAATCCTTGTCTCCAGATGAATTAATCTGCAAACTTGAATTGCTCACTCTGTTGGAGCCCCACCAGTTCCTGTTTGCCTTTGCTAAGAGCAGGGGGTTTAAGGTGGAGCTCTGGATGCTGTTCTTGGACATGAATAACTTGAGGAATTTAGTGCCACCTGCAATACCTAGAGCTGAGCAGATTCTTGAGGAAACCAGGACCTTTCTTCCTAAAGTGTGAGTTCCTAAGTGTGAGTTCCTAAGTGTGAGGTCCTGGGCTCTGTGCCTGTCATTAGCCAGCTGTTTGCAGTGTGTTGAAGCCAGCAGGGCCTTGATGTGGCCTTTAGGTGTTTGGTTTTGTTAAATCACTGTCCTATTTTAGGCTTTGTTTGTTCAGCCTCAGAGCCTTGGCTATGTCCCAATGAGCCCTGGAAACAGAGCAGTGGACTGAGAGGGAAGAAATGGATCTGAGGAGATGACAGAGCAGGAGAGGGAAAGAGTAAGTGGAATTAAATTACCACCAATTGCTGAGACACAGCAATGCATTAGGGGATTTCATGGAGGATTCAAACAACTGGGCTTGAAAAAACTCCTTTCCCAAAATTTCATGTCATCAAAGATGCAATTTCCACAGTCCCAGCTTTTGATTTATTTTCAAAGGTAGCTGATAATGCTGCCATAAATTCTTCTGCCTTTGTCTTCTATCTGATGCTGACACTGAGGCTGCAGTGGAGGAGAGACTCCAAGCAGTGAGAGCAGCAGCTCTACCCTTTGTTTCCTGCAGTGCAGGGAATTCGAGACAAAAGGGACTCTGTAGGACTACAGGAGCAAACCTAAGGAGGCAATGAAAGAAGGAATACCCAGATTCCAGAGTCTCTGAGCACTGCTTGGGAGAAGATCCCAATCTGTGGGATCAGAGCCCACTTCCCTTTGCTTCCTAACCCAGCCCAGCTCTCCCTGGGGATGTTGGCCATCAAGGGTTCTCCTGAAATGGAAGCCCACTTGACAAATCTAAGCACAGCTTGGCAAAATGTCACCAAAATGAAGCCATTTGGATTAATCACGTAACACCCTGAACTTATCAGGGCCAGGATTTTATCCTGAAATCCCCCTATTGCTCTCAGATATTAAAACAGTCCCAGTGATGGAAAATGGGGGTGGGAGAGGGCATCAGGATGTCACAGAAATCTGCTCCTCCATCCACCTTTATCTGATCTATCATTTCCATTCCTGTTTACACAAATCTCATAGACTTGGAGAGACTCAACTTTCCCCACACAACTGGCTCTGGGGAACCCTTCCCAAAGCCTGACTCCCACATAGTGAGGGTTGGGGAAGTTCCAGTGGTGAGTTCAGGGTACAGATAACCTTGCCTGTCTTTTGAGAAGTGATTAAGTGCAATATTTTTGTTTCATAAGACACACTGTTGGGCAAGCTGATGGCTTTTTATGTATCAGCCCCAAATTTTTAAACCCACCTGTTTTCACCTGTGGCACAGCACTGCTTAAGCAGAGCTGCTCTTGGAGGACTGTTCAGGAGGAGGGAAATGCACCTCTGGACCCGCTGTGCCCTCCCTCCTTGTTCCCCAATCACGTGCTCTGCAATCAGACCTGGTTCCAATCAGAGCTCCTGTACTTGTGTTCTGGGGTTTTTTATGACTGCAATTTTGTTTAACATTGCCCCTGAAGAGCTTTGTAGTGTTTTGCAGAGCTCCAAGTACAAGAGCTCCTTGAATCTTTCCCCTAAGTATTCCTGCTGCTGTCAGGAAAGAATATTAGAGGAGTGTGGTCCTGCCTTCCCCTCTCTCATTTGGAGGCTGTGATTCATGTTTTACAGCATCCTGCTCCCATTACCCAGCTCTGCTTTCTGGGGGTTTGTTCTCTACCATCTCATGCAGCAGCAGGGCTAATGAGTTTTTATCTCCCATGGGTCTGTGTCCTTTATCTCATATCTGCTCTCTTTAATCTCAGTAACCCTGATCCTGCATCCTGCCCCTTGGCCATCCTGTTCAGATGAGACAGGGCAGAGGGAAGGATGTTTTCCAGCTGCAGGGATGCAGACTGGCCCACCAGCATGGCCCACCTGGCCATCAGCACAGTGCCACCAGAAAACACAATTTTTGGTTGCTTCATTTACTTTACTCAAGCCATACTTTTCACTAAATTTCAGTTTCAGACCCTTCCTGCCTTCCTCCCACCCACCCTTCCCCTCATAACTGAGTGGTTTGAAACATTGGTAATGTTTAAACATTACCATGAGAATTAACATGGGAAACATCCATGAACATGAGAAACAGCCAGATCAACCAGCACAGTTGCAGAAACCTCTTCTCCTTTAGAAACCAGGATAAAAATCCAGCTGCAAGGACTTTGAAAATGCAGGGAGAGGATTCTACAAACAACTCCTACCAGGGAATGCTTGTGAATGCCATTTGATAAGAGCTTGTCAGCATAGTGGGGTGGAACAGCTGAACTTGTTAATGAAAATGCCTTTTCTATCACCATTCAACTATTTTGCAAGGCAGGATTGTCTCAAACAAAATTATTTTTGTAAAGAAGAAGAGATTTCTCTACTATCACATCTAATTGTGGCGTTAGGGAGCAAAATATAATTTTGAATGGACTTTTTGGAAGGGAACTGGTTATTTATAGCCATACTTTGTAAAAATTGGTCAGAGCAATTGTTTGAACTGAAAAGAAGCTCATTAATTTTTTCTCTCCCTTTCCTCTGCCAGGGCAAACAGCTGCTCTTGGGCTGTGCCCAGCATGGAGCTCTCTGCAGACCAGCAGTGCCACTGCAAAAAGGAGGCAAAAACATTATCTGGATGATCATTATTTCATTTCAGACTGTTTTGGTCAGAGGAGGAGACTCTCAAGGTGAAGGTGAATTAGGAACATCCATTGCTGGTGACTTCCCTGGTTTGTGTGCTCGAGCTCAGGGCTGGGCTCTCCATCTAAGGTGTCCATCAGAGGAGAGCTCCTGGTGGCCCTGGAAATCCCAGCCATGCTCCATCCCTCCTGCAGAAGGATGGGATGTGCTCCCCCAGAGCCCATCTGTTGGAACCCAGGACATTCCTCTGGCTGCCCTGGAGACTCAAGACCCTGGCAGGGGGCTCAGAGGCCTTGGCACAGAGTCAAAAACACCCGTGCCTTCCATTTTAACCCATGGAAACAATTACTAACTTTATGTGAGGAGTTACAAGCCACAAGGGTTTGAATAGAATGTTAGTGAGTTTATCACAGGGTGAAAAAGTAGAATTTTGGGTGTTTAGAATGGAGGTTCAAGAGGCAAGATGGAGGGATCTGAGTGTGTCCTGTCCTTCTTCTCCTTCTTGTCCTCCATCTTCTGCTGTGATGGTGGCACTTTTGGGTTGGTTTAGAGTAGAAACACACTGTCTAACATAGGTGATAGGTATTGGAAAATTATTGTAAATAAAGTACTTGTAGTTTTTAGTATAAAAAGTTAACACTGCCCTGAGGGCAGTCAGTGTGCCACAACCCGACCTGCTGGACAGATCTCAGCAGGTCAGAGAAAGAATGTAATAGGTAAGAGAAAATAAACAACCTTGAAAAGCAGAGCTGAGGGATCCCGACTTCTTCTTCAAGCACAAGGCTGGGAAAAAAGATTTTTAATACCTTGGGAGCCATTTCAGCAACAACAAACCTGACACCCATCCTCCTCAGGCCTCCTGCCCCTCTCCAGCTGCTGCTCTCAAGAAGGTCTCTGCTGAGCTTTGCCTTTGCTGAGCTCTGTCCAAGCCTTCCAAGGAGATAAATGCTGGCACAGGCCCTGCATTGCTAATTAGCAGTCAGTAAATGAGCTGGCATCCCCTGCAAGGGGCACTGGTGATGCACTGACACTGCCTGGTCTTGCATGGTGATATCTGGGATCAGAGCAGGGATAGCAGGGACTGATTTTACTGCACATCTCCCCGTCTGACGCCTGGAAACTGGCATGGAGAACATCACCAGTACATCACCACCTCACCTTTGCTTCTGGATGGTTCAGCCCAAGCTCATTCCCGGGCCAAGATGCTGTTGGATGTTATCCCATGGGTGTGTAAGAGGAACAGGCACTTTCAGGCTGTGATGTGGACTCAGCTCACCCCAAGCTGGCCCCAAACGCACCCCAGAATCCTGAGAGCTTTCCCCTCGATCAGATCTGTTCTGCAGCTGAGCTGCTGGGGCTGGAAAGTGTTCAGCATCATGTCCACAGCTCATCTTGCCACCCAAGGGAAGCCCAAAAGCCTGGTTAAAATATGAGGGGAGTGGATGGTCCTGACAGTTCAATTAATGCAGGGATTGGGACATAAAAATCCATCAGGAAATGTTATGTACATTTGTAAAATGGCACTTGCTAGGTAGGAGAAAATGTAATGATGGTGCTTTATTTGAGAGTTAATATGAGCCCATTTCACTGCCTGGGGAGAGCCAAGGGGAGAGTGTGGATCTGTGCTTAGATTTTCACACCAACTTCTACTTTAAACTGTTCAAACCCAGCACCACTTTAAACTTTTTGTACAAATAAGAGTGAAAACAACACTAAGCCTTTCATTGTGAAGTACAGAAACATCATTTTTCTTTGTAAGTCATCATGAATTACAGCTGCAGAAGCAAACACTGCTGCACCTGTGTGCCCAGTAAATCAAACTAAGCTCCTATAAAATACAATGCTCTCCCCACAGACACAAAGTGCTTGCTGAAAACCACAAGGATAACATGAACTGACCAGAGAAGTGAAGCACTTTAATCTTTGTTTTGAAATCCTCTAAATTGCAGCCCTGCCACTGCTCAGAGCCACCTGCCCACTAACACAGCCCAGGCTATTTAGCTCCAGCCTCCAATTTTGCTCTTCATTATTTGCTGGCTACTCAGAGCTGCTCCACTTGGGAAAATTGCTGTTTCCATGTGCCAGCCTGGCTGTGATGTGCTTTTCTCCAACTGCCTGGCTGCTCTGTGTGCATGAAAGCATCCAGGTGCAAACAGCTGGGGAACCTGTCCTGCAGAAATGCAAGTGCTTCCCTTTGGGTTATTTCCTGCCTCTCTCCTTGGCTGTTCTGGGAATGTTCTGCCTTAGGGCTGTGCTGGGAAGGGGGATTTAGCGTCCCTGTGGGTGCAGTGGGGTGAGGTGTGCTGTTCCCTGGGGTTGGGTGGGTAAAACAAGCAAAGCCCAGGCTGGGCTTTCCCTATGGGAGGAAAGGTGACAGCAAACCACAGCTCAGGCTTTATCTTCCAAAATCTGGCAGTGCTGGAAACCTGCTGGTGTCTGGGAAGCAGGTGAGGAAGATGGTGATTCCCAAGGGAGTCTCACTGTCCTAGTTCAGGAAACTTAATTGCCAGCAGTGCCAGCTTTGCTTTGTATGAGAGAACATTTTCTGTATCAGACAAACTCAGGCAGGAGAATCCATGGGGGCATCACACCCAGCAAGAAGGGCAGATGGCATTTTATAACTGCTGAAGTATCCTTAATTCCCACCCAGTCCCAGGAAGGAATGGGAGCAGACAAAACTTTCTCTGTGCAGCACAAAGGTGCAACCAGAGCAAGCTGGAAGTGGGACCTCCTGGCATGTCAATATTTGGCTGGGGGAGATGTGGGGGTGGCATTGATTGTGTTGTGGCTTTGATGCATTGTCACTTCAAAGCACCAAACTCCCCACATAGTTCAGGATCTGCACAGATGTTGGCAGGTGATGATAAATCCATGCAGAGATGGGAAAACCCAGTCTTTGGGGAGAGCTTCAAAGCTGAAGCTGAGAACATTGCAAATGTTATGAAATATTTCAAAGTCTGTCAAGTGGGAGCTGTGCTTTTAGATTAGGTTAAGAAATGTGTGGGCTAATTTTGTGAGACTCTCCAGCATTTACTGTGGATTATGGAGTCTCTTTTAATCTTGAAGTGGCTGCACTTTTAGTTTTCAAAAAAGAAAAAAGCCTCAAAGAAACCTGACAGAAGTGTTTCTCTATAGCCTCAGTTTGAAGACAACTCCCAAATGACTGCAGTTAGTGAATTATACAGAGCCTGTTGCTAACAAAAAGGGGCAGAGGGGTCAAATGGGCTCCCAGCTCAGAACCTGTAGCACTCCTGGCACAGGGAAGGACACAGCATCAGGGGACAGCAGCAGGGGGACCACAGCCTGCTCACAGCTCCTCCTCCCATCACCTCCTGTTTTGCTGCTCTTGCTCATCCATCTTCACCTTTCCAGCTCAGTGTTTTCTCACAGCAGCCACACAGAGCTGAGAGAGCAGCCTGGACCTCCTTGGCTGCTGCATTCCAGCAGAGCTCCTCCCTTACTGATACAGACCTGGAAGGGTTTGCCTTGGAAGGGACACAAAGATAATTCAGTTCCAACATCGTCTGCGACTTGCCCACCTTCCAACCGTGTCCAGCCTCACCAGAATAAACCCCTGTGCTGTGTTTCTTGCTGTGAATCCCCTTTTAACTCTGCTTTGTTTGTCCACCTCTGCCCTCCAGCCAGATGCGGCACCCGCCTAAATTTAGTCCCATGAGTCAGCGCTAATTTTTTGGCTGGGAGATATTTATTTCCCGGTGTGGGAGCCCTCTGCACACACCCCAAGGACCGGCAGCTCCATCAGTGGTGTCACTGTAAACACACGAGCAGCTCTGGGCTTGCGGGGACAGACTTTGAGCAGCGTGCGTCACCGCAGCCACCAGCTCTGCTCATTAAAACAAAGTCAAGGACCGGCTGCTAATGGAGTGCCAAGTGGCTTTTTTTATCCTCCTTTTCCTTTCTGTACACAGGGAATAAAAAAAAAAAATAATTAGAGTGAGCTTCTTGAACCTCCTAATTGTAAGCTAATGCGTTACTCGCTCAAAAACCTGTCAAAATCAAGAGGGAAGAATTATAATTTTGATGTTCAATTGCATGATTTCTTTGTCGCTTTGAGTCAAAGCATTGTTTTAAATTATTTCATCCATCAAAAGCTTATTTAGCAGAGATTAAAATTCAAAATGAGTTTAAGAAAAGATAAAGAAGCATTTGGCTTGTTTTAATTCCTGTTGTCTTTGTGGGCATTAGTGTGAATAAAATAGAATAATACATTTGGTGCTGGAGAGCAGAAAACTGGAATTTGAGCCTAAAAAACCAACACGTACTTATGGAGGCACAGCATATTTTTTTCCAGGAATTTTTTATTTCAGATACTTAAGGAACCCAAGACATTACAGAAATTACACAAAAGGAGAAATATCTTGCTTTATAGCAGCTCTAGAGCTGTGGAGGCAGATATTGCTTCTCTTGAAGGCAATTTGCAGTGGGAGCTTTGGTCTGTGCATTGGGTTGTAAACTGGTATTGTTGGTACCTGCTGTACACTCAGACATCTAAAGGTGATGAGCAGGGGGCACTGAGCAGGAGTGAATGTTAAAGCTCCTTTGGGATTTCATTTTGTGATAATTGTGGAATTCCTTTCTGGTTAGAATAAAGCATTTCTCCCAGCAGCGAGCCCTGTGCTTTTCCCGGGTTTCCAAACCGAGTTCATGAGCCTTCAATGAGGGAAGCCGTGTGAACCACTAAAATACAATGTGTGCTGCTGAGCCTCAGGGGCAAAGCTCATTCCCGGGCTGTGAGGGGCAGTGACACCCCAGAACCACACTCCCCCCAAGGCTGGGGCCAAGCACAGAGATAATGAGGCTCAGCCCTGCTGCTGGCCCTGCCTGCTGCTTGCACAGGTGGAATGAGGTCCTGGGAGACAGCATCTTGAATTGGTTTGGGAGATCTGTCACACCTTGGCAGGTGCTGGTGCTGAAATGGCATTCCCTGGTGCTGAAATGACTTTCCCTGGTGCTGAAATTGCTTTCCCTGGTGCTGGGAGGGAGCTGGAGGGACAGTGGCTGCAGTGTCAGTTCTGTAGCACCACAATATTCCCATGGGAGCCCCTCCAGGAGGTTTTCCCACAACCTCATCTTGACCAAAGACAGGGCTGCTGTTTCTGTTTCTGTTTAAATTTCCCATTGAGGATACATTTCAGCAGTGGGAGGTGGTTTTGATCCCCACATCACCTGGGGTAGGATCCTGGGATGAGATACAGAAAACCAGTCCTGGTCCTTTCTGCATCTAAAAGGATGCAGAAAGGTGTAAAACCTGCATCTGTGTATTAAAGCAGGATTTTTGGCAATGCAGCATAAATAAAGTATGTGGATGTAGTGGTCTTCTTGTGAGTGTGTTAATGAGGATATGGAGAATGAAGATCTTCAGGGATAACATGAATATATTGTATGTTTATGCCGCAGAAAAACCCCAGCAAGGATTTCCCTCCACTTCAAACCAAAAGCCCCATAGAGGGGTAAAGGAGAGGAGATTTAATCCCAAAGTTTGCTGTGTTCAGCTCAGCAGGAGGAGGGAACTCAGCCTCCTCTTCCTCATCCTGCCCTGGGCAGAGGGAGCTCCACTGTTGGAGCTGGGGAAAGAAATGAGCTCTGATCAGGAACAGGTAATTAATGAATTCACTCTCCCTGCCCCTCCTCAGCCTCTACCCAGGCAGCCCTGGAAGGGAGCAGAGCTGCTTCTGGGTTGAGGTGATGGTAAAAGTGATTATTTTGTCAAGATTTTGGCCAAGATTCACTTAAATGAATACAAGTGAGGCTATAGGTACAGAAGGGTGTTTTTTTTGGTGTTTTTTTTACTGCTTCTTGTACCTTGAAGTGCTGCCTTTCAGCCATCAGGAAGGTCCCTAAAAGCCTCTCTGGGAGAATGGGGAAAGCAAAGCCTCTTCTCTGAGCAGTGGTGGGAAGTTATTGTGCAATCAGGATTAGTTGGTGTTAAAAGTCAATATTCTGTGCAGTTTTCTGCCAGGGATGGAGCATTTTAGAGCCTGTAGCTACAGAATTTTACAAAGCCCTGTGCTGCTTCCTGAGGCGGGCAGCTTCACCCCTTCTTTTCTTGTCCTGTGTCCTACAACAGGAAAAATAAAATTAAATGGGGACTGGTCACCCAGTGATGAAATGTGGGGGTGGAATGGAGAATCCCTGAGCACAGAGAGCTGAAGGAGAAGGGAAAGTTAATGAATCCATCAGGCTGAAACCCCCAGTGTCGAATATTCTTTTCCAGCAGAGTGTGTTGACAGTTGGAGCCCATGAGCAGCCCAGGATGACAACCAACAGGAAACTTGGGACCAGAATGAGGGAAGAAAGCCTCAGCAGTGTTTTCTTGGTAAAACTTGTGGCAGATGCCACATGAGAGTCAAGAGAAATGAAAGAAGCAAATATGAGGTGTCAGGGGAGGGAAGGGAGAAGCGAGCATTTTTCTAATCCCTGAATTTGACAGCCAGTTTATATGAAATAAACTCTGAAGGCTCCTGCCTTCCCCAAGGTATTTTCTTTCTAAATAGATCTATAGATACACTAATTAGTCAATGGAGAAGCACAGGAGTTAATCCCTAATCATGTAAATGTGTTGTTTCAATTAATTAATGCACGTGGCACTTGTGCTCTAGTGATCAGCACCCTAAGGAAAGACAGAGGAAAATAATCACATTTAACAGTCTGCTCCCATTAATTCCTCCAAACACTGATGGTGTCAAAGCTTCCCATGGTCTTTCCCTATAATTCAGTGTTGTTCTGCAATGGTGTGTTATAAATTAGCCAGAATCACAGGCTGGAAGTGGCAGTTTTGGAAAAAAGAGAAAATTAAAAAATTGTTTGGAGGGATTTTTAAAAAATTTTTGATGACTCCATAAAGTGGTGCAGAGAGGGGGAGAAGTGAAACACTAATGAAATACTATTTAATGGGTGCTGATGGGGCTTTGCCAGTCTATAGGATTATAGGGGGGTTGTTGGAGCCAGCAGAAAGACCTGGAAGAACAAAACAAATCAGCAAAGAGAATATTTTCAGCCATGAAATAACTCTTCCCTTAATTAAGCACCTCTCTACTGCCCTACCTAAGAGAGCTGCCCAAACCATTTCCACTGCTTTTTTTCTGCCAAATGTTAGCATTTCAGCTCAGACAGTCATGATGAAGGTTAATAAAAAGAACACATTTAAAAAAACCGGAGGGGACTGTAATGTCCATTTTGTGCTGTTACTGAGAACTGGAAGCACCAGAATCAGAATTAAAAGCTGCTTTGTTAAGGAAAAGGCATAAAAGCAAAATATGAAATAAGGCAGGATGGATGAGCCCTCCAGAGCAGACAGCACAGGATGGGGCTCACAGGAAAGTTCTGGCTCTTGTCAAGATAAAAATACCCACAAATGGGGGGCAGAGGCATCTGTGGAGGCAGTAATTGCCTCCTGACCAGGCAAAGGCTGCTGTTATGAAAAGGCAGAGCTCTGTTTGGTTTGTCTGGGTCTCTGTGGAGGGGTGTGATGTTTGCAGAGGTTGTTCTGTTTTAGTTTCACTGGCCAGCAGCAAACATGCCCTTATTGCAGCCCGTCCTTTGGGGTTTGGAGCTCCAGGGCGAGGGTGATGCTCAGCATGGAGGATGGGCAGCTTGCAGAGGTGCAGGAGCAAAGTCCTGGTGGTGCTGGGGGGACCTGCAGAGTTTGGGGTCTGCAGAGCCCCTCGTGCTTGTCCTGACAGCAGCAGCCTCCTCAGCCACCAGGCACCCCCAGGCTGGTGGTTCTTCTCCAGCAGAAATACAGTTATGGCCAATAATTGAAGAATTAAGGGAAAGGCAGGCGTCAGGTGGATTGTAGAGGCCACTCTGGCTGTAAAAATCGTGATTTTTGTGTCTGTTCTCTCACCATGTAGCTGTGGGCTGATCTGAGAGGAGCCCTGGGGCTCTGGCAGCCCAGGGAACTGAGGTTCATGGGTCATGGAGTACATTTGGTTTTGGCGGCTTTGCACCTGACTGCGCTGCTCAAGGTCTCATTAATCCTCCTGGAAACACCATTTTATTGAAAACTCCTTGGAAATTCGCTGCACAGGGCTGTGGGCAAATGCACTTAGGTCTCTTTGGCCCCATGGGCCAAATCTGTCTGTTAGAAATTTGATTTTTTGGAAACTTTTCCTTCCCTTTCCTGGAAAACTCACACTGCTCAAAGGCTTCATCCTCCTCCTAGAAAGCAAAGGAAGTTCCTCACACACCAGCCAGGGTTTCCCAGCTTTCTCAGGCTGATGAAGAGGAAGGGTTTGCAGTAACCAACTGTGAGCTCTGCCCTGGCTCTGCAGCATCCCAGCACAAACCCCAGCCCACAGTGGCTGAGCACATCTGTGTGATGCTCTGTGCAATTAGAAACTGTTTTTTCCTCAAAAATTTTTGGAGGGTAGGGGGATATCTGAATTTTCTGTGGTGTTTTTTCCCACCTGTTGCTACAGTAACTGTTTTGTCAGGCTGCTGATTTGGGTATTTGAGTGACGGGAGGTTTAATTTTGCTTTAGCAAATTATGCCTTTTCTTTGAGAGCAATTTCCTCTGGTGAAAAAGCTTCCCCTCACTTCAGAGAGAATTCTGTTTGAGGATCACATCTCTCTGATTTCCACAAGGAGCACAAAACCTCCCATTTGTCCCTTTGCTGGTCTGGCTGGGGTTCACCCCTCTTCTCTGCAGACCCATCCCAGGGTTTGTGTCCTGATTTGCAGCCAGAGTCAGCTCCAAGCCCAGCTGTGGGAAGGGAAACTCAAGCCCTGAGGAGAGTAAATGGATTCCAGGGGGGAAAAGCAGAGTCTGCTCTGAGCCCAAGGGCATCACTGGAAAGCACAGGAAGGTGCTGCTCCACCCAAACTAAACCGAATTTGTCTCTGCCCAGCCTGGAACAATGCTGACAGCAGGGCTGAAAGTTGAGTTTTGTGTTGTTATTTTATCCTTTTTCCTCAACTGATCAAGATCTACGACAAGATAAAGCTGTTTATTTTTTTCTTGCTGGTTCTTTCTCCTTTCTTTATTTTTTCCTTACAAAAAAATTAAACTATATATAATTGTTATAAAATATAATATAATATAAATATATAAAAATATAAAAATACAATATAATATAAATACAAATATATAAAAATATAAATATAAGTACAAATACATATATATATATATATATATATATATATATATATATATAAAAATATAATTTTTCCAAAGCTTAGAAACTAACTGTTAGTCTCCTGCTGAAATGTATTTATAACCAGTTTATTGCCAGTTGTTTAACTGAGCTGGAGTGGGGCGGGTACAGACAAGACAGGAAGAAATTTCCCATTTCTAACAGCTTGGAAAGAAATCTGAAAACCTGAAATCCCAATTATTCCCCCTATTCACTTCTGTAGCACTGTTAAAATTTACAAAAACAACATTTCCCTGCTTGAGACTTTCCATTTTCTTTCCCAGTTTGCAATTCCCTCGAGCAGGTTAAGAACTTCCTAATACCTCCCAGCAAACCTCTCAGAAACCTCAGTGCACTCAGTGCAGACAAAAATAATAATAATAAAAATATAAAAATTTAAAAAATAAGAGTTTTTTTTCTGTTCTGTTCACCTGTGCCCAAACCCCTGCGAGCTGTTGCTCCTGTTTTCCGAGCAGATTTAATCCTGATTTATTCCCATTTTAGGGAGGTGGGAAGGCTCAAGCATCAGCGTTTGGTGCCTCAGATGAGCGATGGAGCTCTGCCACCTTGTGGGGCTGTTGCCTCATCTGCCTGGCAGCTTTCATACCCAAAGATCCCTTTTATTTCTTTATGCCTCGCAAGGAGCTCCAAAAACAAATTTGTGAGGCATTGCAGAACATGGCTGGAAATGCTTGGTGGGACAGGGATCCCTCAAGGGTCAAACCTGATGCAACTTTAGAAATTATCCAACACGGAGATCAGTGAAAAATTCTCTTCATTGCCGCAGCTTCAAAACATAAGTTCTTACCAGAGAAAAGGCTCCGTTCTTCCAAGAGTGAACATCACAGTTGGGCGGATGCAACTGAGCAAATTTTGTTGACAAAAATCAGTTTTTGAAGTTTTTTTGGAAACCCAGGAAGGAAAAGTGTCCATCTCTGTGTCGCATCCCAGGGCTGGCATCTCCTGTACTGCTTCCGATGGCATCTCCTCTGCTCACACACCACCTGTGGAAGCACAGAACCACAAGATCATGGAATCCTAGAATGGTTTGGGTTGGAAGAAACCCTAAGGATCATCTCATTCCAAACCCCTTCTATGGGCAGGGACACCTTCCATAGATCAGGCTGCTCCAAGCTCTGTATAACCTGGCCTTGGACACTGCCAGGGATCCAGGGGCAGCCACAGCTTCTCTGGGCACCTGTGCCAGCACCCCAGAACCCTCACAAGGAAAAATTCCTTCCTTACATCTAATTTAAATCAACTCTCTCATGGTTTGAAGCTGTTGCTCCTTGTCCCATCACTATGGGAGCTCCAGCAATCCCTCAGAAGTCACTCAGGTTTTAAAGATTCCTTCATCCCACAGCTGGGATGATGATATACTGAGGAGCTTAATTAATCTGATCTACTGGACAGAAAACAAATACTCTAAAGCAGTTATTCTGAGGTAAAACTTTATTTTAGGAACATTGTATTTGTCCTAGGAGTAGCAGAGAAATTCTCCCATCTCTTCAAGTTTACACCTGGGGAACTTTTCAGCCACAAATAGTCAAGAGTTGCTATTCTGGATGTTCAGAGCTGTTAAAACAAATAAAAATAACCCTCCAAAGCACAGAACAGATTTCTGATCTCTGCTGCCTTGGGCCTGTGGGACCTTGCAGGGGAATAAACTCCCACAGATTTGATTTGCTTTAAAAGAATATAGGTGCTAGATTTGGAAGTAAATCTGCTCTGTTTTTGTTTAAGTAGTTGCTATTGTTTGCTCTGCTCTTTTTGGAAGGAATGACTCACCACCTGAAATCAGTATATGCTCAGAAAAGGTTTCAATTTAATTAAAAGTCAACAAAATTCATCTCCAAGCAACGATAGACTATTTATGATGTCAGGTCTCATTTGTGGAAATAGAGAATATAAAAACACTTCCCTCCCCCAACCAGAAGGAGTTGTAATTCTTAAAGGAAATAAAGCAAACAAGGGAGCTTGAGCTAACAGCACCAAACTGTAGGATAATCTGCAGGATTATCCTTTAGGTATTGATCTCAAGAAAAAGAGGAGCAGCTGCAGAATCCTCTCAGGGCAAAATAATTGTGTCTGAAAGCTTGTTTGCCAACTGATCTGTATCCAGAGCAAAAGGAATTATTTTGGCCTTTGGGGGGGCAGGGGAAATGTCAGACATGATAATTTAGTTTGCTGCTGGGATGATGCTGGGAAAGCCTCACTACCTGCTGAGGCTCTGCACCACACTGAGTTTCCTCTCAATATATTGGCTTTTGGAATTTTTACTCCTTGGGAAAGCCATGCTGTCCTGGTGCCTTCTCAGCTGTGTGACCGTGTTCACAGGAGTCCGAGGATGAGGGAAGAGATGAGGATCTGACTCCATGTTTCAGAAGGCTTGATTTATTATTTTATGATATATATTACATTAAAACTATACTAAAAGAATAGAAGAAAGGATTTCATCAGAAGGTTAACTAAGAATAGAATAGCAAAGAATGATAACAAAGGTTTGTGGCTTGGCTCTCTGTCTCAGCAAGATGGGCTGTGATTGGCCATTAATTACAAACATCTAAAATGAGCTAATCAAAGATCCACCTGTTGCATTCCCCAGCAACAGATAACCACTGTTTATATTTTGTTCCTGAGGCCTCTCAGCTTCTGAGGAGGAAAAATCCTAAGGAAAGGATTTTTCATAAAAGTTGTCTGCAACACAGCTGTTTCATGGAGGGAAGTGGTTTCACTTGGCAAAATCCTTCTGGCACTGCTGGAAATGGGTGTTCACACCCCTCTGCTCCCTCATTCCCTGTCTGTCCCGTGGTGGGAGCAGCACTGGGGTGACCCTGGGGTGGCAGAGTCGCTGTGTAGCCCAAGGGATGCTCCAGGGTGGGCTCAGGAGTGTGGGCAGAGCACAGATCTGGGTGCTACTGTCTGACAGGCTAAATTGAGCTGATGTTTAGGCTGGTACTGTGAAATTGGTGTTTTATGCTGAGTGTGGCAGAGCAGGGCTGGGGAGGGGGCAGCTGGAGGAGGGATGTGCTCAGCCCAGCACCTGGGGGAGATGCTCTGTGGTCCCTTTGTGCCATCCAACAAACCTGGCTCTGTTGCAGCCCTGAGGCTGCAGGAAGGCAGAGCAGGAAGGAATATTGCCTGTCCTGGAAGTGGCAGCACTACAAAGCCTGCATTGAAGGAGGGGGATGAACTGAGAGGGTCCTTTTAGTCCTTGGAAACCTTCCTGAGTGAGTCTGAGGCACTTTGGAGTTGCCTTTGCTTGCTGAGGGATGCATTGACAGAGCCTGACCTCATTTCCTCTGGAGCACAGACCCCTGTGTATTCCCCCTGTTTTATTAACCCACAAGATCTATCACTCCCCTGTTTGTTTGAATCCCCACACTTCTGTCCTGGGTGGGGCCTGTCCTGCTCTCTTTCCTTGTGCATCCCCAAGCCAAACCACCTCAAAACTAACTTCAGAGTAATTCATTATTAATATAAATTAATTTATTAATTTATTAATATAAATTATTATGTTAATTTATATATTAATAGATTACAGAGTAATTTATTAATATATAATAGTATATTATTGAATATACTATTTATTATTTATTTATTCTTTTAAACCCCTCTTGCATTAGGTTGGATCCCTTTGAGCTCTCCAGCATGAGCCCTGTTGCCAGTTTTAGGACAATTCTGACCTGAGGGGCAGCTCCTTTGGGAAGCCACTGCTTGCTCTGGCTCCTGCTCCTGCAGATGCAAATCCTCTGGCTCCTGCAAATCCTTGGTCACCTGAGGTCTGTGTGTCTCCCTTGGCTGGAACAGCTCTGCCCTGGCCTCTTTGGTGTGGTTTGATTTCATCTCTCCCCTCTCTTGAAAGGAGAAGGCACCCTCTCCATCCAACCCACCACCCAAGCTGCACGGTGGAAGGAGAAGCAGCAGATCCAAAAGCTGCCTGGGGAGGATGAATGTGCAGCTCAATCATGCAGAGGAAGCCCAAGATGATACAGAATGGGATTTTTTGGCTCTAAGCCAGGAAGTTACTCAGCCATTCTGCTCCTGTCTCCTTTCCTCCTGCAAAGGCTCTGCGTGGTGCCCAGGGAGGCACAGATGCAGGGATGCTTCCTTTTGCCATCAGCTACTTCTGGAAGAGGATATGCAGGAGACTAAAAATGTCAGCACTCCTGGAGGAGGAACAGCAGTGAAATCCCATCTGGAGCTTGCAGAGCAGTGTTCAGAGTTGAGGGGATGGCACTGAGAGCACTTTGTTCCTTCATTTCATCACATCTGACCAGGAGACCAGGGCAGGGAGGTGAAGACCAACGTGCTTCAAAAACACCGTGTAAGGGCTTTCAGTTCTGGGTGAGTTTTTGGGAGGAAAGGGGAAGGGCAGGCATCTTCCTGGACACCCAGCCCTCAATGTGCATGTCTCGTTCCCAGTGTTTTGGCATGGCAGAGCTCTATTCCACCAGGACTTTGGAGAAAATCCCTGTGGACACTAAAATCACGTTGGAGTGGCGCAGTGTGGTGATGGGGTCCAGGGTCACTGGGGTTCAGGGGGCTCCTCACAGCAGGGAAGGACTTTTAGCAGCGACAAATTAGTGCTGGAAAACCCAGCTCAAAGAAGCCCCATGGAGGTGCCTGAGGGGTTCCCAGCCTTTGTTCTCTCACTTCAGGCAGGGAGAAACCGCTGAGCAGGACATCAAGCTTGAGGCTGGCCTTGGATCTCTTCTGATGGAGAAGATTTTTAGGGTGGAGACTCACTCTCCCGTTCCAGTCTCTGGGGTGTGTGTCGCTCGAGTGCCATGGAGTTATTTCCGTCCTGCCTGTTGATCACTGTGCCCTCACATCAGTAGATGGCAGCAGCTTCCCGGGAGCTGGTGGAGGAGCCTCGGCTGGAAGAGCTGGGATAGACGCTGGGGTTCAGCCTTTCCGTTCCGTGCCTTCCCCTGGCTCCCAGCCCAGCCTCCTGCCGCACTCCCAGCTGTAGATGGCAGCAGGGAAAAGATTTTCCTATTTCTTTGTGATTTCTGGGTAGGATTTTCCTGGCTCTTGGAGCCTGCTGGCTCTGGGTTTTTGGGTCAGCTCAGAGCCCTGGCTGGACTCAGGTCACTTTGAAGGCTTTGATGAATGGGTTGAGAGAATTTTCTGTGCATGCTCCTGCTTCCAGCTATCTGCATGGGAAACTCCTGCAAGCGTGCATGGGGATGTGAAGGGGGGAAGCTCCCAGCAAATCACACAGCACAGCAGTCCAAAAATTGTGGTACAAACTGGTGCCTCACTGCCAAGAGGGCAAAGTGGCTCCTGGTAAAGGAGACAGGGTTTTAGCAAGAGTTGTGTGGGAAGAGAGATTTTGTCATTTCCATCCTTGGAGGTTTTCAAAGCTTGGCTGGGCAAGGTTCCAACATCCTGAGTTAACTTTGAACCCTGGTCAGAAAGGAGATTGGATATCCAGAGGTTTTCTTGTCAGTCTCCTCTCAGACTTTCTGCTCTGCTGGGCTGATGTACCATGGTTTTCACTGCCTTGTATGTGACTGCATCATTTGTGACCCCTTCTTGAGCTGGGATAGATGAGGCTTCAGAAACTCCATCCAGGCTGTTTGACACCTCACAAATAACAGTCAGTGTGTCCCAGGTGTGTCTGTAGGACCCTGAGGCCACATCCATCCATCCATCCATCCATCCATCCATCCATCCATCCATCCATCCATCCATCCATCCCTACACGTCTCCCAGGTACAGCCATAAACCTTCCTGAGGTGCTTTTGAGACTTTATTTGGTGAATTTTTTTTTAAGTTTCACTCTTGATCAATGCAACTGGAGTTTAGCAAGCTGGTGTCCAAAGGAATTTGGATCATTTGAAGAAAATACCCCTCATTGGAGGAGGAAATGTCACTGTGGCACTTGCCAGCTAGGAAGAAAAATCTAGATTAAGGTGAATCACAGAAAACGCTGCCTTGAAATGAGAGCTATTAGCTATTAGAGTAACTCATGAGGAGAGAATATTTAGGCTATTTAATGCACCATAAATTACACAGGAATTCTCCTGCTTTAACTCACTAGTCATTTGATTTAAATCTGCTTCTCTTCCCGGCTTCCTATAATTACAGCATAGCTACCAGCCACATCCCAGCCACCTGCAGTGCCTGTTCCCAGTGAAAGGGACTCCCAGATGTTCAGCACCTCTCAGCACAGGGTCCCACATCCATGGGGTCTCTGTGCTGGAGCTGCTGGGTCCCACTCCCGCCCTGCCAGTGCCTCTTGAACCGCCCGGCTGCTTTTCACTCTGCCTTTCTCTTTGTGGAGCTGGGAAAGCATCCAGAGCAGCTGTGTTAGGACCTGTCAATCTCAAATTGCAAAGTCATAAGGAGGGAAAATAATCATCGTAATAATAATAATAATAAAGTCATCAACTTGTCTTACCGTCTAAGGGAAAAAAGGTTTTGGTTGGAGGTTTGCATTAGCTATAATTTTCTCCAAGCTGATTTCTCTCTGTGATGCCACTATACAGCCTCTGAACGATGCTCAGGCGAAATCTCCTCTGACATTCATCTCTGTTTACAGAGCTCATCCAAAAACAAGAGGCCTTTTCTTCACTTTATTCAGCATTGCCACGACTCGGTTGCCAAGGCATCAGCCTTTGATTCCTGCAGTTTGGCTCTCACTAGTGATGCCCCACACATCCCATCACTGACTGGTGAGTGCAGCCACCCCAGCATGGGCCCTGCGGCCGATGGCACCGTGTCCCCAGGGTGGGACATCTGCCCTTGGGGTCTCTTTCCTGACATCAGGAGCTGCCTTCAAGCCTGATTTGTTAGAAGCTAAAATGCAGGTGGAAAAGACTCTGGAAAAAATATTTTGTCAGAACTTGTGCATTTATGGCTGTTCAGCCAAAATCAGGTTAATTCTCTGGCTGAATGGAAGGGCTGGTTGAGAAGATCCTGAGGCTCATGAAGCTCTTGATGGGTCAGGAGCAAAGCTGTTGTAAACTCTCCTGTCTGCTCACTCTCCCAGCCACACCACCTTCACCCCCTGAAGCACATCTGTCCTCCAGCACCGTGGGATTTCTGGAAAAACAGTGTCTCATTGCATAACCCCTGTCCTGAGTCAATCACTTGTTCAAGGTCTGAGCTGATCTTGAGTGTGAGACCTCTAAGCCCCTCATCCCTGCACTGCTGCTGAAACTGCCATTATTTATTAATAGCTCTGAATCCAAGTGTGATCCACAGTAAAAAGATGTTTCTCCTTTTCTGGTTTTTCACCAAAAAAGAAAGAAATCAGTTTTAGGCTGCACAGCATGCCAAGGGAAAAGAGCAGAGGGAAGCAAGTTGGGAAGGGACAGAGAGTGAATCTTGATGCCTTTAAGTCACTCAGATGAAGTTCATTTCTCCTTGTCTGTACAAGGTTGGAGTCTTTGCATTTTCATGGTAAATTTGTTTACCGAGCCGTTGTTGAAATTCTGGAAGCAGAGAAAATGCATTTGCTCCATAACCTTTCCGGATCTGACAAGTCCTATAAAATCTATTAAAGCCTTTAATGAAATCCCCGCTTGGAGCCAGCTCCCATGAATGAATGTGGAATCGGAATTTAAATTAAAATGTTGTTTTTGTAGTCTGTGGGCTTTAGCCTTGACAGAAATTAAAGGGACAGTTCACATTTTGGGGTCTGTCTATTTCTCCCTGTAGTTTTTTACTGCCATCCTTGCAGAGGATGGGTGTTTGAAGCTCTTTTCCTCCTGCTGAGCCTGTGGCCAGTTGTGAGCACTCAGCTGCAAGAGCAAAACCTGCTATACTGAATAATTTTAATTAGAAATGAGTAAATTGCTTAATAGACAGCGCTGTCCTTTAAACAGGACGCAGAACTCTCGTTACATATGAAGGGTTTTGGGTCCAATCCCCACTCTGAGGAGCACAGAGCTGGCCTTGCTGCAGGGGTAACCACAGTGACACAGT
Source organism: Ammospiza caudacuta (assembly GCF_027887145.1). Taxonomy (NCBI): domain Eukaryota; kingdom Metazoa; phylum Chordata; class Aves; order Passeriformes; family Passerellidae; genus Ammospiza; species Ammospiza caudacuta. The sequence continues at coordinate 13,510,998 of NC_080607.1, forward strand.
GGTCAAGAGCATCCTCAAACACTTCCCTGCCATCAGCCACTCGAGGACATGCTGTGGCTCAGCCCACGAGCCTTGGCACTGTGGAGACACTTCAGTAAGGAGCCTGGTGTAAATCCACTGGCTGTGCTTGGCTTTGCCTACCCAAGGATTTAATTTCCATATGTAAATACAGGTCTGCATATGCAGGGAGTGTGCAAGCAGTTCATTATTTTTGATCTCTTCTGCACTGAGCAAAGAGAAGTGTCCCACGGTGGAGCATGTGTCTGAGCCTGGGAAGAAAAAGGCTGCTCAGGGCTTGGATCTCCTTCTGCTGAGCTCTGACCCTGCTCCAGCCTGGCCCAGCACAGGTCAGCAGCAGGCCAGACTTGTCTGGGTCTCTAACTCCTTCCCCCAGGGACAATTTGCCAGGGTTTGCTGGGTTTGGCTTCCCAGGGAGTGATGCCACCAGCTGTCCTCACTGCCTCTTTGGGTGTGTGTTTTACAGCAAGAAGTGACAAAAATCTGCCTTTGTTTGCTCATACAGGTTTACTCCTTTTTGACATATTTTGGATTTAGGTATTTGCCCAAAACTGCATCAGCTTTTGCCACACCCTGGAAGGAATCATCTCTTTACCTATGGGGAGGAAACATCCATCTTCCTTTCTTAGGAGCCAGAACTGCTCCAGCTCTGGAGCTCCTCAGCTGCAGCTGCTCATCCCTGGGCTGGTATCTCACCCAAAAGGGCTGCAAAGGTACCCAATTCCCTTCATTTTGGGCATTTGAGAGTCTATTTACTCTTCTCACAGCTTTCATTTCCTTCTGTTTATGTTTCCCCCTTTTCAAGAGTTATTTTTATCCAGAGGGGCCCTTTGGCCTGGATTTGTGCCATGTGAGGGGCTCCTCTTGCCAGGCTGAGGAGTTCTCACCCAGTGCCTCAAATCAGATGGAGGATGCCTGGTACTTCATGGTACCATGGACTTGAGTGTTACTCAGCTGGTCCTTTATGTCCTTTCCTTTCAGGCTGATTCCAAAAACACCTTCCCAATCCCCAGGCCTGCACTGGTCAGTGCAGGGTCTCAGCACAGACAGTGACTGTCAAGACCAAGGCATTAGGAAGAGGGTTTCAGACCACAAATAAATGCATAATAAACACATGTAAACAGACATTTAGTTCATGGCTGATAAACTTTCATGGTCCATTTTATTGCTGGGTGTGCAGAGGAGGAGGGCTCAGGATGCTGCTGGCTGTGGACCAACCCTCTCCACTCTGTCCTGCAAGATTTGGATGGGATACCATGTCATGAATCCCAAAATGGTTTGGGTTGGAAGGGACCTTAAAAGACCATCTCATTATGTCATTATTCCATCCCTCTGCCATGGGCAGGGATACCTTCCACTATCCCAGGTTGCTCCAAGCCCCATCCAGCCTGGCCTTGGACATCTCCAGGGATGGAGCAGCCACAGCTTCTCTGGGCAAACTGTGCCAGAGCCTCACTACCCTCACAGGGAAGAATTTCTTCCTATTATCCAATCTAATGCTGATCTCTGTCAGTGTGAAGCCCTTCTTCCTTGTCCTGGACATGCCCTTGTCCAAAGCCCCTCTTGATCTCTCTTGGAGCCTGCTTAGGCACTGGAAGGGGCTCTAAGGTCCCCCCAGATTCTTGTCTTGTCCAGGCTGAGCACTCCCAGCTCTCCCAGAGTGGCCCCAGCTCCTGTAGCATCCTCATGCCCTCCCTGCACTCCTACAGATCCACACCCTTATGCTGGGGGTTCCCAAGCTGGGCACAGCACCCCAGGTAAGTCCTGGACTCATTTGGATCATGCACCGGTTCCTCCAGCCTGGGATCCAGGAAGATCCAAAGTGTGGCTGCGGCCAATGGAAAAAGGTGATTTCTGGCTTGGGGATAGCACAGAGAGAGGTTTCATTCTGCAGGATGCTCAGCACCTGAACAACAGGGGAGGCAGCTCATCTTCCAGGGGAGCTGCTGGTGTTGAAACCTCTTTGGGCCAGAAGAGCAGCAGTGGGCAGGAGATCCTCCAGAAGGCAAGAGCCTGTTTTCAGTGCAGGAAAGGAGGGAAACTCATTAGTGCAATGTGAAGTGAAACAGAAAATGCCTAAATTTGTTGGCAAAATGACAGGAAGAGGGAATAAAATGCTCTTTCCATGTCAATGTGTTGCTGGAAAGATGGTGAAAATTTTTCTCCTCGTTCCTTTTTCTTTAACTCAGGTTATTACAAAGCAATCCATGATGTTACTAAGTAAAAAAAAAATCATTAAGTTTCACTTTGAAAATGTCAAAACAAAATGTTTTGGCATTTCTGAAGTGAAACATTTCATTAAAAATGCTGCATCTGAGTGTTTTGACATTTTTAAAATTCACTCTCCTCCTCCTCCTCCCATTTTCTCAGCCTAAATTTGTTAATATTTTTAGTCCTAAAAACTTAATTTCCCAGCAAACATAGTAGCACTGAAAAAATGAATTGCAGCTTTGTGTATACTGGAAGCTGTGAGCAATGGGCAACCTGGGCAGCCGAGCTGAGGCTGCCAGTGTCTTCAGCCTGGGCTGTCCTTTCTGTGGTGCAAAAGGATGGTGTAATCATGGGACTGTGCAGTGAGAGCTTTATTCCCTTTTGAATCCTTGAAAGTCAGACTGGTAGGAATACCTGACGTGCAAAAGGTGGGGAGTGGAGCTGGAGCAGGTTGGGAGCTGGGTGGTGATGCTGATGTCCCTTTCCCTTCCTCCTTCTCCCTTGTGGCACCACGGGTTCAAGCAGTGGCTGCCTTGGGACACCAAAATGACTGCAGGGAATTGTCCTGGTGCTTCATGCAGGGGAGTGTATGGGGATGGAGGGGGGAAAACAGCCCTTCAGTACAACAGAGTGGGTTGTTTCTGGGTGTTTCCCACCTGACAGCAGCCACCACCACCCTTCCAACCCCCTGGCACACCCTGGGCATGCATGGGGCCCGAGCCAACCGCTGCTGCTCTGAGGCTGTTCAAAAATGGGCCGAGTCAAACGCCATCAAAAGCTGCCTTTCAAGTGATGCTTTCTGTGCCGGGGAGGGAAGGGCTGGTGGGACGTGTCACTTGTGGCAGAGTGTGATAGTCACCTACAAAGGCTCGAGGTGTTTGTCAAAGGGGCTGGGGAAGCCTCTGAAGCCAAGAGATGCTTTCAAGAGGAGAGCGCGCCGTGCGCATCCCGTCACTCGGAGATGAAAGGATTGAAAGGATCCAGGCTCTGCTGCATTGCTTGTTGCTGCAGCCCCAGCAATTGCACACCCTTTCCCTGCCAGAGCCTCAACACTGCCTCAATTAAAAGGGAAAATGGAAGAAAACGTGTGGTGTTGCTGGAGGAGGGGAAATCAAGTCAGCTCACTCCTGATTCTCTTGTCAAACGAGAGTCCCACCACCAGCTCCTGCTACAAGAGAGGCTCACACCAAGCTCTAGGTGGGGGGGGGATGGAATTTGTCACTTTTGCTGCTCAAACACAAAGCACCTGGTCTAGTGCAATGTCATCGTCATATTTTCTGAAAAAATCCCCTCACCCAGGATTCATCTCCTGGGAAGCTGAGAAGCCTCAGGAAAAAAAGGAAAACAATATTACCTCATTTGCTTCTCCTGTGTTTTGCTGCTTCAGAATGTGGTCTGGACGTTGTTTACCAACAGGTTCGTGTTTCATTGGTTTCATGTGAATTGTTTTTACTCAATGAACAACCATGGCCAAGCTGTGTTTGGGCTCTGGAGAGAGTCGTGAGTTTTTCATTAGTATCTTTTAGCCTTCTGTCTGTGTCCTTTTTCTATTCTTTAGTATAATTTTAGTATGGCATTATAGAATAGAATAGAATAGAATAGAATAGAATAGAATAGAATAGAATAGAATAGAATAGAATAGAATAGAATCAAATAATAAATTAGCCTTCTAAGAACATGGAGTCAGATTCATCTTTTCCTCCCTTCAATGGGGGTCCCTGAAAATACCACAGTGCAAAGTGTCCCTGCTCCTGGTGAGGGCTTGGATCCTTAAAGCCCCTTCCAAGCCAAACCATTCCAGCATTTCTTTGGTGACTGGCTGCCTTCTCAGGGCTGCAATGCCTTTGTCCTGCATCACTGTGCACTCGACCTCTGCAGAAATGACCTTCAAAGGTCCCTTCCAGCCTAAGCCACGCTTTACTGTGCTCATCCAAGCCCGCCAGTCTCCTTGGAGCCCTCCACTTCTCTTTCCTAAACAAACATTAAGAAAATAAGGCGGAAGGGAGGTGGTGGTTCAGGAACATAAAGTCCCACAAAGAAAATTATCTCCCTTTCACTTGAGTTTTTTGAAAGCTGCTGGGTTGCAAAGGCGGTTCTGTTGATTGCAGTTTTAGTCCTTGATTATGCAGTAATGGAAGCATCAGAAATCATCAAGCTTCCTTCCTCAATTTGAGTTTGCCCTTCATCCCGTGGTTTCAGACTAAGGATAAAATGGTCATTTGGAAGAGGAAGGAAGGAAAAAAAACCCAACACAATATTGTTTATCTCCCTTAAAGTCACAGCTCTTTATTTGCCATTCCCGTTTTACAGCTTGGCCATTTGACAGATCAATTAGCAACTGCCTTGTACAGGAGCAATAAAACCTTTCAGAGGGAAACTTTTCCCCAGGCTGAAAAGTACTTTTCTGTCCTTCTTAAGAAAGAGGAAAGGTCAGGTGGCTCCTCAAACCAGGAATTCTCAGGTAAGAAGTTTACAGAGTGTTTCAGAGGGGCTGTCACACCCTGCTCTGTGGGCTCTGGGCTGAGGGTTGGCATCAGTGAGCAAGAAATGAAATCATAAAGTGAAAAAATGAGGAAAGCACCTGCAATGGGAGTATTTAGTGAATCTGCTCATCCTCTCCCTTTCAGTATGTTCATTCTCTAATGCTGGGGATCACCTGGTTAGGGACTCAGCAGTTAAACCACTGTGTTAGGCGCATTCTTTTTGGGGCAAAAGTACAGCTTGTATTTTAAAGTTTATATATGTGCACATCTATTTACCCACAAGATTTATGGACATTTGTGTAGATAAGGATGTAAATAAGGATGATCCAAAGTTCACAAAACAGGGCTAAAATTAATGCAAACCCCAATTTTAGGGCATTGCAGCTGAACAAAACCCTGGATTTTGGGGTACTGGAGCTGCTGAGAGTGACTCTGCCGCCTTGGCACCTCATTTTTGGGGGGAAGGTGAAGCTTTGGCCATTCTACCATTCCTGGGAGACTGCTCCTCCTCTCATGGTGCCCCGGGCAGCTGATGGGTCTGCACCTCTCACAGGGGCTGAGCACTTTTCTCTCTCTTGTATTCTTTTTTTTTAAACTCCAATCTGTTTGCACTTCTCCCCCCTCCCCATCACCATCCCTTAGGCCTTCTGGGGAAAGAAAGAAACAGCCTCTCTGTTTTTAATCAACCTAATTAGTGTATCTTTAATACAATTAGAGGGAAATTTTACCGCTCCCCCCCCTCCCCCTGTATCAATTAAAGCCCCACAGTTGCAGGGTAAATTTTTAATCCATTTAGGACCATCTCCCCCAGCCCCACATCCCCCTCCTCCTCCCGCCTGGCAGAGTGTTGCTTCCTCCTCCGTTTTCTTTGGGAGTCTGTTCAAACAGCACATTGTGAGGAGTAAATAAATTACTCTCTGCCCCCTTGCCCTCTCCTGCACGGCAGCAGGCCCCGTTCCAGGCAGCTGCCCTGATTGTAGGGCGGGCTCAGGGGGGCAGGGGCTCGCACAAAGCCGGGGCTGCACGCTCCGGGTCAGGGGGGGTCGCGCTGTTCATCCTCCTTTCTTCTATTCTTCCTCCCCTCTTCTGCATCCTGATGGGGTTTGGTTTAATGTTTTTCAGTTCTAGGGGTGGTTGAGGATTGGTGTCTGTTTTTTGGGGTGTGTTTCCACCTCTCCCCAGTGGGTTTTTCTCCCCTTGGGGGTCTCAGTAGGGTGGGAGGTTATGGTTCTGTTTCAGTGGTTGCGGATCCTGTCCCCAAGATGCTGCATGGGGAATTGTGGGGTCCCAGTGTGTCTGGATGCCTCCCCACCCCACTGCCATTCCCATGTGGAAAGAGCCTTGGGTTTAGCTAAATTTGGAGTGAACAGCCCCATGCCATCACCTACAGACCACCAGGCTCAGCCCTATCCTGTCCTGCACCCAGTGAGAGATGCTTGGAGAGCACGAGGGATCTGTAGGTGGAGCAGCACCTAAATAATGAGAGCACTTTCTTGGGTTTAGGATCTTTTCGTGTAATAAACACAGATGGCTGCTGGATCTGCAAACTGAAAACCACCAAATGTGACATCCTGCAGTTGGAATCACAGAATTTCCCATCTCTGAAGCTCCCCAAGAGGGTCCCTGCCTGGGATGCTTCACTTCAGTTTCTGCAGGACTTGAGGAATCAGCCCAGAGAGCTGTTTAATTAGTGCATGTTCATTTGCACGTTCCTGAGATAAACTGGGGGCACTGGCCTGGGATGGTTCACTTCAGTTTCTGCAGGATTTGAGGAACCACCCCAGAGAGCTGTTTAATTAGTGCATGTTCATTTGCAGGCTCCTGAGATAGACAGGGGGCTCTGGGCTGGGTACCTGGAGCATGGAAGGGAACCAGGAAGGAGAAGGCAGGATCTCACCTTCTCCACTCTTCCCATTCACAGAGGTGTGAGGGAAGCTCTGGGTGCTCTGGGGTGGGGACTGACCCTGCCCAGTGCCTGGCTGGTGTCCCAGCACGGGGTGGTGGCCTGGCAACCCAACCACAGCCAGCAACTGAGCTGAACTCCAGAAAGTCCTGCCAGCGACTCGTTATCATCGTGCAAACACAATTAGCAGCTTTGCTGCTGCCTTTTGGAGGTGGATGAGTGAGAGTTCCCCTCTCTGAATTTCTCCCCAGCTGGCCCACAACTACAAGGTCCTGCCTTTATGGATCACCGAGTCCCTGCGCTTTCTTAATGAACCTGCGTTTAATGCTTGACTTCTCCGTGTCATGTTTAATTACAGCAGCTGTAACTTCCTCGTTGGCTGGCTTGAAATAATATCTAAGTGCTTCTGAGCTTTAGAGCCTTGTTATTCTTCTATAATTAGAGTTTTAAGGCTGGTGTGAGCCATCTCTGTAAAATAGGCAGCCATTTGCCAGGCACACTTAGTGCCAGGCTTCAGGTTTCCCAAAGATGGGAAAGAGACGCTGGTAATGAAAGCTGGCAGGTTTGGGTGGATGGAAAGGTGAGCCTGGGGTGCAAGAAGTGGCAGCCATGATCCCTGGCTCACTGGCACTGGAGCATCTTGCTGAGCATTTCAAAACTCAAATGTCATCTTGGAATAGACACAAAACTGTTCCTCAGGGTGTATCAGACACAGGAGGATGGGGTTTCTTTTGCTTCAGGTTGAGTTTGCCTCCTTTCATCTTTGAATCTGCTGCTTTTCCCCTGTGATGGGCTGGGGTTTGGGGAAATTCGGGGTCCTCACTGTCTCTCCATGTCCCCTCTGCTTCAGTGTGTGCCTGGTGACCCTTCTGGGAACAGGGATGAGCATCAGCCTGTGTGAATGATCTTCGAGACCTGAGGTGACACGAGGGGTGAGACAGCAGCCAACTGGCAGAACAAGTGGCCTTTGAGGACCTGCCAGCTCGGGAGAGAGGGGGCTTTGAGCAGGCAGAGAGCCCCCCATTTACTGCACATCTGCGCTCCCACAGAGGGGCCCCAGTGTTCCTCCTCTCAATCTCCCCCTCTGTATTTGCTGTCTTTTAAAGGAAGGGTTTTATTCCAGCAAAAGGGAAGGGATTGATGCCTTTTTCTTCATTTTCTCTTCAGATACCTGTGTTGTTGAGGCAGCTGCAGGGAGAGGTTGAGCGTGCAGACACTCAGCCCAGCTGGAGGGGCTTGTGCTGGCCGTGGTGGGGGACTGAGCCCCAGTGACCCCCCAGCTCTGTCTTTGCTCTGTCTGGGGGGGCTGGAGCTCATGGGGGACACAGGGACTTCTTGGCTCCTGTCCCGGTGGGTATGGTGTGCTCCCAAGTGTTCCAGAGACAGTGCAACCCCCAGAAATGAGGTGAGAAGAGCTCATATTCTCAAATAACTTTTATGGTTTATATTAAACTCACACACTTTTTAAATTCGCAGCAACTGGAGGGTCTCATTGCCCCAGATGAGGCAGAAAAAGCCCCAGCCTGTGACGGATTTTGAGTTTCTCCAGGATACAGTCTCAGCTCTGGTACATGTGAGGATTGAGCCCAGACCCCACAGTATGGGACAGAAGTTTGGGAATGCACTGAGCTGCAGAGTCAGGGAGGCACTGGGCTCACGGGGGCTGGGGCAGCTGCAGACAGGACACCCCACGGGCCACAACAGCTCCTCAGTGTGGCTTAGGGAGGAGCTATCCCCCCATCCCCTTGGAAAGCTGTTCCTTGGAAGGGAAGGGGAGCCTGCTGATCCATCCTTAAATCGGGATTAGTTAAAAAAGACCGGGGCAATCCACCCCAATACATCAATTTACACTGGAAACTCTTCCCTGAAACATCTGCATTTGGAGGCAAGATCCCAAATCCGTCAGAGCTCAGGGTGAGGCCACAGCACAGGACTTTGCACTCGTGGCCACGGAGAGCCTCATCTCCTGCCAAGATCCTCATGGAGTACTAAGAGGGCTTTTTCCAGCGAGAAGGGGATGGTGAGGAGTGACAGTCTCTGAATTGCAATTTGAAACGTTTACAGCCCAGTCAATCCTAATTCATTATTAGCTGTAATTGTTTCAAAGAAAGTGTCCACTGTTATGTAAAATGCAGTCCCAGATGCTGCTAATGGTCCAGGCTCTCTGATTGCTGTAATTTGCAAAGCTTTCGCCTTTTTTTTTTTCCCCCCTCCCTCTGTAGTTATGATGTGCCTTTTATGAGCCATCGAGGAAGAAAGAGAAAAGCAGCCATTAGAGGAAAATAATAATGTTGTACCTGAAAGGCCATTAGTGAGTCTCATACAGAAGTATGCATCTGGTCTGTGCCCGATGCTCCCTAAGCCCCGGACTGTGCCTGGGGACTCTGGGATGGGGACACGGGAGGCTGGGGACAGCTCTGCCTGCAGGGACAGCCCAAAGTGCTGCTGCCCTCACCCAGGCTATGTCAATACCAGCATGCCTCAAAATTATTGTTCACTATTAATTTTCATTATTAGAGATGGATGTGTGGATGGGAAATCAGTGGGGTGGGGCAAATTTTGTCTGCTAAATTTGTTGTGGGGGGTGGTGGTTTCTGGTGAGGGGGGTTTTGTCTCTTTTTGACAGGAAGGAAACACCCATTTCCCATGCGCAATCTCTGATTCTCCTTTGTGCAAAGGCAGAGCCACAGGGATGTCTCTCACCAGGACACCCAAGCTGTGAGCTGGGGGGCATTTCAAAGCTCTCATGACTTGCTGTCTTTCGCCTGCACCTCTGCTTTCAGCTCAGGTGTTTGTTTTAGCCTGTCTGTGTCGATCCTGTCACCAGGAGCTTCTTAAGTCCATAATATCAACCTAATTTAAGGAAGGCTTTACTTGATGAGACAGGTTTCAGCCCCTGCTGTGTGCAGAGGAAAGAAATGAAGGTTGATTTGGTGTTTCCATCACACCCTAGCCGAGGCTGAGCTCCCATGGGATGAGGCATGATCCTTGGGCTGAGTTTGTCAGTGCAGCTTGCCTGGATGAGCTGTGCTAGATCTGCAACTGGGATCAGACAAAGAGGCACTTTTAGTTATTTTGGGGGTTATTTTTCGGCAAAAAAAAAAAAAAAGAGAGAATGGAATGGAATGGAATGGGATAGAATAGAATAGGATGGAGTGGAATGGAATAGAACGGAATGGAGTAGGATGGGATGGGATGGGATGGGATGGGATGGGATGGGATGGGATGGGATGGGATGGGATGGGATGGGATGGGATAGAATAGAATATAATAGAATGGTATAGAATAGAATGGAATGGAATGGAATAGAATAGAATAGAATAGAATGGAATAGAATGGAATAGAATATTTCAGTTGAAATGGACCTGCAATGATCATCTAGTCCAACTGCCTGAATAACACCCAAATTGACTGTGAGCAAGGCTAGAGGGTGTGAAAGCTGAGTTTAAGTCCAGCGTCCACCCCATGTCTGGCAGATGCTGTGTCCGTAAATTATCCGGGCGATAAACACTCCCTGAATTGTGCTGGGATTTCCCTCGTTCCGAGGCCAGCCTGGGGGAGCAAAGGGCAGGAGGGGCGGCGGCGAGGGCGGCTGGTGGGAGGGCAGCGCTGCCCTTTCACCCCCGCTCCTGCGGGGCTCTGCAGAGCGACCCAGCCTTGACACTTCCCACCAGACAGCGCTGCCCCTGCCGCCCCGGGCAGGACAGGCTTTGTGCGGGAAGATGGAGAGGCTGCGGAGCGGGGCGGCCGCCGGCCCTTGCCCTCCGAGCACGGTGGTCCTGGGGGTCATTGCCGGGGGCAGCAGGGCAGGGCAAGGCGGCTTTGCGTGCTCGGGAGCCTCGGGACAGGGAGAAAGGCACAGCGAGCCCATTCCAGCACTTGCCGTGCGGCAGCGCCCATCCCTTCCCTGCCCCGCTGCCGGGATTTCCCAGCGCTGCCAATGGAAGGGATAACTCTTATTCATGGGGAGGGTTTTACACGGGTTAGCACCGGGGCCCTGGGTCTGGCTCTGGCAATTAGCAACAGGCACGGGCTTGGAAGTGTCAATTAGGCTTTTGAGTCATTGTTTACTCATTAACACGCGGTCTCTAATTACCCTGACCTGATGCTACGGGGCTGCTGAAGTTGGCTAATCAAACATGTAGAGCCTTCAAAGGGAAATTAGGACTCGGCATTGAGTGCAAATACCCTTTCCGTGGCTAAGCCCGTGTTGTTCGGGGATTTATAACTCCACACTCTCCATCCCAGCGGAGGGAAGGGAGGAGGGAGCGGATGGCCGGGCTCTCCAGGTGTCTCGCACGCTGCCGGAGCAGGGCTGGGATGGCTTTATTGCCTCCGCTGTCTGCGGCTCCTGCGGGAGGTGTTAATGCAGGTCAGGGCCCGGCTGGGATGCGGGGACAGCACACAGGCGGCAGTGACATTCCCTCACCTGCACCAGGAGATGCGGTTCGTGTGGCCGGAGAGCTCAGCTTTGCACCGAAACGCTGATTTTTGGGGTGAGGTAAAACAGTCTGAACTCCCCGAAATCAGAGCTAGAAAATGGATACCACGATGGTCACATAGGAGCAGAAACAGCCTTTCTTGTTCAGTCCCCCACCCCGGCCCCCCCATCTCAATTAACTCTCTTTATTATTCCACCATGGCAATAGTTTGTGCCTTTAACGAATGGGAGGAACACTTGCAAATGCCTTTTTGTCTGAAAGAAAAGCTGCTTGGTGTTGCTGAACTTCAAGGGATCGTTCCCTGTTTCCGCTCCTCTCCCTTTCTCTGCTGAGGCAGAATGTAGCGTAACTTAAAAGTCAGTGATTCAGACTGCAATTATAACCTAAAAGCACAAATAAAAGATAAGCTGGCATCCTACTGTTCCCCATTTGCATCTGTGTCGCATGGGATGAAGGGAAAAATAAAATCTGCTTTTATAAAGTGTTGAGCCAGAGAATCTCGTCCAGCAGAAAGAGGAAAATAAACAGATCCCCCGAGGCACCGGCTGTTTGAGCTGCAAATGACAACTGGGGTGGAAGATGCACCAGAGAGGCACGAGGGGTTTGCACACAGGTTGGTCACCCTGGCCACAGATGGAGCCAAACCATAAACCAGACACTGTTAAAAAGCCACCTTTGGGGATTGTTTTTGTGTATCCCATAAGCACCACACACCTTAATTGGGGGTTTTTCCCATTGCCCCCCCCCCCCCCAAATTTGCTGTAATTTCCAGTACTGAGGAAAGGAGGTGGTGGCTGCCCAGGTTGCCCATCCCATCAGTCACACACAGCTGCTCAGGACCAGCAGCTCAAACCTTGGTCTCTGTTTTGGGGAGCAATGGCTCGTTTCAGCATCAGCAGGGATTTCTAGTGCTCCTGTCTTGGTCGATTGAAAAATCACCTCCCAGAGTGTCTCAGGTTTCTCTGTTTGCAGAGATGGCTGGGAACTCACCAGGGCCCTGTAAACACTTCTTGCTGAAAATAAACAGGTTTTTGAGACAATAGACACTGTTGGGGTTTTTTCCCCCCCAGAATGTGATGGGTTTCTAAATGAAAAAAACCCCAACAATCTAAAGAGAAGGCAGAAGGAGGAGTGGTTTGGCTGAGACACTGAAGAAATCCAAAGGTATCTATCTGGGGGGGGCTGTGCTTTGTGTTTTGGGCTGGAGGGAACTGAAGCTCTGCCACCAAGTCTCAGCTGCAAGAAATTGTCTTCCAGCCCAGGAGCTTCCCAGCCAGGCACTGGGCTGGACAAGAGAAACCACATTAATACAAAAAATACTCTGGTTTGGTCTTCTAACAAGGCATCATCACCTTCTGCTTTCCCAAAGACCCTGATACTTTATAAAGGCAGCTTGATTTTTCCCTGTCCCTATCCAAGACCCTTCAGCACTTCATGGCACACGGAATCTTTGCCTGAGTTTGTGCCATGCTTTAGTGGGTGTGCCCGTGTCCCTGCCCCGCGGTGTGCCTGGCCCGAGGGGCCCGGCCCGGCCCCGGGAAGCGGAGCAGCTGTGCCGGGGATGCTCGGAACAAAGTGCCTCCTCTCCCGGTGCCATTTGCATACAGATGCGCCGGGAATCCTGTCAGTCCCGGCCCGAGGGGGAAGGGGAAGGGAGGTGAGGCTGCACAGTGTGTGCCCCCCAAACCTCCACCTTCTTCGGGCAGAATGGGGCTCATCAGCCAGGCTGGCCCAGCCTCCAGCCCTGCAAGCCTGGGGTGCGGGTGTTCCCCCCAGTGCAGCACATCCTGCCTTGTCTGTTCATCCTCTCTCTCTTTCCTGCCACTTCTCTCATTCCTCCTCTTCCCATCTCCATCAGCCTGTTCTCCTGTATCCCCCTGCTGTTGTCTTATGCTGAAATTCTCGGGTAATGGCTCAAAGAGATGTTTAGATCCTGCTCACCAGCTGTCTGACTGCTCTGCTGTCTTGCCCCCCACATGACTGTGCAAATGGTCTCAAACCCTGTCCCACCACCCTTACTCCTCGAGTCCCATCCTATATCAAAGGTGACCACCAGTAGTGGATTTTGCAAGTTAAGGAGAGTTGAACAAACTCTCCACCAACTGCAGACTATGATCCCTTCACCTCTACTGAGCAGAGAGACTCCAACTGGAGACTGCCATGGTCCATCAACTTACTTTAAAGAAAAGTTATCCATCAAATCTGTTTGAACAGCAAATAAATGCAGGGAAGCTGTGAGTGGCCATGAAGGGTCCTTGGGCAGAAGTGGAGGATGAATTTGTCTAACCCACTGTTTGTACAGCTGAATCTCTGAGTGTTTTGCAGCATCCAGAAGGCCGAGGCTGGCTATGAATGAAACTCTGAATTCATTCCCTCTTTTTTGTGTTCTCTTCCCCAGATGCCAATGGCTCCAAGTTGCCTTTGCTGCTGGACTCCGGATCCCACCTGACATGACGCTGGTGATGGAGGGATTGGTGACAGAGGGACACAATGGTGCAGCAGCAGGGATTGCCTTCCCAAGCTTTCCAAAGGTCTCAGAGAGGTAAAAAATAAGTAGATACAAGCATCACATCGTAGTGAGGAGGAGCTCAGAAAACCCCTCTCCTCCACACATGCAATTAAAGAGAACAAAACCCCACCACCGTGGAGGTGCTGGAGACGAGGCCACTCCCTCGCTGTCCTTGTCACTCCCATTAACAAATACCGTCCGTGTCACCCCAAACGCATGACCTCGGCAAACAGCAAATTGAGTCTGTTTGTCACGTGGCTCCTTGAGAGGTGCTTGCCTGGTGAATGGCCTTGGCATACATTAAGTGAATAAACCACCCCATTGTTCTGCTCCTTCAGCCGCTCTGCTCAGTTGACCCATTCAATAACTGTTTGTTTGCACAGATTTCCCCATACAAGTGCAACAAGCTGAACCCTGGATCTGAGCAGATGTGTTTGGAGTAGGCTCCCTCTCTCCGCTTCCTTCCCATCAAGGTGTATTGTTGTGTCTTTTGAGAGCTCAAACTCTCCCCGGCGTGACTCATTCAGGCAACATTTCTGTGCTGTTCTCAGGCACCCTCAAGGATTTCCAGGCATGATTCACCTCTTCTGTGGCCACATTTTGAGGATCAAACCAACCCAAAACTTCCTAAGGGTTTTGTCTTTTATCGCAGTGGATCTGCACATGAGAAAACAGGGAATACAATGGGGAATGGAAAAGATGTGCTGCTGTTGTTTAAGGCAGAATGTCATCAGATGTGCCAGCATCTCCTCTGCAAGGCTGTCTGGCCTGAATTCCTCTGGGAATGCTTCCTCACAGGCATCTTTGCCTTGGCCTCACAGCACTGTGAGGTCATCCCAGCCCTTCCCAGCAGCCTGGAGCTCTGCCTGGCCTTGGAGGTAGGGAAGGCCCCACCTGTACTTGTGCAGTGCTGGGAGTGCTGTGGGTTGAGCTTCTCATTGCCAAAACTGATGTTAAACCATTTGGTTAAACCCTTGTGCTACGGCCAACACTTGCAGGTGCCTTTGTTTCAGGAAGCTCATTTTCCAGACATGGGATCAAGAGGAGTCTCACAACTACAGAACATTTTGGTCTGAAAACCATAGTTTGACCCTTAAATCATCTGATGTACAGAACCCACTTCTCACAGCTCGTATCTTCTACCCAGAAGCACTGGGTAAATGTCATGAGTTCAGGCTGAGCAAGCACAATCTCACATTGGTGCAGGGACCCAGCAGCTGCAAGATTCATGGAAAAAGAGTTTTCAGCAGGAAAAGTGAAGGGGTGTACCCTTGTGTTTTAAAAACGTGGGTGACTTGGTGTGCAGAAAGGGTGCATTCTTTAAAACAAAGAAAATCTCTGGAGTGTGGGATGTTGCTGTCTGAAATCAAAGTCAGCTCGAGGTTAGCTAAAAATACAGTAGGCACGTTCTGTGGGACTGTGGGTGCCAAGACTCTGTGAGCTATTAAAAGTTCTGGAGATTTTAAATCCTTTTTTTTTTTTCCCCCATTGATGCATCACATGAATCACAAATACCCTCAAACGAGCCATTTGTGCGTCTCTCTCCAGACGGAGCTGACAGGGGGATAAACCAAACGCATGCAAATATTATCTCAGGGCAGGCTGAGATTGGATGGGGTGAAAGAGAAAAGTTAAACATGGAAGCATATTTATTTCTGCATAATTTTGTCAGCTTTCTGCCGGCAGCGAGAGACTAAACTTCGGAGGAGCCTGACCCCGGGATTATCCGAGGGAAGACGTGTGCTCGCTGTTCGGGAGTCACCATCTGCGAGGGAGATGCCGGGCAGCGGAGACGCGTGGCAGGGACACGGCTGCATCTGCCCAGGATGAACAGGGACCTCAATTCCTGAGCATCCTCCCAACCCAGCCCTGCCCCGCGCCTTTATCACCGCGACGAGTTTCTGCTCGACAGGAGGGTTCCTGGGCTTTTCTATTCCTTCCCCACCAAGCCTCCAGCCCAGCTCCGGGGGACTTTTTCCCTTCCTCCCTCAATCAGCCCCGGCGGGTCCATTTGCTTTTGTCTACTATTAATTGCTTGCCACTTTTCATTGCCTGCTCCTCCCCCTTTTAAAGATAAATTTTAAAGGCCGAGCGGGGTGGAGAATGGCTGAGCCCGCTGTTATTTTTGACATTCGCCCCAGTGACAGCTGGACCTTGCAAGGCTGGGGCCGTTCGCACACAAAGCCTATTAGCTATGCCCACTCACTTAATGAGCCCTGAAGTCTGGAAGGAAAATTTCCTCCCCTAAGTGTGGCAGAGCCCTTTGTCATTGTAAACAGGCGCTGCTTGCCGAGCCCTGCCTTGCCTTTCTCCTTCCTGCCACCGTGGCTTTTCTATTTACTCAGGAAACAAAAGCGGAGCCGTGTCAGCGCGCAGGGAAGAAAATGTACCCAGCGACTGGGGCTCGCAGGGACCCGCCTCTGCCACCCACCGACCGCAGCCAGGGCTCCCCGGTGTCACCGGCACCGAGGGGACACCTTGGATGGGCTGCGGGAGATGCTCCCGGCATTGCAGAACCTCCAGCTGCTCCTGCAGGGACCGGCTGTGCAGCCCAGAGCAGCACAGGGAATCATTCCTTCACCCGAGCACGGCGGTTTGGGGCTCCAGGAAATCCTGCATGTGCTCAAAGTTGGTTTGGAGGGGTGTTTTCTGTAGTTATTTTCTGGATTCTGTCCCAGCCCTACAAATAATTCACAAAGGAATCTTCTTTCCTTCTGCCTCTTTTGAACTTGCAGCCTGCCCGGGCTTGCTACTTTTTAAACCCAAACATGTCCCGTTCCATGCCCATTTCCAATGCAAGTCACTACCCAGCAGAATAAAACCTGAAGTGCCAATAAAGCACGGTAGAAATGGGAACACTTTGGTGTGACTGGCAGCACGTGTTTATTGAAACTACTGGCAATTGCAAGGAAAGTGGGAAAAACCCCACCCAACTGCTTGGCCTGAGCAAGGCCATGTCACAGATGGTCCTTCCTTGGGCTGAGGGTGACTAGTCACTTGTCACAGACCAAGGGCAAAGTTACTGGGGTGAAAGATCTGGAATAGAGGTCTTGATTTGATTAAGAAGGTCAAATCTCTAGGTATCATGATTTGCAACATTATCTTTAATATCTGGGTGTAAAATCGAGCTGGAATATCTGGTCTTCATCCAGGCTGGGAAAGAGCTGTCCCTGCTTTGTAGTGCCACTAAAGGAGCCTAAATAACATTTAAATATCCTGCTCTGAGTGTGTGTGAGGGCAGGCTGAGGCTGCTGCAAGCATCACAGCCTGCACAGACATGATTTGCTTTTCAGGTTCAAGTGTGCTTGAGAGCTGGACCTCGAGGATGTCCTCATGACATTGCTTCCCTGGGCTGTCCCTGGTGAGAACTTCCAAGAGGCTTCAGAAAAGCAGCTCCCAGCCTGTGACATCTCTATATTCACAGGCACCCCTTCCCCCACTTCTTTTTTGTTCCTTCTTCTCCAGGGATTTGCTTGCTAGTTTTTAAATATTTGCATATTTCAGTGCTTTCTTTCTGTTAGTAACCAAGACTGTTTGGTAAAAGCTGAGACATTTCTGAATGTAAGTCAGGCAAAAAATTACCTTTTTTGTGTGCTTTGCAATTATCACAGCAAAATGATTCCTTTCTTCCTCCTGCAGTCAGTAATTTATTTTTTAACAGAAAATCTAAAATGTTACTTCAAGAATGCTGGGTTAATGCTGTTCTTGTTTTGCCTGTGAAGTTAAGCTGGCTTCGTGACTGAAGTGTTTGTCTTCAATTTGTAAAATTGCTTGTGGGTATGTCCCAGTTTGGGAAGACACAAGAAGCATTCACAAGCAAGAGAATCTCAGGTTCCAAAGTGGGTGTTTGGTAATGAAGGGAAAAGACGAATCTTCATCCTGTGTTCTCAACTTGCCTTTGCCAGCGTTTCTAAAGTGTCTTTTCCCTGTTTACTGGAAAAATCCTAAGGTGTAAAACTGACTGTCAGGATATTCACAGGGATCTTCGATCACCTCTTTCAGCATCTCCTGCTCGTTCCTGCTGTTCCTGTGCTGACACCAGCCCATGTGGATGAGGATTCCTGTGCCCAGCTTGTGGCAGCCTCCCCTGAGCAGTGTGCCATCGAGATAGGATGGAGACAGAACTGGAATAAACCAAGTCTTTCCCTTCCCAAACCCCACAATTGTCTTTTTGGTCCATTTGAAGTTCTGTTGGAGCAGAAAAAGGGATTTTCTTCTCTTGTTTGTCTTTGTGTCCACTGCTGGGACAGCTGTGGTTTTTGGGGAGCTCTTTAGTGACCCTGACTCTTGCCAGCTTGGGCCAAGACCACCCTTTGCAGCAGCTTACTCTGTTTAGAGTAGTGAGGTCCTGACAAACAATGGTTTGGAAGCCCAAGTGTTGCAGTTTAATGAGTGTCCAGTTTAGGGAAAATGTGGGTAAATGCTGATTGCAGAATAGAAATATGAAGGCCAGGGCTAAAATGTAGCTTTTCTGACTGCTTGGACAAACTTTCCAGGTGCTCTGCTTAACAGCACCTGCATGTCCAGCACACGTGAAATCCTCTCAGTCACAGTTCTCCATAAAAGCTTGGATTTTTTCCCTAATGGCAATAGAGAACCACTTTGCTGCACAGTCACCTTGCTATGGAATCATAGAATAGTTTAAGTTGCAAGGGACCTTAAAGATCACCTGGTTCCTGTCACCTTGCCTAAGGGGTGGTGACTGGGGAGCAAGGAGCCTGCTGTTGCTCATTCCTTCTTGCTCTGCATAATTTGGGGCCTGGATTTTGACACGGAGAGTCAATAGAAGCCCCTCTTTCCTCTGAGATCATTTAATCCCTGTGCAAGGGGATTAAGACATGGCAAAGGAGCTGCAGAAGTCAGGAAGGAGATTGTGTTACAAACCAAAGTGAGGGCCGGGAGCCTTTCCCACCGCTGTGGCCCCTCCATCTCAATATCCTTCTAATATCTGCTAATCAGCTTTTCATTTGTGGCTCCATTTTCATTCACCGGTGTCCGTACCTCCGACATTAAGTTGGCAAGCTCGTGTCTGTGTAAAAACTGTGAGTCAGGACTGGCCAAACGGCTCAGGAGTGCCGTGAGCCTGGCGTGTGTCGAGGGGATTTGCATTTTGAAGACAGAGCTAATCCCTTTTCTATGGCCTGCACTCGTAGGCAGCTGCCCCGGGAGCGTTTGCCCGTCCTCTCCTCCATCCACCCTCGCTGTTGGAGGGGATTTCAGAACAAAGAGAGGGCCGTGGGTCAGGGCTGGGAGAGCAGACCTGTCATGCAGGGACCTGGCTGCAGTCTCTGCTCACACACAGCCACTCAAGGTGACCCTGGATAAGTCCTGCAGGCTGCACCCACCGGGCACCAGGGCAGGCTTACGCATGCGGACACCTGATCCACCCATGAGCCTGGCCCCCAGCCCAGCCCTGGCTCTGGTGGCCAGCCCAGGCCAGGAGACCTGCTGGGGGACACTGCTGGACAGGAATAAATACATAAACACCTTAGCAGCCCTTCCAAGCAGCCTGTTACAACTCAAATTGCCTCTGCTCGGTATTGCCGGGGTTGTTTTGAGAGCTCTGTGGAAATCTGGGCAGGTTTGTGCTCCTCTGGTCTGCAGAGCTTTCCAAAGAGCTGATATTGAGTGAGGATTGTGTTTCATGTCATGTCAGCTGGATGATGCACATGCTGCAGGAGCTGCTGTAGCCAGCAGCTGACGGGGGAATGTCCAGGGTCCCTGGATGAGACACGATGTTCAAAGTCAGCTGCAGGATGCAGAGCCTCAGCTCTCCCAGAAATGGAGTGTTCAAGCTAAATGCTCAGCTGGCTTTGCCAAGCAAGCACAACTCTTGAGAACATCCCTTTTGCTGCTATTTCATTAGGAGAATTAACCTCGAGGTCTGTCCTGAAAGCAGAAGGATTGAATGCCAAGAAATTTGGCTGGGTTTGACTTCTGTGCCTCATTTACAGAGGCCACAATGATCTTCCCACACTGTGGGTGATTATTTACCCCAGCCATGTGCACTGTGGACACTTTTACACAGTTGGGATGAGGGATTTGGAAGCTGAGGAGGATTTTTTTGAACCATTTCCAGCTCCTTCTGTGTGACTCTGGAGTTACCTGCCAAGTTGCTCTTAGATTCACAGAGGGCAAGCTGCCTGCTTACCTTTTGTGGAAGAAGGAAAAGCTACCACACCAATTTCTATTCCATGAATTCTCCCTTTTCCAGCCTACATTATCCAGTTCTGGGAAGTAAAATGTTTCTGGGAAGTAAAATGTACAATGTTTAGAAATTCTTCCAGCAGCTTCACAGCTCCACACCAAGCTCATCACTAGGTCAGGGAAATATCATTATAAACCCTCAAAAATTACAAAGTTTACAACTGTAACTAACAAATATTACCAAATACCCATCTTTAAAAAAATTTAAAATATTATTGTGTATCTAAATACTTTTTTTACAACTTTTGCTTCTACACTCACAATCACGTTGGTAAGTATGACAGTGTTTGGTCTCTGACCCCTTCTCTTGGAGTGGGAAGACTTGCACCAAAGCACACAGTCCTCACCTCTGTGTAAATCCTGGGGAAAAAAGCCCAGTGCTGACAATTTTTGGTGTGATTATTTCATATCACAAGGTTGGTGGAAGCTGCCAGGGCAATGAAACCACTCAGCACAGCTCAGGCAGGTGGCTCTGGTTGGCCATGCAGGATTGCAGGGGAAGAAAACAGAGCTGGGATGCATTTGAAATAAAGCTCATGTGAAAATTTGCATAATAACATGTAAAAAAATGTGCCATGAAACTAAATATAGTGCAGTGCTATTTTACCAACCTCTGGTTAATCAAAGTTAACAGCATTATAATGTAACAGACGTTGTCTCACTGCATATCAAATTGCCGTTCCTCCAAACCATTGACGTGGCTCTATATAAAGACAAAGTCCCAGTGATACTACACTTCAAATCATGACTAAACTTGCTTTTACATGATTAAAAAATAGTTGTAATTCTTTCAGTCTCACCACATGATCTGAGGCAAACCTGGGGGAAAGTATTGTGTTACTGGAAGGACACACCTGTTTCCAGTGCTCTGGAAATAGCCAGGTTTGTCTGTGTGGCTGGAACAGACATACAAATATTTACTTGAATCAAACCCACAGTTTTCTGTAGAAAGAAAGAATGTTTTCAGGTAAAGCCTTTCAGCTTGCTCTATTTAATCTGCAGTGTTTTGAGTCTCTCAGAGGAGCATTATCACTTTGAGCATTAGCCAAGGTTGGTCCTACAGGAAAGTCAGAGAAGAAAGCACCAATCCTTTCTTTGATTATTTTGTTTCTTTATATTTTTAAAGAAACTTGTCCTCTAAACCTCACATCTTTCCATTTTCTCCTTCAGTTTCTATCACAAAGCGTGATCTCTGTCCTACCAAGTGCTTGCTGTGGCTCCAAGGTGCATTGCACATATTTCTGTGTAATCTTGATTTGAAAAGCAGAGGTTGTGTTGTAAATCAGAGGCTGGGCAGTAACTCCTTTCTGGCCTGGACAATCCCAACCTCTCATTGCTATTCCTACAGGAGCCAAGATCAGCTCTGATGGGCTCTTTGGTGTAAGATCCACACAAACTGTGCTGAGTGAAACTCTCCTGTTCCTGAGCCGATGGCTGGGTGCCCTGAGCCGGGTTTGACGCCACGAGGGCGCCGGCGTTGGGCACGTTCCTGGAAAAGCCCTCTCGGAGCCCCTGTGGGCTGAGCTCCTCCACGGTGCTGTTAATAGGTTAATGAGCCCCTCGTCTGGGAGTTAGAGTGCCTGGCTTTCCAAGATAAAACTATCCAGCCACATTAGGAGGATGGGCCTCTTTATGACTGAACGCCATTCATCCTGAGTACACAAGAGCTCGCAAATTTAATAAGCAGAATCCATTTCAGCCCCGTGGCCTACCATGGCAACAGGAGAGAGGGGCTCCAGCCTCCGCTGCTCAGGCATCATTATCTCCAGGGCCATCTGCTCCAGAGAAGCACAATCCCAAACTCATTTAAATAGAGCCAGCCTGAAATATGTGACGATTTTTCCCAGTCTCCCCCTCCCTCCCTGACGGCTTCCCCCCCTCTCCCCGCACATGGCTACACCTCCGCACGCAGGCGGGAGGAGATGTAATATTCAAAGGGTGAGGAGAGGGTGCAGGAGATAAGATTATAGTGATAATGAACTGTGAGAGGGAGGACGGGGGAGGGAGGAACTTTCTGCCTTTGGCTGCTGTTCCCTGACAAAGCAAGAGGTTGCAATAAATTATAAATGTATTTTTTCAAATTGTCTTCTTGGAAGAAATATTTCCTAAACAATGATTCATCATCTTCCCCAGAGCTCTGCCTCTCTGGAACAATTAAGCAGTGAAGAAATTCACTCAGTTAATTCATCTCTTTCTGTGTTTTCTGACTGACGGTTTACCGTCTTTGTCATAAGTGGATAAAATAAATTACTTAAATGTAATGTTCACCCCTCGTAACTGGTGACACTTTAGAAAGAAAATAGGAGGGGTTAGGGGGAAAAGGATTCAGTGCTTTCCCTGTGGCAAGGATTTGTACCCATGCATGTGCTGTCTCATGCTAAGGGTTCCCAAGCCAAACTTTGGTACAAGGATGTGTAACAACTCACTGAGACTGGTGGCTTCAAGGGACAGGGGCTTTGACAGAGGGAGATGAAGAAGAGTGTGCAAAGTTTCACCATGTCTCTGCTTCTGGACAAAGTTTTTCTGAATGGATCTTGTTTATTTCAGACACAGGCAGGAGCTGTAAGGAAGCAAAGCAGGAGCAATGGGGGATGCTGGCAGGTGGTTCTGCAAATCATTGTCTCACCAGTGTGTAAAGTTTGTGGAGCACTCCAGGCTGTAGCAGGGAGGATATTACTAAAAACAAGAACTGAAAGGCCCTGAGGAGACATCTTGGTTGGCAACCAGGCTGGAAAGGGTCTCTCTGCCTGGCCTGTCCCCCATGGATGTGCATGGTGGGAGAAATGCAGCGGGCAGAGGGGAAAGAAACTACTGCAGGAATTTCTGGAAGATGCCATTTCTCGTTTGTTTCCTGTCAAGGCCTTCTGACCTCTGCTCGCTGGGTCACAGGAGTAAATCTGTCACGGGCTGAAAGACACATTTCCTCCACTGAGGCAGAGGCAGCGCCTGCCTACTGGCACCCCTGACCCTCCCCAGAGTCTGCCCTGTGTCTGCAAAGCCTGCCCTGCTCTCCCATTTCCAGGTCTGCAGGAAACGTACACCAGCGTGAACTCACGTGCTCTGCGGTGCTCAGGTGATGGGTGGGTGGGATGGGATGGGATGGGATGGGATGGGATGGGATGGGATGGGATGGGATGGGATGGGATGGGATGGGACGGGATGGAAGCTGCATCCCCTGTAACTTTCAGGCCAGGAATACAGTGGGATATATGACATTTCCAGCTCATATCCATGTCTGTGTGGTGCCAAGGTCTCTCTCACCTGAAGCTCTGACCTCACAGATCTCCCAGCTCCATGTGGAGCTCGTGTGGATTATGCAGAGTGAAGCCTCAGTACATCAACAAGACCAAAGTGCAGAAATGCATCTAGCGAGGGGGGAAATGAAATCATATATATTCATTACATTTATTTAGCGATGTGAAGCCTCCCAGAGCCCACAGCACCCCGTATCTGCCACCATCATTCACCCAGAGCGTGGCAGATGGCCAGGAAGCCAGCACAGCCCTGCTGGGGTGGGATGTGATGGATGCCTGCAAGGACAGGCACCTCCACCTCAGCCCCAGAGAGAGGGCAAGGAGGCAGGATGAAGTTATGTAGCCTGGAAATTTGAGGTTTTCCCCCATCCATTGAGTCCTGGGGTCTTTCAGTGTCCCCTTCTGTTGCTCAGGGTTGCTCAGGTGAGGAAGTTGTGGTGCACACCCAGAAGGATCAAGGTGCCCATGTCCCCTGCTGGAGGCTGGAATGCTCTGGTCACATCACTTGGCACGGATATAACCTTTAAGTGTTCACTAACTCAAGGTGTCAAGTCATTGATTAGGAATGCAGACTCAGCAGACCCTGGGTGATAGATGGCCTGTGGCATATTAACTTACACAGAAAGCCTCTATTGCTTGGAAATCTTTTTAGGTTGATAAATTGGAGGATCTACCACAAAATCCATAATAATGTGTTTTTCTCTGTAGCACAGTTAGAAATGATAAGGAACCAAATCTTATTAGAGATGAAAAAGCTTCAAAGTATGTGCAGAGGTATTTTAATTTATTAAATCTGCAGAACAGTTGAAAAATTAATAAAAATGGTTTTGCTGCAAATTTCTCAGCTTTTTCTTTTCCTGGACTGGCCAATGCCTTATAAAGGTCTGAACCTAATCAGGCCTTTGAGTTTTCATCCTGGGCAAAGATTTGGAAAACAAACAAAAAACCCTTAAGAGGACACAACTTCCGCTCCCTTATAGCTCTTATTTAGAAAAAAACATTATTTCCTTTAAAGG
The DNA here is from genome assembly GCF_027887145.1 of Ammospiza caudacuta. Lineage (NCBI taxonomy): Eukaryota > Metazoa > Chordata > Aves > Passeriformes > Passerellidae > Ammospiza > Ammospiza caudacuta. Next base: position 13,535,041 of record NC_080607.1, read on the forward strand.
AATTTTGAACCTTTGTATCTCCTCATGTAAATCCTTTTCAGAAATGTTCCAGGAATCGATGTTCAGAGCAACACTCAGTGTCTACTCCAGACAAAAGGAAATGCAGATATCTTCAGAGAGACCCTGGTGCTGCCAACTCCAGCTGATGCTCTGTGAGAGCTTGGCCTGGAGTCACCAGCCAGCCCAGACCTTTGCCTTGAGCACATGCATTCAATTATTTAACAAGGAAAATGGGCTCCTGTAACTAATAAAATATCTGATTTAGCCCCTTAATCCCGCACCAACATCTTTAAACCACTGCCAACACAGGTGAGACCTCTGGGAGAGGAAAGCTAAATATTGCTCCCTGCCTCGTGGATTGCTTTCAATTCTACATTTCATTCCATCTCTGTTGTTCAGAATTAATGTTGCGCGGAGAGTGGCAGAGAGCTTTTCTAGGAAAGCATGGCAAACACCCAGCTCCAGCAGGAACCAGGCTACCACTGTGCAGATCTGCTGGAACACAGGGAATTCATCCTGGATGGCAAGGGCTGGGCTGGTCTCTTTTTGCTTTTTATATTTTTGAATGCTCAGCTTTTAGAATTATGGGAAAACCAACTCATGGGTCAAAGCTCTCAGAGCCAATCTTTCTGCCTTGTTTTTTCAGGTTTTAAGAGCTGAAGCCCAGCAGGTGGGAAGGGAGAGATGGAACAGGGCAGTTTTTCATTCTTCCGTGAGGAAATTCTTGGTTGCAATCTCTGCAGCTCCCTGACGTAAGGGGCCAGCAGAGCCCAAACCTTCCCTGCAGAGCTCTGTGCTTGGCTGGGCTGACACCACCAATGGATTTGGCTCTCCTGAGGCTCAGCTGGAGCTGGGGTGGCTTTCAAAGGGCTTGGGCTCTGTCCCAGCATATCACCCCACACTGATTGATCACTTTTATTGCAGACTCTGACAAGAGGTAGGAAATTATCATTAAAGATGCCCTTCAGACAGGCTCTGAGCCGTTTTCTGTCAGATTTACACTCTGTTGGGAGGAGGGAGGCAATGAGCTTCTCCCTTCACACCCTGTCCTGTGCAGCCCATGGAGCTGGCTGGGGTTAAAGGGATGACACAGAGGGGAAGCTGTGCTGTGAACCAGGTCTGGGAGATGAGCAGATACCAGTGTTCTGCTTTTAGCCTGATACAGGTCAGCTCTCAGATTTGATGACATTAGCAAGAATAAAAAAAAGAAAAATAAACAGCAGAAAGTTTGACATTTTCTGATTAAAAAAAAAAAAATAACATTTGGGTTGCTCACAGTGAAGAAGCATTGGGTTAAAAGTCCAGGAAAATTTGGGGCAGGCTGTAGCTATAAATGCAGCGAGCCTCCTTGCCGGTATCTGTTCACACACAGCCTCGCTTTCTTGCGTATTTTCTATTTTTGTTTTCTTTAATGGGTTTCAGCCGTGATATTTTTAAGAGCGCTGTTCTGTGCTTAGCAGCTGCCATTGCCACGCTCCCAGCCCCGTTGCCATGGCTGATACACGGGGCTTGTGCCAGCGTTTTGTTGGTCAACAAGTCACTGTCAGCGCTGTGGGCAGCGTGTTTCCATAGCTATCCGTGGAGAGGGGCATCCTCAGGTGATGGGATCCTCAATCTCCTTTTTAAAGGACTCAGCCTAAATGCGCTGCAAGTCTGTAGTGCTTAATGGGACTATTTAGCACCCTAACAGCTGAACTCTTTCCAAATTAGCCGGAAAAGCAAGTGAGACAATTTTTAACACAGCGCTGGTGGAGCAGCTCGTTTGTGCTAATCAAAAGAGAGTGATCAGCTTGAAAATGTCCCCTCTTAATTTAATTCATGGACTTCAAAAATAAGTTTCTTCAGATGCAGGTGCCTTGAGAACATCCGTTTTTAACTCATTTGAAGTGGTGAATTCCTCTCACTGGACTTAATTAGGGACAGGTATTAAAACAAATTGGGCAAGAAGACCTTAGAAGAGAAGTGATTTTATTAGGAAAGAACTGTAGGGCCCTTTAATTAATGCCAGAACAGCTGTCCCTAAACTGTTTCTCTCTTATGAACAGATTATCCCAGCAAAGGCTGAGAGGCTGTGGAAAACAAGGAGCAAGTTCTGCTCAGAGATTCTGTCACTGCCTGTGCCACAGTCACCAGAAATCACAGAGCATTTGTCTGGTCCTCCCTTGGATTGCAGCATTTCTCTGTTTTCTTACAGTATAGACTCATCCCAGTTTGTTTCTGAGCAAATTGCTTTTTTGTTCATGTTGCATATTCCCCAAACAGCCGTATTAGTGGTGGCAGCATGTCATTTTGATGGTGTTGTGACAGTGTGACGCCAAACTCGTATTAACATAACATTTCTTTTTAAATCTAGTCTGGAAACATATTGTTCTCCCTTGCCAGCGCTCCTCTGTTTCTCTCACCCCCTGCCATGGTTCTGGGTTGTCTTTTGCTTTAACTCAGTTTCAAAAGGGCCAGAACTCTGCATGTACAGAGGAATTTTACTGATCATTCAGGTGATGGGACAGAGGGAATAAAGAACAAACCTGTTTGCCCAAAGCTGTCCAGAAGTCTCTCCTCCAGGAGATCTCCAAGCTCACATTTCTCTGGCTGGCATCCTCATTTCTCTTATGCTTCCCTTTGGCTTATTGAGATTTATCGAGTTTAGATTTATGAAGTTTAGGTTTCAACATCTCCCATTGCTTCCACGGAGTTATTTATATTTCTTTGGTATTTCCTTCTACAACCTCAGTTAAAAGGTGGACTCTGACATCCCCAAATGGTGAAATCAGTCTTAAATTCAGAGAACTGCACCAGGAGCTGGCAGGGAGCCCCAAGACTGGAGGCTCAGCCTCCCTGTGGGACTGAACCAGCAAAAATTGGTGGAATTTCCCCACAAGCCTCCTCACTTTCCTACAGTGGGGTGAGGATGCTGTGCTCCAGGATGGCTTGGAGTGCTGCTGGCTGCAGGATTTTCCTGGCTCTCAGCCCATTAGTGATGAAGGGAGGATGGGATGTGACATGGGAGATCTCCCTGACAGTCACTGATGGGGTGGAACACCTTCTCTGCTCTGCAGGCCCCATCCCCAGTAATCACCCCTCCCTCTGAACCCCACAGCTCCTCCTGCCCCTGTCCCAGCCCCTTCCTCAGAGCAAACCTTTGCTCAGGTTTGATTTTTACCTGTTTGTTTTCCCGGCCCTCCCTCTGCTTCCTGACCTGACAAATGCTCCTTTTAGCAGGGTATTAATTATCCTTGCAGTGCTGGGACTGGTAATTACCCTTCCCTTGTGCTTCCTGGGCTTCCCAGCACGGCTGGTGACGAGGACAGGGTGAAACAGCTCAGCTGGCAAAGGGGCTCAGGGTGTGTGTCTCAGAGCTGTGGGAATTTTCCTGTGCCTGAGAGCAGGGAATGAGACCAGCAAGAAGAGGAAAAGGAGAAAATTGTGCCCTGTACTCAATGGAGAATGGAAGAACTCAGCCTGCAGCCTTTAAGCAGGGTACTTTCTTCCCAGTGGCTCCCAGAGTTTATAACAGAGGAGAAAAATAGGAATAACTTTACACTGTCCACCAGGAGAGGGAGAAACCCAGGAAGGCTGTGAGGATGATGATGATGTTTGCCCGTGCAGAGCTACTCCCTTGTAACAAGAAGCATGAGAAAAAAAAAAATCACAATAAAGCTCTTGAGAGGGGCCAGAAGGAGGAGATTTCAAGGATTTGGGTACACCTCTTCCTCTGTGAGTGTTTATATGGGCAACTGCAGCAAGTTTTGTTTTTTGGGGATCACTCATGTTTCCTCACAGGGCTCACACGGGCAGAGCAGGCATTGGTTCTCTCTCTGGTGTTAATTACCCTGCTCATGCCTGGTTTACTCATTTAGGACCTTGCATTTCGCTGACCATTTTAAATGAAAAATTCTGTGTTTAACTCTGCCCCCTCACGCCAGCACAGTTACACTTTGCTGTGTTTCGGTGCCAAAATTACCCAGCTAGGGCTGATGCTCTGAAATGTTCCTCATTCCAGTGCTGCCCTGGCCAAAGGGAGCTGCTCTGGGAGGTGAAGGCCGTGCTGAGCCCAGGGAGGAGGCACCATGTGGGATGGCAGAGCCAGAGAGCATCGAGGCAGGAGCCTGGCTGCCTTCCAAGGCACAGAGCCACTGCCACTGCCAGAAATGCAACAGCTCTCTGACACCAACAGAGTGGGGAAAAAAAAAAAAATCAAAGAAAATACTCCTCTCTGGCCAAAACTGTGAATTTTTCTTCGGCAAAATGACAACACTGTGTTAGTGAAAATTGCCTTTCCTTGCAGCAGGGAGGGGAAAGGGAGATACAAACGAAATAAGCTGCGCTTTCCTCCCCTTTATGTCTTTTTTTGCAAACCTATAAGGATTCTTTCTGTGTTTCCCGCACCACCACAGTTTCCTGCAAAACTGAAAAGTTTTAATACAATTTATTACAATTTACTGTGCACTTGTGTAGTAATTTAGGGGTCTCAAGCAAATCACAGCCCCAGCCTGGTAAGCACAGCTAATAGTTGTAGTAAGAGGCAGGATGTGCCCTGAGCACCTTTGATTTGAAATAGAGAACCCAGGTGTTGGAGGGAAAATGGATGAAGACCCTTTTCCCAAAGCCACCTCCCCAAAAATCAGTGCAAGGAGTAGAAATTAAATTCACATCTCCCTCTGTGGGAAAATCTGTGCAGTGGGGGACTTTCCCCCCAATATTATGGATTAAATGCAGCAGTGGAGCTGGGATACTGAAGTCCTGAGCAAGAAACCAGCAACTTCTCCTGACTATTTCTCTGTCCCATGCTCAACTTTGGGACAAATGTCACATGGGAGGCATGAGGCCATGCACTGACCCACTTGTTCACTGCCAACAACATTCTCACATGCTGCTTCTTGGATGTTGTGGGACCAAACTCTGCAGCTTTTCCCTCTACAGGTGCAGAGAACAGGAGGTTCTTGACTCCCTGGAGGACATTCATCCCAGGGAGATGCCCTGAGCAGGTAAATCCCCACCTCACCTTGTCCCTGGGGAATTAGGCAGAGTGGTTAGCCCATCATCAATGGGAACAGACAAAAACACCAAGGTGGTTATCAGCCCTTGGCTGCCAAGACAGAGTTATCCTGGGATATTTAACTCTCCAACACATAAACCTGGGAAATTTAACCCTCAAACATACAAACTTTTGCAGCAAGGGTGCTCTGAGCCTCATCTCTGACACAGTGGAGCCAGCCTGGTTATTGGCCTTGGGGCTGAGGAAGATGATTCCTTATCCTTTCCTTAGATTCCTTAGATTTTTGGCTTTGGGGCTAAGGAAGATTCTTGGCACTGAGCTCTGCCTGAGCCCTCTGTGTAACTTTGGTCAGATCACCCTGAGGAGGATGGAGGAAGGTTCAGTGCAGCAGCTCCTGAGGGTGGGCAGCCCCAGCTTTCCACGTGCTTGAAGGAATGGAGCAGGTGGGCACCAAAATGGAACTGCTGAGAGTTCCAGCATGGCTTCATCCTCCTCCTCCTCCTCCTTCTCCTCCTTCTCGGCTGCTTTGGGGCAGCCATGGATAACAGGCAGTCTGCTTTGGCTGCCTCTTTTTTGGCTGCTCTATCTCCAGCTCAGCAAAGAGATTCCAAATACGATCCAGGATCACCACGTGCCTCAATTTCCCCATCTGTTAAGCAGGGACAAGCCTTGATTCCAGCCTTGGGCTGTCAGTGCTGCACTGCCATGCAGAGACTGACAAAAAAGAGAGGGGGATCAGCACCCTGGAACTGAGCAATGCCCCTGGTTGGGCATCCCCCATCCACGGTGGCTCTGCTGATTTTGGGAGTGTGCTCATCCTTCCTTCATGCCAGAGAAGCAACTGGCTCAGGAAACTGCATCCATCCTGCATCTCGTGTGAAGGCAGATTGTTCACGGGCGGAGGAAATCTCCTGGAGAGTGAACCTTGTCAGCAAAAATGCAAATATTTAGAGACAAAGTGTTCATTACAGCAGAACTTGATTTCAGGGTCAACCCTTTTTGCAGCAAATTGTTAGCCAGCTAAAATGTTTATTGTCACCACACTCTGGCAGTTTTGACAGTACCTATCAAGTTGAGCCTGACAATATCTGCATACGGCTTCTCCAGCTTTCCCTCACGCAGCCATGAAAGGGATTTAAGGCAGAATAAAACAGTCAACAGATAATTGGAGCTATCCCCTCCTTTGTGGAAAAGCCAGGGTTGCCATTGGCCAGGGGAGATATTTAGGCTGTTGTTGAGATGACGCCGGGGTACACAGAGAAATATCTTGGTGATTTTATTTATTTCAGATGCAAAACTGCACACATGGAACAATAACCCCCTCCCAGTCTGGCAGTGCATCAACAGAAATCAGACTACAAAGGGACGGAATTTCCTTTGGTCTTTTTCTGTGTGAGCCACATGGCTTCCCAGGCCCCTCAGCAGGGAACCACCCAGATATGAGTGGAGTTTCTGTGATTCTTCTCCATTCCCATTTGTGTTCTCCTCTGCTCCCCTTAATGCCTGCACAGGACTGAGACCAGTGGCACCTGGGAAGAGAATCACACTGCTGGCAAGCTCACAGCTCACAGGAATGAGCTCCCATCTCTGCACTGTGCTCCAAGACTGGGGGATGGATGGGGCCAACTCTGCCCTGCTGCTGAACTGGGGAAAGGACAGGCAGCTGCAGGAATTTTGGGGAAAAAAAAGGAACCAAGGTGAGATGCTGATGAAAACACCTGGGAGTGGATGAGGCAGCTGCAGCCACATGGCCTCTATAAAAAATAAAATTTTGGGGCTTGCTCTGCTAGACAAAAGACAGAGCTTTGCAGACTCTTTTTATCCCGCTTTTTGCTCCTCCATGCCTTTACCTTTTCCCCCAGCTAATGCTCAGGGAAGGTGAGCCAGTCTGGAGCCACTGTGAAGGGGTTTTGTTTCCTTGCTTGCTGGAGCTGAGTGAAGGCTGTTTCATCTCAACAGGCTGCTCCCAACACCCCTTAATTTGAGAACTCCTGCATGCAGGAAGCAATGGAGTTAAGTGACCTTGCTGAATCCCGGCTGCTGCAGCTGCTGGAGAACAGGGGAGGAAAAGAAAAGAGGGGAGGAGGAAGAGGCACTTTGCTGTCTCCCATTAAAGCCCCAAGAGGCTGAAGATGAGAGAGCGGAAGTTTCAAATTGCCAGAACGTAATTCTGAAAGTCATTTTCCAAGCGCAGAGCTCTCCGCAATGTCACCTCTCATCTTCCAAGGTGGGGATTGAAGGGACAATAAAGCACAGAATATTCTGCAAAGGCAGAGCTGCTAATTCAAAGAGGGAAGAGGTGCCAGTCCCCAAACGGGCTGTGTCACACCCTTTCTGCAGTCAGATGGAGCTGTACAAGGGGCCCAGCTCCAGCTCCTTTCCCAAACCATTTCCACCCAGCTGCCTCACCCAGGCCCTGTTAAAAATGAGGACCTCTCCCTATTCAACAGTTAGATTTTTAATTTGATTCAAACTCCTGACTTTCAATCCAATGGCAATGATAATGATTATTGTGATCCTTATTTTTCTCAGCCCTCCCTGAGACCAGCAGAAGACCATGATGGATGCACAGAAGAAAAGGTGCACTTTGATATTCACAGCCCCCATCAAAGTTGTCCCTGCCTGTTCTCTCTTCCAGCCCTCTGCCTGCAAAGAAATCAGAATTAAGGAGTCAGATGTATTCAACAAAGAGTTCGGCCCAGGGTCTTGCCTCAAAGAGTGAATTCTCATCTTTTTCTGCACACTTTATCAACCTTTATTCCAACTGCATCCCCCACTATGCTGATAAAAAAAATCCAAATATGCAGGCATGTCCTGCTGAGATGAATTGCTTTCAAATCTCCCTCAGTTAACATCAGCTCTGTCCCATCTTCCTTATTACTGCTGCCAACTGTCCCTCCAAGCTCAGGTTTTTCCCCTTTCCCAAAAGTTTTTTCTCTTTTTGTAAATGCACTTATTTGTCCATCCAGGTGAAGGTGCTGAGTTTTTACACTGACAATCAATTTTCGCCAGGAAATCCCTTCTCTCTCTCATTTCCAGAAATGACACTTTTCCTTCTCTTCAGGCCAGGGCTGATCCATGGAAAGAGCTGGCTTTTTTTTAACCTCAGGTGATGAGCTGGGAGCAGGGAGCGAAAACCTAGAGACAGCACTTTGCCCTCTAAGGCAATGGGATATCAAAGTTCAGTGCTGTCCCTGGCTACTACTACTACTACTACTACTACTACTATTATTATTATTATTATTATTATTATTATTATTATTATTATTATTATTATTATTATTATTATTATTATTTCCTGGTAACTATTTCCCTGCTTTTCCATCTGGGAGGCCAATCAGAGTATTGCTTGCTGGCCTGTATCCAGTTTTCTCCAGCTGGGATCAGTTCAGTCCAATGTTGCCATCTGTCCTTTGAGGCAGGGGGACATGCTTTTCCATTCTGGATCTCTCCCAGAACCAATCCCCCCTTTCCCTTCCCCAGTACACCCTGGACTCGACCAAAGCGTCCAACAAGCTCTGTGTGACCATCATTAGACTTGTGCATTTCAAAATTGACTTGGGTATGTGCGAGTCCAGTGGCTGTTGGCTGTGCAGAGCCCTGTGGGTTGCCCCCAGGACAGTGGCGTGTGTCCCTGTCCAGCTTTGGGCTCAGGTGTGCACAGGGTGCCCAGAGAAGCTGTTGGCTGTCTCTGGACCCCTGGAAGTGTCCAAGGCCAGGCTGGATGGGGCTTGGAGCAACCTGGTCTATGGAAGGTGTCCCTGCCCGTGGCACGGGGTTGGAATGAGATTATCTTTAATCTCCCTTCCAACCCAAACCATCCCGCGGCTGGGTTCCCTGGGGATGCTTCTCCCGGGGTTGTGCGCCTGCCCCACCACCCCCCTGCGCTGGGCTGTGCCCGCTGTCACTGCTGTCCCCTAATTACGGGCAGGAGGGATGCGCGGAGCCCCCGCCCGCGGGGAGGACGAGTCCCCTTGCCCTGCTCCCCCCGCCGCCAGCCCGGGAGAGCCGGGAGGGGCCGGGAAGGGCCGGGAGAGCCGGGAGGGGTCGGGAGGGGCCGGGAGGGGGGCGCGCATCCCCGGCCCGGGGGGAGCGGATTGGCCGCCGAGTGCGCTGCGAGGATTTTGCCGCGCGGCCCCATTGGCCGCCGCCGCCCATAAGTTTTTGCTCCGGACGGGAACTTTTGCCAGGGATGATGGAGTAACCCCGGGCGGCTCCGCGGCCGCTGCCCCCGCCACCCCGGGCCCGGCAGCCACCGCCACCCGGCAAGGATGAAGCTCTGCGGGACTTTCCTCGGTTCGTAGCCGTTCGCCGGCGGATGCGGGGGGCGCGGTGGGAGTGTAGGGAGGGTAGTCCTTAGTGCGTCTCCCTCGTTTCTCCTCTAAAACTCTTGAGTTTCGCAATTCTGCCGGAGTCACGCCTTGGCAAAGGGGCTCGGTGGCCGAGGGTGGAGGAATACGGACCCGCAAATTATCCCGCTGGATAGTTTGCTTTATAGCATTTTCCTTGTTTTATAGTATTTCCCCTCTGTTAGGCGGTAGAAAGAGGTTCCCGAGTACATTTCGGGGCTCAGGGCTCCCGGGTTTGCCTTTCCCGATTGGGGTGCCGGTGTCACTCCCGCCCCTCCCCGCAGTGCTCCGGGCTCAGGTGCGGGGGGTGCGCGGCCCCTGGTGCTGCTGCTCCGGGGCACCGCCGGGGCTTTGTCCCCTCTGCCGCGGGCTTCACCTCATTGCAAAGCACGAGGAGCGCAGGGGAGGGGGACGAGGCGAAAATCCTGTTTTCTGCGGCTTCTGGTGGCAGTTCTGCTGGGCGAGGGGGTGGTGGTTGGGTTGGTTTGGCTTTATGCGCTTTTCCCCACTCCTCTTGCACATTGCTGGATAATAAAGGGGTGAGGGCGATGTTATTAAATAAAAAGTTAGTTCGTGCCCGTTCAGCTGAGTGTGTGCTTCAGCGCCTGCATTACCCGAGGCACAAAGGAGGAAGTTTAGGGATAATGCGAGGTGCCTTTTGCAAAAGATGGTGATTGCTCCAATTATTGTTCTTCAGGGAGAAAAGAGCTCTAGATTTGGCTTAGACAAAGGCATTGCCTCTTCGGGAAGGACCCGCCCAAATCGGAGCGAAGGGGAGCGCTGGAGAGCGAGCAAAGGGTTATTAAAAGTTTTTTTTTGTGCCTGTGCGTGTTGTTCCATCTGCCAGGGGCCTGTAGTGGGCAGGTTTCTTCGCAACCCTTCAGCTGTTCCATATACAATATTAATGCTGGCCATTTCTATTCGGCATACAACAGCACTAATTGTAGTCTGAGGCATTAAGGCAGCCAGCCCATCTGCATAGAAGCTTTCAGAAAGAAACAAGGAAAAAAAAAAATCTTTCACCCCCAGCTGGTAACCGGAGAAGTTGGTGCCAATTACAAATGCGTAAAGTTTGAGATCTAATTTTCTTTGAAGCAGACTCAAAGAAGCCAGTGGAACACAGTGCGGTGGGTTTATGGCTGTGTTTACACAAGCAAGTGGAGTTTTATTTTAAATAATTTCGAACTTGAAGAGCTTGATCTGAAAACACGAGGGGGAAAAAATGGCATGGAGAGCAGGGGAGGGGCGTGGAGGGAATCTGCTTTTAAAAATCCTCTCTGGATTCGGCTCTGCAGGCACCCTGCAGGCAGGGACTCTCGGAGGCCCCGTCTTAAACCCCCTGAAGATGAAAATACACGAACATCTATTTTAGACCTCCTTGCTGCACGGCTCCCTTTAGGGAAGCGCCTGCTCTTTGAGACCTGGAAACGCGCGATGATTATCACCTCCCTGAAAACAGCTGTGGAGTGACTCTGGAGAGGTTTAGGGAGTACATGGGGGAGAAACATTATTTTAAAAAATGGCTGAAAAACACTTTAAAAGGCGCAAACGGGCGGGAGGGAGCGGGCGGAGCTGTCCGTGGTGCTGACCCGCCGCCGCCTGCAGCCCACGCGTGGCCTTTGCCTTCCCCCGCGGGCTCCTCCAGCGTGGGCTGTGGGGCTTTTGGCCCAAGCCGGAGATTTTCTGGGGGTAGGAAGGGATTTTGGGGCTGCGAGATGGGAATTCCTGCCGCTGCTAAAGTTGGTAGCAGTGAGAAACTCCGGGAGAGGCGCCGCTCCTCTGCAGCGTTTTGGGAGGAGAGCAGAGGGAAAGTCTGGCGAGTTTGGGAACAAAGAAAAGCCAAACACCCTCTGGCAGCCCAGAGCTCAGCCGGATGCTATCAGAGCTGTCAGCTGCCTTAGGGCTCGTAGGTGCGTCGCGTGTTAATAAATGCAACAGCAGCAGTAATAAAATCCCTCTCTTAACGCTCGGGGAGGCACATGTGTGTGTGTGCTCATATCCATGCAGGCAGCGTGTGCTCCGATTTATGGGGGAGCACACGCAAGTAAACACATTTCCCTGCTGCCTGCCGGCCGAATCTATTGTGCTTTTGTTTCTCAAGTTTTAGCATTAGGGCTCTAAATGAAGCAGCGGTGGAGAGGAGCAGGCAGCATTGTGAGCGGAGGGGAGCCGAGTCCACCCAGCCCTCCCTTTGATTCTATCGCGGGTGCAGAACAATGGAGATGCAGTGTAGCACCAGGCCTGCTGCCTGCAGATAAGAGTTTAATAGAATTTCTGAATGCCAAAGGTTTAGGATGTAAAATATCCCTGTCTTCGTGGTGTGTCCAAAGGAGATAGAAAACAGCTTTTCAGGAGTACTCTCTGCTGAATATCTCCTTTATGTTAATGGTTTAGGAGCACACCAGGCTGGCAAGGCAAGGAAATGGGCGTCCTAACAACCTCCAAAGAGGCCTCAACAGTTTAAAATTAGTATTTCTGCCACCCTCTCATCAATAAAATCCTGAGATGGGGGAAACCGAATCCTTCCTTCCTGCTGTGTGCCCTGCAATGGCCTGAGTGACACAGGGCTGCCGGCAGTATCCACCCAAGCTAATTTTGCCAGGTTTTGGGCAGTCTGAGAGGCTTTTCCCACTCCTGCCTGCACAGAACCCATTCAGGATGGGGGTGAGCAGGAGAGGAGCCCGGGGCCCCTGCGGCTCTGGAGCTGGAGTTTCCCACAGGAGAGTGCATCCTCAGCAGGATTCAGCTTTCCCTGCCAGGCTCTGCCTCAGCTCTCTGAGGACTCCTGGGGTTTCTGTCCATTTGTGAGCTCCCGCATCTTTTTGGAAATCTTCATTAAGATGACAGGGAAGTCTTAATTGTCTCGGCGATGCTGGGGATGGCACGAGGGTGCAGGAAAAGCGCTGGGTAGAAAAGCGTTGCTCCCCCTCTCCTCTCCCAGCCCGTGGGGCTGCAGCCTGGCTGTGTTTTCCCTCGCTATTTCCGAAAAGTTGCGATGCAAGTGCTAATGCTCCCGTCTGGCAGCGGCAGGGATGGGATGTGCTAATGCCCTTCCTGCCGCTCCGTGCCGGGGGCTCTCCCCAGAGCCTCCCTCCCTCCCTCCCTCCCTCCAGTTCGGGACTTTCTCCTCCCGGGGTGGCCGGACCGCCACGAAACAAGCATTTCCAAGGAAAGGCGATGCTAACGCCTGGGAAGTATGGCTCTTTCTGGGAGGAAAAGATGCATAATGCAAAACCGTGCATTTTTATCACTTAAAACAACCCCTAAACGTTTTAGTCACCGTTTTCTTTTAGGACTTTTCCTTATGTTGTTCTTCCCATTGCAGCATCTATAATGTAAAATGTAAACCACCTTCTCCGGGGTGAGAAGTTTTCCACCAGGAACATATTGTGTCTTTCTTTTTTTTTCATTTTTGTTTTTCTTTTTTTTTTTTTTTTTTTTTTTTTTTTTGCTTTTAAGAGAAGGCAAAAAAAAAAAAAATTAAAATATTTATACACCTTTTAACCACCGCCTTTTGAATATGTATATCAGCTAATATGCAATACTTCCAGGTTCATAGAGGCGATAAATTTCCCGGTCTGTTCTTTATGGTGATAGGTCATCTTCCTAACCACCAATAAATATTGTAAAGTACTTTCGCTGGAGCTGTGCTAACCCAGGGCATCTGTCACTCGCTGCTTGCTGCTATTAGGAATTATTGGGCCGTACCACGCGCCGGGATGCGCGGGGGGGACACGGAACGGCGCTCGTCGCGCTCGCCGTCCTTTTGTGTTGCTGCTGTCAGAGGAGCCCCGAGCCTCGTGCATATTAATTATGAATCAGCTCGGGTAAAATCATTCACCTTCTGCTGGGTCTCGGGGAGGGGGGAGCGCCAGGAGAGAGGGGCCGGCGGGGCCGGGAGAGCCCCAACTCTCGGTGCACTCAAGGCAGCCGCTCCATCTCTCTCGCTCGCTCTCTTTGATGCTATACTGTAAATTTATTTCACCTCAGAGAGTAAACAGATATATTGCAACCCCAAGGGTTCATGGGTAGTGTATTTACAAAGGGAAGGCGCAGCAAGCCCCCTCTGTGCCATTTCCATTAATGAGAGCGGTCATTAAGTAAATGAGACATTGCCTTTAGCAGGCTTAAGAGTTCACACACTAAGGAGTATCAGATATTTAATTGAAACCAACAACCCGTCTTACACGCGTGTTACTGGTGTAGGGAAGTGGGCTGCCCTCCAAGAACTCTCCCCCCACAACCTCCCCCATGCAAATTTCATGATTGGTTTCCGTGATGTCATTTTGTAAAGGGGCAGACAATAGCTGTGGGGAAAGGTAAGTCAATATTATGTTCTTTCGCTGACAAAGGCAGATAATGCTGGCTTTTTTTTCTTTTTTTTTTTTTTTTCTTTCTTTTTTTTTCCCTCTTCTTTTTTTTTTTTTTTTTTTTTTTTTTTTTTCCCTCCCTCCCCTCCCCTCCCTTGGATTGAGACAGAGGGGAAAGGCTTTCGGAGCACACAGTTGATGTAAACAGACGCAGGCGTTTCGCCTTTACAGCACGAAGGCTGGGTTGTTGTTTTGAAAATTGCACTGGAGAACCGAGGGGATTTTTATGATGATCATCATGCTCCTAGGTCCATCTTTGCTCGCTCGCTCTCTCGCCGGCTGCGAGACGCTAGTGGACATGTTATGCTTCTGACTGGAAAGAGGTTGGATAAGATGAGAAAGGAGGAGATTTATTAAAAAAAAAAAAAGAGAGGCACAACGTCGCATTCAACCGGGAAACTTTCTGAATATTTCTGGAAGAGGATGCTTGCCGGGTTGGTGAACCGCGGGATCGGTGGATGTTTATCCGGAGGGAGGTGTTAGCAGAAGACGCTCCCGGGCGCCGGGAGGAGTTTGCGCCGGCGGCGGCGGCCCCGCGGCCGCGGAGCTCTCGGAGGTGCTGATCCGGGCGGGACCGGGGCCCCGCGCGTCCCTCGCCGCGCTCCCCTCACCCCAGGCCCCTTCCTGCCACAACTCCGTCCCGAGTCCGCGCTCCGCACTCCTGGGCAGCTCCGCGGGCCCCTCGCCCGGGGACGCGGGTGCGGAGGGAGGGCTGGCGGCTGCTCCCTCCTGCCACCGCCACACTTTTCTTTTTCTCCTTTTTTTTTCTTTCCCTTCCCCCCCCCCCCCCCTCCTTTCCGATTATTGCCTACTTTAGAGCTCTCTATTTATAGCAGCGAGGCGCAAGGGAAGTGTGCCATGTTTGTGGATTTCTCTCTATACGTTGACCAAGACAGAAATCTGCGTGTTCTTATTTTTAGCTTGCTCGGAAGAGGCTTTGCTTGGCTAATCTCTTTATCAATTTTAGCAAAGTTTGTTGTGGCGCTTGTTCTGTGGGTGATTTGCAGAGGGAGCGAGGGGCAGGGGAGTGCTGTCCGAGGCTGTGCTTGCGCTGCCATCCACCCCGGCCACTCGGGCTGAGTTTGAGTTTGGGGTCCGGGTAGGACGGACCCTCCTGGGGGAGGCGGCCCCAAAGCGGGGTCGGCACCCTCGGAGGCACAAAGGGGCAGGTCGGGGGGATCAGAGCTGCCGGAGCAAGAGCCTTGGGGCATGCCAGGCTCCCCAGAGCTGGGCAGGGCAAAGGGGGCACGTTGCCCTCCTCGATCCGGCCGGGCAGCCGCTCTCCTCCCGTTATTATTGAGCCCCCTGGCTTGGAGCAGCCGCTGAAAACAAGTGCGAAAAGCCCGGGCTAAACCCTCGCCATCGCCCTGCCGCTACTTTTAGTTATTCTTTTTTTCTTTCTTCCCCTTTCCCTCTCTCTCGTTGGCTCATCTGCTGTTATTATCAGCCTTTTCCATATGGCCACTTTAATTAATGGCAGACAAAAGGGAGTTTGCGGGGAGGGGGGGGGTGGGGGGAGAGGAATCTAGGAATTAGAGTTTATAGTTGGTTTGTCTCTCTCTGATGCTGTCATAGAAACCAGAAGCAAAGATGCCGCCTTTCCACTTCTTTGTATGATCCTGTTTATTGTTCCCGAGCGGCGCAGATTGGAGCAGGCGCGTGTTGCAAAGCACAAACCAGCGCCGGCTGCTACCGCCGGGAAACCCGGGCACAACTTGTCCCCTTCGGCTCTTTCAAACCTGCCTGCCCTCCCCCCTTCTGTCCCCTCCTTCACCTGCTTCGGGAAGAACAAGGAGAACTTGGTTTTCCTTTTTTTCCCCTTGTTTTCATTTTTTATTTTCTTTTTGTGATTCTTGGTTTTTTTTTTTTTTTTTTTTTCTTCAAATGATGTTATGGATCTCTGGAATCCCCGCCGCACAAAGAGTAGGAAAACTCTGGAAAGTTGGGATTTTCCCTTCCCAGAAAGCGGACGGGAGCTGTCCTGTGTCCCGCTGGAGTTGGGGTCCGGAGCGGCGGGTCCGGCTCTGTCCCGGGTGCTGTCACCGAGCTGTCCCGGCTCCCCCGGGCCGGCTGGCCGCGCTCGGGGCTGGCCATGTCCCGGGGGTCCCGTCGGGGAGGGGTCTGGGCTGGCAGCGCCGCTTGTCCCCCGCTCGGTCCCCACGAGGAGCGGGCATCCCTTTGCCCGCAGGGTCACCGCTGTCCCGGGCAGCTCTCGGGGAGTCGGGGGGCAGCGGGGGCACCTCGAGCTGTCAGAGACAGAAATTCCTCCCGCTGGGAGTGCTGGGACTTGGCCCGGCAGGAGGGATGGAACTTAAGGTCACTGCCAAGGGTGGCCTTGGTGACTTTGGGACCGGGGTGCTCCCTTCCCTTTTGGCAAATCCTGGGCTGGAAGTGGGCGAGAATCCCCTTCCCTGAAGATCCCCGAACTCCCTCATTGTCCCTCCACCACCTCCACTCGCTGTCTGTCTGATCTCCTCGGTCCCTTTGCCCCCAGGAACATCCTCGTCCCGAGGCAGGGAGACACCAAGCAGGGGACAGCAGCCAGGGGTCGGGGCGGTGGCACCCCTGCATTTCCCATTCCATGTTTTGGAGTGGCTGGGAGAGAAGGGCGGCACAGGCACCTTCTGTCCTGTGGCTGCCCCGCGGGGCCGGACTGTCCCCAGCAGCCCGAAGTGACAAACGGGGGGCCGGGGTGCGCAGGGACAGCCGAACCCCCCCTGTTCTGCGCCTCCCCCGCCCCGTCCCGCAGAGCCCCGGGAGCCGGAGCAGTTCCCGGCAGTCAGATGATGATGAGGAGGATGATGATGATGAGGGCAGGGCTGACTTCGCAAGACGTAGCTCGGCGTCAGAGCAGCTGCCATTTTAGCAGACAGTACTAAACCCCCTCTCCGCCCCCCCGGAAGGCTCGGCTTTGGGGTGCTGCCTCCAAACTTGGCTTCTGGATGGGACACGCTGCTCTTGGTGGGCTTTGGGGGCGGCAGTGCACCCGAAGCCAGCAGCACTATCAGGATAGGCTGAATGACACAGCTTTAGAGCTCAGGAAACAGAAACTCTTTCCCCTTCCTGAAATCCCACCGCAGTTTTGCATCAGGGCTTGAGGAGGTTAGACTCCTGAACCCCCAAAATCAATTTTGTAATGCAAATTGGTCTCTCCCTCCGTGCCCAGCCAGAAGCAGAGCCCTCATTTGCAGCCTCGGGGGGCTGATTTTGCCAGGGATGCTCCTGTCCCCAAATCAAGGGCTGGGGGCACCGGGACCCTCTGCTCCCCGAGAGCAGAGCGTGGCAGGGAAGGGGAGGATTTACAGTAAAGGCTGGAGGCAGGGCTGGGCTGGGCTTCCCAGAAGACACGAAATGAGGCGTGTGAAGGGGAGGGAGAGGCGGGGAAGCATCGCCTCACCACGGGGAAGTCAGATGTGGAACTTTAGTGGGGCACAGGACCCGTTCTTTCCTTTGCTTTGTGAGTTTGTAAATGGAAGAGCTTATTTTTCCAGCTGTAAACTGCGTTGTTAGAGCCCTTCCCTTAATGACAAAGTGCGTTTCCTCACTTTATAGCTGTTCCACTTTCTCATAGAGGGGAGCTGAGCATGGAGGATCCACACTTCAGGCTTCCAGAGCTGTGTTACTGTGCCACTGTGTGTTACTCCTCTTTCCCCAACAAATCCCTTTTGGGTTATTTATTGTGCAGATGCTGTTTGCTCCCTGGCTGTGTGGACAAGGAGGGAGGGTGAGGTGTCCCCAGATTTATTTGACTTTACTGTCCTGCAGCAGCCATGAAAGGATTATCAGCCTGGGGTTAACTGCCACACAGTTCCCAGGTATTTCTGGAGTTCTGGCAAGGTGGAAATTGCTGTCAAGTAAACTTTTTTCCACCTTTTTTTCTGCCTTTTCCTTCTCTCACCTGTGTTTTGGTTTGTTGTTTATTGGTTTCAACACAGAATAATTCCACCCATGCTCCCATGCTGAACATGGGTGTGTGGTGCAGAGGCCACTGGTGTCTCTGACACCCTCAAGGTGGGATTGTGTGAAACTTCTCATGTTAAAATATTTTTTATCACTTCTGGGGTTGTTTAGCTTTGCAAAATAGAAGTTTGATCCATAGCCCAGGCCTTAGAGAGGAGAATCATGGTGTGAATAGAGAAGTGGAGAGAAAAGTTTCTGGAGTGGAGAAAGGCCCCAAAGACTTTGTTCTGAGAATGAAATGAAATGATGTGACAGTTTCTTCTCTGGAATCTGGGACCCAGCTCTTGAGTAATGGCAGAGAGCAGGGCTGGGACATCCCTTCTGCTCCCTTCAGAGCTGGGAGGGAAATCTGTCCCCTCCCACTCCCCACCAATATTTTCACCAAGGAGAAAAGGGCTTTGTGGGTTTATATTTGGAGTTTCCCCTCTTGGCAGGTTAATCTGTCAAAGGGGATTTCTGGAAGTGCAGTGTTTGCCCTTGCAGAGCTCAGGAGCTGCTTCTCTGGGAGCAGCTGGGAGGTGCCTTTGCCCTTTGGGATGGGGCTGACACGCAGAAGGTGAAGAGCAGTTTCTCCTGGCCATGCAGGTGCCCTGGGAGCAGCAGCACAGGAGGGCATCCCTTGGCTTCCCTGAGCTGCTTTCCCACAGCATCTTGCCTGGAAGGGAGGTTATTTCTGATTTGGGAATAGCTGAAGTTGGGCACTGAGGTGAGGACGTCTCAGGGGCATAAACATGTATTGAACAATTGTGTTTAATGTCTGTAAACATTAAAAATCACCAGAGTGGAGCAGATCCTCAAAAACTTTAAGCACTGTGGATTTTCTAATGACTGTTTCATAGAAGGCACAAGTTGGAGTTTTAAGGAAAAATGGCAAATACACATCCCAAAATGAATGGTTTTCTATTGTTGAGGTTATTCATTCCTGCAATGACCCTTGCTGTGGGTTTGTGGGACTGGGTGGGGGGACAGAGAAGATTTCTGGGCTGGAGAGGTCCAGACAAACACGCTGGGCACTTTCTGTGAAATGTTGGTCTCTTGAAGCAGGAGTTTCCCCTTTGAGAAGCTGCATTTTGAACAGCTCTGGCTGCTTTTTAAAACCATGCACCCCTCCATGCTACAGCAGCCTTTGGGGGGGCAATGCCTGTAGGAAACTGATCCAGCAGTGCCCTGAATTCACCCAGTGGGAGCTGTGGCTGGTTTTGGGCAGACCCAAGAGGGAAAAGGCAGATGTGGATTTTAGGGACAGGATATGGGTTTGGGCTTCATCCCACTGCCCTGCTCCTCTGCTGCTCCCATCAGAGCATCCTGGGTGCCCATTGCCACACACACACTGATGTGTGGCTGATGCCAGGTGTGTTTTGTAGCAGCAAGGAAATTAATTACCTGGGAAAGTTTGCCCAGGGAAGGTTGGTCTGGACGTCAGGAAAGGGAAATAAGGAATTCCCAGGCACAGTTTGGTTGAGGAAAAAGTGGCTGGGATCGCCTTGTTCTGCAGTTGGGCTGTTCCCACAAATGTCAGTCTTAGAGCAGAATACTGAAGTGCTGTGCTCTGCAATCCTCTGATTTTCAGTTTGGTTTGGTGTAGGAAAGAAAAGGAAAAAAAATTTCCACCTAAATTAAAATACTTTTGATCTTTGTCTTTCATTGAACTTTTTGCTTCAGAGAGAATAGATTAATAAACACTTTCAAATGGAAAAACATAGTTTGGAAAGGTTCCCCTTTCATCTTTAACACAGAGCTTTAATGCTAACCGGAGTTTGAGTAGGCTGTTCCCCCATTCCTTTTCCCTCGCTTTTTTTTTTTAATCTTAACAACAATAACTTTGCTTTTATTGTGATCATGCTGGCCTTTACTGGTCACTTTTTATTCTTTCCTTTTTTATTTTGAAGTCAGCACGTTAAAAAGAAAAAAAAAATCGCAATGTTATTTTAATCAGACCAAATGAAAGAGCAAATCAGAGCGAGAATTTTAATCTGCCCCAAGCAAAACTGCCTTGTACATCTGTCATGTTGGGATTAGTGGAACTCTTTAAAGAAGCTGCAGACTTTTTAAACAAAGTATTAAACATTTGTGACCTGATTTCCATTCTTACAATATTCTCATTAATAAGAGTGCAGGCTAAAAAGACATCTGTTAGGTCTTATTTGTTTTAAGAATATTAAAGGCTAATAAGAATATTGGAGAGTGGGGGTGTGTGTGTGGGGGAGTTTAAGTGTAATATTTAGAGCCAAATTTCAGATCTGCAGTTTTCCAAAGTGATTTTGAGTCTAACTTGGTGCAGGGCAGAGGAAAACACAAATCTTGGACTTTGGATGCTCTATGTTGTTGTTTGTGATTGATTTAGGCTGATGGTGCTTGTGTGAGCCTTCCCTTTGGGCTGGGAGATTTGCCATCCTTGTTTAGGGAGTGGAGAAGGAGAAACTCTGCCTTTCCAAGATAAAATTTAGGCTGAAATGGTGCAGAAGCAGAGATGCAGTCTTAAATTGTACACAAAGAAAACTGGCGTGTGTGTGTGTCACCTGCACTCACCCAGTGCTGCTTTGGACTAGACAGGAAGCAGAGTGGAGAGGGAGTGAAAATGTCCTTCATGGGCTTGCTGCTTGTGTTTTGCTGAATGGGAAGGCAGTTAAAGTAAATGGCCTGGCTTGGACCCCTAAGGAAAAAATAAAGCCAAGCATGTGTTGGGTAAAGCACTCGCTGAAAGAAGCCTTCAGCATTAACGTGCATGTATGGTTTAAGAGAAGGTTGCTGTCGACTGCAATCTTTGCATCTTGTTTATGCTTGCTGGGTAAAATATTAACTAAAGCATCTGAACATAAAGTTCTGGTGTGAAAGAATATCAGCAGGGGAGAGCCATATGGTGCCAGGCTGCTAACAAAATACCAAACGCTGGAGATTCCTTTTTGCAGAAGCCTGAAAACTCTCGTTCCCATCCATAATACATGAGTTCACGCCTTTGATTACTCCAAACATTAGTCCAAGTGGTGCAGGAGTCTCTTTGGAGCTTACACAACTTAGGGCACGCTGTGCTCTTCCCCCCTCTTCCTTTACATAAAAGAAATCGATGTTGAGCTGTTAAGATACAAATATCCAATATGCTGTAAGACAATATGTTTCTGAAAGTGCTGCGTAAGCTGCCTTCCCTCTAATTAAATATAAACTGCAGCAGAGACTCGCCTTTCTTCGTTCCTCTGCTTGAAATTGTTTGGCAAGCATGTGGCTCTCCTTAGGACAGCATCTGCAAGCGAGGCTGGTGCCAGTTTTGGGGAAGCCTCTTGCTCCTTGTGGGTGCAATCAGAACCTCTCTGATCAATGCTGGGGGCTGTGATTTCTCTCTGAGCAGCAGCTGCCAGGCTCGTTTATCTGAGCCCTCTCTGCAAGCCCAGGGTTGGGTGTGTTCAGCAGCAAAGGGCTCAAACCCAGCATTAGGAGGATTCCCTTGGTGAATATTATTGTAAGGTACAAGAGAGCTCAGGGGAGCTTTCATGCACACAGTACTTAAAATGCTAGTTATTGCTGGCAAAATCTATAGGTGACAGTCTGAGGACTTTTGAAAATCTCTCTTCTTTTAAACAATCCCTTGAAACAAACAATTTGATATTGAACAACTTGTGCTTGTCACTGGGCTCCCTGAGAGTGTCTGGTTGAGATTTGTGGTGAGCACCTGAACACCTACAGAGTGCAGAGAAAGCTCCCCAGCAGCTGCCTTTGGTTAACCCACATTTCAGAGCTGGAGCCTTTCCCTGCTCCTGGTGTTTCTGCAGTCTGGGGGTTGGAAGGCAGTGGCTCTCTGGTAGCCATGGGTCTGGAGCCAAAGCTTGCATTGCAGTCACCTATTTCAGATCTTGGACATTCAAACCCTCTGGAAGCGCATCAGGTTTAGCACCTAAATGCAGAAATAGGCTTTCCTTTTAGCACTGGCTCTTCCCATTGTGGCTGTGTGGGCAATGAAGGGTGATGGAATGGGAATTAAATCAGCGCCAAAGTGCTGCTGGCTGAATGTTTGGCAAAAGCTTTATGGCAGGGAAGGGTTAAATCTGCAATACTGTGTCCCAAAGAAAGGCTGCTCTGGTGAGCTGCTGGGATAAGTGAAGGTGTCAGGTGGGCTTTGAGAGAAGTTGTCTGATTTCAGCCTAAAACTGAATTCTAGTGGGGCTTGAAGCCTAAATTGAGCCTTCCTGAGGGACATGTGTCTGGTCCTTGCTCCCAAATGCCCGTGTGAGAATGAGAGGAAAAGAAATGAATTCACTTCTCCAGCAAAGGAAAAAATATTCTTTGTTTGTAGGAAATCAAAATCTTCGGGTGGGTGAGATTCTGGGTGAAGCTAGGTTGGGTGAAGTTAGCCCAACTTGAGTGGCTCTGCAGAGAGGAAAGGATTCACCCCTCTAAAAGCTGATGTGGCCACAAGCACGTCTGGAGTCCCAGCTTCTCCTGCTTTTGCATACATTTCTCTCCCATAATTATGAAGCTTTGCATCTAGCAAGCTTCTGGCAAGTGGAGTTAAAGGTTTGTTTGTTGCCCTCAATATTTTGATGTAATTAGTCAGTGAGCAACTCACTGCTTTTGCCCAGAGAAACGCGCTCTCCAAGAACACAAGTGACAGGAGAGGATTAATAGCCTTCTGGAGAGAGCTGCTCCATTTTTTATTTAATAAAAAAGGAAAAAAATAGTGCCTGGGAGCAATGTTGTTGCTTTAGAAAAATGACATTTGAAATGGTTAACTCTGCCTGTGGTGTCTCAGCAGAGCACAGTTGTCATCTCCTGTCCCACATTCCCTGGAAACTTTCATCTCCCTCTCATCATGGAGCAGCTTTCCTGGTCCCAGGGAGGCAGGCTGGCTGCTCCTGCTGCACTCACCCACCCTGCAAGGACACCCTGCCAGAAAGGGGGGATTGGGACAAAATCATTTGGAGAGGAGAGAAACTTCCAACTTGTGGGATGTGAGCTGGAGCTTGGCTGTGGAGCCTGGGGGTGACTGCCCTGCTGGGGACTGTGGGTTACCCTTCTCCTGGCTCAGTTTTGGGGCAAAACTGGTGCAGCACAGAGGGCTCAGCCTGTGAAAGAGGCTGGAAGTGGGAGTGAAAGCTGCTCCAGCCTCACTCTCCTCCTTGCTGTCCCCGTGTTTCATTCCCAAGCAAGCGAAGGCTGCAGGAAGGACAGAAAGGTATCACTCGCCTCTGTTTAATTTCAATTACACAGAGCCCGCAGGAGAGCTCAGAGCAGTGCCAGCAGGGCTATAAACTCCACATATCTGATGATTCTCCTTTTTTTTCAGGCAAATGGTGCACAGCAGCCGCCCCATTCAGCAGCAATAATCCTGGGGGGCTGTGACACTCATGCTGCAGTGGTGACTGCTGTTTAATGAGCTGACCCTTCAGAAGGCATTAATTGCCTCATTTCGTGGTGGGCAGTGTGGCACCCTGTGCCTGCCCCTGGTCTGGGGGTTCTGCTGAGGGAATGGTTTGGTTTGAGTGTGCCAAGGCCAGGAGGGGGATGCTGGTGGGGGCTGAGAGCCAGCAGGCACTGAGCAGAGCTGCCTTGTACCCCTGGGGAGTTGTTGCTGCACGATGATCTCACCTCCTTTTATGCCTTATTGCTTCTGTCTCCCTGACTCCATATGACACACGCTTACGTGTCAACTTTTCACTTCTTATATGGCAGCAGAGAGAAAAGGCTTAATATTGTAAAGACAAGCTGGCAGCTGGGAAGTCGCCCATTTAGTCATCTACCTTTGCGTCAGAGGCACTGCCAGCCCCTTCCCTGGCTCTGCCAGGCAGCTTCTCCCTCCTCTGCCTGACCTGGTGTCACATGCGCTACAAATCCCTGTCAGGAAAACACCTCCCTGAGCAACCACAGTCCCATGCTGGGGAAAAGGCAGTTTGTGTTCCACAAACACATCTGTGTGCCCAGCTTGGGCTAAATTTGGGCAGAAACAATGTGGGGGTTTTGTTTAAGCTTTTGGGGTTTTGCAGTTGTTTTTGTCCAGAAACTACAGGGCTGAGGGTAAAGTGTCACAGCAGATCCAAAATAACTTGGGCTGTGACAATCAGCACTGGGGCATCCCAGGAGGTTTGGAGCTCAGAAGGAAGCCAAAAATCATTGACAGATAAATCTGTGGATGGTTGAAGTGGCAGAGGAAAGACCAGTTCATATTTTCCCTTTCTTCTACTCTTTCCCTACACACTGGGGAAATCTGTATTTGTAATTGCTGCTCAGAAGCAGGTGCTGAGCCTGTGCTGCCTCATCCCAGGGAGGTTGTCTGTAGCTGGCTTTTTACATTTGGCTTCCCCTTAGTGCTCAGCCTTGTGCAAGCTCCATGCTCGGGCTCTCTCTTCTCCCATCCCATGGTTTCCAAAGTGATGATGGAGTGGTTTGGCTGCAGCGTGTCAGACACTCGAGCTGGATCAAACAGACCTCCAGCTCAGTCTGTTTGACGTCCATCCATGCTGGGAGTCCTTCCCTGTGCAGGCTTACAGCAGCTGTGGGAAGGGAACTTTGGTTTCAGCAGTTTCTGATGCCTTCTTTCACCCCCCCAACCTGTGGGGTGGGCTTGTGTTGCCAGTTTGGGGACAGCCCTGTCCCCTGCCCACAGGTGAGGAGATGCACAGGGGCTGGTGCTGTGACTGCTGTCGTGGTGGAGGTGGAAGCTGCTTTCCACCAGAGGTGTCCCAACAGCTGGGAGAAAAAGAGCTGAATTAGGGGGGTCTTGGAGCTGAAATCCCTGACTCATTTGTTCCTCTGAATCCTTGTGGCTCCTTCCTCACCATCCCCTGCTCCAACCACCCTTCTCCCTGTTCATCTTCAGGCCCACAGCCCTAATGCTGCCCTGGAGCCCCTCTGTACAGCACAGAGAGCCCTGAAGGTCATCCCAGACCTCCTCAGGTTGGACATCCTTGCCCAACACCTGCACTGCCAGTGACACACTCCTTGTTCCCGTTCTCACCCTGGCTTACACAAGTTGTTTTCCCACTCCCGAGGGCTCCTCATCAGCAGCACCATGGGAAGGGTTTTACAAGACCCTTGTCACCTCACCCTGAGCCATCAGGTGGTTTCCTTCAGCAGAAACTGTCTGGGGGCTGCTTCCTTCCCACTGGTCCAAGACGTGCTTGTCCAAAAGCATCTCCAAGAATTTATCCCCACTGAATTCTCCTGCTGGTGTTTCGACACGTTGGCTCCACAGAGGCTTTCAATTTGGTATGAAAAGTAATTATTGCCAGGGTGCAGTTTAGCTGTTGTGTTTTACAGTGCTGGTAAGGTTAAAAGAAATAATAATAATAATACAAGAAAGACTCAGCCAGAGTAACTGCCTGCAACATGCTATTTGCATTTTTAAGGAAATACTTCTTTGAGACAGCTTGGGTGAAAGGTCGGCATTTGCATATAAATGGAAAAGAAAGTGTGTGATGCTGGAAGTTACATCTATATTATTTTCTCAGCAGTGAGCTGCTGTTCTGGAGATTAAGGGACGCCGTTTGCATTTGGCTTTTGTTGAATAGAGAAGGTACCAGGAAAGGCAAATTAGAACAAAATAATGAGGGAAATGTGCAAGAAGAAAGAAGCAACATCCTGTTTCTGAGAGATGCTCTCCTGCATGCCTGACACCTCACACGCCTGCTTGCACACGCGCTGGGCACGCGTGGATGAGCGTGGCTGAGAGGGGCTCCCTTAGCTTGTACAAAAGGAGGGATGCTGGGGAGGGGTCCCTGCTGTGAATAAGCCTGGCAGAAGGGAGAATGATGGTGCTCATCATTTGGAAGGGATATGCTGGGGTTTGCATGTTGGTTTTTTTTTTTTTAAATATTGTTTTTTTCTATTTTCATCAGGCTCAGGTATGTCTGGGAAGGAATTACCAGCCATCTCAATGAGTTTCCTTCAATTACTCTAGGAACATTCAGTTTGTGGCTGGCAGGGCAAAGGCAGGAGGCAGAGAAATCCACAGCTCAGGTCTTGCTCTTGCCTTGAAGGGATCCACATTGGCTGAGGGATTTTCCAGGCCCTGCTGCTGCCCTGGGCCTTGGAAACACCAAAAGGATTCTCTGGTGGAGAACCCCATTGCTTTGCTTCCCCTCTTGTTGGTGGCCTCCCTTGCCACACTCTGAGCAG
The DNA here is from genome assembly GCF_027887145.1 of Ammospiza caudacuta. NCBI lineage: Eukaryota > Metazoa > Chordata > Aves > Passeriformes > Passerellidae > Ammospiza > Ammospiza caudacuta. Next base: position 13,560,819 of record NC_080607.1, read on the forward strand.
CTTTGTGCTCTGACAGCTCCCCCACGGAGCTGGGGGAAAATGGGATGTTGAACAATGTTCGCTCTTTAATCTTTTTGATCAATACTTAAGAACACGGTGCAGACAGCAGCGGAGCTGTGGGCACGCGGCTTTTGTTCCTCTCTGAAGAGTACACAAGTGGTTCAAGGATGGAAAGTGAAAAACACCTCCTTTTATACCTTCTGCTGTGTCCTGCTGCTGTGTGCTGTGCTGCTGCCACTTGCTAGGAAAAGAAAAAAGGCTCTAATAAAAAACTCTTATTAACTGGCCGTGAACACTGGAGCATGAATATTGCTCCTAATGAGGAGACACCACAGCCTCATTTGCTTCCCTTGCATTGTAGGTGCACAGGGCTTCAGCTCCTGCAGCCCTGGGTGACACAGAGGAACAGGAGGGAATGTTGGTCCTTCCCTAGAGCACAACTTGCTGTGCAGAGGTTGAAAAAGGACCCCAGATGAAGGGTGGCACAGCCATCAGCAGGGTCTGGGGACAGCAGGCCCCATGGCAGGGTGATGTCTGTACCCTGCTCCTGGTGGATTTTGAGCTTGTTAATGAGCCCCAGCACTGAGGGTTTTGCTCCTCTCCAAGGAGCAGTTTTCCATGCTTCTTCCCATTGCAACATGTTTTTGTGTTTGGGAAATCTGAATCATTTTGTGATTGAACTAATTTCTCACTGTTCTGAAGCTGTAGGGAAGGGGTGATTTTCTGATTCCCTGTTCCCATCAAGGACCTGACAAAGAGTTCAAGAGCATGCAAAGGTTCCAGGTATGACAGGACAAAGCATGAGCTTGTAGGGCTGAGGTGAGGACAGGGCTGACACAGCTGCCAGCATCAGAAGCAGGATGAGCCCAGAGGTGAGGTGGCAGGGGCTGGGAAGGAGGATGTGAGTCACTTGTGCTTCAGGCAGTGCTGGAGGAGAGAGCCAGGCAGGGGCTGCAGGAATGGCTGGAAGGAGAGTGGCAGGTTCTTGTGACTGGAAATGGGGAAGCAGCAGCAGCAGGGTGCTGGTGGTGACCTGTCCTCTTTCCCTTGGCACAGTCTGGTGCTCCCCTCCTGTGTCCTGTGCCTCAGGACCCGCAGAGCTGAGCAGGCTGTTCTTGGCTGTCAGCACTGAACACCTCGGAGCTGTGCTGGTGCTGAGCCAGTGGCTCAGTGTGTCAGCAAGGCACAAGCTGCAGGGGGCTGCTTGGCAGGGAAAGCACTAGAAAGGCTTGTTCCTACTGAAATGAAACCCTTCCTTATAATAAATAAAAGGTCAGAGTGTGCATCACAGATTTCATGACGTCACAGCATGTGGTTTGGTGGCAGGGTAGGCTAAGCCAGCCCTGTGTGTTTGCTGGGGCGGTGGAGTCACAAATGCAGTTCACTGGTGCAGTGAGTTGTTGGGTGTCTGGACAGTCATGTAGTGCTGCAAGGCACCCTCTGGCTCTGTGCTGCCCTGAGAGGAGCCACAGCTGGGAATGATGCAGGGCTGAGGGACAGAGAGTACATGAGCAAACTCTGAGCTCTGCAAACACAGTGACAGGGTTGGGTCACCACAGCTCAGCCCCAGCTTTAAGAAGGAAACTGCACATGACCCCTTAATTTTTCTTTTTATAGAGATTACAAACACATTGGGACTTCTTGCAGGGGAGAATGTCAAAGCTCAACATCCCCATCCCTGGAAGTGTCCAAGGTTAGGTTGGATGGGGCTTGGAGCAACCTGGGAAAGTGGAAGGTGTCCCTGCCCATGGCACAGGGTTGGAATGAGATGAACTTTGTCCTTTCCAACCCAAAGCATTTGATGATCTCCCTGGTGATTGCCCAGCTCCTTTCTAAACGTGATAAAGAAAACTATCTCCAGTTTAGCAAATGAACAAAGTAATCCACAATCCAGCCAGCCATGCTAGATCTCCCATCCATACATCCCATCTTAACTAATTATTAAATCATATTTGCTGATAAGTATGAGATGTAATATCTATTACACAGCTGTTAAACCTCAATTAATATGTTTTAATGATCAGTCGTTTACTGTGCAATATACAATTAACATCCGGTATTAGATCTTAAATTAAATGCGTGTTTGGGAAGCTCAATTTGCAACACTGAACACAGCCCTGCTGCAGTAAACAGAGATAATTGCCTGGAATAGGCAGCATTCCTGTGCCCTGAGAGGGGGCTAAACCAACTTTCCTGGCATTGGAGATGAATGGAGGAGAATTGCTGGAGGAGCTGGGTTCTACTTGTTCAGTGTATTTTGATTCCTACAGAGGTTTTAATTCCTTTCCTTTGGAAAAAAGCACCCTGATGCAGAGCTGCTGTTCCTGCAAGTGGGAAGGTTGAGGTGCGTGGGGTGCTGGTTCAGAGGGGTTTGTACTTGGTAAATGCTGGGCAGGAGTGTGGGGCAATTAATTGTGCTGAGTCCTGGGGCTGTGTGAGGGTGTTCAGTGCTGCAGTTTGGAGCTGAGACTGAGGCCTTAAATCAAAGGTAAGGCTCATGTTACCTGCCAGCAGGAAAGCTCTAATTGCACCAAGTGTTTGGGGCCATGCAGGGCAGTAAATTCACTTATTGGTGTTCTCCAGAGCTGTGTGTGTGGGCGACAAACTGCAAAATCACAGGAACACAGAATGGCCTGGGTTGGGACCTTAAAGATCACCTTGTTCCAGTTCTCCCCAGTCAGGGACACCTTCCATGACTGCAGCTTGTTCCAAGCCCTGCCCAACCAATGTCCAGGCATCCAGGGGCAGCCACAGCTCCTCTGGGCAGCCTGTGCCAGGGCCTCCCCACCCTCCGAATAAAGAATTTCCTAACAGTGAACCTAAATCTCTGGTTTAGTTTTAAGCTGTTGCTCCTTATCCCATCACTATTTACCCATGTAAAAAGTTGCTCTCCCTGTTTTGTGTAAAATGCAGGGGTGTCAGGCAGCCAGCACTGCAGAGGGATGCAGCAGCCCAGGAGTGCCTTCTCCAGATTAGAGAAGATGCAAAATTTGGTTTTGAGATTTTTTTAAAAATTCACATAAAATTTGGGGCCATGAAATTCTCCCTCTGATCCCTTACACTGCTGCAGTGTCTGCTCTGAGGAGAGGGCCCACATTGTCTGGTGGGATGCTGAAGGATCAGCCTGCTCTCAGCATGCTGCTGCCTCCTTAACTCAGGATTCACCTTTCCCGTGAAAAAATGTGCCTGAACAAAAATGAAGAAAAATTTTCCTCCCTTCTTTTTTCTTTTCTTACTCTTAGAGGAACAAATGAAGATTGATATGTTTTTCCTCTAGTCTTTCAGTTTGAATATGCAGTGATGCATCTTACAAGGAAAGGAAGCCTTCACCCCTGTGTTTTCTGTACAGAACCTTCCCCTCACCCATCACTTTGTTATAGCAGGTGTAACCTCTGCAGAGATTTGGGGATGGGGTGGAGATGCAGCTGGGGCTCTCCTGGCGCTGTGAGCTCATCTGTGAGAGCTGATGGCCACCAGGCACCCCCTCCTCATTTTCTATTCATCCTCTCCCCAAAACTTCCTATGAGGTTTGTTATGTTTATTTTTGGGGGAATTTTCTGTGATTCCTTAGAGGGTTAATTTTTTTTTCCTGCCAAATTAATGCTTTCTTCTCTCTTTGGAAATGTGAAGTAAAACACACATGATTACACTCCAAATTGCTGTGGTGTCCCTCCCAAGGTTCCACATCATCTTGTTTGGGGTTGGATGTGGTGACTCAAGAATTTCAAGGAACTTGTTCTTTTGTACCAGGATTCCACACAACTTGCAATGCTTTGTTTCACAGCTGTAGATATCCCAGAGGGGGACAGATAGATTCAAGGTTTGGGAAGAAACTCATTTGGCAGAGCATGGTGGTGGCTTGTCATGAATGTTGATGGAGAAAAGCAGCCTAAGACTCCAGTGTGTGCTCCAGTCCTGCCTGGGTGGATGGCACTGAGGAGGGAGGTGGTGGGGGAAAGCTGCTGGTTTCCTTTGGGATTGATCCACCAGACCAGCTGAGCATATCAGCAATTTTCCAAGAGGGTGTGGATGCACGTGCTGCGGGCTCTGAGCTATCACTGTCCAACCTCAGTGCCAGGAGGGGACCCCAGAGTGTGCCATTTCCTCTGGGATCTGCTTCCCATGGGCTGAAAAACATATTTAAAACATTATCCCACAGCTGCTCATGGGTGGCCCAGGCAGGGGTTAACAGACATGTCCTTCACACAACCAGAGAGCTTCGTTTCTGCTGAAGCCAGGATCCAGAGGGAGGTGGGAAGGGCAGAGCCAGCAATGCAAGCTGATCCTCCCTGGAGATCAGATGCATTTAAGCAGCATGGAATGGGGGAAATCTGATTCCAGTGTTGACAGAGCTGTCTTGGCCATTCCAACTGGGCTGGGCAGAGGGGCTGGAGCAGGATGGAAGCTCTGGGCTGCTGTGGCCAGCACACCCTCAGCCAGGCCAAGGCTCCAATACTCAGTTCTTTCTCACCTCTTTCTTAAAGGGATGAAGGCGTGGAACATGAGAATGGGACCTTTGGCAAAGATAAGATGGCACTGTGAGTCAGATTTAGCCCCAGCAGCTTCCAGGATTCACCCAAGAAAACAGGCCCAGAGAGGATGAATCTGCACGGGCTGCTAATTTTTCCTCCTTGTGGTCGAGTCTCATGACATCTCATCCTTTCAAAATTCTTCTAAGCTATCTTTCAGGTTATCCAGGATCCATTGTTTGTACAGTTTAACCCTCCCTTTGCTCCTGCCCCTACTGCATCCCATAGAGGATGCTGCTGTTTTAAAAGGTGCAGATGGATGAAGGATGCTGAGGGAAATCCTTTAGATAAGCAGGCAGGCAGTGCTGACCTATGAATGTGCTATTGAAACATCTTTATTTCTTCTTATTTGATATTTCCCCCCTCTGTTCTCCTTTCTTCTGTCCATTTCTAGCTTATTTCCCTCTTTTTCTTTAGTTTTCGTCATCTGCTTGGCCATCTGTGCCTCCCCACTCTCTTTCCTCAGAGCTTCTCCAAAGCAGAATAATGTTTCAGCAACTCTTGGATTTTTTCTGCAAGCCTTGAGCCTTTTCTGAAGGTCCAGGCCAGAGAAAAGTGCTTCAAACATGGTTTGGAGTTTCTAACACAAATGATTCTCCTGTGACACCTAGAGAAGTCCCCCCAGCTGCCATCTTGGCTTCAGAACAGCTGTTTTAGGACAAATACATAAAGGGGACTGACAGCCACCTATCTTAAGAACAATTTTTGATGTACATCACCCTAAGATTGAATTATCTCAGTGTTTCAATGTTAATTTTCAACTGTTAACAGTGTGTTTTCCAACTGAGGACCGAGCTGAGCAGAGCTGCAGTGTTTGGGGTAGGCTGAGGGTGGAAATTCTTTATGGTTTGGGCTCTTAGCATTGGCACAGCACCCTGGGGTCCTGCTCAGGGCTTGGAGACCCTCAGGATCTGTATGGCCATTAAAGAAATCAAGCACGGAGTAAACACTGCATTTCTGCCTCTGGTGGGTGCTGCTGAGGGGGGCTGGACTGACTCTGGGTCCTGACCCTGTTTTCCTCTTTCCCTGCCCAGAAAATGAGTTTCGGGGTGAGCTGCTGAGCCAGAGGTGGACCTGTGGAGAGAAGATCAGCAGCTGCGAGGGAGCCGCTGGCCTGCACAGCACACGCATCAAGGTGGGCGCACAAGCAAGGACAATTTTAGGACAGTGACCCCTCCATCCCATGAGCTGGCCGTGGGACAAGGGCCACATGTGCTCCAGCTCCTTCTGGACCAGCTGCTCCTGGGGGAACGGAGCCTTTCCGGTGCCCACAAAGTGATGGGCAGCTCTGGGAAATCTCTGCGTCCTCGCTCCAGCCAAACCTCCTGTGCAGTGAATCCGGGCGGGGAGGGCTTCCAGCTGTCAAAGTTTGGCTTGGAGTCCAGATATTGAAATCCTTGCCTTCCTCTCCGGTGCCATCCTTCAAGGGTGGCTCAGATCTGGGTACTTAGGTCACTCCCAGCCCTGTTAAAAGAGGCTCTTTCTCCAAGGCGCCGGCTGGTCGGAAGGAGCCCCTCGAACACCAGGTGAAGCTGTGGTGCCTTTGGAGGGGACAAGCGAGTCATTCATCCCCCACCGGGACCCTGGACAGCTCCCGGGGCTCAACACAGCCACTCATTTACTGCTGCAGCTGTGGCTGATGAAAGAGGTACAGCCAAGGCTGTCAAACCTCCCGGCAGATTCACTGCCAGCAGATTAGGAAGCTTTAATTAAGCAGAGAGCTGGGCTGTTCACTGCACAAATGGTGCTTCCTGTCCTATTTTGGCCTCTCAGTAGTCAGGCACCCTCTCCAGTGAGTGGATGGACCCACCTGGGTGATGAGGAAGCTTCCTTAGGTGACTGATGTTACCAACTTTTCCTGTATCCCTAGATAAAATAAACCCTGGGAAAATTCCAGACCAGCAAAAATCCACACTTAAAAACATCCTTCTTCCCTAACAAGCTGTCAGCTGCACGCAGGTGTCGCCAGGAAAGCTCACACCTTCTTAGAAAGCAGAGTAAGCAGTTGTTGCTATATTTAAAATGAGCTCAATTAAGGCTTTTCTATTGAACCTGCCAAATAAGCACTTAGGTTAGATTTAATAAGATTGTCGTATGTTAATAAAGTAATGATTACAAAAGGTAACATTCCCAGTACCTGGCACTCATCTGGTGCTCTGTCTCTAACAAGCACATCACGAATATTTAACCATTTCTTGCAATCCTCAGCTCTGCTTATCTGTGTTTTATCTGAGTGCCTGGCTCAGGGGTGAGAGGAGGAAATGGGGAGGGGGAGTCTGAAGGGAGCCTGGATATTGTGCAGCCCTCTTACCTCATGGGGGGAGAGGTCCTGATCACTCTCTAACCTTTGGATCTGCATTGTGTGCACATGCTTGCACTTCTCTGTGTGCTCATAAATATATATTGTATTTAAAAGCAGTTTTTCATGCCAGTCACAGCTCGTAATCCACAGGATGCACAGCAGTGAAGGACAATGGGATGTGGGGCACATTTACTTATTTATTTTTGCCTCTAAAGAAGTCCAGGCATGGGATAAAATTTCCCATGACAGGTTTGAAATGAGATCTCTGCAGTGCTGGGGAGAGCTGATCTCTGCATGGAGCCAGCTGAGCCCAGACACTGCTGCCAGGGCTCATCCTGGACCATGGTGTCTGGTGGCAAAAAGGAACTTTTGCCTCCCAAATCTCTATTTTCCTGTGCCATTGGGACCCAGCTGGGAGGCAGCTGAGTAGCAGGCGGGTTGTTGGTGAGGGCTGACTGCTGTCAGGACAGGTAGGGTGGATGGTGGTGGGGCCACCAGAGCCCATCCCTATTGTCCCCTTCACCGAGATCTCATCAATCCCCCCCACATTGTGCCACCCAAGGATAATCTCATGGAAAAGGCAGCTGGCTTATCACAGAGCTGGAAAACAATGAGATTGAGGAACTACAATTATTTCCTCCTCTCTCTTCCCTACCCCTCCTCTTCTGGCACGAGAGCCATGGGCACGTACGGAGCCACTCGGGTCTCGCCGGCATTGGGATTGCGCGCTGCAGCGCTTCGCAGGAGTGGAGAGGAAGGTGTGTGTCAACTCCAACCACGGCCCCTGCAATCAGCCAGCCTAATGCTGGGCTGTCAGAGCCGTGGAGGCAGCGGTGCAGCTGCGCCTGTGTCAGATGTGATGCTCAGGAGCAGCTTTTCTGCTCCGCTTCCCCCGAGTGTGGAGGATGCTGCTGCCATCGTGGCAGCGCTCGGGAAGCGCTTCACTCTCAGCACTGGGTGATTCTGGGGGGGGGGGGGGGGGCTGGACCCTTTCTGCAAATGCAAAGTGACAGCACGGCTTCAGGAGGATGTTTGTGACACAGCTGGAGTGTCAGATTCGAGGTGGGTACAAGCTGTGGGTTCGCATCTCGACATGCCAAGGCAAAATCCTCGCCCCTCCCCGGCTCGGAGCCGGGAACACCGTGCAGGGTGTCCTTTCCTGGAAGCAGTCAGAGCAAAAGGCAGACGGGAGCTTATTCAGCTGAGAACAGGACTCACAATAGGTGGAACGTCAGGAGGATTTAAATCAAGCAGCTAGGAAGAGCCTAAAGGAAGGAGAGGGAAAAAAAAATCCCTCTAATCTCAGTGTGGTTATAAAATGAGAGCTACTACTGAGCCTTTTTTAAAAAGTAGAGGCACACTGTTGATCAAGAGTATTTCTTCTTCCTTCACCCCTTATTTATTTATTTTAAAAATTCACAGCTAGAGAAGGTCCAGCAGGACAAAGTCCTCCTCATTTTCTGCAATGAACAAAAATGCCATGGCACTTTATGGTGAGGAAAGATGAGAAATTTAGAGACCCAGATCCAGGTCTCTCCACCTGTGTTCAGCCTTCAAGAGCCAAGGAGGAATTCCTCATAAAAAACAAGGGAGGAGAAATCAGGATAGGCCATTCAAACCCATTCTCACTGAGAGGCAGTTTTGCTGCCTTTTCCCTTGAGGAGCTAAAGAAGGGACTCTTTGGATCTTCAAGAGGGGAAGAACCAAGCAGAAAGCCCCTTTTCAACAATTCTGTAGGAAAAAATGTCATTTCTTCTGGCATTTTCCTTCTGCTGCTAGGCAAACATAAGTTGGGGGGGTTTTAAAAACTAAAAATAGAGGCACTGTGTGTCTGTCTGTCCCTCTAAAGCTCAGATGCTGTTTCTTGCAATTGGCATTTTGCTACATCTACAAATGAGCACTGATGGAAACTCTGCTGCTTTCAGTGTAAAATAAATATTCCTGCTGAATCCTCACCTCCCTTTGTCCAGCTGAAGGGTTTTTCAGCATGTTTATTTTCTCTGAGCTCTGTAGTGCTCTTGAATACATATAAAGTATTACTGCTGACCGGGGGGAATTTCAGCAGGGCCTTTAATGGCAGATTTGCATAGAGCTGTCGAAGCCCAGGCACACCTGGGCATCAGCACGTGCTGGGCTCCCAGTGGGTTTGTGTTCTGTTATGTTCCTCGGGCTTCCAATGAAAAGGAAATGTGTATTAAGACAAGAAGAAAGAAGAAAATGTCAACCCTGTAGGTACTCCATAAAATGAAACTTCAGATCCGTGCTGTATTGCTGTCTTGGCAGCAGAACAAGACCTGGGCTACAGAATCTGGCTGTTGAAATTCACACTGTGCTCAGGTTAAACTCTTTTTCAAGTTTATCTGTCTGAACATCATTGATTTAAGTCTGCAGCATTGACAAATTATCATTAAAACTTGTATTCTGTTCATGTCAGGGAGCTCCTTAGTGAGGGGAAACAGGATAGGGGACATTTCTTACTCTTAGAGAGAAAAAAGGAGGAAAAGGGGAACACAGAGATACAGCCACATTCCCAAGGGTACCCTGACTACCACTGATCTGAATCCTGAAGGGAGCACCCTGAGACCCAGCATAGGGTCCTCTCCTGTAGTGTTGGGTTAGGAAACTTGGTGGATGGTGATTTTGGTTTAATCTTAAAGATAACCCATGCATAAGGTGAGGAGGTGCGGAATAAATCTCTGTCTTTTCCAGCCAGACTAATGTGCTTGTGACTGGCATCTGGCAGCAATAATTTATTTGCAGGTTTCCTTTTGGGCTGCTTTGTTTTCATTCAGAGTTAAAGCAATAAGACTGAAATCCAGACAGCTCCTCAGCCTGGCTGTTATGTGAACAAGAGAGAGAGCTAATGAAAATAGCCTGTCGGTCTCCAGGACTGCAAACATGCACTGTGTGACCTGAAATTTCACATTAAAACGATCTGTCTAGAGGGCTTCTGGCTGAGAAGGCAGCAATAAAGGACAATGGTTTCATGTAACCTTCCTGCATCTGAGCCTGATATCACAGAGGCTCCAGAAGCACAGTCAGGGCTCTGCCAGTTGTTTAGGTTGCCTGGGAGGAGCAGGGGCTGAGCTCCATAAACGATCTTATTCCTGGTGTTTCTGCACTTTGGAGGGAAATGAGGATTTTTGAGGATGATCCTGATGCTGGTTTAAGCTGAAAAAAGGAGCTTGATGGTAGAAAAGAGAATCTGGGAGCACAGAGCACACCCCATCCCAACAGTGATATAAATGAAACATTATAAAAACACAGCAGTGTATGTGTCAGGGTCTCTAAACAAGCAATGGGTTTTTCCCTGTGGGGAAAATTCCCAAAAATCTAGAAATTTGGAGTTGGGTTGTTTTGGGTTGTTGTTGGTGGGGTTTTTTTCTGTTTTTTTTTTTTTTTTTTTGTTTGTTTTATTTTGTTTTGTGTGTGTTTGTTTGTTTGTTTGTTTTTTGTAGAATAGGCCAAACAAGGCAGCCTATTTGGCTTTTCCATTTTTTAGTCCTAAGCAAGGTTGGGTCACCAGATGTCCCTTCCAGCCCTGAGAATTCTGTGACCCTGTGGGTCTGTCCCTGCCTTAGGTGGCTCCTGTCCCCTTTGCCCATGTGGTGACTGAATCTGCTGCTGCCTTCCCACGGTGTTTGATCCTGCCTTCAAAGAAGAATGGGAGGCAATGGGAGGAACTGCTCTGAGGTGCTGTGGTGTAGTGAGGAGCCTGCATGCCAGCTCACATGATATTTAACTCCCAAAGACAAATGTGACCTGAAATGGGATCTCTCCTATTTATAGACAAGCATCTTGAGCCCATCCCACCTGTCTGGCTAAGAAAAATGAAATTTTGCTTTGCTTTTCCATGCTGTCTGTGGGTCCTGGCCCTTCACAGGCTCTGCCCATCACCCTTCCCACAGCTTGACCTCCTCTGCCCCTTTGATCTGCAGGAAACCCATACTGCCCTAACACACACCAATTCCCTGTAAGAATAGTCCAAAAAGGAAAAAAAGAGAGAGGAAAAAGAGAGAAAAAGCCCTCTCTGGCATTGCTGTTGGTGGAGGCTCCCAGCAGTGCAAGGTGCCGCGGTGTGCGGCGGCATTAGGGAGCGAGCTCAGCGCACGCTGGTGTTGGAAGGCTCATAAATGTAATGAAGTCCCTGTGACACCTGCTCCTCTCCACTCTTTAAACCAGAGCCATTGGTCCACAGGGAGCTGGGGCTTTAAAAATACAAATTATAGTAATTGTCTGCTGTGTTATTGGGAAGATTGTAATAAACGTGGAGCACAACACCGCCGTGCCATGAGCTGAATGCTGACAGGGTGCGTAAATTGCTCCAGGTTTTGATTCCCCTCACCCCCGCCCCCTTCTTTTTTTTTTTTTTTTTTCATTTTTCCTCTCCAACCCCCCCATCTAACAAATCATTGCATGTTCACATTGAATTTCTGGAAGGTGGCAGTGTGAAGGAGAGAGGTGCCTGGGGAAAACTTCCTCCCTCCTCTCAGGGGTTTTTAGCTGTGATGCCCCAGGGGCTGGAGACCTTGGCTCCCTTTCCCTGCCTGCCCCAACAGCCTCCTTCCCTCTTCGCTGCTCCCAAACCTCAGGGAAAGCCCCAAGCAGTGTCTCCTTTGAGGGTGAGGAGCCCCTGGGAACTGGGAGCAGCATTCACCAAGATGTTTTTAGGGTGCATGGGGGGATTCAGCAGCACACACCATACCTGCACCATCCCTACTGCCAGTGGAGCAGCACATGCTCCACGTGCATGTCCCTTCCTGCCCCAGGACCAGACAGAGCAGAGGTGGTGTCCCTGCCCTGTCAGGGGTGCTGGAGCCATGGGACCTCCTCATTTAGGAATAATACAGGAGCTGGTTTGTTCCTTCTCTAACTGGGCCTGTAGAGGATATTCTAGAGAGAGTTGGGTTTTATTATGTCTAATCCCACTTGCAAATGGTTCTTTCACCTCCTTTTCTCTCTCCTTGTAATCTCATGGTAATGCTGCAGTAAAACCTAAATTGTCTTCCCAGCCTACCAGGCTCTGACCCTCTGCCCTGCTCACACCCTGATCTTGCCATTCCCCCTTGGCATTTCCAGCCAAACACTCCTGCCTGCAGAGAGAGCATCTGTGTCAAGGGTGAGACAGAAAGCAGCTCTTTGACCACTTCAGCAGCTCCTCTGACAACTTTAATGAAATCCCATTTATATCATTCCAGCCATGCCATGGAGGTCCCTGCTTTCCTGCTCCCACCTCCAGGCACTGCCTGCTTTCAAAGGTGCTGTATCCCAGAGGTGGCTGCACTTCAGACTTCTGCTACCTTGTGGCATGTGGTGATGTTTAATTAATATCCAGAACTTTGAAGTCCCCGATGTTACTTATTCATGGCCGTGTTCCCTGCAGACCTCGTGTTTGATGTCCATGTTGTGAGTTATTTAGATGCAGTCATCTTTGCGGCAAATTTAAGCAGAGAGGAGAGGTTGTTCTTTAGGGCACTTGTGAAAAATTGCCCTTTTTCAGGCAGGAGATCATCTCAGACACTTATTCAGAGATTTCTGATTCTGTGTTGGCATTCCACCCAGGTGCTCACAGCAGTTCTGTGCTGTAAATCCAGAGAAATCAGCTCTGCTCTTAACAAGGGCTATCACATGCACAGCCAGCGCATCTGGGTGTTTGTTCCTCTGTGCTACTCAACAGACAAAGTCCTTCCTGTGTCCCAGGATGTGGAAATTAATTTAAAATTGCCAAATCTGGGCACTGTGGGTTGAACAACACCATCAAGGTAAGCAGCCTCCATCTCAAAAACACGGAAAAGCTTTCCCAGCCACCCACAAAGCCACAACCACACACGAGCTTGTCCTTTAATGATGTTTTTCTGGCTATCTTTCAGTAATGATTTTTTTCTTTCTGTTGCAGATGAGTTTAGAAAATGATGATAAGAGAGCACGCACGCGATCCAAGTCTGTCCGAGGTGAGTGGGACCACTGGGCTGTGCAGAGCTCAGCTCCCTGCACTTCCCTTGCTCCAAAAAGGCTTTGGTTTTTCAAATCCAGGCTTAACTCTTAACTGGTCACTACCCCTGCTCTAACCCCACTGAAATTTGTCTAAAAAAACCTGCAAAAGTCCCAACCACAAAACTTTATAGGTCCTTATGATATTTAACCCTCATCCACTACACTCAGCTGAAGGAAAACAACAAGCAAATAAGGGAAAAAAGCCCCCGTGCCTGCTTTGCTGTAGGGGATGGCAATCACTGGAGCTTCAGATCAGCTCCCAGGGCTTTCATCAGGCTCATTCTGCCAGCGGCTTTGAAGTCACACATCTGAGAGTGGCTGGCAGAAGTAGCTCATGCTGCAGAAGCAAATGGGCCATGCCCCGGCAGGGATGGGAGGACAAACAACTGGTTAATTGAGATTGATTGTGATTTATTTCTGGATTAAAAAAAAAAAAAAAAAAAGAACTGAAATTCTGTGCATGTTTTCTCTCTGGGAGAAGGCAAGAGGCTCTGACAGAGCCCAGGGTGTCACCTCAGGTAGTCCCATAGCCATGGGTGATGGTTACAGACCAACCTCTCTATTTTTTGGCTCATTTTTGTGGCTGTAGATGTGACGAGTGACAAAGGTGGCTGGAAGTGAGGAACCAACAAGGTTGGAAAGGTGTGATGGCATGAGGGACTGCAGCTTCATCCTACAGCTGGGCTGGGCCACCTTCTTTTTGTCCTTACCTTCCTTGCTCCTTGCTCTTTACAGCATCTGCACCTTTTAAAAACAAAACCAAACCCAGATGTTGCCAGCTGTGTTGAGCTGAGCTCGAATATTTGGATTTCATTGCTTTGTTGCACACACACAAAGGTGCTCGTTCGGGTTGCAAATGAGACCGCCCTGATTCTATTTATTTTCTCACACCCTGCCTTTTCCACACTTGAATCTGGGTTTCTCGATGTGAAAAGGTAATTTATTGCCTGCACCCTGGGACTCGTCACTGCCTCCAGTTTGTTGAAGCTTGTGAGTCATCCCACTGGGAGCTGGATCCCAGGAAACCCAATTAGCTCAAACAAATTGAGCAAACGTGTTATGGTTTTTAGCCTGGGCAAATTTAGACTTGTGCTGAGGGATTTGTTTTTCTTTTTCCTCTTGATTATTTAGATTCCTGGCTGGATGTAAGGTTTCAGCTGTGATGTGAGGTTGTTGTGTGTTCTTGTTGTGAGCTGTGAGAAGCCCTCTTATTGACAAGAGGGGAATCATCCCTAAAAATCCTACAAACTCTTGTTTATCCTATACCCCAAGTAACAAATCTCCACCGTATGTCTGAGCATTGGCATCAGTCTGATGGGACAGGGAGAGGAGAAAGATGCTGGTGTTATAGAGGTGAATGTGGCCATTGCAGGAAAACAGTTGTGAAGCGTAAAAGAAGAAATTGATGAGCAGCTTTAAAGGGCAAAAAGAGAGATGAAGGCATTAGATAATTCAGTCTTTATTTAGAAGTGTTTGAGTTACATTCATGCATGTCAGAACAGTTCCATTGACTTCAAAGTCATCACGGATTCAAAGAACAGAGGCAGTCCCTGATGCTGCCAGTGTGCACTCACCTGCCTGAAAATCAGCACAGGCATGAGGATTTACAAGGCAGGATTATAATTTGCTACAGGCTGGCATGCAACAAAGGACAACAGGATAAATTGGCCCTTTCTTATCCAAATGGGAGGAAATAGAAACCCAGCTGCTGGCAGGAGAGCTTCAGTCTCGGGGGGGTCAGGCACCTCTGGTTTGTTTCTGACCTTGTGTTTGTTTCCATTGCTGCATCCTGCCCCTTGCCCAGTGCCCACGGAGCTCATCGGCCAGGAGGTGAGGTAAGGACCCTGCTCCTCCTTGGCCATGGGAGGGATGGAGGGGGGCACATGGTGGGACTGGCTTGAGAGAAGCCCTTCAGCTGGGAAACCTGGGTAAGGGCAGCAAACCCATGGGACTAATGGGGTCTTATATTGGTGGTTGTGTCCAAGTCCTCAGGGACAACTCATCAGGGGAATCACAAGAGTTAAAGAAATAAGCTGCAGCTCTGGATGAATGACATTACACTGGAGACCCTGCAGCCATCCTCTGTCCCACCCCAGCTCTAAACCCCAGCCAAAACAAATGCCCACAGTTTGTGTTTCAGCATCATTAGGGACACCATCCTACTAACCAGAGGTTTTTTCCACATATTTGTCGCATCACTTCTGGTGCTGGATGCTCCTTCACCCCCCTGTCCTCTGCTCAGTCACGGTGCTCCTGTTGTCACTCATTTAGCAGTGCTGGGATGCCAACAGCAGCCGCCAAAAGGGCAGGAGCAGAGCCTGTGCAGCCTCCAGAGCTTCTCATTAGATGTAACAGCCTCCCCCACCTGCAAACTCCCCCTAAACCTTGCGCAGGGGCTTTGCCAGAGGTGGAAGTCTTTAACCTGAACAGGGGCTGCCTCTCCTTGCAGCCTCCCGCGTGTGTCAAAGAGTAATTGCACCTAAACCAACCCAATTTCAGAGCGTTTTGCTCCTCCACTCTGGGATTACTCTGGAGAGCCGGGAGGAGCCAGCGCTGGGCATGCCCCTTCTCCAACTTTTATTGCTGAACACTTGAGTGGAGGTGGTAATTGGAGCAGGTGACATATCTGAGGGGCAGGACAGAGTGCTCCACAAAGCCATCTCTGCAGCTGTCACCTAATTGCCTGAATAACTGGACGATTAATCGACTAATTGGAAGCAGGGCATCGTCTGCATAACAATAAGAAGCCCTTTTGTCAAGCAGATGAAGGCAGCGGAGAGGGGGGAGCTGTTCGGTGTGGTGGCTCTTGAGGGATGGAGAGCAGCTTTAATAGACCTCCAAGCCCGTTCCCCCTTTCGGGACTCGTGCCAAAATACGCTAAAACTCCCCAAAGGGGAGTGGGGAGGGAAAGGCTTGCCCAGAGCATGTAGAGCATCACCTTTGTGCTGGTGCTTTTTAAAGGCATTAAATCAATAAAGTGAAGCCAGAAACATCCGAAATCGACACCTGCTTCAGCAAACCTCGATGCTGAACCACTTGTGTCTTTCCTACATACTTTTTATTGCAGGCTTCATTAGACCACATTAAAAATGGGGTGATGGGTAATCTGCTTTAATTGATACAGGAAAACTTATAAAAGCCTGTAACATCTTCATCAGAGCTGCTCCTGTTTGCCATTGAATAAGGCCTTTTTCAGGCAAGTCACTGGTGACATAAACACTGCTCTGTCTTTTGGTGTGCAGTCACTGAAAGTGTGGCTGGGGCTGCTTGGGACAGAGCAGCCTCAGTCAGGCCTGAGGACAATTACAATTAAATAGACTTTTAGATCATGAGCAGCAAAGAGGGAAGCTCCCTCTCCCAGTTGCACATGTTAGTGGGATGAGATCTTCTTCTCTATGACCTCGAGTGTCCTGCTGGAGAAGGGACACTGTGCTGGCAGGCCAGACCCAGGTGTGGTGGGGCTGGGGCTGTGTGTGGATGCCAGAAGAGCTGGGAGCCATGCCACAGGAGGATGTGCAGCAGCACGGGTTCAAGCCAGGTCACAAGCAAAGGGGACAGCAGGGAGTGGGGATTTATCTGGATGAGCCATGAGGGACAGCTTCCACCTCCCCAGAGCACTGTGACCCCTTAGGGGATGTGGTGCCACCAATTCACCCTCTCAGCATTTGCTTTGCTAACCTAAAGCCAGTCAGTCTCCCTGAAGGAAGGATTCCTACTCTCCTGACAGCTCAGCAGCGCTGTCCTGCCCCGGTTTTGGGTTGAATTGTGGTTTTTGAACACAAAGATCTGACTTTTATTCTAGGGAGCTGAACCATTAATAACCCACCAGTGCTCCAAGAGCTGCTGCACCCATTAGTGCAGCCAGACCCTCTGTGTCCTCAGCTTTCTGCAAGGGCTGAGCTCTGCTGAGAGCAAAACTCTGAGTCCCCAAAGCCTGACTTGGCACTTGGTACTATTTAATATTGTCCCATGTCTTTTACTCTGAGAATAACAGGCTGGCCAGATCCCCTCTGGGCTGGTGATGCCTTCTCCCTTTGCACTGTCATCAAGAGATTTCATTAGTGCTTCCAGCTTCCCAGGCTGAGGGTGATACAGTGCTAAATGAGGTTATTAATCCTACACGACTCCAGAATTCCTCAGACATCAGGCAAGTCACTTGGGCATCCTATAATCAATGCCATAATCTGGTTTTGCCAGAAAATGTTTGCTTTAATGCTCCTTATCTGGAGCCCTTACAGCTCCTGAAGCTGGGACTAATTACCCCTGCAGGGGAGGCTTGTGGTCCCGTGTGAGGGATGCTCAAGTGAAGGCAGCAGTGGCTGTGAGCAGGCTCAGAGCTCCCTGCAAGCCTTTAACTCATCCTCTTCTGCAGAGAAGCAAGAAAAAATTACAGGGACTTGGGAGATCTCATCACCTAAATCCCATCCATTCCCCCTAAAAGCGAGGATTTTAGTCCTGGGGATCTCCATGTAACGTGTCTGGCTAAAACCTCCTTGATAAAGTCCCAGCCTGCTCTTCCCCAAAACACACACATTTCTTACTGTAAGTGGCCCCAGTTCCCTGACAAGCCACCAGATAAGGGAAAATCCCATGTTTTCCTCCTGAGAAAAAGAAAACTGGAGAGTAGCAGCAGGGAGGCAGAGTGCAGTATCTGCCTGCCTTTAAAAGCTTGCTCTCACACATGCAAATCTTTAATTAAACACACTCATAAAACTATAGCAAACTGTTTATCTAATTAAATGGGGTGAGTAATTTCATTAATTTTTAGCAAACTGCAAGGCTGCTCTCCTGCCCTCCTCCCTTGGAATTCAAAGGGACAAACAGAACCATTTGAAGGAAATTAACTTCCTGCTTGCAGTGAGCTTGTTCCTCAGGCACAGGACCTGTTTAACTGACTGTAGGTGATACAATCCTCATTAATTCTCTTGCTGTTTCTGATGGTGGTTTGTTTCCCTCCCCAGCTGTCCAACCCCAGGCTGCAATGGCTCAGGACATATCCGTGGGAAGTATGCGAGACACAGAAGGTGAGGTGGGGTTCAAGGTAGAGGGGATGGAAAAATGTGAGCAACAGAGCCAAAGACAGGAGAAAGTCTGGTTCAGAGCAGCAATCTAAGTTGTCTGCCCCAAATCTTCTTGTTTCTGGCTCTCCATCAGTCCCCAAGGGATCCTGGGGGGGATCTGCTTCTCCAGACTCATAGCAGCCTTCCTAGAGACCCCAAAATCAGCCAGAAGTACCTGATTCAACTGTCTGGGGTTGGTGGGAGCTGCTGATGGGCAGAAATTTTGGTCTGCCTGGTGCCTCTATGGATGGGGAAGGCACATGAGAACACATTGGCTACATTGGAGGTCATGCAAGCCTTAACTGAGGGTTTACATCACCCCATGAATCATGAAATTGGAGCAGTTGGGGCTGGTTCTGCACCCTATGCCTGGTTTCATCACCAACATTAGTCCTGGGATGCCACATCCCAGCTTTTGTGTGCTGATTTCCTGAAAAAAAGTTGATGTAGTTCCACAAAGTCAAGGTCTAAGAGCACATGTGGTGGCCAGAGAGGTTAAACCAGCTAAAAATCTGGGGTGCTGGATGATTTTTTGGGTAGTATTTGTGTAATTGTCCCACTTATGTTATCCTAACCAGTTGGGATGAGGAAGCCAGGCCTCTCTCACTCAGCAATGCCCCCTCTCTGCTCCTTGATCCCATCTGCAGTTTACAAAGCTGCCCTCTAGCCAAGAAGAGGAAGCTTCAGGATGCTGAGGCCGAACATCTGGTGTCCAAGAGGAAATCCCACCCGCTCAAGCTGGCCTTGGATGAAGGCTACAATGTCGACAGCGACGGCAGCGAGGAGGCCGAGGCCAAGGAGGAGTCTGGCTCCGATGAGTCTGAGGGGATGCTGGAGGAGGACGAGGCAGAGGCCATGGAGCAGGAGGAGAACCACAGCCCCGAGGCAGCAGAAGGTGCTTCATCATTACTGATGGCAGAGCTGTGTTCTGCAGATGAAGAAAGGGCAGGAAGGGTTAACAGCCAGGAGTTATAGCTCCTCTGGATTATGTACGGGATGGGTGCCCCAGTTACTGGGGGGACGCATTGTTGGGTAAAAGCACGATGGCAATGCTTGGGTTAAGATGAGAAGGCACAGTGCCTCCAGTGTTTTAATAATGAGAGCTTTTCCTTCAGGGATGCTCCTGAGGGAAGGACACATGGAAAACACAGAGGAGCTTGCTGTGTGATGGGGGTCCCACACAGGTGCCATGAGAGGCTCAGCAGGATCATCCTCCCTGGACAAATCTGGCCACTATCCAAGAGCAGAGAAGTGGCAGTAAAAGGACATGGAGAAGGATGTGGATTTTCAGCTGGGGTTGACACTGCCTTGCTCACTGGTTTGGAGTCGTGGCCTGGGGAGCACAGGCAGCAGGGGTGGCAGTGGGAAGATGATGCATCAGAGTCCCATGTGGAATTCCACTTTCCACCTGCCATCCCCAAATCCAATAAATTAGTATGCTCCAGAGGTGGAACTTCCAGGCTCTGGTTTCAATTAAGTTTAAGCAAAACAAAGTTGTATTTTATGAGTTTATATAATTACTTTCTTTGCCTCCTTTTTTATTGCCTCTTCTTTTCTCTTCACCCTCCTTTTCTCCTTTACTCCTTTCTCCTTTTCCTCCTTTTCTCATTTCTCCACTCCTTTTTTTGTTCTTTTCCATATTTTCTTTATTTTCCCCCTTCTTCTTTCTATTCCTTCCTTCCCCCCTTCAGAGAGAAGCCCAGCAAAATCAACCCACTACGGACAAAACACAGCAACAAGTACATCTGGGCCCAGCAAGGCCAACTACAGCAGCTACCAAGAAATAATCGCCAACTCCCTCCTAAACTTAGGCCAAATAGCAGAGGAAACCCTCGCCATCGAAGGGCAGCTGCCTGAAGCGGAGCTGCAGGGCTCCAAGCCAGCATCCAACGTTGTGCATTTGGTCCATGAGGATGCAGGAGAGGAGTTGGTGGAGGAGGAGTGCGACAAGGAGATCATCATCCAGACGGAGGACGCTGAGGAGGTCATCGAGGTCACCAGCGAGCGCAGCAGCGAGTTGTGTCCGGAGCCACGGGACGACACGAACGGAGAGGAGTCCTGCAAACTGGAAAAGGTTGAAGCAGAAGAAGAGGATGAGGAGGATGATGATGAGGAGGATGACGAGGAGGAGGAAGAGGAGGAAGAGGATGATGAGGAGGAGGAGGAAGAGGAAGAAGAGGAGGAGGAAGAGGAGGAGGAGATGGCTCCTGAAGTGATCTGCGAGGAAGCTCCTCACACTTCTCAGGACCCCCAGAAAAGCCACTGTGAAGGGCAGTTCAGCCCCAAGCCCGAGTACTCGGTCATCGTGGAGGTGCGCTCGGATGACGACAAGGACGACGACGCCCGCTCCCAGAAATCAGCCGTGACCGATGAGTCGGAGATGTACGACATGATGACCAGGGGCAACCTGGGGCTGCTGGAACAAGCCATTGCCCTGAAAGCCGAGCAGGTGAAAATCGTGCGGGAGCCCAGCCGGCTGCCAGGAGAGCACGTGAAGCACTTCCAGGTGGAGGACAAACAGAACAAACCTCTGGACAGCATCCGGAAAAGCTACTACGGCAAAGGTACGGGACACACCTTTGTGTATCTCTCTCCTTCCCATCCCTGGTGGAAGAGCTGAACTTGTCTGCTCAGCACGGACCATTAGGCTGATGTGGGAGGAGTTCACAGCCCACAGGGGGAATTCAACCACAAATCCTCAATGTCCAAAGGGATGGGGACATCCTTGAGTTCAACAGTGAATGCAGAAAATGATGGTGTCCTCTACACTGTCACGAGGGTTCCTCCCTCTGAGTAGAGGAATTGCTTGGCTAAATTGTCAGTTAACCTTGAAAATTTCAGCCTGAGCAGAAGCCTGATTTAAAATCCAAGTGGGTTTTAAAGTAGTGGCAGGAGTCTGGCCATAGAAACATGAGAGCAGGGACTTCAGCATCCCCTAGCTCTGAGCCAGGCTGCCTGCTCAGTCACTGTGAGTGTCTTCATGCTGTGAGCTGTGTCAGCTCCTAAAATCACTTTGCCGATTTCAATTTTTGAAACTTCTAGTGTGATACTTCCAACTACAGGGAACAAACCTCCAAACCCAAAAGTTTCCCCCTGCTTGACTGTAAAGGCAGTGAGAAGCATCCTCAGCACTTTCCACTTCTTCCCCTCCAAACCCACTAACCTCCTTCCCTCTGCCCTTTCCCCACAATCCTTAGATCCTTCAAGACCTGAGAAGAGAGAAATCAAATGTCCAACTCCTGGCTGCGATGGGACTGGACACGTCACGGGACTTTACCCGCACCACCGCAGCCTCTCTGGCTGTCCGCACAAAGACAGGATCCCCCCTGAGAGTGAGTACATGGTGCCATACCAAGGGCTGCTTCAATTGGTCTGGAGTCTAATTTTCTTGGGGGAATTTCTCAAATGATATGAACTTTACGACATCAAGTCTGATGTTATTCCTTGGAGTATAACAGGAGTTTTTGGTGTGGGATGGTGCTTTTCCAAGTTGATCCTGGATGCCGTTATCCACCAAAGTGTTATTGCTAATCACAGGAAACATGATGGGGATTTACTTGGAAGTCCCGTCCTTCTTAAAGGATTTTTAGCACCATCCTGTGGAGAATGAGATCCCTTCTCTGAAAATCAAAGAGGGGCTTTAAAAACATTTGCCCATCTCCAGAGGTGTGTTAAGCAGTGCCCATCTTTACACTGGAAGTTGCATATTTTTCCCTACCTGGGACATCATGATGGGAAAAAAGGATATTGTTCTACCTTGATGTGCAAACATGTTGCCATGCAGGAAAGAAGAGAAGTGATGAGTGATTCAGGATGTGCTGAGTCTCCTATGCCCTAATCTCTCAATAATTTCCTAAGGGCTATACCAAGATTCACCTATTCTACAGAAAATATTTATCATCCTCATAACAGATTTTTGTATATACATATGCACAGAGAGAGAGATTGTATTTCCACCTCTCTACCAGCATCCTAAATAGCTTTCCCTGTATAGATACATAAAAATCAATGTTGTATGTTTATGATAATGGCATAATAGACCAAAAGAAAGAAGAACCCTTCCTTATCAGTAATTTCAAAGGTTGCAGACCTGACATAAACACAGAACTGGAAGAAACTAGGAGAAAGGACAGTTATCTTCACAGGCTGGAATGCAAGCAAAAATATTAATAAATAACTAACACAAGCTGTGGGCTTTACAAAAGCTTGCAGATCAAATTATTTTCTTTACTTTTAAGGTCAGCGCTGCAGGAAGCAATAATCCTGAAGATTAAAAATTTAAAAAAAACTGAAACAAAGACTAGTCCTAAGGATAAAAGCAGAGCTACAACTTCAATCATTTAAAACTACCTGAAACTGGAGACTTGGTTCCAAAACTGGTGTGGGGAGGAGGGGCTGGGTGGGGGAAACTGGATTGCAATCAGAAAATGGGGAGAAAGCCCAGGCTGTTTGCAGAGATGCTAACCTAGTGCTGACCTGGGCTCTGCTGCCTTGCAAATATTTTCTTTTTTCCTCTGCAAACTCTAATTACAGCATTTCACATTCCCTGATTTCTAGGAAACCAGCGTACAAGGCTTGATGATTTTCTCTTTTTCTTTTCTTCCTCTCTGATTTTTATTAAGTTGTTTTTCTTTCCCTTCCCTTCTCCCCTTCCCCTTCTTGCTCCCAAGTCCTGGCGATGCACGAGAACGTGTTGAAATGCCCCACGCCCGGGTGCACAGGACAGGGTCACGTCAACAGCAACCGCAACACGCACAGGAGGTACCGGCTTTGGCTTCTTCTGTCACAGCCACGGGCTGACAGGGTGGGGGAATGGCTTCAAAACGACACAGGACAGGGGTAGATTGAAGAAATTCTTCCCTATGAGAGTGGTGAGGCCCTGGCACAGGTTGCTGCTTCCCTGGAAGTGTTCAGGGCTGGGTTGGATGGGGCTTGGAGCAACCTGGGATAGTGGGAGGTGTCTCTGCCCATGGCAGGGGGTTGGAATGAATTGAGCTTTAAGGTCCTTTCCATCCCAAACCATTCTATATCATTTAATGATTCTGTGTTGATGAGGTGCAAGGTGAATTTGTCTTTTTATTGAACTTGCTCAGTGTGGAAGTAGCAAATACTTTTCTCACAGGCTTAGTGTAGTTCTGGGTCCGTGAAATGAAGGTGTCTGTGCTCATTCTTCATGCTTGGTTTCATTCTCTCTTTTTCTTCTCCTTCAAAAAAAAAAAAAAAAACAACCCCAACCAACTCCCACAGTTTATCTGGGTGCCCCATTGCTGCTGCTGAGAAATTAGCCAAATCACATGAAAAGCAACAAACCCAGTCTGGTGATCCTGCGAAGACCAGCTCCAATTCTGACCGGATACTCAGGTGAGGGGGACAGGAAGGCTCAGCTCCATGCCCCCACCCTGCCCCAGCCCTCCCTGCCCCGCCACGCTCCCAGGAACAGCAGCCACAGCTCCAGCTGTATTTTGATACTGCTGAGTCCTGTCATTATGAGCATAGGTCTCGCCAAGGTGGGGGAGATATTTAATTGATGATCCCAGGGAGAGCATTGAGGACAATGAATTGCTTCTGTAGCATCAATTAATGCTGAGGCTACAGGCCAAAGGGTTTTTAGCAGTGCAGCAGAAGGCACTTGTGCCGATTGCTCCACAGCACAAACTGCCAGCCAGGGCTGGTTATTATATCAGCATTATAAGAAGGGTGGGCTTGGGGAGGGGGGAGGAGAAGAAGGAGGAGATTTAGGCTACACACAAATCACTCCATGGCAGTTGTGCATTCAAGTCCACCTGCTTTTCTTCCTTAGCCTGCAGTTTTCAGAGGAGAGGAACCTGCTGCTCGTTTCCTAACCAGTCACATTAATTTTTATACTTTGCCCATCTCTCTCTTCCCAAGAGAATGGGCTGTCTCCCATTAAGGATGTCCCTGATAGATGCTGGCTTCCGTAGCTGATGTGATTCAGGAGGCTACAGATGGATTAGAATATGGTTGGTTATTTTGCAACGAGAGGGGGATAAAAACCGCGGTGCGAGCCCCGAGTAGCCCTCCCACAAAGGCAACGAGCTCTGATTCATTTATTTATTTGCTCCCCAGGACTGCTGAGCACCCTGGTGCTCCAGCTCTCGCTACTTTGGAAAGGCCATTTAGAGCGATTACTTATTTATTTGCAGTGGAGCCCGCACAGAGCGCTCTGAGTGCATCACGAGGACGGTCCATGCTCCAAGGAGCTCCTGCTCCGAGGACTCTCTGGTGGAAAGAGGTCACGGGAAGGAGAATAACAATAGGCCATTTATATACAATTTATATGCAAGACAAATTGATTCACGATAGGCAGCCCCGTAGCAGCGGGTCTCTAGGAGGGGCTGAGGCTGGGCAGAGGCCCTGGTGCCTCTACAGTGAACCTGCAGCATGGAGCTGAGCTGAACTGGGGTCCTCGTGCCTTTGTGTGCCACCCTGTATCATGGGTCCCATGAAGGAGTTATTGCCCAAGTTTGCTCTCTTCTGGAAAATATGCTGCCACACCATGACAGCCTGCAAGAGCATTGTGCTGGATGAGGTTGAAAATTCGATGTTTGGCTTAAAAAGAGGGAAAAAACAATTAAGGTAACAAAGGATAGAAAAAATGAAACTGGAGTCTGAGACATCCAACTCAGATGTAGATTTGCTGAGGGAGAGCAAAAGGGCTCTCACTGCCTCCTCGTCCCCAGGAAGCCTTTAGGAACAAGGTGCAGCTGTGCCCCCATTGTGTCTGGTCCCCTGTCAACAGTCACCTCGTCAAGGTAAAGAGAAATAATTGCTGTTTGTTGTTTCATCCTCAGGCCTATGTGCTTTGTGAAGCAACTGGAGATCCCTCAGTATGGAAGCTACAGGCCCAACATGGTCCCAGCAACCCCCCGGGCCAACTTGGCCAAGGAGCTGGAGAAGTACTCCAAGGTCACCTTCGATTATGCAAGTTTTGATGCTCAGGTTTTTGGCAAACGCATGCTTGCCCCAAAGATTCAGACTAGCGAAACCTCACCTAAAGCCTTTAAATGTAAGTTGGGAGCAGGGATGGACTCAGTTTTTGCATTTTCTGCCTTTCTCAGCCTATTGTGAGGCTCTTGGGATTGTGGTTTGGGGTGATGGGAGACTCTTGGGGCTGAGCTGCTGGACCCTCCTGGGATGGGGAGGGTGAGGTGGGTCCCAAGGTGGGCACCTTTGACAGTGAGGGGAGTCCATGGCTGCTGGGAAAGCTTTGTTTGGAAGAGACTCTCTTTGGCTTTGGGAAGAACTGTGGTGGGAACATTAATCTGAGTGATGTCTCGAGGTAGGATAAGTTGCACAGTTGTCCTCAGTTGGTCCCCATTGCTTTGCAGCTCATATCTATTGATCTGGCTTTCCTCATCTAGCTAAATGGATTACAGTTTTCTTCTCTTCCATCTTATATATGACCCACTCCCCCCATTTGTCTTCCCTGCCGTGCTCTGCTCTCCAGCTCTACCTATCGATCACCCACCTCTATCTTCCAGCTCTTTCCTATCGTAGCCACCCACCTCTGCTCTGTTCTGAGGACTTTGCACTGGCTATAACTCTGAGTGAAAATTAAATGGCTGAATAAACCCTGAGGGGTCAGGCTGCCAAAGGCAGGAGGGACACTGCATGGGGACACAGCCCTTGCAAATGTGGTACTTGACATGAACTGTGCACCTCAAGACATTTTTTTTGAGGGGAAAAAGAAAATATTTAGGAGCCCATTTTGTAGAAGTCAGTGGCCTCAAGAGGGCTTTCTGTCTGGCTAATCCCACTTCCACAATCCTGTTTAATCCTGATGCAGCTGCTCTCTAAAAAGTGCTCGTACTTGAAAGCATCCCGGTTGTTGCACTACAATGGGAGCGCTCTTTATTACAGTACTAAATCTGTACAGGATCAGACAATGAAATTGGATGGAGGCCAGAGAGCACAACTGCCACTGTCATCCTGGGTTAGGGCTGATGGAAAAGTAATTTGTTTCCCAGTACAAGTGATTCTCTCGCTGAATAGATTGTGTTATTTGCAATATTAGCAAAGAATTTTCAGGGTAATTGTACTGACAAAAATAATTCCAGCAGACCCACTAGGATAATCCTTTCTATTTTTTCTCATCGCTTATTTCACTAATTTGCTGATTGCGAGTCTATTAGTGCTAGAAATACTTATGAAATGGAAAAGCATCGCTGAGCCTACGGTGTGAAATTGAAATTGGCATCTCCCGATCCTGGATATTGTCAGGTTGGGTTGGCAAATACTCGCACCCCGCCTCGAAGACGTGGATTAAACCGGACAGGAAAACAAGCAGCCAGACACAAGAATAAGCATGTGGGCAAGCCTCCAATGAGTTAATCAAAGCGACAGGATGAATATGATTGCCAATCATAGCAGGGAAATCTGCTCCTTTCACTGAGAACTTATTTTAAAGAGATCTTCATCCAGAGGGATTTATATTCCCCCGCATGTGTGTGCGTAACTCCCATTAATGTCAATATGCATTATATACGCGCGCAACGAGGAAGAAAGCAGGGCTGGGGAAGATTAGCATTTTATAGTGTCTTATATTACAAGTTTGTAATGGGAATAATGAAATCACTTTGCTCCGTAGCTGCATCAGCTGAGGTTGGCTTTGTTTTGCCATGATCAGGCCAAAGCTTATGAGTCTTCCCTGGGTGAGCCTCCCACTAAAGTGGGGATGGTTTCCCCCAGAAAGAGCAAGGTGGAATAAATTAAGAATTTGAAAATTTTGATAATTGATTCAGAATACAGTCCTGTGGCTGTTCTAAATCAGATGATCTCCTGTTTGCACCCACTGAAACTACTGAGGGCCCCTAAATAGGATCAGCTTCAAGTTTTATTAATAGGGGATTATTAGTTGTTATTATTAGGGAAAGTTTTATTGTGAGTCCACCCTGAGAAATATTTTCATTTCACAGATTATGAAGAGAAATTGCATCTCTAGGCTGGTTGCTGCTGCTGTGACACACAGGAGCAGAGCAGCAGCGTGGCTATGTGCAGCTGTGCAATAAATCCTGTTACTCTGGCATATTTAAATGATATGTCAGCTGTCAGAAAATCCATATTTCACCAGTGTCATCCTTGGAAGCTCATATTTTATGACCATGTGTTTTCTATTAATGTAATTTTATAAATTTAAAATTTTCAAACACAGTACTAGAAATCTCCCTGCAAGGCAGCCCTGCAGATAAGTTATGGACAGAGAGAGAACAATAAAAAATGAGTCAGGAAGCTTCTCTAAGCTTTCTCCTTTAACTGCTTCCATCGAGGAGCAACTCTAATGAAGAAAAGCACTTGTGTTTTGGGTATTTATGGCAGAGTCAGTTAATGAATTAACCTTTCACACCAAGCACGAGCTGCAGCCAGCACTGCTCCTGTTGCACGTCCCAGGCAACAAACCAGCCCCTGGATTGGGAATAACCCCAGGAACTGTGCATACATTAACCGTGTCACACTGACTTAACCTTCCCCTGCTGCTCATGCCGCTTATACATTAGCCTTGTGTTGTTCCTTCTCTTTTTTATTCCAGCCAAACCTTTTCCAAAGGCCTCTTCCCCCAGCCACAGCCCCTCCAGCAGTTACGTGAAGAGCACTTCATCTTCCTCCACAGGCTTCGACTACTCCCACGACGCTGAGGCTGCGCACATGGCGGCCACTGCCATCCTCAACCTCTCCACCCGCTGCTGGGAGATGCCTGAGAATCTCAGCACCAAGCAGCAAGAGGCCCCTGGCAAGGTGGGTGGATGTGGCCAGGAGCCACTGCCCAGGGGCCAAACTTGGAATTCAGGATGGGAGAGGCACCTTGGTTTACCCTTCCTTTAAGTTTGTTTTTTTAAATACAGAGGCAATGCAGGCATTCACCCAAAATCACACTTTTGGCTCCTCACTTTGCATTTGGAGAAGGGAATCTTGGCTTTTTGAGTGATGTGGAGGTGCCCCGTGGTTGAAATTTCCCATGTGAGATGAGCATCAATTCCGGGTCTTGGGCTGAGGCTGGATATTACTAAATATTTATGATTTATGATGGCCGAGCCCTGGCTGTCCAGGGCAGTGGTGGAGTCACCATCCCTGGAGGGATTTAAAGGACATGTGGATGTGGCACTTGGGGACATGATTTAGTGGTGGGCTTGGCAGTGCTGGGTGAATGTTTGGACTTGATGGTCTCTAAGAGCTTTTCCTACCCAAACAATGCTGTAATTCCATGATTCTCAGAGCTGGTTTCAGTCATTCCCTGATCTGTATCTGATGCCATTTGAAGTTCCCCAGTTGTGTCCAGTCTGATCTCCAGCTGTTTTACAGAAAAACACAGGTTTTCTCAAAGTCCCACAAAGCACTCTCAACCACTAGATGCCTGTGTTCAATCAGCTGAGTCAAAAGGCCAAGGTTTGGTTGGTTGGATGGGACTTGGAGCAACCTGGGATAGTGGAAGGTGTTCCTGTTCATGGCAGGGAGGTTGGAATGAATTGAGCTTTAAGGTCCTCTCCAACCCAAACCATTCTAGTAGAGGGGTGCCTTTGCATGACATGTTCCTGAAATATTTATTCAGTTCCTCCTACCTGACTGTGGAGAGGATGGGACATGAATACCTGCCCACTGCACTGAAAAAGACAAACAGGGGCAAGATCCCCATGGGATCTTCAGCTTCTGTCAGCTGCTAACATTGGTTGTGTTTCCAACCTTCCAGTCCATGGACATTGAGGTGGATGAAAATGGGACTCTGGACTTGAGTATGAACAAGCACCGCAAGCGGGAGAGCACCTTCCCCAGCAGCAGCAGCTGCAGCAGTAGTCCCAGCATGAAGTCCCCAGACGTGTCCCAGCGCCAAAACAGCACCAGTGCCACGAGCAGCACCATGACCTCCCCCCAGTCCAGCCAGACCTCCCGCCAGGACGAATGGGATGGGCC
This sequence comes from Ammospiza caudacuta, assembly GCF_027887145.1. NCBI lineage: Eukaryota > Metazoa > Chordata > Aves > Passeriformes > Passerellidae > Ammospiza > Ammospiza caudacuta. The sequence continues at coordinate 13,589,627 of NC_080607.1, forward strand.
CATTGACTACACGAAACCAAACCGCCAGCGGGAGGAGGAGCCAGAGGAGGTGAGCAGTGCCTCTTCATGCTTGAATAACAGCTCAGGGGACATTGAATGCCCTGTTTGCCTGCACAGTTGTCCTGTTTTGCCCAGAAGCCCCAGTTTGTCTGTTGAGCCAAGGAAAGAAATATTCCTGAATTTGTCAGTGCTATCAGATATCAACCAGGCAGGATCTTGCTTTTGGATCTGTTGGGATGCCCTTGCAAAGGAAGAACCACCATTTCACTTGTCCTGGGTCTGCAGTGTTTTCTTCATTGTAAATCATGTCAGCCCATTGCAGCAGTGCTGCTCCTGGTGATGTTTTTCAGGATGATTTATATCTGCCATTAGCAGCTACAGCCCTGCATGGCACTGACATTAATCCTGCAGGTGGGGAATCCAGCCATGACACCCAGATGGGGTGGGGGTTCTGCTCTGAGAGCATCACCTGCCGCTCTGCCCACAGGAAGGCTGCTGAGGAAGAGTGTGAGGGGGCTGTACTGATCTTCATTCCTTCAAGACCTTGAGAAAACCACGCGTAAATCCCTTTACAGACGTGGTTTACACAACTCTCCTAAAACCCCAGGAAATCACAGGCTCTTGGATTTAGGCTGGGTGCTGTGAGGTACTTGCAGGGAGCTCAGGTGTGCTGGCAATGCTGCACTAACCCTTAGCTTTGATGAACTTGGGATCCTTTCCCACCACAGCTCAGCAGCAATGACCACAGCACAACTCTGTCCCTTTCCTTGCAGTCAGAGCCTGCTGCTCACTCTTTTGCCTCCTCGGAAGCTGATGAGCAAGAAGTGTCAGAGGAGAACTTTGAAGAGAGAAAATACCCAGGTGAAGTTACTTTAACCAACTTCAAGCTGAAATTCCTCTCCAAGGACATCAAGAAAGAGCTGCTCACGTAAGTCCTGCCTTCTTGTCTCTTCCTCCAAAATCTATTAATATGTGCTTAGCCAGGATGGTTGGAAACAAAATTAGAAAATACATTATAGAAATAAGAACTGTAGCTCCCTTTCCTACTGTGATTGATCTTACTCATCCTCCTACAACTGCTGATCAATGAGGAGAAATATGTTCCTACATTACTTTGCAGTGATGAAGGGAACCTGAGAGCTTTGTGCTCTGGATTCATGGACAGGTTGTGGGAAAATGGGAAAATCCTTTCAGGTTTCCTGTTATTTTCCTGTTAGAGTGTTTCTGGCATGGTGATGGCACCTACCCAATGTCCTAATCCCCTGTTTTGGGACACTGGCTGATGTTGTGGAGCACCCAAAGGAACTCAACACCTTCTTGAAGAGGGTGTTGAACACAAGATGTCTCATTCAGAAGACAGGATTTGTTGGCTTAGTGCAAGGGGTCCCAGCACTGTGAAACTGCAGGAACACAAAATGTGACCTGAGGCTGCAGCGCGTTTGCTGTTGTGATGCATTTTGCATTGGAGAGAGACCTTGACCCAGCTCACATCTGTCTGTCCGTAGTGTGGGTGGAAGCACAGACCCAGAGCTGCCCTATTGGATGGAGTATGGCTCTGCATCCACGCCAACACCCACAGGAATGGTTAATGTTTAAGGGTTTGAGCCAAACGTGGCAGCTTGGACCTGGCTCTGGTCTAACAGCACGTCAGGATCAGCCTGGAGGTTGTGATGGGGAGATTTCCCCTCCCAGGCATCCCAGCTGTTCCTGGCTTCTTTCCTGTGCATCTGACCCTCCCACACATCTCACAGGGAGTTGGTGGGCACCGTTTTGCTGATCTCATCCAACCCACTCGTTATCTGCAGCCAGGCAGGGAGGAGATCTGTGGGGGCAGAGCAGCAGCAGCATCTTCCCTAAATGAGCAAAGCTCAGATCAGCTGCCCTACACAAAGCTCTAAAGGGTTTTTTAAAGCCCACCAGTGATGTGAACAGCAGTTTCTGAACTAGAGCCCTGAAGTCCTCCTGTGCTTTAATTTTATTGTGATGATAGAGAAATTTCCTGAATGGAAAAAAACCTGGAATAAATAAATGGTGTCATGGGCAGCCCTGAGCCTTCCCTCTCCATTTAATATCCTTGTTCCTCTCTGGCCCAGGGGCTGTAATGAATTAGCTGTAGTTAACTCAGGAGCAGACTGGCCTGCTGTGTCTGATGCTCTGCGTCTGGGTGCTGCTCTTGTGCCATTTCCAGGCAGGTGCCCCTCACCTGTATCTGCCCATCACCCCCAGAGCTTACTGTCATTCCCTTTGAGCAGCAAACAGTGATTGCAAGCTTGTCTTTGCAGCTTTAAGGGCTGGGAGAAAAAAAAAGATCATTTCAGCAATCTGAAGCACCTTATCTGAAATCTGAGCAAGATGATTCCTGCAGCCAGAGCTTCAGCATGGCAGGAATGATCCAACCTGGCAGCAGCAGCCAGGGGTGGCCACATCTGTCAGGCTGTGCCACCCATCAGGTTGTGCCAGTCCCACACTGCCACCAAGCCCTCCTATTAACTAAGGGTTTTAAACACTTTCTTTGCCTTTGCCACATTTTTCTCTCTCTCTTTTTTTTTTTTTTTTCCTAATTGTTTTTAGGATCCTTATGATCTTTTAGAAGGAAAAAGGGAGGAAGGGGAGCTGGAAGGGGAACAGCTGGTTTATATCCATGCAAACACAGAAACACACACCAAGATCTGATGGATGGGGCTGGTGTCAGGGTCTGGCAGCAGGGCTGGACCGAGACACCCCAGACAGACCCTGAGGGGGCTCTGCTGGCTCTGCCCACCCGTGGATCCTGGGGAATCCCTTCCTTTCCCACACTTATGCTCTTTGTTGTTGTTGTTGCCCAGTTGCCCAACCCCAGGCTGTGATGGCAGTGGACACATAACGGGGAACTATGCCTCTCACCGCAGGTGGGTCGACATTTTCTACGTGGTTTGAACTTTAAAAACAACTTTTATTTTCTTTTGGTATAGTTTGTGACCATATGGATAGTTTGGTTCTGTTTCCTTCCCCCTTCTGTTGCCCCTCTCCCTCCCCATGCCCCAACCCTTCAACCCTTTTTCTTTTTCCTTTTTCTTATTTCTTATTCTTTTTTTTTTTTTTTTTTTTTTTTTTTTTTTTTTTTTTTTTTTTTGCTTATCCAGATATTCCATCTCTTCTCTTTCAGCCTTTCTGGTTGTCCTCTTGCTGACAAGAGCCTCAGAAACCTCATGGCTGCCCACTCTGCTGACCTCAAGTATGTTTGCGCTCAACTTGGAACTCCTTTTTTTTCTTTATTTCCACCCTTTTTTTCTCTCTTCTCCCTTCCTGCCCCCACACCTCTTGCTCTGCTTTTGCTTTTCCATCCCCTCCCTTCTCCTTTCAAAGAGCTGATCAAAACCTGTCTGCAAGGATCTCTGGTGGAGTCCAGCTTCCAGCTGCTGCGCTGAAGAGGCAATGGCATGGAGGAAGGATAATTTTGGGGAGGGGGCTCATGGCAATGATTGGAAATAACCTGGATGCCTGGCAGGTTTCCTCTGGGCATTGTAGACATGTTATTTTCCTTTTCACTTGGCATCTTTTACCAAGCTCTTGTTGCCTAGTTTGGGCCAGAACCCATTTAATTTCATATTTTTGTCCATCTCAAATAATCCAGAGCCTGGATTTATTTTTGGGTATAGACATGGCTGAGAGCTCACTGCCAGCACAATCAAAGCCAACTCTTTTGGAGAACCTGGGATGCTATTTTTATGCTACTTTTTAGGGGCTGTTTGGGATGTAGTGAGAGAGGTTCCTCTTCATTTCCATGATTTGTGAGGGAATGAAAGAAGGAGTAACCAAATGCTTGGTGAGGTCAGATCCTGAGCCAGTGGTCAAGGGCTCACAGAAACCCAAACTTCCCATTCCCATTGATGTTTCTGAAGGGAGGAACCTGGTTTTGACATTTTCATTCAGGTATCTTCCTCTGAATCCCATATTCAGCTTTGCTGTCTTCTCCAAACTCCTCCTTTTCAGTAGGAGCTTATTCTTCCCAGGTGGGTTTCCCAAACGCTCTCTTAGGTTGCCTTCCCTAAAGGAAGGTGAAATTGTGTTTGGTTGGGAACACTGGGGAGATCCCAACCCTCTCCACCCAATCTGCATCTCTGGTGTAAAGTCCATTGAGAATTTTTTTCATCATCTCTTTCATGGGCCCACCCTATCCTTGCAGGCTGAGTCTCCTCTGAGTTCCCAGCCTTGCTGAATTCAGTTTTTGGACCATTTAGACCCTGACCTAACCGAGGAGCCTCCACTGAGAATAAAACCTCATGAAAGGCTTTACATTGCACAGGGTCATCATGAAAAAACCCAAGAGTGCTGTGCCCTGTGTGCCATCAGGGGTTTCTGGAGCTGAGCCAGTGCTATTCCCACTGGTCACTAAGGCCATTGGAAAAGTCCCAAATCCCTTTGTGGTGGCTCCTGGACTTCTCTGTGCCCCACCACCAGTGTGGAGCTGGTGCCAGGAAAGGTGTTAGTTAACCACCTGCTCCTTATCACAGAGGTGGACAAAGTGGCAGGATTAGCTGATATTAATAGAATTTGCTGGTGGATGGCAAGGACTGCTGTGATTAGTGCTAAGTACACTTAATCACACACTATAGACCATACACATTCTGAAAGGAGCTCTTCAAAGAGCTCTGCTGATCTGGTGTTTCTCCAACAGTTTGAAAGAACAGCCAAGTGATCAGACAATTAGCGTTAAAGATATTAAAAGCTCTCAGGAGCAGTGGCCATTCCCAGGAAGGGCCAGACAAAAAGCAAAAGGCTCATCCCTGGGACTGAGCATCGTGTCCAGCCTTGCTGTGTTCCCCTCTAGCATCAATGTCAGTGCTTTTTATCAAAATACTGCGTAAAAAAGGAGACTTCTGGCCCCCAAAAAAGCTTGTTAATATTATTTCCTCAAATAACACTTTTTTTTTTCTATGTCCTGGTGAGGATGGGAGCAAAGGAGGGAGGAAGGGATTTTGAGATATTACAGATTGCACAGTCACAGCTTTTCAGAACTCCAGATAAGACCATGTCAGTGTTTCTATTATAAATTCTATTTTAGGGGTTAATATCCCTGATATAAAAAAAATAGCTCCAGGCTGGAACATGCAATAAAAGGTCTCTGTTGGTATGATTTGTCTCCAGATAATTAAAAATAAAAATCAAATTACTTCTCTCTCCTCTTTAAAAATCCTGAAAGGAAGAAAGAGTTTGGTGTTAGTGTTTTCATAATTTCCTCCCACCCTGAAGCTAAAACAACAGAGAAATAGTTTTGCTTTTCACTGTAACAGTGTAGAGCTGGGAAATATCCCAGTCATCTCCCAAACCTGTAATTTCTAAACAAGTTGAGGAATTTGCACCCTCATTGAGGTCCTGCTGGATGTGTCCTGCCCTTACTGCACCAGACCCTGTGCATTTATGTTTTCCTGGCTCTGAGCCTCCCTGTTGCCCCTCTAGGACCAGGCCATGTCCCTGCTCTCTTACCCAACGTGAGGTACCAATATTTTTTTGCCAATGGAGATTATTCAGTGATGTGCAAACACCAAAATCTCCCTCAGAGCTGCTGCAAAGAGGAGAATTTTGGTATTTTCTATACAAAATGGGAAGACTTTTTAAAAACAGCTGTTTTCCAAGCTGCCAAATGAAAGTCACCTGTGGAAACCGCTGCTCCACTGGCTCTCAGGGGGCAGAGCAGCAGTGCAGAATCACAGAATAGTTTGGATTGGAAAGGGCCTTAAAGGCCAAAACCCCTGCAGTGAGCAAGGACATCTTCAGCTACATCAGGCTGCTCAGAGCCCTGTCCAGCTTTAGGGAAAGCATCCTGCCTTTCCAAAGAGCTCTGAGCTCAGGGATGCCCGGGCATCACCATCATTTCCCTGCCATGTCCTGGAGACACCAACCCTGCCCTGCTGCAGGTGCCACCCAGCCACCCACACCAGGCATTGGTGGTTTAAAAACAGGGCTGGAGAAAGTGGGGACACCAAAAACCCCACCCACAAGGAGAAAGGGTGCTCTGCAAAGCTCCCCGAGCTTTGCTCAGAAGGAGCAGTGAGCATCTCCCCCTGGTCCTGCAGCAGCACCCTGCATTTCCTCTGTGGTGTTTGTGAGGGTCCCCAGGACGAGGTGAGAGATGAGAATTTGTCTCCACGTTCTCAGAAGGCTGATTTATTATTTTCTGATATTATATTAAAAAATGGTATACTAAAACTATACTAAAAGAAAGAGAGAAAGGATACATCAGAAGGCTAACAAGAATGATAAAGAAAAACCCGTGACTCCTCAGAGTCTCCACACAGCTGGACCACCATTGGTCATTAAATTAAAACAATTCACATGCTGGATAAACAACCTCCAAATCACATTCCAAAGCAGCAAAACAGGGAGAAGCTGAAGCTTCCCAGGAGAAGAAATCCCGGTGAAGGGCTTTTTCAGAAAATATCATGGTGACACACCCCCTCCCCTGGCCTTAATTACTTGACTCAAAAAGCCCTGGCTAATTGGCAGGCCAGCCTGCACATCCTCTGCAAACACTGCTCACCTCTCTCCCTTGTCCCCATGACAACTTTTATGTCACCTACAGCACAGGGAGCAGATCTTTGTGCTCCTTTCCATCCCTCACCATTAATGATGCGCTGCTGAGCTCAGGCCATTCCCTGCCAGCTTTGGGTGATCACAGCAGTGACCTCCAGCGTTTGTGCACCTTTGGGTGATCACAGCAGCGACCTCCAGCCTCTGGGTGATCACAGCAGTGACCTCCAGCCTCCAATGGAGACCTCTGGATGCTCACCTGGAAACTCACGGCTGCGGATGCACCTACTCGAGAATCTGCAGGAAAAAAGCCTCTTTTTGGCTTGGCTCAAATACACTGAATTGTAAAGCTGTGCCATTAGCCAGTGACACAGAGAAGGAAAGGGCTGGCAGCAAGCTGGTGGCGTGCCAGTTTTGTAAGGCAGCAGCTGAGGGGCAGAGTCTGCAGAAAGGGCACTGTCTGTGGTGACCCGGGGGTCCCCAGCCCAAGGACCCTCACAGGCTGTCCCCTGCTGACTCCCTGTCCCCTGGCCACGGTGTTGTGGAAGGAGGGGTCCTAGGGCTAAGCTAACCTTTTTCCTCCTGTTTCTCCATCATTTGTCATCAGAAGCATTGGCCAGTGTTTTTGCACTCCGCAGACCCTCCTGCCACGGGCTGCCCACTTGCCCTCACTGAGATTATGCTCGCTGAGTCACCCAGAACTGAGCCAAAGCCTTCTGTTGGTGGTGGCCGTGGTGGCCCTGCTGTCCAGAGCTGTCAGCTGTTTTTCTGGTTTCTGCTCTCATCCTGGGTCCATCCTGCTGGCCCTGGATGGCCCTTGATGTCTCCTTAATGCCTTCCGAAACTTGACAAACACTGTCCTGGAGGGGCATTTTAATTATTATCAGCTTCTGAACTGTCCCCTTCATGAGGGTGGGGACACAGGCTGGGACCCGCATCCTCTCATGGGAGAGCAGCTCCTCACTGTGCTCCCAACATCCCAGAGATGTTCCTCTCCAATGTCGCATCATGCAGTGGTGCATTGAAATCAGTACCACGGATATTACAGACCAAATCTTGTCCTTACAGAGGGGGAAGGGGCAGGAAGGAAAAACCTGCTCATGCTGACAGCGCCCAGATTTCTGTTTGAGAAGAGCTGTCACAAAGTGTTGATCCCCTGCTCACATCCCCAGGCTAATCTGAGCCTCCCTTGCCTCTGCAGGTGCCCTACTCCTGGTTGTGATGGCTCTGGTCACATAACAGGAAATTATGCATCACATAGAAGGTAAGATCTCCCTTGAATTATTTTCTCTCTAGTCTCTTTCTGTGTTGCTTTCTCTTTCTTTTTTTTTTTTTTTTTCCCTGCAGTGGGCAGAGTTGTAAAGTTCTGAATAAAACATTAATGTTACTGACAACTGAAGCCTATTTTCATCTCTTTAATCTGACTTCTTTTTTTTTTCTGCTGTTTTCAGAATCTGATTAGAAGCTCCTTTCAACAGAATAAAAGACAAAGGGTCAGATTTTAGCTGATGCAATGTTCCTGTTAATATTGCTACCTATTTATGACTTCTATTATCACTTTAGAACATTAATAGCACAGATCTGAGCCTTCTGTTTCAACAATTCCATTAAACATTGCAGGCTGTTAGCAGATATCTTCTTATCTAGACACCATTAATTACTGTCCATCTCCCTCAATTTTTTACTATTTTTTTTCCTTCTGACTTCTCCTCGTGATGTGAAGCTGCAAAACGAGAGAGATCAAAAACACTGTGCCAAATTCAAGGGAAAGATGACTGAAGCGGGGGAATAGCAAATGCAGAGATTCTGCCAGTGAGACAGGCCTTTCTTCTCTTTTTAACCACAGTCTGTCAGGCTGCCCTCGTGCCAAGAAAAGTGGGATCAAGATCACCCCGACAAAGGATGATAAAGAAGACCCAGAGCTGATGAAGTAAGTCTGGGAATAACTCCTGAGCAGAGCTTGTCACTCCCTCCACTTCACCTCACACAGATTTATGTGGGGGGTCACTCAGCATCCACCCCACATCCGCCCTTGCTCACGCTGCTTTGAGCATCCTTTGCTGTGTTTTGGTGTTGCAGTTTTGATATTTGATGGAAAAATGGAGTGGTGGGGAGGTAGTGGTGTCTTTTTCTTGCAGATGTGAAAGGTAGATTGGTAGGTTCACAAACAGTTTCTCTGCTAGCTGTGTTTTATGTAATTTCTGGAAAACCACAGCAGTGCTATAAATGAAGGTAAAACCCCACAGCCAAGTCAGACATTGAAGGTTTTTGGGAAGCAATGGGCAGGCAAGGGCTGATGGAGTAGAAACTACCCAATATTGAGTTGGGTCAGGATCTGGCAACCCTGAATATTCTTTTCCAGGGCAGAAAATTCTAAGTGAACTGGAAAAAAAGCTCTCTCTGCTGCCTCAGGCTGAAGTTTTCAAAACATCCCAGGGGGTTTATTCCTGTGGGGAATAGAGATTTGAAATTGCTTAGTCCACCTCAGGAGTTTTCATGAGCTGTGAAATCCTTTTGTCCTGACTTTTAGCAAGTCTGAACATCACAGGCTCAGCATGTGGGGTCTGGGATCTGTATCTCCTTACACAGCTACAGGACATGAAAGGCAGCACTGACTCCAGGATCGTTTTTGTTTTTACTTTTTTTTTATTACCTCAGAGCATCTCCATCCTTTCTGAAGCCTTGTACACTCACCCAGCAAGTGCAGGTGGAAGGGGGCAAAAAGAAACACGGAAAAAATTATCAACCACTTCCAAGGGTTTCTAGTTGCCCATGAGTGCTGGCATATCTGTCCAAACCCCTTTGGCTCAGCAGACTGTCTCCAAATGGAGATTTTTAAAAAAAAAATATTTCACTCCCAGGGCAGGTCTTGCCCTCCAGAGGAGCAGAGGTGGGTATCTCCATGTGCCCACGTTTTGGCCTGGAGCAGAGGCTGAGCCAAAGCAGGACCCAGCGGGGGTGGAGGAACCCTGCAGGGGCTGTGGGAAGCTGGGATGTGCCTGCTGGGGGGAAAGGACCTTTCAGAAAAAGATGATATTTGAGCCATCTGCTCTGTTCTTCCTCCTCAGTCTACAGGAAGGAAAGCCTCTCAGTTAAATGAGCCATGTGATAATTAGCAGGAGTTTGCAGAGTTTATTAAAAATTAAGCAACCTACTAGAGAATCTGTAGGAAAAAAGCCTCTTTTGGCTCAAATACACTGAATTGCTGGTGGTGTTGCAAAGCTGTGCCATTAACCAGTGACACAGAGAATGAAAGGGCAGCAAATTGGTGATGTGCAGCTGCTGGCTGTACCTTTGCTCTCACCATGGTTGGAGACCCCAGGTGGGAGGTCACCCCTCTCCATGGTTTCTCCAGGAATATATGACCTGTGGGGCTGGGCAAGCTGTGGTTTTGCTCATTTGTGCCTTCCCCACTCAGGGCAGGACAGAGCAGTTTCCCCAGTGTGGTTTCTCTGCACAGAAGTCACTTCCCAGTGCAAGGAAAAAGGAGTTTTTATGTGTCTGTTCTGTTGTGGGGAACATGGGGTGACCCACAGCAGAGTGAGGGCCCCCACCAGCATCCTCACCAGGGGGTCGGTTTCTCCTAGTCCACCCTAAAGATGCAAACTGGGAAGATAAAGTTGCAAGAAATCATTTAATTGTTTGGGTTGGAAGGGATTTAAATCTCACCTCATTCCAGTCCTCTGCCATGGGGTGGGACACCTTCCACTAGACCAGATTTCCCAAAGTCCCATCCAGTCTGGCCTTGGACAATTCCAGGGGTGGGGCATCCATAGATTCTCTAGGTTCCAGGCTTCAAATGGGGCTGGATTTTCTGACTCCTGCAAGGCTGGTGCCATCCTCCCCCAGACAGGTCTTGGTGGAACCATGGATATGGGTGCAGGAAACGTGAAATGTGAGGGTCTCTGCAGCAGCAGGAGAAGGAGGCATTCCCTAACATCCCATGGCCCAGACAGCAACCCCCCCCTCTTCCAGTACACCCAGGAGGAGCAGAAGCTCCTCTGAGACGTGCAAAACAACGTGGCACAACAATCCCTGCCTGGTGCCTCCCCCCAGCCCGTGGCTGTGTTTGTCCCACCACCCACGGCAAGGTGTGCCTGGTGTGGGTTTATCTTAAGGAGCTTTGGCTCTAAATCCTTCCTCTGTCTGCACTGAACTCCACTTGGAACCCGGCCGAGTTTTGCACATCATCACCGAGGAGAAAGTCATTTAGTCCCTGTTGTTTGTGCTGTTCATCCTTCAAGTAATTTGCTGCAGATGTGATTGAACAGATCACCTCAACCTTCAGCCCAGCCCATACAGTGGAAGCATCCACAGGTGTCTAATTGATCAAATGCTACTGGTGCTCCCATTAAATAATAATAATGTTAAAAAAAATTTTAAAATATGTCCAAGACAGCTGTTTTGCACAATAAGGCTCTGGTTTATTTTTTAACAATGAAAATGTAATAAAAGTTAAATTAACGGTGTAAAATATGTAATGGTTGGGCTGTAACGGCTGCATACGAAATGCTGGGGTTTGTCTCTGTCTCTCTTGCTCTTCCCCCCTCTCCCCCTTCTCCTTTTCCTCCTGAGGATTCAGTAATTTGCTCGTGATCATATAAAAGCAATGATGTTATGAATTTACTGAGGATCCTGCTGGCAGGGATATTATAAGTGAATTGTGCTGCATTTGCAGCTGATTAAAATCGAGATCAGCATTTTTCAAATTATCTTGGGAAAAGGCTGGGTGTAGGGCCCCCCCTTTTGCTGTCATCTCCCTTTTGTGTGGAATGTAAACAATCAGGGCAATAATTTCTGCGGTGAAACGCAGCTTGTGATTTTCAGGAGCAGCTCTGCGAATGCTTTTGCTGGAGAGCCTCAAAGTCCCTAATTGCTTCCAAACTAAGGACATGGGGGCTATTTTTGTCATTTCTTGCCTCCTTCCACCTCCTCTATTTTTGAGTAACCTCCCTTGAGTAATAAACTTTTAACTGTATTTATAATTGACAAGCATTTTTAAAACAAATGCAAACCACAGCAGAAACCCTGATAGATACACTGGGCTTGTAGGATGGCAGGATTTAGGGAGAATGCCATTAGGTGAGGAGGGAGGAAAGAGGAGCCTTTTAGAGAGCCACTCGTGTGCTTGGCAGTAGCACAAGTTGTGTTGGTGCTTCACAAGGCTTCTCACAGTTCCTGTGTGTTTCAACTGGCCAAAAAGAGGGAGAAGTCTGGTAAGGGCAGGGTTCCTGTGCTGCCCTGATGATAACTCCCACTTTATCCCCTTGAGAGCGTGGGTTGATCTCCCCAGAGAGGCAGGATGTGAACCAGGAGGAGGAGGAGGAGGCAAGTGAGGCCAGGCTGTGGCTGCAGGGTGAGGGGTGGTTCAGTGATTTGTCCTGTTTGATGGGGTGCAGGCTCAGTAACCCCTCGGATGCCCTCCTGGCAGGAACAGGTCTGCAGCTCTTTGTGCACAGCCTGAACAGCTCCTGGCTCAGGGACTGGCTCCTGGGGAGGGCTGTGTGCCCAAGAGCACAGACAGGGCTCCTATGCTCTGTGGGCAGGGTGATAAGAGATGAGCCTGGGTTCATCAGCAGTGACACAGGGCAGAGCCAGCAGTACGTGTGGGATGGTTCAGTGTGATGTCAGTATTGAGGTACACCAGGAACCCCTGTTGGCAGTCCAACCTGCTATTTTTATCCCCAGTGAGGCACCAAACACCTGGTTTCTGACGCCACTGGGACCTACTTTTGCTGCACGTGATGTGACCTCCACAGACTTCCCTCCTGCAGAATTGTCCTTGATTCCCTTTGGCTCTTTTGAAGGAGCACTCGTAGCTCTTAATATCCCATCTGCTATTTCCATCAACCAAACATCTCCCCTCTAAAACTCCAGACGAGACCCAAATACAAACACTCTCTTCCCAGGCTTCCTCATTGCTGCTCACCAATAATTTCCTCCCTTTCTTTATTCCTTCCTTCTGCTCCTTGCCCTTGATGTGACTTTGGGTGATTCCCCGTGCCCAGGTGTCCCGTTCCGGGCTGTGTCGGGCTGGGACACATCAGTGGCAAGTACGCGTCCCACCGGAGCGCCTCCGGCTGCCCCCTGGCCGCCCGCAGGCAGAAGGAGGGATCGCTCAACGGCTCCTCCTTCTCCTGGAAGTCCTTGAAGAATGAAGGTCCAACCTGCCCCACCCCAGGCTGTGACGGTTCTGGCCACGCCAACGGGAGCTTCCTCACTCACAGAAGGTAAATACTGGGGTTTGTGTAAGTGTGAGTGTGATGGTTTTGCTGTAGAGAAACGTACCTGCCCCAAGATGCTGCTTGAGCAGCGTTCAGCTTCTCATGCCAGGCTCAAGAATTGGCGATTTTGATGCTGAGTTGAGTCAGTTGAAGTTTACTGAATGGAGAAAATGTGTGGTTGTTTTAAGAGTCAGAGAATCACAGAATGGTTTGGGTTGGAAGGGACCTTAAAGATCATCTCATTCCTACCCCCTGCCACAGGCAGGGACGCCTTCCACTATCCCAGATTGCTCCAAGCCCTGTCCAACCTGGCACTGGATACTTCCAGCAATCTTCCACAGCAATCTTAGGCAGCTCTGGCCTCACCACCCTCACAGGGAAGAATTTATTCCTAACCTCAAATCCAAATCCTTATTTGCATGCTGGAAAAGAATTTGAGCACCACAAATAGGAGCTTGGTGCCCAAGACAACCAGATTCATCTCACCCTCCTCACCTAGCACACCTTCTCTTTTAGGAAGCAATGTGTTTTTAATATTTGCTTAAAGAAAATCACTCTCGCTTCATAAATGGGGCATTTTGTGGCATTATTCATAAAGCAATTTCCTCTGTACCATAAAAAGCTTTTAAGAGAACTGTCTCGCAGCTTGAATTCCACCAAATGGCACATGTTCTTATGTTGGGAACATAAGCACCTATAAATACTGAGAGTTTATGAAACCCATTTTTACTTGTTTTTCAGTTTGTCAGGGTGTCCAAGAGCTACTTTTGCTGGGAAGAAAGGAAAACTCTCAGGGGATGAAATTCTCAATACAAAGTTCAAGACCAGCGATGGTAAGATTTTTCACTCCTTTGCCTTGCAGGTGTGTCAGGGTGTTTGGCCCACAGATCTTTTTCTTTTTGGACTGGGGAGGTTTAACCTAAAATCTGGGCACAGATTTCAAGGACATCATGTACTCTGAAGACACATTCCTCGTGTATTCTGGGTGTCTGGGCCGGCATGGTACCAGTCTCACTCGTTGAGTCACACATTTTGAGGGAGCAACAATAAAAAAGGCAAAAGAAGTAATGCTGAAATTCAGATTTTTTTTTTCATATATTCACTGGCATTTTTACAAATCCCTTGCAGTCACTCAGCGATTTCCACCTATTCAGGGCTTTTAATACTGAGATATTTCTGGACCTGGAATTTTGTTAGCTATGGCACTTTGCATTTCCAGTGCTATTACTGAGCTTTCTGTGGTATTTGACAAGGTTCAAGCATTGAACTTGATAGCTTGGAACCTATAAATACCTGCACTCCTCTAGAAATATTGCTTTATTTTATGGACCTCGTAATTTCTCATCAAGATATGCATTAGTTTTTTAAATGACATCATTCCAAACTCAGGATTGGAGAGAGTGACCTGACTGTTCAGGACAATCAACCTTGCTGGGTGTGGGGATGTGTTGGACTCCAACTGCTCTGCTGTCCTTTGCTTTTGCATTTACATATTGACCTGTTCAAGTATCATTGACCTGTGATAATAAAAATATTAATTATAAAAAAAATAGAAAGAAAAAGGCAGGTGAGAGGTACATCCTGTTTCAAGGATGTAAAAGACAAGGTAAGGACGGTGCAGCGGGATAGGCTCAGCAGAAAGCCCAACAATTTTGCTTTTCCCAAGAGCATTTGTTGACTGCCCATGACCTTCCCTCCTGCAGTTCTGGAGAATGATGAGGAGATCAAGCAGCTGAACAAGGAGATCAGTGAGCTGAACGAGTCCAACTCAGAGATGGAAGCAGCCATGGTAAAACTCCAGTCCCAGGTATGTGTCCTTGGCCATGCATTCAAGCCCAGGGGTGATGGGTGTTGGTGGGTGCCATTGGTGAGGGTTGGTGACCCTGCCGTGCTCCTTGCTCCACAGATCTCCACCATGGAGAAGAACCTGAAGAACATTGAGGAGGAAAACAAAATCATAGAGGAGCAAAACGAAGCCCTGTTCCTGGAGCTCTCAGGGTTGAGCCAGGCTCTTATCCAAAGTCTTGCCAACATCCGCCTTCCGCACATGGTAAGAAACTTTGACAGTGCTCAGCCCAATCCAGCATCATCGAGGGAGCTGTGCCAAACCCAATACATGATAAGGCTTTTTCACAATTAAAGAGTGGGAGAATTTCTTTCCATACACCTATGTGTCCTTTATAAGATCAGTACTTTTCCCTTATCTCTGAAGCTTGCATTGTATCTCCCTTTTGTTGTCATTTTCTGCTGATCTCCCTTTTTATCTATTGTTCTGTCTCATTACATCTGGGAGCACTATCACAAAATGGGAAACTTTATCAAGGGCACCCAGTGCCTTTTAGGCTAAGACAGCACAAGCCGAGATCAGGAGGGATTGGATTTCAACGTCAGAAAGATCTTAGAGCTCCTATTACAATGCAGGTAGTTTCAATTCAGTTTTGAATAGCTGGCAGCTAAAGAATAGCATTCTTAAAAAGAGTGTATTTTGTTTAATTTAACAAGGTCTAACAGCCCACAGCATGTTACCACAGAGTTACTGAGAAATGAAAAGACTGCATTAAAATAGTAAAACCACAAAAGGCTATTAATTACCTTCTCTCTATTCCCAGGAATGTAATTACTGTTGTCAAAACCAGGTGTGTGGAGGTGGGGCTCGTGTTGTTGAGGAAGCTGTCCTCTTACAACTCATAAAGACCATTGCAATGATCAGAGGAATGAGCTTTTGATTTATTTTTTCTTCCATCCTTTTTTTTTTTTTTTTCTTTCTGAGAATCCTTTTCATTGGGGTTTGTATTTAAATTCAGACTGGTTGGAGAGAAGCCATCCTCCAGCAGAGCAGTTTTGGACAGTATTCACCCAGCTGCCTAACTGGCAGGAAACCACTCACTGAGAGCTTTTTTGTAAAGTATTTGACACATAAAGGTCAAATAAACTGTTCAGCAAATATTTTTTCAAGGTTTCAGGCAACTCTAATTAAATGATGCCCATGAGACTTTTATGCTCATTTTATTCCTGTTCTTTTTCTTCCTTCTCCCTCTCTTTTTTCCCCCATTAAGCCCAAGTTAGATGCTTGCAATGCCCCTCGAAAGCAGAAGCTGTACTGCAGCAGAGAGCTGGGCTGGGCAGCTGTGAGCCCAAGGTGACCTGACTTTGCCTTTGGTTCCCTCCGTGATGTTTCAGCAGTCCTGTTGTCCTCCAACCCTTCATTTCCATGCCTTAATTCAGCCTCCAGCCTGTCAGGCTGCCTGCACACACTTTACCTGATGCTGTTAATAGCTCCACAAGGCCAGCGCATAAAATTAAGGACCTGGTTAAGATCCAGTGGGATTAGGGCAATGATGAGATTCCTGTAGATGCAGCACCGCACACAAAAAGGCTTTGATGTGGAGACCTTTGGCTGTACATACAGAGAAACATGGAATGGTTTGGGTCAGAAGGGACTTCAAAACTCACACTTTTCATGCCCTCTGCCATGGGTAAGGACAACTTCCCCTAGACCAGGTTTCTCCAAGCCTGGCCTTGAGCACTTTTAGGAATCCACAACTTCTCTGGGCACTAAAATACGCAGGTGATTTATTGCAAAGACTCTCATCCTCATCCTGCTCCATTACTAATGCTTTTATTTTATTTTTTTTTTGGCTGCAGGATCCAATTAGTGAGCAGAACTTTGATGCCTATGTGAACACACTGACAGACATGTACACCAACCAGGAGTGCTACCAGAACCCGGAGAACAAGGACCTGCTGGAGAGCATCAAGCAAGCTGTCAAGGGCATCCAGGTGTAGCGCTGCGGGATGGAGAGCAGCAAGTAAACAGACTGTAAGATGGAACTTCCCCTCCAAGTATTCAGGTTTACAAGTTAGAAAACTTGTTTAATGAATGAAAAAAAAGAAAAAAAAAAAAAGGACCAAAATGTAACCAAGACGCCATTTCTGAGACATGGAACTGATCAAACTCAATGTTCTCGTTTACTTAACTTTGGACCTTCTTGAGAAAAGTGGGATTTTTTTCCACCTTGACTACGAGGTAGATCAGGATGGAAGGTTAAATTCTCCAGTTGGCTGTGGGGCTTGGTAGCAGGTGAAGAGCAGGCATCTTCCATGAGTTGCTTGTTCTTGCAGAATAGATCCAAGGGTTAAAATGTTACAAGAACAGGGTCTTGTCTGATCCAAGACTAGTGTATGACTGGCTTAAACCCTCATGTTGTCTATGGTCGTATGTCCAGATCACCTACTCACACATGAGTTATGTTCTATGTTGCTACAAGTGCTGGAGCTGCAAGCTACCTGTAAATCTGAACCTGTGCTGGGCCTCCCAACCCTGAAGTGTTCAGATATCCACTGGGCATGGGAACTCTGAAGTATTATAAAGTAGCTTATTTTTATTTTCTGAAAGAAATCTGAAGAGCAGTTCTGGATCTCCAGTGGAAAGCGCAATGGAAAAAAGGTTCTCAGGGAAGCTTTTGGAGTTTGCAACTACAGTATTCCTTTGTCTGTCTTAAATATAAGAGTAGCTATTATGAATAGGCCAATTCCAGATATTTCAAACAGAAGAATTTCTTTAATGTGTCATGGTCCGGTGTATATGATTTTTGGAAACCTGTTTGATGACAGTTCTGGTTCTTTTCATTATTGTGATCATCCCTACAGTGGCGCAGTACTGCCAGTCCAGAGATCATACATCAATGCCAGAGAACGGTTGAGATTGTGATGAACAAAACAAAACAAATCCAATCCAAAAGAAGCAAAAACCAACAAAAAGAGAGATGTTAATTGATGGCCAGAAAAGTGCTTATGTACTGTGAACCAGGAGTTGATTCCTTACACGTACCCACAGGGCAATGAAGATGGTTTGGTTTGGTGTTCTAGGATTTGTGCGAAATCACAGCGAGAGCGCCATTCTGCAACAAAGAAAAAGGGGAAAAAAGGAAAAGTAAAAGAGGATTCAGGTATTGGGAATTCTTCCAAAGAAGCAGTTGTAAGCAGCTGGGTACATGCAGCCCTCTGTGCACTTAGAGAACAACTCTGTGAATATCTTTGGGGCACTGCTCTGCAGCACTGCTCCAGGGCCAGCTGTCACCCCACGGGGCTGCTCCCCACCTTCGCTCCCACCTGGAGCTCACTTCCTTCTCCAAACACTTCAGTGGGGCAGAACCCCCTGAGGGGCCCCAGCCTGGGGCATCCCATATCCCACATCCCATATCCTGCGTCACTCCCAGCCATGGGGCAGGCGGAGCTGGGGAGGATCTTGTTGACCCCAACAAAAGGCAAGAGTGTGGTGTTGTTTCGAGCCAAATCCTGCAGATATTTAGGGTATAATTCCCGATTTGGGGAAGTCAGTGGAAATTCCCAGTGGCTACCATGGCCACTGGATGTGGCCTGGAAGCCCATGAGTGGCTTGGTTGGAGTTGTTCCCTGTGTTGAGTTCCATACGGCAGTTGGCCTGGGTAGGCTTGCTCCCATACTTAAGTGTTTGCAGGATCAGACTCCATGAGTTCACTTATTTTAGAACCCATTCCAAGTGCAAAAATACAAAAAAAAAAAAAAAAAAAAAAAGGGAAAAAAGTATGAAATTTGAGGTGTTAAAAACACAACGTTCTTAACATGTAAATAGAGTCCAAATTGATTGTGACTGCAATTCAGTTAGTATTTAAAGGTAGAGAAATTGCACTTACTGGAAGAAAGAGAAGAAAAAAAAGTAGTTAGTTTAATTATGCTGTAAATGATTTAATTTTGGCAAGATGTATGTAATTTATATTTACAACACCTTATGTTAACTTTTTGCTATTTATTTAACTTTTTTATTTATTAATTTTATACTTATTTTAAACTGGACACTGCACCATAGAAATGAAGATAAAAGAAGCAAAAAAAAAGTTAAAAATTAAAACTTTTGACCGTAAAAATGATATTCCAAAAAAAAGAAAAAAAAAGAAAAAAACCCTATCTACAACTCCTACTTGTAATTTTGATGCAACCAAGTTATTTTTTATATATTTTGTTATTTATTCTTTTAATGATGGGAATTTTTTAAAAGATATTTTATAACTGAGACATTTTGATAATTTTTTGGTTTGTTTTTTTTGTGGGGGCAGGGGCACTGGGGGCAAGAGAGACTTTTTCAGTTTTTCTTTTTTTTTTTCATTCATATTGTTTCAGGCACTGATAACAGGAAATGAAAATTCTGTATTTATTATTTATTTAATATTTAAGTCGGGAAAAAAAATGAACTGTGCTCTTGTTGTATATTTATTTTGTTGTTTGTGTGTTGGTTATGTGATGACTGAGTACTTGTTTATGTGAAGGAATACTGTTAATATTTAAATAATAAAGAGTCACATTGAAAGTTATAGCAGGCTACATGTTATTCTGTGAAAACGAATACTGTGATCTACTTTCCTCAGGAAATGTATTTTGCAGACAGAACTTCCTTATGTACTGGCAGGGTTATTTCATAATAAAACCCAGTTCTGTTTGTGACTTTAGTTCCTATGGTCTTTCTTCAAGCTGTGTCCCTACTGGGCTTTGTCCTTGTCCTGCACCGTGGTTTGGGGGTGGTCAGTGTGTCCCTGCTCCCCTGCAGCTCTAGCCAGGATTGTGCACCTCCCACCTGGCTTTTCCCACCTCCTAAGGTGGGAGATTTCAGGGGAATTTAGGTTTGGTATATCTGAAGGCTTTGGAGAAGAAGGAGCTGCCCCCATCCAACCAAGCAGGTGCTTAAATCCTGCTAGTGCTGTGATGGGAATTCTAAGGCCCAGGAAGGCTGGAGGCAGAATTCCTCTGGGCAGGGCTTTCCCCCTGCACCCCCAGGAGTGCAGGAGCACCTCTGCTGTGGAGACAGGCTGAGAGACCTGGGGGTGTTCAGCCTGGAGAAGAGAAGAGAAGAGCCTCTTCCAGTGTCTGAAGGATGCCTAAGAGAGATAGAGAGGGACTTGGGGCAAGGGTGTGGAGGGACAAGATAAGGGGGATTGGATTCACACTGCCAGAGGGCAGGGTTAGATGGGATATTGGGAAGGAATTCCTCACCCTGTGAGGATGCTGAGGCCCTGGCACAGGGTGCCCAGAGAAGCTGTGGTTGCCCCATCCCTGGCAGTGTCCAAGGCCAGGTTGGATATGGCTTGGAGCAGCTTGATCTGTGGAAGATGTCCCTGCCCATGGCAGGGCTTTGGAATGAGATGATCCTTGGGGTTCCTTCCGACCCAAACCATTCTAGGATTCCATGATCTTGTGGTTCTGTGCTTCCACAGGTGGTGTGTGAGCAGAGGAGATGCCATTGGAAGCAGTACAGGAGATGCCAGCCCTGGGATGCAACACAGAGATGGACACTTTTCCTTCCTGGATTTCAAAAAAAAACTTCAAAAACTGATTTTTGTCAACAAGATTTGCTCAGTTGCATCAACTCAACTGTGATGTTCACAGATTGCCCTCTTGGAAGAACGGAGCCTTTTCTCTGGTAAGAGATTATGTTTTGAAGCTGTGGCAATGAAGAGAATTTTTCACGGATCTCTGTGTTGGATAATTTCTAAAGTTGCCAAAATTCAGTTTTGCTCTGCTGTAGCAGAGGTGAAATAATGCAAATTGTGTTAAGGCCATTTGGAGCTGTGTGAATTGGATCAAATGGGAATTTCAGGCAGGTTCATCACCAAGAAATTAAATTGTCTGATTAACTGAACTGAACTTCTCTGTCTGTCTCTGCACAGAAGCACAAGCACTGTTGGGTTACAGCAGAAGGAGGTGGCCCTACCACATGCATGAAAGTGAAGGGATAGAGTAAAATCCAGCTGAAAAGGCAAGAACTATAGAAAAAAAATGTGGAGAAAAGTTTGGGTAGATGGAAGATTTCCTAAAGCCTTTCCTTGAGCATATGCATGGCCATGGGTGTTCACTGGAAGATTTTTCTGCCTTCATTTACTGTCTGCAAGGTGTTCTGATGCAGAACAACCAGCAGAAGCTTAGGACAGGCTTAGGATCCCTTAGCCAGTGGTCCCTGAGATTAAACACCCTCAACAACGAGGACTGCTGGAGATGGAGCCCAGCTTGCCCAGGAGCCCCAAGAACAAAGTCCCTTTGAGGCTTTGCT
Source organism: Ammospiza caudacuta (assembly GCF_027887145.1). Taxonomy (NCBI): domain Eukaryota; kingdom Metazoa; phylum Chordata; class Aves; order Passeriformes; family Passerellidae; genus Ammospiza; species Ammospiza caudacuta. The sequence goes on from NC_080607.1 coordinate 13,610,441, forward strand.
GGACTTAACTTGGAGTTGATGAGATTTTGTCCTCTTCTCACAGGAGGAAAAGCAGTTGGACTCATGTTCACCTCAGCGGCTGGCACGCTGTTTTCCTGAAGGGCACATAATTGTTTTATGGGGGTTTCACTCGACTTTGCAGCGCTGAGCAGTTCCTTGTGCCAATATTTGATTATGATGATCGAGCTAATAGACGTGCTTGCCTGTCCTTCCTTAACGAATTGGCTGAGCTGGATAATAGAGCGCTCAGATTTGTGCTAAATTGCAGCTCGGGGAGCCATCACTGGGAGATGTTATCTTCTCGGAACTGGCGTCCTTTATCGCAGGGAAGGGAATTGAATTGGTTTAAGATGGTACACTGTCAGTTTATAGGTGTGCTTAGGAGAGCTTTTAAGCCTCCTCCAACAGGGCGTAGGGTGAGAGAGGAATGTCAGAGCAGAGCGGGCCTTCGGCTTCAAGGATGCCAGGGAAAAGATACTCGTCAGCATATGGTTGCGTCTAAACACATCGATAAACCATTGACCAATGAGAGTCATTTGGCCTCACTCATGCTGCTGTTAATTGTTAAAAGCTGCTAATGACCTATTCCTCCAGTGGTACCTTCCACTTGTCAGCATTGACCTGATCTCTCCCAGAAAGGCATTCCAGCCATGGCTTTCAGCTGTAAGCAGAAAGGGGGGGGGGGGGGGGGGTCTTTCCCAGCCTCGTGCATTTTTCTGATTTTTGTTCCCCTTCCCCTACAGCTTCTCTGAGTGAAGGCTCGAATCCTGCTCCCACAACCAAGGGGTCCTGAAGAACACACAGTTGCGTGGTCAGGAAGGGGTTGCCTCATTCCCATCAGGCTACTTGGGGAGAGAAACCAACTTTTCCCTTCAGAGATGCCATTTAGCATCAAATTCATCCCTTCTGGACCTCAGAAAGACATTGTGAGGCTGGGGAGCAGTGGGATGGGCTGGAGATGACACTGCAGCCAATAGGGCAGCCCTGAGCAGGAAATTGCTCCAGCACAGCTTGGTTGGATTCAAAGGCTCTGGCCTGCACTTGTTAGCACACTCACTTCTCCTACGCTTTATGAGAAGACATATCCTGAAATGACCTCCTGCTTTGTACAGAAGGGCTTGTGGGATTGAGGCTTTGAAAAAGCATGAGGATGATGCATTCTTCAGACAAATAGCTCTTGTCATTCCAGCTGCCTTCATCCCCATCCCTCAGTGGGATGAAGAAATCAGTAACTATTGTAGAAATGGTAGTATCTGTTTTGAAGACATTTTTCACCCTGTCAACAAGGAAGTATATGAACCTCTAAAGCCTGCTTTCATATCTATGACTGCAGTGCTCTTTTGTTTAAATGACAGGGACTATCTGTGATGACCCAAAAAGCCACAAAGGGGTAGAACAAGGACACACACTCTGCCTGAGCTTCCCCAGAAGGACCTGTCTATGCTAAGATGCCCTCGTAGCATCCTGCCCACTGCAGGTTAACACCAGCACATCCTTATTGAAACCAGGATGTGCCAGAACTTTTCCTTACTTCTTCCTTACTCACAAGAAGTCTCAAAGTCCACCTACACTGAGCATGAGGCAATAGTGGAATGGTTTCTACTCAAACAGGGGCTAACCTGGGATTAGCACTGCAGGAAAGTTGGTTTTGATAAGCCAAGTCCAAAATCAAGCTCCTCTGGTTTTGCCATTTGTTAGAGGACTCCCACTCAGGCTCCAACATTTAATAATCCAGCCTAACCATGCTGAGGCTGTTTAGCAATTAAAGAACATAAATCCATAAGCTAGATTAATAAACAGTCTGGTCTGTCTGGAGCATTCTACAGGGTGGAGAGATAAAACTATAAAATATTTATTACCATCTTGAGGATGAAGTCATTCATTCAATAACTACCCATTGCTTTGCTTCTTACAGTTGTTAGGAGTCTGAAGGTTGCAGAAGATTAGGTGGGAAACTTACTGCTTCCCTGCTGAGTGGAGCCTTTCCCATGAAAACCAGGGCCCAGCTCCCATCTGTCACTCCATTACGTTCGGAGGTGGTGAATATATTACTGTGCTGCTTCCCAAAATAAAACAAAACAAAATTTCTGCTGGCCACATGGCAACCCTCCACGGGATTTAATGAGGACACTGCCCTTTGTGCAGAGGCCACTTCCAACAGCTGTAGAGATGGAGGCAGGAGGATCTCTGACCATGCTCAGGATGTGGCTCCCATGGTGAGCACAGCCTTGGCAGCATTGCCAGTGCAGGTGCCTTTGGGGACCAAAGCTTTGGCTGCTTCTTGCCCTGAGAGGTCGGGAGTGCTGTCTGAGCCTCCCTCATCAAGGATTTCTCAGTGGGTCTTCACATTTTCAGGAGAGGGAACAAGGGTATTAGCTGTGTCCCTGCTGTGATTTGATATTGGGGAGCATCCAGGACTTAGATCCACGCATCCGCTTTGCAATGATTATGGCTGGAGTCCCCCGATGAGTGCGCTCCCCTGCTGACAGCTACAATTTGCAGTGATGCTGTAGCAAAAGTCATGGGGGGAGAGGGAGGGAGGGTGGCTGTGAGCCCTCGGCATGTTTTGTCATCGGTTTCATCCAGGGACAGCAAAGGGCTGCCAGCTGAGGGAGTGGGGTTTGAGCAGGAGCAGTGTATGAGGTGGGACATCACTGCTGATGAGGGGCTGAAACACTGCTAATCCTCCCCATGACTGCACTGACAGCAAAAAAAAATTCCCTAAATAATTGAATCGAATCATTAGCCTGTTTTTAAAATAAATAAACTAAAACTAGGCTCAGCCTGTGAACATCAACCACAGCATGGGTGAACACAGGGGTGCAGCCATCATTGGTGACCTGCCAGCAGCACTTAGTGTCCACCTGTCCACCCCTGTTCCTGAGAAGGGCAGGGAAACAGCTCAGGGAGTCCTGAAGGGTTCTGGGGGGCTCCTGCTGGGACAGAGCTCAGCCACCAGCCTCAGAAGAGCCCCGTTGTCCATGGGCATCCCGATCCTCCTCCAGTCCTGCAGAACCACAGAACTGATCCCAGACAAAGCAGCAATGAATGGGAATCCTTCCTTGAGGAAGTAAGAAAGGTCAACAGCAGAGATGGTGGCCAGGGATGGAGAAATGCATCTGTGCTGTCCAGGAAAACAGCAGCTGTAAAATAATGCTCTGGCTTCTGAGGCTCCCACAAAGAAGGTTCTTGCATGAGGTTTGTGGGCAGCTCAAAACAGACAAGTCCAAACCTGGGTGTCCAGGTACTGGAGATGAGGAGCTCTGGGTGAATGGGACAACTGCAATATCTTGGCCAAAACTTTGTACCACGGAATGAGATTTTAGGGGTATTTTCAGCAGGGTAGGGAGGAAAAGGAAAGAGAGAGAAAATTCTTGTGAATCACAACAGACCTGAAAGATATTTCTACTGTCTACCCAAAAAGTAACAGGAAGGTTTCTGCAGAGCATTCACCTCAATTTTTCTGTCACAACAGACTAATTTGAAACTGTCAGCACAAGTATCTTTGTCCTGACCATCCTGCACTGCAGTACACATCCAGCACAGGCAGGGCTAACTGCAGAGGCCCCACTCCAGTATCATGTCATCGCATTACCCTTTCATTTCTCTTATCAATGCTGCCATTCAGTTCCGCTCCTTATTTCCAGTCCTTATCACAACGAGCCAAAAAAGTGCAGAACATCAGTCAGGAGGAAAAAAAAAAAAAGAACAGGTGAAATTCTGATTTTGTCAGCTAAAATAGTTTTTAGATGAGCTCTGCCCACAAAAAAGCTGAATCTTGGTGATTTAGTTCCCAAATTTTACATTTGCTCCCTCTCCCCCATCTCTACTCTCAGCTCTTAGCTCAAAGTGAAGTCCTGACATTGCAAAGTGTTAATAGAATTAGTCTCCTGCTATAAACTGTTCACTGGGGCTTGTTAGCTCAATTGTTGATGCTAAATTCTTATCAGCAGAGCCACCTAAAAGAGCATTAATCAAGAAAGGCTGAGCTCCCTGCCTGGGTCACAGAAATTTAATTAAACCCCAAGTAAAACTGGAAAATCATTTTGAAAAGAGAAGAGATGAATGCAAAATGTTTTTCATCATTTGACTTTGCATCTCTGCAGTCAGCCGTGATTTCAAAGGGTGTTTTGCCACAGAAAAGGCTGAGGGAAATACTGGGAAAATAAAAAGAAAAGACTTTCCTCACTGCCTCCTTTAATACTAGGTCCTGGTGCTCATCCAGGGTAAATGAAATATGGAAACTCACCGATTGAGGCCTGTTAAGGACCTGCACCCACAAATGCAAAGGAGCAGAATGCAAGTCCAAGTAACAGTGATCTCCTTGAGCAAGGTTCTGTTATGTTTAAGGTTTTGTTATGGTTATTAATTTATGGATTTGCATCTATTTTCCATTTGTTCTGCAGAAAGTCTCATGCAACAAACCATTTATTTGGCAGACACAGAGAAATACCAGTATTGGTACGACCTCGTGTGGGATATTGTGTGTAATTCTGGGGTCTCTCTTTGGAAAAAGAAAAGATTAATTTATCCTTGAACAGGTGCAGAGAAGGACTGGCAGAGTGATTAGCAGAACTGAGATCCTGTCTTAGGAGAGGAGATTAAAAGAGCTTGGCTTGTTTAGCCTAGAAAAACAAAGGTTAAGAGGGGATATGATTACTTTTCATAAATACATTCAGGGTGGGAGGAAGGAGAATGATTTATGTTAGAAGATAATACAGGTGGGAGATCAAATAAGGCACATCTTGGCCAGGAATAAATTTCCACTGGATATTTGAAAATGTTTTCCTATTGCTGGAGAAGGGAAGTTTTGGAAGGGCTTTCTGAGCAGGATGGATGAACCCTTGTGGTCCTTGAGGGGACAAATGTGGCTGGCTCAGCCCCACCAGTGAGTCTGACGGTGGGACACGGAGGACTGCCAAAGGCAAAGGAGGGGAGTGTGATATGGCACTCCATCTGATGGCATTTTTATTATTTATAAACCCATGAAACCCATTGATTTTATTTAATCCACAAATCACTTGAAAGATCCAGGAATGCTTTTCTTGCTGCATCAATATGAAAAGCTTGATTCCTGAGATTTTTATTTGGGAGCTGCCTCCTAAATCATGGCAGATGGGCCACAACAAGACAGCAGAGGGACAGGACAGAGAGCTGGGCTCACTGGTGCTCCTGGCAGTACCAAGAAGAGATGAAACACCTGTCTGCTCCATGTCCCCACTGTCAGGGATGCCTGGTGACACCTCCTCCCACTCTCAGCCAGGCTGCAGCATCTCCTGGCTGCCTTCCTTCGATGACACACTTAAGTGAGATGAATCCAGGGCTTTAGGAGTCCTTTTCCATGTGGCACTGGTTATGTGCAGTGCAATCCAGTGGAAATCAAGACATATGTTCTTCCTCTTGCTTCAGCAATTACTCACAGGGCCCTGAGATGAAGTGAAGCAAGAGGACACACACACACACACATTTATATAAATATAGAAATCCTTTGCATGGGCAAGACGATCTCAAGTGATTTGCTGTCAGTGTGTTAATATGAATTCTAGTTTAAGTGCATTTGTCTGCATGTATTTGCATATATGCATGTGTGTGCATATATAGAATATTTGCATATGAAAGTGGTATAGAGCCAAACTGACCACAGAAAAGGCAACACAGCATATTTTACAAAATGAAAAAAATATGGTGAAAATATACCCCTATGATTTAATGCTCCCCCAGCTCTTAATTTATGTGAGTCCTCCTGTCACTCACTAATTACCCTGCTGACTTAACCAACCATCTGTATCGCCAGGCTGCAGGTCAGCTCAGTCTGCTGGGCCCTGGTTTGGGGGCTAAAATGCATTTCTGCTGCTTGATCTTCCAAAAAAAAGAAATCATCTCATTTTAAGTCAATATCACTAAGAGATCAGAAGTTAATACAAGCTGACGGTTGTTTTGAAAATATTTATTAAAGAAATTGGCTTTAAAAAAATAATTTTGAAACTGTAAAACAGGGGGAAATAAAGACAAGAAAAATCTTGGCTTCAGCTTGGCCTTGTGAAAATTGCTCGCTCTCAGCAATTATCTCAGCTAATGAAGGATGGAGACTGATACTCCCTGGTGAGACTGTGGTGGTGAGAGCAGGGACTTGTGCCTGTGAGGGATCCTGCCCCAGCCCGGGAGATGCTGAGGTGCCACCTCAGAGCCCTGAGGCAATGCCTGCACTGAGGGGGACACCTTGTGGTGAAAGGGCTGGGACACAAACGCTGCCACTGAAGTGCCACCAGGCTCTGCTTTCCTAATCCTGCTCGTCTTTTTCTACTCCCAGGGATGCTGGGTCTCTCCAAGCCAGGGGCAGCTGCCCACAGGGGTTTGTAGGCAGGGGAGATTATTGCTGACTGTAACTCCTGGCTCACAAAGCCCCAGTGTAAGGAGGAGAGGAAGGAATTTGTAAAGAGCAGAGAAAGAAGAAACACAGAGAATCAGCAGCTAGAGATCCGTGGAATGATGAAACTCCCAACTGTGTTTTTTTTCTAAATGTGGGGATTTTTGCAATATTATCAGGCAATTTTTGGTATCCCCCATGCTCTGACACCCACGGAGGTGTTTTCAGCCACAGCAACATTCTTGAAGAAATGAAATGGGAAAAAGCTGCCAGGGGAGGAGAACCAGTGGGATGATGGGGATGAGCCCATGGAGCAGTGACAGTGGGGCTGTCTGGGCACAGTGTGGCACCAGAGATTTGGGACATGTGCAACAGAGAGTCAGAGATGCAGAAAACAACCTGTCCCTGGGGGATGATGAGTCCTTTCAGCTGCTCCCTCCCATGGCTGGGCTCCTGACAGGTTTGAGGTGCAGGCAATGAGGTGGGGACCTGCAGTGGCTAAATATCTTCCTTGTGTGTGTTTCTCCTGGCTAATTCCTGTAATTCTCTGGCTGGAAAAAGAAGCTGCAAGCTTCACTGATCTTGACAGTTTAAGGCTGCGAGGAGTCATGAATACACCCATGAGGGCACAGAGTACTTGGGAATTCCTAAAACACCCCTCAGATTCTTACTGGGCTTCCTGAGGACTTGTTGCTGCCAGAAAGAAGCACAAGCACGGCTCTCCTCTGCCCCTGTTAGCTCACTGCCATTTGTGACCCCCGCCCCTCGCCCCACCCCCAGCCAAGCTCTGAAGGTCGTAAAGCGCGACTGTCATAAAAGGTGCCGTAAAGCGCGAGTGTCACAAAAGTGCCGTAAAGCGTGACTGCCGTAAAGGTGCTGTAAAACGCGACTGTCGTAAAGGGTGCCGTAAAGCGCAACTGTCGCAAAACTGCCGTAAAGCACGACTGTCGCGAAACTGCCGTAAAACGCTACTGTCGTAAAAGGTGTCGTAAAGTGCGACTGTTGCGAAACTGCCATAAAGTGCGACTGTCGCAAAAGTGCCGTAAAGCGCGACTGTCGTAAAGGTGCTGTAAAACGCGACTGTCGTAAAGGGTGCCGTAAAGCGCAACTGTCGCAAAACTGCCGTAAAGCGCGTCTGTCGTAAAAGGTGCCGTAAAGCGTGACTGTCGCAAAACTGTCGTAAATCACGTCTGTCGTAAAAGGGGCAGTGCCGTAATGCGCTACTGCAGTAAAGGGGCGGGGCGGTAAAGCGAGACTGACGTAAAAGGGGCAGGGCTGTAAAGCGCGACAGCCGTTCAGCAGCCTTTACCAGACACTTTTGGGACATAGGTTTTTTTAAAGCACTTTATTCGTATCTCCTGCCGGGCCATGGCTGCTGCGGACGCAGTCCCAGTTTGCAGGGCGCTGCTTCAGCTATTTGCTGAAAGGGGGATGCTTGCAGCAGCCCCCATCCTGAGCTCCGCTCATGCTGCGACTCTGCCCCTTGCCGCCGCTATGAGTCTCCAGCAGGACACGCACCCCACCTCCCCTTAGGACCGCACGGCTCTGGCAACCGCGGTTCTGCTCACCCGTGCCGCCCCGCCCCCTCCCACCGCTCCTGCTAGCCCTGCCTTTGCCATCCCGTTGGTCCCTGCTACCGCAGGCCCCACCCCTCAATCCCGCCACTACGAGCCCACCCACCGGCCTCTGTTGCGGCCATGCCGCTCCCCGCGAGTGTGGCCGCTGCTGCCGTCCCCCCAAGTCCCCCTCGCCCCCTTTGCCGACACCGCGGGGCCGGCCGGCCGCCATCATGGCTGGCTCATGCTGCTCTAGTGACGCAACCTACGCATGCGCAGTGGATAAAAGCCCCGTAGCAGCGATATCCGTGCCTCATACAACCACAGCGCTGCTCTCGGGATAAGCACGCATGCGCAGTTGCTGCATGGTCTCATTGCACCGCCGATTCCACTCCACGCGGACTCGTTAGCGTTCAGAAATACAAATCACAAAAATTATTATATGCAGGTGGTTTTATTAAAGAGCTCTGGGTGTCAGGGGCTACCAAACCAAATCTGACTCCGACATGCCTTTGGGATGAACGTGTTTTTATGTTCTATCGTTATATAACTTTCATGGTAATTATTAAATTTATATTGTTTTATTGTATTCATAGATTTCAGCCGAGCATGGGCTCCTCGTAGCCTCCCTCCCCTTAAACTTCTCACATAGTTTCTCATTATTCTTCTTATGATTATACAATAATTCTATAAATAAATATATAAACCACAAAAACCCAGTAAAAGAACCCAAAACCAGTGTTCCCAGTACAAACCAGTATAAACCAGTATAACCAGTACCCGGGTCTATGCATGGCACCACAGCAGGCGAATACTGCAGCGCCCTTTTGGGCATTTTTTGAGGGAATTTTGGGGATTTTTAGGGGAATTTTGGGGGGAATTTTTTGAAGAAATTTGGGAGTTTTGGGAATTTTTGTGGGGAATTTTGAGAGGACCCCAAGCCTGAAGCAAAGGGAAAAAACCTCGAGAATTTTTTTGGGAATTTTGTTGGTTTTTTTTTTTTTTTTTTTAATGGAATTTCCAGGACTTTTTAGGGTTTTTATAAAATTTGTGTGGTTTTTTTCTGGCTCTAAATTCCAATGTTTCCATGGGCCTGAGGGGACCCCCGAGCCTGAGGGGAAGGGAAAAAACCTGAGTGGTTTTTTTTTTTTTTTTTGATTACTGGGGTTTTGGGGATTTCAGTTTTTTTTTTAGTTTCTTTTTGGGGGGGGGATTTCAGGACTTTTTTTAGGGTGGGTTTTTTTGGGTGTTTTTTTTTGTTTGTTTGTTTGGGGTTTTTTGGGGTTTTTTTTTTGGTGTTTTTTCTGGCATAAATCCCCAGTTTTGCATGTATCCTTCTGCATCTCTCCTCTGCCGGACCTTGAGGTGTACTTGCACACGTACTTCCCTGGAGGGAACCAAACTGGTGTTACTGGGAGCACTGGGAGGGACTGGGAGGGGACTGGGGGGGACTGGGACTGAGATAACCCCAACTGGGACAAACTAGGAGGGAACTGGGATGTACTGGGAGGGGCTGGGAGTTTGGGGGTACCCAAGGTTCTCACCATGGCCCCAATGTCTCCAAATGTCCCCAAATATCCCCGATGTCTCCAATACCCTCAATGTCCCCAGTGTCCCCAATGCCCCCAATGTTCCCAACACCCCCAATATCCCCAATGTCTACAATCCCCTGGATGTCCTCAATGTCCCCTGGGTGTCCCCAATGTCCCCTGGGTGTCCCCTTTGTTGTCCCCTCACCGTTCATCTTGCACATGGCCCTGATGTACCCCAATGTCCCCGATCCCCTCAATGTCCCCAATACCCTCAGATGTCTCCAATGTCCCCTGGGTGTCCCCTGTCACCGTTCATCTCAAGCATGGCCCTGACGTAGTCGTTGGGGTCCTTGAAGGACACGAAGCCATAGCCCCAATGTCCCCAATATCCCCAACCCCAATGGTGTCCCCAATGTCCCCAGTGGTGTCCCCAATGTCCCCAAATATCCCCAATGTCCCCAATGGTGTCCCCAATGTCCTCAATGGTGTCCCCAATGTCCCCAAATATCCCCAATGTCCTCAATGGTGTCCCCAATGTCCCCAGTGCAGGTTTCTGTGTGCGGTGGCTCCCCACTGGCACTGTCCCCAAGGGGACGCCGCCCCAGGACCTGGCACAGGTGGCATCAGGGCTCTGCTCCACGGGGCTCGTGTCCCTCATCAACCTCCCCCGGGCCACCATGCCCCAGGCTGTGCACAAGTGCCAGACAGCGGGAATTGGGGTAAGGGACATTTGGGGACAGCTTTTATTTGAACAATTTTTGCACTTAAAAAACCCCCAAAAACCCCAAACCCACCTGCTATTTTTCAAGTGATTCCAGCAGCAAAGGGAGCAGATGCTGAATGGAACCACACGTGCAGGGAGTTTGTGTGTCCTGGGTTTGCAGTTTCCAGTGGGTTGCCATTATCCCCGAGCATTCTCCATGTGAAAGATGAGGAGAGTGCAATCACCACGGCCTGTTTCAGTTGAATCAGCAAGGAGGAGTTTCAGAGCTGGCTCTCCACGAATAATCCCATTCTCCCAGGCAGCTGTCTCCTGCAAAATGAAAGTGCAGACATCTACAGTATTACCCTGCTGCTGTTTGCAGGGTCTGCTGTTATCACGTTAATGAAGGGAGCTGAGATAATCACCTTAAAGCATAAATAAATCTCGGATGCTGATTCACTTTCTCCTATTTGAGTCTCATTTACCAGGGTAATTCTTATTTTTTTCCTGCTGCAGGCTTGTTGTGTCTGCCAAGACAGCTTTTTTTTTTTGACAATTCATCTCCAGAGAACTTGAATTAAGAGGCCTCTTGTCTTGTTGCAGGTATTCCTTCTCATTTTGGAGCCATATGATGTCCTAGATCCAAGGCCAGGCCAGACAATTTTATCAAATCTGCAGCATCAGCCAGTGCTCAGTGGGACACTTACACATGAAAACAAACACACACTTTTAGAGGATAATTTCTCTGTCTTAGGTGACAGGAGACACCTTTTCCCCAGGTCATTGAAGGAGCTCACACAGGTGTGTAAAATTTAAATTTGTGCTCCAACACTCAGTTATAGGACAGGGATCCCACACAAAATGAATGGCATGTCAGATGTTGTGAAGTTTAACAATATTCCATATTTCCTTCAAGCCCCTGGAATCAGGTGAATCTGCATCTGACTTATTTATCCATCAGTAAATTCACATGTGGCATTCATGCCTGCAGGAAAAAAAAAAAATAAATCTGATCATGTGACTAAATTTGGATGTTCATCAGCTCAAAATTAAGAATATCAACCAGTTCCCACCACAATTATTTTTTTCCCCTAAGTTCCCATGATTTTTTCCCAAGCCTGACTAATGATACCAGAATTATACCAGAATATCTGGTGCTGGCCAGGCTTCACTCACTCAGGAGGTTTGGATTTGTGTCTGTGCCAGCAGCTCACAGGTATCCCCCAGCCCCTCACTCCTGCATGCTGGGATGCCTTGAGCAGGCTGACCCAGAACAGAGGCTGGATGGAGTTAAAGAATAAAGTAGGGATTTATTAAAATGCCTCCACGGATGCACCTTGGGCAACACAAGAGCCCAGCCAGGGCTGCACTCAAGATGAACCAAAATGGTCACAAAATGCACAACTGGACATAGGGTCTCTCACTTTTATAAGTTTTTCTCCATTTGCATGCTGGAGTTAATTTTCCAGTTATAGATTTAGGTTACGAAGTCCCATCCTGGTTGTTATTTTCTCTTCAGCCCACGCTGCTTGTGCTCTTGGGCCTGAGATTTGGATCATTTGTCCTTGGTCCCCAGCTAGAGAAGGAATTTTGTCTGGCTACTCTGTGAAGAGAGCTTCCTATCTCCTAATATGAAGCTCAGAAAGTAGCACAGAATCTGAAAAACATAAAAGCTAAACCTGAGGCATCACCGGGATGCCCCAATCCCACAAGGTGCTGTGACAGCACCATTTCAGGGCACCAGGCCTGGGACAGCTGGGACAACTGAGCAAGTGTGGAGATGGAGCCTTGGCCATGAGCTGGAGGAGCAGGTGTGGAGATGGAGCCTTGGCCATGAGCTGGAGGAGCAGGTGTGGAGATGGAGCCTCGTGATGGGAACACGAACTTCGGGAAGGGCAGAGAGTCCGGGAATGGGGAAGGGAACCCAGGCTGCCATGGGGAGATGTGCCCAGGAGCTTTGCGATGGGAAAAACAAGAGTGGCAGCCTGTGTCTGGTCCTGGTATGTTACACTGAGTGTGCACGGCAAGGTTTGGCTAGTGGGGTGGATTTGGGAGAAGCTGCTGGAAGTTTTCCCCGATCTCATGGAGCCAATTCCAGCCGGCTCCATGCCCGGGACTCCCCTCACGGAACCAGCCGTGGTACAGTCCTGCCCCCCTTCCCCGCTCCCTTCCCCTCCTCCCCTCCCTTCCCCTCCCCCCTCCCCCGCGCCCGCGGCGATCGTGCGCTCCGCGCATGCGCAGTGCCGCGAGCGGAGCTCAGCTGGGCAGTGTTTACGGCCCGAGCGCGCCGGCCTTGGCTGAGCCGAAAAGAGCCGAACCGAGCCGAGGCCAACCGAACCGAACGCAGCCGAGGCGAACCGAAACGGGACGAAGCGAACGGAGCCGAGCCGAACAGAACCGAACGGAGCCGAGCCATCCGTTGAGGTACCGCTTTTGTCTGAAATCCGGGAATAACCTCCCCTGTGCCTCTCCCGGTGCCGTGCCGGGGCAGGGTCTGCCCTGGAGACCTGCCGGGGGCGAGCAGCCGCGGTTCTGTGCCTCGGGCATTGCTCTGAGCCCTCCCCGAGCGGTGCTGCTGTGCCGGGGTTGCGGCCGCAGGGTCCCGGTTCGCCTTCGGGTTTGTTTTCCTTCCACCTTTGATGGCTCTGTTTTGCCCCCTTTGGTGGCTCTGTTTTGCCCCCTTTGGTGGCTCTGTTTTGCCCCCTTTGGTGGCTCTGTTTTGCCCCCTTTGGTGTCTCTGCCCCCTTTGGTGTCTCTGTTTTGCCCCCTTTGGTGTCTCTGTTTTGCCCCCTTTGGTGTCTCTGTTTTGCCCCCTTTGGTGTCTCTGCCCCCTTTGGTGGCTCTGTTTTGCCCCCTTTGGTGTCTCTGTTTTGCCCCCTTTGGTGTCTCTGTTTTGCCCCCTTTGGTGGCTCTGTTTTGGGCAGCGGTCCGGGTTTCTGCCTGTGGACTTTGTCCCTGCTCAGATTTGGGGAAATCTCTGCTTTGCCTTAGAAGCGAGGAAAATGCACCCGGGGTTTGCTGCGGGGGGAGAGGGTTTTGTTTAGAAAAATTTAATAACAATAAGCCCTAGTGGGTTCTCATTTCCCACCAAAATAAACAAAGGTGTGGAATCACATGAGGAGAGAACTTTGAATGTCAGAGTTTTAAAAAACACACATTTTAGTGGAAGTAGGTTAATATGCAGGGAAAGTGATGATTTCAGAAGTGACTGACACCTGTCACAGGGCAGATATCCCTGCTCCCATTATGAAAATGTCTCAGCCAGCTGTGTTTGTTGTTGTTTTCCGTGGTGTAGAACATGGAAGAGCACTTGTCCATGGAGCTGAGCTGAAACCAGGTCAGACCAGTTGTCCCAGTGGGGCTTGCGTACATCAGCAGGAATTTGTTTGGGATCCAAAGTGGAGCCCTGTTAAAGGCACAACTTCTTGCTTTAAATCTAAAAATGTAGATTTCTATTTATTTTTTTAATAGCAAAAGGAGTGGAAGAATAAAGGAAGCTTAGGAACAAAAATATATAAAGGAAAGTCAAGGGAATCAAGATTCTTGGTGAAGAGAGTATTTTAATGTGGAATGTTAAATAAAAGATACAGGCAGCCCTGTGTTGCAAATGCAGTGAGGTTTTGTGTATGTAAGGGGAGGGGGAAAATATAATTGGTACATTAACCCACCTGAACCTTCAAACTGATGTGTTCCCACTGTGAAGTAATAAAACAGAGTCATTTTTTTGTAGAGAAAATGAAGGAGTAACTGTGGAAAGGAGAGGGGTGATGTTTTATTTCAAGTGTTATTAATGGTCTTGAACTGGAATAATGTGTTTGAGACATGAATGGATTAAGAACTGGCTCGAGTTCCCTGCCTAAGTATATCCTGTTTTGTTTGCCTCTACAGGTAATCAGAACAGTGTGTTATTTGAACAACTGTGAAATCTCCTTGTAGTCCTGTAGCTTTGCTTTGTTTCCTCAGAAAATGAAAGTTTATAATTTGCTCTGGCTGAATGTAACAAACAGACCCCAACAATTTCGCTGTAGGCAGATCTCCTGGTCCCAGGAATGAACTCCAAAGCTGCTGCTTTGTGGTTGTTACTGTGAGCAGGGAAGGGCATTGTAAACAAACACGGCTTAAAATCATGTTGTGCTTTCTGGAAAGGATTTTTCCCCTTAGTATTTGAGAAGGGGAGAAGAAGCCGGGTTAATTCTGAGTGGTTTTGTTCCCCTGTACATTTTCCTTTAAAACCTGTAGGCTGCAGTGGGAATTCTCTGTGGAGCTGCTGTCTGTGTCATTAAGTGCTTTACTAATGGTGCTGGCTCAGGCTCTGGAGATGAGCTGTGTGAAAGTGCATTTGCCAAAGTGCATTACCAAAGTAAGCAAGGTTGACAGGTCAGAGTTTTGTTGGGTTTTCTGAACCTCTGTGCAGTCAACATCCCGATGCATGTTCAAAGGAAATGCAATTTGAGATTTTTCTGGATTTTCTGCCTATTTCTTAGTCTTGTCAGGTGCTGTTAGAGGTGGAAAGTTTGTGTGTGACAGGAGCTCTGACAAACAGCCCAAACTTGCCCTGTTGTTTGGGCTTGCAGTGAAAAATGACCCCTAAGCGCAGGAGCTGGAATAATCCTTTCTATAAAAGGGTTCAGTGGAAAAGCTGATGTGCTGGTAAAACAGTTGGAGGGTTTGAAGACAGGCCTTGCACATTGAAATTGCCTATTGTGATTGTTTTTTTCCCTACTGGTGTCAGGTACTGGATGCCAGATCTGCTGCATTTAGCTTTCCATTGTTGGGATGGGTGGGGAGAGCACTGGGTGAGGTTTTTCTGGAGCTTGGAGTAGGTAAAGGTCTCTCTCAAAGCACTCCATGTACAGCAGCATAATTTGGTGTTGGAGAGCATGTTCTGTACCTCACCTTGCTTTGTTGTTATTTCCCTTCCAGTGTTTATAGGAGGCTGCTGAAGATGGGAGGTGCAGTGAGTGCAGGAGAAGACAACGATGAATTAATTGATAACCTGAAGGAGGCCCAGTACATCAGGACAGAGCTGGTGGAACAGGCATTCAGAGCCATTGATAGGGCAGATTACTACCTGGAGGAGTTCAAAGACAATGCCTACAAGGATTTGGCATGGAAGCACGGAAATATTCATCTCTCAGCACCGTGCATTTACTCAGAGGTGATGGAAGCTTTGGACCTGCAACCAGGGCTGTCGTTTCTGAACCTTGGCAGTGGCACTGGTTATCTGAGTTCCATGGTGGGACTCATCCTGGGTAAATACCGCTTCAGTCACATTAACTGCTTGTATTAGAGCTTTAAAAGCAGGTTTTGAAATCAGGGATGAGGTATTCCTCCACTAATGGAGCTAAAAAGGTAGCTGGGAAAGGAAAGAATGCATTAATCCTGCTCGGCAATTTATCAGGATTCTCACAGCCTTCTCTGGAACTGGATGGGATCCAGATTTCTGTGGCAGATCAGAACAGGCAGCAATGTAGTTCCAAAGGTGGCTGTAATGGATTCCTGCAGGTCTGGGCATAAACCTGTGTTTGTTTCCCCTTAAGCAAGACCCCAGGTCAGGATCAGGAGTGCAGAGTTGAAACTGGGGCTGAGCAAGTCCACAAAAAGCTGTGACTGCTCTGTGCCTGGTTTGTGTTCACAGCCCTGTCTGAGACAGGTTTGAGATTCATTTTCAACTCTTAACTCCTCAGCACACAGATGGGAATATTCTCTGGAAGACACTTTAGTGCAGCAGAACTGATTTTGTGACCACATCTACAGCGGCACAAAGCAAATTATCCAAGTGGAATTGGACAATTTAAATTCCCCCTGCAGTGTTTCAGTCAGAGTTGTGCTGCCAGGATAGATAGCAAGTGGCTATAGGGTAAAATTTGGGGGAGTCTCCAGAACTTTAACTGCTGGGATATTTATTCTCAGGATGAAGTCTCATTTCCCATTTGTGATTTTCTCCTAGTTTTGTTGACATTACTTAGAATAAAATTTGTAGGCCATGCAGGCCTATGCAGGCCATTGGTCACTTTCACAGCAATGGCATCAGTGTTTTCCTCCCATAGAGAAGTTTCCTGCATAGTTCAGAGCAAATGATTCAGAATCAGCTGTGCACAAGAGGCTCAATTGCTGCCAGAAATTGCAGGTATAGGGTTGCAAATCTCATTGTAGCAGTGAGAGAGCTGACCCCACACAAACACCGACTCTGACACTCATGGAACAATCTGCTGGAGGAAGGAGCCCAAAGTGTGTTAATGCTGCTGGATTTGGTGTTGTTGCTGTTGCCATCCCCTGGTGTTGTGCCCTTGCAGGTCCTTTTGGGGTTAACCACGGTGTGGAGCTTCACTCTGACGTGATTGAGTACGCCAAGCAGAAATTGGACTTTTTCATTAAAACAAGCGACAGCTTTGACAAGTAAGAATGCAAAATGCCTGTTGGGATTAATTGTGTGCTTTTGGCTTTACTCAGGGCAGTTCTAGCTCCCATGTGGCCCCTCTGGATTCAGGGTAATCTGAGGATTCAGGCTCCTTAGGCTTGCTGAGCTGCAGTGTGTGACCTTCGAAGCCTGTGTATGTCGTGAGGGAGCTTCAGAAATGTTTGCAGAGTTTTTAATAGCAGTGCTGATGTTGCAGGGCTTAGAGGGAGCTGAGGAAGTTTGTTTATTTTTAAATGCACTTGTAGTAACACCTTAAAACTTGCAAGTAGCAGTACTTGGTTGTGCCTGTGATCTGAGAGCCTGCATAGTGATGAGATTATGAACTGGTTTTTGTAGTGGCTTAATATGTTTTATCTGAGAAGAAGGAAAAATGGCATTTTAAAATATGAAGATAGTTTCATGATGATTAAGTTGGTACTAAAACTGCCTGGGATTTGATTTATGTTCTTCCTTAGACCCTCCATTCTGCTGCTGTCACAAGTAATAACTTCCCAGCTAGATAACCACTGCCAATAGTAACCTCAGCAGTAAAAGTTGTGGCTGTCACATTTTTGGATCTGTTTCACAGTCTGTTCAAACAGGGAAGCAAAGCATCTGTGAAAACCTGATATGCTCCTCTCCTGGGAGGAAGAAAATGAAAATCATGGCATGCAGGATTTTAGGCTACTCAGCCTTTTGCTCTGGGAAGCTGCTGGCGAGGGGGTTGTGTTGTATTTTCTGCATTTTGGCAGAAGACTGAAAATTTCTGGTTCTCAACAGGGGTTTTTTCAGTCATGTTGCTGTTGTTTGAGGAGCTGTTTTAAGGAAGACTTTCTTCTCTCTCCAGACAAATATAGCAATGGAGCAAAAGCAAGCTAAATTCAGAAATTACCATGCCTGGAAAATTGGCTTTGCTGAGTGATGTCTGCTGGGTTGTGCTCCTGGAACAGCGTGTGCAGGAACTGTTCTCTGGCTGCTCTGAATGTCCAGCCCTCTTTGCAAACCCAGAAAGCTCCAGGAAGCATTAGGAATAAATAGGTGCTATGTTGAGCTGCCACTCAAGATACCAGTAAAAGAATGGATGTGTTGAGCAACTTCTACCAAAATCAGCCTTTAAACATAGGGCTTAAAACTTAGGGAGTTTTGGAGCTTGTAAGAAAACCACAGGCATCAGAGAATCACTCATTCTTCTTTTAAACCAAGTCAGAAATACTGTAGGCAAAAAGTCTGTTTTATGAAGGGTAAAATCACAGTTCTTTGAAGCTGATGGCAAGACTTCCATTGGCTTCAGCACAGCTTACTTCTGTATCATCAGGTGGTAATTCCCCACATCTGAAAAGCAGTTAAAAGCTTTGAAAATGCAAAAATAAACCCAGGTGCAGTCCTTAAAAGACTGACATTTGGGAGTGCAGGTCTAGTATTTGTATTTGCATTTTATAACTGAGTCAGCATCAGGTGACTAAAAATAGCTTGTTCTGAAGAGTTACCTGCAGCTCAAGTATGAAATTATACATCTTTATCCTTTGGAGATTTTAATCCATGAATTCTGACCTCATTTTTCTGTGCTTTTGAGACTTATAGCTGTGGTTTATTACAATAATGTCCAGAATAGATGGGCTTTGGAGGAGAAATCCTGTAGAACTGTGGAGTTTTTTTCAAGTGTTTTCCATAGTTCAATTTTTCCAGAATTGTGAAAATAATTAGTTTTGATAAATCATTTTATTCTTGTCTAATACAAGTCTTTTTCACTTTCAGGTTTGAATTTTGTGAGCCATCCTTTGTCATTGGCAATTGTTTAGAGATTTCTCCAGACTGCACTCAGTATGACCGTGTTTACTGTGGTGCTGGAGTCCAGAAGGAGCACGAGGACTACATGAAGAACCTGTTGAAAGTTGGGGGAATTCTTGTCATGCCTCTAGAAGAGAAGGTTGAGTGCCTTTTTACTCATATTTCAGTTATTCTTAATTCTGATCATGGTTTGGTCAGTAGCTGTTCTTTTATCTTGCCCGTGTAGCACGCTGAAGAAAGAATTAAGTGCACTGGTTTTCACAATGACTGAAAACTGAACTCTGCACATTCCTAATATTTAAGAAATTTGTAGTTTTGCAGTCTTCCATAAATTACAACCTGTTGTTAATTGCAATTTTACTTCCACGCTGCAGAAAATGTGAGCAAAGCTTTGTTTAATTATATAATTTAGTGTCGTGCTTAATGGCAAAACACAACTTTTTGCT
Source organism: Ammospiza caudacuta (assembly GCF_027887145.1). Taxonomy (NCBI): domain Eukaryota; kingdom Metazoa; phylum Chordata; class Aves; order Passeriformes; family Passerellidae; genus Ammospiza; species Ammospiza caudacuta. Next base: position 13,629,233 of record NC_080607.1, read on the forward strand.
CCCTGTCTGGCTCTTGAAGGAGTGTGCAGGATGTCTCTATTTACAAGTGTCAGTGGATTCTTTTAGTGAAAACTGGGTCAAGTGACTGACCTTTTACCACTGTCAGGGAATGTGAGGAGCAGGGTGCAGGGTTTCTTCCCAGTGAGAGGCTGTGCAGTGGGTTGGGGCAGGAGATTTGATCTGTGACCTTTTCAGGAGCCAGTGCTCGTGGTGACTCAGGAGTTTTCCCAGAGGTCAGGCACAGCTGCTCTGCTCCAGCCTGGAGGGAGATCTGGGCAAGCAGAGTGACCCAAATTACCAGACCCCATGCCCTGGAATAGATGGAATTTACTTGGGGCTAGTCCTGCAAGGAGTTCACAATTTTTTTTCAACACACCAGTGTTGTTTCTCATTTTCTGTTGCAGCTTCCATTACTTCAAATTGTTCAGGCAGAAAATTCATTTATTCATTTTTTTTGTTCAAAAATCTCACTGTAGTTCCCACAATGGACAATAATCTCCTTGTTTTGCTTCAGTTGACTAAGATAACTCGGACTGGTCCTTCTGCCTGGGAGACCAAGAAGATTCTTGCTGTTTCCTTTGCTCCCTTGATTCAGCCAAACCGCACAGATTCAGGAAAACCAAGGCTCGTTCACTTGCGTGAGTACAGACATTCCTGAGCTTGGGGAACTTCCTTCTGCTTGGCTGTGAGCTCTAACATCCCTGGGAATCCTTTCCAGGAAAATTACTCCAAGTCTTTCCTTTTTTTGAACAGCTGTCTGTCTTGTGCAAGCATTGGAGTTGATAGATTTTAATAGATTTTAATCACAGACTCACAGAATGGCCTGTGTTGGAAGTGACCTTAAAGATCATCTAATTCCAATATCCCTGCTGGGGACAGGGACACCTTCTACTGGGCCATCATTCTAAACACAAATTATTTCTTGTGAAGTTGTACCTGAACCTTTGCAGGGTGTTTTGTCCTTGTTTTTGCACATTCTGTTCCGGTCCTGAGTGATTGAATCCTGTCATGGTTCTCAGGCACTGTGCCACAAGGAGAGGGAAATAAACAAGCACTACCTGTGAACAAATGTTGTATCTACTCAAAGACACTCACCCCCAGCAATCCAGAGTTATCCTGAACCTGGAATGCTCGAGGGATACAAGTTGTGCAGTTCTTGGTTAGCTGTTTGAAATGCAGGTCGTATCAGTGGCCCCAATCTTTCGATTAGGACTTCAGTGTCAAGAGGCCTCTTAAGAACACATGAAGACAGAGGTACTTTCATAAAGAGATTAGTCAGGCTTTGGTCTTAACCTGGAAAGGTGTCTGCATGACAGGAGCTCAGGGAACAGTCTACAGCATGCTAGGAAATCCAACAAGTGCCTGTTTCAGCATGTTCTCACTTTGTAGTGAGACCTGCCCATAAATTCTATGTAGTTATTTTTTACTTTTTTCACTTAGGTCCCAGGAAAGTTCACTTGTTGGCAGAGGACAGAGACTTTTTGTGTCAGTTTTAATTTATTTTAGTTCATGGATCTGTGTGCATCTATACATTTTTAAATTTTTTTTCTGCATTTCTAAATTGGCAGCAAAGAAGTGCAGGAGACAGAATAGTCTTCCAAGCCATTAATGTGGGAGGCATTTTAATACAGTAACTTACTGTGAAGTTGCTATAATTACCTCTACAAAATGGTTTCCAGCCTGTCTTCACTCACTAAGTCTGAAGCAGTTTTTGAAGAGCATAAATAGTACTTGTGTTTTATAAGTGCAGAACTTGGCAAAGCTGAAGGAGCTGAGCAATAGAAAAATTATTTTATGGAAGAATTAAACAGACTTCAGGTTTAGTTATCTACCAGAGGAAAATACCTGATTCTAAGCCATGAAACAATCACAGCTCCCATCACTAAGTCTGCATTCAAACAATCTTTAAGATGTGCATCTTAGAATAATTGAGAACTTGAAATCAAGGCAGGACATTTTTTAATGAGAGAAACGCGCAATTAATTTTCATTCGGAAAGTTGCTACACAGTTTATCCGGGTTGACAGGAGCTGAATAGAGCTGTTTGTGTAATCCCAGCAGGGAATTCAAATGGCCTGATTTACTGTGAGCAAACAGAACTTTTCCTGGGAGTACCTCTGGGGGGGAAGTTTCTCTGTCTGTACTCACCAGGTTTCTTTGCTCGCAGCGCCCGTGGCCGTCCGCAGCCTGCAGGACCTGGCTCGCATCGCCATCCGAGGCACCATCAAGAAGATCATCCACCAGGAGGCCCTGGGCAGGGCTGGGGACGGCCTCAAGAGCCCCCCCAGGTTCAAGAGGAGGCGGCTGCGGCGCCGGCGCATGGAGACCATCGTGTTCCTGGACAAGGAGGTGTTCGCCAGCCGCATCTCCAGCCCCTCCGACGACAACAACAACTGCGAGGACATGGAGGAGGAGAGGCTGGAGGAGGAGGAGGAATCCAAACCCTCTGAACTAAAGCCAGAGCCTCCCGTGAACTTTTTGAGAGAAAAGGTCTTGAGCCTGCCGTTGCCTGATCCCTTGAAGTATTACTTGCTTTATTACAGGGAAAAGTAGTTTTTCTTCTTTTAGGAAGTGGGAAGTAGGCAGAGAATAAAGTATTCCTTAGGGCTTGACAAACGTGTCCCACTTGCTTGCCTGCCAATGTGACACCCGAGGCAGTAGGCTGGCTGGGGAATGTGGCTGCTGTAAACTTTGACATTATAGCTTTTTTGAGTTCTTTCTTTCTTCTCAGTTGTGTGCTATAGTTTTATTCTACAGCAGGGATTCCTTAGGAAGCAAGTTGGTGAAATGCTCAGCTGCTTAGGGAAAGGAGGATTTAATTCCCTTGAAACTAACTGCAGGAGATATCCCTAAAAATCTCATGGCTGCTCTACCGAATACCAGTTGGGAAAAACTCCTGAGCAGCTCCCCAAAGACCTTTCTTTCCTGTCTGTGCTCTCTCCCACTAAACCTGCCATGTATTTGCCATGGTGTGTGTTTAATGGAGGATGGAGATAATTAGTTAAAACCTGACCTGGTAAACCATGTTTCTTCCAGTAATCTGAAAAGCACAACTTCTTCAGAAAGGAAAGAATTTTTGACATTACCCTTGTGGCGTCCAGGCTTTGAATGAGAAGGAAAGCATCAGCTCCCCTTTGGCTGGTCTGCTTTGCTTGTAAATTATATATAATTTTTTAGTAAAAAGTTTTACAAAATACTGGTTTTTTTAAGGGGAAACCCCTGTTCTAGAGAATGAGTTGTTAGGTTTCTGTGGTTCTTTCAAAGCTATGGAGGCAAGTGAGGAATTGCAAAGCTGTTTAACTTTGACAGGATGCAAGGTAGTCAGGGTTGGGACTGCTGTCTCTGAAAATGTTTACAGAGTAATTCTGAGAGGGGAAAAGGGTAGAGAAGAGCTGCAGAGCAGTGAGCTTGTGCAAGCTGGAAGCAGTATCCGTGGGTTTTGCTGTCATGTGAGATAATTCAGATTGTCTGGGCTGAGCAGAGTGAGGTGCAGAGCACCAGCCTGAGCAGTAAATCAGCCAAACAGAGTTTTGTGGGGGATCTGCAGAACCTGAGAGCAGCCTAGGGAGCCAAACTGATGCAGTTCTCAGGTGTTCCTGTGTGTGTGTCCCTGCTGTGGCAAGGTGGGCAGAATAAAACTCGTTCACAAGTGCTCCCCAGTGGAGAGGAGCTGCTCAGCTGGGTAGGTGATTTTATTCCTGCAGCAATGAATTAGAAATGTTAACAGGTTCAGATGGAAAGACTTGTCACTCTGCAGTTCTGTGGATGTGAGCTGTCATTTTTATTCCCAGATCTCTCTGTCATGGTGATGGAAGGGAATGCCATGGAATCACAGGATCACAGAATGGTTTGGGTTGGAAGGGACCTTAAAGACCATCTTGTTCCAACCCCCTGCCATGTACAGGGGCACCTTCCACTAGGCCAGGTTGCTCCCAGCCCCATCCAGCCTGGCCTTGGGTATTTCCAGGAATGAGGAGTCCACAGTGTCTGTGGATGATAAAATACTGTGTTTAGAAGAGATTTACTTGGTTGATACTGTTTGGGAAATGTACCTGAACTGGTAAAAGGCTGGAAAGAAACTCTGGAGTTTGTGTTGATGTGAAATAGTCCTAAAGCTAGGGGGCATGAAAAGCTCTCTTTCAGCAGGTTATGAAACTGTGTTAAGGCATTGCCCCATCAGAAACACCTGAGTTGGTGTCACTTTGATATCTTTTGGTTTTTTAATGTGTGCTGTCTCCTCATTTTCTGAGGAGGAGTGAGTGAAGACTGTATTGCCAAATGGTCCTGAGTTGCACAACTTGCTTCATGAAAAATAGTTTCAAAGTTCTGTGTGGCTTTGAAAATAAATGAATAACATACATGTCTAAGCCTGAAGTGGAGAACTTTCCTTGCTTAACAGGATTTTTGTGTCTCTTAGGGAATATTGACTGATAATCCTGTATCATGTGGTTGCTGGCATGTAACACAGGCATAGGCTGGGTTTTGCCTCTGGTTTCATGTCTCCACTTCTGGTCTCAATGGTACCCCAAGTTATCTTGGATTTTGATTTCTTTATTTGCAGTGAGGCAGTTCTGTGGTCACTGAGCTGATGTTTCCTGTAAAGATGCACATCCCCATCACTGGATTCTGGCAACTCCCATGAATTTCTTTCTAAAAATGTAAATCCTGAATATGGTGGTAAATAGAGGGTTTATAGAATCTGTGTGTAATTATTCTGTGCTTCCCTACAGGCTGTGGCTTATTTATTTTTTGGAAAAGTCTGTTTAATGGGTGTCATGCCAAGTATGTGCCTTTCTGGATTGTGGCACAATTTCCACACCCCTGCATAGTCCAGGATGCTTCCTGCTCTTGGCTACCAGGTCAACCTTCAGTTTAATCACAACATTTTAAAGGAGTCCCTTTAAAAATGACATTAAACTTCAGGTTCCTGTTAGTAAGCCTTGCAGAGATTCTGTTAAAGCTGACCAGTTGAGGGAGGATTATCTTTCATTTATCCCTTGTTTGGTTTTTATCCCCATCCCAGCCCCAGTTGTAAAAGGTATTTTATCAGATTTTTTTCACCAGATTTGCCTTTTTTATTACATTTGCTAGATTTTTGTAACTTTCTATAAGATGCATAAATACTGCTATTTTTTCCTGGATAAGGATGAATAAATAAATATATATATATACACACACAGGAAATTTATGTTCTAGGTTGTCATTGTCCTCTTGTGCAAAAAACCCTACAGATCTAAACAGATAGTAGAAATTCTATGTATAATATAACTGTGAAATAGTATTGCTTATAGCCTGTAAATAAAGGGGAATTGTAAATACATTTTCCCTGTGCACAAGCACTTGCACTGTAGTTTTGTAAGCATTTCTAGCAGAGGGATGGAGACAGAGTTGGGTTTATATGGATCTATGAGCTGTCCAGGAATTGTACCTGCTTTGTTTCTTTTTGTGTTCTCAGTAGTTGTCACTTTTTTTTTGTATGTGACTCCTTTTAGGTTTTGATCCTGCAGCAAATTTGCAAAGAGAGCTGAACTTCAAACTGCTTTAGTCATGAGTGTGTAAGCTGAAAAATCTCTGTATAGAAACAAGAGTTCAGTTGGCCTGAGGCATGCAGAAGTGTTATGCAATTTGAACTTTATTAATAAGTGTTTCTGTATCAATAAACTCAGTAAAAACTTTTTAGCCTTCTTAACATGGCTTTGCATTATGTTGTGGTTAGAATACTTTGTAGGTGAGTGCTTATTTCCATAAGTGGAGGTCAAGACACAAAAACAGCAGAAAAAGTGTTTAACAATATGGTGCAGGTGCATAGTTTTAGATGAACTCCTCAGAATGTGATGTCTCAAACCTGCCCAGATGATGAGTTCCAAACCTTGAGGTTATGCAGCTGTGCAGGATGAATTTTGGAATCAGCACACACAGCACTGATGTAGATTTAATACGTCAGAATGGTTAAAGAGTGGGCCTAATTTCCTGCCTGTTTGACTATAAACAACAGATATCAAAAGGTGATTTCATCCATTTCTGTACTTCAAGGAGTTGCCTAAGCCAAAGGTGTCAGGAGTTTGTTCTGTGCATTCTGAACTGCAGCTCCCCTCTTGTCCCCTGGGCTCTGTCTGAATTGTTCAATTAACGTGGATTTTTGAGAGCGGGTGTTCAAGGCTTTCATTTCTCCAGTATTGAGAACAATATTTTGGTTTCAGCTGTGATAGGAATCTAATCATAATAGCAAATACAGCTGCTGCTAATTAAATGAATCTGTTAACCTTTATTCCATAGGATAATTGCCTGTCTGTTTCTTCCTGTCATCTGTGTGTATGATAAATGTCCTTTTCCCAGCTATAACACGAGATTAGTTCAACGTTAATGTTTTCCTTCACATGGTGCGTGCTGAAAGAAAATCCTTTTCTGCTTTGCAAAGCCATGGATGTGTCATACAAATGGTATTGATGAAATTAAATTTGTCAGATGATGTTTATGTTCACTTCATTGTAAAACATAGAGCATCACAGTCCCTTGGGGTGTAGAGAGGGAGCAGGTCCCCTGAGGGAAGTCTTTCTGCTGAAGAAAAAGGGATAGAAGGGAGAATTAAAAATAAAAAATACAAAGGGTGAAGGGGAAAAAAACCCACCTGAGGGACCCCCCCAACTTTCTTGATTTCTACAGGTGTGAAAAGCCTGTGTAGCAGAGGCTGGAAATGCTGGAGCATGGGACACAAGGGTTGACATCATTCCTGCTGTTCAGGAGACAAGTTTTGGTTCTTGCTCAGAGATGCACACTCCTTTTGAAAGAATTTGTCATGTTAATGGAAAATAAGACACATTAATGTGAAAGTAAGGGGCCTGGGATTGCTGGTGTTCCTTAACCCTCACCAACATCCCATTTATCCTGGGGGGAGACGAGCAAGGCAGGAGAGGAGTGGTGAAGATCTGTCCAGAAAATGTGTGGGCTGCAGAACTTGCCTTGCACCGAAAGGATTCCCCATGCTCTGTTGACTCTGCTGCCTTGGCTCAAGATCCCATTCCTACAAAGCAATGGGCAAACGCCCCTCAATCCATCCCAAAGCTGCTCCCCTACAGCACAGCCAGACTTGAAATGCAGTTCCACAGACAGAGAACTTCATTCAGGAGGATTTTCACATAACACACCCTGCCTGATGTACATGGAGGATGTGCTTCTAAAGCACTCAGTGCCTCCGGAATTAAAAGCTGTGCTATTCACCAGAGCAGTCTGGTTTCAGCTGCCAGTTGTTGTGTGAAGGCTGAAGATGATAATTTGGCTTTTTACAACCTGGTTTTGTGAGCAGGGTTGGCCTGGGTTGGGTTGGGTGGCCGCTAGAGGACACTCTGCCCAAAACCATGAGTTCAGTGAACTTGCTTAGATTTCCAAGTGATGGCAGGGCAAACAGGCGATTGCCTGAGGGCTGAGTGCAGAAAGCCTGCAGGATAATTCTCTTCTATAGCTGGACAAACCAATACATCTTTTACCTTCCATGCCATGAAATTCCTTCCCTTCGTGCTACTCTTATCTGATCCCTTGTCTTGGATGACCCGTTTTTGTAAGCAGTTGGAAAGACTTGTCACAAACAGTCTCCAAATGCTCAAGTGACAGAGAATCTGAACCAGGAAGGTTTAAATGTCACTCTTGTCTTCTTTGCCATATAATTATTTTGTAGTGTACAGTACAAAGCAGATGTGCAGGTTGATGGGAAGCTTTCATTTGAGCTGCCAGGTTATGTGGGATGCTGCTGTGTTGGAAATTCCTCAGTAAAAATCCTAATATATGTTAATGCCTCCCTTGTTCTCAACACATACATTTAGGATATTGTGTAGTAATAGCTTGAAACCTAAAGATAAGCTGGTTTCACTGCAGCTTCTTTATAAAGGTGATTAATTCAACTGGAAACAAATTCTGCCTTTTGCATCACAATTTTATCTTCCAGTGGGGAGAAACAAATGGAGGACTGCATTCCCTACAGTTCAAACTCAGCTGATTTCATATTTTTTACCCCTCTTCACCCCTGAATTGCCTTGAATTTCTCAAAAACATTTTTCCAAATTACATCCTTGTTGAAAGAAATTATACTTGGTCAAAGACCTTTGAAATCAATCAGCTTTTACTCTGCCTGAGTAACTTTACAGACTCCTGGGTGGGGTTTAGTCTTTATTTGCAGTTTATTTATCTCTGTTAGTGATCTCCCTTTTAAAATCCCTTATCTGTTACATCCCATGCCCACTCAATGGTTGGAGGCATATTTTTGCTTGATGTTGTAGCTACATGTAATAGGAGCCAGCCTCCATCCTGAAAGCCTTACAGCACCATACATTTGGCAGGCTGTTAGATAAATCTCTCTCTTTAGTTTGCAGACTGTGCTAGGGCAAAAAAAAAAATTGACATAAAAACCTTGGCCCTGGATCTTTTGCATCCCAGCTCAGCCCTGGACCACGAGGTCGTGTTTCGGTCACTGTTCATGGAGGTGCACTGTGCTTTCAGAGATGCCTGAGGAGAAGATGAGGAGTTAACTTACTGTTTAAAAGAAGCAACAAGGCGAAAATAGACGAGTTTGTATTTCAGCGCCACAATCAGAGAGGGGTGGGGACAGTGTGATCTCCAGTGATGTACAGAATGGCAGAGAGGGTGGGCGGCTGGACTGTCAAACTGCCTTAATTTAATTGCAAACACATGCTGATGAGTCCCCTCCTCCTGGACCTCAGGGCTGGGAAACTTTTTTTTTTTTTTTTGTCAGCTCCCTGCAGCTCAGAATTGAGGCAAATACGCTCCAGCAAACACCATGCTGCTCAAACCTTCAGTTCTTGGGGGCTTTTTGTGTTTTCTCCTCCTGCCTGGTTTCTCGTGCTCCTGCCCCAGCCGCTGCCTGTGCTTCAGGACTACAGTGAGATGCATGCATCTGATGTTGGAAACCATCCCCGAGATCCCGCCCCAGACAAACATTCTGTGAGTAACCACTTCATTTTCCTGCCTTTCTTACCTGGCCGGTCTTTAAAAAAAAAGGAGAAAGAAGGCAAAAAGGCCAAAGGCATACTTTTTATCCGTTTTTCCCCCCCACAGAATTGTAATCCTCAAGAACTGTTTTGTGCTTTTAAAACAGAAACTGCTGCTTCTGGCATCAGTTAATTGCTAATGGGACAATCAAGGAATTGAAAAATTTAATGAGAGTAATTCCAAGCAAGCTCTGGAAGACAGTTTTGGGGAATCAAAGGTCAAAAATGTTAAACTGAGCTTATGGAAAGGAGCATAGTTTGCATTTTAGAAGGCTTTTTGTATGGGTGTAGGGGAGAGAGGAAATAGAGCAGCTCAGGCTTTTGTCTCCAGTGACACAAACACTTCCCTTATATATACAACACCATTTCAGTACTGAATTTCTAAGTACTGGTTTTCCACTTTCTACTTGAACTGTTCAAATCAAAGCTGAGGTTTATTTGGAAAGTAACAGCTGTGGCAACTCACAGAATACTGCAGAAATAAGAAGATGAGGGAGCTGGTGGCTGAATCCATTCAAACAGAAAAGGTGGAGGAAAAGGACATTGAATTCTTGGACAATCTTCAAGAGCTCTTTTTGATAGGCACAGAAGAGCATTTCCCTGTGATTCTAAACTAATCCTAAATTTAAAGGTGGCTTTAAGATGCAGTGACACGTGACAAAATCCTTCCCTCTGTGATACTCTTATCTGATCCCTTGTCTTGGATGACCTTTTTTTTGTAAGTAGCTGGAAAGACTTGTCAAAAATGAATCTTAATGCTCATCTTCCTTCAACTGCTGCCTGTTGCAAAACTTCTCCAACATGAGTTTGAGCCTTTTCCCTTTGCTTGTAACAAGTTCAATTTAATCTCAGCTGGCACATCCATACCAGCATTTCTCCCTTGAACATCTCACTGATATTGTAATGCACTTTCTCTGCTGGCAGCCAGAGGAACATGCTGTGAGCAGGATGCTGGCACTGGGCTGCTGCCATCCAGGTCTGCTGCGGTGGGTGGAGACCACAGAGGTTCTTGCATTGGTGGCCCACAGGATGAGCTCTACCCTTGCTACAGCTGCCAGAGCTTTCTCACTGCCTGGGCTGGTGCTGGGATGATTATTTGCAGTGTGACCCTGCTCTGTACCTGCTCACTGGGCAGTCTTAAATGCTCTGACAGTGATTTGCAGCATCTCTCTTCACACTCTTACCAACCTTTTTCTCCCACTTATTCCCCTGCATTTTGTAATATTAAAATATTTAAAGTACCCTGACACTGATTTTAGCAAAGTAACTTGTTGCTCCTTGTTTAAACTTAGATTTTATTGAGGGAAAGGTTTGTTCCATTGGCTGAACTGAGGTATTTCTGAGATCATTGAAGCTTAATTCCTGTTCTCTATTTGCAATGAGGCAATGTTTGCTGTCACAGTGGAGCCTGAGTTTCTGCTCGAGATTCCTGGAGTGCAGAGGGAGGGAAGTTTACTGTCTCACCAACTCTTTCCCAGTTCTGGAATGGTGTGCTCCCTCTGGCAGCAGCACACTTCATTCTCTGCACCACCTTGAATGGGAAACTGGCTTTCAAAGCATTAAAGAAATAGTACAGATGTGAGATTTTTATATCTCACAATATTACAAAGAAAGATGACTCTTCATGAACCACTATTTTTAAGATTATTTATCCATTTTATCCTCTTTTACTGCTGTCTGCATAATTATAAGCAAACCACATATTGGTGATCATAGACATAAAGAGAGATGAGCCTGGTGAGTGCTCTCTGTTGGCAGATCATGGGCCTTTGTGTGGCAAGCAAAAATCCTGACTGTCTGGCTATCTTGAAGATCTAATATATGCAAATGCATTTCCCAGCCAGTATCCCATTTGTATTTGTTATAAATAGCATTTGAGTAATTAAACTTTTTTTGAATTGTGGAAGATCAAGGAATGCTTCTTAACCAAGCCCTGACTCCTCCAGCTTTTTGGTATGTTAGTGTTTCTCCTGGGAGAACCCTTGTGTCAGACTGAACATTTGGAATTATAGCAAGAATAGGCTTGATCACGGAGTTATTCTGAGCAGAAAATGTGGGATTGGGATATTTTCCACAGTTATTCTTTGGTGTGAACAGGGCTGAGTCTGTGACTGCAGCTCCCAGCACCGATCCCAGGCTCCAGCTCGGTTCCCTCGAAGAACAGCTGCAGCTTCCAGGTGGAATTTGCTTTGAAGTTGGGAGTTTGGGACTTTCTGACCTCCGTGACTCCGTGCCACCCTCTCTAAGAATCCTGGAAGAGTGGGAAGTCTCCTGGCTGGCACAGGCTGTGCTTCGCCATTGGCAGATGGCCCCTGGGTCTGCAGCCAGCTGGCGGCACTGGAGCCGCCCATCGCCTTCCCTGAGCGATGCTGGGCTTGGCACGGAACCAGCTCCAGGATTGATGAGCTGTTACTGGCTCCTCTTGGGTCGCCATTTCCCTCCTCCCTTCCCAATCCCAGCTGGGTACAGCTGAGGATCTGGCCCAAAGTCTGGTTTTAGCAGTAGACTATTTATCCTTGGTAATGGAGACTGCTTGCTTAATCCTGAGCAGAGAATGGGATGGCAGGAACGACTACACGCGTACAGATAAGCCATAAAAATTCATGGTGTAGAGCTGCAAACGTATTTTGGCTGGTGTCTGTTCAACTGGAACACGATTATCCAGATGTGATCTGCTGGTTACTGCTGGGATTCAGGCAGTTCTTCCAGCCAGCAGCCCAGGGAAGGGAACAGCTGTGGAACATACACTCTGAAAATTTCAATAGGTCTTTAACCTCCGCTGCCATTTGTTCTGCAGTGTGACATTTAAAACAATAAACTTCCAAACGTGTGGACATGAGTAGAAGAAATCCATGGAAAGAAGTTCCCCTCTGGCTGGCAGCTAATGGATTGCAATCCAATTATCCATGGGTTTATTCTTCTTTCTGCATTATGCAGGGCACATAATGAATGAGTACTGCTGGAGAAACATAGCTGAGGGCACGGGGCAGGATCTGGGATCTGAGCACATGGCTGGCATGAACTGAAGGTGACCCAGTTGTGCACAGACCTGGTTGCTAATTGGGCAGTGTAAGCCTGGCCAGCTGGACAAGTTTTCTTTTCCTTCCTTGTTGTGCTGCTTTTGGTGCCTGCTCAGCTCCTCTCTTCCTCCTGCAGAAGGAAGGCTGGAGTAAGATAGGGTGTAGCTCTCTTGGTCTATTAATAAGCACATTTTGAGAAGGAATTTTATACGTTTGTTGGGGAAAGGTTTACTGAGCAAATGGGTTCTTGGAAATGCTGCTCTGTTTGTGGTCTCTGTCGTGTGTTTTGGGTTGAAGAAGGGATTACTCATTTCCTCTTCTGTGATAATCTTATATACAGCCATTAAATGCACACCCACACATTCTGCATGTGCCAGGTAGAATCTCTTTCTGACTTCTTTCACTGTAGTGTTTAATCCTTATTAAACCTTCTAGAGGTGACCAAGAACTTAATGTTCTATTTTTAGAAGTCTCTTCATTGGCAAGAAAATGGGGAGGGAAGGTATTTCAAATACATTTTCTTTCTAGAAACATTCCAGCATCTTTTGATGGAAGCATTCTAAGTCTTGTGATTGTAACTACCTTAAGTGTTTAAAATTCTGCTTTTACTGAACTTCCAGTGCTTCAACATCTGGTTCCCACTTGAGTATTTGTACTTTTGTTGCCCTCAACACATCCCTCTCCCTGTAGGGATACCAGGACTCTTTCCTGTTCTCTTTAAGGAGAAGTCAGTATTTTTTTGGTGAAAGAATGTGTATGTATTCTGGGTAAAAACTTTAATGATTATGCTCGTAAAAAAGTGGAAGACTGACACTTTAGCTACATGAGACTCAATATTAAAGTGTTTATTTTACTTCCTCTGAATCAGGGTCAGAACACACTTCAGGAGGAGGGAAAGTTTTCTTCCTTTGATGTATCTTGGATAAATGGTGCAAAGGAATTATGCATTAGGTTAAGAGAATCATACTGCTATGAATGCCCAAGAACAGACTCAGCTGCTTTGGGTAGGATCAGACCCTACTCTTCATCACTGTTAATAAATAATAGCTCAAATTATCTAACACTGATGAATTCAGCATCTTTTTTTGTCATCTTCCAACTTGAATACATGTTTAGGACCAAAACTGTGTTTTGGAGGTAATCCTTGGCCCTACCCTTCCTGGAAAGAGCTAAAGGGATGCCAGGTGGTATTTGAAATGATCCCACCAGGAATGAGGCACCAGCAGATCCCTCCTGCCCTGGCACTGCCCTTTCCAGCATAGCATTCCCAGCAGCTTACATGGACAGAAAAAGTGAGATCAAACCAGCTCGGTACACTGGCTGCTGGATTTTGGTCAAGTTCCTGCCCCAGCTGACGCAGAGGGAGCCCTTTACAAAACCTGACTCCTGTTTGTGGGAGCTGGAATCTTAAAAATCTGGGTTCAGGAATGCCTGTGGTAATTTTCTTAATTAAACTCTAGTGTTTCTGAATCTTCAGAATAAGTGGTGTGGCAGTGCAGCAGGGAACCACAGCCTGTTCTGCAGCGTGAGGCTCCCTGCAGCTGCTCGCTCTCCACTGTTTCAGCCATGATCCCATCATTTCATTTCCTTGTATCTCCATGCTCAACATATTTTCCTTCCTCTTCGCTCTTTGAACAGCCAGATCTTGATGTCTTGAGCTGGTAAGGCCCAAAATAGCCAGGACTTGGAGAATCCCCAGCCCTGAGCCTCCCCATGGCCTCCTCATCTGCCTCTCAGGGCTGGCAGGGCTCAGCTGTCCATGTAAGGGGCTCTGGGATGAAGGCTGTCATTTATTGAAGCCACTTGGGGACTCGTGTGGGACAGGAACATTCCTGAGCTGGGGAGCTGATGACAGTGAGTCTGGAGCTCTTCATTTCCATCTAAGCAAGGCAGTTTTCCCTTCCTGCCAGGACTGGAGTGGTTTGGCAGGACTGGGGAACCTGCAGAGCTGACTCTGATGTTGTGCAGATAAATGTGAGGAACGAGCATCTTTCTGATAAATGTCCTGGCTCTTCTTGTACGGTGGAAACTTGTCCTATAGGATATTTTTATAGGATGTCTTTCACGCCCTCCCTTCCTCTGGAAACACTGGGAGGAACTTCAACACCTAATAATCTCTGTAAAAGCACCTTTACTCTCTGTGTCATTGTTGGTGGTGATTGTGTGGCTGCCACTTTCCAACCAGTTCTGGGCAGAACTGTCAGCATCACTGCTGTGCACAGCGCTGGGAGCACAAAGGATTCTTCAATGACACAAAAACCCAGTAATTTCCACAGAACTGCAGTAAAACGCCTCTTGTAGCTAATTATCTGCTTAGTTAACATAGTAATACATGAGTCTGTGAAAGCCTAAATAGATTAAACAGAAGTGGAAGTTTCTTGTAAAAGCCATTGATTGCTTTATGTGCTAATCACTGATAATTATTTAACAGAAGGCTTGCAGGGATGATTGTTCTGATAGCAGCTGAGAGGCTCACACTGTGTAATTCTGTAAAGATCCATTTCCCCATCCATGTGCAAATTCTGGCATTTTTTGTAGTCTCTGTCAATAATTCCCCAAATTCAGAAAAGGTGGCTGATTTCTATAGCAGATCCAGGATTATCCACACATCCCAGGTCACTTCCCTGTCAGAGCATGAGGGCTTGGTGGGATTTAAAGCAGAGCCAGTCAAACTGGTGTTGTCCAGAGGGATCTGTGTTGGGTGATGCTGCTGTCCCAGGCCTCCTCTCTGTGTGAAGGCAGATGAGCATCCAGAATCCTTTAGCAGCAGCTGTTCCTTGTGGGAAGGTCGTTTGTAATCCCAGACTGCCACCCTTGAAATCATAGGGGAGAGTTAAATCACGGGGGATTATTTTTCCCCCCCATTTTTCGAATTCCCGGGTGGAAAGCAGTGGGCAGGAGGGAGGGAGCCCAGCTGCTGTGGTGTGGGGCAGCTGCCCTGGGAGGGGCTCTGTGGTGAGTCCCTGTAAAAAACACATTTGTTCCTGAGCAGAAACGTGAACTTCCAGAGTGAGTGCCCTGGGAATAGAGAGGAACAAGTGTTTCTGTGGGAGAGGAGACAAACTCAGTGGGGAATGCTCTCAATCAAACACGTTCAAGCC
Source organism: Ammospiza caudacuta (assembly GCF_027887145.1). Classification (NCBI taxonomy): domain Eukaryota; kingdom Metazoa; phylum Chordata; class Aves; order Passeriformes; family Passerellidae; genus Ammospiza; species Ammospiza caudacuta. The sequence goes on from NC_080607.1 coordinate 13,644,352, forward strand.
AGGGATTCCCAGTGCAGCCCTTTGCCGCTGGCGATGCTTTAGGCTGAGGCAAGGTCTGGAGTGAAAATGCCAAGGATGAGCCAAAGTATTGGAGTTATTATATAGTAAAGAGGAATATGCAGGTTCCTCTGCATGCCCAGGGACATCAACACTGGTACCTTTTGATGCTGTCTGGGGTACAGGGGCAGAATAGCCTGGTCCATGCTCCAGGGCAGAATCCACCTTCCTAAACCATGTGTGGCTAATGCCTGTCTCACCTAAAGTGCACTGGGTGTTTTATGAGCCTTGCTAATTCAGATATTTTAAAAAAACCCTTGAATCTGCAGTTTCAGTCAGTGACTATTTGCCCTTTCTATTTGTAGCAATTTCCTGCCATAGTTATTTTATCTATGGTTAAATAAGCAATTTCAGTTCTTTTCATTGTCGTGTTTTCTAAACTTCATATCATTCCCATTGCTTTATTTTGGACTCTCTCCAGTTATTTCACATCATTCCTTGAAATGAAGTGCTCAGAGAAGGGATGCAGTGTTTCTGTTCCATTTTTGTCTGTGGGGAAAGCTGTTGCCTTTGTGATGGAAAGCAAACCCAAAAGAACTTGCCAAAGGACTGAAAGATAGCTGAGGTCCAGAGAATCCTCTAAAGGCTTTACCTGGAACATAAAACAGAAGAAAAATTAAAATATTTCATTAAAACAATGAGCTAAGCTTTATTACATGCTCCTTGGGGGTGGTGTAGTTTAAAAAGAACGGTAGTTCTGTGTGGTTTAAAGGACTGCAGTTGTCTGAGGCTTTATGTCCCCACCTGCAGCCTGTGACCCAAAATTGGATTTTCCATTTCACTGCCTTCCCTGAGCATGGCCAGCTGCAGCCCTGACCCCTGTGTGTTCCTCCCATGTATTTATAATGTTCCCTGTTACCTGCAGCCTGCACTAATTACAGGGCCCTTTACACCCCCCCAGAGCAGCACGGTTGGTGTTTGTGCATTGCAGGCTGTAAATCAAATTTGCCTTTCTTCACCTTTTCTCCTGGTCTTTCCTCGTTTCCTTTTAACGAGGCCATGGAGAAGAGGCAGCACAGTGAGCTGTCACTGCTGCCAGGGTTTAATTGTGTCTGGCTTCGTGGTGGCAGCCGTTGCCTGAAAAATCCATAAAGATACCCTCAAATTCACATTGACAGGGAAGAAAGATGCAGAACTCCCTCTGAGAAAAAAGGGGCAAGAAATGCACATTTGAAGCAACGCAAGTTAAACCCAACATTTTCTGCCTAAAAAGTAAGAAAATTTATAATGATTTTTTTTAGCATAGAATGACTACGTTTTGCAAACTGCTTTTTTCGTCTTAAAGAAAATGCCCTTAAAAGGCTGCCTTAACATGGAAAAATATCTGTGTATTCCCTAAATGTGATAGATCAAGCAGTGCAGGAGAAAAAAAAATACACTTCAGTGTGTGCTTTGGACAGAAACTTGCAGCAATCCCCATTTGTCAGCTTTTGTGATTTGTTATAATACACTGGGCCATGCAAGGTGCCAAATCAATGCACCACGTTCCCTATAGATGTGTTTATCCTTGGTTAACCAGGTTAAACCACTTAGCTCTTATTTCATTATCCCATTAGCAAGCCAAACCCCATGGTTTTGGGTTCCAAGCTGATGTAGTTCCATGGGCAGCCCTTGAAATTTGCCAGAATCCCCTGGACTCCAGTAATTCTAATTGCAGTTGGCACAGATCTGAAATGCAGGCAGAGATAAGCTGTTGTAAGTCTTGGAGCATTGCAGAGCAAAATGGGAAATTCTTGTTATATGAGGTTATTTGAGCAGATTTAACCATTGTAAGGCAGAGACAGTTTTAGTAGGGAGCTAAATCATCCACTTGATGATGTGTGTTTCTCTATAAATCAGGATGAGATGCAAGAGTAATTGCATGTGAACTTGGGGTGTTTTGCTGCAGACTCTTTTCTCATGGGAATGATTCCTTGACTCCTTTTAGTGTCTGGTTTTCTGTGGAATCAGAATAAAGAATTTTAGCACTATAGGCTTGTCCCAGCTTTTGCCTGACTCTACAGACAAGAGCAGACCCCAACCATTGTCCCTTATCCTTCTCCACTCCCTTCCCTGCTCTAATGGCTTGTTTATATCCTCTGCTTTTAGAGATTTACGCTTCAACCACATCAAGGAGATACAACCTGGAGCCTTCAGAAGACTGAAGAACCTCAACACACTGTAAGTTGCACTTCAAGGATATCCATTTATTACTTGTGTTAGTACTGTCCCCTAACGTGGCTTGAAGGTGGCCTTGGGATTTTATTTATTTCAGTCAAGTCGTGCATATCCAGCCAAAGCTTTAAAATTCCCTCTGTTCCACCCTGTGTCATGTTTCTTTTTTTAAAAAATGTGGTGTTTAATAACTTTCATTATTCACAATTAAGTTCTCTGCTTAAAAATAAAATATAATGAGCTCTAGCGCTGACAGAAGATGTTTGAGCAGGTATGGCCTTAGAGTAGCCCATAAAAGAAGTTCTCATCTGGTATCAAGACAGTGGAGGGGTGGATTAAAATCATCTTCCTTTCCATGGTCTCCTCTAACTCATGAACCACATCAGTTGCTCTGTGTGAGTTCCACTGAGCATCCTTCAAATGCCATCTTTCCCTTTTCCCTAGAAGAGGTGCCTACATCTGCCCTATCCAGGTAGGAATGGGGGTGCAAAGCTGCCCCTCCAGCCTTGTATCACACTCTCATCACTGCTCACACTGCTGCCCTAACCAGCTTCTCACTCTTCCCAAGGGAAACCCTGGGATTCTCTGCTCCTTCTGGCTGCTGCAGGGCTGAGGGCTTGGAGACAGATCTGAGAGCATCTGCACCCCATAGCCAAGGAGCTGCAAACACCCCAGCTCCCAGATCAGAACCAGCAGCTGTGTCAGCACTGCACTGTGCTGGATGCAGTTGGGATGTTGGGGCTCAGATGTAATTACTCGCGCTGTGACGTGGTGCTAACAGCCACAGGATTTCCAGGTCCAGGCTGAAATTCCTCAGTGAGGCAAAGCAGCTCCTTTGGGAACCTGGCAGATGTTCATACATCCATGATCTCAAATGGTAGCAGAAATTCAGGTTGTCTTTTTCTCTCTGGCCTTGAGTGATCTGAAGTCCCTGATCCTGTGAAGGTGGCAGACCTGGGCAATAAGGCATTCAGTCAACACGAAGCAGTTGTAGGAAAAATGGGATTTGGGATTACAGCAGGACTTTATTATTGAGACCTGCTGAAGTGTTATCCTTGAAAAATCAGCATTTGCCCAAGATCCTTGCAATCTGTGTCTGGGGCTGAGTGGCCAAGCCATGAGTGCAGGATGCTCAGAGTACCCTGGCTGTGGCTCAAATGGACTGCTCAAAAACTTTACTGCCACTGGTGCTGTTCATCCAGAACAGCCCAGGTTAGTCTCTCAAACAACAGTGTGTGGCACTTAGTTGCCAAAAATAATAGAGAAGAAAGGATGGTTTGGATGGATTTCTGTCATTTGAGATAGGGTCAGATACAGCGAGAAATGAGAGAACACTATCTAGAGAGATAATAGAGTCCAAATCTGCAGGGTTTTGTCTTATCACCAAGCTCTGCTGAGGCCTCTTGATCTCCAGCCCTGCTCTTCCACCCCTGGAGCTCTCCTGAGTGAGGAAACAGAGGGTTCCAGCTGATGTCAGATCAGTGTGCTGCAGGCAGATGTTTGGCAGCAGCTCCCAGGACCACCGGGCGAGTTCCAGCAGAGCCCTGGGGAAAAGGAGGATGCTGGCAGGGCTTCACTGGGACAGGGGCTCCACCCAGCCTGCTGAGCTCTGTAAGGGTCCCAATTCCTGCCCTGCCAGCTCCTTGGACTGGGCAGCTCTCAGACCTCTGCAGGATTTTGCTTCTGTCTTCTGACTCCTCCACTCTGTGCAGAGTAGATACAGACAGAGCCAGGCTGAGGAGAAGGACCTGACTCTCTCTCTAACACCTGTTTGTGCTCCACAAATGTCTCCAGTTCTTTTTCCTTTCTGTCTCCTGGACTGAGACCTCAAGGACAGCAAGTCATGAACAGATATTAGAGGGAATAGTCAAGAATGCACCCCTGCCATCCCTGAGCTCATGATTTGGGATGCCAGGGCAGAAAGAACAGCGTGTTTTCACAGATGGTGGGCAGACACTCCTGCTTTTCCTAAACAGTGTCCTGTGGCCATTGTCAGAGCTGGAATACTGGACCAGGTGAAACACTGCTCCAACAAAACCGCATTTTTATACTTGCATTCTGAAAATCAACCTGATTTGCCAAGGAAACCTTTCCATTTAGTACTTCTTATGCTTAGTTGTATTTCCTTATCTGGCCAGCAGACTGGAGCACTCAGTTATTCTCACACTTGTAATAAACTCCCACAGCTGAGGAGTTTGATAACTGACTGACAGAACATTGGACCTCACACTCCTGAAGGAAATTTCTCTCCAGGAACTTTGGTTTGTCCAATTCCCACATCAAAACTGACAAGAGCTGAAGAATTTGCTGGTGTTTCTTAGATGGTAAATTTTGCCTGACGACTTAGATAGTGTTTCAAGTGATAAAGAGAATAAATCCTTTAAAATCCCTGAGAGACTTCCTGGGAAAATTTGTCCAGAAAATTTGGAGTGAGAAGTTTGGAAGATAAAATAGCTCAGGTTCCATGTGCAGAGATCTGAGCTTGCAGCTTTCTGCCATTGAATTTAAATAAATCTTCCATAAGCAAATAAATGTTTTTAAAAGAGCTTCTCCCACTAATGGCAGAGGAAGAGCAACAGATTCTGGTGAAGCTTCTGTTCTCCATCTCCTTTAGGGCAGGGTGGCTGTTCTGTGTCCAAGTTTGACAGTTTATAAACCACCCTGAAAAGGAAACCTTTGTAGCCTGTGTTGGATGCAGGGAGATGGGTTGAGATGCTGACAGGAGAGCAGCCTGTGTGGATGTCCAGTGGGGCTGTTCAACAGCTCAGACCCTTCCCTCTGCTTTCTTCTGATGTGGGAGATTTGACAAATCACAGAGCACTACTTTAGCATTAAAAACAGGAGCTTTGTGTGTGGAAGAGTCACAGTCACTGTGGGCACTCCTGGTGCAGCACCACAGGGAATGAATGAGCAGTTAACCCAAATCCTGCACCACTGGGAACTTCCTGTGCGCAGGTGGAGAAGTTCTTTTGGGCTGAACATCTCAGAGAGTTGTAAGATTTCCTTGTCCCCTCCAGCTGGCTCTGCTCTGTTCCCATCTGTGCTGACGGTGCTGGGCAGTTTTAAACTCTTAATATTTCCCCTTGGTACCAAAAAAAAACCAAAGTAGCAGGGAGAGTGAGGCAAACCGCTCATGTATGGCATCCCCAGCTCCCCCAGGTCCAGCTGCAGTTTGCCATCACTTGCTGCATGGCTGAAGCCAGCATTAGCTCAGAGCAGGTGCTGTGGGAGAGAGAGGAAATGCTGTGGGCCCATGGTGAGGCACAGCCTCTCCCTGCTTCCCAGTTTCTGCTCCTTTAGGTCATTTCTGGGTGGGGATGGATGATGACAGCCCTGACTTCCCAGGGAGTCAGTGCTGCCCTGTCAATCCCTTTGGTTCCCTGCTGTATTTTCACAGGGTTGCTGCTCCCTGGGTCTCTCCAGCATCCCCCATAGAAGTGTCCAAGCCAGGGACCAAAGTTTCTTTACACCCCCAGTGTGTATTTTGGTATTCCTGAGGCACCCTGGAGAACAGGGACTCTGTGGAGACCACATTGCTTGTGCCTCTGCCTGGCCCTTTGCCCTGCCACTGCTCACATCATGTTTCTCTTTCTGCTCAGGTGAGAGCAAAACATTCCTGGTGAGTCCTGCAGCTCTGCTTTAGGTGCTGCTGCTGGTGAAGAGTCTGAGAGTGAACAGAGCAGCAATGTGGAGTTTCTGTCTTTTACTCTCTAGTAACTGCTGAGAGAATGTGCTCCTGCCAGCAAGGAGGGGATGTCAGAGCCTGCCTGGATCTCAGAATAAAAGTTCTTCCCTTAAATATGGGAAATAACTATTCCAGATCATTCTGTCAACAAGGGGGAATGTGTGGTTGAACATAAAACTCCGTTTTTCTCCCCCTCTAAATACACTACGTGATGATTTCTATTAGTGGTGTGAGGAAAAAAATGGCTGTTTTGTCACAATGACTGCAGCATGTGGATTGTCAAATGAAAGGAGGAAAGAGAACATGGTTTGAGTCTGAATTCTGTCCTGTCACATCATTTAATACATTCTTCAAAACAGAAAACCACTCATTTAATGGAACTTAAGCCTGTGCCTGGAAACCTAGAGAGAGGGTGGGGAAGGAGAAAGGAGAGGCAGTCACACATAAAATCTAGAGGAAACTGAATGTAAAATGTTCTCCTGGTGAATCTGGGCCAGATCTCATGGTGCTTGTATATCTCAAACATCCCAGAAGAGTCTGGCAGGAATAAAACCTGTGTGAGTTCTCCTACTCATGTGGAGTCCAGTTCATGGGGCATGAAGGGAAATGCCCCATCCTATTGCCAGGAAATGTGCTTCTGGTACCTTTAATTTAGCCTGGTTTGCTACAGGGTGTGGTTAAGATAATGAGGGAGATAATTGTCTTCCCAGCCTCGGTCTGCCATTTATTCCCAGCAGATCTGGGTCCCAGCTTTCAGCCCTCTAAGGGCAGCAGGAATTTGGGCATTTTTGCTGTGGATGGCAGCTGGGACAATAGCCAGGCCATGGCAGGATTTGGCACACTGCTCTGCCTGGTGAATTGCAGAGGAGTCAGGGAGCAGACAGCTGTGCAGGAGCCATCCAAACTCTCTCTAGGAGCCAGCTGTGCTGCTTTGTCCATGGATTTCTCTGAAAGCAGCAGTTTGGAATAAGTGGGCTATTGTGGACTTCATCATTATCTCACTTTCCAGTGTTTTCCAGGACTTATCCTTCCATTACAATGGGGAATCCTGAGACAGGAAGCAGAGATGACTTCTTCCATGCACTTATTATTCCTAAATCAGGCAATGAACAAGTTTTTAAGTATCAGACGATGAGATAAGAGCCCTGCATGCTGCTTGCCATCTGAACTTCCAGGATTCATCTAATTTGGCTGGCTCAGTGATTACACTCCCTTGAACTGTACAAAATAGCCAAGACAACAAAACAGACTGGGATAATGCTTTTAAATAGCCCCAAAACACAGCCAGACAACATGATGGAATTTGAAATCCCAATGGAGATCAGTCCTGGTCTGAACTCTGAGCATTAAAGACAACAATCAGCAAAGGGCTGCAGGCTGTGCTGCTGCACGGGGCTGCTCAGGCTGTTGGTGTGACCCTGCTCACCTGGTCAGTGCCACCTGTCCCCTGGCAGGCAAATGGCCAATGCAGGTGTGTGCCAGCTGCTCACATCTGTGGCAATGATGCTCAGAACTGGGGCCAGGGCTCCGATAACAGAGCAGGAGCTGCCTGGTCCTGCTCTGGCCAGAGATGGAAGCTGATGGGGCAGGGAGGGAAGCAGGGCTGGTGCCTGGGTTGTCTTTGTCTTGTGGGTAAATAGGCAAAAGCTCCCTCCCACACTGCCCTCAGGCAGTCACTGCCAGCCCTGGGGTGTTCAGTCATCAAATAAGCTTTGGGGTTGATGCTCAGGGACTGTATTTCCACTCAGCATAGCTGGCTGTCAAAGCAGGATGGTGTGTTCCAAGGACTTGACATCATTTTTGCATCCTTAGGAGTGAGCCCGGGCTGTTTGACCTCGGCTGTGTGTGTGGAGCTGTTGCTTCCAGCTGTGCAGGAGCTTTCCAGCCTCCTCTGCCTCAACCCAGCCCTGGGCTGTGCACCCTGGCAGTGGCACCCACACCCCTGCTCCAGGCAGGATGGGCAAATCCAGGGCAATGAGGCTTTTCTCAACCCCTCACTCGTTGCCTGATGTACAAAGTTGTTTGCTCTTGAGTTTCTCACATGCTTTTTCTGACCCTCAGTGTAATTCTCCACCTGAGAAAAAGGCGGTGGAAAGCTCCATCAGCTGCCTGGAGAGAACTTGTGAAGCTGCCATCACATGTGTGTGTGCTTCTGACATCTTCTATCTCTTCTGTGATCCTTGAGGTGTTTGATTTCACCTTCATCTTCTTTTCCCACAAGTTTTTTACCCTTTCTCCCCATCTCTTTGTCTTTTCTCTCCATCCTTTACCTACACAATCTTGGTTTTGACCAGGAAAAGACCTTGGCTTGTAATGACAGAGGCTTGGTTGCTCTTTTTTGTCCAGAAAAGCAGAAAATTGGGTTTTGCTGCAGGGAAAGTGCTGAACTGTCTTCTCACCTGCTGCCTGGTGGCAGATTGTTCCTGAGGAGCAGATCTATGGCAAAAATCAGCTTGTAAAATGCACATCCAGCACATGTATTTAATGTGACCCAATGCAGTAAGGTCTGGCTGCTTGCACAGAAATTGCTGTTTTTCCTGCAACACCTGAAAAAGAAATCTTTACAGGACAGAGTCACAAATTCCCTCTCTGCCCACAGCTCCATTTAGGAAATTTAAAAACGAGTGGTGCCTGTTGAAATCCTTGCTCTGGGCTGTTCAGCACTAAAAACTCCACCAGCTCTGAGCTTTGCCAGACCTGAACCTCAGTGAGAGCCACAGCGAGGGACCTGTGGGAGTGCAGCCACGAGGAGCAGCTCACTCTGTGTGTTAGGGAGCTATTTATAAGTGATTTATTGTGTTTTCTCAGTGCTGGGCTTGGCAGGGGCTGCAGCAGAGCTCTGCAGGGCTCAGCTCTGTGGTTCCACTGCTGCACAGCGTGGCTCTCGCAGAGCTGGGCTCTTCCTGGTCACTGGCACCAGCCTTCAGCTGCACACACAGCCATGGCAACTGCACACACCAGTGTCACACGGCTCTCCAGTGCCACGTGGCCCAGAGGTTTTGGATTAAAATCTGGCACAAAGCTCCTGAGATCGAAAGAGGTTGTCTGTGAGCAGCCTCAGGACTCAACGTTGAATTTATTTCTTATTTGTGGGTATCAGTTACAAAGTGATTAGAGCAAAGCTATTAGCATTTTGTGGCTCCTATAACTCCACTGGGAACTGGTGTTTTAAACTGCATTTTTACTTCTAAAAACTGGCTCTGCACTCCCCTGCTCACTTGTTGAACACAACCAGGCACCTCCAAAACCCACTGTGGTTGTACGAGAGTGGCAGCAATGATTTAATATCTTACTCCCCACTGCTTCTTTCTGCCTGTCTCCCATCCCCTCATCCCTTTCCTGGATGAATTTGTCACTTTGGGATGAAAACTGTGGCAAAAGATAAGGAAAATACTTTGAACACTGCAATATTGGAAGTGGCACCTCTGGGTGAGAAACCTTCTCACTGCCTTGGCTGGTGTGAGGACCCAAACCCTGACTTGCTAACCCCATTAAATCTTTAATTCTGTGACACCTGGGCTCAGAATTTTTCAGTGGGCATCCAAGAACAGAAATGCCACAAATCTCACACGTGCTGACTTCACCAGCTGAGTTTTTCTTTCTTGATTTGAACAGGCTGCTGAACAACAACCAGATAAAACAAATTGTGAGAAGATCCTTTGAAGATCTGGAGAACCTGAAATACCTGTGAGTTGGTGGCTCAATAATTTCTTGATCTCTTCAAAATCTAGCTACCCACTTTTAATATTTGCCAGTCAAGGATGTACTGTTTGGAGTTGAGTGTCAGAGCTATAAAACATTGCCCTTGAACCCAGGCAGCAAGTTCTGCTTTGAGTAGAGGGTCATTGCTGTTTCTTGTGACTTTTGAGAACACAACTGCTGATCAGTTCCCCTGATGCTATTTCCTTTCTCTCCTTTTGAAAGCTACCTTTATAAAAATGAAATCCAGAGCATCCAGCAACATGCCTTCCATGGGCTGCATTCCCTGGAGCAGCTGTAAGTACAGATGAGCCTTGTTTGCATGCTGTGCTGCCAGGCTTGGGGAGCAGCAGGCATTTAGCAAGGGGTAGGATGGAGCTGCTGCTCTTTCCTCATCCAGATCACCAGACTACACTGGGTTCATTGCAAACCAGCTGTTCAGGGTATTGGTTTTGGTTAGTTAGAGCTGAGCTCTCTTCCTACTGGTGTTCCGTGTGTTTTCTCCTGCACCCAAATCTCTGGAGCATAGAAGAACCCAGCTGTGCTTCTGATGGCCTTTATTTCCAAGGACCTTATGAAGGAGGAGAGAGGGCTGGGAGCAGAATGTTCTGCTGGGTTTGTGTCTGGGGATTCTTTAAGCAGAGAGACAGATCTGGTCCTTTACTTAAGTTGGGGGTGCTGGTTGAGTTTCTCTCTCATCCAGAGCTCTGCTGGAAATGAGTGGATGCAGTACAAGCTGGGAGCTGGGGCTGCCAAGTATTCCTGGGAGCTACCAGGGTGATGGTTGCTCCCATGCTGCAAAGCATCTGGAAATTGCAGTGGGGGAAGATGAAGGATCCAAACAAACACAGTCCTGACCTTCCCTCGTGGCACTCTGTGCTGAGTCTGGGCTGGAGGGAGCCTCCTGTGCTTTCCTGGCAGCTGGAGTCCATCACTCCAACAGTCCCCATTTGCTCCCTTTCTGTCTAGGGCAAAACTCTGCTGTTTATTCAAAGAAGTTTTGGTTTTTGACTCTTAGTGCGCCACTCTCGAGGTGAGATGGGCAGACTGAGGTTTGACTCTTCTGAAGTGCCTTCCTAAACTGGGTCTGGATTTTTCTTACTTGGGACTGGTGGAGAGAGTGTGAGCTTGGATATTTGAATCACAGATACCAGAATGGTTTGATTTGGAAGGGATCTTGGAGCTCATTTCATTCCAATGCCCTGCCATGGGCAGGGACACCTTCCACTATCCCAGGTTGCTCCCAGCCCCATCCAACCCCTTGGGCACTTCCAGGGATGGAGCAGCCACAGCTTCTCTGGGCACCCTCCACCCTCACAGGGAACAATTCCTTCCTAATGACTTATTCTTCCTAAATAATTGAAATACAGGAATTGCTTGTATCATTGGAGAGCAGGGACCAAAGGTGAAACTGGTCTAATTCCTGAATTGTTCCCAGCTGCAGCATTTATAGGGCTGGAATGTGACCAAGGACTTTGCTGTAAAAGGAATAAGATCCAGCTTGTTCTCTAGGTTGACAGCACAAGAGGACAGAGCATAATTGGAAGTTTCAGGCAATCCTAACAATAGGTGTGCCACCAAGCTTGTGTACAATGTGGTTTTTCATCAGCCAACTCAGCAAGGATGCCTCGGAGAAAATTTAGGAAGCTGAAACTGGCTCTAAGCTGAGCTTAGAGAGCTGAAGCTGCCCACAGGGATATTTCAGCAGTGAGTGTTCCAGACTTGATGTCACGAATAAAAGAAAAAAAACCAAAACCAACAAACCCACAAAACCAACAAACAACCCGCTGAAAGTCCCATCTGTTTTCAATCAAGGCAGGCTTAACTCCAGAAGAAATAGCTTTGCTCAAATCCTACCCCGTTTTCCTGTCCCCACAAGGCAGCTTTTCAAGAAAAAGTGTAACCCAAGTGATGGACAGGATCAGATGCTTTCCTCAAGGTCCAAAGCAATCTCAGCAGGCATCTGAGAGCGATTGGAGCACGTCCCTGTCCTCCCCACTGTGACCCTCCAGTGCAGAATCTGAGTCACCCTCTCTGATACTGCACCATTTATCATGAATCTTTCCATTACAAATCAAGCAGCCATGTGGAGGCTTAGGCAATTATTTCTCAATGCAGTCAGCTACAATAGCAGAATGAGTATTTGTAGATCTGTGATTAATCTGTGTCTGCTGTGAAATTTATGCCTGTGTAAAATAAAGGGGAATAGTTTAGGCAATTTGGGGACTGTAAAAAAATCCATCTGAAAGTCAGGAATGTGTCAGTTGTGCTGGTGAATGTCACAGCTCATGGCAACAGGGAGGCTCAGGTATTGTGGTGAGTTGCTCTGCAGGCACCACACTTCTTTTCTTGATGGCAAGGGGTGACCTGGGATGGGCAGGAGGTCCCCTTGGCCTCTGGAGTGGCAGGTCACACTTTGGATTTTAGTGGAACTACAAATTTTAGTCTGTATTAGCAGAAAAGCATGTTGGCCTCTATGTTTGCCTGTGGAAACTGGGGACACTAACATGGATGCTGGCTTCTCCACATCTGCCCTGAGATGAGTGATGACATCCTGGGGGGCACTGGTGGGTTGATCTGGGAAGATCTTCTGTCTCTTAAATTCAATCTGTGTGTGATTTCTGTCACAGGTACCTGCATTTCAACAACCTGGAAAGTCTGGAGCTGGAGACTTTTAGTGACCTGCCTAAACTTGAAAGGCTGTGAGTAAAAATGGGATATTTATTTGGACTAAGAGGGTGAGGAGAAGGGGAAAAACCCCTTTATTTAGTGTAGCAGTTTTGCTAGCATGGAGTGTGATCTCCAAAATGCAAAAAGAAACTTTTTTAAAGAAAGAGATTTTACATAATTGCCGAGGGGGAGGGTGACTGAGGATGTGAAGGGAATTTCCCATTTTATGTAATGTTCAGGTTTCCATCTAAATAGGAGTAAATCTGCAGAAAGTCCTACAGCTGGTCAAGCCAAGTGAAATTTTACTCTGAGCATAAGGTCAGCAACGTTAGTCACTGTTGGGCAGAGTGAGCTAAAAAAAGGGGGTGGAAAAGGGATAAAGTCAGAAGAAAGTCTAACAAGAAAAACACACCACATCCTTCTTGAGAGAAGTAAGGAAATGAAGTCTCCTGCTCCCCAGGATTGCTTCTAGCAGTAATGGAGCCACCAGCACAACAGTCCATGTGTGGTTCCCACCCCATGGAGAAACCAGCAGACTTTCCTGGGTTGTGTGGAAATGTGCCTTATATCCATACATGCCAAAGAAATAAAACTGTGGGATCCCACACCCTTAGGAAAATTCAGACCTGGATCAGCATATGGCTGATCTCAGTCACTGTATTGGATCCAACAAAAATTCTGGATTTAAATTTTAAAGGAAGGTTTTTCAGCCTCCAAGCTGGGCAACCAGGCTGGACTCTGGTGCACACGTGTGTGTGCAGACATTTGCACTGGAGCTGTGCTGCTTTTGTGTGCTCTCCTGTTCCACCACCTACTAAAATTACTTCATCTCTTTCATCAATGGTCTCCTATGAGTTTTAGATGTAACCAACACAAGTAAATTCCCCCACCACTATGGGAATGGGGAGTTAATGATCCCCTCTTGGTCTCCACTAATATTTGCATTTTAGTGCAAGCAGGGTTTCTCCCTAACAACTGGAGAGTTTTATGTGTGTGCTAAGATTCTGGAAGTGAGAATTTGCCTCAGTTCACGTGGCTGTTGTCTGAATTAGATTTGCTCATGGATTTGGGCTAATAACTACATGGAGTCCAATGCAGGAGTTGCCTAACACCAATGGCTGCCCTTGTGGAATCGTCACATCATCTGCACGGGGGAAGGAAAAGATCCCTTCTAAACTGGAGCTGACCCAGGCCCAGAAAACAGAGGGTGGGCCCAGTCTGAGGGGATTTTGTGCCCTTTCTCCTCCCTGTACAGGGAGACTGGAAGGGTCCAGTTCCAACCTGTCGCATCCCATCCTGAGTCACAATTTGCAGCCCACGCCCGCTCTCGCCTTTGGCAGGTTACGTCACACCCACCAAGGGATGAAATCCCTCCAGCTCATGGAAACAAACATGGAATTTAAACACTGAGCTCCGTTTGGATGAGTGGCCTTTGCATTGAAACTGAGTTGTGACCTGGGGTGTTATCATCCTCACGGTGCAAATACTGAATAATGTTCTGGCATGGCTTCTCCCACTGCAGATTCTTGCACAACAACAAGATTTCCAGGATTCATCCAGGGACATTCTCTCAACTGGAATCCCTCAAACGGCTGTAAGTAAAAAATATTGCCTGCAAAGAGGACTTGTTTATCTTCAATCAGATGGGCAGGACCAGAGGAAGAATGTGCCTGGTTGGCAAAGCTTTTAGTTGTTGCACTTCTAAGGCCACTGCTTAGTTTATAAAACAGTTTTGATTTGACCTGAAAGCTTATTTAAGCAGTTAGAAGTTTCTTTATGCTAGTGTCTAATTATAATCAGCTTACAGCTTAATAATGCCACAGGAATGAACGTTCCTGGAAGGTCTTCACAAGGTTTTGAACCCATAAAACATCCTTGAAAAATGTAGAAAGTCCAGGTCATGGATATGACCTTGAACATGTTTGTAGATCAGTATCTAGCATGGTTAGAAGAATCATAGTCATAAAAGAAAAGGCTTGTTTTCTAGATTGAAATTAGTCAGAGGAGTGCCAAGGGGCATGATTCCCTTTCCATGCAGGAATTCCCCAGAGTGCCATTCCCACATAGCCTGCCTGTCTCTTCAGCTTACTTCTTTCTTGCTTTGGTTTTATGATCTCTGGGAATAAGTTCTATGACGTGTTTGGGAGGAAAAAAATAAATTCAAAAGGTAAAGAATTTTGGTGTTCTGCCATGATTTTCAAGTACAGTAAAGTAATGTATTTCTCACTGCTGCCCTCAGTGATTTCTGCAAGCAGGTTAAATGCTTCACTTCTCTTTAAGAGGGAATATCTTGTGAAATGCTCTCTGTAGGTGCCAGAGAAAAAGATGGGATGTCTATAAAATACTCGGTCATGGCCCTGTGTGAAATCTCGCATTCTCAAATATGTGACCCTGAAAGTGTTAGATTTTTCTTCCTTTTTTGCTTGTTTGTTTGTTTAGGCTTTTTTTTTGTACTTTGTTTTTGGATGGCTGTCCTGGTTTTGAAAACCATGACAATGGCTCAGACCCGTGGACTGTAAAACTGTCAGTGGGGAAGCAGTAACAAACTAAATACCCCTGTAGTCCTCATTTATCCTTCTGGAGAGCACTGCTTGTAGGAATGAGGTCAGTGCAGGGAAGAAGATGGGGGCACTGCGAGGTCACTGGAGCTCCATTTGCTGTGGTTCAGGCTTGTGTTGCAGTAATAAAAGTTCTTCCAGTGATGCAGAAATGCTGCAGCTCCTCACAGCTGGTTACAGGAAGGGTCTGATCCCATCCACACATAAGTAAATGGGGGGAGGGGGGTGGAGATGAAAGAGGAAAGCTGTAACAGAGGCAGTTCTTACAGAATTCAGTAAAAGTTGAAATCTCCATCCCAGGATAAACCCCAACATTTCAGTGTCTCAAGTATCCCAAAACTGCATAATCCAGTTTAACTGAATAATTTCTATTTGAAACTGGAATAGTTTCTAGTGTTGGTCAAGCATCCTAGCTAACCATCGTGGCAATGAAATATCTCAGATTTTCACTTGGGATGTAACCAAATGCAGGGCAAACCACCCAGGTGACCCTGGAGGGCTGTGTCCCCTGGAGAAGGAGGCAGCCCAGCAGCTGCAGCCTGGGCACTCAGCTAGCTGCCTTTTGCTGTTGCAGGAGGCTGGACTCCAACTCCCTGGTGTGTGACTGTGAGCTGCTGTGGCTGGCAGAGCTGCTGAAGCAGCACGCGGAGCAGGGCAGCATCCAGAGCGCCGCCACCTGCGAGGCTCCGCGGGACCTGCACGGCCGCTCCATCGCCACGCTGACCGCCCAGGAGTTCAACTGTGGTGAGCCAGATCGCAGCCCTGCAGCTGTGCTTTGGGCTGGCAATTCCTCCCTCCTGCCCTTTGCCTCCCTCTTCCCTCTGCTGGCATCCTGGTTTCTCCCTCCTTCACTGCTGGAATGGGGAAATCCCAGTGGGGCTGCGGGAGGAAGCTGATATTCCCAGGGGTGTTGGAGGCAGCTCCACTATTACTGCGCCTGAGTGGGTCGCAGCTGGTGAGAGAGAGACGGTGAATCTTGTTTCTTGAATCAGAAGGCTTGATTTATTAAGATATTATATATAATACATTATTACTATACTAATAGAATATAGAGAGAGGTTTGCAGAGCAGCTAGGCTAGGCTAAGAATAGATAGAAAGAAATCTAAAACAAAGTTGTGGCCAAGGACTCAGTCCCTAGCTTGTTCCTTGTGATTGGCCCTTAATTGTAAACATGGGAACATGAACCAATCACCAATCAAAATAGGTGTCCCTGTTGCATTCCCCAGCAGCTGATAATAATTGTTTACCTTGTCTTCTGAGGCCTCTGGCCTCCAGAAGACGCAGAAATCTGAAAGAAAGGATTTCTGTGGAGAAATGTCTGCGACACTCCGCTTTGGCTGGTGGGTGCTGTCTTGGCTTTTTGCACAGAGTAGGGCTGGTAAAGGATCTGCTGCACCAGGAAATACCCCACCTTAGGCTGAGTAGAAGGGGAACACTGGGAGGCCTGCAGGAAACACAAGTGGAAGCCTGATGGAGAGCATCATAGACACAGAGCTGAATGCTGTGTTTGACTGTGGTGTAACTGATGGATTTTGTTAGGCTGTTATTCTTTAAACTTAGAGTTTAAAATTATTTTTTTTTCTGAAAAAAAAAAAAAAAAAAAAAAACTTAAAATTAGTTATTTCATATAGGTCTTGGCTTTTTGCACAAAGTATGCCTGGTAAGGGATCTGCTGCACCAGTGGCTAAACCAGGAAACACCCTACATTAGGCTGAACAGAAGGGGAACACTGGGAGAGCTGCAGTGGCAGGAAACACAACTGGAAACCTGAGGGAGAGCATCGTAGATATGGAGCTGAATGCTGTGTTTGACTGTGGTGTAACTGTTGGATTTTGTTAGGCTGTTATTCTTTAAACTTAGAGTTTTAAATTGGGTTTTGTTCTGAAAAAAAATCTTAAAATTAGTTATTTCATATAGAAAAAGACAAATCTCTGACTTTTAAGTGGAGGTGAGACAAAACTCTGATTTTTAAGTTGAGGTTGGTACAAACATTGGCTGTAGTTCCATGGTGCTTTGCTGCTGGCAGAGTCAGTTTGAGAAATTCCCACCCACGTGGGCTGGCTGTTAGCATCCCCCCTGGATATGCCAGCCCAGCTGTGCATGGCCCTGCTGTGAGCCAAATGTGTGAGATCAGCTGGATTTTGAAGAGCTCTCCATTGAATCCAGCTTTTCTCTTATGATTTCATTAATTTTTTTTTAAATTTGACCATTTCACAGATTAATTTAGGGCACAGCCATGGAAAGAGTTGAGTTGGCACAAACAGGTCTGTGACCTCAGGGGAGGGAGGATAGGAAGGGCCTAGGGAAAGCAGCTGGGGACACATGGAGTGGCTGTGCCACACAGCACGCTCTCCCCAACACACTCCCAGTGCCACAGTACAGCTGTTAGTGAAATTTGTTCTGGTTTAGGCATGGAAACACAGTGGGGTGTCTGTCAAATTACCAGAGCACCTGGTGGGAAGATTTTGCTGGCATTTGGCTTTCACCCTGGTGGTGTGCCAGCTGGGAAGACAAATGATACAGAGTTCAGCACAGAGCTCTACCCATGCAGGTGGCTGATATTCGAGTCAGTCTGAAAGCTGCTGGTACCATTAACCCATGGCTTTGAGCAGCTGTGAGCCACAGGGGCAAATCTGCCCTGGGTCAGTGTTTTGTACTGTGGGGCTGTGCTGGGTTTGGGCTGTGCTGGCCTTGCCTTTGGGGATTTTTTCTGAGCCATTAATTTGTGGTATGAGGAGTGAGGACACTGACCTTCCATTGGAGGGGGTGACAGGTTCTCAATTTTAGCAATAATCCAGCTGGTTTTACTGGATCACTGGTGAGCATGCAGATTGTGAAATTGAATGGCTTTTTGAATCAAGATCAGGCACTCCAGGCTTGTCCATAAATTCCTCCCTGTTTTAGCACATCCTTTCAATGTTTAACTTGCTTGGTGCTTGAGTATATTCAAAGTGAAGAACACAGTGAAAGGCTTGGCTGGATAGGGACAGGATGATGAATTAGGGCCATAATGAATGAAATCCTGTTGGGAAGGAAGTGGTTTGGTTTGCAGGGAGCTGGCTCTGTGCTCAGGTGGAGCAGAAAGCTGCAGGCTGCCAAGGGCAGAAAAACAACCCAAGTGAGGATGCTACTGACTTTGCTTCTTCAGGGGGAGGCAGGGACCAGCTCTGTAATGAACCCCTGTACAGTCAGGGCTGTGGGAACTCATCCACTGCCCAGCTACTGCGAATAGGAACAGCAGCAATTCCCCAGGGCCTTTACAGGTGCTTCTCCTTCATGATATTTTCAGGTGTTAGTGAATTTTGGGTTGGCTCTGAGTGGATGCTGCTGTGCCTGAGGCTGTGCCTGTTCCTTGGGGCACTGCAGGATAGGTGTTGTTGGCCCCACCACACCCCAGCTGGGCTGAATTTTTGTGCTGCTTTGGACTGGGTTGTGTTCAAATTGTGTTTTGCAGAGAGGCCTCGAATAACCTCAGAGCCCCAGGACGTGGATGTGCTCCTGGGAAACACAGTTTATTTCACGTGCAGGGCAGAAGGAAACCCAAAGCCTGCCATCATCTGGCTGCACAACAAGTAAGTCACATTCAAGGAGCCCTGGGGTGGCAAAGGTTTTCAAGCACTGAGCTCTTCAGTGCCTGCCTGTAATTACAAAAGTTGTTTCACACAACATTAAAAAAAAAATAAGAAGAAAAAAAGAAATGGTTATTTCATGGGTTATATTTACCTTCCTTTTAACAGCATTCTCTGGTGACCACGTAATCCAAGTGGTGTTTTCATCTGCATTTGAAATATTTCATCTGCGTTTGTAATGGATTCCAAGAGCTTATAACTTTCCTATAAACACATTCTGCAGACTGAAAGCAGTTGTCTTTTGATCAGGAAAAAAATAAAATTAGAGTTTCATGTTCCTTTTGGCCACCATGCTTGCCATTTGTTAACTGCTGAGATGCTTCTCACTAAAGGCTGGTTGTGCTAGGTATGAGGTTTCTTTCCAAAGGGAAAAATTGCTGTGCTCCACTGCAGGACAGAATTTGCAAATTCTTGTAAAGGTTATGTGCTAGATCCCAGAGTGTTCTGGGAAATGCTGCACAATAAAATATTCTGTGCCCACTGTGGAAGTGAAGCTGCCTTGCTGCTTTATGAGCTTCTTGTCTGGTGAAGCCTGAGCAGGGCTTGGTTATTACTAAAAATGATCAATGTGTGCTTCTTCAGCAAACCCCCCACCAGGCAGAGTTTCAGCCCAGAGCAAAAGTTTATGGCTGAGTTAAGTCCCTTTGGAAGGAAGGTTGTGTTAGGGAAATGCTGGCAAGCTCCCAAAGACAGCATTGTGAGAAGGATAATGATAATAAATGCTCAACAAACGAGATATGGCTGGAGAGAGGAGACACCAGGGGAATTAAATAAATGCCCAGCAAGCAGATTAGATTGCATAGTGGGTTCAGCCTTTGTCCTAGGGGGAGAGAGGTCTCTTCTTCCCTTTCCATCATCAGCAGCCATCCAAGATTCCTTCGTGCTGGGACAAATGGGATGCAGCACTGGGACCTTCTGCCACGGGCTGGGATCCAGGAGTCACAGGTCACTGCAGAGAAAAGGAAGATGTTTCACAGCTCTCTCGGGCTGGGTTGGAGTCCAAGCTGTGTTGGGGTCCCATGGTGACTTCTCAGAGCTTTTTGCTCCTCTCAGGCCTTTGAGTCTGGAGTTTGAATAGCAATGGCTGCACACAAGAACAATATTAACTCATTTTTAAATTTGCACTTAGTGAGTAAGGGGAACAGGCTTTCCGGGCCAGGATGTCCTGACAATGGCAGCAATGCTGTGACACGGGAACAGAGTGCTCTCCTGATAGGCTGTAAATGTCCTGTGTAATCAGTGGGGAGAGAAAAAGCAGCTCACCCAGGGAGCAAATCAGAGCTGGAGCTGCACTTCAGTGCTGTGAGTCAGAATTCTTGCTGCAAATTTCATGAAGTCTCAGAATAGCTCCAAGAAACACCAACCTACTGCAATGCAAAGCCCCCAGATCCCTCCAGAGGGGGGACTACCAGTCTTTATTCCTTTCAGATTTTGCCTGTTTGTGGTTGTTTTTTCAGTAATAAAATTGACATGAAAGATGACAACCGCCTGAACCTGCTGCAAGATGGGACCTTGATGATCCAGAACACCAAGGAGTCGGACAAAGGCATCTACCAGTGCATGGCCAAGAACATTGCTGGGGAGGTCAAGACACAGGAGGTCGTGCTGCGCTATTTTGGCACCCCATGTAATTGAGCTTTGTGCACCCCTTTACAACCTGGGGATGGGAATGGAGCTGAATCAGCCAGTCCCAGCTTTGTATGTGCCAAGTTATTCTTGGTGTGCTGGGGGAGAGAGTGGAGGCAGGTCTGAACTTCAGGGGTTCCCACTGGAGTGGGAAAAGGGGTACTTAGGGATTGAAGGTAATTTGGGACTGGAGAGGGAGTGTGAAGTCTGGGATCAATTCTGCAGCACAGGGGTGTGGGGATGCTCCAGCACTGGGTGAGTGGGTGTGAGGAGGTGTAGGAAGATGCTGGGGGCATTGCTCAGAGTGAGGATTTGGATGTCAGGGTAGAACCAGAGTGGGTTGCTGGGTTGCAGAGCAGCCCAAGCAACTTCTGCCCATCAGTGAGCAGCAGAGCTGGCTCCTAAAGCTCTCCTTTCCTTCCAGCCAAGCCCACATTTGTGATACAGCCCCAGAACACTGAAGTGCTGGTTGGGGAAAGTGTCACCCTGGAGTGTGGGGTCTCTGGGCACCCCCAGCCCCGCATCAGCTGGACTCTTGGCTCGGGCTCTCCTCTGCCACAGGATTCCCGTTTCACCATCACCAGCTCTGGAGGACTCTTCATCCAGAACGTCACCTTCTCGGAGCAGGGGCAGTACAACTGCAATGCCAGCAACTCTGAGGGCTCCATCCAGGCCACAGCAAGGATCATAGTGCAAGGTCAGGGCTCCCAGGCTGAGCCTGGAAGGGTTCTGGGACATTTCTGGGACACTGTGTTTAGTCAGTGGGGTGTGTTTGAGTCTTGTGGCCGATTCTGCTCCCATGAGCTCCCTGAGTGTTTCCTGCTCCTCAGTCATTGCCTTCCCTTCCAGATTCTCCCAGGTTTCTTGTTATTCCCACGGATCAGACAGTAACTGAGGGACAAAGTGTGGATTTCCCCTGCTCTGCTGAGGGTCACCCTCCCCCAGTGATTACCTGGACAAGGGCAGGTACTGCCTTACTTCATTTGTGGCTTCTCTCTCCCATGCCATCATCCACGGGGTGTGGGTGGGAACAGCTGAGCTGCTGGCCCAGGGTGGTGGCTTGCAGTGGTGGCACAGGACAAATTGTGACCAGCAGAGACCCAGTCCCACTAGGAGGTGTGTGGTAGATCACCAAGGATGGTGTTGAACACTGAGGAAGGAGCATCATGAGTCTCTGTCACAAGGAAAGAGTGTGATGGTTTTCATCAGCATGAAACCCATGGAAAGCATTACACTTCTTCCTGCAGTGGCTTCCCACCTCCTCTGAAAAGGCAAGGTCTGGAACCTCCAAATCAATGGATGTCAATCACAGAATTGTTTGAGTAGGAAAAGACCTCTAAGACCATGAATTCCAGCCTTTAACCCAACACTGCCATGTTCACCACTAAACCGTGTCCCTAAATGCCAAATCTGCACTTTTTTTTTGACACTTCTGGGGATGATTCCACCACTTCCTTTTGCAGTACCACCATGTGCCAATTCTGTGTCATTGTCCCTGATTTGCTGCCCTTGTGGAGCACGTTGGAGAAGGGCACCATTCACTGGCACACCTCAGAGTTTTCTCATAGCTTAGGAAAAAAGATTTTGGGACAACAGGTGGTGGTGAACTTTTAAAGTCTCAAATAATTGTTAATGCTGGCTCCACTGAACTGATCTCATCCAACACTTTCTGGGACAGAAGCCAATAATGCTTGGCCCAGAGGTCCTCCAACTTTTCCTTATGCTTCACAAGCCATAATTAATGGTTTAGGGCTGTGGAGATTTTGTGGGTATTGTGTTCCAGCTTCCACAGCAATGGCCCTGACGCAGAGTTAAGAAGGACCAGCTGAAATTCTGCTCTGCCAGCATGTTCTCCATCTCCTTTAACCTGTTTTCCTCCACTTCCCAGAAAATATATCCTAGGCACATGGAAAGGAGCACAGTGACAAGAAGTGAGGTTCATAAGTGCATTGTAACCAGGTTTGCACTCGGCACTCCAAAAATAAAAAAACAATGGAGCTTTACAGTGCTTTCACATGCTGAAAGCAAGACAAGATGAGCATTGCTCATCTCAAAGCCACTTTTGAGAACATAGGGGGTTTTGGTATTTGGGATGAACAACTAGAGTATGAATAAATGGAGGAAAATGGAGTATATTAAAAAAAAAGTTGCTAGCCTGACAAATTTTGGTAATTTTATTTGGGTTTGTTAAAGCAGTTTAGTTTTTAGCTTTTCTCCTGAAATAGAGAAAATATTGAAACAATTGTTTCCAGACCAAAAAATCAGACAAAAAAATTTAGAAAGACAATGCCAAATGTTACCATTTATTTGATGAAACAGAGAGTTTGGAGAATTGAAGAGTGATTTGCTATCCATCAAGGGTCAAAAAAATCTACAGGTTGCACTAAGAAAATACTTAGGAAGAAAGAAAAAGGGTTCCAGCTCTTCCCAGCTGATCAGACAAGACAACTCAGTGTGTAAAGGTGGTATTTCAGAGCAATTGATGCTGGGAAGGAAATGAAATGTGTGACTATCACACAAACCCCTACAGTGAATCTAGAAACAACACAAAACACTTTTGTGACAATATTAACATAGGAAGTAATATAAAAGCAGGTCTTTAACTGTACACATCCAGGTGCAAATATGGCAAATTGCACGGTGAAAATGTGCTGAAAATGCACACGTGTCAAAGCACATGTGACTTGGGGCAAGTACAGTTTTATAAATTCAGCAAATTTGCATAATTGACAAGAATCCCTAGTTAGAAACACAGGTAACCCTCTTGGTTCAACCCCTTGTGAAGCCTCCATCCCTGCTAGTTGTTCATGTCTAATAAACAAGGAAGTGCCTTGGGAAGGTGTCTTGTCCTTGATTCCCATAAGAAGCAAGATCAGAACCAGCCCTCAGAAATTTGTTGGCGTAATAGGAAAAGCGCTAGCGTTAGGAAACTTTATAACAATCCAACAACCACTTCCAGAGCCGCGGATAGATACGAAAACCACACCAAAGCAAAAATCATTTTGTCATCAGTGGGATGAGGGAATTAACGAGCTGTTTGGTCCCCCAGGTGGGCCCTTGCCGAGCGACCGGCGGCACAGTGTGCTGGCCACGGGCACGCTGCGCGTGGGGCGCGTGGCCCTGCACGACCACGGGCAGTACGAGTGCCACGCCATCAGCGCCATCGGCGGCGCGAGCGTCCCCGTGCAGCTCTCCGTGACCCCGCGAGGTGAGCTGGGCTGGCAGAGCCGTGACGTTGCTTTTGCGGTAAATTGTTGGAACCCTGGATGCTGAGAATGTTAAACTTCCTGTGCTGAAAGGCACAGACCCGCGAGGGAAGACTGCATTTGACCTACTGTCACTGTGATATTTAATGAAAAATCCCTTCACCAGGGTTCCTTCTCCTGGCAAGATGAGAGGCCTCAGCTTCTCCATGTTTTGCTCCTCTGAAATGTGATTTGAAGAATTGTTTACCCAGCATGTGAATTGTTTATAATTAATGGCCAATCACAGCCAGCTGTGTCGGACTCTCTGAGTCTGTCATGGGTTTTTATCATCATTCTTTTCTAGCTTTCTAATGTATCCTTTCTCTTTCTTTAGTATAGTTTTAGAATAGAATAGAATAGAATAGAATAGAATAGAATAGAATAGAATAGAATAGAATAGGAGCATATTTTCTAGAAAGCCTTTGAATTAAGGATTTTAAATGGTGCAGCACATTCCTGTGTAATTGCCCCAAGTAGAGATGCAGAGGAGCAGAAAATAATGAACATAAATTACATAAATTTATGAACAGAGAGCTTGGTAGTGAGACAGAGAGCACAGGGTGAGCTGCTGCTGCCCCTCTAGAGAGCCCTTGCAAGAGCAGCAGCTCAGCATTCCCCATGCTGAGATGTTTTTTTACACACAGATTTCTTTATTTTCCTTGGTGCATTTTTCACCCCATTGACTTTTTTTCCCTGTTTTGCACAGTGATCCCAGTGTTCCTCCATCCCCCCCAAGACCTGGTGGCAGAGACAGGCCAGGACGTTTCCATTTCCTGCGCTGCCCAGGGAGACCCAAGGCCCACCATCACCTGGGTCAAGGTACGTGGTGATTTCACATCACTCAACCAGCAGTGGGAGCAGAAGGAAAGGCCTGAGAGGGCAGCAGAGCAAGCTTTAGGTTGTGGCAGGGCAGCAGAAAGATGGTAAGAAGTAGGAGAATAAAAAAGTAAAACCTGAAGTCACGTCTGCCACCAGCCAGGCTGAGAGGCTGGGTTTGAGTGATGCTGTCAGAGCCAGCAAAAGCTGGGATTTGCAGGTCAAGGCCAGCAAAAATCCATCAGTTTCAGGTTGTCCTAAAACTGAAAATATTTCAACTTAATTCTGTGCTATGAAACTTCTGTGGGGGCGTGAGGGCCTGGGATTTGTTCCAGCCAGCCTGGCAGTGTGGGGTGTCTGTGTGGGATGTTCTGTGGGGAAAACCTGGGGAAGGAGCTGAGCAGGGACCTCCTCACTGTAGTTCCCATCAGGAACAGGTGTGTTTGGACGTCTCTCTGGTTTCTCTGGAAGTGCAATGCTAACATCTGGTGGCCACATTTGCTCATCACATCCATCCCTGGGTTTGCTGAGCAGGCTGAAGGCCGGGCTGGTCGGAAGCTTTCCGTGCTCTGACACAGCTTCTGTCTTTTGATGGTGCAACAGGAGGGCATCCAGATCACAGAGAGCGGCAAGTTCCACATCAGCCAGGATGGGACCCTCTCCATTCAGGACCTGGGGGTGGCTGACCAGGGCAGATACGAGTGCATAGCAAGGAACCCCTTTGGCTTCACCTCGAGTGCCATGCAGCTCACTATCACCGGTACTGTATCTCCCCCTGAGCCTTCTCTGGCTCCCCTGTAAGGACCTGCTGTGCTCTATTGACAGCTACTCTTTGAGCAGATAATTATGTAAGAAATGATTTCTTCAGCTTCTTTGCAGACAGGTCCTTTTGGATTGGAGTCACCTTGTTGAGAAAGCCCACGCATCTCCCAGCTGCCCCTTGCTGTTTGCTCAGCTGAGCTGCAGTTGCTCCCTGCAAAGCCAAAGGTGTTGTCTTAAACCTCCTCCTGCAAGCCCAGCTGTCAGTGTCCATGTAGTTATTGCCTCTGCTGGGAGGGAGAAACTTATTAAAATGTGCCAATGTGCTCACAAATCATCATCTGACCAAAACCTCACACACCGGGGAAGGGAGGAGCAGAACAATATTGTCACTGCAAATGCAGGGGTGTAAATGTCTGCTCAGCCACAGAATCATAGACTCACAGAATCAGTGGGGCTGGAAAAGACCTTCAGGATCATCAAGTGCAGCCTTAGACTGTGCACCACTCTTGGGAACGGGAACTAGGTCTGGTTTTCCATCTCCTGCTCTGTGCGTTAGGGAAGGTGTAATGAACAAGGAGGAGTAGCTCTCCTCTGCTGGTCAAACCAGAGCTCAGGAGTGGAAATTGTACCTTTTAGAGGGTAAGAAAACTGGCAAAGGAAAAAAGAAATCAAGGGCAAACAAAAAGTTTAAAATATAAGTAAAGAGCTGTTCCAGCAATAGCCACAGTGGCTAGTGAGTGGCCTATTAGATTAATTTAGTAACATATGCCATACAGGGGCTGTAAGCAAGGAGCTGAAAATAGTCAGAAACGTCTTTGTTGTTTGAAATAGTTCCTGAGATAATTTCTGTGGTTTGTTCTTGATTGGTGCCTCATTCACCAGCTGGCTGTAGCATACACCAGTTGCCAACTGGGAACTGGTTTGTTCAGCTGTGACAAAGGCCCTGGCTTAAAAATGCATCCTGTAGTAATTTTAAAGAAGTGATGTCTGTACTTCTGAAGGTATTCCAACAACAACTTTGGTATTTTTATCTAAAATGATGTAGCAAATGTGTTAACACTAAGTTTGGACTATTATTATCATAAATATCTATTAAATACTAGCAATAATTAATAAGTAAAGCCTTCCACAAACAGAAAATTAATATATGATTATATATTAATATATGTGGGTGCCCAATTTAATATTTAAATTAATTTCATTAATTTGACAAGTACCTTTGTGGGAAGCAAATATATTCTTTTGGATTAACCCATTGTGATTTTTTGCAGTTTAACCACTAACCAAAACAGACCTTTTTTTTGGAAAGCTGTACAGAAGAAAACTCTGTATGTGTGCCCATAGATATCTCCTGAAAAAGTCACCTCCTTTTTCAGGCAGTTCACATTCTTCATAATAAATAAAATAAACCCATGTTGTTTATATTACAAACAGAAAAGCTGTTTGTTCTGCAGCGCGGTCCCTGGAGCTGGTGCTGCTGCACAGATTTTCACGAGCTGGGAGGCCCCATTAATATGGAAGCAAATTGAGGTTGTTTTGTTGTTTCTCTGTGCTTTGGGCAGCCACGGACGTGGGGCGGAGCGGGGACACATTTGTGGCCACGTCGCTGCGCGAGGCCATCAGCAGCGTGGACCACGCCATCAACTCCACACGGACCGAGCTCTTCAGCAAGTGAGTGTGGGAAGGGCCTGGAGCTGAGGCCTGAGGCAGAAAAGTGATAAAAACCCACAAGAGATGAAGATTTCTCAAAGCTCATTTTAGCACTGGCAGCCCGCAAAGCAAAGATACAGGATTTTTTCAAGTGCTGGAGGTTGAAGCTGCACCCTGTAGGATGTGATAGAGCTTCCCAACAGATTTGGGATTCTGGAAAAGTGAGATACATAAGCATGATCTCTTATGTCACTTCTATCTGCATTTTGTCAGCTGGAGTTGGCTGTGGAGATAGTGAATAAAAAGGAAAATTATCAAAGGAGTAATTTTATGAATGCAACTGACTTTGTGGAGAGTGTACAGAAATAATAATATAAAAATTCCAACCATTTCCTCAAGAAAAAATAAATTCTCGAGTGAATATGATTCAATCCTTTTCTACCCCAATATATGTTTTTATTGGAAGGATGGATAGTTTGTATTAAGCCAGAAACCCTCTGGGTTTCAGCTGTTGAAAAGTGAAAAATAAGTTACTATCACAGAAAAAAACCCAGAGAAACTAAGGGAATTAAATATGTACATTTTCCTGGGGAAAAATATCCTTTCTTTAATCATCTGCAATGTGCAGACAAGCCATGTTGGTCTTATGCACTAATTTGGGGGCCAAGCACTAGACCAGCTTAGAGCCTGACTCCTGCTGCTTGTAGGGTCTCACTGCCCTGGGCAGAGTTGATTAATTTTAATGATCCTGCATCACTTTTAATTCCTGGAAACAGGCGCCCCAAGACTCCCAATGACCTCCTGGCTCTGTTCCGCTACCCGAGGGACCCCTACACCCTCGAGACAGCCAGGGCAGGGGAGATCTTTGAAAGGACCCTGCAGCTGATTCAGGAGCACGTGCAGCAAGGGCTGATTGTGGACATGAATGTCACAGGTAGGAGAGATTTTATTTCCCTTAGTTTTGTGCACAGGATGAAATGAAAACAATGATGTGTAGACATCCAGGAAGTTTAAAATGTGCAGTGGTATATCAAAAATCCCGATAAATGTTGGCTCTATCAAGAAATGTGTTGTCTGGGTGGCAATTCTTTCTATGTCTCATGTTTTTTTTTAACAGCTGAAGGGCTGGTCTTATGTTCACTGAACCAATTTGATACCCAGGAAAATATTTTAATTCCTGTTTTGGTAAAGGTTTCTTAGATGGCTATAAAAGCTCTATTCTTTAAAAAAGTATCAGCCATCTCACTGATAAAGGAGTATCTTTGTGGGTCTGAAGTTCAGACCCTCAACAGACAGTCTGAGGTGTTTCCTGCCCTCCAAATGGCAACGAGAACAGTGCTGTGAACTCTAAGGCATTTGGGTGCTGTTACAGAGGAAGTGGGATTCCCTTTTCTGTCTCTACTACTTTGACCTCTTAGCTACAAACCCAGGTAAGTCCCAGCAACTCAGATTCCTTCTATCAAGGTAAGACAGCAAACAACAAAGCAGTGTAACATCAAAAATACCTAATGAGGTCTAATCATGCAGCAGCTGGACCCCAAAACTTCCTACCTGGCACTTCCTTAATATACAACCAACATTCTTGTACACTGTGTGCTTCTACCTGTACGTGTGATTCATCATGTAGCAGGCATTGTGTGTTTGGGGCCTGTAAATATTTTTTCCTGCCTGGATGTATTCCAGGGTGCAAGGAATGTCTCTCCAGGCAGCAGGTCTGGTCTGGGCTGGTTGGACTGCCAGCTTCTCCTCCTCATTGCCCTGTCAGCATCCACACAATGCAGCATCATTCAGCGCTTTCACATGGGCCAGCAGTGCCCTGGCAGTCACCCACGGCTTCCTGCTGCTCGTCACGTAGAGCTTGGGTGGGTGACAGAGCTCGTGGTGGCAGCAAAAACCCAGGGAGCCATAAAATAAACCTAGAATAGGGACCAAGACCACCCCCACAGTTTGCTCTGCCAGTCACATTTCTGTTTTCCAGCTCTGTGCAGTTAAACTCTTTTCCCTTTCTTTTTTGCTTTGTGGGTCAGATGTGATCCTGTGCTTCCTTTGCAACACCACGCTCAGAGACCCAGCCGTGCCATGCCCATCCCAACAGGGGTTTTCACACAGAGCTGTTCCTATGAGACAGTGGGAATCAGGAGGCTGCAGGTGATGCCTGACCTGGTGCTCTGCCCTTCCCTCTGCAGGCTATCGCTACAATGACCTGGTGTCCCCTCACTACCTGACCATGATCGCCAACCTGTCGGGCTGCTCCGCGCACCGCCGCACGCCCAACTGCTCCGACATCTGCTTTCACAAGAAGTACAGGACCCACGACGGCTCTTGTAACAACCTCCAGCACCCCATGTGGGGTGCATCCCTCACAGCCTTCCAGAGGCTCCTCAAACCTGCCTACCAGAACGGATTTAACCTGCCCCGAGGGTTTTCCTTGGCAGAAGATGCCAGGGATCTGCCCCTTCCTCTACCTCGCCTTGTCTCCACCGCCATGATTGGGACTGAAACCATCACCCCTGATGACCAGTTCACGCACATGCTCATGCAGTGGGGCCAGTTCCTGGACCACGACATGGACCAGACTGTGGCAGCCATCAGCATGTCCCGTTTCTCAGACGGAGCCCCTTGCAGCGAGGTGTGCACCAACGACCCTCCCTGCTTCTCCATCACCGTCCCTGCCAACGACCCCCGCGTCCGGAATGGGCGCTGCATGTTCTTTGTGCGCTCCAGCCCCGTGTGTGGCAGCGGCATGACCTCCCTGCTGATGAACTCTGTCTATGCCAGGGAGCAGATCAACCACCTGACATCCTACATTGACGCCTCCAACGTTTACGGCAGCACGGAGCAGGAATCGTGGGAGCTGCGGGATCTGAGCGGCCGGAGAGGGCTGCTGAAGAGAGGGCAAGTTGTGCCCAGCTCGGGGAAGCACCTCCTTCCCTTTGCTGTGGGGCCACCCACAGAGTGCATGAGGGATGAGAATGAGAGCCCTGTGCCCTGCTTCCTGGCAGGAGACCACCGTGCCAACGAGCAGCTGGGGCTCACGGCCATGCACACGCTGTGGTTCAGGGAGCACAACCGCGTTGCCGCCGAGCTGGCCGCCCTCAACCCGCACTGGGACGGGGATCTCCTGTACCACGAGGCGAGGAAGATTGTGGGTGCCCAGATGCAGCACATCACCTATGCCCAGTGGCTGCCCAAGATCCTCGGGGAGGCTGGGATGAAGATGCTGGGTGAGTACAAAGGCTACAACCCCAACGTCAACGCGGGGATTCTCAACGCCTTTGCCACGGCCGCGTTCCGTTTTGGGCACACCTTGATCAACCCCATCCTGTACCGGCTGAACGAGACCTTCCAGCCCATCCCACAAGGCCACATCCCCCTGCACAAGGCCTTCTTCTCCCCTTTCAGGATCATGCAGGAAGGGGGGATCGACCCCCTCCTCCGTGGGCTGTTTGGGGTTCCTGGGAAAATGAGGGTGCCCTCTGAACTCCTCAACATGGAGCTGACAGAGAAACTCTTCTCCATGGCACACTCTGTGTCACTGGACTTGGCTGCTATCAACATCCAGAGAGGGCGAGACCATGGCATCCCACCCTACAACGACTTCAGGGTCTTCTGCAACCTCTCCTCAGCACAGGAATTTGAGGACCTTCGAAATGAGATCAAGAACTTGGAGATCAGAGAAAAGCTCAGGAGGTACTGTAGCCTGGATGTGGAAGGATCAAAACTACTGGAGACCAGTCAGTTGAAAGTTCCTGCTTCTTCCAGTACACCCATGGATTAACCTTCCCAGATATTGCCCCCCACAGATGTTAAGATAGGGTAATAACTGGTTCAACAATGAGGTTAGACAAATGAAGTTTCTCCAAGTGATCAGTCTGGTTTTGGGTGGAATGTTGTCAGGCACTGCTGTGGTGTAGTTTGGGAGCAGATTGAGCCTTGGAGCTATTTTCCAGTCAGATTAAACTGCGTCCTATCTGCCTCTTCCAAGGCAGGTCTTTATCCTATTGTCTTTTAGATAAAACCATTAAAAATATTGTCCAGATGAGTTCCTGACATACAAATTTCTATGTTGGTATCAGATTTATATTATCCCCACTCTTTGAGAGCCTTTTAACTTTTTTTTAAAAATATCTGTTATCCTGCAGTTTATATGGAACTACCAAAAATATTGACCTGTTTCCAGCACTTATGGTGGAGGATCTTGTCCCTGGGACCAGAGTGGGACCAACACTGATGTGCCTGTTAACGACTCAGTTCAGAAGGCTGAGGGATGGAGACAGGTATTGCCATCGGAATCATCCCAAATCCTTTGGTATTCTCTTTGGGAGGTTTTTTGCCTTACAGGAAAAAGCAGAATATGTATTTTTTTTCTTATTTATTGTCTTGTGATATGAGGAACAGTGTTCTCTGTCCAGTGTATTTGCAAGAACTCTTGTCACAGTTACTGTCAAGGTGTCCTTTCCTGATTTAATGATTTTCATTTCACTACAAAACACTGGGAATCATTGAGGATGTTCCCAGTATCTCAAGAAAATTGTAGAAAATGTCCACGGGAGCTTCTTTCTCCCTGTTTGCTGCTTGTGTGAACGAGACACCTTTGCCTGGTGATGCACTTAGGGCAGGAGCACAGGGGTTTGTGGTTCAGAAAAAGCCATCTGTGTTTGCAGCCACCTGACACCAGAGCAGACGCTCATTTTGAGGGGTGTGGGTGCTGCTACACAGATGTCAGGGAGCTCATCTTCCTCTCCCAGCCTCGCTCACTCACTCGCTCGCTCACTCCCTCCCTCCCTCCTCTCCCATCCTGAGTCATGCTGTGATTACACCCCACTGCAGATTTTGGTATGAGAACCCTGGAGTGTTCACGCCGGCGCAGCTGACTCAGATCAGACAGGCATCCCTGGCTCGTGTCATCTGTGACAACAGTGACCACATCCAGCAGCTGCAGAGGGACGTGTTCCAGATGCCATCCTACCTGCAGGGCATGGTCAGCTGTGAGGAGATCCCTGCCGTGGACCTCCGCCTGTGGCAGGACTGTTGTGAGGGTAAGGAGGGGATGCTCTGGCACTGCCTGGTGTGGGCACCACTCTGGGTGGCATTTGTCATGTGCCACAGCAGCTTTTATGGAATTGTAGCTGGTTTCTGGCTGTACCATGAGACCCCTTCGTCACCAAATGGGTGCAAAGAGAATGGAAAATAGGAATGGAATGGAATGGAATGGAATGGAATGGAATGGAATGGAATGGAATGGAATAAAGTATTTCAGCTGTAAAGGACCTGCAGCAATCCTCCTGTCCAATCTCCTGACCAATTCAGGGCTGATCAAAAGTTAAAGCAAATTATTAATTATGTCTTATTATTATATCCAAACTGAGAGATTTAGGACATTGGCCACCTCTCTAGGAAGCCTGTTAACTTTGTTAGCTTCATTTAATCTGTCTGAAAGCCCACCTCACTGAGGGCTCCGGTCTCTGACTGAGGAAGAGACTGAAACAGGACATGATCCCCACCACGTGCCACTTCACAGATTCATTTGGGAACCTAAATCTCTGCTATTAAACCTCAGATCTTGCCATGATCCCCTTGGGCTGCATTCTGATTCAGATGTCCATTTGAGACATGGTCATCCATGAGTGATGTACACCCTTTTGCACACCTTGGTTGCCTCCTTCCCTCTGGCCCAAGAGATGTGTCCAGGGTGGATGGTGCAGGAGAGCAGCTCTGCCTTGTGCTGTGCAGCTCACACCGTCCTGTTTCAAACAGCAGTGCTCACTGCAGACTTTCCCTTCCTTCCCAAGACTGCAGGACACGAGGGCAATTCAGGGCTCTTTCGCAGCGCTTCCGAAGCAAGAGGTCTCCTGGCTTCAGCTACCCAGAGGAAAACCCTGCAAAGCACCAGCCTGCCTTGCCCAGGTGCAGTATCACCCCTTCTTCCTGCAGTTTATGAAACAGAAGTTTCAATAACTCAGTCCATCCACGCCTCTGAGTCTGGTTCTTTGCAGAGATCTGGGGTCAGGGGTGGGTCAGTAGAGAGGTGCTGAGCTCAGCCAGTCCTCCACACTTGATTGCAGAGCCCAGCTCTGATGTGTACACACCTGGGCTGAGGGACTCTTTGGCAGCTGGGCCCTTCCCTTTGATGCTCACTTGGAGGCTGATGTTGGAGAAGGCAAAATGATTCCCTCCCCTAGGAAGCTGCAGTTTGCATAACCCCTTTCACTTTTTATCCCTGACCCTAGAGACGAGGCACCCTCTCCAAGCTCTTCCTCCAGAGAGAACCTCGAGTCCCTTGTGGCTGAACTGGAGAAGACAGTCACTTCCCTACGGAAACAGGTAACACTTGGTGCCCCAATGTTTGTCTTTCATGGCGTCATGAACCTCAGCAAAGAAAAC